>NC_090927.1:300828487-303328487 GCF_040938575.1 Ambystoma mexicanum | reverse complement strand
AAACCACTTCATGTGCACATTAATTCCTACACAAATGGATTCTCACATTCTAACTTCTATTGATTGACCATTAATTGTCCTCCACATTTATAAAATGCATCCATCAACTGGGGTGAGTCTTAAGAGTTTTGTCTGTAGTGCATGAACTGCTTTAATCCATAACCTGTGGCCTCTGAGGTGCTCATACTTTGTAAAATCCTTAGTAGTTATAAGTGACTGTTGTGCTCTTCTCTGAATCCACACTCAAAGCAGGGCAAAGCATAGACAAGATCACTAAAACCAGAAACTGCAAGCCCAGGATCCAATAAAGGTAGTCTGATTTGACCACCACCTTTTTAGATTCACCACAATTAAGTGGTCAGGATGACAGGATACCAGAAACCCACAGAGAGATGGGTTGGAGATCTAAAACACACATACATATACAAGTCTGTCCAGCTACAAGAAAGACATACAAGACAGAAATCCTGAAATAAAGTGCACCTTCAAAACTGAAAATAAAAACGTTATACTGCCAGGAGAAATAATGGCAACATCTCCCAACTGCCAAACCTTGAACACCTAAACAGCGTAAGGTGAATGAGAAATCTCTGCAACAATATAATCCGGCTAGGCCACAGCAACCTATGTCAAGACCAATGTTCCCTCTAAGCTGTGGGCATGTGTGCTTGCCGAGCTTCCCTATGGGTGCCGCTCAGAAGAGTTTTAGGAACGCAAACAGACAATTGCCATCTTCTGAAGAACTAAAAAGGCACAAGCCACAGCAGTTTTGTTGTGTGTAATATGAATAACTTTCAAGCACCAGAATGTCCATAGCCAATGTTGCCTTAGCAAAAGCGTCACCCACACCATGTAACCAAACTGTCAGCTCATATATTGGATACTGACTGTAAGTAAGCAGGCTACTTGGTGTCTAACCTCATACCATGATTCCTATTTTTTGTACATATGTCACACAGGCGATTTGGAGTGGTACCCCTGCAAGTTCACGCATTACAAAACTCAAATATTTGGAGTTGGCAAATATCATGCTCAACATCTTCTACTTTAGCACTGCTAATGTTGCTCCATAAGTAGCATCAGTGCAATATCACCTGCTTCCTCAACAATGGATTATGGGTATGGAATATGCCTGGCACTACCCATACATAGCATTAGGGCAATGGAAATTCAAACAGCTACATTGCTTTTCACACTACCTGCATTCTTTTCACGTTTTCAGAGCTCCATTGAGCGTAGACCTTAGCACAAGCTATGGTGTATTCACTGCTATACAAAAATGGTTTCATTGAGCACTTGTATAATTCTACCCAACAATATTAGGGTGATGTTGCAAACAATCTGGTTTGCACAGCAAAATAATTGTGTGTGTGCATGATCTTTTCTTAAACTGCCTATAGTATCATGATGAAGTTTTCAATATTTGTTGCCTACAATGTATTGTTGGTATTCAAATATTCAGTAAGTGTTTTACTGCTGCATTAGCACCTAGAGCGGGAAAGGCAACCAATCAGGTTAATCAGATCGCGGGCTGAATTCCACGATCTCAGCTCGCGTTCCAAGCAGCCTGATGGCTGCTTCCACTTCCATCTTCCCCCACCCTACCTTCCCCTCCGGTCACCGTTTCCTCCCGGCATTCCATTCCGCTCACCTTACTCTTTTGGTGGCGGCAGCAGCCGCCACCGCTCTATCTTCCATCATGGCCCACATGCCTTCATGGAAATGGAAGAGGGGCTTTGCATGGAGCCCTGATTTCCGTCTCCATGGCGGCCATTTTATGTCAGTGTTTCTTTGAATGAACAGGACAGGACGCCCTGAGGCGTCCCAATAATTCAAGGAAAATACACTGCTATCAGCACCCATAGTTCACATATTGGAAACTTGGGGTGAGTGAGAAACCAAAGGGTGTCTCACCTACTAGTCCCCGGGGATCTCCCTCTCAGGTGGCCAGGGCACAGCCATCGCCTTTGGATCCAGACCCTGGGGATGGACCAGTGCGGAGGATCACCTAGTTGAGGGGCCTTTGGGGAGTGGGTGTGGGGCAGCCGATGATGAGACATGGTATTTCCCCCCTTTCCTGTACCCCATCCTATTTCTTATGATGTTCCTTTGTCCCAACTCCCCCACTTTCTACACAAGCATTAAGCAGAGGAAGAGAATGACAGAGTAAAGAGGCTAACCCTTACACATCTCATCGGCCATGTTCTGCTAACCGGGTCAGGCATTTGACTTTAATCACATAAATCTGTTACCCCTTAGCTCTCCCCACACGGATAAAAGGCGGTACATAGAGACAAACTCTGAGTAAGGTGGAACACGAGAAGGAGCAGAACTTCTGGGGCAAAGGCGAACCTACTGGAGCAGTGCGACAGACAGAGGTACGAGAGCAAAGGGTAGAGAAACCCAGGAGATCCCTGCAGGAGGTTGTTGCCTCCGAAGAGCCGTGAATGATACGTGGAGAAGGCCAAATCCCAAACAAGAAGACTGCATTGTGTTTCAAGGATGCCAGCGACCCTTCCAGTTGAACGGCAGAGTTAGGGAGGTGATGCCAAGCCTGTGGTATTAACCGTGACTCGTGAATTAAAAGCACAAAGGCAATAAAGGAATGCACACAGCCGGTGAGTTGTCAAGCAACATGAAAGGCTGCGGTGTGTTGAGGAAAGATTGAAGTAGCAACAGTAAATCTTACAATTGAAGGCTGCAGACCTGTGGTGAATGTAAAATTACCGATAACTTTGAAGCCAGTGATACAGAGTAGCAGAGTGGTCCGGTGAAAGGAATTAGCCCCCTCGAAAGTCTCTGCAAAGTATGTGATATCTTGTTATAAAGCAGCAAAGTGAATGAACTCTGAAATGCACAATGATCACAATTAATCCCGGCGAAAGGGGAAGTTAAAAGGTGATTACTTTAAGATAAAGATTTCTATGAACATTTGGGCTTATGGTGCTAAAATACCAAGACAAGAGACACTGGGGCAAATAATGCAAGAGTGTGAGCTAAAGTGTAAGTCGAAGTGGTCCTGCAGAGGTTTATGGAAAAGCCTTGTACATTCTAAAGTCTTAGACATCAGTGAAAGGTCCAAACCCGACTGAGGGAGACCTGAAATGTGAAATGAGTTGGGGGAAGGGAACCCCTAATGAATTTGAACCCATGCAAGTGCTGTGATTGCGAGGTCTAAGCCCGGCTGAGGGAGACATATCTGAACTGTTAAAGCTTTGAGCGGTCCGAGCCCGATGGAGGGAGACTCACGTGAACATTTTGTTGAACTGTGAAATAACGTTTTGTGAACTGGACTTTAAAGTGGAAGGCCTAGTGGGCCTCGACCCACGTTTTGAACTGACTTGTTCTGAGAGCCAGAGTATGTCGGCCTGTTTACGGGAACCGCCTTACGCTTGTTACACTCACCTGGCTCCCACAGAGGCGTCGATCTGTACTGGACTGCTGCGGTCTCCACCAATGTAACGCGTAGGGCCGAGATGACGGACTGGACTGGCCCACCTAGCGTCTTCTGCAAGTAGAGAAAGGGAATTAACCACCCGTGGAGTTGAGCGTAAATCCCCCCACCCCGCTGTTCTCCCCACCTTGGATGTTCCCTCTTATAGTCTCACCTGATGATTTGAAAAGATGAGCTCTCCATCCTGCATTGAGCGCAGGGGCGCATAGATAACCAGTTGCTTTACTGGCTCGAAGGAATTGGTGAGTTCCAGGACAATATTGATTCCGATATTCCCGGCAAGATGCCGTAAGTATGTAGTTCGTAAGAGTTCAAATGCCTGACTTTCACTCTTGTCCGATTCCTTGCAGGTTGCAGCTTGACCCTACTGAAGAGTTCCTCGTGGCAACCGGTAATGTTCTGGTAAGGATTTGTATTATCCAACACAGTTCGATAAAATAATGTCCATATGTAACCTGTTGCTTTCTCCCGTATTCAGGCGCTGAGAGAAAGTATGAAGTCTCAGGGAATAATGCTTCCGGCGGTAAAATTAGGTTACTCTTTCGTGGTGAGGAGGGTTCCCCTTGTTAGTCCCTTGTTTCACCTTGCTGTCCTTTTGTTTCCCCTTACGGGCCGGGGTTCGGCTAGGATGCAGTGGAAGCTGCGCCGACCCGTGAAGAAGAATAGTACCCCCGGTGGTAAAATCAGGTAAGTCTATGGGTGGTATTCCTCTGTGTATTCCCTTGGCTCACCTTGCTGTTCTTGTCTTCTCCTTAGGTGCCGGAGTGCGGCGGTAACATGCAGGAGGATGCGGTGAAATGTGAAGATGCTGCGAAGGGCGGTGAGTTCAGCATGGCGCTGCAGCAGGCGAGGCGACGCGCATAAAATAACTTCTTTCTTCCAGCTCGAAGGCGCGATGGATCGGGAATTCAGTTAAGGATCAAAGGTATTGCTCTTGTTCTAACCTTTTCTCCTTCTTTCTCCCTTTTTCTAGGAGCTCCAAACTCGAGGTGGGCGTGGCAGAAGACTGGATGCAGACTTACAGGCACGGTGAGCGTTACGCTGCTGGATGCAGAATAACGCGAAGCATTTGCTGCTCTTCGGGCGTGGTTTAAATAGCCTCCAAAGTAGTCCCAGGTAAGTACTCCTCCCTAGCCCCACCCGAGTAAAAAAATAGTCCCTAGGTAAAATAGTCCCTTCCAAGCCTCGTTTGGCTTGGAGCTCTTGCAGCATGGTCTGCATCAGGTAAGTTTGCAGCATGGTCTGCATTAGGTACGTTTTAATCTATGAGCCTGGCACCTATGGCACCAGGACTGACTCTACATATGAGCCTGGTGCCATAGGCGCCAGGACTGCACCCAAATAGCCCCTAGTGGGGGTTGTTGGGTTTGCTTGGGGTAACTTGATGCCTGCTTCCGGGGTTGCTGGACTTGGTCTGGGTCTCCGGGGGTAGGCATCATGACAACGCCATGCTGTCCAACGTGGGAAGGAGATCTGACTCAACCATCTTGATCCTTTATGTTATAACACAAATTTTCCTTTGCATACATATTCCCCCTTTAGACATTTTTTGTATAAGAGACAGGGCAGGCGTTAGGTTTTGTTTTAGGCCATTCTGATTTGACGGAGACTGACTAGGACTGTTTTTTCTTTATTATTTGATGGTAGAGACTACTCCCATCATAGGTATAGGGCAAAACAGGAGTTTTTCCAAATCCTGAAAATTGAATAAAGGCTTTGAAACTTGTACCTCTTGTGTCAGTGTCATACTTGTGATACCATGCCTCCCTTACAGGTGCTAATAGCAATAACACCTGATCCGGCTTGCCGGATCTGGTGATAACGGCACAAGTCCATCGTTAAGGCCCTTGTGCTATGACTCGGGACCCAGGTCATTCCCCCTCAAGGTAACTTGCTGGATCAGGTGTTATTGCCATAATCGCTCACTTTTTATAGAGCTCGGTCAACTGGTATTGGAGGCCATCACAGGATCTGGGGGTAAGGAGGGAGGAGCACCAGAAAATTCTCCTGACTGTGAAGAAGAAATCAGCAACTTAAAAAAAAAACAAGTCGGATGTTTGCCCAGTACTGGGAAGGAAGTGTGTTGTTTAATTGCATTAAAGGATAGTAAACTCTAGTAACTGTCTAGGAAACTGCACCTTCTGTTTCTTTCTATGCTCAGCTGCTGAAAGCTTTTCAATATGCTTGTTTTCTGTGTTTAGTGCCTCTAGCATTCTTGTGGCTCTTGTTTTAATGAAAACAGTGAATTGCAGAAGAGGGGGCCCCTAGTTACAGGTGAAGGCACTCCATCTGTTGTACTTCTGAACATTGCTGCTTTCAACTTAAAATGCAAACCTATGTGATTTTCTTCAAATGCGCTCCATAAAAAACCTCAGTGTGGCTCTTACTGAATTTCATCTAGGCTGTGACGAGGAAGGGTGGGGAAAACAACTATAAGCTGTTTTATGTGCCCAGTCATTTCACTTCCTAATTAAGGGTTACAAGTAGGAATCTGATCAAACTTTACTCCGTACTTGGAATCAAATGGCCTTTTAGGGAGTAAAGAAGTAATTAGCTTTGCCAAAAGGCTAATTAAAAGATCTTCCCCTTAAAATTGCTCTTGAGATCATGCAGTAATCTTATTAGAGCTGCTTCATATGCTACTGCTCTGCTGTCCATTGATACGAAAATATCAGTGGAACTTTGTGGCAGAAGGTGGGCTCCGATTTGTTCATAGTTTTCCATTTTTTGTGGCGCTTACTTGTACGTACAATTTTTTGCTGGGCAAATTTTTTATTTTTAGGGAGTGCAATTGGTTTGTATGTATGGCTCCTATCTTTAGAGCTGGTTTTGTGCAAGTGCTGTTACTGATATGATATGATAGTTTATTTATATCGCGCCCATACACGAGTGTTTCAGGGTTGCTCTGTTTACAGGAGAATGCTATGTTGATGGTAAGCAGTGGCACCAGAGTTCTGATCATCATACTCTGTGGTGTAATTATTCTCTGAGAATTATCATCCTGACACACATTATGAGAGGTGTGTTCTCCTGGCCCGTGAATTACTTAATTGAAGTGGCACATAAACTCTTATTGGCATGTTTTCTGGGGCACTCCTTTTAGCTGCCATTGTATTTTATTTTTATTTAATCAACTGTGAACCAGTAGACAAGCAAATACAGTCTACACTGTTGGATCCAAAGCATAAGTCACAGCGGTCACCTCCCCCATAATGTCAGCCAAAGTAACCCCCGGATCCCCACCCTAAATACCACACATACCACTGCTACCCACTTCAACCGGTTTCCCTCCTCACACTGAGAAAGTCCTTTAACATCTTTACAATGAGGATAAGTGTCTGAGAAGCGGAGGCTTCACCGCCACAGCCGGATAGCATTCCGCATAGTCCAAGAGCTGTTTCCATATGGCCACATATTTTGCATATCTGGCTCCACATAAGGCTGTAAACTTCTCAGAGACCAGGATGTCCCAACATTTCACCCATCACATATGCAGCATCAGCCCCTTAGGGCACCTCCAATTCTGGGCAATCGTTAGTCTCGCTGCCAGTAGCAAATGTCCAGTGAGAGAAGCTACTGGTCCTGACATAGGAGAGACTCCATCCCCCGTGTCTCCCAGCAACACCACCAGCGGGTCTATCGGTAGTTGTACTCCTGTGATCTCTTTAATCATGCCCACAACCTCCTTCCGAAAACAGTTTTCCCGCAGTCCGACAGCATGTGAATAAGGGATCCCACAACATTGCACTGCTGTCCAACAGTTGGGAGAGTAAATGGCGTTCATGCGATGGAGTCTTTCTAGGGGTGAGATACCACCTATAGCAGACTTCGTAAGCACTCTCCCTGTCATAGGCACATCGAGAAGACCTATACATCCGCACCCAGATCCGTAACCATGCATCATCCTCTATTGAGATCCCCAGGTCCTCCTCCCACTTGATCATGTATGGCAGATGGGCAGCCCTTCCCCACATCCAGCAGCTTGTACAACTTCGAGAACTTGGCCATGCTGACCCCCGCCTGAAGAGTGAGTTCCAGTGGGGATAAGGGCCTAGTTCCAGCTCTTTTGATCATTGACTGAGATACCTATTGGCGCACTTGTACATAGCAAAACCGTTCCTGTTCAGACAAAGAGAAAGCCTGCTTGCATTCAGTAAGAAATAATGGGCTGCCGTCCTTATTTTATTTTTATTTTTACATTTGTATAGCGCACTGCAGCCCGAAGGCATTGAGACGCTTTTACAGGAAGTGTGCATAGTCAAGATTGCGGTTAGAGGCTGTAATTGCTTGGTTACGAAGATGAAATATACATGGTAAGATTACGGTTACACTGTGGTTACTTGGTTACAAAGTGGATGATCAAAGGTGCTGAAATGCAAAATACAATACAATTAGGTGATGTTAACCGATCAAACAAATAACCTGGTTTTGATGGCTTTGCGGAAGGCTAGGTGAGAGTCAATTCCCCTGAGGTGCGTGGGTAGGGCGTTCCAGTGTGTGGCAGCCATGGTTGGGAAGCTGGAGCCACCTGCACGCACTCTGCGGGTTTTGGGCATGGAGATCCGGTTAGTGTAAGCCAGTCTGGACGGCTTAGAAGGGGTAGGCATGGATATGCGTTGAGCCACGTAGGGGGGTGCAAGATCATGGAGGCATTTGTGCGTGAGGGAAAGGATGTTAAAGATGATCCCCTCCTTCACGGGTAGCCAGTCGACCTGTCTTCTGAGGTTGGAAATGTGGTCCTTTTTTGAGAATCCAGTGGCAGCCCTAAGGGCGTTGTCTGAACTACTTGGAGTTATACAGATTCGTTATACAGTTGGTGCACATTTTCCATCCCCTGCCACCAATCGCCCCCCCCCAACCTCACAACCCAGGCATTACTACTCGCCTTCTTGCACCCCGGCCAAGCCCCCCCATGAATTCTCCACCTATGCAACACATGCTTCAGATAGTAGAGCATATTCTTGGTGGAAGTCGGCACTGCAGCTGCCACATCCCTCTGACCCCATGTGAGGAAGTCTCCCCACTTCAATTCCGGAGTGGAACTCCTCTATAACCGTCGACTTTGGCACAGGGTCGGCCCCCAACCAGCCATCGCATGGGAGATATGCACAGCCTTGTTAACATTCTGGGACCCAAAGCCGCCCCGTCTCAGAGGCTTTGTCAGCACCTTTCTAGCGATCCTAGGCCTCCTGTTACCCTAGATAAAATGGAAGATCTTATTTGGCGGGCTACAGAGCTCAGAATCGAGAATGCGAACCGGCAGCACCAGGCAGAAATATAGAAGCCTGGGAACCAGGTTCATCTTTACCACTCGTATCCTCCCAAACCAGGAGCTCTCCTGTTCCCTCCATCTAGCCAGCTCTGCCGTCCGCACCTGAAAGAGGAGGGTGGATGAGCAAGGTACACCAAAGCCATGTTCAGTAACAGAACCCCCAGGTATGGAATCGTAGCTTGACTCCACTGAATTGTAGAGATGCCGATGGTATCCCTATTCTCCGGCCGAACCGAGACGTCCAACCCATTCTATTTTCCATAATTAACAGTAAACCCTGCCACCCTCTGAAAGGAAGATAACTCTGAAAACGAGGCTCTTAGGGTCTGACAAGGCTCGTTCAGCGTCAGGTGCACGTTGTCTGCATACGAGATCTTGTATTCTTTCCCCCTAAAGCCCGGTGATAGATGAATTATTTCTAATATGGCATGCAAACGGTTCCATAGAGAGCACAAACACCAGCGGAGAAAGTGGGCAGCCCTGCCTGGTCCCTCTAGTTATAGCTAAGGTCCACTCCAAGATGGCGCGCCGTGCCATACTTTGGCATCCTGTCGGTGACACATGCGTGATACGGCCACATCCTATGAGGAAGAAGGTATTCACTTCCGGGGTACATTGGGCAGTCGTGGAGGGCTCTATGCGAGGCGTGTATGGACATACATTTACAAACTAAGGTAAATCTTTGGTTTTTGCGACTCCTCGATATCGAGGGTATTGCATATTTCCATATTCTGGCCAGGAAGATTGGCTTTTATAGCAATTTATATGTTCTATAGGTTGTGGGACGAGACCGAGCTGAGGTTGAATTAACGTCGGTGACTTCCAGTAGAGACGGGTATTGTGTCAGCAGAGGGTGAGAATGGTGGTGGTCTTACAGCGTGAAGCTCTATTTCAATGGGAGTTCTTTCTCTTCCTTCTATCCAGCATACTTTGGAGCTGGAAGGAATATGAAATTAGAGATCTGCTTTTACCGGTGGTAGCAGCTCATAAAGCATCTCGAGGTACTTTATGGTTACTACATTGCATGGATGATGGGAAGATGGTTCTAAATTAGGTTGAGTTACCTGGTCTGACTTTCTTTCTTCCTTTTTATATTTTTATTTCTTTACAGAGGCTCTCTCCTTTTCATGCCAGTATTTGTGTTTGGCAATTTTGATATTGCCTTAAATTTGTGTTGGACAGATACAGAAAGTGTTTTTTTTTATGTAAGGTTCAAGGTGGTTTGCACCCCATCTACATTTTTGTCTTTGTAGATGCCATATACTATGAGAGTGAAGCATATATATGTATGGTAATAAATGTGATATTTTTCTTTGTTAATGTTACAAATATGAGGGTTTTTCCCTGATGATGGGACCTGATTCCCAACAAACTTTCATCTATGGACTTGAATTTCTCTCTAAAAATATTTTGAATTGTGTGTTAGGTTATGGGGGGGAAAGAGATTTAAGTTCAAGACACTCAGTCAATGTTCTGGGGGGCGTTATAGCAGAAGGTGATCCAACAGGAACCAGTATTGCTGGGGTTTTGTTGTGTTGAGAAGTGTCTGGACTATGAATTTATTGATTGATTTCTGTTTGATTAATTTTGTATAAAAAATGAACTTATGTGAAAGTGTACGTTTGGATTAAAATGTGACTTTTGCAGTACTATTCTCACAAAATCAATGTGTGGAAAATTATTAAGAAGGTTGAGCAGGACAAGTGGTCCACACCAGTTGTGAGTGTGCACTTAGGGTTCTGGACAATATATGCCCAGACATTCACATTGTGTTTCAGGTTTAAGGGCTTGGGAACCAGCCCCGTTTTTCCTACCAGCACCTCCTTACAAACAGTAACGTGAATCGCAGCAATAAAGATGACCCGCCTCCCCCGCAGGCTCTGTGTTTACCTCGATATCAGTAGATATACCGCCGCCCTATGTCCAAAATCGTGCAGTCAGCAATCTTCATGTTTATATGGCAGTGTAAACGGCCCAGGCTTCAAAAGAAGCTAATGATGCGCTCTCCTCTCCTAGGGGGCCTGGGAGTACCCGATGTTGAAGGATACATACTGGCGGCACACAACACCTATGCTGCAATGGGCTGGACAGGACATGACTCTTGGGTGGTGTCAGATGGAGCAGGAGGTCACCACGTTCCCTCTGAAAGCACTGCGCACTCTCAATCTCCATGACTGTGAAAGACGGGGCCATCTGCTGGAAACTACTAAGATGTCTCTTAGCAACTTGGACAAAGCGCTGGGGAGGAGGAAAATCCGACGCGGTCTGTGCCCCCCATTCCGCAATAGCGCACAATCCTGAATTCACACCAGGGCTACAGGCGAAATTCTGGGAGGACTGGACTGATGCAGAAAACCTGACCCTAGCAGACATGTATCAGGGGGGGGGCCTCTATCATTTGAGGAATGTAAACGATAGTTCGGCATTGGGGAGAAAGAGCGATATAGATGCACACAAATTAGACATTGGATCACACACCCCGCGGTTAAAAGAGCCGGTACTAGAACTCTGATAGGCGTTGAATTAACAATGCAAGAAGGGTTGACCGCGAAAGGGGTCTCCAGAATGTATAAGTTGTTGGACAAGGTCCAACTGGAAGATAAGCTCCAGTATAAAATAAACTGCAAGAAAGATCTGTGAGAAACGATTACTGAGGAAGAATGG
The DNA here is from genome assembly GCF_040938575.1 of Ambystoma mexicanum. NCBI lineage: Eukaryota > Metazoa > Chordata > Amphibia > Caudata > Ambystomatidae > Ambystoma > Ambystoma mexicanum. The sequence continues at coordinate 303,317,097 of NC_090927.1, read as the reverse complement.
GGGCAGATATGGACGAGGGCACACAAATCCTCAAAATGCACGCCGATTAAAGAAGCAGTTTATAAGCTGTGTTACCGGTGGTATATGTCCCCCTATGGACTGCACAAAATAAACCCAAAATACCTGCCGGATTGCTGGAGGAACTTTGGGGGAAGGGGAGACCTCTATCACATGTGGTGGACTTGTCCAAAAGTGGTGTTATTCTGGAAAGGGGTACTGGGGCATATAAAGGAGATAACTGGAGTGACCCTGCCATACGAACCAAAAGTAGTTTTACTGGAAATAGTGGTCGAAAACATATATGCGGCAACAGGGCATAAAGCTATACTCATCTACTGTCGGCAGCAAAAAGAACATTGGCGCAAGGATGGAAAAATGAACAGGGCCCGATAGTAGCCTGGTGGTGGGGGAAAATATGGGGTACCATGGCAGTGGAAAAAATATGCACCCTAAAGACTGGCAGATACTTAAGATTCCTAGCAATATGGGACCCGTTTAGAGAATTTGTAAAGGACAGAGAATTTAACTTTCAAAAACACAAGATACTTAAGCATGTTCATGTCTGCTACACCTCGGAAGTTATACAAAACCAAACAGCCTGGAACAGTTGAAAGCTCCGACTGAAGGATGGACTCGGAAATACCCAAGTTGGGGAAGGGGGAGGCGGTGGGGGGGAAGTTGGGGATAGGAGTGTTGTGCTAAAAGTTAAGACAAAACCCGCGGAAATTGCAGAGACATTGTGAACTGCCTTAGAAACGGTGAGAGTACATTTAGTAATGTAAGAAATTCAAGGAAATGTTCTAATTGTTGTTTTCTCTGTATGTGTCTGCGGAATAAATAAACCTAGTTAAAAAAAAAAACAGTAACGTGACTACAACACATTAGAGTTTAATTTAGAATTATTGTATCTGGAGAGTGCAGTCCCCATTTGTTAGATTTAAGCTCAGAGTAACATCCATTGACCCTGAGAGAAGTGGAATGTTCATGATAATTGGCAAGGACAAGCTTAACAAAATTGAGGCCAAACCCAAACGCCTCAAAGGTATGCCTAGTGTAGGCCCAATCGACCCTGTCAAATGCCTTGTGGGAATCCAGGGTCACCATCCCAAGCACTGACCCCGCGGAATGTCCCACCTCAATAAGATCCAGAACTCGTCTGACGTTGTCATGAATACTCTGTCCCAAAATAAACCCTGTTTGATCCCCATCTATGATAGTAGGCCGGACCTCCATTAGGTGCAGTGCTAGGATCTTGGAATCATTATTGGTCAATGTGATTGGGCGATACGAATCGCATCAGGCTGGATCTTTCGCCAGCTCAGCAATCGGGATTGTCATAGACGTTCCCGTAGATGAGATGCCTGATTCCAGAAACGAGCTAAACAGGGACGTCGGATGTGGAACCAGAAGAGGTCGGAATTTCTTATAGAAGGTGGCAGTAAACCCATCCAGGGCCTTGTTTTTCAATGACTAGATCGCCCATTCCACTTCCCTTGGTAGTATAGGCCTTTCTAGGGACACCCTTTGTATGCTAGTAAGACGTGAAACCACCGCCCCACGTATGTATTGAAACTGTGCCTCCTCTGATAGAGCCTCACTTGTGAAAACCCAGGAAAAGTGACCCTGCAAGTTCTCCATTTTGTTAGGCTCAGCCCGCCGTAGCTCCTCTTGATCATTATATAGGGCCACTGTTATTGTGCATTTTTAGCTTTTTTTAACTTGGTGACCAAAAGGCGGTTACTTGATTACTATTCACATAGTAGAATTGCCTGGATTTCAGCAAGGCCTGTGCCGATCTATCACCAGGTGTTCCTCAAGCTTTTTCTGCATCCCTCTCAGCACCCATAGAGAGGCCCGCGAACCAGACGCCCTATGAACCTCCCCTGCTGTGGCCACCCCCTGCTCCAGTTCCACACAAACCAGCTGTTGTTCCCTAATGTATGCCGCTGAATGGCTAATCAGCTCGTATTGAATGATGGCCTTTATAGCATCCCAAACCGTTGCCTAAGAAAGACCCACACCCCGTTCTCCTGAAAGTAGTATGTAATGGCCTCCCCAACCACTCTACAAAGCACCTGATCCTAAAAGGATGGATCATACAATTTACATGGCCTACTAGGCGGCACTGGTCTATCCAAGATCGCCAGAGAGAGCCTGACAGGCGCATGATCCGATAACGTGCGATGTCCAATTTCAACTTCCTGCACACAAGGGAAGAGCCTACTGGGAATCAATACTAGGTCAAGTCTAGAGAACCTCCCATGCACATGTGAGTAGAAAGAGAAATCTTGGTAATTACTGCGGGAAACCCTCCAGGTATCCACCAACTCCAGCTCACAAATTAATTTAACGAACGCTAGGGCATGCTTGACGTAGGGAATGTCTTACCCCCCACCAGTATGTCCCCCTCAGTAAAGGGCAGCACCTGAGACTCCACCTCCTCCAGAAACCGGTCCTGTCCCAAATTCAGAGCATACATGCAGAGCAGGCAGGGTCGGACTGGGAAAAGAAATAGGACCGGTCACCCAAAAAAAAAGTGGTCCACCCCTCGCCTCAAAAAAGTGTCCCACCCCTCGCCTCATGATCCTTGACCTCTGATGACATCACCAGAAGTGATGTCATTTGACCCCTCCCCAAAGTGACATCCCAGGAAGCGATGAAACACAACCTTTCACCCCTTGACAAAACAAGGAGTGTCATCAAATAGCATTGTTTCCTAAGTACACTAAATTACTGTGAATCCAAGCAGACGTCCAAGGCCAAATGATAAAATGTTATTGTATAGCACTTACGCGTAAACACTTTTTTATAGAACAAATATGCATACAATATCACCCAACCTGTGTTGGTACTCATTTATAGATCTAAGAAAGATGAAAGACTTTTTGAAAAAAATAAGAAAAAAAATTGAAAACAAATATTTTTTTTCTATTTTTTCCCCCAAACCGGCCCAGGCATGGCCAGAAATTGGCCCCCACTCCCCAGGGACGATTTTGGCCCGACCACGGGCCGAAAGGCCGAGGGGGCAATCAGACCCTGAGAGCAGGGTGAACAATTGATCCCATAACCGCCCATTTACACAGATGTACCTCCCCATTGGGTCTCGTAGAATGTTAACCCTAGAGATAGGGACATCCTTTTCCACCAAAATGGCCACACCCCAATTCTTTTCCCCACCGAGGCAAAGAACTGCTTTGCAATGGCCCTATGCCTCAACCGGTGTTCTTCGCCCTGAAGCAGGTGAGTTTCCTGCAGAAATGCTATGGATACCCCCAAATCTAGCAATCTGGAGAGGACTGACATTCATTTTACTGGGAAATGAAGCCCTTGCGCATTCCAGGACCCCAGCCTGATCCTCTCCTCCCCTTCGGGGGCCGGGTCATTCAGGGCCATATCAAAAGATCAGCATAGCTCCACATGTTTGGTAACCACCACTCCGCTTTCACTCCTGCGCATTGTCTCTCCCAGAACACAGTAACAGTTTTCAACTTTTCCCTCTACCACCCTCAGCATAAGTAACATCAAACCCCAAAAATCAACTCCCTTAAGTCTATCAAAGACTTAAACGTAAGGCCTTCCTACTTTGAGGGACCAGCAGATTCGCCTCTTAAGGCTCCCCTCGACTACTCTCACTTCCCCCTCACCCCCAACCCACCCATCTCCAGTTCCGTTGCCACCCCTGATCGACAAGCCACCAACATTACCTGGCTGTGAACGTATCCCCCCTGGATTAGGAACAAGTTGCCAACTTTCTAACCTCTCATATTTTCCAGGACAGCCCTTTTATCTTTTGCCACTTTCTGACCTTCATCCACCTCTGAGCCCCTGGCTGACCCACGGTGGAACCTCGGGTCCCCTCGCCCTTCCCCTCTTCGACCCCCACCCCCTCTCCTTCATCGCTCTGCAGCAAACCCTCCGCTTCATTCATGGTTTTGACCACCCAGGACTTCCCCTGATAGGAGAAGTGCAGCGCTGTCAGGTGCCCCCATCAGTAAGCCACTTTCTTCTCCCTCAACCATTCAGTCAGTGGCCTGAGAGCCCTTCTCTTTGCCAGAGTAGATGAGGCCAAGTCCTGATTATAGCACAAACAACCTGTTTCTATAGGAGATTGCCAGGGATGACATCGCTGCATTCATTATCCGCTCTTTCACGTTGAAGAAATGCACCCTCAACAGAACACCCATGGGCCTCCCCTGTGATGCTGGAAGCCGGAATCTTGTGCGATACGTTGGGTTCAGTTCCAAACCATCTGCAGCCGGGAGCACCCCATCCAGCACAGACTGAGGTATACCCCGAATTCGGTTATAATTCCTCCAGGAGCGATTGTATGGGTCTTCTTGCTTATCCTCCAGCGCCTCACAACGAGCCTCAATCTTGCTGGACCATTCCTCCACGGCATAGGATTGGTCGCAAACCATATCCACAACCTTGGAGATCCTTGTTTCAGTTTCAGCCACCCTTTTCTCCAGTGTAACTATCTTGTGGATAGCTCTGCCGTGCTTTTATGTATTTCGCTGCAGTTCCTGTAGGTCCGCCCTGGTGGTCACCTGGTCAGGGAGTCCTTAGAGAGGGTCCGACGCATGGACTTGTTTGTGCCACCAGCTCATTACGCTTGGTTTTATCCTGAAGTATTGTTGAGATGTCTCCCTGTTTCGTTGACTTGGCCTGCTTGGCCATCGCACCCTTACACCTCTATTAGGCCAGCCAGGACCAATACTGATCGACTCCACACAGCCCGGGAAACTCCTGAGCAGCGACAGACTTGCTGGCCAGAAGAGCTCGATTCAAAGTAGGATTCACCACTGTTACCTATCTATCTCCACAGGCTGCACCACAGATGAGATGACCCCTCCACAGCCGTTATCAAGATTGTTCCCACTGCACCAAGGTCAAACACACTCACAAGGCTGGCGTGCACAGGACAGGTGGTACCACCCACTACATAGCAGTTCGGGCCACGACTAGCAGAATCCCAACCGCACCAAGATGAGGGCCTCCAACCATACACCTGCCACTCCAGACCTTCAACTGTAGTTCGAGCGCATCAGTGAACCACCAGGCCTCCTGCTTAACCAAGCGGCTTCAGCACACCCATGTAGCCCAGTACTACCCCTGATAGGTGGACCCTGTTTCTGATGTTCAAGTGGAATACAGTGCCTTAATACCTGGGATACAGGCTACGGTGCAGCAGATGAAGTCTCAGGTGCATGAAACGGTGGTCGGTCAAAAGACCGAAAAAAAAATCTCGAAATACAATAATCTCGAATCCAAAATCCCGAAAAAAAAAAAGTCGAATTTTTTATTTATTTAATTATATGCTTTTTTGGGGTCAGGTAAGTAAAAAAAATGGGTTAAAATAAAAAAAAAATAGAAAAAAGGGGGGTTGGGGGGGGAACCCCCCCATTTCGAACAAAAAACGTCATTAAAAAAAAATTCGACTTTTTTTTTTTCGAGATTTTGGATTCGAGATTATTGTATTCGGGATTTTTGTTTTCGGTTTTATGACTATAAACCGCATGAAACAGGCGTTGAGAGAGTGCACGGAGAAGCACTGGACCTGCTCTCTTCTGGGCAAGCCTAACCTTCCAGCCTCCAGGGGCCGCCATCCGTGGGCCGCTAAATGCCATCCTCTCCCCCATAGGGTGGGAGAGAGCCAGGCATGTCACCACTGCTCAGGCATGTTATATCAGGTTCCATCGCAGGAGCCACCCGCCTGCATCCCGAAGCCAGCAAGTGCTCCCGGGGAACTTCCGGCGCAGCACACAGGCCCGGGGAGTACGGGTGCTCGCCAGGGCTGTACTGGGTTGCAGCCTAATTCCAGTACTGTGTGGGCACAGCAGGGCCAGCCACACTTCCTCCAGGGTCCAGGGCACTTCAGGCTGCGTGGAGCACACTTGCGGCTGCCAACTTTTCATCCTGCATGTTGCGGCCGTCCTCGTGCAGCACAATGCAGGAAACGTGCACTAGGAGGTCACTGCACCTTCAGCCGCCTTATGCTGCCATCCGTGGTCACTTAGGTGGTCAGGGAGAGCAACCACCTTCCATTTTGCTCCTCATGGCATCGGACGCACTTAAGAAGCCATCCAACAAGATGGCGCACCTAGCCACGCCCCAACTGCCATTGGTGAATCTGGCAAATAATATATCCTGTCTGAATTGTTTGGCAGCCGCATCAGTTGTAATGAGCAATATTTGTTTTTGTGGTACACACAAGTTTTTTCCAATGGCAATAAAGACGTGCTGCATTGTCTCTGAGCATTGTCAACAAATTAAAAGCCACAGCAAAAACTGTTTAGTTTTGAGTGTACAATGAGTATTTTTGCTAGGTACTGTGGCACATCTTGAGGTCTTGGACTGGTTGATGAATCTTCTTTAACACAATCCTGTATACAACGTTTTTGTTAGCCTATATCTTTGGAAAAATTGCTTTAACATGTACCCTTTAAAATTATTTGTAAAGAATTGTAGAGGTTGGGGAGGGAAACATTCCTCTCCAAACTCTCTTCGGAGATGATAGCTTTCGAACTAGGCATGGTCACAAAAGGGTCAGTTGCACACAAGGAAAATAATTTTTGCACGAAAGCCAACCACTTAGAGAAAACTGATTAGAGGGAACATTGGTCAAGACCTAAATTGGTGAGGCCGGCAGTCACCACAAATGGGATACAAATTGAAAATCTTGTCCAACCTCCCATACACACAGTGAGGGAAAACATATATTCATATGGAGGGTGGGCAATTATTCTTTACACATTATTGTGTCCTGTGTTTGAGGGGTCTTCTGGTGGCTCATATTAGCCCCAGAACAGATTTGATTCTAGAAAAGGAGGGAGCTCTCCCCAAAACTCTTTCAGTGGAACTGAAGACTAGTCTTCAGGGGGTAGTCTTCACAGTAGAGCTCCACTATGCTGGTCTTACAGATCCATGTGCAGAGGCCAGAAGGAATATTCACAGTAACAAGAGAGGCCAAAAAGCAAATCGGAGAGGGCAAGAATGGTTGAGTCCTTGTAGTTCTAGGAAAATACATCCTTTTAAGTGAGTGGATGGTCTGTCGTCCGAGGCGTGCTTTGGTAAATCTACATTTATGTTGTGAGATTTGGGTGCGTTTTTGTTGGTCTTTTCTAATTAATAAATTACAACATAAATTGGTAGTGTTTTCTGTTTTTCTAGTCCTGTGGTGAACTTTTTTTACGTAGCAGTAAATGCCAGATTTCTCCCGCTTTTAAGCACTTTAATAATAGATGTTATAATTGCCCAATTGAAGAGTACTAAATATATCCGTCCTGAAAAGATGTGGGATGAGTCGGAGTTGCCATAATTCAAACCTGTGTTCTGGAGGCCGAGCATAGATCCCTGTGACTAATTGCCTCTGTGCAAACAGAGTAAGAAGTTGAAGTAATCCCTCTTACTTACCATTTGTCATTTTGGAGGTGCATTCCCCATTCAATTCTCCGATTTACTTTGTCAAAGAAAAACAAAATGTCCATGGGGCCTTTTGTAACCTGTGTTTCCTCCTCTACGTGACAAAGAAGGGATTGGGGAAATGACCCAAGGAATGTTGGGGGATATAGCAATCCCCCTACCAATGTAAGGGAATGGGAAAGAAAGGGGCTAGAAAAATGACGTGGTATCCAGAGGTAAGGTTTCACACCGGTTATGTAAAAGGGAAGTATTTTCTAATAGGTTATCGTTGCCCATAAGTGGTAGCACGTATTGCAGTAACTGCTATTGAAATGTCCTAAAATGCATACACAGGTTGATGCACTCTGTGTACTCGTGTTCTAGCACTAGGAAATCAAAAAATATATTTAAATAAAACATAATTAAAACCAAATTGGGTGTTCTAAACTGGCATCAACCTGCGGCGAAAACGCACGTGATTGACAATTATCTGTGATAACGGACATGATGCTATTGCAAAAGAAGAGCAGAACATCAGTGGAAACCAAACTGTGAGCCAGGTTGTCTTGCTAAGTACTCTTAAAGATGGATCAGACTCTCTCAGGATTCTGGCAGCTTGGATTCTTTGGGTTTTTGTCTGGCTCTGTTTCTGCTTGAAAGAGTACACCATGGCTTTCCAGTCAACTCTCTCATTGTGGATGTTTGAGTCCTAGATTTAGGCATCACGTGTCTCCATATTCCTTTACTCACCTATTCTGTTTTTGCATTTATACTTTCTTTATACCTTTTTTTTCCCACCCTAAAAATGTCTTGTTTTACCTACCAATTCACCACAAAATAAATATTGATTTGACCTGACATCTTGTATGTAATAGAGAACTTTAGAAGTGCACAAATTAATAATTATACACATAAATTGATAAATACGCTTACAAAAGGTGTTGGTTTGGGTGAATTTAACTGCATTTAATACCTTGTTAAACAGGAATTTGATAAGTACCTGAGACAAAGAGAAATGTTAGAACTGCGAAAGAAAGAACTTCAGTACAAAAAGTGGCTTGAGCGTGTATCTGTGCCATTGCTGAAATCCATTGACAACTATACAGACCAACAATCTAATGATGAGATTGAAAACAGAAGAAGAAAGGCATTTGATCAGTACCTGGACTACAGAAACAAGAAGGTATTAGTAGAAGGTTATTGCATAAACCTTTATGTATTTCTTTTTTTGGGTAACCTTTTCTCAACTGAATGACTTGCCAAACACTCACCACTGTTGCCTCTGTTTTGCTATTGCTGATGCCCAACAGGTAGTCCTTATATCATACGATGAACTCCTTAATTTATACAAGAACTGGGGTCATCTTGTGGTTCATGCCATTTGAAAAACATATACCCTCCTGTTCATTACTCTTTTTTTCAGATTTGTGCGATGTTCGGGGTCAGCAGGTCAGATGATTAGAGTGCATTTGAACTCAGCAGAAAAAAATACTTTTCAAACCTCTGCACATGCACAGCCATCCCAAGCCCAGGCCCTGTCTGCACCAATTTATTGTGCTTTCTCTACAGTCCGGATATCTTGTTTCCTACCTCCAAGTGCAATGTTTGTTTTCACCGTAATTATTCTTAGTCATGGTTTCTCAGTCATCAGTTTAATTGTGCAGCACTTCAGAGTTCCCATTCATGGTAGGCATTACTGGCTCCAGGCAATGCTAGAGCTGCTGTCCTCATTTCAGTTGACTCACCGAAGCGTTGCTGTGGCAAGACACTCGACATATTGGTTCCACATGCTGGTTGTGTCACTCTTTCAGCGCAGCTTCTTGAGATTCTTATTCTTGTTTGTGAAACAATGTCTTCAGGTTCTGTTCAATGCTGGCTTTTGAGGACATTGTTGAATGGAGGTAATGGAAATGTAGGAGCTGGATCCACTTCTTGAAGATTTGTTTTGACTAGGCAAGATCTTCTGGTAGGTGGACGGTGTGTGTGGCTCTTGTCCCAAATTACTGCGCCTTCTCCTGAGGAACCTCCTCTTCCTAACACCTTAATCAATCTCAAGATGCTCAAGCAGACAAGAGTATGATGCCCCCCTGCCTCCAGTTTCAGAATACCAGCACCAATCAAAGCATCAGGCTGCTATCTGCACGAGGCAGCAGGATCGACGCTGGACTCTGCAACACATTAGGTAAGCCCTGAAGGGCTTGTATCTCATTTATCCTGCATTCAACATCGAGCGCTTGTAATTATTTGCTTAAACCAGTTGGGCTGTGTGGTGGAACTGGCATTTTACAGCTTCACTCAATGGCCACCGCTTCCTCTGCGAGCACTGGAGTGCTCTGATGCCTGCCCTGCCTCCAGTTTCATTGGCCTAGCTCTACCTCATCAGGGCCAATCGGGGAGCTGGCAGGCGATAGCCGCCTCCCCCCGACAAGGCCCCTGTTGGTCTAGACGACCATAACTGCCAGACTGCACATCGCCTGTCCTGCCTCCTTGCTGTTTTCTTCTCCGCTGCAAAGTGTGGCCCTCTGGTTTTCTTGACAATAAGGGGAGCATTGCCTCCATCCCCTTCTATGGCCCGGGTTCCACTTTTCCTTACCCACGAGCCAGCACTAAGTGTCACTCTTCTCCTACTCTGCCTCACTGACACTATTTTGATTGTTTTTCCCCTCAGATTTCTTCCATCTACCTTGCAGCTGCAATCTAATTCCTTTGAGATCTCACTATGCCTCCAAACCCTTGCTACCTCTGCAGCTATTTGTGCTCTCTGGCTCTGGGGCATTTTTCTGTGCTAAATGATTTTTGAATTTAGGCAGTTTTCTGTGCTGAATGATTTTTGAATTTAGGCATTTTCCTGTGCTAAATGATTATTGAATGTTGCCTGTGACTGTATTGTAACTCATTTCTGCTAGGTCACCTGATGAGTTCTGTTGTGCACTGTGCAGCTCTGTCTCTCTCCCTCCCCTGTATTCCGCTGGTCCCGCCCACCCCTTCTCGTCCTTATGGTGCTCTCCATCTCTCCCATCTATTCTAATTGATTTTCCATCACCTCTCCTCCCTCTCCAAGTCTGTGAGGAAGACATTTAAGAAAGCACTCCTGGGCGCTTACCCTGGGCTGCCCATAGCTGACACCTACGTCAATGCTTCCTTCAGGCAGACTATCACTGACATTGTCTTTGTTGTTCTTTCTCCTAACCTATGGATTCCCCATATGGTTTCTGTTCTCTCCCCGTTTTTCTCCCTCACCCATTAATGGTGGTACCAGATGGGAAGTTCTCTTGGCACACTTCTTACCATCCAGATGCATCATCAATGTCTATCGCAATGGCACTATCACAGCGCAGGGCTCTTAGCCCAACCTCCTCCTTCTTGACAGGCGTCTACCATCTCTTTTCAACTCCCCCCTCTCCTGCCAACCCATCATCTCCCATCCCCCTTTCTTCCCACCCCTCTGGTGGTGGGACCCTGTCCCTGTATCCCACCCCTTGGAAAATATTTAAAGGGGAAACAAGCTTCATATAGCTACCCTCAACTCTCTCTCTGCTGTCAAACACTCCTCTGACATCTGTTTCCTCCTTGAAGACCTTGAGGTTCTTGCTCTCACTGAGATGTGGTTCAAGGCTAGCTCTGTCACTGCTTTTGACACTCTTCTCACTTGGGCCTTCAAGATCCTGTCCAATCCCAGATCCTTCTGGTCTGTGGGCAGTGTGGCCCTGATTTTCCCTGAGTGGGTTCCGGCCACCATCGTTCCCACTCAATCCTACTCCTCCTTTGAAAGCCTAGTCTGTAGGCTGTCTGTCTCTCCTGCCCTCTCATCACTATCTAAAGGCCCCCCGGACCCACCCCCCTCTTCCTCTCATAATGGGCGGATTTCTCCTCCTCTCTCTTGGCCTTCTCCCCTAAACCTCTTTTCCTTGTGGACAACATCCATCTTGACTCTACAAACTGGACCACTGTACTTTTTAGAGCTATCTGTGACACTTTCCCTCACTATTCTTCCCTCTGGCCCAACCCACTCTGCCGGACACATCTTGGATGCTCCAATTCCAACAGACATCCCTCTCTCCAACCCCCTAACAACTCTTCTCTCTTGGTCTGACCACTCTCTCCTCTTCTCCCACCTTGAGCTCCCTGGGATCCCCTACAATGCCTATGCTCCTTCTCTCTCATTCGACCAATGAAGCAGGTGTCAGTAGCTGCATTTGCTGAGACCTTCATTCCTCCTCCTGCCCCTGCCTTTGACTCTCCTACTTACTCTGCTTTGGCTAACCTCCATATCTCTATCTCTAACACTCTAGACATCCTTGCCCCTGTCATGAGGATCCGCATGAAGCCTGCCTCCAAATGCAACTCTTGGTATGACTGCGACCTGGTGGCTTTGAAACGCAGGTGCAAAGCTGCTGAGTGGAAGTGGCAGGCCTCAAGTACACCCTCTGACAAACCAAAGGCAATATTGTCTCGCCATGCTCTCCAAGAAGAGGGCCCATGTCCAAGTCCACATCACTGGGGCCACCAATAACACAGCTGAACTTTTCAAAATCTGCAAGGAACTTGCCAATCCTACTGCAATCTCCTCCTCTCCCCCTCCCTCCCAGGACCTCAGCACTGCACTGGCCTCCCACTTCTCCACCAAAACCCAGGACATCCTGTCCTCACTAACACCTACTCCCCCAACCCACTCCCACTTTTCTCCTGCCTCCTTTGGCTCCCCATACTCTCCTCCTTTTCTGCCATTTCAACATCTCCTCTCTAGCCATTTTCTTGGCTTACCTCTGTAACCATTCTTTTGCCACTGGCTTTTTCCCACAATCCCTCAAGCACTCTCGTGCACCCTCTCCTAAAAAGCCGTCTGCAGACCCTTCATGCCTATCTAACTATAGCCCTAGCTCTATCAACCCTTTCTTGCTTAAACTCATGGAGGAGTTGGTCATCCTCCAACTGCTCCATCACACTGAAGCAGCTGGTTGCCTCCACAACCACCAGTCTGGCTTCAGAGCATCCAGAGCCACAGAGACTGCTCTCCTGAACACCCCTGAAGACCTGCTCTCGAACCTGGATTCTAACTTGTCCTCTGTTCTGATCCTTCTCGATCTTTCCCCTGCCTTTGACACAGCCAACCATGCCATCCTCATAGATCGCCTCTGAGATATCGTAGGCATCACCACCAGACACTAGCGTGGTTGACCTCCTTCCTTTCAAACCGGCCCTCCCAAGTGCAATTGGGCCCTTTCCTCTCCTCCTCACTCTCTACCTGTGGCGCCTCTCGTGGCTCTATCCTATCGCCATGGCTCTTCAATATCTACCTGGTCCCTCTGGCCCATTTGATCTCCACCTTCTCTCTTCACCTCCAGTGTTATGCTGATGACTCAGAGCTCTCTTTTAAGCTCCCTTTCTCTACCTCCTCTGCTTCTTCCCTCTTTCGTGACTGCTATTCAGGTGTGGTGCTCTGAAAACGATATCTGCCTTAATGCCAGTAAGACAGAGATCCTTCTCATTAGGACACCTGCGCCCTGTTCCCTCCACCCCACTCTGTGGCCACCCTCCTTGGGCCCCGCTCTCCCACCCTCTTGTGAGGTTAAACACCTTGGAGTTATCTTTGATTCCTTCCTCTCCTTCTCTCCGCATATCACGGACCTTGCCAAGAAGAGTGGCTGGACTACTGCAACAGCCTCTTCCTCAACCTACCTCTTTCCTTCCCCCTCTTCAAATAATCCAGAATAGAGCTGCAAGACGTATTCTTGGTCTCAAGCCCTGTGACTGTATATCTCCAGCCCTAAAATCTCTCCACTGGCTCCCAGTGACAGTGCAGATCAAATTCAAGACCCTTTGCATCATCCACAAGGCTGTTTGGGGCCTGGGAACGCTACATTCAGCTTTCTGTACCCAAATACCTCCCCGCTAGAGTACTTTGGTCCTCTAGCTTCAACTCTCTGCATATCAGACGTTTCTCCATGCAGAGAGTGGGAGGTAGATCTCTCTCCTCAGCAGGAACTTCCCTCTGGAATGGCCTCCCTGTCCCCCTCAGACTTGCGCCAGACTTTCTTAAGTTTCTGAAACTTCTCAACACTTTCTGTTTAGCCTCTTTCCCTTCCCGTGCTAATGTCCCTCTGCCGCTGTGACTGGTGCCTGGTCCCTTATGAGTCTTAGTTGGGCCAGCCCTTCCTTGACCAATCTCCCCCAACATTCCTTACCACCACTTGCCCTTGGGCACCATACCCCGGACTAGTCTGATTCTGATCCACCCCGTCCTTTGCATGTTTTCACCCTCCCCCTTTATCCCCTTGCACTTGCCCCTGTGGCTCCCACTCAGCACTTGCTCATCCCCCTGCACCCCTAACACCATGCACTTCACCCCTACTCCACCCTCCCCTGCACGTTTTGTCTCTGCATTTGCACAATAGGAATGTCACAAGGCCTATTACGAACTTTATTTCTGGGTTTTTATTCCTATGTACCTACCCCCTATGTCTTGTGGCACCTGGAAACACTTGTGTGTAGGTGCCATACAAATGTCCAATAAAATAAAAATGCCCACGGGTCCAATTTCAGTCTAAGCTCACCAGAACCTGCTTTGTGATGCCTTCTAGACAGAAGGAAAATGACACTCGCTCTAGGTTTTTCAAGGCTGTCAGCTATACAAAATATTCATTTGCTCACTGAAAGATATCTAGTGTACCCAACACTGAAGGTTCCTCTGAGTTGCCTTTGTGGCCTAGATCTAAACCACATGCTGTGATTCCTGCAGTGGCCTTAAGATACTGGGTGAAGAGTGTCTATTAGGGCGAGTTTCACTGGATGCAAACAGCCTGTAACTGAGAATAGTTCAAAGCACTCTTGTCACTGACTGAATGAGCTGTAGCTAATATTGAAATTGGTAGCCAAGTCAACGAAGGGATATACACAATTCTTTAATTTTTGTGGCTGGACAATGATCATCCTAAAAAAGAAGGTTGGATCAATTTTATTGCTGAGTGTTTCCAAGTCTGGTATAAATAACTGTTCCCATAAGTTTGTTGTTTTACATGAAAGATTAGTGTTTCAGATGACAGCACAGATATTTCGTTGCAAATCTTCACAATTTTAACCGAAAAAAAAAATTGCTCAAAATCCTGGCAGCTCAATTTAGTTGAAGATGATTGTCTAGAAGAACAGGGATTTGACATCACTTCCAGTAGCGAAAATAAGGCTTTAGGTTTATTAGCAGGTGGCATCTGGGCTGGTTTCTGACTGAGATGCCATTTTTATCTTAAGGACTATTGCCCACTTTTTTTACCAAAGGAGGCACCTAACGTATGTTAACCAGAAGCACTCTCGAACGGGTCCTCTACAACCTAACCTTTTTGATGGCTCTGAAGTTCTATATAGTTAGTGCTGGCCTCTGGTCTACCAGCACCTTGTGCGAGATTTGTGGGTGCAACCCCTCCCCCCAACATTCTGACGGCACTGGTGGGGACAGGCAGGAGAAACTGAGATGTGGCAGCCGCATGACTCTCGTCTGGCTGATGGTATTCTGCTCGGATAACCCTGTCAATCATAGCTCCCTGTAGATATGAAAAGTCTTTTGTTGCAATAATAAATAGCAAACCGTAATCACCAATGCTATGCACCATCTAGTCTTTCCTAACATGAGTTAACATTATCTCCATATAGAAACCCTACTCTGGCAACACAGTGGGCTTGCTCTGCAATGCTCAAAAACCGAATTGGCTATTTCCACTATGAGGCTTTCAACGTGTCACTATCCTCCTGAGAGGTGCCATCTCCCTAATTCTGGTGACCGCTGCGTTTATGGGGCTGGCATTTACCTCCCATCCAGAGCTGTTGCCTGCATGTGCTCATTCTTACCTCCATGCAGAAATCCTCCATTGGAGAGGATGCATTTTTTATCAAGAAGAAAACCAACAATATAGGATAAGTAAAGCATTAGTGGAACATAGAAAAATAGGCTAAATTGAGAGTGTTTAATTTATGGAACACTTTGAAAGTATGGCTGAAAAAACAATGATTTCCTTTTTTTTTTACTTTGGTTTTTATTCATATTTTTCCAACATTGCATACTTTGCAAAATTGCATAAAAACTTCACTTTAAGAGACTGGCCACTCCCCCATCCTTCCCCCTTCCCCTCCCCCGAGCAATACAACATGGTTGAATTATCGCTCCAGCCACCTCATAAGACGAACATTTGCTGTGGTTCTTCACATTATCTTATCGAGAACAGTGAGACTCCCCTTTCGATAAACATAACATGCCCTATTAGAGCACAGTTCCCACACCCACATACTTTATGGCGGTTCAATATCAGGGTTTCAATCCCCCATGGATGGGTATACTACTAAACAAGCCTGTACGTCTAGGGCTGGACACACTGCTCAGTGTATCCCCATTTCAGGATGAACAGGCCCCATTCCAGGTGAAACATCACCATACAGTCATTGACCATGGCCGTTAGGTTTTCAGTGCTTTTAGGTACATCAATTTCTTTTCAGTTTGGTGTATCAACAGGGCCTTAAATTGATTTTGATATCTTCTAAGTCTTGCCAACACTGCCGGAGAAACATAGAGGTCTGGGTTTCCCTCGGGATGTAGGCCCTCAATTTTACGTCTTAGATCGGCCTCCTGTTTATCCTGTTCCCTCTTCTTTCTGGCTCCTATCCGTATGAGCTCACCCCCTAATCGTGGCCTTGAAACCCTCCCAGACTCCAGACATCCCCACTTCCACATTATCGTTTAGTTGGAAATATTCTTTTTGTATTTGTATTTTCTTTAATTGTTGTATGGTTAAACAAGTTAACTTTTAACAACCTTGACAATTCATTAAGTTAAAATAAACAAGCAATTAATCGCAGCAATTAATCAATAATAAAATAAAACAGCAGGACCCAGAAGGAAAGAAAAAAAAAAAAGAACAAAAACACAGATGCCACAACAGGCACTGCTAAATTCATAATCCCCCAACTTCCTAACATATAGATAAGTGCATATGTCATAACCACCTTTAATACAGGTTTATGTGGTTCAAACGAATATCAATAGGAGGCAATGACTTTCCCCCCTACACTAGACCTGCCTCCAACCCCAATGCTCTTAGGAAGGTAATAACAGCAATTACAGTGGATGGCAGATGATCAGACAAGCATGAGGACCAAATCCTTTCTGAATCACCTGAGGTTGCGAATTGTGCAAACCTTTGTAGGAGCTTTGATCTATAAATACTCAGTGCAGGGCATAAAATGTATAGATGTTTGCTGTCCGATCTACAAGTGCTAGTATGCGGTGACTTGAACTTTTCGTGGTTCGATGATGCCCTGAAAACGATTAAACTCAAGCAGCAACCACAAACCTCGTGTAGAGGTTATCAATTTCAGTCAGCAATGAATGCTAGGAATTGTTATATGCTCAACGGTCATACAAAAGGATATTGTCCCCCAAACATTACATGGCAGCGTGATGGAAATGGAACCATCATTGACTATGTTTGGGCATCAAACACTATGTCTAATGACATCGTCCAGTTGAAGGTCTTGAAGTCAAAATTGAGCGATCACTATCTGCTCGAATTAACTCTAAAGGCGTTCTCGCCACGAAATGAAGAGCTTTTCATTCAGCCAATTGAGGTAAATCAAAGAGGAAATCGACTAAAAATAAACATTAAGCAATTGAGAAATCTAAATGAAATGATGTCTTCTGAAGAAATAGCTCAACATGATAAATTAATTTACACTGCTCTGTTGGTAGACTACCAAATAAAATTTAACCATTCAAACAGCTGTTCATATTTAAAAAAAATATGAATTTAGTCCATTGGTGTCTCTAAAAAAAAAACAGCTGCAACGTGAATTGAGGAAATTAAAGAAAAACTTAGATCCCAATATTATGGTACAAATGAAACATCTAAAGGTGAAGTACCGAAATTGGTTGAAATGTTTCAAAACAATGAGAGATCAAGAACGCGGAGAACGTATCCTGAAGATCATCATTTGTTATCAGACAAAGGACCTATGGAACATCATAAACCACAAAGCAACATTCCATCAAGCAAAGACGCATCATGGTATTTCCAAGGCCAGTTGGGAAATACATTTTGCTAAGGTCTTTGGAACTGCGGTAATTCGGCCCACAGACGAAAGGTGTGAAGTGGTCCAGTCTTGGGATGTAATTGAAACAAGAGAGGACATATCATCTTCAATTAAAAGGTTAAAAAACTCCTGAGCGGCTGGCCCTGATGGCCTTTCCAATGTCACTCGAAAAGCCAACAATGAGCATTGGACAACCTTCATTTACCATCTATTCCAAGCGATAGCTATCACAAAGCTAATCCCTGAAACTTGGAACTTGGCCATCATAGTTCCTATCTTTAAAAAGGGTTGCCGAGACGATCCGGTGAACTATCGCCCAATTGCTCTTTTAGACATCTTGGGTAAGATATTTGCGTCCTTCTTACAACAGAAGTTGGCAAAGTGGGCTATCAGCTCAGGACACTCTGATATAAGAAAGTCAGGTTTTACCAAGGGCGTGGGAACTGAGGTAAATCTGACCATACTGAACCTATTGAAACTAAAAGCACTTTAACAAGGCAAAAACCTGTATATTGCATTCATTGACATGAAACAAGCGTTCGATTCTCTGGACCGCATAAAATTGTGGAAAAAACTGACTACCTGGTCGTGTCCGCTTGAATTATTGTACCCCATTATGGCCCTCCATAATGAAACCTCAGTCCGAGTGCGAATCAACGAGGCTGGTGAACTCACTGAGAGAATAAGTACGAACAAGGGAGTAAAACAGGGATGCCCCCTTGCTGCCTTACTATTTAAACTATTCATAGCTGATATATCTGAAGCATTCTCTCAGACACGATGCTTCCCCCCAAATATCGACAGCAACAGTATCAGTTGGATAATTTACGCAGATGATATTGTCCTAATGGATGCAACCCCAATTGGTCTTCAGAGACTCTTATTAGCCCTTGAAAAATATCTAAGTGACAACTCGCTACAAATTAATGTGGAGAAAACTAAGATCATGGCGATTGGAAATTCCACCAAAGGACAAATCAAGAACTTCAGATGGAAACTCGACGCATTACGGCTACAACTCGTACCATCTGGTCGGTATCTAGGCATCATTTTCAACACCTCAATCAGAGAACATGATTGGATGTCTGATCTCAAACAACGTATGTTGACCTTTGCGCTACAAGGGGCTAAGCTTCATGCTGAATATGGGAAATTTACCCTAAAACCAGTACTAACCTTCTATATTCAAAAAGTGATTCCTTCAATCACCTTTGGAGCCGAGGCTGGCTGGAATCTAGACTATCATCTGTGGCCGACCCTTGAAGGCCTATTTAGGAGACGCATTCTTAAGCTTCCAAAGGGCACCTCAATGATTTCCATAAGACATGAACTTGGAATTGAATCAATGTACAACATAGTTGTCTGGAAATCGCTGGCCTTGTTACGGAAAATGTCAATGACAGATCAGGCTCCGGCTTATCAAATCTTTGCAAATGCAACCAAACTGCAATCTTGCGGTATTCTGCTATCGTGGTGCAGCGGTTTAAAAACGATTCTAGACTCTGCAGATATAAAGTGGGAAATACTAATAGCAACCCCCCAACTTGCGAAACAGAAACTAAGAAAACCAGATGGACAATCGCGACTGTCAAAATCCTGGAGTCTGCCTTTGAAATGATCAGTTCCAGTTCACAAACCACGAACGAGAGCAATACCTCCAAAGCCACCACTTTATCACCATAATGGTAATCAGGGAGATTAAGCTTCCTCTGGTATCTTTTACGCATTCGGCCCTTTACGTCTGCTTGAGCCCAACCAACTCCATCTAAACATTACATTGACCTGGAAGAGGTAATCCTATTCTCACCAGGAATCTGACATAACTACATGAAAGCTCGCGGCGCATCTCATTAAGGGTTGCTGTCGCTCTCAACTGTTTGTAAAAATTCATTTCATTGAATTGTAAACAAATAAATAAAAAAAAAAAAAAAAAAAAGAAACTAAGAAAGTGGAAATGGATCCAAAACTTAGAACATAGAAATCTGCTGTCTTCGTCGATCGACTTAGTGCCACTAACAAACCGTCTAGATCAATTACCTAGATATCTCCAAAAATGTCCTTCAAGAAAACATTGCAACCAATTTATGAGATTACGGTTGAACGTTATTACAACTAAGGAGATCAAATGGAGACGAAGAGCCACTACTAATATCGAGAATAACCTCTGCAGGTTCTGTGGAAACTCAGTTGAATCAGTAAAACACCTGATCATTGAGTGCTCCAACATATCACAGCAACAAACTCGCTATCTTGGGCCTTTTGCCCCAGCTGATGAAGACATGGACAGATGGTGGTTTTGGATCCTATCTGGATCAAATGTTTCGCTCACATGTGCAGTATGTGAGTTTGTGGAAAACATTTTGACTGAGGATACGCTCTAACCGGAAATATGTTGGCAATATTCATTTATTTATTCATCTATTCTCCTATTTCTGCGAATTCATAGAATGTGCTGTTTCGTTTTGGTTGCATGGTTGTTTTTTCTTGTTTCGTTGTATATTTATGTGAAAATTGGATTTCTTATTGTAATTGAAGTTTATTCATAAACTAATTGTTACAATTAAAAGAAAAAAAAATAGATGTTTCAAAGTTTCCTTAGCTTGCACATTCTTACAATATCTGCACCCCGCCCAGTCCCCGACAATCAGACCTCTTCTGCACATGTTTTTATTGGTTAAGAAAGGATTCCAACAAAAACCTAGTAATGCCTGGCGAGCCCATCTACCCAGGTATACTGACAGAAATGGTGCCAACACTCCCAATTTCCTATGGTCATATTTTAAATGTAAAAGGGAAGAGTAACTATGTACCTTTTCCATGGTTGAGATCCGGGCAAGCTCAAATAGTTTTCTTCACCCACTCAGCATTGTAAGAAAGTTCCTCCAATGGACGTGAATTTTAATGAGGAACAATATGTAGTGATCAAAAATCTCATTAAGCCAATAGCTATTCCTGCTTACCAGAATGTTTTTTAGATCATCAAAAAGAGAACCCCTGTTAGGCATCAATATTTCCTAACTAAAGACAGCCGCTTCTGTTCTACACAGACAGACAAGGAGGTTATCCTCAGTTCCTATCGAATGGCTTCCATAGGAACTGTGTTAGGCAAGCCCAACACCTTGCGCCAAGCCAAAGCTTCAGGACAAGGTAAAGTATCCATTAGAGATAGTGAACATATGCCCGTCCCATATGTTATTTTTGGAACCACTTTACCCTCGTAATATTTTAAAGGCGGTAGCAATGTGTGGCTTCCATAACTGCTATCTACCCATACCAATTGATTTACTAATCGGGTGGTCTGTTGTCTCACCCAGGCTTTCAGTTTAGTCTGGCCCGGGGTAGCCTGGATTAGGAACCCTAGGTATATCAATGAGTTGACTTTCATTATTGGTTCTGTGCCAAAATACCACTTAAACTTTGCTCCTATGGCACCTTTGGAGCATTGTAAGATCTTATATTTGCCAGGATGAATAGAAACGGTGTGAGATTGAGTGAAAACTGAAGGCATTTAAGAGCCTTTGAAGGCCCACTGGTGTGAGGTCAAACAAGTGAAAATCATCGGCGTAAAATAGCCAAAAAGGTCTACACTGATCAACTGCAGGTGAGGCAAGGGCGGCAGATTTCAAATGCTTGCTGATGTCCAATAGATATAGGTTGAACAGGCAGTGAGCAAACCCGCAACCCTGTCTGTTCCCCCCTGCTCGTCAGAAGATGACAAGACAAAGCCCCCTGACAGTTCAATCACACCTGAATTTCTGACTGGGAGTGCATGACAATCAAGAGTCTTAGAAGACCAGCGGGCACTCCCCACTGATGCAGTTTAGCCCACAGAAGTTGGCGATCCACCACATCAAAAGCAGCGCTTAAATCTATCAAAGCGATCTATTCTGCTTTATTTGCCATCCCTAGCCGGATGCTGGTAGTTTTACGATTGCCCCATTAAGGCTGGTACTAAGATTCCACCGAAAACCGTTTGCCATTTGGTTAGTCTCCCAGCCACCACTGCCCAATCCTCCAGATGCGACAGCAAGATAGAAGAAAAGACCTTGCTGTCCGCATCCGGGAGGGCAATTGGTCAGTAGTTAAGAGGGCGTTTCAAGCCTCACTTAAAGATGGGGACTATATAGGCCTTGGTCCAGGACGCTGGGAACCGATCATGGGTTACCACATCCTCTCAGTACTTCAGCCCAGTTAGAAGGATTGGCCTTAAACAGGAAGTTGGAAAGCCCATTAGGGCCAGGAGCACGCCAAGGACTGATCCGCTTAAGGACCTCTAGAATCCTTTTGAGATTAAATGCAGCTAAGTTTATTCTGTCGGTTGTTTCCGGAAGGGAAAATATGACAGACTGCTTGGGTTGCGCATAAAGGGCTAAGAAATGTGCCTGCCAGTCTTTCTCTGAGACAGCATTTACCTGGTTGATGGAGTCCGGGAGGTCAATAGAGTTCATCAGTCACCAAAAAGTCCCGGAGTTCTCATTACTTAGGGAGGATATCATAAATTTAGCGTCTGCCTGGCTTCGCTTGCTACAGTTATTTCTTTTCCAGTTTCGGTAACCCTGACAAGCTTTTTTCCCTAAGCTGTAAAGCGAGTTGGGCGGAATATCACCTCTTTGCCTCAAGAGTCTGAACTCTCGTTTCAATGATCTTTTCATGTCCACTACTTCTTTGTTGTAGACATGTAAATATTGCTTTGATCGCAAAGGCTTACCTCTGCCCCTTTGTCTTCGTTGTCCTCGAATTAGACCCCCTGTAAAGTCCTCAAAATTATTAGTGTTAAACACATGGAGTTTCCAATTTGTCATTCCGTTTTCGAGAACTTCATTCACCCGCTCAGCCAGTCTCTGATTCCAGACAACACGAGTGCCTGAAGGGTTAATAGCCAGATTGACCAGAGCCTCGACCCCTACTTCTTTTTCCAATCCATCCAGAGTGAATAGGGCTGAGAGCCTAGCATGATCGCTGAGTACGTTTGGCTTAATGACCAAAGAGGAGCACCTCTCGAGGAGCCAGTCAGTAGCAAAGATGTAGTCAATGGTTGAGTGGGAGTACCCATTGGTCCAAGTGTGATTGAGAGATATCACCCTTTCCCCCCCTCCACTAAGGGGTCGTAGAGTCAAGCCACCCAGACTATACAGCCATTGAGAGCCCCTAGATTCTTTTGGCCTTCCATGGTAATCAGACCCGTAAAGGCCCCCTTGTCCAGCTTGGATCACACATTCCGAGTCTCCTGCAAGCAAAACATGCCCGCCCTCATTTGCACAACACCAGTAACTGATGCAACAACTCACCAAATTATCTAAGAATAAGATGAGCTCTCGTACCTTCTCGTGCCAGTAGATGTTAACAATCAGTAATTGAAGACAATGTATCCCAAACACTTCCACATGGGTTAGGAGAATGCTGGTGTGCGCCCCGTCTGTCTGTACAACTGTTTATCCATAGATTTTACCAATTTTAGTAGACCGCCGAGGGGGCGCCCCCTCTCCCACCCCTGTGCAACCTGCCCAGTTAGTATGAATCCATCCATCACTGGATTAGTACACAGCCAGGTTTCCTGTAAACAAACAACCATCCTCCATCCTCATTCCATTCCTGTCCTTCTGATGATCCCTACGGAGCCCCTTCCCTCTGCCACCCAGCACCCTCCATCTACACCAGACCTCTTTGCTGCTGCGCATTCTGTGGCGTAAGGAACACAGACATTGTGGGACAGTTCATTCTTGATACGGCAAGCAGCTTCTAAATTGACTACATCTGCACTTTGTGACCGTGCGTGTTCACTTGTCTTATTTGTTTAATCATGTAGCGCTCCGCGCTCTTCCCATTGGGGAATTTCATGTTTTTACCATATTCAGGCCGGTTGCCTGTAGGTCGTCTAAGATGGCCGTTCGCTCGTTTAAAATTGTAAATTTGTTGTGCTTCTTACTGGGCCAGCCCCTGCCTCCCTCTCCCATTGGTTGAGTTGGCCCCTTAAGCTAATGGCTGCAACCAGGAGACGGGAGCCGACCACACCATCGAAGGCCCACTTCTAAGGCCCTGTCTACCCCTGTCCACCACGGTACGCCGCCTAGCCGCCATGTTGAGCCTGAGAGTGTGCCCCCTCCCACCCCTTTGCCCCTGTGAGCCTGAGTGTGCCCCCTCCCACCCCTTTGTACCCGTGAACCTGAGAGTGTACCCCCTCTAACCCCTCTGTCCCTGTGACCCTGAGAGTGTGCCCCCTCCCACCCCTTTGCCCTAGTGAGCCTGAGAGTGTGCCCCCTCCCATCCCTTTTTCAGCATGAGCCTGAGAGTGTGCCCCCTCCCACTCCTCTGTCCCCGTGAGCCTGAGAGTGTGCCCCCTCCCACCCATCTGTCCCTGTGAGCCTGAGTGTGCCCCCTCCCACCCCTCTGTCCCTGTGAGTCTGAGAGTGTTCCCCCTCCCACCCCTCTGTCCCTGTGAGCCTGAGTGTTCCCCCTCCCACCCCTCTGTCCCTGTGAGCCTGAGTGTTCCCCCTCCCACCCCTTTGCCCCTATGAGCCTGAGAGTGTGCCCCCTCCCACCCCTCTGTCCCCTTGAGCCTGAGTATGCCCCCTCATACCCCTCTGTCGCCGTGAGCCTGAGAATATGCTCCCTCCCGCCCATCTGCCCCCATAAGCCTGAGAGTGTGCCCCCTCCCACCCCTCTGTCCCCATGAGCCTGAGTGTGCCCCCACCCCCCCTTTGCCCATATGAGCCTGAGAGTGTGCCCCCTCCCAACCCCTTCCCCCCCTTGATTGTTTTGGTTGCCCCCCTCTTCTCCCTCCTTCTCCCCTCCTGCAAACGCAGGCTCTACCCCAATTGCTGTCGGGCATAGTAATCATAGCCGCCTGCTCTGTTTTCAGCCACCTACCCTCCCCTGTCTTTGCAGCCACTCTTCCCTTCCCCTCCTCTCCTTCCCCTTCTGTTTGGTCCACTAGCACTTACTCCTATTATTTGTCTCTTAACCTCTGATAGCAGCTTTTTCTGTCCCCCCTCACCTCTTGTCTTATCCTCCCTCTCCCCTCCTTTTTGACTATTCTTCACTTGCATCTGACCTATTATGATAGCCACCTGTTTGTCCCTCTCCTCCCACTCTCCACGGCCCCCTCATCCCCCTGCTCATTCATGCACTACAACAATTGTCATCAGGCATAGTAATGTTACTGCTAGTTTGTCTCCTTTCTTCCCTCCCCCCCATTTCTCCATAATTGTTCCTTGCACTTGCACTATCTGAAACGTCGCCAGGCCTAGTATGATGGTGATTTTTCACATTCTAATTGCTTCAAGGACTGTAAGAATGTAACTATATTCCTCCCATGTTCCCTCCCTCCTTGAAGCGCTTTGAAACACTTTGTGTATAAGCGCTATACAAATAAACATTCAATTCAATTCAACCCAGTAAGATTTAAGCTACTGCCCCAAAACTAGATTAGTAAACAGACGTGTGTGGCCCTGTTTGTTCCAGGGGAGGAGAGAGAAGAGGCCGCCTTCATTGATCCCAGTACAGTTCTTGCTAGTTTATTAATTGAATAATGATCTAACTAACCATGACCAGCCGTCTGAGGCTTCAGATGCCTTCATTCTGTTTAAGTTTTGTATGTCACATTTATGCCAGGCTAGTTAGGGTACCATCCCCAGACTGGAATGCTCAAGTGTGCCGCAATATCGAAACCACATTTTTGAAGGGATTGTGTCCTCCGACGTATTCCTTATCTTGATAGATTACTTCCAGCTTGCTGGCCTCGGCACATTTTTTCAGTAGAGGGCGCTGCGAGTCTACGTCCCTCGACAGCCTCAGTATCGGCGCCAACGTCCTCATGCGTATAAATAGACTTGCGCAGCATCCATTGCTCAGTTCCGTTTTTCCGCGCTTCGTGGGCCTCAGAATCGTGTTGCTCAGTTCGTTCTTCAAGTAGATTCTACTTATTCCTCGAAGATATCTTACTCTATTCGATGGCTTCCTCATCTGAACCGTCGACCCCACGGTCCGGCTTCAAAAAGTGTCGTGATTGTGGAAAGAAAATGTTGTTGACGGATCCTCACAGGATCTGTTTGTGGTGCCTAGTATCGGAACACCATTGTTCAGAATGCGAGGACTGCATGTCCATGACGGCGAAAGCCTTGAAGGAGCGTAAGGGGAAGCTCGAAAGAGGTAAGCCTCTTAAAACTTCTACTCCTTCAAAAGTTTCCTCGGCAGAGTCGACATATTCGTCTCCTCGCCGTCACAGGAAACATTCCCGTTCGAGGTCTCGAAGCGGTTCCCATCAGTCTTCGAGATCCAAACACTCGAAAAAGATGCGTCGTAGATCACCCTCTTCTTCGTCTTGTTCTGTTTCCCCCGGAAAGGGTCACCTGCCCCACTAAACACAGCTCTCCAGCTAAGTGGGAGGAATTCCATAAAAAGATGCGTTTTCGAGAAAGCGGCCTCGACCCCCTCGGAGACAGCTAAAGGTGATACCCTAGGTAAAAGACCCGAAAAATCGAAACGCCGCGAGTCGTTGCACCCGGCGAAAGAAACTGCCCGAGAGCGTCATGGACCCTCGAGCAAAGGCAGTAAGACTGCGTCTTCGACGCCATCATCGAAAGTCCCTTCGACTCATAAATCTGCATCATCGACGCCATTATCGGTCACAGATCGGTCGAATCGAAGCCGTCTTCAACGCTGATGTCGACACCGATAAAGGACAAACCTACTGCTGTCACTACTTCGCAGTCAGTAGTCATACCAAGGGCTTCGACCATGACCTCGAGAATGTCGTCGATCACCTCAACGACTCTGAGTAGGATTCCGATCCTCTCGAGTTCTTTGAGGTCTCTTCATACCTTTTCGATGCCTTTTTCGGTTTCTTTGAAGCCTTTGACTTCCGCGTCGACAACTTCGACGTTTTCCCAACCAGTTACTACAAGCTTGGCGCCTTCTGCTCTAGAAATGGGTTTTAAGCCATTCCCAAGGTCAGGTTATTTCAGAGCCTTGTCCTCTATGTATGAGGAAGGGGAGGATTCTGGTCATGAAAGACCTTTTGGGTTGCAGAGGACAACAACACCTATACCAGAGGAATTTATCTCTGAAGAAAATAGATTGAAGGACCTTCAGGAATCCTTGCATGATGCAAGTGGGTTAGATACTTCCCCAGAAGTAGAATTTGCTAAACCAGACCCAGGGGAACATGCTGAGACCCCTTACAGAATTTGAATGGCCAGAATAATAGAATTCATGGGTTGGTCTACACCTTCACCTTCTTTTCAACAATATGATCTTACAGACATTTGAATTAAAGGCCCACAGGAAGATCCTGTGGTTCCATTTCATACTGCATTGCAGAGGAAAATATAGGCTAACTGGGAAACTCCTGAGGTTATCCCGGCAGTTAACAAAAAACTATCTGCCAAATATACGGTATCTGCTTCTGACCCTGAATATTTGTCCAAACATCCAACTCCAGAGAGTCTAGTTGTTCAAGCAGCAACTTCATCGAACAGTAGATCTGCATACCCTACTGTTCCACAAGACAGGGAAGATAAGAGATTTGACGCTATGTCAGAAAAAGTATTTTCTGCGTGTAGCATGGCGCTTAAATCCATTAATGCTACTTGTACGCTCGCAAGATTCAGCCATAAACTTTGGGAGTGTGCTTCATCAGCGGCTGACTGCCTCCCGAAGGAGAAGAAAGGGAAGCTTTTCTGAACATCATTAAAGATGGTAAAGACGCAATGTGCGAATCTCTTCAAACTGGAATTGATTCTGCTGACAGGATCAGCAGGGCCATGGCGGCAAGTACTACTATCCGTAGATTTGCGTGGTTGCGAAAGTCTGGTTTTGCTCCAGATGTACAGGCCAGACTTTGGAATATGCCCTTTGACGGCTCTTCTTTTTTTGGTAAGAAGGCTGATGACAGCCTAGAGAAGTTACAAACATCCAAGGCAGCAGCAAAATCCTTGGAGCTGCAATCCGTCAAACACCCTATTGCCCCTCAGGAACCTCTTGGAGAGGTAGGTCCTTTCATTTTTATTCCGCATTCGGAAAAAGCAGAGGACAGCCTACTCAAAGAGGCCAAAAACAATTCACCCGAGGTGGACGGGTTAAAAGTACAAAAGCCGCAGCAGCAGCAGGTGCCTCTTTACCCTCGGCATCTGCGTCAGCCGCCTCTAAACCACTCTGAGGACTCTCCTCACAAGGCACTAGTAGGGGACAGGTTAACTCAACATCTGACGGAATGGCAGGCTATTACGTCAGATGCTTGGGCATTGGAGACAGTTGCCCAAGGTTACTGCCTGCCTTTTCTACGCACCCCTCAGAGTCATCCACCGGGGAACAACTCTTTGAAGTTTCCAGATCCGCTTCTTTTGCAGGAGATTCTAGACCTGCTAGAGAAAGGTGCCATAGAACCGGTACCTGTAGCGGAGAGGAACAAGGGTTGGTACTCTCCCTACTTTCTAATACCGAAGAAGGACGGAGGACTGAGACCTATCTTGGACTTACGAGAATTGAACAAGTTCCTCAGGAAGGACAAGTTCAAGATGGTAACTCTCTCTGATCGTTCAGGCCCTCCGGCTTCAGGACTGACTGGTATCTCTGGACCTTCAGGATGCTTATTTCCATGTGCCAATCCATCTCAAACACAGGAAATACCAATCATTATCAATTTCAAGTTCTGCCATTTGGGCTGACCTCCGCCCCCAAGGGTCTTCACCAAGCTAATGTCGGTAGTGGCTGCAAGTCTAAGGAGGGAAGGGATTCACGTCTACCCCTACCTAGACGATTGGTTGATCAGAGCTGTATCTTCGGAACAAGCTCAGATTCAACTGGATTATGGCAGTTCACTTAGCCGGAGAGAAGAACTTGACAGCGGATGCTCTGGGCAGGCAGAGCAGTCTCTCACGAGTAGGAGATGGCTCAGGAAGTCCTTCAAGAGATCTTTGCCCTTTGGGGAACCCCTCAAGTGGATCTGTTCGCCACCAGTATCAACAGGAAGTGCGACCAGTTTTGTTCAAGGGAATTTCCCCGAGAGGAGCTCTAGGGGACGTGTTTGTGGTAGACTGGGAGTTTCCACTTCTGTACGCGTTTCCTCCAGTCCCTGTCATTCCTCAGATGATCAGGAGGTTGAGAAGATTCCGGAAGACTATTATCCTAATTGCCCCAGACTGGGCCAGGAGAACGTGGTACACGGACCTTCTGGACATGTCCATCTGCCCTCCGATTCGTCTTCCACACAGAGAGGATCTTCTCTCGCAGAAGGGAGGTCAGGTTCTCCATCCAGACATCAGAACCCTCAACCTTCACGCTTGGTTTCTGAAAGGTTGAGATACAAGGATTGGGACCTCCCAGATGACGTCATGGAGGTGTTGCTTTCAGCAGGAAGGCCAGCAACAAAGACTTTATACCGCTGCCGTTGGAACAAATTTTGCAGCTGATGTAGAGAAAAGAATATTGAACCCTTTCCATGTGGTACACCAATGGTGTTATCTTTTCTACTCTATTTGGCGAATTCAGGTCTTCAAGTTGGTACGATCAAGGTCTACCTCGCAGCGCTATCGATCTTCAAGCGCACTGCGGAGGAGCCATCATATTTCAAATTACCCCTAGTAATACAATTTCTGAAGGGGTTAACTAATGTCTATCCCCCGAGACCGTTCCAAGTTCCCTTGTGGGATTTAAATTTAGTCTTAAATTTCATGATGGGTACTCCTTTTGAACCACTCCACTCTTGTTCGTTAAGATTTATCACCTTTAAAACTGTCTTATTAGTGGCTTTGACATCTGCCAGGAGGGTGAGCGAATTACAAGCCCTATCTTGTAAACCCCCTCATACAATTTTTCACAAAGACAAAGTTGTCCTACAAGTGAAGCCTAATTTCCTCCCAAAGGTAGTTTCTGAATTCCACATCACTCAGAAGATAACATTACCTTCATTCTATCCTTCTCCCCATCCTGGGAAAGAGAAAGAGAGGCTACATAGGCTGGATCCAAGGCGAGCCTTGAGTTTTTATATCAGCAGACTTGCTAGGATTAGGCAAGCAGACCAACTGTTCATAAGTTACACAGGGCACGAATTAGGATTGCCAATCACAAAACAGACCATTTCCAGATGGATTATTTTAGCCATTCTAGAATGTTACAAATTGGCAGGGAAAGAGCCCCCTCAAAATCTTAGGGCTCATTCAACCAGGGGTATCGCAGCCCCTTCGGCCCTCCAAAGAGGGGTACCGATTCGAGACATATGTGCGGCTGCCACATGGTCGTCCGCACATACCTTTACAAAATTCTACAATCTGGATTCCTCCTCTAGCCAAGAGACTAGATTTGGCAAAGCTGTGTTACACTCTGTTAATTCTTAAAGGGGAATATGGCAATTTTACTCCCACCTCCGTTTACACACCACTGCTATGGGAGTCTATAGAGATAAGGAATACGTCGGAGGACACAATCCCTTCGAAGAACAAGTTACTTCTTACCTCGTAACGTTTTGACTCCCTTTCATGCAAGATCTGCAAAAAGCTTGAAATTAAAATAAGCCCCTGATCTTGCCACACAATGGGCCTCATTACGAGTTTGCCGGTAAAAAAAGAAAATTACTGGCATGCCGGTGCTACCGTGTACGTGTAGCACTGCTGCTGGAATCTACGGTAGATTCTGAGTCCCCGAGCACGCGCATTCTGGCATGCCGGAAACTGTAGCGCCAGCATGCCTGTAACGTCTCCAAAACCCCCGATACCGGCATCCTCGCTGCCATAGACTCTGACTCCGGAAATGCACAGGCGGCCATTATAAAACATGTTGTTTCTATGATGCATGCCAATTTGATACATACTGTATTATCATAACCTGCCTTGTTCCAAAATAAACATATTTTTAAAAAAAACACACAATTCATTGCAATCCTCAGTCCACAGGAGTGTTACTAAAAATCTGAGCACCCACTGACACAGAGGAACATGTTTGCAAAGCAACCTGTTGTCCGTCGCCGCAAGCCCAGGTTCAGTGACCCAGAAGTGAACATGCTGGCTGACACCCTTGTAGAGCATGCAGATGAGGTTTTTTGCACAGATCTGTGGCGCCAAGCCCACATTCGCAAGAAGGCAATATGGGCGGATGTGGCCCGTAAAGTCTAGGCGCTAGGGACAACACCCCGACTGTGCAAGACTGTAAGAAGAGGTGGGATGACCTACGTCTCTGTGTCCACAACCTCCTTGCCACAGAGCGGAGCACCGTCCTGCACATGGAGGTCATAGAGGGAGTTGGAGATGCAAAGGCAGGAGGTGTAACATCCCATGATGCCGGTGAGTCTCTGTAACCCCAAAGTCACATGACACACCTTGTAGGCCCAATGCAAATGGCCAGGTCAATATGTCAAGTTGGTGGAACCTGATGCCTGCTGCCATTCTACCCACCGACAAATTTGTTTCCCACATGTACAATGTACTTGGCTACAACCCGAAAACAAACCCCACTGTCGCACCCCACATGTCCCCTGCATTGGCCACACGAGTAGCATCTGCATGCACAGACACACATCACCCAGACAATGTCCAACTGCTGTTGTCACCGCCGTGCCACCACATGACAAGATGCACACATCAATGACACCTGTTGCACACTTGTCACACCCACCATGTCCCCTCACGCTTAATCACCATCGACGCAGCAACAGCCAGAAGTGAAACACATCCGTTTGACAATCAAACTCAACATGTCACACAGCTTGTGTGGCATGCCCATAACACCCAAACAGGTAAACACCATTACCCCAGTCAACAGACATTGCGCACTCCATGGCCTCACTACCAACAATCACCCACACTGCATCCCCCACACATTCCTGTGTGCACCATGCCATGCCCACCATCATGTCCATGACAATGCACATGACTCAGAATGTACTAGCATTGATGTCTGTCTGATGGATCCACACCCATTACTGATGCCGTGCCTCACTGTCCCCCACAGACACATCATCTGACAGTGAAGGGGAGCATGCAACCACATCTAGGGGCACTGTGGCATGGCCCTGCTGCAGGAAATCAACCACCTCCAGCCAGGAACCAAACACATCCACCACAAGACCGAGCGTGCCACAACACCTTTGGCCCAGCCCCCCCACCAGCAGGAAACACCAACTGCCAAGCAGCTCCACCTGCCACCAACACCTGCTGCCAAGCAGCCCTGCCTGCCACCAACACCTTTCAGCCCCCCTGCCAGCAGGAAACACCAGCTGCCAAGCAGCCACACCTGCCACCAACACCTTTGGTCCAGCCCCCTCACCAGCAGGAAACACCTGCTGCCAAGCAGGCCCGCCTCCAGGAAGAACCTGTTTCCCTGGACCCCAGCCAGCAGGGAGAACCTGTTTCCCCAGACCTCAGCCAGCAGGGAGAACTTGCAACACCAACACAAATGTCTGGGGCCCACAGCATTGTGGAGGCCAATGTGCACAACACACTCAGCAACAGTAGCCATGTGGATGATGCAGTGTTCAGTCCCACAGACCCTCGGAGCCCAACACCCAAGCCAGAACTGGGACTCCGTCATATACGTGACATTTAGTGGCGCCTCACCAGGATGAAGGAAAGGCAGGAGGCAATGCATGTAATGGTGCAGCAGTACCTCACTGAGCCTCAACTCACGCACTACCATGCAGGACATCTCACGTAACGCGGCACGGATGCTGGGCAGAGCCACAGAGGGGGGTGTACCACCTGGCGAGGCATGTGAGGGAGGGCAGTGGACCCATGTGTGGACTGGTGGAGTCCATCAACCTGTTGGTCCACGCAATTGTGGAACAACGCCACGTCACCTCCACATTGGCCCCATCATCAAGCACAACACCAACGAATTCGATGTAAAGTAGCCCTGTGCGTCGTTCACAGCGGCTCAATCGCCCACCAGAGGGGCACACCCATCCCCCAAAACAGCGGCGTAAATAGGCCAAGGTTCTTGTGCATGTGGGGAGGGGGCCTGGGGCAGTTGGGGAGGGGGTGTGGGTGTAATGAGGGAGGGGAAGTGGGCGTGGAGTTGTGGGGTCAGTACAACGGGATAGTAGTGGTAGGCAATATCATTCACATCTGTACATAGTTCATCATGTTGCAATACTGGTGTTTCAAACTAACATGACTGGACATTCCTTATTCAGTGTGAGTGCATTTAATCATGTACAGTGCTCAGTGTGACCCATGTCCAGTGCCATGTCTGTAACAGTCCATCTAAAGTAGTGTTGAATTAACTCTTGCCGTGTGGCACATCCATCATTGCCATTGTGGCTCGTTCTCTGGTGGCATCATGTCCATGTCAGGGGGCAGGGGGACGTTGCGCCGGATGCAGTTTAGCACATACCAGCACGATTTAACCCACCTTCTCTGCCCCGTAAATGAGGGCTCCCCTTGATCTGCTGAGGCAGTGGAACTGAAAGGGGCCCCTATGGAATCCTGACGTCTATGGAAACAAGGCGGGTCACCACACACGATAGAGACGCCAGACACAAGGTTGTATTCCCAAAGCTAGGGTTTTATTGCAAAGCAAAAGTCTCAGTTGGCCAACTCTGTCTCACGCCCCGCGACGTTTATCTCTAGACCTCGAGGGACTCAAGAGAGTGAATTACGTACATCAGTTACATATATACAAAATGCATATCAAACAATCAGCTATGACATGTTTAACACCTGTCTTTATTGGGTTTCTTTGAACTTGGTGTGATGATGGACATCTCCGACCACTATGACACCTTCAAACATCTATTCTAGTAACAATTTGCAATTTGTGAGTGCGTAGGCATCTTTCGGTTATTGAATAGAACACGGCGCTTCTGTTCTTGGAAGCGAACTACATACAGGGGGGAGTTGCATTCCGGACCTTGCTATCTATCAGGTGCTATTCGCGTCCTGGGAGCCGACATGCTCTTAGCGGGTTCAGCAATGGGGGGCCGTTAGAAAAGCATAATTCAAGCCTTTAGCGGTATTATTCTAACATATTCTACCATATAACGAGACTGGCTGGCAGCTGTGAAATGATTAAATGCCCTGCAGCTCTGCTTCAAGGCTACATTAAGGAGGGAGCCGGGCATTCTTCCTGGCGCTGCCCACGTTTGTGTTTCAGCGAACTCTTGTTATCCTCTCGGCCCTGTGGCCTTGTCCTTTTCACATACAGACAACAATGTTCCACAGTCGAGCAGTGTAAGCGGAAAATATACTGCGAAGCAATAGGAACAGAAAGCAATGAGCAATGGTTAGAAAACAAAATGGCGATTCTTGTTACATCAAAATGGCCGTTCATTGGCAAACTCGAAAACCTATATTCTGTGTATCGTGCATGAGACGGTTGGTCCACGGCCACCAAAATGCGTTTGCGGTCTCAAAGTAGAGGTATCCGTATTTCTAGACTGACAGAACCTGCCCTTCAACAAGCCAAACGTCTGCTTGATGGTGCAGCGATTGCGCACATGTGCACGGTTGTAGGCCTCTACGTGCCTGTTGTGTGGTTGTCTGATGTGGGGTTATGAGCCCTGCCTTCAGGGGATACCCAGCATCACCTGCATGGGAGCGAGAGAAAGGGTACTTGTGATTTATGTAGTCATTCCATGTTGGCACAGGCTGTACAGTGTTCATTTGGTAAGTAAACTGTGCCCAGGGATGTATTACTGTACATGGCATATGTCATTGGCCATGTACCCCTGTAAGAGAACTTAGGGCAGATGCATGGGAGTAGGGGGGTTTAGGTGCAGTTGCTGTCACATGGGCCCTTTAGTTTGAACCTGCACTCTCACAAATCAAGTACAGCTGACAACAATGGATCTCATTTGTGTTACCGATGAGAGAGGACTGTGCCTATACAGTGTCACTTTACACATTCGCCTCATTTACATTTGTAATACAGTGGTCTTCACGGTATGCATGCTACATCTACAAGTCTTCATGTGTATATCCATCTACACCGTTAACCATATGACAAGGTCTGATATCCATTGTTAGTATGTGTCACGGGTAAAGGGTTGCGTAACAATATTAGGGCTGGGTGGGTGTTTTCATGGACGAATGAGGCTACATCTGGGAAGTGCCCAGGAAGGCTGTTTGGCTGCGAGACGCTGCTGTGTTTAGATTCAATGTTCCATTCACTGCCGTGCTACGTTTTCACCGAGCCGTCCGCAAGAGGAAGAGTGAGCTCCGTGGAAACGCCCACTTGCTATTTGTCACAAGTAAACATTGATTTCTTTCTTTGCAAACACAGACTTTGGGACTTTTGAACTTGTGTGTAGTCCTGTGTTTGGTTCTCTTTTTGTGCGAAATCATGTGCCCAAGCTGCACGCTAAATTTTCTCCATTCGTGATTTGCAGCTACCAGCTCCGCCTATTGGCACGCCCATAACAGCTCAGTCACTCACTTCATAAGCACTGTTGCACGCGCATCTCGCACGTGCATCCGGGAAGTGCCCAGGAAGTGTCCGGCAGTTTGGCCGTTCGGTGGTGCGGCGGGTAGGTGGGGGGCTATGATTTACATTAAATACTTAGTGTTCCTAGGCATGACTTAGACATACATGTATAGATAGATGACCTGTTATGCCCTATTCCAATTGATAGTGATACGTGAAGCCTAATTTTACGACCGCACCTTTGCCTTTAGCAACGTATTCATCTGTGGCATTTCTCACTGATTGATCCTTACGTTAGTTTCAATATAGACTCCTCATTGATGACACTTATATTGCTCTTTTGATCCATAGTGTCGTTTATAACCAAGAAATTGCACATTGACTTCCACTCACTTGGGCCCTATGGTTGGGAGTCTTCGTAGTGGGAAATGCCTAAATGAAAGGCGCATGAATTCCAGTCTTAACATGACTGCGCCCATTCAATTGCACGCATTCTATGAAAAGGAGGGCGATATCTCCCTCTTTCTACATATTCTATGCAGGGCGAACGGGTGATGGATTTACAAACTGTACCCTACACCCTTCAATCCTTGGCTGTCGAACCTAACGACACTGTGAAGCCAGTACTGGTTGTACAATCTCGACGTGTACATCAAACTGATTCTATCCAACACTGGCAACTTGGGTACAGAACACCGACAGTCGATTTAAATACTACTGCTTGTTTGCCTAAAGATATACAATTTTTCAAACACGGTCAGCCCCATGCTATATGTATTTCCGATGTTTCGATTCTCTCACCAGCTGTGGAGGCCGAATGGAGTAAGCGATGCCGCATTTCACAGAATCTCACTTCTCCCATATCAGTTCTCCCCTCTGAAGTGGAAGAAGTCTTTCTTCACAATATCCAGGAAACAAATGTTAACCCTCAGTCCTTATTGCATGAGGGCAGTGAGGCAAAACCTTTTTACACCTCGACAAGCTCCCCAGTGTTCAAGCACCATATGTCTCTTCCAAAAATTGATAGTACCAATGAGGAGTTTGAGCGACCATTTTCTCCCTTTCTACCTAATGATCAAACTAACTTTGATGATGGCGCACATAACCACACATTGGGCAGAACAACCAATTAAGAACTAACTTATTGCCTACCCCACCTGGTCAATCCAGACCAGGCAGGATTCATCCTCAATAGGCAAGGCTCCGATAGCATGCGCAAAACCCTCCACGTACTAAATTCAAAGATTGTCCGAGATGAAGGGGCTCTATTGCTGGCAATTGACACTGAGAAGGCCTTTCGACAGGGTTAGTTGGGGATTCATGGGGGAGGTTTTCTCTGCGGTAGGGATGGGACGAAGATGGCTGGGATGGATGTCAGCATTATACTCCGCCCCTTCTGCCAAGGTGGTCGCTAATGGAATTGAATCGGAGGTTTTCCCACTGGAGAGTGGAACGAGACAGGGCTGCCCACTATCTCCCCTGATATATGCCTTGGTTATGGAGCCATGGGCGATCTCTGTTCGGAATGATGAGGCAATCAATGGAGTAAGGATAGGTGATTCCCACTGTAAAATTAGCTTATTTGCCGACAATGCGCTCCTCTACATCACTCAACCCTCACAAACGGTCCCCAATGTCCTGCAGGGTTTGGCGCGCTACGGAGATCTCTCAGGATTCAAGGTTAATCTGGGTAAATCGGTGCCATTCATAGGGGGACAGTTATCGGAAACTGAGACAGAATAGGTGGAAGAGCTCCCCTTTCGACTTCAGAGGAACGGGTTCCGATACATAGGAGTCCAGGTCACAGCCAACCCCACAGACCTCTTCCCCAACAACT
This sequence comes from Ambystoma mexicanum, assembly GCF_040938575.1. NCBI lineage: Eukaryota > Metazoa > Chordata > Amphibia > Caudata > Ambystomatidae > Ambystoma > Ambystoma mexicanum. Next base: position 303,280,439 of record NC_090927.1, on the reverse strand, counting down.
TTACCCCGCTCTGGACAGAAGTCAAAAGGGATATAGAGAGATGGGCGAGCTCGGGGTTCTCGTGGATGGCGCGTCTCAACCTGATTAAAATGGTAGTCCTCCCTAAGTTCCTATTCCTGTTTCAGATACTCCCCGTCCAGGTGCCTAAGACATTTCTAACAGCAATAAAACGTACCCTTCTTAGATTCCTCTGAGCGGGCAAGAAGCACAGGATTTCATACAAGGCCCAAGGAAGACAGAGGGATGGGGTTCCCAGACCTTGAAACATACTATAAGGCAGCCCAGCTGAGAATTCTCATGGACCTCTTCAATCCTGGGACAGAAAAGCAGTGGGTGGCGATGGACAACAGGGTACTCGCCCCTGTCACACTGGATGAATGGTTGTGGGTCCCAAGATCACGTGTCCCAAGATGGGTCTTACACCATCCAGTGCTGGGGGTGCTGTGGTCGATCTGGAAGGAAGGAGGCTACTATAGATGGCTCACCACTTGGCCCTCCCCGCTGAGTTGCATTTGGGCCCCCCCAGTTTATAGACCAGGTGGCGAACCAGCCGCCTTCCAAAACTGGTACGAGGCAGGTCTCCCCAGGGCGGGTCGCTTGTGGGTGGGGCAATCCTTTATGCCCCTACTGGACCTGGAGGAGGCCCTGGGGCTGGGCAAGCTATCACCCTTCCGCTACCTCCAGCTCAAGGGAGTCCTCTCTGAGCCCTCATGGGGAGACACCCTCAGGAGAGACTTAACAGATTTTGAGAAAATGCTCATCTCCACCCGGAGCTCCAGGGGGGTCATATCTCGCCTCTACAAACTCCTCCTGTTCTCGGCCCCCGGGGATCCTCCACCAGCCCGGACATAATGAGAGAGGGACCTGGGAGGGGCAATAGATAAGAGGTGGTCTAGAATGTTCATCCGAGCCCACCGCTCAACGACCTCGCTTCAGTACCGACACCAAGCCCTAAAGGTACTGCATAGGTGGCACTCCACCCCACCCCCTACAGGCTCGCCAGAATGAGACCGGGCTATGACCCACACTGTTGGAAATGCCGTAAAATGAAAGGGGACTACATTCACATGTTCACATGTGGTGGACATGCCTTAGGGTAAAGACATATTGGGGGGAGGTCCTATCTTGGATCAAAAGGGGCAAAGGAGTGTGCAGGCCCCTCTGCCCGTGGCTGCTCCTCTTTGGGATTGATGTAGGTGATAACCATGAGGAAACCCAGGGCCACATGTTACAGGTCATGCTGGTGGCAGCAAGGTGTTGCCTAGCCCAAAAGTGGAAGAACCCACACATGCCGGGGGAGAGAGATTGGGTCTCCAAGGTCCAGGCTATCTACGACATGGAGTTTTTGACACACGTCCTTGATGAATCTAGGTCAAACATTGAAGAACTCTGGCTCCCCTTTTTTGAGAAGTACGAGCGCCCGGCCTGAAGCGGTAAAGACACACCTGGGGACCTACCCAGACACGAAGGAGCACCGGGGGTGACACCCTAAAGGCATGAGACATCGGGCAGATAGCCTCCCCACAGGGGCCCCAATGTGCCAAGCCCAAGACATTTGTGCACAAGAATTTTATGTCAAACTATTGCTAGTAACGTTCTCTGTGAATCTGTTGGACAAACTAAATACCAATGCTCGATCAACGGCTGAGTGTTAGGGTGGGGGCGGGGGGTGGGAGATGAGGGTTATTGTTGAAACGTTTTTGGGGTAAATATTGACAAAGCAGAATATATAATGTAATAACCAAAAAATGCCAATAAAAATGTGATTTAAAAAAAAAAAAAAACTTATTTCCCGGTCCTCTCCCGTAATCTTAACCTCCTTGATAAAGGTCATGAAAAGACTCACGCAGAGATTGATTATTTCAAGCACCTCATTTGCGATTTAACTGCAAAAATAAGTACATTGGAGTGCTTAATGTTGGCCCACGCAAATGGAAATAATTGTGACCTTAGACTCATTAATCAAAAAAGTTCAAGTGCCCCTTAATTAAAATACCAATACTAAAACCACTCAAACCTCTGACATTGGGGTACTGTTGAACACAGTTTAAGGAACTTATGCTCAGGCAGAAGCTGATGGCTCCTTTGAAGATGGCCCAACTAAAACGATTGGTGCTTTGCCACTGTTGGACGCAGTAAAACTTAATTCTTTAAAATTGGACGACGTATTCAGATTCCTTATCACTGAGTGGAACAACGCTCAGAGGCACAGAACGACCAGTGATACAAATGTAGCACTTCAGCTAACTCCTATTCCGGAGTTAAGTGGATTTAAGTAGTCCCTCGCGGCTCATTGAAGCTATGGGCGCGCCTGATAAAGCCAATACATCTTTTGTTGCACCGGATGATATTGTAAATGCCATTTCTACATCGCAATCTGATCCAAGACTATATTCTCACAAGCTCAAGCGAGTTAATGCAAGAGCATTAAAACATAATAAGATGGCAAATACCAAAAACAATATGTCAACAAAGTCCCAACAAAAAAATGACATAAAACACTTTGATAAGGTGTCTGAGACTAATTCAGCATTCCAGCACTCCAACAATGATCCAAATATTGATTTGGAACAACTAAACGAGGAATCCAAACGTGTTCTAAACATGGTCAATAATAAAGAATCCTGGGAAACAAAAAAATCTAACAAACAAACAAATCCCATACTCCAACCTTAGAAGATTCCAATATGGTACCCACTTTAACCCTTCCAGCTATAACTAATGTAATCACTAGCTCAAAGAATGATAGCTCTTCTAGGGAAGTAGCACTTCTATTTGACAATCACCTCATAACAGACAAGTTTACTCAAAGTCAACTATCTCACTTCTATCCGATTACTTGCATTAAAAAAACTGGAAGTGGCAATGCAGTGCAACACAGTAGTCTTGTTCAAAATATTAAATCTGCTACGGTAGACCCACCCTCTCAAAGGGGTATAGTGGGACCTTCTGTAGATTCTTCTTTTCCTGCAATCCAAACTTTAAAGGAGGCTTCCAAAAGCAGAATGCATACGCCTGATGGGAATGTCCATGCTGCCGCTCCTTTGCCTGATCCTTCATGTGATCCACCAAGGGGAGGTGGCGCTTCTATCCCATTACCATCTCACATAAAGGCTCATGAGGAAGCCTTTAGAGATGATAACGAATTCTCAAGTGATATGCCAAATCTATTGGGATGAACGAGCGATCCAGCTATGAATGGGAAGAAAAGAATAAATCGATCATGTTGAGGGGATTGGGTCCTCCGACGTATCGGATATCTATGACCGTAATCGCCACAGCTGTGCTGCTTCGGAAAATCTTTCGGCGTCTGCGCCCTGTGTCGATGATGTAGATATGCTGTCCGCGAGGGCCTCCATCGAGCTGACGTCACCGGATGTTATAAGTAGGACACATGACGCCCGTAGCCTCAGTTCAGTTTTTTCCGCGAACGTGTTCGCTTCGGAGATCTCGGCGCGCCTCGGCTCTTTCTGAGTTCTGTTCTTTTGGTTCCTCGAACCTGTTCGTTTGTGATATCCATGATGTCTTCGTCGTCTTCTACCCCGCAGCCAGGTTTTAAGAAGTGTCGGGACTGCGGGTCCAAGATGTCGTTGACGGATTTGCATGTCGCTTGCCTCTGCTGCCTTGGTGAGGACCACGACACGGATGACTGTATGGACTGCCAGTCGCTTACTTCGAAGGCCTTGCGGGAGCGTAAGAAGAAGCTTTCTGTAGGTAAGGTGGCCAAGCCCTGGAAGTCGAAGTCCACCGGCCTTTCGACTGACGATTCGAGGGGCGACTCTCTGCATCGTTGTCGTCGGTCCGGGGATCTCGGTTCCGGAGTAGGTCTCGCCATTCCTCTGCCTCTTCAAGGCACTCACGGAAGCGCCATCACCGGTCGCCTTCCCCGTCCTCGTCCGAGGACTCTGCCCGTCGGCGGGTTGCTTGCCCAACAAGCATTCCACTCCTGCCGAATGGGATTTATTTCGGCAGGAGATGATGGCAATTTTTCAGTCTCAGGGGTCCGGTCCGTCCATGTGGACGAAAGACGCCGGCCGTGACCGTGCTAGAGATGCCACTCACACGCCTTTGGGCTTGAGCGGTCATCGCGATCACCGGGCGCCTTCTAGGTCCCAGTCGGACAAGGATGGTCGCTCTAGACATGCCCGTTCCAGGTCCCGGGCCTCGATGCCCTCGAGACCGTCGGAGCCTGTGAAGTCTTCGAAAAAGAAGACATCGGCACTGAGGTCGTCGAGGAACTCTCTCGAGGCTCCGCCTCCGAGGAAGCTGTCGACACCATCAGCGCCCAGGCTGTCGAAGGACACGCTCGGGGCTCCGCCCTCGAGGTCTGTGTCGAAGCTGTCGGCACCACGCTCGACGCCGATTCCAACGTCGCCTTTCGAGGCTGTTTTGTCAGAGGTACCCCGTGGCACAGTGGAACCCCCAAGAAAGGCTCTGGCCAAGGCTAAAAATGTCTTAGTCCCTTTTTCTGTGCCCTCATTCCAGCCTCTGGATTATATTTCTGAGGTGGATGAAAAATCTGAGGAAGGGTTGGTTCCTGATAAGGTACCAGATGAGATTTTGTCTGGTCATAGCCAGATTGATGACCTGCGTCAGTCGTTGCACGACGCCAGTGGTCTGGACACCTCTCCGGAGGTGGAGTTCTGTAAGCCTGAGCCTGGCACCCATGCCGAGTCCTCGTACCGGTGCCTTATGTCGAGGGTAACGGAATACTTGGGGTGGTCTGCGCCACCAGTGGATTTTCTGCAGGATGACCTGACGGATATCCTCGACCAAGGTCCAATGGTACTGCCCTTCCATATCGCCTTGCAACGAAAGGTGGCAGCGGCTTGGACTGCCCCGGAGAGTTTCCCGGCAGTGAGCAAGTCTTTGCCGCGAAAATACCGTCCAGCCAGTAGCGACCCCTGCTACTTGACCACGCACCCCACTCCGGAGAGTTTGGTGGTGCAGGCGGCTATGGCCCCAGCAAAGCAGGCGTCGTACCCTACCATCCCTCCTGATAGGGACGACAAGCATTTTGATGGCTGGGCGAAGAAAGTGTTTTCTTCAGGGGGTGCCCTTTGATGGTGAACATCTTTTTGGCAGCAAGGCTGACGAGAGCATCGAGAGGTTGCAGACCTCCAAAGCTGCAGCGAAGTCGTTGAGCGCTGCAGTTCGCCAACCTTCTTTTCGTCCTAGGGGACAGCAATGGAGGGGAGGTTCCTTTCGATATTACTCATCCTTTAGTAGATTGAGAGGAGCTGCAAGTCAAAGGGGCCACCGTAGGAGTACCAGAGGTGGAAAACGAGGTACTCGAGGTGCCAAGGCCGCTCGGGCAGTTGCCTCTTTACCCTCAAGCAATGCCGCAGCCGCTTCAGCTCAGTCATGAGGCCATGTCCCATGGTTCGCCGGTTGGGGGAAGGCTGGCGCAGCATCTTGTAGAATGGTGTGCCATTACTTCAGATGTGTGGGTTCTGGAGATCATAGCCCACGGCTACTGTCTTCCTTTCCGGCAGAGGCCTCACGACAATCCACCAGGGAATCTATCTTTGAAGAGTCTGGATCCGCTCCTTACGCAGGAAATGCAATCCCTGCTGGAGAAAGGCGCCATAGAACTGGTGCCTGTAGCGGAGAGGAACAAGGGATTGTATTCCCCTTATTTTTTGATTTCAAAGAAAGATGGGGGATTGAGACCCATCATGGACTTGCGCGGTTTGAACAAGCTCCTCAGGAAGGACAAGTTCAAGATGGTTACTCTTTCTCAAGTCCTCCAGGCCCTTCAACTTCAGGACTGGTTGGTGTCTCTCGACCTCAGGGACGCTTATTTTCATGTGCCGATACATCCCACGCACAAGTACCACCTGAGGTTCGCGGTTGGCGACTCGCACTTTCAGTTTCAGGTCCTGCCGTTCGGATTGACCTCCGCCCCGAGGGTTTTCACCAAGCTCATGGTGGTGGTGGCAGCGTATCTCAGGAAAGGGGGGATTCACGTCTACCCCTACCTGAACGATTGGTTGATCAGGGCGCGCTCTCCCGAGCAAGTCCTGGATCATCTGTCCGTCACCTGCCACTCCCTTCACAAGCTGGGCTTCTCCATCAACTTAAAGAAGTCCCACTTGACGCCAATTCAGTGGCTCCAGTACTTCAGAGCAGTGCTCGACACGTCCCTGGGGCAGTGTTTTCCTCCCCAGGGGAGGGCTCATCACATTCAGCAGATGGTACACAAGTTTCGACATGCCCAGAGTCTCCCGGCGTTCGAATTCTTGAGGTGGCTCGGCCTCATGGCATCCTGCATTCTTCTGGTGCCAGAGGCCAGGTTGCGGATAAGCAATGGGCTCTCAAGATGCAGTGGTCACAGTCCTCCGGCAGGATGTCGGACCCCGTTCAGGTGCCGCCCTCGGTCGCTCAGGACCTTGTGTGGTGGGCCGACGAAGGCAATCTGATGAGGGGGGCTCCATTTTGGCTACCCAGGCCAGAGGTGACGGACACATCTCTCACGGGATGGGGAGCTCATGCCAACGAGTTGACAGTCAGCGGTTGTTGGTCTCCGTCGGAGTCCAGACTCCATATCAATCTGTTGGAGCTGAGGGCCGTCAGGCTTGCCCTGAAGGCTTTTCTGCCGACTGTGCGAGGAAAGAATGTCCTGATTCTGCTGGACAACACAGTGGCCATGCACTACCTCAACAAAAGGGGGTGGGGCAGCGTCACTTCCTCTGTGCAGGGAGGCGATGCAGCTCTGGTTCTGGGCCATCCAGCAGGAAATTTCGATCTCGGCAGTTCATCTGGCCGCAGACGAAAACGAGACGGCGGACGCTCTGAGCAGACATAGCGCGATCTTTCACAAGTGGGAGTTGGCTCAGGGGATTCTCCTGGAGATCTTCGCCCTTTGGGGGACCCCTCAAGTGGATCTCTTCGCCTCCAGAGTCGACGAGAAGTTCGAAAGGTTCTGCTCGCTGGAATTTCCTCCAAGAGGAGCCTTAGGAGACGCGTTCCTGGTGGAGTGGTCCTTCCCACTGCTGTACGCATTTCCTCCAGTCCCTGTCATCCCGCAAGTGCTGGGGAGGTTACGGAGGTTCGGTTCCCGGATGATCCTCATTGCTCCGGCATGTGCCCGGAGGACGTGGTACCCTGGACCTTCTCGACTTGTTCATCTGCCCTCCACGCTGTCTTCCCTACCGAGACGATCTGCTCTCACGGGAGGGGGGTCAGGTTCTCCATCCAGAGGTCAGATCCCTCAACCTTCACGCTTGGCTTCTGAAAGGTTGAGGTATAAGGATTGGGACCTCCCTGAAGACGTGATGGAGGTGTTGCTTTCGGACAGACGGCCGGCAGCAAAGTCCCTGTACCGTTGCCGTTGGAGAAAGTTCTGCGACTGGTGCAGGGTTAAGAATGTGGATACTTTTTCATGTGACATTCCTGTAGTTCTGTCTTTTTTGCTCTCGTTAGCCCACAAGGGCCTGCAAGTGGGTACCATTAAAGGTTACCTGGCGGCGCTGTCCATATTTAAGCGTTGTCTGAAGAGTGTTCTTATTTCAAAATTCCTTTAATTTCTCCGTTTTTGAAAGGGCTCACTAATGTGTTCCCACCGTCACCTTTCCAGGTGCCCGGTTGGGATTTGAACCTTGTTCTAAAGTTCCTAATGGGTGCCCCATTTGAGCCTTTACATTCTTGTCCTTTGAGACTGTTAACCCTTAAAACTGTATATTTAGTTGCGGTCACTTCCGCTCACAGAGTGAGTCAGTCACAGGCACTTTCAGTTAAGCCCCCTTCACTGTGTTTCATAAGGACAGGGTTGTCCTTGGAGTTCACCCTTCCTTCCTTTCTTCCGAAAGTGGTGTCGGAATTTCATTTAAGCCAGATGGTCATTCTTCCAGCATTTTATCCTCCTGCGCATCCTGGTAAGGAAGAGGAGGTTACCAGACATTTGGTCGAATGCATTTGATCGAATTACAATATGGTCGAATCAATTTGGTCGAAAAAATTGTTTTGTTTTTTTTTTTTTTTTGGGGGGTCCCCCCCCCCCCAACCCCTGTTTTTGGTGTTAAAACAACTTTTTTTACCTATTTTTACCTATACTAGAGCAAAAAAATATATATACTTTTAAAAAAAATGTGACCTTTTTTTTTCAACCAAATTGATTCGACCAATTTGTCATTCGATCAAATATATTCGACCATTTGACTGGACAGCGAAGAGGAGAGGCTCCATAGGTTAGATCCTAGGAGAGCTTTAAGTTTCTACATTTCACACATGTCCCGGGTCAGAGTGGACGATCAGGTCTTTATTGGTTACGCTGGAAGGCGTTTGGGACAAGCTGTTACTAAGCAGACTTTGTCTAGATGGATTATCTTGGCAATTTCTGAATGTTACCGCTTGGCGGGTAAGGACCCTCCGTTAGGCTTACGGGCCCATTCTACTAGGGGTATGGCTGCCTCTACTGCCCTGTAGAGGGGTGTTCCTATTCGTAACATCTGTGAAGCAGCCACTTGGGCTTCGGTCCATACTTTTGTACAACACTACTCCCTAGATTCTATCCATGGGCAGGATCTTGCCTTTGGTAAGGCGGTCCTTTACTCTGCAATTTGATTGGGCATTCTAAATTTCTATATTCTTTTCCCTCCTCCATATGTTGGTACTGCTTTGGGAGTCTGTCATAGATATAGAATACGTCAGAGGACCCGATCCCCTCTAAGAACAAGTTACTCTTACCTGGTAACGTTCTTTCGATGGGATGGTCCGACACCGTATTCCATATCGCTCCCTCCCTGCCTACCCCACTACAGAATTTCTTATGCGATTGCAGCTTACGTTTCCGCAAGGCTTTCTGTGGTCATACTGGCAGAAGATTGGTGCCGCACGTTCTGGGGAAAAAACTACAACTGAGGCTACGGGCGTCGTGCGTCCTACTTATAACATCCAGTGACGTTGGCTCGACTGCGGCCCTCGAGGACAGCGTATCGACGTCATCGACGCAGGACTCAGACGCCGAAAGATTTTCCGAAGCAGCACAGCTGTGGTGATTACTGTCATAGATATGGAATACGTCGTCGGACCATCCCATCGAAAGAACGTTACCAGGTAAGAGAGTAACATGTTCTTCTCTTTAGCTCATTCAGATATAGGCCACAATTGAGAACTCTGATATCTGACGATTCGTCTCTCCAATCACAATAATCACAGGATGATTTGTGGCACTTACACGCCTAATATTTTACATATAATCTGGTCTCAAAGGGAGGACTTTAAAGCACGAGGATTAGTGCTTCGCCTCTTTCATTCATTAGAAGAGGCTAATGACTTCCTTGATACCCCCTATGCACTGCCGCCCAACCTGGGGCAACAAGCAATGTAAATTCGGAAACCACAACTTCACACAACAATATAATTCCACAAATATGCACCCTGGTTGCCAATGCAGCCAACATATCATGGCTAGCACCATTGTTGGCGACAGTCTTTGAAATCGCAAAAAAAAACGACCAAGCAAACGTAGCTGGAATTATTTAAAATCATTTCATGGAATTGTTGTGGTTATTCGAATTTAAAAGCTTGGCTGGATTCTTGCACTAGGGACGATACTCCCGCCCTTCTTCTTGTTCAGGAAACCATGTCCTTATTAACCATTGGTGCAGATGGATTTACGACATTCTCTCTGAATGCTTACGGAAGCGTTATGGGGCGACCCTCGGGGGGGGGGGTCTTGCTATTCTAATGAACAATGCAGTTCATGCCAAAGCCAAGCTGTTTTGCTCTCACAACGATATTTTGGCCGTCGAATAGCAGTATATGAACTGCTTGGATTCGATTTACCTTGTTATATGCATTTACTTCATCCCTTTAAAAACTTTAAAAAGGACCCTCTGTGAGTTCTTTGATTCCTTAGATCTTGTACTTGAAGCTGGCATTCTTCACAATCCTATCAGTTTATTTTTGGTGGAGATTTTAATGCCTTATGTAACGATATATCAATCTCTGTGGGGGAGGGCTTGAGAATAAGCCCCAGATGCAGAGGAGAGTTATGTAGTTCAGTATTTTGACAATTGGAATTGTCATCTAGTCAACTTTCACTCTGGTTCCCCAATGATTACCTGGACGAGGGGGGTTGCCTCATCATGCATTGACTTTTTTTGTTTGTTTCGGCCAACCTGCTTTCTATGGTAATCCCGGTTCGGATTGGGATCCCTCCCCCTTATGGGGATCATTGCCCAATTTCTCTCACACTCCATGTACAGACGTCTCCGCTTTTAAGCAAACTGGAGACGGCTCTGATTCAGATTGATCGAACAATGCATTCTATCTATTGGTCGCTGAAGCTATGTAGTCATCTTACTTATCTGGTTCATAGAGATGTGAGGCGCATACTCGATCAGAAATAACTTGATCTTTCCCCTAACGACAGGGAGGAATGTAACACCAATATAATTAGATCACACGTTTATGCTCTTGCTCAGACAGCCTAAAATGTGCCTTCTCGACACAATAAACCTTTTAATGCTGAGATAGCAAAGCATAAAATCCATAAAAATTTGGCGCTAAAAGCCCTTACAAGGGCATTCATTTCTTGTGATGAATATATTCTTAGAAAACAGGTGATCTTACATACCTATAACAACCAATTAAAAGTGATAAAACATCAAATTCACTGTGCAGACAACCAAAGACGACTTATTTTGCTTTGTAAACAGGATGTTTGTAATATTGGGTCAATTTTAAGAGGTACCTGTAAATTTGATACCATGAATATGCCATCAACGATTTCTGCAGATGTTTAGCAAAATTACATCTGAACCAAATTGACTTTGCCTGTTTCATTCAATTCATGGCATAATGACATTTTAAATGTCGCCCACATTAATGAGTTGTCTTTCTCAATTGATGACATGTTATGGGCGATCGGACGAATGAAGAATTCTAAGTCGGCTGGTCCGGATGGAATACCACCTTGTATCATTAAATCCGATCTGTAATTTTGGGCCGCCATTTTATACACATTTCATCATATTCTTCAAACTATGAAAATTCCTCAATCATGGTGTAATGCCATAGGGCTCAATGGGAATGGGGAGGTTGGATGGACCGGCACCATTCAGAATGGTGCTGGTGCATCCGACATGCTCTGCTCGCGAGTGCCGTTCTGCCCGGCAGGTCCGACCTGGCGGGTGAAAAGGCACCCGCGAGCAGAACTCATAGTTTGCCGGTCCGGTAACTACGGTACCGGCAAGCTTACTGGTACCGTAGTTACTGGACCGGCAAACTTGTAATGAGGCCCATTGTAGACGTTATTACCGGCACCACTTAATGTGGACTTACTTAAGCCATGCCGATATCACTGGCACAGCTGCCGCGTGTCAACGCTGATAACGGCAACGGTGTGGACGGGCACGGCGGGTCCCTGGCTATGCCGGTAAGACTTGCATCGCGACTCAGACTACACCGGTCTAGTAAAGGGTGCCGGTACAGTAATAATGGCATCGCTATTTCCGGACCGACATACTTGTAATGAGGCCCAATGTGTCACTGGAAAATGGACCCTGTTAATGTCAGCTGACGAGATACGTTCCAGGCTCAAGACCTCAGAAAGCAAGTGCAAGTTATTTGAGCGGTTAAGACTCAGTCATATTTTCAGGGATTACAGACTCAAATACAATGCCATTTCCCAGCCCCTTTTCCTTCACAACATTAGCCTTTTTAATAACTGCGTCCAGTTGTACACTTGTTCCCACAGGCCCACACGGGCAGTGCACCCACCTCCCTCTGCTTTGGTAGCAGCCATCAGTGGTTTTAGATCCCCCATGAGGATTGGGTAGCAAGAGATCACGTTCCGAGGGGAAGTGAAGAATTCTGCAGGATTTACTCCCCTGTACGGTGCAGACATTAGGGCCAGTGTTTCTTGCAGTCCAAGGACAGACCCTGGCACTCTCGAGGCCTCTACTGATGCATGAAGTAAGTTAGCCGGGGTGGGATCCGCGATTGTGGTGCTGCCACATCCCACCTGTTTCAAGGTGTCTGTAGAAATGTTGCTGCCATCAGGGTCCAGTTGGGGAAACAGGGATCATAAAAAGAATCGTGAGGCCTGAGAGTTCGGGTTCACTGCTGCATGTTTTTTTCGATTTTCGCTTCTGAACGCCCAGACCATTCCTGACTACCTTCCCTCGTGGTTGAGAGAGTGAGGGTTTCCTGGATGGGTCCCCCCTAAGAGTGCCCTCTTGCTCATTGTTACACGGATCCAGGTCAGGGCGAACAGAGAGTGCCTTCGGAGCCAGGTTCAAAGGTTCGGTGGTGGATTGAGGACGCTAAGCTTTTGGCCCCACGTGGACTGTTGACCCTGTCTTGTCCGGGCGGGGGTGAAACCCTCCAATGTGATAATACCTTTGGAGGGTGCACTTCGTTGTAGATCATCACTTATTGGGACTTGAGGTTGGATCTCGCATGCTCCAGTTGTTGGAGTGTTACTTGCTGGAGCCGATTTTGATTTGGGGCACTTGCTGAGATGATTCAGGCCTTGCGAGAACAGGAATTCTTTAGCTGTCGCGTGTAGTTTTAGATTGTCAAATTTAAACAGTAAAGATTCCAACGCCATAGAGTTGGATTTAGTTTCCTTTTGAAGGCTCTCGGATAGAGACACCAAGACACATACAACCTGGTTATCTTCCACCGGGGAGTGAGCCCACGGTAGATCATTGTCGGTCTGCCTTATGAAGCATATGTCCGGATTCTCCTTTAGGATCGTCATAGACCTGGAGCCGATAGATGAAAGAGATGATTTGAAGTCAGGCCCATATAGTTGTCTCATATCCAGAGGTGAGTCCAGATAACTTGAGTCCTCATTACCTTCCAACGAGGAAGGAGGCACAGAAAAGGTGACCCGTTGGGCTGGAGTTACACAGCCCGCTAACTCCTGATCCCGGGATGTAATTTTAGGGTGGGTCAGCTTCATCATATTCTCTTTTGGAAGAAAAAAGGTGGTGATTAGTCCTTTTTGAAAGTGGAGTCGGGGACAACTTCCTGCCCGACACCTGTAGTGAACCAGAGGTCAGCGGCTCAGCATGATGATCCTGAGATGCTGTTCCCCCTTCCGGGGTCACACTAGGAACTGTGATCAACTCATGCTGTGGAGAGGGGGGCAGTGGCAAATTTGCCAGGGCTAGAATTTCTTCATCTGTAATGAACATCAAGGTAGGAGGCATCGTCCTCTTGGCGTTCTACAAACCAACCATGTATGTACCAATGGCATGGTTGGTACCAACCAAGCTCAGCAGAACTTGGATCAAAACAATAGTGATTGTGCTAGCAAAGATGACCCAGAATGTTCCACACACCGCGGGAGGGACCTAGCTCAAAGGGCACTCCCCCAGCAGGCAATGGGTCTCGTCCTAAGTTCAAGTCTTGACTGACTTGTCAGTGAGTTGTAAAGGAAATGTAGTCCACAGGTCCGGAGTTTCGCTCTAAAGTTAAGTGTAACAGAGATGCAAATGTTGGAATGAGAGTAATGCCTAGATCAAAGTGGCAAGCCCCCACAGTCTCTAGACCCTGTTTTGGTCTCCAAACAGGGTTGTCACAAGGCTGATTAGCGAGTTACAGAGTACTCACCCAGAGGGATAGAACGCTGGTGACTGCGGTAGGCCGTCTGTGAATTGGAAAGAACGAGGTACGGAAGAATCGCCTTTCCGCCTGCAGTCTTTGGATTGCAGACTGCACACTTGACACAACACATTGCGGCCCACTTTGTGGTGTCTGCAGCTGATATTACGTTTGCCTTGGGGGGAGGGGGGAGAGAAGCTCCAGCCACAACCACGGAAGAAAGACCAGGAGCAGAGTAATCCATGCAGCAGACTGCACACTTGACACCACACTTCGAAATATTGTTTTATACTAGTCAGAAGCCCCCACACAGTCTCCCTGTGTTTCAAGAGGAGGTAATTGCACATCCATCTCCCCTGTGATCCCCCACTGCCCAATCTCCAATATCAATTCGCACAAGATCATGGTCCGACCAAGGTATTAGACGATTATGTGACATACCTTTTCAAACTAGCATCTACGAGTCTATTCTAGAATACGAGTCATGAATCTTTGAAAAAAAACGTGAACCGCGGGTCACCCCTTCCCACCTGTACTAGAGAATCTGTTACCCCAAGCTCGTCATTGACCTGCTGGAAACGTTGTGATTGCGCTACCCGAGTCTGAGAAGCAATTGCAGGGTCATGCAATTTCTTTCAATTCTTCACCAGGTCAAGGACCATGTTAAAGTCTCTCCCCACCAAAAGCGGGCCCTCACCGAATAACTGGAGCTTCTCCTTCACTGCCTCACATGGAACATGGAATGCCCCACATTTTGACAATAAACATAACCCATCGTCAGTTTGTTTCCCTTTACAGTTCCTTTCAGAAAGCTATAGCGCATCTATGGGTCTTTAAGTTCACTATCAACTACTAGGACGGGTTTACTGGCTACCACTGTTGCTACTCCCTTTTTTTGGTTTTGGCGCATTTTGGTGGTGCAACCACCAAAATATTTTCAAAAACACAGTTACTGTATATGAAAAGGGGACTTCATCAGCAGTGTATGGCATTATGATATGGCATTTATAACGCGCCTACACAAGTGTTGCATGGCAACTTGCCGATGCTTCGCTATGAAATGGCTGAAGCACCATTTGGGCCTTCACCCTCTCGCTTGCATCTGCAGGCCTGCTGCTGTTGTTGTGGAAGCTGTGCAAGCTCCAAAGTAGGAACAAAATGACTGCACTTAAGTATATGGCGGTAATTTTTCTCATTTGTATGCACCAATGTTTTTTTCTGCTTGAACTCCTGTCGTACTATTTCTAAAGTCCTTCGTAGAGTGATCTGTTGTGGAGCCAAACGACTGGTGACAGTCTGTGAAGGCACACCAAGGGGGGGGGGGGGCTTTCTGGTCTCACTCTGCCGCAGAAGGATGAACAGAAGAGGGATAGCTGCGTTGTGGCTGTGCTGTCTTATCTACATCTTGCTTTCTTTCCCACAGTGCGGAAGCTGCAGCCTCATGAAGAATTTGCCAGGATTGGTGACTGGAGCTATAGTGTTCTTCTCCTTACAGGGAGCGGGGGCTTTTTTTCATTCCTTACTCGGGTCCGGAAGCTTAAAAACTTTGTTTGACTGTGGCATTTGTTGAGCCTCTGAGCATCTAGCGTCCCCAGGAAACCCTCGACACGGAGGGACTGGAGAACACACACACAGCAACGAAGCGGAACCAGCACAGGTTTTTTACTATAAAAAAAGGAGAGTTATACATCGAGTTTACCAGCAGGGTAAATATCTGTGCAGGTTGTATAGCGCCACGTTCCACTTAGAAACTCAAGGATATACACCAAATGGCATTTCAGTTTCGCCCAAAACAGTGGAATGTCGGTCACCAGTCTGACACACGTCCTTGATTCCTGCAGCGGTTGATGAAGCAAGTTGGAGGTGCTGCTTTCTTGTATGGAGGGAGGGGCAGCACCAGAGTGTACGGTGAGGGGCTCGCACATGTATGTAACGATAAGAATGAAGTACCCTTTAGTGAGGTTGATAGCTCTCACTAGATTGGGAGCACTAGTTAAAATGACATCCTCCTTATTCTTTTTCCTTTTCGAAGTGGAACTCTGCAATTTAACCCATAAGAGGTTTTACAGAAGACTCGGGTACATGAGCGTTCAAATGTGTTACAGACTAATGGACTCCCCAACTCTCTCTACCCACCCACCCTACCCCTACTCTCTCTATCCCCACCCACCCTACCTCCACTCTCTCTACCCTCACCCACCCTACCCACACCCTACCCCCACTCTCTCTACCCTCCCCAACCCACCGTACCCCCACTCTACCTACTCTCCCCCCCACTCTCTCTACCCTCACCCACCCTGCCCCCACTCTCTACCCTCACCCACCCTAACCCCACTCTTTCTACCCCCACCCATCCTCCCCCACTCTCTTTACCACCACCCTACCTCACCCTACCCTACCTTACCCCCACTCTCTCTACCCCCACTCACCCTACCCCCACTGCCTACCCTCAGAAAACCAGCCACCTAACCACCACTCTCTCTACCCCCACCCTACCCCCACTCTCTCTGCCCCCACCCTACCCCCACTCTCTCTGCCCCCACCCACCCTACCCCCACTCTCTCTACCCCCACTCTCTCTGCCCCCACCCACCCACCCTACCCCCACCCACCCACCCTACCCCCACCCACCCACCCTACCCCCACTCTCTCTACACCCACCCACCCTACCCCCACTCTCTCTACCGACCCCCACTCTCTCTACCCCCACCCACTCACCCTACTCCCAAATCAATTGGCCGGCTTTTGTCTTGTCTACCCATTGTCGTGCAACCACTCTGTGCTGTAAAACTAAGCAACAGCTCCAACCCCCCCCAAACCCACTAGAAACAACCCCCCCCTTCCCCCAACTGACAGCGGCCAGCCCTGTAATGACACACACACCACATAAGGACCATGTACCATCAAACCACTGGGTACATAGACCACATGAGATCCCAGTCTGAGACCTCCCCACCCCTGTCATATTTAACATCACTCCTCCCTCCCCCTATCTTTGCACCCACACAACTGCCTTGTTTCATCCAAAGCTAGGCCCCACCTCCTACAGCTACTTCAAGGAGCCACACAGGATTTAGGTCTTCAGTTTCCCCTACTCCCGACACCCTCCTGAGGCCTTCCCCCACCGGCAATCAAGCCATTTCGCACAGATTCTACAAGTGGAGCCATTCAAAGTGCAATAGGTTATTTAACCTAGTGGCACGCACCATAAGGGTCTTGTTGACGGAGGGGTGTTCAGTTTTTTTAATTTGCGTGAGCCCGGGACCCTTTGCCTATCTTTCGGCCTCCCCTGAGGGCCCCGGTTGGGGCTGTTGACCATCCTCCCCGAGAAGCTCACCAGAGACCCTACCAATGTCCTCCACGATGACCAGTTTGTATTTGAATTCAAACACCAATGAAAAGGGGAAGCCCCATCTATATCAAACCCCTTTAGTGGTGAGTCATTTGGTCAGAGGACCACACCTTTTACGTCTAGACAACATAAACGAGCACAGGTCCTGGAAAACCGTAATCTTCACGGAGCCATGATTCACCGGGCCCACTCTTTTTGCATTTCTAAGACTTTCGCTTTTTCAGAATAATAGTGGAACCTGGCTAATACTGAGCGTGGGCTCCTGGCTCCTCCACATGCTTGGTGGGCTCTATCTATAGTAGGCTCTGTGGTATTATCATCGTTGGAAATCTTCTAAATTACTTTGTTGATCACCCTGACAATGTCTCTCTCGGATTCCCCCTCCCATTGAGGAAATCCCAATAATATTAAATTGTTCTGGCGTTCTCGATTCTCGAAATCTTCAGTTTTAAGGGTGATTTCCTCCTCTCTTCTCTGCAGTTCTGACAATCGCATGTCTAGTTGCGTTTCGAGAATATCAACAGAGGACTGGTTGGCTTCCAGCCCTTGAAGCCTGTCATCCATGTCTTCCACTTTTTTGTCCAGAACATCAATTCTGCGACCAATGTCCGATCTAATGTCCCTGATTTCTTCCATTAAGGCAGCATTGTCCTTCTTTGTAGACATCTTGTCAGCCATCTCTGGGGTCTGTGCGGGATACACCCCTCGGTCGGGCAGGGGAGGCGCAGCAAATCAAAATCTCTGGATAGATTCTTTCCAGTTCATGGGAAGGTAAAACCAGTGGCCTCTTCCTGCCCCTGCCTTGTCCGCTGAGTTCTGGGTTCTCCAACCACCCGGTGTCCTCAGGTAGAGGTATCAAAGAAGGTTGAAACCTCACGCTCTCCCCCAGGTGGCCCCTGAGCATCACTTCACCCAGAGAAAGAAGTGGCTTGTGCTTCTCTTATGAGCGGCGTGGGCCCACTGTCCCAGTGGGTTCAACCAGACAGGTAAAGCTCTTGCTGTCAATCCCCTCTACCAGACTCACCGCCTAACCAGTAGGGTCAAAAGCACTCTCACAGCAGCAGCACTTCACTGCCTGAGCTACGGGCCGCTACACACCATCACAGGATTCCGGAGGTTAAATATTCTTTGGGAAGGCTTATTGTGTTGAGTTCTGGAACAGCGGGAACCATCAAACTAATCTAGCACTGGTTCCCCCACATTGCCTGGTCTCTGTCGTGTAATCGCGGAACTCCGCTGTTGGGGGAATGCCCGCCCTCACCAACCACTTAGGGCTCCACTCCTTGTCTGGTGCTGCTATGGGATGGTGTCCTTCCCCAAGGATCTGTCCGGGAGTGTCTTTGCCACCGGCCGCTGCCGAGATCTCTCGGTAAACCCACCAGCACAACCTCACCTGCTGCTCAGGTAGGTCCACTGCCGCACTCGGCCTGTAGGCCCAAGGTGGGGGATGGGTGCCCCACGGCCATGCGCTCTCAGCAGAGCGGGGAAGTTGTCTCCGGTAAAGAGATCCGCATGTAACGGAGCAGCAGACACCGCCGAGTTAGCCCCTCCGCCCGACTCCTCGATGGGGATGGGCCCCACCGATCAATGACTCCCCGACCTATTGTGAAATCTATTTGGAGCCGGCAATCGGGTCGGAAACAGCGTCACCCACGGTCAGCAGTTGTTGGCTCACAGCTTCGCTCTCCCTGGGCCAAAAAGCTCTGAATTACAACCACAGATCCCTTGGGGAGCGAGCCGCCAGTTGGCACAGTCTGGTCATCCACACAGGCGCTTACGATAGGGAGCTCAAGTCCCTTCAAGGCCCGGTGGTGACAGCGTGGCACAGAACTGCTACTGCATCGCTGTGCCCCTGGTTACCTCCGTCTGTTATTGGGAGGGATCATAAACCGATATATTGCAACACATTTTCTATTAGCCTGAACATTTGCACAAACTCTGATCCTTATGGAAAACCACCATTAGGGAAGAAAGAGGCCAAATGGAATACACACAACAGCAACATTTGTCCTAATAAATTTAGAACAAGAAGACTGACACTAAAGGTGACTGTTGGCCTACTTTGTACAGCCTTACCTTTGAACTAAATGGCACTTTTTTTACACACTACTTGCAAAGTGAAGAATCTTTTAAGATAGTCACAATACAGTTACATTTAGTACAATGAAACCATATAATGCAGCCCTCCAGTAATAGTTTTTAC
Source organism: Ambystoma mexicanum (assembly GCF_040938575.1). Lineage (NCBI taxonomy): Eukaryota > Metazoa > Chordata > Amphibia > Caudata > Ambystomatidae > Ambystoma > Ambystoma mexicanum. The sequence continues at coordinate 303,261,325 of NC_090927.1, read as the reverse complement.
AGCTGCTTGAAAAAGTGGTTATGAAATTGGTTTTCACTTATGACAAACGTTTCATTATGTAATCTAAACAAAAGAATTGAAATTCTTTGGTTCAATAATGACTTGGTAACTGAAACATAGGATGGTGCATATTAAATCAATCTTTGTAACTATGAACAATTGACTTGTTTTTATTAATTCTGTTAAATCCATGTTTTGGGAAACGTCACTATATATTAAAAGGCTAGCTAGTGAACTCGACTTTTCTTGTGACTTTGATAAACGCAAATATGTTTTAACTAATTTCAATTTCACCACTAGCCACAGCAATTGGTGTTATGATACAGATCTTACAGCTTTGTTTTGCTAATGAAATTTAAAAAGTTTTAGTGGAATGGGATTTTCCAGGAACTTCTGAATGCTTATGAGATCATTGCATAGAGGACTGCCCTCAATATCTGCATATGCACCTGCAACATCTGCAGATTTGATTCCATGGGCCGGCGTCATATTCAAGTATTATGTTAAAAAAGTGAAAAACAGTTGTGACTCGCCTGCTTCTGGCTGCCAGTGCCTGACCTGGAAATCGGATGCAGCAGGGTCTTGCTGCCTCAGTCCCAATAGGGAGAGTCAGCGGGAGTTGGGGAAGTTGCAGCCTTCCAGCCTCGCTTAGCACCCTATCTAACATAGCGAGTCAGACAGCTCCTGCTCCTCTCCAGCCCGTACACAAATAGGCATTACCGTTGTTGGTGGGCACTGCTACTTTAGCGCTCTAAGAGCGCATTTGTGCTCCACTTGATAGACCACCTTGAGGCGCGTGATTACAAGGAGCCGCACCACCACCCCAATTTGTGCTCCACTTGATAGACCAGCTTGAGGTGCATGATTACAAGGAGTTGCGCCACCACCACCCCACCCACCATCTTGGGTTGGAGCATGGCCAGAAAGACTGCAGTGATGGTCCAATTATTTAAGACAGTCAGATAAAATAAATCGGAGATAATCTAAGAGTATCATGGCTGACTCACTTTACTGTGAGCTGGCGTGGGGTCCTTTATTTATTGGGCCCCTGTGCAACCGCACCACCCGATCTCCCCTTGAGCCGGCCTTGACCCTAGTTCTATCTGTGTTGCAGAGATACAACTAGAGCCTTCAGAAAGACAGACTGTCTATTCATCACAGCTGCTTAGTATAGCCTGGTATTGGTGTTTTAGTTATCTTTAATAGTGACGAGTAGTGAGTAATTGATCAGTAAAGAAGTGCATGTCACAGAAACTGGGGCTGGGACAAGACAAATGACACTCAGTAATCTGAGCAGACTGGGTATTTACAGTGGAGTGTAGTAGTGGTTACTCAGGGAGGGGGACTAATGCGAGTGTAAGTAGAGGGTACGCATTCAGTGGGATGAGGCACCAAAGACTTCCTCAAAGCAGTCCCCTCTAGTAATATATATCAAAAGCTATGCAAGCATTGGATTCATTGCGTCCTTAGAAGCCTGCCTCTTCTTTCCTTTTTTAAAGCTTTCTTCTTCTTTCTCATATAAACCTCTGTAAACAATGAAGGCCTCATTAATGAAACAAGTAGTGAACAATTGGTGAACGCCTCCCTCATAACCTATTGTTTCCAAATACTTGGACTCTAAATATAAATTCCTATGGATGAGCCTTTGTGTCGAGAGTACACCTCACATCAGGGATTGAGCCTCCTCTCTCTGAGAGATGCTTTCACCCTGGATTAGTTGGTGAAGTGTCTTTATGCATTCTATCTCTTAGCTCTAATTCGCTGGCCTCTACGCATATGGTTCTCAGATCTTCTGCTCTCAAGCGGAGTTTTCCATCTTCTCCCCATTATCTGAGATCCCCTAGTACAGCAGGGTGGGCGGAGTTCTTTACTCTTACCTACCATTGCTGAGCTTGAGTGTTTTGTTCCTGAAGAACCAGTTTACAACAATGCTGGAATCTAACAAAAACATTCTGGTCATGCGTTTAGCAAGGAAGGGCTCCACAAGAAGCCATAAGGGCAAATGGCTAAGGGTCTGTTACTGGTCTTTATCTAAAGACATCAACCTAGTTAAAGCCTCATGGGAAACATTGTTAAGCAGTATTTTTTCAGGGCTAATTCACCTTCACTAATCCTGGCTTGGGAATCCTCTTTCAGGGAACCTTCTTCATGGTAACAATGTGGCACTGGCCTCTATTATGCGTTGCCTCTACATTATTGTGACCTGGACCTTCTCAAGTTGAAAACAGCCTTTCTTCTGGCCATTACCTCTCCCAGAAGGCTTAGCAAACTTCAGGCATTGTCCTTTGGAAGATGCTTACATTGTTTTCCATAGAGACAAGGGCGATCTCCAGACTGTACCACCTGCATTCCTAGACTCTAATCTGACTTTCATCTTAATAGGGTGGTTTTACTGGCATTCAATCCTATACCCCGCACTTCATCAGTAGAGGAGACTTTGCATAATCTTGACATGGTGGGAGCCTTCAAGTTCTACCTGGAAAAAACGAGGCCTTTCAGAAAATTCAACTGCACTGTTCATTACTGATAGGGGGCCTTTCCCCTGGAAGAAGAGTGAGTAAAATTACTATCTGTAGGTGGACGGTATATTGTATTTCTAAGGCTTATGAGCTTACTGTTTTACAGACTCCCACTCTACTAGAGCTAAGGCATCATTGGCAGCCGTCCAGAAACATGTTGCCATAGCATACATCTGAAGGGTTAGTCCTCTGCTCATACCTTTTGTAAGGCAATATTTTCTAAACACCTCATCAAGGAGGGATGCCCTTTTTAGCAAGCAAGTACTTTGCAACCTTTTTGCTTGCACCATGTGCTGTCTCCTCCACCCATTTCATGGATCTACACAGTCTTTGTTTTCAACCAGTTGGGAAGGCGAGAGAGCAGGAAGCTGGAGTATTGAAAAAATGGTCATGGTGTTTCCAGCACTCCTCCTAGTCCTTGCTCTCCCTCATTCACAACGCCCTCTGACCCATCCACTAAGAGCATATGCCATACTAAGACCGCATTCTAAAAACCCTAAAGCGACAGCATCTTCTTTTGGAAAAGCTTTTTTTCCCCATCCAGCCTGCAGTGCCGTCAATCCCAACCAGTTTTGAAGGAGGTAAAAGCAAGGCTAGGAGTACTGAAATCGCCCTGATGGTAATTTATTCAGAGCTGATGTTTCCATCCTAAAAAGATGAATACTAACCTTGATTTACTTAAGTACATAATGTTCCTCATATGTGAATGAATCTGGACCAGACATCCTACCACTGGCTACTCTGATCTGTAGGACAGATTTGTGAGGTGCATGCACTTACCTTTTAATTAATAACCAAGAACATAGAACACAAATAATAAATGCATTTCTCCAGCATGGGGTCTTGCATGGATTCACATGCTCATGAATATTCCTGTCGTCACGCTGGGAATCCTCAGTAAAAAGGAAGCAGTTTTGTCTCCTCTATAACCAATCAGTGTCCTTTTGGTCATGCTGCCCCAGCCAATGACACTCGTCCTCCTAAGCTCCATCCCTGGTGGCCATCTTCAGATTTTACTGCACGTTCCAAGGGTTTGGAGTCGTCGTGCTTCGCTCCTCGTAATTCGTGGATTCTTTGCTGCTTTTGACTATTTTAGATAGTTTTCATCCATCTCTTACTCTTACGTCCCGTCCCCCTTTCCTCCATACTGCATGAGCGTCCTTTCCAAGGGATGGGAGACAGAACCTTTTTCACCAGAAAAATAATTCTTCCCCTTTAAAGTTAGAGGCGCCCAAGGGTGCGGCCCTGGGAGCATGCGCTGCCCTGACTTCGCCCTCCGGCGCCACATCTCAGTCTCCTTTTCCGCGTCGACAGGAACGGGCCGAATTCACCAGCGCTCCTGGGTTTGGCTTCCGCCATGTAATTCCATGCACGAATACTTCTTCTCTTCTGTCTTTTTATCATTCAGTTACTCGGTCCTCAGGCGTCACGCTCACCCCGGCGCATGTCGACATCTACAGGGTTCAGCAGGTGTCCATCCTGCGACTGACTCTTTCCAACTTCAGACCCCCACGCCCTCTGCCTACATTGCCTTGGCCCAGACCATGGCTGGCAAGCTTGTACCGCGTGCAACGTGTTTTCATCGAGGTCTCTAAAGAACAGACTAGCCAGGTGGAGGGACCTCTTCCAGAGATCGCCTCCAGAGGACCTGAAGGACTTTGTCAATCATCGATCCAGGCCCATGGTAGGGCCACTCTTTTCCAGTGCACCCCGCAAGGGAGACTCCTTTCCAAGGACTCGCCCACGCAGGAGGAACTGCTCAGGTTCCCATACCAGCACGAGTACCGAGGCTAAATCAGCTACCGGCCAGCAGGCGGAGGGATCCGCCGATCCTCCCCGTGACAGTGCTGAGGGACCGGAAGGTTCTTTTACCGGGTCGTCACGTGAGGGGCCACACCCTAATACCTGCAACATGTCCGAGGGGCCGCCTATACGCAGTTCTATCGGAAAATTCGCCGATGGCGGAAGGCCTTCCAGATCTCGGCCTGAGGAACAAGGTAGGCCTCATGATCCACACTCAAGAGTCCTGGACGGGGCTGGACCGGTGAGCCAAGCAACACGACGCAGGCACGTGGAAGGCAGCTTGACAAAATGGCGCTGTGCCAGACATTTCTGACATCCGCCCGATACCGCACCAAGGCAGGGAGCAGATGGAGGAACGTGTGTCAAGGTGGGACTGGTGTCAACCAGGTTTGTTGCCTACAGCCTACCCTTCATTTGCGCAGGGCATGTTTCTGCTGTGTCCGTATGGGCAGGGTACGTAACGGCTTCAGCAGCCACCCGCTTTCCCATCAATATCGCCTACTACCCCTACGGCCTGTGAGGACAGATTTTTTTTAAAGGTTCCTCTGGCTCATGATCACCCGCATCCGAGGAGATTTCCTCAGGGACCCCATCAGGGACGTCTCCCTCCAATGGCTCTGGCACCGCAGGCCCCAGTTCATGAGCCTCAGGCCCTTGTTCAGCCTCTGCCGCCCACTCAGGCCCCTCAACCGATTGTGCAGGCGGTTCTGTACCAGCCTCTGCTGCAGCCTCCATTTCCGGTCTCCACGCCCCAGCCCTCAGCTTCCAGCAGCCCTCCACCTGTGCCGGACTAACTGGCCCCCTAGGTGGATACAGATGAGGAGGAGGACCCCGACACACCGTCATCTGCCAAGGCCTTTCATGAACATTTTGCGGGGCTGGCAGAGTACTTGGGCCTTCCTCAACCTGAGGTTGAGCAACCATCAGAGGGGGTCCTCGCCGAAGTCCTCACGCTACATCCTGCAGCGAGAACAGGGATTCCTATGCAGAAGGACATAGTCGCCTTGGCCAAAAAAGGGCTGACTCAAGCCACAGTCGGTCAATCGACACCTGGACGCCAAGTACAGGCAGATGGAGGGGGATACACTCTTGCTATCGGCCCACCCTCAGCGGCACTCTTCAGTGATCGCTGCAGCATCACTATACTCCAACCCTCAGTCGTCCTCGGCCTCTTCCTCCACGGCGCTGCTAGGCAAGGAGGAGAAGATCTTGGAGGCATACGGGAAGAAGCTGTATTCCAACGCGTCCCTGCATCTTCGTCAAGCCAATGTGGATGCCATGCTGGCAGCCGTTAACCATAGGCTTTGGCAGGAAATTGCTGATTTCCTCCCAAAGCTTCCGGCGCAGCGCCAATCACGATTCAAGGCGGGACTGGCAGAGGCCAAGACATCATGGAGTCCACCATGGCCCACATTGACACCTCTGGCCGGGCCATCTGCATTACCACGGACATGAGAAGAACAGCCTGGCTCTGTGCTACTAAATTCAACCCGGATGTCCAGGAACGGATAATAGACCGTCCGTTCGAAGGGGGTGACCTCTTCCACTCCACCACCGACGAGGAGCTGGACAAAAAAAAAACCACTCACAAATGGCCAAGTCTTTATCCATCCTTACAAAGACCACGCCCAAAACGTACACCCAGTCACAGCAGCGCTCGGACAAGGGGCTTACATACGGAGGGTTCCGCGTCTTCCAAGAGCAGAGGTCCAGGTAGCCTGACCGTTCGCTGACCCAACATCAGTGCAAACAATAAAAGGAGGGGAATAAGGGATTTTTCCAGTCCCCCACCTCTGCAAAAGAGGGAAAGAAGGCATAACACGCCCCTCCGGGACCACGTGTCTCCAGCGGGGCGGGGGGCAGGCTTGCTCTCCATGCACAGTTCTGGCCGCAGAATTTTTCAGACCCCTGGATTCTCTCAGTAGAATCCACAGGGTACCGCCTACCCATCCCAGCCTCTCCTCCCTCTTCCCCTCCACTCCCACAGGTTGGGACAGCAACTCTTTTGGTGGAGATCCGTCGCTCGTCGAGAGCCAGGCAGTGGAGGAAGTCTCAGCCTGCCAGCTAGGCTTGGGCTTCTACTCCATGATTTTCACCATTCAGAAAAAGAACCAGGCGGGCCTGAGAGTTGTGCTGGACCTTTCCACCCGCAACCTCTCCCTACCTCTACAAAAATTCAAAAGGGTTACGCCAGCTTTAATAGCGGAGACATTGTACAGGGGAGACTCTATGTGCTCCCTGGATCTGAAGGACGCGTACTTACACATCCCGATTTGGCAGCCTCATTCTTTTCTACGATTCAGGATCATGGGCTACCATTTCTAATACAAGGTGCTTCTATTTGGCCTCAGCTCAGCCTCTAGGGTCTTTACCAGGCTGATGAATGCAGTGGCGGCCCGCCTCAGGGCTCAAGGCCACCACATCTATCCGTACCTCGATGACTGGTTTGTCAGGGCTTCATCTCCGGAAGCTGTGTACCGCACCTCTCATGCCCTCATGGTTATACTGCACGATCTGGGCTTTTCGCTCAATCTCAAGAAGTCGCAGCTGCAGTCTACGCAGACTCTGACTTTCTTGGGGCTCATCTGGGACACAGGCTCCGAGAGTTTTTCCTTCGGAGGACAATCTCACGGCCATCAAGACAGCCACTGCGCACTTCCTCAGCAGAGAAGTGACATCGGCCTGGTGGTACCAACACCTACTGGGTCTCATGGCAGTGGTCCACCACACGAGACTCAGGATGAAAAGGATACAGCTGCACTTCGCGGGATCATGGAACCAGGAACAGGGCTCTCAGGCGGAGATGATCATTGTTCCTCCTTCTCTTCACCGGACCTCACATGGTGGTCCAGGGACTGCAACCTGCGGACGGGCAAGCCCTTCCAGCAACCTACCCCACCGGTCACCATCACTACAGACTCCTCTCTCTCGAGTGATGGGGGGGGGGGCACTCTGGACAACCATTGCATCCATGGGACCTGAACCCGGCAGGAACGGGAGTACTGCATCAGTTGGCTGGAACTGATGGCTAACTGGCTAGGGCTCAGAGCCTTCCTTCTTGTTCTCATGGGCAAGGTCATCCTCATTAAGAGAGACAACTCGAACAGCATGTTCAATGTCAACAAGCAGGGAGGTACAAGGTCCCACGCACTGTGCAGACTGGCAGTCAGCATGTGGGAATGAGCCCTGGAGAACAACATCTACCTCTCGGCTGTCCACCTTCTGGGGGAGTCCAACCTGGAGGCGGACAGGCTCAGCAGACTGGGAGCCGACAATTACGAGTGGCAGCTAAACGACCTTGTACTTCAGGAGATCTTCAGCAGATGGGGATACCCCCAGGTGGACCTCTTTGCCTTATGGGACAACAGGGAGTGCCAACAGTTTGCCTCCTGGCAGCGACAGGGCCCCAGCTCCCTGGCTGATGCAGTTCAGATTCAGTGCTTTCCCGCCCACACTGCTGATACACAGGGTGATATGCAAGATCAAGGAGTCCCAAGGAGTCCCACCAACTCAGCGTCATTCTGATAGCTCCCTGGTGGCCAGCCAGACCATGGTTCTCAAAGCTGCTCAGCCTCTCGAAGAGCCCTCCCATTCGCCTTCCGACGGGCCTAGCATATCTTCTGACACACCAGGGGGCAGGGTCATTCACCCTGCACCACAGAAACTAGCCCTCACAGCGTGGTTCTGGAGCAGGTTCTGCTAGGACACCTCCGCCTGTCCCAGGCTAATCTAGACATCATACAGGGCGCTAGAAGCAAAGCTACCAGGACCAGTATAAGAACAAGTGGACCAGGTTCTGCCTCTGGGCAGACTCTAAGAATATCAACCCCCTTGCATGTACATTGGACGAGGTGCTCTCCTTCTCGGTGCACCTCGCCCACTCGGGCGTGCAGGTGGACACTTGCTACACTTACTTGACAGCCATTGGGGCCTACAGGAACTCAGAGGAATAGGTCTTCTCCTCTTCCAACCTCATTGTCAAGAAGCATCTGACTGGTCCCGCCAGACTCTACCCGCCCATCAAGAGGCCACACCCTGTGTGGGACCTCAATATAGTGTTGGGTGCCCTGGCGCACAAACCATTTGAGCCAATGGTGTCCGCGGACATCAGGCTGGTCACCATTAAGACGACCTTGCTAGTCTGCCACAACTCGGGTCGCAGGATAAGCGAAATCCAGGCGCTGGCCGCCTCAGAGCCCTACAGTACGTTTCACAGAGATAAAGTAGTCTTGCGGACACACCCAGCATTCCTACCTAAGGTGCCTTCCGCATTCCATCTAAACAAAGAAATAGTGCTGCCTACGTTTTTTGCTGAGCCCAAAGATGAGGCACAGAGAGTTTTGCACTGCCTGAAATTCTACTTGGACAAGCACCAAGGGCTTCCGCAAGTCGGACGCACTTTTCGTCACCTTCAACGGATCAAGACCGGGGTATCAGGCCTCCAAGGCCTCTATAGACCTTTGGATGGTCTCGGCCATCAAAGAAGCTTACGAGGGACAGCATAAGCCACTGCTGGCCAACATGCGCGCCCACACGGTCAGAGCCCAGGCAACGGCCATCGCCTTCCATCGGTATGTCCACAGGCAAGTCAGAAGCAGGGCAGCCACATGGGCCACCCCCTCGGCTTTCTGCAAGCACTACTGTTTGGATGCCGGTTCTAGATCGGATGCGGCTTTCAGACAGGCGGTTCTTAGAAACCAGTTTGCTTAAGGAGGGTCTCCTCTCCACCCTGGGGCTACATTCAATTGTAATTGCCCATGCAGTATGGAGGAAAGGGGATGGGACGTAAGAGTAATTATAAGTTACTCACTGTAGTGACTAACATACTCTTAGTCCTTAGCGCCCTTTCCTCCATACGTCCCACCATCCTCCCCCTAATAAACTGGTGTCATTAGGCAATTTTAATCTATTGTCGACGCGTCTATGGGGACTGGGACTGCCGGAGGGCGGAGTCAGTTCAGCGCATGCTCCCAGGGCCACACCCCCACACACCTCTTAATTTAAGGGGGGGGGGGGATTTTTTCTGGTAAAAAAGGTTCTGTCTCCTGTCCCTTGGAAGGGACGCCCATGCAGTATGGAGGAAAGGGGACTAAGAGTATGTTAGTCACTACAGTGAGTAATTTATAATTTATCATCCATCACTCAACACTACTAGCAATGGGGACCCGTTGTCAGCGAAGTTCGTCTTCTTCATCGTTGGATCTTCTCTCCATGACTTCACAAGGCCTTTGTTTGGGCCTGATTCAGTCGAAGGAGCGTCTAACCGTGTCTTCACAAATATTGAGACTCCAACACGAGAGAGTCTGGAGGATTTATCCTAGGATCTAGTCTGGCTGTGGCAACGGAGAGCGAGTGACATACTCTGATGGTTCCCACTGCATACTAAGAAGCACACGCACTCGATACCACAGAAAACGTCAGTGCTTCGATGTCGTGCACGGCAGGTCTGCCCCTTACAGAGGATGTCCGTGACGCATGCCGCACTAAAGAGCCCTCCGTTTGCGATAAATACTGAACATGAATCAACTATTAATACTCACCTAACCTCGGCTGTTTGTGACGTAAAGAAGACAGTCTTATCTGAAAAAATTATAATTCCTTGGACACCTGTTCTGAGGTTTTTGGGCAATACCACTCGCACCTATTTGTTGAAAATGTGCGAATTAACTGTGAGGTACAAGCCAGGATTAGTACCGTATGGAAGAAATCCTCTCGTCCTGAAGAAGGCCTTGAAAGAATAATGTGTAAAGTGACACTAGAGGTAGTGTTTAATGAAATTTATAAGGCCGAAACATGTCGACAATCTGACAAGACGTTTATCTGTTAAGTCTTTTCGAATTAAGATATACTGACCCCTGCATTAACTTTTTTATTGGATATAATGATTTTTTGTATGTAGATCTGTTTCATGCTTGTGTTTTTTTTGGTTTGCTCCTTTGTATGTTATTAATAAATATAAAAAATTGAAAAAAACTTTTTTTGCAATACTTAAATTGATGGTATGAGTGTTCCTATTTGTTTGGTCTTCCAATGTGCGAGATACTAGTGATCTAACATGTTGCTTGTATAAAAGCCTTACCCTAAAACTGTGAGTGAGAGGGGTAATCTTTTTTTCTCACTTCTATAGTGCACCTATTCCCTTCCCTCCTGTTCCAGAAAGAGAGGTTACCTTATAACAGATTCTTAGTTTGGGCCTACATCGTCACCTCGACAATGTCCGATGTGGCGAAGAAGAGTCCCTTCAGGGCCTGAGAGTTCTGTGGCCTGAAGAATATTTTCATTGATGATTGGCACCTCAAGTGCCTCTATTGTCTTCACCCAGATCACGACACGGACCGATGCAACATCTTCTGTGGATTCTTGTTAAAGACCAAGAAGGATCGCCACAAGACGTTAGTGGCTTGGATCGAGCAGGAGAAGGCCTCCGACACGGCCTGCAGGCGCAGTCATGCTTCATCCAGGACTAGCAGGTCCCATGAGCGTACTCCCTCTGGAAAGAAGAGGTCGGGGTCTTTTGAGGATGCTCCTTCTGGGGAGATCCAAAAGAAGCTGAAACACCCTACTCCGTCTTCTTATTTGAAGGTCACTGTGGTTGCGGGACCAAGTTCGGAATGGAGTCGGTCCCTGTCGCCAGCCCAGTAGACGGTTAACCTGCCAGCTTGCGGGTTCCTTCCGTCTGCGAAGAAGTCCTTGACCCCTTCCAAGCACAAGTCTTCAAAGGATAGGCCTTCGAGAGGCCCGTCAACGGATCCACCATCTTTGTCAGAGACACAGGCCCTGTCAACGACAATCCTGTCCATTAAGACCACTTTTTTGACAACCTTTTCGTCAGTGAACAAGACCACGCCATCAACGGCCAAGACCTCTGTACTGTCGATCGCTTCATCATCAAGCTCATAGTCAACAACACCTTACATTAAATCAGCTCTTCCCTTGTTGCTGAAAAGTTCGGCAGCTGCATTCGTCACAACCTTCATGATGACTACTCTAAGAGTCTCTTTGCTTCTGAGGCCTCCATCCGTGGTACCCGACAACAACCTCGGCGGCGGCGGCCCCTGCTCTACATATATCCCATTGTTGACTCCTTTCCGAAGGACACGGGTAGGGTGAGGGATTTGCTGCCACCGTCGCATTCCCTGCCCAAGCCGGCTAAGGTGTCTTCTCTGGCTCTCATGGCATCGGCAGGGATATCTCTTCACATCTATACCAGCTCTGACAATTCTCCAGAGGACTTCTCAGACCCTGAATGGGGCCAGGGCCCCATGTCGCAGGAGGCATCACTGTATCGTGAGCCATACCAGCCGTTTGACCCCCCCAGGGGGTTTCAACCTGGGTCCTGGGCCGCCTGCAATATTTGCACCCCCGCCCTTGCACTGATGGATATGTCACTCGACATCCTGACCACCCTGCGTACTTTGGTGCCAGAGATTCAGCAACGGCTGCCTGCTGCTCCTATGCTTGGTCTGGCCAGAGGTCCTCCCAGGCCACCAGCCAGAAGCCCTCTTAGCTGTCACTGACACCTCCCCGTAGGGCGCCTGTCACATCTGGATTTGGGCTTGGAGCCTTGCCCCTGTGGAAGAAGAGCCAGTGTGCACAGACACTGACACTGACACCAATACCACAACTACTCACGCTGACGAGTATGAGGATCATGTTCCTGTTAACTGGTAACCTGGATGTTGATGAGCCCGCCATGGCTTCCCCACCAGACGAGATTGGCTCCTTCCACGCCATCATCTCAAAGGTATCTAAACTCTTCAGTCTGGTGCTGGAAGAGAAGAAGAAGCAAGGGTTCCTTTTTCAACTGAGAGAATCCTCAAGGAAGATCGTTGTGTCAGTCGCGTTGTTGGACGATGTTTGAGAGGACGGATTTGCCATTATGAAGGCTCCAAATACCACACCATCGAAGCGTGACACGCTGGAGAAGAAGTGCTGGGTCCCAGATTCAGCGCCCCAGTATGTCCGGTCTCAGCCATCTCCGGACTCAGTGGTGTCTGCCGCAGCCAGTAAAATGATCGTCCAACCCCTCATCTTCGTCCATGATGCCTTCAGACCAGGAAGGTAAAAAACTGGATGCAGCTGGCAAGCACATCATTTACACCTATCTTCTACCATCAAGGCTGCCAGCGCTTTCGCCATCCTGTCTCGATGTGACCAGGAGCTTTGGTACAAGCTCTGGCCCATCCTGATGGCAGGAAGGCTGAAGCCATGGCCCTATTCCAGAAAGGAGAGGTGGCTTCGGATCATGCCATCACAGTCGCGCTTGACATAGCGGACTCTGGATTCCGCCAGATGGGGAATGGTGTGGCCCTCTGTTACGCTCACCTGATTCCCACGGGGGCGTCGATCTGGACTGGCCTGGTGCCACGTAGAGCCGAGATGACTGACTGGACAGACCCACTTAACTTCGTTTGTCGGCTCGTATGAATATCTTTCTGCAAAGGAGAAAGGGGATTAACCTCTCGTAATTTGAGCGTTAACCCACCTTCCACTCCCGTTGTCTGCCCACTGACCACTCCTGATGTTCCCTCTTAATCTCACCTGATGGTTTGGAAAGATGAGCTCTCCATCCTGCATCGAGCGCAGGGGCGCGTAGACGACCAGTTACTTCACTGGCGTGGAGGAATTGGTGAGTTCCAGTATTGACTCTAGAATCCAATAGTTTGTAAGAGTTCAAATGTCTGATCTTCACTCTTTCCGATTCCTTGTAGGTTGCCGGTTTAACCACCACTAAGAGTCCAAATGGCAGTTGGTGAGAGTCGGGTAAGTCTATAGTGGTTTTCCCCTTAGGGGCCGGTGTACGGAGATGATGCAGAGTTAACTGCGCCGACCCGAGATGAGGTGAGTACCCCCTGCGGTAAATCAGGTAAGTCTTTGGGGGTAGCTTGTAATGTCCAGTGGTTTCCCCTTAGGGGCCGGGGTGCGGCGGTGAAGCAGAGTTAACTGTGCCGACCCGAGATGAGGTGAGTACCCCCCTGTGGTAATCCGGTAAGTCTTTGGGGGTAGCTTGTATTGCCCTTTTGCATTCCTTGCTCACCTGGCTTTTTTTGTCCCCTTAGATATCAGAGAGCGGTCTGGAAGTGCAGAGTTCGCGATCGAGTGAGGAAAAGCTGCACTGGATGGTGAGTTCAGCGCGGCGCTGCGAGGTGCGTGGCGGCGCGCGTGCGATGACTTCTTCAAGATCGACGGCGCGATGGTTCAAGAATTCAGGTAACGTTTCAAGTTTAAATCTCTTCTCCTTCTTTCTTTTCGTTTCCAGGTGGTCCAGGACCGAAGCGGGCGTGGCTGAAGACTGGAAGCTGCTGAAGGCACGGTGAGCGTTACGCTGCTGAATGCAGAATAACGCGAAGCACGTGCGGCTGTCCGGGCGTGGTTTAAATAGCCTTGGAAGAAGTCCCAGGTAAGTATTCTTCCACAGCCCCCACCCGAGTAGAAAGTAGTCCCTCAGGTAAAATAGTCCCTCCTAAGCCCCATTTGGCTTGTGGCTTTGTGCAGCATGGTCTGCACCAGGTAAGTATGCAGCATGGTCTGCATTAGGTAGGTTTTCTGTAATGAGCCTGGCGTCCATGGCGCCAGGACTGACTTTATCCTTACGAGCCTGGCGCCATAGGCGCCAGGACTGCACCCAAACAGCCCCTAACTGGGGTTTTTGGGCATGCTCCAAATGGCATGATGCCTGCTTCCGGGGTTGCTGGGCCTGGTCTGGCTTCTCGGGGGGCAGGCATCATGACACCCTCTTACGCTAGGGTTGGCTGACGGGCATACATTTGCCCGCAAACATTCAGACCAAGGTTGTGGGCATGCCTGTTGATCGGGACAACCTGTTTGGGAAGGCAGGATATCAAACAGGATAGTATTGTGGCACTGGTAGCAGACAACTCTTTTAAGAGATTTATGTGATATAGATGGATCTTTTGTTTCCTGTCAGGTTGTGCTACCTTGTAAGTACAGGTTCCGGTTTGTTCCAGTATTTCATATGGCCCATGCCACTTGGAGACAAGTTTGTTTTCCGAGGTAGGTAAGAGGACCAATACTTTTTTTTCTAGGTAAAACGATCTTAAGTTTACCTTTTTGCCATAGGTAGACTTTTGTTGGAGTTGGCCCTTTTACATATGAGTATAGATTAGATTTCAAACAAGCATAAGCTCTCGCAATCTGATAGCAGTTTTTGAAAGGGGAATGGGTGCCTCTTCTCTTTCTTCCCAGGTCTCCTGGAGCATGTCCGGGACAACTCTAGGTTCCCTACCATAAAGTATTTCAAAAGGAGAGAATCCAGTGCCTGAGTGGTTTTCCTTGCTGCAAATAGTGCCCAGGGGATCATACAGTCCCAGTCCTTTCCGTCCTTATCTACCAACTTTCTTAGAATCATTTTGAGTGTTTTGTTGAATGTTTCTACCAATCCATCTGTTTGGGGATGGTAAACTGAAGTTCGTAAGGTGGTAATATAGAGCAGCTCCTTGTCTTCATCCATGAGCATGCTCATGAAATTGGATCCTTGATCCATCAGGATTTCCTTAGGAAAGCCAATCCTGGAAAAATATGGTAGGAGGTGCTTTAGAATCTGTTGGGTGGTGGTGTTCCACATAGGGAATGCTGCAGGGTATCTGGTCGCATATTCGACAATTACAAGAATATATTTATTACCCAGTCTTGACGTTTCTAAAGGTCAAATGATGCCCATTCCAATTCTTGAGAAAGGGACTTCTATTATTGGTAAAGCATTCAGTGGGGCAGGCAATGGGATGCGAGTACTGGTTTTCTGACATATTTCACATGTCTGAATAAAGGTTTTTATATCGGCATGGATACCTGGCCAGTAAAACTTCCCACTGATATCTGCCTAGGCCTTCCTTAGATTGTCCTAAGTGTCCCCCTGTCAGATGGCAATGCGTAATCTCTAGTACGTTCTTCCATTTTTGGGGATTAGTAACCAAGTTTTACCTAAGCCTTCTGTAGATGTTTCTTTTCTATATATCAATCTTTGCTTTAGGAAGAAAAAAGGACTTCCCTGCTCTACACCATCTCCTTTGGGAATTGCTTTTAAGAAAGCTTCCGTGAGGGCTGGGTTATTTCGCTGGGCGAAGGCCAGTTTGAGATAGATGGCAAGCTCTTCTCCCCTTTTCTCTTCAGTGTTATATGGTTCATCAGCTTCCCCAAAGCCTAAGGTACCCCTCTCTGTTTCTTCTGGTTCACTCTCTTTAAAACAAGGAAATAGAGCCTTTTCAACAATTCCATTTGCAATTTTATCCCCATGATGCACTTCAAATGGTATTTCACCATGATTATGTAAGAGAACCTTTATGTCTCCCCGAAAGACGGGATCGATAACTCCTGCTACAATGAACTGACAGGCCAGGCCAGATATTGGGGCCAATCTTATATAATATCCAGGAGGGGGTATCAAAACTAAGTCTGTGGGAATCATCCCTCGTTTCCCAGGAGGGACAGTAGCCTTTCTGCTGCTACAGTTATCAAAGCCCATTGATTCTTTAGTGGCAATAGAGGGGTCTGAGGCTCTATGACTAAGCATCTGGAATTGTAGGGTTCCTAAATTACTTTCAATTGAGTCACATCCCACTCCTGACACCACATGTAAGGAAGGCATGGTATCAACAGTAAGACAGACACAAGTGACCACAGTGCAAGGGTGTTTATTGAACTTCTACAAGGGTATGATAAATACCTATCTAATTCTAAATATTCAGATGGGAGCAAGCTACTACCATTTAATAATAATAACGCAGTCTTAGTGGTGTCTTGTCAAAATAAAAGGGCCTATACTTAAAAACCCCACTGCCAGTCCCTACCTCTAAATACAAATAGTGTAAGGAATAATGTTATGAAAAATAAAGAAGTGTTCAAAATGATATGTCAGGATGTTCAGGCCGTTAGCCTCCCTTCCCCACGTTTTCAGCACAGGACAAGGCAGATTATTAGAGCGTAGCACACTCTGGCTTCTTCGGCACGAGGACAAAGTTCAGTTATCAACATCAGGGCCTTCTGTGCCCAAGTCTCTTTACTCCTCAAAGTCTCTTGATTCAGAGGGCTTGATATACCAAAAGAAACAGAACGTTATTTTCCTCTTACAAGTACTCAATGCAAGCGATTCACTCTTCACTCTGGATCCCCTTCAGCCGGGCTCATATCCCTTTATACAATGATCCATACTTTGGATCCCCCTCTTCTGGGTTCAGTTCCCTTTTTTCAATGTTCAGAGAATATCCTTTCTCGGGTGACTCACGTTTCACCCCGGATACCCCTCAGCCAGGCTCAGATCCTTCCTTTCACACAATTAGTCTTACTCAGCCGGTTTCGGACCAATTTCAGTTCGTATTAACTATCAGACTTTCGAATGTGGATGGGATTTATCTTGACCCGTTGCAGGACCACTTCGATTTCACAATTCCTTTTTACCTTTGCGACCTAACAGAGACCTTCGAATGAGCGCGCACGTGGCGCTGGACCACTCTGTTTACAGTATCTTTCTTGGCTTTAAAATTTCAGTCACTCATCTGCTGTTCAGTTATATTCGCATCGCTCATCACATACGTTTCACACACTGTTCTCCTCAGATTTCTCCATACATTGTTGCTGCTTGCAACCTTGGTTCTAACACAGGCAGTCTGGTATCAGTCTCCCGACTCAGCGGCTGTGCTGACTTTACTGGTGCTGTTTTGTTGTAGGAGCCAAGGACAGTACTAGGGAAGCAAACGTTCCTCCCCACCTTGGTTATCGACGCGGGAGAGCCCCGGGTACCTCGGACACACAATGCAGGTCTCTTCACCTTTGATTCCAGGTCCTATGTTTCTTATTCTCAAAGACTCATGAAAGTAACAGTCTTTCTGTGAAAAGGTCAAGTGCACTTACCTCCTTGCAACCCTCTCTGCTCTTGCCGTCTTTCTCCTCATATTAAACTGCCATCTTAAAACTGCTGCTTCCTCGTGTGCTTTGCCTTGCTGAGAATGTGCTTTAGTGCTGTGCATTTTATTTGTGTGGGGAAGTGTGATAGAAGTCAGGTGTGTGTAATGACCAGTAATTGCATGACCTTGCCTGACCATTGTGTTGGGACATGTCAGGTATACGGCTCTGGTGTTAATCCGTTTTCGCTCATGTTGAGCTGTCTGTGAGAAAGTGTTTGTGTCGTGAAAGGGGGGGGGTTCATTTCCTAAGTATCCTACCTGGTAGTATCAGGAAGAGGTGTTACAGGGAAGGGGATACCGCGTCTCACCCTCCGGTGTCCCACTCCCCGAACACCCCATATCCAGGTGATCCTCCCGCACTGGTCCACCCCCAGGAACTGGATCAAAAAATGATGGCTGTGTCCTGGCCACCTTGATGATAGATCCCCAGGGACTAGCGGGTGAGACACCTTCAGGTTTCCCACATACCCTTCCCCTATGTGATGTAGTCGCACCTGTTTCACAAGGCAACCGAGAGAGGAAATCCACGTTCCCTTGGTCTTTTCGTTTTCGGTGCTCCACAGTGAAACAGTAGGGTTGCAGCTCTAAGAACCATTGCATGACTCAGGGTTCTAATATTTTCGCTGGCTAATCCAAACTAGTGGAGAATGATCCATGACAAGTGTGAATTTATTTTCCTTGGAGGTAGTATCTAAGGTAGATAATGGCCCACTTGAAGGCAAGGCCCTCTAATTCAAGCACAGAGTAACTTTGTTCACGTGGGAAAAGTCTGCGACTCGTAAATAACATGGGATGTTCCAATCCATCGGAAATTTGTGACAAGACTGCTCCTACCCCTGTAAGGGAGGCGCCTGTTTGTAATACAAATTCCTTTGAGAAATCTACTACCTTTAGGATTGGGTTCTGGCACAGGGTTTCTTTTAGGTTGTTGTTACATATATCATCCTCGTCGGGCCAATAAATTATCTGGGGTTCGGTATCCCACTCCCGGAAAACCTCCTCATCCATGTGATCTCCCCGCACCTGTTCACCCCCAGGAACTACATCCAAATGTGATGGCCGTGTCCTGGCCACCTGGATGACAGATCCCTCGGGGCTAGTGGGTGAGACACCTTCGGATGTTTCACATCCCCTTGCAAAGTTTGCAGTGCCTCAATGAGCGCTATGAGCTCTGCCGCTTGAGCGGAGTAGTGCATGGGTAGTCTTTTCTGTATTCATGTTTCATATTCGCCCCCCACTAGACATACCACTGTTGCACCAGTATGCCTGAGACATGTCTCTTGGTCAATAGTTGCTGACCCGCCAATGACTAGAACCTGCCCTCCCCCCTCGAGTGTACAGTGTTTTGCCTTGGGTATGCCGTCTTCCTCCCCCTCGTACATTTCACAGTGATGTCTGTCCAAATCTTCGTCAGAGCACATTTCTGTTATAAATGTGGTGGGACATGCAGTCTTGCACCGCACAATGTTTGTTTCGACTGGGGAGAATGAACTTGTATTCAGACGCTCTTTGGGCTGTTAAGGTAGATTTTGATGGCATGTTCCACATACAGTGTGATGCAGCACCCCAGCACAATGGTGGAACTTTTCTCTATTGCAAATGCTGCAGCTGCAAGGGCCTGTTAACATGCAAATTGTCCCTGCATCACTGAGTCTAGCATGCTGCTGTAATAGGCCAATGCCTTGTGGCCCATAGTGCTTTTTTTGTGTCAACACAGCAGTCATAAGCTGGCCGTTTGAGTGTGAGAACAAGTAGTATTCCTGGGTGTAATCTGGGGTGGCTAACACAGGGGCAGTCAATAGTACTTCCTTGTGGTCATTGAAGCTGTGTGCCATTTCTTCCGTCCAATCAATCTTATTGCCAGTCTTTTGTGCCTCCTTGAGACCCTGTAAGAGTGGTCTTGCGTATGCCGCGTAGTCAAGAATCCAAGCCCTGCAGTAATTACACAACCCTAGAAACTTCTGCATTTCTTTCACAGTCGTGGTTTTAGGGGTGGCACACAAAGATGCTGTGCTGTCTGGTATGATTTTTTTGCCATTTGCTGATATCAATTGCCTTAAGTACAACACTTCTTGCAAGCCATACTGTAGTTTAGCTTTGTCAACCTTGTACCCCTTGCAGGCTAGGAGCTGTAAAATAGAATCTTGTCTGCATTGTTGACCCTGATGGCATGGAAATCATTGGTAGCGGAACTGTTTGGAATGATACAAGATTTGTCAGAATCCACTGAAAATGAGACCCCGACACGCGGTGCAGATACTAAGTGAATGAAATAAATAGGCTCGTATGGGGGGGTGGGATAAAGGGAGCAGTGATGAAAATTATGTAATGAACAATGTGAAAACAGTATTATTGATATTTGCACTGCAAGTTTGGTTTGTATTGGTTTTGTTTGTTAAAAATGCAATACAAATTGTTTAAAAAAAAAAAGAAATCTTGTCTGCATTGTTGTTCGTGGTCAGTGCACACCAGCAAGTCATCCACGTACTTTTAGATTGTGCTGGACACTTGGATGTTCCCTAAGTCTGCTTGGAGTATTCTGTTAAACATGTTAGGGCTCTCACAGTACCCTAGGGGCAGCCGCGTGTGCTCAAACCTCCTCGACCAATGTGTAAACGCAGTGAGATACTGCCTGGGTGCAATGGTATTGAAAAAAAAGGGTTTTTGAGGTCCCCTACAGTAAAATGGGTCGCTTTTTTGGGGATGCTACACAGGATCGTGGCAGGTTTAGGGACTACAGGAAACTCTTGCTGTACCATATCATTTAGGGGGCGCAAATCCTGGATCATTATCCAATTGCCCCCAGTTGCCTTTTTGACCGGAGAGATAGCCGTGTTACAAGGCGAGGTAGATGGCACTATGATTCCTTGGTTGAGCATGGCACTTATGGTGCCCTTAATCCCCCTCCTCTGCCTCTCTGGAGAGCAGGCACTGTCTTATACAGGGTAGCACCACTCCTGGTTTTAGTGTTATTTGTACTGGAGACACACTGTGTAGGAGCCCTGGTTTTAGTGTTATCTGTACTGGAGACACACTGTGTAGGAGCCCTACATCATGGGGGTTAGTGGTTCAGTCTCTCAAGTACCTGTTCCAAATCTTCCTGGACAAACTGGTGTGGCGCTGCAAGGGCCACCAGGGGGCACTGAACCTTTTCGGAATTGTACCGTAATCTCACAGTGTATCTAAATTGCCAGCACTATTTCTCCATCATCAGGGCTGTCTTCAAATAAATCTGCGTCAGTCACCTCTCTTCGTGGGGTCAATACATAGTACTGTGCGCCACTCGCACCCATCTCGGTCAGTTCCAATCACAACAATTCTTTTTGCAGAAACCACTAAACCCTGCAAGTCCAGGAATAGTATGGTGCCTGGCGCCAACACGGGGGAACCACAGGGTGGAATATAAAATCTGTAGGCACCCGCCAGCACTGTTTGCCAATCTGAGGCACTGCCTCCACAAGCACCGTTATCCCATTATGTGTCTACCGGAATTCCATGAACCATCACCTCGCCGCCCATTGCATGAATGATGATCATGGCCCTTATGGCCTTATGCCCTCATACATAAAGTCAAAATACTCCAAGAAAAAATAACAACATAACACAAAACCCTCCCCAATCACGACACCCCTCTTATACCCCTCCCCTAAACCTCCCACTCAAATACCCCTCTTTGTCTTCAGAGATGTCACAGGGACAGAAGTTACGAATCCGCAGACTCACTCACCCCTATCATCACAGCCTTTAATGCATCCTTTTCCTCTGGAGTCGTACCACAAAGTCTAAAAGAAGCATGGGTTTGCCCACTCATTAAAAAAAACTCCCTTGACCCCATCTGCCCCAACAACTACCGCCCCATGACTACCGTTCCCTTCCTCCTCAAAATCTTGGATAAAGCCGCACACATCCAAATCCATCAATATCTGGAATCCCATGCCATCTTAGGCAGAAGACAATCGGGCTTCCACAAAGGCCATGGTACAGAAAACGCACACCTTGATCTTAAGAACCAAATCACTAAAATAATGGATACTGGTACACCAGCACTCTTGCTCCTTCTAGATCTCTCCACCGCGTTTGATCTTGTTGACCATGATATCCTCACTTCCCACCTCTCCAACGCCGCCCATTTCTCCAACAAAGCACATCCTGGATAACCTCCTTCATTGAAGGAAGGGCCATGAAAGTCTACTCAGACCAAGCAAATGCAGACCCCACCACCATCAACTGTGGAGTCCCCCAGGGCTCATGTACTGCACCCACTTTATATAACCTGTTCACCAAACCTCTGTTTGACCTGTTGGATGCGCTCGTCATAGCTTACACAAACTATGCTGACTACACCCAAGTCCTCGTCCCCCTTAATGGGAAATACAACCTCGATGCAAAAGCTCTACTACAGACATACACCACCATCCAAACTTGGATGGCAATCAATGGTCTCTGCTTAAATGGGGATAAAACCGAAATCATCATTCTGGGCCCAAAGGAAATCTTCTCCAAACTTAACACCAAATACACTCACTTCACCATAGACCGCACTAACATTCCAGTCTCTACCTCTGTAAAGACCCTCGAAGTCTACTTAGACTCCGCACTCTCAATGACAAGACAAGTCAGCGCCATCTCTTCTGCCTCAGCGCTCACCACAAAACTGATAACCGCCATAAGACCCTTTCTTACCACGCAAAATTGTCTATCCATCGCCAGAGCCACTATAGGAGCTAGACTCGACTACTGCAACGCCCTTCTAGCAGGCACCTCTACTAAAAACATCAACAAAATACAACTAACACAAAATAACGCACTCCACGCAGCATTACACATCCCAAAAAGTGACCACATATCTCAGGCCAGATGCAAAGCCCATTGGCTCCCAGTCAACGAAAGGATCAACTTCAAAATCCTCACCCTCACACACAAGTGCATCACCTCTCCGCGCCATCCTACCTATCGGAAACTATCTCCCAAAAAATCTCTGCCCACCCCATTAGAAACCATCACGCTAACCAACTCTGTGTAACCTCCATAAAATGAGCAAACACTGGCGGCATTGGCTTCCCCCACATAGCACCTAAGCTTTGGAATGCCCTCCCCAACACACTCAGAGCAGAACCCTCCCTACTCGCCTTTCGCAAATCCCTCAAAACCACACTATTCACTTAACACCCCTGATAATTTCACCAGTCTACCCACCACCTGCCATGTACTATGTAACCTTAAGATACATGTAAATGCATCTATATACTACTTTGTCTGTACTATGTATCATCAAAAAGAACCATACAATGCAAAATATCAATGTAACTACTAACCTTCCTTCTGTACCCAGCTATGTCTCCTATCTAACAGCGCCACGATGCCCCAGGGCTGATGTGCGCTTTAAAAATACAAATAAATAAATGGCGTACATTGCTGGCGTTGCACACACTTTTCCACTCTCTGAATGTGATGGTCATGTTGAGCTTGCTGAACAGGTCCCTGCCCAGCAAATTCACTGGAGATGTTTTGGAATACAACAGGGGCGCCCACACCACCTTCCTCACTATTTTGATATCTACTTCCTCAGTGTATGGAACTGTGGAAACAGCCCCAGAGAAGCCCTGCGTGTCAAGAGTTTTGCTGGCGAGTGGAAAATCTCCCTCACTAATGCATGATTTTGTTGCACCTGTGTCAACCATGAAGATTAAATGTTTTCTACCTATCTCTGCGCCCACAAATGGTTCCTCATCAGGGCGGAGAGTCATCAATAGAACCTGGCAAGCAAGAGCTCTCTGTGGGCTGTCCTAGTCAGGGTATGTGTTCGTCCCAGGGAACGTGAAAGGGTTGTTTCCTATCACACTGACCCCCCCGGTAGGGCACTACGGTGCACATTACTATTTCTATGTTGGTGCATCGTTTGCTGCATGTACTGCTGTTGGCGGTGCTGAGGCGGTGCCTGCGCCCCCGTGGGTCGGAGGTGTGTGTAAGCTTAGTGTATTTCATAGGTTATGGGGGTCATCCTTGGTGTAGGCATCTGTTGTATATTTTGGGATGGTGGGTGCTAACAGTGTGAAGGCCCCATACCTGCCCCTCTCAGACCCATACCCCCAAGACCCTCTCTACACGCCCTTAATCTGCCACTCCCACGCTGCTGACCTCTTGGTTGACACTCCTGGGTGGGGTACTGTTGTCTGCCTACCCACTTCCCTTGTCCTCCTTCTGGCCAAAACGCTGCTATTCTGCCATCCGCTGTTACCTGTGTCACCTTCGTTTGTGTGGGTGTCGACACCGCCCCCTCTACAGTTTTTTTAGCTAGCTTCCTCTGTACCAATTTCACCACATTTGCCTGTAATTGTTGAGTAGTTTCTCTTTTTCGTTCGTTCATTTGCTTGCAGTGGTTTACCATCATGCTCTGAATTTCCAGCCACCCCTTGGCTTTGATGCCCGCAATTTTGTCTGCCTTCTGCACCCCCTTCGGTAAGCCCATTTTGATAATGAAATAGAAAAGAGGAACTGATCAGTCCCAATGGTTCCCCGTCTCCGCTCTCCACAGCTCCTGAACCTTAATGTACTGCGCTGGGTCTTTGTCCTCGCCCATAACATATTGCATGATCGGCTGTATGTCGGGCATGTCGGGGTATGTGTGTCGAAGCACGCCCCACACCTGCTCTCTGATGTTATTGAACGGTGCGCCATTGTGCGCATCGTCCTCTAACCTCATGCCTGGGTACCCTGCTTTAATCTACACGTCTCCCGCCTGGTCTACCACGATCGCTACTAATAAGCTTTTCATATCACCCATGGCAATAGGCACACCTGCAGTCTGTTTTTCAAATGCGTATATCCTTTTTCCCTGCCCCTGCTGTTAACGGTGGGAGCGCCTTGATCAAATTGTTCTGGTCTATCTGCACCCACGGCACATACTGTGCCCTGCCCACACCCTTGTATATCAGCAGCATTTGTATACCTACTTTTTTCTCTTCTTTTCTCTTGCCACTTCCCTTTTTCCTTGCTACTGCCACCCGGCAAAACCTCCTTAACCCACAAACTTTCCATCAGGGGGGTTATTTCCAGTGGCTGTTGCTCTTCCTCCTC
The DNA here is from genome assembly GCF_040938575.1 of Ambystoma mexicanum. Lineage (NCBI taxonomy): Eukaryota > Metazoa > Chordata > Amphibia > Caudata > Ambystomatidae > Ambystoma > Ambystoma mexicanum. Next base: position 303,237,006 of record NC_090927.1, on the reverse strand, counting down.
ACCGTCATCCTCAAGCTCATCCACAGTACTCCACCCATCCTCTCCCGGGTCTCCCCCTCGGTCGGACCTTACAGTTCTGTATACTGTGTATGCTACTTGCCCATCCTCCTTCTCTATATGCACATCCTTTATTGCTGTGCTGTCCAGTCTAAACAAAATGTCCCCCACTGTCCACTCGTCTAGACCACTCCCCTTTGCTTCAGTTTGTACTGCTCACAGTCGCGCTAGCTCTGCTTGCGCTGATTCTAGTGCCCCTTCTAATGATTTGTGCCCTGCGCACTCCTGTGGGGGTGCCGTTGTCGGAGTGGGTATATATGGGGGAGGTGGGACAGAGGCTCGCGTGGATACATAATGTTGTAATTGTTATATTTCGGCATCACAGCCATGAAAACATTTGCATTTGAGAAAAAGCATTGGCATATATAAAAAGTCTAAATTTGACATAATTAGAATTTCACTCATGAAGCCAACAACAAATATAAAAATGTGCACTAAAAAGCATATAAAATGGCAGGCAACAATTTGTGTGCACTAAAAGCATTTGCCATCCCTTATGACGGATAATGTAATATCTAATTCCCCTCACAACATGATTATTCTATATCAGAACCGTTAAAATTCATAGAATTTCAATTATAAACTGCTAAAATTAATTTCCTTAAACTTTCACCATTCTGGGGTATGTTGTGTTATGTTGTAGTATGATATGTTGGGTTAGAATACCCTGTCGCTGGGAGCGTGGCCAATGGATATGCTCCCTTGTATGTTGTCCATGCCCCACCCACTTCTGCTTGCCTGTCCTCCTCATGGGTGTTTCGTGCCCCCCACCCTCATTGGTGTCTTCCACGTCCTCAATAATTTTCCATAAGTCTAAAATCTCTTTTCATTTCTGTAGCTGCTTGCCCTTGTACATAGCAGCTAGAAATGTAGACGTGTTCCAGAATTCCTTTGTTATCGGTGCCCTGCTCTGGCCATGAGCGGGGCATTCCCCCTTGTGTCTCTGCCACCCACTGTTTATAATATTTCTCATGTTTTTCCTTGTACAGGGGCAAGACCATATACATGTGCTCTAAAGGAGTCTCCCCTCCCATCGCAGCGATTTGTGCACTCTAAAGTATCGCTACGCTTCTAATTGTGCGCTGCACACGCTGCAAATGTCAGTCAAAAAATAATTCCCGTATCCTCCACCCTGTCAGCCCACATTAATTCCCCTCCCCACCCTTTCACATGCACCCAATATTGCACTGCACTCACTCAAAATTCACTCCATAAACACTGACCCTTCTTGGACTTCCACCTCCTTCAATAAATCATGTACACTAAAACAACAAGCTCAAATAACAACCACTACGGTATCCAAAGTGTATAAGATAAAGAGCAGGTTTGAATGATGTTCAATTGCGCTTGGACCTGAATTTTGAAATTGGAGGGGCAGCTGCGTGGCTAGTGGTCTATGGTAAACCCTAAACCATAGAACGAATAAGATGTGTCTACCGCCAGCTCTTCGCGCTAAGCCCAAAAATGATTGGTAAGTTTCAATTATAGTACATGATAATATTTCCAAATCTGTTGATAACACATTGATGATGTTCTTCATCCATAAGTTTATTCTCTACAAATCCAATCCTAGTTAAACAGCTAACACGTGTTTCGACTAAATCGTCTTACTCAGGGCTGTTTATACAGATAAATTAATGAGTCAGTTCATGTCATTCCCATACACAAGTATTAAAGAAACCACAAATATAATTGTAAATGTGTACGTGTTTTAGGGACTGGTCGCTGCAGGTGGGTGTGGCTCCTTTGGAGAAGCGGCCTGCAAGCCTTTCTTGGTGTAGGGGTTGCTGCGATCACGTTGGGGTCACCAAATGAAGACAAGCCCCTGCACGCTCACACCAGAAAATAAAACGGCTAGGGAAAAAAGGCCCAAGTCACTGCTTGCAAGGATAACAAGTATTTATTTCTACAAAATAGAAATGCATCAGCAAAGAACTCTGCATCTGCCGAACGCTCGGAAAGTCTGTCCGCACGCGCAGCACGTTACAAGCACAAACATCATCACTGATTGCGCAGTTATTGGTAATACAATTCTACAATCCCAATTGGGTGGTCCCTATACATTAAGAGCCTGCTACATATGGGATGCTAGGCCATTGGCCCATCTTCATCCGTCCATCTTCATCTACGTGGCTGTTGGCAGGCTTGTCATCCGCGGTGAAGTTGGCCTCACAATCAGTTATCCACTAACGAAAACAATGGCAACAATACACCTGGCAGATAGAGGGATGAGCTTGGGGGAGAGCAGTGGTCACACTAGCGCATACACTTCCCTTGTTCCCAGACAGATCAACAACTCCCAAGGTCCTCCACCTTCGTTTCGGGATAGAATTTGGATGCCACCCTGCACCTCGCTGCACAAATCACCTCACCCACTTGTGAAAGCACGATAACCTTGCCTTCTGATCTTAGTGATTGTTAGGAAAGATTTCCCTTAGGTGTAATTTTCCCTCCATTTATGGACTTTTTGCTTTTGTTTGGCTAATCTAACCTGACTTTCTCCAGTGGAGCACAGCCTTCAGCTGGTCTCCTCTGGGCTGTTGCTCTTCTTTATGAGGAAGCTGACACGTCCTTCAGACTATCAGTACTGCAAAACTATTTTTCCCTTAGTCTTTGACTATGTTGCCATTTCTTGATAACTTTTTATCTGTGTGCCAAGTGCCTTACAGTACTGCGCATAGGGGTCCTTTTTGATGATTGTACAAGTGTACCTAGGACAAACTGATGACAGCAGTTTATTTTTATAGTATTTTTACTTCTTTTTAATGAACCATAACGTGTTTTATTGCGTTTGGCTCAAGACTGTGGCCAGTGCCGAAAATGGCTGTGCCACAAAGTCTTTTGTCCTTTGGCCAGTTGGTCCCTTTGCCTTCCCCCAGGTTGAGCGGACCAGGGCTTTCCATATTTAGGCATGCCGCCTCCCGCGAGAACTGCAACTTTCGAGGGCTCCTGCATGCCACGTGTGCTGGTGCCCAGGAAGAATATTTGGACTGTCTGATCCCAATCCACACTACTGGTGCTAGTATGTCTGGTATGCCTGAATGGCTGGGACCACCACGGACCGTGATTGGTCCGCACCTGGCGTGCATGCAAGAGAGCAGATCTTTCGTTGGTTATCCTAGATTTGAGTGTGAAACAAATCTTGGATAAGAGAAGGGTCCCTGCAGCCATTCCAGGTTGATCAATTGAAGTTCTCTCTGAGATACAGAAGGAGCCAAGTATCCTGAAACACTAACGCAGACCCGTGCTGGAAGGTTTTGTTGTCCCGTCAGACCCCTATTTTTGCATCGATCACAGAAGTGTCATGATGCCCGCTCCCGGGGAGCCGGTTCAAGCCCTGCGTCCCCGAAAGGGGACATCCAGTCCCCAAGGAAGGACCCAGCAACCCCATATAGGGGCCCTTTGGACAGTGTCCTGGCGCCTATGGCGCCAGGCTCATAAAAGACATCAGTCCTGGCGCCATAGGCGCCAGGCTCATTATGGAAGTGCTTGGGTGCACTTACCTGATGCAGACCATGCTGCAGGATCCCGGCCTCCTTGAGGCCTGAAAGGAACTACTTTACCTGTGGGACTAATTTACCATCCAGGCGTGGTCGGGGAAGGATACATACCTGATTGGAGGAAGGATACATACCTGGAACGTCTTCCAAGGCTATTTAAACCCCACCCGAACAGCCACACGTGCTTCGCGTTGTTCTGCATCTAGCAGCTGGACGCTCACCGTGTCTGCTCCTGCATCCTGACTTCTGCCACGCCTGCCAGCATCCTGGATCACCTGCAAAGGAAGAGAAGAAGAGAACAGCAGAAGGAAAAGTCCTTACCTGCTAAATCCGCATCCCGGAGACATCTCGCTGACAATCCTGAAAAGGAAGACTTTTATTTAAAAGCTCATCGCGTCGATCGCTGCAGCGCCGCATTCCACTCACCTTTACAGGGCGCCTCCATGTTCAGCAACGATCATCCGGATTCGCAGTCACGCCCCAGCGCCTAGGGAGAAAAAGACCAGAACAATAGGTGAGAGAGAGAAGGGAATAAGGAAATCTAAATCTCCATGTTAAGACTTACCTGTTGATTCATTCCCTCTTCATTTCGGGTCCGCGCCGCATCCTGGCATTTCCGGACCCCGGCCCCTAAGGGGAAAAAGAGACATCAGCGTTAATGAGCGAATGAAAAGACATTACCAAAAAACGCTCATTAAAGACTTACCTGATTTCTACAAGGATTTCACCTCTCATCTCGGGTCGGTGCCTGTTCCCCGGCATTCCGTACCCCGGCCCCTATGGGGAAAAAGACACTAGCATTAGTACATTAATGCATGGACACAAGGGGAATCTCTTATCAAAAAACTTACCTGGAAGCCAAGCAAGTTTGGTTCTCACCAATCCGAAAATCCAGTGAAGTAACTGGATACCAACGCGCCCCTGCATCAGAAGCAGGATGGAGAGCTCGTCCTTCCAGACCCTAAGGTGAGACGCTACGAGGAATCACAGAAGGGTTTCGAGGAGGGTGAGAGGGGAAAGTGGGAGGCTGACTGCATTACCGCGCAGACAGTTAATCCCCTATTTTCGCCTACAGAAGGATACTTCTGCGAGCCAGACAAGCCAGATTTGGGGGCCCGGTCCAGTCCGTCTTTCGAACCCTGCGCATCACCTTAGAAGAGGTCACAGCAGCGCGAACCAGGCCAGCGCCTCCGTGGGAGTCAGGCGAGCGTTACAGAACGCGAAGCCTTCCTACAAATTCCCACCCAGGCGCTATGGAAAGTTCTGAGACTGATCAGTTGGCCCAATTACTGGGGGAATTACGGGCCGAAGTACATGCCGCTCGTCAAGAGACTAATGCCCTCAGGAGGGAATTAATAATATCAAAGGAAAGAACTGATGACCTGGCCAGACAGCTTTTGCAAGGTCAAGCTGGGCAAACTCCTCTACCCGGTTCCGGAGGGAACCCCGCTCCTGTGGTTTCCAGTAACCCTGTGCAGATTAATCTACCTGGAAACATGCCGCTGGCCCCACCCGAACGCTTTGCTGGGGACCCCAAACGATTCGCAGTATTCATGAATCAGTGTCGTTTGCACTTCCTGTGCAGACCTGGGGCCTTCCCTAATGATCAGACCAAGGTAGCCTTTGTATTGTCATATCTCAGCGGCTGCGCTGCCGATTGCTCAGTTCCACTGGTTACTCAAGATGACCCGATTCTCCGTGATTTTCAAAGGTTTCAAGCAAGCATGGAAAGGTTATTTGCTCGACACTCTCAGGGGCAGGCTCTGGATGACGAACTTCTATCCCTGCAACAGGGCAATCAGGACCTCCTATCCTATATTGCAACCTTTAATAGACTAATTGTGGAAACGGGATGGCCAGAGGATAAAAGAGTCACATTGTTTTATCGAGGCCTACGCGGAGAACTTAAAGATGTCTTGGCCCAAGTTGTAAATCCACCCCAAGAATGCACAGAGTATATAGACTTAGTGGTCCAATTGGATCACAGACTTCAAAACAGAAAAGCAGATCGGTCCAGGTTTGAGACCCGGGTGTTGGTCAAGACCCATGCTAATCCCAAGGGAGTTGATGTCTCTGAGCCTATGCAAATTGGAGGGGTTAAAGGACCCTTAACTCAAAAGGAACGTGAAAGGAGGCGGCAGTTAAAATTGTGTCTTTATTGTGGGAATTCTGGACACTTTCTACGAGATTGCCTGGCAAAACCGCCCCGAAAGGCGGTAGGAGCCGCTGATAAAAACCATGAAGACTCTGTTTCGGGAAACGACTCCACCCGACAAGTGTAGGGGTCCGCTTGCCGAGCTTGAAAACTAACTCTCGGACCTCGCATTTCATTGTGCCAATGGTTCTCGTAGATCCAGAACAGCCTAAGCGGTTGCATGCAATAAAGGCATACATCGATAGTGGGGCTATTGGAAACTATGTGGATCGTGAATTGGTCTCTAGGATTAACCTCGCTCTCCGTCCTAAAACCAGCAAAGATGTCATCACCACAGTCGATGGAACTGAAATTGCCTCTGGACCGGTAACACATTCCACTACTGAGGTGACTCTTACTGGTCCCGACGGCCATCGGGAGGGTGTTGTGTTTGATGTAATCAAGGCTCCACAGTTTCAGGTTATTCTTGGAATCCCTTGGTTAGAGACACATAATCCTCGAATTGATTGGCGAGCTAAGAGAATAACCTTCCCGGATTGTACACAAACCTGCTACCCAGAAAACCTGAAGATTAATCTAGCATCTGTAACCTCTGCCTCCATGCAACTACCTCCGGAATACCAAGACTTTCAGGACGTTTTCCAAAAGGAACAGGCCAACACGTTACCTCCTCACAGATCGTACGATTGCCAAATCGATCTGGTGCCCGGTGCACAACCCCCTGGTAGCAGGATTTATGCCCTTACCGAACCTGAGAATCTGCATTTGAGACAATATTTGGATCAATACCTAGCTAATGGTTTTATTCGCCCGTCAAAGTCCCCGGCATCCTCGGCTTTGTTCTTCGTGCCCAAAAAAGAAGGCGACCTTAGAACTTGTATCGATTACCGCGCATTGAACCAGATAACGGTTAAAAACCGTTATCCTCTGCCTCTGATCCCTGAACTCCTTGACCAGGTGAAGGACGCTTGCATATACACCAAGTTAGATCTCCGGGGGGCTTATCATCTGGTGCGAGTTAAAGAAGGCGACGAATGGAAAACTGCCTTCCGTACTAATCTACAGGTGATGCCTTTCGGATTGTGTAACGCGCCGGCTGCCTTCCAATACTTCATGAATGATGTCCTTCGGGAACTCATCGATGTTTGTGTTGTCGTATATATCGATGACATTCTGGTGTACTCCTCTTCGGAATCTGATCACAGAAAACACGTCAGGGGAGTACTTGAAAAACTGCGCCAACACAAACTATTTGCTAAATTGGAGAAATGTGTTTTCCATACCACAGAAGTCGAGTTTCTAGGTTTCATCCTGACACCCAAAGGAGTCCGAATGGACTCAAGAAAAGGGGATGCCATCCTCAAATGGCCATCACCTAGCTCTGTAAAAGGGGTTCAAAGCATGCTCGGCTTTGCCAATTTCTATCGCAGGTTTATCCCGGAATTTTCACGCGTGGTACAACCCATTACTACACTCTTGAGGAAAAATAAACGTTTTGAATGGTCTGAAGAAGCCGAGCAGGCCTTTCAGGATTTAAAAGCTAAGTTTACCTGCGCACCTATATTGAAACACCCGCGTCCAGATCTCCCTTATGTCGTCGAAACTGACGCATCCAGCCTAGCCATGGGAGCTGTCCTGTCCCAAAGAGATCCCGAAACCAAACAACTGCATCCCGTAGCATTTTGGTCCAGAAAATTCTCGGCACCCGAGGTTAATTATGCAATCACGGACAAAGAACTGTCAGCCATTAAGTCCGCTTTTAAAGCCTGGCGGCGTTATCTGCTTGGCGCGTGACATACCATCACAGTGATCACTGATCACCGGAATTTACAGTATTTGAAAACCGCCAAGGCTCAGTCATCACGGCAGCTCCGTTGGGCTTTGTTTTTCGCTGAATTTGATTTTGTGATTACCTATCGACCTGGCTGCAAGAATGGCAAAGCAGACGCCTTATCCCGAATTGGAATGGGAGAATCTGATACAAACTCAGAACCAGTACCAATAATTGCCGAACCGAGGATTCTAGGCATGACTTTGTTACAGACGCTTGAAGACATTCAAGCCAGAGTGAAACAACTCCTGGACCCTACAACCTTACAGGATTGGATACAAAAGGGATCAGACTTTACCATAGATAATGGTTTACCTTATTTCCAAGGACGCTTATTCCTGCCACATAAGGAATTACACGAACTAGTTATTTCCGGTTATCATGATGCATTAGTAGAGGGACACCCCGGTATTGCCAAGACAGAGGAAAAGGTGAAACGACAATTTTGGTGGCCCTCTTGGCGAAAAGATGTTAAATCTTTTGTGATGTCCTGTGGTGTTTGCGCCCAAAATAAAAGTCAAAAGAAAAGACCAGCCGGTCTCCTTCAACCTCTAGACATACCGCCAGCACCGTGGCACACCCTATCAATGGATTTTATTACAGACCCGCCTCCTTGTTCGGGGTACAATACTATTCTGGTAATTGTGGATTTGTTTTCCAAAATGGCCCACTTTATTCCTTTGAAAGGTTTACCTTCAGCTTCTGTCCTAGCCAAAGAATTCCTCGAAAATATTGTTCGGCTACATGGATTCCCATCTATACTAATCTCTGACCGGGGAAGCCAATTCATTTCCCACTTCTGGCGCAAATGTTGTCAAATGGCGCAGATCGACGTAAGATTATCGACCAGTCACCACCCTCAGACCGATGGTCAGACCGAGAGGACAAATCAGACCCTTGAGCAATACTTACGGTGTATGTTACAGCAATCTGAAAGCAACTGGAAAGACATTCTTTGGATAGCCGAATACGCATATAATAATTCGGTACACTCTGGAACTGGCCACAGTCCTTTTTATACTTTGTTTGGGCATCACCCTCGAACCTCAAACCTTGACTCACCTCAGAACCTCGGAATGCCTGCAATAGAACATCTGCATTTTACAATTACCCAAGCCTTCAAACAGGCAACTACGCATTTACAACAAGCCAAGAGAAAATACAAGGAGAATGCTGATCTACATCGGAGTGAAGCACCTCCGTATCAGATTGGGGATCAAGTGTGGTTAGCTACCAGACATTTACCACTCAAAGGGCCTCGAACTTTTAACCCAAAATATCTGGGACCTTATTCTATTACGGCAATAATTAACCCAGTGGCTGTTAAACTTGATTTACCAACTAGTATGCGAATTCACCCTGTTTTTCATGTGTCACTTCTGAAACCAGTGGTACCCGGAACCCGACTACTCAAACCTCCAGAACCTATTCTAATAGATGGGGAGCCCGAATTCGAAGTGAAGAACATTTTAGACTCAAAAATGTTTAGGTCAAAACTGTTCTACCTAATTGATTGGAAGGGGTACAGACCTCAGGAGAGGTCGTGGGAACCCAGCGACCATGTGCATGCACCTCGATTAGTCAGAAAATTCCACCGACTCTTCCCAGACAAACCAAAACCCCCGGAGGGAACAACCTTGGGAGGAGCCTTGGGGGGGGAGTGCTGTCATGATGCCCGCTCCCGGGGAGCCGGTTCAAGCCCTGCGTCCCCGAAAGCGGACATCCAGTCCCCAAGGAAGGACCCAGCAACCCCATATAGGGGCCCTTTGGACAGTGTCCTGGCGGCGCCAGGCTCATAAAAGACATCAGTCCTGGCGCCATAGGCGCCAGGCTCATTATGGAAGTGCTTGGGTGCACTTACCTGATGCAGACCATGCTGCAGGATCCCGGCCTTCTTGAGGCCTGAAAGGAACTACTTTACCTGTGGGACTAATTTACCATCCGGGCGTGGTCGGGGAAGGATACATACCTGATTGGAGGAAGGATACATACCTGGAACTTCTTCCAAGGCTATTTAAACCCCACCCGAACAGCCACACGTGCTTCGCGTTGTTCTGCATCTAGCAGCTGGACGCTCACTGTGTCTGCTCCTGCATCCTGACTTCTGCCACGCCTGCCAGCATCCTGGATCACCTGCAAAGGAAGAGAAGAAGAGAACAGAAGAAGGAAAAGTCCTTACCTGCTAAATCCGCATCCCGGAGACATCTCGCCGACAATCCTGAAAAGGAAGACTTTTATTTAAAAGCTCATTGCGTCGATCGCTGCAGCGCCGCATTCCACTCACCTTTACAGGGCGCCTCCATGTTCAGCAGCGATCATCCGGATTCGCAGTCACGCCCCAGTGCCTAGGGAGAAAAAGACCAGAACAAAAGGTGAGAGAGAGAAGGGAATAAGGAAATCTAAATCTCCATGTTAAGACTTACCTGTTGATTCATTCCCTCTTCATTTCGGGTCCGCGCCGCATCCTGGCATTTCCGGACCCCGGCCCCTAAGGGGAAAAAGAGACACCAGCGTTAATGAGCGAATGAAAAGACATTACCAAAAACGCTCATTAAAGACTTAACTGATTTCTACAAGGATTTCACCTCTCATCTCGGGTCGGTGCCTGTTCCCCGGCATTCCGTACCCCGGCCCCTATGGGGAAAAAGGCACTAGCATTAGTACATTAATGCATGGACACAAGGGGAATCTCTTATCAAAAAACATACCTGGAAGCCAAGCATGTTTGGTTCTCACCAATCCGAAAATCCAGTGAAGTAACTGGATACCAACGCGCCCCTGCATCAGAAGCAGGATGGAGAGCTCGTCCTTCCAGACCCTAAGGTGAGACGCTACGAGGAATCACAGAAGGGTTTCGAGGAGGGTGAGAGGGGAAAGTGGGAGGCTGATTGCATTACCGCGCAGACAGTTAATCCCCTATTTTCGCCTACAGAAGGATACTTCTGCGAGCCAGACAAGCCAGATTTTTGGGGCCCGGTCCAGTCCGTCTTCCGAACCCTGCGCATCACCTAGAAGAGGTCACAGCAGCGCGAACCAGGCCAGCGCCTCCGTGGGAGTCAGGTGAGCGTTACAAGAAGGCCTGCAAGGGCGCTTGGACCATTTGGGGTAGTGGGAACAACTACTCTCAGCACCTCCTGGTTACCCTCCAAAAGAGCCTCATCAGAAGTGTTTCTGGGTCATTCAGCAAACTGACCAGCCCGAACCCGGGGTGTCATATAGGATCGCTGCCGCCCCGAGTGTCAACTCAAGACTTGGTTAAACACAAGCTTGTGGCCCTGGGCCCTCTCCGACCAGATTTCGTAGTACTAGCTCCTCTGGGTTGCGATATAAGAGTGCACCACGCTGTAAGCATTTGCGGTCCCTGCTTCGCCCTGCTGTGGTGACGGTCATTGTAGGAGCCTTGCCTGCCTGCCCCCCTGTGCCATGAGACGTGCTGCACTGGAACTGTCCTCTTTTCTTCATTGTGAGCTGGGAAAAGGCTATTGTGCTGCCACAGAATATCGTCCTGCAGCTGCTGAGAGCCAGAGAGACATGCCAACTGCATAGTGACCTGGCATAGACTGGCAAAGTTTGCTCCGAACTGTGTCAAGGGTCAGTGAGTACTTGCATCACTTACTGGGGGCTCCTGGCACAGACATTGTTCTTTACACACAAGAATCCCTAAAATGATACTCACTGTTGCTGGGCTACCCTGCGCGCCTTAGCTATTCCCAAAAGTCGCTCTTCCTGCATGAGTAGACCCTCCTAGTGGGACACTGTTCTTCATCACCTCAAGCCCCTTCCTGAACTGCTAAATCTCCCTGAAGGGACCCGCTTTCTTTTACTACGCACGGATGCGTTTAACACCCTACTGTACTTTTGAGCACAAGGCTCCCCACTTCGTAAGGCTGGACTGCTTAAGTTAGGGATCGATTCTGAAGAACTGCCTAATGCTATATTTGTGTTACTCTACCCTTTTGTTCCAGGTTGTGGCTGTGTTTTCCCCTTTACTGTATTAGGCGAAACGTAACTGTGAATATGTTAAATAGTGAAAGGAATGTGTTTTATATTACTGTGGTTTATTCGTGTGTAATTATTAAGGCCTATAATAAATGTATGTGTATTTTTGATATACACTTGTCTAGGCGTATTCTGTGTAGCTTTACTATGTGTGCTCATTGTATGCTTCTGATCACTCTCACCCCTCTTGAGACTTAGTCTTGACCACCTGCCATGCTACTGTGATTGGTCTGGCTTGTCCAAAAGGTTCCCCTGTTCCACTAAAGTAGGGTGACCTCCTAAACCTCTGCCCACCAGATCAGAGTTTAGAAATCCATCTTAACAGTGATCGACTGAGGGGTTTAAAGGTTTTATGTTCGGTGGTCTGGGCTTGGATGGTACTGTGGCATGCGGGGGCCTCAGGATGAAAGTATTTCAAAGCTGTGTTTCTTGTGTGGGGATTGTTGGGGGCAGGAGAGCCTTGCTGTCTGTTCCGTGGGATGGTACTGCCAAGAGGCGCGCTGCTCTCTTCTCATGACCTTGCAGGGTGCATTCTTCCCCGGGAGCGAGGGCCTGTAACTTGTAGAACAATGAAGGATTTCCTGGACTTTGTGGGACCTGACTGGGGTGCGAGTGATGTTCACGCTCATGCAAGGGATCCAATGATATGATGCCGTTTCATAGTGCTTGGGCCTATGTTAAAAAAAATGGCTGCCGTCAGCTAAGATGGCGTTTACATTCGCATCTACTATAAGGCACCTAATGCATGCACTAATGCAATCGTGCACCCTTCTCTGCATGCACCCATCTCACCCTTACTCGCTGCATGTGCTCTCTAGCATTTATTTGTCATTCAGTATCACCTAGGGGGGGAAGACCCTCTCTCCTTGCCAACACTCCCCTGCCAGGAATTCCCCCCTGGGGTCTTGTAATTCCCCGTATGTTTTCTATGCCTGGTGTCCTCCTTTTATTTCTTTTCTGTTTCACTGTCCTTTTACTTTTTCTACTTGAGGTATTACTTGTTCCAATTTTCTCCACAGTGAAATCTCACATGTGGAGACTTGTTCAGGTTCTGCCGCTGTACCTATTTCTGAAGTGTTCATTTATTTCATGCAATGCTACCCCACTCACATCTCATACATGGGGATTTACCAAGTTCTGCTACGGTCATTTGTTTAGGTATTACTTGCTCCTCCCGAACTCTTCGCTCATCCGCCTCCAACTCCCTCAGGGTCAGTCGCTTCTCCAAGCAACGAGTTGGTTGCAGATCTCTCTCTTCGGCTGGGGCCTCCCTCTGGAACAGCCTCCCTGCCGCACCCGAAACTTGAGGAGAACCACCTGCGGTTCCGGAAGCACCTGAAAACCCTCCTCTTTGATTTGATTCTGCTTTCTCTCCCCCTCTCCCCTGCTAATGTCCTGGCTGTTACTGAAACTGCACTGGTTACCTGGCCACCCATCTTATCTTAGGCCCTAGCCTTGCCAGTTGCACACCTGCACTGCCACCCTGGCAACCCTTGCACCTGTGGACTGTTTTCTGTATCCCGACAGTCCCCCCACTAGCACTTATTTTCTGCACTCACCCTGCACTTGCCACCTGCTGGCCGTTTATTTATCTTGTTGTTCTATTATCCCATGCACTGCACTTTCCCCCTCCCCCTTCCTTTGCACTTGCGCAATCTGAATGACACTTGGCCTAGTAAGATCGTTGTCTGTCTTCCCTCTGTTCCCCCTCCCTTGCCTCGTCGCGCTTTGAAACACTTGTGTATAGGTGCGTTAAAAATGCCACATCATATCATATCATATATCATAACATTCCCCACACTGGCCTCTCAAACATGGGGACTTATAAAGTCCTGCTATGGTACCTATGTCAATAGTGTTCATTTGTTTAGGTAATACTTGCTCCAACATTCCCCACACTGACACCTCATACATGTGGATTTGTTCAAGTTCCGCCCTTGTGCTTTATTTGGTCGGTATTCAAATATTCTTGTTGCATTTAGCTGCTTACTGGCCTGTCGGTACGGCCCGAGGTCCCCAATGCCTCTGGCCAGACTCACTGGTATCTTGCAGCGTTCCCAACTCATGGCATGTTGTGGCAGTGAAGCTTCCTCCCTGGGACAGCCTCCTTAGCACTGCATACCTTTCTTCTGTGTTCCCGCGATCAGAGGCTGCTGCTTTGCAGCGTGACCATATCTCTGTTGGGTCTGTTGCTGCCCCCGGAGCTCCTACGGTCTCCCCACGGTGCTTCCAGCATCTCTCCTGGCCTTGTGCCACGCAGGTAAGCTGTCTTCACAGCGGCGAGCTTCTGATTGCGTATGCTTGCAATCTCGACTTCCGCAAGCACTTCTCCGTACTGCTGCCTCTGCCTTTCTTTCTGCTCAGCTTTCCTCTCCCGCTCTCTCCTGCTCTCGAGTGCGGATACCATATTTAAATGTCCCGTGCACTCGAGATCCATATAAACAACTAGTCTAGTCATTCAACTTGATGTCACTTTCCTTCTGCATCGATTCCCTCTTGATCTTCCTCGTCTCAGTACTTGAGACTTTATGGGAAATGAGGTCCATATAGTTTCTTGGATTTCTGAAACAATGTTGTTATAAAGTTTAGAAAAACATTAGAAACAAGAAATGTTAAGTGTGTCTTATGTTTGTGTGTGGTATAAATGGACTTTTGTCTGGAGTTATGTGCAGGAAGGGGTTTCTGTGTTTTACAAAGGGAGAGATTTCTATAGCGACAACAAGCCATTAAGAGTTTAGGATTTGAGGTCTTCCCTAGGAAGAGAAGAATACTGCTTCTCACCTGATGGGTTCACCACCTTCCCCCGACAGCCATCTCCTCCCACGTGATCCTCCCTCATATAGCCACCCCCAGGGTCAGGATCAGGTAGCGGCTGCTGTCCCCTGGCCTCATGGAGATCTCTGGTGGAGAATCAGTGATGACTCCACAGGATTCATTACACAGGTAAGTAACTTGTACCATGCCAGTTAATGGAAGAAAAGCTAGGAAATGGAAGACTGGTGTGGCTTCTGGATGCAGAGATGATCATTAGAATTACAAAAGAAAGTAACTATCTTGAACTCTCGGATCCATTTAGCAGATAAAAGATCACAGGGGATGAGGGGGGGGGGTGTGAGGGAGCTGAACGTCCAAAGCTGATATAGATAACAGTGATACGGATTGTGGGCAATATTCTTTGTGGCGATGTAAGAACCATATTACATAATGTCCACGTTCTTAGAAACACTTCATCTGTGCGGTTTATGTTTGCTTAATTCACATCTCTCTGTGATAATAAACATCTTGTGTGCCAGTGAAATGGTGTTTAGTTGTTTGCTTTTATTTCCTACTAGGGATATGCATTTTTGGAAATCTATAATCCTTCAGAGTACAATCCCTTCCTTCTTCAGCTCTGCAAAACATACCTTAAGGTAAGTTTTAACACATTTACTGTTTAGACATATTAAAAGTATTTAGGTTAAATCCACAGTCCCCCCCGTCGCATGTTACTTTA
Organism: Ambystoma mexicanum; assembly: GCF_040938575.1. Lineage (NCBI taxonomy): Eukaryota > Metazoa > Chordata > Amphibia > Caudata > Ambystomatidae > Ambystoma > Ambystoma mexicanum. The sequence goes on along the minus strand of NC_090927.1, from coordinate 303,221,971 downwards.
TGGTTATTTTTCAATGTCAAACAGAAACTCCCTGTGCTTTGGGCATCGCAGAATATTCAAAATATGGGTTCCAAGGTAGAACGAGCAAAACGAGGTATACGTTAAACAATTTTAGACTTCTGGAAGGAAAAATAGCAGTTATTAATTTACAGTTCCCACAATGTCAATGGTTCATTCAAATTCAAATACATTTTATTATAAAAAAGATTGTGAGATTTTTAAATAAAGAAACCTGCTCAGTTAGAAAAAAACGGACTTATAAATGGATCACCAGTACAATTCCACATTGTTGTAATGTCCGATCATGGTCTTGGTTGAAGCGCTGATACGTGTTTCATTGGGAAAGATATTCTGGCCAGCAACTAAATCCTTGCAGTCTCGTCTTCGTCAGAGCACAGCTATATCCACTTGGTTTACAAAGGAGAGACTGAAGAGCATGTTGAAAAAACAGTTTCTACAATGTGATTCAACAACATTACCCCAATTTCCGATAAAATGAGCTGCTAATAAAGTATCCAGATAGCAGACCATGGGGCCTGTATCAAGCATAGCAAGAGCAATCAAAGTATTTACCATTTGAAGATAGATGTGCAACAGGTTTCTTTCCTGTATACAACACATTCACACCTTTGTCTTTTTTATGGTAGTATCCCCAATGAACAGGAAAACCTAATGCAAGTTGTCTGCGAAAAAGGGGATTTATAATGTGTACAGTTTCTACTTACTGAATGTATATTTATAATTCAAGGAAAACTCTTTAGTTGCAGGGAAATTAAGGTTAGAACTTAATGCAACACAACCGAGGAAAATTCAGCTGAAGCCACCTTAACTTCACGCCGCCCTGCTGCGCAGACTATGACCACAATAATGACATCACAGATCACAACTAGTGCCTTACAAAAATTCATATGCGACTTTCATGTTGAGTGTTTGAGAATGTAAATGAAAAACAATTAGGACATATCTCTGACCCATTGAAATAATACAGCATACATAATGGGCAAAAGGTTAAAGTGTGCATTTTACAGGGAAGTTAGATTTGCAGTGTGCTGTGTACTCACTCCTGGTTCCCCAGCGGTAGCTCCTGCCTTCTGAGTGATGCCTGTCACCCAGGAGCTGGAATTAGCTCCTGCTCATCAAATCTCAATTTCAAACCCTGCTGTCACAATGTTCATTCTATAATTGGGAAGAACGTCATTGACGAGGAACATCTGGCTGACAATTTCCCAAATCCAGCACTCTTTGTTGAGGAGTGGACTGTGCGCACCCCGACAGGCCTAGTGGACAGTGACCCTCATTAGGGGTTTGCCGTTATCCCACCAGGAATTCCGTCTGGGTACCGGCAAACAGACCTATTGTTACCGGCACCTAATATGCTGGAATTAGCATATTACAGGTGCCGGCAGTGGTAGGTAAATCCCCATTACTGCCACTTTTTTACTGCACCGCCAAACTTGTAATGAGGCCAAGTGTTTTCAAGTAAGAAGACTCCCATGCTGTTTAAGCATGACAGGCCCAGGTGGGTACTCTTCAGCTTGATCGCGTAAGTGTGGTAGGTCAGAATCAGGAGACGGATCATACGACTGATTAGAGATGAGTCGGATAATCTAGTGCATACACATGGGGAGATCAATGCAGTATTTAGGGATTTTAATGCAAATGTATATGCAAATAAAGAGGTACATTCTGTAGAGGATGTTGAAGGGTTCCTTGAGAATCTTCCACTTACACAATTGTCATGGGGCGGAAGTACCCAGCTTGATCTTTCAGTATCCCCGGAGGAGAAAGCTCGAGCCATCGATCTTCTGACGGCGAAAGCCCCCTGGCTCGGATAGCTTCACAGCTGCATTTTATAAGCACCAGAAATTGACTTTGGTACCCTACCTGCATAGGGTGTGGACGGAAGCCCCTCAAGCTCAAATAATCTGAAACCGTGGGAGAGGCGATTATTACAGTTTTATTGAAACCCGGCCAACCTGCTGACACTTGGGGGTCCTAGCGACCCCTATTGTTGATGAATTCTGACATTAAAATATTTGCAAAAATATTGGCCACTTATGGCCCACATGATTCACCCGGACCAATCGGGTTTTATCATGGGACCTTCCACAGTGCTGAATCTGGGAAGACTATTCGATATAATGGCTCAGATAGACCCAGAGTCCCAGGTAATAGCTGCCACGTTTGATATACAAAAGGCCTTTTATTCAGTCTTGTGGCGATATAGGTATGCTGTACTCAGGAAATGTAAATTCGGGACAGCCTTTATTTTGTACATTCGACTAGTCTACACCCTACCAGGCGCTAAGGTTAGCACTAATGGTACTATATCAACACCATTCACTATAGCAAGAGGCACCCGACAACCCATATTATATATCAGAAACCCTCACGTTAAGTTTTACAAGATGTCCTTAATTTTGGGGAGCTATCAGCGCTACAGGTTAACTGTAGTAAGTCCGGTATCTTCCCCTTAACAGATTCTACTGTTCAACCCCAAGACTTGCATGGTTTCACTTGGCCTTCAATTATTATTAGGTATCTGGGAATAGTAGTCGGTAGACAATCCGCAATGCTATTAAACTGGAATTATGGAGACTACATGACTAGACTCGAACTAAAGCTTAAGGCTTGGGCACAGCTACCATTGACCATTGCAGGGAAGATTGCATTGGTCAAGATGATTGTACTCCCGAAGTTACCCTACCTTTTTCAAAACATACCACTTTGGCCAGGAGTATCCTTTGTCAAAGAATTAGATGCTGCAATTAACAAGTTTGTATGGCATTCTGAGGTGTGGCAGCTGAAATGGGCCACTTTAACTCACCCATACGGGAGGGGGCTATATTCGGTAGTAGCACAGACACTGTTCATGTCCTTTTGGTTTATGGAGTGGTCACCCATTCCACCTGTCAAGATAGAGAAGTACTCTGCAGGCGATCGGGATGTTAGGTCCTTGGTTCTACCTGCTGGTTTGCGGATGAATGCCCTGTTTGACCCTGCGGGTGTGACCGCATTAGACTGTCATAAAATATGGAAGGCACTGGGGGTGACCAATACATATTATAGTGGCTTCCTTCTCTGGAACTGTAATCCAGCACCGCCTAAAGTAGATCCAGCCCCCAAGCAAAGCTGGGACAAAGGCGGATTCAACTATTTGGTAAATATGTATCTGGAGGGACATTTGATAGATACGGATGATATCCCAACACTCTCACAGTGCAAGTCTTAACAGTGGTTGCAATACAATGGCTTTCATAAAGCGTTTACATTGTTATGGCCTGAGTTGCCCATTGAACCTACATAGGATACTGTTTTGGGGTATATTATGAGGGCGGGTGGTATCCGAGGACTGATCCCTACTCTGTCCCGGTTAATTCAAGAACGGAAACCCGAGCCACAAGCTGGAGTCCATTCCAAATGGGCACAAAACACGAACAAGACATGAACCTAGAACTAACTGATGAGATCTGGAATAACGTGTCTGCAGACCCACGCGTTATCATACAACTCACGTTTCAGGCTGATATACATTAAGTATTGCACAGGTTTCACTATACACCAGCCCCCCTGCAACTCTTCTCCCGGGTGGGAATGGCAGATTGTCCAAGGTGCAAGAAGGGAAATGCAGAGTATTTTGATATGCTATCGGAGTGTACGTTGCTTATAGTGTTTTGGAACGATGTGTGCACTGTGTTGTCAGACATGGCATGCTTATTACACATTTTTGAAGGTCTTAGGGGTGATATGCAGCAACTATTAAGCCTGTCGCAGGCTAAGCAATGTATCTTAATTAAATGGATGAGCCCTATAGTTTGACTAATATTGAAGTATGGGTTGTCTGCCCGCTCGATCTTTGACCTAATGATTTGTTGTACCATGCCATGTACTGTCTGTATGATATCTGTGATACCAATTGCTTACAAAATAATAAAGAATGTTTTAAAAAAAAGAATCCGGAGACGGATAAGGTGGCATTGTTACTGATTTCCTTTTCTTTTTTCCAACACAAGCCTGAGCTGTCCCTATGTCTAAGATACTTGGTCCTACTCTATAAAGTAAATATCCAAAAGGTGCTTGTCAGTATGTCTTTACAAAGCCAAGAGGATTCTCTGCCTAGAATACTATACTGGCCTGAGTTCTGTCCCTACCACCAATCCAACAAAAGATACACTTGGGCCGCCCTTGGCCCTCGAAATGGAATGGTGGATGGTTTCTGACCCCCATGATGGAATCTTTCTCAATCCACATTTCTTCTACACAGTTCCATTAATTCCACAAAAATGTCTCTGGTCCTCTTTTCTCCCTTTTGTAAGCCATCTGGTCTGTGTCCATGCCCCTGTAGTGAGGGTATCCCTCGTAACCTTTATGAAGAAAGTTTGGGCTTTCTTGCCCTCACAGCAGCTCATTGTTTTCACGCCACCTTGGGTTTTGATTTTCTCTCAATGCACCTTGGGGTATGGTTTTGCTCACCCTTCTTAGGGGTCTGGTCTTGCTCATCCCAACTTGGTGGTGTGCTTTCTCTCACCCCACCTTGAGGTCTCCTTTCTCTCACTTGCGTTGGGGTCCAGTTTCTCTCACCTCACCTTGGGGTCTGCTTTCTCTCACCCTGTGTTGGGTATGGGTTTGTTCACCCATCCTCAGGGTCTTGCTTTTCTCACCTCGCCCTGGGGTATGGTTTCTCCGACCCCGCCCTGGGGTCTGGTTTCTTTTTTTTTAAAAAAATGTTTTATTTTATTGGTTTATATTCAAACCTTTAAAATTTTACATACAACAATTCTCAAGACAAAAACAAATCCATCAACTCAAGTGCAAAAAATACCCCAAACAACTCCACCCTCCCGTCCTCCCTTAACTTCTAGTTCCAGTCTAACTCAGTTTATATGACACTCCCTGGGTCTCTCAGTTCTGCAGTTTGACCATCCATGTTTAGCCTCTCTTCAATTGATACCAGAAAAGATGTAAATGGCAAACTTAATTTCATATCAGTACCATTCCATAAACTCCTCCACCATTCTTCTGCACACAAAAGTTGATGATCATCATTCCAACGACCCAGGTGGATTGATCGAATATCCTTTAATCCGGGGCAGAACAGCACCAAATGTTTGAGAGATTCCACTTCTTTTTCACACCATCGACACACAAAATTCGCTTCAGCATTGCAAGCCCAGTGGCTGTATCGTTCTTTAGTTCTGTAGGCGTTTAAACGAAACAGCAAGAAGAGTCTGCGGGCTTTAGGATTTGGAAATAATTGCAGATACTTTTGTAAAACGTTGAAACCTCTTGCTTCTGCCGGGGCGTTTATCATTGCTCTTGAAGCAAGTCGCTCCCTACACGTAGATTCCCAGTCTGCCCGGCAGATCTTTACTTTTGCTGCCGTAGGGTTTCCGTGTAAGGTAACCAAACTGATGTTATAGGCGAGTAAGAGATCTTCACAACGTTTTATCCAGAGGGAGACCACATCAGAACCCTGCGAGGTTGCATTGTGCAATATCTTAAATTGCGGAATTCCTTCTTGTGCTCTAGTTTTCCGATATAAGGCCAGTTAGCTCCAGATGATCCGTGCCTGTAAAGAAATTAGCGCCAGTTCATATCTTATACATGCAGTTGAAATTCCAATTGGCAGACTTAAAGCTTTGGTCCAAAACATGTGTTCAAGCGATGCCCAATGATTAAATGAGCAACCAAAGGCATTTTCAGCTCCATATATAAGGATCGATGCTACTTTCTGTTTGTAGAAGTTTCTCAAAGGTTGTGTCGAGAATCTCCCAAATTTCCTGTGCAGCAAAAGGCCCTGGCATGCCAACTGGCCACATTTCCTCTTTGATTCTTGGATCCAAGGGTCGTCACAAATACTGGTATTTATCATCATGCCCAAGTACTTCACATTATTTGATATGCGTAACCTATCTTGGCCAAGTTTCCACACAAATTTTGTCTCCAGGGATTTCAATGTTATGCTTGAGCTACGAAATATCAGGATTTCGCTTTTTGTGGTGGTGATTTTTAGGTTGTTTGAATTTACATAACTTTGAACAGCATCTAATTTACATTGCAGACCAATTGGCGTCAAGTCCAAGATCACTAAATCATCAGCATACAGCATCCAATGTATTGGTGATAAGTTGAGCTTCGGAGGAAACGCCCTTACAGAAGCTATTGAGTCACCAATGTCTGAAATGAAGAGGCTAAATATTGCCGCTGCCAATGGGCAGCCCTGTTTGACTCCTTTATGTGTTTTAATCTGAGCAGATAGAGAGCCTGATTGGTCTAGACGGATAGAGATCGATGTGTCCGTGTGTAGTTCCTTAAAAGCTGATAACCCAATCGGACAACCCCATCCGCTTAGCTATTGCCACAGAAGCTCTCGGTCAATCATGTCAAAAGCATTGGAGAAATCCACAAATGCAAGATAGATTTTTGTGCGCTGTGCTTTTAATTTCAGTAAGTTCAAGATAAGTAAATTCAGCGAGCAACCAACATTTTTGACAAAACCTGTTTGCCTTTCGTCAATTCTTTTTGCAGCTTGAGACCAAATAACCAATTTTTTTTGTAGCAATGTGGCGTAAATCTTACCTAGGACATCAAGTAAAGCTACCGGCCGGTAATTGTGAGGGGACCTTCTGTCGCCTTTTTTAAAGGTTGGAACAATGATCCCTGTTTTCCAAGAACTTGGCGGTTGCCGAGCGATACTTATTCTGGTGAATAAATCCACACATAAGTCAGCCCAAAGATCTGGAAACTGTTTGATCATTACATTCGACAATCCATCCGGGCCAGGAGCCCTAGAGTTTTTGGCTTTCTTAATCACCTTGCGAATATCTTCTCTCAAGAATTGTAAGTCCCATGGAGTAGTATCAACCACTATTGGCGCCCGTGGCTCCTGATCTTTATCATAAAGTGTTGTAAAGTGGTTCACCCACTCAAGTTCAGTTGCTGGGCATGTTTGCAAAGCTTCTTGAGGTGCTTCCATGTGGTTAATGACCCGCCAAAACTCACCACTGTTCTTAATTATTAGGGTTTCAGCATGGCCTCTGCATCTTTCTGGTATATTAAAAATTTATGATTTTTCAACCAATTTTTATATGCTTGTTTCGTAGCTCTATTTTTTGCCACTATTTCAGACTTAGGCCCTTGCTTGTTGTTCCGGATTTCGGCCCGCATCTGTCTTTTGCGGTGCATTACTGTTAGATCAAAGCAATGTTTATTATGCAATGTTGGATTTTTTTGCCACTGTTTTTTACTTTGAATTGACTTAATAGAGAGGCATATTCAACCTCCTCCCGACTGCTCATAAATTGGTTACATAGTTTTACAACCTCTTGTTCATCCAACCTTACTCTTAAATGATTAGGTTCCACCTGTACTTTTATTTTCCATAGCCGAGGTTGCTCTCCTGTCCAAGATTGGAATTTCATCTCTAACAGGTCGTGGTCACTGTGTTGCATAGTCCGAACTTTCAAAGAGTTTATCCTGCTGTGTATAGCATCCGAGATGAAAATATAGTCAATCGTTGACGATTGATCGTCACAGTGCCACGTAGATTTTGCCGGAATATCTCCTTGCGTGCAGCCATTAGCCATAGTCAAATCTCTTGCATTCAGTTCGTCCGACCAGTCTATCGCCAGTTGGGATTTAACTGAATTCTGTGGTTTAAAAAAGTCGATGTTTAGGTCACCACATATTATAATGCCCGCACCTTTGTTTGCTTCAAGAAGATTGTCAATGATTGTAGTGACTTGATCAAGAAATGGGTAGGAGCCTGTCCACTGGTGGTTCCAATACAGGTTCATTGTCTGCAGTGTGTCTACCTCTTTTCCTTCTGGGTTCAATTTACCAATTTCAGAAACCTAAATATAAGGAGTATAATTTTTGGAGTTCAATAGCCTAAAACCTGACAACCGTTTAATCATTGTTAGCAGACCAGCTGTAGGTCTCCCTTTTTCTGGTCTAGTAGCCGGGTTCAGTGCACATTCAAATTCAGAAACTACTGGTGTTTCTAACATCCATGTCTCTTGAAGACACACTAACTGCAAATTAAGAAGCCACTCGTTGTTTAGCAAGTGCATAAAACCACGCGTATTCCATGACGCAAATGAGCAAAGGTGTGGTTCCTCATTCCTTGGGCATTAGCTTGAACATTTAGAGTTCAGCGCACTCGCAAGCCAAGTCCAATCTTGGCTGCTTTCTCCACCTTTCGTGTTGCTTACCAAACTGGAGACACTCCTATCACTTGACATAGCATTGTTTAAAGTGATTTGGATTTTCTCCAATGAGTTGTTTTTGGGCAACAGTTTCTTCTCTTCTAACAATTCCATGTGCCCCACCGAATCTGCCCCACTGGTTTTAGATCTCGCTCCACTCTCGCACAACACTCCTTTCAAGGTTTGATTCATCAAACCATTTGTAGATGTTACATTTCTGAGGTCAGGATTAATATTTTGAGTCATCGAGGCTCGGATTATTGCTGCAGTGCACTCTGATGGGCCACGTTTGGGAGGGTCAATTACTTTAAAGACATCGAACCCTAAGGATAGAAGATCTTCTTCTGCTTCTACTATTGCGTTTGCAATTATGCCAGAGGCTAAATGTAATATTACCCTGTCATTACAGGTTTCATCTGGAAATTCCACAAGTTTTAGGTCTTTAGAGGCCAACACTCTTAAACGGGGTACATGATGTAGCAATCTTAATACATTTGTGCGATTCAGGATCAATTTATCACCAGACTCTATCCTTTCCAGCTTCAATTTGAACGACGCTATCATTTCCATGGGGTGAACTGTTTCATTCCTAAAATCAGTCTTTTGTTCGGTCGCTCGCACTCTTTGATGTTCAATTGTTTGTGATAAATGCCCAACTTCCTTTTTCTCAACCACCTTCGGGGCAGTACATACTTTTCCCAAATTTGCATCGTTAGACGTGGATTTACTGATGCCCCCCCTTCCCACATGTATCAATTCATGAGGGCATTCAACACGTTCCCTTTTTTCTTGAAGTGTGAGAAACGCTGGACTTAGTGGGGCCAGCTCGCTTTTGGCTGATGTTTCAACCTGCACAATGGAACAAATTCTGCCTCCCAAATCTGATGTAGTGATTTTTATTTGCGTTAGGGCCTCTTGTGATACAATCGCATTTAAAAGTTCTTGATTCTCATCGACATTCTTAAGAGAGGTAAATATCACCTGTCTAGATGCTCTCCTACCCTCCTTTAGAGACCCTGCCACATCAGACGGTTTGAGCACAGCCAACTCTTCATCATCCATATTGTCCTCGTAGACAGATAGTTCCAACAGTTCCTCTTGGATGGCCTTTTCTTCATTATTTAAATTACCGCTTGCCAAGTTCGGGTTACAAGACGAGTCTGGCGTGGTTTTTGTTGTCGACTCTTTATTAGATTCATTCAGTTTCCTACATGTAATGATAGCTTTATCCACAAATTGTGACATGTTGATGTTACGAAAAAATTTCCGTGCAGCTCTCTGTTTGTTCTGTTTTCGTCCTGGCAAATATTTTTTTGTTTTTTCATTTGCAAGGCCTTTCCTTTGCTTTCCACCTTTTTTTGTAGTTCACCTTCTGAGCCACCAAAGATTGAAAATAAGTTCTTAGACTTTACAATGAGACTGTCAACTGTTTCTGGCCCCGAAGCTTGCTCAACGCATAGAAGTTGAGACGTTGAGTCAGACGTCTTTTGGTTGTCTAACAAAGCCCGATTCGTTGCGCTTCTGGCCTGTAGAAATGCAGTATGGAAGGACGTATCCAGTATTTTGCAATGATCTCTAATGCCATGCTCTGGGACTCCGATATTTACCAAATTTCCTACATTACTAATCGCTGGATCCGTGGCATCTTCAATCTCTATGACAGCATTATTTTCGATACTTTTAGTATCCAAGAGAACTGTTTGACTTTCCAGTGAATTACTCGCCGCGGTTATAATTCCTTTCACCGGCAGCGATTCCGCACTTGTCAGCTCATTTAATGATAATTGTGGCTCCGTGTCGGTTCTAGCCGCCCCTCCGCCTTTTAAGTCTGGGAGGACTTTCCTGAACAATGACAGTGCTTCCTTTGCTACTTCTGCAAGAGGTTTTTTGTCTAGCATGTCGTTATGTTTTCCATCCTTAACTGAAGATAAGCTTGCCATTAAATTCTGGATGACCTCATTTTGTTTTAAAGATTGGTTGGTGTACATTGATTCCATGTATACTAATTTTGAATTCATTAAGGCCAGCAAAGTTGTGACATCTTTCACATTTCCACTTATTGACTCATAGAGTTTCGTGAAAGGCGCCAAAGAGATAGCCATCGCAGAGGACACAGCCATTAATAAGTCGTTCGAAGGCACATGTACACAAGGAATATGGCCACCACCTCTATCTACCTTTGTTTCACCATGAGTAGTATGGGTAAGTGCCGACTGTTTCCTTCTGATTTTTGGAAAATCTTGCTCTATAAAAGAAGAGTCTCTAGACGTAGACTCATCCGTTGAGTCGTCGCTGTTTACATTCAGTGGCTTATGGACTAATTGAGGCTGAATAATAATGTCATTTGCCTTATTAGATGGCGCCAGGCGTTTCTGAGAGTCGACCACATTCCCATGTAATGATTTAGAGGAGTCATCAGAATACTCGTCCTCAAGAGTTCTTACTTTTTTGTAATTAACAGGCCCCCAAATGTCTCGATTTACGTTGAACATATTACTATATTGCCTTTTCTGGCTTGTCATTGCTGTCTCTTTAAACACTGGTGTACTTTCAGACGTTGGTTTACTGGCACACACTTTGTTTAAGGCTATTACATTTTCTAATACAGTCAAGACAACCTCTAGGGAGTTTCTTTGATCATTAGTAGGTATAGTATACTGATCTTGCACTGGTCCAAGTTTATCTTGTACCCTCATAGCCTCATTGCATGCAATGTTGTTTAAATTTGTGTTTGACCACTTACACACCGTGTGTTCGGTCTCCTGTTGCAATTTCTCATTTTCATTCCTAACAATGCTTATGTTAATTTTTTCATGCGGGCGAGCAATACCGCTTACCTCGTTATCCTGCTCTCCGGCACCGAGCATCGCAGCTGTCATATTATCGTTTCCAGGGCTCGCAGTAGTCGCAGTATCAGCTATTGGACTCTCCATAACTGAGCCTCTTGAGTGTCTAGCCTGACATGCGTTGCCCTTACACAACTGGTGTGGGCATCCCGTGGACTCTTCATTTGAGGAAAACATCTCCCCGGTGCAGCCACGCCCCTCAATGTCATTGACCAAGATCGCCACCATAGGCTGACACACCGGTGTTATTAGAGGACCTCCCATACGTGGCTCATCAAGAGCCTGCTGGTCGCTATTACACTCTCTGACGCATTGCTACACTAGCTCCAGCTTCCGCGGTGACGACCTCGCCGTTCAAAACAGTGCAGGTGAGACTGTGTATATCCGTTTGTCCTACAACAGGAATATCCAATTGCACTGGCAGTTCCATCGCAATTATATTTCCCCCCAGTGTGGTTGTAATAAGTGATGTGGATCGTGGGGCAAATACATCATCCACAACATGGGTCTCCGTACTCTCATGTTCTTCTGTTATTTCCGCAATAGACCCACACGAGAAGTATTGACTCACGTGTTGTTGACGTGGCAGCTTTGTCAATTCCTCCTGTAAGGCCATTCGTTTTAGCTGAGCTCTAGTTCTTGAAGATGAAGTTACTGCCTCCATCTTTCAGGGAAACCTCCACACCCACCAACTCACCAAACAGCCAAACAGCTGCTCCTCACCCTTGCTCCTGAGGGCTTACGCCGCAAGGGAGGTGCACGGCTCAATTTAGCGTAGCAAAAGTCTCACGTGATCAGTCACGTGACTCTCCTCGGCGCCACCTCCTCCAGGAAGCGGCAACAACGTCCAGCAAGAGCTCGATGTAGCTCGCAGTGCTGGGCAAGATTGATTTTTTGGAGGCAAGTTCAACCAGACAATGCATGCAGGGGTCTGGTTTCTGCTGCCCCACCCTGGGGTCTGGTTTCTGCTGCCCCACCCAGGGGTCTGGTTTCTGCCACCCCACCCTGGGGTCTGCTTTCTCTCACACTGCGTTGGGCTATGGGTTTGTTCACCCCTCCTCAGGGTCTTGCTTCTTTCACCTCGCCCTGGGGTATGGTTTATCCCACCCCGCCATGAGTCTGGTTTCTGCCGCCCTGCCCTGGAGTCTGGTTTCTGCCGCCCCGCCCTGGGGTCTGGTTTCTGCCGCCCTGCCCTGGAGTCTGGTTTCTGCCGCCCCGCCCTGGGGTCTGGTTTCTGCCGCCCTGCCCTGGAGTCTGGTTTCTGCCGCCCCGCCTTGGGGTCTGGTTTCTGCCGCCCCGCCTTGGGGTCTGGTTTCTGCCGCCCCGCCTTGTGGTCTGCTTTCTGCTGCCCTGCTATGGGCTCTGCTTTCTGCCTACCCCACCTTGGGGTCTGCTTTTGCCCACCCCACCTTGGGGTCTGCTTTCTCCCACCACACCGTGGTGTCTGCTTTCATTGAACCCGCCCTGGTGGTCTGGTTTCTCCCACCCTGCTCTGGGGGTCTAGTTTCTCCCACCCTGCCCTGGGGGTCCGGTGTCTCCCCAGCCCACCCTGAGGGTCTGGTTTCTTCCACCCCACCCTGTGGGAGTCTGGTTTCTCCCAACCTGTCCTGGGGGTCTGGTTTCCTGCACCCCGCCCTGGGGTCTGGTTTCTCGCACCCCGCCCTGGGGTCTGGTTTCTCGCACCCCGCCCTGGGGTCTGGTTTCTCGCACCTGACTTTGAGGTATGGTTTAGTTAACCCCGCCCTGGGGTCTGGTGGAGCCTTGCCTCCCCTCTCTTGGTTGCCCACAACCACAGCGTACTTCTTGTCTTGTTACAGTGCTCCTTAGGAGAATCGTGGAGTTCGGCCCAAGTGTCCCAAGTGTCACCATTGCCTCAGCATCTTCTTGGTTCTTCTATTCGAGCAGAGCTTGTACCTTTTCACCTGCAGGCTTCCTGCATTTTCTCCAGTGCCAGTTCCTCATCACACCAGTTGTCAGCAGCGTGTGCTTTGTGCGCCCTGAATCCAGGATTTCATAAGATCCCTTGAAGAGCTCTCCATGGGGGGCGTTTCTTTATGAGGGATGTCCTCCTCCGCCTCAGGGTTCAAGAATTTATCTGCCTCTTTTAGGGTGCGAATGATGCAGGGCTCGCCATACCAGATGAAGGTCAGGACAGTAGGGAATCCCCAGCAATATGGGACATTTTCTCCCAGAGCCATTCCGTAATGGGTTTCAGAGCTTTCCTTTTCATCAGTGTAGTGGCTGCCAGGTCCTGGTATAGACAGATAGTGGTGTCCCTTAAGTGTGTCCGAGCTGAGTTTCTAGCTTCCCTCATTATTTCCTCTTTGACTTTGTAGAAGTGTACTCTTGCTAGTACATCGGGTGGGGCGGATGAGCCCTGCTTTGTCCTTGGTATGTGCACTCTATCGAGTTCGAGGGGGGATTCGTCTGGCAGGGTCAGGATAAAGCGCAATAAGTCGCTTACGTTGGATTCCGGTTCCGCGAGATGACTGTTGTTGGGATCCCCCTTAGGTGGATGTAATTGCGCTAAGAGCGGTTTTCGGCATCTTCCTGCTTGAGTTAGAGTGCCTCGCATCTGGCTTCTAATGCTGAGGTCCTGTCTGCGCCCTCCCCGATTTTGAAGTTTTCTTCATATAGAGTAGTTTCAATTGCCATTTTTCTATTTTCCATTTCCCCAACTCGCTTGTCCAGGGTTGTGATTTTATTCATCACCTCTTCAGTGCAGTTCTGATATTCCTTAGTGATGGCCGACAATAGCTCTTGAAGGTCTGATTTCATGACAGCGTGCGCTGAGAGGCCAGACGCCGCTTCTGGGTATGTTCCTGTGGCCATGGCTTCGCTTCGCTCCCTCCTCTTTGCTTTTTCTGTCGCGGGGGTTGACAACAGCGTGTAGATGTCAATCTGTTACGCTGCTTTAGGAGTTTGGGCCATTGTATTCTTAACCCCTCAGCCTTGAGGGGGGCAAGTTCTTCCCTTCTTATGCTCCCCACTGCACTGTGGTGCTTCAAACTTGGTCAGGGGGTGGCGACTCACCCCTTTTTATACATGCAGGATGGGGGCTAAGGTTGTGCTGCAGACGTCTGTAGCCGTGTTCTTTGTAAATTGTCCCTTCCTAGGATTTGGTGAGATATTTCAGGACTCTTGGCAGTGTTGGCTACTCGTTATATGCTCTGTATGGGCCTGATTTGTGCTACCCTGGTTCTGGGTCCCACTCCTGGCACTATCATAGTTGGTCCCCTTCGGGTGGCTAACGTGGAGGTGGGCCCTTTCCTCCTCAGGAGGGCTGCCATGTTTCTGCTGCTTAGGACCTTGTTTGTTGTTTTATGCAAGGGAGTACGATGTCAGGCAGGCAGCGTTATAGTCTGTGCCAGCTGTCCTGCCGATGCTGTGAGTAGGTGGAAGGGCTTTCCAGCCAGGCGTGTCCCTGGAGCTGCAGGCAGCATAGATGCTGCGTGAAGGGGTGGGTTGGGTTCACTGCCATATGCGTCGCTGGTGCGTTCTGGTCTGTGGTTTCCTCAGAGGGACAGGCCCTTGTGGGGCAGTACCCCTGGCTCCCCCGTGAGAGGGAGGGGGGCAGCTGAGCTCTGCGAGGGGCTCGGTGAATTACGTGGCAGGTGCCGCCCTACCTTCCGGCTGCATGTCGGGAGAGCTGCTTAATGGGTGTGGGCCGCAGACTGCTTCCTGTGGAGGGGTGAAAGTGTCTTCCCTGTGTGTAGGGACTGCAGGGTCAGCCCAGCGGGTTTCGGCTCCCTTTACAGATGCGGTGCCTTCAGGTACTTCTGGGCTCCTCCGTGCCGCTTTCTCCCCAGAGCTGTTGAGCGTATGGAGAGCACCCCGTGGTTGCTGAATGGATTCAGTGGCTGAGGGACTGACTAGGCTCCGACAGTTTCACCCCCTCCTTGGGCTCTTTGCTTCCTTCAATTAGAGCGTGGGGTGATGCGGGTCGGAGAAGATCCAGCTGCTGCCTTCGCCATGCAAGAGCACCAATCCAACTCCCCTGCCCCCTGTAACGGCTTTGTGGATGCGTGTTAGGTTCTCCGGTGCTCCTGTGGGGGGTGGGGGTGAACGCCCTGCTGGCTGCCTGCATGCGTGGCTTCACCGGACGCTCTGCTGAGGCGGGCTGTCTGGAGATCTAGGTTCTGTGGAGAAGCCCATCCGTTACGGGCTGATGGTCGGGGCTAGGTCAGCCTCTAGAGCCGCTGCGGCCAGAGGGGCAGTAGCAGCCCCCCCACGTCACGGGTTACAAGTGTCCATTGTCCGTATAGATCTTCAGTCCTCGGAATGCTTGTGGATCAGGAGGGCGTCCACCGTTTTGCCTTCACTCTCGTTGGGTGCCCTGCGCACGCTTCGTCGGTCAGGTCAAATCTCCCGAACCAGATGTTGGTGGAGGTTGAGAACTCGCCAGTGCTTGCCGAGCCTTATAAAGGCCAGGTTGCTTCGTTTACTGGCTCGGGTGTGCGGTTTTCACCGGTGCATTATCGTCGATCGCCTGGCTGAAGCTGGGAGCTCCTATGAAGCCGCTCCAGCCGCCATGGCTCAAAGCCACGCCCCCCGGCATGGCATTTTTTATAGACTGGCAAAACATGTTTGCCGGGGTGCCACGGATCTGCCGGTAGATAAGGCACCTACCAGCAAAGAAATGGCTCAATTGTATGGGACTCCATGGAATGGGAACTTACCGCCGTCTCTGTCAGGGGGGGGGATAGGAGGCACTGGCAATCTCGTAATGAGGGCCTGTATCTTGACAAATATTCTACTTTGTGCAATTCAGCTGTAATGTGACCAAAACCAGGGGGTGTAAACATGTTCCACAAAAATCACTGTGTAGGGTGGTTGAAGATATCCAGGGCTGTTATATACTCACAGCAATTATGATAGAAAATACACATTATGCCCGTTAGAGTATATCTGCTGCAAAAACGCACACAGATAGCTTTTATGAGGCATTGATAAGGGACCTGATGTCATAAAAGAAGGGAAAGGTCTTAATTGGGTTGACTTTAATGACATTGAAACAGTGATTTAGTTATCTGTTACTCCACACTCTTGGGACGTCCATTCGGAACGGGGACAGGACCGGGGGCGTGTTGCAAAACAGCCTTTAGAGGTTTTCGCATGGACATGCAGTGCCACGCTCTGTACCTCCTCTGCGTGCCCTGACCAACCATCATCCCCTTTCTCTGCGTGGGATGGAGCGTCAAGCGAGCAGCTGCACCTCGACGGCACATGTCTCATGGGTTTTGCTGGTGAGGTGGGGGTCCTCAGAATTTTTCCTCTGCGGACCCACATGTCTTTTGCTTATTTTGTTTAGGAGAAGGGCACGCATGATTCTCTTTTTCACATTGGGCACTCGTTAACTCTGTCGCTGGTGGGAAGCAGTATTCAGAAGGCAGCTCGACATCGAGAATCAAGATTTCTTGGAGCGTAAATAAAAGGTAAGTGAAACATAGTTTCTAAGGGCATCTATGGAGGTGCCGTTGATACTCTATGGGGTATCCCCCTGTACGGGAGTGAGGGAGGAAGTGATTGAATAGACACTCTCCCATCTACATCTGGGGTTACACCTGCCCCAAGGTCCAACAAGGGACTGTTGTGACACCCCAGACTGGGTCTTCATCGGCTCATCTGTCTAGGGGGTGTACACCTCTGGATGCACGAAGGCTCACACGGCACTCAGTGACCATGCCAAGCGTACAGAGCACAAGAGGGAGATTCTTCCTTTCAGAGAATTAAAATGAAAGGTGCCCTTACAACACTCTGCATGGGAGGGATATCAGTCCTAACCGACAGTATTAACCTCTTGTACTGTCTCAAAAAGAGTGTTCAAAGTCTACAGACACAGGAGACATGGACCTCCATGTAAGGATTTGAAAAATTGGGAAACGCATACGAGTCATGCCTTGGCCTCCCTTGCGAAGCTACGGAGGAAGAGACCCAGAAAGAAAAGGACACTACTGTCGGCACCCACACTGGCCCCTCAGGTAAATCCTACTAAAAACTGGATGCAATAGAACTGATCCACTTGGAGAACCCTGTGCAAGGCTACTTCTCGCGCTTCTATGCTGTTCTGAAGAAGCACAAAGCTTGGTGGAGGACTGTCCTTGATCTGTTTGCTTTCAAAATCCATCTCCCGACAGAAAGGTTCAAGATGTTGACGCGTAGTCAGATCTTTTCAACCCTGTTGGAAGTGTATTGGAGGTGTGCTCTCAACATCCATCACACCTATGTGCACATATCAATATGACCACCTCATCCTTTCCTGGTCAAACTCCTGGAAAAGCTGGCCATCTTCCAGTTTACGCTCCACACTGAATCTGTTGATTCTCTCCATGACCATCAGTCTGGCTTCAGAGCAGCCAGAGACACGGAAACTGCTCTCCTGAACACCCGTGAAGATCTGCTCAGTAATCTCGACTCTAGCCTTTCCTCTGTCCTCATTCATCGACTCTGAGAACCTGGGCATCACTGATCAGGCCCTGAAGTGGTTGTCCTCCTTCCTCCTTGACCGACCCTCCCAGGTCCAACTTGGGTCTTTTCTCTCCACCACCTCTCTCTCTCCACATGTGGTGTTCCCAAGGGCTCTAACCTTTCACCAAGCTTTTCAAAGTTTATTTGGCCTCTTTGGCCCACCTTATCTCTACCTTCTCCTCTAACTTTCAGTGTTCTGCAGGAGACATAACTTTCAGGCTCCCCTCAGCCTCCTTCCTCCCTCGCTCATTCCTGACTGTCTATCCGCGATTCAGGAGTGGTGCGCCTCTAATGATCTCTGCCTTAATGCCAGTAACACTGAGATCCTTCTCATTGGGACTCATGCTCCGCTTTCCCTATCTCACTCTGGCTGTCTTCCTTGAGCCCACTTCCTTCACCTTCCTGTATGGCAAAGCACCTTGTCATCTTCATCTCCACTCTCTCCTTCTCTCTGCACATCACAGACCTTGCCAAGAAGGCCCACTACAAGCTGCACCTCCTCGGAGCCCTGGTTCTCTCTCAACTGGACTACTGCAACAGTCTTTCTCCATCTGCCTTACTCTACTCTCCACCCTCTGCAACTAATCCAGAACAGGACTGCGAGATTTGTCCTTGGCCTCAAGTACAGGGATCGTATCTCTCCAGCT
This sequence comes from Ambystoma mexicanum, assembly GCF_040938575.1. NCBI lineage: Eukaryota > Metazoa > Chordata > Amphibia > Caudata > Ambystomatidae > Ambystoma > Ambystoma mexicanum. Next base: position 303,203,803 of record NC_090927.1, on the reverse strand, counting down.
CTGAAACCGCTCTACCGGCTGCCAGTGGTTGCAAGGATCAAATTCAAGACCCTTTGCATCGTCCACAAGGCCTTATGGTGCCGGGGCCCGCACTACATCCAACTCTCTCTCTCCCTAAACACCTTCCGTCTCAAGCTCTTCGCTCAGCCACCTTCAACTCTCTGAGGGACAGACGCTTCTCCAGGCAGAGAATTGGGGGTAGATCTCTCTCCCTTGCATGTTCCCTCTCCCTCCTCCCCCTTGCACTTTGCGTTGACACTTGCACAATCTGAATGTCATAAGGCCTAGTAAGATCATTTGTTTTGTCCTCCCTCTGTGTTCCCTCCCTTGTCTTGTCGCGCCTAGAAGCACTTGTGTACAGGTGCTTTATAAATGACTCATCACGTCATATATCATATCATTCTGGGTCATACACCTTCTCTGATACAGGACTACTTTGCACTGGTCATTCAACATGTGTTTGCACTTGACCTCACAAGAAACCTGCAGAAGTTCATTCTGACACCTACAAGGAAGCTGTCATTTATTGGAGTTGTATGGGACTGTACGGAAGGGAGTGTTTATCCGGCCACCAAAAAGAATGAACAGTATAAAGTCTCTGCCAGGAGTTCATAAAGTGATGACGATTAACAGCGATCAAGTTTCAGCAGTTGCTGGGACTCATGGCATCATGCATCCTTGTCGCCAATTCCAGACTACAAATGCGAAATCTGCAGTTAAACTTGGTTTCAGAATGGTGCCAGGAGATACAACCACAAACGCATGAAATTTCCATTCCCTGTTTTTTTCACCAAGATCTGGAATGGTGGATGGAGGAAGAATTTCAGCCTTGGTGTTCTGTGTTATCCCCCCCTTCGTTCAAAGACAATTTTGACAGATGCCTCCCTAAAAGAATGGGGAGCAACATGGCATCAGCTGGAGAAGTACGATTTGTCAGATTTAGAGGATTAGCACAGACACATACATTATCGGGAATTAAAGGTAATGTTTAGGGGCATGAAAGCATTTTTGCCAGACCCATAATGCCACAGCTGCTGGAGCTGATGGGCAAGTTCCCCTATCTCATTGACTACCATATTCAGCGCTATCATAGACTCCAGGGCCTCGATGGAGCAGACGAATGGTGGATTGACATCAGAAGTGTTTTTTCTGCATCAGGATCTCCCCAAACTGTCCTTGCAAGTGGGGGAAGCGGAACAACGTATCTCAGACTTGGAAGATGGAGAATCAGTTATCCACGTCTCCCTGGAAAACGGAGCAGAAGATAGTGAGGGAAGGTTGAGACAGATAAATCTTTGTATCCTCTGACTGCCCAAAAAGGAATAGGGGCTATGCATAGAATCTTTTCTGGAGCACTGTTTCACAGACCTGGTGGCACCAAAGAAATTATGCAACTTTTTCTCGGTTGAAAGAGCCCATCGGATTACGTCGTGTCGACCTGTACCTGGTATGCCGCCACACACTATAATTGCTCTGTTATTGAATTACAGAGATTGGGGCACTCTGCTACAGATGGCACAGACCACTGGCCCAATAAGATATAATAGCTCCAGGATTAGGTTTTTTCTGGACTACACTAGGGAGGTGCAGCAACCCCATCAAGAAAAAATGGATTTCCCAGGGCATCAAATAGGCCCTCTTCCTCCCCTCACAACTCAAGATATATCACACAAGAGGGCTGTTCATATTTTCAATATGCCTTGAGAGGCGTGGGACAGGTTTGAAACACAGATCCTGTCCGTGCCAGCTCCCAATTTACAGTGGGAGAGGTCTAGACCGGTATGCGAGCACGAGCCATCCCCCGCCTCGCATAATGGCCAGGTCCCGGTGGCACCCGAGAACATTAAAGGAATGGTTCGGTCAAAATTTTGATTGTCCCTACGGGTCGGCCATGAGTTTTTAAGCCTAAATCGCTCGATTTTAGAAAACTTTACCCGAGTTTTCATCCATTAAACGCACGCCAAAACAGGCACCAGGGAGCTGCCATTTTGTGATAATCCTATCACTTGCCCCATCGCCCTGCCTGACCTGCTTTTGCAGCACTAAATCATATCCCCCGCCTCTGAGTCTGTCATCAGCAGACGCGCACCGTCCATTTCACAACGCCAAAGCACGTCTCGTGTGAACAATCGCTGCGCTTCAGCTAATGACGTGTCCCCATGGAAATGGCAAGACGCCTCTTTCCTCAATATGTATAAACAGACCGTTTCACAACACACAGCAGCAGATTTTCGATTCCATTCCTCTCTCTGTGTTACTTTGAGTATTCTGTGACTTGTTTCTGTGCTCTGGTCAGCTACATTCGCCGCTTGTAGCACGTGTGAACACCTGTACCATCGCTATAAATTATTTTAGTTTGTTTACCACACAATGGCTACAATAATGCCCTGCATGTACGAGCCCAAGTATACCGAGGAGGAACTACTGGAAAGGGAAACATGCGAAAACGATGGGGCTTCGGACGGCAGTTGACAGGACGAATCGACGGATGAAGATCCTTGGCATAGTCGCATGGACGGTGTTTCAACCTGGTGCACATGCAATCGGTGCGAGCTAATGCCAACCGAGGACGAGAACTGCTGCTGCTGTGAAAACCCGGGATGCGTGGCCTACATTTCCGAAAAGCGAGCCACGGCCGCGATGCATCACCGAGCTGCCAGACTACAGGGCAGCATGCCTCACACGGTCCGTGTTGAGGATAACGATGGTGCTTATGCACGAGCTTCGCGCAACTGTTCGTCCTCGTAATCCGAGTAACGAGTAAGTATACTCTGCTTGTGATGCCACTACTATTTCATGGTCGTCTCCTAAATCCAAAATTACATCTACATATCATTGTAATGCATGAAAGTTGTTCAACAGTGTGCAGTGTCTAGATAGCATTTGTCTGAGCAGAATGCCATTAGTTACAAGAATTTTCATTGACAACAAACGTTTAATAAACTTATCTTGGTCATTTAAAAACAGTTTGCATCATTCTTTTTCACAGGTTGTACAGGCTGGTGGCCTATCGTTCCTTTACATGGTGGCTTCACGAGAGGCTTGGACCCCGCGTTCGAAGAGTAATACCCGCCTGTGCCGTTCGTGCCATAAGACAAACTTTCCCCAGTGACCGTACAGGGGATTTTCCCTCGCTGTGCTGCAACCTGACCTGTACAATGTGTAAAGTTTTATATTTTTGTGCCATCAAAATAAGAAACAAAATAAAACACCACATATATTTTAACAACGGTTGTTTCGATTTTTGAAATGAATCAAGTGTGTCTCCATTCAAGAGTCTTCCTGTGCCTTGACTGCACGCCCACCGGCCCATCCATCCCACCCCCCTCTATCAAAGGCGGTTTGCGCCAGTAGATGCGCGCTGCCATGGGGGGGCTGTCAGGGGCGCGAACGGCCAAGGTGCCAAACACCATGTACACTTCAAAAGGTATCCCACGCCCATGGGCCATTGCTCACATGTGTCCGGCCAGGACCCCCCCCTCACGCTGGCCGGCCCCTGGCAAACCACATAATACCACGACATACACACGTCATTCATTCACAAACACACCCCTGTTTCTAATACTTTATAAACCACTTGATATGTCTCATGAGAACATCTTTGTGCTTTGCAAGTCAACTCCTGAAAGTGCTACCTGAGAACCACTGAGATCTATGCTAATCTGCTCGTTGTCGTGCTATCCGTGAACTTCTGTGACCACTTCGAGCAAACTCGTCAGTGTGCTACCTGTGGCCATCTACCTGTTCTCCTGCAACATACTGCTTGGCTTGCTGAATCCAACTGCTTGTTGGTCAAGGTAAGGCCAAGTATCCTAGTCATATTCCGTTGATTTTTAAATTTCTGTCTATTTGCGAGTAGAGTACTCAATAGTGCTATGTTCATTGGTCTCATTGCTATTGACTTGAGTTTCAATTGTTATGCTATCAATAGATCTATTTATTTTCATCTGTGTCAATTGTCATCGAATGGCATCCTTCGGGGGTCCAGTCTATAATGTAAGCATGTTTCCTTCTCGTGCAAGACAGAATATCCAAGGGACGAGTCACATGTTCAGGGTTTAGCCACATCATTTATAAATTTCTGCAACTTATGCAAATACTAAGCCGCACATGATGAACTGGTATAGTTCCGGCGACCAAAACAAACCTTGCATTGAACATTGTATGGTTCATTTACTTTTGTATCACATTTTTATTCATCAAGATTGTATAATAATGTCGATATTTACTTTTCAGAATTTTCAACAATGCCTGCCTGTTCGATTAGCGGTTGCCCTTCGAAGACCCAGGTTAAATCTGAAGGCACTACAATGCATGTATTCCCGAAAACTGTTGATCGAATAAGAGAATGGGTCAGACATTGCAGATATCCACTGGTTGAGCTGGAAAGTAGAGTCCAACAAGTCTTAGAGGACAAGAGGGGTGATCGATACCGCATCTGCAGCCGGCACTTTTCCTCGAAAATGTATGCCACATCTTGGCTAACAAAGAAGAATAAACGGCGAACGACACGAAAATTGCTCGCAAACGCTATTCCCACTCTATTCGTCCACATTCCGCCACTGGTGAGTCAAGTGTCCGGATTTAGCTTTAGGTCTTGCGGTAGTATGTAGGTAGCCGAATGGATTAATTGATATTTTAGGTGTTGTGTCCCTTGTAATACTTTCGCCATTGATATGAGTGTATAGCTTTTTGAATAATGACATTTATCAATATATTCTTTTTCGATTTCATAACCCACAAACGAAATCTATATATGGGCACAGGGAACTGTGCTATCTTGCACATTTTCAATAGCATTACTCTCAAGTATTCTGTCTCCTTATATGGCAATTTTTAATATTGGCATTTCATTATCAATCAATAATTTACCTTTACAACTGTTAGACTATCCCTTGAATCTGAAGCAAGAACATTCAACATCCATGACTTGCTCGCAGTTATCAACCACTTCTAGCGCGTATCAGGTAATCTTACTTGGCTATTCCGCTACAGACTTGTTTTATGCATGTCAAGTAATAGTTTTTATGTATCGTGTAATTATTTTACCGAATGTTTGGTTAGTGCTTTCCAATTGATATACACCTTAGTTATCATCCACTGGTGTTTGTTTTCAGTTATAATTAGTGTTATCCATACTAATGCAAGTACTGTCTTTCAGGGAGATGCTGAAGCGTCCACCACATTGACAACAGCCTTAGATGTTCTTCAGCAGCACGAGGTAAGGATACTGACAGCTCCATCGAACTAGATGATCAGAGCTGGAATACTTATCATTTGATTGTTCTACACAATGTTTCATTCGTGGTTAGCCATTGATATGTACCTGTGTGGTCGACCCCAAGTGTGTGTTATGTTTTCAATATTGTAATCCTTACTAATGCAAGTACTATGTTTCAGGCAATTGATGGAGCGTCAACCGCTGCACTTGATGAGGAGCCTGACATTCAAGTAATTCCAGGGGAAGTGGAAGCGGGACCTTGCGTATACGAATAGGCGCAACAGCTTTCGGAAGTGCGCACTACATTTACAACATCCCTAGATATTCTTCGGCAGCACGAGGTATGGATACTGACAGCTCTATCGAGCGTGATCATATAATGTGATTCCATTTGCTATACTTTCTTCCCAATTAACGCAAGTACTGTGTTTCAGGGAGACGAGGGAGCTTCCACTACAATAACAACATCCCATTTAGATGATGCAGATGTAAATAAATCGGAGAAATAAGTCGATGAAATCTGATCATATTTAGATATTCCTTGATTCTTTTACACAATGCATCATTTGTGGTTATCTATTTATATATACCTGTGCCGTCAACCCCAAGGGTGTGTTATGTTTACAATATTGAAAACCATACTAACGCAAGTACTGTGTTTCAGGGAGATGACTGAGCTTCCTCTACAATCACAACATCCCTTGTAGGTGATGCAGATGTAAAGAAATCAGAGAAATAAGTCGATGAAATCTGATCATATTTAGATATTCCTTGATTCTTTTAGACAATGCATCATTTGTGGTTATCTATTTATATGTACCTGTGCCGTCGACCCCAAGTGTGTGTTATGTTTACACTATTGAAAACCATACTAATGCAAGTACTGTGTTTCAGGGAGTTGCTGATGCCTCCTATCCAATACAATCATTCATGGCAGTCCATTCAGTGCCAGAGGTATGGATACTGACAGTTCCATCGAACTAGATCATCAGTGCTCGAATACTTGTCGTTTGATTGTTCCACACAATGTTTAATTCGTGTTTAGCTATTGAGATGTACCTGTGTGTTCGTCCTCACGTGTGTTTTATGTTTTCAATATTGTGATACATAGTAATGAAAGTACTAATACATAGTAATGAAAGTACTATGTTTCAGGGAGTCGATGGAGCGTCATTCCGTGCTGTCTATGCGGATACAGAAAATATAGTTGTTGCAGCGCAAGAGTAAGGGAAGACACGCGGAAAAGAATCGGAGCAACAGCGTGCAGATGTTGAAGTTCGAGTCAAGAAAGTTGCAAAGAAAAGAAACAAAAATGAGGTTAGTTACAAACAGTTCATAATTTTAGAAATTATTTTGAACTGGGGACTATATTATGTTTTTTTTCCTGTCAATTGTACTATACTTTATCTTGTGTTTAAACTGAACATCCCTTTTCCAATCTGTCCTCTAGTTACCCGTGGATGTACGAACTATACATATATACACAGACAGTGAAGCAAATGAGAGATGTTGCTTGCCAGACCATTTACACTATGGAGGAACTATTAATTCAGACGCGGCGTGTTGAGACTAGAGATGCTTATGTCCAATGGCCAGAACATGAATTGAATGTGTCCGGAGAATCCAGTAAAGTTTTATTAGACCATTGCTACAGTGCGACCGCACCTCCACAAGAAGATGATACTGAATGTATTGAAGATAGCTCTGAAGTAGTCGCAGATCAATTCACACAATCTATACCTGCCAAAAAAATCCCACCCAAAAAGCTGTCAACATTGTTGTGTTCTCCCATCAATGTTGAAGTAACAGATGGTGAAATGAAAGAGAATGAACCAGCAGCAGCATTCACCGACGCATCAGAACTTGATATCAGCGATATTTCTTTCAATTGTGGTGATATGTTCTCAACGATACTGTCCGAAACAACTTTGACGCCGGATGAGAGTCTAATGAAAGAGGGAAAATACATAGTTTTCAACAGTTGTTTGATGGATATTATAAGTATGCTGAAATGTGGGCATTCAGTTAGAGGGAAAGTATGTGGGAAGCCATTGATTCATGTGACTCGTCAAAAACAAGGCAGTAACGTCAAAATACATGCCGCCTGTAGATTAAATCATACGTTCTCATGGTCTGCACAACCGATGCTCGGGAAACTGCTAGCAGGCAATCTACTGTGTGCAGCTGCCTCACTTTTTAGTGGGTCCAGTTTTAGAAAGTTAGAGTCTTTCTTTCAGTTTGTGGGACTCCATTTCATTTCTAAAACGCAGTACTACAAATTCCAACATGATTATTTATTTCCGTCCATTAGTGATGCTTGGAAAAATGAACAATTGTCTCTAGCAAGTACATTCGAAGGCAAACGATTCAGGCTAGCCGGCGATGGACAGTGCGACAGCCCTGGATTTTCTGCCAAGTACTGCACCTACCACTTTCAGGACATGGATAGTAAGAAAATTGTGAGTTCGGTGGTCGTGCAGGTGTCCCAATGTAAATCCTCAGTGGCCATGGAGAAACTAGGATTTATAAAATCATTGGAATATCTACAATCGAGGGGAATGCACATCGACCTCATAGCCACGGACAGACATGTTTCAATTGCCAAGACAATGAGAGAGCAGTTCCCACATATTAAACATCAATTTGACGTATGGCATCTTGCTAAATCAATCAATAAGAAAATCTTGGCTGCAGGGGAAAACAAATGTTAGAAAAGTATTTCACAGTGGTCCCAGTCTATCAGCAAACATCTTTGGTGGAGCTCCAAAACTTGTGAAGGGTCAGTGGAAATCCTACTTGAAAAATGGCGGTCACTGATGCACCACTGTACCAACGTTCACCGCTGGACAGAAAACCAACATTTCCACCAATGTGAACATGGCACTTTGTCCACAGAGGAGGCACGGAAGAAGAAGTGGTTGGTTCCATCTTCACCTAAACACAAAGCCATTGAGAAAATTGTTCTTGATAAAACTCTATCAAGAGATTTGAGGGGACTGACAGAATTCTGTCACACAGGAGGTTTGGAGGTGTTCCACAATATGTGCCTAAATTACAGGCCAAAGTGATTGCATTTCGGCATACAGGGCATGAAACATAGGACTCTACTAGTGGTCTTGGCCCATAACGAGAATGTGTGCCGTGAACAATCTAGGACTACGGGAAATGTAGGGATGCCTCGCTACACTACGGCCTTTGCAAAAAGAAGTAAGAAATGGGTGGTGAAACCAGTATATGAGGAAATGGAGTTCGACTTTGTTAAAGGCCTTATTGTTACTGTACTAGAGAAGCACAGATATGGAATTTTGAGCGTTTCTGTGCACAGCACTGATGCATTGCCACCGAACATTGCCACTGTGCCATGTCCACCCAAAGCAGAGTTTAGTTTAGTTTCTTTATTTATACCGCACGCCGAACCCTGGGGTAACTGTGCGCCGGAGACTTAGATGCAATTACAACATGGCAGGACTTAGATGCAGTTACAACATGTCAGGAATATACAATATACAATAATACAAGACTGAGAAATAACAGCAATAATTGTGGCAGGAATATACAATATACAATAATACAAGACTGAGAAATAACAGCAATAAGTGTGGGAGACCAGGATATGGAAGACCAGGTTGCAGGCTGGTCGACAGGGGCATGCGGAGAGGAAAGGAGGGTTCTGTTCTGAGGGTTAGCGGCATAGCGTTCCATAGTTTGGCAGCTAGGACCGGGAAGCTGGCGCCGCCGGCTTTTTTTAGGGCAAATTTGGGAACGGAGAGGCAGTGTGAGTATGGCGTTCTGGTTGGTCTAGTTGAGGTGTAATTGTGGAACTTGTCTGCCAGGTATTTGGGTGCATCATTGGAGCGGCATTTATGGACAATGACGAGGGATCTGAGGGTGATTCTGTCTCGTACCGGAAGCCAGTGAGCATCTTGCCTGATGCTGGAGATGTGGGCTCGTCGTGGGGTACTGAGGGCTGCTCTGAGGGCATTATTTTGAAGCACCTGTAGTTTGTTCAGGTTGCATTCTGACGTGCCGAGAAAGAGTGTATTGCAGTAGTCAATTTTTGAGAGCACTAGTGCTCTGGCTAGCGTAATGCAGCTGGAGGCAGAAAGGAAGGGTTTGCAGGCGTTGATAAGCTTTTTTGTGTAAGCTGTGGATGAGGCTGTGGCATTTACCTGTCTTTTGAGCGAGAGAGTGGAGTCTAGATAAACCCTAAGGGTTTCAATTTCTTTGGCAACTGTGATTTGGTTACCGTCTATGTTGATGGACGCGTAACAGGGGTCTAGTTTGTTTAGCCGTGGTTGGGAGCCGACAAGAAGGAGCTCAGTTTTCTCATCGTTGAGGCATAACCAGTGCTCTGCCATCCAGGCTTGGATCTCCAAGTATAGATTGTTGATTCTGGTGGAGTCCTCGTCATAGCACCCTGATAGGGTGATGAGAACCTGGGTGTCGTCAGCATAGTTTGTGTATGTGACACCGAGGTTGTCTAGGCGGTCAAACAATAGCTTCGTGAAGATATTGTATAGGGTCGGCGAGACGCACGAGCCTTGAGGGACGCCGCATGTGATGGGGACAGGGAGTGCTGAGGGCCCCGGGGAGAAGACCCGGGTGGTTCGGTTGGTTAGGAAGGACTGGATCCAGGCAGTCGCCTGATTAGAGAAGGCCGCTGACGTCATCTGATGGTCGACGAGGTCGAAGGCTGCTGATAGATCTAGTAACAAGAGAATGGCTATATTACCCTTGTCCTTTGCCTCGTCCATCTGGATTTTTAGGTCCAGTAGGGCTGACTCTGTTCCGTGCCTTGGCCTGAAACCAGATTGTCTGAGACCCAGGGGGTTGTTGTCTTCCAGGTGCTTCTGTATTTACAGGTAGGCCACTCTGTCTAAGATCTTTAGGATGTAGGGAACGGTGGTGATTGGCCTGTAGTTGGTTGGGTTATTGGGGTCTAGACTAGGTTTTTTTAGCAGTGGCATGACCCAGGCCTCCTTGAGGGTGCTAGGCACTGAGCTTGATTTGAAGGATGCGTTGATAAGGGCTGTTATGAAGGGGGCTAGCATGTTGGCGCCTTCCTGGATGATGGGAGCTGGGCATGAGTCCCCTTGGCATCTAGAGGGTTTGAGGCCCTTAATGATGCTTTCTACTTCTTTAGTGGATACTGGTGAGAAGGAGAAGGGGGGGCAGGTAGGTGTTTTGGGAGTAGTGGACGGTAGATGGTGGTTTGTTTTTTTGGTTAGGTTAAGCTTTTTCTGTTCGATTTTGGATGGTAACATGGTGATTTTGTCTGCTAGTGCTTTTTGAATCCTCTCACACCAGTCTGCATCTTTCACGCAGGTTTCTGCCAGAGTGGGGGGGGATTCGAGCTCTCTGAGGATATTGAAAAGCTCTTTTGTTTTGGATTTGGCGCTCTCAATTCTGTAGTCATATGTCTCTTTTTTGGCCTTGAGGATGACAGTTTTGTAGGTGGTGGCTGCTATTGAGAGTTGTGTTTTGTTGGAGGGGTTGGGCGTTTTTCTCCAGGTGGCTTCTGCGGCTCGTTTGGAGTTTCGGAGGATTTTTAGCTCTGGTGTGAACCATTTGTTAATGTGGGTTGCCGGTTTGGCTTTGGTGAGTTTGAGTGGGGCGATGGTGTCAACTGCTGATTCAAGTGTTTTGTTGTATAAGTCAGCAAGTTTCTCCGCGTCTAGGTTGACATAGTTTGTGGGGGTAAGGATGTTGTCTAAGAGTGGGCTGAGGTTTTGTAAGGTAATGTTGCGGTTATTTCTGCTGAGGGCTTGGGGGATGATGGGGGTAGAAGTGTTTGGTTGTGGTTTCCCTTGGATGGAGACGGAGATGGCGTGGTGGTCAGACCATGCAGTTTGCTCGTTTTTTGTGATGGTCGTAGAGCAGTTGAGATCTGCTAGCCAGTCCAGGGTCCTACCTTTGTTGTGGGTGGGGTCTGTGATTCTGAGCTTGAACCCTAGTTGGGAGATGGTGCTTTCCAGGGAGAGTGCATTGGCATCGTTTGGGTCACCGAGGCCGAGGTTGAGGTCGCCAAGGAGGATGATTTGCGATCCTGTTTTGGTGTTGGTGGTCAGGAGGTCAGATATTTCTTCCTCGAATGAGAGCTCGTTGAGAAGTACAAATCCCGGTTTAAATGATTGTAATCTGATTGTCTTTTTGAAAATAATGTTATTGTACAGTGTGCGTACAAAGTGTGCTAACTCTAACCCCTCCCTTCACCATACTGGGTGGCGAACAACATGGGTGTCATCTTTGACTTCTCTCTCTATTCACCTCATATCGCTGACCTTGTGAATATGTGTATGTATATATTTTTGTTGTTGTAACTAAATTTCTCAATCTCATGTAAATGCTGCGCACTGTTAACCGAGGGGAGGCTTGCGTATTGCAAATAATAAAACAAACGAACAATAAATCTCACTTTCAACTCAACTCTTTGGTTACTTTATACTTTCCCTGACCTTCCCCCAAAAAGTCAATGTCTCCACAGTTATGGTTCTCTAGGGCTGCAAAGCTCTCGGACAACAAGGACAAAATTGGGGGCCTTAGAATGCACCAAGCGAGGCGTTGCAGATGGGAGAGAAGCCAGTTCGCATTTGCACATTGAGGTCTAGTACACAGATGAAGTCGAAAATTCAAGTTCTCACAGATGGCTTTACACGGGATGTTGCAAAGTAAGAATGTATGCTCATGCAGATTGAAGGTCAGCGGCTTTGATTTTATGCTCGCGGGCTGGAGAGGCCCGCGACTCGCACTGGCAGTAAGAGGTTCTATTGTTTTTTGACCTTGAGAGACAGGGACCATGCTGAAAGGACTTCATTTGAAGGAGGGGTGCAATAACGTACGAGACGATAAGGCTGACAATTCTGAAACTAGACAGAGTTTCATGTTAGTTCAGTATGTGAAAAATCGTTGGCACGAACACAGTGGGATTTACGGACTGCATTACGCAGAGACACAATGGAAATGGCAAATATAATGTAAGTAACTCTTTAGACGCTTTTATACCGGAATGAAGAATTAATGAATGAATGAAGAGTAAGTAAAACGTTTGTGGGATCGTCTTTCTAACGGACACATGGGCATGCATGTGCCCATTCGACACGCATGTAGACAAACAGTCGTTTCTCAGTGGTTCAATGCTAAAAAATCATTACATTGTGATTTTACCCCGATTTATTTCGCTAGTTTTCGCATTGCTTTTAGAGCCGAACATACTCCATTGCACTATCCTCGCGAGCAAATGGTTTCAGCTTGGCCGTAATAAATAAAATGAATTATAGTAATAAAGATCGGCTGGTGAGACTAATTTCAATTTTTATGTTTTCTAAACAGGTACATCCTACCATACTGCTACTGCCACCTATTCCAGAGCCCGCCCGACGGATTTTTCAATCGCCAGCTGCAGCTTCTTGTAAACAACTGCACAACGTTGACCATTTTAAGGGATGATCGCCAAGAGCCCATATGCCCTTACGCAGTACTAGCGGCTAGAAGCAACATCCAACCTTTACGGTGGCCTAGTGCCTAGTTGATGGAACAGCTTTGCGGTTCACGTGCGTCCAAAGTGCTTCTTTTAACGAAAACCAACACCCTGTGTACCATAAAGGAACAGCGCATGACTCACAATCAACTTTAGAGGATTTGCGGATTGAGAGAAAAGAAAAAAAAATCCATTCTGATTTAATATGCCAATTGCTGAATATTCTCCAAACATTTAATGTCAAATAAATGTACTTTACCAAATGTACCGTATTGCTGTTTGATTTTAAAGTACAGTTTCATATTCCGAATTGTGGCGCGCTGTGTTGTGAGTTGATCTGTGTTGGTTTCCGGGTTCTGTGTGAAGTCGCGTAGAAGACGGATGGGCGCGTTTGCCTACGCAGCACAGTAACGTCACGTAGAGAGGCGGGAATATGAATGTTTTGATAATGACAGGCTCAAGGGCGGGGGATATGATTTAGTGCCGCAAAAGCAGGTCAGCCAGGGCAATGGGGCAAGTGACAGGATTATCACAAAATGGCAGCTCCCTGGTGCCTGTTTTCGCGTGCATTTAATGGACGAAAACTCGGGTAAGGTCCATAGGAATTTTTTCTAAAATCGAGCGACTTAGGCTTGAAAACACATGACCAACCATGCCACTCAAATGGCAACGGTTAACGGATGAGGATGAAGTTCCCCTCCCGCTTGGAATTTCAGCTTGCTGTATACCGGACTGCCTATAATTGTATGATTCCAGCACCTGAGGCCTGTGCTTAAATGTGAGCACTATAGTAGATTTGCTTTAGCAAGTGCTGACTGTCTCAGCGGATTCCCTGAATATAATTTACTTTGTGTACGTATCACATGGGATTTTGGGCGACAGGTGCTTCAGGTTGGGGTGAAGTATGGGGTGGGCGTGGAGGGCAGTGTTAGTTGGTTTAACGATCTTGATTATGTCACTGGCTTGGCGTTCATGTGGGGGAGGTTGTCTTCTCCTTGTCTGTGACTATGGTGGGGGCATGTGCTCCCTGAGTATTCAATTTCTGAGTTACACCCTTGGGGACAATGGCACATGAAGCAGTGGTTTCCTTATTGACATGGAATGTGAACGGGCTGTGCTCTAGCATAAAACAGAGACTGGTATTGCAGTGTATCAACAGGTATTCACCAGATTTCACACAATTGTTAACGGAAACACATTGGTCTGGGGCGTAGTGTAAATTCTTCATGAGAACGAACCATAAAACTGCCTATACATAAAAGGGTTCCCTTGAAACTTATCGAGGTACAATCGGGCCCTCTGGTGTCTTGTTTTCATTAGGGGGGAATTGTGGGTTGTCACTTGAGGTATTGTAGCCATTTACGCACCCCCTCTGCTCACATTAGACTTGCTAAATGACCTCCAGAAGTTGGTAGTGGACAACCAGGTTTAGGTGTGTTTTGGGGGGGAATTTTAATGTTATGAACCCGGCTTTGGACTGATCCATCTTGGCAGTAGGAACCCTGGGGTACTCACCAAATTAAGCTCCTTTTCTGCAGCCTTGGGTTTCATGGATACATGGAGGACGTTGCATGCTTCAGATTTTTTTTTTTTTTCCGGAGTCCATGCCTCATTCCATAGCAGGATGTGCATAGGCTTGTCTCTGCGTCATTGCTGGCCAAAGGGATCTCGGGACACTCACCGCTTCTTCTTGAACTCAAAAGTGGGAGGGTAAAACCTAGGCCACTATGGCGACTGAACAATTACAATGTATGTTTCCCCCAATTTATTGATGGAATAGCCCGCACAACTACAGAATATTTCGCTATTAATGAGGGTTCAGCATGCAGTTCAGTTGCTCTGACGGACCAGTACAAAGCGGATTTTAGGTGGGGAAATGATTTCTTTGGTGTCTGCGATAAAACAACAACACGTGCATGCCAAATCAGCCTCGATAGTGGTTGATGAAGATTTTCTCACCTTGGGAACTCCTCCCTCCCATGGTGTGTTGCTGACAGCGCAAGAAACTTTTAGAAATCTAGCTTTAGACAATGCTAAGCAGGCACACTGGGTTAAGCGTAGTCAGATCTATGAATCAGATGACAAACCGGGCAAGATGTCGGTATGGTTGGAGAGGAGGAATGAGGGTAGTATGAACATGAGAGCCTTGCACACCTCGGAGGGGAATGTTGTAGTAGAAGACTCTGATATTGCCAAAATGTTTGTATCCTGCTATGAATCATTATACTGTGCCCCGCAAGAGCGGTCCTTGTCTGAAAGGATGTCCGCTTTAGCAGAGGTTTTCCTCCTACAGCTGTCGAATCAACATCAGCATGATCTGGAAGCAGATATTACAGCTGAAGAAATAGTCGCAGCTGTCTGTCATTTACAGACTGGGAAGGCCCCCCGGCCGATATGACTTCCCAATAGAAGTCTGAAAAGAGCTTGGGGATCTTGTTACTGGGCCACTACACCACTTACTTTCCCAAAGTAAGCAGGATGGTATTCCCCCCCACCCCCAACCTCAGGAAGGTATGGATCGTTCTTCCAAAAGCAGGCAAATCGCCTGAACTCAGTGCCTCATAAAGGCCAATATGACTTATTAACAGGGAAGCCTAGTTCTTGGTGAGAGTCCTGCCCAATAGTTTCTTGTGGGTGATCTCCTCCTTAATTCACCCGGACCAGTGTGAGTTCATGCCTGCCAAATCCACTCGAATTAACCTCTGCAGAGTGCTTCTTGCCATGGACCAAGCTTCTGAGATACCAACTTGCTTGCTCTTCTCGCAATCGATTTTGGGAAGGCTTTTGATTCTGTCAGGTGGGAGTCCCTATGGGATATTATGGAACGCATTGGTTTTGGGGAAAATGTCCTGAGTTGGACTTGCTTACTTTACAGCTCACCTTTCCAGAGGTCAGGGTTAACTGGGTCACATCCAGGACTTCCCCCTGGGGCGGGGAATTTAGCAGGGCTGCCCCCTTTCTCCCCTTCTATTTACACAAGCCATAGAACCTCTAGCGATCAAACTCTGGACAGAGCCAGACTGGTTGGGATTCAGATGGCCTCGGAGGTCAGAGGGGGGGAATCAAGTTTCACTGTATGCGGATGACCTCCTGATATACATGGGCAATCCCTCAGTCTCAGGTGGTGACTCAAACACTGACGGACTACCAAGAGTTTATCAGACTTAAAATATAAAAATATATTGGCAGACACCAGTCTTTTTCCCGATACGGGGGGGTGAGTCGATTCCACAGGACTGCCCCTATCGGGTATCAAGAACGGGCTTCACTTACCTAGGCATTCAAATGGGGCTCTATCTCTCTGACTTTTTTCAGAAAAATCTCCACACCCTTGTGGGCAGATTTACTCAGGATGTTGGGCACTGGAAGTCTCTCCCACTGAATCAGATGGTTAAAGTGGCTCTCTTTTAGATGTTGACGGTGCCGAGATTCCTTTGTGCTTCAAAATGCCCCACTCCCGGTCCCCTCATCGGTCTTTGCTAGGATTGATGTGACAGTTCACGATTTGTTGTGGGAAGGAAAACAGCCACGTATCGCCATGAAAACTCTACAAAGCTCATTATGGGAGGGTGGGATAGGCCGGCCCAACTAACAAAGATACTACTGGGCTGGGCAACTGGGAGTGGTAAATGATTGGGTGATGAGGAAACCAGATTACCTCATATTAAAATGGAGACTGGTTGGATGAGGGGAATGCTATCTACCCAGGTGCTCTACATTGGCAGGCAAGCACACCTAGTACTCCCACAGATGACGAGGCAAATTTATGCATATGGTCAGCTGCACATAGATATGCATCTTCAAGCTGCTGCCTCGATGAGCGTACTGCTCATCGCTTCACCATTGCTTTGTCCTTTTCCGCTGTGAGCCATTCTCACAGTCTCAGGCTGTCAAGCAACTAGTCTGTCCTTACACTGGCTGGCAGTTCTGTCCTCTGTCCGGTTCTCAGTCCCTCCATTGCCCTACATGGCTCAGTCTGCCACACCGGCAACAAAATGGAATGCCTCCTCTGACCCGGTCGCCGTTCACGCCGCCTACATCAGTCTCCACAGGGATATCAGCTGATGGTTGGCTCCTAGAGGATATCTTCGTGTTTGCACCAACTGCATTTCTTTGAAGCCTCTCTCTCAGCTGTTTCTCCTTCTCTCCGAGCAGCTTCTCCTTCCACTTCTGCACTGTTTCCTTCTCCTCCCTCATTTTGGCTTTGATCGGTGTCGGCTTTAAACTTCCCGGCACCGGGTGGCCACCAGGGAGCGCATTGAGAGACGTTGAGCTCTCTGCGTACGTCTAGCCCAACAGAGATAAAAGGGGACCTACACCCTCTTACCCCCCGAAAGGCAAAACGGTCAGCTGCCCCAGAGAGAGGAGCATCCCTGGTGCACTCGCTCGAAGTTTGGTGGCGATCTGCCCCCGAACAGCAGAGATAGCCGCAGCTACAGTGGAGCCGAGAGAGGCAGAGGACCCTGGGCTGCGGTGGTGGCGGCTACCGGGGCAACATGAGGCCACACCCTCAGGCAGAAGGCAGGGAGGGCCTTGGGTGCCCCCAACTATAATAGTAAAGCCCACCCAACAGGAGCCAAGGTCATTGGGAGCACGAGCAGGCAAAGCCAGGAGGCGGGCTGAGCTCCACATTGGGGCACCATACAAGAGGTGGCCCAGGAGTAGAGCCACCAGCCCTGATCCAGCACCCATGACAGGCCCAGGTCCGTGGGCCCAAAGCGAACTTGGAGGGGGGGCCCGGGCACAGAGGTACGGCTAGCAAAGTGGTGAGTGTCCCTGGGTGCAGATAGACACCTCAGATAGGCGGTGAGTCCATGTGTGGGCCCCTGACGTGCCCCACCCACATAAGACCGGGGGACCCCAGAGAAGGGAGAGCCAGAGCGGGAGGATGGAGCCCTGCCACGTGGGCTTGAGGAAAAGGCCCTGGGAGGAGATACCACTTTGTGTGGCGGCCACCCAGCCCCCCGAGAGAAAGCGGCCGGCCCCAATCCGTAAAGGGGCCACTGTGGAGAAGCAAAGTTCACCCCCAGCCTGAGGTGGAGAGCCGGGGGGCCCCCAGATCGCCACCCACCCCCCAAGTCATTAGCTTGAACCAGGGCTGAAGTTCACGCTGCCCCCAGCCACATTGGAAGAGGAGATTGGTGTCACACAGTAGGGTAGCTGGGCGGACTTGTGACCCCCCGGAGCCCCAGGTGGTTAAGACCAGGAGTCCAGAGACGCAAACCTCGAGACCATCTGGAGACGCCCCACGTGGCCTTGGTAGCTGGGACGCTCCTCTCCCCCCCAGCCCATGAACTGGAGAAATGCACTGCAGAGGTTTCAATTCAAGGGTGGGGTGAGAGGGGGGGCCAAGTTTGCCCACCACAGATGCCAGTATGGAATGGGACCTGGCAGTCACAATGTCAGATGTAGCAGCCCTCATGAAGGAAATTAGGGGCATTAGATCATCCCTGGACGAGAGGCTAGACAAGATGGACCAGAGGATCCTTACAGTGGAAGATAGGATCCAGGGCCTGGAGGCAAACCAAACTTCAGTGGACACTATGGAGATCCAGACTGGGGTGAGACTGGAAGAATTGGAGAGGAGAGAGGCAGAGATCATGCTCAAACTGGACGACAGAGAACAACGCCATAACAACTTACGTTTTTTGGCGTCCCTGAAAAAAGATGGGGAGATGGAAAGGGACATTAGGAGAACCATCAGGGAAGTGATTTGCATGTTCTTCAGGGACGATGCCATGGATGAACCCACCATTGATTGGGCCCACAGAGCTGGATGAGGCAGAAGGGGCCTGTGCTGGCTCGCTTCCGCTACTACGAACAGAGGACCAAAATCCTTGAATGTGCCACGAGGGCGGGCCCCATCAACTATGGTGAAGCCCAAGTGACCATCTTCCAGGACCTCTCGGCGCTTAACCTTGCGAGGAGACGGATGTGTGGCTCACTCACCAAATAGCTGTCAGACAACGGAGTGCGATACCGCTGGGGCTTCCCTTCTTCCCTCATCTTGGAATATGGTGGCCAAGACTACTGCGTGGCCATGGAGGGTGACATAAGTAGAGTTTGAGATGAACTCATGATGGCCTCACGGCTCCAGGCGCCAGCGCCGGGAGAGACAGATGGATCAGGCATGCAGTCTGCAAGCACCAGAAATAGACATAAAATGGCGGGGCCCCATAAGTACAAAAAGCTGAAAAACCCACAAGGGGCCCCTCGGGTTCATGACCTGGTGGTGCGAGGGGATGAGACGGAGGAAGACCTTCCTGTGACAGGTGGGTAAGATGAGGGGAGGTTAGGAGGTGGGCAACGGGGAAACTATAATGGAGTCTGGGAGGGATTTAGACCTTGGTGTGAAGGGGGTGCCCAGTTTGGATATGGGGTTGTTCGAGAGAGTCCAGTTGACTTTGTATCTTCTGGTGATCCGGTCCTGGCCTGCGACTATGCCAGTGTCAGGGTGTTGTATGCCTTGGTGAGGAGGGTTGGGGGGGGGCAGTTTGAGGCCCACACGGGGGGAGTTCATAAGTTCACACTTGATTTCAGTGCATTCGGAGGCCGCCTCACGCGGGGCACACTTTCCACTTCAATAGTGGTATGGTCATTTTAGGAAAAGGATGGCTGAAACAGGAGGTCTGCAATGGAAGATATGCCTATGGATGATGATCTGGTGATTGGCTCCCTCAATGTTAAGGGGCTGAACTCGCCTGCCAAGCATTCAATAACCCTCCGGGAGTTCAGGCAGGCCAAATTAGATCTTCTTATGGTGCAGGAAACCCACTGGCAAAGGGGCAGGGAGCCACGGCTCGGTCTGTGGTTGATGGGGGAGGTTTTCACAGCCTCGGGCACGAGAAGAAAGGTGGGGTGGCGATCATTTTATCGGCTCACATGGGACTGGTGGTCGATGAGACTCTGAGAGATCCGGGAGCGAGGTACATACTCATTAAGGGTAGCCTGAAAGGCAAAAGGATCACCCTGTACTCAATCTACACACCCAACACAGGGCAGGCAGACTTTTGGGAGGGGGTCAAGACAGAATTGATTAAGTTTGTCGAGGGCCGCCTGGTGGAAGGGGGATATTTCACTATGGTCCTGGACCCTAGTAGGGACTGTAAAAGATTGGGGTTCAGAGTGGGGGACACTATTGGGAGTGGGGAGATCATCCTTTTACGTTCTACTCAGCGGTTCACAACTCCTACTCTTGCATCGACCTGATATTAGTGGATATGCAGCTAAAAGCCCAGGTGAGGGACACCTATCCCGTGGTGAGAGGATGGCACTGCAATGACTTTCTCTTGATGGATTGGGAGGTCGCCCAGTCTGTATTGTCTGAGATAAGACTATTTTTCCTTCAATGATAATGGAGAGGTGAGGGTGCAAATTCTGGGATGACTTTAAGGCCACGTTGAGGGGGGTGCTCATTAAAATAAGCTGCCTAAGAAAGAAAGAAAGAGGAGGAGGAGTTGAGGGGCAGGATCCATGACCTACAGCCAGGTGGGCCAGGGTGGACATATCTCACGCCGGCTACAATGCCAAACTTAAGGCGCTCCTAGTACAGGACACAGAGAAGAAATTATTGTTCTTGAAACAGAAATACCACGAGCGAGTGGAAAGCACAGATCAAATTCTAGCTTGGTAATTGAGGGAGGAGAGGAAAAAGAAGACTATTGGGACCATTAGGGGTGACGATGGGGTGGCAGTGCATGATCCGGTGTGGGTAAGGAAGGAATTTGCAAAATTCTATGAATGGCTCTATGCGTCAGAATTTGAGGGTGACAAGGGGCAAATAGCTCAGTTTCTGTATTCCCTTGCCCTACCGGGGGTACAACGGGGGTACCCACTGCGCTTGGGGGAACCTGTATCCGTGGAGGTAGTCCATTAAAAGGCTGAAGTCTGGTACAGCACCGGGGAGCGATGGATTCTCAGCACAATTTTACAAGCGGTTTAGATCAACACTGGCCCCATATATGGTGCAAGTATACAATGCAGTGATGTTGGGGTGTCCCCTGACGAACTCAATGCTGGAAGCAGTGATCGTGATGATACATAAAGAGTGCCGTGACCCGGAGAGCTGCGCCTCCTACCGCCCGATATCCCTGCTAAACAATGATTTGAAGATCCTGGCCAGAATATTGGGTACTAGGCTGGAGGGGCTGATGCCATCCATGGTTCATGGGGACCAAGTATGTTTCATAAAGGGAAGACCGGGCACTGACAATATTCGGAAAAACCCTCAACTTACTGTACCAAGCCCGAGCCCAGGGGAGTGACGCGTGCCTGGTCTCGGTTGACTCCGAGAAGGCCTTCGACAGGGTGGAGTGGCCTTTCATGTTGTCAGTTCTGAGGAGAATGGGCCTCGGGCAGGGCTTTTTGAAGTGGGTAGTGGCGATATATACGCAGGCGACGGCTCGAGTGCTGGTCAACGGCATTGCATCAGACACATTCCACCTGACACGGGGAACGAGGCAGGGGTGCCCCCTCTCGCAACTACTGTATGATCTCATGATGGAGCCGCTGGTGATCATGATCAGGGCCAACCAGGGGATCAGGGGCATAACATGTGGGAAGGTGGAGTTCAAACTGTCCCTCTTCGCGGACAATATTCTGGCCTATCTCACTGAGGTAAGCTCCATGTTGCCTAATTTATTAGAACAAACCGAGAGATATGGGCAACTCTAGGGTTTAAAGATCAACATGGATAAGTCCGCCATTATGCCAGTGGGGACAGTCTGCCCAAATTTAGCCAAACGTACCCGATACTCGGATATGAGAGTAGAATAAGCCCAAGCTAAGTACCTCGGGGTGACTCAGTAGGGACCTCACAGGCCATGCTAGGGCGAACTTTGACCCAATATTACTCAAGATTAAAGAGGATCTCCAGGAGGCCCCTTACACTCTCGTGGAATGGACGGATGGTATTGGTCAAAATGAATGTCCTCCCAGGTTGCTCTACCTGTTTACCGCCCTCCCACTTAAACTTCCGGAGGTTTTCTTTGGGGAATTGAAGAGGGCAATATCCAAATTTATCAGGCAGGACAGGAGAACGCAAGTCAAGTGGGCTACCTTGACGCTCCCACGTGATCAGGGAGGCTTTGGTTTCCCTGACCCGTATTTATATTATAAAGCAGCCCCGCTGAGAGTGATACTAGAACACTCAAGGGAAAGCCTCAGAACCTACTGGTCCTACCTGGAGGACTTGGTGGTGCACCCACTGAAGGTGAGGGACTTCCTATGGGCCCCATCGAGGGACATCCTGAGAACAGCGAGAGAGCACCCCACACCGGGGGTCCTGTGGGACCTGTGGAAGAACAACAGTGCAAATAGATAACTTTCAACGTGGCCCTCTCCTATGGTGTTGGTGTGCCCCCCCCCCCCTTTAACCTGACAAAACAGGGCATGAGATATGCCCAGCAATGGTCGGATGATGGACTGGGAGGTGTGGAACAGCTGTTTGGGGAGGCCCGCTTTCGGGACTATAGGGAAGTGCAGGAGGCATTGGGTCGGGACAGGATCTCCATTTTTTAATACTTCAGGTTGAAGGGGTTGCTTACTGATTCAAAGTGGGGCACCTGGCTCTCCAGGAACCTCACCCAGTTCGAGAAGTGGCTCGATGGGACCATTACCCGGAAGAGGGCTCTCTCAAGTATATATAAGATGCTGGTCTCAACCCCGAAGGTGCGGAGGTATACCTTTAAGAGATTATGGGCAGAATTAGCGGGGGGTGAAATTACAGATTAGGACTGGGCCAGAATCTTTCGGGTGACATTCCATAGCAACATATTCACCTCTACCATTGAACACAATTTCAAGATGCTCCAAGCGTGGCATAGGGGCCCATTGAATATCTCAAAAATGTTTGCTTGGGCGTCCCCCCTGTGCCTAGAGGTTGTGGGATGTGGGGTCCCTTGCACACATATGGTGGCATTGCTCCAAGATCCGCTTTATTTGGCAGGAGCTCCTTTGTTGAATTAAGGACCTTGTGGGGATCCAGATGAGCCCCGACCTGCTCCAGATGCTGCTGGGAATCTCGGTCAAGGACCGGGATGAGTACTGATTGCCCAGGGTGTGTGATGTGATGCTGCAGGCAAGTCGGCTGGCGTGGCTCAACATTGGAAGACTGGGATGATGCCCTCAAGACGGGAGTGGGAATGTAAACTGTGTAATATTGTCATGGAGAGATTGTCCGCCATTGTAGTTGATTACAGGGAGTCATTTATGGAGTAATGAGGGCCGTTGGTGTCCAAGTTGGAAGGCGCAGGGGACTGACATAGAGATTGAGAGGGTGCGGAAGGGGGTTTACCACGGTAGCCTGGGGGAGGGGAGCTAATCCAAGACTTACAAGATGTACATTATATGCTCCCAATTTGAGCCCTCCGCCCTGATGTCTGAAGTCACTACTTGCTAATAAACAAAGCTCCTTCCCTGCACACATTTGGGAAGCATACAGTGGCTAGGCATGTCACTGGTTTCCGTGTCATTTATTCCACTGGGCTTGCAGGCTCGTTACACAGTATTTTGTGTGAGAATGCAACTGTCGATGCTGTTTGAACACCAGGTGCCTTATTCAGGAGTGCATGCCATTCATACAACTCTAGCCATTCTGCCTCATACTGGCATCAAATGCCAAATGCATCATTCTGCTGTATATACCTGGCACGCCTACACCAGCGAGTGGGTCATGTCAATACAAAGGCACTGCTGGTCCTGGCATTTAGGTATGTGTTTACCAGGTCAACACCCATCGTTGTCTAACCTCAGTTGATTCTGATATGTATGTACTGGTGAACAATGCAGCCACTGCTGTGTCCCAGGCTGTGCCAAGAATACTCATCAACAGTGGTCTCGTGCCTCTTTCTCCCTTTTGACATGTTCCAAGACTCATCATTCCAAGGGCGTAGGTGGATCAGATGGTTGGACAGCTTGATCAATTATTTAGTGCAGTAATGGAGACTGACCCCGGAATTAAGAGTTCCACATTACTTCCACTTGTAGGTGATGATGTTCACTACCCATTTAACTTTTTACCAAACATTGGTGTAGACATTTACACAGCTGCAACAACTGCTTTTTCAACAGACTTTCAACCCCAGACCAATCCAGAGTATGCATGTTTTTTTCTTTGCTAAGCAGCACGGGATCCTTTTAGTGAGTTGATGCATTCCTCGCCAAATCCTCAAATTGGTTGATGCAAATCAGATAAGAGGACAAATGATCCAGGGCTGCATGTCTGTAAAACTTCATAAGCTAGTTCAGTACAAGAGCAGTGGACTAGCAAACTATTGCATCTCCTTCCCATACACAGTCCAGTGTGCTCTGATGAATCTGTCTTTATTTTTATGTTGTTCTCTACAGCAGCCCCAGTTGCCTTCAACCTCTCCGATCTCTCCCTCAACTCCTTCTCTTCAAACACAAACATTCCCTCTTTGCATTCTTCAATGGAGCTAGCTTCTGATTCCATATTCCACAGCCATAATTCTTCAAACGCATTCCTCTTACAATATAATACACCTCCTTCCCTCACACGCATTGATAATTTTTTAACAGCATCCTTTCCCACACAATGGCAATCTTTTATTTTCCAACTTTGGCACAAGAGCTGCTCTCTCCTTACTCCATTTTTCGCATTACTCACCGTATTCCTCATATTATCCTCAACCACACAAGGTTTTGAATACTTCGACATCCCTTTGTCCACATGCCTGTCTAAGTTTATTTTCACCACTGCTACTTTTGGCATACATACATCGCTCACCCATTTCCATCTAACATAGCTCTCTTTCACCTTTCTGTGGCTGTCCACAATTCTCTTTTCACTTCTTCCTCTTGCACCACTTTTTTTTTTTATCTCCAACGTATTTCTTTAACCATCCTGGATTCAGTCTCATATTGGGTTTTCTCCTTAGCAGTATTTCGAACAGAGACACACCCATGGTGTGATGTGGAGCCAGTCTGTATTGAAAAACTGTTTCCATCACAGCACATATCCAATCTCCACCTGTTTCTATCGCTATCCTGACATCATCCATCAATGTCCTATTAAATCTCTCCACTGTAGCATTACATTTAGGATTATACAACACCATTGTCGCTTGTATAGAACCGGTCATTGCCCCAAGATTTCGCTAGCCCATCATGCAGCTTCCCCATCAGGTCAGTTTCCTGAAGAAACAGAATCTTAGCACTGTGTCGCTCGCCATAAGCCACAATTTTACGCATTTTAGCATAGTTATTCAGACCTCCCACATTCCAGTTGAGGAGAGTACAGAGCTGATGTGTTAGAGCCCTAGCCATCGCCTCATTGTCTCCACTTGCGTGCCCCTACAAATTTAACAAAGCTAAAAAGTAGACTTTTGTACTCTTCACAGTTTCTAAATGTCACATGAACCATTTTAACTTGAACTCCCCTAATCATAAAATATCCAAACCCACCCCCACCCTCTTCACTCCCTCCCCTCCAACCATGAGCCCTTACCCCCCGCTTTCTCAGGACACTCACCCAACCCCACTGTCCAACCCCAGCCAGCAGTGATACTCCCTCCTCCATCTCCCTGAAAACACAACATCCCCTCTCCTGGGCGCCTTCCCGGGGGCACCGGACTTAGCGACGTCTGCAATCCCGCCCCCCTGAGCTGCTCTCAGGGAGGAGGTCCTCCTATATTAGGATAAAAAGCAACCGGCCAGTTTCTTTACATCACAAAACAAATCGATGCAGCCAACATGGCTGCTGCACCAAATATCAATTGTCCATCGGCGCACCCGTCCTCAGCCTTCCCCTATAATAGATCATATTCAATACCGAACTTAGCTAAATACCAATCATTAAACATTCTCATATAACAAAGGGAACATTTTAGGTCCCCGCCCCGTTAAGTTTTAGGCAGGGATTCAATAAGAACATTGACTTCAGCCAGGTCCATAAAAAAATGTGTTGTGCTCTCATGAATGACACACAGTTTAGAGTAATACAACATTGCATATTGCAACCCGCTTTCCCTCAGCAACCGCTTTGCCGCTAAGAAAGAGAGTCAGGCCCACTGCACAGATGGAGTGAAATCCTGATAGAACGATATTCTGCCCTCTTTATAATGAAAATCTCCAAATTCTCGTGCAGGATGGTTTCTCGGTCGCGATAATTCAGCAATCTTGCTTTGACCGGTCGCGGGTTCTGTCCTGGCCTTGATTTCTGCACTGAGATTCGATGCGCTCTCTCAATCAAGATCTGAGGGGACAACTGGGGGTCCCCCAGGACCACCTTGATAAAAGTTTCAATGAACAGTTCCATATTCTGAGCTGGGAGTGACTGCGGAATCCCCACCATTCTAATGTTGTTAAGTCGGGACCTTGCTTCCAAATCCTCATTTTTGTCCCAGATTTCCTTCACCTCCTTCCGTAGTCCACGGACTGGGTTACCTCACTACTCGTGTCCTCCAGCACTCCCACTCCTTGTTCCGGTTTGCATAAATGACTGCTCTGCTTCTCTAGCCTCTCCTGCAAACGGTACATCTTATATTCCATACTATCAAGTTTGGTATTTACAGATGCAAAGCTGCTTTTCATTTCAGCCAGAATCAAGCTCAGATATGAGGACTGACCTGCCAAAACCCAGTCCCTCCTTCTGAGTTAATTGCAGGCGACCCAGCTTCTTGTTCCCTTTGGCCACGGGGCAACAACTTGCAGGTCTCCACCCTCGCCGCTCGTCATCTCAGCTAGGTCGCTCCCAACCCTCCCTCATCCCGTGGGGGAAGGGACATAAGGGCTCCAAAGCCACTCTAATTCTGCATCTGGCTCTCTTTATAAAGCTGTTTTCGCTCCCCTCAGACGACCTGTGTCTCACACAGACGCACTAACCAGCACACCTTTGGTAGAAAGCTTAGTGTCTTCTGCCACTCCCTGATCCACTTGTGCTAGCCCCGTATTCTGGCATCACTTCGGCCACCTCCCAGCCAGTTTTCCCATCGATTCGCTGCAGCCCCATGCAGCTTAATCAGGGTTAAAACGTCCCAACTGCTTAGCCCGCTGGCTTTGCCTAGGTCATTTGCTCCACCCTCTGCATTGTCCACAAGTTCTTCTGGGGCCTCAAAACCTTCAACTCTCTCTTCCTAAATATCTTCCTTCTCGAGCTCTTCGCTCATCCGCCTCAAACTCCCTCAGGGTCAGTCGCTTCTCCAAGCAACGAGTTGGTGGCAGATCTTTCTTCGGCTGGGGCCTCCCTCTGGAACAGCCTCCCTGCCTCCCTGAAACATGAGGAGAACCATCTCTGGTTCCGAAAGCACCTCAAAACCTTCCTCTTTGCTTCTGCTTTCTCTCTTCTTCTCCCCTGCTGAACACCTGGCTGAAACTGAAACTGCACTGGTTACCTGGCCACCCTCTGATCTCGGGCCCAGGTCACCTCCCTCGCCAGTTGCACACCTGCACTGCCTCCCAGACAACCCCCGCACTTGGCGACTATTTTCTGTATCCCTACAGTCCCCTACCAGCACTTGACATGTGATGTCTGCACTTACCCTTGCTCTTGCCACCAGCTGGCCGCACATTTTACTTATTGCTTTTATTTATTCTATTTATTTTTTCTACTGTCGATCCCATGTACCGCACTGTCCCCTCCCTCATCCCTACCCCGCACTTGCGTGATCTCAATGACACCTGGCCTAGTAAGATCGTTGTCTCTGTCTGCCCTCTGTTCCCCCTTCCTTGCCTCGTTGCGCCTTGAAACACTTGTGTATAGGCGCGTTATAAAAGCCATATCATATCATACCGGGGCCCACGTGCAGTATCCCAAGCAGCCAGAGGGGCCGCCCGGCCTCACCTTTACACAGGAGTTTCTGTTAGCTTTGAATAGTCTTGGACAACAACAATGTCGGTGTGATGGCACAATCCTCTTCTCTGCGGCCACAAAGAGTCCTGCTGTTATTATGGAGCTCCACCATCTGCAGCCACTCGGCTCTCCACGGTTCCACCAGAGTCCCAGCACACACGCTCTGCTAGGCCATCAGCAGTGCCTGATTGCGTGTAGCGTATGCCTTTGGGCTCAAGTTGTACTGTTCTCGAGTTTCACACCAGTGCTCACACCGGTAACCCTCTGTCACCCTCGTCTCACCATCCACTCCAAACACTGTTCCTCCGACACTGAGGAAGGAGAGGGTAGGTAGCGTGCCCGTCCGACCCGCTACAGGGACCCCACCACAGCCCAACGGCCGGCATTTCACCCATCCAGCTGCTCCGCCTCACAGAAACCAGCGGCTGGCAGGATCGCACTCCGGTGGGCGGCGCCGACGCTCAGGTAGCTCGCCTGCAACCAAAAGGCTCAAGCCTTGCTTCACCCGCCTCTCTGCCGCACTCTATTATTTCCACGTAACGGGACATGCCATCCTGTTTGCCGGTCCTAATCTCGGCAAGGGTGTGCACACCAACTTTCAAACTTTAGCAGCAGGATTCTCCTCACTCAGCATATATTTGCTGCTACGTTGGTGCACCCACTGCAGGGCCATAGCGGACCTTGGCCTCTTCCTCCCGATCCTCCCTTACAGAGCTGAGTAGGCAGCAACCATCTTAGTCGGGAGCTCTCGTGCACCCCCCAGGATGATTCTTTAACAGTTCACAAAAATCCTTTAGTGTTTCTTCAACATCTTCAAGAATTTTAACCACACCGCAGTACTTCAATTACTTCCACCTGGTCCATTCACCTGCCAGGCCTACTACTACATAGTCCTCTGCCCTGGTGTACTTCCCTGCCGGGACCGAATAAAACTACTAACTATAAGTACTTCTGTGGTAAGGGTTAGCTTCTGACAAGTCAGCAATGTCTTTTGCTTCACAACTTCAGTTAAAGCATTTCTTTTGGGAAAACAAGAAACACATTGGTGCTGTTGGTTACTCTTGTAATTGTCACTCACAATGCAAGTTATGCTCCACTCCTCCTGTATATCTCTTATCAGAAGAGTAGCCCTCCTGCCACTACTTCAATATAATCCAATTGCTGACAATGATTCTCTTTCACTCTTAAGCTTCTTTGGCATTGGCAATGTGGGTTTTAGTCAGTTCTTCTTATGACCTTCTTTATATATGGGCAATATGTTTTACAAACACTTGAATTCTTAATTGCCTTCTCTTGACTTTGGTAATGTTGTTTTTTTCTATTTTGCCTTGGTATTATTCTCTTTTGGCTTTGGCAATAATCGTTTGTAATATTTTCTCGGGTAATTGCCTTTTCTTGTGGTTGGCCTTTATTCTAGCCCATATAATTACACCCACACCCCTTATGTCTGTTGGTCAAGTTCTTAGCCTGCCACCTATTCATTTTTATATCAGCTTGGTTTTCACATGAGTTGTTGGCTTCACATTAGTTTGGTATTCAAAATAAGGGTTAATTGTCCCTTTCACTAGCTTTGTAATGGTTCTCTGCTTAGAACTCCCCGGCTTGGCCAGCTGGCGATTACGGAGCGCTCCGGTTTCACAACTCAACAGTGAACTCACCGGGTCTGGCATGCGCGTCCGCTCACTCTGCGGACTCCAGGTCTTCTGCTTCTGAGCGCTGCCTGGCAACCTGCTTCCTTCGGTTGCCGCAGTCCCGTGCCACTTGGAAAAGGAACTTCCTCTACTTCACAGGCTCTGCGGTCCTAGCCTGCCACCAGAGCATGCCTTCCTTCGTGGAAAGCTTACAAAGTTTATACTTCCTGTCGTACAACCTCTGCAATTCAGGTCTCCACGGGGAAAGCTTCCAACTTCAACACTTCCCGCTTCGCAACCTCTGCAATGCAGATTTAAGGAGGAAGAGACTCTCTCAGGACCGGCAACTGCTAGACATACAACATCGGTCCCGGCATCTCTGTTTCCTCTAGATTCTTCCTCTGCTTCTGCTACATCGTGAAGAGACCATGACTACTCCACCTCCTGCTGCTACTCGTCTTTATGACCTGCACCTGAGAGAGCCTTTTATGCCTCCCCAGTCTCCCTCAGGTGTAGATCATTATCCCTAATATGCTGCAACTTGTAGTCTTGTGCCTCTGCAGCCCTCTTCTTTGTCCCAGTACTTTGGGAATTGTTGGATTTGGAGTCCACAATGCAAAAATCAGCTTTTCTAAACGCTTCCATTTTACAACAGGCCATTAGAAGGGTGGGGTCTTGGGGGAAGTTACAAAAGGGGGTTTCCCATTCCTCCTGACCTGTTCCCCTCCACCCCCATGTGTTCCTGAACCGTCACTCACCGGATGTGGCCTTCTTAACAGAGACACATCTGGCGGGCACAAGATGCACACTGTTTATTTGCACAAACTACCGACAAGCCTTTCATGCCGGATTCACCATGGGATCACATGGGGTATTGATCCTAGTACACAAAAGACTCCCCTATAGCCCCACTGCAGTCACCCAGAACCAGGGAGGTAGATATGTACACACGACAGGAACCCTGTGGGAACGCACCATCTCTATGATCGCTGTATATGCACCACCTAACCTCCTAACCCTCCTGACTAACGATATTACACCCCTAATTGTTGACAACACTGAAGGCCACCCGTTGATTGGAGGAGACTTTAACGAAGTCATGAACACAGAGTTGGATAGGACACATGTACGATCCAGAAACCCAGATATATGCACTAAACTCACCACATTTACCAATGCACTGGGGTTACATAATGCATGGAGATCCCTACATCCCAATACAAGAGAATATTAGTACCACTCCGGTGCACATGCTTCGCTATCCAGGTTGGATTATTTCTTCTTACCAATGTGTTACATACATGAGGCGTGTGACGCACAACTGCTCCCCAGAGGTATTTCAGATCATTCTCACTCATGTTAACGATTAAGACCAGCAGACCACTCCCCCCACCCAGTTGGAGACTGAATGGTTATTACCTGGGGTTTCCCGAACTGGTGGAACACATACAAAAAGTTACCGAAACATACTTTGAAATAAATACTGACTCTGTGGACAGCCCAACAACGCTATGGGAGGCACTAAAAGCAGTATTGAGGGGTGAAATCATAGCCTGGACTGCAACCCACAAGAAAAAACACCTTGAAGCAATACGTGCAGCTGAAGCCAAGGTACGGAATGCAGAATCTGCTCACCTGGTCCATGACCTACCCGAGACACAACGTGCACTGCAGTTAGCACAGAAACAGCTACAGCACATAGCCTTAGACAATGCAAAACAAGCGCATGCAGCAATGCGAGCGAAAATATATGAAACTGGGGACAAGGCGGGGAAAATTCTGGCGTGGTTGGAGCGCAGGGACTTAGGCCTCACCCAAGTTAGGAAACTAACGACAGAAGAACCAGAGCCGCTAGTAACAGACCAGGACATAGCGGAGGGATTTGCTAAATATTACGCTGAACTGTACAGTGCACCACTTGCACTGCCACCGACCGATATATTAGAAGAAATTACCCTTCCTACCCTAGACGAGCAACAGGCAGTCCTACTAGAACAAGAAATCACAGAGGAAGAAGTAAACTGTGCAATGTCAGAACTTCAGTCAGGAAAGACCCCAGGCCCGAATGGTTTTCCTGTCGAAATATGGAAGAAAATAGGTGCAAACATAATCTCTCCACAACTACTGCGCCTCTTTCAACACTCGCGCTCGCAGGGTTGCCTCCCCCCCAGACCTCAGAAAAGCTACAATAATAGTTTTGCCTAAAACAGATAAGCCACCTGACAAGTGCAGTTCCTACAGACCCATCTCTCTTATAAACTGCGAGGCCAAAATACTGGCGAAAGTACTGGCCAATCGGCTGCAGCACGTCATACACACACTAGTGCACCTGGACAAATGCGGATTTATGCCACAAAGATCCACCAGGCAAAATATATATAGATTACACACAGCACTAGAAAAAACACCTAAGCTACCAAACCCCCTAGCCCTACTGTCCATAGATTTCGAGAAGGCTTTCGACTCTGTGCACTGGGAGGCAATTTGGGAAATTATGCGACGAATGGGCATAGGCCCTTACTTCATGAGTTGGATTAAACTACTATACCACCTTCCAGTAGCAGTAACAAGAGTGAATGGGTATACCTTCGAACCCTTCCAGCTAGGTAGGGGCACGCGACAAGGCTGCCCCCTGTCAGCTTTGATTTTTGCGTTGGCAATCGAACCTTTAGCAATCCTGTTAAGATCCACGCAAACATGGAGTGGCTTCAGGTGGGCGGACGGCTGGGAAGACAGAGTGTCTTTATACGCGGAAGATCTGTTAATTGATCTGGCGGACCCGCGAGTTTCCTGCCCCGTTGTGTCGCATTTACTAGAGAGATATGGCGCGTTCAGTGGACTCCGCGTCAACTGGTCAAAGTCCATACTATTCCCGGTGAAGCATATAGACATTGCGATACCAGATGTGTGCCCCTACCGTATTGAAAGGGAACAATTCAGATATCTTGGTATACAAATCTCACACAAACTAACGGACTATGTGGGAAAAAACTTACTTCCAGTGGCGACCAGGTTCAAGGATGATGTTCGCCACTGGATGTCCCTACCACTCACATTACTGGGACGTGCGGCACTCTTCAAAATGATGGCCCTCCCCCGTTTTCTCTACGTACTACAAAATGCACCACTATCAATAGCACCCAGTGAGTTCCATAAGATAGATCAAACACTTAGGAAGTTGTTATGGAAAGGGGGGCAACCACGAATGGCACTTACTACCCTACAAAGATCCATATGGGAGGGCGGGATTGGACTCTCCCGGCTACAGACCTACTACTGGGCCAGTCAAATGGCAATAGTGAATGACAAATTGCATGGGGATACCACTCTACCGCATAACATAATACTAGACACCGACGCACAAGAAAGACCCATCATGAGCCTCCTCTACCGGAAAAAAGAGCGACCCGCTGACCCATCCATGTTGTCGCATATAACCCTAGTCTGGGCAGACACACATAAATACCTAGGTTGGGTTAAAAAACGAACTCTAGCACAACCACTCTGGAACAACAGACATCTCCCGGAGGTGAACAAACTCCCTAAATGGCAAGCATGGGCCCAACTAGGTATTACGAAAATTGGCGATGTGATGAAAGAAAATGTAATAGCATTTGCGGATCTAGCTGCCACCTTTGCACTCCCTGCCAACGAACAATACCACTATATCCAACTCAAACATGCGTTGCAGGCCCATCTCCCTGAATTGAGTGACATACCTGATTACTCTCCACTAGAACGTAATGTATTCCCAGAACTGCTTAAACAGAAAGTCACATCGACTATGTACAGTGCTATTAACTACTTTGCTACGAAAGAGCTGTCGAGCCTGAAAGCCAAGTGGGAGAGGGAGGTAGGTGATATACTCCAAGAGGAATGGGTGACTGCGCTGATGTACCGCAGAGAATCAACTATCTCCTCCAGGCTTAGATTAATTCAACTGAAGATACTACATAGGATCTATTACCCAAGGGTGGCACTGTTCAAATGGGGAAAGGCTACGAATCCATACTGTTTGCGATGTAAGAGGGAAGAAGGCTCCTATTATCATATCCTGTGGGACTGTGCCATCATACAACAATACTGGCAACAGTGCTGTGATGAACTGTCAAGGGTAATGGGCAAGAGGATACTTGCAAATCCAAAGCAATTATTGCTGGGGATAGAAGGAGACATTGATCTAACGAGGTATGAGAGAGCGCTCTTATCTACCACCACTGCGATACTTAAAAGGTACATAGCGCAACTTTGGGGCTCCGAGAGGCCACCAAGCCTTGAACAATGG
Source organism: Ambystoma mexicanum (assembly GCF_040938575.1). NCBI lineage: Eukaryota > Metazoa > Chordata > Amphibia > Caudata > Ambystomatidae > Ambystoma > Ambystoma mexicanum. Next base: position 303,170,380 of record NC_090927.1, on the reverse strand, counting down.
ATCACGGGCGTGGATATCTGCATCACGATGGAAAACAGAGTTTATACTGCCAGGGTGTGCCCAGAAAAAGCACAAAAAATATGGCAAAGTTGGGAAGAGGCGCACTAAAAGTAACTTATAATATTGTACCGTTACGCTATCCAGAGACTTGCAGATGGACTGGTGGGTGTAATGCGAAAGGGACACAATGTTGTGGCATGTTTTGCAGCTCGTTGGTAAGGGACCACAGCGGGGAGTTGTTGGCGGGCGGGTATGGGAAGTTTTGTTTACCCCACTGTGTGGGGCTGTATGTTTTGTGTTTCCAAAAAACGAATAAAATGTGGTATTAAAAAAAAAACCAATGCAAAGACAGCCCTGTGCACCATGTCAGTCACTGAACTAAAAAGCTTCCTCAGCATGACAAACTACTCTGAGGTTTATCCAGTAGCCGACTACCCTCACAGCTGCTTCAGAACCAGACCAAAGCAGACACCCAATGAGTATGTACTGAACGTCACCAATTGGCATTCCAAAGCAACAAACATGCCCTATCACATGAGACCACCATGACATACTATGATGGCAAAAGGGAAACAGAATTTCTAGTGGATTTCAGCCCATATGGACTTGGTGCCATTCTGACTCAGATTTTTGCGTCAGGAAGCCCCCAACAGAGTCTGACAGCCACACCTTCAAACCGACAGAGCAGTGGTATTCTCAGATCGAAAGGGATGCCATCAGGGTATCCGGCACTTGCACATTTACACATATAGGCAGCTTTTCAAAGTGGTCACTGACCACAAGCCACTGCCCATCCTTCACAAGTCCACCCAAAGACCACCCACGCAGATTGACAAGTGGTTGATGCAGCTACAAAGCTGATTCCACCCTTAAGTCCACATTTAGTATCAGCAACCGTGCTGACGTCTTATCCTGTCACCCACGTGAAGCTGCAGCCCATGCGCAAAAGAGAGGCTGAACGCACAGAAGAACATGAGTGCATGGTTTTCAAAGTGGCAGCCCCTAATGCAGTAAGACCCGACGAGTTAGCAGCAGAGCCACTGAAAAATGAATGCTTCAGGATGCGCTCCGAGCCACTGAATTAAGGGTATTGGAGAAATGCCCCTAGGACCCTATCCACTCCCCACGTTCAAGGGGCATCTGACTGCCATTATGACAGTCAGCAGAGAACATTTAAAGTCATCAGAAGGACTATTATATCGAGGCATGAGAATAGTTGTGTCCAACGTCCTCACAAACTGAGATACAGTGGTAGCTCACAAAAGTCACCAAGCAATTGTCAAAACCAAAGCCTGGTTTCCTGTGATTTAAGAGTGTCAGGGTGCTCAGGTCCAAGGCGCAGGAGCGAAGCAGTACCAACCACCCCCTCAATGGTCTCAGTGTCTGCAAGTCAAGGCTTACACAGACCTCTGTAACCAGAGCGGGGAAGGAGGGTTAGGAGCTCGATGAGTGGATAGGTAGCGGGATTTTTAGGTTAACCGGATTGAGGGGTAGGAAGAAGTTATGGATGGGACTGGGGATTGTAGGGTAAACGATGACTGCACACTTTTCCTGAACTGGTTGCTGCAAGTGTGTTTAACACCTTTACATGTAAAGGTGTTTCCCTTCACACCACATTGCCCTTCAACATATCATGTACATTCTCCTCAGAACACAAAGTTAAAACAAACATGGATTGATAAACAAGATGTGAGTCCTGTTACATTTTCATGAACAAAAGTCTCGTGCACAAGCACACTTAGCTTATACTTCTGTCCTTAAGTCCTGTCCTGCAAAGGCTGTCGAGTCCTGTGCCACGTCCTTGCGGTCAGGTGATCGGATGCACACTAAAAGGAAAGAACAAAGGACAAGCATTAGCGTGTGCCTTCTGATTCTGTCAGTCTCTCACTCTCCCAAACACACTCTACACGCATTCAGCATTCCGTGCATTCAAAAAATTTCCAGGTTCCTTTGGGGTGCGCTGCCGCACGTGGCCTTCAACCCCCCAGGATCTATATTTTGCCAGTATTCGGTCTTCCTTCAGACCGACTGCCTTTTGGCACTGTAATGCGCTCCCGCCTCGTGCGCCTTTCCGGCTTATGTTCCACGAGACAAATAGTATCGTCTTTCGCCTGCACACAATCACAGAGCAGAACTCTTTCCCCCGAACCCCGCCCACTTAGCTCCTAAGTGCCGGCGCAGGGGGCTCTGGAGGGGTTGGGATGTGCCCCCCTGCGCTTCCCCCTTAGGTCCCAAACACTCCGTGGGCTGAGCGGTACTTATCTTTATGAAGCGAGGGGCCGGATGGTTCCTCCGGAGGCTCTGGGCCCCTCGCGTGTGAATTCCGAGGAGCTGCTGGGCACACGTCCACTCTCCTCGATGTCTCGAGCACAAGCCCCGTGCCTTGGGGCTTGCGCATGCGCACTCGCGCGCCACACCCAGCGCGGCTTCCCATTGGCTCGCGAATCCGCAGAGCATGCTGGGAAATGTAGTCCTGGCGTGCCAAATGCTGGGATTTGTAGTTTTGGGCGGCAATTCGTCTACAGAAAGGGCATAACAGCCTTTTTAAGTAAAGTAGCTTTCTGGGTCTAGGTTTCTTCATGGTCGCTGGCCCTACACTTCCAACAGTACATGATCTATGGCTAGTCCTGCCCCTGACAGCACTCCCCCCCACGAAAGGCAGGGCCCCCGGGTTTATCAGGGTAGTTTCTATGAAAAGTGCGCAGTAATCTTGGTGCATGCATATGATGTGAGGGTTCCCAGGAGCGGTCTTCGGGCCCGTACCCCACCCAATCAATCAAATAATACAGTTGTCCATTCTTTAATATCTTGGAGTTCAAAATGGCTCGTACTTCGTATTCAGGTTCCCCCTGTACGAGTACGGGAGGTGGTTTTTGGGTACGTGTGCCACGGGAAGCTGGTTTTAACAGCGATGTATGGAAGACAGGATGGATTTTCATCTGGGATGGCAGAGTCAATCGAACCGCTACTGGGTTAATTACCTTTTCTATGCTAAACGGGCCCAAGTAACGGGGTTGTAACTTTTTGGGCCCCTCTAGTCGTAAATTGCGGGTGGACAACCACACTAGGTCGTTCTTATGATACACTGGGCTGACACGTCGATGTTTATCTGCATAGATTTTATATGTCTTTTTAGCTCTTACGAGATTAGCCTGCACCTCCTTCCAAACCTGCTCTATTCCGATCCGTTGTCCTGCCAATGTAGGCAGTACTGCTTCTGCTGTTGGCACGGATAAAGGTAAGATCCGTGGATGTCTTCCATACAGGCAGAAGAACGGGGACCGTTTTGTGGAGGAGTGAACAGCATTGTTATATGCCAATTCTGCTAGCCAAGTGTGTTGAACCCATGTTGTCTCTCGTCCTGCGGCCAAGCAGCGTAGGAACTGTTCAAGCCCCTGGTTCACGCGTTCGGTTTGGCCTTCTGTCTCAGGATGATAACCCGAGGACAGTCGGACTTCCATACCGATGATGTTACAAAACTCGCGCCAGAACCTGGAAGTAAACTGCGGTCCCCTATCCGTTATCACACGGCATGGGAGGCCATGAAGGCGGACCACATTCTGTAGGAATAATTCAGCAATTTCCTTGGCTGTCGGGACCCCTTTACAAGGGATGAAGTGAGCCATTTTTGAAAAGGCATCCACCACCACCAGTATTGAGGTGTAGCCCTGCACTTGTGGGAATTCGACTATGAGGTCCATAGTAACTGTGTGCCATGGTACAGTAGGAGTCGGCAAGGGACGAAGAAGACCTGCGGGTTTCTGATGATCGGCCTTGTTTTGGGCGCAAATTGTACATTGTCGCACGTATTGTTGAACATCAAGTCGCCACTTTGACCACCAGAAATGCCTTGCTACCAATTCTAATGTTTTTGTCTTACCAGGGTGACCAGCTAGGGATGAATCATGGCACCAGGAAATAGCCTTTTCTTGTAGATGGGTTGTGGGCAAGTACAAGGATTGTCCATGATACGGAAGCCCATCTTTAATGGTATGCTGGGAGTCTTGTTTGCACCACTGATGCAGATCGTGCATGGAGAGTTCTTGTCGGATACTCTCGAAAAGGTTAGTGGTTAAGCCCACTATTCGCTGCGGAGAAACTATTGGCCGGGACACTTTTTCTATTTCCTTAAGGACTTTTTCCGGATAGCGAGACAAGATGTCAGCTTTCCGATTGTTAGTTCCGGGTCTGTAAGTGATAATAAAATCAAACTCAGCAAAATATTGGGCCCAGCGCAGCTGACGCGGACTCAAGGTCTTGGCAGTCCTAATAAATTGGAGATTGCGGTGGTCGGTAATAACCGTCACGGTGTGACGTGCCCCCATTAAATAATGCCGCCACTCGCTAAACGCTGCCTTTATGGCCAATAGCTCCCTATCTGCTATGATGTAGTTAACCTCTGCGGGGAGCAGTTTCCTCGAGTAATAGGCCACAGGATGTAATAGGCCCGTCTGAGGATCTCGTTGGGACAATACAGCCCCTAGTGCATAGCTGGAAGCGTCTGTTTCCACCACAAATGGCTGGGACAAGTCTGGATGTTTCAGTACCGGAGCATCAGTAAAGGCCTTCTTGAGTCGTTGAAATCCTTGTTCAGCCAAGGCGTCCCAAACAAACGGGCAGCCTTTACGTAGAAGTCTCGTGATTGGGGTAACCAGCTCAGAGAAATTCTTGACAAACCTTCTATAGAAGTTTGCAAATCCTAAGAAGGATTGCACGTCTTTTACATTGGCTGGTGGGGCCCAATCTAGAACGGCCTGTACCTTTTTGCGATCCATTTGCACGCCTGTCGGAGTTAGGTAATAACCCAAGAATTCCACTGTGGTCTGGTGAAATTTACATTTCTCTAATTTGGCATAGAGTTGGTGTTCCCTCAACTTTTGTAGGACAGCGCGTACATGCTGGATATGTTCTTGGAGACTATGGGAATAGATGAGGATGTCATCAATGTACACAACGGCACATACATCCAGATATTCTCTAAGAACCTCATCTAGGAAGTGTTGGAAAGCAGCGGGTGCGTTACATAGACCGAACGGCATAACCTGATAGTCGTATAATCCAAATTTTGTTCGAAAGGCGGTTTTCCATTCGTCACCTTCGCGCACCCGCACTAGATGGTATGCGCCACGAAGATCCAGCTTAGTATAGATGACCGCGTCCCTAACCTGATCTAGAAGGACTGGGATGAGTGGAAGTGGGTAACGGTTTTTGATGGTTATCCGATTCACCCCGCGGTAATCTATGCAAGTCCGAAGTTCCCCGGACTTCTTCGGTACGAAGAACAAAGGGGAGGATACCGGTGAGTTAGAGTGTCTAATAAAGCCGTTCTGCAAATTGGCTGTTATATACTCTCGGAGGTGCTCGTTTTCAGCCTCGGTCAAGGCATATATACGACTGCATGGTAACGTAGCCCCTGGTTCTAGGTCTATGCGGCAGTCGAATACCCGATGTGGGGGTAAGGTTTCAGCGGCCTTCTTGTTAAAGACGTCTATGTAATCGGAGTATTCTGCGGGCAGTTCCTCCGGGTGCACCTCGGGTTGACCACCCGTAATGCTTACAACTTGAGGGGTCGAGGATATCGGCCGCTTACAATGCTCCTGACAATAGGAAGAACTAAGTTCTACCAATCCGGCGGTCCATTGAATCTGAGGGTCATGTTTTCTCAGCCAAGGTAACCCTAAAATAAGGCCGAATTGCGGGGCAGCAATTAAGTCGAAGGCAATATGTTCCCAATGCCCATCTCCGCTACTTAGGGTCACTGAAATAGTGTTATGTGTAATAGGTCCGGAACAAAGAGGCGTACCATCAACAGCGCGCACGGGTTCAGGCTTTGCTTTTTGCTGCGTAGGGATACCCAGCTTGACTGCAAACTGGGTGTCTATGAAATTGCCTGTTGCACCAGAGTCAATCAACATGGTGACCTCTTTTAATAGTCCCTGAAACCCTAGACACCCCCTTAACAAGACATGTGGGGAGAAATTGGGACAACCTGTAATTGGGGCCCTGCTATTGGTCAGGCTCGGCCGGGTAACCCCCACTACCGGCGAGCCGAAGCGTTTCCCTGAGTTTTGGGCTTGGTGGGGCATTCGCGAACGAAATGTCCCGACTTCCCACAGTACATACAAACACCATCCTTTCTCCTCCGTTCTTTTTCTTCTTTGGATAGGGGACCTCGGACTGACCCAATTTGCATTGGCTCATCTCCGTCAGACTTGTCCATTGTCCCTCGTGTCCCTTTAGACTGATCAAACCTTGTTACTGAAAGTGACTCCCCTTTTTTCCTATCCCCCCGTCGTTCCGCCTGACGGTGATCCAACCGCATGGCCAAATCGATCATATCTGAGCATTCTCGGGGTTGGGGGTCAACTTGGGCGATAAGGTCTTTAATATCATCCCTTAGCCCCTGATAAAATAGGGACATGCATTTGTCGCGCGGCCACTCGGCTTCGGCTACTAATCGATTAAACTGGGTGACATACGTCACCAGCTCCTTATTCCCCTGCCTCAAAGTCAGCAATTCCCGATCCTTACACAATGTGGAAGCCCTTCGGTTAAATATTTTCTCGAAGTCACTAAGAAACTCATCCCAGTCATATAGGATTGTGTTATCTTTTTGTACCAAGGGGTTTGCCCATGCTGCAGCATCTCCTGTAAGGTAGGAGATAACGAATGCAGTCCTAGATTGATTTGATCGGAATGCTGCCGGTTTCGTAAGGAAATGGAGGCGGCACTGCGTGATAAAAGTGGAAAATGTCTGGGGATCTCCACCATATCGCTCAGGTGGTGCTAGGGGAACTACAGGTTCCGGGGTGACTTGCACCTGTACCGGTGCATGACCTGGTAAGGGTGCGGTTTGGGCTGCCAAACTACGCACCTGCGCGGACAAGGTGGCATAGTCCTGTCTGGACGCAGCCAACTCGCTCTGCAAGTCTTGCAAGACCTTGGCAATCTCCTCCATGACGGTAACGGGGGTTGGCTACCCCGCTCGGGCGCCTGAATATTACGTGGGCTTGTGCTTCTGTCAGGGTGCTCAGGTCCAAGGCGCAGGAGCGAAGCAGTACCAACCACCCCCTCAATGGTCTCAGTGTCTGCAAGTCAAGGCTTACACAGACCTCTGTAACCAGAGCGGGGAAGGAGGGTTAGGAGCTCGATGAGTGGATAGGTAGCAGGATTTTTAGGTTAACCGGATTGAGGGGTAGGAAGAGGTTATGGATGGGACTGGGGATTGTAGGGTAAACGATGACTGCACACTTTTCCTGAACTGGTTGCTGCAAGTGTGTTTAACACCTTTACATGTAAAGGTGTTTCCCTTCACACCACGTTGCCCTTCAACATATCATGTACATTCTCCTCAGAACACGAAGTTAAAACAAACATGGATTGATAAACAAGATGTGAGTCCTGTTACATTTTCATGAACAAAAGTCTCATGCACAAGCACACTTAGCTTATACTTCTGTCCTTAAGTCCTGTCCTGCAAAGGCTGTCGAGTCCTGTGCCACGTCCTTGCGGTCAGGTGATCGGATGCACACTAAAAGGAAAGAACAAAGGACAAGCATTAGCGTGTGCCTTCTGATTCTGTCAGTCTCTCACTCTCCCAAACACACTCTACACGCATTCAGCATTCCGTGCATTCAAACATTTCCAGGTTCCTTTGGGGTGCGCTGCCGCACGTGGCCTTCAACCCCCCAGGATCTATATTTTGCCAGTATTCGGTCTTCCTTCAGACCGACTGCCTTTTGGCACTGTAATGCGCTCCCGCCTCGTGCGCCTTTCCGGCTTATGTTCCACGAGACAAATAGTATCGTCTTTCGCCTGCACACAATCTCAGAGCAGAACTCTTTCCCCCGAACCCCGCCCACTTAGCTCCTAAGTGCCGGCGCAGGGGGCTCTGGAGGGGTTGGGATGTGCCCCCCTGCGCTTCCCCCGTAGGTCCCAGACACTCCGTGGGCTGAGCGGTACTTATCTTTATGAAGCGAGGGGCCGGATGGTTCCTCCGGAGGCTCTGGGCCCCTCGCGTGTGAATTCCGAGGAGCTGCTGGGCACACGTCCACTCTCCTCGATGTCTCGAGCACAAGCCCCGTGCCTTGGGGCTTGCGCATGCGCACTCGCGCGCCACACCCAGCGCGGCTTCCCATTGGCTCGCGAATCCGCAGAGCATGCTGGGAAATGTAGTCCTGGCGTGCCAAATGCTGGGATTTGTAGTTTTGGGCGGCAATTCGTCTACAGAAAGGGCATAACAGCCTTTTTAAGTAAAGTAGCTTTCTGGGTCTAGGTTTCTTCATGGTCCCTGGCCCTACAGTTCCAACAGTACATGATCTATGGCTAGTCCTGCCCCTGACAGCGAGCTTTGAGAACTTAAATATTGAGTTGGATTGTTGCGTAAGATACAGACAACAGAGTCTCTTTACTAAAAATAAAATGTTTTTTTTTTGTCACGATGGACTAAGGCCTAACTTGCTCTATGCTAAAGTGGGACTTCCCTACCTAAAGAAACTATGGATAGTCTGTGTCATTACGTTTAACTCAAAGGTCTGTCTGTGTCCAAAACCTATACTTGCCCTCACAACTAAAGATATACAATGTGTAGGGATGTCAGCAACACAAATAAAACAGTGTTCTAGCATAAAGTTCCAAGCTTCTTCAGCTCCTGGCTTACCTTTCCACAAAAAGTCCTCAGGGTTCGCTTCCCCAAGAAGGCAGATTTTCAAGCTTCAAAACCAGTCAGTTCAAATCTCTCACCTTTCAATATTGGCTCCAAATCAACTGTATAACCCATCAGGCTTTTCAATAGTTCACACAGAGTTCTCCTTTCTTTAATCACTTCAACACTTGTTAGGCAAAACAGCTTCAGTATCTTAACTTTCCTTGGTTCTTTCCAAGCAGGGGTTACTCGGTCTAGGCAGTTGTTGGACCACACGGTCTACCCATTACAGATCATGCAGCCAATAATCCTTGGCACTTTTTTTTATATTCACATGTTCTCATTGGACTTCCTTGCCAACAGAAGCTTTCTCTCTGAACCTGTGTCACTAGTCCACTTTTGATTCTGTTTTTCCTTGGCAGTCTCTTGACTCTAGCACAACGTGACTTTCAGACAACTTGCTTTGTGGTGTTTGTTCCTTTTCACCACCTTGCTTTCATATTGTCCATAAGTGCTCATGACTTGCTATTCACTTATTCCATAAGTGCTCATTACAGGCTTTCACTTTATTCATACTTTCACATTGTCCATCAATGTATCTCTTGCTTTCACTTACTCCATAAGTACTCATCACTGGTTTTCATTTTGTTCATAATTTCACATTACTTTCTTTTCACTTGTGCAGTGTTTTCATATACTTTGCATACCTTCTTCTAGTTCGGCATTCACTAATACTGTTTGTAACTCAAAAGTACTTTGCAGATTGTTCTGTATGCATATTTCTTCCATTTGGTGTCTCCAGAGCCATTCATTATAAGTTTTCATTCGATCAGCTTTTTCCTCTGCCCAAATCCAGCTCCTGGAGAGCCCCGGCATGAGTGTTCCCTCTGCCACTCACCGGTGTACGGCCTCTCCGCCGGGTACCTTCTGTTTCTTGTCCGGTATTCTCTGATGAGCAGCGCTCACCTCTTTCGAACCTTGCTGCTGCGGTCGGCAGCAAACTGGAGTCTTCTGTGTCCCCGTAAAGACTGGAGGAGGGTACTTCTGCCCTCTATATGGTTCGGACAAAGGCACAAAGCACCCCAGCCAATGTTCTCTATATGGTAGCTTGGATGAGCAACCAAGGCTCAAGCACCCAGGAGGTGATGCAGCCTGGTTCTTAAGTACAGCAAGTCCCCAAGCCCCCACAAAGGAATGTCCACACACTATGTCAGGTGATAACACAGCTTCTTTATATAACATAAGGTTCAGTAAAATATATACATATAAATAATAGCACTTTGTACTGAGGCAGTTCTATTCAAAGAAGGCAAATATATACAATCTATGTGGTACCACACAGTACTTAAATTCAGTAATAAATGCACCAACTGCAGACAGTTTTAAATAGGCATGTGTTCTTAAGTGAGGTATAACAGCATAGATTGGGCGATAAAGTCAGGGTAGTTGTGAACATTGGAGAATTCTTTCTTTTAGACTAGACAAACAAATCTGTGTGAGGATCCCCCCCAAGTTAGGGAGTAACTTATCTTGTCTTTTACAGCCAAGTCCAAAAAATGTCAATAACACTCTACTTTCTCTTGAAAGGTTCTACCACACTGTAGTACCTGAAAGGCCACAGGAGATCAGGATCCAAGACAAATCTGGGACCCCTGGATGACTCCTGAGGCTAGAAGATACTCTTCCTCTACACAGTACCTTTGGTGCCTTGGCAGGCAAAGTGGCAGAGTTTCTCGGTTTCACTCGACGATTCCCCTTGTTGATGGACCCCCTTTGGAAGAAGGAGCCACTGGGATGCGGAGTCCAAAAAGAAAAATTGAACCAAAGTCTTTCTGAAGTGCATAAGTTTTGCTTTTTACAGTGCTCTCCGTTGTTCGATGATTTCTCTGACCGTAGGGCTCCTGGAAAGATGAAACTTGCTGTGGGCCCCTCAAAGGCTTAGCAGATGAGAGTAAGACCCTTGGGAACCTTCGATGACTTCTGGTGGCGACGGGTGCAGAGGTCACTTTTGGTGTCAGGTTTCAGAATATCGCGTTTTCCACTTTTCGGTTCTTCGGTGCTGCAGCCGCAGCACTGACCTCTGGATGGCTTCTGGTGACCTGGACTCGACCACTGGAGTGGACCTCGGGATGTCTTTGTTGGATTCTGGTGGCGGGAAACCCACCAGCAGACATTCCTCTGCACTCCGTGATCCTGGTCCTTCTACGGTGGGAAAAAGTGGTCAGTGATGATGGCAAGGATGTCCCTTGAAGTATTCTTCAGCAGTTTGCAATTTTCGCAGCTCCGGTGTCAAGCAGCACTATGCCAGGGTACCCCCTTTTACTGGCCAATAGACAGCAACAGGCTTCCAGTGGTCACAAACACTCCTCTAGACCCTGGGGGACACCAATGGACGTCTTTGGCTACAGATGTCCGGGCACTTCTCTTCTGGATTCACCAAGACCCCTTCTCCAGACGGCAGGTACACAGGACTGGCTTCCAGCGTACTTCTGATAAAGAACAGCAGGTTGCATCATGATCGCTTGTCGCTCGGGGAGAGGTCCCCTATGCAGGTACTCTCTTGGATCAGTCCTTGGAGCATCACTGCAGCAGACTCCAGGGATCCGCTTTGGTTTCGACTTCAGCTTCCGAACAAATTGGTGAGTGCAGGGACACTATTTCTACAGATTTGTTCCTCATTCACTCAGGCTGAGCCAGGTTCAGTCAACCAATCACGCAGAAGGACATTTACACAGGCAGGCATCAAATCAGGCTCACAGGGTTTCAGGTCATTCACTCCACCCAGACACCCATAACAAAGAATGTGGATTGGGGTAAGAACCCAGTCTTTAAGCACACTACACTGCATTCATACCAGTTTCAGTCAGGGCTCTCTCGAGCATTGTGTCACACCCAGAAACCAGACACCCACAACATAGAATGTGAGCTGGCTCCCAACTCCATTCACACAGGTCCCACCCCAAGGGTTTACCCACAACACATGGTCCCTGGGAAGGCTCCAGTCAGTGTGACCGGAGGCAGAGCCATATATGGTATTTCCACCCAACAGCCAGTCAGGGGGAAGAGACGGAGTCAGGGCTTTCCAGGATTTTGGGAAACCGGGTAACGGGCAATAGAACCCAAGACACCACAGTGGCCATCTTGCCTTTCTTCAGGAATCCATTGATTCCCATGGTAGGGTCTGGGTGTCCCAAAAATATAAACTCTGAGCCTCTGCCAAGTCAGCATGTAGCTGTCACCAGCCCAAAAACACACATAAGGGGTACAAGGGTGTACCCCCACCCATGGGTGCCATAAGTGTATCTGACGGGTGTTATCCACCAAAAGTAAAACAGGAAGAGCTGCACTGCCATAGGTCCAGGCTGGACATGGACTAAGAGGCCCTGTCCCACCAAAAGCATTTCCAGCATCACAGTCCCACAGCTCTGGCTGCGGACAAATGGCACAGGGGCCTGTAGGGCTCTCGACTCTCTCGCGGCCTGCTCAGGCCTCTTCATCTTCCTCACCCCTCTGCAGAGTTCAGCATCCTTTTCACCAGCCCCTCTCCAGCTTGCTCCATGTCGTCTCAGTCTTAAAGAAATATAAATGTGGGACAGTTTGTGTGTGTGAAAGAGGGAAAGACTGACAATAACCTACAAAGCGGGGGTAGGGTAGGGTGTATTCTGACAAGGGAAAGGGGGATAGCATGTCCCACCTAAAGACATCCTCTTCCCGCTCCCCAAGGTCCCTCCACCTAAGTGATCCTTCCTTGCATTTCCACCCCCCGGTTCGGGATCGAAAAGTGATCGCTTTTCCCTGGCCACCTGAGTGGAAGATCCAAGGGTAGTATATGGGAGGATGCCCTCGGGTTCCTCACACTAGCCTACAGGAGGGGGCATGCTTCGCAGTTATTCCGAAAAACAGGAGCAGGGTACCCAATGATGTAAAGAATGTGCTGACTTCTGTTCCTCGAACGCTTAGGAGTCCATCATTGGTGAATCACCCCTTATTGGGCCAAAGAAAACTCAGACGCTGAAGTGTTACATGTGCACCCTGCTTAGATTATCCACATCGCAACTGAAAGGTAGTAGGACATTGGGTATGAGATGTATACATTTTTACTCATTCATCCACTGGGTGCTGTCCAGCTGCCCTGCTCAACAGAGACAAGGTTAGTACAACAATCCCCACGCATGTACCATGGGTTCGCTTCCACTAGAGCCAGTGGCAATACAAAGCCGCTGACAACATGGCCTAAAGTTAGATAAAAATATTACTCTGCATGCTCCTGAAGCTGACATTGAAATTGGGGGCACAGTCCTTATGCAGTATCACCAACTCAGAGAGAAAGCAGACATGCCATTTGAAAAAACCTCACTGACGGTCAAGCACTATCATGGGACACAACAGCTGAGAAACGTCAAGGATCGGTCACCAGGAACATACACCACTTCAATAGACTAAGTGGCCCACTACGGGCTGCGACCCCACAATGGTCTGAGCACACTGATCAAACACTCCTGAGTGAAGCAGAGGAAAATCTGGCTGATGATCATCTAGGTCACATTCTTGAAATGTAAACCACCAGGAGGCCGGAGACCCCAACACTAGCCAACCAAAATCCAACAGCCACCAGAACTTTGCAGACTGACTTGAGCAAATTAGATCCCTGCTACCTCTTCTGACGAGACCAATGTTTTCCAGCCAAGTTGCAGGACTATGACCTCAGCCATTGATTTGAGTACCATTAGCCAAAAATCAGGCTCCCTAATTAACACAAGACATTTACATTGAATCTGAACTTTTGGAGGGATTGTACAGAGCGCTGTGCACTGTAGGCTCTCATTGGTGCCTTTAGACAGGGAAGAACTAGCCTGTCAACAGCAACAGGATATCTGCAGTCTTTAAAGGTCAGCTTTGGACTAGAGCCTTGACATTGACCTGGACATGACTGTTTGACCCTAGCCTCTGGGAATACATGAGCTATAAGAGCCTCCGTTCTGTCCTGAGTCTCAAACTTTTCGAACGAATGGGCACAAGTGATCTTCTGTGCCCACGTTTTGGCTCACCGGATTGGCAAGAAGGATAGTCTGATTTTTCATGGGTAGAAGATGGGGATCCCAGCTTAAGGATGGCTAGGCTAATATAAGGAGGGGGAGAGGAGCATCAAATCAAAGTAACTTTTAAAGGGAACACGGTTGGGCCATTGTTTGATTCCGGGAGTAAACTGACGGCCATTCCTTCGGGACTGGTATTTCCAGAACTGTTCAAAATGGACTGTCTAATTCAAATCACCTTTTTCCACAGAGACCTGGAACTCAATCAAAGGCCCAGTTAGAACCTGTGTTGCATGGAGGAGGCAGTAATGCCAGGGCTACCTGAACCTTTAGTCCTAGAGACCGACCTTCAGAGTTTTGTTTCTGCTAGCTAAAGTCAGGCTCAAACCCAAACTCAGAAAACTTCAGTGGATTTCTAGATTTCCATTCCAAAGAGGATACAACTATTTCCTTGAGCAGGAATAGGAAGCCAGGAAGAACTACCAGCAGGAATTTTGTTGGTGGGGCCAAGGGATTTTGAAGAACCAGGATCCTGTTCCCAAATTGTCAACTGGTATAGCCAAAAAGCTAGGATTCTTCAAGAAATAGACTCCAGGAAAACAAATCTAGGGGGTGGGGGTAAGGGTTTCAAATGGAAAGAATGGGTTGTAACTAAGTACCATTGAGTGTGGAGAAAGCGAAAGAAGGCTGAAGGAGACTGCCCCTATGTAAGATCAACCCCACAGGTGGTGCATGACAGATCTCTCGGTGCATCTCTCCCATTCCCAGCCTCTTTGCTCATGCCAAAAATCACCCAAAATAGAATGATAGTGTTTGCCACTGGTTTCTGGGCACGTGCATGCACAACTAATAAGGGTGGCCCGCGAACAACCAACAGAGGACCATCTCTTAGTCATACATGCTGACTTTAAAGACATGGCTCAGATCACTATCAGCCGACAGCAGGAAGAAAGAAACCACATGCCAGGAAAAAAGAGAGCCATTGCCGGATCAAGTGGCTGCTCTGACTGGGCCGCCTAATTCCAAGATGGCAGCCCAGTTTGTTATACCCTTGGTTCGCTGGCCAATCATTGGTGACTAGAGGTTCCTCTGCAACATCAGGGGTGGGTTTGGAGTCGAATGTCATAAGCCAATTTGAGAAGTGACTTATGACATTGGATCAGACCTGAGATCCTTAAGTCCTCACTGGTGCTCCCTCTCAGCCACTTAGCAAACACTTTACCCCATGACATAGGATATAAGAGGCAGTACTTCAGGGTTGGTGTGGGAGTTTGAGGTTCCATGTCTTTTCATTGAAAAAAGTTTAATCTAATTTTTTTTCATCTAAGGACATTTTTCAACGGAAATGTGTACATATAATTCACCGAATTTATTACTTTTTGTGTGTGTTTTCTGCCCTTTAAAAGACCCCAAACATTCCCATATATATATATATATATATATATATATATATATATATATATATTTTTTTTTTTATTTTTTTTTTTAATTGGGGGGGTCCCCTCCCCAAACCCCCTTTTTCCAAATTTTACCATTTACCCCACCAAAACACACACACACACACATATATATTTTACATATATTTTAAATAAGATTTTTTTTTCGCTGAAACATCTTTCAATTAAACATTTTTCACTGAAAAGACTGTATGCCATGTTTGAAGACAGTCAGAGGGTTTGACACAGAGCGAAGGGAAGATCAAGAAGAGGAATATTTGTGAGGTAGACTAGATCAGCAGTAAGGTGGAGGCAAGGAGTGGTTAGAAATAAGGGAGGAAGGAGACCATGAGAAGGGATAGATTGGGAAAGGGAAAGATGATGACGAGGAAAGAATATAGTAAGCAAGACAACTACAAAGAGGGAAAGAGGAAGACCACCAAAGGGGTGTGTGCTATTAGTAGGAAGCGGGGAGTAGACCGTGGTAGAAAGTGAGGTCCAGAAAACCAGTCCAGCATTGGCAAAGCCAAGAAGGCCGACAAACATAAAGGCGGGTCAGGTGGTAAAAGGTGGAGCCAGTGGGACCTAAGGTAGGAAGGGGCTGTGGCAGCTGAGCTAAGAAAATTGAAAGCTTTGATGACCTGCTGCCAAGAGCTTTAAGGGTCAAAACCTAAGCGCAAATGAACAAGCACCCCACATTGAGGCTTTAGAGCGAATATGGTTGAATTGCCAAGTCCAACAACAACACTTAAGAATTCTTACCCAAAGACGAGCAACTGAAACCACAAGACAGAAACCGGTTAACTGATACCCATTGACTGGTGGGATTGGTAAGTGCCACATGCCACAAAAACATTTTAATAGCAGAATGGCGAACCTGACGGATACCTTGGATACTTTGTATCAAAAGCTTCAAAAGCAGAACTGAGCCTGCAACTGGTTCCTACAAGAATGAGCCCTAGAAGTTGTGCATTTCAAGAAATTTCCCTAGACCCGGAATTATACCCATGTCCTGGAAATTAACCCAGGACACACTGGGGGAAATAACAGCCTGTCAATGGCAAAGGGACATAAAAGGTCTAGGAAGGCAATCCTTTACCTAGAGGCTTGACAAGGAATTGGACGACACTATTTGACCCACGCCTCTGGAAACCTAAAAGACTTTTGAATCACACCAGGGCCCCCCTGTCCAGTATTAGACCCCAAAGAACTGGGATGGGCCTGATATCTGATTTTGACAAGCGGGAGTCATCCCTAACTAGGCCTGTGAGTGACTTTGTGTCATTACTGGCAAGCTGTAGTTTAATGTGTTACCAAAGGGAACAACATTAACAAAGACTGTCCATATGCCATATGAAGATTGCCTCTATTTATATGTCCAATTGCGTTTACGTAGACTAATCCTGCCCTGGTTGTCAATTATCTTCCAATCCTGGTCTGTAAAGCACATCAAACCTGTGTTGTTACCGCACGATTGCCTCTTTAATTGATTGTTTATCTTCAACAATTTAGGGAGCCATCAGATTGATACACAATAGCATAAGACACTTACCAAGGATAGTAAAACTGCTTTTTCATATCACAGCGCTATTATTAAGGCCCAAGCAATTTTCCTCAATGTCGGGTGCCCAGATTTAACACCAAGTAACTATTTACTAACCAGGAAACCTTGTATCGCTACCCACACATTATCATCCCATCTTGTATTCCCCTAATAATGTCAAAGTATATTCTACTTCATGCTGCAATAATAGTAGTGGCACTGCAATTAAACAAGATGAAAACCAGGAATTATTGAATTCTCAGATGTTCTGCCCCAGTGGTGCCCCCGTTTTTCTGTTGTTCCTTGTGAAGCCAACAATCTTTTCCATATTTCAAAAAAGCAATGGTTATTTTTGCAGAATGTGACCCCAGGCCAGTATAGTTTATTCAAATTATGGGCATCTGTTTTACCCCCTCTAAAAGCTAAAGTTTCCAACTTTCTTTAAAAAAAGCTACTATTGAAAACCCCCTGAAAACGTTTTATTAGACTATGGGCCTCATTACGAGGATGGAGGTAACCATGCCCATGCCCATTTAGGGAACCCGGACCCGGAACATCCCCATTCCCATTCGAGCCCCCATAGTTTTCAACAGGAATGGGGATGATGCTAAGAACGGGCCCGTTAATGACAACCACTCCTGCCACCATCTGTAAAACCGGTCACCGCTTTCTCTCCGTAATCTCATTTTACATTTTTTTAAATTTTTTTATTTTTTTAATTAAATTTTTAAAACAGTTAATCCAACAATAACAAACAAGAGAAAAGGAGTGCATATATCAATTCATCAAAAGTTAAATCCAGTTCCCTTCCCTTAAATCCCTCCCCATTCAACAAAGCATAACAATACATTATCAATTCATCAATTCAATTTCAGCTAGATCATGAGCAAATTCAATTATCAACAATCCTTTGGGGAACAATGCAAGTGTAAACATAGAGTAAGGGGAAGAAGAAATGAGATAAAAACATAAAAAAAATCAACAGATTGGAGCCTGTGCAATCCTTAGCAGTATCTTTCTGTGCAAAGTAAGCAATTTCAAGCCTGTCAGGAGTTCATAAAGTGTCTCAGTAAGTTTGGCCGAAAGAACAGCTGCTCTCTGTCCGACACATAGTACAGGAAAGGGTTCCAGATCCGCCTGAACTTCGAGAGCTTCCCCTCTAGCATGGCAGTGAGCTTTTCAAGACCCATCAATTCCCACACCTTCACCCACCAATACGCCACCTGTGGCCCTTCCACCGATTTCCAAAATCGAGCTCTTGTGATTCGCGCAGCGATGAGTAGCTGAGCGATTAGAGCTGCTCTAGAACCCGTCATCGGGAAGGACCCATCTTCAGGCAAGTCACCCAAGATTAGTATACGCAGGTCCATAGGAAGTAGCTTGCCAGTAACCTCCTTGATCTTGGAACAGATCTCCAACCAGTAGGCCTGGATAACCGAACAGTGCCACCACATGTTAGGGAGAATTCTCTGAAAAGGCTAATTTCCCAAACCTAGTGAGTCCCCCAGCAACTTTGCTGGATTTTTGGGGTTTATTTTTTTCTCCTGCTAAGAGTGAGACTCTTTTACTCCCACTCTTAGACATGATTTGAGGTGTTCTTTGTCTTTCCATGTGTTTTATGGGCTATGGGGTCTTTTACTCCATAGGGTCTCATGTGTTTTTGATGTGGGTTACACAGCATCCTCCGTGCCGTATCCCAGGGGTGTCGTAGCGACCCCCAAACATAGACTCCCTACCCTGGGACTGACTACTGTCTCCCAGGGCATGTAAAGTCACCATTGGCTTTACTAGTCCCAAATTATGAACAGAAACCAGTACAAACCATAATATTGTGGACGTACTGGTCGGGGCAATTCGATTGCCCCGGGGTCTGTTGTTCGAGGGGGCACGTCTCCGTCCCCCCTGATCGAGTTTTGGCGGTGGCAGTGGATACTACTGTTTATATTCAACCGTGAATATATCTCTATGGGATTTTCCCATTGTTCGAGGCTACCATCTTTAATTATTTAATTCTTATAGCCTCGAACATACCGCCGGTTTATTTATTTAATATTAATTCACTGGTTGGTATTTTTTGCCAGAACTCTATTCTAAATGGCGTTTGTGTTCTCTTCTGTGACTCCAACCCAAGTCAAGCCCTTTGTTCCACTTTTTGGCGGGCTTCTCCACAGAAGCCTCCAAAAGTGGTGCCACTCTGTCTGGGTAGCACAGGGATTGTGGGAGGGGGTTTAGGCACCCTGGACTGAGTTGCCTTGGCAACTCAAGTCGCTCTCTTGTGTGATTGGCCCAAGTGGTGAGCCAAACCCTGTTTGATCCTTCTCCACTTACTTCGGAAGAACCTCCCCCAGGTGCTTCTATTACCCTACTCAAAGGTTTCGCATCCGTATTTAGCAAAGTAATTGGTCGATAGGATGCACATTCAATTGGAGTCCTTCCAGGTTTCAAAACCAACGTCGTAATAGACTCTGCCATAGACGCCGAGATCGACCCAGTTTCCCAGATGTCATTAAAGAGTTTTTCTAGATAGGGGGAGAGCTCAGCCCTGAAGGTCTTATAGAATTTATTTGTGAACCCGTCAGGCCCTGGGGCCTTACCCAAAGGAAGGAATCGTATCACCATTTCTATCTCCTCCCTCGTAATTGGCCCCTCTAAAAGCTCATGAGCTCCCTGAGACAGCTGTGGCAAATGCGCATCTCTTATAAACCCGTCCGCCATGCCTATGTCCGTATGATGTGGGGCAGAATGGGCCCTAAAGTAATCCTCTACTACACAAAGTTTATCTCTCTCCAAGGTGACCCTCCTCCCTTCCCCATCCATCAGAGCTTCGATCCTATTGCGATTCGCACACATTTTCAGCTTAGCTGCCAATAGCCGATTGGCTTTGTTACCTTTAGAATAATAGTATTGTTTAGCTTCCATCATGCTATACGCTGCACGGCTCATATGATGGGCTTCGAGGGCCCTCTGAGCTATCCTAACCTCCCGTTTCAGTCTCTGAGTGGGCCTACATCGATGTGCCTCCTCCCTCTTCCAGAGCTCCAGCTCCAGCTGGGAATGTATTTGTTTCCTTACTCTCCCATTTCCCGCTGAGTAAGCAATTATCTGACCCCCGAAGCACAGCTTTTGCTGCATCCCATACCTTAGTATATGGCAATTCATCCGTCTCATTCTCATTAAAATAATGATTAATAGCCTCAGAAATACATGAGCGGAACTGGGGATCCTCCAGGAGGAATTCATTCAGTTTCCAGATGCTTGTTGGGTTTGAGGAGTCCCTAAAGGAGGACAACGTGAGTAGTACCGGGGCATGATCCGACAAGGCTTTGGGCAATATATCTACGTCAATTGTTTGGGCTATAAGCTTGTCAGACGCTAAGAACATATCCAGCCTGGAGAATCCCCTGTGCACCACAGAATAAAATATATATTCTCGCTCTTCTGGATGGCAAAATCTCCATACCTCTATAAGGGAGTGCTCTCGCAGGAGCGTAGTCAATGCCAAGTAATTCTTTTTGTCAGCACTCGTTGGAGGGAGAGGCTTGTCCATCAGAGAATTAACTACCGCATTAAAATTACCCCCAATTATTATTTCACCCTCCGCATGTTCGAACAGGGGTTTGGAGACAGACTCAAAAAATATGTCCTGCTGTGCATTAGGTGCATATAAAGAGACCAGCGTCACCATCCTCCCCTGCAGTCTAGCTACAACCAAGACATATCTGCCCCCCACATCCTTCAGCGTCTTGCAAACCACAAACAATATTCCTCTGCGAACCAGGATGGCCACCCCGTCTCTCTTACTCCCTGAAGAAGCGCAAAATTTCGTGGGATATAATCTATTATTCAACCTGAATTCATCAGCTGGAAGCAAGTGAGTCTCCTGAAGAAACAGGATCAAAGAGTCTAAGGTGGCCATGCGGTGCATCAATGCCCTTCCTTTAATCGGAGAGTTCAACCCCTGCACATTCAGGGAGAGGCAGCAACAATTCGGGTTAGTCATAGCTTTATCATTGTCTCCTCCAAGCAAGCGTCCCTCATCATCACCCATTCAAAATGGCTAAAAGTAGGTGCCTCTTCCCCATCCCCCGCGCCAGTCCCCCATCTCCAGTGGGCCCAAGTGGATCTAGCATATACTGAAACTGGTTGCTCCCGATCACCATCCCCACCATTTATATTTCATCATACTGTCTATTAAACATACTCCAGAGGCCACATGACGCCTCCAACCTAACAGTTCGGACCCAGCAACCACCTTTGAAAACCAGGCTCCTTAAAAGACGTAACAATGCAGTAGAGAAAAGAAAACCGAAAAAG
The DNA here is from genome assembly GCF_040938575.1 of Ambystoma mexicanum. Lineage (NCBI taxonomy): Eukaryota > Metazoa > Chordata > Amphibia > Caudata > Ambystomatidae > Ambystoma > Ambystoma mexicanum. The sequence continues at coordinate 303,149,407 of NC_090927.1, read as the reverse complement.
AAAAAAGAAAAAATAAAAGAAATGAATGAAATACATATCACAAAGTGCTTGCCAAACTCACAATGCAACTAATTTGAACAGTAATCCTTCCAGGTCAACAATGACGGGCGTAATCCGTGTGACGGGCACCCAACTTCGAAACTCTCAAATTCATACCCTAATACCCCCCATTATGGTAATCCCATATCTAATGAACATACATAAAAGTCTTGCCAGGCCTTGTTGCATCTCTACATGCTCTGCCGCCCCGGTCCCAGAATCCGAGCCAAACAACCCTCCTATCCGTTTACTTGTGTGGCTATTCTAATTAATCAATTCAAGGACAACTCATAGCCCCATTTCATCAGCCGAGCTGTACCCGGAACAGGGCATATGTAAATCCTTTTTATCTCAACTCATTGTAATGATTGCCCCACGGGAGGCGCCCAACGTCCGCCTCCATTCGCTTCTCATCAGTCACCTTGCTGACATCTGTCACATATTCAGGCGAATACTTGCCGCTGAGAAGAGGACCAGTCTGCCAACCTCCAACCACCTGTACTGCTACAGTCCTGCTAAGCTTCCTACTTAGGCATGTGGATTCTTCATATTAACTTACGCCACCCACTCCTGGGGGGGGTGGTGCTCCTCTGTTCCGCATCCTCCGGTCTCTTGGGTGTTCTAGCTAAAGCCCAACCCGTGGGCCTTCGCCTCTTGTCCTTCGGCGTGGAGCCAACATCTGACTCTCTCTCCACTTCAACACTTGCGCCGCTTGACTTGCCCACAACGCCTCGCAGCCACTCCTCTGCTTCTCCCTCGGAACCGATGATGCAAGAGCGGTTTTTGTATTCGAACAGTAGTCTACACGGTTATCCCCATCTGTAGCAGCTCTTTTTCGCTTGCAGCCAGGTGGTGACTTTGTGGAGGCGCCTGCGATTTGCCAAGGTATATGGTGAGAGGTCCTGGAATAATGATATGGCAGAGCAGCGAAATTCCACCTTTTCTACTTTTCTAGCTGTCGCCATTATTTCCTCTCTTTGCCGGAAGAAATGGACCCTAGTCAGGACATCCGGGAGGAGATTACGCTTTTACTGAACAGAGGAGTACACCGATGATTCATGTCCAAGATCAGCTCGTCAGAGTCTCGTATTTTCAACAAGGTTTTGAACAGATCACGCACATATTCGGTAAGATCCTGGTCCTGAACCTGTCTTGGCACTCCCTGAATCCTAATATTATTCCTCCTTGAGCGGTTTTCCAAGTCTGCATGTTTTGCCGCCATCTCCTCCAGTCTATCTTCCACATTCTGCATTCTCTTGACGAGGTTCTTGTTGTCCCGCTCGTGCTCACATGCCAGGTTCTCCAATTCATCAACCCTGGTCTCCAGGCCAGTCAAATTGGAGCTTATGTCCGTGATAGACTGTGCCAAAGAGGCTTTTGAAGACTGGATCTCTGATGTTATGGCAGTAGTGATGTCCTGCTTAAGTGTCCTCAGCATCCCCTCTAATTCGTGCCTGGATATGGCCGGATCAAGATTCAAGTCAGACCCCTGTGAGGCGTGGATCTCTGCCACAACCGACTCCATCTTCTGCGGGGTAGGCGTTGATGCCGTCTGGAAAGTTGTGATTTTGCTCCCTCTGTTCTTGTTTCCTATTTTGGGCATCGCCGGGGGGAGGTTGCTCAAGTCAGTAGCATGCCCCCGGGAGTGCTCCCGAGAACTATATCTGCAGACCGCAGCACGCGGGAGGCTGTTGCTCCTATGATGCAGTATTCAGAAGTGTTAGATTCCCATCGTTAGCCCCTATTTATACCAGGGTCGTGTGCATCTCTTTGGCTGGCTTGCCAATGTTGCTCCAACAATTCCCAGCTCCCCGGCTAGGGATCGGTGCACTGCTCTCCCATCAGCCATGCCTTCCCTTCGCCACACTGCTCCTCCGTTTCATAGATGTTCTCCAGCTCCGTGAGGTCCGCCCCGAGCCACCCGAAACCTTTTCGCCCAAGCTAATGGATCGCAAGGGGGGGGGCACGCTCCAAATCAGCAGCACCTCGCCACTCCACCAGGCTTCTTCAGGCTGCCCGCCGCAGCGTCCCTTTTCGCTCCGGGGCCCTCCGCTCTCCCACGGCCAGTGCACCAACCTCCACCAGGCTTGCCGTCTCAACCTCCGCTCCTCCTCCCACGGCTCCTTCGTATCGCCTTTCCGCCGTCCAGGAGACCTGTCTGCGCTAGCGCTGCATGCCCAGGGCCCGCAGACCGCTGAGGGGGTGCAATGCCCCAGTCTCCGCCTCTCCTCCGGTACGCCGGGCAGCTCGCTTCCTCTCTCCACGGCACCCTTCGATCCTTTGCCTCCACCTCAGATGACGCCGTCGGACCGCAGGGCGCAGCTCCTTAAATGGCAGTTGCCTGTGTCTGCAAACCCCGACTCGCATCAACGCTCATCTCCCGCAGCCTTTTCACCACTTCCACCCTCTGCGCACTCACTCAGACCGCACAGCCGAGTCCATATCCAGCAGCTCCCGCGCGTCCGCCATCTTGCGCGCCTTCGGCTTCCCCTCTCGCAGCTCAGAACTTCAGGAAAAACAGCTTGCAGATAGTTAAAAACTCCACATTAACTATCCACTGCATTGCAAGGCACTCTCAGCAGCGTCCATATAGCAATTTAGGAGGATTAAGGGCATCTAGTAGCCTTTAAGTTGGGGCCCGTCCCGGAGTTTACAGCAGGCACATCCACATGGCGCCCTGCCTGGCCACGCCCCCCGTAATCTCATTTTTAAGCAATGTTTAGGGTTCATCGCCTTTTTGTCCAGGGCCAAGCCAATCAGCTGGTAAAAACTGACCAGTGGCTACATATGTACTTTTTTGCTAATTTATGAAGGGTACCCAAATAAAGATTTTGTTTTCTTGGCCATGATTCAAAATTGAATCGAGGCCAAAATGTTGATCTGTTCATCAGAATCCTGATCCCGCAGATGAGAACTGAAAACAAAATGCTGGTTTCTTAGAGGCTCATAAAAATTCCATATTTAGGTCTACATTTCTGTCAGTCATTAATTAGCTCTGTTGTTATGACACTGAAGGATGCAACACGGCTGCACATTTTTGTTGTGCAACAGCAGGTATCCTGCCACTCCAGTATGCCATGAATTGGCACCTATCCCAGGTTTCGTGAGCAGTATTTTGCCCAGTTAGTTCTTCACAGAGTTAATAAAACAACATTCACAGAATGTGGTTCGAAGGTTCACAGCACTGTGTATTCACATACGTAATGTACTCATTAATGCTCTTCAATGTTACACAATGGTAGTGTCATCCCTCTTGGTTTGAACAAAAAAGCTGAAGTTCACTTTCAGGGCAGTTTCTTCAACTGACATCACCCTAATAGGAAAAACAATGAAAGCATTGCTTTAGCTGGTAGTTTCCTGCTCTGCAAAGACTATTAAAAACAGAATACCCCCCTTGCATGTTCACTAAATGCCCTCAATAACTGCTCCCTAAATTGTGGTCACTTTCATAAGAAGACTTGCATCTCCATTCTCAAATCAAAACATCCAATGATGACCCCAAAGTTCTGATGTCACACTGCTGGTCCATTGCCACCAGATCCTTTGCCTGTGAGATCCTTGAAAAAGAAGCAACCAGACAATTTTAGGGTTATAGTGAATTCAACAGTCTCCTGCATGACCATCAATCAGGGTTCAGACTAGACAGGGGAACAAACATTGCATGAGGGATGAACTCTTGAAGGCCCCTGACAGCATTGTGCCTGTCCTGGTCATTCTTCTATTCCTTTTGGCATCCGTTAGCACTGTTGATTGTTACCTTGATCAGCCACCTACAAATCTCCTTTGGCATCTAGACGCCTCCATTGCAGTTCCCATAATGAGAGAAAAGAGAAAATCTATGTAAATCAGATTAGGTACTTTTCTTTACATTCCCACCTACTTAATCTGTGATGACCTACAATGATATATATGTATATATATATTTCTGAGGCTTGTGGAATCTGCTTAGATCACATGCTGTGCATAGGCCAACATCTAGTGGAAGCTGCGGCGTATTACAGTTTGTTTTTCGAAATTCGAAAATGGGCGTCAATACAGGGCGTGCCAGTAATACTATCCCTAGTGTGACGTCCACTGTACCCAAGATCCCTCACGCGTCTAGGATCCTCAGATTGTTTTTTTCCGCCCTACTGGTCGGAAGCATCTTGCGGAGTCCCCTGGCCTTAGCCATACTTTTGCAAAAATTATAAAATAATAATCTATTGACATCCTTCCCCACCCTAACGTCGAACTTCGACACTCGACGCCGGCTGGAGAAGAAATCGACCGTCGGCTGCTGCACGACGGATTTGGGCCTCGGAAGGCCGCTGGCCTCGGCCCGGGCCTGGTAGGCCTCTGACCTCAGCCCTGCAAGTAGGGAGAGTGGGGGGTGGTACATACTCTACACTCTTGGTATATAGGTACACCTTATATATTTCCTACACTTAACAGCCCGCTGCCTCAAGGTGCATATGGAGGGTACCCCTTTTCAATTCTGCCCCAAGTGCAACCGCAAATACCCTTGGGTCGACAGGCACGCCATGTGCAATCTCTGCTTGCCGAGGGACTACTCCGAAGCGAACTGCAGAGCGTGCAGTAGGTTTAAACCTAAGACACTTAAGGACCGTTCGACGAAGCGTTGGGCCCACCACGCCAGGCAGGCGGCCATGGCAGCGGAGGGTGCCTTCAGCGATGGCAGCGACGCGTACTTTCGGACGGCGAGGGCATTACGGCGTCGAAAGACAGCCGAGCGCAGGTCCCCGACCTCGGAAGGTCGTCCGGCAGGGCAGCTATGGGGAAGACCCCCGGCGACGCAAGCACTTCAGACTACACACACTAAACACACTAAGTCCAACCGAGACTCGACGACGTCGAGTTCTCGGAAAGAGGCACAGACAGAACGGTCCGATTCGGTGTCCTCTGGGCGCTCTCGATCAAGATCGCCGCATGACGCCAGGCAATCATCCACTCTTGCCAAGAGTGCCTCGCTCCCTAGGCTAACAGAAGTTCGATCGTCAGAAGACGAAGACGACTTCCACCCCCTGGCCGCGCTCCAGGAGGCGGAGCCCGCAATTAAAGCCAGTGAGGCCCCACGCTCGAAGGACAGGGACACCTCTCCCGATCCTCGACGCCAGGCGTCGAAAAACTCCGGAGCCATTAAGGGACAGGGAAAACATTTTTCTACGCACGGGGAGGGGGGAAAACAGCAGAAGAAACTACCTGTACATTCTTCCACACCTGTGAGACACTCCAGACCCCCTAAACAGACAGACAAGTCCAGGTCTGCTGATAGGTCCACAACCAGCAAAGCTACTCAGGATAAATCCCATAGACTTGCTGAGAGAGTCATTCCCAGTTCCAAAAAATGGTCCAGTGAAGACATAGATAGGGTCATGTCAAGAATGTCTTTGTTGGCTGATTTGTATGATAAAAATCCAGAACATTTCCTCTCGTATGATCCGCAAGGGGCCACACCCTCAGGCTCTACTGATCCTATCCCCCCGAGTAAGAAGGCCTGGTTTGAAACCCCGATGAGGTCTGAACCCTTCGAGGTACAACCTTACGCAACTCCATACTCTCGGTATCAAGGAGAGGCTTCCTTTTGATATGATAGAAGAGCAAACCGGGACGGGCTACTATGGGGATGATGAGGACTAGGAAGAAGAAGAGGATGACCCGGAAACATACAGAGTAGATTCCCCGGTAGAGAACGAAGCCCCGGTTACCGACTCCCCGGTCGATATCCAGCCCCTCCTAAATGAGGTTCTCGCTCGCGCAGCAGAACATTTCCACATTGACACCCACGGTGTACAGGAGGAAAGGGACTTCGCTGAAGAGTTAGTGGGAGAAAGGAGGCCAGTTGCCCAGACCATCCCTATCCTTAAATCCATTCAGCGGAGAATAGATCCGTCCCTGGTGAACCCAAACCTCACCAGAGCAGTCAATCCCAGGGTTGAAAAACTTTTCAGGGCAGCTCAGTCTGACCCTCTCTATATAAGAGGACATCTGAAGCCAGACTCCCTAGTTGTTACCAACACTCGTAAAAGGGCTGGAACACCCGTGTCTTCGTCAGAAGCTCCTCCCGACAAGGAGAGCAAAAAACTATACGGTTTTGCCAGCAAGGTAGCCTCAACGTCCGCCTATCAAGCAAGGATTGCTAACTCCACCACCCTGTTGGCCAGCTACAACTGCCATCAGTGGGAAGAAGTCGCGGCTCTCATAGCCTCTGCTCCTGAACCATTAAAGGGCCAATTAGCTCGGATTTCCGCAGAGGGTAGAGCCGTGTCTGGTTGCATTTTGAAAGCAACCTTTGACGCCGCGGACAACGCAGGCAGATTGATAGCAGAAGGTACTGTTATCAAGAGACATGCGTGGTTACGGCAGTCTGGTTTTAAGTCAGAAACTCAGGCATCATTGTTAGACAAACCGGTGGAAGCCGATCTGTTGTTTGGGAAGGCGGTCGAAGACGCACTGAAAAATGCCAAGGACGAATACGAGACACTCAAATCCCTTGGCCAATTAACCAATAAACCCCCTAACCAGAGAGGGAATAGTAATTTTCGTCGCCCACGCGGCCAAAATTCCTAGAGAGGATCTAACTATTCCCAGGGGCAGGGTACACAGTGGAACAACAACCAACAGTCTACCCAGGGTTACGGCAGAGATAAGAGGTCGTGGTAAAGGCAGAGGCAGCCCCAGCAAGGGAGGCGGCACGCCTCCACCAAAGCAGTGACGCTCAGTTCAGGGTCCCTTCTCACGCAACCCCAGTAGGGGGACGCATTTCAAACTTCACCCAGGCTTGGGAAGGGATCACATCAGACAGATGGGTGCTGTCAACAGTATCCACAGGGTACTGTATAGAACTACAGCAGCGTCCCCGGAACCATCTTCCACGACAAAGAGTACACTCCTTAGAACATCAGAAGATTCTCCTCAAGGAGATCGCCATTCTTCTACAAAAGGACGCGATAGAACTCGTCCCGGGACACCAGGTAAACAAGGGTATTTATTCAACTTACTTCCTTGTGCCAAAGAAAGACTTGACAATGCGCCCAGTATTGGACTTGCGGCCTGCCAACAAACATGTCAAGCCCCAAAAATTTCGTATGACCATGCTACAAGAGGTAATCCCCCTCCTAAAAAAGGGGGATTACATGGCAACCTTGGATATGAAAGATGCTTATTTTCATATTTCCATGTTCCCAGCGCACAGAAAGTACTTGCGCTTCAAGGTGGACAGTCGCCACTACCAATTCAAGGTACTGCCCTTCGGGATAGCTTCAGCACCAAGGAAATTCACCAAGGTCCTGGCGGTGGCGGCTGCACACCTACGCAGGGAGGCAATCCCAGTGTACCCTTATCTGGACGACTGGCTCATAACGGGGGAAACCCCAGGAATTTGCAGGACAAACATTCAAAGGACTATCGACCTCCTCCACGAATTAGGCTTCTCAATCAACGTGAAGAAGTCAAGCCTGGTGCCAAGCACCTCAAAACAATTCCTAGGAGCAATCCTGGATACCCAGGAGGGGTTGACCTTTCCTTCAGAAGAAAGAATTCGGAATATACTACTGCAAATTCCGCATTATCAGTCCGGTCAACAAATAACGGTACGCAAAGCAATGCGTTTACTGGGCATGATGGCGTCATGCATTTACCTGGTCCCCCACGCGTGCCTGCGCATGCACCCCATGCAGGAATGGTTGGCGAAACAGTGGTCTCAGGCAAGTAGTCAGTGGGACGATCTAGTGGTCGTTTCGCCAACACTGGTACAAAGCCTCCACTGGTGGACAAGAGAGAATCTCGCAAAGGGGAAACCCTTTTACGATCCCGAAGTACAGGCAGTAGTCACTACAGATGCATGTCTGATGGGGTGGGGAGCTCACCATCTCCACCACACAGCTCAGGGTCTCTGGTCTTACTCAGTGGCCAAGAACCACATCAACCTGCTAGAGCTTCTGGCAGTATTCAGAGCGCTTCAGGCGTTTGAGCCCCAGCTACTAAACCTGTCAGTGCAAATCCGGACGGACAGCACTACAGCCATGTTCTACCTGAACAAGCAAGGAGGGACTCGCTCGCCAAATCTGTCCAAGCTTGCCCAGAAAATCTGGATAGGGGCACTCAGACGGAACATCTTCCTGTCATCGCAACATGTTCCAGGGGAGCTCAATTCCCTAGCGGATGCTCTGAGCAGAGACTCCCTCCCAGAGGAACACGAATGGGTTCTTCACAGAGAGGTCGTAGAAGATCTCTTCTCTCAGTGGGGTTTCCCCACTATAGACTTATTCGCCACAAGCGAAAACAGACAATGCCCAGGATTTGCATCCAGGTTCCCCCAACCAGACTCCCAGGGGAACACCCTGTGGATGAACTGGTCAGGGATGTTTGCGTACGCTTTTCCACCAACTCCTCTCATCAGGAAAGTGGTGAACAAGATGAACAAGGAATCTATGACGCTCGTCCTACTTGCTCCCATGTGGGCAAGACAACTGTGGTTCCCACACCTACGCAGGATGGCGGTGTGCGAGCCCATCAAACTTCCAGCCTGGTACAACCTACTGTCCCAGCACCAAGGTCAAACAGTGCACCAGCAACCCAACTCAATGAACCTGGCAGCATGGCTCCTGAGGTCATAGAGTTTGGACATCTCAATTTGCCACAGAGGTGTATGGACATCCTAAAGGAATCTAGGAAACCAAACACAAGGCACTGTTACTTTGACAAGTGGAAGAGGTTCGTTATCTGGTGCCAGAGTAGACAAATCAACCCGGTTGATTGCACTCCTTCCACTATTGTTACATACATGCTCCACCTGCTAGATGCAGGATTGGTTTTTAACTCACTGAAAGTACACCTGGCAGCCCTCTCGGCTTACACCACTTCCCATAGCAAGGTGTTGTGGTGGAAAGTACCAGTAGTTAAAGCCTTCATGGAAGGAGTAAAGAGACTTCACCCGCCTATTTCAAACCCACCACCAGGGTGGGACCTTAATGTGGTGCTAGCCAAGCTCATGGGCCCCCCTTTCAAACCCATGCATAAAAGCAGTCTCAAACACCTGACTTATAAAACGGCCTTCTTAGTAGCTATTACTTCTATAAGAAGGGTCAGTGAAATTCAGGCTCTGTCAGTGCAGGATCCCTTCTTTACTATCCATAAAGACAAACTGGTTTTACTCACACACCCTAGGTTCTCACCTAAATTTATATCAAAATTCCATGTAAACCAGTCCATCGAGCTTCCGGCTTTCTTCCAGAACCCGCAAAGCTCGGCTGAGGCGAAACTACACACCCTAGTTGTGCGTAGGGTGGTCCTCTACTATGTAAATAAAACAAGACCGCTAAGGAAAACAGATCAACTGTTTGTCTCCGTAGCTACAGGCAGAGAGGGGGATCGTGTCTCTAAAGGTGCCATCTCGAAGTGGATTATTAACTGTATCCAGCTGTGTTACTCACTCTCTGAAAAGACTCTGCCTTTTACGCCAAGGGCCCACTCTACTAGAGGCATTGGGGCCACTCTGGCTTTCATTGCAAATGTTCCCCTTGACACCATATGCAAAGCAGCTACTTGGAGCTCTATTCACACTTTTACTCAGCATTACTGCATTGACACCCATTTCAAGGCAGATACACAAGTGGGACAAGCGGTTCTAAGACACTTATTTGCTCATGACCCTTCTCACATGCCACCTCCTTCTTCTGGTACTGCTCGCTAATCTATGCACAGCATGTGATCTAAGCAGATTCCACAAGCCTCAGAAGGGATACATTACTCACCGTAATTTTATTTCTGATGCTTGTATCTGCTTAGATTCACATGCGACCCACCCTTCCTCCCCTCCGAGAGAAGGCGCATGATTGCTTGTAGTCTTACCTTTCTGTCTATCTGCTTGGATTATCTGTACTCACGCTATCTCATGTCAGAAAAAATACAATCTGAGGATCCTAGACGCGTGAGGGATCTTGGGTACAGTGGACGTCACACTAGGGATAGTATTACTGGCACGCCCTGTGTCGACGCCAATTTTCGAATTTCGAAAAACAAACTTTAATACTCCGGAGCTTCCACTAGATGTCGGCCTATGCACAGCAGGTGAATCTAAGCAGATACAAGCATCAGAAATACGATTACGGTGAGTAATGTATCCCATAGATTTTATTTAAATGTTTTTTTATTTAGTGTTTGGCTCTAAAAAAGAGGCCTGTTGCCAATGCAAACAATTGTCACAATTTTTCCAAAACACACAGATTAAACACCAAACGATGTCCAACATGACGATAATCCCAATAGTGAATAGCACTAAATAGCGCTATCAATTTGGATAAAAACATCCATTAAAAAACTAACCAGTGCCAATTTCAATGAAATCCTGTGACCCTGAATCAGTCAAGACCTGGTCTACTGATAATGTTGTTTGCTCGTTGATGAACCTGCCCAGTATATTAGACCTCGTTACAGTCGGGCCCTGGCAGAAGAGGACTAAGTGATACAATGATTCCTCCGAGTTCTTGTCTTTACACAGGCGACATGTCAAGTCAGTTTCCCCCCTCCCCCTTCTCACTTTCAGAATTTCTCTTTTGGCGAGTATATTCAATCGGAAATGCATAAACTGGGCGCGGTAGTACCTATCTTTTCCCCTGGCTCCTTTACACAATTGCACTGCTTACACACAGGGGCGTAGGAGACGCATACAATCTGGGGGGGTGGGCAGGGGACACCTTAGGGACTTTTCTACAGACACAAACTAACCACAAATATTAAGTTGCGGTGGTCTGTACGCCTGTATGTTAATCAACTTTACTAGCTTAATATGCCGTGTAATCTGTCCGCTTTCCTGTGTGGTGTTCAACAGCTGCAAGTAATCGAGAATCAGCTCTGGTTTTGCTTTCTTCAGGCACATGAGTTTCACTGTTTCACTTCAAAGTTCCTTTTTGAACTAAAGACATATGAAGCACAATGTTATGATGCACACAGCATATTTATTTATGATGTTTTGTTACATGCACATTGCAGTTACTCGCTTTCCATCACCTGACACTTGCCTAGCACTTCAATAGGCACAACAGATCAAGTGCCAGGCTCTTGTTAACATCTCTGGCTCTAGAAACAAAGGGCCTGAAGCATTTTACAATGGAGGAATCCCATTAAAAAATACTTTGTAAATCAGGCCCAAAGAGTGCTGAACAATATAGAATGGTAGGTAAAACACAATAGCTTATTTGAGAATCCCATGACCGTAAAGAGTAGGACTCCTGACATTGGCACATTTAACATCATGATACTGACTGCACTGCAACCTGGTCAATTTGCACAATGCTTGGAATATAGCAACCGCTGGGGACATTAACAAATGGGCTCCTCCAAGTTACAGTTACCGAAAAGAAAGGAACCTGTGTGTGACTATGTAATATGCGGCCAAAAAGAATGTTTTTTTCTATTTGATTTCCCACTACGTCCTCTGCATGTATACTGCAAAAGAACCAAACATTACCCTGATGGGCTCCTACGCTAGAATGTTATCTCACTGCGACCCCTTAAACAACTCTGTGAATGGAAATGGATTAAAATGCCTGAGAAAAGAGCATTCGACCTATGTTTGCTGGAATTTCCACGTCTCTTGCCAAATTAGTCTCAGTTAGAACGCCTCAGTGAGGTGCTATTTTTAATTGAGTTAGGCTCTGCAGCTTAAATACTTACCAGGGTTTTAAAATTATAATTCCAGAAAGAGAAAGAAGGAACACTGTGAGATGATTTACTGGTCACCTTATGCGCCAAACCGAGCCTGCACCTTTTAGGCGTGGAGTGATGTGTACACAATCTGGCAACGATTGCCAGATAATTCATTTTAAAACATGTATATTCATGTAGTGACTCATGTCAGCGATGCACAATGGAATGATCACACACTAAAAAACATTTCGAATGGATTGTGTCTTCCCACGTATTCCTCAACTTAAATATTCTTACCTTCAGCTTTGCTGCTTCCGAAAAAATTTTCTCTCTCCAACAGAGGGCGCTCCACTTGAGGCTGAGCCATCGATGTCCCTCGACGGCATCCGTCGAGTGCCGACGTCATCCGCTGTATAAATGCCTCGAGCGCGCCTGTTGGCCTCATTTCCATTTTTCCGTTAGCTTCGCTTCGGATCGATATAAACGGCGCTTCAGTTCGTACAATATGTCGTCTTCATCTAACCCTTCCACACCGAAGACTGGATTTAAGAAATAGCAGCAATGTGGGAGAAAGATGTCACCGACTGATCCCCATCGGAATTGACTCTGGTGCCTTGGTTCCGACCACCATATAGATGACTGCAGTTCTTGTCAGTCGATGACCCATAAGGCCTTAAAAGAACGAAGAGGTAAACTGGCGGTGGGGGAGGAATCCTCAAAGTTTTCTTTGAGGGGAGAAAAGACTTGCCTGAGTCTTCAGGAAAATGTCATAAAAATCTAGGTCGAGGAGTAGATCGAGGAAGTCCTCTTCATCCTCTAAAGAGGCTAAGAAAAGACAACACCGGTCTCCCTTCTCCTCTTCCTCGACGTCGTCTGAGGAAGTCATAACATGTCCGTCGAGACATGACTCCCCTAGAAAATGGGAAGCTTTCCGAGCATCTATGTTGAACATTTTTTCCGAACGCGGCCCAGACCCCCTCAAAAAAGTCTGATGAAGACCATGCCCTGCTCACAAAAAAAGTGACAGGGGAAGATCTAAGACGAGGAAATCCAACAAAAAATTGTCAAGGGTGTCATCCAGGGACTCTTCCCAGACACCTCATAGAAAAAACCCATAAATCGGAGGTAGGTCTCAAGAAAATGGCGTCAGACTCTCATACGTCATCAAAGTCTTCATCTAAAACAAGGTTGTCCAACATACGGCTCGCAGGTCACAATGCGGCCCGCCAAGCCATTTTATGCGGCCCGCGAGGCCGTATTTTGGACAACGCTTGAGTGTAAAAAAAAAAAACTTTTTTTTTTTTTTTAAATGTGCCTGTGCGCAAAACTACTCACTCTACTAGACTGCTATCAGCATCATCAGTCACAATATTTTTGGGGGAGACTTGGAAACATTGGCGGCACAAAAGGAGCCGCTCTGTGCTGGATCACCATCCTTTCACCAGTAAACCTGATTCAATTACCATGGCCCCCTTAGAAACCCAGCCATGCTGTGATTGACCTGTGGACACATAAATAATCGTATCAATAAACTTTCTCTGCATTTTTTATGGCGAATGCCAATTTCCCCACATTCATTTGGGTCAATTTTATTGCTTTTTTTTACCACAAAAACCGGTGGCAGAACCCCTGCACTCTCACTTTCTATATACCTTACCCAAAATTACCATCTATATTTTTTTGGTAAAAAAGCGTAAAAAAATGCGGCAAAGAAATGTTTTGTCGAAAAATTGCCATTCAGCAAAAGTGGGCAATAGCAAATAATCTACACACTCAAGAACAACCTTTCAAAAATGCTCTCCAGAAATGTATAGAAAGGAAACAAAATCCAAATCCAAATCAATGGGAACCAAAGTTTTCGTTTGTTAGTGGATTGAGTTTGTTCACAAAATGGATCAGAGTACACTTCGAATAGTTGCTGCAGCTCTGGAGAAAATACAAGTGGAAGCTGAGAAACGTAACCTTTGCAGTGCTTTTTTCCCTCGTCTCGAAACAAAGTAGAACAGCAGGAGCTCAGTTACGTTTACCTCTAAGCACAGTGCGGATTGATGAAAATGTACATGCATTATACCAAGTACATTGGACATTATAGTTGTGGCTAGTGGGGTATCAAAGCATGGCGAAAACCACATGTACAGCACAATATGTTACCCTAGTAGTGCCCCAATAACACACTGCGACCTGTAAATGGGCCTCAGTGGACCACCTGCCAAGGTTTCTGGAAGTTGCTTATGATCTTGATCTGTGATCTATGATATGATCTGATATAATAGGTTATTTATAGCATGCTTAAAACCCATGCATCAGTGATCCCAATCATAAAAGTGAAACAGGCAAGCTCAACAGGTATAACTTATTTTCACTCTTTTGGTAGCGCAGTCTGAGGGCAGCCTATACCCTTCAGGAGAGGTGTGAGCTGATACAGTTGCAACACAAAAAACAATAGTACTATGTTCCCAAAATACCTTAGCTCTTGTCTTTCCGATCTCAGCAGAGCCAGGCTTTTCAGAATCAGATCAGAAGAATGGGTGCCTTTGCGGTGGGCTGGGGTCAAGTCGGAGAGCAGCAGCGATGGGCCCCAATGATGCAGTTCTGTTTGGCATTGGTGCTGATTTGCGGGTAGAAAACGCTGGGAACAGTAGGCTGTGCCAAGTGGATGGCACTGGAAGACTCAGTGACCTCTGGGCCTTGACAAGGGAATACTTGCCTTTGGCGCTGTGCAGGCTCGGCTGACACAACACTACATATGGTTACGGCAAAGATGTCAAAGCTTCAGCATTGTCATTGAGCAGAACTCTGAGATTCAGGGGTGGTGGAGCGTCGAGGTCCAGGATGATTATGATGGTGTCAATGGGGCCAGCGCTGAGCAGCTACGCTCAGGAGGGCCATGGGCCCGTGTGGGGCTGACAGGCCAGTGGGCAGACTGCAAAAGGCCTGCTCGAGCCATCCTGTTATTTATACAAATCTCGGGCCGAGCAGCGCCTGATGGGAGAAAGGAATTAAGCTACAATCTGCTCTTCTGCTGGGCTCTGCCTGCTGGAGCTCCTCCCTACATGCGGGACAGGCAGCTCTGCAGACGCTCAGAGCTTCCGGAGATTGGGGGTTTGGGCCTGGGTCAGGGCCTGCCTTCTCACCCTCGCTTAGCGGGGCTTCCCAGAACTGACCCAACCCCTGCCTTCTTGCATGCAACTCATACTTAGCTGGCAGGGGAGAATGTGATCTCAAGGGCAGATCTCCCAGGTTGAGGCTTACCCATTGCACATCGGATTTGCTGACCCCTGATATGTTCCCAAATGCGGGATACACGACTGCATTATTTCTGGTAGTGGGGGACTGCGTTCGTGCTCTCCCCCCGATTTATTGGTGAAAGAAAAGGTAAAGTGTGCACTAGGCCTGCTAGGTTGCATACTTTTAGATTGTGCTCACATTGCGTTTCTTCAATTAGGTTCACCTTTGGGTGATCGCTTTTCCACATTTTATCTGTTGAATTGAATTATGCTTCTTTCATCACCACAGAAGTAATGTGTATTACAGAGATAAGCTGCCATATGTATTGGGCACACTGCACATGCTCAGGCAGCATCAATCATGCTTTGTACAGGACAATACTGGCCTAAATTGGGAACAGCCAGCATAGACATGTTGCTACAGATGCATATTTTGGGTACAACCAGCATGACAATATGTTACCCCCCCAAACCCTCCCTAGAACCTTGTAGCTCCCTCGCTACGCTCGGTCGCCCCCTTGCCTGCTGGACCTAGAGACCCAAGCTACTCCTCACTGATGACGCCCAACAAGGCTGAAACATGTCTGGGATGCTTGTGGTCTCGTGCAAAAGGGATGTGACCTAGCAGTTCGGGCTGGACTACCCCTTTGGGGGTGGGACCAAGCCTGATTTGCATATGGTTTTTCCCCTTTTGTAATGGCTTGGCAGGCGAAGAACGATGGTCTGGAGGGTTGCCCAGAGCAATGCCAGAGGTCAAGATTTATTCTAAACCTTCCAGCCATCAACTCTTTTGTTTTGCAATAGGTCATGTACCTGTAGCAGAGAGGAACAAGGGTTGGTATTCCCCATATTTCCTCATACCAAAAAAGGACGGAGGACTGAGACCTATCTTGGACTTGAGAAACTTGAACAAGTTCCTCAGGAAGGACAAGTTCAAAATGATCACACTTTCTCAGATCCTTCAGGATTGGTTGGTATAATTGGACCTTCAGGATGCTTAGTTTCATGTGCCAATCCATCTCAAGCACAGGAAGTACCTGAGGTTTGCGATTGGCAATTCTCACTATCAGTTTCGAGTTCTGCCATTTGGGTTGACCTGCGCCCCAAGAGTTTTCACCAAGTTGATGGCGGTGGTGGCAGCGAGTCTCAGTAGAGGGGGCATTCACGTCTATCCCTATCTGGACGATTGGATGATCAGGGCACGTTCTCCAGAACATGCCCCGGAACATCTGTCCAAGACTTGCAACTTGCTTAACAAACTGGGGTTTTCTCTGAATTTTAAAAAGTCATACATGATACCATCACAGAAACTCCAATTTATCGGAGCAGTCCTGGATACTTGCTTGGGCAAAAGCCTCGCCTCCCGAAGAGAGAGCTCACCACATTCTGCAGATGGTAATAAAATTCCAGAATGCCCAGTATCTGCCGGCCTTCGATTTTCTCAGGTTGCTCGGTCTCATGGCATCCTGCATTTTTCTGGTGCCAGAAACCAGATTGAGGATGAGATCCCTTCAATGGGCCCTCAGAACTCAATGGTCCCAATTTTCGGGGGAAATGTCAGATCTATTGCAAGTTCCAACCAGAGTAGCACAGGATCTGCAGGGAACATATCCTCAGGGGAGAATCTTTTTGGCAACCATGGCCGGAGATAACAGTAGTAACGGACGCCTCGCTCACAGGGTGGGGAGCTCATACCAACGAGTTGACAGTACGCGGTCGTTGGTCTCCATCGGAGTCCAAACTACACATCAACCTTTTGGAGCTGAGGGCAGTCAGACTAGCGCTGAAGGCCTTCTTGCCCTCTGTACGGGGAAAAAATGTACTGATAATGATGGACAACACAGTGGCCATGTACTACCTCAACAAGAGAGGAGGAGTAGGGTCACTGCTACTGTGCAGAGAAGCAATGCAGCTCTGGTTCTGGGCAATACAAGAAGGGATCTCTCTGTCGGCAGTTCACCTTGCCGGAGAGCAAAACACAGCGGTGGACGTTCTGAGCAGGCAGAGCACATTCTCCCACGAGTGGGAACTAGCTCAGGAAGTCCTTCAAGAGATCTTTGCCCTTTGGGGAACCCCTCAAGTGGATCTGTTTGCGACCAGTGTCAACAGAAAGTGCGAACTGTACTGCTCAAGGGAATTTCCCACGAGAGGAGCTCTAGGAAACGCATTTGTGGTGCAATGGGAGTTTCCACTTCTGTATGAGTTTCCTCCAGTCCCTGTGATCCCTTGGTTAATCGGGAGGTTGGGAAAGTTCAGGAAAACCATGATTCTAATTGCCCCGGATTGGGCCAGGAGAACCTGGTACCCGGACCTTCTGGACATGTCCATCTGCTCTCCAATACGTCTTCCAAAAAGAGAGGATCTTCTCTCACAAGAGGAAGGTCACGTTCTCCATCCAGAGGTCAACATACTAAACCTTAATGCATTGCTTCTGAGAGGTTGAGATACCAAGATTGGTACCTTCCGGGTGACGTCATGGAGATCTTGCTTTCAGCCAAATGGCCAGCAGCTAAATCTCTGTACCGATGTCGGAACAAGTTCAGTAACTGGTGCAGAGAACGGAATGTGGACCCGTTTCAATGTAATATTCCCACAATATTGTCTTTTCTATTACATTTGGCTAATTTGAGGCTCCAGGTTAGCACGATAAAACGATATTTAGCCGAGCTATCCATTTTTAAGCGCTCCTCAGAGTAAGAGTCTTATTTTAAGATACCTTTTAATAACTCAATTTTTAAAAGATCTAAATAATGTGTTTCCTCCAATACCTTTTCAAGTTCCTGTGTGGGATTTAAACTTGATACTAAAGTTCCTCACATGCATTCCATTTGAGCCTTTACATTCTTGTCCATTAAGGCTCCTTACTCTAAAAGCAATACTTCGCAATGACATCCGCCCACAGGGTAAGTGAGTTGCAGGCACTTTCTAGTGGTCCTCCTCACACCATCTTTTATAAAGATAAAGTAGTCCTTAGAGTAAAACCCTCTTTCTTGCCAAAAATTGTCTCAGATTTTCACCTGTCACAAAAAATAATACTGCCTACTTTCAACCCTCCTCCTCACTCAAGTAAGGAAGAGGAACAGCTGCATAGATTAGATCCTAGAAGAGCTCTTAGCTTCTATATCTCAAGATTGGCAAAACTACGTCAGTGTGATCAGCTTTTTGTGGGATACACTGGCCGTAAATTGGGACTAGCTGTAACTAAGCAAACATTATCTAGATGGATCATTTTGGCGATAACTGAATGTTATAGATCGGCTGGGAAAGATCCTCCAGATGGGCTGAGGGCTCATTCAACCAGGGGCATGGCAACTTCAACAGCACTTCAAAGGGGTGTGCCTGTGCAAGATATTTGCGCAGCAGCCACATGGTCATCCATGCACACTTTTATAAAACATTATGCTCTAGATTCGACTTCTTCTCAAGGAGGTCTATTCGCTAAATCAGTACTTCATTCTGTACATGACTAAACATTTCTGTGCTCCCACCACCAATACAAAACTGCTTTGGGAGTCTATCCAAGATGAGGAATACGTGGCAGGAACATCCAATCGAAAGAACTTTACAGTTGGTAAGTAACTTGTTCTTCTATTGAACTGCATTTTATAATTCCTACATTTTCAGGTAACAAAGGAGGAACATGCGAAGGTAGAATGTGAATTTAGTTTTTTTTGTACAAAAACGCAGATGACGTTGACATTTACTTGGGCAGTGCTGCAGCCTGCAGAATCCGAAGAGTGGGGTTCTGAATATAAACGCACGCCCCCAGAAAACTATTCAGTAACAGTGGCCTAGCGCTTAAACAGCAGTTTATAATCACAAGCGCTAGAATTAATGCACCCGCATGTCAGACAATATATAAAAATGTATACAGAAAGCACATTCATCTTGCAACTATTTGAGTGCTCTGATGCACCCCATTGTGACAAGTGGCAAAGGGGTGAAGAAAATGCTGGAGATGCCAAAGGGAGATTCCTCTTGGAACAGTCGCTTTTTGGGGATGGGGTGGTTTCTCAACTAAGAAACATTGCAGAGGCAATCACTAGAAAGTTTGGCTGATAAAATGAACCCACCGGTGTCCCCAACACTCAACCGCTTCAGTCCTGGACTTAAGTTTTACAAAGGAATTGGATTAGCTGCTAACATTTATATGCATATACACACAAGTCGTAATGACTCCCTCCTAGAGATGGTTTGTTCTGTATGGTGCAATCGCCAAGCATGCAGTGCCGGAAGGATCCTGCTCGCAGCAAGGGCAGTCTCAGCACGATTTGAAGTCCCTTCCAGGGGTGCAGTCGACTACAGACTGCATGCTATAATGAGGATGGACTGGAAGCTGGAAAAACCTCACTGTAGAACTTCCTTGAGGAAATACATGGCAAATGTAATCCCAAAAACCCACGTTAGGCATTAAGAAGTTAGCAGCAAGAAGAAATAATCTAGTCTGTCTTTAGCTTTTAAAAGTTCTTATAGGCATGCACACACCAATGCTCCATCTGCTTAGTCTCTGTGGTCAATTTGGGGATTGCATGGGGGGTACGAGCGTTCCCCTTTTCAGCCACCCATAAACCGGGGGGCTCAGATTATAGCGAAACAAAGATACTGTCCTTCAGACAGTGCTGTCCATTTAACCCACCTAGTACCTCGCACACTCATGTAGCATATTATGCCCCCCCCCACACTACTACTTATCTTTAGCTTGTCTCGGTCTCAGACTCAGTCTGAGTCTTGCTAAATCAGACAAACTCGACTCAAGAGAGTCATCAGCAACCACTGCCAGCCAGCAACCACTTGAATTTCGATTGCTGCAAATATAAGCCCAGCCCGACTGACTAAGCACAGAACATGTGTCGCTGCCTGCTCCTGCTCCTGCTCTCTGCCTCCTTGTCGGATGTCAATGATGACAGGTCAGTCAGCAGCAGCAGGCTCAGGACGCAACCGGCTGCGCTGCAGTGCACTGCGCAGGGCACGTGCAGTTTGTTCCCCGGCAGGGCGGTGCCCGAGTCTAATGAGCAGGAGCTGAAGTGCGTGCTGCGAGCAGAACTGGCGTCATTTACATGGTGGTAACTGTCTCCAGCCAGGAAAAGGCTCAGACTGGCCTATAGGGCAATAGGCCCATGGCCAAACCAAAAACACAAAACGCTGGTGGGCCACTATTTTTGGTCAAAGTGGGCCACAGTTTTGTGCAATTTGTGCCAGTTTGATGAGGTAATTCGCTCTGCGGTTAGTAGTTTTGACCAATGTTGCTGAATAAATATTCTTTAAAATGCACAATTTGCATCACATTGTATCCAACAAACGAAACCTTGGTTACTATTCAAACAGTGTCACAAAAGGAATGAATAGCCATTTGCAATTGTGGGCCACTTTTTGCATTGGTGCCCGAGACAAATTTCATGTCCTAATCTAACCCTGGCCAGGAATATGCAGCAGCAGTGACAGTGCACAAGTCACACCTCCGATTCTGGGGGGATAAATGCCATTCTATCCCCCTCCTTAAAATTATGGGGAGGATTTGTCCCCCATATCCACCCCATGTCCTACGCCCATGTTTACCCACCTCATCACTCTGGTTTTTCACACCTTCCAAACCTATGTAGATGATCAGCTTCAGTCTCAGCGGCTCTTCCTCTGACTAGCTCTATATCTTCTTGTCTACCTTGTAGCTACTACAAATACTACAAATATAAGACTGGATGATTTGCAATTGCCTATGCCTAAAAAAGAGATAATATACTTTGTCACTTCTATATCTGCTGCTCTCTGATTCACCTGGCATCCTTTCTAGGGAGCCCCACTACCTCTCACCCTGCTACAAAAGACCTGGGAGTGGTGTTGACGGCCCTTTATCCTTCTATCCTCAAGTCCAGGATATCTCTAGGTAAACTGTTTCAGCAGCATATTTTGAAATACATTCCCCCTTTATGAACATGCCACAAGGAGTTCTGGTGGGACCCCCTCACATCAGCATTGATCTCCTTCTTTTAGTTCCCAGTTGCTGCCCACATCAGCTTCAAGGCACTTTTCATTATACACGTATCCTTCTGGTACTCAAGCCCTGCTTACCTCAAGCAGAAGGCGAAGAAGCAATTACTCAGGTCAACGACATCCCAGATACTTGTGGTTGCAGCCTTCAGAAAAAATCAACGTTGTGGGAGAACACTTGAAGCCACTGGAGCTGCTCTTTGGAATTAACTACCCTCAGACTTAAGGAGAGCCATGTTCGGTTCAGAAAAATATTAAAACCCTTTCTTTTTAAAAAAATGCACTCAACCCACACTTGAGCCCTGGTGCTCTTTGCCTCTGTACTGTATTCCTGTTGCCTCTTGCCTAGTCAATCATTCTACATTTTTGTTGCCTCCCTGCCTCCTCTGCCTAGCCTTTCTCCCCATCCAACCTTTCTCTTCCTCCATGATCTCACACAAGCAATTTTCTTTTATTCACATTGTTTTATCGTGGACATTGATCAACAGACAAAACATAGCATGGTATAAGGGGTTTAGGAGCTTTTTTTCTTTTATTTCTATGATAGCTGTACAGAAAACCAAAATAATTCAGTGTTTTAGTCATAGCTCCTGCTAATGGTGCCATCACCAACAACAGGTTTGTCTTAGGATGGCCCATTCTGCCTTTCCCCAAGATTTCTTCAAACAAAAGTACTTGCATTCTCTGGAACGTTATGGTTTTTCTTCCCGACTCCATTGGAATCTCATCCAACAGGGAACTTGCTCTCTTTCACCCTCCCTTTGGATTACCTCTTGATTGTGCCTAAAACTCTTGTTTAACAAAAGATGTCCTTATAAGACTCACCAGATTTCCGGGCACCTCCCGTCTCTAGAGTCCTCTCCCGGACAATCCTCCAGATCATTTCTGGTTAATGGTGGTATATGTACACCTCCAGTCTCCTTGCTGGTCCTGTAGATATCGCTTTGTTTCCACCACAAGTTGTAGGTACAGGTCAAGTTTCACGTTCACTTTGTGACAGCCAACTGAGTTTTCTTGTGCCCGTTTCAGCAGAAAAGCAGAGACAGGCCCAATCACATCTTTCCTAAGGTCCTGATTTGTACCCAGTATACCACCTCTCAACTCCTACTTTGGGCCTGGCCATCCTCTGCGTTGCTCCACATGCTAATTCCTGCTCCCACCGTCTTTCAACCCCTTCTGATATCTACACTGCCTTGGGTAGTGCGTGTTCTCTTATTAGTTCCTGCTCTCTCTGGCTACCACTTCACTAGCCGTTTTGTGCTTTTGCCTGATTCACAATCTCCTCCTGACATCTTTGTCATACTGCCTCCCCATCTCCTCCTATGGCCAACTCTGGATCACTTCATCCAGCCACCTCATATTCTCTTACCACGTGTTATCTTCCTACCACCACCTACTGTCATAGTCCTACCCCTGCTGCTGTCTTCCTCCCACCATCTCTAATGTTTACTTTATAGCACGTCCTGCTTTCTTCCTCTTAACACCTCATTCCGTCTTCATCTTACCACCTTCTGAGGTCTCCCTCCTTCCACCTGCTGATGTTTCTTCCCCCTCTTGTTTCTAGCCTCCTCTATTCCTATCAAAACTCCTTCCTCTACCTCCTTCCTGATTTTCCAACTTGCTCCAAACGCCTGCCACAACCTCCTTAAACATCCACATCTCCCCTTGATGGTATGCCCCTATTATGTTTGCAAGTTCTCTTCTTGTTTTGGTCTGGGTTTTCAGGCCTGAACGTGACACGTCATTGGTAGTGCTGTGTGATCTCGCGGCAAGACCCTTAAAGAGCCAGGACCACTTTTGTCTGGCATTGGACTGTCTCCTATCTAGGGCTGGATGCTGAGTGGGGATGACCTCCCCATACCGCCCCCGGGACCATCATCTACCAGCCTTCCTGGGCCCCATTTGTATTCCCGCTAGTAGTCCCTGGAATAACACAGGGGGCCTCATCACAGCGTATAACTTATGCTCTTTTTTCAATTATTACTGCACTTCCCCACCTCCCTGATCCTCGTAATTTTATGATCTAAATGCTTACAAGGAAATATAAGATGTCTGTATTCCCTTTCCCTGGCATGGATGCATAACAAAGTGGCTGAACCTGAAGATGGTGCCTTACAAATCACCCAAAAATTAAGAAACGTGAAGCACTTTTGTCGAGGGACACTAACATTCTAAAGTGGCAAAGGATCCCACAAGTGGCAGTTCAGGTAACTCAGCAGCCTCACCTACCTTGTGCTTTCCCCTATAAGTACCCATCACAAGAACTCACTGTCTATATCTAGGCCCATTATCTAGGGAGTCATTGTGTAGGTACTGTAAATTGCAAATGTGGGTGACTTTAAAGCTTTCTAAATGTAACTGTCCTCTATTTTAGTATTATCTTTTAAAATGTTAAGTCTGTACAATTAATATTACATTATTTTTACAGGTTTCAACTCCACCATTACATGACCCTTTATTGAGACAACTGCGTGATCGATTTGAAGAAGAAGGAATTGCTCTTCAGTGTGAAACAGGTGATGTGCATTTGTTCACTGTTTGTTAAAAGATTTCACAAGAATGTGTGCATGTTACCATCTTACTGAGAATTTTCTATTATTGTATACGTTTGCTTTTGGCACATTTGGTGTCACTTCAGCACCAGCCTGTGGCCAAAACAGTGCTACAGGGAAGAGAGGTTGGAAGTAGTGTTGAGATGCAGAACATTTGGTTTGCACAGCAACTGGCACTTCGCTGTTGGTGTACTTGTTGGTGGTTATTTTCTTTTGCCATGTCCATGTAAACCCCATGAGGGGTTAATCATCTCTCATGGAGTTAGGGTGTAGGGGTGTTCTCTGTTCCCACAAGGCTGTGTGTGTATTTGCATGCATGCCGTCGCTCACAATGCTTTCTTCTTCCAGCATATCTCCAATGCCCACGCAGAAATATACAAAAGAAAGCAGAAGAACAAGCTGTGCACTACTGCCTGCTCTGCAGACTTCGGGGAGGAGCACTCACTCACCAGTAAAACCGCACACCCAGCACAAGAACATTTAGGCATATGCCAGAATGGAATACAACTAAACATCATTCTTCTCCAGCATGGGGTCTGGCATAGATTCATATGCTCATGAATATTCCCCGTCGTCAGGCAGGGGAATCCTGGTAAAAGAAAAAACGTTTTCACTTCAAAACGGTATTTCTCCTCTAAACCAATCACTGTCCTCTGGGTCATATTGCCCCCATCCAATGACAGTCCTCTCCCTAAGCCCCTCCTCTCGCAGCCATCTTCAGATTTTTACCACATGTGTCAGTGTTGGGTGTCCTCGAGTTTGCTCTCTGAGCTATTTGTAAATTTTTGTGCTTTTCGATGGAAAAAGTTCAATTTTTGTGTCTAACAGCCTGTGTGCTCTTTGCTTCATCTGCCGACAGCGAGGACCCATTGTCGGTGAAGTTCCGTGCCCCTCAAGGGCGAAGATTCATCGAAGACTCTAGTAGGCCATATTGGGCCTACTTTGCGCCCTCCGACCATCAGGCTACAGTATGTGTTTGTGGAGGACAAACACCTACAATGCCTCTACTGCCTGCATCTGGACCATAAGGAAATAGAGTGTGAGATATGCCTCGGTTTCTCTAAGGAAACGACAAAGGACAGGCATAGTAGGCTGGCGGTATTGCTTAACACGAACAAGGCATCTGACCCGTGCTCCGAGCAGGGTCATGCCTCGTCCAGGACCGGCCGGTCGGAGGAGTGGTCTTTTAAGTCCTTTGAGGGCGCCTCATCCAAGATAAGGCCAAGATCTGCAATTCTGAGTCCACTGGGTTAGCCGCTGATGCTGTTCCCAAGGTGGATAGGGCGCGATCAGCATCACCTTCCGCCTCCATTGCAAGCCTACCATCAAGCTTCTCTTCAAAGAGGCAGTCATCTACCCCGGCTAAGCTACGGGAGACATTTGAGACGCGGACATAGAAGAAGACGACCGCACAGCCCAAGCATGCTCAACCGGCACAGTCACGGACCTCATCGGTGACTGTGTAGATGGCTATGATTACCACAGCAGCTACGGGCGCTGATCCTACGAGGGTAGCTCCCACGGCTCAGAAAGTGTCCCTGCCCCCAAAGCGCAACTCTGCCGCAGTGACTTAGGCAAAGTCTGCAGGCACGCCAGAAGGGGGGAAACTGGCCCAGGTCCCGGTTCAAGACCCTCAGGGAGGAAAAAAGGTTGTGGGGGCCGATAGGGCCCGAAACAGCCCTCCCAGGTCGTTGCCCAAACTATGGAGGTCTCGTCCATGGACGACGATCAGGAGTCCTTGTATACGGTCCACAAGGACGTTGATGAGGACGACGACGGCGCAGGGCCTAGTTTTCCTGTTCTGCCTTCTCAGCCGAGGGACATTCCCTTGGATATTCTATTGATTCTACACACCTTGGTGTCAGAGATCAAGATGAGAATACCTTTGGTGCTGGTACCTGTGGTCCTCCAGGTCCCCGATCAGCCTCCGACGAAGAAGCGGAAGCATCATCTGATGCCCCCGTATCAACCTCCTCCACCATGTTGGCCCCCAACTCCCCAAGCAGACCCAGACACAGGTAGGGAAACGGATAGCCACGACCACGGATGATGCCGAAGATATTGTCGCAGCGGACGGTGAAACGCCACATTTGGATGCCCCACATAGGGTCTCCCCACCGGATGAGGTGGGTTTGTTCCACTCCATGATCGCCAGGGCCTCCTAGCTATTCCAGCTGATGCCCGAGGAAACCAGGTAGGAGGGCTTCTTGCATCAAAGGTGCTAGGCCAAGAGGAAGACTATCATGGCAGTGCCCTTTTTGGACGATATTTGGGAGCAGAGCCTGGCCCTCATGAAGAACCCTTTCACAGCTCCTGCCAAGCTGGATAGGCTGGGGATGAAATAAAGGGTGCCGGACTCCGCAATTAAGTGCCTGAGGTTGCAACCATTGCCGGACTTGTTGGTGTTGGTGGCCATGAGGAAACGGTTGGCTAACCTGTCCATGTCTTTTGTCCCTCCGGACAGTGAGGGGTAAAGGATGGACGCCATGAGGAGGAAGGTGATTTACACTGCAACGTCCACAATCAAGGCAGCCAACGCACTGGCGGTCCTGTCCACGTACAACAGGGAATTGTGGGACAAGGTAGGACCGATCCTGGAGTTCCTCCCCGATGATAAGAAGATGGAAGCGCTTGCTCTCTTCCAGGAAGGGGAAGTGGCATCTGATCACGCCATCACAGTGGCATTGGACGTCGCCCACACAGGGTTCGGCAGATGCGGAACAGTGTCAACAGGGATGGATGAAAGACACTAATTTCCATCAGGAGGTCCAAGCGAAGGTGCTGGACATGCCCTTAGATGGGGAAAATGTGTTTGGGAAAGCCGTCGACGAGTCCCTCTAGGCCATCAAGACGGATACAGAGATGGCCCCCTCCCTCAGCACTCTCCAGGGGAAAGTCGAGCAGGTCTTCAAAAGGGTTCTCCATGTCGTACATACAGCCTTCCCGATCCTCAATGCAGGAAGCCTACAGAGGCTGCTCCAAGTCCTACAGTAGCGGAGGACAGCATCGCTGTCGCCCGCAGGGCAGGACGCCGGCACCCAAGCAAGCCTGAACCGACCAGGACGTTGGGCCGCCACCACTCGTGCACCCCATTTGGAGGCCGGCTGACGAGGTTCATCAGCAAGTAGAGAAAGATAACCACCGACCGATGGGTGCTGGATGCTCTCGCCCAGGGACACACCTTGGAGTTCCAACGCAGGTGTTTGCGGATCCCTCCGGTTCCCCGTTAGGAGCAGCACATCCCTCAGCTTCAGGAAGAGGTACGAGCCATGCCACGAAAAGGGCCGACAGAGCTAGTTTCCCAATGGCTGCGGGGCTCCGGAGTCTATTCCAGATACTTTCTAGTCAGAAAGAAGACAGGGGGCTGGAGGCCCATCTTGGACCTAAGGCGTCTGAACAAATACTTAAAGTCCCAAAAGTTCAGGATGGTTACGTTGCAGCACGTGCTCTGCAACTGTAAAAAAGGAGACTTCTTAAGGTCGTTAGACCTGGAGGATGCCCATTTCCACGTCCCCATACACAAGAAACATTGGAAATTCTTACGTTTCGTGGTGCAGGGCCAGCACTATCAGTTCAAGGCCCCACCATTTGTCTTGAAGTCGGCTCCATCCAAGAGTGTTCACGAAATGCCTGGCACTGGTGGTGGCCAATCTACGTCTTCAGGGCATTCACGTATACCCGTACCTGGATGACTGGCCGATTAATGCCCACTCGCGGGAGCTGGCTGACGAACACCGGAAGGTGACCATCCAACTATTGATGGATCTGGGATTCTCAGTCAACTATCCGAAGTCCTACTTAACGCCATCACAGAACACGCTGTTCCTCGGTGCCAGACGCAACACAGTGTCTTGCATGGTGTCTCCTTTGGAACAGAGGCTAGCAGCCATTTAAGGAATGGTGCAACGACTATCGTCGGTGAAGACAGCCACGGTTCGGGCCATCCAGTCGTTACTGGGCATGATGTCATCCTGCATCTACCTCATCCGTCTTTGCAGATTGCAGATGCGATCACTACAAAAATTCCTGGATGCCCGTTGGATACAGGTGTCTGGAAGTTTCACGGACAGGATCCCTCTCAACGAGGAGCTACGACGAGCAATAGGGGGGGTCCGCTCCCACATCGCCCAAGGCACTGGATTTCAAATCCCCCCCCCATGTCTGAAATGGTCACCACGGAAGGTTCCTTGGTTCCAGCCTTCCTGGAAGGTTGGGGAGCGCACACAGGACGTCTGCAGGCTAGCGGCCTGTGACTGCAGGAGGAGGAGGAGGAGGAGAAGGATCTCCATATCAACATCCTGGAGCTACGGGCGGTGTTCTGGGCCCTCAAGTCGTTCCTACCGTCTCTGAAAGGAAAGGTGGTGAGGATCTTCACATACAACACTGCCACCATGTTCTACATCAGGTAGCAGGGGGGCACTCCATCCCCAGTGCTCTCCAAGCAGGCCCAAGACTTGTGGCACAGGACCGTCGGACAGGGGGTGTTCCTTGTCCCTCTTCACCTGGCGGGAATCGAGAACACCATTGCAAACTCCCTCGGCAAGGAACTCCGCTCCTGCCATGAGTTGGAGCTTCATCAGGATGAGGTGAACCGCCTGTTCACCAAATGGGGGAGACCCCAAATTGATCTGTTTGCGACAGCGGCAAACTCTAAATGCCAGAAGTTCGCCATCAGGTTCCACCAGCCGAGGAGCTTGGGGGACACATTCTCCTTCCCGTGGGAAGGACTGTTTCTGTACGCGTTTACCCGTTCCCTCTCCTGCTGCGAGTCATCAACACACTCACAGTGCCAATGTAAGTTGATACTCATCGCCCAGGTGCGGCCGAAGCAGATTTGTAACCCGGACCTTCTCAGCCTATCAGTGGCGCCTCCATGCAAGTTGCAGTGGTTCTGGATCCTCTCACCAGAGAGGGAGGCGCAATCTTTCATCACGACCCAGGCTCGCTGAACCTGCAGCCTTAAAGTTTGGAGGTTATGAGTTGCCAGCGGACTGCAGGTAGGTCCTCATTAAGTTGCCCAGAGCAACACCAGTGGTTACGATTCAGTCTAAACCTTCCAGCCATCACCTCTTTGTTTTTGCTAGGTCCTCATTAAGGCCAGGGCATCGTCGAACTTAAAGCTCGACGGCCATAAGTGGAAGCGTTTTGGTATGCGGTGCCGGTCACAGAAGATTACTCCTCTGAGGGTCACGTCTCCACAGATCCTTCCATTCTTGCTCTGGTACATGCCTCCAAGGTGCATCTGGCGGCTATCTCCCACTACACCAGATCCCCAGGAAGATCCTTGCTCTAGTCCCACAGAATCGTCAAGGAGTTTCTCAAAGGACTTTTACCATCTTTCCCACCGGTGAAGGCTCCGGCCCGTGTGTGGGAATTCGACGTGGTTCTGTCGAGGCTTATGGAGCTGCAGGTGAGATCCAGGCCCTATCCTGCAAGCAGCCGTACCTGACTGTCCACGAATCAAGGGTGGTACTGCGTTTGCACTGCTTTTTCATGCCGAAGGTTGCATCAGAATTCCACCTCAACAAGCCTTTGACGTTACATGTTTTCTTCCCGAACCTTTAGTCGCCGGCGGAAAGGGCCTTGCACTCGCTTGATGTTGCTCGTGCCCTGAAGTTCTATGTGACACGCACAAAGAGTTTTCGGAAGACTTCTCAACTGTTCGTGAACTTTGGTCCTGTGAACCATGGGAATGCCTTGTCCAAGGCTTCCATTTCAAAGTGGCTCTACAGCTGCATCACAAACTGTCATCGGTTGGCGAAACGACCGCTGCCTGTCCGTCCGAGAGCCCACTCCACCAGAGCAATCACTGCGACTACGGCGTTCCTGCCTGGTGTGCCCCTGCTGGACATCTGCAGGGCTCCAACGTGGAGGTCCACCCACACCTTCACGAAGTTCTACTGCATCAACAGGGATTCCAGGGAGGAGTCCAGAGTTGGCCAAACAGTGCTACGCGACATGTTCGCTTGAAGTGAGCCTGTTCCAGAGGTAAGAGTTCATTGCTTCTGTTGATCCTTGCCAACTCGCATGGTTGTGTGATGTTGTACTGCTATGTATTAGTTATTCATGAGCATGTGAATCCATGCCAGACCCCATGCTGGAGAAGGTTTACGTTACTTACCTGTAACTATTGTTCTCAAGCATGGGTCTGGCATTGATTCACATGCAAACCTTCCCTCTGGCCCTGATGTGGCTCTTCTTGGTCATATTTTACGTGCTTACCAAATCTGAAAATGGCTGCCAGAGGAGGGGCTTAGGGAGAAGATGGTAATTGGATGGGGCAGTATGACCCAGAGGACAGTGATTGGTTTAGAGGGGAAATACAGTTTAGTTTTAAAGTGAAAGTGAAGCTGTTTTTTCTTTTACCAAGGATTCCCAGCCTGACGACGGGGAATATTCATGAGCATGTGAATCCATACCAGACCCATGTTGGAAAACAATAGTTACAGGTAAACCATAGTCTGCATTACAGCAAACACCTAGCCTGCGACTGAGACCCACACCCTCATGCAACACAGGGGCATACCCTGTTTCAAGGTAGAAACACATTTCCGACAACTAGTATAGCGTCTCTTGTGCTGTCTCCATCTTCCATTCACTTTCTTGTGATTCTTTCCTCGTAATAATTTCTCTTTGGCCTTTTGCTCATCCCATCAGTCCCTGCAATGCTTCAAAGAACGCCTGGCCCAGTAGCCACCTTTCTGCTATTTTGCAGCTCAACCGAACAGTACAGCAGCTGCACATGGCCCTTGGGCACAATATGTAACTGTTCAAGTTGGATCTTCCATAGTGCTGGCCCCCACATTCCACTTAAGTAGATCAATTTCCAGTCATCCTGGGAGTCTGGGATTGGCTAGCTCATGCTCCAATAATTATATAGGATTTCTCTTTAGCCAGTCACCTACCTACCGGGGAAACACTAAAAACATGAGTTCAGAGAGGTGCACTTCACACAGGCATATAAAATTGTTCAATTAAATAGAACTGCAAACCTATTCCTTACAAAGGTCCAGGCAAATTGCAGTGCAGTCATTCTTCTGCACAGATCTGTGAAGCCCATTATCCACTCAACCATGCATATTGTCTTTCATCTACAAAAGGCATCACTGCATTTCATCCACACATGCATGTACAGTATATATTTTAAACTGACATACACAATAATTTGCCCCCACACACACCTTATAATTCATCCACATGTGTGCACACACACCTCTACCCGAACATTCCCAAATAATATACCTGTTGCACAGACATATGCGCACCCAGAGATGCAGCCATTAAACCACACTGTAAAACTGCTCTGATTTTGTTTTTCCTTCTTTTTTTATTTGGTATGCCTTTTGCAGCCACATAACCTTGAATAGTTTCGATTTGTTGATATGGTGAGGGCACAATGTGCATTGTGTGAGCGGTCAGAAGGGAGAGGCGGACACAAAGCAGTCATATTTTCCAAATCAGACCTCTTCTTTTTTTTTTTTTTTTTAAGAAAAGGGGTTAGATAAAGGCCTCTCTGTCCCTATCCTAACAAGAGTTTCCCTGCCTAGGAAACTAAATCTGAAGATCAGTCTGTGTCTTATCCTCAAAATTATAACAACTGTCCTTGTGTCCAAAACATATCGGACCCTTACACTAAAATGCACAACTAAAAAGTGTAAGTAAAAGTGTCCCTGACTTGTGTTTACTCAAAATGTTCAAAGGTGAAAATACATAAGTAAATCTAACAAAAATGATGTCTTCAAAAGAGAAATCCTTAGATCCAGAGATGGTTCCCTTTCCCTGAATTACTTCAGGAAGGATGACGCAATGTTTTCTTAAAGAGGGTTAGAGTGTCTCTTCCAAATAACAGTTTCTCAAAGTTAGTAAAAAGGTCTCTTTCACATAACTGTTGTTTCAAAGATAGCCCAAGTGTTTCTCCCATACAAATGTACCACAGCTGGTAAAGTGTCTCTTTTACATAATTGTTGTTTCAAGGATGGCCCAAGTGTCTCTTCTATAGAACAGTACCACATATGGTAAAGTGTCTCTTACGCATAAGTGTTGTTTCAAAAGATGGGAACATTGCTCTTCCACACAACTGCTTCACGAAGAACAAAGAGTCTCTTTTATACAACTGCATTAAAGATGACTTCCGGGTATGTTCCCCTGCCATGAAGTCCTCACTGGTTTCCTCAGATCCCCTGGAGTACTCTCCTGACAGATATCCTTGGACAATGTTTCTTTTCCTTATACACTTTTGGTGGATTGCCTGGTATACTCTCCTGCCAGGTTCCCCTGCTGGGTTTCATACAACCTTTGGTATGCTCACCTGCCAGTTATCATTACTCCCCAAAAGGCTTGCTGCCTGACTTGTCCACTTTATCAGGTCTTCTTTCAAAATTCTCTTTACTTTTCTCTATCTTCTAGCATAGCACAGTAACACTCTTATACTGTCTATACTTCCTTGACTTTGGATTTCACTTGCCTCTAGCTCCCCCCTACAGTCCTCTCACATATGAAGACATGTTCAAGTTCCACTTCTCAACTTCTTCATCAGCACTTATTTGCTTAGGACAATGCTTGCTCCAACTTTTCCCCAAATGACCTCTTCATGCATGGAGACTTGTGCAAATCTTGTTTTCAGCTTCTTCGTTAACATTCATTTGCTTATAATCACACTTGCTCAAGCTTTCCACGTATTCTCATTTCAGGCATGAGGAATTGTTCAGATTCAGTCTTTTAAATTGACTTGGTTGGTATACAAATGGCACTTTTGACGGTTTGTGTGTTTGTTGGTACGCCCCGGGGTTCCTGCTATCTTTAGGCCACCTAACCAGTGTTTCATTGCATACCTACCAGCTGCACACAGCTGCAGCAAAGTCTCAATGCGAGAATGGTTTCCCTCGCTTGGCAGACCTGTTTCCAGCTCTTTTCAGTCTTACGTTCACACTCGGGTAATGTGACTACTTTCTGCCTTCTTTACACCCGATAGCTTCCCCGCTTCTGCCGGTTCCCTTGTAGCTTCTCCCTGAAGCCTGCCACGCTCCTCTTGGTTGCTCGCCACGCCAGTGCCAAAGGATGATGGACGGCTGCCCAGGAGCAGCTGTCTGCTTTAGCGCAGTCTGCTCCAGCACATCGTTCCTGCTGCTCTGCCCTTCACTTCGCCCGGACTGCGCCTTCTCTCTCCAACATCATACATAACTTCTGATTGCTGGTGAAAGTCATCTTTCAATACCCTGCGCAGTTGATTCATCCTACAACAACTAGTCCACACATTGTGCTTAGGGCTTCTCTCAATCCACATTAACTCCTTGTCCCTCTTCTTCATCTCAGTACCTAAGGCACTATGGGAATTGGAGTTGTGAAAAACCTGAAGGTATCCCACCCGCTAGTCCCCGGGGATCTGTCATCCAGGTAGCCAGGAAACGGCCATCGCTTTTGGATCCAGTTCCTGGGGGTTGACCAGTGCGGGAGGATCACCTGGATGAGGGGTCTTCGGGGAGTGGAAGTAGGACTCCGGATGGCGATACGCACTATCCCCTTCCTTGTAACACCTTTACCTCCTCCTACCAGTTAGGATACTTAGGAACTCGACCCCCCTGACCCCTTTTCCAACACAAACACTTTTTCACGGATTGCACAATGTGAGAGAAAACACAAGAGCCTGATGTGTCCCGATACAATGTTCAGGCAGGGTCAGTCAATTACTGATCATTACACACTCACCTGACATCTATCACACACCCACACGGATAAAAGGTAGAGCACGAAAGCACACTCTGAGCAAGGCAAAGCTCACGAGGAAGCAGCAGTTCAAACATAGCAGTTTAATACAAGGTGAAAGACGGCAAGATCGGAGAGGATTGCAAGGAGGGACGTGCCCTTGACCTTGTCACCGAAAGACCATAACTTTCATGAGCCTTGGGGAATAGGACACGTAAGACCTGGAAACAAAGATGAAGAATCTGCATTGTGTGACGGAGATACTCTGGGTTATCCCGCATCGATAGTCAAGGCGGGGAGAATTGTTTGCC
Source organism: Ambystoma mexicanum (assembly GCF_040938575.1). NCBI lineage: Eukaryota > Metazoa > Chordata > Amphibia > Caudata > Ambystomatidae > Ambystoma > Ambystoma mexicanum. The sequence continues at coordinate 303,115,945 of NC_090927.1, read as the reverse complement.
GCCGTGATACTGTCCTTGGCTCCTACAACAAAGCAGCACCAGTGAAGTCTGCAAAGCCAGTGAGTTTGGGAGACTGATACCAGACAGGTCTGTGTGGAAGCCAAGGTTGCAAGCAGCAACATTGAATAAAGAAAACTCAAGAGAACAGTGTATGAAGCGCATCTGGCAAGCGACGCAAATATAATTAAAACAGCAGATGAGTGACTGAACTTTGAAGCTAAGATACGATACCATAGACAGAGTGGTCCGGCACCAAGTGGGTGCTCATTCAAAAGTCTGTTAGGTATCCAACTGAAAGGTGACAAATGTTAAAAGGAAAGTAATTGTGAAATAGAAGTGGTCATGCAACGGGTCAAGCCAAACCTTGTGCACATTCGAAAGTCTTCGATAGTTGATGTTAATTGAAATTGGTCTGCGCCCGGGCCGAGTGAGACTAATTGTGTTAAAAAGGGATCCGAGCCATGAGTCACCTGAAAAAGAATATCCTACGAGCATTGTGTTAAGAGGATCTGAGCGCGGATTAGGGAGATCCAAGGTGACAAACATTGTGCTAAAGTGATCTAAGCCCGGCTGAGGGGGATTCGGTTTGAATAGTGAATCACCTAAATTGAATACTTGTGAAAATCTGGAAAAGGAAAATAATTTGTTTATTTGGTTGCATCAGGCCATCTGAATGAAGAGACTTTCAGAAGCAAAGAAACTTGAGCACAGAAGGCCCTGATACTAATGACTGAAGTGTATCCTTGTGCTAAAGAAGCCAGAGACTGTGCTACACTCGAGTGAACCGCCTTGTCCTGTGCTGAAAACGTGGGGTAGGGAGGCCAATGGCCTGAACATCCTGTCATATCATTTTATGAACACTTCTTTCTTTTTTGTAACACTATTTCACACACTATTTGTATTTAGAGGTACGGATTGGCAATAGGTTTATTAGTATAGGCCCTTTTATTTTGACAAGACACCACTAGGACTGGGTTATTATTATTTGATGGTCATAGCTTGCTCCCATCTGTAGATTTAGGATTAGATATGCGTTTATCAAACCCTTTTTGAAGTGCAATAAACACCCTTGAACTGTGGTCACGTGTGTCTGTCTTCCTGTTGATACCATGCTTTCCTTACAGAGTCCATAAGATTAACAGAGCTTTTTAGGAGATTGTTTGGGATTCTTGCCTAATACAATATCATCATGAATAGGAGATGTGATTTGTGTTTACGTACTTGTGAGGTATGAATATTATCCTGTCTAAGGTATTTGACAAGAAAGGGTTTTTGGATTTTACAATTGGAGGGATGTGTATAATGAGAATAGGCCATCAGGGATTTTGGAATTATAGGGTCTTCCTCACATGAAAGATAAGAATACTCGTCTCTCCTGAGGAAATCATCACATTTCCAAGACAGCCATCTCCACCCATGTGATCCTCCCTCATAACCACCCCCAGGGACAGGATCAGGTAGCGGCTGCCTTCCCTGGCCACATGGGAGGAGATCTTAGGCTGGGGGATCAGTGATGACTCCATAGGATTCATCGCAATTGTCAGTCTTCTCTTGATGAAAAGGTGAAGCTACACGTTGTGCATCAGCCTATTCTTCCCATCTACCACAAACTACTCTAAACCCCACAAAGCCCCCCTCAGCTAGGAAATTCAACAACCTTTTCTGTGGGCAATATTCCAACATGAACCTAGCCACCGTTGTGTTCACAGCTTCACGCATACTACCCTCTAGGTCCACTCCATTCTAGTAGACTGGCCCTAGAAATGTAAAAGGAACAATGACAACATGTTATAGTCAAAAATTGGTACAATTGTGGAGAATGACATATCAACTAATCTTAAATGAACACAAAAGCAGTGTTAACAGTTTAAAAGAGTTAAAGTAGGGTATCAAGGTTACAACAAGCATGAACATATTAAATTGATAGTATCAAAAGAATTCAATGTAAAAATAGTTAGAATCATAAAATTGATCAACAAGAAATACATAACCATTGAGACAAATAAAGACACTTCACAACACATAAGGGAGAGGGAGGAACACAGGTAAAAATGCAATACATTAGAAATAGTTAATTTGAGAGGCATTAAGGTATTCAATAGGAGGATTCAATTTCTGGTTATAAATATGAACATACATCAAAGTAATGGCACAACCTGTTTCAATCCTATGTATGTAACATAAGTAATTCCACCAAGCAACGTATGACAAACGTTCAAAGCATTTCCAGTTAGAAGAAATGAGGTAAAGCCAATGGTCCCAGTGATGAATCCTGTGGAGTCATCACTGATCCCCAGCCAGGGATCTCCTCCCAGCCAGGGGACTGCAGCCGCTACCTTATCCTGACCGCATGGGTGGTATTATGAGGGAGGTTCACATGGGAGTAGATGGCTGTCAGGGAGATGTGGTGACCCCATCAGGAGAGAAGCAGTATTCTTTCCTCCCAAATGAAGAAGACCCGATCATTCCTAAATTGTTGATGGCCTCTTGTCACTATACAAAACCCTAAAACCCCTTCCTGTGAAACATTATATGCAGAATACCATTCACACCTCATATGTACATAATACACACATAACATATCCTGTCTCTGATATTTTTCTGCTAAACCCTAAACAAAATCACCTTAGAAGTCGTATGAGTTCTATGGACGCCAACTCCCATAACGCCTCAAGTACTTAGAAGAGGAAGGAGTTAATATGGATCTAAGCTGAACATGCAGGCTAGTTGTTGTAATGAGGCCCAACTGAGTGGGACATTTAAAAGTGGTGTCCGCATTGGCGGAAAAGAGAGAAGCAGAACGGAAGAAGGAATCAGATCAACGGGAGAAGACCGCAGCACAGCAACTGCCCATGCTGAAGAATGCAAGTACTTTCAAACTGCCGCTTGCAAGCAGTACTTAACGGCGTGGCACTCGGCCACAGAAGGCACCGCAGGCACAGTGGAAGAACCCCTGGGGAGCCGACAGCAACAGCAAAGCTACCAGCAGCATAGCTGTGTCCAGAAGCAGCAGGTTTATCGTCGGGCGAACCCAGAGCTGGCAGCAGATCTGAGAGAAGGTCTGCATAGAAGAGAACGCCATCACTAAGTGAAAGCTTCACCGCAGCAACTTGCAATGGGTCAGAAACGCTACAAGACACCAGTGAGTCTACCCAGTAATGTTGGGGACCCTAGGGCGTACCGACAGGCATGTGAGGCATTAAGAACTTATTTTGAATACCAACCAAGTAGAAAACAAAGGCAGAATTTGTCAAAATTCTCATGTATGAGATGTCAATATGGGAAAGGTTGGAGCAAGTATTGCCATAAGCCAATGAATACTAGTGAGGAGGTTAAAAGACAGAACTTGAAAAAGTCTCCATATATAAGATATCAAGATGGGGAAAGTTGGAGCAAGTGTTACCAAAAACAGATGACTACTACTGAAGAAGTTACAAGGTCGAACATCAACAAGTCTTTATATATGAGATATCGATGTGGGGAAAGTTGGAACAAGTAGTACCGCAAGCCAAGAATGTATACACAGTGAAAGATTACAACTGCGCTATACTGAAAGATCTGGAGAACATTAAAAAGAAGCCCTGGTGAAAGAAGCACATCAGGCAGTGAGCATTTGGGGAGAAGATACCTGGCTTTGAAGCATACCAGGGGATCTGCAGACCACAGGAAGGGATTCCTGGCAGAGTAGTACACGAGATAATCAATTTGAAATACACAGAGGGCACAGACATTGTGGGCAGAGACCTGGCAGGAGTTATACCAGGTAATCTGTAAGAATCAGTGCATGGTGGTTTAAGTCAGCGGCGCTACAGAACCTGGTGTTTCGGGTTAGTGTAGAGGAGAATATCCCTACATTCTTTCAAGTCTGTGATAACTGTGCTGTATCACATGGTACTCTCTAGCAAGCGTTTAAGGTATTCATTAAGGCCATGGCTATGTCCAAGGAGTTTGGTGTGCTTAAGACCATCCTCAGGGATATAGCCATTAGTGAGAGTCATGTTATGTTATCTGCACTTATAGAGAGCACGGTCGCCCAAGGGAATCATGGCGCTAAAGAGGAAGACTGCTCAGGTAGGGGAGGAAGCCATATGGTGGGAGAGCTAGAACGGAACGGTCTTGAGTGCTCTTCTAAAACCAATGTGATTGGGGATTTTCCTCATTACAGAAGGAAGGTTGTTCCAAAGTTTAGCAGCTGCTAGGGAAAATGCCCTACCACCGACCCTCACATGATTGAATTTTGGAACAAGAAGAAGATTTGCGGTGGAAGAGTGTAAATCGCGTTCTGGGAGATAGCGGGAGAATTTAGTTTGCAGGAACTCGGCCCCTTGACCGTGAATATCCCAATGAACAATACACAGGACCTTGAAATGAACACATTGGCCAACCGGGAGCCAATGAAGTTGGTGAAGCACGGGGGAGATGTGAGCTCCATACGGGGTGCCCGTGGCTAGCCTGGCCACCAGATTCTGTATGTGCTAAAGCCACTGTATTAGGCCTATCGGCTGCGACAGGTACAGAGAGTTACAATAATCCAAGCGAGGGAGAACCAACGCTGCGACTACAGGAGGGCGCATGGGTTCAGGTATCATGGGTAGAACCTTCTTCAGGACCCTGATCTGATAGTGAGCGGCTTGACACCAGGCCATCACTTGGTTAGACATGGAAAGGGAAGCAGAGAGAATAACACTCAGGGAAGAGGACCCAGTGAAGTGGGCCAGAAAGCGGTGGTGCAAATTGAGGGATCAGGGGGACAACCCATCACCAGTACCTCGGTCTTGTCACCTTTGAGCTTGAGCCAGTTTTGATCCATCCAATCGCTGATGGCCCTCAAACAGTCACAAAGACACAACGACACCTCAACTCGATCTTGATCTAACCGGATCTCTAGCTGTAAACTCAAGGAGTTGGAAGATCAATATGCAACCGCATCTAGACATGTTGTAATGGCAGAAATAAAAACCCATTTAGATCTGTTTAACGGCCATGCGACTAGAGAAGTGAAATACTTCACGGTATGGTGAAGGGGCTCGACCTGGAGAAATTACTACAAATGGAAAGGGGTCCAACCCATATTTAGGGACAAACATCACACTATGAAATATTTTGATCCGGATATTAATGCGGTGTTTGCAGTCTTTTATAAGGCACTTGATCAGCCACCTGATGTTAGAGACGGAGAGGAGCTGTATACTTTATTGGAAGCTATTCCAATGTCAATTCTCTCGGAGGGTGCTCGAGTCTAAATTAATACCCCATTCGCTGCAGAAAAGATAATGAAGGTGATAATGGAGTTGCCGAGAAATAAGTGCCCGGACCCTACAGACTTACTGCTGAATTGTATATGCCGCCATCCTGGCCCATTACCTATTAAAGGTATGGGATTAAGCTGTACAGAATGGACAACTCCCGGAGACACTCTGAGAAACCACTATAATAGGACTTCTGAAACATGGGAAGCCTAGTGAGGATTGCGGATCCTACAGGCCACGGTCACTAACGAATGTTGACACTAAGGTATATGCCAAAACTATAGCAAATAGATTACTACTCCTGATGCCTTTTTTAATCCAGGGTGACCAGGCAGGTTTTATACCCGCCAGAATCCACGGCCCTGAACCTTAGACGCTGATTTAATGTTATGGCCCATGTTTCACCTGCAGCTCAGGCAGTGGCGGTGATGCTAGATGCACACAAAGCATTTGATATGGTGTCCTGGTCATACCTATTTGCGGTCTTGCAGCGATGCGGCATGGGGGATCAAATAACACAATACATTAAACTCCTTTACAGGAAACCAACTGCCATCATATGCGTTAATGCGACGCACTCTGCACCATTTGAAGTCAGTAGAGGAACATGGCAGGGCTGCCTGCTCTTGCCTCTTTTATTTGCTTTGGCGACTGAGTCTATGGCCGATTTGATTATGGAACGGCATGCACGGTGGGGAATCCGGATAGCGGGCAGAGATATTTTGGTATGTGCGGACGACGTGCAATTGTACGTCAGGAACCCCCAAGTCAACTTAGACCCAATTATGGAAAACATCACTAAGATTGGCTGTTTTTTTATGGTAAGTAAACTAAGATAAGTCTGAGATTCCTCCCCTTACGGCTAGTACGACCCTACCACGAGGGGTGTTTCCATTACAATGGGCCCCAAACAGATTCAAGTATTTACGAGTTATCATTTCCAGGGGCAAATATATACTAATGACCGATAATTTTGATACACATGCAACATATGTTAACACTAAAATAAGCTGTTGGAGTTACATACCAATGTCACTACGTGGACACCTGGCACTGGTTAGGATGATACCTTTACCAAAACAGTTGCATCTCTTTGCCTATTTACCATTATGACCGAGTAAACTGTTCTTACAGACTCCCCATAATAACTTGTCCCACTTTTTATGGAATTCTGGGGCTGTTCGTAAGAAATGGGAGAAATATGACTCAGCCTTAACACAGGGGGCAAGGAGGTATATTGGCTGGCTGCCCCTGCTCAATTTGTGACTTATTGGTACCCGACTGAAGGACTCCCATTGCATGTTTATTTATGTGTTTATAGCATTTGTTACATGCCCAAATCCGGAGGTATCACAGCGTAGGTTAGAAAAAGTGCTTGTCGGGTTACAAAATTAGTTACATACAGGCCGAATATGTTGCACAGATAGTTACAATACTGGCAGCACATTTCGGGATACAAGATTGGTTACAATACAGGCAGAACATTTCAGGGTACATCGATAGCAGTGTGCTCAAAGTGGCATATTGGAGACACTACTGGTTAAAATGTGTTGAAGAGCCAAGTTTTGATAAGTCTCTTAAAGCGCTGGTGAGAAGGCTCATGTCTAATGTGCATAGGAAGGGAGTTCCAGATTTTAGGTGCCGCTACTGGGAAGCTGGCACCCCCTGCCCTAGAACTCTTGAACCCCCGGACAAATAGGTATGTGCTAGAGCCCGATCTGAGGGATCTTCTTGAGCTTTTTTGGGTGACACAGTTATTGAGGTACGAAGGTGCATCATTAGTGATACATTTATGTGTGATGATCAGAGTCTTAAATGGAATTCTAGCTTGGATGGGTAGCCAGTGTACTTATCTCCTAATGTGAGAGATATGATCATTTCTTTTTCATTCAAAGGCTGCCCATAAGGCTTTGTTGTGTAGCGGTTGCAATTTAGCCAGGTTGGTACTTGTGGTTCCTAGTAGAAGGATATTGCAATAATCAAGTTTAGATAGTATGAGGGCTCGTTCTAGGTTAAGGCAGTTTTGTGGGGTGAGAAATTGGCGGCTAAGTGCGATGAGTTTGGCTGTATAGGCATGAGCGGAGGAGAGGGCACAGATGTGTTTAGTGGTATCCAGTTAATATGGCGAAAAAAAAAATTTGAATGACAAATATGTCAAACATTTTACAGAAATGTTTTTTCCCGAATGTATTATTTTTTAATTTACATGTTTTTTTGTTTGTTTCCCGAGTAAAGAAAAGGGTTAAAAAAAAAGGGGGGGGGGGGTGAGGGGAACCCCCCCATTTCAAACAAAAAATAACAAAAAAAGACATTCGAAATATTACTCACTATAAAACATGTTTAGTCATACTAAGGTTGGTATCTAGATAGACGCCCAGTGTTTTAACCGGTTTGATTACTGGGATGGATGTTCCGTCAATGATTATGGCTGAGTAGTCGGCGTGAAGGGTTTTTAGTCGGATGGGGGGGACCCACAATGAGGCTCTCAGTTTTTTCGTCGTTAAAACACATCCAATTTTGTATGATGGCATAGATCTTGTTGATGGAGATGAAGTCTAGTTCATGGTCTCCCGTGAGGGGGATGAAGATCTGTGTATCGCCTGCGAAATTGGTGTAGATAACTCCCATGGCATCAAGTGCTGCAAATTTGGTATATGCGTTGTATAAGGTGGGATATAGGCAGGAGCCTTGAGGAACCCAAAGGGGTACTGGGATAGGGTCAGCAGCCTCATCACCAGTGGATACTCTTGAGTATCAAATGCAGCAGACAGATCGAGTAAGAGGAGGATGCACAATGTCCCAGAATCTCTTATGTTGTCCATCTGAATTATAAGGTCTAGTAAGGCCGTTTCTGTGATGTCTTTGGGTCGGAAGCCTGATTGTCTGGCTCCTAACAGGTGGTTACTTTCTAGATACTCTTGGACTTGGCTATATGCTATTTTATGGACTATTTTCAATAGGAAAGGAACCATAATAATGGGTCGGTAGTGGGTACAGCAGGGTCCAGAGAAGGTTTCTTAAGAACTGGGGTCACCCAGACCTTTTTGATACTGGCGGGGACAGAGTTGGTGGTGAAGGAGGCATTAATAAAGTTGGCAATGATGGGTACTAAGGTAGAGGCACAAAGTTTAACTAAACAAGCAGGGAAGCTATCACCTTTACAATTGGAAGGTTTCAGCGTAGCATAAGTGTTCAGAACCTGGAGAAAGTGGGGCTGTTTTTCCAGCGCCGGCGTCAGGCGCAAGGGAAGGCATACTTTTACCGACCAGTAATTTCCTTTTCATTAGTATTTTCTCTTGTAGTGTAAGGATTTTCAAAGTTAGGGCATTCTGGATAGTGATGCACCAGGCTTTGCTTGAGTTGGGGTGGAGGGAATGGGGGTTTCCAGTTCTCCAAGTATGGAGAATAGTTCTTTGTTATTGGATGAGGCGTTGTTTATGCAAGTATTCAGGGAATTCGCTTTGTGGACCATCGCCGCTGATTTGTAGGTTTTGTTGGCTACTGAAAATGAGTATGTTGTGGCAGTGGTCGGAGTCTTCATGTAAGTTCTCCAACGCTCTTTTGTTACGTCGAAGGACAGTGAGCATTGTTTAGCATTGCGGGATATTTTAGATGTGAGCAGGGCTACTACATCAATGGTCGATTTCAGGCATTTATGATAGATAGTGGAGATACTGTCAGGGTTGGTGTTTGATGTTGGGTAGGCCTTGAGGGTATCAACCAGGATAGGAACGAGATTTTCTGCTGTAAGTTTGCAGGTGTTTCTCACCGACATAGGGCAGGGTGTGGGTTGAGGGGCACCCTGAGTTTTCGTAGTCAGTATGTCAAAACATACTAGGTAATGATCTGGCCAAGTGATTTCAGAGATGGATTCTAGCGATAAGTTTACATTTAATGACAGGATCCAATCCAAGATTCTTCCTTTGGAATGGGTGGGCGAGTTAACAATTTGAGTAAAATGCATTTCTTTGACGGCCGTAGAAATTGTGGTAGCTTTATGATCCAGTTTATCATTATATCCAAGATTGATATGACCTAGCATAATACATTTGGTGTTTGGCTTGAGGAGTGGGGTGGTGAGTCTCTACTCATCTACCGCATTATGAGGTGGTCTGTAGATGATGAGAAAGTTAATTGTGGTTTTAGGGTCGGTTGTAAGTTTAAATAGAAGTAGTTTGTATCCTGCCACTAGGTCTAGTGGGCAGGATCTGAACTGTAGTGTGGATTTAGCTATCATGGCTACTCCACCTCTAATGTTATCCTCGCAGTCGGCCCTAAGGATGGTATAGTCAGGAGGGATGGCCAGGGCAAGTAGGGGGCCTGAGACTTGGTGTAGCCACGTTTCCGTGACGACAAGGAAGTCTAGCTGTTGGTCCAGGAGTAAGTCATGTATGTCAATAGCATGAGCTCCTAGTGATCGTGCATTAAGAAGGGTGCCTTTGAGGTTAGAATTGGACGCTGACAGGGGCGAGGAGATCTGTAGGAGTGGAGGGGGTGATGACGGGGGTATGCACCTTAGGCCGTGTGGAATCCTGGTTACACTGCCGTGTAGGAATGAATCTGAGTGGTGGTAGACCCAAGGTATACAGACATGGGTGGTGTAGGCGGGTTTGTGAGGATAATGATAGCCTTGTGGTCCCTAGGATGGGGAGTGTGGTGGAGAGTAAGTTTGCTGTCGTTCTTGAACTGAGGCGCTCGTGACGAGTGGTTCCTAAGCATGGGGCAATAGACCCTGGTAGCCTTATGGGGCTACTGGATGGGGTGTCCTCAGGGGGGCTGGCTAAGTGTTTGGGAACTGTTACTCCTCCGGGTTGGGAGATAATTGTTTTGGTATTGCAGGGCCAAGTTGCTGGTGGAGGGAAGGGGGATGATTTAGGTAGGAACGGTGTTGGGCATGGGCGAGGGTGGTGGCGGGGACACCAAAGTCATGCAAGGCCATTTTCAAACTGGGTGAAGGTGCCTGCCGTACAGGGCAGTAGGCTAGGCATGTAATGGTCAGTGTTGTATCTCATAGTACCTGTATGTTAAGTTGGTGCGAGTGGCTGCGGAGAACTCTGACATGAAGACATTGATTTTGGGTACTGACTACACAAATGACTGCCCATTTGACCCTGTGCAGTCTACGTTGTTCTCCTAGAGAGCCATTTTTGGGAGAATAGGAGTGAGTACCCCGTACTATAAATGGCTGTAACTTGGGAAGTTACCTAACTTCTGCTCCACCTGGGAAGCCTCACTGATGACACACTGGAGTAGAATGGGATACCATGCAATAGGAGACTTATGCCCGGATGGGAAGTTTCTGATGTTTCAAACATGTATGGAGGAACATAAGGGCGCACCTTGAAACACTTGTGTATAGGCATGTTATAAATGCCATATCATATCACCCACAGAAATTCTTCAGTTCTATAGATTAGGAGGTTCTGTGCAACAAAGGTGGGAATGTTACCCGTTAGAACCCTCTGAGAACAGTAGCCATATAAAATATAGAAAAAGAAAACATATGGTAGAATTTTTCGCATTAAGTCTGTACCAAAATTTCATCCAGCCGAAAAATCAAACCATTCTACCATACCTGCCCATTATTGCAAACAAAAGGAGCGGATGTGTGCCCCACACCCTTGTTCGCTATAATGGCGCATATTGGTTGAGTGTGAGGCGAATGCTGTCGGCTCCCACTTACCCGGCTGTCATCCTGTTGAACCTTTTGCTCTACATGCTGGGAAACCTCATTTTAAGGTGTGGAACACTTTGATTGGCTCCTACAACAAACCTCATTCATCGTATTGGCCCACAGCCCTACTTCCGCCTCGACACCAGGAAGTTCTACAAAAATGGCTGCATGCATTGGTCGAGTGCGAGGTGAGTGCTGTCGGCTGTCTGCTCGTTGGCGAGGAGCAGGCTGGGGGATTACAAGTATGTTGTTCTCATTCCAACCACTAGCAGAAGTTGTTAATGACACCCAAAAAGAGAACTGAGTCAAAAAGAGGAGGCAATACGAATATTTATATCTGTCATGCCACTCGCCCTGCCATGTGCCTCCCACGCGGCCTCACTGATCTCAAGGGGTCTTCCATCTCACACTTTCCGGTGCCCCTGCTCCCTGACCGGAGTATGGCACCTCTACCCACGATGGCGTTTCCCTCAACACCAGTCCGCGGGGTCACAGCATTCCATGGGCGCAGCCATTATGGGTGAACCGCACATGCACGGACTGCCACGTTCCTCACTCTGCGCATGCGTGGTGTTTAGAGCACTTGGCAGCAACTGTTGCGGCCCAAGCCTCGTTCTGGTGCCGGTGCTGCAAGTACTTCCAGCAATGCCCAGTTCCTTGCATCTTAACAAGGTTGGTCCTTGTTCCCCTTGTTGAGCTCTTTGAATCTGTGTTCCTAGCCTTGTGATCCTTGCCTTGCTCTCTGCCTACCCTGCCTCCAGCCTTCTCCTGGTCCTTGCTCCTAGCCCCTTCAACCGCCTGCCCTGTGGCTCTGCCGAGCTCCTCCTGCTTTCTTCTGTTCATTGCCCTGCCTTCCCGGTCTCTCCCTGCATCTACCTATTTCCTCGTTCCTTGTCTGCTCCAACTTGTGTCTTGCCAACTCCTTATTCTGGTCCCTCAATACCTGCTGGTTTCATCTTGTTGTCAGCAGAAACCCTATTTGGACATCTCCTTTCGCCAGAAGTCCCTGCCAACAGCCTATAGATTGGAAATTAAGACACAGCCTGGCCTTCCCAGTCAGTGCTTGCACGGTTCTTGTGCCACATAAATCCTGGGAAGAGCTGTCCCGTGACGTGGGGAGCTGGTTCAGGACTCCCCAGTCGTACCCTTGTGGGTCCTGGGTTGGTTTCTCGTGTTACACTAACTTCACTCCACAAGACAGCCTGGCGTCAACAGCGCAACCATCAGGAATACCATTTATGCAGCACCAGCGAGACGCATTGCTTAACGATATCACACTGACCGCAGAAACTGCTCCAATGGCTGCTATATCAGAGCTTGAGCATGACGAGCCCGCTGCAAATGTAAGCAACCAGAGGGGCAAAATTAAAGCATACTATACGTTGTTTACCGAAGCCTCCAAACCTACTCTCAAGATGGCGGGCCCAAATTTGGTTCATTCTATTAATAGTGTGCCCGCTCAGCAGAGTAATGATCTGATGTCTTTCAATGACATTGATACTAATTCCTTGCTGAATATAGCATATAGTTTATATAGTCTACAACAGAATATGGAGGCCCCAGTGGAGCCAACCACACTGATAATGGACTAGCAACTATCGTGGGAGCGCAGGTTCTACACGCCTATGCCAGTTATGGGTCGGGATCTAAATGCATATTGTATTTCTAATGAGGTGTTGAAAGGATGGAGCAGCATTAAGGAGTGGAGCCAGATGAGGCAAGTTGATTCTAACCGTGCAGGTTAGAATTTTGGAAAGGCTTTACAGGAATGTGGGATCTCAAAATGCTTATTGGTCATGTAGAAGGTGACCTTCCAAGGGCTTACACATGGAGACAGGGACATAAGAGGGCTACCGTAGATTACTTTTTTGTCAATGCCCAAGTTATTCCTAAGATCGACCGACTGTGTGCTAAATGGAACACTTGGAGTGATCACGCGATGTTGAAACTGACCATAAATTTCAGTTAAAAAAAGTAGGAACACTATTGGCCAAATTCAAGTAAATCATTCAGGAAATCGTATTAGTTGGCCGTATCAAAATATCTTATGTGGCAAGGTAACAACCAATAGATATGATTCTACTTGGATATCCAAACTCCAGAGGAAAAGTATTGAAGAGCTGGAGGCGTGGATATTTGACTTTTCCCACAGACATGCCAACATGAACCATGTCGTGAATATAGACATAGAGAGAAAACGCCCCTTCTAGGACAAAGAAATGTGTGATAGAAAGCGCCTATTAAAGCAGGAACTGCGTAGACTTAAAAGCAGCTCCTGTAACATCTCTGATAAATTGTCTCAGATGAAATTAGCAAAGAATGCATGCCGGAACTGGATTTGCAGGAGGCGGATGTCCCAGCAATCCATTCAGTGGCAACGTATGCTAAAGGTGCTAGCTGGAGGCACCTCCAGGTCCATTTGGTCGTTGCTTGGGGAGGCTAATGGCGGCAGAGTACGGAAGGCACTCAATCCTATGAACAAGGAAATCTGGGTACAACACTTGAGTGTGAGAACTAGAATCAAAGGGCAGGTGTTTGGTAGTAGCTCCTACGCTGAAGTAACTGCCCCTCTCCTAGAGTACGATGAGGGTGACAAAGTATAGAATTGGTAAATTAAAATCCTCAAGGGCACCGGGGCCACATGGCAAGGCCAATGTTGTGCTTAAACAAGATTTTGATTTTTGGGCAGCCCTAACAAAGAGTATGTATGACAAAATCCTTAGGGAAGGAAAGATCCCGGCATCCTGGCAATCATCATTTACGATCCTGGTCTTGAAACAGGATCTCCCCTTGCCCCTGACAGCTATTGAATATTATCGATGCTAGACTGTGCAGGAAATTTGTTTTCCACACTCCTATTAAAGGGCCTGCAGTCATGGGTGGATAACTCTGGTTTGTTAGATGGATTTCAGGGTGGTTTCCGCCCTGGATATTCTACGGCTCATAATCTGAAAGTAATGGATTTTCTGATTGAGAGAGCGTGGCAGAAGGAGGCACCTGGCATGTATATGCCCTTTTTGTGGATTTTACATCTGCATTTGACCTGTGGGCTAGGTATAGATGGAGCGTATGGGATGCCCTCCCAGGATCTTGAATTTCATAAAATTACTCCATGTCAGTACGTTGATGAGGGTTAAATTGCACGCAGAGGGAGCTTTGACGGCACCTATCCACATTGGAGCTGGTGTAAAGCAAGAGTGCGTCTTGGCTCCTCTGATTTTCAATATATACCTGTCTGATCTTAGATGCACACTGACGAAACTAGCATGCTGCCCACCTAAGGTGGACACTCTATGATGCCAAGTTTTGGCCTATGCAGATGATCTTACTAGACCATACCTTTGCTCTGCTAAAACGGGCGTCGGTAGTACTTTGAAAGTATGCTCAAGAGAATTTGCAAATTATTAGCAGAACAAAAACAAAGCTAATATTATTTACTACTAGAAAAGTACAGCGCCCACTACTGCTGGTCAGCAATGTACCAATTGATTACGTGTCAGAGTATAAAAACCTTGGAGTCACATTGAAAGCCAGAATGGGCTATGACGCATGCAAAACTTGATGCATAAGGAAGGCAACCCAATTGACGTCCATGATGCATCAGTTTGTACACTGAACTGGTGGATTTACATTGGATGGAGCGAAACGACTATATCTCCAATGCCTAGTACCTACTATCATCTATGAATTGGAAAGTTTGACTATGGTGGATTTTGATTGGCTACACCAAATTCTGGAAGAAGATGTTGGTGTTGCCCCCATGTGTACCATTGGCCATCATCTGACTTGAACTTGGGCTGTCTTCCTTAGAGTCCTGATGGTCCTGAAAAGACGGACAATGATATATCTAAAATCAGTGTTCAATTGCATTTCCTGTTTAATATGGGGGACACAACCCACAATGGCAAAGCCAGACTGGTCTATGAATCTAGTATTGCTGAAGTGTTCACCAAGGTGGGATGGTCCCTTTCTTGCTCAAGATATTGGACAAAGTTGCCTACACACAAATCCATCAATATCTCTAAGAAAACCACATCCTAGGCAAAAAACAATCAGGCTTCCGTTCAGGACACGGGACTGAGTCCACCTTACTGGATCTTAAAATAGAACTCAGCGACATCATGGATAAAGGTAAACCGGCACTTCTCCTCCTTTTAGATCTGTCCGCTTTCTTTGACCTTGTCAACCATGATATCCTAGGCATGCAACTAAAAAACGAAGCCCACTTCTCATCGCAAGCTATCGCCTGGGTTGCCTCCTTCCTAAAGGGTCGACTCATGAAAGTCTTCTCAGACTCCACATGCGCCTCCCCTACTACCATCCACTTCGGCGTCCCGCAGGGCTCATGCATTACCCCTACGTTGTACAGCATTTTCACCCTCCCGCTCTTCAATGATTTGGATCGTCGTGACATTTGCATACACCACCTACGCCGACGACACTCAAGTCCTACTCCCTCTAACCAGCATCTACGTACAAGATGCCGCGGTTATAACCAAGATCTATACAGCCATCCAGACATGGATGGCAGTCAACGGCCTCTGTTTAAATGGGGATAAAACAGATATCCTCATAGTAGGCACTAGAGAAACCCTCAACAAGCTCCCACCATAATACAATACCTTTATTATTGACAACTCCACCATCACAGTCTTAGTAGTTGTGAAAAATCTAGGAGTATACCATGACTCCTCACTGTCCATGTCACGCCAGGTTAATGCCATAGCCTCCTCCGCCGCACTCACCACCAAGGTGATCAATGCAGGCAAGCCCTTCCTCTCTACCAAAAATTGCCTATCAATCGCCAGAGCCACAGTAGGCACCAAACTGGACTACTGCAATGCACTATTCCTGGGCACCTCTGCCAAAAACCTTGAACTTCAAGTCACACAGAACAATGCCCTTAGAGTAGCACAGAGTATTCCCAAAAAGGAACACATCTCACATGCCAGGAAAGATGCACACTGGCTACCGGTAAAAGAACGCATACTTTTCAAAACCATGGCCATCACACAGAGATGCCTCTCTTCCGATGCCCCACCATACCTATCAGAAAGAATCACCCTCAACTCATCCACCAGACCCACCAGATCTCACCTGTCCAACCAGATATACGTGCCCGCCTTCAAAAGAACCAAAGCTGGGGGGACCAGCTTTCAACATTTGGCACCCAAAAATTGGAATGCACTCCGCAAAATGTTAAAAACCAACCTGTTCAACTAAGCCTATTTTGCTAGATCCAACCACGATGAATAGCCATGCTGCTGAATTGTAACCTAGTGAACATGCATAACATGTGCATACTGCCATCCTCTGTACTACTATGCCTGTTCGATGTACTATCATACCTGTTCAATGTATTCTTGTACCAAACAAGTATTCTGTAACAGCGCCACAATGCCACAGGGCCGATGTGCGCTCTATAAATTCAAATAAATAAATGGTCGCCTGATTGGCATCTCGGATTACACAAACTGAAAAGAAACTTGTGCAGGAAAATTGAGCTATATCTCATTTGTCCACCTTAAACACCTATGGTTTTGTTTCTGAAATGCTCTGCACGTATAAGAAGTCGCAACGCTATTTGGTTATATGCCCATCTAAGCACCTGCATCGCTGAATCCTCTTGCTACGCCTGAAATGGCTACCAGTGCTATTAGTAACGGGTCAAATATTGAAGATACCGAAAGCTGAGAGATTATGTTGGATGTGCAAAAATCCACGAGTCCTGGAGTCCCAAAAACATGTGCTGACTGAGTGCCCGTTAATGGGCAGTAATTATATAAAATATGTACGCGAACATGTTGACTGCCCAGACACGATTAAAATGGAGACTATTGCTGCTGTAATACGCAGAGTAAAAGCCTGCAGTTATAACTATATACGGTCTGGCTACATGTCTCTATGAAACTTGAAGTGACAGCTGACCCTGGGCAGGCGGGTATAGTGCAATAGTGTAATACAGAAATATCTGGAAAAGTTAAACTGAGCGCAGGCAGTTTAAAGGTGAGCTCCGGTTTGTGTAACTGGGCTGCGGCTGGGATTGTCTGTATGATTTTAGTTTTTTTATATATTTTTTTTTAATTTGTTATTTGCATCCTTACATAGTAATCTAAATGATTGATGAAATTACATTTTATAATGAATTTTGAATTCATTTTGTATCATATTGACTGAATGTGGAAAGTTTTATATATTAAAACACATTAAATAATACATTTCCGCTTTCAACAAAATAAAGTTGCTTTACATTATTTATTTTTTTTAAACGTCCCTGCTGCTACGGTTCCCATCCACATAAGTAAAGGGAACTGGCGTTGCAGGGAGACAGGGGAGTCGGTGGCACACAGCGAAGTGTGTCGCCAACAGGCAATTAGAGGGAGGGGGGCGGGAGCGGGTAAGGGGATAGCGGTGCACATTTCAAACTGGTCTCCATTACTAACTTCTATGGCTGCCGGAGAATATTTGCCTCCTTGTATTTATGTATATTAGATAAGACACCTGTGAAAAGAGAGAAGGCTTGTGAGAAATGTGCAACAGAACGGATTGGATTTGCCGGTAATACCGGCTGATATTTTCCGGTAATACTAGCAATAGCAAGGCGGTAAATGCATACATGTGTGGGAAATAAGGACACATGTGCACCTAATTCACCCTGGAAGAGTGTAAAAGGGCCACACCTTCCCCACACCACCATGCTGCTACTGATCGCAGTCAGCATTGACACGCAGCTGTTTCAGGCCAACATTGAGCTGCAAGAGCTGGAGCACCACCAGAGAGAACAAGAGGTAGTGGAAAGGAGATGCCACGCAAGGTGTGTGTCCATACCCCATGTAAGGGCCACACCATGGACCTCACTAACATGCAAATC
This sequence comes from Ambystoma mexicanum, assembly GCF_040938575.1. Classification (NCBI taxonomy): domain Eukaryota; kingdom Metazoa; phylum Chordata; class Amphibia; order Caudata; family Ambystomatidae; genus Ambystoma; species Ambystoma mexicanum. Next base: position 303,098,151 of record NC_090927.1, on the reverse strand, counting down.
CTCACCCTGTACAACCTCGACAGGGAGAGCATTGCAGATCTCAACCTGATCCCGGGCGACATAGGGAGCAGGTTCAGCATCCGTACAGCCATACCACCACTGGTAAAGCTGGTCTTGAACATGCACTTCCTTGGCACAAGCACTTCTCAACACACAGTGAGCCAGCTTCATGGCATTTTGCAGCCTGCGTTCTCCAGAGTACGGGGTCAGGTGCTGGACGCACTCCTGAGCCATGTGGGACAGCACATTGCATTCCCCACAACCCTGGCACAGGTGAATGCCACGTAGGCAAGGTTTAATGCCATTGCCCTCATGCCCAATGTGGTGGCATCTCTGTATTGCACGCATGTAGAACTGGTGACACCCCAGGCTTCGGAGGAAGTCTACAGAGACTGGAAGCAGTTCCATTCACTAAATGTCCAGGTCACCTGTGATTCCGATCCCACGATCACCCCCTGCTGTGCCTGATTCTCAGGATCAACCCATGATGCCATGGTCTTGCCGAACATCAAGCTGCCATTGTACATAGAGGGGCATAGAGGCCAGCAGACCTGGATATTTTGTGAGTACATGGACCATCACACTAACCTTGCTGTACAGGTGACACACAATGGGGGGAGGAAATACACACAGATTGCATGCCCTAACAATGCCCCATACATGCAGGACCCATACACACACCCAATACACGACAGGCAGCAACCCACAGGAGTAGGGCATGGCCCATAATTCCTCAGTACATGGCCAAGACATGCTTCCCACAAGCCATCCCCACAAAAATGTACTACAGGGACCAGAATGCAACAGCACACATCCCATGACTTTAAAAAAAAACGTTTTTATTTGTTTGGCTGAAAAATTCAACCTTTCAAATTTCCTCTTTTACTTACAACATGATAGAAACAAGTAATGAATATAAATACAATACATTGTTTTGATGCAACAATACACACACAGTCACGATTAGAACGTAGCTCCATGCTAATACATGAATTAAATTCATTTACACAAGAAACAATTTTAGTAAAATGAAACAATTTGTTTCATAAAATATTTATGCCACACATGCACGCACTGAGTGTGTAGAGGCCAGACTTGGGCGACTGTGACCAGAAGCTTATTGACAACTTCTTTGGATGAAGTGTAAGGGAGGCATGGTATCACAAGTATGACACTGACTCAAGAGTTAAAAGTTTCAAAACCTTTATTCGATTCTTGGGGTTTGGAGAAACTCCTACCTTGCCCTACAGCTATGGCGAGCGTTGTCTCTACCATTATATAATAAAGAAAACACAGTCCTTGTCAGTCTTTGTCAAATCAAAATGGCATATACTAACAAAACCTAATGCCTGCCCTATCTCCCATACAACAAGTGTGTAAATGGGAAAATGTATGCAAAGGAAAATCACTGTTATAACATAAAGGATCAAAGTGGCTGGGTAAGCTATCCTCCCCACATTGGTCAGCACAGAACAAGGCAGCTCCCGTAGACAAGATGACAGACACACTGTGGCTCAGGTTCTCTATGTCTCCTTCATAGTTTCCCGGAGGCAACAACCTTCTAAAGGGATCTTCAGGGTTTCTCTACCCTTTTCTCGAATTCCTCGATCAGTCGTTTTGCTCCAGTAGGTTTGCCTTTGCCCCGGATGTTCTGCTCCTTCCTGTGTTCCACCGTGCTCAGAGTGTGTCTCTATGTTCCAACTTATATCTGTGTGGGGAGAGCTAATGGGTATCAGATGTATGTGATTAAAGTCAAGTGCCTGACTTTGCCTAACCCGATTAGCGGGACATGTCCAATGAGATATGTTATGTTACTTGGCATTTATATAGCGCCTTATGTATCATTGGTATGATCTCAAAGCGATATATAAGTGTTAGCCTCTTTACTCTCAGTGCCCTCTTCCTCCGCCTAGTGTTTGTGTAGAATGGTGGTGGGGAGTTGGGACCTTGGAGGATCCTATAAAATATGATGGGGCATGGGTACGGGAAAGGGGGGTAATACCACATCTCACCATCGGTTGCCTCACCCCCACTCCACGAAGACCCCTCACCCAAGTGATCCTCCTTCCCTGGTCCACCGCCAGGGTATGGATCCAACGGCGATGGCCATGCCCTGGCCACCTGAGAGAGAGAGAGAACTCCCGGGGACTAGAAAGTGAGACGCCCTATAGTTTCTCACAGAAGCCAGCAACTTCCTCTCCCCCTGCATCTTTATAAAGTAGACTTTTACTGTGCACATTAAACACTTGTACTCAATAAGGAATGTCCCATCATTGCTTCAAGTGAATTTTCTTTAATCTTTCAGCGTGTAACTGTCTCCAAACAGCATCGCCCCTCCCCAAAACACCAACCCTCAGTACACACCTACAGTGTCCAAAAGTCATTTGCTGGCCCTCTTGGCCTTGGGGGCCTGCTACTTGGAGGTGAAGCATAGCAATGAACAGTGCTTTGGGATGCTGGGTAAGGAGCCCTCTGTGGGGTCAACAGAATGTATGGCATATTGTCTGCTGAACTGCCAAGGTGGGATTTTGTTGTTGGTGTGTTGAGGCATCACTTTCTTTCGTGGGCGATCTTGGCACACATGAGTGCTTCTCATGTGTCCATGTGCATGCATGCACGTTTCAGCTACATTGCGTGTGCATTGGTACCTTTACACGCATCTCCTGCAATGTGCGTGTGCGTTCAATGGCCATTTGCTGTTCCTGCCATGTGCCAAACTGTTTCCCATGCCCATTATGTGCATCTATGCTGATGGATGTATGCGATTGGAGACTACATGTACATGCAGTTATACTCTATCACCTTGGGTCCCTGCACCAGGCTCTGTGCTCCATATCCCCTCAATGCCCTCCATGTGCAGGATGCTGGTGGCCGTCTCCTCCCAGGGAATGAGGCGGAGGGGTCCACCATGCCACCTCTGGTGATGGCGCACTCCCTCCTGTGCTTCGTGATGAGGCTACGGACCTTTGCCTTCAAGTCGGCCCAGCATTTATGGCAATCCCTGCTACTGCGGGAGAAAGTTCCCACAGCTGTCACCCTTGCCAGGACTTCGGCCCATATGGCACTTTTTCTCTGCACACTGGTCTTCCTGTGCTTACTCCCAAAATGTTTGTTAGAATGCTGTACCACCGCATCTGACAATGCAGTGAGCTCCGCCTCTCTTTTTGTTGGGACATGTTTTGGCAGCACTTCTGGGACTGGATGGCAGCAGGAACAGGGGGATTCAGGGTGGATTGTGTTTTTTTCTTTTTTTTTTAAACTGTTTTTATTGGCATTTTAGATGTAGTCAAACACTCCCACCATAACTGGGGCAATTGCCTGAATACTCCCTGCCTACCACTATGATCCCCCACCCCCCTGTAAATACATTTTTGAGCCAGATGCAGAGGTTTGTACAAACAGACATAAGTCCTACCAGGAGACAGTCCACATTACGAAGGTGACTTGAGAGCTGACCTATGGGTACAATGTCATTGTTAAAGCAAATAGCTACACAGCTAAACATAGCATAATTGACCCCATGGACCCATAGGAGGGCCCCAGTGTCTGTTGTATTGAGTGGATAGAGACAGGTGGGACCAGCTAGCCCTGAAATTACATCCTTCCATTACATCCTCTCACCCCTGGGTTACGCCCAGTGTAACGGCAGAGATCGAGGGTTCCTCTGTCCTAGACAGCATATATGACCTAAAAGGGGCCCAGATATCTAGTGGTCTACTGTTGAGAGGAAGCGTTTGGGCATATAGTGTTTCCTTCCTCTCGCACATTGACCTATTGTTAAGCCATTCATAAAAAGTAGGGGCTTTGCTCACACCCCAGGGCTTAGCTATAAGAGACCTCGCCACTATGGACGCCGTTCCCACTAAGCGCTTCACCAGACGGGTCCTTCCTCCACCAGAGCCAAGAGCCAGACCTCGGGAGACTACCTGGGCAGGGAGCCCAGCATTTTGGAGACCGCCATCAAGACTTTATTCCACAGGTCTTGTACCCAGGGGCAGACCCATACCATATGGTAAAAATCTGCTGGGTTCTGACTGCATTTCTTACAGATCAGTGACCTATAGGGGTAGTACCTGTTTAGGCAGGCCGGTGAGAATTAAATCTGATGTAAGTATTTAAAATGTATCGGGCGTAACCGATTATTAATCAATATAGTTCTGGTTTTAGAGCACACCATACCTCACTGTTCCGTTGTTAGCGCCTTCCCCAGAATGGACTACCACTTGTCCCTTTAGGGGCCTGTAAGGGTGGACATGTTTACTCTGACAATTTTGTATAGAGAGACCAGACCAGCTTGCTTGAGGTGGGGGAGAAGTAATGTACTGCATTATGTTAGAGACAGGTGGAGTGCTAGGGAAGTCCGGCCGCCTGGATCCAATTTTCTGCCGGAGCCGGTATTATAGGAATACGGTAATGGGAGTCAATTTGCCCCAGTCCATCAGCTCCGCCCATTAAACAAATTTGCCATCTGGTGCTACATCCCCCAGGGAGTGAACGTTTAGTTTGACCAACATTTGTCGGAAAATCTTCTCATGGGTGAGTGGAATACCTCTAACGCCGTATATGGCCATATGGGGGGGTGTACCATTTCTTCAATTCCACCAGGCGTGCCAGGTGTTCCCAGGCTGTAAGTGGTTGTACTTCGGCTCTCAGCTGTCCCTCCGGGGTCCCCCACAGCAGCCCTCTGACATCATTGCGGAGCAACATCTTCCTCTAAGGGTATGTGGGAGGTCAGTCACAGGGGACCATCACCAGACCGGGTATTGAAGTTGGGATACCAGGAAATACACAAATCGGTCCGGGAAGTCAAAACCTCCCCTGTGAATAAGGGCCACACATTTGAGTTTATTACACGGATGGCAGTAAGGGTTTACCGGTACCGGTAAGGGTACCAGTGCCGGTAAACCCTTACTACGAGGTTCCTTTGTGGGACCCTACCTTAACGGCTGGTTTTACCAGCCGTTAAGGACGGGACCCGCAAAGGGACCTAGGAGGTAATTACAGTACCACAATTTGCGGTACCATAATTACCACCTTCCCCATTCCCATTGAGCCCTATGAGGGCAAAAATGGGAATGGGGAAGGTCCATGGTGAATGGGGAATTACCGCCCCCACACACCTTGGAATAGGGCGGTAATTCCGCCATTCACCACGGACTCGGTAAAATACCGGCGGCAACCATGGCGCTAATAGTGCCATCGTTACCGCCGTCCATGTAATGAGGCCCATTGTGTCTAGTGATATACGGACCTGGCCACCAGCCCAAATAAGCCTACTCATCAATCTCCTAAGTCGTACCCAGAATGTCTGAGGGGGCCAAATCGGGACGGTGTTAAATATATACAGAAATTAATACAAAGTTGCTGACTCCCTCCACCAAAGGTTGTTGATTCTTCGTGGGGTGTTTCTCGTATAGCAACATATCATCCGCCTAGAGGGAGATAATGGAGTTGTGCGAGTGAATTCTCCTATGTGCGTGGTGCTCCCTCAGCATGCAAGCAGAGTGTTCAATTGCCAGGGCGAACAGTATTGGGGAGAAGGGGTAGCCCTGCCGGGTGACGCGTGTAGGATAGATCGACTGTATGCGGTTGATATACACTAATGCTTTGGGGGCTGTGTATAGGAGACGTGTCCATTGTATAAAGGATTGTCCCAGGCCCGTGCATCGGAGGACCTGAAAGAGGAACAGCCACTTCACCGAGTCGAATGCTTTTTTTTCGGCATCCAAAGCGGCGACTACTATCGGGATCTCTGGATTCACATTGTGCATTAGCATAAACAGTCTGCAGTTATTTTGAGTGGACCGTTCTGGAATGAAACCGGCCTGATCTGAAAGGACTCCGCTGGGCATGTGTGGGAGAAGCTGATTGACCAGAAGTTTCCCCAGAGTCTTATTGTCGGTGTTGATCAAGGAAAGGGGCCTATAGGAGGATCGCTTACGGGGGTCTTTTTCAGGTTTCAACAGGACCGTCACCAGGGCCATTCTGGTGGACTCAGGGAGTGTCCCAGAAGACTGGGTCGCCTCGTACATCTTCCATACCCGAGGACTCAATAAGTCTGGGTATGCCTTATGTAGTTCGGCCGTGATCCCATCAGTACCCAGGGCCTCACTGTTGGGGAGCAAACAAATCACCTTAAGGAACTCCTCATTGGTTGGGGGGGGGCATTCAATAGAGCACCTTGCGCAGGGTCCAGCAAGCGCAGTGCAATTCTATCCAAGTACTGTGTGATTGAGTTGTGGCCTCAGTAGATTGGGTGGTATATAGCTGGGCATAGAATTCCCAGAAGGCCTCATTCATTTTCACGCTATCTCTGGTCACCTCCCCATTGTCACCTTTGATTTCTACTATAGCGTCTAGTTGTCGTTCCTGTTTTATTGCCCAGGCCAGCATCCTGCTCTGGCGATCGCCTTTGCCATACGCGGCTGAGGCTATTTGATCTCACAGGAAGTGTTCCTCCCTTTCCATCAGATTACCCATTTCCACTCGTTTTTCCCGCAGCCGTGCTTGTATATCCGTGGAGTCTTGTAGGCCCTGTTGGGTCTCCATCCGTTTAATATTGTGTTACACAGTGGAGATGGCCCTGCAAATACCTTTCAAAACCCCCCCTTCTTTGGACATACAACATCCCCGGAGATATAGCTTAAATGTTTCCCACACCATCCTGGGATCGGGGACTGAACCCACATTAATTTGTAAGAAGGTGGAGATATATTGTCGGATCTCATCCTGGAAAACAGTGTCCTCGAGGGCGTGGGCCCTAAACCATCAACAGAGCTGTCTGGGAGGGCCGGTGGGACCGGCCATATGTACAAAGAGTGGTCACTTATAGTGCTGTGCAGGATCTGGGCTCAGAGTGTCGGACGGATCAGCTTGGGAGACAGCATAACATAGTCTATCCTGGAGGTGCTGCCCTGGACCCCGGAGTAGAAAGTGTTTTCCCTACTGGAAGGGTGAAGGAGACGGCAGGCGTCAATAAGGTTGTGATACCCTGCTATGGATGCCCATTTCTGTGCGGCCCTTGTCCAGGTGGTCTGTGTGGAGAGTGATCGGTTCAAGTCTAGCGGAAGAGCCATATTAAAATCTCCTGCCCACATCACCTCATAATTCGGGAAGGTGCGTAGGTTATCTGCACATCCCTGGAAGAAGTCTGGGTCATCCTACTTAGGTGCAAACGCATTGACAATGAGGAGCCGCCACCCCACTACCTCCCCGGCCACCAAGAGAAATCTCCTGTCCCTGTTCCAATTTCTTCATGGAGTTTAAACTCCAGTGAGCGGTGGATGTAGGTAGCTACGCCTTGGGAATGAGTAGTGAAGGACGAACAATACCTGTTGATACCCCACCCGTCACCAAATGGGTCTCTTGTAAACACAAAACATTGGGCCTCATTATTTGCCGGTCCAGTAACAATGGTACCGGTAAGCTTGCCGGTGTAACGCTCACCTGGCTCCCACGAAGAGGCGCGGGTGTGGCTGGGACTGCTGTGACCTCTTCTGCAGAGATGCGTCAGACCCGGAAGATGGACTGTACTGGATTCCCCAACCTGGCTTTTTGGGCTCGGAGGAATATCCCACTGTGTGTGAAAAGGAAGGGTTAATAGTCTGCGGGTGATGTTCCGACCTCCCACTTCCCTTCTCTCCCTCCGTGCAACCCTTTTGGGATTCCCTGCGAAGACTCGCCTTAGGGACCAAAATGACGAGCTCTCCATCCTGCTTCTGACGCAGGGGCGCATTGTGATTCCAGTTACTTCACTGGATCGATGAGTTTAAACTAGTTTGTCCATTCCCGTCGTACCGCAAATGTTTATGGCAAGTTTGGGTTTATATTCACTCATCTGTTCTTTTCTTTCGCAGGTGCTGGAGAAGATTCCGGGCTGCAGGCGATTTGGATGAAGCCAAATTCTGGTAAGAATTCCGATGAGAGATTCCTTTGCAGTTTTAAGTATCTCCTTTAATGTCCAATGTCTTTTTCCCCCATAGGGGCCGGGGTACGGCAATGCCGGAGGTAAGGCGCCGACCCGAAAAGAGCTGCTGTGTCTCTCTTGCAAATGGGTAAGTCTTGAGTGAGCGTATTGCTAATGTTCTCACATGCTCTCACCAATACAATGTCTGTTTCTTTTCCCCTTAGGGGCCGGGGTGCTGAGATGCCGAAGGTATGGCACAAACCCGAAGGCGGAGAGGGAATTGAACCACAGGTAAGTTCTACTTAGATTCGTGTTTCCCTTCTCACCTCTCTTTCTCCTTCCTTCCAATAGGTGCTGGATGGCAATGGAAGCTCCGGATGGACGTCGCAGGACTCGAAAACGCCACGTGCAGGTGAGTGAAATGCAGCGTGCTGCGCGCGACGCGATGCACGTTTAAAATGTTTGCCTTCTTTGCGGGATCATCGGCATGCAGAATCCGGAGTGCAGATGTATCAGGTAAGGTTCTTGCTTTCACCTGTTCTCTTCCCTTTTCTTCTTTAGGTGTTTCCAGGATGCTGGCAGGCGTGATGGAGGACCAAGGCAGGAGCAGGCACGGTGAGCGTCCAGCTGCTAAGTGCAGAACAACGCGAAGCGTGGTCTGCTGCTTGGGTGTGGCTTAAATAGCCTTTCAAGTAGTTCCAGGTATGTATTCTTCCCCCAGAAATATGTATTCCTCCACCGGTCACACCCTAGAGATCAAGTAGTTCCTAGAAAAATAGTTCCTTCCAGTCTTGGAAGTTGCAGCATGGTCTGCACAGGTAAGTTTACACCAAGCACTACTCCCAACCTACTTCTGTATGAGCCTGGCGCCGATGGCGCCAGAACTGATGTCCCCTATGAGCCTGACGCCAACGGCGCCAGGACTGAGTCCAAAGGGCCCCCATCTGGGGCTGCTGGGACTTCCCTTGAATGCATGGTGTCTGTCTCTGAGGGTGCCGGGCCTGGTTTGACTCCTTGGAGGCAGGCATCATGACAGCCGGTACTGTTGTTAACGGACCGGCAAACTACGACTTCTGCTCGCTAGTTCCTTCTCGCATGCCAGGTCTGACATGGCGGGCGGACTGGCACCCGCGAGTATACCTCAACGGATGCACCAGCACCATTCACGAATGCTGCCGGTGCATCCAACCTCCCCATTCCCATCGAGTCCAATGGGACTCAAATGGGAATGGGGAGTAATGTTTTCCGGCGACCGGGAATGGGAAATTACCGGGTCTGCCAGGGCCGTAATGCCCCAGCATTTGCCCATCCCCGCCTGCCGGAAACAAAATGATTCTGGCGGCAGCCGTGCCTGGCTTTACCGGTGTGGCTACCGCCAGTCTCATAATGAGGCCCATTGACTTTGTGGTTCTTGGTATAATTTTAAAATCAGGCATGCCTTTTTCCCAATTGTAAACCCCTGTATGTCCCAGGTCGGCAGCGTGACCTCATTGTCCCTGCCTCTGTCCGCTCTTGTGTGTGTGTCATGATCCCTCATGGGGAGATATTGAAGAAAAAAACCAATCCTGGTAATCAACGTACTCAAGTATATACATTTTGATAATCAGCTCTAGCCCATACTGTACTATGAGCGCTTCAGGAGAGACTAGGATCCGGTCTGACCCAGCAACCCCATAAATCATAACCCTCCCCCCAACCCTAACCCCACAACATAGCATAACTTGAACAATCCTCCCTCATCCCTCCCTCCTCCCACGCCAGCAACACAAACCTACCAGCCTCCCCAGTCCACCCCCCACCCTAAACATATCTACTAACAACCCCAACCAAAGCTTCCTGTGCCACTGGGTGTGGGGGGCTGCCGGCGGCAGAGATAACTCTGAGTGACGAAAGGCCTATACCACATTTGTGCATGATTAACATTATAACTGGCAGTGCCCAAGATATGGAAACTGCAGAGTGAGACCGCTCAGGGTGCCAGATCCTCTGTACATATTGAAAAATTGCACTGGACTCAGTGTCTGTTGTACGGGTGTCATGGTGATCTGCGGGGGGATGCCCCCGGGTCTGAGCTATCCATGGCAAAACGTTCAGCTGCTTCTGGAGATGTGAAAAAGGTAACTCTGCCCTTGTGCACCACTCAAAGCTTTGCAGGGAACCGCATTGAATATCGTATCTCCTTTTTTCTTAGAATATTCTTCACGGACTGAAAGGTCTTTCTCTGGTCCTGGACATGCTGACTGAAGTCTGGGAAAAGACGAATGGCCGCTGAACCCCACTGCCAGACCTTCTCTCTAGCTGCTCGAAGGAGAATATCCCTGTCTCTGTAGTTGAAAACACAAGCTATAATAGCCCTCTCCGGAGCCGCTGGGGGGAGGCTTGGAGGCTAACGAGCGGTGGGTTCGCTCAACATATTTGTAACTGGCGGATTCTCAAAGATCTCCATTAGCATTTTTTCGACAAATTATTCCATGTTGTCTATCGGTATCCTCCCCTTCTTAAATCCTCTGTTCGGCTTCTGTCATCCGACCACAGAGCTTGTCGTTCTGGATCACTGATACATCCACCTTGGAGGTTACCGCATCTATTTTAGCACCCAGATTGTCTGTGCTGTTCTTAAGCACTGACAACTGGTTCAAAGCAGAGACATCAAGGTGGGATGGACCTGGCATTTCTGCCGGGGGAGGAGGTCGGTTCTGGTAAACTGATATTCACATGCTTCTTGGGGTTCCCCATAAAGTGGCGTTGAGATGTGACTGCGCCCGGAGCGTTCCGAGGGCCCTCTCTCTCTCTATGTATCTCTGTGACTTACAACACTGTGTTCCAGGTGGTACCCTTGTACGGATCTCTGCGGATGTGTAGGGGAGTCAGAGGACTCCTGTCTTGTGTTCAGCACTATCATTCGAGGACGTATCCTTTGAGCCCAGGGGCAATCCGGGCGGTGACGTGTTGAAGAGGTAGCTCAGCAGCTCTTTGAGATCGCGACCCCCAGAGATCTCTGTGGTACTAGCCAGATCTCCCTTATATGTATAGTAGGACCCAGGGGCAGGTGGTGTGCGGAATACAATGCTAGAGTACAGGAGGGAGGATGGGGTCCAGGTACTGCTGCAGTGCTTCAGTCCGAAATACAGACAGAAGTGGTTCCATGTAAGCCTTTTGTGTTTATTCTGCCTCTCCCGTGGGTTGCCAGCTGCAGGAGCTTAGGCACCAAAGAGCTGTTCGGCCCGTGGGTGGGAGAAGTTGTTTGCGGTGCAGGTCGAGGCCTCAGTTGTTATTACCCGCTTGATCACTCTGCCAAACTGAACGGGCGGTAGATTGGGGCCAACAACGATGGATCCACTGGGGGAAATAAGCCCCCCCTGAGCCCAGTGCAACCCTGGGGGAGAGGTAGGTAAAAGCCCCTCCGGGGGTGTCCCCAGGACTCACCGTACATATCAGGCGTGACCATAAACGGCCACAAAGCTGGTGGGTGCCCAAGCGCCAGCTTTGCAGGGGGTGCTGGGCCCAGGAATGGTGTCCCTCCCGCATTGGATGTACAGGGGAGGGTCAGACTCCAGATGATGAGGCTCCCCCTGCGCCAAATACTGGGCGGTTAGCAATGCTGGCACTCACAGGACTTCAAGGTGATCTGGGGCACGTGTAACATTCGGATCCAGCAGACCCATGTAACTATGTCCCCCGTCGATCGCTCTCTCAATCACACCGCCTCTCTTCCATTAAACAGCTCTTGTCCCCGTTACGTCCTATAGCTGCCTACCTGGGGGCGGGAAGGCCGCCTCGGCCGCAGTCGCTCGCCTGCTGGGCGTGCCCCCCGAGCCGGGGCTCCGATGGACAGGATGTCCCCTGGCACTGCCGGGGTGTTCAAAGCGGATAACAGCCCTCTCAAACCGGGGGCGCGGATGGTGCGTCCTCAGCACCCCGGGGCCCGCACTGGCCCTAGTCCTCTTAATGCTTATGGGCAGATGGGCTTGGGCTGCTAACTATGCTCCTGCAGGTGGGGGATGGTGTCCATTTAGGTTATGATGCCTGCCGCAAGGCTTGGTAGGGAACCGTATCGACCCTTCAGTACTGCAACACCGGTGGCGCCAGTGGATTGGGCCGCCGTTCCCCCCAGGGAGGTCTTCCTGAGTCCGAATTTAGATGGTGGTGGTCTCGGGATAATCCAGAATGCAGGGAACCGCTTCTTTCTTGCTTTATCACGACACAACAAAGACAGGATTTTATCGACAGATATTTTGGCCTCCGATGGAGCCTTCTTAGGCAGCGGCCATGTCTCATCCGCGCAACAGCGCCCCTTGGGTGGATTGTGTTTTTAAAATGGCTACTAAAATTCGATATCAGCTAAACAGATGAAAGGTAAAATCGACATTCGAAATAGTAGCTAAATGGACCACAAAAAAAGGTCAGTACCTCAGGCAAAACTTGTTTTCCATTAATCTAATTAACAAATTCATCAGGACCAGTTCCTTTTTATGTTGATATAGTCAGATAATGTTGGTCGAACATTGCAGCACATATCTGCAATTAAAAAGATAACACACTGCTTCTGACAGATATGAATTTACTCAAGCATTTCCAATTAACCTTGCAGTAAATAAAGTAAATAAGCTAATTGCGCGAGAATGCCTTATCTAAAGTTCACTTCTGTGAAGACAGGCATATCAAATGGCGGGAGCCAGTTGTGTGACAACGCATACCTGTTACCTCAGAGAATTAATCCTGCATCGAGCTTCAAAACGTTTAACTGGAGCACTGCACTCTGTCTCTAATAAACCGTGAAACAAATTCCTTTCATATTCATGTACTTGAAGGGTGACCGGTGATCATTATAGCACACGTCAGCATTTATAGCATTAACTTTCAGGTCCTGACAGAAACACACATTCGCAAAAGAGCAGTGGTCCCATTCAGCTGCGTACGATATCAAATATGTTTACGAGCGAGTTAGAGAGTCACACAAGCAATGTGCACCAGCAAAGAAAGACAAATCCTTAATCGGATGCTTGGCAGCGTACACCGGGTTACCTCTGAGGAATCATTCCACGTCGGGCTGCAAAAGCCGCTCGCTGAAGCGCAGTACTACATCTCACAGCGCCACCCCTCTGATAGCGCCGTACTCACATTACATGGAAAGTTCCTTGGTGCACACGGGACCGTCTGCCTCGAAGGTCCATGGCGACCCGCGTCTTCTCCCTGGCTTCGTTCCCTGGGAGCTGCCATCTTGCTCTCTTCGCACATGCGCAGGAGACCAGGAGTCGGTTTCCGCGCATGCATTGTTCATGCTGCTTGTTGTGGTTGCCATGGCAGCCAAGGGGAAGCTTCCAAGCCTCGCTGTGAACCGAAAGCAAAATAAGGAACGTAGACGCTGCAAACCAGGTGTCGCAACTTTCCCTGCTAGTGGAATACTGACGCTCCGTTCCCTGTTCTTCTGTCAACTTGAGCCTGGCTCTTCTCTCTTGGTCTGGGCTCTGCTCCTTGTTTCTTCCCTCTGGCTCTTTCTACCTGCTTACTCTGTACCTATCTGGGGCACTCACGCCAGTGCTTGCACTGTTCTGGCACCACATTAATATTGTGGGTGGTCCTTCTTGTGTTGCTGGGAGAAGACTCCAGCTTCTGGCTGAGTCTTCATCCTCAGATCAGGGGTTGGGGGTGAGCTTCCGGACCATACCTCATCAGGATTGTGGAGCGCTAGAGCTGAGAGTAACCTGAATCACAGAAGATCAAGACACACAGGTATTCTGGATTCCTGGGGGGGGTGTAACTTGACACTACATCCTTGATAGCAAACCACTGAAATGCGTGTGGAAATGAAGAAAAAAACCCTCTTATCGCCAAGCAAAGGTGGAGTACAGACATGAGAGGCTTGAAGCAAATAGACTCCGAACCATATCAATGTAGAAGGTGTGAGGAAAGTCTGAGAGTTAAGCGACCATCTTGTGGTCTGTCAGACTGACCCGTTTCTGGTTAGGCCCTCCCACCCATGTATACTAGGCCACACCCTCATATATTACGAACCTAAGTACACCTGTTTAACTCCCTTAGGTCCCTTGTGGCCTCCCATTTCATAACCTACACCAGGATAGACATGCCAACCCTCCTCATTTAGGCGGGAAACTCACAATTTTGAAATGAAAAATATTGCAAAATATTACTATTTTTCATGTTCTCGCGCCCAAAATAATTCTAGCCCAATGCATTCCCATGAGGAAATACATTTCTCCCAAATTCTCTCATGCAATCTCCCTCCCAGGTGCCTTAGAATGTTGGCATGTAAGCCAGGAGGGGGCGGTTGGATAACTGGTTATAGACGGGCCACTTTAGAGACTGGATGGGGCAAGCTTAGAGGCTCTACCCCCTCTGTTCTACCCTCAGGGTTGTCGGGCAGGGAGCCCATATATCCTATCGCCCTTTTCCCACCCGTCTCCCTCATGTTACCAACCACCAAATCCCCTCCACCTCCCACCCTCTACCCACCATAATCAGCCCCTCGGTCCAGCATTACACAAGCCCACACACACACATATATATATATATTTCTAAGGCTTGTGGAATCTGCTTAGATCACATGCTGTGCATAGGCCGACATCTAGTGGAAGCTGCGGAGTATTACAGTTTGTTTTTCGAAACTCGAAAATGGGCGTCGACACAGGGCGTGCCAGTAATACTATCCCTAGTGTGACGTCCACTGTACCCATGATCCCTCCCGCGTGTAGGACCCTCAGATTGTTTTTTTCCGCCATACTTGTCGGAAGCATTGCGCGGAGTTCCCTGGTTTTCAGCCATATTTTGCTAAACATCATATTAATTTCCCCGTTCTTCCACTCCGACATCGAGACATCGAAGTTCGAAGATCGACGCCGGTCCGAAGAACAAACAAACGTTGAGAGCTGCACGATGGACTTTGGGCCTCGGAAGGCCTCTGGCCTCGGCCCGGGCCTTGGAGGGCCTCTGGCCTCGGCCCTGCAAGTAGGGAGAGTGGGGGGTGGTACATACTCTACACTCTGATTATTATTCCTACACACACTAGCCCGCTGCCATAGGGTGCATATGGAGGGTACCCCATTTAAATGTTGCCCCAAGTGCAACCGCAAGTACCCTTGGGTTGACAAACACGCCACCTGTAACTTCTGCTTGCCGAGGGATCACCCCGAGGCGAACTGCAGAGCGCGTAGCTTGTTCAAGCCGAAAACACTAAAGGGTCACTCGACCAAACGTTGGGCCCACCACGCCAGGCAACTCGAGGCCATGGAAGCGGAGGGCGCCTTCAGTGATGGCAGCAACGCCGTACTTTCTGACGGCGAGGGCAAAGAGGTGTCGAAAGATACCCAATCGCAAGTCCCCGACCTCGGAAGATTGTCTGGCAGGGCAGTTATGGGGAACACACCCGGCGACACAAGCGCTACCCACACCACTTCTACACCTAAAGACTCGAAGTCCAACCGATACTCAACACACGTGTCAAGTTCTCGGAAAGAGGCATGAATCGGTGTCCTCTGGGCGTACCAGGTCAAGATCGCCGCACGACACGAGGCAACCGTCCACAGTTGCCAAGGGTGCCTCACTCACCAAAGTCACGGAGGAACGTTCGTCAGAGGGCGAATCCGACCTCCAGCCACAAGCCGCACACCAGGAGTTGGCTCCGGCAGAACGCTCGGCGTCTGCTTCCGAGTCCCGACGTGCGCACTCAAAAGAAAGATACACTACCCCTGAGTCTCGACGCCAGGTGTCGAAAAGCTCAGAGAAGGTGAAAACATCAGGGAAACACTCTTCTACTCATGGGGAAGGGGGTAAACAGCAGAAGAAACCATCTCACCCTTCTGCTCCACAGACACATAAGGACAGTTCAAAGTCTTCAGATAAGCATAAATCCAAGACTCCTGTCCAGGGACCTAGGTCCAAACAAGGAACAGAAGGGGAACCCTCTCAAGAAATGGTCATTCCCAGCTCCAAAAAATGGACCAGCGAAGATATAGACAGAGTAATGACTAGAATGTCCTCCCTAGCTGACTTCTACTCCAAGAACCCAGAGCACTTCCTCTCCTATACCCCGTAGAGTGCTACTCCTTCTGGATCCAGGGACCCTCAGCCCCCTACTAAGAAACCTCGGGTTGAGACTCCAACTCAGGGACTGATTTCAGACCCTTTTTACATCCAGCCTTACACACAGTATGGTGATGATCCTCAACAGTACGATGAGGATCCAGACTTGGTAATGTTGGACGACCAAACTGGGGTGGACTATTATGGGGATGACGAGGGCCAAGATGGAGAGGAAGATGACGTCGCAGAAGTCTACAGGATAGACTCTCCTGTTCGCAAAGAACCTCAGGTTACCGACTCTCCAGTAGACAACCAGCCCCTCCTAAATGAGGTCTTGGCTAGAGCGGCAGAGCACTTCAGCATAGACACTCAGGGGGCAGAGGAAGAGAGAGACTTTGCAGAAGAAATAGTGGGAGAGAAGAGGCCTATTGCTCAAGCCATTCCAATACTCAAGTCCATCCGACGGAGAATTGATCCTTCCCTTCTCACTCCTAACCTCACCAGGGCCGTAAACCCAGAATTGAGAAATTGTTCAGGGCCGCCCAGTCACACCCGCTTTACATAAGGGGTCAACTGAAGCCTGACTCCTTGGTAATTACTAACACCAGAAAGAGTGCGGGGACACCTCTATCATCATCTGAGGCCCCCCCCAGACAAGGAGAGCAAGAGGATTTACGGGTTGGGAAGGAAGGTAGCCTCCACTTCCACTTACCAAACAAGGATTGCCAACACCACCACTCTGCTGGCAAGTTACAATTGCCACCAGTGGGAGCAGGTAGCTGCGCTCATTGACTCTGCACCGGAACCACTAAAGGGTCAGTTGGTCCAGGTCACGTCTGAGGGGAGAGCCGTGTCCGGTTGCATCCTTAAGGCAACCTTTGATGCCGCAGATAACGCGGGCAGGCTCTTAGCAGAGAGCGCTGTCATTAAGAGGCATGCTTGGTTAAGACAGTCAGGGTTTAAACCCAAACACAAGCATCCCTAATTGACATGCCGGTGGAGCCGAATATCCTATTTGGCAAGGCGGTAGAGGAATGCATTAAAGACTGCCAAAGACGAGTATGATACTCTGAAATCCCTGGGACAGTTGACCAACAAGCCCCCTAATCAAAGAGGGAATGGTAATTTTCATCGCCCACACAGCGAAAATTCCCAAAGGGGCTCCAATTATACTCAGGGACAGGGCACATCATGGGGTAACAACAAGCAGACTACCCAGAGTTACGGCAGAGGAAACAAAAGGAGCCGTGGTACAGGTAGAGGCTGCCCCAGCAGAGACGGCACGCCTCCTGCAAAACAGTGACGCTCCGCTCAGGGTCCCTTCTCACGCATCCCCAGTAGGAGGACGCATTTCCAACTTCACCCAAGCTTCGGAAGGGATCACATCAGACAGATGGGTGCTGTCCACAGTTTCCACAGGATACTGCATAGAACTGCTCGAGCGTCCCCGAAACCACCCTCCACGTCAAAAGATACATTCCTTGGACCACCAAAAGATCCTCCTCGAGGAGATCGTCAATCTTCTATCAAAGGACGCGATCAAACTCGTCCCGGGCAACCAGGTAAACAAGGGTATTTATTCAACTTACTTCCTTGTGCCAAAAAAAGATTTGACAATGCGCCCAGTATTAGACTTATGCCCTGCAAACAAGTATGTCAAGCCCCACAAATTCCGCATGACTACTCTCCAAGAGGTAATCCCACTCCGAAAAAAGGGGGATTGCATGGCAAAATTGGGCATGAAAGATGCCTATTTTCATATTTCCATGTTCCCATCGCACAGAAGATTCTTGCGATTCAAGGTGGACAGTCAGCACTACCAGTTCAAGGTGCTGCCCTTTGGTATAGCTTCGGCTCCAAGGGTATTCACCAATGATATGATATATGATATGGCATTTGTAACGCGCCTATACACAAGTGTTTCAAGGCGCCAAGGTACTGGCGGTGGCGGCGGCACACCTACGCAGGGAGGCAATCCCAGTGTACCCTTACCTGTACGACTGGCTCATCATGGGGGAGGCCCCAGTAATTTGCAGAACAAACATTCAAAGAACGACCGACTTCCTCTTCGAATTGGGTTTCTCCATAAACGAGAAAAAATCAAGCCTGGTGCCAAGCACCTCCAAACAGTTCCTAGGAGCAGTCCTAAACACTCAAGAGGGGTTGGCCTTTCCATCAGAGGAAAGAATTTGGAATCTACTGCTGCAAATTCCTCTATATCAGCCCGGTCACCAGATAAGGGTATGCAAAGCGATGCGTTTACTAGGCATGAGGGCGTCATGTATTTACCTGGTCCCCCACGCGCGCCTGCGCATCCAACCCATGCAAGAATGGTTGGCGAAGCAGTGGTCTCAGGCAAGCAGTCAGTGGGACGATCCAGTGGTCGTTTCGCCAACAATTGTACAAAGTCTTCACTGGTGGACAAGAGAGAACCTGTCAAAGGGGAAACCCTTTTACGATCCAGAGGTACAGGCTGTAGTCACAACAGACGCATCCCTGTCAGGGTGGGGAGCACACCTCCTTCACCACACAGCTCAGGGTCTCTGATCTCACACAGTGGCCAAGAATCCTATCAATCTGCTAGAGCTTCTGGCAGTATTCAGAGCGCTTCAAGCGTTCGCGCCCCACCTGTTGAACCTGTCAGTGCAGATCCTGACAGACAGCACAACAGCGATGTTTTACCTAAACAAACAGGGAGGGAGGGACTTGTTCGCCAAATCTGTCCAAGCTTGCCCAGAAAATTTGGATATGGGCACTCAGACGGAACATTTACCTGTCATCTCAACATGTTCCAGGGGATCTCAATTCGCTAGCGGACGCTTTGAGCAGAGATCCCCTCCCAGAAGAACACGAATGGTGTCTACACAAAGAAGTCGTAGAAGACATCTTCTCACAGTGGTGTTTCCCCACTACAGACCTATTCGCCACAAGCGAAAACAGGCAATGCCCAGGATTCGCATCCAGGTTCCCTCAACCAGACTCCAAGGGGAACGCCCTGTGGATGAACTGGTCAGGGATGTTTGCCTACGCTTTTCCACCAACCCCTCTCATGAGGAAGGTGGTCAACAAGATGCACAGGGAATCAATGACGCTCATCCTAGTTGCTCCCATGTGGGCGAGGCAACCGTGGTTCCCACACTTACGCAGACTAGGGGTGTGCGAACCCATCAGACTCCCATGCTGGTACAACCTACTGTCCAAGCACCAAGGTCAAACAGTGCATCCTCAACCCAGCTCAATGAACTTGGCAGCATGGCTCCTGAAGTCATAGTTTGGACATCTCAACTTACCACAGAGGTGTATGGACATCCTAAAAGAATCTAGGAAACCTAACACGAGGCACTGTTACTTTGATAAATGGAAAAGATTTGTTATCTGGTGCCAGAATAAGCAAATCAACCCGGTTGATTGCACTCCTTCCAATATTGTCACATACATGCTCCACCTGTTGGATGCAGGGTTGGTATTTAACTCACTTAAGGTACACCTGACAGCGCTGTCAGCCTACACCACCTCCCACAACAAGGTTTCGTGGTGGAAAATACCAGTGGTTAAAGCCTTCATGGAAGGGGTAAAGAGAATCCACCCTCCAATTTCTAACCGACCACCAGGATGGGACCTTGATGTGGTGCTTGCTAAGCTCATGGGGCCACTCTTCGAACCCATACATAAAGCCAGTCTCAAACACCTGACGTATAAAACTGCCTTCGTAGTAGCCATTACATCCATAAAATGGGTCAGTGAAATTCAGGCTCTGTCAGTGCAGGATCCTTTCTTTACTGTTCATAAGGATAAACTGGTTCTACGAACACACCCTAGGTTCTCACCGAAGTTCATTTCTAAATTGCACGTTAACCAGTCCATTGAGCTTCCGGCCTTCTTCCAAGAACCCAAAAGCTCTGCTGAGGTGAAACTACACACTCTAGATGTGCGAAGAGCGGTCCTCTACTATGTAGACAATACCAGGCGTGCTAAGAAAAACAGACCAACTGTTTGTCTTTGTAGCTACAGGCAGAGAGGGAGATCGCGTCTCTAAAGGTGCCATCTTGAAGTGGATATTCAACTGTATCCAGCTATGTTACTCCCTTTCTGAAAGAACTCTGCCTTTTACGACAAGAGCCCTCTCCACTAGAGGCACTGGGGCCACTCTGGCTTTCATTGCAACTGTACCCCTTGACACCATTTGCAAAGCAGCTACTTGGAGCTCTATTCATACTTTTACTCAGCACTACTGCATTGACACTCATTCCAAGACAGATACTCAAGTGGGACAAGCGGTTCTAAGACATTTATTTGCTCATAACCCTTCTCACATCCCACCTCCTTCTTCTAACACTGCTCGCTAATCTGTGCACAGCATGTGATCTAAGCAGATTACACAAGCCTCAGAAGGGATACATTACTCACCGTAATTGTATTTCTGATGCTTGTATCTGGATATATTCACATGCGGCTGCCCTTCCTCCCCTCTGAGAGAAGGCGCATGGATGCTTGTAGTCTTATCTTTCTTTCTATCTGCTTGGATAATCTGTACTCGCGCTACTCCTCATGCTACCTCATGTCAGAAAAAATACAATCTGAGGGTCCTACATGCGTGAGGGATCATGGGTACAGTGGACTTTCCACTACGAATAGTATTGCCCTGTGTCGACGCCTATTTTTGAGTTTCGAAAAAAACAAACTGTAATACTCTGCAGCTTCCACTAGATGTCGGCCTATGCACAGCATGTGAATCTAAGCAGATACAAGCATCAGAAATACGATTACGGTGAGTAATGTATCATATATATATATATATATATATATTCACTACAAAAAAAACTTTGTTAAGGGGACGTTATGGTTAAGTTGCCCTACCAAAAACCTGTGCACTTCACTAAAAAAAACTTTTCCACCTCCCCATTATAGTTCAAATTAAAACCGAAAAACACCTGAAATTCGCCAGTTATGGTAAACTAAGCCACCATACCTGCCATCACTACTGTGCACTGCTAACACTAACACCCAGAACATGAAAGAGGGTATCACAAATGATCACTGATGACATCACATGTTTAGCCCCTTTTTTTTCGTTCACTGCCATACATACATATGTCCATTTGTGATGTCATCTTTGATGTCCTGGGTGTTAGGCTTAGCAATGCACGTTGGTGGTGCGAGTAATGGTTGCTTAGCTTACCTTAATTGGGGAATGTGCTGTGTTTTTTGGTTTCAATATGAAGTGTAACATCCCTTTAACAAAGTTTTTTACTGAATGGACATACATATGTATGGCAGTGAACGAAAACAAAGGGGTTAAACATGTGATGTCGTCAGTGATGTCATCAATGACATTTGTGATGCCATCTTTCATGTTCTGGGTGTTAGTGTTAGCAGTGCACAGTGGCGATGGCAAGTATGGTGGCTTAGTGTACCATAACTGGCTAATTTTAGGTTTTTTAAAATTTTAATTTGAACTATAATGCGGAGGTGGAAAATCTTTTTTTTGTAGTGAATTTTACAGGGTTTTGGAAGGGGAACTTAATCATAACATTGTGTTAATGAAGTTGATGTGCTGAATATACACTGTCATAATGTGATTTTGGGAGATATGTAGTATAATGGACGTACTTGATATACATGTAACATACAACATACAGAACCCCCTCCCTATTGATATTAGAAAGGGACAGACTGAGCGTCTGTTTGCGGACGGGGTGGACGAGGTCACCAGTACCCAAAGAGGCAGGGGGTATCTGAAAATGTACTATTCTCTTACACAAAAAATGTTCAACGTAGAAAACATAGAAAAAGGACACAAAGACATTATAAGTATTAATAAATAAATATGGAAACCTAAACGTGTGAAATGGAAACGACGCATTTAATAACCATGTAGAATGAAATGGATGGTACCATTGGGAAAAAAAGGGATGCCTCCATCGTAATTACTTCACAGAAACTCTGCAGCCTAGACCAACAGTGGACGCACGCAGTAGGACGAAGGGAAATAACATCAAAATAGTAAGTGAAGGTCATTTTTTTATGTGTGTGTACTTTTTTGGCATGTGGTGCAGAAATAATAATGCCTTTCTGTTGTTTTGACACAGAAATGATGAGTACTTTGGAGTGGTTGGAAGAGTACTTTCTGCATGGGGAAATGTCATAAGATAGCGATAACAATGGTACACCGCACTCTGCGTATGCAAAGTAATGGCCAGTATTTTATGGGCATTTAATAGATATATAGTATTTTTTACAGACCAGGAAAGAAAAGAAGAAAGGGCAAGAAACGACACAGAAGAAGACAGGCTGAAAAGGATTGAACTGAAAATGGAGACACTGAATGAGAATTTTAAAAGTTTAAGGGAATTTGTGGAGGACTGTGTGAGAGGAAAAGTTTGTTACCACTGTCCCACCTGTACCTGCCCCACTTCTCCATTCCCTAGTGAACCATCCCCAAACCTACAAGAAGAAAATAGACGTTTTGACGAAACATCCATCCCTTCTTCCCCTCACAAATCTTCCCCTCATAACCAGCCCGTGTTGAATCCTAATTCCCCTATATTTGTGTCAGTATCTGCTTCCCCCGGTATTTCTTTGGAATGAAGTGTATGTGCGTGTTTGGAATGTTTTTGTATAATAGTTGTAGTTAAAGAGTTTGAGTAATACATTTATTTTTAAAAAGATTTACAATGTTTGTGAACAGCGCGCCTGTTCGTCCTATCCGTAAGGAATGGAATGTGGATGTTGTAATGGCAGTACACCTACCCGGACTTATGTCAACTAAGATGGAATTGATGTTTGACCGCACCATCTGTGCAAGTTGTGCTTAAAGAAACCGAAATCGGCGTCCTAAGGACATTATGCCTCGCCGTACCGCTTACAAACGACATAAAACATGTTCGTAGAACACACCAGGTGTCCTGGATGTCTGTAAATGAGCAGAATGGGAGCGTGTTAAGGACACTATACCTGTCCGTATCGTCCGCAGCCAAGATGGTACCGTCCGTAGAACAGGTGCGGTGGTGAGCATATCTTGTACGCACATGCGCAGTACAACCATAAGTACAGTGAACATCGCGCCTGCCCCTAACTGTCCGTCTCACTTTTGTCGCACTTTGAATTAGTTTGAGAACCCGAACACTGTCCGTAGGACACTTGCGCACATTCGCACGTTTGTTAGTCTGCATTTGCAGTCCAGCGGAGACCCATTTCTGTCGCGGATGTGTTCAGGACGTCATCATGTGACCGCACCCATGCTGAGTGTGTGGACTAATTTGCGCAGTTAGTGTGCTTCCGCAACAGTACAAAAAAACAACTTATACATACAAGGCAAATTATTGTACAGTATAAAAATATCATTTCACATATCGCAGACAATAGCTTACCTGTGGACATGGTTTGTAAAACTTTTGGAACGCTTTTCAGTGATGAAGGTGGTGATGAGGCGCATCTCTCCACTCCTATAAATGGCTACCCCCGCCCGCCCCCCCCCCGAGCGCATCTTCATTGTGCTTCTGGCTATAGCAGATTGAGTTGTGCTGCCTTTACTGCTGTGGTGACCAATAGGAAAACTAATTGTTATGGCATCCATGTCTACTGTCGCTTCATTAGCCTCAGCAACACCCCCAAACCCTCCACCACCACAACCTCCCAACAGACCTGCAGAGGATATACGGGTGAGGATGTAGAGATCGAGGAAGAGGAGGAAGAAGAGAATGAGGTGGAGGAACTGCGCACTACAAGCACTTGCCGGGAGTCGTGGGTGTGGCGGTTGTTTTCAGTTTGTGGGAATGTAACAAAAGCACGTGCGAACCGGGTCAAGTGTAACCAGTGCCAGTTGGTGCTGAGTCACAGGAGACCTGGTGTGTGTACAGCTTTGGTACTACAACCATGAAGCGCCACCTAACTTCGTTCCACAGTGCAGGTGTTCGCAAGGTGGTGCCATGTGAAGAATGTAGTAGATTATGTTCCTCCACAGCAACCTCCGTGTCCGATCCTCTCACCACAAGAGACACTCCTGTGGGAGAGCGCCTCCCTCCAGCTGCCTCACAAGCCATTCAAAATGCTATTGACCCTTTTCTTTAAAAGGTGACAATAGTGTGTATGTATTGTGACTCAGTACTCTGCAGGGGGGAGAGTTTTCAAAGTGCTTTTGAGGCTACGGTCACAGAGCATCAGAATAACTGCTTCCTACCCAAGTAAAGATCACCCTATAGCTTTCTCTCTCCACCTTCCCCTTCTTATCCCCGTGGTTGGTGTACCTTCCTTACCCTCCTTTGCCCTCCTCTCCTAGTGTGCCGTGTGCCCAAAAGCAGGAAAGTGGAAAACAATACAAATTTTTAAAAAATGGCTCTTTTCAGAGCCGCCTTTCTCAGTTTAACAGTAGAACTAGCAAGTGACCGTTGTAGGCCCCCGCACATTTTTACAGTCGTAGGACACAGAAATGGAGGGTGCACGCACAGTAAAACCAATGGACTTTACGCTGCGAGTAAGTGGTGGCTCTGAAAAGAGCCTTTGGTGGTGTTGTCTGCTTCAAAAACTGTACATTGGGAAAAACTGAATGGCAAATAGGTTAGTGTGATTCCAAAAAAGGGCGCAATGCATTTTGTACATTGTGAAGAAAAATTTGGTTGCCAGCATATGTGAGATGGACGCCATCTCGTCGAAAAATGAAAGAGCTTCCGAAACAAAAAATGTTTTCATTGTGGAATGAGGACATGCCAACATCTCTTAGAAAAGCACAAACAGCCTTATTCACATTACGTCTCGCTTTCTCCATTTGAGGACCAATTGCAGAATAACGCAGCCATATTTTTCTTTGTGCAATACGGGAAAAAACTATGTGGCAATTGGGGAACATGTCCATGATCTGCGCAAGTCCTTCCTTCATTGCAAATTGCAAAGAAATTCCAGAGACGTGGCCTAAACTGTTTCCTCCGTAATGAATGAACAGTATATCAGGTTTTTTTTGGGCAGATGCCTTACAGACACCTGTTATTTTGTGTTTTCTTTTTTTTTTGTTCTTACTTTCCTCCTACAACCATTACAGAACCTTCTCTAAAGCAAGCCGTACATTCCAAAAGAACATGGTATTTCCCAAAGAAGACAGTGCAACACCATCTGCTGCAAAATAATCTGCATTACTGGGATCAATGTTATCGTGGCTGCACAAAAACATACCAGCTCGTAACATGAAAGCACCCATGCCCCGATTGATGTTACACCTCCCAATACTTAGATCTGGACAGAAAACAGAACTGTTGTCCCATTTTCCTCTAGGGAGTAAACCGGAAAAAATTACTTTCGCAGTTGGAAAGATGTTCATGAGTGCTTGAACTAACTCTCTTAAATCTTCCAACAAAGTATGTGAACTCACGTACCCCAAATGGAAAGCACCGTCGTGCAAAAGTACCACATGAGGAGAGGTCATTGTACGCATTTGTCTGCAAACTTGCAGAATTGATGCAACATAGCCATCAGCCTCAGCTCTCCACACCACCTCCACTCCTCTCACATGGAAACGTTGTGCCACATGCCTACTCTCGGCATAGTGCTGTAAACCATGAACAAAAATATCTCGAAGCACCAAAAGCCTGACCCCCTCCACCTCTGCCATCTTCAGCATACGCACCGTCTTTTGACACAAAAGAGCAATGTGAACGTCTGATTCGCTAATGCCTACAATCCCCTTTCCATGCTGGATTTGCTGTAGAAACCCGTATGTGACACGCCCTACCCACGGACAAGCGTTGTCTACGTGCGGCACGTAAATCTTACCCAGTCCTTCTACCCTTTCCATATCAGTCGCAAATCCAGTCCCTCATTGGACACAACTAAGCAGTCACACAACCATCCACTAATCACATTAAACATCGCTAAATCTAACTCCATCAGCAACATTGCGCACTTCAAATTTACTATCGATTACTCTGAATGGAAGTCACATATCGTTGCAAAGCACCTACCTCACAAACGACTGCAAGTGTCGCGGATTTCTACGTACACCTCCATGCATGCGCACATGCATGGGTATAGAGCACAGGTATGCATATTTTAATGAGAGAAGATGTGCAACCCTTATGATTTCATTTAAACAAATTAATGCCGCTAAATCTGCATAGGCAATACATACCAACGCTTCCCATTTTAAGTGCAAGGTGTCCGAATTTTCATTGGCAAACCGCACTACGTCTTATTGTCTCCCGCATAACCTATACATACGTTACAGGCATACCTATTTAGCCCGAAACTCGAGTTTACATTAAAAAATGTCTGAGTTGTGTACTGTGCACGGCCTACAGTAATGCTACTTGCAATGCGATCGTATGGGAAAAATAAGCACTCCTGATTGCTGTGGTGACATCTCCCTCTGAGGATCTCCCGATTTTTCGGCATCGTACTTATAATTTGAAAGTAGAATTTTTTTCCCATCTACTATAATGCCCTATCGCTTACAAACCTCTCTCCTATAGATAAAATAGCTTTTAAAAAACAAAGCATTTCATAACCTTAAAATTGTTCTCATTTCTGAAGGACTTGGAGGTAACCTACTGAAAAAACATACAAAGACAGCACATAGTGAAGTGAAATGCACGCATGCACTGTGTTGCAATACGAAAGGAGAATACTGTGACAAATGATGCACAATTAACGTGTACAGTATCATCACTGCTTTAAACACACAAAGTGAATCATTTTTTCCCCCTCAATCGCAGTGAAGATACTCTCCTGCGAAGCAACAGCATCTACACTGCAAATGACATATCCGAAGAAACCTGGTCTTTTCGCAAAAAAAATAAGTACAGTACTACTTTTATATTCTAACTATACCTCATTGAGGGTGCGTGGGTTATTTGTTAACTTTGGGCACCAAAGCAAACATTGATTTCTGCACCATTCTACTCACAAATCCCCATTTGTTAAACAAAGAATAACAGGCAGAATGGCTCACAAATCCCTGTGTGTTAGGAACTCAAATAACATACGGAATCATTAGAATGTTAGTACTAGGAAAGAAATAGCAGTTTCAATGTTATGCCATTTCGTTTACAAATAATGCTTCTCGTCACCACTAAGCTACTTTGTACTGTCATCTGAAGCACATTGTAGTGCTATATAAATAGAAAAATAACCTTCCCAAATCATTGTAAGAGTCCAATGCACATTCACACACCACGACAAACGGTTTCCCCATCAAAATCATGCACGCATGCACACAACACACATACATTGTACAACAGACCAAAGCATGCCTTCTTTTTTTCAAAAAACCCCAAAGAATGCCTACCAAAAAGCAAGTCTGTAGAAAGGAACGCAGAATTAGAGCAAATAAAAAGAAAAGTGTCCAATCTAAGCATCCATCTGTAGTAGAGTTTGTAGAAAACGTTGGAACAAACCAGCTAATACAGTTGTTTAGCAAAACAAAGGACGCGTCAACTACCGAAACTTTACCTCCTCCATCAAAATGTGTCACAAAACACAAAAATCTTGGAAAACAATCGGCTACCAGTACAGCTGGCAATGCTCCTAATAATCTTGATATAGTAACAAGAACCCACAGTAAAAAAAAGTATTTTAGCAAAAATGTTTCGCCACAGAGTCCTTCAGAATCTAATAAGAAGAGGTCCGGAATCATCCTCAACCCTTAAAATCTACCGTAGAAAATTAATCCTACAAGCTCTCATGGATAGTGCAATCCTTCTCAAAAGGAAGTTGTTTATATTAGTGTTAAGTAGGATGAAAGCACTAACAAAACTAAGTACCAAACTACAAACGAAACTCATCAATAAACGGAATGTGAACAAAAATTATTTCTTAAATGTTTGCGGAGGTGAATGGAGTCACACGACAACCACAGAACCATATTTTAATGAAGAAGCATACAAACAAAATCAAACAAACACAATTGCCATTCATAGCAGTGGATGAGGGCATGAAAAAATCAATAGTACCATCATGGAACAAGAAACACTGCTTACATAAGTATCCCCCGAAAACTCAGAATTACCTCTCGATTCGACAGAACCACATCGTCCAGTATACAAATGGCCGTGCACATCAATGTGTGCCATTTCAAACAAATCTTTACGTCAGTTCCTCAATCAGTATGTAAAAGGTAAAGATGAAAGTACTGCAAAATATGGATATTTGTCCAATGCGCATACACACAGGACTACAAGGACAGTCATTAGCCTGCATTTCTGGGCCTATTTGCAAAAGCACCTTCCATGATATCAAAAGGATAAAAAATCTAGTGTATAAAATATTCTATGCAAAAAGTCCAGCTTCAGAATTAGGCAATTTAAATAATACTCTTCTGTATGGTACACCCAAATACTTACAAGAAGAAATTGACCGTATTCAGGGAAAATATTTTGGAAGTGAAAGCCACTTACAAAATGCAATAGTTGTAGAACATAGTAGCAACAATTCTGCACATAGCAACCTTCTATTACACACATACAGAAAAGAAATACTAAAATTTAAAAGGGCATCGGCTGAAGTACCAAACCGTGTGTGTGTGTGTGTTGCCGCAGAACGTTTTACAGAAGGAACACAAAAAATATAGACATAGCATACAAAATAGAAAACAATGACGATTCTAAATGGTTTGAATTAGCTGTCTACCTTTTAGCAAAATACAAATATGAACTAACTGAACGCCTAATATGTTGCAGTTACTGCAGTACAAAATTGGACAACAACCACACTCCTTCACGTGCTATTACAAATAATTTGGAATTGTTCCCACTACGAAAAATCCTGCAACAACTCAATTTGTATGAGAGCATCATAATTCAAACAGTTCACCCATTTTAAGCAACTATACGCCTTTATCCAAAAACAGCAAAATTACCTCCCTCTGAATTGGTGAAAGGCATTCGTGGCAAAGTAGTTTATTTGCCATTAGATCTAACCGAAAATGTACACACTCTAGGAGTGCAACGTTCAATAGAGCATTCTTTAATAGTCTTCGTAAATGGTGTACCAACAAAAGACAAAAAAAATTGCCAACAACTGGTGGACTTACATAAAGTTAGACAAGCATTGCAATATCTAAAAGACAATAATGAGTATTACAAGGAAATAAATATTGAAGAAAGCTTAAGGGAAACAACTGAAATAATTCAAGAGCCATCAGAAACTGGAAAATTCAAACTTCTGGATCCTGCTACAGTATCCACTCTTTTGGACCAGTACACAATTCATCCTTTGCATTCCAATGAAAGCATAGATGATGCACTAGAAACTTACCAAATGCGACAAACCAAAGGTTCACCAATGAGTATATGGGAAAAAAGTATAAAAGCACATGCTTTTCCACTGCTATTTCCTACTGGCAAAGGTGGAAGATACGATGATAGACCCACTCAGATTGGGGCATCAGAATGCCGCTCATTACAAATGTATTCGCAAGATCCCAGATTTAGACAAAATGTGGAATACATATTCCACCTACTCTATGAAAGTGAATTAGCAACGCTATGTTATGGAGTTGCACACATTTTGAAATCTGGAACCCACTTTAAAAATATGTCAGCTACGCAGTTAATACAAAAAGTACAGGAAAAAGATGAGGTTTTACAATCAAGTATAACAAATTTGTTTGCAAACATGCGTGGTGCAAAGTAATACTGGTTCCGACGGCACGGAGACGTGCGTTCTATGATCAGAAACCTTGGACCACCGACTTGGTTTGTTACACTAAGTTGTGCAGAATATGCATGGGAAGATTTACATGAGTTCCTACGCATAGCAAACAGCAACAAAAACAACATAGATATATTAACACCTGGAGAACTTTGCTCTCTAGATTCAGTTAATGTGTCAAGATATGTCCATCATCGTTTCATTGCCATGCTACACTTTATTTGCAATAAAACTGTTCCTCCCCTTGGAGAAGTGCAACACTTCTTTTGGAGAAAAGGATATCAAGCGAGAGGAGCACCACATATTCACATGATGTTATGGATCAAAGGTGCACCTAAATCTGGTCACGAAAGTGATAGCACTGTTTTGCAGTTTATCCAAAAATATGTCACTTGTGAAATCCCTTCACAACAGACACATAGAGAGTTGCATGGCCAGATTTTACAATTTCAAAGACACAAATGTGACAAATATTGTCGCCGCAAATACAAAAACAAAGGGAAATACTACACCAAATGCCGCTTTGGTTTCCCTAGACCAGTTACAGAAACAGGTGAAGTTAACAACTCCATGTCTTCAGTTCGACATAGTGTTAAAGGTAAATCACATAAGAACATGCATTACATAAAAAGCACAGAAGAATCAAAATATATCAATGATTACAATGCAATCATTGCCCTCTTATGGAATGCAAACATAGATGTGCAGTACATTGCAGACAATTCTACTTCTGTTGCACAATATGTTACAGCCTACTTAACAAAAGCAGAAAAAACAGAGCTTCAAGACCTCTGCGATGACCTAGCATCAGACAAAACACTATCACAGAAATTGTACAGCCTAGGCATAAAAATGCTCTCTCATAGAGAATGTGGCGCCTCTGAAGCAGCAGATCATTTAACCGGTACTGCTTTGTATGGAAAATCAGACAACATAGTATGGCTAAGTCTTGGTCCTGCTAAATCTAGGAAAAGAGTGCTGAAATCATATGAGGAAATAGAAACAATTACCAGAAATGATCCCAACAGCCAAGACATTCTAAAAAACAATTTACTGCACACATACTGGAAAGCATGCGTCTATACCACATAGCTCAAAACTTTGCATACAAAAATAATATAAAACACGATGAAAGGAAACGTAGATATAGAGTGACCGATTGTGAAGGGAGCTTAGTGAAACTTACCAAACGAAGCTTAATTAATCATGTAAAATTGTCATTAAAAACTCCTCAACAGAAAGAACTATATTACATGTCTCTGTTACAACTTTTTAAACCATGGAGAAAAGAGGAAGACATACTAGATAACTATGACTGCTATGAAGATGCTTTCAAAGCAAATGAAAGCGCTATCACTGATGTGAACTTTACGCAGTACAAAACAATGTTACAAAATGAGCTGCAACAAGAACTACTACTTCAGGCCCAACTAGATAAGGACTCTTCCGACAGTAGTCAACCTTCTGTAACAGGAAGTGAAGAACCATTAGGACAACCACTAATAGCAAAAGAGGCAGAAGTAGCTATGGCAGAAGTAGAAAATACCATGTATCAGTATCAAGAAGATACAGAAGACTTAACTGTACAACAAGCAAAACTTAACAAAGATCAGTGCACCATTTTTGAAGATGTAACTAAACAAATTGTACATGGTGTACAACACGAAAATAAAGAATGTACCTGCCAAAACTACAAACCTATACTGCTGTACATGAGTGGTGAACATGGATCAGGAAAAACATTCTTGATCAAAATCATCAGCAAGTTTCTTCAACAATTGACAAACAACAAACTGTCCGCTGTTGTAACGGCCCCCACAGGTTTAGCTGCCTACAACATAGGCGGTGTCACTTTACACCGATTACTACTGCTTCCAGTAGAGCATCAAAATAAATTGGACCATTACACACTTTCTGCAGAAGCTGCAATGGAAGTACGCAGCTAATTGAAACAAATGAAAATGCTACTAAGAGATGAAGTGAGCATGGTCTCCAACCTAATGTTGGCTTTAATTCACCTCAGATTGCAGGAAGTACTTAAAAATAACAACGAAGAATTCTTTGCAGGGAAACACATTATCGTTTTCGGAGATCTTTTACAATTGACACGAGTGAAAGATGAACCTATTTTTGAAACCTTAGGCCACAAACTCTGCCGTAAAACTGTTGGCAGCATAGGAAATGTCAACCTTTGGCAACATTTCCAATACAGAGAATTAACTGAGAACATGCGGCAATCTGCAGATCTCACTAATGCCAACATCTTATTAGTATTCGAGTTGGTGTACTATCGCAAGAAGCACAAGTAGTATTGAAAAACCGGCACATTCATGCACTTTATGGCGATAATGCATGTGCAACTGATGTTATGGAACAATTAGTGCACAAAAATGTCAATTGTATGGCCTTAATGCCAACTCTTGCAAGCTGTTTCAAATTCAATGAAACAATGTTAAATAAAGAAATGCAACCAATAATGGAAATTAGGGCTACAGACAAACTAGACGTACATGGTATGACAGTAACCATGTGTGAGCAAGCCACAACAAGACTAAATAGTTTAGAAAATTTAATCTCCAACACAGCTGGGTTGGAAAAAATATTAAAATTATCCTTAAATTGTAGAGTTAAACGTAACCTTCGATGTCGAGCAAGGGCTAATTAATGGAGCACTGGGTACAGTTGTTGGCTTTCAATCATACCCATGTGATAGCAATATTCAGTTTGTCAATATTCGCTTTGATAAACTTTCAGAAGTGAAAAGGATAGGGCGCTCAATTATTCGATTCCTTCTCTTCAAAGACATGTATGTACGTAGAAAGCAATTTTCTCTAACTCTTGCATATGCACTTACCATTCATAAATCCCAAGGTCTTACCCTAGACAAAGCATTGATAGATATAGGAAACACAGTCTTTAAAGAAGGCATGAACTACGTAGCATTATCACGCTTACGTACACTTGACGGTCTATTGCTAATGAACTTTGAAGCAAGTAAAGTCAAAGCTGATATTCCTTGCATTCTAGAATACAATAGACTGTGTTCACTGTAGACCCCCCATCTGAAACAATATCCTGTTCCAGATAAAGTAAAACGTGGTAAAAGAAAACTAAATCAAACAGAAATGCAACAGAATCCAACAGCACATCTCTCAAAGAAGCTAAAGCTTCATCAATTACCACAAACAAAGAAGAACCTATTAGGGAATGTGAACCAGGTACGTCTTCAAAGAAGGAACAGAAACTCTGTAAAATGCACTCAGATGCAGAACTAGCTGGTCCATTCAAATTTGCAAATGAAACTTGGGTAAGTTGCTATGCAAATGTAGCAATGAATATTCTATTTCAATTGCCAACAATTGTTAACAATATTTACTTACACAGTACAGACCAATTGTGTTTGCAAATGTTAGTGCTTCATAGAAACGCAACAAACAATCCTGACAACACGTACAGTGTGCATGGAGTAAGGCAAGAATTGGACCACTGTGATAGAATGGTGAGATTCACTATAAACTCACAAGAAGATCCACAAGAATTTCTAATGTACTTACTACTAGTATTGGAAAACAAAAGCATACCTGTAAATGAAATATTCCAGATTTCATACATGTGGAAACATACATCCACTCTCTGTTGCAATGTGATACAGGAACAAATCCCAAATGAGCGATTTGTGTATGTTTACATACCTAATTGTGAATCTATTCCATTTCAGCAACTTGTACAGAATGCAAACCATGGCAGAGTATGTACTATTTGCAATTCAGGCAATCGCTCCACCTTACTGATACAATCACATAGTGCCTACATAATACTTAAGCTTCTACGTTATAATGCAGATGGTACTAAAAACAACTGCAAACTGACTGGATTCACAAACG
Organism: Ambystoma mexicanum; assembly: GCF_040938575.1. Taxonomy (NCBI): domain Eukaryota; kingdom Metazoa; phylum Chordata; class Amphibia; order Caudata; family Ambystomatidae; genus Ambystoma; species Ambystoma mexicanum. The sequence goes on along the minus strand of NC_090927.1, from coordinate 303,064,686 downwards.
GTCAAGTGTCACTTGGAAAGAAAACCTTTACAACAATAGGTATTATCTACCATGCAGGAGCTACAACCAATGCAGGTCACTACACTGCATACATTAAAAAGAAATGTGAATGGTTCAAATGTAATGATAGCACCATTACTCTAAAGCAGAGATTGCCAGCTAATCTTAGAAATGCGTATTTAATCTTCTTAAAGCCAAAATTTAATAAATAATGTGTACTTCAAAATTACCAAAAAATTATGTGAAAGACTACAAAAAGTTAGAATACGCCTACAGGTATCTCACTGCCCAAGAGGATATAACAACGACACAAATAAATGAATATCACAGATCTGTAAGAACAAATGCACAGTTAGAATACGCCTACAGGTATCTAACTGTTGTTAAGAAAAGTCAGCAAGGCAACAAACATAACATTAATCAGAAAGAAGGAAGCACTCAAAGGAAACAAGGAAGTAGTTAGTACTAGGGGTGTCACGGTATTAGTTTTACGACGGTACAATAACCTTCTTGCCAAATGACGGTATATCATGGTTATCGCAGTATAGCAGGTGGAGTTAACTAATCTTAACAAATATTTTCTAAAAAGTCATAAATTGTCAAATTCATCATCACAAACAAAACCAGGCATCCAGGGCCAGAATTGGGCTTCTCAACATACTTTCCACTGAAATGCCACCCCTTGCTTCCACCAAACACAAACATGTGTGGAGAAGAGGAGGGGGTTGGCGGGGGGTGCCCTGCTGCGACTGGCAAAGCAAACTGAATAGTTTTTCTTAAGTGGTCATTTAGGCAGATGAACATGTTGCCATCTTGATAACCTGCATGCCACAGATCAATGGAGTCTGATGGTAGTATACGCTTGTGCGCATACACACACGCACACGCACTCTCTCTTTACGTTACAGCCTTTAGTTTACTTGCGGGCCAAAAGGTGTTCAGTAATCACGGACATGTTACCCTTTGGTATGGCAGCAGGGAATACCCACAGAGATGAGTACATTTTGCAGTGTGACTTATTATATGTAAATTCAATGATAGAACTGACTAACGTGGCTGTGTAATTGTGGAATCTCCTTAGATCACATGCTATGCATAGGACGACATCTAGTGGAAGCTGCTTAGTATTACACTTGTTTTCGAAACTCGTAAAGGGACGTCGACGGGGCGTGCCTGTAATACTATCCCTAGTGTGACGTCCACTGTAGCCATGGTCCTTCATCCGTTGAGGTCCCTCATATTGTTTTTTTCCGCCACCGTGATGGACTCTTATCGCAGAGCTCCTTTCGGCTGACGCCATTTATTATTCTAAAATTAGAGTTAGTTACTCTTTCTGTCCTTTCTCTACACCAACTTCGACTACATCTTTGACGGCGGTGGAGAGGACGAACGTCGAACAAAGTCATTGATTCAGCAAACCCCTTCGGCCTTGGAAGGCCGCACCGGCCATCAGCCCTAACAGCAGGGAGGGTGGACATTATAAAATGCATTTTCCCCTTTTCAAAATCTTTTCTCGCCTGGCTGCCATTTCTTGTAAATATGGAAAACACTCAGTTTACATTTTTCCCTAGTTATAACAACAAGTTCCCCCGTTTAGACAAGCACCGGGTGTGCAATCTCTATCTAGCACAGGGCCACGGACGAGGGCCAATGTCGAGCCTTTAAGTTCTTCAAGCCAAAGACACTCCGGGACCGAAAGACAAAATGCTTGGCCCATCATGCCATGCAGGCCGAGCCCGCCATGGACAGAGAGGGAACCTACAACAAGGGCAGCATCGCAGTCTCTTCGGACGACGAAGGCAATGGGGAACCTTTAGATTTCCAAGTTCAAGCCCCCGACCCCAATAGACAGGCCGGCGGCTCTGTTACAGGGACAACACCCGGCAGCAGTAGCACCAGGCAGAGAAGGAGACAGCATTTCCAAGAATGCCATTTCCAGGTGGATAGTCAGATGCGTACAGCTCTGTTACTCGTTATCAAGCAAAACTCTGACTTTCACAGCGGGAGCTCACTCCTCAAGGGGTACGGGCGCTACTTTGGCCTCTATCGCAAATGTCCCGCTAGACACCATTTGCAAAGCAGCTACATGGAGCTCAGTACATACTTTCACTCAGCACTACTGCATTGACACTTATTCCAAAGCAGATACACAGGTATTATTTACATTATCATCATAGATATTTTTTTGCAGTCTGGTATCACAAGGGGTCCATCTCTGTGTGCAGCCCAACCCTCCCCAAACATGATGTAACAAAGAATTGTATTTAGAGCATATCTGTTCTCCTCATCCCTGGTAGGTTGAAGGAGTAAACCATAAGGGAAATGGTACCACCTGTACCAATCATCAGTGACCCCAAAGTCTTTCTGTTTGTCGCCCGACCACAAATGCACCTATTAGTCTTATTGTGATGTTGGCTAGAGAATAGAAAAGTGCTGTAATGAAGTCTAACAGCACTTTAGTGTATTCCACCTAATTCTAATCTATAGTGAAAGTCAGTAAATATGAATGACCTCTATTTTCATACAAATCGAAGATGCTACTGCAGACCTTTCATTACGGCTTGGCAGTACACTTGTGTACTGAAACATACAGACAACAAAGGTTCAGACACTGTTCTCCTCAGATACCGCCTTTTGTTACGCCTATGTTTTTTTCAACATGGCTTTTTATTGGCATTTATAAATAACAAAAGCTTTATCATACTTTACGACATGCTGTTAAGAAATAACATGACAAACGGCAACATAATCTCAACTGAGGCTAATGTGAACATAAGGTGTGGTTCTGGGGTGTTGTTACGCCTATGTTAAATACACGCAAAGATATGGCACTGGGCTGGCGACAGTAACTGAGAAAACTATATTTGCAGTGAGTACTGCATGCAATGATTACAATGTATGCTGTCATGTCACAAAGGATTTTTGTGCTGGGGTTTTACAATAAATGGGCAGCATATTACTGCTGATACTTTGTGTATCAGCACAATTTTGGATATTTTCCGAAGTTGGAGGAAAATCCTGAACACAGAGAAAAATAACGAACATGGAGAAGATACTGGGAAAATGCTATTTTCTCTGAATGATGTCTTTTTTTCCAAGCTTTATTTATTTTCTTCAACGTCATAAAGAACATAAAATGCAATCCTACTACTAAACACTATACAAGCCAAGTATTTTCCGCTTAACATATCAAACTAAATTTCCATTCCAAAACAGAGCACAACATCTACCACAATAACAATATCCATTAAATAAACAGTCGACAAGGAAGGTTCGTAGGCACACCCCACGTTGTCCACCTCCCCCTTGAAGACCATCAATTCTCCCCTCGCCCATCTGTTTCTTTCTATTCCTTTGGACCCCTCCAACTATCCTTCTACATATTCAATGATGACTTGTACATGTGAATATGATAGTATTTAGAAACAGGTTAAACCCAGTGAAGAATGACTACAGGAAAACAAGGCATTTATATTTACATTGCTAAAGCTTTGGAATAGATTTTGTGTGTGGCTAACACTTGCCTTGTTATAGCCCCCCTAACCAAATGAATAAATGTTGGCAGCTCATTGACAAATCATGATTGCTATTTTATTTTCAAATGTGTTTATTGGCATTTATTATTTAATACATTTACAGGACACCAGATATGTCCATAATTCGAGGATAATGAGAATTTCAGAATAAAACATTTAACAAATTAACATTACAACATTAACTATCTCCCAGTGTTTTTCCCGTTGCGCTAATGCCGCTTGGTGGAGCAGAGGGGGGGTCCAGATAGTCTGGAGGGAGGGAAGGGGGGCCATGCCTGTGAGAGCCCAGTGAGGTAGCAGCGAAATAGTCTCAGGTCCTGCCAATTCAGTTCATGGGTCTGTTTTCGGTAGATTCATACCAGTTCATGGGGGCTTGTCATCTGAGGGGTAAAACCGGGAGTCTGTGAGTTCTTTCCAGGCCTCCAGGGTCATACTAGAGTCATCTGTGGATCTGGCTACACTGTCCTCCCAATCCGTTGTTTCTGCTCGTACCCAGCGTTTCAGCTCAGAGTGCCAGCTTTTCTGTTAGGGCCCAGCTGTTTTCTTCCAAGACATTGCCATAGTCCTCTTTGCTAGTATACACATAATGTCTGGTGAGGTGCTTGAGTTTGGCGACAAATCATGATTGCTATATCCATGGTTTCTTCCTGGTCATCCACCCATCCATGGGTGTTCATAATATTTAGCACTTTTCTTTCTGAGGGCAGACTTGGTGGAGAAAGCCTTCTTTACAAGACGATGCATTCGAAAAAATGGCTTGAGTGGGTTTTCGTAAGTTATAGCAACTTAACTTTATGGTATGGAAAAAAATTATTTGGTTTCTGAATTTTAATTGAAAGACCTTTCTTTTGTACAGGTAGGGTGTACTCGGCCAAAGAAATAGACGCACTTCACAAGCAAAAGTTGCCATTGGTTCATTTGAGACAGAAGAATGCAAAAGGCACAGAATGGCTGAGAACGCCCCTCGGATTCATCGAAAGTGAGGTCCGGCAAAGAAGCAGGTGAAGTGAAAAAGACATGCATCTGTTAAGGACAGCCTTTAGTGTTAAAAGTGTTGATGTTTTTAAGGGCATATGCAGAGTTCAAAGGACATGCAGTGGTGTAATACTTCCACTGTACCCATTTCGCTTACCGTAACCCACCAAACTCACTTCCCTATATATAGCAGTATTAAGCCTTGCAGCACCTGCCTGTGACTTCCATACAGTATTTGACAACTTATTGTTTAAAGCTGTGTACCCAATTCTGACCGAGTACGTCTGCCACTCCTGCTGCAATGAGCGTTCATAATAGGTTCAAAACCGAATGTACTTACATAGTACTGACTTAGACCTGCAAATTATCTTATTCAATTTGACATTTTATCCCTTTTAATATCATAAGTACACATTATTCCATCATTGGGACATTGCTTCAATGGTATAAGTTTACAAGTAATAACACTGTGCAAAATACACTGGAAACATGGATAAATGCTTCACATAAAGGTTTCTACTGTGACAGTGCTGGGGCTGACAATCCACCAAGACCAGAGGGAGCCGGTAGGACTGAGGGTGGTGACAGCATGCTCTTGGGATCAGCAACCCACATGGCTATGGTGAAAGGCGTGCCCCGGAAAGGGAATGCGCAGAACATAATAGACTGCTACATGACAAGTGTCCCAACACCCTCTTCTTCGGCACGGGAGAAGATGGCTGTAGATGGGGAATGTGTGGGAGCCTGACTGAAAATATTGCTCTGACATTATGGCCACCATCGGTGAATAAAGGTCATCGTTTGAAACCAAATTTGATGGCTTGACCTCTGAAGTCTTCTTCCTACGACGAGACCTGCGCAACCTGACCTCGCGGGTGGGAGGGATGGAACGGTGCATATCAGACAGTGAGAATCGCATACTCAGACTCCCGGAAAAGGAGGAAGGACACTCTTTGGAATTATTTTTGAAGCACTGGCCATCGGACCTTATGGCACCCAAAAAACTCTCAAACTTCTTTTCTATTGAACGGGCGCACAGACTCCCAACGGGCCGGCCTGTGCCTTGCGCCCCACTACGCACGGTGATAGTGTCTCTCCTGAACTATAGGGACCGAGGCACGATCCTACATATGGCAAGGGCGACAGACCTGATTAACTACAACGGCAACCGAATTGGCCTCTTCTTGGACTACACAAGGGAAGTACAAAGATCACGGCAGTCCTTTGACTTGGTGAAGAAGAAGCTAATGTTCCCGAACATCTAATACGCTCTTTTCTTTCCGGCCACGCTCAAAGTATACTACAATACTACGGTACATGTGTTTCATAGCCCCAAAAAGGTCTGGGACTGGTTGGAGACACACGTTCTCTCTGGCCCGCGCCTGGGAACAACAAAAGATCGCCAAGTCCGGAAACGTCCCGAGCCCTGTTTGATGTGCAGAAACCACGCATAGACGAGGTAGGCGGTGGGACCCCAGAGAGTGGAAAAGCAGGCTGACTGTACAGATGTGGAATATTGACACACTGATGTGAATTTGGAGAAGCCGCCAGACAGGCCTTCTTGGGTCCAAGACTGCTACTTTTCTGAATCCTCCATGCAGCAGCCCCCGGCGGGGGACAACGAAGAGCTGAGCTGGCTCTCACAGGCAACCCCCAAAATATTCTTAAACGGTTTAGTTCGTACAGGTTCGGGCGACAGGTACTTCTAGTTGGGCGGGAGGGAGTGCAGAATGGGGAGTATTGGTCAGTACCAAAGCTCTCTGATTGGTGTTTAGGAGTTGGGTTGAACTGGTTTACCCCACGTCCGCTTGACATGGAGCTAGGACGACAGATGCTTCTGGTTGGGGGGAGGTACAGAGTGGGGGGGATAGGGGTGTTTTTTCTTGCAGTTCAGTTTGGTTGGTCGCTTAGCGTACTGGGAGGCAGGATGAGACATGAGCAGGCACTGCACCGAATGGCGGAGGGTGTGAGGGTTGGCAAAACCGGGAAAAGGGAGATGGATACTGGCTCGCAGGGCACACAGCACACTCCCGGGGGAGAAAGGACGTGGAATAATGGGTCAGCCCATGGCTTTTGGGACACATCTTGGGGGATCCAATGGCACATGATGGGGTGGTATTGCTATGTCAATGGGCTAGGCTCCAGCATTAAATGGAAATTGGTACTCCAGTTCCTCAACAGGCACTCGCTGGATATTGCCCTCCTAATCGAAACACACTTGGTCGGTACGGAATGCAGGTTCTTCAAGAGGTCCAATTATGCACTGGTCTGTCATGCGGGATTCTCAAGAGGGGCAAGATGGACGATGGTTCTAATACACAAGAGTGTAACATTTCAACTGAGGGTGGTGTGGGTGGACCCGAGAGGGCGATTCATAGTGGTAAATGGGGAAATGTGGCGGAACAGCTGGAGCGTTGTGGCAGTATACGCACCCCCGGCGCTCACACTTGTGCTCTTGAACGATCTCCAAGCAACAATAATTACTGAGCATGCTGACATGTGGGTGCTGGGGAGCGGGGACTGCAACAAAGTCATGGAAGTGGGTAGAGACAGATCACACGTGGGCAATAGAAACCCTGACCAAGCTACACTCCTTCGCGACCACACTGGGGCTGGTGAACGCATGGAGGGCACTACACGGGGCAGAATCTGGGTTCTCGTTCTTCCCCAGTGCACACAAGCCTCTATCTAGGATAGATTACTTCTTTGTCCCACAGTGCATGGCACACAGGTTGCTGTCCGTGACATTTCTGGCCAGAGGCATCTTGGATAACTCCCCCCTATTCATGGTGTTGAAAAATGGGCGAGCGAGAACCTAGCACAGCCTGGCACCTTAACACATACTACTTGGGTATACCGGAGGAAATGGAGGGTCTATCCAGTAAGGGGGGCAGAATTTTTCACCCTAAACAAGGGCTCAGTTGATAGCCCGATCAACGTATGGGAGGGCTACAAAGCGGTGCTTCGGGGGGGGAGGCTCTCTTGTGTCTGCTCACTGCCGACAACATGTCCAGGAAATAGAGGAGGCAGAGGAGCAGGCGTCAAGGAAGGAGGAGGAGTTCCTTGAGTCGGGGTCCCAGGCTTCACAAGAAACTCTAGTCTCAGCGCAGGTGGCCCTCAGAAACGTGGCAATAGACAATGCAAGGGTAGCCCACTGGACATACGTAGCCAAATACACAAAACAGAAGACTAGGCTGGGAAACCCTGGCTTGGTTGGAAAGGCGGGACAGGAGCAAGGGACACATACGGGCCAAAATGTCTTCAAGGAAGATGAGCAATCTCGGTGCCTCTATTGCCTTCACGACGACAAATTGCACGTGGAGAAGGACTGTGCCTTTTGTAAGAATATGTCCGAACGGACAATGAAGGATCATCGTACTCTCACCAACTGGCTGGAGGGGAAGAGCCCACCCAAAGTCGCGAAGGCCCTCATTCAACCGGCAAAGGCCTCAATTGATGGAGTCCTGACAGCCCTGGTGATGCCTACGGAGGATATCCCAGTGGAGACTACCTCCAGGCCTAGAGTTTCCCTGCCACCACGGAGGGAATCCTCTTTTCAGCCTATCGATAAGACCCCCGTGAAGCCCCGGGCCGAGAAAGAGGGGGGGCACGGTAGCCATTATGGACATAGATACCACCTCTGAAGATGAGCTGGCTGGCGTCGCAAAGATCCTGCACAAGAAGTTCGAGGAGGTCCATTCCTATGGGAGGGACCCCGATGAGGCGGACAAAGAAAGCGACAGTGGTGCTGACGAGGAGACACAGGCCGTGGAGGAGATGGAGGATCCTACTCCCCAACCGTCGCTCCCGTCGCAACCAGTGCCTATGCCACAAGACAACTCAGGAGCGATCTTGATGGCTATTCAGGCCTTGTGTACGGAGATAAGGACAAGATTGCCCTTACCCCCAGCGGACGACCCAGCTGAGCCTGGACCGTCAGGAAGCCCACCGAGCAAGCAGAGGCAAGTCCATCCCCCCCTCCTTTCCAGCCTTCTCAGCCTTCACCTCCTGCCCCTCCACCGAGGGATGAGATGGGAACGGAGACAGCGACGACAGGGACAGACGACGATGACGGTGGTGACGACGGAATGGACCTCCCTTCACCACCTCCTCAAGCCTCCCCCCAAAGAAATTGGCTCCTTCCATGCCATGATCGCCAGGGCATCTGAGCTCTTCCAACTCTGCCACAAAGAACAGAAGAAGGAAGGTTTCCCAAGAGGAAGACTGTCCTCCGCGGCGGCCAAGAAGAAAGCGGCGGGGGCGACGGCGTCAACTTCAACATCCCCACCGGGCGGCGAGGGGCAGAAGCTGGATGCCATGGGACGAATGAGGCCCTGAAAATCCTACAGGAAGGCGACGTGGCTTCGGACATCGCCAACACCGGCTTTCGTCAGATGGGCGATGGTGTTTGCCTTCGCCGGCGCGGTTGGCTCAAGGCCACCGACTTCCGTCACGACGTGCAGACCAGGGTACTGGACATGGCCTTCGACGGAAACAACCTGTTCGGCAAGACAGTGGACGAGTCACTACAGGCCATCAAGGCGGACACTAAGACGGCTCGGGCCTTGGGTGTTCTTCAACAGCGACGGCCGTCCTTTCAGAGCTCGGGAGGCAAGCAAGGTGCCTCCAAAGGATTCGGCGGAGGCTCCTCTTCGTACCGCCAAGCAGCCCGCTCCTCATCGCAGGAGGCCTACAGAGGACGTGGCAAAACTGGTGGATCCCATCGTCGTCGCCAAGACCGTGACGAAACAGGACTGAACCGGCCGTGGCGTCAGGCACCCACCTGAGCACCCCGGTGGGAGGCCGGCTGGCGGAATTCGTCAGCGTGTGGGAGTTCATCTCCACCGACCATTGGGTGCTAGATGCCCTGGACCGCGGGCACACTCTGGAGTTTCAAAAAAGGTGTCCCTGTATTCCACCCGTGGCCAAGAAGGAAAACCATGTCCCTCAACTGCTTCTGGAGGCACGAGTGATGCTAAGAAAGGGAGCCATAGAACTCGTCCCAAAGAGGCTACGGGGCTCCGGAGTGTACTCGCGGTACTTCCTCGTCCGGAAGACCGGCGGGTGCCGACCCATCCTGGATCTTCATCATCTAAACAAGTACATCAAGTCCCAGAAGTTCCGGATGGTCACCCTCCAGCACCTGCTGGGACAGCTGGAGGAAGGCGACTTCCTATCGTCACTGTACTTGGAGGATGCCTACTTCCACATCCCCATCCTAAAAGGACATCGAAAGTTCCTACGATTTGTCATTCAAGGGCAACACTATCAGTTCAAGGTCCTTCCCTTCCAATTGAAATCCCAGGGTGTTCACCAAGTGCCTAGCACCAGTGGCGGCGCGGCTGCGCCTGCAGGGGATCCACGTCTACCCCTACCTGGACGATTGGCTCATCCGAGCAAAGTCAAGAGAACTCGCCGTCGATCACACAGTGAAGACCGTCCAACTTCTCACGGATCTGGGATTCTCGATCAACTTCGCAAAATCCCACTTGGTATCGTCGCAAGTCGCCCTGTTCCTGGGAGCCAGGCTCGACACAGTGGCGCAATTGGCTTCGCCGTCGGAGGAAAGGAGAAGGCCATCCTGGGCAAGGTACAACGGCTGCTGACCATGGACCTGGCCAGGGTGAGGTCCATCAAGTCCTTACTCGACATGATGTCCTCGTGCATCTACCTCGTGCACCTATGCAGGCTGCAGATGCGACCCCTGCAGGAATTCCTCAACGCCCGTTGGATGCAAGCGGTGGGCAGCTTTGAAGACAAGATCTCACTCAACGAAACTTTCCGCCAGGCGATCCGGTGGTGGGGCACCCGCACGCACCAAGCGGCGGGCATGGACTTCCAGACCCCAGCACATCAAGAAACGGTGACGACGGACGCCTCCCTGGTGGGATGGGGGCACACTCTGGCGATCTCCACGCAAGAGGCCTTTGGCTCCCGGAGGAGAGATCACTACATATCAATGTCCTGGAGCTCCGAGCCGTGTTCTGGGCCCTCAGGTCGTTCCTACTTTCCCTCAAAGGCAAGGTGGTAAGGATCTTCACCAACAACACCACCACAATATTCTACATCCGGAAGCAGGGGGGCACCAGACCCCAGCTCTATCCAAGGAAGCGCAGGATCTGTGGCACTGGGCCGTCGCCCAAGGGATGTTCCTGGTACCCTTCCATCTGGAAGGAATAAAGAACACCATCGCCGACTCGCTCAGCAGGGAGCTGCGCTCGTGCCATGAGTGGTAACTTCGGCAGGATCAGGTGGATCTCCTATTCCGACAATGGGGCAATCCCCAGATCGACCTATTCGCGATGGCGACCAAAGCCAAGTGCCGGAGGTTCGCCAGCAGGTTTCCCCATCCGGGGAGCATGGGCGATGCCTTCTCATTCCACTGAGACAGCCTATTCCTGTATGCGTTTCCCCCGTTGCCGTTGCTGCTGCGACTCATCAGTCAACTCAGATGGTCCCGATGCAGGATGATCCTCGTTGCACCAGCGTGGCCGAGGCAGATCTGGTTCCCGGACCTTCTGGCCATGTCAGCGTCCCCTCCAGTCAAACTTCCGATGGACGCGGACCTTCTCGCCAGGGTAGGAGGCACCATCCTCCATCACAACCCGGGATCGTTGAACCTGCAGGCCTGGCTGCTGCAGCACTAGAGTTTGGAGGGTACGATATCCTGGCGGACTGCAAGGAGGTGCTTGCTAAGGCCAGGGCGTCCTCGACTCTCAAGTGCTATGGACACAAATGGAAGAGGCTCTCTGTCTGATGCCGTGCACAGAAGATTAACCCTCTGCAGATTACGGCTCCTCAAGTGCTACTGTACTTGCTATCGCTAGCCAAGGCGGAACTGGCGCATGCCTCCATCAAGATCCATCTGGCAGCTATCTCACGCTACACCAGAACTCCGGGACGATCATCTCTGTGGTCCCATCCCCTGGTGAAGGAATTCATGAAAGGACTGTTCCGATCGTTCCCGCCGATGAAGGCTCCGGCCCCGGCGTGGGAGCTCAACGTGGTGCTGACCAGACTCTTGGGGCTGCCATTCGAGCCTCTGCACTCAGCACCGTTGAAGTTCCTGTTGTGGAAGACAGCGTTTCTTGTGGCCATCACCTCCGCACGACGAGTGGGAGAGATCCATGCCCTCTCCTGTAAACCTCCATACCTGACATTCCATGAGACGCACCCCTCCTTCATGCCCAAGGTGCCGTCGGACTTCCATCTCAATGAGCCCTTGGTGTTACCTGTTTTCTTCCCATCGTCGTCGCCGGCTGAGAGGATGTTGCACTCGCTGGATGTGGCTAGAGCGCTGAAGATCTATGTGGTCCGCATGAAGGGTCTTCAGAAGACATCACAGCTGTTTGTGAACTTTGGACCTGTGATCCAAGGGAAGGCCCTCTCGAAGGCTTCCATTTCCAGATGGCTCTCCGGCTGCATCATGCACTGTCACCGGTTGGCAAACCGACCGTTGGCTGGCCGTCAGAGAGCCCATTCAACCAGAGCGATTGCTGCTACCATGGCATTCTTGTCTGGTGTAGCGCTGCTGGACATCTGCAGGGCTGCTACGTGGTTGTCAATGCACACCTTCACGAGATTCTACTGCGTCGACCGGGATTCCAGGCTGCACCCTCTGGCAGCCATCTTCAGATTTGGTAGCACGTAAAGTGGCAGTAGGACCAAGAGAAGAGCCGCAGAGGGGTTGGAGGGAGGGTTTGCATGTGAATCCATGCCAGACCCATGCTGGAGAACAGTTACAGGTAAGTAACTTGTTCCATATCTAAAGATCAGGTTTTTCAGACTGGTGAGCGAATCACAGGGAAGAGGACAATGACTCCCACACTTCCCTTTCCTACAGAATTAAAATTTGTACAAAACGGGGGTGTGGCCAACTGCGAAGCGATGCAGACGTGACTCCCTTCGGCTCCTGCTGCCGCATTATACATCCTGAAATTACAGCCTGTTAAGTGACCGCTAGCCGTGTAAAAAAGGGACCATACGAAAGCTGACCATCGGCGGCACATCTAGATGAAGTTGGAGTATCAAGGGCGTCTGCTACGCTGAACCCTGGCGGTTTGAAAACCAGAGGTACGAGCGGAGCCTCGGAAACAAGATGGCCGCTGTCAGATCTTCGCGGCTGTGACCGGGTTTGTGAGACCCTGCTGGTGGGACTTGGAGACGGGACTGCGGTTGAGCCGGAGATTCGGCGGGGCTGCTCAGACGGCGACCACCTCCGGTGCTCTGTAATCAGCACCGAACGGGAACTGCCTGCACCACCCGGGAGTGCCCCGGCGCGGCCGCGGGGACTTGGAAAAAGCAGTCCCACACACACCAACGAAGAGCTGTTGCGGTGGACGTGGGACGGCATGACTCCTGCACAGCCTGAGACGCTGGCGAGATGACCAACCCTGCTGCGACTGCCCTGTTATACAGCCACCTGCACCAGTGACAGCTGTCGCCGTCTGGGGCCTGTGGAGGGAATGTCCGTGGTCCCGGACGACCGTGCGAGGTGTGTCCAAAAGTGCCATAGACGCCCATCGGGGGAGAGAAGAGCGGTGCCCGTCCCTGCTCTGGGAAACAGATCCGGAGACGGACAGGGCAAGATCCGCAGCTCGAGACCGGGTCCCAGGGCCCTGTCAACACCGGGGGCAGGCCGCTCTTGTGTGCACTGCCCGAGGGCGGCGGCTGGTGAGGACATAGCGCTGTGTGCTTGGGGCAGACTGCCCATGGCGCGCCAGCCCCTACCAGGGGGCGGGAAGGACAACCAAATACAGGCACACAGGCCACTACGGGGCTAACCCAGGGAGGGCTGGCAGGACCTCCGCTGACCGGAGCGAACAGTGCCCAAAAGGGAGGCAGGACAAGGCGGACCACCAGCCACACGGCACATAGCAGCATAACCGGTTCCCCCTGGTTCCCTGGCGACGGGGAAGTGAAGTCCGGTGAGTGAATAAAGTCCACCCGGAAAGACAGCGTGAGGCGCACGCCAGGCTGACCTGGAACTGCCCAAAACGAGTAAGAGGCGTCCCCATATATATTGAGGGGGATCATCCCCCATACACCACCTGTGAGTGTGCTGGGCTGAGTGGGGTGCCGGGGTAGTCAGGGCGCTGAGCTGCTCCGGCGCAATACTTACCTGCACCCTACCTGGCACCATGACAGGCGACAGTGGGAGTGAGACCAACATACTGAACTTGACCTTAGGACGCTCTGGTCATTATCGCTACCGAAGGGACCCCCCTCGAGCAATACCGGGGGGGGGGGAACCACTGGTTAAACATAGACATCCTGGGAGGCTGGCAAATTGGAGACAGTGGGGACACCTGCCAGCATAGCAGCGAGCAGTGGCTTTGCACCGGAGCCCGCAAATGTACATGAACGGATAACAGGTAGCAGACTCGGTTTGTCACTACACTACTGAGGGGAGATCGACCTGGGTAATATTCTGTGAGACCAAGAGGCAGGAACTCCGCTATAAGACTACACCTGCCGCACCGGGTGGCAACCATGGGCAAGGAAAAAACAAAAAAGCCTGTTATGCAGAATAGGATTGAACAATATACTGTTCCTTCATCACAATCTGCCAACCTTCAGCCGCAGCACTCTGGAGAAACGGAACCCGCACAAACGCTTTCCCTTAAAGACGTCATGGCCACCATAGCTGGCTCGCGCTTGTCCATGGAGCAGAAGATAGATCGAATAAGTCTGGATGTATCCCTCCTCAGACATGACCTGCAGAAACTGTCCGCGCGCACTGAAGAAGCAGAGCAGCGCATCTCAAATACAGAGGATGGGTTACATAATGTGCAACAACGAGTCCAGGGAGTCTCGGCCACACTCAAGGCTCTGGAGGCTAGGGTTGAGGAAAGCGATGGGAGATCCAGGCGCAACAACATTCGCATACTCGGCATTCCCGAGAAAGAGGAAGGGCCATGCATGGAACTTTTCCTGGAGCAATTACTAACAGACCTCTTCGACCTACACTCCTCTAAATTTTTCTCCATAGAGAGAGCACACCCTATGCCCACAGGAAGGCCGCTGCCCGGCGCTCCTCCGCGCACTGTGATAGCGAGGTTCTTAAACTATCGAGACCGGGATGCACTCTTACAACTGGCAAGGACCAAGGGCACGGTTATCTTCAATGGGTCCAAGCTGGCCTTCTTTCCCGATTACACAAAGAAAGTACAGAAGGCGAGGCAATCCTTTGGAAAGCATAAGAGACAATTGCAAATACTAGGAGTCAAGTATGGCCTGCTCTTCCCTGCACAATTGAAAATGTATCACAAGGGCACAACAGTCCACTTTGACGACCCGGGTGGGGCATGGCACTGGGCGGAGCAGCACATTGAAGAGGACTGGTCGATGCCCCGAGGAAATAGGCACAGAAACCCTAGACCACCGCCGGAGCAACGTCCTATACCAGACCAGCCACCACTGCCGGACCTGCCGGCGGACGGAGGAGACGGGGCTCCACCCTGACTCCCGTCGAGGGCTCAACCTCCTGGCCAACAGGCAACCAATTACCAGTGGGCCCTCGGATGGATACCAAAGGCGTGTCACATACTTACAATGCGGTAAGCGGAGGATCGTTACCCTTGCACCAGTGGTATTAATTCCCCCCCCCCCCAACTTTTCTAGTTGAACTTCCATAGGGGCAGATACAAGCTGACACTCTACCTTTTTTGATTGTCAGCAAATGTTTGGGCGACAGGTACTTCGTGTTGGGGTGGCGTATGGGGAGGTGGAGGGAGGGGTTAGTTGTGAGGAGTTTTTTGTTACCCCAGGAACAGTTTACCCCTGTAGGTCTCAGAGGATGGTATGGTTCCTGGTCAGTTGGGACCATAGCACGCCCAGGCATCGATTCAGCCATCAATCTTTGTTTCACACTACACCACCACACACCAGGATTGTACCCCCACAAATCATTTGCCTACCCCTTAAGTAATCTTGCTAGATGACACCTGATCAATCTCAATCGCCATTTACTGCACGTCCCAAGTCCCTCAAGATCCTCACCTGGAATGTGAACGGGATGGGCTCCGCGATCAAGAGACGCTTGATTAAGCAACTACTTTCTAGACACTCCCCCGATGTGGCCCTACTTACTGAAACAAACCTAGCGGGATCACACTGTGATTTCTTTCAGCGGACCAACTATTGGATAGCCTTTCATGCGGGATATACCACAGGATCCAGGGGCACCCTCATTCTTATACATAAACGTGTCCCGTTTGCCTTACAGGAACTAGCGCAGGACCCCCAGGGTCGCTACGTGTTGGCCCTGGGGACCCTCTGGGGGGAAACATTTGTGTTTGTCTCAATCTACTCCCCACTGGGACTGGGGCAGGAACTCCTGGACGAGCTGACCACCCTTATGGGGAAACATCAACCTGATAAACTGGTTCCTGGGTGACAACTTTAATGATGTCATGTGTAACACCACAGACCGCTCCCATCTTAGACAACGTAACCCGAATGTCCCCACAAGGCTGTCCAACTTTGTATCCGCCCTGGGCCTCTGTGACGTGTGGCAGGAAATGCACTTGGGAACCAGGGGCTATTCATTCCATTCAGGATCCCATGGCTCCCTCTCTGGGCTTGACTATCTACTTATCCCGCACACAGATCTTTTCAGAATACTCTCGGCAGATTTACTTTCCCACGGGGAATCTCAGACCATTCACCTCTGATGGTGGAGTCACGGCCGCAGGGTACAACCCCCCCTTAGGACGTGGCGGCTGAATAACTACTATCTGGGCTGCCCAGAACTGGTAGAGCGCCTCATGGAAATGTCAACCGAGTACTTCGAGATTAACGATAATGGCGAAAATGACCCGATAGTGATCTGGGAGGCCTATAAGACCGTGTTGCGAGGAGAAATAATCTCCTGGACGGCGAATAGGAGGAGGGAGAGGCTCCGGAAGATAAGTGAGGCAGAGGTGGAGGTAACCCGTCGGGAGAATGAACATACCCTCGACCCAACCCCTCAGACCCACACATCCCTTAAACGTGCCACTGAACACCTCTGCAATCTTATATTGGACAACGCCAAGCAAGTCTACTGGGAATCCTGAGTTAGGGGACAAAGCGGGGAAAATGCTGGCTTGGTTAGAGAGGAGAGACGAGGGACAGCGTTGTGTTCGGGAGATCGTCACCCCGCAAGGAGAGAGATGCCGATCGGATGCTGAGATAGCGGAAGTGTTTGCCCAATTCTATGCCGCACTATATCAGGCCCCAACTGTGTCGTTCGACCCAACCCTCCTCGACGGCATAGTAATCCCTACCCTCTCGGAACAACAGAGGCCGATGCTGGACTCCGACCTCTCGGAAGCTGAGATAGTAGAAGCGCTTGCACAATTGCAACCGGGGAAAACTCTGGGCCCCAATGGGTTCCCGGTCAAGATCTGGAAGAAACTAGGGGGTAATAACACAGCTCCTCCCCTACATCAGATGCTGTTGACCGCCCGGGAACAGGGCTCCCTCCCACAAGACCTATGCAAGGCCACTATTGTAGTTATCCCTAAACCTGATAAACCCCAGGAGAAATGTGCCTCTTACAGGCCGATCTCGTTAATTAACGTGGAAGCCAAGGTCCTGGCCAAGATCTTGGCCAATCGGCTCCAACTGGTAGCGAACACTTTGATACACCCGGACCAATGTGGCTTCATGCCACACAAATCAACCCGAATGAATCTGCGCCGGCTCCATCTGGCGCTAGAACGGGCCCCTATTCTCGATACCCCATTAGCTCTTTTAGCAATTGATTTTGAAAAGGCGTTTGATTCAATCCGATGGGACAGCCTTTGGGAATCATGGCCCGTATGGGGTTTGGAGAGGGTTTTCTGGGATAGGTAAAACTGCTGTATACAAACATCCAGGCAGAGGTCAAGGTGAACGGGTGGACCTCCCGATCCTTTCCCTTGGGCAGGGGCACAAGGCAGGGGTGTTCCCTTTTCCCCCTCCTCTTTGCCCTCGCAATTGAACCGCTGACCTTGTGGCTTCGCCAGAGCGGGGCCTGGACGGGTTTCAGATGGCCGTGTCCCTCAGAAGATCGTACTTCTCTGTACGCCGATGACCTCCTGATATACCTGGCCGAACCGGTTCGGAACTGTCCCATAGTGACCCAGATGCTCGTTAGCTACGGGGAATTTAGCGCACTGAGAATTAACTGGTACTCTTCCCAGTGAAAGGGGGGGGGAGCAGGCCAGCCCACCGGGCTGCCCGTACCGGATGGAGAGGCAGGGTTTTAAGTGCTTAGGAATCTGGATAACAACTGATCTTACCAAATATGCAATGCACAATCTCCAACCGATTATAAAAAGGTTTCTTAATGACGTCCGTCACTGGAACCTTCTCCCTCTGACTCTCATGGGGAGAGCTGCACTTTTTAAAATGATGGCACTTCCAAGATTCCTCTATTTCCTGCAGAACGCCCCACTCACGATCCCCACCTCTGAATTCAACCGTACAGAAACTCCCCTCAGGGAACTCATCTGGGGGGGAGGCCAATCACGTATAGCATTGAGTACTTTGCAGAGGTTGATCTGGGAGGGTGGGATAGGGGTACCCTGCCTCCAGACCTATTACTGGGCCTCACAACTCGTGGTGGTCAATGACCTGCTTCACGGAGACCGGGCACTGCCTCATATCAGGGCCGAATTGGATGCAATGCAGGGTACAGACCCATTACAGATACTATACCAGTCCCCACAACGGCCTCCTCTGCTGACAACTATGACCCACATCACCACCATTTGGAGACAGGCACACGTGTTTGTTGGGTGGGGAATAAAATAACCGCAGCGCAACCCCTATGGCAAAATGGTAACCTAAAGGAAATTGAGAAGCTTGAACTGTGGCCGCGCTGCTTGAGAGCGGGAATTCTGAAGGTAGAAGATATCCTGAGGGATGGGAAAGTAACCTCGTTCGAGGACATGCAGTGCAAATTTCAACTGCCTACCACCGAACGATATCACTTTATGCAACTGCCCCATGCCCTGAGAGCCCACATACCTTCAGAGGACACGGTCCCTGACTACACACCGATAGAACCTAATATACTCCCTGCATACATCCCCAGCAAATGCACATCCACACTCTATAACGCCA
Source organism: Ambystoma mexicanum (assembly GCF_040938575.1). Taxonomy (NCBI): domain Eukaryota; kingdom Metazoa; phylum Chordata; class Amphibia; order Caudata; family Ambystomatidae; genus Ambystoma; species Ambystoma mexicanum. The sequence continues at coordinate 303,046,081 of NC_090927.1, read as the reverse complement.
TCACATCATTTGCTACCCCTGAGCTATCGAGATTTAAGGCTAAATGGGAAAGAGATGTAGGAGAGATAGACCCAGAGGACTGTATCCAGGTTCTAATGCATCCACAGGAAGTGGCCATCCGTCTAGGCTCGGGCTAGTGCAACTTAAAATCCTACACAGAGTGTACTACCCTAGAACTACTTTATATGGCTGGAAGAGGGCAACAAACTCGAATTGTCTCTGTTGTGGTGAGGAGGAAGGAACCTTCTTTCATAGCCTCTGGTCATGCCCCCGGATCTGTATTTTTTGGAACGCTTGCTGTACAGAACTGTCCAGGGTACTCACTTGCTCTATTGAACTGGACCCGAGAGTCCTAATACTTGGTGTGCCAGATGAGTCTGACGCTAATAAATGGGAAAAACTGCTATTAAATACAGCGACGGCCCTAATGAAGCGTAACATCGCACAAAAATGGGGAGTGCCACACCCCCGACACTGGAACAGTGGATATTGGATATGGACTCATGTGCTATGATGAAACGCCGGATCTATGGCGCAAGAGGCTGTCCAACCAAAGCAGCTAAAATATGGGGGAAATGGGAAGAGACAGGGCCTTGATGGCCAGGGACAGTGGTGTTTACTGCATGAATAGATGGAGAGAGGGCTGGGGGTGGGGGGGGCTCTTGGTGATCGGTGATGCGAATAATACTCTGTTGACTTAAGATTGTGGATGCTGTCCTGGAGTGCTACTGTTTTTGTTTTTGTTTTGTTTTTGCTCTTTTGTTCTGTGGCTGCTTTATTTATGTCATGAAAAACAATAAAATGTTTTATTTAAAAAAATTGTACAAAACCCCAAGAAGACATTGCTGGTTTAGGCCCAGAAAGACCACAGTGCCTCACAAGAGACCTACTCAACTCCCACAGAGGACCTTCATGGATAATCCTCGCCCCTCCCCCAGGTAACGCACAGACAGCAGGAAGTGAAACCCCCTTAGGCGCAATATCCCTACCAACCCACAGGAAGGGGATGTGGTTGTTCAGCCTTCCTGCCTCTCAAGGCGAATGCCAAGCCCTCTTCCATGTTTTACAAGAGCCAACCACATCTAATTCTCGAAATGTGGAAGCTTCCAGAAGCAGATCTGGAGAGAGCTTCAGCAGTTGTCGCCCATTCTGACTGAAATTGAAGATGGGGCTGATTTTTAAAAATGCTTTCGCCAGTGGTACAGATCTACACAGTTTCTGACCTACTGAGGTTGCTAAGATCCTTCATGTATTCGCTCAAGCCAATCAAGCTGCATCCTATAAGCCAAGCCCTATATAAAAGCTCGATCCTGGCACAGCAGTGTAAGGGAGCTTTTCAGCTTTGGATTTGGAGACTGTAGGTGAAGGAGGAGCAGGAGTGTTTTTGGAGGCCTGCCTCGCAGGATGAGAGGAGCGGGAGGAAGGAGGCTGACGAGAGGTGTCTCGAAAGCAGGAGAGGAGGTGATGGAGAAGAAGGCGGTGGGAGAGAGGAATGAGGGATTGCAGAGACATAGGAGTGAGGTGGTTTGAGGATGAGCTAAAGGTGAGGTGAAAGGAGGATGGTTTATAGAGGGGATTGGAATTTGTAGAGAAGAGAAGAAGTATTCAGGAGAAGGTTAGAAGGAGCGTATCCAGGAGGTGGGTGAGGGAGGAGGTTGGAATAAGAATCAAGGTGGAGGAGGCAGAGACCAACAGTGAAGGTCAGAGGTGAAGGAGAACCTAGGGGAAGCAAATATGGAGAATCACACTGTGAGCCAAGGAGGTCTGACAGAAGGTTGAGCGGAGGTACAAGTATGTGGCAGAGTGTCCAGGGGATAAGGAGAAAGAGATGGGAGGAACAAGAATTCCCCCAAAGGCAACAGACCAACTGGGAGGTAGGCAATGGCAGACTCCTGGCTCTAGTCTACTCACCCAAAGACAGGAACGTGGAATGAGGAAGTAAACGGTTTCTAGAGTAGTTCTGGTGCCTAGCCTCCATGTATCCGGTGGTATTCCACTTCTTGCTCTTGCTGTTGCCAAGACGCACCATGCAAGCACATGCTGGCCAGGAAAACCCAGGCAAGTGGATGTTCCAGGAGATTAGAATGAGAAGATGAGGAGCGGACCGAGAAGCAGAGAATGGGGAGGGAAAAGGGGCAGATCAATTAACTGAGGAGTATAAAATCCCAGAAATTGTATCGAACCCCACAAACCTATAGTGCAGAGATCATCCTTTGAACCTGAGATACGTTTATTTGCACATTGAGATTTTGACCCAAGGAGTAATTATCCTGTACATTGTTAGGGAGGACACTCCAAACACCAATCATCCTGACATTGTGAATAAAACCTTTGAAAAAGACTTGCTATTTTATTTATTTATTTATTGTGTGGTACAGTTTCACAAGAATAAAACAGAAACCTTTCACACATTACCACAGTTACAAACTATAGAAGTGAAACACACTATAATAACACATAGCAGCAAATTACATACAATTATATTAATATAGACAACAAAGCATGTTAGTTAAAAGATCCATTGAGCATTCTAAAAGTGTAAAACATAAACAGTCACAGTTCATAATGCATCCTCAGTAAAAATCATGTTGACAAATCCCATCACAGCTATGCAAAGGGCATTCACCGGTTCAGATTGAAGGCAATACCAGAGCTATTCCTAGTCGGGGGCACCTGTTTTCTTCATGTAGTTCCCACATGGGTATAATCGCACATCAGAAAGGGCTCCACAATCTACAAATAAATGCTGTAGCGACTCAATTTCATGTTACACAATTGGCACAATCTAGCCTGCTTGGTGATGTTGGCTCTTGCGCCTAATATATCATTCGTGGGCAACAAATTAAGCTTCATTCTTAATATCACTTCCCTACATTTCCGGGACGGATGTTTTAACAAGCAGGCCAGCAAAACATGGTAAGGTTTCACATCGAATTTAAAGTGATCAAAGAATTTATAGGTAAGCAGCAGCTCTCTATTCAGAATCCAGTCATTTTCTTTCTTTACTTTATGATTGGAATATAATAACTCATGCTCCGTGGACTCAATATTTGATAGAGTTTTTAAGCATGAGCCCACCCAAGCAGTTAATATCTTACAAGCTCGATTCATCCTCATCTCCTTCAGTTTAACCAACAAGGTGGTAACATCAGGCAGTATGAGAAGGCCTCTGAATAACTGTATACCCCTCCACTCTATCCGCGCTTGCAGGGACGTAAGCCCTTATTCATTTCTAAGAGCCACCAGTGGAGTACCCAGCGGTAATGCCAAAATCCTTTTCCATAGTTTAGACTCAAACTTAGCCCAGTCGTTCCATCCTCTAATGTCTCAGCTCCATGCATAGCCATCGGGACTATCTTTTGGTTGTAAAACCTTAAAACCGAACCCAGGGGAAAAAATGCCCGTACTTTTTGTCCAGTAGATTCAGTTGGGCTGCGCCGGTCATGGCAGCGGTTTTGAGTACGGAATTTAGACTATATTTCAAACCCTTGCCATAGATGAATACTCCCAAGCATTTAAAGCTGTTTACAGTCTCCAATTTATGATTTCTAATGGTCCAATTAAAAGAATGTTCCTGTAATACTTTCTTGGGAGTATTCATAACAAAATGTTTCGATTTTGTAATATTTAAGTCCAAGTCCAGATTTCGGAAATGGTCATTAGCCACTGTTAGTGACCATGGCACCACAACTGGCATATTGTTAAAAAGGACAATGTCGTCGGCATAGAGCAGGTAGTGTATCAGAACAGTTACCAATTTTGGGGGATTAGCACCCACTCCCCGTAGACACGTTATCAAGTCGAAAATATGCACATTAAAGAGTAACTAGGCCAACATGCAACCCTGGAGTAGGCCCAGTTTACTAGTAATCCAATCCAAAAACGTGCCACGCTGATCAAGCCTGACCTTCAGTCTTGTGTCTGAGTGCAACACCTCCAACATGGTTAGCAGGGTCTCTGGACAACATTGCTCTCTCATTTATTGCCAAAGTATTGTTGTTATTACACAGTAGAAGGCCTTGCTAATATCCAGGAATGCCAAGTAGAGGTGCCTTTTTGCAGTTACAACTTGTTTGGTTAAAAGCTGAATCAACAGACAATTGAACAAAGTATTAGTACTGCTCTTAACACCTGATTGGGATGAGCTCGTCCAGGTGTTGAGTTTCCTTAAAATAAAAGATGAAAACATTTTGTAGGAAGCATCCAACAGGGAGATTGGCCAAAGGTTGGTGAGATTGGACCTGTCTCTGTTCTTAAAATTTAATAACAATGGTATCCCTCAACGGGGGTGGAATAGAGTGAAGTCGCAAGATGTTTTGAAACAAGTTCAAGAGTACTTTCGACCATAACTCTGGGGTAGATTTTAAGATAAGAGTTGAGAGCCCATCAAGGCCAGGGGCATTAGAAATCTTTGTTAGGTAAGATTTCCACAGAGCTGGTAAATCTTCCTTTCCTGGTTCAACTCCAGAACCTTTTGCTTTTCTAGTGGGATATTTTTCATTAATACCTCATTGAGTGAGAACCTTTTTCCACACTCACCTGTCTTTAACTCTTTTTATGGGTTTCATTTTTAAGACTCTCCATAGTGTCTTTTTTAAAGTTATCATGTCTAACAACTTATTGGCAATAAGTGCCTGTTGTTGCTGGGTTGCCCTAGGGGCTCCCCATTTAACTTTCTTGTGCTAACCTTGAGTGAACTACAGTTCCCAAGGGTAGAAAGGATCTTTGGATCCCTTTTACATTTTATTCTGTGAAACCAGCACACCCCACCTTATGTAGAGTGCTGGGGAGATACAAGGTATCCCCTTTTACATTTAAACCGTAACAATTCTGTTACAGTGACAAGCTTACCTTTAATGGCTGGTGGCAGTGATACCTTTTACTAATTTGGTGCACCTTTACCGCAGGCTGTAACCACAGCTGCAGTAAAGGCACCTAAGGGTGCTCATTTTACCAAAATGGCCCATGTCTTCTTTTTCTGCCATTTTAGTGTTTCTTGTCGTTTCTTGTTCCTTCCCCTGACATCCAGGGTGGGAAATTCCTTTGTTTGAGTTTTGTCTTCGGCGGGAATCCCCTGGACACCCCCCCCCAGGCTCCAGTCAGTCTGCAAGCACAGGAAGTGGGGGAGGAGTCCAAAACTTCCCCCTCCTTTGTCTTAGGTCTTCCTTCAACTGGGCCAAATCCCAGTGGGGGGTTGGCTGTCCTGATTGGACAGCCAAACGCCCCTTTCTTGTAAAATGCGGGGAGAGAATGCAGAGGTTGTGTTGTAGTTCCTGATAAATACTGGAAACCTGGAAGCTGAAGTCATGTCGACCACTGGAACAGAAAACCGAAGAGGATGACGAAGGAAAAGTGGCGTGAATGATTTCCAGCGGCCGGAGAGCCTGCTGTAGCACTTCCTTCCGATCGACCTAGGGTCTCCGAAAACGACGACCCGAACCCAGAGCCTGTTGAGACCCACTAGACTCAAGACGACCTGCATTTTGAGCCATCCCACGGGTTGCTGCGACCTTGCGTTCTTGCAATACCCCAATACCCTGGGACCTCCAGCCACTGTGCGGTGCACGGTCTTCCGAATCTCGCTGAAACTTCGTGGGCATCCTGGTGGATCTCCAGAGACACGAAACGAGTCCAAAAAGTCCCCTCACAAGAGTGCTGGACCTTTTTAACAACGAGAATTTAACCGCGATTTTCTGTCTTCTTCTGTGCTCCTTGAAAAGGCGCCAAAGCCGCAGAACCGCATTCAGTCGCGAGAGAAATCTTTCCTAGAGCCTTCTTCATCGATCCCTGCTGCAAAGTCCCTTCTGAGGTCTTGTGTTCAGTCTCCAGGACAAGGAATCCACTGACTGGGTATTTGGCTGCAGTCCATGAAGTTCTCCTGCTGCAATCTCTTCTTCATTGCTGAGGCACTGTGTTGGCTTGGGTATGTACTTACCTTAAGCCTGTTGGGATTTCTGTGTAGTCCTGGGGTGTTTTCTGTGATTGGGAGGTCCCTCGTCCAGCACACCCAGTCCCACTGCTAGAATCCTGCTGGGGTGTCTTCTGTGAAGCCCCTGGACCCTTTTTTAACCCTAGAAGTAAAGTACTCACTTGTTTGCCAGTTTTCCTAAGGAAACTCTGACTTTCGATACTAAAGAACTTTAACACTGCCTGTTGGTCACTAGTCCTAGTGACCCCCCTTCTGCCACCGAGAACCCTCATGCTCTAAGGGAAAGACTTTGAAGGGATTGGGACTTCTGCCTAGAAAAGAAATCAAGTGTTTTACTTACTTGTAAAGAGTTGGTTGGTTGGTAACTGTAATTCTAAGAGTGAACAGTTACAAAAGTTCTTACTGATCTTGAATGTGTGATGCACTATTCTTAAAAGTATGGTTTACATCTTTTCTTCCTTAGCCACTTTTTAAGCAGTCTAAAAGAAAGTAGATGTAAAGGTATTTTACTCTCCTGTGATTAGGTTGTGCCTCTTTACAAAAGTAATGTGTTAGTTTCACCAGATTATTCCTGTAGGGTAATTGTATATTCCTGTAGGGTAATTGTATGAGTGTCCTCCAACTGTTGGTATCACCAGGTTAGTCCTGTTAGGATAACTGTATGAGTGTCCCCCAACTGGGTCTTGCTTCCCCTGACTTGCTGCTAGCCTGTCCTTAATAAGTCTACATTAGGTTGTTGCATACCTAGAATAACTATTCAGTGAAGTGTGACATTGGGTTTTACTTTCCCCTTCATTGTGAAGTTAAAGTAAGTGGGTTTTACTTACCTTGTGTTAGCTGTGTGCCATCCAAAACAAGTTACCAGAGTTATTGCTTACCTCAATCTGGGGTTCCCTGATTTCCAAATCATCTGTAATTGCATATTACATCCTTAGGTTTTACTCACCTGGTATAACTGTGTGTTATGACAAAAGTAGTTATAGGTTTTTACTGCACCTAGAATAAGTGTTCCACTATTCACCAAAGGTATATTGTCCAGTTGACTGTTTATGTGATTTGTTCCAAGAGTCACTGTACAACTGGAAGGGCCTACTGTCCTTGTATTACCAAAAGTAATCTAAAAGTAACCATTGGTCTTTTACTCCCAAAGAATAGGCTTGACCTAAATGTGTATAACAAGGTTTTGACCTCCCTAGAACTACTGTTAGGTGTTCCAAATAAGGTTTATACGTGGGCCTGTGTGCTTTCAAGTATAGTGTTGTGTTTTATATTGTGATTTCATATAATGTGTTAGTACTTACTTAACCCCTAGATTTATCTGGGCCTCCCTGTGTTTAAATAAATCCTTTATTTTTACAATACATGGGCCCTCATTACAAGTCAGGCGGTGGACCATGGTGCTATTAGCACCATGGTCCATGCCCGATTCCGCCATGGTGGATGGCGGAATTACCGCCCCATTCCAAGGTGAGTGGGGCGGTAATTCCCCATTCACCATTTGCCCTTCCCCATTCCCATTTTTGCCCCATAGGGCATAATCGGGATGGGGAAGGCGCTAATTACGGCACCGTAAATTACGGTGCCGTAATTAGCACCAAGGTCGCTTAGCGCCTTGGACTTTAACGCCTGCAAAAAGCAGGCGTTAAAGTGTGAATCAGGCGTTAAGGGTTTAACGGCGCTGACGGCGCCGTTAAACCCTTAACGCCTGACTTGTAATGAGGGCCATAGTGTTTCAGTGTTTCTTTGGATCATTTGTATTACAATGTTCACTTGTACTGTATCTACTGCCCTCTCTCCCTCCTAAGATGAGCCTGGCTGCTCTGTCTTCGCTACCCCGAACTCAGGTGGTACAGCCTTATACTAAGAGTGGAGTCTTGTACTGCCTCAGTAGAATGGTTTTGCTAGGCCCTTAATTGGACTTCAGAAAAACTGTCCTAACAATCTTTGCCTGAGCAATTTCACATTGAATATCATTCAGCTCTATGTTGGGAATGTTCCAGGAAGAACTTTCACTGGATGGTACTACAGGGTTTGTGACCATGTTAGCTTTCAAGCCGACATTTGTATATAGGTTCGCAAAATAAGACTCCCATTCTACTCCTGGAATTAATTGGGCTTGCATGGAATTCTATTGTGCAGCGGTCTGCATCAGAGACCAAAACTGTAAACCATCTCTAGTATGTAAACAGCTCAACATAGCTTCCGCATCCTTCTGGTACTTTAAATGTCTATGAACCTTAAACCAATTCACACATGCATGTTTGTTTTTTACCGTAGGGATACCAGCCATGCCCAGCTTCATTGCAGCCCTTATCTGCTTCCTAAGGTCTTTTTTCTACTGTGTTGGCTGTGAAATTGATTATTTTCCGCCACCTTTAAACCACTAACTGACGTTAAACCTTTAAGCAAGTGCTGAAGAAGGGGTAAACACCCTGATGGAGCCACCCCCAAGCGAGCCACCCACCTCTGTGACAATCTTCTATCTGGGAGTCAAACCTTGCTGTCATCGACGAGTCGCCATATTAAAGCATGATCTCTCTCTTATTTCCATTTGTAATTTAAGGGCTCCCTTAGACTTCACCCTGTTATTCCAAGCTAGTGTCAGGATAACTTGGCAATGGTTGCTCCCCACTTGATCACCTACGACCAGCTTTCTACATGAAACTTACCATATCACTCGAGACAAATATATAGTCTAGAGTTGATTGAGCGAGAATGCTAAACCATGTGCAATGGGGCAGAACATCTCCCTGGAGGTTAGCATTTTGTATTATCACTTCCATTCATCCAGTGCATTTCTAATAATTCTCCCTCTGGCTCTTGAGCCCACCAATGCTTTCCGTACACCTTCCATGTTGTAATGACGTTAGTCAAAGCATTCACTATTTAAATCCCCCATCAGGATAAAGCCTGTCACAACGTCGGGGGCATATCTCTCCAGCACAACCAAAATAGCATTAAGGAACTCTAACAAATCATCGGCACACAAGAGCCCCCCAAAAGTCTGCCCTCTGGCACCCCTTCTGGCAGGCTCAAAACAAACCTCAAATCCATCCAAAACCGGAGTGTCCAGCAGCCAAGTCTCCTGGAAACGGATGGAATCACAGATCATAGTTCAAGGGAAGGTGCTTAAATCCACGCATATTCCACAACACCAAATTTAAGAGGGCTTCAAGTTTATAATATAGCTAGCTTTCCCAGGATTGTGAAGGAAACTTAAAATAAATGCCCAATCATAGGACATTGTTCTTTGGGTTTAGAAATCCTGTCTTGACCTTGGACAACCCTGTTTTGAAAATAATTACTAAAGGGTTGTGTGGGGGTAGGCACTTGTTTGCTTACTAACACATCTGTATTTACAGTCTGTCTTGAAAATTCAGCAGAGTCCAAAATGTCACACCCCGGCTGTTTCAATAGCGGAGCTTCCAGCAGTACTATATTCTTTACAAATTGAGAAAAGAAGCCCAATCTTACAATGTCGACTCGTGAGTTATCAGTGAACTCCACTTGAGCCAAATTATTCGATGTAATAGATTTCAGCCTAGGTATTTCCCTTAACAATGTTAAGATGTAATTCCTGTTTAAGGGGAAAACACCTTTAATTGAAATACTCTTTCAAGGTATACATGTGACAACTCCCTCCCAACCCCTTTCTTCCCCACCAGTTTGTACATTAGATACCAGAGCCTCAAACTCAGAGTCCAACATGTTGGGTAACCTCTGTGCCACTGTGTAAGTGTCATTATTGGTTAAGCATAATTGTGCCAAATACTTTTTCCTTTTTTCCTCCAGGGAGAGAAAAACCGGGTACACTCTATCATCTGACAGCCGCTGTTGATGGGCCTGGACGAAAGGTGGCGCAGTAGGCATTAGGCTCGATTGACCAGTGGCCATTCCATTTAGCACCGATTTGGACATTACTGAGGGAACTAAGTCTCAGTACACCTCCTTGTTTAAGTGCCCCATTTTGCTGTCTAGCTCACCATCCGACTCATCAGAATGATTGGTCAGCAGACTTGAGTTTAGGGAGCAATTTAACTTAGGTTTTAGGAAGTTTGTAATAGCTCCTTTGACTTTGATCGGCGACTTAATCATTTTATTTGGTTATTTTGGACATCGGCTTTAGCCCCTTTAAATCGACCCGTTCTGTGTTGAGGACAGCATCTCATCATCGTTGGCTTTATGCTTTGTGGACGCTGGCCACATTTTTAATGATGTTGATGGTGATTCCCCCTCTTCTTACTCGCGCTTACAATGTGCGCAGGAACTTTTGTGACCCTTTAGCACATTGCTTTGGTATGTTATTTACATTTTTCGATTTCTTATTCATTTAAGGTTTTTGCCACTCTTCCTTTTCGACATTTGCTACCAACGCTTTCGGGACCTCCACCGGCATGCACATCCCATTTGGTGTGGTGATTTCAGGCCCTATATTACCTAGGTCGCCCTCACTGCATGAGCACTTTGGTCGATTGGAGGAACCAAGGTAGCTCTCGAGACATCCAGAGACCTGGTTCCTGGCCCCTCTGGTGTTAGAGTCTGACAGGCCTTAGACTAGAAAGAGGCTCTTTTCTTACATAAGCACAATGTTTGTTGACCCACAAGACAGTCCGCTCTTTCATCCTCTACTTTACTCAATAGTCTACCACATTCCATAATGAACCCTCCACAAAATTCATCTTGGCGCAGAGATCTTTTAATGATGAATGGACTTCACAGATCTCGTAGTGCATTACATCGTGGCCTCTTATCCATACCGTTTAAGATCCGTGAGAGGACCGGGAAGGAGAAGGCATCAATGATCTGTTCACCCTAATTTGTTCCTGGCTGTGCTTGTGACTCATTGTTGACGGGTATGTGTTCCAATTGCTGTGGAATACTTGATAGGATTTCAGACTCTTTTGACATACTCAATGCAAACGACCCTCTGTAAACATCTTTCAAATGGAATGGGAGATGACTCCACAGTGCACTTGGGTGTCATTCTGTGTAAGGGTACCTCCTGCCTGCCGTTGCACGCTGGGGAGCGATACAGGCACAAATCCAACGGGAGAAGTACTCTCTTGGCAAGCTTCTGTGAGATAATGGGTGCCAATATCGATACATCAGAAATCAGATCTTTATTCTGGCAATTTAGCAAGTCATCAGGGTCAAAATGCTGCAATGGGCATGTGGATCCTGAAACCTCTAGCTCCATATGTTGATTCAACAAGAGCTGTCCAGTCAGGGCATCCTCAGTCTTTAACAGATAACACGTCGGGATATTAACCAGTACATATGGGGCGGAGGCCTCAAATTAAATACAGCTTTCTTCTCTACCCCCGCCACCACCTGCGCCATAGTTCTCACATCAAACGATGTATTATGGGTATGGAGTGAGCTTTCTCCACCCTTAAGTTCTGGGGACTTTAAGATTGCATTACGTCTATCCGCCTTGCTCGTATATGGCATGTTAGCCTCCATTTGCATCGTTTTGCTTCTAAGGCCGTACACCATAAGTAGGGTTGCACCCTTCTACCACTAACTTCTGTCCGAGTACACTGTGGGAAATTGGTCTTGCACAGTACCGTAAATTCTAGTCTGCCATTTGCCGTCAGTCTGCCGGACTGCCAGACTGCTCACTTGCCTCACTTTCAGCAAAACGAGTTGAACACCAAACAGCAGCCAACTGTAGACCCGATCAGTTGAAGGTAGAGCAGCTCACCCTTCCAGACTGCTCACTTGCCTCACTTTCCTCACTGCCCCGCTACTTGCTATGCTGTCTCATTCGTAATGTTCATTACAGTACATTTTGAATCTAATTTAGTGAGGCATACCATGTGGATATGAGATAGCTGACTTAATGTCAGTATTTAAAAATGGGTCTATGTAAGATATGAAAGCTATTCACCTTGTTAAGATATAACCCCTTTCAGCACAAGGTTGCCCTACAAAGGCTGATAAGATATGGGGAAAATGGGAGGAAGGTGGGAATTAATGATCTTTTGTGTATCATGGAGCATGGGTGTGAGGCGACACCTAGCTTTTGTGTGGTTTGTCATTTAAAGCGATGTATTATTGTAACCTGATGAAGATTTGGACGTATGATTGTAGGCAGGTAAATGTAATTTTCTTTTTCCTTTTTGATTTGTTTCCAAAATCAATAAAAAAGGTTTTTATATATATATATATATATATATATATATATATATATATATATATATATATATATATATAACCCCTTTAGTTTTAAGGATGCGTATGTTCATCCTGAATCCTATATGGAATCATTGTAGGCTCTACCCACTCCTGCATTTAAGTGTTATATTTGTGTTGTGAAGTATTGGCCTCTAATAAAAAAAATGGCACAAATCTAAGGAAACAAGAATGTTTATACGGTTAACAAAATATATTCTAGTCCTCTCTGTAAGGTCAGGTTATTTTGGACATCTTTGAAAACTTGACAGAACCCAGTTGTAAGTTATGTTCTATGTAAAAGATGCAATCGGGTTAAGCAACTACCCAATTCAAAGTATTTTTTTTAATGTTTATTTCTGTGTAGCAAAGAGATGAGCATGTTAATGTTTAGATCTTGACCATATCCTCATATGTAGACACAAGTTGGAGGTTACGTACCCCAGCTAAACTCAAAACATGTTTATGCTGTAAAACATAGGCTTTTTCAATTCAAATATATGTACTCCTAATCAAAGGTCAAATAAGAATGTAGGGATGTAAATAATAATTCAGATGGGTATGGAAATACATATTGCAAGGTCCTGCCATTATAGGAGTCGTCTAAACCCGGATATTACTTAGATATACGTATACTGAGATATTATTGAGATATAGTTTGTGTTCCAAGTGTATATTAGGGTCAGGCCAAGAAATTTGCTAGCGTGTCTGCATTTCCGGAAGGCCCTTAAAACCTTACTGTCTTAGTTCATTCGTCCTGGTTCCTGATCATGGGTTTCCGCTTTAGCGCCATGTTGCCTTTTTGCTGTTGGTTGCGCTGCATCCCCCTTTTTGGTGGGTGTAAAAAAATGTAACATAACATGCTATTTGTCAATTTTGGGGTGGTAATCTAGGTATATTCAGTTCCGGGTTCCTATGAAGTTTGTTTTTTCTGTTCATGATTGAAGACGGATGCTGTTGAATACAGAGCAGGATAGAGGAGTTTCCTGGTGATGATTGGTTTCAAGATGTTTGCAGTCAGTCCTATTAGTTATTCTCATCACATAACAGGAGTATAGTATGCCTACTGACTTGAAGGATTACTGATCGTGTTATGTGTCTCATTGAGGTGAACACTGCATAAAACATGTTTTGACTAACTTATAGTGACTCTTACCATGTTGCACTTTTAATGATTTACTATATGTGAAAACAAATGCAGTACCCATTGTGGAATTGAAATGTTAAAGCTGAGCTATAATGATGGAACAATGTGTGACTCGTGCAACTTTTGCACTTATGACAATTTATGTGGCATGGACATTTTGTGTTAAGTCAAAATTATGAAATAGTTGAACTCGCACTTATGATGACAACTCGCACGGATGTCCACATGTGGAAACGATTACAGTACCCATTATGGAATTGAAATTTGGAAGTTTTGTCACATTGATGGAGTATTATATATCATGGGCATTCATATGGTATATCAAATCAAAAAAGGAATTTACATGATTGAATCTGGACCCTGGCAGGCTGCTTTTTGTAACTTGTTTTCTTTTCAAAGACGGTCGGGTGAGGGGCCCGCACTCACTCCTGCATGCACACACGCACACCAAAGGACGACGCGGGACGCGTTGTTACTTCGTCCGCGTCCCGGCGGGAACTGCCGCACGGGCGCCGTTTATTCATTTGCGCATGAGCGGCCCGGAACGAGGCTCGCGCATGCGCTGCACACTACTGGGACATCACATCCCTTCTTTTTTCTGTAACAACAAACAGCAGTGTAGTACGAACAAATTGTACTCACGTGATCAACGTAACAGTAATACAAACATTGCACCCATCAAGTGTGGGCTTCAGGACTACCTCGGTCAGTCACCTGAGTCCATAACGTAGTCTTTGAAATGAGCCGGAAGTCTCCTTCCCCCTCGAAATGGATATCTTGGCATAACCGTGGGCACGAGACAGTCATCGCCCCGGGTAGGGTCCGGATCTCTCGACGGCTCGCTCTCCTGGATCTCCGGACTTGATCCCCGCATTGAGAACTCCCTTCATGTCCGAGCTTCAGGCACAACGTCCACTTTCTTGAAGAACGATCGATTGCGGGTGACGGTGCCGCGTTCACTGGCCGCAGTCACCATAGTGCCTTTCACATGGGTCACCTTCCAGGGGCGTGGTTCAAATGGCAAGGACAGTTTCCCTTCCGGGTGCCGATTCTTGACGAGCACGGAGTCTCCGACTTGTACCTCCTTTTCTTGTAGCCCTCTCCGTTCGCTCTCCTTCTCGTTGCATTCCGCCCGTTCCTCTCGGACTCTTTCATCGTCTATGACTCCGGGTCTTCGGTTATCCACTTCCGGTATCATCCCTCTCGGGCAGCGCCCGAAGAGTGCCTCGGCTGGGGCAACCCCAGTGGACTGGTGAGGGGTTGTGCGGTACACTCGGAGGAATTCCACAATTCTCGTTTTGAGAGGTTCTCCATTGCTGGCTGAGATTCGCATCACCTTATTGAGCGTACGCATCATTCTTTCGGCCTCACCATTTGCACGTGGCCATAGCGGGGACACTCTCTGATGTTTAATCCCCCTCTCACTCAGGTACTGGGCATATTGGCGGCCTGTAAAAGGTGGTCCGTTGTCTGAGCACACGATGTCGGGAAACCCATGCGTTGCGAACATTCTGTCCAACGCCGCCGTGGTGTACTCGGTAGCCGTCGACTCGACCACCTCCACCACCGGGTACCTCGACCATTGATCCACGGCCACCAGAATATACATTCCGCGACCCGTCGCGCCAAAGTCCATGTGTACCATACTCCACGGCTTTGTGCTGCGTTCCATCGAGCTGATTGGTGGTGCTTTGTCCCCTGGCGTGGCAGCTTCGCAGACCAGACATCTCTTTACAAAGCGCTCCACCCTTTCTTCCAGTCCTGGAAACCATACTTCTCCAGCATGGGGTCTGGCATGGATTCACATGCTCATGAATATTCCCCGTCGTCAGGCTGGGAATCCTCGGTAAAGAAAAAACCAGTATCAGTTTCGTTTCTGATCTGTCTTTCGTAGTAGTAACCAATCACTGATCTCTGCGTCATACTGACCACAGCCAATGACTGCCCTCTACCTAAGCCCCGCCTCTGGCAGCCATCTTCAGATTTTTACCGCACGTTCATGTGTTGGGATCCTCGTGCTATTGCTCTCGAGCGTTAGTGCTATTTTTTCACGTTTTTTCTCAAAAACTTCGTTTTTTTCGGTCAAAAGAGCCTCAAGCTCCACCGACTCTCCATCCGATCAACGGGGACCCGTGTCGGATTCGTCTACGCCCCTCAAGGGTGAAGATTCGTCGAGCTACGCTTTTGGAGGACTCCAGAAGTTTCTCAGGCCCATCTCGGTCATGGCCCAGGAGAAGGGAAGCTCGACGCCCGGAAAGCTGTTCAGGGTCTGCCCTGGATGCCAGCTGCAGAATGTCTTTAAGGAAGACGAACACTCCTTTTGTCTTTACTGCCTACATGAGGACAATTCGCACGTGGAGAAGGACTGTGCGTTTTGTCGGAGCGGACCATGAAGGACCGCCATCAACGTCTCGCCAACTGGCTGGAAGGGAAGAGCCCGTCCGGCGAGAAGAAGAGGAAGAAATCCGAGCGGTCTTCTAAGACCTTTGAGGACGCCCCGGCGACGGGGGTCCAACATAAGGCCAAGCACCGCGAGTCCGCTGGCACCAGGAGCGCCGAACGGTCGGGCTCTACGGGCTCCAGGCAGGGCGCCCCCTCCCCGGCACCATCAACCACAAGCCAACGCTCTGGGTCGGGTAAGAGGAAGGCCGAGCACCCGGCGAAGCTCCTGGAGAGGCCCCGGTCGAGCTCGAAGGCGGAGGGGGAGCGAGGCAGTGTCCCCCCCCTCAAGGAGAAGGCGGTGAGCGCACCAAGGGTGGTGAAAGCCTTAATCCATCCGGCCAAGGCCTCTATCGAGACAGTCGCGGCGGCCCTGGCTCAGCCTGTGGAGGCTACACCAGTGCGGACGACCTCGGGGCTCAGAGTCTCCCTGCCACCGCGGAGGGAGTCCTCTTTTATGCCCATCGACAGGACCCCCGTGAAACCTCCGACGGAGAAGAAAAAGGGGGGGCAGGAGGTCGTCGTGGATTCGGCCTCAACCTCTGAGGAAGAACTGATCGAGGTCTTAAGCCACGGCGTTGGCGTGGAAGAAGACCAGCCCGTCGGGAGGGATCCCGACGCAGGAGACGACGACATCGTCGAGGGTACCGACGGGGACCCTGACCGCCCGTCTGACTCCCCTCTGCCAGTGCCGCAAGACAACTCGGCGGCCATTTTGTTGGCTATACAGTCCTTATGCTCAGAGATAAGGACGAGACTGCCGTTACCAGTGGAGGAACCACTCCCGTCGGGGGACCTGGAACCAGGCCCTTCGGGCAGCCCCCCTCCTAAGAAAAGAAGGATTCACTCTCCACCTCCTTTTCAGCCGTCGCGCCCCGTTCAGCCCTCCTCCCCGTCCACGACTCGAGGGGATGATACGGGGACTGACACGGCCGCGACGGGTACGGACGACGAGGTGTACGACGAGGATCTGCCGTCGTCTCCTCCCACCCGGGCTTCCCCGCCCGACGAGATTGGATCTTTTCACTCCATGATCGCCAGGGCATCCGAGCTCTCCCAGCTCTGCCCTGAGGAGAAGAAGAAGGAAGGTTTCCTTTATCAGCGGCGCGAGGCCAAGAGGAAGACGGTCCTCGCGGTACCTCTACTGGACGATATTTGGGATGAGGGCCTCGCCCTCCTCAAGAACCCATCCACGACGCCAGCTAGAAGAGACCGGTACGAGAAGAAGTACCGGGTCCCAGACGCGGCCCCCTTGTGCCTCCGGGCACAGCCTACCCCGGACTCCGTCGTCTCCGCGGCGGCCAGGAAGAAAGCGGGGGGGGGGGAGTGCGGCCTCCACTTCGACTTCCCCGCCGGACGGCGAGGGAAAGAAATTGGACACGATGGGGCGCAGGGTCATCTCGTCTGCAGCGACGACGATTAAGGCGGCTAACGCCTTGGCTATCTTAGCCCGGTACGACAGGGAGCTGTGGTACAAACTGGCTCCCCTGCTGGGCTTCCTACCGGACGACAAGAGGGCGGATGCCCTGGAGATCTTGCAGGAAGGTGAGGTGGCGTCGGACCACGCCATCACGATTGCGACGGACATCGCCGACACTGGATTTCGCCAGTTGGGCAACGGCGTGTGCCTCAGGCGGCGTGGATGGCTCAAGGCTACTGACTTCCGTCAAGACGTACAGACCAGAGTCCTGGACATGCCGTTCGATGGGAACAACCTGTTTGGGAAAACAGTGGACGATTCCCTTCAAGCCATTAAAGCGGACACGGAGACGGCCCGGGCTCTCGGGGTTCTCCAGCAACGGCGGCCGCCCTTTCGGAGCGGCGGAGGCAAGGGCGCCTCCAAAGGTTCCGGCGGCGGATTTTCCACCTACCGTCAAGCGGCCCGTTCGTTGTCTCAGGAAGCTTACAGGGGACGAGGCAAGTCAGGCGGACCCCGCCATCATCGCCAAGGAGGTCAAGGCGGCAAAGCCTCGTCTAAGCATAATTGAACCGGCCGTGGGGTCGGGCCCCCACCGAAGCACCCCGGTGGGAGGCCGGCTGGCGAGCTTCGTCAGCGTGTGGGAGTCCATCTCCACCGACCGTTGGGTGCTAGACGCCCTAGCCCAGGGCCACGCGCTCGAGTTTCAAAGAAGGTGCCCGCGCGTCCCCCCTGTGGCCAGGAAGGAGCTTCACGTCCCTCAGCTTCTTCGGGAGGTAAAGGCGATGCTCAGGAAGGGCGCCATCGAACTCGTCTCAAAGAGGCTTCGGGGCTCCGGAGTTTACTCAAGATACTTCCTCGTGAAGAAGAAGACTGGAGGATGGCGCCCCATCCTAGACCTACGACGGCTGAACAAGTTCATCAAGGCACAGAAGTTCCGG
Organism: Ambystoma mexicanum; assembly: GCF_040938575.1. NCBI lineage: Eukaryota > Metazoa > Chordata > Amphibia > Caudata > Ambystomatidae > Ambystoma > Ambystoma mexicanum. The sequence goes on along the minus strand of NC_090927.1, from coordinate 303,028,034 downwards.
ATGGTCACCCTCCAGCACGTCCTGGGTCAGCTGGAGGAGGGCAACTTCCTGTCGTCGTTGGATTTGGAGGATGCCTACTTCCATATTCCCATCCTAAAGGGGCACCGAAAATTTCTCAGGTTCGTGGTCCAAGGGCGTCACTATCAGTTCAGAGCCCTTCCCTTGGGTCTACGGTCGGCACCCAGGGTATTTACCAAGTGCCTTGCACCAGTGGCGGCGCAGCTGCGCCGGGAGGGGATCCACGTCTACCCCTACCTGGGCGACTGGCTCATCCGAGCCAAGACGAGGGAGCTCGCCGTGGAGCACACGGCAAGGACCGTCCAACTTCTCACGGACCTGGGATTCTCCGTGAACTACGCCAAGTCCCACCTGGTAACCGCGCAAGACGCACTGTTTCTGGGAGCGAAGCTCGACACAGTGTCCCTTCTGGCCTCCCCGTCGGAGGAAAGGACCAGGGCCATCCTGGGCAAGGTACAGCGGATGTTGGTTGCCGACGCGGCCAAGGTGAGGTCCATCAAGTCCCTCCTCGGAATGATGTCTTCTTGCATCTACCTCATTCCCATGTGCAGGCTCCGGATGCGCCCGTTGCAGGAGTTCCTGGACGCGTGCTGGATCCAAACGACGGGCAGCTTCGAGGAGAGGATCACACTCGACGAGAGTTTCCGATGAGCGATCCGGTGGTGGGGCACCCGCGCGCACCTGACGGCGGGCATGGACTTCCAGACCCCAGGCCACCAGGAGACAGTGACCTCGGATGCCTCCCTGGAAGGGTGGGGAGCGCACACCGAAAATCTGCACGCGAGAGGGCTTTGGCTCCCGACGGAGAAGTCCCTCCATATCAACGTCCTGGAGCTCCGTGCAGTGTTTTGGGCCCTCAGGTCCTTCCTTCCGTCGCTCAAGGGCAAGGTGGTGAGGATCTTCACCGACAACACCACCACCATGTTTTACATCAGGAAACAGGGCGGAACCAGGTCCCCAGCACTGCCCAAGGAGCCGCAGGACCTGTGGCATTGGGCCGTCGCCCAAAGGATGTTTCTGGTGCCGTTTCATCTGGCAGGGATAAAAAACACCATCGCCGACTCACTCAGCAGGGAGCTGCGCTCGTGCCACGAGTGGGAATTACGGCAGGATCTCGTGGATCGCCTCTTCCGACGGTGGGGCACACCCCAGATCGACCTGTTCGCGACGGCGACGAACTCCAAGTGCCGGAGGTTCGCCAGCAGGTTTCCCCAGCCGAGGAGCATGGGCGATGCTTTCTCGTTCCCCTGGGAGGGCCTGTTCCTATACGCGTTCCCTCCATTGCCACTGCTGATCCGGCTCATCAACCAGCTCAAGAGGTCACGGTGCAGGATGATCCTCGTCGCACCTGCGTGGCCGAGGCAGATATGGTTCCCGGACCTTCTGGACTTGTCAGCGTCCCCGTCAATCAAACTGCCAGTGGACGCGGATCTGCTCTCCAGGGAAGGAGGCGCCATCCTCCACCACGACCCGAAGTCGCTGAACTTGCAGGCCTGGCTCCTGCAGCGCTAGAGTTTGGAGGATACGACATACCGGCCGACTGCAGAGAGGTTCTTGCAAAGGCCAGGGCGTCCTCGACTCTTAAATGCTACAGACACAAATGGAAGAGGTTCTCTGTCTGGTGCCACGCACAGAAGATTAACCCTCTAAGGATTACGGCTCCCCAAGTACTGCCGTACCTGTTGACGCTGGCCAAAGCTGGATTGGCACACGCGTCCATCAAGATTCATCTTGCTGCAATCTCCCGATACACCAGAACCACGGGGCGGACGTCCTTGTGGTCTCATCGTCTGGTGAAAGAGTTCATGAAGGGACTATTCAGATCGTTCCCGCCGGTGAAGGCTCCGGCCCCGGCGTGGGAGCTCAACGTGGTGCTGACCAAGCTCATGGGACCTCCGTTCGAGCCTCTGCACTCGGCCCTGTTGAAGTTCCTGTCGTGGAAAACAGCGTTTCTTGTGGCCATCACCTCCGCACGACGGGTGGGAGAGATCCAGGCCCTTTCCTGCAAGGCCCCGTACTTGACTTTTCACGACACGAGGGTGGTGCTCAGGACGCACCCCTCCTTCATGCCCAAGGTGCCGTCGGACTTCCACCTCAACGAACCCTTGGTGTTGCCTGTGTTTTTCCCGTCGCCTTCGTCGCCGGCTGAGAGGACTTTGCACTCGCTGGATGTGGCTAGAGCGCTGAAGTTCTACGTGGACCGCACAAAGTGTTTTCGGAAGACGTCACAACTCTTTGTGAACTTTGGACCTGTCAATCAGGGGAAGGCTCTCTCGAAGACTTCCATTTCCAGATGGCTCTCCGGCTGTATCATGTACTGTCACCGGTTGGCAAACCGACCGCTGCCTGGCCGTCCGAGAGCACATTCCACCAGAGCGATCTCAGCTACCATGGCGTTCCTATCTGGTGTGCCCCTGCTGGACATTTGCAGGGCTGCTACGTGGAGGTCGACGCACACCTTCACGAAATTCTACTGCGTCGATCCGGATTCCAGGGAGGAGTCCAGGGTCGGCCAAGCAGTGCTGCGCAACCTGTTCGCCTGAGGTGAGCCTGGTGAGGAGGTAAGATTGCTTAATGTTGAGTTTGATGCGATGCTTAATGTTGAGCCTTTGCCACCTCCCGTGGTTGTGCATGTGGGTACTGCTATGTATTCTTTATTCATGAGCATGTGAATCCATGCCAGACCCCATGCTGGAGAAGGAACAAGTTACTTACCTGTAACTGTTGTGCTCCAGCATGGGTCTGGCATGGATTCACATGCGAACCCTCCCGCCTACCCCTCTGCGGCTCTTTACTTGGTCATACTGCCACTTCACGTGCTTCCAAATCTGAAGATGGCTGCCAGAGGCGGAGCTTAGGTAGAGGGCAGTCATTGGCTTTGGTCAGTATGACGCAGAGATCAGTGATTGGTTACTACTACGAAAGACAGATCAGAAACCAAACTGATACTGGTTTTTTCTTTACCGAGGATTCCCAGCCTGACGACGGGGAATATTCATGAGCATGTGAATCCATGCCAGACCCATGCTGGAGAACAACAGTTACAGGTAAGTAACTTGTTCCTTTTGGCCTTAACCTTGCCTTTGTCTTCATGACACCCTGGTGTCCAATGTGCGCCAACTCGAGTACTGCAGCCTGAGCTCTCGCGGGATGACGATCTGTCGGCCCCTGAGTAACAGCCCATCATCGGCGATCGATAACACATCTCTCACCCTCCAGAGTGCCTGTAGGTCTTTCTGGGCCTCCTCCTGGCATCGCGAGTTATTGCGCAGGACTTCCCTCCAGTCTCCACTTCTCACCGCAGCCTTGATGATGTCGAAGACCTCATCTTTAGATGACTCCGTGGCGATCGCCAGTCTCGACAGTGCTCTGGGGAGCGCACTTTCCACTATCTGGCAGAGTAGACCGTTGCATTCCATTTCACCGGCCTCTCCTTCTGCACTTTCTTTGTTGGGATGCCTTGACAAATAGTCTGCGGGATTGTTGGTCCCGGGTCGGTATACCAGCTTCACCCCGTACACCATTAAGGCCAGCATCCATCTCTCGATGCGGGGTGGGGGTTTTGATGATGCACCCGCGAGTATAGGCAGCAGCGGCTTGTGGTCGGTGACCACCACTACAGGTTTGCCCAATATGTACAGACGAAAATGGCGACAGCCCCATAAGATGGCCAGGGCTTCCCTTTCTATCTGGGAGTATCTCATCTCAGTGCTGGATAGTGCCTTGCTTGCGTAGGCAATCGGTCTCATATCTCCACGCTCATCGGGTTGTAACAACACTGCTCCCACACCGACTGGGCTTGCATCCACCACTACCTCTGACTCCACCGCTGGGTTGAAATATGCCATGGTGTCTCCATCCGACAAGGCATTCTTTAGGGCCTGGAATGCCTCTTGTTCCCTTGACTCCCATTTCCACACTGCATCATTTTTTGTTAGTGCCCTGAGAGGTTCCGCTATCGACGCCAGTCCCTTTATGAAACGCCCGCAGTACGTCACCATCCCTAAGAAGCTCCTTACTTCCGTAGGGGATTGTGGCGCCGCCGCTTCTCGGATGTCTCTGACTTTTTCCGGGTCCGGTGATATTCCTGCGGCCTGAAAGATGAAGCCGAAAAACCCTATCCGGTCCCTGAAGAATTCGCACTTTTGGTGGTGTAACGTGAGCCCCAGGTCTTTTAATCTCTTTAGAGTGCTTTCTGGACGTTTTAGGTGCTCTGCTTCTGAGTTTGCAAATACCAAAATGTCATCAATCATGTTTAGGACACCTGTCAGCCCCGCCAATGCTCCCTTAATTGTGTTCTGGAACACTTCAGCCGCAGATGGTATCCCGAAACTCAAACATTTGAACTGGTATAGGCCCTCGTGAGTTGTGAAAGTTGTGATGAATCTTGAGTTGGGGTGAAGCTCCAGTTGGTGATATCCCGCTCGTAGATCCAGCTTGGAGAACACACTTGCCCCTTGAAGCTCACCTACAATGTCGTCAAGGGTTGGCGTTAGATGTCTCTCCCTCTTAATTGCCGCATTGGGGAGGCGCATGTCTACGCAGATCCTTACTGCTCCCGGCTGCTTAGGGTAGGGGGCGACTACTATCGGCAAAACCCAGGGTGTGGGCCCTTCCACCCTCTCAATGATATCCATGTTAACAAGCGACCGCAGCTCTTCTTCTACTTTTTCCCTGAGATGGAACGGAATTCGTCTGTGTTTTCAGAGCGGTCGGTCGGATGGTGTCGTTGATGTGCAGCCTTATCGGGGGCACCTTCAGTTTCCCTACTCCTTCAAAAATGCTTGCATATTTGTCCAGCAGGCACTCAATGTCTATTTTATGCACTTCCAGTGCGAAGTGCACCAAACCAAGGGCCTCCGATGTTGCGCAGCTGAGTAATGAATGCAGACTCACGTCTGTGACAAAAAAACGTGCTTTGATTGCTTTGTCACCCTTGGTGACCGGCGTGACGAACACCCCCTTGATGGGTAACGGGGTGTCACCTCCAAATGTGAATATTTTAGCCGTGGATCTGTCTAGCGCGGGAGGTCCTGGAAGTTTTTGGTATTGTTCTTTGGCCAATACACATACGGAGGCCCCAGTGTCAGAACCTGTGTCGGCACGCCTTGTATGTCCACCATGCATTTGGGTTGCCTCTTCTTCCTGGTTCCCGACGCTAGGTTGGATATGAAGAACACTTCTTCATCCTCCTCCTCCTCTTCCTCAGCTAGCTGCAGCCTTTGTATTTCCTGTTCGAGAGCGGCAATGCTTTGTCGTCTTCTGGATCCGCCTCCGCGACTTCTTGCTGGGCCTCTCTGTACAGATACGGGGGCTGGGGCACGGCACATACGGGCATAGTGCCCTGGTCTATCGCACCGGCCACACGATCTTGATTTGGCCGGGCATTCCTCTGAATGTGGCAGGTCATAACCGCAGTATTGACATATTGACTCCGATCCTGGAGGATTGCGAGTTTCTGGCTTTTTCTGGCCCCACTTTTCTTTTGTGTCCCCACGTCTGCTAATGGCATACGCCTCGTCCGCCATACCTGGGCGCCTGGCTGCGTCCATCTTTGCGCCTCTCGACTCCGCCAGTTCAAACGTCCTGCCACTGTCCAGTATTTGTGCCAGTGTCCATCCCGGTTCTCGCAATACTTGTCTCCTTAGCTTGCTCGAGCTACAGCCCTGTATTACCTGGTTCCGTACCATAGACTCATCATTATCCCAGCGGCATGCCGTGGCCATCATTCTCAACCTGGCACAAAACTGATCAAGAGGTTCTTCATCTTTCTGCTTCTCACCGCAGAAAAGGAATCTCTCATAGTCCATATTCGACTGAGGTATGAAGTGGTTTTCCAAAGCAGTCTTGACCGTAGCATATGTGACCACCTGCAGATTGCATGCCTCAATGATGCGGATAACGTCGAGCCCTGCAGAGTACAGCAAAGTCGCCCTTTTGGCGGCATCATCGGTGATGCCGGTCGCTGTGAAGTACATTTCAAGTCTTTTAATCCAGAGCAACCATCTTGGCCCCAATTTGGATGGGGGTCCCGATACGTCAAACTCGTGCATCGGTAACAGAGATCCTTGTTGTGGCCCCATTGTGCATCATGCAGTCTCCGCTTCCCCATCACTTTCTGCCATTGGTGCAGGTCGCACAGGCACCTCTTGGTGTCACAGAGGCCGCAAACCTGATATGTGGATCCCCAAAGATGTGTCTTGGCCACTCCTTTCTGTGTCAAAAGTAGAGGGTCGTCCCCAGGTGGGTGGGAACGACCAGGGTCCCAAAAATTTCCACATGGCAGAAGCGCAGCAGCGCACGAGCACCTGTGCAGGCCGCTACTGCTGTGATACCTTAATCATAGCGTTCTTGCCGGGTCCGTGTCATGCCATGATACGCAGCACCGCTGATCCCATGTTCGTTACACGTCGGGGCGAGCGTAGTCGTGGCGCTCCTCCTTGTCGCCAGTTGTTGTGTCCTCACCCCGGATGGTCGGGTGAGGGGCCCGCACTCACTCATGCATGCACACACGCACACCAAAGGACGACGCGGGACGCGTTGTTACTTCGTCCGCGTCCCGGCAGGAACTGCCGCACGGGCGCCGTTTATTCATTTGCGCATGCGCGGCCCAGAATGAGGCTCGCGCATGCGCCGCACACTACTGGGACATCACAGATGTCCTGAATTCCCATTAGGGTTAATCATTGTAGACTCCGACCCACCCCCGCAGTTAACTAGAAGGCTGAATTAGTTACCTGCATTAGTTAACTTTACATTACAGGACAGTTTCAAGTGGTGAGGTCTAAACATTGCTTAAATGCACATAAATGTGGGCATAAACCAATATCGAAAGCCTGAAGAGGCTGAGGAATGTGAGGTTTGTAAGGAATACAAATTACCAAAATATCGACAACACTATGTCATCAAGGATGTCATCAAGGAGGACATACACATTACGTACCTAACCATTTCATTACCAAATATGTTTTAAACTTCATAATAACATTTTGAAACAAATCTTAAATTATCCTTTAAGCGTTTTTGAAATAGTGGGCTTGCTAAATACTGCTTTGAAACATGTTCCTGTGTGTGGCAAAAAGGGGTGGTGCTTTCACTTTAATGGAGATATTACTGCAAACTTCACAAAAATTAACAACTTTCCAGAAATGTCATGTTTCCGTTTACCTAACATTTTCCATGAAAAGCAATGCTTCCTGGGACCCATTACAGAAAGCGTGATATATTTACAACTGAATTTAAGTGATACCGCCAGAGGTATTATATTGCCCATCCCAAATTACTTCTGGTAGTAAATGCCTTACTACAAGTGGCACCCATTACTTAAGAAATACCACAAAGCAGGGCACTAGCTGCAGAATAAGTATTGTGGGGTATTTAAACCTTTGTGGGAGTGCTAGGTACCTCAGGAGAGAGAACTATCCTGATACGTACGGATGATAGTGTTATTTACTGTTTGCTTGAAATTTTAACCCTCCTTGTAAAAATGTGCTTTTTGCCACTGTTATAGTTTACCACCAGTGTTGTCACCAGCAATATTTACCTCCTGTCGGCAATAATGCCTAATTCCAATACCACTGGTATTATTGCCTGGTTCAGAGCATCGTCATCTGGCTGTAATACTTACTATATTTGTGATACGGTTCAACAGTGTTTGATATAGTTTGCTTGATATTTAAAACCGATCTAAAAGGAATGAACATTTTAAAAATAAGAATGTGTTACATTGCAGTGATGTAAATTAGACCAAACAATGTATGTGTGCAAATGTTGTCGTGTATGGACAAAACTCTTAAATCCATACTAGTTCCAATTGCTGATTTCACGTAATACTGCCATCGAAAAATATGCATAATACCACCATGTTTAAGGCTTTACCCACTGATTTCCTGGTCCTAAGATCTAATCATAATTTTATGATCGATGGTGCAGTGAAATGTAAAACTGTGTATCCAAATTTTAACTGGGGATCATTTCCCTTCACTGCAAATTTAAAATGTCCCTTCCTCATCCCTATAGGTGTTGGAATGTTCAAAGGAATATTCAGTTATTAATACTATAATAAGATAACTTCTGGAGTGGTAGGAGTTCTCTTTTTGGTACATCTGGCCTCTGCTTAATGTTCTCAACTCTCGACTACTGAAGTATTTTTCAATCTTTTGCGCACCTAAACATCCTTTAGTTTGGAAATATTAATGTTGTACTCTTTTTCAGCCCTCAAAAGCACAAAACATAGAAGCAGTGAGTAGACTTTGTTAGCAACCAGATGTTCCTTTCCTACAGAAATGAAGACAAGAAAAGAGATGTTGCAGGCAGGGCGACCAACCCAAGTGAAGTGTGTGGCTGCCAGGGCTCTGCTGTAAGAACGTCAGATCTGCAGTGATTGGAAAAGGTGTTTAGTGTAGGACCAGTGGTAGACCTGCGCAGCTTAAAGGGCACTCAGCCATTACATGACCATCACAGTCCCAACCCCTGGGGCTCCTGTAACAGATGGTGAGATAACTATTTTTATTTGCAGCACTCTGCTAAATGTCCCATGTACAATAAGATGTTATTTTCATTCTCCCATTTGACACCCATACATTTAACAATTTCTTCCAACCCCTTTTTTAGTCTTCACATAGTTTGAGGGTTCACAGTGTTTATTTGTAACGTGTTTATGCATTCTAGTTAACATTAACAAATACGAAAATGGTACTTTCTGCTTATTCTGGATCAACTGTGCAAGTATAAAACATTGGCAAAACTACCAGGCTTAGCCTTTGTGTACGCATGAGATAGTACCATTATGGCAGTGCCTGGGAAATGCCTATCTGACCATAAGATGGCAAGATCTGGAAAATGGTGTGATTACCTGGGCATATGATAGAGCATGGCAAATGCCTATACACACACACACACTCCAAAACGGTTGGCTTTGTCAATGCTTATATTTTTTTAAAAAAGACATCAGTGCAATGCACATATAATAATCATGTTGTTAAACGTACACTTGGTTAAGACAATTTGTATTATACCGGTAACACGGATACGGCTGCAACATACACTCTCAGAAGAGTACTTAGAAATATCACTAGCATGCCATAATTTGATGTTACTGCTTGATAGAACTAAAGAGATCCCAGCAGTATGTATTTTGGGTGGGAAAGGCCAGGTAGTGGGTGGTATGGCCATAGGGTTTAGCATGTCTGTGAGTGGGTAAATAACTAAACAAAGCCCAAAAGCTGTGTCCCTCATCACATGTGACAATCCTTTAGATGGCGTCACTTCTCCCCAATGGAGAATCCCTTCCCATGATATGATATGGCATTTGTAACGCGCCTATACACAGGTTTTTCAAGGCGCGACGAGGCAGGGAGGGGGGAACAAGGGGAGACGGACAACGATCCTACTAGGCCAGGTGTCATTCAGATCGCGCAAGTGCATGGGTAGGGGGGACGGGAAAAGTGCAAGGGGGAAAGGGAGAGGGGAAAGTGCAGTACAGGGTTAGTAATGAACAAGATAAACAATAAGGACCAGCTGGTGGCAATTGCAAGATAAGTGCAGACAAGTGCTGGGAAGGGGGGCTGTAGGGATACAGAGACAGTCCCGCAGTGCAGGGGTTGCCAGGAAGGCAGTGCAGGGGAGAGTGGCTGGGCCAAGGACCGAGATTGGTGAGTGGCCCAGTTGCTGATTCAGTACAGTTTCAGTGATTTAGCAGGGGAGAGGGAGAGAGAAAGCAGAAGCAAAGAGGAAGGTTTTGAGGTGCTTCCGGAACCGGAGATGGTTCTCCTCAAGTTTCAGGGAGGCAGGAAGGCTGTTCCAGAGGGAGGCCCCTGCTGCGGAGAGAGATCTCCCCCCAACTCGTTGCTTGGAGAAGCGGCTGACCCTGAGGGAGTTGGAGGCAGAAGAGCGAAGTGCTCGAGAAGGAAGATATTTAGGAAGGGAGAGTTGAAGGTAATTTGGCCCCAGGCCCCAGAAGGCCTTGTGGACAATGCAGAGGGTTTTGAACATAATCCTCGCAGCCACAGGGAGCCAGCGTAGCGATTTCAGTCCTGGAGAGATACGGTCCCTGGGCTTGAGGCCAAAGACAAGTCTCGCAGTCCTGTTCTGGATGAGTTGCAGAGGGCGGAGAGTAGAGGCAGGCAGATTTAGATAGAGGCTGTTATAGTAGTCCAGCTTCGAGAGAACCAGGGCTCTGGAGACAGTGAGCTTCTGGGGGAAGGAGAGGAAAGGAAGGATACATCTGAGGAGGTGCAGCTGGTAGTGTGACTTCTTAGAAACGTCAGAAATGTGAGGAGAGAAGGAGAGTGTGGAGTCGAAGATGACCCCAAGGTTTTTTGCCTTGCAGGAAGAGGGCCAAGAGAGGCCGGCCAGAGAGCTGCAGGGAAGGAGGGAGTGGGTGTGCCGATGAGTAGAATCTCGGTCTTACTGGCATTAAGGCAGAGGTCGTTGGCGGCACACCATTCCTGGATAGCAGAAAGACAGTTAGAGATGAGGGAAGGAGAAAAGGAGGCCGAGGGTAGCCTGGAAATTAGCTAGGGAGGTGAGGCCGCTAACCAACAGTCCCCTGAGGGGTGGTAACAAATGGGAGGATCTCATGGGGATGGGCTCCTCTCCTGGGGATAAGGATGCAATTGGGAGGCACAACACATCTGAAATCCTAGCACGTAGGCTGATAACGCCCAAATTTTTATCAGCAGAAGATATTGTAAAATATCAAATCCAAAGGGTGACAAAAGTGCTGAAACCAGGAAGCACTCAAAAACTACATTTGAGCGGGACGAAGAACAGAGAAGCTGATGTCAAATGGAAGGGCATTACTCTGGGGCTTTCCATGCTATTTAAACTGAACAGCAAAGATGGACTGTGTTCTTAGTCATCCTCTGACCAGTCCAGCAATGGCCTGTGGGTTCTGGCAAGCTGGAAGCTGTGATGGGACCAGAGGGAGAACCAGGTGACCAAGGAGGCTGCATTGAAGCCTGGAGCGCTGGTACAGGGCTTCAGGAGACAGCAGCGAGATTCGTCTCCAAGGCTACGAAGAGAAATAGCAGGACACCCAACAAGTGTCTTGCCAGTCAGTTGGAAACCGGCATGATAAACTTGCAGAGACTGAGAGGTGGTGGCACGACCTGTAGTGGGTGGACTGTGCGGTCTAGAAATGGTGCCGAAACCAGCAACCATAGCCTACAGCAGAACAGCATAGGTGACTATCAGGAGAGAGCGAGACACCGTGGTGGAGGCGTAACCTGTCCCAGCGGGACCAAGGGATCCGACAGCTATGCTGAGGTGGTCCACCCTAACTCGAGGTGGAGAGGCGAGTTGCAGAGAACTAACAAAGGAAGAAGTTGAACTGAGAAGTGTGGATCCGCAACCCGTGGTGAAGAGTTCCCAGGGAGAAGGTAACAGGAACACATATCAGTCCGGGAGGGGGCTGGGAAGTTACGAGACTGTAAACCATAAAGAAATAGAGAAAACCGTAGACCATTTTGTGATACAGTATCCAGGCCAGTCCCACAAAAGGTTGCTGCTGGAGCATCGAGAGGGACTCCAGGGTCCGCTTTATCGTCCCAGTGGGGGCGGATCAAGAATTGTACAAAACCTAGGGATTGTGAAAACCTTCCTAGGGGAGCTACAAAGCTTATTGGGGACTGTGAGAGACATTGGGGAAACCAGCTGGGAGAAGGTAATAATTCCCCTAGCCCCATGAGCACCTTATGCAATTGCTTATTTTATGTTGGGTTACAGAGAACCCAGAACTTTTGTGTAACTTTTGCTGTAAACAATCTTAGCAGCGTTTGTATTGTTTACATCCAGGAGACAGGAGAGTGTAGACATTCTCCTGGCTTACAAACAGTAGCTGGACTTTATGGTGTTTTGTTGTCGTGGCAGGGATATAGTAGGGACCTTTGTGACTGGGACAGTGCCTTTCTGTTTTGACTCACACAGACGTCCTGACGAGCACCTGAGTTGTTTTAGTTTAGGTAGGGAAATCCCCTTAGAGTTGGGGATACATAGGTTTGATTTATTATTTAATGAAAGTCTATATAAACCGCTATGTCATCACTTGGTCAGTCTCCTCATTCCTTGTCACCACAACTCCAATGCAGTAGTTTCGGCGTATAGGTGGCACTCAAGTGACTTCTTATAGTTGTGATGAATCAGAGGTGATTATCCCAAGAGCCCTGGCCTGGGACGCTTCTAATGTGGCCAGGGAACAGCAGACACTTCCTGATAATGGTCATGGAGGTGGTGTTCTGCGAGAGGATCACATGAGAGGGGACTCGGGTCACGATAATTGGGAGAACCCTCTAATTAACTTCTGTAGAGAACCTACGGTTTCATGGCCTATTGCAAAATTGAGGCATTTGCTACAAAAAGATATCAGAACATTAGGGACTTCAAGTCCCAAAAGGCCATAAGTACTCGGCGAGGAAGAGGTCCTCAGAGGCACTAAACTGCAAGGTGCAGTCTAGTGGTTCTGATGACCCACACATTAGCAGGACTTTTGAATCTATAAGCCCCCCTCAGGTGCAGGCCATGAGAACAAGAAGGTGGAGTAGCAGCAGGAATTGTCAGTTGCAGAAGAAGAAACCTGAAGATGTCGGAGCAGCCGCTTTTGCGGAAGCAGAGTTCAATCCTGAGAGGAACTGCAGAGGTTGCCCAGCGGGAAGCATATTCTGACAGGCTGTTCCGTGGGAGAGAGGAGCTCTCCCTATTATGCACCTTGTCCCGGTGGCTGCCGAGCACTGGAGGGCACGAGGAGCAAGCTAGGCTCCTTTTCCAAGCAGTGCAGGCCACGGGAAATAGACCGAGGCTGTCAAATTTTCAGGAGTCCACAGAAGAGGCAGCGGTTCGAGCGGACGTGTATGGAGAGACTGGTGAGTTTGCCTGTATTAGGTAACCCTGGAATGCGCCGTAGTCAAATGCTGACCGCTAGTGACTACTTTGAATGACGAATTAATGCAAGAAGGTTACGTGGGCGATACACTTGCTCAAAAGGAAAGCAAGGTTACAACTATTACTACCAAAACGAAAAGGGGGCAATATTGCAGCAAGATATGAACTTGCATTGCCAAAGTAAAGAGGAGGCAATACTTTGGCAAACATATAGCCCACATTGGCAATGTAACAAGGGAATGACATTGCAAAGAAAAAAAAAAAAAAAAAGATTGTAACCAATTTTCCTAGAGCGAGGAAGAGGCCATAGTTAGGCCACCGACCACCAAGCATTGCCTAAGCCAAAGAAAGGCAAATGTGATAAAAAAAGACATTGGCCTCCTTATGAGTCCGGCGATAGCCTTGCTGGAAAAACCGGCAGGCTGTCGCCGGACAGGTAATACCATTCCGCCTCCGTGATTGCTGGAATCACTGGGGCATTACAACCCTGGTGACCCGGTAATTCTGGAGGTGGAATTCTGTAAATCCCATGGGGATGGGGACCATGGAAACACTGGTTCCGTCTATGACGGAGCTGGTGTTTCCATGTCTGCCTGCAGGCGGGTGGTGTTATTTCCGCCAGTGACACCTCCTGCCATCAGGACTCGGAATCAGCCAGTCCTGACACAACGGTGGCAGCGGATTTACCACCACCGTTGTTTCCAGACCGGCTGACTTGTAATGAGGCCCATTGTCAGCAGTTGTTTGATGTGAAAGAGAGAGATAAAGAGTGTCAGGAGAGAAGCCTTCCTTGTAAGAAGTATCACTGGGGGAAGAGGAACATAACCTGCATTGCCTATGGCAAATAACATAAAATGGACACTAATATTGTGTCTTCGCAGATGAAGTTGTGAATTTTAATGTTGTTAAAAGTCAGAGACTTTTTCAAAATGTAGGAAGCAAATCTTACCACAGAGTACTTGTAGCAGTGTTAGGAGTTTTCATCCGGCAGAGGAGTACTCCAGGACAGGTGAGTGGACCAGGAAGAAGACCATGAAGTACTGCATTTTGGTTGAAGTTTGTGAAGGAACGGAAGAGGCAAGGCCACTGTTGTGTTTGATGAACTGTGGTAACAAACCATTGTGATCAAAACATTATTATAAAACCAGAAGAATTGTCGAAGTATTTTGTTTTTCAAGGGGACAACCATTCTGACAAACTATTGTTGTGAATCAAGAAGAATTGGTGAATTGCTTATTTTCCAAGAAGAAGTGACATTGAGCTATTGATCATCATTTTGAGGATAAAGACTTTTCTTTTCATGTTGTGGAAACTTTGTCAAGGTGCAAGTGAAAGACTTTTGGAGAAAGAAGAACATTATGAATAGGACTTGGCTATACAAAAGGGAAATGTTCTTATTTGGAACTTTGATGAAATCCTGCTTTGATCCTGGGGAAAGGAATCTGACCCAGGGTACAAGGATACATTGATATCGGGTTCAAAATGAGTCTGATTGTTATTCTGTTAAACCTGAATTGCCAAATTCTATATTTATGAGTTTAATGTATGTATACGTGTGAGGAACAGATTTCTTTTTAGAGTGTTTTCCTTTAGTCTTATTTTGATAGACAGGGAAATCCTCTTTGGGTTAGGAATAGTGAGGTGTGCATCACACCGTTTAGAGTTAACACAATGTCTACTTCTGAAAAACCTTTATCAAGTTGTCAGCCTCACATTTCTGACCTCTCACATAGTGCAAACTAAAAAGGTGTGATTCCCAGTGAGAAGCTGCTTGTGCACCTTTTTCTCGATAACTTGATTGCTGGGAGCTTCGGAATTATGAAATAAATCATAACCACTGGCATCACACTGCGCACCACTCCATACCATCCATTTTAAGCCTGCCATGTTAATGCGGAAGAGGAGAGACAACATTTAAATCAGGCTTGGGCCCCAGCCCAAAAGTCCAGACGAAACCTTTTCTTCACATCCCTTCTGTACGAGACGACAAGCAACCCCAGACATGTGTTGGCCATATCCATCATCATGGAGGTGTAGCACCGGCCCCTAGGCAAAGCAAGTTTGGAACACACATCTGGAAATACCTGTTCCACTCAGGGTGACTGTGGATCGGTTTGTCTCTGTGCCTTGATTTTTAGGCTACATATTTGAATAATTACAGCAATGGGCTCTGCATAGTGTGGATTTATTATGGGGAATGTATATTTTTTTTCTACTGCACTATACTTAGTTGGGATTTTATTCTTAATTGTTTCCACTTATCATTTGAGGTCATTGCACTGGACTCCCACATAATGGTTTCTGACATAGCATGTCAGCTAAATGACACAAGTGCCATGTGATTGTTAATGTGACCTAATAAATTCAATGTCTCAGCAAATTTAGTGACACAGATCAAGAAATCTTTGGAGAACATTATTTCAAGTACATTTCGTCCACCTGAGGGCAGAATAATGGTTGCATATCTATATGTCTCACTGAGCGTGTTTTGGGCCTGATTAAGGTGTACAAAGGCTTCCTTATACTCACTTTACTTACAACATGACTGTTCAGAATTAAGATACTCTTCATATAAACAGTGGGTTATTTCACACGTTAACTATATTTTCTATTTTCACATTTAGTGAAGATGTACGTCTCTTTTTTTGTTTAAATTTGATTATTCGTTCTCTTTGTATAGCCTCTGTTCTAGATTAGGATGGCGTTTGTCTATCTGAGGTTTATAATTGCTTTATTAAATATTTGAATTTCTGCCATTGTCCACAATGTTTTCTTCACATTTACATTGCTTAGAGTTTTAGCCAAATAATGGGTCAGGCTTAGCAGATGCAAAGTAACTATCACAAAATCTGATCATAGAAATCAAAGGATAGTGAATAATACATTGAGTTAATGAATCTTTAATTACTTTTAAATAGTTAATTTACGAAGGGACATATCTTAATTCTCTTTTGATATAGCTGCCTACTAGCAAGGATTGGCTTATTTGTCCCATACCACGTAAGACCTGCTTCAGCGAGGGAGCCGTTTCGACCCTAGATTTCTTTCTGGACAATTTTGGGAGTTAAATTTCTGCAAAGCAAAAACCCTTATATGAATAGATCGAATTGTGTAGTGGTGCTCCTTATTTTTTTTTTTTTTTTCCTTATGTTGTAGATTTTTCAGCTTCACATTGAGCTAGTGTCCTGCTGCTAACCTTTAGCTGGTGGTTGTTTGCTACTGTGGGAAGGTGTGATTTCATATTATTTTAATTTCCTGCTGAGCTACTATTTTGAGGTTCTATAGAAGGTCTGAGGATCATCGGTACTTGGGATCATGTCCAGGGTGCTCTACTGCTTTTAACAAAGCCCCACAGTACTGGCGATAGAGAGGCAGCATTGTAGAACGGTCTGTTCCTCCCCCCTTCTCAGATGGACCTCCCTGTCTGAGGTTTATATATGTGTAATTCATACAGGATTGCAACTGCTGAATCCAAATTCGATTCTTGCAGTGTCATATGCCTTATCCAACCAGTCTATGGTCTTATGGCTGGGCCTTTGTGGTATTATATCAAAGTCTGATAGCAGAGAGAGTTTTTTTAATTTAGCACTCAGAGATTCGCTTTCAACCTACAGATCCTACAGATCAGTCATTCAAAACCTTGCAGAGCCAAATAAGCCTGTCCTCCTGAAGTTGGTAAACTGTGCACCATTGCATATATTAACAGCTGTTATTTACAAAGCTGTAAAAAACCAATTCCTATGAAGTTAGAACTTCCACAGTATGAAGACACGATTAATAATTTGATCATGTTGCCCAAAGGTCTTTTAGGTCTTATCAAAATCTCTCAGACTTTCCACATACCTTGATTCAGACATAGCCCATTCCCTTGTTGGGGCTCAACATGCTTTAGTGCCAGTTCAGCTGCATACAGATTAGTGGACTGTAGCGCTTAATGTGCATTTCACATTATGTAAAACATAACATAAAACAGCAAATGGGCAACCATGATCTCACATTTCAGTATTTGCAGTTGCGCATAAACATTCATTAATGTACCACAACTAGAGGATCTTTCTATAAATACACGTGTACCAAGACTAACTCCGTAAAAATACCCTCATCTCTTTAGGCTGCTAAAAAGGCGTAAGAGAGACTGCCAGATGGGTGTGGGCATAGTGGTCATGTTTCAGAATCCTTAAACTATCACATTCTTTTATTGGCCCAATACAATTATTCAGGGAGACAGAAACAGGCAGTGGGGCACTATGCCACTAGCCCAACTGCGCCGAAGTATGAGCAAGAATTCCTGATGTGCAATAGAAATGGATATGCTGCATTGGCAAGGCTGGTGTGTGGTGATTTCCAACGTCACATGAAAAGTAGATTAGCAGTGTTTCTTCAGCACAATCGCGCATACCACACCAACATTATAATATAATGTTGGTGCTGTAATAATATGTATTGGAAATGTTTGTCCAACCACTTATAATTAGAACAAAGAATTGTGTGCTACAAGCAAAAGTAAGATCGTATGTTAATTTATTCTTGGATTATTGTCACTGTTCATGGAACGGACGGACAACCAGCATGTGTTTTGACCCACTGAGGTATTTTTCAAGGGTGATGAGCATCATGGTATTGCAAACAAATCATATTTGAACGATAGATAATAAATTGTGTAAACATTTAAGTAATTGTATAAAATCCCATATAATGTGGTCATGGCGTATTTACAAAATGAAATTGAAAAAGAGAGAGAAATCAATATTAATCCACATGAGGGCATAATGATGGGGAAGAGAGAAAATGGGAGAAAAACAGAATAATAACACATTAATGCATGATAAGATCAAAAAAGAGAGGAATCAGTGCCAATCAATGGCCCAAAAAATATATTCTTTCCCACTAGGGACATATACCCGACAATAATCGATGCAACCCGCACACATATTTGTCCTTCTCAAGAACTGACCCAGTTCTTGAGAAGGACAAATATGTATGTGGGTTGTGCCGATAATTGTAGCGTATATGTTCCTAGTGGCCAATTCCTTATCTGAGATAATCTGAAAGTGCATGAAAAATGAAAAATATGTAGTTGAACAGCCCTCCCTGGAAGAATTGCAAAGTTCAAGGAAGCTGGTGGAGAACGGACCGGGACGTCGCAAAAAGGAAAAGCTGTGTCAAAGGCACATGAAGGAGAAGCCGAGGAAGAAACTCCCAAAAACCCAGGACGTCGTAGAGAGTGGGAAGCAGAGGTTCAGCTGCCAGGAGAAACGCTGCCCCTGCAGAGCTGCCACAGATCGAAGCAGCCGAACCACGGCAAGGAAACCGAAGAGCCCTGAAAATGTCGCAGAGCAGACAAAAAGTACACTGGAAGCAGGGGAGGTGCAGAGGGCCCTAGCTAGCGGGATAAACCACTGGTCAAATGCAGAAAGGCTCCACATATAGGGTCTGGGACCCCAGGGCAAGAACAATATTGAAATACAGAGCCATCAAGAGTGATCATCACAGTCACAGTACCTGGCAGGAGAGTATACCACATGGACTACAAATTAAGGCAGGATATGCACGTCTGGGACCTGCACCCATAAGTCCAAAGGAAAGCAACAAGAGTGCTCATCTTAATTATAGTACCTGGCAGGAGAGTACACCAGGCAGACCACCCGAAACAGTAGAATATGCGAGTCTGGGACTTGCTCCCATAAAACAGTACCAAAGCATCAAGAGTACTCATAATCGTCACAGCACCTTGTGGGAGAGTGTACCAGGTGGAATAAGCCATGAAGTAGTTGTTCATCAGTTCAACACCTGCCAGTAAGGCCACCCAGGTAACCCACAACAACAAAGAAAGGTGTCATGACCACTGTGAGGGGGCACAAGTTGTGCCACAACCAGGCTCCCACCAGAACCCTGGGCGCCTTAAAACCACTGCAAAAGGGCTCCTGGAGCCAGTCCTGGCGCCTTTGGCACCAGGCTCATATGTAGGAAGGAAGGGCTGTTCAAACTAGGTCCCATTTATATACATGGGCCTTTAAATCCAACATGGAAGCTCCCACACAGTCTAGTTCTAAGAACCAAGCCATGCGGTCTAGTCTTTTGGGTGTGGCAGGCCTGGAACTACTTTCCCTGGTACTACTTTACCTGGGCTATATAAACCACACCCTGACTGCAGAACACACTTCGAGTTATTCTGCAACCCGCAGTGTGACGCTCACCGTGTCCAGCTCCTGGTCTTCAGCATCTTATAATCCTGCAAGAACAAGATTATTCTGTTTTACCTGAGAAAACACCATCCAGCACTCAGCATCTCAACTGGGCTGCAATCTGTGGAAACCAAGAAAAGAAGAAATATCACTCACCTGTGAGTACTAGCTTAAGGACTTCCGGCGAACCGCTACCACAGCTGCTGTTCGAACAATGCGGCCTGCAATAACGAGAAAGGGAAAAACAATATTAGAACACGCACTTCCAAAACATCAAATTCCATCAGTCTTACCTGAATTCCATCGCGCTACGCCACGCTTCCAATCCGGAGCACCACAGCAACATCTGCAAAGGACAAGAGACATATTCAGGATCGCTTTTAATATTAAACAACCGCACAGTGCGTGCTGTACTTACCTTAATGGATTCCGGGGGCCTGTTTTTCATCGCGCTCTCATCCACTCGCCGCACCACAGCGGCCTGTGAGGAGGAGAAGAAGAAGAAAACACAGGTTAGCTTTAAAAGACAATAAAGGCGCTGCGCTTTGTGCTTTTTCTTACCTAGAAAACGTGCCTCTCCATTCGGCACGCCAGCATCAAGACCTTTGCACCTGAAAAGGAGATAAAGACATTAACAAGTTCCCACCATAAACAGAAGACTTACAATTAACAAACCTACCTGCCTACCAGCAGATTCGGGGTCAGCAGGCCTGGGCCCAAGGAAGGCATACTGCACCAGTGAAGCAACTCGGGCAGCTCGCCAACAAACGTGAAGTGCCCCTGCACAAGAAACGCAGGACGGATAGCTCACCCTACAAATAACTAAGATTCATTATTCAGCACTGGGCAACTATACATCCAGGGTTCCAGATCTCAGAGCCTTCCAGGCGCCCCCGGGGATATCAGGTGAGCGTAACAGAACTCGAAGCCTTTAATCCTTAGCCACCTGTCATGGAGACATCTGAAACTGATCAGTTAGCCCAGCTTTTGGGGCAATTACGCGCCGAGGTACACGCGGCCCGGTAGGAAACGAATGCCTTAAGACGAGAGTTAATAGTCACAAAAGACCGTACTGATGAACTAAGCAAACAGCTACTACAAACACAGGCGGGGCAGGCTCCATTGCCCGGATTCGCCCCATCCGTCGCTACACCATCATCAGTCGATCCAGTACAGATAACGTTGCCGGGAGAAGTACTCCTGGAACCACCAGAACGGTTTAATGGAGACCCCAGAATGTACACAACATTCATGAACCAGTGCCGCCTCCATTTTCTTTGTAGGTCTGGGGCTTTCCCAAACGACCAGGCGAGGGTGGCCTTCGTGTTATCATATTTGGGTGGAAGTGCCGCAGACTGGTCGGTACCTTTAGTGAGCCGGGATGACCCATTACTTCAGGGGTTTTCAACAGGAGATGGAAACATTATTTGCTCGACACTTGCATGGATGAGCTCTTGATAACTAACTCCTGTCCCTCCGCCAAGGGAATCAAGATTTGCTGACTTATATTGCCACCTTTAATAGACTAGTTGTAGAAGCGGGCTGGCCAGAAGATAAAAGAACCACGTTGTTTCATCGGGGCCTACGAGGAGACCTTAAGGATGTCCTTGCTCAAGTGGTAGACCCACCTAAAGACTGTGCAGAGTTTATCAACCTGGTACTTCAGTTGGACCACAGATTACAGGATCGAAGAACAGGCCGAAGTAGACTCGAAAATCGTGCCATGTACGTAGGTTCAAAAGATAATGTTCAACGTCCTTCAGGGAAATACCACAGAACCCATGCGAATTGAAGGAGTACGACCCCCTTTAACCAAGGGTGAAAGAGACAAGAGGAGACAGCTACAGTTATGCCTATACTGCAGTAAATTGGTTCACTACCTCAAAGAATGCCCAGTGAAACCTCCAAGGAAGGTGGTAGGCGCTACAGAGAAAGAAGATGAGGGAAAGGAATCGGAAAACTACAAGGCCCGGCAAGCGTAGAGGTCCGCTTGTCGAGCGAAAAGGATGAGTCACAGACCTCACATTTTGGCCTACCAGTAACCTTCATAAATCACCAACGACCGTCACGGATGCATGCCATAGAGGCATATATAGACAGCGGAGCAGTTGGTAATTACATAGATCGAGATCTGGCAACAGAAATGGTACTTCCCTTATGCACAAAACCAACAACTGAAAAGGTAACTTCGAAGGGATTGTGTCCTCCGACGTATTCCTTATCTTTGATCTTTGATAATACGCTTCCAGCTTGCTGGCCTCGGAATTTTTTTTCTCTGTAGAGGGCGCTGCGCCTCGACGACATCGACGACGGTCTCGGCGTCGTGCCAGAGGTTCTTGGAATCACCGTTGGCTGTGGAGTAGCCGTGGTCTTCTCTTTCATCGGCGTCGATGATGGCGTCGAGTCGATCGACCGATGCGTCGAAGAACCCTTCGACAACGGCGTCGATGGCGCCGATACATGCGTCGAAGGGATCTTCGACGACGTCGAAGACGGTGCCTTCTTACCCGATGGCCCGTGGCGCTCTCGGGTGGAATGTTTCGCCGGGTGCTGCGACTCGCAGCGTTTTGATTTTTTGGGTTTTTCACCTGGGGTATCACCCTCAGCTGTCTTCGAGGGGGACGAGGACGTTTTCTCAAAGACGCTTAACATTTTCTTCCTGAATTCCTCCCACTCAGCCTGAGAGCTGTGTTTTGTGGGGCAGGAGACCCTTTCTGGGGAAACAGAAGACGACGAGGAAGGGGATCTTCGACGTCTCTTCTTTGTGTGTCTTGATCTCGATGAATGGTGGGAGTTATCTCGAGATCTAGAATGGGAATGTTTTCGACGGCGAGGAGACGAATGCCTCGACTCGCCAGAAGAAACTTTCGAGGAGGTTTTGACTGACTTACCTCTCTCGAGCTTCCCCTTGCGCTCCTTCAAGGCTTACGCCTTCATGGACATGCAGTCCTCACACTCCGAACAATGGTGCTCGGCTCCCAAGCACCACAAGCAGATCCTGTGTGGATCCGTTATCAAAATGTATTTACCGCAGTCTCGACATTTTTTTAAGCCGGATAGCGGCGTTGTCGGTTCCGATGAAGATGCCATCGAGAACGAGTTGGTATATTTCGAGTATATGTAGATTAGTTATATGACTGAACTGAGCAACGATGTTCCGAGGCCCCACGCAGCGCGGAAAAACGGAACTGAGCAATGGACGCCGCGCGTGGCTATTTATGGGCATGGTGACGTTGGCGCTGATACGGTGGCCGTCAAGGGACATCGACTCGACGGCCGTCGACGTGCAGCACCCTCTGCAGAGAAAAAAAATTCCTTGGCCAGCAAGCTGGAAGCGTATTATCAAAGATCAAAGAAAAGGAATACGTCGGAGGAACATCCCGTCGAAAGAACGTTACAAGGTAAGAAGTAACTTGTTCTACTGTTGACGGTACAGAAATTGCTTCGGGACCAGTAACCCAATGCACAACAGAATTAACCCTTCTGTGTCAGGATGGACATCAAGAAGCAATCACGTTTGACCTCATCAAAGCTCCTCAGTTCTGGTTGATCTTAGGGATGATATGGTTAGTAACTCACAATCCCCACATAGACTGGCGTGCAAAGAGACTGACCTTTTCTGACGAATGCGCCCAGGCTTGCTACCCAAAATACTAAACTTATTGTGTATTCTGATTATTAGAGAGCAAGCAAGCGCTCTAAGACATGAGAGCCTGGGCTATTCGTTATGCCAATCTGTAATTTTTAACTCGCACGAAGTGGCGCAACCCGCTTAAGTTGCGAACATTAATTTAATCTAGCAACTCGGGATGAGCACAGTATTTAGAGCGTGTCATGGTCTGCACCACTGTGTATGCCCTATAAGTCGTTCTGAACTAGATGTTCTATGCATAGAAAATAAACAGGTAGCAAAATTGACTCGGGTCATTATGACATGAATTCACAATGAAGTACTTTAGTTATTTCTTTACCCCATTAGGTTCAATATGGTCACAATTGCAGGGAGACATTTTATAACACATTAAAGGCACACATCTGATCTCTACTTGCCTTTAGCCATCGCTCACTGAAAATCACGGCCTATCACCCTTACTTCACCCAGGGAGAGGTACTTGTCTTCCTTCCGGGTGAGTACACTAAACTTCCTTTGTACCAGTTGAAAAGTTGACTCGTGCTTTAGAATAAATCCTTACTATGCACTCTTGCACATTTACCACACAGGTTGATACCGGTTTTTGCTACATATACAGGAATTAAGGTCAGTGCTACTCTTCACTTGAGAGTTACTTGTGAAATCTCTCTGCTTTCAAAGAGGCCTAATTAGTTTATCCTTCCCTTCTGTAGGAATTAATGAACACTTTTGAAACTGTAACACACCCCACCCTGAAGAAGGATTGCTGTTTAATCCGAAACGCGTCGGCACACATGATTGATATGAGTGTGTTTAGGAAGCTCTGAGCAGAAAGAATTATACTGCCCAGAAGGACAATCAAGTTAATGTGGTTTTTCTGTTTTGTTCAGCCACAAATGAATGCCTTGTTTAATTTAATATGTTACATTGTGTATAATCTTCTGAGTACATTTCGGTACTTGTGAGGACTGTTATTCAGCTCAAAATACTGTCATTGTTTCAGAAACTGTCAATACACTATTTTTGTTGTTAATGATTTCCCACACTATTAGGTAATAGCGTGGTTGTAAATGTGAACGTTTTTTGGTAAAACTTACACATATATATATATATATACATATACATATATATACACATATACACATATACATATATATATATGTATAAAACACTTCATCTGTTTAAACTCTGTTTTGTCTCAGTCTTGTGGTGCCTTTCTGTAGATGAGAATATAGACAGAGGCTCAGTATACCTTGTTGATTATACAAATAGATTATGAACTCAGTGAATGCTGACTGCATCGTAACAAACTCAGACTGCTGACTCTCGTGACCCAAAACCTCTCCTGTCTGGAATGGGATTCGACTCACGAAGTTCCAAAAATAATAATGGGGGCTGTGTCCCATAAGGAGTGTAGCATAGGGCTATCAGCTGGTAACGGCTGGTGTGTGTCCGGTACATGAAATCTATACCACAGCCAAACCCGAAATCTGTTCAAGGAATGGCATCGGGGATCGAGGAACCAATGGACACCTTACCAAAAGAATATCAGGATTATCAAGATGTTTTTCAGAAGGAACAGGCTAACACATTACCGCCACATAGGCCCTATGACTGTCAGATTGACCTGATACCTGGCGCACAGGTTCCTTGTGGTCGAATGTATGCACTTCCGGAAACTGAAAATCTCCACTTGAAGTCCTACCTAGATCAATACCTGGCTAATGGGTTTATCCGCCCGTCAAAGTCACCGGCAGCCTCTCCCTTATTCTTCGTACCCAAGAAGGAAGGAGATTTGAGAACTTGCATCTATTACCGCTCACTTAATCAAATCACAGTAAAAAAACGCTACCCTTTGCCCCTTAACCCGGAACTGTTGGACAAAGTCAAGGATGCCCGAATCTACACCAAACTAGACCTCAGAGGAACATACCACCTTGTACGTGTTAAGAAAGGGGATGAATAGAAAACCGCGTTTCGCACCAAGTATGGCCTTTTACGAATAAAAGGTAATGCCTTTCGGGCTGTGCAACGCTCCCGCAGCATTCCAATACTTCATGAATGATGTATTACGGGAATTAATCGATGTTTGTGCCCTGGTCATATTGATGACATCCTGGTGTATTCCCCCTCTGAAAGAGATCATGTGTAACTTGTTCGCTCAGTCCTTGCAAAACTTTGCCAGCACAAACTGTACGCTAAACTCGAGAAATGCTCCTTCCATTTCACCGAAGTTGAGTTCCTCGGTTTTGTTCTCTCGCCAAAGTGAGTCAAGATGGATTTACACAAAGTAGATGCCATCCTTAATTGGCTGTCACCTTCTTCACTTAAAGGAACCCAAAGCATGCTCGGCTTTGCACATTATTATTGCCGATTTATTCCAGATTTCTCACGGCTAGTCCACCCAATCACACCGTTACTGAGAAAAAACAACAAAAAATTCCAATGGACTGAAGAGGCGGAACAGGCCTTTCAAGAACTCCAAGAAAAGATTCACTTCCGTGCCAATTTTACGACATCCTCGTCCTGATCTCCCCTATGTAGTGGAAATTGATGCTTCCAGCGTAGCTATGGGTGCAGTTCTCTCTCAAAGAGATCCAGAGACAGGCCAATTACACCCCGTGGCCTTTTGGTCACGTAAATTCTCACCACCAGAACTTAACTATGCAATTACAGACAAAGAATTGTTGGCAATAAAATCAGCCTTCAAAGCCTGGCGGCAGTATCTATTAGGTGCCAGACATACCATCACAGTAATCACAGATCACCGAAACCTTCAATACCTAAAGTCAGCAAAAGCCCAATCGTCACAACAGTTGCGGTGGGCTCTATTCTTCGCAGAATACGATTACGTAATAATATACCGAACTGGAGTTCGGAAGGGAAGGCTGATGCCTTGTCTCGTATGGGTGTTGAAGAAAAAACTAACAGTACCCTGGACCCTGTTGCCATCATCCCAAGTGATAAACTACTGGGACTCACCACCACATTGACTCTGAGTGAACTTCAAGATAAGATTCGAACCTTAATGAACCCCGAGATCTTGGAGAAATGGAATTCCCAAAATGAACATCACACGGTTCTGGATGGATTACCCTACTTCAAGGAACGACTATATCTACCAAGTAAAGATCTGAAAGAATTGGTCATGTCTGGTTATCACGATTCCCTGATCGAAGGCCATCCCAGAATTGCTAAGACTCTGGCCAAGGTTAAACGGAATTATTGATGGCCAACCTGGCGTAAGGACATTGCTCGATTTGTTCTATCCTGTGGGATATGTGCACAGAATAAATCACAAAAACAGAAACCAGCTGGCCTCCTACAACCACTGGATATTCCACCGGCTCCCTGGCATACTCTTTCTCTCGATTTTATTACGGACTTACCTCCCTTTCAAGGTTTTAATACCATTTTGGTGGTTATAGACCTGTTCTCTAAAATGGCACATTTCATTTCATTCAAAGGACTTGCTAACACTAACGTCTGGCAAAAGCATTTCGTGAACAGATTATAAAACTGCAAGGTTTCCCCTCATCCTAATCACAGATCGTGGAAGCCAATATGTATCCAACTTCTGGAGGAAAGTTGGCACAAATCGATGTTCGATTATCCACTAGCCATCACCCCCAAACGGACTGACAAACAGAAAGAATAAACCAGACATTAGAACAGTATCTACATTGCATGCTGCATCAAGTGGAAGAGAATTGGAAAGACTTGTTGTGGATAGCGGAATACGCATACAATAACTCCAGACACACCAGTACGGGACAAAGCCTGTTCTACACAATGGGGGTCATTACGACCCAGGCGTTAACCATGGCGCTATTAGCGCCATGGTTGATGCCGGTATTTTACCGATTGCGCCATAGTAGATGGCGGAATTACCGCCCCATTCAAAGGTTGGCGGGGCAGTAATTCCCCATTCACCATTGGCTCTTCCCCATTCCCATTTTTGCCCCCATAGGGCTCAATGGTAATGGGGAAGGCGGTAATTACGGTACTGCAAATTGCGTTACCGTAATTACCTCGAAAGTCCCTTTGCGGGTTCCTTCCTTAACGGCTGGTAAAACCAGCCGTTGAGGTAGGCACCCGCAAAAGGACCTCGTAATTTGGCGGTAAGGGGTTAACGGCGCTGCCACCTTTTACGGCGCCGTTAACCCCTTACCGCCTGGGTCGTGATGAGGCCCAATATATGGAAGACATCCACGTACCTCTGAACTAGACTCCCCCACGACCTTGGAAATGCCAGCGGTAAAGACACTACACACAAGCATAACCCAAGCCTTCAAAAGGGCAAATGAACATTTACTGCAAGCCAAAGACGGACAAAAATAATTCTCGGACCGGCATCGAAAGAAAGCTCCTGATTACCAAGTTGGAGACGAAGTCTGGTTGGCATCAAAACATGTGCTCATAAAAGTTACCCAGACCTTTCGTCCAAGGTATCTAGGACCTTATACCATCGAATCGGTGATAAATCCGGTGGCCGTCAAGTTAGTCTTACCTTACTTACTTACTCATCCTTATTGACACTAGGGGCTTAAGTACGAGTCAATGTCCTGGCTAACTGTAAGTTTTGATGTTTGCTATTCCAATTGCTCCTTTAATTACTATCTGCTTTGGCAACTGTATTACTAATCTGAAAGACTCTGAGCGCTGCATTTTTCGTTGCGTCTCACGGGTGCTTCATGTATCTGTGCCTCTCATTGCGCTGTGATGGTTGATGCCCCATGCCCGACCTCGATCCTTGCTTGTAACCTTGAACTGTCCGCTGTATAGCAGAACTACTGTGCCACTTGCGGTCGGGCCTACATTTGACTGTCTGCGCATGCACCTCTCCAGCCTAATTATACTGTACTATGCATATTGCGTAGTTGCCACCCCCTGCCTGGACATACTTCCTTGCTTATATTAAGTTATACAATGTGTATTGATTGTGTGTATTGTGTATGCCTGTGCATAATCCCTTTCTTATATTAAGTTATACAATGTGTACTACTCGTCAATGCCCCACTGAGCGGCTGTCAGTCACGGCATAAGCATTCACACTAAGTTTCTCAATGTGACGGCACTGTGCCTCTTGAGGTCGGTCACCACTCTAGTCGTCTCCCATGTGCCTTACCACCCATTGTCGTATCGCCCCCTGTTTAGTCTGGTCGCCGTGCCTTAGCCGTACATTAGCTACATTAGCCTTAGCCTTGTTGCACATGCACCTTGCCAGCATATTTGATCCGTATCTACTGTGCTCTTGGTCGGTTGCCATTCTTGCCTCAGCATCCACACTAGGACAGTCAATACGCTACAGCCTGCGTACCCTGCCTCTAGCGGTAGGTCGACACTTTTCAACGTTAAATACATGCCATGCTACCCATTATTGCTCCTGCTATGCTCAACGTGTTCACTGTGCACTCTGATGCGCTTGCTGCAGTCTGATAACTAACTGATTTGCATTCACTATGCCAGACGATGCTTGTGAACTGTACCCTACTTTGCTCATTGCGCGCCCATAGGTTGCCTTCTCTATGCCAGTTGCTACCCCTGTGCACCAGCCCATCCTGAATCCTACGGCTCTCTTCTACCCTATAGATTCTGACACATGTTTTCGGTTTGTTAACCCTCTGCCCACCTTGGTTTCACGCTACCACTTACTGAGTATCTAAAATGCACAGTACTGGTGCTACCCACCATCACCTTTTGTTCACATATGCTACTGCACCTAAGCATACACACTTGCCTAGTTTACACCCGGCTGCTTACCTGTCGGTCACGCTGCAGGTTTTAATCTGGTCCCTGCTCTGTTCCAGTAGCACACTGCTTAACGCCCTGCCCGCACTCTTTCACAGTGCCACATCGTCTCCCAAACCACAGTTCGTACCTACCATGACAGATCCCAATCCTTATCTAAACGAGCCAGCCCTTTGGTTACGTCATTTCGCTACCAAACCTACCCCCAACCAACCTTGCCCTACATCCTCCAGAAATTTGAGGCTCGGCTCGCGCCTGCACCACCCTCATCGCCAGCAATCTCCAACAATTAACAACTCAACCACACCTGCCCTCCAAAACATTGTGCGGGGCTCAGACATTCAGAACCCGGCTGCTATCTCACTATCCCTTCTACACCATGCATACTCCGCCGCCAATTGCACAATATTGCCTTACCACCCTTCATCTACCTTGCCCTATCCACCCAGCCTACCATGTGCTCCATCAGTCAGAAATCAAAGATTAGCCTTAAGATGTCGTCACTGGTCATACCACCAGAACAACCTTGCGACTGACAAAATGTCCAACTCTGGCAAAAACAATACCATAGTACACGCGACTCCGATAGCTGACAGTGCATCCCATGCACATGACACCTCGATCTCTAATATCAAAGGTGCACTCATCAATGCACGCTCCATCCCGGCGCATGCTCTAGATATTGCAGATCTCATTGTCACTGAAAACCTCGACTTTCTTGCAATCACAGAAACCTGGCTGCATGCAGCCTCTGGTCCCACCTTGAACCTGGCCATTCCTGACAACTACTCAATCATCAGGTGTGACAGAGACACTAGCCAAACTAAGGGCGGGGGACTGGCCTTCATATTTAAGAGCTCGCTTAACATCAGAGCTGCCAATAGCCTTAAGCTGCCCTCAGCGAAACTACTGTCCATTAAACTACCTATCACACCCAACCAAACGCCCACAGTACATCTTATCTACAGCCCCCCCCCAGACCTATCTCTTCATTTGTAGAAGACATATCCTCTATCCTAGCTTCTACTACTAAGCCTGACTCTCAAATTATTATTTTGGGTGACCTTAATCTAGGCTACCAGGATAAGAATGACCCCAAAGCCACCGACCTAGAAAATGTCCTTGCCGACTTTGGCCTTACCCAACATGTTAATGAGCCTACCCACATCAAAGGTCGCACTCTAGACTGGGTTTCTGACATCAACTGTGCACTTAGCGTCACTTCTGTGTCGCCTGCGCTTGGTCCCATCACCACAAAATATCTTTCTCCATTAACTCCAGTCCCCCTGTAGTTAAACCCAACCTTGCTACTCCCACATATACACGCAATAAAAAGGACATTACGGTTGAGAAACTACTCCCGCTCATCCTCCCTCTACTGAACTCGGTGTCTTCCACCTGCTCGGACCCCACAGCACTAGTTGACAGCTATAACAGCGCCATGCTTAAAGCCCTCAATACTATCGCTCCCATCAAATGGCGCAAACAAAAACCACGGCTCACACCTTACTTATGTGACCTACGTAAAGAAAAAAGGAAAGCTGAGGCTCACTGGAAAAGCGTACCCTCGCTAATCAACAAAAGTAACCTTCTGTCAGCCTCACTGACCTACAAAGAAGCTATCCTAGCTGCAAAAAAGGAAGTGTACAACAAAAGGCTAATTCAAGCCCAATCAAACACCAATGAACTCTTCAAGATCCTCAAGGAACTTAAATCTCCTATTGCCCCACTTGATACGTGTATCCCTGAGTGGTGCGCTAATATTCAAAAAGCATTGCTAGACAAAATTGCCCTGCTCCACACCAAAATCAATGCAAAAAAAGCCTCCTTTCTGACTCAACTGGCAACCCCATGCTCTACAAAACCCCCGCACCTAAACACGCCTTTAAACCGTTGCGTTTCGCACCTCTCACCATCAAGGAAGTTGAAAATATCATTACAAAGCTCAAGCCCTCCAACTGCCAAGGTGACGCTTTCCCAGCTCCAATCATAAAGGAAGCTGCACATGATCTCGCCCCATTCATTACTTCATTCATTAACGCATTCATTTGAATCGGGAACTGTACCCGACAACCTCAAGGATGCCTGGGTCATCCCATTAATCAAAAAACCTAATCTTGACCCCAGTAATCCTTCTAACTACAGGCCCATCACCACGGTACCCTACCTTCTCAAAATTCTCGACCAAGCAGCCTATCTCCAAATCCAGGATTACCTCGAAAACAACAATCTCCTAGGGCTTAGACAAACTGGGTTCCGTCCTAGACACGGCACGGAAACTGCATTAATAGACCTAAAAACTCAAATCGAGGATCTGAAAGACAAGGGCAAACAGGTGCTCCTGCTCCTTCTTGACCTCTCAGCAGCCTTTGATCCGGTCGATCATCAAATCCTCTGTCACCACCTTAGGATTGCTGCTCACTTCTCTGAGGCTTCCATATCGTGGATCAGCTCCTTCTTATCAAACAGAACCAAGAGGGTCTTCTCTCCCCTCGTTGCTGCCGATCCAGCCCACGTCCCGTGCGGAGTCCCACAAGGATCCTGCGGATCTCCCACACTTTACAACGTCTTTACTAAACAACGCTTTGATATACTTGACTATCTGGGATTTTCTTACACTAATTATGCGGATGACACACAGATACTCATCCCTATCACTGGTGATTATGCAACAGACGCCAAAGCTCTTAACACAGTCTATACTGTCATTCAGGCCTGGATGGCTCATCATGGGCTCTGCCTTAATGATGAAAAAACAGAGCTAATCATCCTAGGCTCCCAATCTAAATTTACCAAGCTTGACCCCAAATACAACTCCTTTAGTATTGACGGGAACGACATCAAAGTCACCAACGTCACAAAAACTTTGGGAATATATCTTGACTCCACCTTATCCCTCTATAGACAAACCAACGCAGTTGTCTCGGCCTCATCCTATACCTGTAAACTGATCACAGCTTGTCGCCCATTTCTGACAACTGGCAATTGTCTGATTCTAGCCAGAACCCTTATCATGTCTAAAATCGACTATTGCAACGCCCTCTACCTAGGGACTAGTCAAGAAAACCTTGATAAACTCCAGGTTACGCAGAACAACGCCATAAGGGCAGCGCTTAACATACCCAGGCGCTCTCATATCTCCAACACTAGACGCAACTTGCACTGGCTACCTATTTCTCTTCGTATATCTCTCAAAGCACTCGTGCTTACTCACAAGGCCCAGAACAACGCAGCCCCTGCTTACCTGTCTACGTGCTTCACACAACACACAGCAGCCAGACCACTGAGATCTGCCCAGACACACACACTGGTGATCCCCAGTTTCAAACTACGGACAGCTGGTGGTGCTAGTTTTCCAGTCCTTGCAGCGAAGCTTTGGAAATCACTTGCTAACGCTCTGAGAAACGTGCCTTATTGCTATTCCTTCAAAGCTAAAACTAAACAGTGGCTACATGAACAGGATGCCTTAGCCCTTACACTACACTCCCACAGCTAACCCTACGGGACTCTGCTCATAGACTGACCTCATACTGAGATTTTCCTGAACTTTTGTATATTTGTCTAAACGTATATTGTATGTATTTATTTGCTGGAACTGTAATTATCACTTTTCTTCTCCTGTTTTTACTCTACTTTGAACACGTTGTAAATTGATTACAATGTAAATTTGTTCTCTTGTGTCTATGTTGTAACTTGTAACTGCCTCCTAAACATGCGCCCAGAAGCCCCTGGGCAAGGTGCGCACTAAAATAAAACAAATACAAATACCAAGCAAGCAAATTCATCCGGTGTTCCATGTGTCACTTGTAAAACCTGTACAACCAGGAACCCAAGTCTTAACACCACCAAAACCTGTGCTAGTTGATGGAGAGCCTGAATTTGAAGTTAAAAACCTCCTGGATGCGAAACGTACCAGATCTAAGCTATACTATTTAGTGGACTGGAAAGGGTACGGGCCTCAAGACAGAACTTGGGAACCAAATTAACATATTCACGCACCACGTCTGATTAAGAGGTTTCACCTGGATAACCCCACCAAACCCGGACCGGACGGAAATGATACCATGAAAGGGGTATAGTGCTGTCATGACCACTATGAGGGGGCACAAGTTGTGCCACAAGCAGGCTCCCACCAGAACCCTGGGGGCCTTAGAACCACTGCAAAAGGCCTCCTGGAGCCAGTCCTGGCGTCTTTGGCACCAGGCTCATATATAGGAAGGAAGGGCTGTTCAAACTAGGTCCCATTTATGTACATGGGCCTTTAAATCCAACATGGAAGCACCCACACAGTCTAGTTCTAAGAACCAGCCATGCGGTCTAGTGTTTGGGTGTGGCAGGCCTGGAACTACTTTCCCTGGTACTACTTTACCTGGGCTATATAAACCACACCCTGACTGCAGAACACGCTTCAAGTTATTCTGCAACCCGCAGCGTGACGCTCTCCGTGTCCAGCTCCTGGTCTTCAGCATCTTCCTGTAATCCTACAAGAACAAGATTATTCTGTTTTACCTGAGAAATCACCATCCAGCAGTCAGCATCTCAACTGGGCTGCAATCTGTCGAAACCAAGAGAAGAAGAAACATCACTCACCTGTGAGTACTAGCTTAAGGACTTCCAGCAAACCGCTACCACAGCTGCTGTACGAACATTGCGACCTGCAATAACGAGAAAGGGAAAAACAATATTAGAATGCGCGCTTCCAAAACATCTAATTCCATCAGTCTTACCTGAATTCCATCGCGCTACGCCACGCTTCCATCCGGAGCACCACAGCAACATCTGCAAAGGAAAAGAGACATATTCAGGTTCACTTTCAATATTAAACAACCGCACAGCGCTGTACTTACCTTAACGGATTCCGGGGGCCTGTTTTTCATCGTGCTCTCATCCTCTCGCAGCACCACAGCAGCCTGTGAGGAGAAGAAGAAGAAAACACAGGTTAGCTTTAAAAGACAATAAAGGCGCTGCGCTTCGCGCTTTCTCTTACCTAGAAAACGTGCCTCTCCATCCGGCACGCCAGCATCAAGACCTTTGCACCTGAAAAGAAGGAGATAAAGACATTAACGAATTCCCACCATAAACAGAAGACTTACAATTAAACATACTTGCCTACCAGCAGATTCGGGGTCACAGCAGGCCTGGGCCCAAGGAAGGCGTACTGCACCAGTGTACTTGCCAGCAAACGTCAAGCGCCCCTGCACAAGAAACACAGGACGGATAGCTCACCCTACAAATAACTAAGATTCATTATTCAGTACTGGGCAACTACGCATCCAGAAATCCAGATCTCAGAGCCTTCCAGACGCCCCCGGGGATATCAGGTGAGCGTAACAAAAGGAAAGATGGGTAATCTAATGACAAGTAAGGTTTTGACTTTGAACTTTAAATCCCCCAAAAATAGGGAGAGAGCCAGTGCTGTTAAAGGCTGGTTATTTCTAATTTATATTGTCCAAATACAGCGGGCAACCTCCAAATCCGGATATATGCAAATATAAAAACAAATAAATGCTGAGAAACTACTCACAAAGAGATGAAGAAGCTGAACTTCTATTTTCTGGATCCAGCACCCAGATGGAAAATGCACCAGTTGAAATAACAAAATCATTGCGCAAATTATTTTTACAACAAGGTAAATTACTGAAACAAGAATTATCACGCTGGTGGTAGATAAAAACTTTAGAAAAATATTTACAAGTAGGTCGAATACCACGTGGACTACTTATTTGTATCTTTCTGCCATTTGAAGAGGATGACATTGAGGGACTGCAAGATTGGGAAGATCTGTTGACCACTACTTCTAAAGAAATGATTCAAAGACTAATACATAACGCTAAAAAGCAACATGACAAGCTCATCAAGGATATTACTCAAATAAAGGAAGACATAGAAACACTCAATATCCCAGAAAAAACATTCAAAAACGATCAAATTTTGGACATTATAGATCATTACTCATAACAAATTAAGATAAAAAAACAGACAATTCCTACGTGACGAACTAGACTATAAATTCAAAGGAGTCTACACTTTTGATAAACGCCCAAACACAAAGACCAAACAACATCCTACAACAACTCAACCGCAAGCAACTCAACCAATAACACCACAATCATCAGACACAGATACAATAAGTGATACAGACCAAGAAGCAGTTACTCAAGCACTACTTGACAAACAACAAGCGGATCAAGCAATCCCCTCTCAACCATCAACCTCATCTTTAACTAAATCATCTTTTTAGAAGAGTTCATACAACAAAAACAAATGAGAAATTACCCCAGAGCATACATAAACAGAGGAAATAATGTGACACCAAGTCAAGGACTAAGAGAGGCAGAAGGTGGAGAGGATTCAAAAACAAAATCAGGCAAATCAAAAGTGGGAGTACAAACAAGATTCCAGAATCAACTGCCACAATGCAAAACCTAGTGGTTAACCTTACAAATAAAGATCTTTCCTCACATCTCATCATGGCATTAAATAAGGGACTACATTTTTGTCCAACAAATCAATATGACTTTTTCTACTACAGTAGACCTTTTTCAGTTCTGTAGAAAATTGAAATTAAAGAAATATTTTGCACACACTGAAATGCTGAAACAACCAACCGGCCAAAGTATACCATCTCCAGATCTGACTGTTGAACATGTGGAACAGACGGTTGACCTACCGGACCCAAATGTCTTATATACATTGGATTCTTTTGCACAAGAACAAGAAATAAGTATGGGTCTCTCAGAAACAACTCTTCTCAAACCAAAGTCTAAATTTCTACCAATATTAGCAGCATGCAACGCAATTGACATGTTCTTTAAAGCCACACAACCTGACCTACGATCCATCTATCTACAAGGAAGTTAGAAAAAGATTCACCACAACCTCAATTTCCCTAAAAAAATGGCATTGCAGGAATTACAGGCAGACAAGAACACTATAGTTAAAACATCAGACAAAGGAGGGAACATCAAACTCCTGAGAACGGAAGATTACATAAAGATAGCAATGAACACCTTGAAGATATCAAATGTTACGAGAAACTACAGAAAAACCCAATTCCACAACTACAAGAAGATTGGAAGATTATGAGTCAAAATTGGAGCGATAACAGATTATTAACAGATGAAGAACACCTGTACATGAGCATATATTTCCCCATCATCTCCACAATCTACTTTGTACCCAAAATCCATAAAACATTCACAGATCTACCACCATGCCAGCCCATCATTAACAGCATTGGATCTCTCACTGAAAGAATATCCGAATACAAAGACCATCTGTTAGGGAGAATTCTCATTTCATGGCTAATTTCCCTTACCTATAGAGTTCCCCCAGCAGCTTTGCTGTATTTGAAGGGTTTGTTTCTTTTTACCTGCTAAGAGTGAGACTCTTTTTCCCACTCTTAGGCATTTTTGGTATGTGTGTTCTAGGCTATTTTTGTGTTTAATGCCTATGGGATCTTTTCTCTCACCCATAGGAACCATCTTTATGCACATGTGTCACACAGCACCCTCCGAGCCG
Source organism: Ambystoma mexicanum (assembly GCF_040938575.1). Taxonomy (NCBI): domain Eukaryota; kingdom Metazoa; phylum Chordata; class Amphibia; order Caudata; family Ambystomatidae; genus Ambystoma; species Ambystoma mexicanum. The sequence continues at coordinate 302,992,049 of NC_090927.1, read as the reverse complement.
TGACACAGGGGTGTCGTAGCGACCCCCAAACATAGACTCCATACCCTGGGACTGATTACTGTCTCCCAGGGCATGTAAAGTACCCATTGACTTTACTAGTCGATAAGCAACAATATTTTTATTTTCAATAAGCAACTTTACAAACAGACCCAAGGAACCGCCTTGGGTGCCAAGTTTGCCCCATTGTATGCCAACCTTTACATGGGGCATTACGAACTTGAGCACGCATGGAAACACCAAGCATTCAGAAAGAACAACAATGAGATTTTCTGGGGGCAATACATTGATGACATTATTATGATTTGAATGGCACCTTACCACAATTGCATGATTACTTTATTTATCTTAACAATAACACATATAATTTAAAACTCACTACACAACACAGCCAATCACACATCAACTTTTTGGATCTTAACCTTTACATCCAAGCAAACATGATCCACACCACCTTGTATATTAAACCAACTTCGGTCAACAATATATTACACGCAACCAGCATTCACCCCACCCATGTCATCCAAAACATACCTTATAGAGAAATGCTGAGAGTCAAGCGAAACTGTACTACCAAAGAAGAATTTGAGAAACATGTGTCTAACACCATGCAAAACTTCAGAAAATGAGGATACAGTCAGAATCTTTTAAAAAAGAGTTATCACAAAACCTTAACCAAGACCACAGAGCATCTTCTACAGGATACAACACACACGCATGCAAAAGCCAGTCAACAAAAAAAATAATTCATCAAAACCTACAGTACAAACACTAACATCATCAAAAAAATACTTGTAAAAAACTGGAACATACTGAAAGTGGACTCCGATCTTCAGAACATGCTGGATGACTATCCTAATATCACTTTTCTAAAAACAAAACATTTGAAAGACAAGTTAAGTCCATCTTACCTCCAGTACAAAAAAATCACAACCAGTGATGACAGAACCGATGTGGCTACAACCACCACTACAGGGCAACTACAAATGTGGCCAATGCCAAGTTTGCAAATATTCAGAAAACGCCAAAACCACTATTCAAATACCTAATGGAACACAAGCAGCAATCAAGCAACTGATTAATTGCAACAGCAAAAATGTGATCTATGCTATAAAATATGTATGCAATCGACATTATATAGGCAGTACCATCAGGACATTAAAAACCAGGATTGGAGGACACATCACAGCCATCATCAAACAAGACCTAAGATCGCCATTTGCTACACACTTTCAAGAACAACACAATCGGGAACAACTTTCTCATCTAACATTCTTTGGAATAGAAAGGGTATCCCTCCTGTCAGGTCCTCACTCCTCTTGACAGGCGCAGAAGCAGCACAAACGCCTCCCTCCCCATTGAGTCTTGGCACCTGGGAAATTGACACCGCAGGCCTCCGCAACCCTCTGGGGAAAGAGGGTTAGGATCCGTCGAGTGGATGGGTAGAGGGAGTTCAGGATGACCGGAGAGAGGTTCGGGAAATAACAGTGGATGGGTAGGGGGAATTTAGGGTAACGTACTCCTCGACTCCTGTGCCGATCTTGCAGGTAATCGTTTGAAGGTACACCGCCCTCTCACACATTCACATCCTAGTGTCACACACTCAGCTCAGAGATTAATCTTTGGAAGGCTTTTGTATTGGAGCCTCTAACCAATAATCACCATTTGCTCTGGTGTTACGTTTGGTTTCACAATGCTTGCCTAATAAATCATGAATGGTATGCAAATCACAAGTACCCCACATTAACCCATGTGCAGGCAGCAAACAAATAACATGCGCGCAAAGTGCTAAAACACTTAGCTCTGGCTTCTGCGTGAGTTCGAGGTCCTTTGGCCTTTTCGTGTTGACGGGCTGTGATACGTCTCACCGGATCCGATTCAACAACAGGCTGTGAATAGTAAAACAAAGTCAATGCACGTACGTGCGAAAAAGCCGTTCCTTAAGAACGTTCCCTGCGGAGTTTAAAAGTATTAAGTGGTGCGGTTACTTCACCGCCTAGCCCACTCCAATTTAGGGTTAGTATTCATGCTCTGCATGCAACTAGCAATCAGGTTTTCCCGTGCTTTAAATCAGCCTAGGAACTTAGGTCTTGTAGCGGGTAGCGCGTCTCCCTCCAACAGAATGAATCAGCTTGCTCTAGATAAAACGTGTACTTAGCTTTTCATGTACGCGGGGCCGGGGATGTAGCAGGCGGGCGGCGCCCCGCGTAGGCGTGCCTCCTGGAGCTCGGGAAGAACACGTCCTCTCTTGCCGGTGACCAGGATTGCGAGCGGTGCTTCTTGGGCGCGGCTCGCGCATGCGCAGTAGCGCACGTGTGTTCCTGTTGCTCCCAGCAGGGCCGTGAAGCACACGGCCTGCTGGGAGATGTAGTTTCCGGGCGGTTCTCCATCCTTGGGCCTTCTTCCTGTAAAAAGGATGGAGAACACGCCTGGACAAGCTGCTGGCACCACCAAAAGCCCTCTTATCTCCTCCCAGGCCCCCCACAACACTGCCAATAGCTCCAGCCCTGACAGTACTCCCCCTCCCTCCAGCAGGCCCTGGTTTAGCAGGGTTTAACAGGTGAAACTGGCGGAGGAGTCGAGGAGCATGAACATTACCTGCGGGCTCCCAAGAGCGATCTTCTGGGCCGTACCCTTTCCAGTCCATCAAATACCATAGGAACCCCTGCCTCCGGCGTGAATCCAGGATATTGTGCACTTCGTATTCTGGGACGCCATCTATTAAGATAGGTGGGGGTCTTTTGGATCTTATGGAGGCTGGGGCTGGTTTTAACAAAGAGATGTGAATCACTGGGTGTATCTTCATGGATGAGGGTAGGATTAGTTTCAATGCCACAGGACCAACCAGAGCCTCAATTGGGAATGGACCAATGAAACGGGGGCAGAACTTGCGAGAACCTTGTATATGTAAATTGCGTGTCGAAAGCCACACTTGATCCCCCACCTCATATTGTGGACCTGATCTTCTTTTCTTGTCAGCATGATGTTTATAAGCTGCTTTGGCGAGATTTAAGTTGTGCTGTGCAGTTTGCCAGACGTACTCCAACTGTTTCTGCCTCTCACAGACTGCGGGTACCTTGGGTATTGATCCCTGAGGCACAGGCTGAAAGCGGGGATGATAGCCGTAGGCACAATAAAACGGGGTAACCTTGGTTGACGCATGTACTGCGTTGTTGTAAGCTAATTCGGCCAGCCAAATCACTTCTGCCCATTCGTTTTCTTTTCCTTGTGTTAGGCACCGCAAATACTGTTCCAAAGTTTGGTTTAGTCTCTCGGATTGACCATCGGTTTCTGGGTGGTAGCTAGTAGACAACCGAATCTCTATTCCTACAGATTTGCAAAACGCTTGCCAGAATCGTGAAGTGAACTGGGGTCCCCGATCTGAAACTATCCCATAAGGTAGGCTGTGGAGTCGTACCACATGTTGTAGAAATAAGTTCGCTATTGTGCTGGCGGTGGGAGTGCCCTTGCATGGTATAAAACGAGCCATCTTGGTTAAATAGTCCACCACAACCAGGATAGCTGAAAATCCTTGACTAGGTGGCAGATCAACAATTAAATCCAAAGACACTGTATGCCACGGTGCTGGAGGAGTAGGAAGGGGTTGCAATGTACCCGCAGGTTTCTTGTGTTCGGTCTTATTTCTCAAACAAGTTTCACATCCTGATATGTATTGTTGCACATCCTTTTGTAAGCTAGGCCACCAGAAATGGCGCATGAGTAGCTCCTTGGTTTTCAGTGCTCCAGGATGTCCCACGAAAGGAGAGTCATGGCACCACTTAATAGCTTGTTGTCAAAGTGGTATAGTAGGCAAGTATAGTGCAGACTTGTAAAATGGCAATCCTTCCTTGATGGTCAGCTCTTGACCTCCACTAGCCCATCGTACCAGATCCTGTGCAGACATAGCTTTCCAAATTTTTTCAAATATGATGTCTACCACCACACTTCCCACTACGCGGATTGGGTCCACAATTGGTTTTGGCTCTTCTAAGTTTTTTGACAGAATTGAATTTGACTCTGGATACCGAGATAGTATATCCGCCTTCCGATTTTCCACTCCAGGTCGATATGTGACGACGAAGTCATATTCTGAGAACTGCAAAGCCCATCTAAGTTGTCTCGGACTAAGGGCTCTGGCGGATTTCAAGAATTGTAAATTTCGATGATCAGTATAGGTGGTGATTGGATGGCGAGCTCCCATGAGGTAATGACGCCACTCGTCGAAGGCTACTTTAATAGCTAACAACTCCTTATCTGCAATTACGTAATTTTGTTCAGCTGGTAGTAATGTTTGTGAATAATAAGCAACTGGATGTAATTGTCCAGTACTGTCTCGCTGCGACAGGATAGCACCCAACGCATAACTAGATGCGCCAGTTTCTATGATATAAGGCTTAGCAGGGTCTGGATGCTGCAGGACAGGCGCTGTCACAAATGCTTCTTTCAAGACTTGGAAACTAGCTTCGGCCTTTTCGTTCCACTGGAATGGAACACCTTTTTGCAACAATTGAGTGATGGGTTGTACCTTCTTAGCGAAACCTTCGATAAACCGGCGGTAGAAATTGGCAAATCCCAATACTGTCTGCACATCTTTCACGGAACCTGGGGAGGGCCAGTTGGCAATGGCCTGCACTTTCTTTTGATCCATGGTGATTCCTTGAGGTGATAAGATAAATCCTAAAAACTCAGCTGTGGTTTGGTGAAATTGGCATTTCTCAAGTTTCGCATACAACTTATGTTCACGCAACCTCTGTAAAACAGCCTTCACATGACCCTGATGTTCCGCAGCATTGTGAGAATAGATTAGGATGTCGTCGATGTATACGATGGCAAAAACATCTAGATAACCCCGTAACACCTCATCTAAGAAGTATTGAAATGCTGCAGGGGCATTACACAGCCCAAAGGGCATGACCTGATATTCGTACAGGCCGAACTTGGTCCGAAAGGCTGTTTTCCATTTGTCGCCCTCTCTGACGCGTACTAAATGATACGCGCCTCGCAAATCTAACTTCGTGTATATAGTGGTTCCCCGTACCTGGTCTAATAACACGGGAATCAGAGGCAGCGGGTATCGGTTCTTGATGGTGATGCGGTTGATCGCCCTATAATCAATACAAGTTCTTAGGTCTCCGTTTTTTTTTGGTATGAAGAACAAAGGAGAGGATACAGGGGATGTTGAATGCCGTATGAAACGGTTTGCCAGGTTGGTTTCGATGTACTCCTTCAGGTGTTCGTTCTCGGCTTCGGTGAGTGCATAAATCCTACTACAAGGTAGCACCGCACCCGCTTCCAAGTCTATGCGACAGTCAAAAGGCCTGTGTTGTGGTAAGGTCTCGGCGGCCACCTTACTGAAGACATCCCGATACTCCTCATATTCCTCAGGTAGAACTACATCAGTACTGCCTCCTATGAAATGGGGACAACTTTCCTCCATGCTACAACTAGCCTGACAATACTCCGAGGAGAACTGTAGCGTTCCTGTGATCCAATCCACGACTGGATTATGGAGTCGTAGCCACGCTAAACCCAAAATGAACCCAAATTGAGGTGCCGTGATCACATCGAACTCGATGATCTCTCGATGTCTTTTTCCGCACTCGAGCTCCATGGGTTGCGTGTGTTGGGTGATTGGGCGTGAAACCAATGGCGATCCGTCCACTGACTTTACTGGTTCTGGCTGTTTCTTAGTTCTCAATGGAAGTCCTAGTCTTCTCGCTACTTGGTAATCCACGAAATTACCCGTGGCCCCGGAGTCGACCATTAGCGACACTGGTATACGTTTTCCTTGCACATTTAGATGACCGGCCAGCATTATGTGAACAGACGGAGTATGATGTACGTTTGCTAGCACCTTTGGGGTATCTTCAGCTCTGCTCGCCCTCACCCCCTTCATAGACGAGCTGCCGCGTTTCCCGACGAGATTCCTTTGATGGGTGGTTTATTTGTACATTCTCGGACAAAGTGGCCCGATTTACCACAATAGAGACATAATTTGTCTCTTCTTCTTCTCTCCTTCTCCTCTTTAGTCAAAGGGCCTCGTACAGTTCCGATCTGCATCGGTTCTTCGGTTCCTTTTTCTGACACCTTGTTGGGCTTTTGTTGATCTAGCCGGACCATAGGTTTATTGTCACATTTACGACGGTCCTGGCGACGTTCACTTTGTCTCTGGTCTAATCGTAGTGCCAGATCAATCATGGTAGAACAGTCTTCAGGCTGGGGGTCGACCTCTGCCACCAAATCCTTCAGCTCCTCTCTTAGACCCTGATAAAACAGGGCCATTCTTTTCTCCTGAGGCCAATCGGTCTCTACTGCTAACCGATTAAAGGCTGTCACATACGTCACCAAGTCCTTGCTTCCTTGTCTAAGCTGCAACAACTCCCGATCCTTAAGCAAGGTCGCAGCCCTGCGGTTGAATATTTTACCAAACTCTTCTAAAAATGTATCCCAGCTGTAAAACAAGGCATCGTCCTTGCGAACCAAAGGTGTCGCCCATGAAGCTGCATCTCCCGTCAGGTAGGATATCACGAATGCGGTATGAGATTGAGCAGTTCTGAACACTATGGGTTTGGTCAAAAAATGTAATTGGCACTGCATGATGAACTGGTCAAAGTTCTGCGGGTCCCCATGATACCCCTCAGGGGCAGCAAGTGGCAAAGTTGGCTCCATGGCTACCTGTACTTGTACTGGAGTTGGTGGGGGTTGTCTAGGCAAAGGCGTTGCTTGGGCCTGGGTCTGGATAGTCAGGGTATGAACTTGGCCTTCTAGATTCTGGTAATCCTGCCTGGTTGCCGCTAATTCGGCTTTCAAGTCTTGGAGAAGGGCTCCTACGTCCGCCATTATTGCGCTGCCTGGGCGCCAGAAGATACGTGGGCTCGCAATTCTGTCAGGTCCTCACTCCTCTTGACAGGCGCAGAAGCAGCACAAACACCTCCCTTCCCATTGAGTCTTGGCACCTGGGAAATTGACACCGCAGGCCTCCGCAACCCTCTGGGGAAAGAGGGTTAGGGTCCGTCGAGTGGATGGGTAGAGGCAGTTCAGGATGACCGGAGAGAGGTTCGGGAAATAACAGTGGATGGGTAGGGGGAAATTAGGGTAACGTACTCCTCGACTCCTGTGCCGATCTTGCAGGTAATCGTTTGAAGGTACACCGCCCTCTCACACATTCACATCCTAGTATCACACACTCAGCTCAGAGATTAATCTTTGGAAGGCTTTTGTATTGGAGCCTCTAACCAATAATCACCATTTGCTCTGGTGTTACGTTTGGTTTCACAACGCTTGCCTAATAAATCATGAATGGTATGCAAATCACAAGTACCCCACATTAACCCATGTGCAGGCAGCAAACAAATAACATGCACTCAAAGTGCTAAAACACTTAGCTCTGGCTTCTGCGTGAGTTCGAGGTCCTTTGGCCTTTTCATGTTGACGGGCTGTGATACGTCTCACCGGATCCGATTCAACAACAGGCTGTGAATAGTAAAACAAAGTCAATGCACGTGCGTGTGAAAAAGTCGTTCCTTAAGAACGTTCCCTGCGGAGTTTAAGATAGTTAAGTGGTGCGGTTACTTCACCGCCTAGCCCACTCCAACTTAGGGTTAGTATTCATGCTCTGCATGCAACTAGCAATCAGGTTTTCCCGTGCTTTAAATCAGCCTAGGAACTTAAGTCTTGTAGCGCGTCTCCCTCCAACAGAATGAATCAGCTTGCTCTAGATAAAACGTGTACTTAGCTTTTCATGTACGCGGGGACGGGGATGTAACAGGCGGGCGGTGCCCCGCGTAGGCATGCCTCCTGGAGCTCGGGAAGAAGACGTCCTCTCTTGCCGGTGACCAGGATTGCGAGCGGTGCTTCTTGGGCGCGGCTCGCACATGCGCAGTAGCGCGCGTGTGTTCCTGTTGCTCCCAGCAGGGCCATGAAGCACATGGCCTGCTGGGAGATGTAGTTTCCGGGCGGTTCTCCATCCTTGGGCCTTCTTCCTGTAAAAAGGATGGAGAACACACCTGGACAAGCTGCTGGCACCACCAAAAGCCCTCTTATCGCCTCCCAGGCCCCCCACAACACTGCCAATAGCTCCAGCCCTGACACCTCCCACCTAGAGGTAGAAATCTAGAAAAACTTGAGAAAATGAGAAGCAAATTGGATTTGCACTATGGATACGTACTACTCCGGTCTCAACACAGACCAGGAGCTATACCACTTTCTATGAAGGATACCATTATTACTGCATTATTTTATATTGTTCTTTACTCAGTCTGACAGTCTCTTCACTCTTAAAAATGTATCATGATTATCTTATCAATCTTTAACAATGTATCATGATTATCTTATCAATCTATGCAATGAATCCTTATGACTACTAGTCTAGCTTGAGCGATCATTCAAAACAAACCATTTTCAGCTTCTCAGCCTGTTCATAAGAAATTTCTATCACATTTACAAATGTTTCTTGTATACATTATAACCAAGACAAACCACGTTTTCCACCCAAAAAAGCAATCTACAAATATATTTAGTAATCAGACTTTCTTCAATGTAAGTAGTAATATTAGAGATGCAATAATTCGCCAGGTTCGTCTTCCCGAACTAAAATGGCTATCATACGTAAACAAAGCGTGATGCCATCACGCACGTATACGCGATGATGTCACAGTATGACATAAATAGCGGACATCTTGTTGTAGAGATCATTACTGCAATCGTACCATTGGAACAGAGCGTCTGAAGACCAAGTTATCTATTTTTCAGGTAAGCTCAGAATTCTAGCTATAACCCCTTTTTTACCTACCTTACTATGGTTAATCTAATGATGAGTAAGGTTCCCAGCAATTAATGACCACACTCTACTTAAGGTGCATATTATATGTTTCCAATTCTAGGGAAACTTTATGACCCAATAGCATCATTCATTATATCATTCAATTGGAGCCACAAGCATCCAACTTTTTTTCCAAACAGCCACCTAATTGTAAGTAAAATAATGTTCTCACATTTTGGCATTTAATATACATTGCTCAGAGACCATGAAAATTGGACTTTATTCTTGTTGTGACTTGGTTTTTGGATTCAAGTAAACTTTCTATCAACAATATAATAATATTGTATAAAACACAATAATAATATTGTAATAACACAACAAAGAGATGACAACAATGGACTAAATTGAGCAAATGCATTTACATTTTCTACATTTAAAACTGTACCTCCTGAAGAACCTCTAGACAAAAATAGCAGAGAAACACGTGTTGGGGAGCAGGCAACAATGTCAAATATACAATAAATATCTATGGGAGCATAAGACAAGGTTGAAGGGAAAAAGGCAAACTTTAGTCATATTATATTTTGAATGCAGTGAATCTGAACAAAAGAAACTTTTTCTTTTTCTGTTTGAAAGAAGATAATTAAAGAGTTTACTAATTCACCATTGTGATATCATCAATAAATATACAAGATTCAAGCAACCTTTCAAGACAATTATATTCCTTTTCATTGTGAAGTGTTCATTGAATTACCAAGGTGAAAGTGCAACTTTGGACTTTTTCCAACAAAAAGAAAGGGAAGAAGCAAGAGAAGACAAATACCTCTTATTCTGCGTAGTTGTGGAAGAGAAGAATAAACCAGGGGAAGGGAGTCACCCCCTCTAGTAGTTGTGAACATTGAAAGACTTGTGTACAGAAGGAAGAAGAAGAAACCAGGGGGAGGAAGTCCTCCCCTATCGTTGTTGCAAAGAGTGAAAGAAAGCCAGGGAAACAGGAACCCTTTCTCTGGAAACCGTGATAAGAATTGGCAAAGATCTCCTGTCCAGAAAGAGGAAAGCATCCTTCTGAACCCTCTACAGACATTATCCTTAGTTGAACATAAGTGTTAGGGACAGAAGTAGGTTTGACACGACGGTGGACTTTTATAATTTGCTGGACAGTCTCCTTCACAATAGGGATAGCTAGTTTTTTTCCCCTTTTCTTTTCATGAGAATTAAAGTGTATAACCAAAAGCATACCACCTTTTGTGTTGCTGCATTACCTTGGCACCCTTAAAGAACCCAGGCAAAAAGACAGGTTATAGTGTTCTGGAATACGTTTATTTTACTGTTCGAAAATAAATGTGTGATGCTATACACGTTTGTCAGGTGTGTCAAATGAATTCTTTTCGATTATCAGCTGAAATACTCTGTCAAAAGATTAACATTTTCTAAATTATGTTTTATGTTTTAGGCAAAGAATGAGAGGAGTCTTCAACAGCAGTTCTCTGGATACCAAGACCTGGGCAGACAGTCCACAAACACCCGACCTTTTCATCAATGTGGGCCACAAAAGGAAATTTCCAGTGCACAAATCACACTTCCCCGCAACTACTAAGCAAGCCTCTGCTATCCCGGGTGCCAAACTAATTGCAATATAGTCATGTCCTAGTTATTGCCTTTTCACAGTACATGGTCCCTTTGTCTCGGGTCGTTTTCCTTTTGCACGTTGACCCTACAAACCACATTTTCTGTCAGTAAGCGCTAAGAGAGCACAGCTGGGGTGGCTCAGATATAGTCAGTTGCCCATGATCACATGGCACATCTGTGAGAGGAGGCAAACATTTATGAGAAGTAATATGATGATATTGCCAGTAGGCAGTACAAAATTACAGGAATCTGTACTTTCAGTCTGCCAGAAAAGGATGTCTGCAGCATTCGCTGAAAAACCACAGTTGTATGAGGCCTTTTGCCCACCTCGGAGGAACATTGAAACCACCATGACCGCTTTAGACTATCACATAAGAAAATGTTTCAACACTTGATGATTTTTACAGCCATGTGTGTTTTGTTTTCATCTTGCATAGACTCCATACAAAAATAGTGTTCTTCTCCCTGAGTAGTACTATCCCAAAGAGGCTACACTCACATTTCTTGCCTCTTACGTCCATCGTTTTGTACAGTGGGTTTGCTCCTATTTAAAGATAGAAGACCTTACTTGATTATTTTGAGTATAGCACAATTTAAGATGTTTGTGGCGTACGTATATTTATTGAAAGCATTCATCGTGTATGAAAAAAGCACTGACGACATAACTTCAAGGCTGGCAAAGTAAAAGTATAGATAGTACAAATTGTAAAATAACTGATAAAGGTCAACACAATGATTTAAAAGTTAGTCTGTTCAAAACAATATTAGAAGAATATGTCAAATGGATAAAACATACAGAAAACCAAAATGTGGAATAGAAGCAAGGACACAGAACTCTACATAAAACCAATATACGCATTAGAACAACATATTATGATCTATACACAACTACTATTACAGAAATTGAGCAAGAATATAAAATCCTATGCTGCTCAAATGGAACTTGTGATGGGCCAGCCAAGGGGCTGCTGTGGCACGAAAAGGAAACCTGCTTGTTTTTGCATTCCTTTATTTTTCATTGATTATGTTTTAGGGGGTGTCATGAATAGGGAGGTGGTGGACTACGGTTAATTTTCAACTGAAAAGGAGAGATGTAAATAGCGGAAATCAATAAAAACATTCAGTCTACTTAACACAATAGTATAAAAAAGGTCCAACCAAACTTCTCTTTCCAACTCCCAAGGTCTAACCCAGGCACCTTCTGGTTCAAAGAGAAAAAAGGCCAAAGCCTCCCTGCCTGTGGGAGGCCTGCCTTTTGCGTTTCAGATAATCTCTGGATGGCAGTGTTGTTTTGTTTCAAGAGGTCTTCAGGACTTGCAGCTCCCCTTTACATTCTCAGGGAAAGGACAGGGTGAGAGTACCGCCTAAACCATATAAGGGGATGCTAAACAACACAAATCAGGGTTTATATAGAAGGAAAGGTGTCAGAAGGGGATATGAAGCAATCCACCGCAACCCTTGTTTAGAGGACATATTGTCCTGCGTCCCAAAGTCAATTTCCTGGTCTAAATCCTAACTCTCTTGTGCATCTGCAACCCCAGGACAGTGTCCCTTCAAGGCACTCACTGTCTCTGTGTGGGTGGTTTAGTGCCCCAACACACTGCTTTGTCTCTGCCAATGTATTGATGCAGGCCTCCATTGAGGTTTTGGCCTGTGTCATTGCTGCGGCCTTGCATTGTTTCCTGGAGAAAGAGATGACATTGACTCTGAGCAAACCCTGTTACACACCCCTCTTGCCCTAGTTAAGGCCCCATCTTGCCCTTTGTAAGACCTAAAACGTACCCCTCTTGCCCTAGACCTGTTCCCTGCTGCACTGGTTGGTACTGCTCCCCTACCAAAGTGCTTCTTCTTGAAGGTCAGGCCTCTGGGTGCAGGTTCTCAGCATGCCTCCTAATCTGTCCTGTACTTTTAACATGGCCTCTCTCATGCTGTGAGTTATCTGCCACAGCTACCTCTTTCTGCCTGACTTGTTGTCTAGTTACCCTTCATGGGTTTCCCAACACAGGCTCTGACTTGCTAACAGTCCTCTTCCTTCGTTTCTCTCACAGTCTTTTTACTTTCTCTGGAATGCCATTCTGGCACCTGCAAAATCAGCAGGGGCCTGCCTCCTTTTATACAAGTGGAGATAAGAGTAATGGGAGGACAGAGGGATTTGATTTGTGGATTGGCTGCCCCATCAGTTTCGTTTGCCATGATTGACCCATGCTTAATTGTTCCACCTCCTCCCTGTGTGTTTGTGTGGCTTTCTTTTCCTTAAATTCAGGTGTTGGGCATTCTTTCATGAGCTGGGTGGCTGGTCCACCGCTTCTCACACTTCATGCCTACAAAAGCAGTGGCCGCCATGTTGGAGTTAAGCAGAATTGTTATGATGACCTCTGGTGCTGGAGTTATTACTCGTTAGTTCTCTGGTAAATAAGATTTCCAGCTGTCAGTTTGCGCAGTGAACGTGAATACCCAGTCTGTGTGAATTTCCTTGCTTACATACGATTTGCTCTCAGCTCCCAATTAGGCACCATGCCAGGGTTTGTACACCCGATGTTTGCTGGATTGTCAAACATGATCTGCACATTAACTGACACAGAGGTCAGTGTTTGGAGAATCATTTGCTTGCCCTTAAACCTCCCAAATCTTCTTGGGGTGGATTTTCTTCAGGACATTTCCTTTGGGGCAGCCAGGGTTGACTTCAACTTGACCCTAGATCCTCTTCACTTCCTCTCAACTGGCGCATCTGTGCTTGGGAAGTATACAAATCCCGCCCTCATTTGGACAGCCAATGACCATCTGAATTGCCCGAGTGATGGCTGGGGTGGCTGTGGGGGATCCTCAGTTTACCAACTCCAGGGGTTGTATCACAGAACGGGTGGCTCTTCAAGGCTCCCAGAGATCCTCAGTCTCCACCTTTGGTGATGAAAATGTGGCATCATCTCAAGTGATTGTGTTTTGCATGTGTTGTTTTGCAAGCTGCCTTTTCTGTTGCCCAGAAAGGGGACAGCATTGCACAGTACACAAAAGCACCACAAGATTATTCAATGAGATTGGCTGACATAAATTATACCAGTGACTCACAAATTAGCCCTGATGGCAGGTCATTTTGAACCGACCAATACAAAATGTCAATGCACTGGCTAGTTGACACTATGTTGTTTTTCCACTGATAGGTTGATGAAACATTGTCAGACACTGTTGTAAAATAGTTCTGCACCAGTGCATTTTATACATATATCATTTTAAAAAAAGCAGACATCAGGATACATAAATACTTTGAAACCAGAAAACTATGCAACCTGATTAGAAGAGCATCTTGGATAAAAAGGCAAATTGGATGACATTGTGACAACTATAGTGATGGCTGAGGCAGAGCGCAACTATGTCATCAAAGATTGCTTCCCATGAAATGTGAGTGACTGACATGGATGCAGTGCATAAGGAGTTTACAAATTAGCAGTGTTCAGCAAAAACATCATCTTAATGCTCAATAACCATAGAGAGGTTTAAAGATGCTGTTAAGGCTCCAAACCTTAGGATTCTGGGGTTTCACCTCCTTCTGGAGGGAGAGGATCTCACGGCTGGGGTTGAGGAGTTCCTTGAGGGAGATGGTGCTACCTGCTGTCCATGTGAATGAGTGGATTTGCTGCTGTCTTTCTTTCTGGTTGCTCACGAGAACAGAACCGAGATAGCTGCACTGTCATTGCAGTTCTCTCATCTCCTGAAGCCACAGAGTACTTGCTGTTAAGTGACATTAGGAGGACGTCTGTTGAACTCAAGGGGCACAGCCATTGCTGTTCCCAGATATTAACAGAATGATGTAATATTGGAGACAAGCCCTGCAAGTGGTTGGAAAAAACTAGTTGGGTTTGGGACATGGAGGCCTCGGTCTTACACCCTGCCTGAGGGTTGTCCATGATGGCACAGTTCCTATCGTGAGTAGGATGCACATAACATTTTGTATCCTGTAGAGCAAAAGAGCCTTGACGTTTGAGGGGTGAGATGAGTTTTTTAGGCTATCTTTTCCCGTAAGTTCACAATTCTGCTTGAGATTCGGGAGTTAGGGGATCACACATTATTGCCGAAAGTACTGATTGCTATGGTTTTGATTATTCCTCCTCCATCCAGCATTCTTCTTTTCGGATTTGTGTGCTTTGTGATGGATACTTCCTTTTGGCAATTCAATTGGTGATATTCATAAACTTGTTCTAACTTGGTAAATGGGTGTGGCTGGGAGGCGGTAACTAACAGTTGTTGCTTTTTTTTAAGTGATTTCTGTTTCTTGGATCTGTTTTTTGCTGTCTCTGACCAGAGTTGGAAACTGTTTTTGTATCATTCAATAAAAACATTTGGACAAGCAGAGCATCTTTGCAGCCAGATATTACTAACATGTCCCCACTTGCTTCTGATACCGATGTCAGACATTGGAGATTCATTCCTGAAAAAGTAAGAACGAAGATTATGTTTTACTATTTATTTTACCATCTGTGAATTTTGGATTGTGTTAAATATTGTTTTGACTTATGAAGCTTGAGTACTATATAGTGCACACCAAAGATGGATGTAATAATGACGCTGGGGGGACAATCACTGTGTAAAATGTGAGTCTTAAAAAACCTCGAGAATTGTTTAAGACTTGGTCTGGGGATTTCAAACACAGCATGTGTGAAGTCTTTGCTGCCCTGCATTGGATGACGCCCAAGTTACCGAAGTACAGATGATTCAGGACACAACCTAGCTCATAGCCGATTCACAGCGTCCTCAAACTTCGTTATATTTGTCATTCCTGCTACACTACCAACATCTCCAGACTGAGAGTAAACATGTACTTGTTTTGTAGAAACTGAGTGCAGCCAGTTGCTTTCTCTGCGTGAACGTATTGAATGACGTGTTACGCTCTACTGCTGGGAGAATGCTGCATGTACTAAACCCCATTTCTCAATCATCGATAATTTACATTACTGGAGAGATTTCTCAGCGAGTTAATCTCAGAAAATCTATGTACAGCCTGCAGACCACATGTTTAAATCTCCTCAGGACGGACTCAGCCCTTCATCCATTCGAGGATGATACATTAAATACTATTGAAGTATGTAACAATGGGCATTAATATATTGCTTAGAATTGGGAAGAATCCAGCATGAAGTGTTATATATAGAAATGTGATACTGTCTTTATTTTCTTATTTTATAGTTTTGTATAGTGGTAACAAGGCCCAAATGGGTGTCGGAGCACTGTACAAAGAAGACAATACATCAGTGGTAGAAAGGCATACCTGTGGATATCCAGCAACATATCGTGTATCTGTCATCAGCTGTAAGATACCCTAGCTGGGGATGAAACTGTGCTTTATGAACACACCTTTTATGTTCTAGTTAGATAAATGTACACAAAACATACATTATAAAAAAGCCATATCCAGATGATGGTAGAGGTTACTAGGTCATTTATGGCACGCTCCAAAATTGGACTGTGACTTAGGAGGGCACTGGAACACAATATCAATGCAATGTGTGAATATGTGGGAGGAAGGAGCTACTGAATGACGAGGTCTTAAAGGGGACGAGCTGGAGGGGGTAGATATTCCACTAATTCTGCCTTTTCACCCATCTGATGAATTGATTTTTATTTTCAACAGCACACTCCGATATGTTCTGTACCATATTAGACAAATAAAGACACATAACATTAAACATAACATTAAAATAAATATAGATGAATAATAAACCATGTGAATGGTGAGCAGGCACTGTTCCAATACTTCACTGCATGGTGGTCATGTAGTAGGAGTCAGACGGGTTTTCAAATATTGGGGTTTAAAACCCTGCAAAGCTTTATATGCTAGAGTGGCCAACTTTGGATCCTGTAGGTGTGACTCCCCACTAGAAAGCTGACATACAATTTCAAGGCAATATGCTTTAAGCCAGGGATAATGATTTGTTCAGCAATATCATGCTGAAGACAAGCACCCCTCATTAATCAAAAGACCACTCAAAACCTGAACTCACCCCTAAAACCTGTAACGAGTAGCCAACATCTCTATTCTCACTAAACACATGGACTAACTGGTAGGTATGCAACTAGTCAGTTTTGGGAACATTATCTTAAATTATTCTATTGTGGTCCAACTGTGGATTGGCCTTTAAAGGAGGGAAATGTGTTTCTGGTGTGGACCACTCTCCTGGTAGAACACATGAAGGAAAACACATTTCCGAGTGCCTGAAAGTTGGAAGGGTCGGCAAAGCTACTATTGACTGGCTGCCATAGATGATCAGTGCCCAACAGGAGGCATCCAAAATTGTGAACTATATTGTAATAATTATATGTTACTGGTGTTAGCACCGGCAGGGTGACTGGAGCGAAGCAAAGCGGAAAGGCCGGCAGCGAGCATTGGACACGCCCCCTTTGCCTTTTTAAAGTGAGGCAGCTCCCCACGGTGGTGAAGCCCATTGGGAGATAAGGGCGCATGTGTTGGCACCTGCAGGGTTCCCGAAGGTGACTGGGGCGGAGCGAAGCAGAAAGCCCAGTAGCGAGGTAGTGACGCCTCCTTACCTTTTTTAACTGAGGCAGCACCCTGCACTGGTGAAGCCTGCAGGAAGCTAAGGCCGCATGTGGTAGCGCCTGCAGGGTGCCTAAAGGTGACTGGAGTGGAAAACCCAGCAGCGAGGCAGCAAACATTGGACACGCCCCACTTCCTTTTCAAACGGAGGCAGCTCCCAACAGTGGTGAAGCCCGCGGGGAGCTAAGGGCACAGGTTTTAGCGCCTGCGGGGTCCTTGGGGGTGACTGGAGCGAAGAGGAAAGCCCAGCAGCAAGGCAGCAAGCATTGGACAAAAAGGACATGTTTCCATAGTCCCTGCATTTTTCAGGCGGCTCTCCCGTAGGTTCAACGGAGAAGAATGATTTTTTTAAGGCATGCCATGATTTTGCGAGACATGTTCCTGTGCATTTGATATGGTTTCATGTGAAAGTGTTGGTATCCACGCATGCGCTGGAAATGCTCATGTTATTTTGATCATTAGTCAGTAGTCCACAGGTAGCATGAGGGCATCACCTCAGCAGATTAAACTGCCGCACTGAAACATGCTAGCACCAAAACATCCCCGCGCCGGACTGGTCATGCCGAACTGGCTGTGCCAAATTGGCCTGCGTCGCGGCGAACATTGGAAACGTTCCCTTTAGCTTTTTTTAACTGAGGCAGCTCCCCACAGTGGAAAAGCCTTTCGCGGAGGTACAGGCGCGTGTGTTAGCACCTGCAGGGTGTTTGCGCTTGCAGTGCGAGAGTACAAACCCCCTATTACTCATCACATATTCCAACAGAACTGCATAGAAGACACAGAAGGCATGCAGGATTAGTGGGTGATCCTATTCCCCATGAATCCTCTGCGCAGGTGGCCAGGGAAAGGCCATCGCTCTTAGATCCTGACCGTTAGGGTGTACAAGCAAGGGAGGATCCCCTGGGTGGAGGGTCTTTGGGAAGTGGGGAGGACTTGGGAGAGACATCGTACCCCCCCCCCTTTATAACCAACAACCAATCTGACCCTAACCCGACATTTATGGGCTATTGTAAACCCATTTCCCTCACTTTGCGTAAAGTAACAAATGACAGTACTGTGATGAGGAAAAGGAGACTAAGAGGAATGAACACCACACATTTTCACCACTTATATACTGGGACGAGGAAGCTGCATCCGAGCATTGGGAAGGTCAGGTACGTCTTCCTAACTATGGTCAGACAGATCTAACTGAACAGGCACACCTGCAGCCTGTTAGAAGGATACAGATATATACATTGACGGACTGGGAACACCCAGGAAGAACGAGAAGACGAGAGAACCGGGGACACCAGGAGAAGCAGGGAGGCCGGCGCAGTAGAGACCAGCAGGGGACCCGCTTTTCGTGGAAGCAGCTGTGGTGGAACTGGACACGATACCAGGATGCCAACAGACCCGGATCACATAGGACTCTGTCCGCGTCCACTGGAAAGCAGGAGAACCAGAGCAAGAAGTATCCTGCAGGCAAGCAGGGCTTGCGTTGGCTGTGTTTCCCGGCACCAGGAGCAGAGCGGAAACAGTACGAGCAGCCGGAAGAAGGAGCAGACCGCTAGTGAGTGTCGGAGGAACACGCAGATTGTATTTATTTTGTATTTATTCAATTTATAGAGCGCTTTACTCCAAAGCGCTTTACATTACAACAACAAGATACATGGAATAATTGGAAGCTTAAATGCAAAACATGAGACAAACCATTAAAACAATATACAGAACAATTAGCCTAGGTCAGTAAAAGAGAAATAGAACAGAGAAAGAGAAGAGGGAGGAGAAGATGTTAACAGGTCGGGGAAAGGAGAAGGTGAGATTTCAAGGATGAGCGGAAGGAGGGGTAAGAGGAAATGGAGCGAATTGAGAGAGGTTGAGAGTTCCAGTTTAGGGGGGCGAGGAGCTGGAAGGATCGGAAGCTGGAAGGGGCACAAGGGGGAGGGGGAACAGTAAGAAGGAAGAGATAAGCAGATCGTAGGGGGCGAGAGGGAGAGTAGAATAAGAGGAGAGAGAAAAGGTAGGGAAGGGCAAGATCATGAAGGGATTCAAAGACTAGACAAAGGAAGTTGAATTTAAGTTGAGAGTGGAAAGGAAGCCAGTCAAGATAAGAGAGCGAAGAAGAAATGGAGTCAAGAGGAGAGAGAAGGCAAAGGTTTTGGATGGCAGAGTGATAGAGGGATTTGAGAGGAGCAAGACAGGAGGCAGGGAGGCCAAAGAGGAGAGTGGAGCAGTAGAAGAGATGAGAGAAGAGATTAAGAATTTGGAAGGTGAGAGAGGAGCAGATTTTGCTAATATTGTAGAGATGGCAGCGACAGGCACAGGAGGTAAGAGAAATATGGAAGGAGAAGGAAAGGGAGGAGTCAAGGTGCAGGTCTAGATTGCAGGCGTGGTCAGAGATGAGATTGGAGGGGGGGAGAGAATGAAAGGAGGGGGAGAAGGAAGGGGAGGTGAGATGGAGGGAAAGAATAAGACTTCAGTCTTATAAGAGTTGAGGGAGAGGAATTGGGATGACATCCAGTTTTTGATGGCTGTGAGACAGGAAGAAAGATTGTGGTGGATGTCGGGTGTGAAAGACGAGAAGGATAGATAGAGCTGGGTATCATCAGCATAGAAATGGTGAGAGATACCGAAAGAAGAGATGATGGGGGCCAGAAGGGCAGTGTAAAGAGAAAAAAGGAAAGGGCCCAGTACAGAACCTAGGGGTACACCAAAGTCCAAAGGGAGAGTAAGGGAGGTACAGATACCAAGGAGCTACCGGGGAGCTCCGAAACGGACCGCAGGCAAGTGCCGGTCAATGTATTTTGAATTTCAAATTGAAAGCAAACTTGTATCTAAACACAAAACTGCATTTTGAATACTGAACTGAAAGTAAGCCTACATTTAACAACAAAAGTGCTTTTTGTGAATACCGAACTGAAAGCAACCCTATATTTAACTACCAAAGTGCATTTTGAATACTGAGCAGAAAGCAAACTTATATTTGAACTTCAAGAACAAGAATGCATTTTGACTACACAAGAGTGTTTTCTTTTCAGAATTAAACTTAAACCTTAAGCTACACAAGTAACAATTGAATTGAGAACAATTCTTCTTCAAAACATGGTAAAACCATTGATTTATTGATTGATTTGTTATTAATTATGTGCCTATACACAAGTGTTTCAAGATGCAACCAGGCAAGGGAGGGGGAAAAAGGGAGGACAAGACAAGCGATCTTACTAGACCCAGTGCCATTTAGATCGTGCAAGTGCGCAACAAGAAGTGCAGGGGAGAGAGTACTGGGAGAAGTGCACCCAGAACAGCAGGGCCCTCAGATGCAACGAAGGCTGGGACTATAGGGGGCAATCCTAGCCCGGTAGTGCAAGGTTAGACAGGCGGCTGTGCAAGGTGGGCCAGGCAACAAGTGCAGGTGGGCTGGTTTCCTGTATGACTCAGAGGACACCGAGCAGCCATTCAGTAGACCGAGCAGGAGCAAGGGAAGGTTAGCAGGGGAGAGGGAGTGAGAAAGAAGAAGAGAAAAGGAAGGTCTTGAGGAGCTTCCAGAACTTAAGGAGATCTGGCTCAAGGCGGAGAGAGGCAGGGAGGTCGTTCCAGAGGGAGGTACCTGAAGAGGAAAGAGATCTATCCCCCATTCTCTGCTTGGAGAAGTGACTCACCCGCAGAGAATTAGAAGTAGACAAGCGGAGGGCTTTAGGAGGAAGGTACTTATGAATAGAGAGTTGAAGGTAGTGAAAGAAAGCTTGTGGATGATGCAGAGGGTCGTCAACTTGATCTTTGCAGCCACCTGGAGCCAGTGGAGGGATTTCAGGGCCAGAGAGATGCAGTCCCTGGGCTTGAGGCCAAGGATAGGTCTCGCAGTCCTGTTCTGGATGAGTTGAAGAGGGCGAAAAGTAAAGTAAGGCAGATTGAGAAAGAAGCTGTTGCAGTAGTCCATCCTAGAGAGAACCAGGGCTCTGCAGACAGTGAGCTTCTGGAGGAAGGTGAGAAAAGGGAGAATACCCCTGAGAAGGAGCAGCTGGAAATTACTCTTTCTGGCAAGGTCTATGATGTGTGGAGATATGATATGATACTTTATTTATATAGCGCCTATACACAATGTGTTTCAAAGCGCTTCAAGGCAAGGGAGGGAACAAGGGAAAAAACAATTACATTCTTATAGGCCATGAAAAGTAAGGATGTGAAATTAACTATCGTACTCGGCCTGATAACATTTCAGATAGTGCAAGAGCTAAAACATAGATAAGGAAGGTAGGGGGAGAGTGGGAAGGAAATGGAAACAGACAGGCGACTACCGTACTAGGCCTGACGACATTTCTGGTAGAGCCGGAAAAAAAACAAGAGGTGAGGGAGAGGGGTGCAGAAAGGTAGGGGAGGAACAAAACAAGCGACTATCATATTAGGACTGGCGACATTTCAGATAGTGCTGGAGTCGGTTGGGGAGGAAAAAAACAGTAAAGGGAGGGAGGAGGAGACAGACGAGGTTGCTATCATACTAGGTCCAGGGACAATTCTGATAGAGTAAGTGCATAGAAGAAAGTAAGGGGAGGAGATAGGAAAAGGGAGAAGGGAAAGGATGAGAGAACAGAGAGTTAGCAGTAAAAAGAGTGGAGAAGCAAGAGGGGAGAGTGAATACAATTGCAGAAGTCAGTAGTAACACATAATGTTGCAAGCCAGGATACAAGATGAAGATGGGAACAGCATGATTGAGGGCCACCATGAGTACAAGATGCAAAAGAAGTTCAGCATGAGAGTTGAGAAAGGGTGACGCACCATGAATGAATGAAGTCCATAAAAGTCAAATCCAGCATTGTCCACAAGACGATGATTGTGAAACCAGAATGTATCAGGACAGACTCCTGCAGAAGTAGGCTTGAGTGGGGTGAGAGGGGAGCAGGGTAGAAGAATCGAGCAAAACAGACAACA
Organism: Ambystoma mexicanum; assembly: GCF_040938575.1. NCBI lineage: Eukaryota > Metazoa > Chordata > Amphibia > Caudata > Ambystomatidae > Ambystoma > Ambystoma mexicanum. Next base: position 302,970,216 of record NC_090927.1, on the reverse strand, counting down.
CCTGTGTGCGAGAATGGGGGGCACAAGGGAACATCACGGGGGTCCAGAGGGAGTAACACATGTTGGTGCATGCCTACCTGCTGTCTGAGCAGGGGGTCGGGCCCTGGGTCCTCCTGGTCCGAACAGGAATTCCCCTTTTCATCGTCTGCCCTTCGCTTAGGACGCCCGGGCGAGAGACGCCCTTGATCTAATAGTTAGGAGCAGGAAGGAAGAGGCAGGGCTAAGAAGGTGGGTGGTGCTTGCTAAGTGGTGAAAAAGAGCGTAAAACAGGAAGGCACCAGGGGGCGGGGCTTGCGAAGTGGTGGAAAAGAGCAGCAAACAGGAAGGCACCAGGTAGGCTGGGGCTGAGGCCCGGTGACCTAGATCCACTTGCACATGCTTCCCATCTGCAAAGGAAAAGAGGCTGGAGGGCTCGTTAAGTAAGGAAAAAGAGCGGAAAACGGGAAGGCACCAGGTGGGCAGGACTTGCTAAGTGGTAAAAAAGAGCGGCAGGCAGGAAGGAGAGAGTGGAGTCAAAGATGACCCCAAGGATTTTTGCCTCACAAGAGGGCGAGGGCAGAGGGCCCAAGGAGGGCGGTTAGAGTGAGAGAGGAAAAGCGGGAGTGGGGGTCCCAGCGAGAAGGATCTCAGTCTTACTGGCATTAAGGCAGAGATTGTTAGACGTGCACCATGCCTGAATTGCAGAAAGACAGTCAGGAATGGGCAAGGAGGAGGCGGCCATGGATAGCCTGAAAGAAAGCTGTGTGTCAGCAGTATAACTCTGAAAGGTAGAGGAAAAGGTAGAGATCAGGAGGGCCAAAGGGGCCAGATAGACATTGAAGAGCCAGTGGGAGAGGATAGAGCCCTGGGGAACACTGCATGTTGAGAGAGAGGTGGTGAATACCAAGGACCCAAGCTGAACCTGGGAAGGTCGGTCCAGGAGGAAGGAGGCCAGCCACGCCAGAGCCTGATCTTCTGGGGGTCGACAGAAGACTTTTTTAGTAGGGGGTGTAAAGACCGGACGGGTGGTCTGCACTTCTGCTCTCTATATGGTAGAGGGGAGGCACAGAGACCCCTGCCGAGATTCTCTATTGTTGGTATCGTGGTCGAGCAATCAAGGCCTAGCATCTCAGGAGGTGATGCAAGCTGGTTCTTAAATACAGTGTAGTCCCCGAGCACCCACGAAGGAATGTCCACACACTGTATCGGTTAAAACACAGTCTTTATATAATTAATATTTAAGGTCATATACAAAATCACGATAACTCACTTTGTACTCTGAAAATCAACAATGGTAAATATGTACAATTCTAAAGTGGTACCACTAACGTTATTACATCTTATTCAAGTGCATACGGTCAGAATGACACACAGATCAAAATAAAGAGGAAACCAGCAGTAGAGAGAGGAAGGAAAGCAAGATGGTTGAGCAATAGGCAGAATTCTGGTCCCGCTACCTAGACACAGTTCTGTGTGTAGATCCCCCCACTTGGGCAACCTGTAGGAGAAAGATACAAGCCCAGTCCATATATTGTTCAACCTTAGACTTCCCAATAGTTCAGCAACACCAAAGTACCTTCGCGTTGTAGCGTTCCTCGTCGGGGAAATCGACAACCCTTCGTAAGTGTCCTCCCTTTCAGGCAGGAGTCACGGGTCGTCGAACGTCCGATGGAGAACAGGTCGAGCTACGACGGTGAAGTGGGCGTGTCATTCCTAGCGGTGTTCGTTGACGGGGAAGCGTAAACGTCCTGCAAGGAAGAGGCGTGCGGGGCACCTCAGTGTCGATAGTTCTGGACCGCAAAGAGTTGAAGAACTGTGGCCCAGCAAGGGCATCGAGTCGTCGGTGTCTCTGTGGTCTTTGGGTGGCGGGAAACCCACCGGTAGATGCTCCTCAGTGCGTCGACAGTCAGGCCTTCTCCAGCAGGATACGGCGGTGACGATGCGTACGAGAGCGTCCTTGGATCAATGAAGTTCTTAGGCAACGGGAGCACGGCGGCTCCAGTCGGCGACGGCGGTCATCGGCAGTGGCGGACAACAGTCCGGGCGGTTCTCCTTGGAGTTACGCAGTAGTCCCCGTATCGGATTGGCAGCCTGTCGAAGGTCTGTCTACCAGGGAGCTTAGGCAAAGATCAGCTGTGCACGATGGTCCCTCATAGCTCGGGAAGAGGGCACCTTACCAGGTCCTCTCTGGGTCAATTCTTGAAGCACAGCAGCTTTCCAATTGCGAAGGAGAGCAACAGCAATTCTTCTCGTCCAGCAGGGCTCAAGGTTAAGCTTCACTCCAGTTACTCGTCGTAGTGGACTTCAGCTTCTGAACACGATTCCTAGCAGTGAGAGGTCCCCAGATATACTGTTGATCTCCCATTCATTCCACTGGGTCGCACTCAAGCATCCAATCATGACTACGGGCATTCATGCAGGCAAGCAGCCAATCAGACACACGAGGTATTCAGGCCATTCACTTCTCTCCAGACACTCACAACAAGTTATGTGTATTGGGACAAGTACCGAGCCATTCAACACTCCAAGCTGCATTCATACCGGTTTCGGGCAGGGCTGTCTCAACCATTGTGTCAACCAATAGATACTAGACAGCCACAACATAGAATGTATATTCATCACACACTCCATTCACCCAGGTCCCACCCACAGGCGTACCCACAACATACGGTCGTTGAGAAGCCTCGATCCAGTCTGGTCTGCACTTCCCCACACTACCATATACGGAACTTCCACCCAACAGCCAGTCAGGGGGAAGGGACAGAGGCAGGGCTTCCCTGACTTCGGGAAGATCAGTGTAACAGGTGATGGAAGGCAAGAGGCCATGGGGGCCATTTTGTCTCCATCAGGAATCTACCGATTCCAATGACAGGGCCTGGGCATCCCAAAATGGAGGACGCTCAGGGCACCAGTCATTTCAGCACGGAGCTGCCACCAGCCCGTACCCTGCTCTGTGGGTCACACACAGGTGCCCAAAAACATACACTAGGGGCACAGGGTTGTACCCCTACCCATGGGTGCCATAATGGTATCCCACGGGTCCATTCACCAAACCAAAGGAGAGAGCTGCACCGCCAGGAGTCCCACATGAACTCCTGCGCGGAAAACACAACAGAACACACGATAAAAAGCAGTAAAGGACAAGGATCCGGAGGCCCTGTCCCTCCGATGCATTTCCAGCATCACAGGGGGTGCACAAGGGAGTGCTTGAGAATAGAGGGGAAAGATCCAGTGGCGAAGGAGTGATTACAGAAATCATCTAAGGCTGAAGCGAGAGAACTAATATTGTCCTTAATGGTTCTTGGGGAGCAGGGGGTCGCCTGTTTGGATGAGACTTTCATAGACCGGAGTTGTTTGGAAAAATCATCAGGTGTTACAGGAGAGAGGGAGGAGGGGGCTTAGCCCAGGAGGGCCTGAGAGAGGAAGGGGGAGAGAGAGGAGGAGAGTGCGGACAGGATGTCCTAAGGTTTAGTGGTGAAATGAGAAGCCAGAGCTGTGCAGAGGGCCTGGGTAGGAGTAAAAGAGGTAGATGGGTGAATTTGGAAAGGGCTGTCAGGATGGGAGATACCCGCCGGAGTAGATGGGGTAGAGAAGTGGAGGTAAAGGTGGCCACAGACACTCGCTTCATAGGTTGAATGGCCACAAAGGAAGGTGGCAGTGCTGGGTGGGCCTTTGCCTAGGGCACTGGAAGCTTCAATTCAGAACGAAGAAGAAACTGGTCAATCTAGGAGAGAGGAGTAGTGAGGGGATTAGAGAGGGGGATGTCTGAGGAGATGAGAACATCCAAGGTATGTCCGGCAGAGTGAGTCGGGCCAGAGGGTAGAATGGGGAGTGAAAGAGAGTCGAATAGGTTGTGGAAAAGCCCAGAGGAGTCTGGGGAATCCAAGTGGATGTTGAGATCCTCAAGGAGGACAAGCTGGGAGGTAGAGGAAAGGAGAGAGGAAGTGAGGTCAGCCCATTCAGAGTGGAAGAGGGTGGCCTGGCCAGGTGGCTTGTAGATGGTGGCCAAGGTCAGAGACAGACCAGGAGAGATAAAGAGCCTGCAGACCAGGCATTCAAAGGAGGAATAGGTCTCAGTGGGGATGACGGAAGCAGGGATCCACTCTGGAGAAATCAGGGCCACTCCGCCTCTGGGCATGTTGGGCCTGGGCTGTGAGAGGATCTTGTAACCCTCAGGGAGGAGTGTGTCAAAAGTTATGACAGCTGGCCTTGAACCATGTCTCGGTAAGAGCAAGAACATCCAGGTCCAGGAGTTCAAGGAGGTGGCAGCTGCAAGAGTAGTGTTTGACAGCAGAGTGAGAGTTGAGGGTAGCCACGTGGAGCAGGTTGCCCGATGTTCTATCCAGAGTCCACTATTTACAATGGAAGGAAGGAATGAATCATGGCCGCAGCTCGGCTAAAGGAGCCGGTGGAGTTTCGGAGTTTAAGAATCTCCCTGTACCAAGATCTGGCACCTCGCACTTTGGCGAACAGATGAAAATTGTACATAGTAACAGCTTGGTTGCAGTCGCGAGACATCAAATATCGCTGGGGGTTCCCTTGCAAACTACTGTTTGAATACCAGAACCAATGTTACACGATTGGTTCAGAAGAGGAAGCGGCAGAGCTGATGGGTGAGACCTTAGGCAGTATTCAAGATGATCCGGGAGAAGCAAGACCAAAAACAGGCTCTAGCTGGGGTAGCAAGAACAATGCCAGGAGACCTAGGAGATGATGTTCTGGGACAACACCTGCTGGAGAGGGGATTGAGTTGGGCTGGAGCACCCCTACTTGATGCACTGGACATCAGGAACTCACTGACTCAGAGCATTGACAAACCATGTTCATCATGTCCTTTCATAGCTGGTGGTATGGGACTATATTTCCCTATATTAGCAAGGATGGCGCAAACATATTAATGCTTGCTTGAAGTTACCGGGGGAAACTGAGAAGGGGTGGGAGGTTGCCGTGAGGGAATGGCACCCATGGGAATGTTACTACGAATAATAGAATTTTTTTATTTTTTTTACAGATAATGGTAATGGTTTGGTTTTTGGGAAATTACACATCTTGGGTTTTTATTTTCCTTTGTTTCTAGTCATTCACGAGATCTTGGACACTACATCTCGAAAGTACTACTCCAAAGGGCTCCTCCCGATTCCTAGTTTGTCTTGTTAATGGAACGTTGGCTCAATGTGACCCGTGATCATGTCCCCTGATGTTTTTTATGTTTGACCCTAAATGTTTGGGGTCTTAACTCTCCGATAAGGTGGAAGGCATTACTAAAATGAATCTCCTCTTTGGATGTTGTACCCACAAGCGTATTTTGTGACTAGGGGCCTTAGAAACGGGGAGTAGACAGTGGCCAAGATGGTGGGCTAAGTGGATGCAGGTTGTGTGAGCTCCGTCACCATGAAAGTGAACTAACCATGATTACCTGCATCCCCAGCGAACTGGAGGATGCCTGATGTGAGGGGAAGCTGGTGATCGTGCTCCCTGCGAGAGCGAAGGCGAGTCATGGGGATAGCTGCTCCTGGAAAAAAATACGAGTTTGCTCTACACACAAGTGTGGCTTTAGAAGTAATGGTGGGTGGTCCAGACATGGCAGGCCAATGTGGAGGAGACAACTGAGCTGCAGGGTACCCAAGAGCTGAGCTGCTACATAGTATGTGAGAGAAGCGCTGAGGAGGCAGTGGTGCCAGGGGTGCGGTGGACTCGTGGAGGAGCCCCCCCCCACACGAGTGCAGGCGGCAGCAATCACCACTGTGTTAGCCCAGCGCGAGGGGCCTGCTGGGGGGAAAGGAGGACAGTGAGTGCACCAGAGGCCTTTGGCGGGAAGTGCAGTTAACGGCTCCAGCTGAGGAGGTGCACTACTGAGCAGATTGAGTCGGAGCAGCTCACAGTAGAACCCCCCAGGAAATAAAGCAGAGCAACGGAGAGCAGCAGGAGGAGATCCCATGGGAATGTGGGATTGCTGACACAGGTACCTTGAGAGAAGGGCAGCTGGAAGTACAGTGGAGGGGGGCGTGTGCTGGCATTTGAAGGGGCAACACAGTATGAGAGAGGGGTGTTAGCCCCGGTGAACATGAAGCATCCCCAGCTGTGAGTGGGGGCAGCCCAAGGCAAGGAGGGTGACCCCCAAGAGGTGGTGTGAGTGGATCAACTGCCCATCAGAAGCAAGCGGTGGGACACGAGGAAAGAGGGTGAAAACCCATCGGCCAAGAAGGGCTTCAAGGAGGAGCCTACGCCCTGAGGACAGTGAGGGCCCTGCAGGGCAGTGGCGGAAGGTCCAGAAGAGGCTCGAGGAGTGGCTGCGGGAGGGGAAGGACAGTGGAGCAGCAGTGGAGCCTATTACTGGAGGCAGCCTGGAGGATGTAGATGGGACTGAAGAAGAAGGTCACTGCGCCTGGAGCCTGGGAACACGGGAAGCAGCACCAGGGGCATACTCGGACCACGCTCCGCTTTGTGAACCAGGAGGAGGGAGGCGGGGAGGAGATGGTGTGCACTAAGGAGAATCTTCTTGTGCCCCTGGCCAAGTTTAAAGGAGACCTGAGACGGCAAGGCAGAGGTGGCCAGTATCAGGGAGGAGTTCTCTCAGGCGATCACAGCGAATTGCAGGGACATTGATGCACTAGGTGAAAGAATGATGGGAGTGGAAAGTCAAGTCACAGAGGTGGCTGGGAAAGTACCCAAGCTGGCCTGACAGACGCAGTATGGAGATGAATGGATCCGGGCCCTGGAGCAGAAACGTGAAGACCTGAAGAACAGGTAATGGAGGGAAAATATCCAGATCAAGGACCGGAAATAGGGGGCTGAAGGCTCAGATTTGAAGGGCTGAATCCCGGGGATGCTGGTGGACCTGGCGGGGGGTGAAAAGGAGCGTGGCATAGAGATCAAAAGAGTACACAGAGTGGACAGCTGTAGGGTAGAACCAGGGGCTAGACCATGGGACATTTTGGTCAAAATGCACAGCTTGAAGGACAAATCGAGGGTGATGACCGCGGCCAGAGGGAAAGGGAAAATTCAATTGAGAGGATGTGACATTCAACTGTATGATGACCTGTCACAAGTGACATTGTCGAGGAGAAGATTATTGAAGTCACTCACGGAGGAGTTCAATAGGAGGAAGATGCAGGAGGGCGCCTCAAAGACTGAGCAAGGTAACCTCCAATAGTGGAACTCTAAAACAGGGAAGAAGTTGTGAAATGAGCAAAGGACCCAGGTGGAGTCCATATGAGGCATGAATGTCAACTGTCATTACCAAGGATTGAGGACGTTGGGGCAGGGAATGGGGGGAATAAAAGGGGGATGTGGAGCGAGTTCACCACTTTGTTCGAGCATGGGGCTCACATCACCTGGACGGTGGGGTATACAATGCTAGTCTGGGGAGGGAGACGGGTGCAGAGTTGGGGAAGGGGCTTGGCTTGGAAGGGAAAGGTATCTGGGAACATGGGAGCGCATGCAATTAAAAGCCGATGTATAGTCTAGAATCATGGAATGTAAGGGGCCTAAACAGCCTGAGCAAAAGGTTAACAGTGTTGCAGGACGTTAAGAAGATGGGAGCAAAGATAGTCTGCCTTCAGGAAACACATTTGGGAAAGGGGGATGTAGGGCAGTTAGACAATAGGGAATACCCATTACAGTATCATGCAGTGGCGGGGTGAGAGCAGAGGTGGCCATTCTTTTCCATAAGTCAGTGACAATAGAAGGGACCATGGCGAGGCATGACCTGGAGGGGCGGTACATGATGGTGAAGGGGAAGTTGGGAGGTCAAACGTACACACAGGTCTCGGTTTACGTGCCCAATCAAGGGCAGAAAAAATTCCTGGAGAGGTGCCTAGCGGAATTGGAACGGTTTGAGAGAGGGAGAGCTGATACTCACAGGGGACTACAACCTATCCATGGACCCGGATATAGACAGATCGGGAGGGGCGTGATGGCATACAACGGGAGCAATGTCCAAACAATTTAGAGAGAGGATTGAGGAAGTGGGCATCAAGGATGCGTGGTGAATGCATCATCCATGGGATAGACATTTTTTGTTTTATTCGTACATCCATAAAACATGCTACGATCAATAGATTTTGGCAACGCAGAGGATAGAAACCTCTGGGTATTAAGCATGTTATAAATAACCAATAATAATAATAGTGCAGGCCGTCGCAAGGGTGTACATGGGGAACATGACAGTGTCAGACCATGCGCCTGTTACTCTAGAATGGAGGGAAGGTGGCAAAAGTGGGGGGCACAGGGGGTAGAGGCTTGAGGAATACTTCCTTAGAGATATATGGATATGTGTGTAGGTGGAGGGTGAAATTAAGAGATTTGTAGAGGGATAGAGGGACTAAAGTAGTATAGGGGAGCAGTGGGATATGCTTAAAATTAGCATCAGAACCAAACTAATAAAAGTATCAAAAAAAGCAAAGGGAAGATAGGAGAGTGGCAGATCTGGACCTGGAAAAGGAAATACACAGACTGCAAACAGCCCACAAGGTGAGGGAATCCAACATGGTCGCTATGGAGCTGGCCCATGCGAGGGGACAACTTAAGCAACTCGTCGGCAGGGTGGTGGAGAGCACCCTACTGAGAAGTAGGCAGATGTTCTATGAGCATGGGAACAAGGTCGAGAGAGTGCTGGCAAGGCAGTTAAGGGTGAAGGAACAGAAAAGGTTTATAGCAAATTTGGAAGATAAAAGGAGGAGGCTGGTGGGGACAGAGGGAGTTAAACAAGCTGATCTAGGAATTCTTCGCCGACCTGTACAGGGAGGAACCGTGTGATATAGAGGCGCAGCAAACGTACCTAGAGAAATGGTTGGGACCGCGACTGACAGCCACACAAACGGAACGGCTAGAGGAACCAATAGCCTGGGAAGAGGTGTAGCGGGCGATAGCACGGTTGAAACCACACAAGAGCCCGGTTGAAGATGGGCTAACGGCGGCATTTTACATAATGTTCAGCCAGCTGCTGTCCAAGGGTTTAACTGAGGTGCTTAACAATTTCCGAGAGAGGGGGGAAATATTACCATCAATGGAGAGGGTGCATATCTCCCTATCTCCCTAAATACCTCCCCTCTCGAGCCCTTCGCTCCTCTACCGCTAACTCCCTCAGGGTCAGCCGTTTTTCAAAGAAACGTGCAGGGGGCAGACCTCTGTCTTTGGCCAGGGCCTCCCTTTGGAACGGCCTCCCTGCCACCCTGAAACTTGAGGAATCCATCTACGGTTCCAGAAGCTCCATAAAACCTTCCTCTTTGCATCTGCCGTTGCCACTCTCCTCCCCTGTTGATCTGCTTTCTCTTCTCGGCACTGCCTCACCTGCCAACTGGGCCCTTCAGGCTCAGTTACCTGCCCACCCAGACACCCTCCTGCACTGCCTCCCGGCCATCCCTGCACTGGGGCCTGTTATCTGTACCCATACAGTTCCACCCCCCCACTCCTCTTCTGCACTTATCAAATGTTACCCTATCTGACTGACTTGCCCTGCACTTTACCCTTCACTGGCTACACTACCACTGCTCTTGATCACCTTTATTTATTCATTTATTTATCCACTAATTTATTATTTGTCTTGTTTCTCCTATGCTTTGCACTTCTCATTCCCCCATCCCTTTTTCCCTTGCACTTTCCCCCTTTCCCTTTCCCATGCACTTGCGCGTTATCACTGGGCCTAGTAAGGTCATTTGTTTTGTTTTCTCCCCTGCTCCCCCTCCCTTTGCCTGGTCGCGCTCTGAAACATCTGTGTATGAGCACGATAAAAATAAAATATATCATATCCCGAAACTGGGGAAAAACCTGCAACTGAGCTCCTCATATAGGCTGATAGCACTCATTAATATAGACGCAAAATTGTATACAAAAGGTATTAGTGGTGAGGCTGGAGGGAATACTACCGGTATTACCCAAATTGTTTGTTTACAATTCTTCGAATGAACAATTGACCATATATATATATATATATATATATATATATATATCGCTTTGGTAATATATATATCAATAAAAAAACTTTGTTAAAGGGACATTATGGTTAAGTTTTGCTACTAAAAACCTATGAAATTCAGTAAAAAAACGTTGTTAAAGGGACGTTATGGTTAAGTTGCGCTACTAAAAACCTATGAAATTCAGTGAAAAAACTTTGTTAAAGGGACATTATGGTTCAAAGTAAAACCGAAAAACCCCTGAAATTCAGCAGTTATGGTAAGATAAGCAACCATAACTCGCGCCACCGTGCACTGCTAACACTAACACCCAGGACATCAAAGATGACATCACAAATGTCATTGATGACATCACTGATGATATCACATGTCTGGCTGTCCCTTTTTTCCCTTTACTGACATATCTAGGCCACATAGTTTTCTTCAGTAACAGTCAGGAAGTAAAAATTGAAAAGGTACTATATTTGTAGACTTAGGGTCAAGTCACATCATATGAAACATATACATAGCGGAAGACACAGGCTTGAAAGAGAGCAATCCTTTCTGTGTATGAAGACAATCATTAGGGTTATCAGCACTTTCTCATAGTTTTATTTTTATTACTCTACCTTACGTGTATATGCTCATATTTGTATACATTGTACGCACTCTCCTTTCCTTTGGGTGCAGTCACATCATGTGATACACATACATATGGTAAGTAGCAGCTTTGAAACAGAGCAATAGTTTCTCTGCATAAAGTCAATCAGTTAGGTTATGAACTCTTTCTGCTACCACTTCTGCTTTTTTGTTTCCTTCACTGTCCCTGTATATACTCATATTTGTATGTGTTGTGGTCTCTTTGTGTTTTGTCTGTAATAATTATGTATTAAGTGGGTTTTATTATCTACTTATTACATGTTTCACAGTATGCAAAACTCTAATAAGAAAGCAGTTATCATTTCACTATTCAACATGGCAAGATTATGAATATGGCACCTTCATCATGTATGCTGCACACACTGCCTATGTTTCTGCATGAGTAGCTTAGTATACTGGATAGAACTTCATAATAGAATGCTATTTATATCAATGCATTGCTTAATGCACTAATTAGCTCATGATATTTATCCCATTGATCCTTGACAGTTTTTGGTCAGCATTATAAGAATCCCTTGTACAGAGTTTTCATGAAAAGTAAATGCACATGTGATGTCATCAGTGATGTCATCAATGACATTTGTGATGTCATCTTTGATGTCCTGCGTGTTAGTGTTAGCAGTGCTCGGTGGCGCGAGTTATGGTTGCTTATCTTACCATAACCAGACCTTCCAGGATTTTGCGGCATGAAATGGCAAATTTTGCGGCATGAAATGGCAAATTTTGCGGCACAAACCTTTATTTATTGCGGCATTTTTGCGGGACATTTTGTATTAACTGGAGGGTGTAAGATTGCCACATTGCAGGAAATAGGTAGAGTGCAAGGCTAGAAGAGAGCCAGGGTATCATTATTATGTGTCTTTTGTATTAATTTAATAGGAAGAGTCCCAGATGTCTCTGGCTTGGCAGAACAGTGTTTGATTTGGCTACATTTCTGGTTTAATGTTCATGCCTATTTAATAGTATTAACTAAATTGATCATTATCAATTGTAATGCTGAAAATATTCCCCTTCTATGTTCTCCAATCCCCCAAACACCCACAAACATCTCACCAACTCTCCATCATAACTTACATTCCTTAACCTCTCACTCTGTCATACAAATACTCACGTGCTATGTCACACTGTCAAGTCACAATCTGCACTGCCCAGCCCCTGCCACACTCCAAATCATACTCCCAACTCACACCTTACACTCTACAATTCCTCCCTCAATATACAGTCCTTCATTCTTTTGTGCTGCTTCTGCATCTTGCATCTTTTCTCCCATTCTATCACATTCTTCCCTCATCCTTTTTCCCAATCTGCAGCTCACTGCCTCTTTCTGGCCAACCGCTTCCTCTACTTTCTGTACCTTTGCTCGCTCTCAGATTTCTGGCCCACCGCATCACTGCTTCCTCTGCTCTCTTGTGCAGCACTTCCTCCTCTGACCCACTGCTCTTCCTCTGCTTTCTTGCCCATCACTTCACATCTCACCCATCACTCTCCCTCTCTCTCATAGTGTAACCATTTTTATTATTTTTTTTTTAAATGTAGATTTTGTCCCAGTTCCTCAAATGAGGGGGCATTTAAAAAAAGAACGGAGGATATGCTATTTTTAGACAACCCATTTTTGGAAATGAGCAGGTCACCTTATTCTCAAAGGTGACCGGCGCATTTCCACAGGCTTGAGCTGTAGCGCAAATTGTGCGCTGGCAGCTGCCTTGAATGGTGTTCTGGGTTGTTTGACCGAAGTGTAATTATTTGCGGCGGAATTGACTGTAGTCAATTTTGCTGCAAATTGATTTGCACTTCAGCCAAACAACCCAAAATGTACCTTTCACCACCACCCGACCCCCTCCCCTACTTAACCGCTTGGTCGCTGCAGCTTCCCCTGCAACCCTGCGGTGCCAGATCCGTCCCTCTAACGCGGGTCGGATCCGTCCCTCTAACGCGGGTCGGATCCGACTCTGCAGGGTCCTTTTTTCGTTATTTTCCTTTTTTTTCTGTCCCCGCCTCCAATTTTGAGGAAAAAGGGGAAAACACTTCTGCAACCACCCTAGACCAAAAATACTAAACAAGGGGAGCGGGTGACACCCCCGCAACACATGTTCAGTATTTATAAAAATCGATCGAATAGTACTGCACGTAATTGGTCAAATTGTAACATTCGATAGATTTTTGTCATCAAAATGGGGAGTACTTTGAATAGAATCGCTCTCCCGACAGTGTTCTGCAAGCTCCCAGCGCCTTTCACAGGGAAAGGCACTCTAGGTGCCTGCCGCTGTAAAATGTGACCCAAAAAATGCATTTTTATCCTGTTTGAGGAACAGAAATGCAAGCGACTCAGCAGCGGTTCATACCTTAAAAGAAATGCATGACAGGGTCAGGAAAGACCCTGTCATGCAGTGGCAGCCCCACATCCTGTGCGCGTAGGGTTGCCTACAATTTCTGCACATTTAAAAGTGCATCTTACTTGGAAATGAGGGATGTGCTTTTAAATTGACAGAAACGCCACTTTATTTGATCAAGGAGGTGAAAAAGGCCATCTGAATGGGCGCGCATATAAAATGTGCCCATTCATGTGTCCCTTGTGGATTGGGCTGCAATTTTTGGGGCGCAAGTGATTTCATTTCTTGTGTAAATAATAACAAAAAAAAAAAAGTTGAGCACCTGGCACCCTGAGGATTCTTTTTTTCAAAACAGTAATTTTTGCAGATTACTTAAAAAAAAAAATAAAAAAAAAAAAAAATTTTTTTTTTTTAAAAGATGCTGTTTTTGCACAAAACGGCCATTTTTGCGGCATTTTGCGCAAAACGGCCGTTTTCGCGGCATTTTGCGGGATCGCAAAATCGCAATAAGCTGGAGGGTCTGCATAACTGCCGAATTTCAGGGGGTTTTCGGTTTTACTTTGAACCATAACGTCCCTTTAACAAAGTTTTTTCACTGAATTTCATAGGTTTTTAGTAGCGCAACTTAACCATAACGTCCCTTTAACAACATTTTTTTACTGAATTTCATAGGTTTTTAGTAGCGAAACTTAACCATAACGTCCCTTTAACAAAGATTTTTTACTGAATTTCGTAGGTTTCTAGTAGCACAACTTAACCATAATATCCCTGACTTTAAATACATGTAACAGAGAAAATACTGAACCCCTAGCTAGTGATTTCGATGTCCGCGGACTACCGCCATGTCCGCGGACATATCGAAAATCTGAGTGTGGTGAATGTAAATTTAAATAGTGTGCCCCATTTCCCCTTTGAGGTTGGCTCTGAAAAGAGCCATTTTTTTTGTTTTTTTTGCAGATGCTTGACAGACACCTGTTATTTTGTATTTTTTTTTCTTACTTTACTCCTAAAATCTTCAAATAACCTTCTCCAAAGCAACCCTTACATTCCAAAACAGCATGGCATTTCCCATAAAAGATAAGGAAATGCCATCTTCTTTAAAATAAACAGCATTACTGGAATCAATATTCACATTATTACAGAAGAACATACCAGCTCTAAGCATGAAGGCACACATGCCTCGGTTGATTACACAACTAGCATTGTTTTGCTGAGGACAAAAAACTGAACTATTGTCCCATATAGCCCTAGGTAGTAATCCAGAAAAAATTACTTTGGCATTTGGAAGGATGTTCATTACTGCTTGAACCAAGTGTTCCAAATCTGCCAACAAAGTAGGGGCACTGACATAGCCCAAATGGAAAGCACCATAGTGCAAAACTACCACATGGGGACTGTTCATCCTGCCCATATCTTCACAAACTTGTACAATTCCCTGTACATTGCAATCAGGCACAGTGCTCCACACCACCTCCACTCCTTTAACATCAAAATTCTTTGCAACATGCCTGCATTGAGCATACTGTTGTAAACCATGCACAAACATATCTCCAAGCACCAACACCCTGACTTTCTCCACTTCTGCCATCTTCACTACACACAGTCTCTTTCAACACAAATCCACAACCTCAACATCTGATTGGCTGATCCCTACAGTCTTCTTTCCATGCTGGATTTGCTGGAAAACCCCGGATGTAGCATGCTCTGTCCACGGACAGCCGCGGTGTCCGCGGACCGCGTAACTCTTGGACAGCCCTTCTACCATTTCCACTTCACTCTCTCTGCCATTCCCTCATTGCACACAGCTAAGCAGTCACACAATACGTGAACGTCCTCAGAACACCCCCATTTTGTTTATTTTCGAACATTTCAGGACACTGCAAGTGTTCTTATAACACATGCAACTTGCCAGAGAACAATACGGACAACGTCCTCAGAACACCCCCATTTTCTTTATGTACGAACATTTCAGGACACCGCAAATGTTCTTCTGGCTCACTCTTTTTTCTTTTGCTGACATATCTAGGCCACATGGTTTTCTTCAGTAACAGTCAGAAACTAAAAATTGTATTTTATTTGTAGACGTATCCTACAAGTAGGTTCTTATAGTAATTCCCTTAGAGTCCAGTCACATCACATGAAACATATACATAGGGGAAGACACAAGCTTTAAAGACAGCATTATTTTCATGCAAATAAATGATGATTTCTCTGTTTCAAAGCTGCTATTTACCCTATGTATATGTATATTGGTATGTGTTCTTGTCTCTTTGTGTTTTCTCTATAGTAATGCAATTATGTAATACATGGGTTTTATTAGCTATTTATTACATATTTCACAGTACACAAAAATCTGTTAAGAAAACAATTATCATTTAATTATTCAACATATTAACATTACAAACATTATACCTTCATCTTGTACGCTGCACACAATGCTATGTTTCTGCATTAGTAGCTTAGTATACTAGACAGAACCCCATAATAGAATGCTATTTATATCAATGCATCGTTTAAAGCACTAATTAGGGTATGATATTTATTGCAATGATCCTTGAATCCCTTGTACACATATTTCATGAAAAGTACATACACATGTGATGTCATCAGTGATGTCATCAATGACATTTGTGATGTCATCTTTGATGTCGTGGGTGTTAGTCTTAGCAGTGCACGGTGGTGGTGCGAGTTATGGTTGCTTAGCTTACCATAATTGGCGAATTTCCTGGGTTTTTCGGTTTTACTTGGAACCATAACGTCCTTTTAACAACGTTTTTTTCACTGAATTTCATAGGTTTTTAGCAGAGTAACTTAACCATAACGTCCCGTTAACAAAGTTTTTTTATTAGCACGCAAACAATATACAAAGATGGAGTGTAAAAAGCAATTTCTCAGAGATGGCTGGACACAGAATGTTGCAAACTAAGAATTTATGGTCGTTTACAGTGAAGGTCAGCTGCTTTCATTTTTTGCTCGCGTGCCGGAGAGGCCCACGACTCGCACTATAAGGTTCTATTGTTTTTTTACCTTGACAGACAGGGATCGTGCTAAAAGACTTCTTTTGAAGGAGTGTTGCAAAAACGTAAGACACGATAAGGATGACATTTCTGAAACAAAACCACTTTTATATATTATATCACTATGAGAAAGTTCGTTGGCACAGACAGAGTCGTATTTTGGGACTGCACTACGCTTAGACAATGGAAAATGCCAATATAATGTAAGTAACCCTTTAGATTATTTTATACCGGAATATAATAACAATAGCGTGGCGTTAAAGCCCGGTTAAGTTTTACTTGTTCGTTCAATGTGGCATAGTGTTTTCTACCACGCACTATCACCGCCGAATTGGTCCCCTGTCACTTAGAGGGCTCTGAAAAAGGCAGAGGACAGAGGGTGGGTTAATGGGAATAAGTTAACATACTCCGTGGCACTATCCTCGCTAGCAAATAGTTTCAGGCCCTAATAAATAAAATGAATATTTTTAATGAAGATCGGCTGGTGAGACTAATTTATGTTTTTTAAAACAGGTACGTCCTTCCGTATTGTCAATGCCACGATTTTCAGACCCCAGCGAATGGTTTCTTTAACTGCCAGGTGCAGCTCCATGTAAGCAACTTCATGACCCTCACCATTTTATGGGACAATCGCCAAGGACCAATATGCCCTGAGCAGTACTAGCGGCTAGAAGCAACATATCAACCATTATGGTGGTCGAATGCCTCATTGTTGGAGCAGCCTTCCGATTATCAGTGTGACCATTTGCTTCTTTTATCATAAACCAACAGCCTGTGTACCCTAATGCCTCGTTGTTGGAGCAGCCTTCCGATTATCAGTGCGACCATTTGCTTCTTTTATCATAAACCAACAGCCTGTGTACCGCAAAGGAACAGCGCGTGGCTCAAGATGAACTTTTGCTGATCGACAGCAAAGACAAATGCAAATCGCTGAATATTCTCTAAACATTTGATGTGAAATAAATGTACTTTACCAAATGTACAATCTTGCTGTTTACTTTTAAACCACAGTTTCATATTCCGAATTGTGGCGCACTGTGTTGTAAGCTGATCTAACACCCTCTGTACCGCAAAGGAACAGCGCGTGGCTCAAGATGAACTTTTGCGGATCGACAACAAAGACAAATGCAAATCGCTGAATATTCTCTAAACGTTTGATGTCAAATAAATGTACTTTACGAACTGTACAATCTTGCTGTTTGCTTTTAAATCACAGTTTCATATTCCGAATTGTGGCGCGCTGTGTTGTGAGATGATGTGTGTTGTTTTCCGGGTTCTGTGTAAAGTCGCGTAGGACTGGAGACGACTGAGCGTGTTTGGCTACGCACCCTGTAACGTCACGGAGATTGGCGGGAATATGAATGCTTTGATAATGTCAGGCTTAGGGGCGGGGCATATGATTTAGTGTCGCAAAAGCAGGTCAGCCAGGTCGATTATGCAAGTGATAGGATTATCACATAATGTCGGCGCACAGCAGCCTGATTTATCGTTTCTTTAGTGGACAAAAAGTCAGGTAAGGCCCATAGGAAATTGTACTATCAGCGGACATAAGGAGGGTTCTTAGAACACTTTCAACCTAACAACGAACAGCGTTCTCAGAACACCCCCATTTTGTTTAATTGCAAACATTTCGGGACACCGCGAGTGTTCTTAGAACACATTCAACTTGCCAGAGTACAATACGGACAGCGTCCTCAGGACACCCCCATTTTGTTTATGTACGAACATTTAAGGACACAGCAAGTGTTCTTAGCTCAATTTTAGCTTGCTTGCTTGCGAACAAAACGGACACATACTCCGTCCTCAGAACACCCCACCATTTAGTTTATTTATAAAATTTCAGAACAGCCGTGTTGTTCACAGACAAATCGAACACAACTAAAGCGTCTAGCACATAAAAAAAACAGAACATTGAACCTATCTCATACTCCCCCACCCTCCCCAAACACTCTTACACACCAACACACTCCACTAAATACAATTTTTAATCCAAGTTTCACTGCGCTGTCCGCGATCGACGGCGAGTGCAAGATGGCGGGCGCCACAGAAAATCTGACGCGCTCCACGCCCCACGCCATTCAATCAGCGAACACATTGCATGTCCGCGGACATCACGCAAGCCGCTCGGCCAATCGGGGCGCTGTCCGCTGAGCGAACCGGGAAGTCCGTCCGCGGAGCGAACAGAGATATCACTAAATATTTTGCCTTACGTTTTGGTCTTTTTAAAAATAACTACTGGACGGATATACACCAAATTTGCAAAAACGCGCTTTCGGGACCAAGCCCCCGCTCCTGCCGCAAATTTGGTGTAAATCCGTCCAGCGTTTTGGGCTGTAGGCGAGCACAGAGTTTTTTCCCATTATGTCTATGGGAAAAAACACAAGTTTTGGGACCCCCCCTATAACTTTGCCCCCTCTTGACGAATCCTCTCCAAACTTTGCAATTCAGAGTGGGCCATATACTTTTATTGCAAAGTTTGGTGAGGATTCGTCCAGAGGGAGCGAAGTTATAAGCCACCCAAAAAATGCTCTTCCTATGGAAACACCAACTTAACCATAACTACATGGATGCTACCGCGTCCATGTAATATGCAATATATATGCATTATATATAGGGTTTTGGGCGGGTTTGGGTTGGGTGGGGGGATGCGGGGGGTTTCCCCCGCATATATGTTACAATTGACCTTCACAATTCGGTCAATTGTGAAAAGGTCAATTGTCATTCGAACAGTTGTAATACGAACAATTCGTATACAACCAATACTACCATCTCTAATAGTGCAGGATCAATCTGGGTTCATCCAGGGACAGAATGTGTTTGACAACATAAGACAGGTCCTGCATATAATTGATAAGACTTCCAGGAGGGGAGGGGCTACGCCTGCTTGCTGGTTAATGCTCGTTGCCGAAAAGGCATTCAGTCGTGTTAGCTGGAGCTTCATGAACCAAACTCAGAGCAAGGTGGGAATGGGGTCAAATTTCTTGAGGATGGTACAGGCAAACTACCAGACTCCCCTGGCCAGGGTCAAAGCGAATGGGGGCTGACGGGGCCGTTCCCAATTGGGCGGGGAACCAAGCAGGGATGCCTGCTATCTCCTCTGCTCTTTGTGCTGCGCTAGTGATGGAGGCATTCAGCAGCGGGTAAGGGACAATAGGGAGGTGCAGGGGGTTAACGGTGCGAACTCACAGCACAAAATCGGTCTATACGCAGACAATGTGGTGCTAATGGTCGCCATGCCGGATAAAACGCTCCCGGCAATAATGGACAAGATACAGTCCTTCTCAGAGGAATCTGGGTTTAAGGTGAATTACTCGAAGTCTGAGATACTGAACTTATCAGTTGGGAAGGAAGAGAGGGAGTGATTGGAGGCTAGCACACCATTCCGTTGGGCGAGGGGTCAGTAAGATATCTCGGAGTGAACTTGACGGCAACCATAAGCAAAATAGTTGGGGCAAACTTCCCGCCACTGATCCGGCATAGCGGACCTAGCGGGATGGAAGGGATAATTTGGATCATGGCTGGGAAGGATAGCCATCGTGAAGATGAACATCCTTCCCCGGCTCCTATACCTTTTCCAGGTGATTCCCCTGCCTCTGCCGGGGAGAATGGTGAAGAGGATCCAGGAGGATATAATGGGCTTCATATGGAATGGGAAGAAACCCAAGATAGGGAGGAAAACCTTATTCACAGACAAGGGGGATTGGGGGCTGCTCTAATGTGGCAAGTATTCCCAGGCAGCTCAGCTGAGGGCCTTGGCAGGGTGGCGTAAGGAAGGAAACAAGAAACATTGGGTGAACATGGAGCAAGCAGTGGTGGGAGGATATCTCTGGAAAAACCCCTAGATGAGAAAAGAGGATAGGCTGGGCAAGCTAATGGAGAATCCAATCACGAACAACACACTAGGGATATGGGACTGGTTGAACAAGAGATTATAACTGGGGGGTGTGGCCATCCCCTCGGACTCCCATTTTTAGGAACCCTGCGTGCCCGCCTGGGATGCGCTGTAATAGTTTTAAAAAGTGGATAGCGGGGGGACTGAAGGAGATCGGGGATCTCTATGTGGCGGTACGTCTCAAATCTTTTGAAGAATGTTACAGGGACTACGGCCTGGGAAGGGAGGAAGCGTACGCCTATCAGCAAATGAAATATTGGGTGGGAATGCCAACGATGATGGAATGGGGCCACGAGGGACCTAACAGAATGGGAAAAGGTATTATCCTTTAGTGAAAGTAACAGGGGCCTAATCTCGGCCATCTGTAGGATCCTATCAGATAAGGAGGGCCAAACCCATCTAGAAATAAGGAGCAAATGGGAGGTGGGCCTCGGGAGGGCACTCACAGATAGGGAATGGAAGCAGGCTCTCAGAGGCTGGTATGGCCCGTATAGATTGGTACAGCACCACGAAACAACAGTACAAGCTATTGCACAGGTGGCACTATACACCGGAGAATCTCCACAAGATGTACAGTTCACAATCTGCATTATGTTGGTGGGGATGTCAGGAGGATGAGACGGTGGAACACATATGGTGGGGTTGCCTGCAGCTTAAACACTTTTGGCAAGAGGTGAAATCAACGGTGCATGGGATGCTTGAATTTGCCCTGTAGCTGGATGGGGCCCTGGTGCTCTTGAACATTTCAAAAGAAGAGGAAGGCGATTGGGAGGGCGGCCAGGAATATTATGTGCAAACTTGTTAATGAGTGATCGGCGATGCATAGTGAAACAGTGGAAGCAAAAAGACCCACCGTCTACTGTACAATGGTACTACGCAATGTGGGACACTGTCAGTGTGGAAAAAATGCCAGCAATTGTACGGGGCACAATGGGGAGGTTTGGTAAGGTTTGTGCACCCTTTTTTTAAAATTTTGCCCTTGAACACTATACACGCTTATATATCCCGAAGAGGCTGCAGATACTTGGACTTTTACCGGAGAAGGAAGATTAAGGACAGGCGTGGTAATGCCCCATGATTTAGGAATCCCTAGACTAGAGGGGTGGGTGTAGATAGGTGGGGGGAGTTGACACAGTTGTAGTTGAAACGAGATTGTTAATAAGTATGGTTAAATGAGTCATGTTAATTCTATGTTATTGAAATGGTGTGTGTACAAGTGCCAATAAAGATTTGGTTGAACAAAAGAACAACTGGGAGTAGCCATCATGGTTCGCAAGAGCCTACCGTTGTGAATGTTGGAAGTTTTGCGCAACGCAGATGGGAGGTATCTACTACTCAAGTGTTTCCTAAGGGATCGCTAGCTCACATTAGGCGTACTATATGGCCCTAATGAAAGGCAAGCCAAATTTCTGGTAAAGTTCTCGGAGACCCTGGCAGATTTTACTAAAGGTGAAATCATATTGGGAGGGGACTTCAATTATGTGATAGACCCGACCGTAGACAAATCGTTAGCCCCCACCACTAATGACAAAAGTAACTATTACACCATGACGACATTACTGGGAGAACTTTCCTTAATAGAGACATGACGTTTCTTTCACCCTCTTTTACTCCGCTGTACATAAGGGCTTCTCCCGACTAGATGTGTTCCTGGTCTCTAATACTCTCATTGCGCAGGTTAAAGAGATAGCGATCTTAGCAACATTGCTCACAGACCATTCTCCTTTGAAACTGGAGTTATATTTAGGTCAGAGTACGCCACAACAAAAACCCCCATGGAGACTTAAGGATGCTATGCTGACAGATGCGGTTGTGAGGACCCATATAGAAGATGCTATAACCAATTACTTCCAAGAAAATGTCACAGAGGATATGGATATGCAAACTATATGGGATGCTGGGAAGGCAGTGTTTCGAGGGGGGTAATAATAGGGCAATTTGTGGCTTGGGGCACAGGCTCAGAAACAACATCAAACCATATTGGAGGGGATAGTTCAAGGCAAGGAGATGGCGCATGCAGCGAAAGGAACTAGGCAATCATTACGGGACCTCAGAATAGCTAGACTAGCCCTGGAAACTCCTATAATGGGGAAGGCGGCACAATCTATACTTCAGACAAAACAATACTTCTACTCCAGGGCTAACAAAGCAAACACGTTATTGACAGCCAAACTTACAAAAGCAGGAACTCGCAACTATATTGGAGCACTGAGGGTGAGGAAGGAAAGTGGGTACCTACAGTAGAAGGGAAGCTGAAGATTATGGAAGAATTCTTTCATTGGGTCTCCACCCCTCATCAGGGAAACCCTACCCTTATTCAAGAATGTATTGAACAGGTACATTAGAGAAGCATTAGAGAACCCTATATCCGCCCAGGAAGTAGCCCAAGCCATACGCTCCCTCCCAACGGGGAAAGCTCCAGGTCCAGACGGGTTTACCAACAGATTCAATAAATTGTTCACTGGCCGCTTAATCCCGCAAATCACCACTCCAATGAATTCCTTCTCCAACTCTGGGAAAGTACCAGCTTCTATGGCAGAATATACAACCATGTTACTTTTGAAACCGGAGAAAGACCGAGCTCTGCACTTCATATCAGCCCATAGCCCTATTAAATACTGACACCAAGTTTTGTAGCAGAGTCCTGGCTAGAAGAGGTCCTTCCTCACTTAATTAATGAAGATCAAACAGGTTTCATTAAAAGTAGCGGGCCCATGACAACATTCGGAGGGTGGTTGACCTGGAATCGTTGGTTTCGAGAATCTCAGGGGGTTTATCACTTTTTTCTCTAGACACCCACCGCGCATTGGATAGCATGTCATGGGATTTCTTATAAGCCATATAGTCGGCCGAAGGCTTTGGCCCTGTATTTAACAGACTGATAATGGCTAATTTCCAAATTCCATCCACCATTATTAAAGTAAATGCTATTAAATCAGCTCCACTTCCCCTGGGTAGGGGCACGAGGCAAGGATGCCCGTTGTCTCCTTTAATTTTTGCGTTGGGTTTAGAACACTTGGCACAAATGACACAGAGCAATCCACATATAATGGGCCTGACATATGAGGGTGGGACACAAAGTGGCATTATACGCCAATGTTATTATCTGTTTCCTCCAGAAGCCACACTTGTCAATCCCACCTTTACCAGAACTCCTGGAATAATTCACCTTGGTATCAGGCTTTTGCATTAATCATCAGTAATCGGTGGGATTGGCAATTATGGAACCACCTGAAAACCTTCTGACACTGAAGTCCGCCTTTCCCTTTCGATGGGTGGATAGAGAAATCACAAACTTAGGCATTTGCATAACTAAATCGTATAAAACCCTGGCGGGAGCCAATATCCTTGCTCTGTGGAAGGAGACTAAAGATACTCTTAAACAATGGGAGATGCAGGAATCTCATGGCTGGGAAGGGTCAGCGCAATTAAAATGACAATACTACAGAGACTCCTGTTTGTCTTGCAAGCATTACCAATTCTTGTCTCAGAATGAGACCTCCTAGAACTACAGAAAATAGTGGGTCAATTCATTTGGAGAAAGAAACCCCCTAGAATTGCACGTCAAGTACTCTTGAGGTCGAAGGTGAAAGGGGGAATGGTGGTCCCATCTATACAGCGCTACTTCCAGGCAGCACAGATCGCACCAATGCTGGAATGGGTGCCAGAAGAAAGGCATCCAAAATGGAAGATAATAGAGCAAGGGTGCTCCCTCTTTAGCCCATTTAACATTCTTGTCAAAATCTGCTATGGTCGCTCTGCTAGAACCCACTCGACCTACCCTTACTATCTGGCATAAATCTTGCTCACAACTGGGGTTTAAAACTGGCCTGGGGCCCTTATCTCCAGTCTTACAGAACTCAGAATTTTCCCTGGGAATAGTGAAAGGGGTCTTTGCATGCTGGGAATCACTTGGGGTTCTGCTGCTCAGGGACCTATACAAAGACGGAAGTCCTCTCACATTTATAGCAAAGAAAAGTTTAACTTAACCGAAACAGAAAGTTTTAGATACTTCCAAATTAGACAATGGGTGTCCAACAGTCGAGTTATACAGACAGGTTTGCATCTTCCCTAAGGGATTGAGCTCAACATCTTGGAGGGACAGGAATCTCGTAAAATTTCCAGTTGTTATCAATTATTTTATAAGAAACGTTGGGACAAGGGAATTAGGAATAGAGATCCCAACAGACTTGGCTGAAAATATGGGCCCAAACTCTGAAAAGCTCTGGATGCAGTGTTCAAGGAGTGTGCAATAAATTTCTTTTACCGTTGATACATAACTCCACAGAGATTACACGCAATCCTACCCGAATATTCAGATCGCTGTTGGCACGGGTGTGGGCAGCTGGGGAATCTTGCACCTATGTGGTGCCTTTGCCATACTATACAAACATACTGGCAAGAAATCCAGTCAAGGATAAAAGATATCACGGGATGTTTGCTCCCTATGTGCCCCCTAACTATGCTCCTGGGGATGTTTCTGAAGATGGTACCTTTCCTTCGTCGGGCCCCAAGGCGGAGCTTATAACGCTATTGCTGTTAGCAGCTAAACTAAACCGCGCACGCTTTTGGAAGATTGCTGAAGGGCCATGGTTATCATATTGGTGGGTTAAGATATGGCCAGGGGACCACTGCGGTGGTTATAGTGCGCGGTACAAATATCCTGTAACATTAACATATGGGAAATAGTGGCTATGGAAAAGTTAACTGCACATATCACAGAGAAATTGACATGGTTCTCTCGTATCTGGGACCCATTTTTATAATTTGTATAAGGCAAATAGCACATGTTTTTTAGCCCGCAGATCCTAAAGCACTTTGCTCAAAACTAATGTAATTGATATATGTTGGGGTCTCAGTGAGGGTTGGGAATGGTCAGAGGAGGAAACGATGACTTGGAGTATTGCTTGAGATATAAAGAAGAGGACAACTCGTATGACCAATTATTATTACTATTGTTTATTAATCATGTGTTCTTATTATTTTGTGGGATTATGAACATGGAAAAAGAAGTTTCGATGTTCTCACCTTGAGTGTTAAATTGTTATTGAAACCTTGCTATGTTCATCGAGATTTCAATAAAAGAGAAGTTGGAAAAAAAAAAAGAAGACCTCCGACCGGGTGCCACCATTAAGGGGAGAGGAGGAAGAGAAAGGAGAGAGAAGTGCGACCATATGAAGGGTCCATAGGTTGGGAGAAGGAACGACAAAGAGGATGTCGTGAGAGTCTGTCTGGAGGAAGAACGGGCAACAACAGAGCGCATATGGAAACAAGTAAACAGGGGCAGAAACAAGAAGTGAGTGGAAACAGCGGTCGGAACAACCAGGCTCAGCTCAACCTAGAGAGGAAAAAGGCCTGGATGGCAACAATAGTGGTCACAGAGTAAGAAGGAACCTAGTGAAAAGGAGAAAGGCCGAGTGGACACAGCAAGCCATGTACAAGCACACCCAGGAACATTCGCCTAGAGGAGAAAAGCAGAGTGTGCAGGAGAAATGCAAGAACAGTGATAGAGGCCATTACATTCAGCTAACAGGAACAAATGCAGAAAATGCAGGGGAGCGCAGAGAAACAGTGATGGAGTCCAAAAACATTCACCTAGAAGGGAAAAAAGCGGAAAATGCAAGAAAATTGTAGAGAAACAGATGCAGAAACACAGAAAAAAACAAAGTACGGCTACTAGAGAGAGGGGCCGCCTAATGAATGTGTAGAGACAGCGCAGGGTAGGATTTGCATTAAAATGCAAGGAAGTGCAAGGAAGGGCAGTTTAGTAGGATGCCTTTATGGCTGCGCACCCCGCACCTGTCTTACCTTGCGGTCGCTGCTGGCCAATGGCTGCGCTGCATGCTCGCACTTTGCGGTCCGACCCCTTCGTCGCCAAACCCCTGCGTCGCACAATACTGCATCCTCGTCCTGCGAGGGCTTTTCCTGGCATTAAGCAATTCACATGTGAAACCCAAGAAGAACATTGAAGTACAACCCCAGAGGCTGACAAAGGGAAAACCAAAAGAGTGGGCTGTTGAATACAAGGCCAGGAGGCCCACCTAAGGGCATTAACCAGAACCATCTTAGTGCATAGCAGTAAGTGCCAAGGAACACCGTGGGGCACAGGAACAAGTACCAAGGACACCCATGGCACACAGGAAGAAGTGCCAAAGAAACGGCAAGGGGCTGAAGAGCCCAGGTATTCTGGTTGCGTGACCAGTAGTGGGTGGACCTTGTGGTCTAACAACTGCGCCTAGACCAGTGAACCCTGAATACTGAAGACCCAGCATATTGGGAAAACCAACTGATCAAACGAACTACGAGTACAAAAGGTGAAGTTGAAGTCTTGGAGAAGGAAGACCTGAGACTGAAGAACCTGTTCATGTTGTCTTTAGAGCAAGCTCTCAAGACCCTCCCCTTTTTGTTTGGAATTGTGTTGCATGAGACTTTGGAAAGGGAACCCCGAGGATTATTTTGAACTATGTTTCTTGGAGCTGGAGAGAGGTGATCTTGAGACTTTTTTGGGACTATATTATACTTGGGGAAAGAAAGCTGAGAGCTGAACGAAGCACCAAACTTTGCACTGAACTTTGCTTCTCTGGTTATTAACATCCCTACACATTGTTAGTACAAATTGTGAGGACAAGTTTAGGTTGTGGGCACAGACCGATTTACAAGTGGAACTATTTGACTGAGACTTTCCTTAGTTTTATTCCGATAGAGAAATCCCACCTTAACATAGGGCAAGATAGGCCTTCAATCATCCTGATATTTGATTTAATAAAGTGCTTTAGCTTGAAATATACGCCTGTTGTCTGTGCCCTGCTTCATGATGCCTTCAAAGTGGACTCAGCTGGTTGGAGACCAGCTGCAACAATTTTCTGACGTAAGCAATAACAGGGACTGATGCTAAATTCAGATTGGACATGTCTGTCGCTGTGATTAACATTGCGCACCCAATTTTGGTTATGAAGTCCCTCTCACTTAATGTTTCTGGCCTGTGCACCCAGTGCCTGTCTATACTGTATAGTGTGATGTATCCTACAGAGTCATCACTGATTCTACGCCGGGGATGATCTCCTCTCACATGGCCAGGGGATGGCAGCTGCTTTCCTGATCCTGAGATGGGGGTGGTATTATGAGGGAGGATCATGTGGAAGGGGACGAATGCTGGAAGGCGATGACTCCATTAGGAGGGATGTGGTATTCCCACCCCCTTTTGAGGGCAACCCTATGACACCTACACTTCTGATGGCATACTGTCATTCCAGTCAAAAGTCCATTCATACCTCATGCACACACATAACATCCCTTATCTCTAATGTTTTTTGAAATAAAAAGCCTCAAGTACTGAGACGAGGAGGAGGGAGAAGGAGTTAATACAAACTGAAAGAAACCCAAAGTTAACAATGCAGACTGGTCGGTATGATGCAGCACGAGTGCGTGGGACCTTTGAAAATGGTGTGCGCACTCATGAATGAAGGAGAGCTGGAGAGAAAGGCAGAAACAGAGAAGGAAGCAGCATGGGGAAGGGCATTTCCAGGAAGATGCTCGCAAAGACTTACTGGCGTGGCATAAGGCAAAGGGAGACACCAAAAGCACTGTGCGAGGACCGTCCGAGGACTGGCAGCAGCAGCAGAGTCAGCAGTCTTGTCGGCGGGTGAGAAGGGAGCTGAAAGGAGCCCTGGAGGAGGGTGCGAGAGAGGCTGTCCCATAGGAGAGGCTTTGTTGCAGCAATGTGCCACGAGTCAGGAATGCTACAAGACACTGGTGAGGGTGTTCCAACAGGCATCTAAGCAAATAAGAACCTTTGACTACCGACCAAGTAAAGTACAAGGACAGTTAAACTTGCACAAATCCTCATGTATGAAATGTCAATGTGTGGAAAGTTGGAGCAAGTATAACCACAAGTAAATAAACCCTAATGAACATATTCAAAGGCAGAACTTGCACAGGTCCTCATGTATGAGATGTAAATGTGGGAAGAATTGGAACAAGTAGTACCTCAAGTGAATAAAGAAGAAGCAAAGTGAAGTAATACAACTGTGCTACATTGAAAGATTGTTTGAAGTGAAGAATGACGTCCTGGTGAAGTACATCAGGCAGTGAGCATTTTGGGCAGATACCTGGCAGAGAAGTATACCATGGGATCTCCAAGACCACAGAAAGGGATTCCTGGCAGGGGAGTATCCCAGGCGACCCACTCAAAGCATATGGATGAATAAGACATTGTAGGAAGATACCTGGCAGGAGAATATACCAGGGGATCTGAGTAACCTATTGGGGGATTCCTGGCAGGGGAGTGTGCCAGGAGATCTCTTTGAAACAGACATATTGTTGTCTGGCATAAGGGAGATCTTCAACTGTTCCTCCAAGTCCCAAGACAGCTCTGCCTCGGTTACCCTTAAGTTTGAGACCGGTCATCTCCTCCACTGCCTCAGATATCATATCCCAGTACGCCTGGATTCAGGGTCATTCCTGCCATATGTGTCCCCAAGTCCCTTCTTCCCCACAGTCCCTCCAGCCCTCTTTCTTCACTTGCAGGAATAATTTGTTCAGAGCTCCCGGGGTGAGATGCCAGTGACACATTAGTTTGGTCCAGAACTCTTGTAATTGTATAGATTTCATAGGTTTTGGAATGTTGGCCCACACCTGCGCCCACTATGATTCTTCTATCTGTCGGCCCACTGCCTCCTCCCATAACCTCTTATAATGGATGTTCCCTGTTCCCTCATTTTGGTTGATGAATTTATAAAAGGTGCCAACTATATTTTTATCTCCCGCATTTTCTGTTAGAAGCTTATTAAAAGGCGTTGGGGCCTCAGTGCTGCCTTCTTTACCTCTGGCTGCAGTAGCCAGTGTCTCACTTGCGTATATCTAAATCTCTCCTCCTCCCCCAAGGAGAAGTTCTCTTCACATTGGATGAATGATTTGATTTCCCCTCCCTCAAACATGTCTCTTATCTTTAGGCATCCTCCCTTTTCCCATGTGTTAAAGCCCTTGCCTCCCTCCCCTGAACAAAATTGTGGGTTGTAGAAAATTGGGGTAAATGGTGATGGGTAGGTCGTTTGGTCCACTCTGGTTATTAGTTCATCCCATGTGTCGCCCACCAGTGTTCCTGTCGTACTTGGATTTAGGTTTTGTAGTCTGTCCTCCTTGGGTTTCCACATCACTGACTCTAATTGCCCTCCCTCTAGTGCCTCTTCCATTTGTCTCCACCCCTTGTTTATATCATTTTTCATAAAGTCCCTAATTACTCTTATTTGAGTGGCCAAGTAGTATGCTCTAATGACCAGCGCCCCCAGTCCTCCCCTGTTTCCTGGCATTTGCATCAGACTTCTCACCACTTTGGGTTTTTTATTGTTCCATATAAATTTTCCAGTGGACTTTTGGATTATTCTAAAAAATTATTTGGGGGACATTCGTCGGGATTGTCATGAGGTAGTACACGACTTTAGGGAGAATGACAATTTTAATTACATGAATCCTTCCCAACCATGAAATCCTAAGTGGGCTCCATTCTTGTAGTAGTTGTCTGATGTCGGCCAATAGGGGTGGATAGTTTTTGGTGTATAGTGATTCAACATCCCTGGTATTTTATCGCTGTGGTCGCCCAGCTATATTGAAAGGTTTCTTTAATCTCCCGTTCTTTCCCTTTCGGTATAGTTAGGTTCAGGGCTTCGGATTTGTGGGTGTTCATATTGAATCCTGCTACCTCTCTAAATTCCCTTTTCAGTGCCCTAATGGGCTTCTCTGGGTCTGTGAGTGTTAACAACATATCATCTGCGAAGGCCATTACTTTATGGGACTGCCCTCCAAAAGGAATGCCTGCTATGTCCTCCGTTGCGCGAATTGTAGCCAACATCGGTTGTAGATGTATCACATATAGCAGAGGGGAGAGGGACAGCCCTGTTTCATACCTCTTCTTACCTTGATCGACCATGATAACTACTTGTTTATCAGTAGTTCGAGACTTGGATTAGAGAAGTTTGCCTTGATCATTGCCAATGATTTATCCCTGAATCCCATTTTCTTCATAATGGCAAACAAAAAATGCCACGGTGGAGTGTCGAATGCAGGTACCTTTTTTATGTTCACCTTTTCCATTATGTGTGCTACCCTTCTCGTGTTGTCCCCGGGCTGTCTACTGCGTATGAAGCCCAATTGGTCTATTCCAATGAGTTTCAGAAGATGTTGATCTATCCTGGTAGCCAGAATTTTTGTATACATTTTTGCGTCTATATTAGTGAGCACTATCGGCCTGTAGGACTTGCAGCATCTGGGCCTTTGCCTGGTTTTGGAAAGAGGACTTCCTTGGCCTCTTCCATTGTTGGAGTTATTTTCCCTTCTATCCCAAATTCATTAAATAGTTGGACTAGTTGGGGGATCAATTCTTCTCTAAAGGTTTTATAAAAGTCAGCCGTAAAATCATAGGGCCCTGGAGCTTTGTTATTGGGCATCGAGTTAATTGCTTTGTGAACCTCCTCGGCCGTTATAGCCTGGTCTAGGTCCAGCCTTTCTTGGCTTGTTAAGGTTAGAAGGTGTAGGCTTTCCAAGTATTTTGGTTGTGCTTGTTTCAGGGGGTTTTCAGATTTGTATAGTTCTGAGTAAAACTCTGTGAATTCCCTTTGTCTCTCTGATTGCTCTGTACTCTCCCCCCCTTTGCCTAATTTGATTTTGGTAATAGTTCTATCTCTTAGGAGCCTGGCTAGCAGCCTGTCGGCACTGATGGTTTTTACATAATATTTTTGTCTAAGGTGTAGCAACAGCCGTTCAACTTCCCTTGTTTGCAACACCTCCAATTGACCTCTTATGGCCCTAGATCCTCTCCGAGTTTCACTGCTTGCCATGATCCCCATCCGGGTCATAACTTGTTTCAATTTGCTTTCTAGTTCCCTTTCCAGTTGCCTCCTTTCCTGTCCCTCCTGGCTTTAACTGTGATGACCTTTCCTCTGATCGTGGCCTTAAATGCGTCCCACCTGGAGTTTTGGCCTGTGTCTCCGCGCTGTTGAATAGAAAATATTCTTCAATGGCCTTTTTTATCTACTCTCTAATTAGACCCTCTTTGACTATATATGACAGTAATTTCCACTTCCACAACCTCTGTACATTGCCCCTTCTCTTTACTGTGATAGTGATGGGCGCGTGATCTGATAGAGCTAGATATTAGCAAGGCTATTCGATCACTGGCCACTAGCAAGACCCCGGGGAGCGATGGACTCCCCCCAGAGTTCTATAAGGCATATCAGTGAGTTTTAACCCTGGTGCTACTTGAAGAATTTAATGATGCGTACCAAAAAGGGGTGCTTTCAAAGGATATGAGGGAAACATTAATAATCCTGATACCCAAACCTGGGAAACCTGCTGATGAATGTGACTCATATCACCCATTGACGATGTTGAGTTATGACATCAAGATATTGATGACCATATTAGCCGAAAGACTTTCCAAGGTTATCAGGGACTTAGTACACAGTGATCGAAAGGATCTGCGTGATTTTTTGCCTACCCTACCTCTGCTTTTTTTGTGTTTTTTTATTTTTCCATTTTAAATGTTTTTTATTGGCATTTACTCAGTTAACATGTAGTATACATCGCTTTTCAATGATATCCTGTCACATATAATGCCTGTAACTAACAATGTCATAACACTATAACAACCAAATCATAAGGAACAAAACCAACAAAGAAAAACTGCTTCCCTTTTGGGGCTTATTGCATTCTTGACTTCCATACATTCATAGAAGTAAGTGGGGTCTAAGTCAGGTGGGGGAGACGTTTTTGGTTTGGGGGGTGATTCCCGGGAGGTGATCATTATAGTGTCTCATCATCAACGTCATTTATCTATTTGTCCAATATATGTTCACAGGGGTTTGTCATCAGACAGGTGAAACATGTCCCAAACCAGTGCCTTCCAGGCATCATATGCAACACTTGCATCAGTGTCAGACCTGGACACACCTATTCCCCACAACCTGGATTCTGCTTCTGCCCAGCGCTCAAATTTGTTATACTATCGCAAGTATTGCGGGCCCCCAGCTGTCCTCCAGGCCATTGCAATGGTTCATTTGGCCTGTATGCAAGCCATGTCCATGAATTTGACTATATGTTTAAACTTGCTGTTCCTTGGGTATGCCCCTAGCAGGCATTCCTGCAGAGTCCATTTGTACCTTGCTATTCCAGCTTCCCTGCAGGCTCGCACTATATGCGTCCAAAACTGCTGCACTCTTGCACAACCCCAGAACATGTGCATCAGTCCTGCCTCTTCTTGTCTGCACCAGGGGCATAGTGGCCGGGTCTTGTGACTGAATTTGGCCATTCTGCCCGGGGTCATGTAGGTGCAGTATAAGACATTAAGTTGGATCAATCGGAACCGATTGTTCCTAGATACCTCCCGCAGATATGTCAGTATTCCTTCCCATTCCTTTTCCATTAGTTCTACTCCCAAGTCCTTTTCCCATTTCCCTTTTAGCACTGCGCTTTTAGGGTTAGGCCTGTCAGCATCACATACAATCTAGACACCGCCCTCCAGCCATCACCTAGGTTAAACATAAGTGTCAACAATGGATTTGCTGTCGGTTCCTCAGGCCATTTTTCCCATTTCTTTTTTACCAACCCTCGTGCTCTCTGGCATCACAAAAATTGACCCTTAGGCATCCCCTCCTTTGCCCGTAGGGATTCAAACTCTCTGAAGGTCCGCTCTGTATACATGCCCCCCCCCCCCCAAGTGTAGATACCCCATCTTTCCCAGTGCCTAACTATCGCTAAATCCGCTGTATCCTTGCAGGCATCAGTCGCCATCGGGGCCTCAGATGACTAAGGGTGGGTAAGGTGCAGTAGTGTTCTGGTTCTATACCATACTCTCCTGCCCAGCGTTACTATCATGGGGCACTGCCCAGACAATTTAACCGGATACATAGTATTTCTTTCAAACATGCTGGTGCTACCATCTGTCGGAGCAATACCAATTCTGATGTGGTATCGTCCGAGAGCCTTTTGGTTGTAAAGCTAAATTGTACCGCAGGGTAGTACTTCTCATG
The DNA here is from genome assembly GCF_040938575.1 of Ambystoma mexicanum. Classification (NCBI taxonomy): domain Eukaryota; kingdom Metazoa; phylum Chordata; class Amphibia; order Caudata; family Ambystomatidae; genus Ambystoma; species Ambystoma mexicanum. The sequence goes on along the minus strand of NC_090927.1, from coordinate 302,937,423 downwards.
ATCCGGCAGCTGCATTCCCCCTTCCTTGTACGGGAGGCATAGTGTGGTAAGTGACAACTTATGTCGGCCCGTTCCCCATAGAAATTCTCTCAGTATCACCTCCAGTGTGCGGAAGAAGGAGGCCTTGATGCAGTAGTAGACATTGTGGAAATGGTACAAAAATCTATGTAGCACAATCATTTTGATGACGCCGCCCTCCCCATTAATGACAGTGGTAGCCTAGACCAGAACATCATGGACTTCCTCAAACCCTTAACTACCGCTACTGTGTTATTTTCGTGTATTTGCTCTGGTGTGTGCCATATGTTTACCCCTAAATATCTAAAAGTCTCCATTTGCCATCTGAGTCCTACACCTGGTAGTTCCTCCAGCCTCCCACCCCTTAATCCAGCTAGTGGGAATATGCAAGACTTCTTCCTGCTAAAGCAAATCCCAGACACCTTGGCGAAGTTATCGAACACCTCCAGTACCCCTGGGAGATTTAGATGTGGGTTTTTTATGTATAATAGTACAGCATCTGCATATAGCGATATTATGTGGTGTACCCCTCCCACCCAGATGCCCGCCTCCAGGAACTGCTTCCTAAAGTATATAGCTATCGGCTCCAGCCCCAGCACATGTAACATGGGGGACAGTGGGCGCCCCTGCCTAGTGCCCCTATGGATCTCCCAAATCGACGACACCAGCCTTCCCGATTTTACCCTTGCAACTGGTGCTGTGTACAGTATCTTGACCCATTTGATAAACTGTTCACCTAACCCAAATTCACCCAGCGGTTCTATTAGCCATTCCCAATACAAAGAATGAAATGCTTTGATTGTGTCTAGTGATATTATTGCATATTGCTCTTGTGCTTTCGCCGTCTGTGCTGTAACGTGCTGTAGGCGATGAAGATTCATAGCCGTACTGCAGCCTGAAGCGTTTTGATCAGAATTGTACGATCGGACCGGAAAAAAAGGTCGGACTATACAAAAAGTCTGAAAATGCATACCACCAAAGGTCCAAACACCAAAAGTTCTGTATGCGGGGGCTGCGGGGTGTCCGGCAGCTGCCTGTAAAAAAAAAAGTACCCTGCGGTACCAGTTCCCGATCACGGAAGTGAAAGGGAACTGGCCAGGCAGGGACACAGTGTGAAGAAAAGGTAAGTAGGGAATGTTTATGTTGGGGGTGTGGGTGGGGGTGTGTCGTGGGTGTGTTGTGGGTGGGGGTGTGGGTATGTAGTGATTTGCAGTGTTTGTTCGCATGGGAAATGTACACACCTTTGGTGGTGCGTACATTTCCCATGCAAACTTTTCCATCACTGACTTTTACGTGACGGAAAAAAGTCACGCAGATCCTTTTGATCACTGTGTACTAAGTCCCTGATAACCTTGGAAAGTCTTTTGGCTAATATGGTCATCAATATCTTGATGTCATAACTCAACATCACCAATGGGTGATATGAGTCACATTCATCAGCAGGTTTCCCAGGTTTGGGTATCGGGATTATTAATGTTTCCCTCATATCCTTTGAAAGCACCCCTTTTTGGTACGCATCATTAAATTCTTCAAGTAGCACCAGGGTTAAAACTGACTGATATGCCTTATAGAACTCTGGGGGGAGTCCATCGCTCCCTGGGGTCTTGCTAGTGGCCAGTGATCGAATAGCCTTGCTAATATCTTCTGCTGTAATTCCCTGCTCAATCATCTCCAATTGCGATTTACCCAGCTTAGGCAGCCCTATTTCTTCCAGTGTGTCTTGGATGTCCTCCCGAGAAACTACCCGATCATGACTATATGAATGGCAATAACATTCTGTGAAAGTGTCATTGATTGCCTGCTGTGTCTTATGTATAGTACCCGTTGCGTCTTTAAGTTCCTTTATTGGGTCCCTCAGGTGTTCCCTTTTGCACAACCATGATAGCAATCTGCCGGTCTGTCTCCATTCTGCATGCGCCCTGGAAGTTTGTACAGAGTAATAAAATTTCTCCAACCTCCCCAATGCCTCCTTGCATTTGCACCTAGTTTCTGCTAATTCCGTTTCTATTATAGAACTCCCTGGAGCACCTATTTCCATTTGTTTTATGTCCTCCTCCTACCTTTCGAGGTCCTGCCTAAGGGTTCTTCTGATGCCACCCTCATTCGCAATTACCTCGCCCCTCACCACTACTTTTATTGCCTCCCATACCGTACCCCAGTCTCGTACACTAACCACATTTCTCTCTATGTATTGTTCCAGTTTGGCCCGGAGTTCTACTCTAAAAGCATGATCTGTCAGGGCGTCTGCAGACATGTGCCACAGCGGTATGAGGGGCCTGGGGCCCAGCACTTTCCACTCAAGCAGCAGTGGCGATTGGTCGGAGATCGATTTGCCTAAGCATTGTGCTGATTCCACCTACCGTAGCTGATCCCTGCCCAAGAACAAGTAATCTAATCTAGTATGTAGGCCATGGGGAGAGGAGAAATAGAAATAGCCTCTCACGCTAAGGTGGAGTTCCCTCCATGCATCCACCAAATCTAAACTCACAATCAATGCATTTAATGCTGTCGTGGCAGCCAGTGGCCTAATTGCTGGTAGACTAGATCTGTCTAAGTCTAGATCCCTCACACAGTTAAAATCACAACCCCAAATGAAAAAGCTCTCCCGATATGGGGTTACCTTGGCGCATATCATGCAGAGGTGTGTTGGGATCCCGTGATTAGGGAAGTAGGAATTAACAATACACACCTCTAATTGTTCTAGAAATCCTTGAAGTAACAGACATCTCCCCTCTGCATCAGCCTCCATGTGCAAAGGGCACACTAGGATTAATCCAGGTAAAAACTCCACATGCATATTTAGAATATGCCACACCATATCCCTGGCCCCCCAGTGCTCTTTCACCTTAGCCATGGCTTCCTTTGATCAGTGAGTCACTTGCAGTAACGCTATAAAAACTTCCTGGTAAGAAATGATTTTATGCCGTTTCTGCACAGTTAAATGCCCATTCCTCTAACATTCCATGGTAGAACTTTAACATAAGGTGACATGAATGTGCGAGGTTATCTCCTCTAGTCGCTTCACATCTTTCTGCACCCCCCCACCTCGCGCTCATATTCTCCACCACCCTCTTCCCAGGTCTCTAAGAAATCACACTACCAGCTGCACCTCCTCAGAGGTATTTTTCCTTTCCTCTCCTTCCCCCAGGAGCTCACTGTCTCCAGAGCTCTGGTTCTTTCAAGGCTGGACTACTGCAAAAGCCTCTTTCTAAATCTGCCTGCCTCTACTCTCTGCCCTCTGCAACTCATCCAGAACAGGACTGCGAGACCTATCCTTGGCCTCAAGCCCAGGGATCGTATCTCACCAGGACTGAAATCTCTGCACTAGCTCCCAGTGGCAGCGAGGATTAAGTTCAAAACCCTCTGCATTGTCAACAGGGGCTTCTGGGGACTTCTCCCCCGTTGACTTCCTGGCTGAAACTTAAATTGGACTGGTTACCTGGCCACCCTCTGATCTCGGGCCCAGGTCCCCTCCCCTTCCAGTCACACACTAGCACTGCCTTCCTGGCAACCCCTCTTTTGGGGACTTATTTCTGCATCCCTACAGTCCCACTACCAGCACTTACATAGATGTCTGCACTTACCCTGCACGTGCCACCTGCTTGCTGGCCGTACTTCTACTTATTGCTATTTATTCTTTTATCCCATGTAGTGCACTGTCCCCTTCCCCTCCACCCCTGCACCTCCCTGTCTGTCCTCCCTCTGTTCCCCCTCCCTTGCCTCATCACGCCTTGAAACACTTGTGAATAGGCGTGTTATAAATACCTTATCATATCATATCCTGGATCCCCCATTCCATCCCACTTTGCAAATGTCTCTATTACCTTCCTTGCCTGGACGAGTGAAGCACACACAACTTAGTAAACAATAACTAAAAACTAAACAGTTGCACCCAGCTGCTGCTCCAACTTTGCAGTGCTCAGGCGCCCCCGCAACACCTAGGCCCGTCCGGGATCCAGCTTGCGGGTTGCATCTCCCTGAAAACAGGCCGACACCAACCATTTCACGGGTTAGGTCTTTGAGCCCAGGCAAGCAGCCCAGATTGTCTCCCGTCTGTCAAAGCTGCTTTACTTTGGCTACAGTGAGTAACAATTAACACTCAAACCAAATCTAAAAATTGTAGCAAGAGTTCAACATTACCCCTTCCACCGCTCCCGCCACCTTGCTCAGGCAGTTTTGCTCATGTGACTGCTTCCTCCCCTTCAGCCAGGTTATTATGCTCAAGCCACATCCTGGCTGCTTCCGGGGTCTCTAAATAGATGACTCGGCCGTAAATAACCCTCAGTCTGGACATGTACAGCTTTAAAGTTCTGGACAACTCAAACAGTGTATACCATCAGGTGAATAACCAGGTTCAGGCAAGTAGCTGTGGCAGGTCATGTCCGTAGATCGGTCAGGTGGTATAAAATCAAGGAACTGGACCAGAAATCTGCCTTAAATTAAGCCATTCTGAGCAATTTAGAAAAAATCTGCAGGGCTGGGGCTTTTTATCGTGAGATCTTAAGTGGATTTGGGCACCTAACCGAAAAACAGCTACCCTTCGTCTCCACCTCTAAATCTGTGGTTGCAAAGTAGGCTGGTATGATGGGGAGTGTAGAGGTGCCAAATATTTGCTATTAGTCTGTCTAGATTTGGGCTCTGCTGTTGACAAGGCCCAACATCGTATCTGGAGGCTTAATTACAAGATCATTTTTTTAATTTGATTTAATTGCATCGCAATTTTTACAAAAGAAAATAAAAGGAAAAGAAAGAAACAGCCATTAATAAAATTCAAGTCCATCCTCCACCGCCTGCGCCTCCTACTTCGTTTTTCTTTAGAACGTGGTGCTCCTTTAGTGATTTATTTGCATTTGTTCTCAGGAAAAACCATCTGTATGAACAAGGTCACTGCAATGACTCATGTTGTTTTAAGACCGCTCATCAGCGCTGTCCATCTAGCTTTGTTGTCCATAGTTGTATAATGTTGAAAAAGCGGGTTTAGGAGAAAGGCCCGTTGGGTGGTCAGACCTGGGCAGCTCATAATCACATGTTGGATTGTTTTGACTTTTTTTAGGTCCAGACAGAACCTACACCTGCTGGATTGGTTAGTCTCTCGTATGCCCTTATCTCATTTGTTTGCATCAAGTTCAAGCGTATCCGCCTAAAGGTTTCTCTATATGCTCTATTCGGAAACTTTAAGAGGTAAGGGCGTACTTGATTTAACTTTGTTAGAACCGTCTGTATATATCTCATGCGTTTACAGGCTCCTGCCCTTTCCAGAGTAGTTATCCAATCCAACTCTAGCAGTTTCCTTTTCACTCTTAAGGAGTTCATTTTTAGATCATCTTCCGTACAACCTAGATTGTCGAGTTTTTGTTGTTGTTATTGACCCATTGCATCAACTGAAGTGAGGAGCCTTGCACCATCTCTTGATTTATGATCCTCAATATCAGCAGCGATGTTGGCAGAATTATTTTGCAAAAGAGGGCTAGCCTTTTCCGTTCAACAAATGCATGAAGAGATGTGATCCTCAATTCTCAACAAATTATTGCCATCGTAATTGACTTTGGCAAGCTGAGAATCCTTTTCCAAATAATGGCTGCTAAACATGGCCATATCTTCTCAGGTATGGCCAGGATTGCCTCTATGCCATATATAAGTGAGGGCACTACCTTTACCTTGAAAAAATTCAATGCCGCTACCAAAGAGAAGCGCCCAAATTTAGCATCCATGAGTTTGGTTTGAATGGCCAATGTCTTTGCTTTGTCCAAAAGAGATTCTTGGAGCGGGGTCTCGGCATAGCTATTATTTACCATAATTCCCAGGTACTTGAATATCTCTACCTATTCGATTTTATTCGCCCCTAGCGTCTAAGTAAAAGGTTCTTTTTTCGATGTCCCTTTTTGGAAGCACATTATTTTGGTTTTTGATTGATTCATCTCAAGCTGGTTAAGATTAAGATATCTCTGCAGTCTTCCAACTGCCTCTGTAGACCTAAGGTCATCTGCATATAGCATTCCTGTAAGCTTCTCCTCCCCGATTGTTGGTGGGAAAGGTCTTAGCTGCCGTTCGAATTCCTGTATATGCGCATGGCTGCGTAGGACAAAGCTGCTGAAATACCCTAACAGTGAAACTTCAATGAGTATTTAATTTGGCTGACTAGCGAGGGGCATTATAATCAATTATGTGTTTCTCGTCTTTTTACACACTCAAGGGGCTGCAAGGTTATACATGCCCTTGCTATCCTCATTATATTCCAGGGGTTGTGAGGTTACTCTCTCCCTTGCTATCCTCATTACCTTCCAGGGGTTACGAGCTTACTCTCTCCCTTGCTATCCTCATTACATTCCAGGGGTTGCAAGGTTACTCTCTCCCTTGCTATCCTCATTACATTCCAGGGATTGTGATGTTACTCTCGCCCTTGCTGTCCTCATTACATTCCAGGGGTGACGAGGTTACTCTCTCCCTTGCTATCCTCATTGCATTCCAGGGGTTGCGATGTTACTCTCTCCCTTGCTATCCTCATTAGATTCCAGGGGCTGCGAGGTTACTCTCTCCCTTGCTATCCTCATTTCATTCCAGGGATTGCAAGGTTAATCTTTCCCTTGCTATCGTAATTGCATTCCAGGGGTTGCAAGGTTACTCTTTCTCTCTTGCTATCCTCATTACATTCCAGGGGCTGTGAGGTTAATCTCTCCCTTGCTATCCTCATTACATTCCAGGGGTTGCGAGGTTACTCTCTCTCTCTTGCTAGCCTCATTTCATTCCAGGGGCTGCGAGCTTACTCTCTCCCTTGCTATCCTCGTTACTTTCCAGGGGTTGCAAGGTTAATCTCGCCCTTGCTATCCTCATTACATCCCAGGGATTGCAACATTACTCTCGCCCTTGCTATCCTCATTACATTCTGGGGGTTGTGCGGTTACTCTCCTTTTTTATAGTCTGATATGTCATATACATTTTTATGCTGTTCCTATGATCTTTTTATATTGTTCTGTATGATGTGTTTGTTCCATGTTTTGCATTCATTTTATATAGTGTTCCGTTTTGAAGTATTGTCATTGTTTTATGAATTTTATGGTCTTTTACACCGAATAAAGTGACTGATTGTAATAATGTTTACATGTCATGCCAGATTCTTTATGCTACTGAGCGCCATTATTTATATTCCAATGTAATAGTATCAACCTTGCAATGATGTTGATATACAAATCTGTGTCCTTCAGGATGAACACAGATGTCTTGGTCGAATGCTTAACCCCCTGAGATATCTTGCGTTCTGATCAGTCCATCTTCCAGGAGTTAGCATCCAGTCAAGCAATGGACCACCAAATGGACTGCATGCTACACCTTGTGCATCCACAGATTATGATCCATTGTGACCACGGAAAGGCCATGCAACTGCTTTTTAGGAATTTAGTTGAAGGATATTCGCTAGGTTGCTTACATTAGACTCTGGTAGAATCATTTTACCATTTTTGAAAGGAAGGACAAGCTTTCCGTGCAGAACCTCCTGTGGCTTTCAGATGGAAAAATCATTATGCATTTCAGACATGAGCTACAACCAGTTCTGCTGCATTAATAGAACTTTCCACACGGACAAGTGTTCTGATATGGCGTGCCTTTGTAGAGGAGGTCCCAAATATAGCCTACACTCCAGCCACCCATTTTGAAGTACCAGGAACGTTCACACCGAGATATGTGATGTATGATGAGCAAATAAACCAGCAGAGAGCCACATTAGGGCTCTGCCCAGTGCCCATCAGAAGAGCAATACCTATTGAAGTGCCAATAACCAGACAACCATGGGCAGTAAGGTATCCATTGAGAAAACCTTACCAGCAAATAACGCGAAATGAAGACTGCTTAAACACTGTCCCGGAAGAAACTCAACAGGCCTTAATTGAAGACGAATGGTGACGTCACGAGGGCCCAGACAGACTCACAAATGAAAGAAACGACAATCAAAAAATGTCACACAGAGACGAAATAATATATAAGGATATCATGAACTTAGAAGGAAAGATGATGTTGAAATATAAAGAAACTTAAACTGTAAAGCAGGATGAATCTATTCAACCAGCTAATGCCTTTACATATGCTTGTAACCGCAAGAAGCTAAGAAAACAGTGCGGCTTGCTATGCTTAGTAGAAGAATAGAGCGGCAAGCGCCACCTATATATCTACCTCAACAAAGCACACTATATAAGTGCGAGTCCACTTTATACAAAAGCAGAATTAACCCAGGTTACTAAGGGTCAAACAGGACAGGATTCGTATTCCAACTAAAACAAGAAAAGCGACGGCGGAATCGAAACTTAGCAAGAAGCAGCTCGTGCCTGGGAAATAGAGGTCAAACCAAGAGAGGGAGGCAGACAGTAGCTCCGGAGAATCGAAACTTAAGAAAAGAGCAGCCTGCCCCTTGAAGGTCGAGATAAGGAGGCCCAGGCAGGTGGCGAGGCAAATAAGAATTAAATGCACAAATAGAAGGAAAACTACTGCAGATTCACGGTGTGCTAGCACGTGACCAGCCGAGCAAGAAGAGGCATCTACGCCTGGCTATCTCCCAAACAGAAAATGCCATAACTTTTCCTGACAAGAAGCTACAGTTTCGAGGCCGACCACAGCCAACTAATTGACACATAGCACTAAAGTACTGATAGATGGAAGGGAGGCTGGGTGAATCTTGGGGCATCCTGCACCTGGTTGACCATTCTGCGTGCTGCTAATTAAAGTGGAGATTTATGCATGGGGTTGAACCCAACCCAATCATAGTGGACCAAATAATCTAGGGTCCTATAGATAGTAGAACCAATGGGACGTCATACTTTTAGTGACGTCCACCTTAGTCATTTTGAGGGAAGGGCTTTGACGCCCACCTAATGATGTTTATCCAATCCTCACACTCCGTTACCATATACAGATATAGCACCTATACTTAAGTTACCTTTTCCAACCAATAGAATTGCATGACAAACTTTTGAGTGTTACACGTCAATGATGACGAATTTTGGGTATAACTGTTACTGCTTGCATGAAGTTGTTGGGAGTTGAAGCGAGACGGGCTATCGCATCACTTTTGGTTTCCATGTTTCCCCGTTTTTTGTACTTGTCATTAAACTGACTCCCCTTTGCCAAACCGTTGAGTTGTCCGTATTGATTGGTGTTGGAGTAAAAACCTTCACCTCCATCCACCTCAAGGTGCAGCTATCTTGTCTTAAAGTACTTGAGAGCGAGCTATGACTCTATGGGCCGGTCAGGGGCCACTCTTGCTCCTGTACACTTGGTAGATGAGGATGGTTTGTGACCTTCAATTAATGATTATTGATTAAAATAAGACACCTATTGACCGTTGACATAAAGTAACTCTAGGTCTTCGGCAATATCTCAAGTCTTTTGCCATTCGGCTGCGTAGACCGTGAAGCTTCCCCTAGACAATGGTAGTTTAACTCAAGACTGCAGTCGGGGCCTGAAGGGATCTGTTTTACAAACACATCCCTTCCGATTCCTACGGGCAGCGGATCGGGCGAAAATCTGAAGGAGGCGCTAATGAAGGCGGTGATCCCGAGGGTCCAGAGGCGAACAATGAAAACGGTGTGTGAAGAAAAAATTGAGTGCTTTGGCAAACAGTGTATGCCTTAAGAACAAGTAAAGGGAAAAGGTAACAGAGGGAGGAGGAAACAACAAAATAGTCAGAAGTAGAGAAGACTGTATGTGTGTGTATATATATATATATATATATATATGTATATGGGGATAATGACTCGAGAATAATTGAATAAATAGAGGTTACCGGGGTGGACACCCGAGAAGAGAGAGGTTACCATAGCGGACACCTGAGAAGTGAGAGGATTCGCCTTATTCCTGCGTTTTAATATAGCGGCCAGAAGAAATGTGTACCCAGAGTCCCATGTAATGGGGAACAATTAGACTACCACCACGTTTAAAGACATTGTGAAAGGGGTTCCTTTAAACTCCATGAAGGGGTAGTGATTAGAGGCAGAGATATATGTGTCCAGCTGGTGTCCGTCTAGTCTGTTAAGTCTCTGTCTTACATGTTTTGTTGTGACGTCATATGTGAAATTTTGTTGAGAGAACTGATTAAAATGTTTGCGCGATTCGGTAGCTGAGACAGAATCGCAAATGAATTGATGCTTTGAGCGGATTGGTAATATAAAAAAAAATTTGGTTGACATTTTGGATTGAAGCTTGCAGTGTTTGGTGCTCGCTCATATTGTCACAAGGTGTTTGAACCACATGAAAGTATTAACAAGTGTTATACAAGAGGAAAAGGAAACAGATCTAAACATGGAAGACATAACTCCATTAGCACACTTATGCAAGCAGTTGCCAAAACATGCACCCAAGCGAAAGAAGTATAGCACCGAGTGGGTTAAGGGTACCACAAGATGTTTATGCCATGGCCACAAAATGGGTCTTTATCTAAAGCCGTCTTGCAACATATGACAACATATTTGCATGCCACATACACAGGCAAGAAGCTAGAAAAACGCCTTGCGGTTCTAGAACTTTGGAAGATGTATGAACAGACAACGGAGGAAGAGCTGCCAGCAGATTGGATACTAAATGTATGCACAGAGGGGGGTGTGACGCCTACTGTGCCACCTGCCCAACCTGAAACAAAAACCGAAGAAAGTAAGGACGAGGGATTATACCCGTTGAGGGAGCTTAAAGCAGCCACCGGGTACAGCAACCCCGCATATGAGTCACCTACATATAGTAGTGACGAAAATCAAGGGAAGGATAAGCACAAGAATATTACCTCCGCAGTCCCGAGGGACAAGGGGAGACGCGATGACGAAAGAAAGGATCAGGCACAGACAAGTGCATCTCTCGACAAGGAGAGAGATGGAAAGGAAGTGAAGACAGAACTGATGAGATAGCATTCGCAAAAGACAAATGGATGGGAGGCCAAATCTTACTGAAACTCGATGGGAAAGGAAGTGATGATGTGAGACCAAAGGAGAGATTAGATGAGACACAGAGAAAAGAGAAAGAGAAGGAGTTAAGAGATGAAAGGATAAGAAGGAAAGATAGATTAAGGCGAGAACAGCTATATCACAAAGAGCAAGAAAAACAGCTCGATCGCAACTCAAGAGCAGCCTATGATCAAGAGAGACAGAAACAGCAAAGGTTAGAGGAAGAGCAAAGGGTACGTGAAAAAAGGATAAGGAGATGAAGAGATGAGGAAATTCGAAGGGCAGATGAACGTAGAAATGAAAAGAGAAGGGAAGAAGATAGGGTCAGAGAAGAGGATAGGAAGCGTAAAGAATTTGATGACAATATCGAACGAAAGCAAAGGCAGAGGGCACGCAATCTCGAATATTTGGAGAGGGAAGTTAAAAAACTCGATCCAGTTGTAAACTGGGAAGACATTGAAGAATTCTTTTCTGCGCACAATTCAGTACCAGGCATGTCTAGGGCGAACATTGAAGATGACTTTCAACACCAGAAGCACCGGGGAAACAATCGATAGAGTATATGATGAAATGGGGCTAGAACAAATACCCCAAGGAGAGGGGGAGGGCGAGCACTTGGAAAGCACTCAGTTGTATGACACTGAGGATGTCACCCGAAGTAGTGGGAGTAGGAAACTGTCCCTGGACAGATTAGAAATCAGTAAAAACGATAATGACACAAGGAGTTGCGTGAATTGGGAACAAACCATGCCCAACTCCGAAGGGTAGGAGCACAAGGCAAACTAGGAAGGGAGACGGCACGAAAAACAAATCTCATGGGAAAGAGGGATACGATGGTCAGACACTAGTGAGGCCACACCGAGGGCATCAGAATCAGCTGTACTGTCTGACCGACATGAAGGAGTACCTCATGGTCAGAGGGGGGTGTCGTCACCGCCCTATGTAGACAGACTAAGGACATTGCCAGGTAGACGACGATTTGGGAATATTACCCCTGCAATAGACAGGAGAACTATGAAAGAAGAGAAAGAGGGCTGTGCATTCCAATTTCTGCTACTAGAAAAGGGGAGAGCAAGACCACAATATATTTGATGGCCACACATGGATCGAGAAAACCTGAAAAACAAGCTTCCAATGCTGACATTGGGAGCCGGAAAATGGATACATGAGTTAGAAAAAATAACAGGGGGAAACACGCTAGCTATAGGGAACATTAAAGGTCTCCTGATCGCCATACTTGGTGAGAGAGCAGACGATGTGTGGACACGGGCAGGAGCCCCTGGTGTAACCACAATCAACACAGCGCATGATGGAGCACCATTTAACAATTGCAGAGCAGCAGTATGGAAAGCGCTACAAGTGCTTTACCCATATACTTCCAATATGGGAGCCATAATGACTCGAAAAATGAAGTAATCGGAAGAACCGTTAATTCATATCCAGAATTTCCAAGGCGCGTGGGTGCTAGAAATGCATGAATCTTGGACGAAATCAATAACTGTGTTTTACCACATATTGTGCCAAGGGTTGCCAGAACCAGAGCAGAAACAACTCAAGAAATTGGTAGGAGTTGAGGCTAAGCCTTGGGCTGAAATACAGTTGACTATCGCACATTATTGCAGATTATTGCAAGAATAAAATCGTAAAAAGGAGGCAACTCGAAAAGGTGAGGAAGCGAAGCTGGTGCAAAAGAAATTATCAAAGTATGCTCTTGAGGGAGCCATGCTACCGCACGCAGCTGAACAGAACATGCAGCAGGGGGTTAATCCACAGCAGAATAACCAGGGTAACGTAGGGTTTTACGCACGGGAATGAGGATTCAGAGGAAGAGGATGGCAGAGCAATCAGGGAGGCTTCCAAAATAATCAAGGAGGCTTTCAAAACATGCAAAATGGTAACCCAGATATGTCAAACGGACAAATCATCCGACCACCACCAGTATGTTGGCTGTGCAGAATGACAGGGCATTTGGCTCGCACGTGCAGAAGTTAAGGCATGATGCAGAACGGCCAAGGAATGGGAGCAGGCACGCAAATCCACCTGCAGTCTTACAACAGGGTGTTGCACAGAATCACATGGTGCAGCAACAAGCACCAGGAGCGCAACAAGGGGCGCAACCACAAAACATGGGGAATTTTTCACAAGGACAATCCCAACAGGCACCGATGAGCACAGGGCAGGCCCAGAACTCTGGCAGGGGAAGAAACGCTGGGAATGGGGAAAATCTGCAAGTGCACAGTGGGCCAAACTTATATATAAACTAGGACAGCTCACTGGGAACCCTGATGTGCTCTGTCCCATCAGTGACATCAGACCCTCATAGGGAACCTAGGGTGAATGTCGTTATAGGGGGTAAAGGCTATTCCTTCCTAGTGGACACAGGGTGCAATACGTTCGTGCATACGTGAAGGCAAGTTTTCCTTGTCCGGCGAGGCCATAGATACTCAGAGTTTTACAGGAGCTCACAGTCGAGTTCCCTTTACAGACGCACTCCCAGTCTCCATAGGAGAGTGCGAAATGTATGTACCTTTATTATATTCAAGTCAGAGCCCAGTAAACATTTTGGGTCAAGGCTTAATGACAAAGTTGAACTTGACAATTTCATTCACGGAGGAGGGCATAGTATGCTCTACTCCAGGAATGCACTATTCAAACATATGCGAAATGATTAGAGCATACTCAGGACACATAGCCATGAGGGCCATACCATTGGAGCCAGAGGTTTTCGCATATGGCATGCGTGTGCTTATGGCAGGATTGCCAGGCCTTGCAGACAGAACCATGAGAACCCCTGACGTTATATGTCGAGCACTCATTATTTGTCATTGTAGAGAAACCAGAAGGCACATTGACATCTCGGAGAGCTTCTGCCTATGAAGTGCTCATATCAAACCCATCGATCAAAATAGTCCGATGTAGGATAGTGAACCCATCTATGTTTATAGTCACTGAGGGAGAGCTGATACATGACTGTACGAATTATGAAGAATTTTATGATGAAATCCCCAGGGTAAAAGAAAATGCCCTAGCAGGAGGAGAGATCGTCTTTATTGATGGGTCTTCGAGGATCGACCAAAGCGATGGGTAAAGATACACAGGCGTTGCTGTGATGAAACACATAGCAAATGGAGAATTTCAAGTACTTATTAGTGCGCGAACACCATCTCACTACTCAGCACAAGCTGCAGAATTATTGGCGTTGATACTCGCCATTGAGAATCACGCAGACCAGGAAGTAACGGTGTACAGTGACTCCGCCTATGTTTCGTCAACAGTGCATGCAGGCTTGGCACGCTGGAAAAGGAGGGGCTACCTCCGAGCGGATGGCATGCCAGTGCAGCATGTAGCCTTATTGGACATTCTGATAAAGGCACTACAGCTCCCATTGGGCATAGCGGTCGTGAAATGCGCCGCTCACACAAAAGGGACAGATTTTGTATCACGCAGAAATCATGCAGCAGACACGGAAGCCAAGCGTATAGCATCCAAAAATGAGACGGTTATGGAAGTGGAAGTGGCGTGCACCCATGAAAGGATGATGGTAGCACGAACCACACCAGAAGCCTATAGCAATCTTGGGCAAACGCAACTAATGGAGCTTCAAGGGGAGGCACCACAGGAAGAGAAAAACTGGAAACGTCGAGGGTGTTCTTTAAACCACTCTGACAGCTTGTGGCGACAAAACAGCACTGGTAAACCGGTGATGCCTGTAGCCCTACTAAAAATAGCATTGGAACAGTTGCATTACCCAACGCACATGACAAAAGAGAGTTTAGCAACAACGCTCGCGCAAGAGTGGTTCACACCGAATTTATCTGAGCATGTTGCATTCTTTATGGTGAACTGCATAATCTGCCAGCAATTCACCGCTGGGCACACATTAAAAGTAATGAGAGGAGTCACCCCCAGGCCAAATGGGCCTTTTGAGCACTTGCATGTCGATTTTATCGACATGATTCAAGTATGCAATGGGTACAGATATTTAATTGTCGTGGTGTGTCCATTCTCTAGATGGATAGAAGCAGGTCCATGTACACACCCAAACTCTACCTGTGCGGCCAAATTCTTAGCGAGGGAAGTGTTCCCCAGGTGGGGGGGGGGGGGGGGGTGAAGTGATGAGATCAGATAATGGGGCTCATTTTGTAAATGCAGTCTTTGAGCAAATTAGCTTGCTGCTTGGTATAAAGCACAAGTTCTCGTTGGCGTATCATCTAGAAGGTAATGGGATCTGTGGTAGGCTCAACGGCTTGTTAAAGGAAAGGATAGCCAAGTTGAAGCTTACTCTAAAGAGGGGATGGTTGCACTGCCTTCCACTGGCACTGTATGCTCTTCGGAACCAACCTGGCTCCGACCATCATCTTACGCCACACGAGATAGTCACAGGAAGGAGAATGAGAACTCCCCTCACACCCCTAGATAGAGCTAGATGTGACGCCCACTCGACAGGAGAGGTTCTGGGTTCTGAAATGTAAAATTATCTGAACTGCATGCCATCCTGACTTACTGTAATTTCAGAACAGCTGCAGTGACGACGAATAGGGTGCAGTGCAGCGCTGAAAACAGAAAGAGACACTGCACCAGACACAGCTCAGGGTCTACATGTTCCACTCGTCTTCTCTGGGGATGCCGTCTTGGTGAGGACTCACACAAGGAAAAAGTGGGACGAGCCAAGGTTCAATGGACCATTCACCGTTGAAGACGTCACTCCATCCGCAGTTAAGCTACAAGGAAGAAGAGCTTGGATTTTCCTGGGTGATATCAAGCCATACATCGGAGGAAAACCCTGCCTGCATCCCACCGCAAATAGACTACAGACAACGGGGAAGAACCATAGCACGTGCAGACAAGATCCATGACGATGAAGAAGGACGCATGACCAGCAAAGTAAAGACAAAGAATTTTTGCAAGTTGTGGCTTAACCTGGACACTTCCTCTAAGCAAAAAAGGGGAAAAGGACATAAAAACAGACCCTCTGTGCATCCTAGTTGCAGGGGGAAGAAGAAAATTGCCCGTATAAGCCACAACATGTTGTGTTGACTTGAACTCTTGAACTTTTGAGCGAAGACACTCTTAAGCCGTGAGGAGAAAAGGACCATGACAACCTTTGATCAAGGATATTTACATTGGAAATAGATACAGCATCCCGATTCATCCAAAACCAAGACTTTGTTTGGAAGCACTTATGGTGTCCCACAATCGAGACATCACAAAGGACGTTGTTACATACTTCCACCTAGTAAGATCATATCCGTCACTGGTAGGGAGGCTCACCGATGTCACAGACTTTCTTCAAGATCCTGACAACGAAAAAATAATCAGACAACTGTTTACTGTCCTTACTGAAACATTCATCGTACTCCCTGAGTGAGAAGGGAACAAATGCTTCCACCACAGGCGGAAATAGATGAACTCATCAATACACTTTTCTTTCGCATAATCGAAGACTGTCCATCTCTTGTCGGGAGAACAACTGCCACATTGACATTCCTTCGAGATCCAGCAAACACTGAACAGTTGAGCCATCTGTTAAATAGGATCAGTATTTTGGTCGCACTCCATGCGAC
The DNA here is from genome assembly GCF_040938575.1 of Ambystoma mexicanum. Taxonomy (NCBI): domain Eukaryota; kingdom Metazoa; phylum Chordata; class Amphibia; order Caudata; family Ambystomatidae; genus Ambystoma; species Ambystoma mexicanum. The sequence goes on along the minus strand of NC_090927.1, from coordinate 302,920,925 downwards.
CGGACAGTGCAAACATTGTTTACGTCAAGGAAAGAACGTATAATCCTGAATCTCAACAAAGACAGGATAAATGTCCCTATAACCAGAAGACAGCAGATTAGCACACAATGTTCTTTTTCACCTAGTTACTGACTTTCTGGAATTAGTTGGGAGACCTATCGAAGTTGAAGTCCTCGCCTTCATCAGAGATCCAGCCAATATCGCACAAATGGGAATGCTCCTGCATGGAATAATGCTCCAAGTAGAACTTTCCAACCATCAGAGAGATTATCTGACGAGATTCTGAAGAGACATTCGCTGAGGGACAGATCGAGGGAGCAGAGTCAAGAACCTTATTTGTTATATTTGTTGTCATTTTTTTCCTATTACTTCATACTGACCAGTTTCCAACATGTCCTCAGGACTGAGGCAGATTTGAGGAGTGGACTGGGAACTCACGTACTTTGAACATGCACAGTAAGGTGACTCATCGAAGTGTTATTTTAATCTATTTTTTTCCATAGTTTAGCAAAGGAACTGTATCCTATGTTAAGAGACAATCGTGACAATCGTCACTCGCAAGAGGGGGGACACTTGTGAAGCACCTGACACTTTTGACACAGAACTGGAAGAACGTTAGTGGGTGGGGAAACAATAACATTGACATTTGTGAATGATCGAGATGGGGGCCCAGAGCAGTAACCTGGTCCTCCCACAAGCAGAGAGGCACCCCAGCTTCTCTGTAAGCAAATGCTGTCGCCTTACATATCGAACTATAATGTATTTAATCATTGTATTCATCATTATTTTACTGTCATTAATGATTAGAACTGCATTCTTCATTGGTGCACGAAGCGTTCCAATTATAGTGCACCCACCTGATGATACACGCATGAAACCCACAAAAGCACCCAGACCTTATGTAGTCATTCCAGTCCCTAGGAGATCTGACGGTGGAACGAATGAACTCGAAATGAATGTGATTAGCAGTGATCCACACACACTTGCGGTAATGAACGAACAGAAAAGCAGGAGACAGGGTCGGCACGAGATGAATGAAGTGACATCACTGACAACTACACACACACACACACTGAAGGCACACGAACCAGGTCAAGCGACCAAAGAACCTCAACCGAAAGCAGCAGAGAAGATGAGACTGCCTACCGAAAAAACTTTCACAGGAGATAGTAAGAAAAAACAAGAAGAATTAAGAGGAAGACCAACAGAAGCAGTCTTGTCAGACGCCCTTAAGAAAACAGAAGCGGCCTCAGAAAAACTCTCTGCAAGGACACAAATGTTAATAGACCTTCTATTCCCGCACTTAACCAGAGCAGGAAAATGACAAGAGGAACTGAATAACAAAACGGCAGAGACTGTATTACCCAGCACGTATATTCCAACACAAGGACCAAGTCCCAGGCCTACAATACAACCATATACCGGACCAGTGCTAGGCAGGTTGGCATGGGCACTTGCACGCAGCAGAGGAAAGATGCACGAGAACCAGGAAAGAGCTGCCAGACTCTTGTCCACTCAAATGGCGCAGATGAAGAAGCCTGCACCATGGGCCAGGATACCTGAGAACCCCCCAGCAAGAAAAAGTCATACAGAGGCATTCAGAGATGTAGTTTTCTCCTACACACTGCGGTTTATGAACAATGATTGGAAGAGACACAGGAGTTAAAGAAAGACGATGCTTGGTCTTTGGTCAGCCTAGTTCTATAATGCTCCTTCTTTCAGCCTTGATCTCAGGTGTGTCTGAGAAATTTGACATCAACTATGATAAGGTAGTGGTTCCTGTCTTAATCTCTTTATCAATGGGATCTTTGACTTTATTACTACCATGCAATGGTTTTTATTTGTAGTCTTTTTTCTCATGGGAATCTGCAAGCTTGGACTTCAGTGTACTCTGAACCTCCTTTCACCATTCTATTAGAACTGGTTTGGACTTCAGTTCCCTGTGTGCCTTGGAGTTCATTACTGTCAGCATGCAATGAATCTCTTTTCACTCTGAACTTTAGTTCCCATAATGCAGTCAGATTTACCTCGTTCTCACCATAGGCTGGAAACTAGGATTTCAACTCCCAGCATGCACTAAAGATCATTTCAGTTTCTTCATCAATTGTGCCTGGGAAATAAAACTTCAATTCCCAGTGTGCTCTGGTGTGTGTTTCACGCTCTCTCTCACTGGACCCGGAGAGCTTTGACTTCCTCACCCAGCATGCAATGAGTATCCCTTATGTCTCTTTACCAACAGTGGCAGGGGGCCTGGATTTAAATTGCCAACTTGCACTGGTGCATGGGAGGAGAAAGAAGCTGGAAAAAGGAATGTCACGATAAACACAAAAGGATTGAGCAAAGTAGTGATGGAAATCTGCACATTGGATTCTCATTGTCGATGGAACGTCACAGATCTTCCAGGGAGCTTAGTGTTCCAATTCCCAACATTCAATGAAGATATTTTCAGTCCTTATTTCAATAGCGGCTGGTAACTTTGGTGCTTGTTCCAGCTGTAAAAACATTCCCTAACTACTTCTGTTGGGAACTAGCTGCACATTAGCATCACGTATCCCTGGCAGATGATCTCCTTATACAAGGGAGACTTTCCTCCTGAGAGCAAAGCCTCCGTCCCTATACAAAGGAGACTTTCCTCCTGAGAGCAAAGCCACCATCCCTATACAAGGGAGACTTTCCTCCTGAGAGCACAGCCTCCCTCCCTATACAAGGAAGACGTTCCTCCTGAGAGCACAGCCTTCATCCCTATACAAGGGAGACTTGCCTCCTGAGAGCAAAGCCGCCATCCCTATACAAGGGAGACTTTCCTCCTGAGAGCAAAGCCTCCGTCCCTATACAAGGAAGACTTTGCTCCTGAGAACACAGCCTCCGTCTCTATACAAGGAAGACGTTCCTCCTGAGAGCAAAGCCTCGGTCCCTATACAAAGGAGACTTTCCTCCTGAGAGCAAAGCCACCATCCCTATACAAGGGAGACTTTCCTCCTGAGAGCACAGCCTCCCTCCCTATACAAGGAAGACGTTCCTCCTGAGAGCACAGCCTTCATCCCTATACAAGGGAGACTTGCCTCCTGAGAGCAAAGCCGCCATCCCTATACAAGGGAGACTTTCCTCCTGAGAGCAAAGCCTCCGTCCCTGTACAAGGAAGACTTTGCTCCTGAGAGCACAGCCTCCGTCCCTATACAAGGAAGACGTTCCTCCTGAGAGCAAAGCCTCCATCCCTATACAAGGAAGATGTTTCTCCTGAGAGCACAGCTTCCGTCCCTATACAAGGGAGACTTTCCTCCTGAGAGCACAGCCTCCGTCCCTATACAAAGGAGACGTTCCTCCTAAGAGCACAGCCTCCGTCCCTATTCAAGGGAGACTTTCCTCCTGAGAGCACAGTCTCCATCCCTATACAAGGGAGACTTGCTCCTGAGAGCACAGCCTCCGTCCCTATACAAGGGAGACTTTCCTGCTGAGAGCACAGCCACCGTCCCTATACAAGGGTGACTTGCCTCCTGAGAGCACACCCTCCGTCCCTATACAAGGGAGACTTTCCTCCTGAGAGCACAGCCACCAACCCTATACAAGGGAGACTTGCCTCCTGAGAGTTATGTTGTCGGTTGTGCTGCAAGGCACTCGCAATATGATTAGCCCAGCAATAAATAAAACAGAGCAATGAATCAAGGAGACTGAAAGGTAACGTCTACTTCTGCTTTATTCCATTTCTTTACTGAACTTTTGGTGGTAACCCCGCTTCCAAATATAACAGGTGGGGCGCAGCCCACTGCAACGCAAACAATAGAAAGGAGACTGGGCTCCTTAACAGGAGGTAAACTAATGACACTAGAAATGGGACATGACATCTTCTCGCCGCTTAAAGTTGAACTAGTGTTCTCAGTTCATCTCTTCTATACATCTGAATGGTTTGCGTATTGTCCTTCGCGAGGGACTGCGCGGCAGCAGTGGTGCCTGTGCTTGAACAGTGTCACTGTCGCTATCGTCTGAATCTCGATCTTCTCCTCTGGACTTAGAGTCTATGTCAGGTGATTCGTCTGCAGCGTTTTCCTTAGGGGCAGCTGGCTCCTGATCTCCTTCAAGGGTTTTGAGGAATGAGGAAATTCCGGTGATGGTTCCTCGTGGGTTGGCCGCCGTTATCATGGATCCATGTATGTGGGTTACTGTCATGGGTTCAGGTTTGAATGTGGCATGTCCTTGCCACTTTGGTTTTGTATGACGAGCACTTGATCACCTACTCGGATGAGGCCCATTTGTGATGGAACAGATTTGTAGAGTCTGAGATTGCTCATGAATTTTTCTGCCATTCCGTTGGCTTGTGGCCATAGTGGTGTAATTTTCCGGTGTTGAAAACCTAAATGTTCGGTGAACATGGCGAAGTCGTGCCCGCTAAAAGGAGGCCTATTGTCCGATTTCACTGTCGATGGAATCCCGTAATCTGAAAATGTTATGTCCAGTGCGTGTACTACTGCCTGAGCACTTGTGGAGTGAATGAGATGTACTTCCTGGAAGCAAGACATCTCGTCTAAAATGACCAATGCATATTTCCCGTTTGCCAGTGGTCCGAACATATCAACTGCAACTTCGTCCCATACCTGTAGGGGCATTTCAGAGGGTTTTAGCGGCGCTGGGAAGGTGCGCAGGCACCCGCTTGCCACGCAAGGCATTTGCTCAGAAGGTCTTCTACCGTCTCATCCATTTTGGGAAACCATACCTTTGCTCTAAGTTCTCGCTTCGTTGATACCACTCCTCTGTGTCATGAGTGGGCGATGGCTAATGTTTGTTCTTGCAAGCTGGACGGTATGACAAGCAAGTTCTCTTTCAACAGTAGTCCTTCTGGTGATGTCGACAATGTGTGTCGGATGAGTTTGAAGATTTGTAACTGTTCTTCTTTTGTCGATAGATTGCGTTTGTAATGGCTTCTTTTGTGCTACAGGCCAGATTTCAGGCACTCCTAGGCGGTCTGAAGCATGACGTCACTCTGCGTTGCTTTTAGCAATTTAGTTGCAGTGATGGACTTCGGGAGCGTGTTTCTTATAAGATAGTTGAAGTACTGCTTTGCCTTGACTGATTGACGTTCTTCTCGAGCAGGGAGTGAGTATCTAGACAGGAAGTCGGCTAGATTGTTGTCTTTGCCCGGTCGGTGAATAATCTTGAATGAGTATTCCTGCAGTTTTAGGCCCCATCTGGCTATACGAGGGGGCATTTAGGTGGTGGGTTTGCCGCAGATGGTGGTGAGAGCCTGATGATCAGTGACGATGGTGAATGGGTGCCCATATAAGAACAAGTGATAATGCTTGCATGCCCAGACCACGGCTAGACTTTCCTTTTCTGGCTGGGAATAGGCGCATTCGGTGCTCGATAAGCTGCGACTTGCGTATGCCACTATGCGTCTTGGTGCGTTGGGGATCCCCCTGGTTTGGATTGCGCCAGGATTGCCCCTAGCCCCACAGGGCTGGCATCTACAGTTAGCTCTGTGTCGTATTTGGGATCATAGTAGGCCATGCAAGAGGCTAATGCGATATGTCTCTTGATTTCCTGGAAGTCGTCTTCACATTCAATTGTCCATTGAAACTCTTGATTTTTTCCCGTGAGCAGTCTAAGAGGGGTGCTCACTGACGCGAAATCTTGGATGTATCGCGTTCAGTAGCTTGCCATTCCTAGAAATGAGCGCACAGCTGATGTTGACATGGGGGTGGGAGCTTCCACCAGTGCCTGTACCTTTTCTGGGTCTGGTTGCAGACCATTGCTTGAAAACATGTGTCCAAAGCATTTTAGAGTGGTTTCGATGATTTCGCATGTGTCTGGGTTAAACGTAAGGTGTGCATTTTCAAGCGCCATGGATACTCTTTTGAGGGTGTCGTCGTGGATTTCCTGAGTGGTGCCAAATATTAGGATGTCATCGCTGTAGTTGAGGCAATTTGGAATATGTTTAATTACTTGATGGATCTCGTTTTGGAAAATTTCAGCAGCTGACACTCCGAAGCTTAGTCCTTTGTATCTGAATAACCCAAGATGGGTTGAAAATGTAGTGATATATCTTGATGATGGATGCAGTTCAAGCTGATGGTAGACTTTATTTAAATCCAATTTAGAGAATATTTTAGCACCATGCAGTAGATGCATCATATCAGTCATTCTGGGGGCGAGATGCCGTTCTCTTTCAATAGCTACATTTGGGGCCCTCATGTCTACACATATGCGGATACTGTTTTTGTTGTCCTTTTTGGGTACGGGTACAATTGGGGATACCCATGGTGTTGGCCCAAATGCCAGTTCAATAATGTCTTGTTGTAATAAATATTGAATTTCGTCCTCGACATGTTTCTGAATGTTGAGGAGAATGCCCCTGTAGTGTTGAGCCGTTGATGGTGTATGTGGATTGATGTGCAGTTTAATTTGCCTGTCTTTTAATTTGCCTAGCCCCTTGAAGAGTGTTGGGAACATCTTTTGTATCATGTCCATCGGGTTGGTGGTATACGCGAACATTATTTGGTACATTATGTGGATGAGACCCATTTGTATGGCTGTCTTGAAGCTAAGTATGCTTCCGCCAGGCACTTCTCCTTGATGACGTATATCTTTGCCTTTTGAGATTGGTCCTTATATTGGCACCTCGCGGTGAACATGCCTTGACAGTTAAGTGGTTTGTTGGAGCCGTATGGATAAATCAGTGTCTCTGCTTGTTTCAGCTCTTTCTTCATGGCAAGGGATTTGTAAACGCCATCGTTAATCACATTGACAGTGGCTCCCGTGTCAATTAGGAATTCTTGGTTTTGTCCATTTAATTGAAGCAGTAGCGTGGGGCTGTATTCAACAGCTGCGTTGTTGCCGATGGCATGAACATAGTCTCTTCTGCGGTCTCCGCTGGACGATGAAGAGTGGGAAGTGCGTCTTCCACGTGGCGATCCATTTAGGTATCTAATGCTCTGTCTCCGATGTCTTCGCTGTGAACCGTGTCTGTTTTTGTGGCGGCTAGCGCTGCTCTTTCTTTCCTCATGTCTTCTGGAGGTATGTGATTGTTCACGTGATGAGCTGTGAAAGCGGTGCCTATTTGAGGTTGGAAAATGACTTGTACGGGGGCGCGGGCTTTCCCGCCTTGAATTTCGGCCATCTTGTCTCCAGGATGCTTTGCTGTGGTCCGGTGATTGAAAAGATTGAAAGAATTTGATATTCCTGCAGACAGACTGGAAGTGGTTTTCACCTCCGCATTTATCGAAGTGATGTTCTATGGCCGGACATGGGCCAACATGAGGAAATTTGAATCCGCACCTGTAGCATTTCTTTTGCTCTAATGTATCTGCAGGAGTGCGAATGGGGCACACTGTGGCGGCTGTGGCTGATTGTGTAATTGTGATGTTGTCAAGTGGTTCAGTCTGCAGTGCCAGTGCTGAGTTAGCTCTTGCTAGCTGGAGAATTTCTTCAAGTGTCCTGCTTTTCTGGAGAGAAGTTTTTTGCAGAATTCTGGCAATCCACAGCCGGCAATGGCTTGTGATTTGAGGGCTTCATCCGTTGAGTAACGATCGAAGTTACAATATTTGGCTCTCTTCCTTAATCTCATGACAAAATTATCTATATTTTACACCCTTTTCTTGTGTGGTGGTGTGGAAAATGTGTCTTTTGTAGTCAACATTGCCTAGTGGAGCGTAATAGGTGTTTAATGAGTCAATAGAGTCAATAATACCTTGAAATGAGTCAGTATTTGATTCTGGCTTTTCAAATACAATGTCACGTGCTGTGGGACCCAGTGAATGCAGCAAAATACCTCATAGCCGGCGTTCTTCTCTCACGCCGGACACATCAATTTAGATGTGGAGTTCTTTTAACCACCTGTCCCACCTGGGTCCCAGACTGCTGGTGTCCGACATGTCAAAGTGGGGTACAGCCTGAAGTTGCAGTGATTCTGTGCTACCTTCTTCTTTGGGGGTGGCATGGCGTGGTGTAGAGCTGGCCTGTGGGCTTTGGAGGCCATTGTCTACATTGCTTTCAGACATCATGCAGAAGAATATGCCGAAATGACTTTGATCAGCCCATTGTGTGGACCATTATTGATGCTGTGATGTTTTTCAGTGTAGCGGTTCACAATGAGACTGCAAAATATGTCCTTAACCAAACGAGATCTTGCCTGGTTTAGGCGCACGTGCAGCATTATGAGTAGACTGTCCATTGTATGATGTCCCAATGTGTCCTTGAGTAAATAATGTCTTGCCTGGTTTCCGTATACGTGCAGCACTGTAAATGAGATGTCCGTGTATAATTTCCTCCATGGCGGTGGCTCTGAAGATGGGCCCGCTCTGTGTACGCGCAGCATGCAATTTGACACACTCGCGTGTGCTTTCCTACATGGTGGCACCTTAAAGCTTGAATCTTGCCTTGTGTGATGTCCACGGTTGAGATCTTCAGGATCTTGCGTGGGTTACTGGCTGTGCTGTGTGGGTTCGCGTCTGGTGTTGCGGCGGGCGCAAGGTTCCCTGAGTTGACAGCGGATGCACTGCAAGCTTTTCAAATGATCCTCGTCGCCATTGTTATGTTGTCGGGCGTGCTGCAAGGCACTTGCAATATGATTAGCCCAGCAATAAAGAAAACGGAGCAATGAATCAAGGAGACTGAAAGGTAACGTCTGCTTCTGGTTTATTCCATTTCTTTACTGAACTTTTGGCGGTACCCCACCTCCAAATATAACACGTGAGGCGCAGCCCACTACATCATGAACAATAGAAAGGAGACTGGGCTCCTTGACAGGAGGTAAACTAATGACACTAGAAATGGGACATGACAGACAACACTTGGTCTTTGGTAAGTCTAGTTTCTATAATGCTCTTTCTTTCAGTCTTGATCTCAGCTTAGTCTGAGAAATTTGACATCAACTATGATAAGGCAGTGGTTCCTGTCTTAATCTCTTCGTCAGTGGGATCTTTGACTTTATTACTACCATGCAATGGTTTTTATTTTTAGTCTTTTTTCTCATGGGAATCTGCAAGCTTGGACTTCAGTGTACTCTGAAACTCCTTTCATCTTTCTATCAGAACTGGCTTGGACTTAATTTCCCCGTGTGCCTGAGTTCAGTACTGTCAGCATGCAATTAATCTCTTTTCACTCTGGACTTTAATTCCCATAATGCAGTCAGATTTACCTCGTTCTCACCATAGGCTGGAAACGTAGATTTCAACTCCCAGCATGCACTAAAGCTCATTTCAGTTTCTTCAACGATTGTGCCTGGGAAATAAAACTTCAATTCCCAGTGTGCTTTGGTGTGTGTTTCACGCTCTCTCTCACTGGACCCGGAGAGGTTTGACTTCCTCACCCAGCATGCAATGAGTATCCCTTATGTCTCTTTACCAACAGTGGCAGGGGGCCTGGATTTAAATTGCCAACTTGCACTGGTATATGGGAGGTGAGTGGAGTTGGAAAAAGGAATGTCAGAATAAACACAAAGGGACCGTGCAGAGTAGTGATGGAAATCTGCACATTGGATTCTCATTGCCGATGCAACGTCACAGATCTTCCAGGGAGCTTAGTGTTCCAATTCCCAACATTCAATGAAGATACTTTCAGTCCTTTTGCAATAGCGGCTGGTAACTGTGTTCCTTTTTCCAGCTGTAAAAACATTCTCTCACTACTTCTGTTGGGAACCAGCTACAAATAAGCATCAAGTATCCCTGACAGATGGTCTCCCTATACAAGGGGGACGTTCCTCCTGAGAGCACAGCCTCGTCCCTATACAAGGGAGACGTTCCTCCTGAGAGCACAGCCTCGTCCCTATACAAGGGAGACTTTCCTCCTGAGAGCAAAGCCTCCGTCCCTATACAAGGAAGATGTTCCTCCTTAGAGCACAGCCTCAATCGCTATACAAGGGAGACTTTCCTCCTGAGAGCACAGCCTCCGTCCCTATACAAGGGAGACTTACCTCCTGAGAGCACAGCCTCCGTCCCTATACAAGGAAGACTTTCCTCCTGAGAGCACAGTATCCGTCCCTATACAAGGAAGACTTTCCTCCTGAGAGCACAGCCTCCGTCCATATATAAGGGAAACTTTCCTCCTGAGAGCACAGCCTCCATCCCTATAAAAGGGAGACGTTCCTCCTGAGAGCACAGCCTCCGTCCATGTATAAGGGAGACGTTCCTCCTGAGAGCACAGCCTCCGTCCCTATACAAGGGAGACTTTCCTCCTGAGAGCACATCCTCCATCCCTATACAAGGGAGACTTGCCTCCTGAGAGCACATCCTCCGTATTGATAATATTCACAGTGGTTAGGGGCTCAAGTGGAAAGGGGGGGGAGGAAAAGGTAGCCTGTTTCACTCCAAGGCTATATGGGAAGAAAAAAAGGAGATCATTAACATAGGGCAGAGAAAGAAAGAGCGCAATGACCAGTAATCTGCCACCACCTCCCCAATTCCCTTTTCCTACCTGTATGGTAGAGGCAAACACAGGTACACATAGGTTCGGGGATCCTCCTACCAGGATGTCAGTAGTCCATCAAGTTCGTATGGACCCACCCCCGGGTGGAACGAGGACAAAATCTGAAATGCAAAAGAAAACCACATTCCAAAATGGAATCCAATTTCAGGACCAAAGGAGCAACCAGTTCAACGTCAATGAATCCAGGAAGAACGAAGACTAAATCCAAAAAGGGCAGCATGGTCAAAGTTCCAGAAATCCACACAAAGCAAGCAAACCAATCCAAGGGGGGAAGCCAAAAGAACCAATCCAGGAGGCAAGCGGGGTCAAAAGCAGTACGGGGAAGGCAAACCAGTTTAAGGAGGCAGCAAGGCCTGGTTGAAGGAAGCGAGGGTCAGTACATGGAAAAACACAGACATGGTACAAGAGCTACTCACAAGAGTTGATGCCCGGCTTCTTCTGGCATTTCCTTTATGGTTGGCATCACAGGCATCAGTGGTTCCGTAAAGCGTCTCGCGGCCCGCGACAGTGCATGATGACATCACGCTGCAGTGCATGTGGAACGATGGGAGATGCAGTCTGTCTATTTCAAGAGCGCTGTCGGAGACGCCACTGCAAACACTAGTCCCGGGAGTTTCCTCATCTCCGGTAAGTGCAGGGAGGCTGTGAGCAAGCACCAACACTGGCTAGTATCACTACTACTTTCGTTCACTTTTTTCTGGATTTGTGAATGTGAACTCCCCTATCCAAGTTCCAACTGTCTCTCTGTACCCTCAACTCACTCCTCCTCTCTCCACACTGGGACATCGATGCCTCGATCCCACCCTGATTGGTTGTGGTAGTCTCTCCTGCATGCTCGGCTCTCTTTGTGTGGACTCCTCAGTGCTGGTTGTGGATATTGCAGAGAAGATGAACTTCAAAGTGGTATTACAGGGATTGGGATTACCACTCCTCTCCCTCTTTTTCCTTCATCGCCTCTCGTACTGTACATAGGTTCCAATGGGCCCTGTCCATCCCGTTGTATCTGGAGGCAGAAGAAGCATTTGAAAGGAGAACCTGCAGCTTTTGAGATGCATCCCTAAAAGTGCTCAGTGTAGGGGAAACTAGGGAGAAAATAGGTGGCTGTCTGGGCACCCTTCCTTGAGAACACCAGTTGATAGGAGGCTGTCTGGCGAGGTCAAAATACGAGGTGCTAGACTGGGATGCCCACTGTCGCCCCTTCTCTTTGCCATGACAATGGAGACGTTTGCAAGAAGAGTTAGGGCTACACAAGACATACGAGGGACTAACTTAGGCAATACAGAGCATACATTGGCAATATTTGCAGATTACCTTATCCCACCCCATGAGTTTGATTGTACCACTGCTGAAAGAATTGCACCGATAGCAAGGCGTTTCTGGATTTCAAATTAGTTTGACAAAGTCAGAGTTACTGCCACTAGCTCTACCACCGGAGGGGTGGGAAATATTACGCTCAATGGTCCCTTTTAGATGGATGAGCGGTACATTAGGTATCGAGGAGTGAATATCACCCCAGCAGACAAATCGAAGTTTTATAAGGCCAAATGACCCCTGATTATGCGCTTCAGTACGAAAGGACACGGTAAACTGGAGCCAGCGGTGCCTGTTCTAGATGGGAAGGATGGATACTGTAAACATGATAGTTTTACTGGACTTGCTATTTATTTCAAGCGCTCCCTCTGCACAATCCTAAGCATGACTTGGCTAAGCTGCAAAAGAAGTGATGTCCATTTTATGGGATGGGAGATGTTTCAAGCTAGCAAAGATGACACTGATGGCTCCTGCAGGGGAATGAGGCTGGGGTTCTCTCACTCCCTTGGCTGCTACCAGGCCTCAAAGTTATTTATTTTGAGGGAGTGGTGAAAGGTCCATGAAACACTTGTGTATGAGCACGATACAAATAAAATATTAATATCAATTTAGAAAAACAGTGAAGGGCAATGGATATGGCAGTGAGGAGAGAAAGACTTTGGTAGCCTACCTGGGTTCAGAGACAAGGAAGACGGCTCTCTTTGTATGTGAATCAGGAGACCACATCTGGCCTAGTGGGTTTGACCGCTTGTCCGTCCTGGTTAACTCCTGTTCATGGCAATGTAGACTGTCTCCCGGAAACGGAAGAACAATCCTTTAAAGCTGCAGGAATGGCAGGGTCTGGCACATCATTGATATGTTCAAGATTGGGAGATATTCAGGCTCATTACAGGTTGGGCTGTGCAGGTAAAATGGGGTGGTATTGCCGTATGCCGCCGCATTACCGCACTGCCCAACTATACGTTTGGTGGAAAGTTGGAAGGTTCACAGCTGGAGGTAAATCTGCTGACGTTCTGCCAAATTTTGGCAGAATTACCGCTGTGATAATTCCGCCAAAACCCCCCATTGAGTCCTGTGGACTCAAAATAAATGGGGATTTACACCGCCTATCACCACTTGTAATCTGGCTGTAATACCGCCAGACCAAGTGGCCGTAACGGTAATACAGTTTGGTGGTATCTCGGCAGATTTGCCGCTGAGATGCCACAAAACGTATAACGAGCCCCAAATTAACTCATGCTTGAATGAGTAGGAATGTGGGGTGCAAAAGGAAGACAGATTTCAATACCTGCAATTACATCGCTAAGTAATGCAGCCACAAACGAAGGAGGCAGCAGGTAGACCCCTCGCACCCCTTTGAAAGGCGTATGTCCTTGTATGACCCCAGGAAAGGGCAGATAGCCAACATCTATGCAAATACTTATGTTCGCATAAAAACACCTACCTGGAACTATATAACGAATTGGAAAGCCTGATTTATCAACTGTTATCTATTTAGATGTACAATGGGGGGTCCCTTTTGGCAAATCACATTGTATCCTGTAATCAGATGTCTCTTTGTAAACGGAGTGCCACATTGAAGATGCCACTGAATGGGCTCAGTGGAGCAGATGCAAATGACTAGTAATGCTTTACAGTCTTGTGTAGGAGGCTGGTGCTTTTAAAATCAGTCTATGCAATGTAATCCAAGCTGCATTAAAAATAAAATAAATCAACAAAGCACCTGGATTTTGCTTTAGGTATTGCCACCGAAGTACCTGCTTGATCATTGGCTGGCAATGGAATTGCAATGCTATCACCGAAACTGCGATTTTCCTTCAAGGGGGCACTGGCTGACCAAGTGCCTGTGGGCCTTGAGAAGATATTTTAGCATCTGGCAGTGAAAGGGTTCTGCTGGAACTGTGTAGTCTGGAGAAAACAAACTAGCAAGACCTCTCGTCTGGTCACATTTCCTAACTGAAGTAGTAAATTGTCACAGCTCATGCGATACTGAAACAATATTGATCAGCCTGCAGAATGCTCAACAGAACGGATTGATCACCAGGAGAAAAGGTAAGTGGCAAATCCAGGGGCATCTACATTTCAACCCTTACCGGCCTTTAAGATGCAACTCGTCTTTGAGAATACAGGGTGATGCAGATATAATGCTGCAAAGAGAACGATAACAACCTGGGAAAGGCAATAGAGGCACGTCACAATAGTAGAAGGTCCACTTCTCTCGCTAGTACTGCTCTTCGTGAACCCAGTCAGGTCATGTCAACGTGTATTCGTATAGCTTTATGCATGACTAGCAAGACAACATTGTTTGTTCAGTTTATATAAAAATAGACATTTCTGATTATACAAACTACCATAAAAGTATGACGCTTGGTCTATTTCCAAAATACATATTAACAGTTTCTAGAAACTGAAAATCACAATTTCTTTTTTAGAAAGAAGTGAAAGGTAAACAGTAATTTTGTTTACAGATGTATTCTATTCCCAGTCCACTCTATTACCCCACAGGGCTTCGCTGGGTTTTACGAATGTCCTTGCTTGGTCATTTTCCACATCCTCCAGATATAGTTGACTACCGTGTAAACGACTTATTAGAACACCCTTCATCCTGCGCATACCAATGATGTCAATATTGCTTTAAGCCAATTGGCCTTTTGTAACCAATTTAGTTGCCAAATAAATGTTATTGCAATTCTGCCAAACCTTCACTACGAGAATAAAACATGTGATTGCTCTACATTATGCTATTTGCCCACCACATAGTTCAATGGTAAAATCACTAAGCCTAGCTTTACATCTACCGAACTAGGGACCCTTTTCAAAATATAATATTTTGCCCCATTTTGCTTTGTGAACTAAAGAAGTATTTCATTGCAACATGCTTGGTTTAGCATCACCCCATGCTTGTAGTGCCAAACGCAGCATACCAAAAACACAATAACACTGTATGGACCTGGACAATGCACAGAAAGTAAAGTTGCTTCCAGGACCCAGCCTTCTTCCAAGAGCATTGGGACATGTGTAATGCCAGGTACCACACAGCGCTGAAAGTGAAATATCACCCAACGACTGAAAGAAATAGCTGCATATATTGAAACCACTTTTAGAGAACACGTTAAGAGTGCACTTTTGCGTTTGTTCGCTCATCATAGCACAATAAAATCAATTTCAGATGTATGTCACAGTGCAAGCATGGTATAGATTTGCGACTTGTGTACTAAAGACAGCAGCTATTTCAGCTGTGATATAATTCTTTCATCATCCTGCTGAAGATGAAAATCCATGTTCTCACAGACATATCTAACTGTACAATAATGTAAGTGAAAATGAATGCTAGTGTTTAGAATCACACAAGTCATTTGACTTCTCATATACATACCTGTAAAGCCTTGCTACCCCATGCAGAACATTCCACAGCCATTACTGGTCCTGATAATTAATTATTCTCTTCTGTGTGTGTGCTTTCTCTCTACTGTCATAGTAGAAAGCAGATAGCCTGAAGGAATGTCTAAGAGTTATGATCCACTGCTGATTTCTTTAAAAGTAGACCCAGCAGCAAAAGGTTTCTTCAGCTTGGTGCTCATCCTTGGACTGATCTTTATAGGCATTGTGCAGTATCTGAAAACTGCAGTGTACAGCAGGGTCATGTAGCTTACTAGTTTACTTTATTTCATTATTTATTTTTACATGTATAGCAGCGTACAAAGCTCTGAGGCATCTAGGCGCTAGTTACAGAAGTACAAAGTACAGTATACAAGTGCAAGACAAGGCAAAACCGTTACAGTAGTGAAAGGTAGAGTAGGTACAATCTGGCAAAGTCATGCCTCATGGTGTGGGGGGGGCTACATCAGGTGTGCAGAGAAGCATGAGCGATCCATTTAGTGTGTGTGCACATTCTAGCACGGCCATGCCTCATGGTGTGGGGTGGGGGCTACATCAGTGTGCAGACAAGCATTAGTGACAAAATGAGTGTGTGTGCACAATCTGGCAAAGCCACACCTCTTGGTGCGGGGGGCTACATCAGGTGTGCAGACAAGCATGAGTGACAAAATTGGTGTGTGTCCACAATCTGGCACAGCCATGCCTCATTGTGCGGGGTGTGAGAAACCAGAAGGTGTCTCACCCACTAGTCCCTGGGGATCTGTCATCCAGGTGGCCAGGACACGGCCATTGCTTTTCGATCCAGTTCCTGGGGTGGACTAGTGCGGGAGGATCACCAGGTTGAAGGGGTCTTCGGGGAATGGGAGTGGAATGCCGGATGGTGAGACGAGGTATCCCCTTCCCTGTAACACCTTTACTCCATCCTACCAGGTAGGATATTTAGGAACTCACCCCCCCCTTTTACAACATGAAGACTTTCTCACAGACAGCCCGCTATGAGAGAAAAACTGACTAGTACCCTAGCCGTATACTTGACTTGTCCCAATACGATGGCCAGGCAAGGTCAGGGAATTACTGACTATCACACACACCTGCCATTATACTTCCCCCACACAGATAAAAGGTGGAACACAAGAGCACACTTGGAGCGAGGCAAAGCACATGAAGAAACAGCAGTTCCAAGATGGCAATTTAACAAGAGGAGAAAGACGGTGAAACAGAAGGGAAGTTCCCTTGACCTTTTCGACAAGGAACCGTAATTTTCCCGAAGCCTCGAGAATAGAAAGCGTAAGACCAGGAAACCATGCTGAGAAATCCTGCATTGTGTGTCGGAGGTACCCGAGGCCCTCCCGCGTCGTTAATCAAGGTGGGGAGAATCACCAGCTGCCGTGGTACTGTCCTTGGCTCCAACAACAAAGCAGTGTCAGTGAAATCAACACAGCCAGTGAGTTGGGGTGACCAATACAAGACAGGCCTGTGTTGAAGACAAGGTTGCAAGCCACAACATTGTATGGCGAGTGTTGGAAAGAACATTGTATGAAACATGTGTGATAACCAACGCAACTAAAGTTGAACTGCAGATGAGCAATTGAACTTTGAAACCAAGATACAATACCTTTAAGAGAGTGGTCCGGCACAGTGTGTGTGCTCAATCGAAGGTCTCCGTAAGGTATCCAGCTGAGAGTTGACAAAAGTGAAAGAGTGGTGAAGAATTGTGAATCGAAGTGGTCCTGCGATGGGTCAAGCAAAATCCTGCGCACAGTCGAATGTCTTCGATGTTGATACAGAAAAGAAAGTTTATGTCAAAGTAGATAAAGTTGGTCCGAGCCCTACAGAGAGATCAATAGCAAGCTTTGGGTTAAAGCTAGCATTGTGTTACAATAGATACATTCATCTGAGCCCGGCAGAGGGAGACTGATTACAAATTTTGTGTCAAAGCTGATCTGACCCCGGTGGAGGGGGATCCGGGGTGAACCGTGAATCACTCGAGAAATTAGATGCAGGAAAACCCTGGGAATATTGTGTTGAAGTGGATCTGAGCCCGGCGCAGGAGGATCCAAGGCGAATAGTAAATCACCTAAGAAAATTGTGGATATGTGAAATACAAAAAGGAAAGGAACTTTGTTTGTTGCATCAGGCCCTCTGAAAGAAGACACTTTGAATGGCAAATAGACTTTGGCACAGAAGGCCATGATGTTGAAGTTTTAAACTGCACCCTTGTGCTAGAGAAGCCAGAGACTGTGGTGAGCTCAAGTGTGCCCACATATAACACATGAAAGACTCTGGGGAATTCAAATGACCCCGAGATTCATCCCCTTAGCAAGGCTTACGACTGTTTCTAAACTAAAGAATCTCGTGGCTCCCATGTGGGCCCTCCTTAAACATGAAATTCACCAGATTGATGACCACCTTAGCAAACAAACCAATTATGCCATTGGGTAATACATAAACTTTTAATATTTTATTAAATTGACATTTGTATGTACATATTCGTATAGTTATAAAATACAGTGATAAACACTGAACTGCTAAAAACACATATTTACAGGCCGATTAATGGAATGAATGTGCGCCGAAAATCTGCGCAAGCGTGTGAATCGCAGCGCAAGTGCGAAAATCGCAGTGCAAGCGTGCGAAAGCCGCGCACAGCGGTTCACGGAAGTCTGTGCACGTGTAATTACTGGGATGTGCGCTAAAATTCTGCGTGGTGCACGCGGGTGCACACGTCATCAAATGGTGTGCGCTACGTGCACAGCGAAAGCACACATAGCGCGGCACACACAACAAAAGTTGGCAGAACACGGGGCGTAACACGCGGAATGTGGAACAACGCGTGAATATGTGGGCGTTACGGGGGAAGTACAGGAGGCAAATGCGCAGAATGCCCACACGTGCGCCTACAACACGTATTCATGGAATCGAACAGGGGAAACGCGTGCGCCAAAAAAGACGTGCTAATCTGGAAACACATACGCCAGCAGGAAGCAGGCGTACGCGGACCCGCGCAGCATAAAAGTGCACGCAAACAACAAACAAGCTCAGACACTACGATGAATATACCGTTCCTCGCAGCAGTGTCCGTGGGACACCGCAAGAGGTGGAGGATAGTCAGGGCCAGAATTTTTACACCCAGGACCAGTCTTTTTGGGATGCCTGATGACCAGGTGTATGGGGGTACAGGTTTCCACCTCACATAATACTCGACCTGGTGAGTGAGTGGGAGGATGACCTCACATCACCCACCCTGTGCTCCCAAGCACTGAGCCCCTTGGAAAAGGTGCTCAGTGTACTGCACTTCTTAGCCACTGGTTCATTTCAGCGGACAAGTGCCATAGTGGGGGGGGGGGTGTCACAGGCCACGTGGTCACGCTGCCTACACCAGGTGTTGGCCATCATGACTGCATGCCCATCAGTCCGCATGCACGTATACCTGCCCAGAACACCTGCAGAAAGGCAGGCTGCCATCCAGGATTTTTACAGGTTGGCACACTTCCCCAAAGTGCTAGGTGCCATTGATTGCACCCATGTGGCTCTACGTCCTCCCAGGGCAACGGAGCACATCTATAGAAACTGCAAGCACTGGCATTCCATCAACGTACAGGTAGTATGTGATGCCAAGGGAATCATCACCTCAGTATATGCCAACTATCCAGGGTCCACCCATGACAGTTTCATTTTCAGAATGTCAACCCGAAACCGGGACCTAGAAGCTGGGCGGCATGACGATACATGACTGCATGGTGAGTATAAATGCCTCTGCACATGCATGCATGTCAGATACTGAGTAATGTCACAACCCCACTAATGATACCTATCATCACCTCCCCAGGGGACAGTGCCTACCCTCTGTGCACCCACATGATGAATTCGGAACCCCACCACACCACCCGAGGTAAGATACAACACAGCCCATATTGCAACCCGGGGCATAGTGGAGCACACATTCGGAGTGCTCAAGTCACGCTTTCGCTCCCTTGACCGCTCTGGTGGGCAGCTACTATACACGCCACCAGTAGTGTACAGGATCATAGTGGCAGCATGTGTCCTGCACAACGTTGCAAACCGCCAGGGCCTGCCGGTGGACATGGTGGTGCCCCCACATCCCCAACCACATGCACGGCGGCTGCGCATGGGAGGGGAAAGGCCACGTGCTGAGGCAGCCTGTACGCAGCTGGTGGCTAATTACTTCACCCAGAATCACACCCCTGTGGAGTGTGCATAGCCCTGGCACATACCAGCTGACAATCAATGATGATGACATAAGGGACAGTCAACTGTCACAACCATACCAGCCTGAGATTGGTCACCTGGAAGTGTTACATTGTCTGCATCCCTACCTACCTAAAGACAACCAATGCTGTGTCACAAAAAGACACACATTTGTGCTGCATGAATGAATGGAACATGAAAACAGCGCCATGTCACCCCACCCCTCCCCATCTCCGCTACCCAACACACCATGGCATGTCATGCAATGTGAAAGCAAACAAAGGAATGCACAACACATGACACAAGTGTCACAAAGTGCACTGTCCCAAATGGAAACAGGCCGCAGACAATATGCTCCCAGTAATCAATAACAAACAGCACACATGACCAAATACTTACCAGCAACACAATACAGCAACACAGGATGAAACATTGCCAAAATATGACAGTACCAAATCAAAGTAGTGCAGGTTTTGCAACCTGAATAAGCCAGCACATCCACCCCTTCCAACTGCAGAGTGTTGACGTAAGGCAAATGTGTCAGTGTACTGCATACAACATGAACTGCATCCGAAAAGGAGACAGCCTTGTGAAGACATGAAGAAGGTACCTGTGAATAAGGAGGAAGACATGGATGCACAAGCACATATCAATACACCATGTCGTGTTCAATACAACAACAATCCCCACTAGGGATGTACACACAGTTTTGACTACAGACTGCCCACACAGCTCATGGGAGCCCAATGTCACTGTGTAAGTCACTGTCACTTGGTCACACCCTTTGCAAGCCCATGGAAAGGGAAGCAGGAGGGGTGTGTGTGTCAGGAACCCAAGCATCTAACCCAAAGACAGGACAAGCCTACATGTGCCCAGCTGGAATACACAGTGGATGCCTACGGGAGCCACACAAGGCAACACACTGTAAAAAAATAAAATAAATAAAAATCAAAAATGGCCATGTGGAGTCAGGGGGGGCACCCAGGAGGTTCGAGGACAGGGTGCACACCAACACCCACCTGCGTGGATGTTGCGAAAAAAATACCTCCATGGGCTCATGGCCTGCACGGCTACCCTATTGTGGGAGAACTGCTGCTGTCGCTCTCTTCAACCTCTGCTTCTGCATCAGGAGGTGGTGGTGCTATGGGAGGCAGCCCACGCAAAGCCCTGGTATGGTCCTCAATGGCAGCAAGCATGCGGGTGTTGAAGGTCTGATTCTGGAGGATGATAGTGCAGAGATCCCCATGCAGCACCTCACGGGTTGCCTGCATTTCTGCACGCATGGCCTTGCGTGATGCCCGGATCTCCTCCCGAGTTGCCTGCAGCTCAGCTGAGAGCGAACATGTGAGCTGCTCCAGCTGCTGTTCTGACCTTAAATTTCCGGAAGCCTCAAGTTCATTTAGAGTCTGCCTGAGGAACTCGAGTTCTAACTTCAGGGCTTCCCTGTGGCCCTGTGACTCTACAGAAATGGCTTCCCGCAGAGTCTCCAGTACCGCCTGTCGGTCCCTGTTGGACGCCAACATGTCTTCCCTGTGTGATTGGCAAATGCAGTCTGTTGCCTGCTGTTGTTGCTCCATATGCCTTTCAGGGGGGGAGAATGGAAGTGGCCACCCTCTCCATTGCCTGAGCAATCATTTCAACTGATGCTCCCTGTTGTGCTGCTATACCGTACATGGAGTTTTCCCATACAGTTTCGCCTGGTGGCGTACGGCCACCGTGTCGCCGGACACCACACCTGTTTGGGGCAAGGCGATCTGCACCTTGCTGTGCCGGCACTGCCTGAGGCTGCAGGACTGCATTCCCCCTCTGATCTGCTGGCCCAGGAACAGGATTAGATGTTGTGGAGTGTGACCCTGCATCCATAACCGCCAAAGGCGGACTTACCAGCACTGACAACCCCATAGAGGGTTCTACCCCTGGTGCAGGTGGGTTGGACAGAACAGAATCCCTGCCAGAAACACTCACCTGCGACAGCACATAAGTTTCATCATCCGATTCAGCACCTGAATCATAGAGGTCTGGGAAGGTGCAACCAGAGACACCCCTGGACAGTATGGTCTGCAATAAGATTGGGTTTTCACCCACCATCACACCACGTCCTCCACTGGTGCCCGGTCGTGCCTGAGATTCCTCCTGGGTCTGCACCATCTCCTCAACCTCAACAGCATCAAGTGCGTCATCACCTGCAAAAACATGAAAGACAACAAATGGAAACAGGCATGAGCACCATTGCACACACAAAGGCCTGACAAGCCAGTGATCCAGTACATGATTTACACATGTCCCACATGACAATAACCCTGGCATGCATGCACTGTCAATGAGTTGGAAGGGGAGGCAAAAAGAAGGCACTGAGGACACCAAGATGGAAAAGCAACACATTTGCTGCATACTGGGTAGCACTGGCATCACTCATTAGCCTGTCAGTGGCATGTCCAATACACATACATGACACATGCCAGCACACAGATGGCAAGTAGCCTAGCCATGGTACATTTGACAAGTACAGCCATATGTCAGTGAATGAGTACTGTCACCCATCCATGTGAGATGGACATGATGAGATGAAAAATGCTAAATAGTGTGACAAAATACGCATGTGCCACACACTGCAACACATCCAGTGTACAATAATACAGTGATCGCAGGCAGATGTACACATCAATGGTTGGTCACTTCAACATGACAGGAAACAACTATCATGTTCCACATTCAAACAGGCCCCAAAAATGAATATGAGCAGGCCAATACTCAATCAGCCTGAATGGTCTAATCATTCACATAACAAGGCAACAAATGTGGGCCAATGTGGGGTGTAATCAATGACAGAAGCATGTCACATATGTGGCATTAGGGCTGAAAATGTGTTGCAAAAATGGGAGAATTGAAACAATCAGCCTGAATGAACACTGAAAAATTCAGAACAATGTTGTTGCAAGATGACAGTTCAAGGGCAACTGCAGTAATGTGGCGCTAATTGGCTACTGTGGGCAGAAGGGATACTGTCATACCCAAATCCAAGGCCGGTGAATGTTTTGGAGGAAGCACATGGGTGACCCATACCACTCAGGAGTACACACCCTCACCTGGCACTCAATCAGAACCCGTCACCCAAACATACACATGGATTACACACACATGCATGGGCACTCACCGGACAATGCGTCGTAATCTGGTAGGTCTCCCATGCCTTGGATCTGTTCCTCTGTGACGAAGGTTCCAGCAACAGACTCATGTGCAGTGAGTTGGTTGTCCTCCGGTGGAGACCCACCGCCAGTCACCAGAGTAGAGGCATGATTTTAGGCCAGCTTGTTCTTTGCTCTGCGTTTCAGGTCATTCCACCGCTTGTAGCAATCATCATCTGTGCGCCTCACAAATCCAAGGCACTAATGTGGTCCGCGATGGTCTGCCAGTGTGCCCTACGTTGACCAGGTGTGGTCTTGCACCCTGCAGTCACCACCATTTCACGGCTATGTTCCGACCCCTAGGCCACAATTGCATCAAGTTCGGCGTCATTAAAGCTAGGCTTCCTTGACGTGCCGGAGTGTGTAGCCGTGTCTGGGGTCTCAGCCTGTAGTGCCAGAGCACCCTTCTTCTTTTTCAAAGGTGGTGTGGATCCTGAGTGGCTTATGACGCTCTGGTCAGTAGGGGCAGAAGCGCATGTGGACTGGGTACTAGAAATGTGCGAATGCACAATGACCATATGTCTTGGTGCAGGCATTGGCTGCAGGGTGATGTTGGCAGGGCCAATGTCGGTTTGATGGACCTGGACCGACACTGACCCGGCTGGGAAACTCAGAGCTGGGGTGGATAGAGCTGCAGCTGCCCCTGCAGCCTCCCCACCCTGCCTACTTGGGGCAGCAGATGACATTGCTGCCCCAGATCCATGTGGCCTGGTGACAGCAACTTGCACCGCCACACGTGGCTTAGACTTGCTGACCTGGAAGTCAGCCTGGGAGTCATCCTGTGCCGGTTCAGGTGCCAAAATGGGCCGGTCCAACAAGGGCTGAGCTGGGATGGTGTCAGCTACATTTCCCCCAACCATGGGGGCCAGGGGGCATGGGTGTCCCTGATTGGTCCTCCACACACAGGGGGTCTAGGGGCACCCTGCAAATCCTGGCCACGTCGCCTACCGCGCCCACCACGCCCACCTTTTGGAGGTCGGCCACCTTTGCCTCCCTTACTGCTTGGTCGTCTCCCAACCATGGCACTGATGTTGTTGTGCATATGGGAGTTGCAGTAAACAATTGTCCTGGGAAATTGGGGTGAAAGAGGTAGGGTACTAGATGGAATTCCTACCCTAGTGCACTAGCAAAGCTGTATGTGACCCCTGGGGGAAGATGATGGGTCACGCAACGCACAGGCACCCCGAAAACAAAAGCACATGTGCACACAACCCCTGGTAGACCACGTGCGTGGAAAATAAACCCGCACTACGCTGTGGCATCCAGAAACACAAAAATAAGCGTACACGTTTTACACGCAGCCTAGAATGACCTCTGAAGGGGTACGCGACACACGGAGGCAACCACAGTTGGAAAATACGTGCGCGACTCACCGTCTGCCTTGAAAAAGAACGTGCAAAAGACGTGCTTAGTTGTTGTAACCTCTTAGTATCTTTTAGACACTATATTAGTGAATGAGTGTATGGATGCATGATTAGTAAAACATTTTTTAAGAATTAATTAAATGTCTATGTTTTTATATGTTTTTTAGACAAATCTAAATAAAATGAACATAATGATTTGAGTGTCACATTCTATTGCCCACCTTCTTTAGTCTCTCTCGTTCTCCTGGTACAATTCTGTTATATGTTTCTACCTCTAGGTACCAGTGAAAGTTGAGGTTCTCACCTTGGGTTTGTTGGTTAAGTGCAGCACTTTGCTGTGTGGGGAACAGGGTCCTTTGGTCTTACTCCTTTGTGACTTTACAGAAGCTTTTCCCTCCCTGCATTGAGGTTCAGTCCACTCATTGCTGGACGGTGTTTGCCCTCCTTGGTACCCCGTTCGCATTATGTCTGCTTCTGATTCAGTATCATTTAGTGAAGAACAGTTAGCGGAGGTCATTAAGATCCCTTCGTTTTGTGACAAACTGCAGTTAGACAACGTAACTAGGGACTATCTAAATATAACCAGTGATAGTATTTTACGTTTAAAGAAAAAGAAATTTAGAACGGAAATGCACAGTCACCTTCTAACAGAATATTTAAAGAAGAATATCATTCCTACGGGATTACTTCTTCGTAACGAGCCCTGTTTATTTGTGGATGACGCTGAATACAAAAATGCGTTCTCCGGCATAGGAACGAAGTGTAGTAGGGACTGGATGTTACTTACTATAAACACAGCGCTAAAAAATAGCATGGCTGTTGGGGCCAAAAAGCCGAATTGGCATTTAAGGCAGATAATACCATTTTGAATATTAAAGACAAGTTAGAACTAATTGAGAATCAAGTGACAGATTTCATTAAAATTACCACCTCCAAGAAGATGGAGAAACTGATTAAGGATGTGAAAAATGTCTCTAAAGAGGTGGCATATCCATATTTACATGTGGACTACCAAGGTCCAACCAATTGGAGAGATCCAAATAATACCTTGGGTACACCAATTCGGAAAAAAGTCACTTTTTTCGATACTTCATCGGATGAAGGGGATGGTTACCAAAGAGGGAGGAGAGGGAATCAGCAAAGGCAAAGAAACAGAGGGTTTCAAAGAGGAGCAGCAGGGAGACAAAGTATGTTTTTCCAATATCCCCCCTACTTCTATCCACAAGGATTTGTTCCCTCAGGACCCATGCAACCTTATCCATCGCAAGAACTCCCTTTTCCTCCACCCCAAACAGGCCCTCCGCCCTTAGGAAACATATTCGAAACAAGAAGGTGAGCATACAGAAGGTAAGTTCCCCCTCAGCTGTGTACAATCTGTCTGACAAAAATTTGACCACCAAGGAAATATCCATATTAGAAAAAGGGTTTTCCTTCATTCAGATGAAGGACACCAGCAAAATGGATGTGGAAACAGAGTTGAGGAGTTTCTTTCGGAAAATTAGACTTAAAGATTTTTTTGGTGATTCCCCCTCTGAATCTATTGAAACAGTGGCTAATACTCCGTTCAAACCACCATCTTCTTTCACTCCTTCTCTTAATATGATCTCTAAAGAAACTGCCACATTTGAAAAGGCAGTACTTCGAAACTTTAATGCCATCTATGAGAAAAAAGAGAAAAACAGGCGAGATACCCAATGCTTTAACTTCACCAAAGACGATTGGGTAGGATTAAAGAATTTACAATCAGACAGATCGGTCGTTATCAAGAAAGCTGATAAGGGAGGAGGAGTTGTAGTGTGGGATGCTGCTAAATATGACTGTGAGGTTATGAGACTATTGAATAACCAAGAAGTTTATGTTAAACTGCAGGGAGATTCCTCTCAGAGTATACTGAAAGAAATAGAAACTTTGGCTAAGGATGCTCTAGAAAGGGAAATCATCACTCAGAAGGAATTCAATTTCCTTGTCCCAAAGAACGCCAGGACTCCCTTAATTTATATGCTGCCTAAAATTCATAAAAGCATGGCCGCACCGCCTGGTAGACCTATTGTCTCTCTTAGTAGGTCCATTCTTGAACCTATGGGGCAATATTTGGACCATTTTTTGAAACCCTTGGCGAAGAAAACTCCCACCTACTTATCCGACTCCTCTGATGTTATTAGAATTGTGGAGGCATTTCCTTTCAATAGTAACCACGACATGCTTATTACCTCAGACGTGGAATCACTATATTCTAACATCCCCCAGGGGGACTCACTGGGGATTATGAATAGGTTTTTACAAACCAGGCCCGACATTATTTCTGTCCCTAGTGAGTTCTTGGTTGAATTATTGGAAATTGCTCTCACCAGAAACTTTTTTAGATTTAAGAATGCATATTATATGCAGATTAAGGGGACGGCTATGGGGGCATCTTTTGCTCCCAACTATGCAACCCTTTATATGTGGGATTTCGAGGAATCTAATATCCTGATAGACTCGAACCCGTTTAGACCAGCTCTTAAATTGTATAAGAGGTATATCGATGACATACTTATCATCTGGGACAGTAGTAGGGGAGACTTTAACATGTTCTTTTTATGGATAAACAACCTAAACCCCAATTTGAAGTTTACGATTCAAACGAGCAATAAGGAGATTGCTTTTTTAGATCTCCTTATTAAGGTAGTTACACATTTTCTTGCAGTGGACCTTTATAGAAAGGAATCCGATAGGAATACAATACTGCACCACAAAAGCTTTCATGCCCAATCTTTGAAATCGAATATTCCTTATGGGCAGTTTCTGAGGGCCAGGAGAAACTGCACTAAAATAGAAGACTTCAATAAACAAGCTTAGATTATTGAAGAAAGGCTGGCCGAGAGAGGATACCCTAAAAGATTACTTAAACAGTCAGGAAAACGTGCTAGGTACCAGCATAGAGATGTCCTCTTAAAAAAGGACATCAAAGAAAGGAAGTTGGGGGGGTGACCAACTAGTATGCGCCCTCACGTACAACACCCAACATATCAAAATTAAGAAGATCATATCCAATCATTGGTATTTACTTCAGCTTAATATGCTGAAATTGGCCAAACCCATTTATGCATTTAAGAGAGGCAGAAATATTAAGAACTGGGTCTCCAAAGCCGACAGAAATACGGCTCAAGATAGCCAACCGACCATCACTGCCACTTGGGATATGTTGCCCATTAAGGGACACTATCCATGTGGCAATTGCTCGAGTTGTGCCAGTACTTCTGCTACGGCCTCTATTAAGATTTATGAAAGAAACTGGGATTTGAGGCACCACACCACCTGCCTCAGCACCAATGTTATATATGTTATCATATGCCCGTGTAAAAAAGCTTACATTGGGAAGACGTCCAGAGCTGTTAAGTTACGCATAAGTGAGCACAAATCTAAGATTAGAACGGGTCAGCAGAATGCTCCATTAACCACGCATTTTTTGGAACTGAGCCGTAGGCCAGAAGATCTGAAATGGTGGGCATTAGAGAAAGTGTTGGGCACTGACTCGGCCAATACGGCCGCGCGCCTAGCGCAAAAAGAACAATGGTGGATATATCACACCAATAGTTTAGAGATGGGCCTGAATCAATGAGAAGAATGGAATTGATTTTCTTTTGCCTTTTCCCTCATTTACCCTTGGGTCTCTATTCCACCTCTTTTCCAGGATGAACGTCTGTTCTAGTCCTTCCTTTGTGTTTATGCCACCTTTTGGAAATAAAGAGGGGACTATGTTGGACGTTTTCCTGTCCTTCCGTTTCCTGAT
Source organism: Ambystoma mexicanum (assembly GCF_040938575.1). Lineage (NCBI taxonomy): Eukaryota > Metazoa > Chordata > Amphibia > Caudata > Ambystomatidae > Ambystoma > Ambystoma mexicanum. The sequence goes on along the minus strand of NC_090927.1, from coordinate 302,893,293 downwards.
GCGCATAGCGTTGACATCACGGGCTCCGATTGCTGCAAATAAGGTAAGCGGGCGGAAAGTAGGTGTTGTTGCTTCTGGCCGTAGTGTTTATTTTAGCTACGGTTGACTGGATCTGTTTATTTACAGATTCCTGCATCAACGAATGCGCCCGTCAGCTACAAGCTGTTTTTTCTTTTCCCCTTCCGTGATTGCGAGCGTAAAAACAGCGTTGTGAGAAGGGAAACAAGTGCTCCTTTGTTTTGGATAGTTACCATTACGAAGGTAAGAGGACTCAACACTAAGGAGATGGCGGGTTGCCTGTAGTAGCACACAGGTCGCATTTGAATTTCTCCGGTTCACAGAGGGTTCTATTTTTCTCCTAGATTGTTCCGTTTAAATTTGAGAAGAGTCATCTTTTCTTCCCGCTCAGCTGGACTAAGAAGTGGTAAAGTCTCCACCAAAAACCAATGGGAAGCTGCGGAATAGGCAAAAAGGATTATTAGGCTGATACTAACTTTTATATAAAGTCGGAACAGATCAGTTTAGGTACACATATATATCTTTTGCCACCTACAGCCTCCTATTAAGAGATCTGTGTAGGCAGTTTCTATTGTGTGGTATTCAAATTTGGCCGTTTCCTCTGTTTTAGGTTTCGCTTTTGTGAAAATCCAGTAATTCTGGATATACCACCAGAAGCGACTGGAATTTAACCATTAGGCGAACCGAATGGGGTTCGCAGGTATGTACTTTTATGTGTGTTTTTCCTGAATTTTTGAAGACATAGGGGGGGCGGTGGATGCCAATGGAGAGGATATTTAGCACTTAAAAGGAAATGTGCTAACTACCAGGAATATGGGAATAGCTGTATTCCTTTTTGAACCCTGCAGCCCTAAATGAAATTGGGGGCCGCCTATGGGTATACGAAAATAGACTGATTTGGTCGGTTGAGGGTTTCGATAAAATTAGCTGCATTAAAACGGTACAGATATGACCGGGGCTCAGGAGATATCCATTTGGACTTAAGAGACAATTTTGTTCTGATGTTCAATGTATGATTCTAATTGTTAGAGAGAGTTACTGATAGAAGGTTGACAACAGCATGGTTTTAACTATGTTTTTATTGTATGTTTGTTTGTTTTTAGAACGTTGCTATTGTTCATCCAATCCTGATGAAGACACACCTAATATGTCGAGTCGAAACTATTAACCAACTGGGAAGCATTTATTACAAAGAAGATTGATATTGTTAGGCACCAATAGTCGATATTTTATCTGGAATGAACTATTATCAACAATGTTAAGATGTTGTGATTCACTAACAACACAATGAAAAGAAGTAGATTAATGAAATGATTAGTTGTTGTAACTTCTTAGTATCTTTTAGACATTATATTAGTGAATGAGTGTATGGATGCATGATTAGTAAAACGTTTTTTAAGAATTAATTAAATGTCTATGTTTTTATATGTTTTTTTAGACAAATCTAAATAAAATGAACATAATGATTTGAGTTTCACATTCTTTTGCCCATCTTCTTTAGTCTCTCTCGTTCTCCTGGTACAATTCTGTTATATTATTATGGTTGTGGTGTCACACATGGATGGTGGTTCCAGCTGCATGTATCTGCACTGTGTACATGTGCATGTGTGTGTATTTGACAAGTGTGCAACTGTGATGCAACATGGATGCATGTGACACTGTAGAAGGCTGAATGGCAGATGTGACATGGATGGCGATCTCATCACTGCGACAGTTGGTGGAGATGTACACATGCATGTAAGTGTGGTGGCCTGTGTTGTGCACTCCCCGTGTTTCATGTGACATCAGGCTCACCTTCGGCTGCTCATGCTGTTGTTTGTGTATGGATGGTGCTGCCTGGTGCAATAATGCTGTTGAATTGCTCATGTGTGTGAGTTGAAATGACATGTGTGTTGGGGAGTGTGATGCCATGTCTGAAGTTTGACACTGACACTCATGTACAACTGTCATGTGTGAATCAGTCCATTGTCCAGTGCCCTGATGCCTGTGTTCCATCTCTCCCTGTCTGCAGCATCAACTGATGAAGAGGGCGGAGAGGGTGCTGTGGAGCAAAGCGGCAGGGATCGCACCACCAGCGGGAGACACAAGGCCCAGCTCCCCTCCCAGGTTGCCATCTTGTCGGGGAGTGAGGAGTCGGGTGCTGCGTCCCAGGCCGCAACTGCCGAGGGTAGGTCCAAGAGGCGGAGGTTGGAGGTGGACTCCTCGGCAGCAGAAGGGGCAGCTGAGACCCCACAGGGTCCGCTGGAGGAAGAAGGCACGGAGTCATCCAGGTTGGTGGGGGGTTTGGTGGAGGAGGAGGCCGTGGAAGGGACACACAAGGGGTCTGGAGGTGGGGATTCCACTGGTGCTAGTGGTGCAGTGCAGGGCCAGGGACAGGAGGCAGCACAGTCCGCCGCGTTAGTGCCTGTGTGTAATCCTGTCCCCGATCCTGTGACTGCATCATCCTGCACCAGCAGGGATGCCTACGTCCAGACCCGTTTTCAGGGAGGGGATCTGCTTACAACAACTGGCCTTCCTCTCCCTGCGGACGTGGCTATCCAGGACCGGGTTGTGCCTGCCCTGAGTGGGATGGCGTTGCGTCAACGGGGCATGCGAGGTGACCTGCAGTGTTTTCGTGAAGACACTGCACGTCATCTCGAATGCCTCATTGACCGCGTTGACCTACTGGGACTGGTCACCAGGGCTGGATTCCTCCGTTTGCTGGACCTTGTTCCGACCCCCTCCTCACCTGAACACTCTACGCGCCAGTCATCCTCCATGCCATCTTCCCACCCATGTATCACCTGGGTACCCTGTGGAGCTGCCTCTGACCCAGCGGCCAGGTTGGTGGGGGACATATCCCTGCCACAGTCGGGAGTCAGACATCCAGCAGGGTTGGCCACCACGATAACTGTACCCCAGCGAGAGGAGGGCGTGTAGGCAGCAAGAGTGGATGTGGCATAGCAGTTCGGGCTGGACTGCCCCTTTTGGGGTGGGGCCAAGCCTGATTTGCATATGGTCTTTCCCCTTCTGTAATGGCTTGGCAGGCGAAGAACAGTGGTCTGGAGGGTTTCCCAGAGCATTGCCAGTGGTTAAGATTCATTCTAAACCTTCCAGCCATCACCTCTTTGTTTTAGCAAGAGCAGGGGCACAGGCACAGCAGCAGCAGCAACAAGGTGGGAGCCATGATGGCTCAGGACCATCGACATCGGAGGGGCAGGCATCGGCCAGAGGGCAGGAGGACCCACGATTACAAGTGTCTTGCGTGTGGCAGCGGTTGGGCCACGCCATAGATGCGGAGCGGCGGCGGGCGGAAGAGGCACGGCTCACAATGGTCAGGGCAGAGAACTCCATGCGGAGGACACTGAGGCGGGCCGAGTGCCTCGAGGCAATTCGCAGGGAGTTGGAGGTCAACATGTCATCGTCCCTGCGAACCCTCGTGGCCATGGAAGAGGACTGCCTCCAGGACATTGAGCGGGAGTTCGATGATGCCCTCGTGAGCTGTCGGACTAGCCCGCCGCCATTGTAAATAGTTTTTAGTATTAGGTTTCATTTTCGTTTTCCTTTGATTTTGGGTGATTGGACTATGCCCCACACATTTGTATATATTTTTTTTCTTAGGTAGTTTCTTAGGTAGGTTTCATTTCTTTCGTTGGGCTCATGGACCCTTGACAATGGATTGTACATAGTTGGACAATGGATTTATTTGAACTTTCCATTTGGATTTGAACATGGATTAATGGATTTTTCTTTTTGACAATGGATTGTACATAGTTGGACAATGGATTAATTTGAACTTTTTCTTTGGATTTCACCATGGATTAATGGATTTTTCTTTTTACGTTTCCTTTGTATTTGCTTTGGTGGAGGGAGAGTTTGGACTATTTTTCTTTTGGATTTCTTTGGATTGCTTATACTTTTCATTTACTCAACTTTTGGACATGCTTTTCATTTCATGTTTGCTATTTTTTTATGCTTTCATTTCATTGCTTTATTTTTGTCCATAATACATTTTGATATTTTACTTCCATGTGTGTGATTCGCTCATTGGGTTCATGCATGTGAAAATGTGGGTTTACACAATCAATGCCAACCAGCGTGTGTGTGTGTGTGACAGACATGTGTTGATGTACATAGTTGACTTTTGGTTTGTGTCTTGAGATAGGCATGTCAGTGTGGGGTGGGGTGGATTGGGAAATCATTGCGTCTCAAGACTGGGGTGGCGTGCTGTGGTATTGTGGTGTAGAAGTGGGCCATGATTGTGCATCTTTATGTCATGTAGGGGGGACATGAGTGGGGACCTGCTGGCAGGTGCCCCTCACTGCTGGGGGGTGGGGGTGCAGGGTGACATGAGTGGGACATGAATAGGGGCCTGCTGGCAGGTGCCCCTCACTGCTGGTGGGTTGGGGTGCAGGGGACATGAGTGGGACATGAATGGGGGCCTGCTGGCAGGTGCCCCTCACTGCTGGGGGTGGGGGTGCAGGTGGACATGAGTGGGACATGAATGGGGGCCTGCTGGCAGGTGCCCCTCACTGCTGGGGGTGGGGTGCAGGGGGACATGAGTCTGGGCCTGCTGGCAGGTGTCCCTCACTGCTGGGGGGTGGGGCTGCAGGGGGACATGAGTGGGGGCCTGCTGGCAGTTGCCCCTCACTGCTGGGGGGTGGGGGTTCAGGGGGACATGAGTGGGGGCCTGCTGGCAAGTGTCCCTCACTGCTGGGGGGTAGGGGTGCAGAGGGACATGAGTGGGGACCTGCTGGCAGGTGCCCCTCACTGCTGGGGGGTGGGGGTGCAGGGGGACATGAGTGGGGGCCTGCTGGCAGGTGCCCCTCACTGCTGGGGGTGGGGGTGCAGGGGGACATGAGTTGGTGATCACTAGTGCAAGGTGACATGCGGCCTGGCTGGGGGGCATGCCCATGGTGGATGGGCTGCCTGCGGGACATGACCAGTGGTGCAGGGTAGTCCCCTGTGGCGTGGGCTGCCTGCAGGGCCCGTGGAGGGGGTAGAGGGCACACCTGGGAGGACCCACACTGCCAATTCACATGTGGGACACCCGCGCATCCCACTGGATACACGTACCCCGCTCTGACAGCAAAATTGCGTGTGAAACTTCCCCCGCACCCCCGAAATACACGTACCCCGCTCGCACAGGGCCAATCACGTGTGAAACTCCCCGCGTACCCCCCAAATACACGTAGCCTGCTCGTACAGGCCCAATCGCATGTGAAACTCCCCGCGCACCCCTGAAATACACGTACACCACTCGCACAGGGCCAATCACGTGTGAAACTTCCCGCACACCCCCGAAATCCATGTACCACGCTCGCACAGGACCTATCGCATGTGAAACTCCCTGCGTACTACCCAAATACACATAGCCTGCTCGCACAGGCCCAATCGCGTGTGAAACTCCCCGCGAACCCCAGTAATACAATACCCCGCTCGCACTGGGCCAATCGCGTGTGAAACTTTGCGCACACCCCCAAAATCCATGTACCACGCTCGCACAGGGCCTACCGTGTGTGAAACTCCCTGCGTACCCCCCAAATACAGGTAGCCTGCTCACACAGGCCCTACTGCATGTGAAACACCCACGAACCCCAGTAATACATGTACCCCGCTCGCACAGGCCCTACCGTGTGTGATAATTCCAGCGCACCCCAGGAATATACGTACCCCGCTCGGCGTTTGCTGTGTAGCGACCCTGTAAACTGGTCCAGGGTTGGCGCAGTCCTTTGCGCTGGATTGGGGATTTTGATGGCTTTTCCTTGCGCGAGGGGCGTTCTTGGGGGCGTAAATGGCGCTGCGGGATTTTCTCTGCGCCAGGGTTCTTTTTGCCTTGGGAATTCCATGAATACGCGGTGTGCCAGAATGCTGTTTAGCGCACACGGCTGGCGCACGCTGGCGCACAATCCCTTTCTGCGCTGCTCGCGTGCGCTGCCTCTGCGCTGAAATCTATGAATTACCCCCTAAATTTCATTTCTATTATATAAATTACAAAGTGCAATTAAACCGTAAATCATAAACTCTAAAAACCCTATATCACAAACTATTATCATAAATGACCGGTTGTTTGTACAAAATAAGAAGACCCTATAAAGTGATAAACACTGCCAATAGATACCAAAGACAGTCCCTATTCTAGAGGGTACTCTCTTTCAACACCTTATGCCCTTATTCAGTGAATCCGCATCAATATTGGTATGCGGTTCTCAACATTTCAATACATCATTGTTAAATGTTGGCTAATATACAACATACAAATAAACCCGACATGTTTCGTTCTCTAACGATAGTTGGTACAATGTGAGAACTTCTTCAGGGGTAGGAAATGGCGATTTATCAAACAAAAACAGGTCTTAGCTCCTTAAAACACCATACATCAACATGATTTTGTTATCTTCATGGTGAACTTCATGCAACCGTATTCTCATTCACAATTAATGTTAATGGACGGATGGGTAAACTGGTCTTCATAGTAGACACTAACAAATCCTTAGTAGAGCCGTGAACATCAGTCTACTAGTGATAACCCGGACACGCTGTTAAATTCGAGTGTCTCTTTCCTGGGCGGTCACGCAGTAAGCCTGTGGTTTAATGGGGAAAAAATTGGCGCCATCCGCGCCTTGCATGGAGATCTCTGCTTCTTCCAAATGGGAAAGCCGCCTCGTTCGCATCTCCCCGAACCACGTGACTGATCACTGGAGCTCAAGTGTGCCGCCTTGTCCCATTCTGAAAACGTGGGGAAGGGAAGCCAATGACTTGAATATCCTGACATATAATTTTTTGAACACTTTTAATTTGCATAACATTGTTTCCCACAACATTTGTAGTTAGAGGTAGGAATTGGCAATATGTTTATTAGTACAGGCCCTTTTATTTTGACAAGAGACCACTAGGACTGCGTGTTAGGCAGAATTATATGCAGTACCCTTTGGGAACACCACACACAATTAAGACTACAAGTGACAGTACAATTTCACCTTTGGTACAAGCCTGTACTACACAGTTAAAGTGGTAGCAGTAGCAGAGCAGCCAGACTTATCTCAAGAGTAAGTGAGCAGTATCAAATAGTTACACAAAGGACAGAAATTACTATGATTCAGGCAAACACTGACTCAAGGTTTTCAAGTAAAAGAATATACATTTATTTCACTCTTCAGTTGTATAACATTACACTATTATAAGCAGTCTAAAAAAATCACTCTCTTAATACACCACACCACTTGCCTTAAATTCCAGACAAGTTAAGCTCCCAAAATGAAGTGGGGGCAAAATGGCACTCCAGCAATTTAAAAGGGAGGGAAAGACAAGAGTTAACAGAAATGGATCCACACCAACAGGTAAGTACTCAGGGCAAGCGAACAAGAGAGACTACAATGATAAAAATCAGATAGAAAAGGCTTAGGGCCAAAGTCAATGGTTCAAAGTCTTTTGCTCAAGATAATACAGTTCAGGGTAGTTTGCGGTAAAGTTCGTGGCAAGGTTTCCAGGCGAGGTTGGTTGGTAGAAAAGTTAGTTCAAAGAGAAGAGAAGGACAAGCCCACGGATTGGAGAAAGATTTCAAACACTTTCTCCGCGGCTGAATGAAACACACAACCGGATTCGCACAGTACCATAAAACGGAGAGAAGGCTGTAGCTGAGGCAGACGTTCTTGGTAGTTCCTGCAGGCTCACGGTTCCTGAAGCGACTGTCGGACTGATCAGAAGTAGGAAGACTGGAGGGTCCTGCACTACCCAGGGAAGAAACCAGCAGCAGCGCCAAACAACGAATAAAAGGTGTGCTCCTTAAAACCCAAGCAGGGTCTGACCTTCGTGCCTATCCGGCCCTCTGTAGATCTGTATAGCAAATTCGACCAGAGGAGGGGTCCTGGCTTGCAGTTTGGGTGAACTGGTTGGTCCCACCAGCTCAAGGGAAGAAGTTTCCTGGAGGATCTTCTCTGTCGTCAGATTCTGGAGATTCAGACCTGCAGCAGGGCTTCACCAGGCGGTTCAGTCGTTGTAGGGGTCCTCTTCTTTTTTAAAAAAAGTTTTATTTTATTTGTGTTTGGTTAATAAAAACCTTTACAAAATCTCAGAGTATAAAAAAACACAAGCATTTGTGACAGACATGTGAAATGTTTACATCTATAGATTATCAAAACGTGTTTTTAAAACAAGCTAGACAAATACAAATAATCAATAGAAATTGAAACAAATACTTAAAAAAAGTGACAACATCCCTCTTTACATAAAAGCAACATTCAACTTCACAACAGTAAAGAAGAAGAAGGAAGAGAAAAAGGGTCTTCCCCTATTTCCTTAAATTTCACAATTATTCATTTCCGAAGTTGCTAACTCTTTTTCTATGACTTTTGAAAGATGGCCTAATGCAAAAATGAGTGGATAGTATGACCCTTGCATAAGTCTATCCCATAAGTTTTCAGTAAAGTCTGCATTTCTTGTACACACAAATTTCATTAAAACACTGTACGACCTACTTTAAATTGTGGACATTCCAATACAAGATGTTTCAGAGTTTGATTTGGTTCGCCACAATTGGAAATCTACATCTCTTCATCTGCATGAACAAAGGCATACCCTCCCAATGACCACATCTCTCCTTTGTTCTAAATTGGTTCAATTTGAACCAAATAAACAGAGATCTTATGGGTTCACTAGGAAATATATTAATGTATGCACAACAGGGTAATCTCTTGCGTGCCACTTTGCCATATTCTGTGTAGGTTGAATACGGGCTGTAATTGTTCAATTGTACAGATCCAGTCGCTCTCAAACAATGTTTGTTGACATAAGCTGTTCTAAAACAAAGATCATAAGAGGTTACAGCAAGCTCTTCTAATGTTGATTGCATCCGTTTTTGATAATTCGTGATGGAATGTATTGTTTTTGTTTCCATCATATTATGTAAATCACTGTATAAACAATTATGTGGCGGAATTAAGAATTTTGCATAATTAGACAATGATCTCCATAGTACTCTGCATGATAGAGAGATGAGACTAAACTCATGTCTAATGACACAGTTGAGTATGGAAGTTGCTATATTTACTGCGCCTTTCATTAATCAACTTTGTAAGGACATATATCAAGGATATAGATCAATATTGCTTGGACTTTCATTATTAAAAAATCCCTTAATGGTTTGAGAGAGAAGAGGCAATATTTAGCAAAGATGATCTTCATTTGACTAGCCAATGGTCGGGCTTTCTGGTTAAGTCGTTCTTTCCATATAGCAATTGATGATTTATTGCTTACATGGTAACCTAAATAGCGTATCTCCAATAGTTGTTGTAAAATCATTTCACCAATTTTCCATGTGAATGATTTTAGTTTTTTTCCAGCATGGAAAACCACTATGCTGGTTTTATTCATTTTAGGTGCTGGATTCAAATCATATGCATATTTTTCAAAATAGCTGAAGTTTCATCTGGAGGCCTGCAGGTGTAGAATCCATGATGAGCAGATCACCAGCAAATGCAAGCCAATGCAATCTTAGACTGCCCATTCTAACGGAGTACATTCCCAACCCATTCCATAGATCATCCAGATCACACAAATATAGATTAAATAAGATTGCAGCGAGATTGCAACCCTGTTTGAGACCTACATAAGTGCTAATGGGTTCGGTAATTGCTCTTTCTCTATTAATTCTGACTTTGTAATCAGTGGTGGAATGTAATCTTATCAGCCAAAAAATAATACCTTCAGGTATTCTTAGTTTTATTAGTTTACGCCAAAGCAGATCCCTTACTACATAATCAAATGCCGCATCCGGAAGTGCTTGGAAGTGCGGCTGTTGAGCTGTGTATTCTGCTCTGCTCTGCTTCGATTTCCAGCCGGCGCCGTTGGCAAGTGGAAGCCCTGTCTTTCTCTAGCACGCAAAACGCGCATCAACCCGGACATTTATTTAATTGGACTTGATTTGGAGGCTCTGCACATCTGGTCCCGCCTCACCGCCCTTCCACAAGCTCCCAGCCACTTCCATAAGAGCATAGGTGCTCGCGCATCCAGCGCCCGCATCCGGAAGTGCTTAGAAGTGCGGCTGTTGGGCTGTGTATTCTCTGCTCTGCTCTGCTCTGCTTTGATTTCCAGCCGGCGCCGTCGGCAAGTGGAAGCCTTGTCTTCCTCTAGCACGCGAAACGCGCATCAACCTGGACATTTTCTGAATTGGACTTGATTTGGAGGGTATTTACTAGTCTAACTTCTTATTAAGTAACTAGACCGCAGGTGTACCGCGGGTCTCGCTGTGACGCGAGCGTTACTTACACTGTTTTCTCCTTTCTGCAGCTCTGCCCATCTGGTCCCACCTCACTGCCTGCCCACAAGCCCCCAGCCACTTCCATAAGAGCATAGGTGCTCGCGCATCCGCTGCATGCATCCGGAAGTGCGGCTGTTGGGCCGTTTGGCGTGGTCGCGGGTGGAATATTGGTAATTTATTTTCTGATCTTTTTTCCCTAATATGGGGTGTTGTCAGTGTGATATTTCAATCTATTTGACTCACTCAACGGTGGGATATTTCTCTGGCTGACCTTGAGTAGTGTGAGCCCTATATTTGGTGTTAAGCGTCTGGTAATACATATGACCAAAATTTTCCCTCTGCAGGTTGGTGTGTGTAGTCATACATTATGGTTAATGGGCTTAGAAGTGGTAGAAAGCTCAAAGGGACAATGAGTCCAGCTATGGCATCTATGGATCTATCAAATGAAAGATCTTCACATGAAGATCCTGGTAACTTTGGGGACACTTCCGATGCCATTCAGGAAGCGGTAGCAAACTACGAATGTAGAGATCATAGTCTCAATAATTTACCGCCGTCTTCTGCTATGATCGAGGAAGGTGTTGTAATTCCCAATGCCTCTATAAACAATGAAGTCCAGTGTATGAATGATGAAGCGACTTTAACTCTGAATGCATCTAAAAAAATGAGGAAGGTGGATTAACCCTCAAAGCCTCTAAAATCGATCAGATGCAGAGTAGTAATGAGGAGAGTGCAATACTAAAGGATGTTCTTAAAATTGGATATCGAGCCTCCTCTAAACTTGCTTTTTCTCCGATTAAATATAATGTAAAAGAGGTAAATGAATTCAATGTGCCTCCCACTATGGCTCCTAGTCAGTCTGAGTTAGATGAGTGGATGAGAAGTAAGCTCGACTCTAGGAATTGTAAGAGTAGAGTGTTGGGAGGATTGAATGATTGTTCCATTCTTGGTCCTACTATTGAGATGGAAGTGGGTAAGAGAATGAGATTCTCTATGGGTCCATCTACCCCAGTCTCTAATAGAATGATTGGTAGAGAGGATGTTCACATGTTTAGCCTACCTTCCCATTATGGCCACAGCCGCAATTCTTTTGCAGGAATTTTGAGTGAGGATGGCGACGATGGTGGCAAATCTCGTATTAAAAACAATCTGGAGGGTAGACACCTGCAGAACAGTATAAAGCCACTAATAAATAAGATGAACCCCTTTATGGACCCTAATGAACAAATTGAGCAATTTGAAAAGAAATCTGGTTTGAGTTCAAAAGCGGTTACCTGTGATGATGCAAGTGTGGATGAGGAATTGGATTTGCGCGCTCGTGATGCCCCAGGCTTTGCTATGGACTTCCCAGTTCTTACAAGGATATTGGACCTATTAGATAAGGGGCATGAAAGAACGCATGGCGACTTAATTGATTTGAGAGCAACTATAACTGAGCTTCTGTGTAGGGTTAACAAAGTCGAGGGGCTACTGTTTACCTGTGACGCAGTCTCTACTCTATAATAAAAACAGACCACCTACCAAAGAGTGTCATACACAAACTCCAGGGGATGAAAGAATGGTGAATGCTGAATTGAAAACATTTGCAGAAATGGCGACTCCTCCTATAATTAATCCGCCTAATGCTGAACCCAAATCTTCTGACTCCTTAATACTAGCTATAGGTGCCCTAAGTAGTGATATCAAACTCTTGAAACTTGCTATAGAGATGGTAAAAAAATCCCTGGTGGGTGAATTTAATACAGAGAACAAGCATATGCTTTCGCCTAAAGTGGAACCTATTCCTTGTGGACTTTTGCGCGCAAAGTGAATGATAGTCCGTCCGTGCTCCTTTACTTAATCGATCTATCAGAGGATAGACATTAAGTGATGGGTGGAAGTATGAATGAGATAGAATATGATAGTGAGTGTGGAAAACAAAATGTGGTATTTACAAGGAGAGTGAAAAAGACTCTAGCTCGCGCACTCAAAAGGGAAGCAAAGAGAAACAAATCTCAAAATGCAAAAGACAAAAAGATGAATGTGAATGTTAAAAAGGGGGCTGTTGAGACAGTCCACAGAGAATTTAACATTATTGTAAATATTGCTGGTGAAGGGAAGTGCATTGACCTGCACCAATTGGATGATGAGTCCAAGGCCTTTTTAAATCTTAGTTCAGAGGGCTCGAAAGAAGATGCATTACAACCGAAAAAATGTTTGAAAAAGAGTAAACATCTTAATTTTGGTGATGGTCCAAGTGCTAGTGGACATGGAAAAGAATGTAATCATTTACCAGCAGCAAAGAGTGAGTCCTCATTGATAAGCATGGGTACCATGGGAGTACAAACTGCCCTTTCCCAATTGTATCCTGCAAATAAGAAAAAAGCTGAAAAAAAATGACAATGTTGAGTAACAATCCTGATGGCAATGGAAATAATACTAATGAGATTATTGATGAACGTGTCAACAATGTGATGAGTTGTAGAGACATTCACTCTGTTGATGAAATGATCGAAGTTGTGAATGGTGATGTGGGTATAGGTACTAAGGGAGCTACTAAATCTGCTGGTCTAGAGACTAAGGGAGTGAATAAATCTGCAGTTAAGTCAAAAAAGCAAGCCCCCAATGTGTTTGTTACGATGGCCTCCCAACTGTTCTCGCTCTCCCCCACTAATCACCTCTGATATCCCCTTAGTAACCTCACCTTATGTTCATAAAAGATGAGCTCTCCATCCTGCGTGTCTTGCAGGGGCGCGTAGATACCAGTTACTTCACTGGTTTGAAGGCGTTGGTAGAGTTCTGGTAAGTATTGACTCTGAAGTCCCTGGCGGGATTGGTAAGTATCAAGTTCAAAGAGTTCAATGTGCCCGATGTTCACTCTTGTCCCCTTCCTTCCTTAAGTTGCAACTGAGTTCGTGAGAAGGTGGTCTCGTAGCTGCTGCTGGCGTTCAGGTAAGAGTCTGTGTTACCCAACGCTGTCCGGTAACTATTGCCTGTGTTAACGTGTTGTTTTTCTCCTCTTTACAGATGCGGCATATGAAAATGTGGAGAGTTATGGAATAATACCGCTGGTGGTAAGTCCATGGTGGTAAGAGGTTGTATTTGTTGATTCCCTTGGCTCACCTTTTTTTTTCTTGTGTCCCCTAGGTGCCGGATTACGGCGAAGAAATGATGGAGACAGTGCCAGATCGAAAGATGCTGTGAGAACTGGCGAGTATGGCGCCGTGCTGGAGCTGGCGAAGCGACGCGTGCAGGACTGATGTACTTTCCAGGTCCGGAGATGAAATGGTTCCGGAATTAGGTGAGGAATTTGAAATAAGTTCGTTTTCTAACCTTGTCCTTTTCTTCTTCTTTATTCTAGGAGCTCTGGATTCGAGGCAGGCGTGGTAGAAGACTGGATGCTGGCTGCAGGCACGCGGGCGTGGCAGAAGACTGGATGCTGGCTGCAGGCACGGTGAGTGTCATGCTGCTGGATGCAGAATAACGCAAAGCATGTGCTGCTGTTCGGGTGTGGTTTAAATAGCCTCCAAAGTAGTTCCAGGTAAGAAGTTCCCTAGAGCCACGCCCGAGTAAAAAATAGTCCCTGTAACAAAATAGTCCCATCCAGGCCTCATGTAGGCTTGGACTCTTTTGCAGCATGGTCTGCATCAGGTAAGTAAAGTCTATGAGCCTGGCGCCTATGGCGCCAGGACTGATTTCTATGATGAGCCTGGCGCCTAAGGCGCCAGGACTGAACCCAGACAGCCCCTAGCCGGGGCTGCGGAGGTTTAAACAAATGTCTGGATGCCTGCTCCAGAAGCTGAGGGCCTTGGTCCTGATGCCCGGGGGTAGGCATCATGACAGTGTTATCTGGTACCAATCACAAAAATGATGGAAATGAGGTCCAATCAGAATCCAAGTCGTTTTATGAAGATGATGATCCTGTGTTAGATGCTAATAATTTGGCACAGGATGTGAAACTTGTTCCCAGCATGCCGGTTATTATGGGGTGGGAAAATAATGTACAAATGAATGGTAGAAATAATTCGAACAGAACCTTTATGGTGAAAATCTTTCAATCCATTCCCCCCCTAAGAACTCTTCGATCAGACGACCTAGACTGGGTACGGTTGGGAACTAACTGTAATCATTGTATGCTATTTGGCTTTCAGTCAATGTTAATCATGAAGATAGTATGGGAGCAAAGGGAACATTTTAGAGAACTGGGTTTTGCTCCATCTATCTTCATGAATGTTAAGGATGCAGACGAATTTTTAGCAACACCACCTGTAATTGTTACTCCTAAAGTTGTTAATAGACAAGTGGTTCCGGAGTTAAATGTAAGTGATGAAACACTGAAACAACTGCTTGCTTTAGTGGTCGCCCTAAATGGAGTTACCCGTGGGGCTGAAAATACTGGATGCCCTATAGCAAACACTAACAAAGATGCGATAGCGTAGCAAGGGTAATTTGAGAATCACATCCTGGAATTGTTGTGGATTTGCCAATTTCCAGTAGTGGTTTGGAAAAGACAAATGCAGCAAAAAACATGAAATTTATCTACTTCAGGAAACAATGCACATGTCCCCTTTTTCTATTGAAGGTTTTGGTACATATACTGTGGAAGCAACTAGGGGTTTACAGGGTAGGCCATCAGGTGGTTTAGCTGTTCTTATAAGCAACTGTAGCAATTTTGATGTTACGTTGTTACTAAAAGATGAAAGTCTTCTTTCTGTAATTCAGTTCTAAGGGAGAGCACGAGCCTGATCTAGTAAATATCTCCCTGTATTGGAACAGGGCCCGTGTTACCTGGGAACAAATTTTGCAAGTACTCGATGGAATTTTGGAAGATATATTTTCAACTATTGATTATGTTCAGATTATTTTAGGTGGTGATTTTTATTCTTCATGTTATAGGACTAAACCTTACACAGTACCTTTGGATAATGGGAGATTACCATTAACCGCGATAAATGGTCAAAAGTGGGTGCGACACTTACTAGGTTGGGACATGCAATTAGTTAAACCTAAGCATGGATCTTGCTTGTTTTCTTGGAAACGTGGTGACCGCAGCTCTTATATTGACCATTTTTTCGTAACCTCTCACTTGTACAATCTTTGCAAACTTACTCAAATATTAAACTTTGGGTATGGGGATCATCTCGCTATCTCTATTAATCTCTCCACTACAAACTGGAGATTAGTTAAGGAAGAATCACTGCAATTGATAGAGTGTAACAGGCCAGGGTTGTCCATTAGATGCAACAGATACATCTGCAGAAAACTCATTTTAAAAATTAAGGATGATCCAACATATATATTTATAAATTTTAGCTATGAGTTTACGAAACTAGAAATGGAAGTAAAACTAAATAATATCATTCAAGCTTTCTTGATTGACATTGTGCATGAACTTAGACCATCTAATTTTTATAGAGATCATTGTCATGCATTTGATCTAAGAATTTACAATCAAAAACTCATAAAAAATTCTAAAATTAGAAAATTAGCCAAATTAAATTTGAGCCCACGAGAGTATGGCTTGGGAAAAAGCGCATCATTGTCTCTTTCAAGAACCAGATTAGGCTTTATAGACATGAAATTGCTATTAAGGATAATCAGCGTATGATGTACAATATATTGGGCCATGACACTAGGAACATCTGGGCTCTGATAAGAAATGTCCATGGTCCAAGTGTCTTCTGTGAACCTTCCATTCTTGCTGCCACCTGGGAGACATATATACGTGGTACATTTTCCCTACCTAAATCATTCCAAAGTATTCCTCACACTGATTATGCAGAATTTATCTTAGAACAATGTCCGTGGTCGCTTGAGGATGTGACTGATGCTATCCTTAAGCTGAAAGATACCAAAGCTGCTGGTGCCGATTGCATTCCAGCATGTGTATTTAAATATGATCCGCAATTCTGGGCTTCCATCCTAAAAACTAAATCTGATCTGATTTCGCCTCTAAAAAGATTCCCATCACTTGGTGTTCCGCCATCATAGTTCCCATTTATAAGAAGGGCCCCTCCAATGTTCCTGAGAACTTTAGACCCATTGCTATTACGGATGCTTCGGCTAAGGTATTTTCTCAGCTTATTCTAAAAGATCTTCAAGAATATCTATTTAGGCATGACATTTTGTCAAAATTTCAGACTGGTTTTCGTAAAGATATGGGATGTACATTGAATGCCACCATTCTATCTCTTCTTCATTGTCACTCTCACTGGGGCAGTCTATATGGCTGTGTTAGACCTCAGTTCAGCTTTTGACACGGTTATAAGAAGTTTACTATGGAAGATTATGATCCACTTGGGGATCCAGTACATCTGGTGGCTTTGATAGCGCTTTTACATGCTAACACGAACTACATGGTCCGTGTAAATAAAATGGGAACCTTAACGGATCAAATTCCAACTGAAATTGGACTGAAACAGGGGTGCTCTATGGCCACAATACTATTCAACATCTGTCTTTCTCAGATTGAAATTCTTTGGAAGGATATTGTATGTTACCCGGCCAAACTTGGACATCTCAAATTAAATTGTATTAGTTTTGCAGATGATCTATTACTTCTAGACAGAACCCCATATGGGTTACAGAATAAGCTGGATGCCTTTCACCATTTTGCAGAGGACTACAACTTAAAAATAAACTGGGCCAAATCGAAAATCTTGATTTTTGCGGATGGTAAGAAAACACTCAAAAAGTATGATTGGGTTATTGGGATCGAAAAATTGGAGGTGGTCAAAGAGTTGCGATATTTAGGTTACACCCTTACAGACCAGAATTCTAAGTTATGGTGGTCCAAAATGTTAAGGGAAAAAATTAAACCTCTGATTTCACAAATGTGTATATTGTTTAGAAAATACTGTAATTATTCCTTGATTCCAATCATTCAGTTCTATTTGTTGAAGATAGAACCTTGTATATTATACATTCTTGATCTCTTTATGGTTGAAATGGATGACTTTCTCGACATGATACAAGGGCAATTATGGAAAAAGGTTTTGGGTCTTGCTAGATCTGTTCCCAATGCAATTATTCTACATGAACTAGGACTGCTACCTCTGTCTGCCAAGTGGAGATGGAGAAAACTGAATAATTACAGAAAGATGCTAAATCCTCTAGGAATTCCCTTTAAGTTGACCTTGGTCAAGTAATTAAAAACGGTTCCCTACTTAAACTAACCGGTTTCGTTAAGAAAATGGATGAAATTTTAGAAGCCACAAATATTTCAAAAGAGGATTTTATATTGCGTTTACCTGCAAACAAATGGAAATTCCAATTGTTGGCTTGGTGTCAGTAATCTGATCACATTGGTAATCTCAAGATGTATAAAGAATATGCCCCATTCAGAAGAAAAATGGGCGTTTTACCCAGGTACTTATTTCAATTTCCTAACTTTTTAGAAAGGAATCTTTATATGCGGTTCCGCTTTAACCAATTCAATACTTATGAACGCATTCATAACTGGGTTGATAAAGATTCCCAGTCAAGTGCCCAAAGTGTAGATTGTAGATTTTGCCATATAGAAGGTACTACTGAATTGCTGAAACATCTGGTGATTTTTTGTAAATATTATGATGTACTAAGATCTAGACATCTAAGAAATTATCTATATTCTGATACTGAATTATCAAAATTTGCACTATGGAATAGGTGTATGTGGGGGAATAGTAAGTTGCTTATTAATCTTAGCAATTTTTTAAAGGAAATAATGAAAGATATTTCAGCACTAAATGAACTAACTGAACTGTAGTTTTAGCTTTTTGTTGTTTATGGAAATATGAAAATGAATCGAAAATGTATATTGTTATTTGTTTTTTTGCTTTTTAAGACAAGGAAACTATTGTTATAAATTGTAAAGTTTAATTTTGAACTAATTGAATTGAAGTTTTAACTTTTGTTTATGGAAAAATGAAAATGAATTGAAAATGTATACTGTTAATTGCTTTTTTCTTTTTAAAGCAAGGAAATTATTGTTATAAATTGTAAAGTTTCATTTTTTGAATCAAACAATAAAAAAATAAAAAATTCCGCTGACAGATCTATACTTGCGATATACACAGGGTTGGCTCCTTTCTATTTTGTATTTGCTATAATGTGAGAAATCAATGATGCATTCAATGCTGTCCCATACCTTTCCTGAATCCAATCTGAGCTTTGGATAAGATGTTATTCTGGGCTATAAACTTCTCTAGATCACATAAGAGAAGTATTGAGAAGATTTTAGCACAGATATCTATCAATGAAATAGGTCTATAATTTTGTGGGTCTTTTAGATTACCTGTTTTATAGATCGGGATGGATTTTATAGATCGGGATGGAGTGTTGCCAATTTTTATAACCAGATTGTAACGCTCACCTGATTCCCGTAGAGGCGCCGGTCTTGACTGGGCATATACCGTATCTTCAAAGGTGATGTGTAACACACGGCTGGCTCTTTGGGCTGGACCTCTGTGCACTGTATGTCTAACTCGAAGGGTAAGATGTCTGCAGATAGAAAATATGGGATTAAGGAACTGGGTTATTGAATGTCTCTCTCTTCTTCCCTTTCTCTTCTCCTGTAGAACCCCAAAGGTTAACGCTCTCACCTTAGGTAAGTGAACGCCGTGCTCTCCATCGGCCTCGGGGCAGGGTGCTGTAACCAGTTTCTTCACTGGATAAGGGGAGCAGGCCTCTTGACTTCAGAGGACTGCTGTCCGTCGTTTACTGCACGAACGGTAAGTTTCGAGTAATTCTAATGTCTTTAAAGTCTTTAGTAATGATGTTTCTTGTTTTGCAGGGTTCCGGCGATGGCGGATGACGGGCTGAAGTGAGTTGAAGATGGAGCCCGTGTGATGAATAGAAGCACCTGGAAGCACGTAAGTAAGCGCCTGTTGCCTGCTTCACGATGCGCTCTAACTGTCTTTTTATTTTGCAGGTACAAGTTCGGAGCGGCTGCAGGGTGCCGGAATACCCACTGGGTTAGATGTGGAAAGGAGTAATGGCACGTGAGTATTAAAGTTCCGCAATGTCTTTAAACGCACCTTGTTTTGTCTTTCAGATGCGGGATGCAGCGCCGAAGGCCTCCGGAGCGTGCGAAGAGTTGGTAAGCTTTTGTCTTTCAGATGCCGGAATGCAGTGTGAAGACCTCCGGAGCGCACGAAGAGTAGGTAAGCCTTTGTCTTTCAGATGCCGGAATGCAGCGCGAGGCGTTGGTGACAGCCGATGGACCAGGTAAGTGAAGAGCTGTCACTGAAGACCGTAATGCTAACCTGTTCTTTCTTGTCTTTATAGATGTTGCTGAAGACTGGATTCAGGATGGTAAGCCTTTTTCCTTAGGCCCAGGATCAGATGCAGAAGACACAATGAGCGTTCAGCTGCAGAGGATGCAGAATAACGCAAAGCAAGATTCATCCATCGGGTGTGGTTTAAATAGCCTCCTGTAGTGCTTAGGTGTCTCCTTCCACAGCCACGCCTAGGTAAGAAAAGAGTTCCTGCTTTCCAGAAGAGTTCCAGTGTTCTGAATCTAGGGAGTGGCTCCTGCCCCACCCAACAGGAAAAGTAGTTCCAAACAGAAGAGGATCAGAGGCTCAACTGGCAGGCAAGTAAGCAGCATGGTCTGCTGCAGGTAAGTCCACCCAAGCATTATGAGCCCGGCGCTTCCAGCGCTGGGACTGGGCATATTTATGAGCCTGGTGCCACTGGCGCCAGGACTGGGTCCAAAAGGTCCCAATTGGGACTGGTTGGCACTCGGAACCTGGGTTATGGATCTGCTTCCAAGGGAGTTGGGAAAACCCTGACCTTTTGGAAGCAGAGATCATGACACAGATCATATTTGATCTTAAGAATCGCGGCCCACAAAACAGGGTCTGCTTTATATGCACATGAGGGTATTCCATCCTGGCTAGGGGATTTCGAGGGGCCGAGTTTGTTAATCGCCCAGATGATATCCTGTTCTGTCCAAACAAGACAGTCCCATTTCACGTTACTGTTTAATGTAGTTGTAATACCCTGAAAGCGTGCAGGACAAACAAATTTCACTGAGATAAAATTGGCCCAATTTTCAGCCGATATCATGTTCTCAGTAATTACTCGGTGTCTAGAATTAGTATTGCGTATAGTAGCCCATACTGCCCTAGAGTCCTGATTACATAATTTGCAAATAATCTCACAATTTTGATTATTGTGATTCTTAATTCTCAAATATCTAATTTTGTTTTTATAGCTTTGGAGAATTAATTTTTTAGAAAGCCAATATTGAGATGGCTCATTTATGGTATTTTTCAGATGGCGAATTTCCTTATTTTTTTATTCGCTTTAGCAGATGAACCTCAGGATCATAATTTGGGCGATTAGGCATTTTATTCCTTACAGGTTTGGTGTTTATAGATTGTATAACCCGAGTTACTATATCTTCTATAGTCTCATTGATTATAAATAGGGAGAGTAGATAATCAGTGCTTTTTACTGTTTCAAACTCATGATGTATCTTTTGCGAGATCTCAGTACACAGGCAAGGATTGCATCTAATAGATCTCTTAGGTCGGTCATCCTCAATCATGGTAAGGAGAGCGTTTACTGTGTAACTGCTTTAAATCATATCCAAGTGTAACTGAATTTGAGCATGATCACTAGTTGTGATCGAATGGACGACGACTGGTGAAGCCAAGTGGATCAACCTGTTGGAGACAGCGAAGAAATCAATCATAGAAACGGCAGATCCTCGCCTCCATGTATAGTGCTGGCCAAATTGGGCAATCTCAATAAATGCTATCTCCCACATATCAAAATATTCGATCCACTTCGTTCCACGAGTCTGAGCTAGACTCCTGCCTATGCTCCCTTTAGGCAAGCTTTCTCCTTTCATATCAATACATCTTGAGTTGAAATCCCCAGCAATGATGACATTGCAACAACGACTCTGTATATACATACTTTCTAAACATAAGTCTACATCATCGAACATATTTTCTAAAGGCAATTTTAACTGATTCCAATACGCTGATACAATAACTAACGGGCCTTCTCTTTCTTTATAATCATCAATCAGTATTGCAAGCACATTTGGGGATGAGTACACAATTTTAGCATTGCATTTCATTCTGTTGTTAATTGCAATTGCAAGGCCTCCCATCGGTCGACCCAATTTGCCTTTGATCGCATGCTACAAAAGGTGTAAAAACCTTCAAGGTTCAATCCATGCACACTCATTGTTTCCTGTAGCAAAATTATGTCTAAATCAGAACTACAAATAAAGGCAGAAAGCCAACCCTGGAGCATCGAGTTGCCACAAGAATTCCATGTTACAATATTTCTTTACTTGCTAATTCATACTTTTCGTGTTTTTAATCATAGCAATAGATCGAAATAAAGGTTCCACCCAAGCCAAATCTTGTTTGCCAGCCGTCATAGCCAACAGTTGGGATATACAATTTAGTTCAACTGTTGCCGCACTCGATACTCCATTTGGTCCTCTTCTTCCAGTTCCTCGTTGGTTCTTTCATTCTAGTGGCGACTCTGCTCTTCCAGTCCCAGAGACCTGCTTTTTATGCAGTTTTCCCCCATTCATACAGCCTGGCTGCCAATCACACAGCAGGGTGGCTGGCCTAGCAAGGCCCGTCCCCTTAGCCAATCAGATAGGAGTGTGACTTAGGTTACCAAGGGAGCCCATGGCAGGGGTCCTAAAACCCCTCCCTCACATCCTGCCTACCCAGACTCTCAGGCGCCTAAAGGAGGGCTTCTGTGCAGAAGCCCGCGAAAAAGCGATGAACAAATGGACCGAGAATTAGTATTCTCAGTCCTCTGGGTATGATATGTTGTTGAATATAATTTTTGAGAGAGACTTGCTCCCAATATTTATTTATTTCTTTTTTGCACAGGCGTTCCAATTTAATAAAGTTTTGCGCTAATAGACAGTAGCATTAAAAACTTAGTACCAGAGATCCCAGCGTACCTAAAATATACTATGCACACCCTCCAAATTTTGAAGGATACTAAATGGAAAGCTACTGCCCTAGTAACACTAGATGTTACGGCACTATACACGTCCATTCCACACTCCTTGGCCTTGGAAACAATAGACCTTAGTTTCAGAACCTTTTCTGCTTCTCATTATACCCATGTACAAATGATTAAAAACCTACTGGATTTTACACTAACACACAATCAGTTTATTTTCAATGGAGACTACTTCTGACAAACTAAAGGCATAGCGATGGGAGCAAAATGTGCCCCATCACTGGCCAACTTATTTATGGCCCACTATGAAGATAAATATATCTACAACAATAATCCTTTCCAACATCATATCATCACCTGGAAAAGGTACATCGATGATGTTCTCGCCATATGGGAAGGCACAAGAGAAGAATTTGAGGCCTTTCTGCTCTATCTTAACAACAATACGTTTGGGATTAAATTTACAGGCCAAATAGATGAACACGAGATTGTGTTTTTGGATCTAAAAATTAATGAAGTCACAGATTTAATTCAGACCTCTACGCACAGGAAGGCCAAAGACGAAATTGCAGTCAACTTGATACTTTCAAAACAGAATGTAAGTCCATTGGCGAAAGATTTCGGGAAAGAGGGTACCCCAAACTCCTAATCAGGCAAACATCTGAATCCATTCAAAAGATGACAAGACAAACATTACTTCAAACCAAAACTAAAGTGGATCAAACAACGTACCCTAAACTTGTGAACTTTATTACTAAATACTCACAAGATAGCAAATTTGTCTATCAGATACTGAATAAACACTGGCATATTCTGCTCTTAGATGCAGACCTGACCAACTACATCTTGGATCGGCCAAACATTATCTTTACCAAAGCAACTACTCTCAGAAATCTTCTAAGTCCATCTTTCCTCAAACCAGAGCCAATTGCACAGGAGCATTGGTTAACATCCAGTACTAAACCAGAAGGCTTTTATAAATGTGGAGCGTGTAATTTCTGTAAATACACATTATCGCCAACTAAAGTATTTAAATGTCATGGAGGTCTGGAAATCAAGATCAAAGACTTTATCAATTGCCGATCGAAGTATGTTATATATGGGATCCAATGTGTTTGTAAAAAACTGTATATTGGTAGCACCATCAGAGAAGTCCACTTTCGAATACGTGAACATCTGAATAGCCTCAGCAGCCAAGATATTAGATTACCACTAGCCGTTCACTGGCAGGAACATCATCAAATGGACAACGCTAAAGATATCAGATATATCGGACCACAGCAGATCCAACCACATCCGAGAGGTGGAGATAGAGTTGAAGCTACGCCTACAGGAAGCTAAAATGATTTGCAAACTTCGATGTCTTTCACTCAGCCTCAACAAGGAACATGAGCTGAATGTCTTTTTATAGACTGTATAGATATTGTCTAATGTATCACCTGGTACTATCAGATCAAACAAGGTACAAAATAACAAGCACATTACCAAAAGGGTTCTATACATCTGGTTTCGTTCAAAAAACAACCGGTAGCTACAAACTCACATTGAATTGAAGTCAGAATGTCACCAACATGGTATAAATACCTCATAGGTACTTTAGACTGAGAAATGAATATAAGCAATTTGGCTTTATGCATTGTCTATTCTCTATTGACAAGGATGCTAGATATGATCCACCTAGCAAGGTAGCCCTATTTGGAGCAGCTATCTCCTAATCAGTCCTAATCAGTCCAATGCAAATTAAATGTATTTACAATAGTTGTGTTTTCATGTATGTACTCAACATATGCGAGCAAGCCCGAGTTGCATACATTTATAATTTTGTAATCATATCGACATGAACATAATACATCAATAAGCTAACATATACCACAAACGCATCTGTCATTAGCTGCAATGAAGTCTCGAGAAAAGCTAAAAGCAGCAACCCCAATTTGTGGTAATTTCCTGTTTACATTGTGCCACCCAGCAACACCGGTCATGTGACCGAACACATGACCAGGAAGCAAGCGGGACCTCGATTCACCAGAACAGACATACGTTCGCCACACACATTACACAGTTTGAAATCATTCACATACAACCATTCCAATAACATATCCATAAATAACTATTGATAAGTAATCGGAACGCGCCTGACACCAGTCCGTGTATCGCAATCGTGCCGGTAAGCCTCTTTTGGACCATCAGCCCACAATAGATAATCCTAACCCTCTGTAAACTACAAATATGAACCAGTCTGACTCAAGACTCAAATATATATTTCACGCACGCTTATATACATTCCCTCTTCTTTTACATTTCGGCATGACCATTTGGAGCTGCCCTATCATGGCGGATTATACATAACCAGTATACAATCCATTTTTCAGGTAAAAATGTTTACTTACTCATGAAATAGGAAACTATTTAATCTTTGTAACAAACAATGAGTTAATTATTGCATATCTCCATGTTATGTCTTTATAGACAACCACCCAAAATGTGCCGAACAGGCCATGAGGTTTTCAGACCCAGTCCAGGAGTAGGATCACCCAGTTGCATCGGGAAGGAAAACATACTTGTGAAAACCACTGTTACTTACCAATGGGTCATATTCATGCCCACCCTATATTCAAGGTACAAACCCCTCATTTGTCACTGAGCAAACTTAAACATTTATAATACGTATACGTGATTGTCAGAGGGACTTTAATGCTAAAATGTTGTGTGGCCACTTGCCCAAAGTATTTAATCAATTGGTCTAATGCATGTTAACTTGCCCGCATGAGTTAAGTTCAGTGAGGGGAGCAATTTACTTTGGCTCTTAATTTTGACTTGATTGGTCTTTAGTCGCACGAATGCACCAAGTTGGCTTAAAAACTAGTACAAAGTATTGGCAAAACAGCTATTCCACATAAATAATTTCCGAAATAGTTATCAAGTCTAATGACCTGATTTTATGATTCACAAACAAAACCTTATACAGGTAATGAGTACTAAACAATGTTGGAATATTGCAGTAATTGTAAACATATCTAGTACTTGTGTTCACATTTATATTTACTTTCTTCTGTTTTTATTTCTCTCTGTTTTTTCCCTTTGCCTTTTTCCCTTTGCTTTTTCCCTTCTCGCCGTGTTTGCCTCTTCCCCATGCCTTTCTGTAAGAAGAATTACTAACAAATGCAACAAAAATGCTGGTTGTGCTAATTAATACTGTCATTACGCCCTGAAGACGGCCTAGTCAGGTTGAAACACTTGTTGGCATGACATAGCTCCTCATATGACCATATAGGTTAATTCAAAGACAATTGTACAACCTTTTGAAATAACTTCATTTTGTCATTTTGTTCTTGCAACATAATAATCTTCTTACAAGTGCAAGAAGACAACATTGTATGAAGTCAATACAACTGTCTTTTTGATTTGTACTTAAATACATCAATTTACCTTTATATATCTTTACATGGTCTCTTATTTATTTTTCAAACGAAACTCTAACAAATAATACAACTTGGTTGGATACTATGATTGTATGAGTGCAGTCTGTGAGGTTAGCACCCCTCATGACATGCATAAAGGGATAAGAATTAACCTTTTCCAATACTCCATGGAAGAGGGGGTGTACTGGGTCTGTGGTTTAAAGTGACTAAGGTAAAGTTAATGGCAACTTTACCCTTTTCTGAGGGACTGTAGTCAGTCCCAGAAAATGGAGTCGGTGGGGAGTTGGTGAATCTAAAAGACAACCCTGTGTCACTGCACTGAAGGTGCTGTGTAACACACAAGATAAATATGGTGCCCTGGAGTACGTGAGGCTCCAGTGCCCAAGATCACACAAAAAGTAGAAACACACATAGCAAAACACATGTAAGAGTGGGAAAAAAGGCTTGTTGGGCTATCATGCTGCAACATTTGGTGCTGTGGGCTTAGAAAATCCAAGATGGCCAAAAAGCCCACATGTGGCCAGAATCCAGGAGAACCACGCAGTTTGTGCACACTAAAATGGTTGCCTAACTTGCCACCCACCAGTGCGAGCAGGATGGGCCGGGGTGCCATGAGTGGAATGTGTGCCAAAGGAAAAACCGCACTTTAAAATCACCTTTTGTTTCCCTGAATGCCAGCTCAAAATGCCTATTTTCAAACATTGCAACTTATCCACAAATCTCACTGAACACCAGCGGACATCTGGCAGAATGAAGTATGTGTGCATACTAAATCTGGGAAGTTGAAGAGCCCCAAAACAATGTTCATAACAAGACTGGCTGAGCTCTGCAGGTCTGCAGCAGCCTAACAAACTGGATTAAAACCACCAAAATCGAAAATGTTTAAATTAACTGAGTGACCTACTTTTGAGCGTCACATAGTTTGTAACTGTTAAAATGTAATAGTTTTGAACTTAGAATCAGCATTCTAGCTGCATATGTAAAAATTGTCTTGACTTAAACTGGGGAACAAAAAGTGACATTTTACCTGAAACCTGGCTTAAGGAAACTGGAATTCTGCCAGGCAGCTACCCTCGACAGGAGTGGGGGCTTGCCCAACAAATGCATTCCCAGGCCTGGCTGCATTCTGTTGCTCCTGCCAAAAGGAGTTCACACACTCTCTGATTGAATTACCAGGGGATTGCAAGAAACTAAAGAAAGGGCCCAGGCAGATGGTTTATTTGGGTGGTCGTAAATGGCTTCCTTTTGAACAAAGCCCTTCCTTGACTCAGGCAAATGTTATATTGGGGGCCGTAAAATAGCTTCCTCTTGGCAGAATCTGGGAGGGGCAGGGTCTCTGAGCTTGGCAGAAACTGGATAAACTGGTTTCTACACCATGTGACCTGAAAAGACACACCCCTGTTGGCCAGAATATGATTCTAAGATGTATAACTCACAGTACGGACTTGTCAAAATTATTTAAATGATACCATAATTCTTGTGATTTTTCTGTGCACGTTTTAAGACGCGTTGGGAATTTGTGTGATGTTTTGGGGCAAAACCCCGCTATTTATGGATACTACAGACTCTGTGTTTAAGCTAGAGACATGGGAATTTACTGAAGTATGTATGGACAGGCCGTGTATATGTGTATAATTTTTAATGAAAAACCAATATTGCAAAACCATTTAAAAAACGCAAAATGTTGCCGTTTCTGAATGCAAGCTCTGAGAAACATCAGAGTTTGAACAGAGTATACCTCATGTGATACGTGATGGGTGCATGTAATTTCAAACCACTGTGTATATATGAAATATGTCTATAGGTCAAATATAGATTTGTGGGCAAACTGACCAGGGGAGGATCCTCTGACCCATAAAACCTAGCATCACTCTGACTCACAGTTCCTTCCCCAATCATGGGAGAGGGGAGAATTGGGCCAATGACAAGTAGAAAGGGGCAGGCTTAGCTAGGCCCAGGCACACACCCACTTTCAAAACACATAAAAAGAGACTGCTGGGACAGGTAGAGACATTCAATTACATTTGCTGCGGAGCATGCTGACCGACGACTTCACATCCAGAGATCCTACACTTAGACTTCCAAGCTAAACAGAGACTACAGAACTTTGAACCAAGAAGGCCCACTGCAAGCAAAAGTATTTGTCAGCAGGCCCAAAAATCATTTGAAGACTATCAACAGCCGGGCGAGCTGTTTGAACTCCCTGCCTAGAACATTGCTGTGTCCGGAGAAAGCGGGACTAGGAGCCATGCAGACCGGTGCTAGACCAGACCAGCAGAACCCAAGATCCAGGAGCAGTGCCGGTGACCCAGAAAGCAGAGCTGTACTCGGAACCGGAGACCAGATCGCTGTGAAGTGCTGTGCGCAGTGACCGGATCCGTGACAAAGTCGCCTTCCTGTCCAAAATCTCTTGTAAGTACTCAGCAAAACTCAGAACCTATCCCTTAGTTTAATATAATATAATTCAATCTATTTAACCTAAGTAGAAGTGTCACCTGTCATTTTCTAGCTGCAAGCTGTAACTTGTCGCTTTGAACTTTTAAAATTTCAAATCCGAAAAACTACCTTTATTTAATCGTCCGTATCTCTGGAACCGTTTGGGCTAGGAACTTGGTTTAACTTTCCTCTGCAAGCTTAGAATCTCAGCTTTTCAACCGACTTGCTACCCCTTATACTTCTTCCGTAATCGTGATTCACGCATTCATGAATTTTGCCGCGATTCGCGATTTGGTTAAAAATCCAGCCATGTGTGAAAACAGCAGCTTCCTTGCTTTCCTTTGCCAACAATTCGTTTAACCTGCTAGTTACTCCTAGATCCTTGCTAAAGTGAGCCTGAACTAATATTAACTAGATACCACTCACCCTGAACCTCCTGAAGGGAATTAAAAGCATTTTCAGCATATTTCTCACTGCATTGTCACCATATTCAAAGCATTTTGCCTGTGTTTCAAACTTCTGTAGTCTAAGCTTGCTGGAGTGAACTGAATTTCATTTGATTGCATTTCTAAGAACTGTGTGCTCTCCTCTTCATTTCCTTACATTGCATAAGGGGGGGAGTGGATTGCCAGAGAAAAGTGATTACATTGTTTTGTTGAAATCATATTGAGTATTTTCTGTATTGCATTTTCATTCAACATTGCATCCATCTGAAACTAGATAAAGCATTCTCTACCACCTTATTCTTCTGTTCCTATTCCCAAGCGTGCTACCTCATCCTTTATACTACTCCTGGGTAATCAAATCAGTTTATTAGTAGAACATTACCCATTGTTGTTAACTGCTCATGTTCTGAAGTGTGATATTAATTATTAATTTATTATAAAGTGTGATATATATATATTCTTTACATTCTCAAATAAACCGTTTAAACTTGCAAAACAGAACTACTTCTTGGCTCATTGGGGTCAGGGGGGTTCCAAGAGAGGGTGTTATATAGGGGTAGTCATCCAGAACTCAAGACCTGGACATAAAGATATATCAATAAGGGTTTCCATTCAGTAACCCAGACTAGGCATTGACTTAGCTGTAGTGCTGGATTGAATCCTCTTACAGGCTCACACTCTTACCAGGTAAAAAAAATAAATCCTAGAAATCCAGCAAAGCTGCTGAGGGTCTCAGTAGGTAAGGGAAATCAACCAGTTATGAGAATTCTCCATAACACTGTGTCATTATTATTTGATGGCCTTTGCCTGCTCCCATCTTTAGATTTAGGATTAGACAGGTGTTTTTCAATCCCAATTGAAGTTCAATAATCACCCTTGAACTGTGGTCACTTGTGTCTGTCTTACTGTTGATACCATGCCTTCCTTACAGGGGGGCTATATTAGGTGTGCCGACAAGTATGACTGACAACATTAGTTTGTGTGCACAATCTGACAAAGTCACGCCTCATGGTGCGTGGGGCTACATCAGGTGTGCAGAGAAGCCTCAATGACAAAATTGGTGTGTGTACACAATCTGGCAAAGCCATGCCTCATGGTACGGGCGGCCTCATCAGGTGTGCAGACATGTAGGAGTGACAGGATTAGTGTGTGTACACAATCTAGCAAAGCTATGCCTTATGATGCGGGGGCTACATCAGGTGTGCAGACAAGCATGAGTGACAATATTAAAGTAGGTATGCAGTTTGTTCAAGCCTCCTGTTGAGTGAAGCTGAATGGTCGTTGTGCAGTTGTAGGTAAACAGATGCTAAGTTCGGGGATTGTGACAAAGGCAGGTGAAACCAAAACAGTATAGAGAACGGGTGAATAGGGGTAAATCAGCAAACATGTTGACCAGTGATGGCACTGACACGCTGGCAGTAACATACTGATAAGTGTTGTGGTGCGTCCTGCGCACACACGGGTGTCCGTGAGCTGCCTCCCACCACAGACCTCACTCAGACACGTCCGTGTGGTTCGGGCTCCCCGGTCGCTGTAAGCAGCCGGGAACGCCCCCTTTATTTATACTGCACGCTGCAAAGTGCAACGTCACTCTGCCGCGTGCATGCAGCCCTTAATGGGGCAGCATCACACTCCTCCTTTTTTATAACAAAACAGAACAAATGAACAAAGGATAACTAACAACTCTAACAACCAACTTCACTGCACACAAAACCCCAGAGCCCCTTTAATAGCAGCCACTTTCAGGACATTCAGGACTCCCACTCACAGTCTTATTCCAACACGTAGTCGGTGAGACGGGCAGGTTTCCCTCGCCCAGTCCTCTGGGGGTACCTCCTGCCAGCATCTCTGCCCGGAGTCCCTTCACCCGCCAGCTCCCGAGCCGGGGAGGCACATGGAACCACCGCCCTCATCCGGAACTTCCACCACTTGCCTGCTGGGCACCGGTTCAGTCCTTGGTTCAGTCCTTGGTTCTCCTAGCTGTTTGAAGAAGCTAGCATTGCGTGTAACTGAGGTGTGGCCATCGGAGGCGTTCACCATCCACCCTTTCACCGCCACCACGTCCAAGGGTTCCGGCTCGTAGGTCAAAGACAACTTCCTTTGAGGGTGTTGGTTCTTCACCAGCGCCTCGTCACCGGGCACCAGCCTCTGTGGTCTAAGTCCACTCCGAATGCTCTCATTTGCAGTTCTTTCACGGCGCTCCCCCTCCACTTCTTTGTTGTCGATCACGGCAGGCTCCCGCTCACCAAGTTCTGGCAGCAGGTCACATGGGCACCGTTGGAACTTTGCCTCTGCCGATGCCACACCATTGGAGGTATGGGGAGTGTTGCGGTATCCTCTCAGGAATTTGTACAGTGCCCTTTCCAGGCCCTTGCCTTCCCCTTGGGCGATGCTAAAGACCTTATTGAGAGTTTGCATCATCCTCTCAGCATCCCCATTGGCTCTCGGCCACAGTGGAGTTACTTTGCGGTGGTGTACGCCGTACTCCTCCATCAGCCCAGCAAAATGCTCACCCTGGAAGGGCGGGCCATTGTCGGAGCAGAGCACCGTGGGCAGTCCGTGGGTGGCAAAGATCTTCTCAATTGCTACCACCACCTTGTCGAACACCACCGATTCAATGAACTCCACCTCCGGGTAGCAGGACCACTCGTCAACCACCACCAGGAAAGGAGTGCCCCTTGATGTGGACCCAAAGTCTGTGTGGACCACTTCCCACGGTTTGGACCCTCTCGGCATGGTCTCAATTTCCGGCTCTCTCTGGGCAGGGGACACTGCTCGGCACCACACACAGGACGCCACAAACTCTTCCACCCCTCGTTCAAGGTTAGGGAACCTGACCTTCTGGCGTAGGCATGCTTTTGTCTTTGCCGTACCTTGGTGTCCTTGATGTGCCAGCACGATCATCTACTGTGTCCGACTCTGGGGGATGACAATGCGGTCCCCTCGTAGCAGCAAGCTGTTCTCAGAGAAGGTCAGCTCCCCCCTCACTCTCCACAGTTGTTCCAGTGTGGACTTGGCCTCCTGTGTTCTGGCTGTCAGGGAGTCCATGACCATTTGCCATGAGTCTTGTTGAATGGCTGCCTTCAGTATCCGAAAGCAGTCATCCTCCCCCGACGCCTGTTCAAGTTCTTTCACCGGCACAGAGTTGGGTTTCGCAGCCTCCACCACAAGCTGCACGTGTTTGTCTGCCTCCTCTGCACACGTGGACGGCGCCCCACCAGTCCCTTCCCGTGGGTGTCTTGACAGATAATCTGCTGCGTTGTTGCTTCCTGGCCTGTATACCAGCGACACACAATACTCTAACAGTGCCAGCAACCATTGTTCTATTCTGGCCAGAGGTTTGGATGATGATCCCGCCAGTATAGGCAGTAGGGGTTTATGGTCTGTGACCACTGTCCCGGGTCATCCCAGAACATAGTCGAAAATGGCAGCAGCCTCACACAATGGACAGAGCCTTTTTTGTGAGGGCTCTGAGGGGCTCTGATCTTGATGCCATATTTCTGATGAAACGGCCACAGTATGTGACCATTCCGAGGAAACTCCTCACCTCAGACGTTTTTGGGGGCCCGGGTCTCCATGATTTCCTTTACCTTGCGTGGATCAGGAGACACCCCACAGGCCCTGAAAACAAAACCAAAGAATTGAATGGTGGTCCTGAGAAACTCGCACTTCTCCCGGTGCAGGGTCAGGCCCAGTGACTGGAGGCATTCAAAAGTCTTAGCCAGCTTAACCAGGTGTTCCGACTCTGATTTGGCAAACACAAGGATGTCATTGCTAATGTTTAGGATGCCATCTAGATCTGCCAGCGCCCCACGGATGATATTCTGAAAAACTTCGACCGCAGATGACACCGCGAAGCTCAGCCTCTTGTATCTGTAGAGACCCCTGTGGGTGGTGAAAGTTGTTATGTACCTCGACTCAGGGTGTAGCCCCACCTGATGGTACCCTGCACGGAGGTCCAGCTCTGAGAAGAACCGGGCACCCTGTAGTTCAGTAATGATGTCATCAATTGTGGGCGTGAGGTGCCGCTCCCTCTTAATAGCCTTGTTGGGCAGACGCATGTCCATGCAAATTCGAACAGAGTCCAGTTGTTTCGGTTTCCGAGTTACTACAATCGGAGACACCCATGGTGTCGGGCCTAACTCCTTCTCTATTATGTCCAGCCTGACCAAATTGTCTAGCTCCTTGTCCACCAACTCTCTTAGGTGAAAGGGGACTCGTCAGTCTTTTAGGGCAATAGGTTGAACCGAGCCGTCTATGTGTAACTTCACCGGCTCACCAGCCATTTGCCCAATCCCTTCAAAGAGAGCAGCGTGTTTCTCCAGGAGTACCTGAATGTCATCAACGTATACAGAATACGCAAAGGTGATGATGCCCAGTGACTCTGCCGCTACACAGCTCAGCAGGGTGTTGCTGCTGACAGGCATCAGGCAGAACGGGGCTCTTATCGCAGACCCACTATGTTTCACGTCTGTAATGAATGCACCATCCAGCGGTATGGGGTCCGTGCCTCCAAAGATGAAAATGCGAGCTTTGGGCTTGCTCTGGGTAGGAGGGCACACCATGGCATCGTAGTGTTCACGAGCCATAACATTAACCGATGCCCCAGTGTCTACCAGGACGGGAACAGAGGATTTGTTCACCAGCACCTGGCATCGAGGCTGCCTCCTTGTCTTCGCCCTTGATACACCTACGCTGGAGACAAAGAACACGTTCTCCTCTTCCTCTTCCACTTCCTGGGCTGGATTGTCCTCTGCCTGATCCACTTGAGCAACATTAGATAGGCGCTGCTGCCGGAAGAACCCAGCCCTCACCGGACCTCGGGGAACCACCACTGGGGTAGTGGCTCTGCACATTTTTACATAGTGGTCGGCCCCACCACACCTGCCACATGTCTTTCCCATTGCTGGGCCCTCTGCTGGGTGGGGAATGTCATACCCACACTTGTAGCATGAGTTGACAGGAGCCGACCCCTTCTCTCGTTGATTCATTCCCCAGCATCTGGCTCGCCTGCCACGTCCCACTGCACAGACATCTTCTGCCTTGCTGGGGCACACCCCAGCCTCCATTCGGAATGTCCACAGATCGGAAACCTCATGGCACTGTCCGAGCTCCAGAATACGTGGAAGGGTGATGCCGGGTTCCCTCAGGACTTGTCTCAACTTGTCAGACATGCATCCCTGGATCAGCTGGTTCCTGATCATAGTCTCAGGATCCACCCATGCAAACGGCACTGCCAACCTTCTCAACCTCCCATAGAATGTATCTTGTGTCTCATCTTCCTGGCGTGTTGCCCCCATGAGGAATCTCTCATAGTCTGCGTTTGCAAGGGGGAGGAAATAGTCATGGAGAGCATCCTTCACCACCGCATATGAGACATCAGGTGGCTGGAGTGACAAGAATACCTCATGCACCGTTGGTCCTGCACAGTACAGCAAGGTGGCCAACTTGCTGTCATCATTCG
The DNA here is from genome assembly GCF_040938575.1 of Ambystoma mexicanum. Lineage (NCBI taxonomy): Eukaryota > Metazoa > Chordata > Amphibia > Caudata > Ambystomatidae > Ambystoma > Ambystoma mexicanum. Next base: position 302,859,360 of record NC_090927.1, on the reverse strand, counting down.
CCTTCATTGTGGCGCGGAAATACATTTCCAGTCTATCCATCCACATCTTCCAGCGTGACCCCAGGCTCGAAGGTGCTCGTGAGATATCAAACTCAGGCATTGGTGATAACGCACCTGGGGGTCTTGCACCCGGTAGTTGTGGTGCAGCCATTGCGGGGGGGGCAGGTTGAACAGCTGCTACAGGAGGTTGTACTGGAGGTTGAACAGCTGCTACAGGAGGTTGTACTGCGGGTTGGACGGGTGCCTGAAGGGGTTGTGCTTGAGGCTGACCTTGATCTACTTGCTGTTGAGGTGCCGCCTGTCCATGGCCATCCATGGCATTGAGCGCACAAGCACCCTTGTATGAGACCACAAAGGCCGCAACTCAACTCCTTGCAAGCAGGAAGATGCTGACCAAACCCCTTCACCAGCTGGATCCCAGAATGTACATTCAATATTGCCAGGAGGACGTCATCACCAACTTCACTAAGTCTGTTCCACCCATGTGAGTGGGAGTCCCAAAAATTGAGCCAGGTGGGCCCAGAGTCTGTCCTACCAGCTTAGCAGGTCTCCCCTTGATCCACCATTCACTCGATGTAATTCGATGAAAATATGCAAATGTTTCATCCAAACCACAGCATGTGGTATAGGCAGCCTTCCACTGCTAAGCGTTCCAAAAATTGGCCCTGGATGGACTCTAGATGCTTCAGAATCAAAGCCGCAGCCTTCCTGGGCCCGGTCACAAAATGGCTACCGACCGCATGGACTGCACCTTCCCTGCGGCATGATCGAACGGTGCAGATGTTAACAAAAAATAAAATCACTGCCGATATCACCGCCGGGCCCATTTCCATAGCAGCCATATTGGTGCAGTATTTTGTCTCAGTCAACGGAACGCTGCAAGGCATCCCGTTGGCGAAGACAAAATGCTTTCCTTTTTTTCCCTTTTCTTTTTTAAAAACCATTAGCACCCGTGCCGATATTAAGTGAGGCGGCGGGCCGACCCTTTCGGTATTGGCACCACCGCCAAAGCTAAGGGGCCCTCACTTCGCTCGAGCCCTTATCTTGGGCGGCGGCCCGTTACCGACAGGGTCGGCACGCCGCCTAAGTTAATATTGCCGCAATATGCAGCAGGAGGTGTAGGGGAGAGTCAGGTAACAAATGCGAGCTGGTGACAAACGTACAGGCAAGTGAACAAATGCGAGCCTCAGACTAGGTCGAATGATGAGCGTCCACAGCAAGCAAACTGGAAATGCTGCAATCATGTTCAGTTTGTTGGGCTTGTGATAGGATCAGAGAGTGGGTAGGAAACAGAGGCATGCACACCGGCCATGGCAGGACAGGGCCAGACAAGGACGAGGGGCCTTTGAAGGCCTTTGAAACTGGCTGGCTATGCCGGCCAGCATAGGTGGTAGGCCACATGAAATGCTGCACATGAAATTACACTGCACAAAGAAAGTAAATTGTCCTCAAAAATGATCTTTTAAAGGCCCGACGGGTTAAGAGGAGGTGGTCACAAGGTACTTTAAAGAGAAAAGTTTAATTGTTAGGTTGAGCTTGTGAAAATCCACTCCATGAAGCAGGAAATAAGTAAGAGGCCACACAACCTCTACAAAGCATTGCACACTTGGCAGGTGCTTAACACAATATTTCATTACAGGGGGGAGCTCCTGTCAGAATTGCATGCGTGAAAGACATCACTGTAAGGCCAGCTGGGCCTGAGACAACACATGACACTGACCAAACGTGCATGAATGTTATGGGGTCCAGCTTTATGAAAATGTAAAACAGCAGAACAGTGTCAGAGAACTTAAATCCCTGCTCTTAGCGCTTCACTGTAATATATTCCTTATTTCATGTCTTTTGTTTTAATTTTTTGTCACAACAGTTTCAATTTTCTAAAATAACACAAATAATACAGTGGTGCACTAGTGGAATCATTCAAACTCAGCTTGCAAGGCGGATCCATGCGTCTTAAAAGCCCCTGTCTTGTACACAACATACTTGATGTGCTGATTCAGACAGGGCTGCTATAAGGGAGGAATGGTCTTTTTGGCCCCCCCTATACATTCGGCACAAAGGAGAACTACTGCTCATGCAATAGTGGGGTGACGTCCTCCATTGTCCTTCCCTGGTGACAGTGGAAACGGGGCTATTGCACGACACATTTGGACTCCATTTTGTGTCTTTCCCGACATTTTTGGACGAGGCCACACTCTGATCGTTGCAAAGCCTCCTCTCCGCTGTATAGCGCCGCACACAGCTAACACAGACAGCCCCCACCTCCTCCAAGCTCATTTCTCACGGATGTTCTGGCGCAAATTGTTACAAGTGTAGATTGTATTCTTTTTCGTTTCCTCTGAGCTCATTGCCCTGTGTGTGACTGGAGTGAATCTTGCCCTGTGGCCCATTCGTCTCCACAAATCTGCTCTTGCTCCTTTCACCCCCACCTTTGGAAGTTATTGCCTGCAGAACCTTTAGCCCCTCCATTCTCCCATTGATGTAACAGAAGTGTGACCCTTCCCCACTGACCACTCCTGAGTCCCCCCCATATAACTGGTTTCATGTCATCATATATTACACTTAAAACCAACACCCATCAATCTGCCTATCCGAGCACTGTGGCGCCGTGACCAATAAATCCCAGATCAAGCCCTCTGATAACGCACCTGGAGGGCAAGACCCTCGCACCCATTACTTCTACAAAGGCCTGGAGCAGAAATATGTATATAGATGTCTACAATTTATAAGTGTTCACACACTCTAAGCGTTGTTTTATCTTTTCATTATTCTTATATGTCAGGAGATCTTATGTAGCTTAGTTGGACAGAATGACCCCCCTCCCGTGGAGCTGATCTGACCTTCACACTGCCTATATGAGCCCAGCCGACCCACGTGCCACAGTTCCGAAACAACCTATCCTGTGAAGCCGGCCCATATAGTCTGATGCACCTATAAGGAAACATCACTAGTGATGTTTCCAAAGCTTAAAATGTATCATGCTTGTACTGTTTGGCAGAGTACTCTCAGGCAGCAGAGTCATCTGCATGCATCTATCTTTATAAAGAACTTTGTCTTGCTCAAAACCTTTCCCTTAGTCTCATTCCCTACTAGGGTGTGTCCTTTATTATAAGTTTTATAATTGTGTTTGGGGAGTGAGCACCTTCACTGCTCAATTCATTAAAAAAGACAAAAACAAAGCCTACAACTTCACCCTCTCCTTCTCTCCTCACATCATGGACATCTCTAAGAAGTTCCACTATCAGCTGCACCTCCTCAAAGGTACTCTTTCCTTTCTCACTTTCCCCCAGAAGCACACGGTCTCCAGAACCCTGGTTTTCTCTAGGCTGGACTACTGCAACGCCTCTTTCTAAATATGCCTGCCTCTACTCTCCGCCCTCTGCATCTCATCCAAAACAGGACTGCAAGACTTTTCCTTGGCCTCAAGCTCAGGGAGCGTATCTCTCCAGGCTTGATATCTCTCCACTGGCTCCTGGTGGCTACAAGGATTAAGTTCAAGAACCTCTGCATTGTCCACAAGTCTATCTGGGGCTGGGAACAACACTACATCCAACTCTCTCTTCCTAAGCACTTTCCTCCTTGAGTCAACCGCTCATCCACCTCCAACTCTGGGGGTCAGTCGCTTCTCCAGGCAGAGAGTAGGGGGTAGATTGCTCTCCTCGGCTGGGGCCTCCCTCTGGAACAACCTCCCTGCCTCTCTCAAACTTGAGCAGTACCATCTAAGATTCTGGAAGCTACTCAAGACCCTCCTTTTTGCTTCTTGTTTCCCTCTCTCTCTGATGTACTTGTCTGCTGTGCTAACTGGTCACCTGGCCACCCTCTGAACCTTAATGGGCACCAGGCACCTTCACGGCCAGCAGCCCCATGCTCTGCCTTGTGGCCTACCACTTCGGGACTGTATCTGAAACCCTACAGTCCCTTGCCTCCTTGCTCTTACTTCGAGCTGGCCACCCCGGCTGCACTTACTTGAACTCTGCTCACTGCACCCACCACCCCCATCCCCTGGCACTTTTCCCCTGCGCTTGCACAATCTGAATGACACAAGGCCTAGTAAGATCATTGTTCATGTCCTCTCTTTGTCTCCCCTACCTTGTCTTGTCGCGCCTAGACACACTTGTGTACAGGCGCGTTATAAATGACATATATCATACAAGTGATAGACTGTATTTTGGTAGGAAAATCAGAGCACTGGCAGATGATTTCAACCCAGCTCAGAGGGCGGGTCCCTGTTTTTTAAAGGTGCATGGCCTATCCTACACACTACTTATAAGGAGAGGAAACCCTGTATACTACTGGCTAAAGGAAGTTAGCAGTGTATACTCTGTCTATATCCGGGAGGATAATAATCAATATATAAGAAGACAAAGCTATAGTGCAGATGCTAGAGATACAGAACATAAATACTCAAAGTAATTCAAATGGGGGACCAGTCAGGATAAAAAGTGCATATCAAATTTTAATAATGAAGCATAATGATTAAAACATAAAAGGGGTCCACAGTACAAAACTTAACATCCAATATGTAAAACAGCAACAAGGAATAAGTAGCAAGCTTGAATAGCAAGTTAAAACAGTGTCACAGAAAAAACAAACACATAGGGTACATGTAAAGCAAATAGTATGGTACCCAATTCTGTTAGAATAAATGTGTAAAAGATTTATATCTCTGTTTATAGTCCAGAGAGATGTCTCAACATGTTTCTGTTCATCAAGGCTTTAGTGTGGAACATTCATCAGGAGGGAGAATTTTAACAACGTAGCCTAGTTACAATTGGAGCAATCATAGCAACAACAGAAGTTTCATAGCATCTGAAAGGTAAAAACACGAAAGACAAAGGGTCAGCTTCTGAATAGCTAAATGCTTTGAAGAGTTCTAGTGCAAGAACTAAAGCACCATATGAAGGGGAATATTTACCTAAAATGGTGCTGGTGGGAGCTCTCTACTATAAATAGTAGGTTGTAGTAGACGACTATGTCAGTCCTACGGAGGATAGAAATGTCCATTAAGCATCAGGGATTGCTTAAAAAGAAGCATATATGTGCTCACAGTGATACAGCAGAATAGCAAGACCAATCCGAAAGAACTCGGCTGAGTTTAAGAGGAGCCATAAGCAGAACAAACCATTAAATGCAGCCCGAATAATGGGAGTTCAGAGAAAAGAGCGGAGGGAGCAGCGAAGACCCATAACATTCATGTGCACCTATATAAGCCAGGAGGTTCATAAGGTCTTAATCAGAACCAGTTGAAAAAAGGCACTGTGTAGCAGTATAGTTGAAAGGATTGAGGCCTGGGGAGTGAAATGAAAAAATGAAACGAAGTGAAAACTGCAAAGGCCGGTGGTGTGCACGTGTCGGTGGCGAACCCTCAATTCAAATCAGAATAGTGATGAGAGTTGCCGTGGCAGCACGGGACGGGGAGAAAGAATACCTTGGAAATGTGACAGCTGAAGTGCATTCTACAGATTTGCTTAGAGTCGCGCTGGCTGAAGGAAGAGGATCCCTTCGTTCAACGCTGTAAAAAAACAATTACGTAAATTACAAGAACGATCCCATCCAACGTATAAAGCTACATTGTACTAGGCCCGCATGGCTTTTACGGTTGGCAATCGGGCGCGATGCTTACCTAGTGAAGAAAGTATGCAGCGAAATATGCCAGGTACCAGTCTGGACGGCTCTGTGGGTCGACTGAAAGCGCGAGGAGGCTACGCCTCAGAGTAGTCATGGAAACGCAGCAGTCCTTCTACCATGTTAGTAGAGTCCCAAAGGGGCCAAAAAGAGGGTGAAAAGGTGGCGGCCATCTTAAACTTGAGTGTAGAGAAGCTAGATAGATCTGAACCCAAAGTAAACTGAAAATGAAAAAAGTAGAGAAAATAGAAGAAGTGAACAGTAGGACCAAATATAAATAAAGGTCAGGGGTAAACTAACTTAGTAAGAATAATTAGATGAATAAATGAATCAGCCCCCAAAAAATGGGGGGGGAAAAGGAGGGGTCAGGAAAATGACGAAAATGGGGATAGAGGTCATCAAGATGACATGTGTAGTACTTGGCTCAGGAGAGAAAAGTAATGGCCTTAGAGGAGAGAGCTAAATATTATGCCATTCAATGGATTCATTAAGGCCAATGACATCACTACGTAAACTGTAGATCATTTTCTGTTCCATCTTCAACAATTTCTTTTCACGTGTTATACAATTAATTGCTTTAAGGGCTAGAAGTACAGTCCATGTGAAATCCTCATGCTTGCGCTTCTGAAGGTTGAAGTGTTTCACCAAAGTAGCATTTTCAGTTTTGTTCTTCAAGCAGCTTCGGTGTTCCATGATGCAGGTTTTTACTTTACGAATGGTCTTCCCCACATAGTGCAGTCCACATGTACAGGTGATCAGATATGCCACAAACTCGGAATTACAATTGGTAAGGTTCTTTTGGGTCCAGCGTTTTGAAAGGCCAACATCAACATCTTTAGTTTTGGAAGTTAATTTACACACACCACATGAGTCACAAGGATAATGTCCGGTGGCCTCCGGAAGACCCCATAGAGTAGTCAATCTCAGGTCAGGTGTATTTAGACATTTCAGTTTACTGTTACTGACTCTATTGCCTATGGTGGTGCTTCTTTTATGGGCAAATATAGGCACCGGCATAGCTTGAGTAGTGGTTTTGAAAATGTTCCAATTTTTCTTGATGATGTTGGCGATTTCAAAACTCTGGTCCGTAAAGGTGTTCACACAAACAATACGATCATCTTTGAGTTTGGGTTCTAGTAGGGCTTCCCGATTATTGTTAAATGCCCTTTTCGCTGATTTTTTCACAAGTTTTTTGGGGTAGCCTCTCTGTCTAAGTTTTTTACTGAGAGTAGTAGCTTCAGCTTCATATATTTCTTTGTCTGAACTATTCCTCTTAAGGCATAGGAATTGGCCGAAGGGATGGTTCTCGCAAATGTTTAATGTGGTGACTGGAATAATCAAATAAGGAGTCCTTATCAGTGGGCTTGTGGTAAGGTTTTATTTTCAAGCTCCCATTAAAGGGGGAAAATGGTGGGGTCCAGGAAGTTGGTAAATTCATTGCTAGATGTCATCGTGAATTGTAAATGAGGGTTCAGAGTGTTCAACCATGTAAAGAAATGATTAGCCTCGTTCTGGGTGCCCTTCCATAGTACCAGAATGTCGTCTATGTAGCGACTCCATTTAGTGATGTTGTTCCTGAATGGATTCAGGTTGTTGTAGATATAAGATTTTTCAAATGTCTGGACATAGAGATTCGCTATACTCGGAGCCATGGTGGCCCCCATAGCCGTTCCTTCAATTTGTTGGTAGAAGTAACCATTGAACTCGAAGTAGTTACGTTTCAGTGCTAGCTCTACACACCAAAGAATGAACGAGGTAGGAACGGGATTGTTGTCTTCGCGTGCTAGAAGTATTTCTTCTATGGTGTCCAATGAAGCTTGTTGGGGTATGTTGGTGTAGAGTGAGACAATATCTAAGCCCAGTAGTAGATTGGTCGTGGGATCAAAGTCAAGATTTACATAACTGTTGATGACATCTCTGGAATCCTTAAGGTAAGATTGCATTTTTAGAACGTGAATTTTCAAGTAGTGGTCAGCGAATGTAGAAAGAGGTTCTAATACTGAGTTAATTCCTGCCACTATAGTACGCCCTGGTGGGTTGATGAGGGTTTATGCACTTTGGGTAAGGTGTAGAACGTCGGGATATTAGGTTTCTTGTTGATGAGGAAGTCTGCTTCTTGTTTCGAGATCCATTCGCGATCTTTAGCTTTGGAGATTTTATCAGAGATTAGTTGCTGCAGTTCGAGTGTAGGGTCCTCCGTAAGTAAGCGATAGTAGTGATTATTGCTTAACTGTCTCTCGCATACTTTGATGTAGTCGTTGCGATTAAGAATCACGATTCCTCCACCTTTATCTGCCTTCTTGATGATGATCAAGGGATTCGTAGATAGAGAGTCGAGGGCTTTGTGCTCCTTGTTGGATAGGTTATGGAAAGGTCTTTGGTGATTGACTCCGAGAGCGATAACTTCAGCATTGACTTTCTTTTCAAAAACTAGTGATTCAGGAGAGAAACTATGGGAGGGTGGATAGAAATCCATCCTATACACTGCCAATTCTGTGGGTGGGAAGCATATATAAGCCTTAATGCAGTGTTTTATGTCACTTTGCATTCAGTACTATCTTGGCAATAGCATACTCTGCAGGTCAGCACATTTTGGGTAGCGCTAAGGATAAAATTTGGCCAGTACAAAAATCTAATCCATTTATAGGCAAGATCCTTCTTGCCTATAAATGGCAATACAGTAAGTGGAACAAATAGATGGACAGCAAATGCAGGCCAGGGCTGGCTCTAAGCCCCTTGTCATCTGCTGCTTTGATGTGAAAGAGCAGGTACCAAACAGCTCCACCTCAGTTAAAAACTAAAGTGGAAAACAAGATCCCTATGCTTCAGGAAAGACTTTTAGCAAGTGGATCCTCAGGGCATATTCAAATTGACTATAGTTAGGTCCAACTCTTAGTTCCTTGGGTACCTCATTACAGATTTTAGGGGCATTTGGTTGTGAATTACCTGCCTCTTACCTGGTCGAGTATTCTAAATCTAGGACTGTTTAATGAGGTTTATCCAGAAGATCTAAGGCTCCTGCTTGGGCAGTAAGGAGAGATGTAAAGCATTAAGGACCCCTGTAATGGGACCGCATTGGGTTAAACTCATTACTTCTAGTTGGATACAGCTTTCTATTGGCAACCAGCAGAGAAGGGACTTGGCCCTGGGGTATCGGGGTTCTCAGATGTGAGGCCTGTCATGACCCTTGTACCTGGCCCTCACTGGCAAGTCAGCCTTCCAGTTAGGGCCAGGTCAAAGGCCTTAAAACCTCATCCAAGACTCTCTTGGAGTCAGTCCTGGAGCCTTAGGCACCAGGCTCATAACCATCATGAAGACCAACATTAGAATGGGACTATTTACTTGGGACTATTTAACTTGGGGGGGTTCAGCCAACATGGAAGCACACACATAGCTCAGTTACAAGGAACTGAGCTATGCACTTGGGACTATTTAACTTGGGGGGGTTCAGCCAACATGGAAGCACACACATATCTCAGTTACAAGGAAATGAGCTATGCAGTCTAGTCTTTTGGGTGTGGCAGGCCTGGGACTACTTTACCTGGACTACTTTGGGTGTGGCAGGTGTGGGACTATTTTATCTGGACTACTTTACCTGAGACTATTTAAACCACACCCAAACAGCAGAACATTCTTTGCGTTATTCTGCTGTGGGCAGCGTAACGCTCAACGTGTCCAGTTCTTTGATTCCAGCTTACCTGAAACCAAGGACCTGCAGAGAGAGAAAGAACACTACGAAACTTGCCTGGAACAGTATCCTGTCTTCAATCCATCGCCGACTTCAGTTCCACTCACCTGAAGGTACGAATGCCATCATCCGGCACTGCATGCATGCTGGAATACCATAACCTGGCAAGAGGAGAAAGAAAGACAGCATTAGTACGCATTTACTTACGTTTCCTCTTGAATGAAGAAAGCCACACAATTCTTACGTGGGTAGTCATCTCCTGGTCAGTATCACTGCTGGAACATTACGGCGCTCGGCGAGGAACATCGCAACCTGCAAGGAGAGAAAAGACACAGGTTAGCAATATAAAAGGCAAAACAGCGCCGTGCATCGCGCATTACTCACCGGACAGCATCGTGCACACCGCGCTTTCGCCTACCGGCCCATGCTCATCTTCAAACTGCATGACAACACCAAAATACCTTTCCATACCTAAAAGGAAAGAAGCAAGACATTATTATTCGAACTAAGAGGAACATAAGAACTGCATATAAAGACTGTAAAGCAGCAAACCTACGGAGTCGCAGCAGGCCTGGATTTCCATAGGGGGACTTGCATCAGTGAAGTAACTTGGTCACTGCTCGCCCCCCACATCTATGCGCCCCTGCCACAAGGAGCAGGACGGAGAATCCACCTTTTACAATATTAAGGTGAGGAGAAGGCCCAAAGGGGAGGAAGGAGTTGAGGCCAAGGGAGAAGGGAAAACAAAGACAATCTGGTATTGAATCCAGCTCTCCTATATTGCAGATCCATCTTTAACCAGAGGCCTTACCAAGGGACCGGGAGAGGGTTCGAGAGTGCAAATCATCCAACTAGGGCTGGGTGGCGTCCCCGTGGATACCAGGTGAGTATAACAGGCCCAACCTCAATCTGGCTGCCCTGTTTTGGATGAGTTTGAGTTGATGGATTTGACACTTGTCCTGTATAGATATTGTTGCAGTACTCTAATTTACCGATAAACAGGATTCTAACAAGCTCAACCTTCTTCAGTATTTCCAAGTAGTCCATGATGTTATGGATAAAGTGAATCTAGAAGAGAGATTTGGGAGAGAGTTTTGTTGCTGTGTTGAGAAAGTCATGTTCGTGTTAAAGAGGATGCAGAGAAATTTGGAAGTGGTGGTAGTCATGTCATGTGGCTAGGGTACCATCCAATTGTAACGGAAGGTCACTGGTCATAGAAACCAAAGGCAAGGATTCCGTTTCTTCGCTGGTTGAGACAGACTGTTTGGTGTCATCCAGCCTTGGACAGTTTGGAGACAGTTGGTTATGACTTTGAAGAGTTATATTTAGTCGATTTAGGTGGATTAAATTAAATCTGGGTGTCATTGGCATAGAGTTGAAAAATGTCAAATTTGGTTAATTAGAGCAGTTAGTGAAATCCAAGGGAGTAAGTGTGTCTCTTGCAATACCCAACCACTTGGAGCAGAGGAGTACACCAGAATTCTCTGACTTTGATTGGTGAAGTTCACTCTTTGAGGTAAGAGGCCAGCCGGTTGAAAGCTGTATCTCTGATCCTCATATCAGAATAGAGATTTTTGATGAGGATGGAATGGTCAACTATGTCATAGACTGTCGAAAGGTCCAGGAGGATGAGGATAAAAGTTGAATTCTCAACGGAAGATTAAAATGTTCTTCCCTCAAAAAAAGTACCATGGTTTCCGTATTCCTAATTTGTCTGAACCCAGAGTTCTTCTCTTATAGCAGCCCCTGTGGTTTATAGTACTCTATATCTATACAGGGAGGATTCTGCTGTGTGTAACCCACTGTTTCAAAATGTTCCTGCCCCTTCCTTTTTATGCAAGTTGACATATATGGTTGAGGCAAATTGGTCCAATCCACTGTCCTTGACTTTCCGAAGTCCTTTCTCTATGACCAGGCATTCAGTGCTGTGTAGCTTTGTTTTTGGACATACTACTTACATATGGGAATACCAACAATCATTTTACCCAGGTCAGTGTGAAGGGCAAAATGAGTATGGGCTTAAAGTACCATGCTCAATCCAGAATGTCACTCATTCACCCTCGTATAGAGCCAGACCACACTCTACCAGCAGCAAGTATGAGTTTGTGGGGGGTTTTGATCACATTTACAGTGTTCTGATTTCGTTCTGAAGACCACACAAACAGCAGTAGGGGTGTGCGCAAAAATGCTTTAAATGATTCTCCCAATTCCATATAGTTTTTAAAGGAGCTAAATGCTGGCTTCTGTGGTGACAAGTCCCTCTATCATTTTTGTCTGTTTGCAAGGAGCATGATGCCATCATCAAGGGAAGAAATTGAGGAAAAGACATGCACGTGGAGCAGAGTGTGCATGCAAGCATGAAAAGGTGGAAAGGTGATGCTGCCTGAAACCTGCACAAAGAGAAATTCAATGCCAGTTATTTGAGAGATTCACTGTATCATGTCAATATACCCATATTGCGTAAGTGCCTGCAGGAAATATAGCTCAATATCTGTTGTCGCCACACCACCCTGAGAGTAAGTGAGACAAACATTTCCTATCTGACACTCAATATAGACGAGTGCTACACCAGGTGAAAAAAAAAGTGAAGCCTAGTCAAACCAATCTATGCCTAGGCCACACAGGAATATTCAAAATGTAGTAAAGGGTTTTGGGAAGAACAATCATCTTTATGATGGAGATTCTTCCATAAGTAGCAAGAGGAATAGACACACACTACTTTATCTTGGACTAAAGGGTAATCGTAATGATTGAGATCAACGTGATCTCTTCTGTACAGACTCATACCTCTGTACAGGGGCTGCCAGCTCCTCCCCCTCAACTGAAATATAGATAAAATAGTAGGTAGATCAAATAGTTCTTTTGCCTGTCCATCATTGTAAAAATCAGGATAAGATTGCATTTATTGAAAGTAAAAAGTCACACACATGGGTGGGGTGGCACAGGAAAGAAAGGGTGCTTTAATATGACACTCACTCCATAAGTGCACAAGGATGTATTACAAATAATGTGCTTACAAAATGAGGAAATGCTTAAATAAATGAAGAATAGTGCTCCCTGATCAGAAGGAAAGCACAGTGTCAGATAAATATGTATTTCAAATGGATGTTAATGTTAAAGGACATTTGTACCGCACACTATCACCACCGGAGTGGTCCCCTGGCGCTCTAGATGCTTAAGTACAAATGAGTTCCAGAACTATAAACCATGCCAAGGGTTTTCAGATAAGCAAGAGGGACTGATGCACTTAGAGACAGTTTTTGGCAGTATCTCATAGTGAGATAATGAGGTTTGTTAGGTTAAAAATGGAATTGGCATAGAAATCAGACGGAATAAGATGAGGCTAAGCAATTATTAGAAGCTTAGATACATTTATCTATGTTCTAATGGAGAAGGGTGCAAAGTGTATCATACAAACTAATTTGAAAGCCCAGATGTATTATTTTGGCAGCATAAAATAAGAGGATATATATTCTCCAACGGTGTTAAGTACCAAAAGAACTTAGCATAACCTCAGTAGATAGATAAGGCGCAGACATTGATTCATGAGCAATGTCCTTGGTAGGAGTTGAGCACTTTCATAATTTTGTCCAGCCAAGTCTAAAATAGGCATATTGATTTTGTGCGTCAGAGAAAAGCTGTGGATGCCAGTTATGCTAAATGTGGAATTATTGTGCATGTGTGATAAGTTATTCAATAGTAATGAAGGAATGTTTGCCCTTTAAACTAACTTGGCCTATCAAAAGCATACCCTGTACAAGGTGCTAATCTGCATACAAGTGTTGCATAATTGTGAAAAATCTATAAAGATACGTTGGATGCATACAGGCATTTGAGTGTGTTCTGTCCCTTGAGGAATAAAGCCAAGTTTTCAGCTCCCAGGCATCTGTTTATTCCTGTTTCTGCCTAATAGATGAGAACACGAGAATCCATGGATGTCTGATGGAAGCAGGGTGTATGTGGGGGGTGAGGTCCTCCTATACATTATGGCCCCAGAGGACCGCCCTATACACCTCCATATATTTAATCAACTTAGTAGCCCATCTATATTCTGCAAAATATCAACGGGGAGAATTGTGGCTCATTTTGGGGAAACAGGTCTGATTTAGACCAATTAATACACAAGCCAGAAAGTCTGTAAACTGCACAAACTGTTGAGTAACAGGCAAATGATTAGCATCAAGGTTCTTGATGTGAAGGAGAATGTCATCAGCACAGAGTGATATACTGGCCCTTTGACCCTCCTTGGAGCCAAGACCCAGCAGGTGTTATTCTCTCCGATTATGGAAGTGAGAGGCACCATTGCAAAGGCAAATTAGAGTACGGAAAGCGGCCTGGTCCTATGCCCCACCAGAAATGCCTCTGACTGCCTGTCTGCCACACTAACTTTGCTATTAGTTCCATATACAACAATTGAACTGCATCTAAACCACAAAATACCCTTTTCCTCAGGCTTGCAAGTATTTATGTCCAGGAAACAGAATCAAATGTTTCACCACCTCGAAAAGTGGGTGTGTTATGTCACACTCTTCAGGCACTGCCTGAGCCAGCTGAGCTAGCCACTTGTACTGTGATGTCATGCAAGTACCAAGTGGAATGTTGATGTATGAGTGAGAGAAGGCTGTGCTGAGTGTTCTGTTTATGGGTCAGTTGGTCCCTCCCTCCCTGGGTGATGGGTACCGGTGATCGATCTATCTATCTATGATCTATCTTATGTCTTATACATTATGTCTCTATGTCCTGTAACATGTAACTGAAGAACTGGAAGTAAACTTACATATAAGCAACATATCCCAAGTATGGACTTTGTTGTTACTACAATGGCGACGAGGATGGGAATTGCTGTACAACGCCACAGGAGTGAAGTGTCTGTAGCCATAAGGAACATAATGGGACTGCAGGAGTGGTGAAAGGCTCATCAATATGATGGAAGGGTTTCTTTAAATTATTGAAGTAAAGAAAGGATAAACGTTTATTTATACCCTTCATATTGGACTTAAATGGACGTGATATATATGCATGAAGTATGGTTCCTGGGATTGTTTAGTGCACGCATGATCAGTGCTTGGGGAGTTAGAATAAGAAGATTTGTTGATCCGCTTTAGTAAAAGTGCTCCTGGACTAATTTGGACGGACCAGCAGCCTGCTATCTAAGGGAGTGCTGTGTCTGGAGCCATAAGGAACTTAAAGGGACTGCAGAAGTGATGAAAGGCTCGCCAATAAGATGGAAGGGTATCTTTTAATCTGAAGTAAAGCCTTTCCTTTGTGTGCACGCAGTGAAGGGTCCCATAAACAGAAATGAAGTAAAGGAAGGATAATTGCTTCTTTATGTGCTTCATAACGGAAGGACAATGGACGTAATATATATGTGCCAAGTATGTTTCCTGAGACTGTTCAGTGCACGGATGATCAGTGCTTGGGGAGTTTGAGCGGATCTCTTTTCAGTGGTGCGTGAAGAAACAGCGCGTAGAGCAGAAAGCACAGGAGCTCAACAGACCGTTGGTCTACTAGAAAGCACAGGAGGAGCACAGGAGTTTCAATTGGATTTGGATGGAACGGAGACTAGGAAGGGAGAAGTGATCCCACGTTTCGAGAATGCGCTCTAATTTTACTGTGTGGGGAGGAACGCTGTACTGCTCGGTATGCAGCAAACATCCTCCGCCCGTGAGGGGTACGATGTAGCGGGCGACGTGGCGAAGTACTGTGGAAGGCATCCTTCGCTCATGAGGTCGGGTGCAGGTAACGCCGCTCCGCCTCACTACTGAGGCGCTATGCAGTGGCCAACATGTTGGTAAAATTGTTGTACAATGCTACTTGTATGAGACTGTATAATGCTTAAATGCATGTTGAGATGGAGTTTATTTTGTTTTGCATTTAGGATTTAGGTTAAGAACTTAATTAATGCAATGTTGGTTGTTGTTGTACTGAGTATTAGTGTGGGCTTTGGTGAAAAATGTTGTATGAGAAATACTGGTCTAGTGAGAGTGTGTATGGAATGGGTTAAGTCACTGCAGTTAGAATTTAACCATTTCTTTAATATTTTCAGGTTTATGGACTTTTTACACAGTTTACTGAAAGGTGCATGTTAGGGAGAATTCTCTGTTTAGGCTGAATTTCCCAACCTATTGAGTCCCCCAGCAGCTTTGCTGGATTTTTGGGGTTTATTTTTTCTCCTGCCAAGAGTGAGACTCTTTTACTCTCACTCTTGGGCATGACTTGAGAGTATTTCTGTGACTTGCTATGCGCTTATGGGCTATGGGGTATTTCTTTTTCCCATAGGCTATCATTGGTTTTTGAATGTGTTACACAGCACCCTCAGTGCAGTAACATAGGGGTGTCATTGGGACCCCCAAACATAGACTCCACACCCTGGGACTGACTACTGTCTCCCTGGGTCTGTAAAGTCCCCATTGACTTTACTAGTTTTAACTTAGGAACTTAACCAGTACAAACCATCATACTGTGGAAGTACTGGTAGGGGCAATTAGATTGCCCCTGGGTTTGTTGTCGAGGGGGTACTGTCCCGTCCCCCCTCGCCGAGTTTCTGGCTGGTGGCAGTGGATACCACGGAAATATTCCACCGGAATATTTCCCAATGGGATTTCCCATTGATTTTAATGCACCATTTTTGGTGCAATGTTAAAGATACAGCCGGTTTATTTATTTAATATAAATTCACCGGTTGGGATTTTTTGCCAGGACTCGCCGCCAAAATGGCGTCTAGGTTCACTTCAGTAACCCTGAACCCGAGTCGAGTCTTTGTTCCACTTTTGGCGGGCTTCTGCACAGAAGCCCTCCAAAGTGGTGCCATTCTGTCTGGGTACCACAGGGGGTGTGGGAGGGGGTTTAGGCACCCTGGACTGAGTTGCCTTGCCAACTCATGTCGCACTCTGGTTTGATTGGCCCAAGTGGTGAGCCACCCCGCTCACCACTTAGCATGTTTGAGTGACAGCTAGGCTGTATAAATGGGGGTTTGCTGCATAAAAGCAGGGTCTTTGGGACTGGTTCTGAAGAAGTCGCCACAGGACCTAAGAAGCCGAAGAGAGAGAAGCCGAGCCGACCTGCCAAGACGACACCACTGGTGGAGCCCTGCGGAACCGTCTCACCACTTTTCCCGACGACAGAGGAGATCTACCGCCGGAGAGTCTTCTTCCCTTGACTGGTGGGGACAACCAGTTTCTGCCTTCTTCTCGCTGCCCTGAAGTACCTCGTGGCCGCCTAGCCTGTGCCAAGCACCCCGGCAACCGGGATACCACTTTTTACCTCAACCGCGAAAGAGGGGTAACATCCTTTTCACCGGAAAAACTCCACGGCTGGTTTCTTCCCTGGTAGTGCAACGACCTTCAGCTTTCCTCCACGACGAGACCTTCTCCTCCTCTGGACGACGCTGTGACTTGCACCCACTACCAGGAACAACTGCCCCCGCTGGAGGATCCTTTCCATTTTAAAAGGTACTGTGTTCCGCCCGGCTTCCCTTGCCACCGATTGTACGGGGTAGATTTAGCCCCCGGCTCTCGACCCTGGGTAAGCCTGGGCACCCTAACTAAACTTTTCTTAACTGGGAAAAACCTTTTCTACTCACCTGTAAAGACTTGTGACATTGTGTGATCTTGGGCATCTTTTTGCCTGGCTTTCCCTAGAGTGGGCCTGGCAACCGAACTTCCTTGTTGCACAATAGACTGCCTTTCTACACTCACTTTGAATCTCTGAAAAGTGTTCTACCTAGCTGTTTTCACTTCCTTTGCCTTTTGCCTCCCTTTTAACTAACTTGTTGGAGTGCAATCTAACGTTAAGCGCTCACCTCTGTTTGGAAATAAGTGGTGTTAACTTAGACTTGTCCAACAAATAACTAGGGATGTACATATGAAGTAATAGTGACTGTGTTTTGACTTACTTACCTTTTCTGTGCTAGTGTAATTTATGAGTGTGTCTTTTAAATAAATAATTATATACTTTTACACCTAGCTCTGGTCAGTGTTTGCTTGTACTATTGTGCCTCTGTACCTATTATGTATGCTCTGTATACTGCCTAACTCTTCTTGAGGGAAGTCTGACTGCTCAGCCACAGCTACCAGGTAAACCTGGGTGGTACAGACTGCTACCAAGTGAGTTTACTGCCAAACACCTGTAGTCTTAAATCTTTTGCAGTGGTCCCAGAGGGAACTGCACAGGTTTCTGTCTAACAGTGCATAATTAAATGCAATGTGATACCGTGTGGAGCTCTTTGTGTGTGAATGAGCTAGTGTAACTTATTGAGGATTTTTAGGTTCAAAGAGTTTTACAGACTTTTGGACTTTTAGACATTTAGAATTAATGCAGGACATGGACGAGCAAAAGAACTATGTCAGAAATATTTTGCATTTAGGATTAATGCAAAACATGGATAAGCAAGAGAACTATGTAGGAAATGTTTATGTTAAATCACCAAGCCTAAATAAATGGCATTTGTGGATCATACCTTGTACATAAGGTTGACTGTGAATAAGTAAACCTAATGGATATGTATCTG
Organism: Ambystoma mexicanum; assembly: GCF_040938575.1. Taxonomy (NCBI): domain Eukaryota; kingdom Metazoa; phylum Chordata; class Amphibia; order Caudata; family Ambystomatidae; genus Ambystoma; species Ambystoma mexicanum. The sequence goes on along the minus strand of NC_090927.1, from coordinate 302,841,538 downwards.
GTTATGAATGATGTGAGCTTAGTTCATGTTCAAATGACTTTGGGTCATTAATCGGTTTGGTAGGTTAGGAGTTAGGACAGTTAGGATTACCGTCCATCTGTGTTGAGATGGGGTAGTGCTTTCGCTTAAATATGTGTATTAGGTAGCGCCCCATGAGGTGGAGGAAGCACTTTTATTTAAATTGGCGGTATTGAGGTAGCGCCTCATTTAGGTGTCAATTGGTTGGCAAAGGACACTTGTTTTAAGATGACTAAGTGTTGCTGGGAGGTAGGATCCATAGTAGTTGTGGATTTTGGTACATTGTATACGGAGGTAGCGCCTTTGTTTACTTAAACATGGTGAGTATAGTCCTCTTTTGGTTATGGGGACGTGTGAGGTCAATCCTGGGGGTAGCGCCCTTTCAGGTGCAGGAGTGTGTAAGTGGAGAAGTGCACTAAGGTAGTGGGAGTTGTGGTCGGGTGATTTTAGGAAGATCTTAGGAATGGTAGTAGTGCACTGTTAGAAGAAGTCAACTCTTATCTGAAATGGACAGGGGGTTTTGTTGGATGAAGATGTGGTAGTGGTTATCTTAGAATTAGCTGTTGTACTGGTTGGGGATGCCCTCTGGTGGTAACATTGGCTAAACGGAAATATGTTGTCCAAGATGAAGAGTTGCCTTGTAGTTGTTTTCTTTTTGTGTTATATGTAAATCCAGGCCAAGGTACCCCAAGGTCAGGATTATGGGACTCGTCAGTGCTGCCATTGAGTTGAGCGTTTAGTCCAACCCACTGTTTTGTTGGTGGTCTTGGAGATGCCTGGCCAGTATCTTCGAGTTGTTGTAGGATCTGTTTATCTTGGTGTGGTTGAGTTGGGCTCTTTTGGCCTAGTCCTTTTGATGTATTTGTTTGTATATTCGTGATGTAGGCACAGTTTGGTGATATTTCAGCAGTGGTTAGCGGTTTTATGAATTCTCTCAATAGGTATGGTGATTCTGTTGTTTTCTTGGATGTCTAGTATTGCGCCAGGATCACAAGCCATGCTTCAGGGTGGCAGCCTGGAGGCTCGCCAGTGGTAGGGGCGGGCGGAAGCATATATGTTATGTTAGCGAGTGTTTGGTTTGTAGGGTAGCTTTAGCCTGGTGTATAGGCTGGGATGTGTCTAGGGTGAGAGTCTAGAGTTTATCCGTGGCAGGGATAAACAGAAGGTGATTTGTGTTGGTATTGAGGATGACCTGGATATGTAGGTGAAGTTTGGAATTGCATAGCTGTGGGATTTCTTGTGAAGCTGTATGGTGGATGGTGATGTGACTTGCCTATATGTAAAGTGCTTATTGTTTGTGTAGACGTTTCGGTAAGGAGGGAGATGTGTTATGTCACACTCTTCAGGCACTGCCTGAGCCATCTGAGCTAGCCACTTGTACTGTGATGTCATGCAAGTACCAAGTGGAATGTTGATGTGTGAGTGAGAGAAGGCTGTGCTGAGTGTTCTGTTTATGGGTCAGTTGGTCCCTCCCTCCCTGGGTGATGGGTGCCGGTGATCGATCTATCTATCTATGATCTATGTTATGTCTTATACCTTATGTCTTTATGTCCTGTAACATGTAACTGAAGAACTGGAAGCAAACTTACATATAAGCAACATATCCCAAGTATGGACTTTGTTGTTACTACAGGGAGCCACTTGAGTTCTAGGATTAAGTTGGTCAAGTACATAAATGAGACGACAGAGCTAAACAGTAGTTGGCCTACGCTGGTTGAATCCCAATTGGTCTGAATGAACCAAAGCTGCCATTTTTGGGAGGAGCCCATTCACTAGAATGTTGCCAAAAAAGTTAATGCCCATATTAATCAGCAGGAGAGGTCTATATGTCCCACAAGACAATGGAGCCTGGGATGGTTTAAGTAATGGTGTAATCAGGGCCATACACATTGCGTTAGGCAAAAGGCAAGCCTTCATTGCCCCTGTCAGACTTTTAGAAGATGGGGGGGCAAGAATCTGTCCAAATTCTTTATAGAGCTCATATGTGAGGCTGTCAGCTCAAGGAGTTTCAGACGATGGCAAAGAATCCATGACTTGGAGCACCTCCTGGATTGTAATAGGCTCAGTAAGAGCCTCCACAAGCAACGACTCCAGGCATTTTAAGAGGCTCTCCTTGAGGTATGCATTGAAAGGGTCAAGTGGTATGGAAGCTGATGGAGTAAAAATCAGTGAATGAGTGCGTTAAAACTCCCTGGAGACTGCTCCAATTCACGCCTAGACAGGATAAACTGGGACCACACGGGGAAGTAAATGCAAGGCAGTGTGATGCACTGGGAAATTGCAGGGAGCATATAGAAGGAGGCAAGAAGAAGGTCAATTGTTGAGTGCATATAATGCACTGTAGAATAGTGCATATATAGTCAAGATAACTAAGATGGAGTTTTCTTTACATATCCAACAGCAAGAGATTTAACAGGGACTGGATAACCACTTGAGTGGTGCACAATAGCACACAAGTGGAGCAAGATGATATTTCAAGGGTTGTGTCTAAAATTGTATTGAAGTCCCTGGCTCAAATAATGCATCCACAGAATTGTACCATTTGATTGTAAGGTGGAGAAAACAAATCAGGGTGATCAATATTCTGAGTGTAATCATTAATTAGTCATGCAAATTCCACACATGTCACCCAAAACAATACCCTACCTCCCCTCAATATCAATATCCACCACGAAAGGGACGAAGGCCAAGGTTCTGTGAACTAAAATGGAAAGTCCCCCTCAAGCAAGACAAATATGAGGTATAGAACTGCGACATGCCCGAAGATGTATCAAAAGTATTGTTGAGGAGGCCTAGTAAATGCGCTTCTTGCCAACACACCAATTGGGCTCCCAGCCTTTCAAGAGTGGGCTTTAATACCGTTGTTGAGCCCTCAAACATTCCAGCTAATTAAGCTGAAGATATCAGACTAATTGGCTGTCAATCCTATTCCAGTAAACTATGATTACTTAATAAATGCATTGCATTCACAGAATACTTGCATATAAATACTGCAAACAGTTTAGCATTTTCTTCCCAAAAGAGCTTACAATACCAATGTGCACCACAGGCTAACCACACCCATATGTAAATATATATATATAGACAAAAGCGAGCAGTCGTGCCCATTCAGCCAAGGCAGCCAAACGGAAAAAGAAAAGCTTGTAGGTCAAACATATGGACAGTCCCGTTACATCCCTGAAACAGTATATTCAATTTTTTAGCAGTGCATAACAAACATTAGCACCCTGGGCGGGGGAGCCAGTCAATCAAGGTGGCCAGGAACGTGGGCTTGCACCACCGGTACAAGCCTGCGTTCCAAGCCACCTGATGTCCGGGTCTCCCCGCCGCCATCTTCCCTAGCCCCACGATCCCCACCCTCCATACCTTTTTTTTTTCACCCCCCACTAACCCTACTTAACTTATTTCGACAGCGGCATCCGCTCCTTCTCTTCGCCTCCCACAGGGCGCCATGGAAAGGGAAGAGGTGCTACATACGATGCACTGCTTCCCTTTCCATGGTGGCCATCTTGGAAAAGGATTTTCCTTCCTACAGCGGAATGCCACACCTGTCCCGCTGTAGGAAAGAAAATCCTTTTCTTTTAGCACCCCGGGTTGCCGCTTTGGCAGCCCTGGGGTTCTAACGGCCTTCATCCCCCGTTCCAGCTCTTGGAATGGGGGATAACGGCCCAGAGCTTTGCTCTGGCCCATAACTTGGGCTGCCGGGCGTTATCCCCAGTTGCAGCCCCTTGAACGGGGGATGAATGCCAGAAGAAGTGTATGGTTAGGGACATAACCAATGGTCTAAAACAGGAAAAGCCATTTTCGCAGCGCTCTGCACTGTAAGTAGCTTGGGAGCCTCCTGCTCATTGATTTTGCCACCAGCAACTTGTTTTGTGGCCGTATTGTGTGCGCCTCGTGTTTCCCAATTGCAACTGCTTTCCCCACCCTCTGTGGCTCCCTATTGGCTGTAAAATTAACCCCACTTGACCAGAACACTCTTCAGTGGCTCTCTCAGGGCATCCTTGCACGGGCAGCCATCAACTAAGGGCTATAAGGCAAAGGGCATCTCCACTCTGTGTTTGCCCTTGTTCACCTTGGATGCCTGAAGCAGACCTCCTACAGCGACTGATAAGTGTGGTGTGGGCGGGGAGTACAGCCATTACTGCACTCTGGTTAAACCCCACCACTCTTATTACCTAATTATCGTATACCCACTTGCATCTAGCCTAACTGTGTAGCTGGTATTTCATTACATTGTTGAATCTAAGTGAGTTTTAAATTCAGGTGTATTTCCCCACTACTGTGAGTTTTGAATCTAGGCACACTTTCCTCATACTGTGCGTTTTTAATCAAGGTGCATTTTCCCACTGCTGTGTATTCTAAAAGCACTCAGAACGTTCAATTAGATGGATTTTTGGGGTAGGAAATGTGACACAAGTAGATGGAATTCGGGGGTAGAAAATGTGCTGGATTCAGATGGATTTCGGGGATAGGAAATGTGTTACACTTAGATGGATTGCTGGAGCGGGAATGTGGTACACTTATGGATTGCTGGGGCAGGAAATATGTTACACTTAGATGGATTGTCAGAGGAATTTGTCACACTTAGATTTTCTGTGAGGGATTGGAATTGTGTTATATCTAGATAGGTTGCTGAGGTAGGAAATGTTTTATAATTGTGAGAGACAAGCAATGTGTTACACGTATATGGATTGTTAGAGAAAATATGTTACTCTTGAAGAATTGTGAAGTTTTAGCAGATGCTTGCATTAGAAAAAACAGTGTAGTTTTGGTAGTCTTGTTTCTCTTGAAGAACTTAGGGTGGCACCTCTATGGTCAGTGTGCGCATTAAATTAATCTGGGAATGGTAATTTTTGCTGCACCCATGATGTTAGCCTGCCTTTACACCCCAGATCTACTCTGGTAATCCCTCCAATACACTTAAAGATCCTAACTCAGCCTTGGTATCCTGATATTGCAGTTAGTAGACAGCTGTTAGGAGCCCACATAGAACCAGGAATGTATCTAGTAAGGCTATAAAGGTAGCCTGTCCATGGCGCCTAGAGAATCCTACTATCCTAAATCATATGATAGCCGTCTAGTAGATATAATAGGTCAGCCAGTCAATTGCGCTAAGAAGACTTGAGTATAGCACCCCCCAATGGTGCCTATTAGAGTCTATGAGGGTAGCTGGTCTTTTTTCCACAGACTTTCTGATGACACAGCAAAATCAAAGATAAGCTCCATCGGTGCTCTTGGTACGTATAAATGCACCACTTCGGCGAACATCTGCCGCAGGCATGGCTGAATGCACCTACGACCTATGACAAAATTTGCGCTAGCTGGACACAATGTTTTAAGCTCACTTACGCCAGACTATGCCTCAGCACCCCTGACATCATTATGCAGCAAAGACCTACGACAAATTCAAGCCAGTTGGACACATAGCAAGTTTCTAGCACTCACTCCATCTCCTGACCCCTCTCAGTACCCATCCACATGCCTGAGCTTTGCAACCGGCAACAAACCGTGAATCGACAAAACCTTACACCCATTTCTGCCACTGCAACCATCGCCACCAAAGGTCCTCACTTCCAAAATCTTGTCCATGTCCACGTTGAGATTCATCTTTGTAGGTTATCCACAGCCGGAGTAGCAACCCGACCAAGGAGACCCCTGCGAGAGACCATCACTGCTGCCTTTCTGACACTGCTTGGTTCCCTTCTCCTGCTTGACAGCAAGGACCCAGCAACTTCTTCTTCAAGGGGCATCATCGAGTAATGCTGAGAGACGCCAAGACTTTGCCTTCCAAGGCAGCCAAGGTACTGTGACGAGGAAGAGGTGCTTCCTCCTGCAGAGGTAATACAGGGGTCCCAGATTTGTCGTGAGCCCGGCTCTCCCGTTGCTTCCCATGTACTTTGGGTGATGGTACCTGTAGAGACAGGAACAGCCTATTACTGAACATTTAGGGACTGGGCATTAATATAAAAGCAAGGTATAGCTAACGATTTATTGCAGGTTGCCCAGGTGGGAGGATCTCCACACAGAATTGGATGCATTACTCCAAGTATTCTGACAGTTTTCTGAAGTAATTGCCTACATTTCTACAACTGTGGTTTGAAGTAAAACAGTGTTTCATAATTCTGGTGCATTTTATTACAATTACCAGTTTGTGCATTATTGCTGAAGCTAAGAATAACTGTGGCACAACATAGTACTGTATATATTGTGTTAACTGTTGAGGTAGAGGTTCCAGAGTACAAAGTGAGTCTTATTTATTTGTATATATTCGCCTAAATCTAATTTTATCTAATAAAGGAACTGTGTTAGCACATACATAGTGTGTGGACATTCCAATGTGGGGGGCTTGGGGATTCACTGTATCTAAGAACCAGCCCCCATCACCTCTCTTAAATCTCAGCCTAGGTTGCTCATCCATTTCTACCATTTGAGAGCCTTGACTGGGGTGCCTCTCTGCCTCTACCCCAATCGTAAAGTGGGTAGTGCCACAGACACCACCGTCCACTGGCCGCCACATTCGTATCTCTGCACAGAAGGCCACTGCATAGATGAGGATGTTGCAAACAGGGTCGGACTGGGCCATAACTTTTTCTCCGGCACCAATGAAAATGTGGCCCACAGTTGCAAATGGCAATTCATTCCTTTTGTGACAGACTGTTTGAATAGTACTCAAGGGGGAGTATTTGGATAAAATGTGATGCAAATTGTGCATTTTAAAGACTATGTATTCAGCAACACTGGTCAAAAGTACTAGAAGAATGGCTACGCTGGCTCTGCTGAGCACGTATTACCTTGCTTCAAAACTGCATTTTTAGCAGTTGCCAAAAATAATGGCTGTGCTGGCTCTGCACAACACATATGGGGTGAGATGTAACATAGAACACCCCGAGAATTGCTGCAGTATTTTCTTCATGTGCACCAAAAAGGAGAATTCAAAAGCAGCCTGACTCAGCGCTGCTATGCTGCCAGCTCAAGACTTCCAACTGAAAGAGAAAATGTTCTGTGTTTAAAATGATTTTGCACTGTTGCTGTTTCCATCTTTTCAACATTACACAGTTTGATTCCAGTAAAACAATTCATGCCCATCTATCTTCAGGATGAACACCAGCAAATGAGGGCCTTTCCTCCCTGAAAGGCATTGTGTGTCAAGTAAAAACTGTGAAAGAGCAGAGAAATTTGTTTCAGGCCGTACGGCAAGCGTTTACTCTTGCAACAAAGTAACACAGGTAAAACTCTTCACAAGAAGCTCTCTCTCTCCCTTTGCTTATGTCATTTTCAAAGAACCCTTGTTTTGAACAGATTCCTGTGTATTAGAACTTGACCAGAGCTATGGAAATGTTCAGAATAAAGATGCAAGGAAAATCACATTTATAAATGACCAGGGAAAGTAAAAATGAACCCATGTTGCACTGCTCTGCAAAGCAGTGAGTGGCTATTGTACAAGTTCAATGGAAATAATACTGTAGCATGCCCTGAAACATAACTATATATGTTGGGAAGAAAAACGGCCAAAATCTAAGTAAATTGTACTCTGTGTAGTTTTTCTCACAAAAAGAACTTCAACATCATGGATAGGCCCAGAAATTGCTGTCTAACCAGTCTTTGCAGAGGCAAGAATTGCTAATGTCCCAGCCCCATGGGAAAGGAACTTCCTTTTCCACATGAAAGCCCAGAGGTGTGGGAAGTGGTGACTTTGTCAGGCAGAGCGGCATTGCTGCAGCCTGGGACTATGGACAGCCCTGCCACTGAAGTGTGAATTCCTCTGACACCTCTCCTCAGATTCAACTGTCTAGGATCAAAGGGGAGTCATAGCAACCTCTGGGCAAAACTGACCAGAGCATGACATTTGGCTGAGGGGTTGAAAGGCCTGCCCACTTTTTGGAACAAAGCCAGGCCATGTGATGGAAAAGACTTTTCATATGAAGACATTTATGTCAGTAATCTAAAGAAGCAGTAATGTAAAATGTTGACAGCTTGAATGTAAATTTTGCGTCATGAAAATAAGACTATGTTATGTGGATCTCCCTAGCATGTGGGGGACGCAAACGCCAGTAAAATGTCATTGCTGGAAAAAGCATACATGACAGTTCTGAAAGTTAAATGCAAATATGCCCGACATTAATAAGCTTCAGTGTACCCATTTGTAGATTTTTAGGGTGAATATTTGCCATAGAAACTGCGAAAGATTGCCAGACGGAGTTAATGGCATTGTACAAACTTGGGGTTTGGAATAGTATGTTCCATGTGAAATATGGTATTTGCCTATCTAATTTTTATAAGGATGACGTTTATAAATATGAGGGTTTTGTTTTCATAACTGGTTTTGGCAAAAGTAACTATGGTATAACAAAGCACCGCATAAAAACACCCACACTAAAACTGAGTCACTTCCTTCAGTCCAATCTGCTTGTAGGGAGGCGGCAACATTTACAGGCTGAACTATCTGATTTTAGAGGTATGTCCAGTTTAGTTCTGCCCACATAGTAAAAATCCTCTGATGTCATCCGGCCTATAAAAGGTGGAGATATTCAAAATTCAGGACATTCAAAAAAATCCAGCATTCAAAATCCAACCCGCAACATCCAGAGATCCAGACATTTCACATTCACCCTGAAAGATTCCAGATTCTAGTGCCAGGCCAGGGGTAGCTGATCCTGATCCATGCAGTACATCCTATCCAGGCAGTACCACCATCCAGAACTAAAACCTACAAAAAATCCCAATAATTCAGGGAGAAAAGGGGAAAGGCTGCTGAACCCTCTTGGGATTATCCAGTGACCAGACCTGCTTTGCCCCACTACCTGCTTTGCCCAGCTGATAAATCCCACTGTCTACAGAGACCAGACTTTGGTTACCCCACTGTGTCCCTACAGGAGAGCCCAGCTGTTGCCCAAGTGACCAGATCCTGTCCTGCTGTCGAAAGACCCAGAGGGCTGTCCAAATTACCCCATTCAAGTACTTATTGTAAGTATTACCCTTCCCCAGTAACCAACAAGCTGCATCCATTGCTTTGTTACCTTGCAATTTGTCCAACCCCATAGGAAACCCTATAAGAAATCCTATAACTACCCTAATAAAATCTTGTTAGAATCCTCTGTGTATCCTGTCCATAGGAAAATCTGTGTTAATCTCCATGTGTTAGCGCCATGCTTTCCAAATCATTTCAGTCTGCTATATATGTCCTTAGTACTATTTGGAATAAATACATTAATTCCCATATAAAGAGGCACACAGCGTGAATGGGTTAGCATTGCAAATTAAACTTTTTTCGTGGGCAGTGTCTCTCGTTTATAATGTAGCCACTAAAAAAATTGTCTCAGTAGAACTTATCATTTTCCTCTTAAAACCGATTATGTCCGTGTAACTGCTTTAATTATAAATCCGAGTTTTCCCACCCTACAAAGAATCCCATACTGTCACCCATCAAGAGTCACCCTTTCACTTTCATTATGTGTTATGTGCCTTGGTACCTTTTCATGAAAACCGGTTTACGATTAGGTCTGTTTAGCTCATTTTCCAAGCCGTTTTGCTATTTTAAACCCATGAAACAAATCAATTGCAATTCCGCCATGTATGATTTTTGCTGCACCGTTTTTTCCTTCCAAAGTCGGTTTTCTAAATTGTATGCCTGTTGTTAATGCATTGCCTTGTAGCTTGTGAGGTTTCTTGCCTCGTTAGTACAGCCACACACATTCTTGCCTTATCCGTTCAACTGCACGTGTAAAATAACCATTTAGTAATTCCGAGTGCCATTTTGCTCATTTTTCAAGGGAGCTTAATGTCCTCCCATTTAGGGGTGATAGGTCGGATTTTCATTTCGAATTTTGCCTAGTATACCCAACTCCTTGCTACTTCTCTCCGCCCACACAAAACTTGGTTAACAGGGGTTTGAGGGAGTGTTGCAGGGGGAATGCCTAACTGTGGTGCTATCTGAAAATACTACTCAAAAAGTAATCTTGCTTTCATTCATTTGTGCATTGTGTACCTTATGTTAGAAGGTTAAAATAAGTGTATCCTATCATTTTATTGTGAAATGTTCAGCACACTGGTGATTGCTGCCCTATATTGAATGTGTTTGATTTTTATTCAAAATGTAAAAAATATATATATATTTCATTATAACACACCGGCCTGGTTCATGGTCCATTGCGACATGGGATGTAAGTTAAGGGGGGTGTTAGACGGGTTGGCTGCCTCCTCAAAAATTGAATCTGAATATAATAAACTTAAAAGCTTTTTAATTGTGCGCTACATCCCTGGCCAGTAGATAGAGTCATGGTCTGGAGTGTGCTGCATCTTTAAAATCCTTAACAGTAGTCACTGTAGGGGCCGGAGCGATGCAGCAATCTGTGCTCTGCCGCCTAAGGGACACCTGCTCACTGAATCTGATCATGATCAGTGCAGTGGAACGGAGCAGGTCTGGGGATCTGCTGGCAAGTCGACAGAGAGACTTCAAACCACAGGCATCTTGAAGATGGCCCACTAGTGCCCTCCCCACATACCAGTTTTTAACTTTTTTTATTGTGTCTCCTTTTTAATACGTTGTATTGAAGTCTTTAGAACAACAAACTGTACAGACACATTATCAAACATCAAATATAATGCAATAGCTAATCACTGTATACAATTTTAAACAGTATCGGAGAAACCAGGATTGGCTATATTTGTCTTGCAAGACAAAGACCAAATAAATCTTCACCTAGCCGGAACTGACAGCAACAATCTGACCCACCGTCTAGACCTCTCATCTTTATAGGTCACTAGTCAGGTGACTCATTCAAAACCAAGATTCAGAACATTCCAGAACTATAGCCTTCCAGCGAAAGCCGACCTCATGCCCCATATAGGTACATTATAAACCATCATAGTATGAATCTGTGGCTGGTGAAAATATCCTGGTGACGTGACCAATTCTTTGTGTGCTTTCCACCGAGGAGACTTGCTCTCCCCTCCCACCAAGACAACTCCTCTTACTCTTTCAACTGATCTTTTGTGCAAGCTGGATAAAACCTGTTCCATCAGTCACAGGGTGCAACCTAACCTTGGCCCGGAAAAGGGCCAGACAGCAGTTTTATGAACATGACCTGTTCATGTCTGAGAGCAAGTTCAAGAGACAAAAGGATTGCCAAGAGCAAAAAGTAAAAGATATCTAATATGAGTGAAGTCCACTGCAATAGAACCTTTGTTAGGGTAATTAACGGAAAATATAATAAACACATCAAAGCATCTGCAAAGAAATAAACAAGAACAGATAATATTACCTCGACAACGGAGCTACACATAGATTAAATTGAGTAGGACAAGCTTTTACCTGCATATTATGCTCATGACAGGTTAATTGCAAATACCACTTTTTACCACACTACCTTTTTAATTTGTATTTAGCGAATTTAGGGGAGGCATTGCAGAATGCTTCCTTCATTCCTCCAAAATTAAATGTAACTTACTTGTTTTGGATGGCCTATGCGGATGATGTAGGAATGTGGCAATGCCTCTTCTCTGATGACCTTTGCATTAGTTTAAGCAAAAGCACTTTGGTAGGTCAGAAGAAGGAGGCAGACCAAGTTCTGTCATTTTAAAAGTGATTTATTAAAATAAAGAAAAGGCCTTACTCTCCCCTAACTCTATGCATTGCCCTACCTAACAGAACTAACTAATATGCTTGTCTCAATACCAAAGTCCAAAAGTAATCAGTCTGTCCTCTATCCCAAACCTAATCTGTTCTGTCCCTACCATTAAGAGAAAACAACTTGAAGTCCAGGAGAATGACTCCCTTCTCCTGGATAGGCTTCCCCAGCCTCAATAGATGATCTTCAAATAGTTCTTGGCTTTTTCTTGTACTAACTGGTATTATTCATGAAGGGGGCTCTTCCACTCTTTTGGTGCCCCCTTCCTACTGTTTAACAAACTTCCTGTTGATGCTATTTCAGAGCTTAGCTATTGTTGATTTACAGTCTCTTTTGAAGGTTCACCCCTCCTCTGTAGCTCCGTCCATATACCGGGATGAGTCTGAGTAGTACCAGAGTGTTCCTCACTATTTGGTATGTTCGACCATCTATTGGGATGAGTATGAATAACTTCAGTGTACTCTTCAATATTCCATATACTTAACCATGGACTGGGACAAGTATATATAGTCGTGATATATTCTTTACGCTTCTGTAACCTTAACAATGAACTGGGATGAGCATGCGTAGTCCCTGTGTGCTCTTTACTCTTCGCTAATCTTTATGAAGGTGAACCTGTACCCATGTCCACATTGAATGAACATAATTCAACGTGAACAAGGAGAAAGGGGAAAGAAAATATGCACATGCCAATGCAACATGGACAATCATTGTGTTTGTAGTAAATACTACAGCATTTGAATGAAGTTAAATCTGTACTTATGATTTGAATGAAGTCTATTCAACATGAATCATGTCAGTCGAATGAAGATAATTTAACTGAAAAGAGAAAATAAATTCTGAGGTGAACTAATTATCATTGTAATTGACAATTATTTGCGTAAATCAAGAATAAACGGTCTCAACAATCAAAATTCTTTGTAGTCCCCATGTACTCTTGACTCTTCCCGTGTTCCCTCCAGGGTTTCCCGCCATTCTCTTTACCTTGCTCTGTAAGAGTAGTCGTTATTCTTCTTCATCACAGTGTTTCCACATGTCCAACTTTGGAGGTTATTTTACAATAACAAACAGTGGCTTCTTTTGTTGGCGTCAGATGAAGCCCTGATGTTAAAGTTGGTCCAGGAAAAGGGTTGTACAGAACTGGAGTACCTACCCCAGTAGGGGACTCTCTCCCTGGGGGTCTGGTTTGCCACCACCCCATAGGGGGAATGTTGCGCAGCAGGCTTACCTCCCTAGCCTCAAAGGGAAGGGCTCCCCTCTGGGGAGAAGTGACGAGATCCTGTGATCCGTCACAGCACACACTCCAACAATTCAGATCCGAGTTCCAAAAAGACAAGTATATTTGCGTGTGGATGAAGAAGTGTGCTTGAATTATAGGTTCAAATTATTATGTTTCAAATGGCTTATCTTGCTTTCACCTCTGTACTGGGAAGCTGCACAGGATAGAGTCAAGTCTACTTCACAGTTGATCATCATGCCACTAAGGAGACACAGGCTTTCTCAACCTCGCTTGGGACTGTCCTCCTATCCAAGCCTTCTGATGAAGGACACTGTTACAAACATTACTGAAGGCAAAATCTCATTATTGCCCAGTATCTGGTTGTGATTTGTTTTATATTAAACTGAAATTCAGGCATGCATTTCAATGTTTGGCCTCTTTTACTGCCAAACAGTGGTGAGCCAAGTTCTAGCTTAGAGTCCCGATTCTGCAGTGCAAACAAGAGGTATTTGAATAAACCTAATTCATTGAGTGTAATGACACTTGTTGCAAACTCGTTGTGACCCTTGGGGATTCTGGGCTGATTTGAAATCCTACCTGCAAAGTGCTGATTAGAAATCGTGGCCTTGATCGCCCTCATCGTAGACTATAATTCAGAATCTGCTTGCTGAACTACTTCTTTGAAGTAGCAGTGTGTGTACTATCTTCATTTTATTCACCTCACATTTACGCTGTCTCTTGTTGCCCAAAACAATTAAATAAAAGTATGCAATCCATTAAGTAAACATTTGTGGAACAGCTAGATTTTTTGATTTATGATTTGCAACCATTGTTATGACCTCTAACATTTGTAACTAACATCTGTGTATTTTAGTTTGCATAGCCAATGTACAGAGACACATGCTGAAAAATACAAAACCTTAAAGCATCATCACTAGCCAGTAGAAAGAGTTTTATATTTTACTTATTATATACATGTTGACATGACAAAGCTCAAAGACGCGTGTCATGCGCTAAAATTTGCAGCATTCGTGATATATTACACAACTATTCACATTTCACAAAACAAATTTGAAAAAATATCCTTCCATGTTATCATAGGTCAAAATATAAAAACACAATCAGTTCCATTTCGTGTTCAGATTAGCAAAATGTGGAACCATATAGTCTTGGCATAAAATACAGTCTATTTGAAGCCCAAATAGAAGGTACAACAAAAACAAAATACTTCAAATACATAATCAATGTTAATAATGCAATGAGCTACAGCCAATTATTTTTTAAATAAGGAAACATACAGTGAGTCTCTAAAACGCTTCTCAAGTGCTAAAGCTTCAGTATATTAAACTCCTATAAATTACATCCTGAGATAATAAAGATTCCAGTGGATATTAGACTTCATCATTCACATGGAGCTGGAGCCCACAAGCTGCATCCACTCCCTCAGTGTGTACACAAAGAAAGTGCTAAGATTAGAAACACATTTCTGTGCCAAAATCCTAAATAAAACTCAATTTGGCTCTAATAATGAACAGCAAAAGGAAAGGTTGGCAGTCGGCTGCAGCTGAATAAACCTATGGTTGATCAATACAAGGCACTGTTCTATGGAATCCTGGTTACAGTGGGCAATTCTTGCATTTGCATAGATGGATAGCAATTTCGTGTGCAGCATATTATCCTGTAGCCCTAGGTGAACTCTAAGACGAACAAGGCAGTGCAGACGTCGGCTCATTAATATGTCCAGAGAAAGATCATAAATAGTTCTTCCTGATTTCAGTTTGACAAAATGCCAGTAGGTTTTCCTCATGAAAAGGACTGCATCAGATGAGTGTCTTCTGCTCGAACAACTGGAGGTCAAAACGCACAAAGACCTCCCCCGTTGGCACTTCGTGAAGCAGTAAACGCTTTGTCGTAGGGCCTTTGCTTTCCTGTTCTGTTCGGATTTTTGCTACTGGGACTTCAGTCCGTCCTAAGAAGTCTGTAAAGAAATAGATAAAAAAATTCACCTTAGCATATAAAAAATACAACATAACCACCTTTATCACAGTATTATGGAGTAATATGGGCACAGCCAAAATTCCTCTTTAAAGTTAACTCGAATGAAACTGTTGCGAAAGCCTAACAGGAAGCCCAAGATGAATTTATATTTTTAAACAAAATAGTGTTACCATTAAGCTTAATGAAACATAGCTGGTATTTTCTATGTTTTTTTTATTTTTGTATTTGTATTTATTTGAAGAACAGGGTATCAATTTCGATCAGAAATTACTTGCAATAACACATTTACAGATGCAGGAAGCATTCCTACCAAGGGTGTCTGTACAATAGCATAAAGATGGGAACAAGAAGTGAGGACATTTATGAGGGTGTAAAAATTGTGGCCATATACCAGTGAAAAAACAACAAATAGAAACAAAATATTTACAACAAAACAGGTGACTTAGAAAGGTAACATTAACCTAAGGGGGCAAGTCCTTCAAACTAAAGAGGAGTACAAACTATATATACAGAATTACATTATTAAATGTCACTGAAAGCAGCGGTTGGGAAAGATAGGGAGGATAGGGGAGAGAGCAGAGGAAGCCCCCTCTTTAGCAAGTAAGTGACGTTTAAGTCAAGCTTTGAAGAGGTTCACAGGTGGACTGGCTTCAGTTGTTATGAGTAGTGTGTTCCAGTGGAGCGGGGCGAGTAGGGAGAAAAAGCAGAAGCGAGAGGAGGTACAGGGATGGTTTGGAACAGTGAGCTTCAGTGCAGGGGAGGATAGAAGGGATTGAGATGGTAAGTAAACTGAGATACAATCAGACATGTGCTCAGGAGCAAGACCATTGATAGCTTTGTAGACTAGGACAAGGAAATTGAAAAGCGAGTGGTTTTGCATGGGAGCCTACCAGCATGTTTTCGACAGGTAAAAGTGGGGGATGATCTGGGCAGGTTGTAGAGTGTGCGGGTAGCAAAGTTGAGGACTTTGTTTAGAGTGAGGAAGGAGTAGAGAGGAAGGCCAAGGAATAGGCTTGAGCAGAAGTGCAGTTTGCTGAATACAAGAGTGGAGATTAGCGTGGTTAGTAAGAAAAGGACAGTCTTCCAAAATGTTGAGGAGCTTAATGCATACAGCAGAGGTAGTGATGCATTGCTGCAGTCGTAGGTTGCTATCAAAAAGTATGCCAAGATTGCGAGCATTTGGTGATGGAGTAAGGAGATCGGACAGGAAGGAGAAAGGGGAGGGGAGGGTAGCGATAGCATTGCAAGCTGGGAGAAATAGGACCAGTTTTGAAGAGTTCAGCATGAGGCAGCAGTGAGCCATCTAGCGACGAATTGCGAGACAGTTCGTAATTTTGTTCTGAGATGGATAGGGTTGAGGAGGGAAAGCAAAACGTTGATAGTGAAAGCCAAAGGATGAGATAAGTCTTCATAGGGTAGAGGTATAGAGGGTGAAGAGCAGAGGTCCAAAGACTGATACTTGGGGGACACCGGCAGGGAGAGAGGTGTAGACAGAGGTTTGCAAGTTCCAAGCCGTTTTAAAGGTCGACCTTCAAGGTATGAGGCGATCCAGCCAAGAGCAGCTTTATGAAACCTACGGTTATGGAGATTGAGGAGGAGAGAGGTGTGCAGAAGTGAATTTGAAGTGGTGAGCATTAGAGAGAAAGTTAGAGACATGCATGAGTGCAGTCTCAATGGAGTGTTCACTACAGAGGCCAGATTAAAATGGATCCCCAAGGTAATTATCCTCAAGGTATTTAGTAATCCGTATTTTGAATAACGGGGAAGGAGAGAAACTGGGTGATTGTTTTCTGGGACGTTTGGGTCAGCAGAGGGTTTCTTCAAGAAGGGTAAGTCAGTTGCATATTTGAAGGCGTCAGGGAAGAGCCCAGGGAAGAGAGGTAAAAGAGCCAAGAGGCATAAGGCTGAGTAATTGAAACTACGTCTTTGACCATTTGGGCAGCAAAAATGGTCAATAGCAGCGCAGGATGGGTTAGCACTGCAAAGAATGGGTGCTAATTATTTAGGAAAAGGGAGGAGGGTGAAGTAGTCGAGCACAGAAGATGTACAGGGTGAGGTGGTGGACAGGAGTGGTATTGTGCCTTATGGTCGCGGCTCGCCCTGACACTAATCCAATATGCAAACCTGTTTGCCCCTCATCATGTTCCCATTCTGCATTCTCCCCAACCACACACCCTGCTTGGGCCACTACTACTGGCCCCATAACAACGGTCTCAGCAAGCCGGCATGCCCCCGGCATCACCCTATCCCATGTCCTACACCGTTCCTTCCCTCTACTCCCCCATTCCCAAACAGCGCAAGTCTTACCCCTAGGTCCCATCTGAATACCATCAAGCATCATGCTATCAGCCCTGATCCAATCTCACACGTATTGCCCACTGCAGTCACCTCACCACAGCCATACTGAAAAATTCTCTAACCCCGTGACAGGTGTAGCAAGACACTTCCGATTAAGGTCTCGTACTTTCAACCACCCCAACCCAGTCAAATATGAACACACACCTCCCAAACAAATTAGGCCCAGAGTACTTCCCCCCTCATCAAAACCATACTCGTAGCCAGAAACCCAACACTACTTCCAAACCAGCCCCGGACACCCCCAATAAATTACTATCCACCTTTAAAGGAGCGCTTATCAATGCCCCCTCCTTAGGGGCGCATGCTATAGAGTTCACGACCTCATTATGGAATCACAGCTCGACATACTAGTAGTCACAGAGTCCTGGCTCCATCAAGCATCAGGTCCACTACTAACTCTGGCAATCCCATTCGACTACACCATATTTAGAACAGATAGGACCCACTCACAAGGAGGCGGTGTTGCTATAATAGTCAAGACTAAATTACAGCTTAGATCTTGTCCCATCGAAAGTATTGAAGGGTATGAAACATTACTCGTAAAATTTCCCATAAATGCTAAAACTACGATTAATTTAATAGTAATTTATAGAGAACCTAGCCCCAACAACCACCCAGAGACTGAAATTCCGTTGCTATTAGCTCCACTAATAAAACCTAGCTCAAAATACATCATCCTGGGTGACCTTAACCTAGGTTTCAATGACAGCCAAGATGCCAAAGCAGAATCACTTCACTCCGCCCTGAAGGACATGGGCTTCAGCCAACTAGTTAATACACCCACACATATCAAAGGCAGGACTCTTGACTGGATCCTCTCCCTTAATACCCCCATAACCATTGAGGCCATCTCCCCTCTTACTTGGACCAATCACCATAACATTGTATTTACAATCAATCCCTCCGAACCCACACAAAAGAAACCTAAAACCATGATTACCTATGAAACTAGAAACGCCCGCAAACTCACGCCAGAAAACCTCACGCCTCCTCTTTCAAAAATCCTAGATTCTACCTCGATCACTAGTGACAACCCCTGTCTCCTAGCAGACATATATCACAACTGCCTCACTGCAACCATTAATGCTATAGCACCGCTCACCACCAAGGCAAAACGCTCAGACAAGCGATCTAGCTTCTGGTTCAATGATGATCTTATCGCCCTCAGAAGAACCAAACGCGCGTGTGAACATGCCTACAGAAAGCATCCTACTGCAGAGGCAGAAAAGTCTACCAAGAAATAAACATAACCTATAAAACAGCTACTATTACCTACAAATCTAATGCGTATAATAATAGGATCAGCAATGCGACCTCCGATACCAAGGAACTATTTGCCATTCTAAAAGAATTGGAAAACCCTACCCCAGCCATAAACCCAACCATCCCCAGCAAGGAATGGTGCACCACTATTCAAGACGCACTAACAGCCAAAATTGAACTACTCCAAATAAAAATCACATCCAAAAAACAATCACTAGCCAACAAACCTGCCCTCCTTAATCTAAATCGACCACATCAGGAATTCACCAGCTCCCCATTCCACTTCACACCAGTATCCCAAAATGTAGTGTTTGACACCATCGCCAAACTTAAAGCCTCCAACTGCAAAGGAGATTCTGTCCCCGCATCAGTAGTCAAATCCTGCGCCCACACCCTCACCCCCATTATCACCAACTTCGTGAACGCATCCTTCAATACTAACCTAGTACCAGCTAGCATCAAAGAAGCCTGGGTCACCCCTCTCCTGAAAAAACCTACCCTAGACCCTACTGTGCCCACTAATTACAGGCCAATAACAACTGTCCCATTTCTCCTCAAAATATTGGATAAATTAGCATACAACCAAGTCCAAACTCACCTTGAACAAAACCACCTCCTTGGCACGAGGCAATCAGGCTTCCGCCCCAACCATAGCACAGAAACGGCACTCCTTGACTTAAAAATCCAGATGGATACCATCAGAGACTCAGGAAAACTCTGCATCCTCCTCCTACTCGATCTCTCTGCAGCGTTTGATTTAGTAGACCATAATAAACTGTGCGCCACACTAGCGAAAGACTTCAACTTCTCCACCAAAGCTACTACCTGGATCAAATCTTTTCTTGCTGACCGCACCTCCAGGGTCGCCATAGGTAAAGAAGCCGCCAACCCCATCATAGTACCCATTGGTGTCCCCCAAGGTTCCTGTCTCGCACCAACATTATACAATGCATACACTAAACTCTTCTCAGCGCTAGACGACATGGGTGTCATCTACACCAACTTTGCAGACGACACCCAGATCCTCATCCCTTTATCGGGAGACTACACTCAAGACACCGACACTATCAACAAAATATATGCCATAATCCAAAATTGGATGGCACTAAATAGCCTCTGTCTCAATGATGAGAAGACTGAGGTTCTCATTGCGGGCTCCCAATCCAAAATGGAAGCATTACATGCTGATTACTCATCCATCAACATCGATGGCACAAACATATCAGTACTCAAACAAGTAAAAACACTAGGTGTCTACCTAGATGCCAACCTCACCATGACCAAGCACATTAACGCCCTCTCTTCCTCTACCTCCTACACCGCAAAACTTATTGCTCTCAGTCGCCAATTCTTGACACCCACCAACTGTATCACGCTGGCAAGAGCTTTAATCTTATCCAGGCTCAACTACTGCAACGTACTCTACCTGGGTACCTCAAAAGCCAATCTAAACAAACTACAGCTTATTCAAAATAAAGCCCTTCGGGCGGCCCTTGGATTAAGGAAGTCAGATCACATCTCAAATATTAGAAGAAACCATCACTGGCTCCCCATCAAAGCCAGGGTCACATTCAAAGCCCTGTGCGTCACATTCAAATGCATCCACTCTTGTGTCCCCATCTACCTCAACCACGCCATCACCAAAAAAGTATCAAAGAGGCCCCTCAGATCTAACAGTCAACTACTCCTAGCCATCCCCCGCTACAAGACAACCAAGGCAGGAGGCAGTAGTTTCCAATACCTCGCACCCACATATTGGAATACTCTTCCCCTCCCCATCAAAAATGAGCAAACGTTCTCAGGCTTCAAGAAATCCCTGAAAACGTGGCTATTTAACCAAGACTAAAATCCCCTTCCATGAGTCAGGAAATATCACTGTACTGAAGCCCTGCATTAAATGTCTTCGTGTATGATTATTTTGTATTCACATGCACTGCGCCCGATTGGCAATTTCTAAGAAATGTTTTAACCAAGCTGTCTGTAACATCGCCGTGGTACCCAAGGGTTTGGGCGAGTAATAAATGCAATAAAATAAAATAAATAAAATAAATTGGGGAGGGAGAGAGAGGAGGGCTGCGAGTGTCACGAATTTGAGACTTTCTATTTCTAATACAATAATACAAGTAACTTATATTGTACTTGTTCCTTTTACCCCCCCATAGGAACATGACCCAATATAAATAAAAATTAACATTTTCTCAGCATACTGATGCTTCTGTTTCCCACCCCCTTAGATAGACTTTACCTAAACATACACCTAACAAATTCATAC
The DNA here is from genome assembly GCF_040938575.1 of Ambystoma mexicanum. Taxonomy (NCBI): domain Eukaryota; kingdom Metazoa; phylum Chordata; class Amphibia; order Caudata; family Ambystomatidae; genus Ambystoma; species Ambystoma mexicanum. Next base: position 302,820,780 of record NC_090927.1, on the reverse strand, counting down.
TGCCAAATACTGTTCCCTTTTAGATTAAGTATATTGCATTGATGCAAGCATCTAATAACTTTCAAACACAACCTCTCTGTTGCCTTTTCAAGTGGCCCATTCATTTTAATAAGTGCAAAAATCGATCTAACCTCTGGTGACCCTTTAATTAAAATGGCTTTGTATAGTTTCAGGAATAAATATATATATATTTTTTAATCACTCTTTTTATTGAATTTTCGACATAACAAAAGAGATAAACAAACTGATACGTCTTAAGCATGATGCAATCATCCTTATAAGGACATACAAATACAGGAAAACACAGTGAGTCGGAAAACCAGAAGGGTATTTGGCCCCCCAATTAAAATGCTGGGTTTAAAACAGGCCAGAAAATCACAACCAATGGATCCTCCCCCACACATCTCCCCCATATCTTCAAAAACATTTGAGGGCAGCCTCTGCCCTGTAGACTCGCCTCTCCAGGGACGAGCATCGTTCTACTTCTGCAGTCCACTTGCTCAGTTTTGGAGACTCCACAGCTGCCCCAGGATACTGCGATCAGTCTCTTTGCAAGACCTAGTGTTACAGCCAGGAACATTTTTTCGTATCTCATGAACCCGGTATCCTCCCATATTCCCAGCAGTGCCAGTTTCGGTTCTAGAGGTACCCGACCACCCACCATGACAGACAATTTTTGTATGCATTTCCCCCCAAAAACCTGAATGTGTGCACATTCCCAAAATATATGGTAAAATGTGCTACCTTCCCTCTCACACCTAAGGCAAGAATCACTAGCCAACATGCCCCACCTAGCCAGTGCAGTACAGGAGTAGTATACCCGGGGGAGGATCTTACACTGTATTAACCATAATTTGGCCGCAATCCCCACTTCTTTTGGGGACATTAGTGCTTCCACCCCCACTCTTCCTGTTCCAGTAGCCCTACGTCCCGCTCCCACAGCTCCCAGGTTAGTTAATTCCTAGTACCGGAGGCAGTGAGCACTTGGTACAGTGTGGACGTTATGTTGGAGGGGATGCCTACTAGGAACAGATTGGCCTACAAAGGTGAGCATTTTGGGGTCTCTTCCAGGGAGGGAAACTGGACACCAATGGCATGAGCTAGTTGCATGTCATGGCATCGTCCACTTTCTGGCAGGCCAAATTTCCCTTGCAACTCCCCGAATGAGCTGACTCGTCCCTCCTCCACCACATCTGCTAGGGTGGCTATCCCTTTCGCTTCTCTATCCTAACATGCCCCATCTTCAGCACCTCAGGCAGGTGTGTATTATGCCAGATGGGCTGGTCCAGGATCGTCACCCTCCCCCGATCTGATTGTCTCCATGCGCATACACCCATACCTTGTCAACCCAGGGAGAGCCCCTCCACTCCCTGCCCCCATACAGTATCTGTCTGGATGTCTGACCCCTCATTCTGCTGTGCTCTGGCGCAATGTGGGGAAGCCTTGGATCCCCATGCAACCAGTCATTTACAACCCTGAGTTCTGCAGCGAAGTTACCTGTGCAGGTTGTGCAAACCTATACCCCTTCCCACCCAGACTGTTGCAAAGTTCTCATTGCCACCCGTGGTGGCTTCCCACCCCGAAGAGGCCTGCACAAGGATCCCTCTATTTCTGCAAAACTAGTCTAGGAATTGGGCATGGGGCATTTTGCAGGATGTAGAGCAATGTAGGTAGCATTAGCATTTTAAAAAGGAGATTTTACCAGTGTGCAATATCAAGCCCAAACCTGTCCATAACCGGGGAGAGGTTGAGCTGGGAGAAGTCAGATAGGCTCGGGCTTAGGTGAATACCCAAGGATTTGAAGCCTGATGTCGCTATCGCATATGGCCACTCCTGTGGGATTGGATTTACGCTCCCCTGTACCAGGAAGTGAGATGACTTTTGCCAATTAATTTTTAACCCGCTGAAACTTTGATATGCCATCAAGATGCAAGTCACTGCCAGGCATGAGAAATCTGGGTGGCTCATGTAGATTAGAAGGTCTTCTGCATAGAGTGAGACCCAGTCTTTCTCCCCCCCTGACTCCCCGGGCCAGCAGAAGCCCTCCCACCCCGGGCTATCCCTAAGCTGTATTGCCAGTGGCTCTATGGCCAGCGTAAACACAACAGTGGGGAGAGGGGACAACCCTTCCTCATGCCTTGCCCGAAGTCAAAGGTCCAAGAGGCAACACCGTTCACCCTAATTGCCGCTATTTGGGAGCGGTGTATAATAAACGGACCCAGGACAGGAAACCCTCCATAAACCCCATGCGGTCCATGATCTCCCAGAGTGAGTCCCACCTTACAGAATTAAACGTTTTTTTAAAGTCTATTGCAGGGAGGGCCAGCAAAACTGGCACCTCAGCTGCTTGGTCTATGATGAGTTGGACTCTATGTAGGTTCATCCATGTTAATCTAGACGGCATAAACCTGCACTGGTCCGGTTGTACCAAGGAACCGATTACCCCCAATAAGCGATTAGCCAGAACCCGGGCGAGGATCTTAGTCTCTCCATTTATCAAGGGTATTGGTCGATATGAAGCACACTGCTCTGGGGGTTTGCCAGGCTTCGGCAGAACCACTATACTGGCTTTTCTGAGATCTAGGAGAGACACCCATTCTGTCTACTCTGCATAAAGAGACGGTGCATAGGACCGACCACCCTCTCCCACAGTTGCTTCCACACCTCCACTGGGAAACCATTATGTCCGGGTGCCTTGTCAGTCTGTACCTGCACGAATGCAGCCGAGATCTCCTCTTCTGATATATCTGCCTCCAGTCCCAGGGCCTGTTGGGCATTGAGCTTTGAAAGCCGCACTCGGTTCAGTGTGGTAGGACCCCCTCCGCTATTCTCGCCATCTGGGGACTGTAGAGTCCCTCATAGTATTGGGTGAAGGCCCCCGCTATATCCGTGTCCTCAGTCAGTTCCTCCCTCTGGGCATTTTGTATGGCCTGCAGATACCCGCTACCCCTGTCTCTTCTCTTCAAACACGAAAACATTTTACCTCAGCTTGGCCTCTAATTCATATATCTGGCTTTGTCTTACCCAATGCCCCTCCCTTGCGTTGTCCATTACCACATTACGCAGCGCTTCTTGTGCCGTAGACAAGGCTAATCTGGCTTCTGGTGCCCTAGAAGAGAGGCACTCCTCTTATGCTTGACACCCCCCCCCCACTCAGTCTCCTCCACTGCCTTCACGTGTTTCTTGAGCTTGGCTATGACCATTGAGAGCGCTTCCCCCTGCGCAGCCTTGCTGTGTAGCCCTCCCAAAGGATAGCGGGGCTGTCTACAGCCCCGGCGTTTATGTTGAAATATTCTTTAGTTCTTGTGAATAAACCTTCCACAAATTCCGGGTCCCCCAAGTGATAAGTGTTTAGTGGCCAGTGCCCCGTGGGCTTGGTTTGTCCATTTTAAAGCTCAATAACTAATGGGAGTGGTCCGATATACCTCTGTCCAAAAACTTAACAGATATAGGTCATGTTGGAAGGAACAAAAAAATCGTCAATCCTTGACATGGAGGCGTGTGCCCCAGAAAAAGAAAGAGTAGCACTTGCCTGTTGTGTTGTCGTCTCCATAAGTCCACATAGCCTAGGGCTGTAGTGAAAGAGCAGAGTTTAGTACGGAGCGTTGGACTCCTAGCGCCTACATGTGTTCTATCTAGGACCCGATCCATCACATCGTAGAAGTCCCCCCCAGTACCCATACCTCAGCCTGCTGTGGATGGGGTGCATATACCGCCACCATGCCCCAAGTGGCTCCCCATAGCTCCCCCCTGACCAAAACAGAACGTTCCCTGGGATTGGGTCTCACCTCCTCTATTTGAAACAAGACTCTCTTGTGGATCAGTATCAGCGTCCCCTGGGAGCCCCTAGAAAAACCTGCATGGAACGCCACTCTGTAGTTGGATCTCAGAAAAAATTTGCACTCCCTACCCGCCAGATGCGTCTCAGTAAGAAATGCAATATCAGGGGACTGCCTGTTAAGAAATTGTAGCACCAGGCTGCGCTTCATTCTCGAACAGAGCCCATTGACATTCCAGGTCATCATCAAGACCTTCCCACTATGAGCGATCATCCCAGAGAAACCTAGTCCTACCGTGGGCTCCCTCTACAGCCCGTGTATCTCCCTACCTCCTGTTACCACTCCCTGTGCCGTCGCAAAACTCCTGCAAAACTTTACTACGTACCTTCCCAAACATATCACAAAACAAAGCTGGGCCAGCAACATCTGGCAAACTTCCCCCCATCGGACCCTGTAGTCACCCCTCCACCCAACTTAATACACCTGTAGGCCTAACATTCCACTAAACGGATGCAGAGAAACAAAGTCCAACATCTGTGGGGTATCCGCTGAAGCAGTTCATGTAAGCCGCTATATCCGAACTGCAGCCACTCGTGATTGGTTATCCCAATTTACTCTCCCCCAGTTGTGAGCCGACCCTGTCCCAGCTCCAGAGTCAGCCTTTTTTCCTGCATCTTCAGGTGCGCTGTCCGTGGGCACAGGCAGTTCAATGGGCTGAGTCGAACAGGACTGGGGACAATCCCCAATCAGGCTCCCCATAGAAATATATATATTTTTAACATGACCTCAATGCAGAACAGGAATATAATCCAAATACAAAAAAGCCAAACTACAAAAGCATGATCTTACCATCAGGTGAGAATTGATCCCGGTCATATACTGTGATACACAGTACATCCTGGTAAAGGTCCTTAACAAAGAACTGGCAGTTGAAATTCCATTTTGGACTCAAGGTGTCCTGCAACGTCCGTGTTGTGTAACTCTGGGATCCCATGCTAATTTCACAGTATGGATTGCTCTTTCCTATACATGAGAAACAATGAAAATTTTATTAAGGAGACTATCATTTTAGATCACCCCATTTCTGTAACAATGTATGTGTTTATTTATTTAGCACTTGTAAAGCGCTCCCAGCTCACAGCCATCTGTGCGCTGATTTACATCCTACAATCACCTCCAATGTCAAACAATTGCCATCATCCACCAAAATCCACAGCATACTCTAAAATCCACCATTCCATAAGTCTCTCCATAGGTCTTGCTGCCAATACTTCAAAGATACAATATACTTAAATGTTTAAGATGGTGATGTAAGTGTTTGGTCCAGATTGCAAGAGGGGAACAGCGTTTCACTAGTTTAAAAACTGTGTAGAGTCTTGACCGAAATTCTATCAGCACTGTCAAAGTGATACATTTTAGACGATGGTATTTTAAATTTGGGATAATACTATTGAATAGGTGTTTAGAATGTGTAGTCTTATTTCGCTTTCTCTATCTTGATATGATGCACTGATCTGATGGATACTGCATGTTTTTAAAAAGAAATGTTGTATATAAACTGTGATAAAAATTAATTGTGAAGAGGTTTTTATAAAACAATACAAATTATTTTTCAAACCCACCATTGTCCATGCCAAAATTGCCTCCATTTGAAAACTTGACACTGAGATGTGTACAACATGCATCATCTTTGTGCCCGTGCCTTTGGAGTAATGGATATCCAACACGTTGGCAAAAATGTTTGACATCTCGACCACTATGCCGCTCTGGACATATGCAAAGACAGTATGATGATCTCTTATCACCTAATCTGCTAGACCTAGAGGTGTGATTAAAAAAGCGCTACATCTGATTCCAAGTACACAACCACCAATCCATGGTTTCTTGCCCAAGAATACCTAGCACAAGGTGAGAGGCGTCACTGAACTTTGCTGTAAAAATGCTGACATATTTCACTTTGCGCTAGTAAGCCTCACTTAACATGGGCCTTTTCAAATATTCCACTATCCCCTGTATTGAAACTCTCACATTTTAGAATCCTTGTCATTTTGTCGATTGCCACTTATCTCAATCTATTGAATATATGTGTTTTCATTTTTCTTTCTCTTTAATGCTTTACTATATCAAATTCATATCACTGCACTCCGTGAAGACCTGCTCTCCAACCTTGACTCTAACACCCTGTGCGTCCTCATCTTGCTTGATCTCTCTTCTGCCTTCGACACTGTCAACCATGCCATCCTGCGCAACCGTCTCCGTGATAACCTGGGTATCACTGGTCAGGCTCTGGCGTGGCGGACTTCTTTCCTCTCTGACCGACCCTCCCAGATCCAACTTGGTTCCTTCCTCTCTCATATCTTTTTCTCTACCTGTGGTGTCGCCCAGGGATCTAACCTCTCTCCCTGACTGTTCAACCAATACCTGGCACTCCTTGCCCACCGCATCGCCGCTCTCTGCCCCAATTTTCTGTGCTATGCGGATGATACCCAGCTCATTTTCAGGCTACGCTCGGCCTCCTCCTCTCCTTCCCTCATCTCTGACTGTCTTTCTGCTATCCAGGAGTGGTGTGCCGCCAATGACCGCTGCCTAAATGCCAGTAAGACTGAGATTCTACTCATCGGCACACCCACTTCCTCCTTCCCTGCAGCTCTCTGGCCGGCCTCTCTTGGCCCTCTTCCTGCTCCCACCTGCAAGGCTAAAAACCTTGGGGTCATCTTTGACTCCACACTCTCCTTCTCTCCTCACATCTCTGACGTCTCTAAGAAGTCACACTACCAGCTGCACCTCCTTAGAGGTATTCTTCCTTTCCTCTCCTTCCCCCAGAAGCTCATTGTTTCCAGAGCCCTGGTTCTCTCTAGGCTGTAACAGCCTCTATCTAAATCTGCCTGCCTCTACTCTCCGCCCTCTGCAACTTATCCAGAACAGGTGTTAGGCAGAATCCTGTGCAGTTCCCTTACGGAGCACTACAGAAGATTAAGACTACACGTATGAGCACAAAACATCCCCTTTGATATCAGTCTGTACACAAAGATTTAGTTGGTAGCTGTGGCTAAGCAGTCAGACCTATCTCAAGAGGGAGATTAGCAGTATTCAGGGTTTACACAATAGGTATTACAGTACTATGGCACAAGGAAACGCTGACCAACGCTTTGTATTAAAAAGAGAATATATAGATTTATTTTATACACATCTAGTTCAACACATAAATCACAATTATTAAAGTAAGTTAAGTTTAGTCAAGGAAAGTATATACAACTCCCTAGTCAATTGTAGACAAGTTTGAGGTAGAGTGAAAACTGAGCAAAACGGCACAGTGAAAACCAACTACAAATAGCACCCTAGCAATTTAGTGAAAGGGGGGGAAAGCACAAGTTAAACCGAAATATCTTCAGACACCCCCTAGCAACACTTCCCTGAAGTTTTGTAAACAAGTAACGCACAGTAATACTTTAGCAGAAAGATAAGTAATTGAAAACTGAGCAAAATGGCACTTCACAAGTTAAAACAGTAGGAAGGAAGAGGTGTTTAGAAGATTCAGGTGTATCAACACATTTCTCATTGAGAATCAATCTAGTGAGAGCATATCTAACAAATCAGCCAGAGTCAATAGGCCTGAGCCAGAGTCAGTGGTAGAGGACCAAGAGCATATGAGCAAACATTTTCTTGTAGCTGCAGTCAAGTCTTTGGTTAACGAATATTGAAAAGGTAGATGCAAGGCGAAAGAAAAAGTTAGACGAAAGGGTGGCCAACCCAACAAGTAGATAAAGGATTTAAAACACCTTTAGGGCTACCACGCAGAAAGGGAGGCCTGGCGGAATAAAAAACCTATAAATGAAGAAGTGGCGCCTTCGGTGGCGGTTGTTCCCGGTAGTTCATGCAATTCGGGGGATCCAGCAGAGGAAGAGAGGCTCTCGTCGTGGAGGAAGGTTCGAGTTACTGCACTACCAAGGGATGAAACCAGCCGCGGTGCTGTCAAATGAAAAAAAGGTATGCTCCTTTAAATCGCGGTCCGGGTGGATGGCTGGCTGGCTATCCGGCCTCCAAGTGCTGGGCACTGGCGATTCGTCCAAGGCAGGTCCGAGGAAGCGATTGGTAAACTGGTTGGTCCCACCAGCTCAAGGGAAGAAGGCTCTTGCAAAGAAGATCTCCTCTCGTCGTGTGGAAGAAAAGTGGTGAGACGCTGCAGCAGGGCTTCACCGGTGGTGCAGGTGCTGAAGATGTCCGTGGCTTCTCTCCCCTTCGGTTCCGTAGTTCCAGTGGTGACGTCTTGCTCTTCCAGTCCTCACGACCCTGCTTTTATGCAAAAAGAACCCCATTCATACAGCCTAGCTGTCACTCACACAGTGGAGTGGTCATCTTGGCGGAAGACCCTCCAGCCTATCAGGATAGAGTGCAACATGGGTTGTGGAGGCAACCCTGTCCAGAGGGCCTACTCCCCCTCCCACACAATGGACCCACCCCAGACTCAGTGGCGCCGAAAGGAGGGCTTCTTGTCAGAAGCCCGCCAAAAGGACGAACAAAGGATCCCCGACCTGGGTTAGGAGTTTAGAGTAAGACACAAGAAAGAATTTATATTAAAGTTCTGGCAAATAAAACCTACCGGAGTAAAGTTAATAATAAAATAGACTGGCGGTATGTTTGAGGCTGTCAGAAAAAGTGTTAGCCTCGAACAATGGGAAAATCCCATAGGAAAATATTTGCGGTCGAATATTTATGGTAGTAACCACTGCCACCAGCCAGAAACTTTAGAGACAGGGACTTTATGGTACCCCCTCGAAAATGAAGCTAAGGGAAAAACTATTAACCCTTTCCAGTACCTCTATAGTAAGATGGGTTGTACTGGTTAAGTTCATAAGAATTGACTAGTAAAGTCAATTGGGACTTTACATGCCCTGGGAGACAGTAGTCAGTCCCAGGGTATGGAGTCTATGTTTGGAGGTCACTATGACACCCCTGCATCACTGCGGGTGCTGTGTAACATATGTCAATAAAGATGGTTCCTATGGGGGAGAGAAAATCCTATAGGCATTAAACACAAAAATAGCCTAGAACACACATAGCAAAAATGCCCAAGAGTGGGCAAAAAGAGTCTCACTCTTAGCAGGTAAAAAGAAACAAACCCTTCAAATCCAGCAAAACTACTGGGGGACTCTATAGGTAAGGGGAATTGGCCCTAGAATGAGAATTCTCCCTAACAACAGGACTGCGAGACTTGTCCTTGGCCTCAAGCCCAGGGATCGTATCTTTCCAGGACTGAAATCTCTGCACTGGCTCCCAGTGGCTGCGAGCATTAAGTTCAAAACCCTCTGCATTGTCCACAAGGCCTTCTGGGGCCTGGGGCCGCAATACCTTCAACTCTCTCTTCCTAAATATCTACCTTCTCGAGCTCTTCGCTCATCCGCCTCCAACTCCCTCAGGGTCTGTCGCTTCTCCAAGCAACGAGTTGGTGGTAGATCTCTCTCTTCGGCAGGGGCCTCCCTCTGGAATAGCCTTCCTGCCTCCTTGAAACTTGAGGAGAACCATCTCCGGTTCCGGAAGCACCTCAAAACCTTCCTCTTTGCTCCTGCTTTCTCTCCCCCTCTCCCCTGCTGAACTCCTGGCTGAAACTGCACTGGTTACCTGGCCACCCTTTCTGACCTCGGGCCCAGGCCCCGCCAGTTGCACAACTGCACTGCTTCCCTGGCAACCCCTGCACCGGTGGACTGTTTTCTGTACCCCTACAGTCCCCCCTACTAGCACTTATGTCTGCACTTTCCTTGCACTTGCCACCAGCAGGCCGTTTTTATTTATCTTATTTATTCTACTATCCCATGTACTGCACTTTCCCCTCTCCCTTTACCCTCACAACTTTGTTCCCCCTCCCTTGCCTCGTCGCGCCTTGAAACACTTGTGTTTAGGCGCGTTATAAATGACATATCCTATCATATCATATCATATATACTATAAAGTTGGATTTTATTTTGAATATCCTTTGTCCCTTTTTGTATTTTCTAATATAAAACAAAGCATGTATGTATTTCAATTCTGTACACCTGTTTAACCAAAGAAAACACAATAAAACATATTGAACCGAGTAATAATGTACACACTGTTACAATCAGCATCACTGTAGTGTTAATTGTTAAATGTGAGAAAATAAGCATTTGATCAACTATCTGAGGTTAGTCATCAAGGTCTCGCTCCATCCATTACTTACAATACCTCTACACTGTGTGTAATACAGCTAATGGTATTTTTACTACCTCCCTTCTCTGATCTAGAGCTCATATCTTAACTTCGCTTGACATTGCTATTAAGTAGCTAGTAATTTCCAAACCCACTATCTGTTGGCCATGATCAGCGTTTGGTCTTTGAGCCAAAAGAATGGGAGTGGACCTGTCACCCCCATTCTGCTATTACTTCTTTGAAAATATGTATATCGTGTATTTTCCCCATATGCCTGACTAGAACTCAGACCCTCCCCTAAATGATACTAAATTAACTAACAAAATATATACTCTCCCTTGTTTAGCCTCAATCTCATTGGATGAAATGTGTGCTCTAACAATAAAGGCCTTTATGCTGTAGATAGGACTCACTCTGCAACTCTGAACCAGTATTCCACAGTCACAAGAGGATCTCTGGAAGCTGTTGAAAGGCATTTTTCTCTGTGTTAAATTTGTCTGGCCATTTTCTTCCATTGTAGGCCTTGCACTTGCTTCTTGTTGCAAAGCTGGTTTGCTGCCTGAGTCAAATTGTATTCGTTTCTCTTTCTTTACCAACAACAGGCCTTTCATTAGCGACATTAGCGAGGACTGCCTTCATATTATATGGCCTCTCTCCCATTCACCACCAGACCTTTTCTCAGCTTTCCTTTAGCAAAATCTTAATTTTCGTCCCTTCAAAAAAACACCTGTGATTGTCTTTAATGGCGATCATGAACATGTTTATGTCCAGTTCTAATGCTGGGCAAAGTTAAAATGCTCAAAATGTGTCCCATCCTCACATCCAACTGAGGAAAGATACTATAACTTATCATATGCAAATATCTCCTACATCACTCTTATTTTCTTCACTGGTTCTCTACATTGCCCCACACTTCAGCTACAGACAATCAAGTGGCCTAACTGTTATAGATCAAACAATTCACTCCAAATTAGGTCACTTGGTTTTTAAACTAAAGCTGGGTCTTGCTGCACCATTTCTATGGGACCTTCTTGTATCTTTCGAACGTAGAACGAACACAGACTTTACCATTAGATTTGCATCCTTTCAGCTCGGTTGCTTCATTTACATGCACCATTAGACGTCCAATCCCTGAAGATTTCATGGAGCGAGCTGGAAGGGGGAAAAGTAAAAAGTGGTCATGCACCTGCTATTAAAGAGATGTTCACATACTGTACATGAATAGGTAATCTCTCTAGGGTAACAATGCTACTGATAAATACTGTTGTTGCTGTTCTGATTCTTCATCCTGTAAAATGTTCTTAGCTGCAAGGTTTTAGCTCAGGAAAACCTTTGGAGCTTCCAGGTGGCATGCACAGTAAAGGTGATGCACAATAGTCAACAGTACAACAGAAACCAATATCACTGGAGCTCATTTGTGGAGCTACAGCTACCGGAATTCTGGATAAGAGATGTAGGAGATCATGCATACATCCGGTTTAATCAATCAAGACATTATGTATGCTGGGTGGCTTTGAGCTCTGATGGATATTTTCATTCATTTTCCGATTCTTGCATCTTAGAAAAAGCCCACCTGCCAGTCTGGGATCAGAGAACATTTATATTTGATCAAAGCACAAGGTGGTGCCAGTTATGCCAAGTCTTGCAAAGTTGTCACATGAGCCTGCCCAGAAGCGACAGCATCCTCTATATATCACTGCCTACCTGAGAGAGTCCCTGGGATACTTTCAGTCACAACTAGGAATATTCAGAGAAAACAGAGGGGATGTGACAGCAGGGAATGGGCTCCATGTGAAAATGTCCCCTGGGAAAAGTCACCAAGTTACCAGGAAGGCAATTGTGTTTCCTGCACCCCCAAAAGCCTTCCCCCCACATTTTCTAGGACGGGTAAAATGTTCTATTCCTATTCCAGTCAATACCGCTTGATTTCAGGCACTCCAAACCCCCCTAGCCTTGGTGGACAACAAATGACCGATCTGAGAACCCTTGGGCGCTTCTTATGCCAGATGAAAGAAAGGACTTCAGACTGTACAATTTTTGACATGTGCGTTGGGATTCCAACCGGGAGCGAACTCGTAACATACAAGAGGCGGGGTAATAGTGTCATTTTTATTGCAGCTATCCGAGTAAGCCACGAGAGTGCTTGCGAATCCCATCACTTCAGATCTTCCCGTAACCGGTTCCATAACAGGGGAATATTTGCCCCATAGAGTGTTTTATATTCCTTTGTCAGAGTTATCCCCAGGTATTCAAGCTCCTCCTCCCAAACCAGCGGGAATGGCCCGTGTAGAATCGTAATATCTCCCGATCTCTCTGTGATGTTCAAGGCTTTAAATTTGGAATAATTAATAGCAAACCCTGATACCTCTCCGAAATCTTGGAGCACTGACATCACTCTAGGCAGTGTCGTCCGTGTGTCCCTCATGAATAGCAGCACATCATCCGCATATAACGCAACTTTGTTGGTGCCCTTTTTGCCGTCTATCCCTGTATCCTGCCTAATCAGATCTGCCAGCGGTTCCATTGCCATGGCAAAGATCAGCGGAGATAAAGGGCAACCTTGGCGAGCACCCCGCCTGATTGGAACCCATGCTGTGAGCTGGTTATTTACCACAAATTGAATAGAGGGGATCTTTGGAAACCATGCCGTGAGCTGGTTACTGACCACAAATTGCATGGAGGGGACCTTAAAATTTGCTATCATCACGCAGGTAAGGAACAAGTTACTTACTTGTAACTGTTGTTCTCCAGCATGGGTCTGGCATGGATTCACATGCTCATGAATATTCCCCGTTGTCAGGCTGGGAATCCTTGGTAAAGAAAGAAATTGCTATCAGTTTAGTTTCTGATCTATCTTTTTTAGTAGTAACCAATTACTGGTCTCTGGGTCATACTGCCCCAAGCCAATGACGGCCCTCTCCCTAAGCCCCGCACCTGGCAGCCATCCTCAGATTTGGTAGCATGTAAAGTGGCAGTATGACCAAGTGAAGAGCCGCAGCGGGGTAGGAGGGAGGGTTCGAATGTGAATCCATACCAAACCCATGCTGGAGATCAACAGTTACAGGTAAGTAACTTGTTCCTTCTCCAGCATGGGGTCTGGCATGGATTCACAGGCTCATGAATATAAGAATACATAGCAGTACACACATGCACAACCACGGGAGGTGGCAAGGCTCAACATTAATCATTACATAAACTCAACATTAAGTATCTCTTACCTCCTCACCAGGCTCACCTTAAGCGAACAGGTTGTGCAGCACTGCCTGGCTGACTCTGGACTCCTCCCTGGAATCCCGGTCGATGCAGTAGAATCTCGTGAAGGTGTGCGTCGACCTCCACGTAGCAGCCCTGCAGATGTCCAGCAGGGGCACACCAGACAAGAACACCATGGTATGAGCGATCGCTCTGGTCGAATGGGTTCTTGGTTTGCCAACTGGTGACAGTGCATGATGCAGCCGGAGAGCCATCTGGAAATGGAAGCCTTCGAGAGAGTCTTCCCTTGATGTGCAGGTCCAAAATTCACAAACAGCTGCGAAGTCTTCCGAAGTCCTCTCGGCCGGTGACGAAGGCGACGGGAAGAAAACTGGTAACACCAAGGGCTTGTTGAGGTGAAAGTCCGACGGCACCTTGGGCAGAAAGGAGGGGTGCGTCCTCAGCACCACCCTCATTTCGTGAAAAGTCAAGTATGCAGGCTTGTAAGATAGGGCCTGGATCTCTCCCACTCGTCGTGCGGAGGTGATGGCCACAAGAAATGCTGTCTTCCATGACAGGAACTTCAACGGTGCGAATGCAGAGGCTCGAATGGCGCCCCCATGAGCCTGGTCAGCACCACGTTGAGCTCCCACGCCGAGGCCGGAGCCTTCACCGGGGGGAACGATCGGAACAGTCCTTTCAAAATTCCTTCACCAGGCGATGAGACCACAGGGATGGACGTCCTGTAGTTCTTGCGTATCGGGAAATCGCTGCTAGGTGTACCTTGATGGAAGCATGCACCAGTCCCGCCTTGGCCAGCGACAGTAGGTACGGTAGCACTTGAGGGGCCATAATCCGTAGAGGGTTAATCTTCTGTGCACGGCACCAGACAGAGAACCTCTTCCACTTGTGTCCGTAGCACTTGAGAGTTGAGGACGCCCTGGCCTTTGCAAGGACCTCTTTGCAGTCCGCCGGGATATCGTACCCTCCAAACTCTAGTGCTGCAGGAGCCAGGCCTGCAAGATCAGCGACCCCGGGTCGTGATGAAGGATGGCGCCTCCTTCTCTGGAGAGAAGATCTGCGTCCGTCGACAGTTTGATCGGTGGGGACGCTGACCGGTCCAGAAGGTCTGGGAACCAGATCTGTCTCGGCCACGCCGGTGCGACGAGGATCCTCCTGCACCGGGACCTCTTGAGTTGCTTGATGAGTCGGAGCAGAAACGGTAACGGAGGGAACGCATACAGGAACAGGCCGTCCCAGGGGAACGAGAAAGCATCGCCCATGCTCCTTGGCTGGGGAAACCTGCTGGCGAACCTCTGGCACTTGGAGTTGGTCGCCGTCGCGAACAGGTCGATCTGGGGTTTGCCCCATCGCTGGAAGAGTCGATCCACTTGATCCTGGCGTAGTTCCCACTCGTGGCACGAGCGCAGCTCCCTGAGTGAGTCGGCGATGGTGTATTTTATTCCTGCCATGTGGAAGGGTAACAGAAACATCCCCTGGGCGACAGCCCAGTGCCACAGATCGTGGGCCTCCTTGCCAAGTACTAGCAGGAAACAACTGAAAATATACTCTTGGAGCCCCTGCTGCCGCTGGAGGTTACTGTGCTCTATGAAACACCAGGGACCATCAAAGAACCATACACAAACGTGCTGGCCACGGTGTCCACCTGCGCCCAGTCCCCTTCTGGAACTGGATCCAGCTGCATGCTGCAGGTGCCAGAGGTAACCAAGCTCGGATCAGAACCTAACTGATAAGGTAAGGTTAGGTGTGGGTGCTCCCGCACGATAAATGTTGTGTGACAACACACCCAGACAAGCTCCATAAGAAATGAGAACCCGGAGGGCGCTGCACCTGCAGATGCGGTCTGGCCCGCGCGATCGCGCCTGGAATCACGGTTCCACAGCCCAACAGATCGGGATAGTGCCCGAATTCAATATAGCATGTAACCGCGCAGCAAGGACTTACAATTCCAGCTTGTTATTGAGAACACTGGGGCCGACGAAGGACACCACAGCAACCGCACTGAGTGAAACAGAGGGGTCGTGCGAGGTGTGAGTAGGATACACCTGAGCAATACCTTGGTGAACACGTGGACCACCACACCACACATCCGCAAGAACAGGAATCGGAGGGAGCTCCGACACCCCCCACCCCCTTTGAGGAATAGGGACTGCATTAAGAACATTGATGAGAAAGGGCTGCTGAGCCAGTGGAGTGGGAGGCCATACCATTAGATGGGTGGTTTGAGGCTGAACAAACAGTGGATACCTGTTCACTTCTGCTAATTAACCCTTGCGGTGCGTCTCAGGACATCGCAACGTGGGGATCATAAAAACTCATGGAAGCGAGGTGCGATACCTACCAGCAGGAACGAATATCGCTCCACGCGTCGTACTGCTACAGAGCACCCACCTGGCACAGTTTTCCAGGGAACCGAAATGTCCAAGCCCAGCAAAGGGGGTAAGCAGCAGTCCAAACTGCACTTTGATCCACCCTCCCAAGCGAAAAACAACAAATCAATGGAAGACTCCCAGGAGGACCCGAATCTGGCGATATCTCAGGATCCAGAAGAGGCCTTCCAAGACATTAAGGTGATGTTCAATCAATTGCAGTCCAGTCTACAGTCCCTAGACAGCAAACTAGATACTCTCACCTGTAAAGTCGACCACATGCAGGTTCGCATGGATAAACATGGCGAGTGGCTGGAAGAAGTTGATGGAAGAGTGTCCAGAGTGGAAGACAAATCTGCGTCAGCCACCAATGAACGGACAAGGATGCAGCGAACACTGAAACAACTTACTGATAAACAGGGCGATTTGGAATCCATGTCGCGGAGGAACAATCTCTGGATTGTTGGAATTCCAGAAACGGTGGAGCAGAGAAATATGGAACTGCCAGTGGAAGAAATACTGCGAGAAGCGCTGGGATCGGAGGAATTTTTATCGGTGTATATAGTCGAAAGAGCCCACCTGATACCCAGTGGAAAGAAGCCGATCCCAGGCGCCCCACCCCGCCCAATTATAGCTCGCATGTTGAACTATCGTGATCGAGATTTAGCCCTCCGTAGGGCACGAGAAAAGGGGACAGTGTCGTATAAAGGTAACATGATTAGACTCTTCCCAGACTTTTCCGATAAAGTACAAGCCTCCAGAAGGACATACAGTGAGGTTAAAAAACAACTACGGGATAGAGGCATACGATATGCAATGCTTTTCCCGGCCAAGCTGCGCATTGAACATGAGGGCGAGCACTCTTCTTTCAAACCCCTGAAGAGGCTACTGCCTTTATAGAACGTTACCAAGGAATCCCCAGCTACGCGTGAACAATGGCTGATCCTAAGATGCCTGAGCATATAATTTTAATAATGTATGATATCTAAGCAGGATTGTACTCAGTCTGTGTGCATTGGGGCAACCACGTATTCTGTTGGGTTAAGGCGGAGGGCTGGTCTCATAGCAATCCCTAAAGCGAAAGCCTAAGTTCAGTATATAGTAAGGGAGGGGGAAGCTGAGGAGTTGGGGTATTTAGCGGGGGAGGGGACCCAGGAGGGTGAAATGCCTGGATTATTTAAGGGAGGTTGGGGGGGCAGTGTCTGGAGGTTACTGACGTATTGGGGTTGTCAGTGGGGGAGGGAGAGTGGGGCATGATCGGTATAAACACTATAGTACATTATACAATGTAGAGTTTAAACGGCACAGACGGGATAACTCAGAAAAGACAAAGCAGGGGGTGATCAGCTCCCTGGGGAGAATCATAACTCGACAAAGACCGAAGGCTACAGTTAGCCTAATTACTTGGAATGTGAGGGAACTAATCTGCCTTGTAACGACACAGGTGGGATGTAAGGTAGGGTTTCGGTATACCCGGAAACACATCAGGCGGCCAGGGTACCCGATGAATAATAATAAAGTATACATTCTCTCGATGTTTGATGGCCACACTTAGATTTATGTCCTGGAACGTCAGAGGACTAAACTGCCCCTCTAAGATCCGGGAAGGTCCTACTATACATGCAACGCCACAATGTCAGGATCGTTTTCCTACAGGAGACCCATCTAACACCAGAGGTTGAGTCTAAGCTCGGGAGGAGCTGGGGTTGGCACAGGTACTTTTCATCATACTCCTCTTATGCCAGGGGCGTAAGTACCCTTATGCACAGCTCTGTGGGGTTCCACCAGACCAATGTCTTTAAAGACCAAGAGGGCAGGACACTGGTGGTACAGGGCACTATCCAAGGGAAAACCTACACTATGGTTAACTATTATGGCCCAAATCAGGACACAACGGAAACCCTGGACTGGATAAAAATGCAACTCAGAAAGATACCCGAAGGGGAGATAGTCCGGGCTGGTGATTTTATTGCAGTGATGGACGCCACACGGGATCGGTAGGGAGGGAACCATTGCCCAGGGAGTAGGGGGACGAATAAGCTGCAGAGTATGAGCCTCATGTGTTATATAGAAGATGCTTGCAGGGTGATAAATCAGGAGGTACAGCAGTACACACATCTCTCAGTGCCCCATAATTCTGCGTCACGGTTGGACTTTTTCTTGGTATCACAATCCCTACCGGGGCAGATCAGAGGGGGTCGAAATCCTGGCCCGCACACTGTCTGATCATGCTCCCGTACAGCTGGCTATTGATTTGTCGGGTCGACGGTAATAAAGGCTCCCCTGGAGATCTAAGAGTGAGGGGCTCACTGACAGTGTTTAGAGAGGGGCTGACTGCGGCCATAGATACTTATTTTGAGATCAATGAGGGGTCAGTGGAGCCCGTGGGGACATTGTGGGAAGGTTTTAAATGTATGATCAGTGGGGAATGCATGTCCAGAGAACTGGGGATTATAAAGCAAATTAGAAGGGAACTAGCCAACAAAGAGGATATCATTCGAGCAAAACAAATGGCTGCACCTACCCCATCAAACAGAGCAAGCGGGGTTACTGCTGCAACTCCAGGAATTTTGGGACATGGCACAAAGAGAAGCCAAATACATGTGGGGCAGGCACTCTACTCGTCAGTATGGGGAGGGACAAGCTCTAGGCCGAATGCTAGCAAGGGCAACCAAGATGTACAACTTAAGGGGCAGAATACCAGCGATAAACGCACAAGAGGTGGATCAATTTGAAGATAGAGAGATTTGTTCAACAGTTTTTAAGGTTCTATAAACAACTGTAATCCACTCAAACCTTTGCTTCTGAGGCAGAAATAGATTAATATGTGGACCAAGTGGGGTTTCACTGGTGTACGGAGGAACAAAGGTATTAATTTAGCCGTCTACTGACAGTGGCGGAGGTATTAGGGGTGATCAATTCCCTACCATCCGGGAAATCACCAGGACCTGATGGGTTCACGGCTGAATTCTATAAGCATTTAGCTGAGAAACTCACTCCATACCTATTGCAGCTGTACTAGCAAAGCTTGGCGGAAGGACAGCTGCTGGAATCCCTGAGAGAGGCGGCAGTGGTAGTGGTTCTGAAACCGGATAAGCCGGGTAATGACTGTTCCTCCTATCACCCGATCTCACTCATTAACCTTCACAACAAGATTCTAGCCAAAATCCTAGCGACCCGATTATTTCCCCTAATGCCAGTAATGGTAAGAGCGGATTAGGCAGGCTTCATACCAGGGCGGCCTACATCATACAGACTCAGAAGGATGTTTGGGCTGATGGCGGTGGTGTCACAGGACAACGCCGTCATAGCAGCTCTGCTGGACGCCACTAAAGCATTTGGTTCAGTGGAGTGGCCGTTCCTGTTCTCTGTGCTGCGTCGAATGGGTATAGGGGAGCAGTTTATCACTTTAGTGTCCCTACTGTATACAAACCCAGTAGCCAAAGTGAGGGTGAATGGGCAGGCAACATCAGCTATAGCACTGGAGAGGGGAACACGTCACGGGTGCCCGCTCTTCCCCCTGCTATTCGTTCTTGCGATTGAATCGCTGGCGGAAAGAATAAGAGCGATGCACATACACCGAGGGATATGACTACACACACACAAAGTGGTGATATCACTGTATGCTGATGATATGGTGCTGTTCATACAAGACCCCAGCATAAACTTGGACCCGGTTATGCACAAGGTTCAATGCTTTGGGGCCCTAACAGGGTTAAAAATGAACACAGTAAATCGGATATACTCCCGTTGACAGACAAGGTGGAGAAATATCAGGATACATGGGGATTCCAGTGGCATGAGGATCAGACCCGTTATTTGGGGATCAATATAGCTAGGGATAGTAGGGTAGTATAGAATTCTAATTACATAAGGGTTCTGGAACAGGAGAAGGCGGCTATGTCCAGATGGAGGACCCTCCCCCTCAATCTATATGTCAGGATATCTGTGATCAAAATGACGCTACTCCCCTGATTCCTGTATATTTTTTTAAATGCCCCAATAGCAGTGACCAGGGAATACTTTCAGGAGCAGAAGTCTGTGGTGATGCGATTCATTTGGGCGGGTAAACAGCCAAGGGTCTCCTGGGAAAAGTTGACAGCACCCATTCGGGATGGGGGTTTAGCTCAGCCAGACTTTGAAACGTACTATAATGTGGCACAGGCAGGGTTTCGTCAATATTGGTATGGGGTGCGAGGAGATCGACGGCACTGGCACTGCTGAGGTCTGTAATTCTAATGGCACCTAGCAGGGCCCACCGGACACATACCATGGTAGATCTGACCTGCAGAGCATGGGTTCGCATGAAACATAAAACCAAAGGGGAGGTTCTCTATTCACCCGCGCTCCCGATTACACACATCCCAGATATTCCTCTCACCAACGGGCAGGATATGTAGCGATGATGAAGAGACTGTGAGTCACACACTTCAGGGAGCTTTTTCCCAATGGGACATTTATAACCGTGGAATCACTGAAACAGAGGGGGGAATTATCCGCTCTCGATATATTCCTATACTACAGGCTCAGCAGCTGTTTTCCACCTTCCCCAAACAACCTCAGGTCTCGAATACTCTAAATAAGTTGACCCCGGGAAGCCTCGGCACAAGGGTAAACGAAGAGTGGCAATGATGTGGGAGTGGGGGAAACAGAGCCCATGGGTAACTCAATGGAAGGTAGACGTCTTGTATTGTAACGACATGGAAAGCAGATGGGGCACTATGACTGGGGACTGGTGTGGAGATAAGCACATGTGGGACGCATACACACAATTTTTAATTAGATAGCACGATGACGGGAGGAGCGGACTCCCCAGCACTCTGAAGCAATGTCAAGAAAGGAATGGACGGTAGTATGACCGACATAAATGTATAATCATCTTTAAGAAGCAACTTAATTGCAATGTAAATGTACCCTCACAAGCACGTCGCACTAAATTGTCGAATGAGTCTACACCGGAACTGTACGATGTTAATCACAGAAAGAACCGAAGGGGCGGGATGTTGGGAATCGGTTAATGCTGCTTCTTCACCGCATGGATCTCCGTTTCAGAATTCCGAGTTTATCAAGTTTTTATAACCCTCCAGGCCCAGGTAAGTCAGCCTGTGTATGCCAGTGGGGCTCCGGACTCCTGCTCCCACCACTAGGTCTGAGAGACTCCTTACTGCACCATCTGTTGTTTCCGCTTCTGAAGGGGGGGGGCAGGGTGATCATCCACATCAATCGCTGTCCATCACCATCCAGGGTTGTAGGCTACCACATGGACCTGTCGGTCACGGGCCGCACCGGGCCCTTGCTGCTACGCTAGTAGTGCGCCCAACATCTTGGAAGAGGGTCAGTAGGAAACCGCTAAGGCTCTATCTCAGGTATTCATGCCCCATATTACTCAGGGCTCAGAGCACTAGTTGCCAGGGGGTTCCGACCCCAGCCTGCTGAATCAGGGGTCAAATCGGCCACATTTGGGTGGTCTGGGGGCATGCGGTGTGGGCTCAAGCGTTGGAGCTCACAGAGACAACATCCAGCTCAGTTGTCGGCTAGCCACGCCACCCCCCCTCCCTGTGGGATGTATTTAAAACAACATTAATACATGCATCTATCTTCAAATGATCAGTTTAGATACAGACATTTCCCTAGGAGCATGACCTTGAACAAGGAACAAGTTACTTACCTGTAACTGTTGTTCTCCAGCATGGGTCTGGCATGGATTCACATGCTCATGAATATTCCCCGTCGTCAGGCTGGGAATCCTCGGTAAAGAAAAATCAGTATCAGTTTCGTTTCTGATCTGTCTTTCGTAGTAGTAACCAATCACTGATCTCTGCGTCATACTGACCACAGCCAATGACTGCCATCTCCCTAAGCCCCGCCTCTGGCAGCCATCTTCAGATTTGGTAGCACGTGAAGAGGCAGTATGACCAAGTGAAGAGCCGCAGAGGGGTAGGCGGGAGGGTTCGCATGTGAATCCATGCCAGACCCATGCTGGAGAACAACAGTTACAGGTAAGTAACTTGTTCCTTCTCCAGCATGGGGTCTGGCATGGATTCACATGCTCATGAATAAAAGAATACATAGCAGTACACACATGCACAACCACGGGAGGTGGCAAAGGCTCAACATTAAGCATTACATCAAAACTCAACATTAAGCAATTCTTACCTCCTCACCAGGCTCACCTTAGGCGAACAGGTTGCGCAGCACTGCTTGGCCGACCCTGGACTCCTCCCTGGAATCCCGATCGACGCAGTAGAATTTCGTGAAGGTGTGCGTCGACCTCCACGTAGCAGCCCTGCAGATGTCCAGCAAGGGCACACCAGATAGGAACGCCGTGGTAGCTGCGATCGCTCTGGTGGAATGGGCTCTCGGACGGCCCGACAGCGGTCGGTTTGCCAACCGATGGCAGTACATGATACAGCCGGAGAGCCATCTGGAAATGGAAGCCTTCGAGAGAGCCTTCCCCTGATTGACAGGTCCAAAGTTCACAAAAAGTTGTGACGTCTACCGAAAACAGTTTGTGCGGTCCACGTAGAACTTCAGCACTCTAGCCACATCCAGCGAGTGCAAAGTCCTTTCAGCCAGCGACGAAGGCGACGGGAAGAAAACAGGCAACAGCAAGGGTTCGTTGAGGTGGAAGTCAGACGGCACCTTGGGCATGAAGGAGGGGTGCGTCCTGAGCACTACCCTCGTGTCGTGAAAAGTCAAGTAAGGGGGCTTGCAGGAAAGGGCCTGGATCTCTCCCACCCATCGTGCGGAGGTGATGGCCACAAGAAACGCTGTTTTCCACGACAAGAAATTCAACGGAGCCGAGTGCAGAGGCTCAAACGGAGGTCCCATGAGCTTGGTCAGCACCACGTTGAGCTCCCACGCCGGGAACGATCTGAACAGTCCCTTCATGAATTCTTTCACCAGACGACGAGACCACAAAGACGATGGTCCCGTGGTTCTGGTGTATCGGGAGATCGCAGCAAGATGAATCTTGATGGAAGAGTGCGCCAGTCCAGCCTTGGCCAGCGTCAGCAGGTACGCCAGTACTTGGGGAGCCGTAATCCGTAGAGGCTTAATCTTCTGTGCATGGCACCAGACAGAGAACCTCTTCCATTTGTGTCCGTAGCATTTAAGAGTTGAGGACGCCCTGGCCTTTGCAAGAACCTCTCTGCAGTCGGCCGGTATGTCGTAACCTCCCAACTCTAACGCTGCAGGAGCCAGGCCTGCAAGTTCAGCGACTTCGGGTCGTGATGGAGGATGGCGCCTCCTTCCCTGGAGAGAAGATCCGCGTCCACTGGCAGTTTGATTGACGGGGACGCTGACAAGTCCAGAAGGTCCGGGAACCAGATCTGCCTCGGCCACGCAGGTGCGACGAGGATCATCCTGCACCGTGACCTCTTGAGCTGGTTGATGAGCCTGATCAGCAGCGGCAATGGAGGGAACGCATATAGTAACAGGCCCTCCCAGGGGAACAAGAAAGCATCGCCCCTGCTCCTCGGCTGGGGAAACCTGCTGGCGAACCTCCGGCACTTGGAGTTCGTCGCCGTCGTGAACAGGTCGATCTGGGGTGTGCCCCACCGTCGGAAGAGGCGGTCCACTAGATCCTGTCGTAGTTCCCACTCGTGGCACGAGCGCAGCTCTCTGCTGAGCGAGTCGGTGATGGTGTTTTTTATTCCTGCCAGATGAAATGGCACCAGAAACATCCCTTGGGCGACGGCCCAATGCCACAGATCCTGTGCCTTCTTGGACAGGGCTGGGGATCTGGTACCACCCTGCTTCCTGATGTAGTACATGGTGGTATGGTGGTGGTGTTGTCGGTGAAGATCCTCACCACCTTGCCCTTGAGGGACGGAAGAAAGGACCTGAGGGCCCAAAACACTGCACGGAGTTCCAGGATGTTGATATGTAGGGACCTCTCCACCGGCAGCCAAAGACCCCTCGCGTGCAGGTTTTCGGTGTGCGCTCCCCACCCCTCCAGGGAGGCATCCGTGGTCACTGTCTTCTGGTGGCCCGGGGTCTGGAAGTCCATGCCCGCCGTCAGATGCGCACGGGTGCCCCACCACCGGATCGCCCGTCGGAAACTCTCGTCGAGTGTGATCCTCTCCTCGAAGCTGCCCGTCGTCTGGATCCAGTGCGCGTCCAGGAACTCCTGCAACAGGCGCATCCGGAGCCTGCACAGGCGGATGAGATAAATGCAAGAAGACATCATTCCGAGGAGGGACTTGATGGACCTCACCCTGGCCGCGTCCGCAACCAGCATCCGCTGCACCTTGCCCAAGATGGCCCTCGTCCTTTCTTCCGACGGAGAGGCCAGAAGCGACACTGTGTCGAGCTTCGCTCCCAGAAACAGTGCGTCTTGCGCGGGCACCAGGTGGGACTTTGCGTAGTTTATGGAGAATCCCAGGTCCGTGAGTAGTTGGACGGTCCTTGCCGTGTGCTCCACGGCGAGCTCCTTCGTCTTTGCTCGGATGAGCCAGTCGTCCAGGTAGGGGTAGACGTGGATCCCCTCTAGGCGCAGCCGCGCCGCCACCGGTGCGAGGCACTTGGTGAACACCCTGGGTGCCGACCTCAATCCGAAGGGAAGGGCTCTGAACTGGTACTGACGCCCTTGGACCACGAATCTGAGAAACTTTCGGTGTCCCTTTAGGATGGGGATATGGAAGTAGGCATCCTCCAAATCCAACGACGACAGGAAATCGCCCTCCTCCAGTTGACCCAGGACGTGTTGGAGGGTGACCATCCGGAACTTCTGTGCCTTGATGAATTTGTTCAGTCGTCGTAGGTCCAGGATGGGACGCCATCCTCCCGTCTTCTTCTTCACGAGGAAGTATCTTGAGTAAACTCCGGAGCCCCGAAGCCTCTTTGGGACGAGCTCGATGGCGCCCTTCCTGAGCATCGCCCTTACCTCCAAGAGAAGTTGAGGGACGTGATGTTCCTTCCTGACCACAGGGGGGACGCGCGGGCACCTCTTTAGAAACTCGAGCGCGTGACCCTGAGCCAGGGCGTCCAGCACCCAACGGTCGGTGGAGATGGACTCCCACACGCTGATGAAGCTCGCCAGCCGGCCTCCCACCGGGGTGCTTCGGTTGGGGCCCCGACCCCTCGGCCGGTTCAGTCCTGCTTCGACGAGGCTTTGCCGCCTTGTCCTCCTTGGCGACGACGGCGGGGTCCGCCCGACTTGCCTCGTCCCCTGTAGGCTTCCTGTGACGACGAATGGGCCGCTTGACGACAGGTGGAAAATCCACCGCTGGAACCTTTGGAGGCACCCTGTTTGCCTCTGCCGCTCCGAAAGGGCGGCCGTCGTTGCTGGAGAACACCAAGAGCCCGGGCCTTGATGGCTTGTAGGGAATCGTCCACTGTTTTCCCAAACAGGTTGCTCCCGTCAAACGGCATGTCCAAGACTCTGGTCTGCACGTCCTGACGGAAGTCAGTAGCCTTGAGCCATCCACGCCGCCTAAGGCACATGCCGTTGCCCAACTGGCGAAATCCAGTGTCAGCGATGTCCGTCGCTATTGTAATGGCGTGGTCCGATGCCACTTCTCCTTCCTGCAAGATCTCTAGGGCCTCCGCCCTCTTGTCGTCTGGTAGGAAGTCCAGCAGGGGGGCGAGTTTGTACCACAACTCCCTGTCGTAGCGGGCTACGATTGCCAAGGCGTTGGCAGCCTTAATCGTCGTCGCTGCCGATGAGATGACTCTGCGTCCCATCGTGTCCAATTTCTTTCCCTCGCCATCCGGCGGGGAGGTTGACGTAGAGGCCGCGCCCCCCCCGCTTTCTTCCTGCCCGCCGCGGAGACGACCGAGTCCGGGGTCGGCGGCACAAGGGGGCCGCGTCCGGGACCCGGTACTTCTTCTTGTACCGATCCCTTCTAGCCGGCGTTGTGGATGGGTTCTTGAGGAGGGAGAGACCCTCATCCCAGATATCGTCCAGTAGAGGTACAGCGAGGACCGTCTTCCTCTTGGTCTCGCGCCGTTGATAAAAGAAACCTTCCTTCTTCTTCTCTTCCAGGCAGAGCTGGAAAAGCTTGGATGCCCTGGCGATCATGGCGTGAAACGATCCAATCTCGTCGGGCGGGGAAGCCCGGGTGGGAGGTGACGACGGGAGATCCTCGTCGTAAACCTTGTCGTCTGTACCCGTCGCGGCCGTGTCAGTCCCCGTATCATCCCCACGTGTCGTGGACGGGGAGGAGGGCTGAGCAGGGCGCGATGGTTGAAAAGGAGGTGGAGGATGAATCCTTCTTCTCTTAAGAGGAGGGCTCCCAGAAGGGCCTGGCTCTGGGTCCCCCGTCGGGAGCGGTTCCTCCGTTGGTGGTAACGGCAGTCTCGTCCTTATCTCCGAGCATAAGGACTGTATAGCCAACAAAATGGCCGCCGAGTTGTCTTGCGGCACTGGTTGAGGGGGTTCTGACGGGCGATCAGGAGCCCCGTCGGCACCCTCGACGTTCTCGTCGTCTTCCATGTCGGGGTCCCTCCCGACAGGATGGTCTTCTTCCACGCCAGCGCCGTGGCCTAAGACTTCGATCAGCTCCTCCTCAGAGGTTGAGGCCGAATCCACGATGACCTCCTGCCCCCCCCTTTTTCTTCTCCGTCGGAGGTTTCATGGGGGTCCTGTCGATGGGCATGAAAGAGGACTCCCTCCGCGGTGGCAGGGAGATTCTGGGCCCCGAGGTCGCCACCACTGGTGTAGCCTCCACAGGCTGAGCCAGGGCCGTCGCGACTCTCTCGATAGAGGCCTTTGCCGGATGGATCAAGGCTTTCACCACCTTAGGTGCGCTCACCGCCTTCTCCTTGGGGCGAGGGTCGCCACCTCGCTCCCCCTCTGATGGGGCCTTCGAGCACGGCCGGGGTGTCTCCAGGAGCTTCGCCGGGTGCTCAGCCTTCCTCTTACCCGAGCCAGAGCGTTGGCTCGTGGTTGATGGCGCCGGGGAGGATGCGCCCTGCCTGGCGCCTGTAGAGCCCGACCGTTCGGCGCTCCCGGTGCCAGCGGACTTGCGGTGCTTGGCCTTCTGTTGGACCCCCGTCGCCGGGGCGCCCTCAAAGGTCTTAGAAGACCGCTCGGACTTCTTCTTCTCGCCCGACGGGCTCTTTCCTTCCAGCCAGTTGGCGAGACGCTGATGGTGGTCCTTCATGGTCCGCTCCGACATATTGCCGCAAAACGCACAGTCCTTCTCCACGTGCGTCTTGTCTTCATGCAGGCAGTAAAGGCAAAGGGAGTGTTCGTCCTCCTTAAAGACATTCTGAAGCTGGCATCCAGGGCAGACCCTGAACAGCTTTCCGGGCGTCGAGCTTCCCTTCTCCTGGGCCATGCTGGAGAAGGGCCTGAGAAACTTCTGGAGTCCTCCAAAAGCGTGGCTCGACGAAATCTTCACCCTTGAGGGGCGTAGAAGAATCCGACATGGGTCCCTGTTGATCGGATAAAGAAACGGTGGAGCTTGAGGCTCTTTTGACCGAAAAAGAGAACATTTTCCTAAGAAAAAGCGCGAAAAAAGCACTAACGCTCGAGAGCAATAACACGAGGATCCCAAAACTTGAACGTGCAGTAAAAATCTGAAGATGGCTGCCAGAGGCGGGGCTTAGGGAGATGGCAGTCATTGGTTGTGGTCAGTATGACGCAGAGATCAGTGATTGGTTACTACTATGAAAGACAGATCAGAAATGAAACTGATACTGATTTTTCTTTACCGAGGATTCCCAGCCTGACGACGGGGAATATTCATGAGCATGTGAATCCATGCCAGACCCCATGCTGGAGAACACATATTTCTGTGTCCATCTTATTTGTCCCACAAAGGAAGTGACTCGGTACCCACTAAGGATGAAGTCTATGCAACCTCTTCACAACCTTAGAATGTGTGGTGGAGGAGGACATTCAGGTAATTGAATGGGCTGAATAATTTGGAACTTGGATTACACTTTTGGCAAAAATGGCTGTACCCTGAGCAGAAGTTGGTCCATAAAAATAGTCTTCACTTTTACTTCATACAATTTATAACACGCACGCGTAGACCCATAGGCTTAAGGGCGCAAGACAAGATGACAACAAAAATCATAAAAGACCTCTGACCAAGTGCGTAGAGGGAAAGGAAAAAAGTGCTGAAGAATTAAAGCCTAAGCGAACAGCAAGGTCTTCAGTTTCTTTTTGAATACCTCTGTCGACTCAATGGGCCTTATTACAGGTTGGGCGGTCCGGAATTAACAGTGACAGTAAACCTGCGGTCACTGTTAATTCTAGACCGCCGGATCCCAAGTCCTGCAGGCGGGAGGTGATGTTCCCGCCAGGTCTGACCTGGCGAGTTCAACACCACCCGCCTGCAGGTGGACGTGGAAACACCAGCACCATCACGAGATGGTGCCGGTGTTTCCACTTCCCCATTCCATTCCCATTGAGTCCTATGGGACTCAATGGGAATGGGGACTTACCGAATTCCGCCTCCGGAATTCCCGGGACATCAAGGTCGTAATGCCCTGGTATTTCTGGGAGTCATGGAGGCAGAATGGTAATACGAGTCCAGCGGTAACCAGGCGGTTTTACCGCCTTGGTTACCGCCAGACTCGTAATGAGGCCCAATACCTCTTAAGTCCAGCGGTAAGTCATTCCAGGCCCTAGGGGCGATAGCGTAAAGGGCTCCCTTAGAGGCCTTCTCGGTCTTACACCTTGGGATCATAAGAAGATCCTGATGGCTGGACCTCAAAGTTCTACCATGAATTTTGTTCAACAGTAGGGCTTGGAGATACACAGGCATCTTTCCTTGTCTACACTTCTGTGTAATAACCAGCAATCGAAACCGAAGCCAATGGAGCATACGCCTTGCAGCAGAGACATGAGCTCTATGAGAAAGACCCAGAGCCACCCTAACAGCTCCATTTTGTATAACCTGAGTCTTCTGCAGATCATTTTATTAATTCCCAGTAATAGGCTGGAGCAGTAATCAATGTTCGCTCCAACTATCGCTGTTGCGATAGTCTCTGTATTATCCTGTCAGATAAGAGGTCTAAGATGAGCCAATAATTTAATATAGTAGGCACAAGAAGAGACCACACTGCAGACATGAGACTTCATGCTAAGGTGCTGGTCCAAGATAACCCCCAATGTTTTTACTTTTTTAAGACGGATAACCTTAACTGTTCCAATGTAAAAGCACTCACATGCAGGACCCAATCTCAGAATCTTATTAGGGGAGCCAACCACCAGCAGCTGTTTTTTCTTTATTCAGGGCCAGTTTGTTCTGCACCATCCAAGTCTCGATCAATAGATATATTTTATTGATCAAAGCTTCATCCGATTCATGATTACCCAACAAGGGGATGATACACTGCGTATCGTCTGCATAAATAGTGAAAACCACCCCCTTGTGGGCTAGCATGGCAAAGAATGGCACTGTAAAAAGTTTATACAAACATGGCGAGATACAGGAGACCTGAGGAACTCCAATATTAATGTCAATTGAAGAGGCTTCTGCTTTTTGAGAAAAAACACTACTTTCTCGATTGCTAAGAAAAGACAACATCCACTGGATAGCTAAAGGAGAAAAGTTTGCAACCTCCCCCAACCTGGTGGCCAATTTGTGATGGTCCACCAGGTTGAAGGCTGCTGAGAGGTCCAATAACATTAACACAGAGGCTTCATTATTGTCCAGGTTGGTTGTAAGCCTGGATTTTAATTCTAGTAGGGCCGTCTCCGTACAATATCCAACCCGAAAGCCAGACTGATGATCATTCAGAATAGGATATTCTTTCAGATGTTCCGCCACCTGATCTAGAATTTTCAGGAGAAACAGTGCATTTGTAATAGGTCTAACATTATTTGGTATGTCAGTAGATAATCTAGGCTTTTTTTTTTAGTACAGTTGTGACCCAAGGCTTTTTCAGAACTTGAGGCACCACCCCCTTCTACACGGTCCATCAGCAGACTGTGACCCGTTTTCTCATCAGGCTAATCTAACAGCCTTCAAAAGTACAAGAACTTTGGTAGTGTCGTTTCTAATGGATACACATATTGATGCTAAATCTCTTGAAACATACTACCAGGTATGGACTGTTCCAGAAACCTTTCATTGCCACCAATGGGCACTGCACTGCTCCGAACTAACTTTGATCAGCATCCATAGCAGATTTACGCTCCGAAAGTGACACCAGTCGTACATATACAGATTCCTAATTTCTTGAAAGACGCCCATAGCCATGCAAAAAAGATAGATGGAAGATTGGGTGGTAGCCACCTACAACAAGTTCTGCAGGATGAAACGCCCTCCTTGCTCACTTCTTCGTCAGCAAGAGAATCAAGACAATAACATTTCAAAAAGTAGTGTAAAGAGGCCCATGACCCCTTGTTTAGTGTGCTCTACTTCCACCAGGGACCTGTTTCTGAGCCAGCTGAGAATAAGTCTCAATGCAAGAGATTATCCATGATTGCCTAAAGACAGACTTCCAATTTCAAGATTACAAATGCCTACAAATCAATGACCATCCTAATGAAATGTCTTTGTCATATGCACATAGAAACTCAAACCTTGTTTAGGACCAAGCCTTTGAAACCTCTCCTCTGTGTGTCTTTCTGTTGCAAATTAAATTCTGAGATTACCTTAGGCAAGATCACCTTTTGCTTAGGCAAAAAGTAACGGATGTGACAAATACACAATGGAAGCTCAGACAAACTCCTTGTGTGTGCTGTTAGAAAAGCGACTCTTAGGAACAACACACAGGACAAGTTTATAAACACTGAAAAGGAGGTGACATCAGAAAAGTGAGTACCAAACTAAGATCCTTCTCTGGAATCAGAAAGGAAATTAATTCACCAAGTTGGATCTTTACGCAGCAATCAAAACCCTAAAACACAGAAGACTCATCGGTTGCCAGGGTGTCAGGCCTTGCTCTGAGGTGGTTGTGATGAACCTGGCAATGTCATCACTGCTTCCACGGGGAAAACCTCCCCATATGTGGCCAGGGTGAGGCAGAGGCTCTCCGATCCGAACCCTGGGGTGGATATTTGGGGGAGGATCATGAGGGGAGATGACCCTCATGGAAGTAAGGATGACTTGCCAGATGAGATGTGGTACTCACCTTACCCAGATGAAAAGAACAACATAGGTCTAACACCCTTCCCCTCTAAATTCTGTGGTAATATCAGGACAGGATGTCTTTATGAAGATCATACATTCCCAGTAATTCCTTAATGCTACATGACATACTGTGAAGTCAAACAAGAATCTTTATTCATAAACAACAATAAAATCCCTTTCTCTCCTTGTTTAAGATCGACTAAGAATACTGGGATGAAGAAGAGTAAGAGCCGAGTAGTGAAGAGCGCTCATCAGAACCAGAGAGCACGGTATAGTGTTTCCCCATTACCCAATTGATAGAAATCCATTCAAAAGGCCAGCGGGAAAAGAAGTTGAGACTTCCTTCTGGTATGAGATTGGAATCTGGAGAATGGCTTGCAAAGCGAGGCAGCGACAGCAAGAGAGAAAGACGCTGGCTGGAGAACGCTACTCCTCTTGGTGCTGGTCCTAGGGTTGGTCCGAGGTCCGTGGAGTCAACCTGCTCAGCAACAAGGAAGAAGGGAGCTGACTTCAGGCAAGAGGACGCCAGAAGTAGACGAAAGACTACAGGGTGTTTGCATGTAGTGGAAGGCTGCCTCCACACCACGTAGGCCCGGAAAGACATGTAACAGATGAGCGGGAGCTGCAAGAGGCAGAGAACGGGAGAAGCAGAGGCGGCGAGAGGAAGCGACACGCTGAAGGACCACCAAAGGCTTGCGGTGGGAGAACCAACATATGCCAGCCAGAGCCGGTGGGTCCACCCAAGGGAAGCAGCAACACCGGGCGTATTGGCAACCCTGACAAAACCGAATAAACGTGAATAAAGCATATGAGAGAGAACAATAAAGTGAACATTTCTTAAAAAGGTAGAACAGTATAAGAGACTGTCAAATTTGTGAGTGTACTGTGAGAAACCTGAAGGTGTCTCCCTGACTAGTCCCCGGGGATGTGTCATCCACGTGGCCAGGACACGGCCATCACTATTGGATCCAGTTCCTGGGGGTGGACTAGTGCGGGAGGATCACCTGGATGGGGGTCCTTGGGAGTGGAATTGGGACACCATTGGGTGAGAGGTGGTACCCTCTTCTTATGACACAGTTTCCCCATTCTATCTCGTAGGATATTCAGAAGCTCTCCTCACCCCCTTTTCTGACACAAACACTTTCTTGCACCACGAAAGACAACAGACTAATACCAAAGCCGTTTACCTGACATATCCCAAAACAAGGGTCAGGCAAAGTCAGGCAATTGATAATAACCACACATACCTGACGGCCCTTTCCCTTCCCTACAGGGATAAAAGGTGGAGCACAAGAGCATACTACGAGCAAGGCAGACCGCACAACGACACAGCTATTCCAGGACCGGAGTTCAAGAAGAGATGAAAGATGGCGAGAACTGAAAGGACGGCCAGGAGAGAGAAGCCGTTGCCCTTTTCAACTACAGCACACTTCAAAAGCCGAAGTGTGCTGTAACAGATGTCAGCGGTGCACAGAGCCCTCCTACGCTGATAATCAAGGCAGGGAGAGACGCCTGCTACAGTGGTACAGTCATTGACTCCAAAGACAAGAAAAGCCAAGTGGTTCATCACAGCCGGTGAGTCGCAGGGAGAACCAATAACAAAAACCGACTGTGTTGATCAAAGGCTGCTATTCGCACAATAAGGTGAATCAAAGAACTGTTGAAAGTGCAGGGGAAAGACCAGCAATAGAGTGGTCCGGCACCACGTGGGTGTTCACTCGCAAGACTCTGGCTGATCCCCCTTTTGTGTTTGATGAAACTACCGATACCAGAAGGCCCTAGAAGAGCCTCACAGAGATGGTCAAAGTTGTCAGACAAGGGTCGAGTAAAACCTCCTGTACAGTCGAAAGTCTTTGACCTGTGATCAAAAGGAAATCCCGTTTTGTAAGAAAGCAGAGGGAATTGTATAAACTGGCAATCGTGAACCGACTGAGGGAGGCCAGCAAAACGGGATGAAGCATGATAACCCCACTAAGAGTGTGTTGACAAAAGTGAACCTGACTGAGGGATGTCCACAGTGGAATGTTTAAAAAGACATTGGGCCTCATTACGGGTCTGGCGGTAAACCTGCTGGTGCTACCGGCGGGTTGCCGCCGGACCCGTGATAATTTACCGGTGCGTGACTTCCCGGTCCCACCGGGCTATTGCAAGTCTGGCGGCCAGTAAGTCAGGCGCTGGTACATTTGTAAATCCACATTCTAATAGAGCCCTATGGGACTCTATGGGTGTGAGGACACGGGAGCACCGGTGCCATTAGCAATGGTGTCGGTGCTCCTATGACAAGCCTGCCTACTGTGGCCGCTGCGCCCGCCAGGTCAGACCTGTCTGGCACAGCGGCTCTGGCAGGCAGACTTGTACTTTGCCGGTCCGGAAACAAGGGTGCCGGGGATCTTACCGGCACCCTTGTGTCCTGACCGGCAAACATGTGATGAGGCCCATTGAGATTTGTGAATGCAACAGATTACATATTTTGAATAAAAGCTGTAGTGAACTCGACTGAGGGAGGCTAACATTTGAGAAGGGTCTGAGCCCTGAAGAGGGGGATCCTGGGGTGCAAATGCATCACCCAACGTACATGTTGAAAGGAACTTTGTGCTTTGTGATTCTGAACCCATCGTATCCTCGGAGGCAAGAGACTTTTCGTAGAAAAGAGACTTAACAACTGAAGGTCCCGATCCCAGTGAAAGGAACTGTAGCCTCGTGCTGAGGACGCCCAAGAGTGTGCTGTGCTCAGGAGTCCTGCCTTCTCCCGTGCTAAAAATGTGGGGAAGGGAGACCCCCCCCACCTACCACATCCTGACTTATTATTTATGAACGCTTCTCTCTTTTCTCATGAATACATCCCACACTCTTTTTTTGTGCTTAGCAGTAAGGATTGGCAATAGTTTTGTTTTTAGTATAGGCCCTTTTATTTGACAGGACGCCAGCAGGACTGCTTTCTTATTATTTGATGGTCACCGCTTGATCCCATCTTAGATTTAGGTTTAGGTTTAGATTAGGCATTTTTCCAAACCATTTATACAGTTTAATAAACACCCTTGAACTGTGATCATTTGTGTCTGTCTTTACTGTTGCCACCATGAGATCCTTATAGTGTGCAGTACACATATAAGAAAATCCCTGGCAGGTTAGTTTTCCAGGCAGATTCAAGACAGAACAGAATACAAATAAAGAACTATCATATTTCTAAGTGTGTGCAGTGCACATATAAGGAAAGCCCTTGTAGTAGAGTATACCAGACAGACTCAAGTCACAAACATATACCTATGAGAAAAGCCTTGTCAGGAGAATATACCAGGCAAATTAAAGCTGCAAGAGCATATATATAAAGAAAAGCCCTGGCAGGAGGGTATAACAGGCAGATAAAAGATGCAAGAATATACATAGGAGAAAAGCCCTGGCAGGAGTATATACCAGGCAAAGCCCTGGCAGGAGAGTATACCAGGCAAATGCAAGTTGCAAGTGTGTTCATATAAGAAAAGCCCTGGCAGGAGAGTATACCAGGCAGATGCAAGTTGGAAGCGTGTTCATGTGAGAAAGCCCTGGCAGGAAAGCAAACCAGGCGTGGTCCAGTTAAACAGTGCGTTATATACATTACCTAAGTAAGTCCTGATAAGGATACATCAGGATTAGCAAAAGGCTGTGGAAACATATTAAAGAGGAGAGAAAACCTGGAAGAAGAGTACACCAAGTATCCTAAAAAGATACAGACTAACAGCCAAGTTGTTTTGTTAACCAGTTGTGTTGTTGATCAAGAGAAATGTAAGAAACTTTCTTTAAAGTATAAAACAGAGTGAAAAGAAATCCAGGGGAAAGGAACTGCCCTCTGGAACAAGGAACTCTATACTTGTATAACATTTTCTGTTGGAGATACGCATTTCCTTTTTTAACATTTGCACACTACTAAAAGCCAAAGACATTTTCCCTTTTCACTTTAGGGTTGATTTTTAGAATGTGAGGGCCCAAATAGTACTTTGGACACAGGAAGTTTTGCTTTTGACATTTTGATATTTAACAGACACTTAGTTTTGGTTTTAGGCAGGGAACCACCTCTTAAGAGCAGGGACAGAGAGCCATTTCACAACTCCCTTTTATTTCAATAAAAGTCTTTCACCAAAACCATGAAGGCATATCCCTTTATTGGACATTTGTTCCCCGTGAACTTGCTTCCTGCTGCTGCCGCTACTGCTGCTGGTTGGGATACCAGCTGTTTTCCTTCAGTGGCCAGTGTCCATCATCTCACGGCCTCACGCTCGCTTCCTGGAGGAGGCAGAGCGTCATCACGATCACGTGACATGTCACGTGATTTAGTTGCCGGCACAAAAAGGAGCACAGACCACCCTTGCGGCGTTAAGCCCGTCAGGTGTAAAGGCCGCTGAATGTTGTGTGGCTGATAGGGGCAGACCCTTGTGGTGTGCCCGGAGCACCCGACCAGGAGATTGAGTTTCCCTCTCTCCTGTTGCAAATAGAGAGGAGCTGCACGACGATGGGACGCCTGAAAAGTGACATCTCAGATCCAGGGGCGGAAGAGAGGGTGAAAACCTGACAACAGGTAAGGCAGCGGGTTGCTTCCTATCCGGTTCCTGCTAGGGGACAATCACCAACTACGGGAGGCCTCAATAAAGGCATGTTGCCTTGGAGACAAAGCCGACTGGCTTTCCCGAAAAAAATAGTCCCGGAGCAGGACCAGTACCTGGCGACTGAAATGGCCAGGGAAGACCCCGCATCGACGGCCGTGACACCTGAAGACGGAGATCTTGACCAAATTACTAGCAAGGTCAGAATCGCCCAAGATCAGACCCCTCCTGGAGTGGCAAAGGGCCAGGCAGGGGCAACGCAGTTAACCCTGCCAAACGAACAGGGTGACAAGAAAAGCCCCCAGAGGTCTCCGGAGACTGATGAGGCCACGAATGAGCCCATCCATTCAGAGACGCTCAGCGGGGAAGACTTTGTTGAGGAACTGCCCGACATAATCGAGGAGAATCTGACTATTGAACAATCAGAGTGGGAGGCTCCACTAGAGAAGGTGCTGGGAGTCGGGAAAGGGGTCGAAACGCCTGACCCAATCACAGCAGAGGAGGGGGTCGACCAAAAAGATGCATCAGGAGCCTGTCCCAAAGCAGGGAGGCAGTAACCCCTCGGGATAAAACACCAACTCGGAAGGGGGCGACCACAGTACCCTCTATTACTGAGAAAGAGATGCCCCAGAAAAAATTGACCACCCAGTGCATACTACCCAGCTGGGGGGAACCCCCACGACCAAATGAGGGGCATAGAATGTTCGACGCAAACATTTTGAATGTCTCGGACCTGAGTCCGGGTGATCACAGGGAACAGGGGAATGGCCCTTTGCCGACCCTCCTTCCCCAAAGTGGTTACAACGGCACGACCCAGGATACGCTTAGTAACTCAAACCTCGCTGCTAAATTAATCCTGGACATCTCAAACATTACTGATAAAATAGTAAGGGAGAAAAGGAGGAGTCTATCATTCATCAAGGATAAACTGGCAGCGCTTGATGATGAGGTGGACCTGACAGACTAACTGGATGCAAATATCTCACAAAGAGGGGGAAATTTACAGCAAAATGCAGGTCCCAGACAAACGGATTACAGAAGTAAAGCTCTGCAGGGGCCGTTGAAAATGACACAGCCTATGAGTATCGATGACATTTCTATGGAAAAAATAAGCGATCTATTCTGCAAGGGAAAAAAAGACGACATGGCGCATATTCAGAATGTGATGATGGCATCCTTAAACATCACACTTGCCCCCTTCTTGAAGCTTTATGAGTCCATGAACGAAAACTTGCAGTTACTACACACCTTAGCATTAAAAACTGAGGAAGGAATGGGGGAAAGTGTAAGCTTCACGAAGCAACTGGATATGAGACTGCAAAAAGAATCTGACTTGTCACATCAGTGGCAAAATCGCCTCTGTGACCTGGCGCGCCAGGAATCCAACGATAAGCAACTTTTGATGGAAGCCATACTTGAGGATCATAAGTGGATAAGGAAGCAAAATCAGCAGTCCTCTCTGAAAACAGATCCCAAACGAAACTCTGAAAGGGATCAGGACCCGGAAGTGTCGAGGGAGAAAAACCCTGAAGTGATCAAGGCAAAGGAAAAAACAGGCGGTCCCCTAAGACTAGGGAAGGGCTTAAAGACAACTAGACCCAATAATTCAGACTGCCTGTTGATAATAGACGACGAGGAAAAGAAATCAACGTATGCGATCTTCAAAGAACCTTTGCATCAAGTGGAAAAAAGGAGCGTTTGTCCAGAAGATTCTTCCAAAGAAAAGAAAGGAATAAGTCAAAAGAAAGAAAAAAATCAAGCTCAAAAGCGCAAAGCAAATGGATCCAGAGCATTCTTGAGGAACATCAAATTGCCTATTGAGGAGGGGGAGGAGCCCTTACCTAAGAAGCCAAGGAGAGAACACAGCTTGTCAGGGCCATCAAAGGGGAAACCAGCGAGCAAACAGAATGAAAATGATTCTGATACAAGTGTCTGCTTGAGCGACCTCATAGAAACAGCTGAAGAACTCAAAGAGGATGAGCTGTGGGACAACATCAGCTTATCTGAATGGCAAGAAATAGACAACCATTTAGACTCTGGCCCGATGGAGAAAAAAAATGAGAAAACCCGAAGACCAAAGGAAAGAGAAACCAAACGAAAAAGTAACAAACTATGAAGTGGACAACCAAAGATCTAAAGGTACCAACCGTCTGAAAGAGGAGCATCAAAATAGTAAGCCAGCAAGGAGATGAAAGGGAGACTGGGGGTAAGCATGGTCAATTTCATACATTGAGACTGGAACGGATGTGGAGTGATAGAAAACGGATAGTGCTGAACAGGGCGAGGGTGATGGCACTATTTAAAGACCTACCATCAGCCTTGAGAATCCATAGTGACGATGTGGCAATAGTCGAGTTTATCGATGAAAAAAAGCCGGACGTGGTCCTACTACATCTGAGGACAAGCAAATTGAAAGAAAGTCTGTGGGGGGTAAGGTACAACCTTGAGTCCTGGGGATACAGACTCGATGACCCAGGAAGAAAAAGTGATCAACGAGAGGTAAAGACCGTCAGACCTCCTACAGTGAGGGTGGAAAAAATAACGAAAACCTTTGGAAGGAAAGCCACGAACACAAGGCAGGAAGGAGGGTCAAAACAAAAGTCAAGTGCCAGACAACACCAGGAGGCTACAAGGGATCGTTGCTCAGATTTAACGAGCAATATAAATAACTACCGAAAGGCCACAGAGGATCAATTAACAAAACTGAGATATACAATTGATAATTCAAACCAGAGGGGAAAAAGGGACTGGAATAGGTACTCAGAGACTGAAAGAGGTGGAAACAAGAAGCAACCCTGCCACCATACCAGAAAAAAGAGACAATAGATTAATTGCAGTGGAAAAGGGATTAAACCTCTATTGGCATCATGGAACACACAGGGTTTTGGACATCTTTACTCGAGGGAGAGTAATTTCCTAGTGAAATATGAATTAATTTGCATACAAGAGAGCTGGATCAGAAGAACTCCGGTGTGTGAAGGCTATCAAGTCTACATAAACCCGGCACTGAAAGGACCCTTAGGAAGACCTCGGGCAGGACTGGTAACCCTAGTGAAGGAGCATTGTCAATTGCAAGTACCAGAGCACCAAACCCCGAACCCGTTCCTACAGATACTCAAAGTGGTGAAAAACAGAGGTAGAAATGAAAGGAGACTCCTTCTAATAAACACATATTGGAACCCCTCAGAAATAGCCAGGAGTAAATATCTAATGGAGTTAATGAGGGCTATCGGTGCAGCAATGTTAGAGGATGAGGGCCAATTGATTATTTTATGTGGGGACCTAAATATTAAACTGCTGGATAAAAAGGGACTGTTGAAAAGAAGACCGACTCTGCCGCCTAATGAAAAACTCTGGCTCGCAGAAATGGACACCAGGGAGATGTCCATGTTGAACGGTCGAACAGTAGGGGACCTCCCAGGATCAAACACCTGGACAGTGAACTCGAGGGCGGCTTGCCTTGACTACTGTTTCGTTGCCAGAAACATCTTACCCTGGATAAACTCCTTCAAAGTAGTCCATCAGATGGTTAGTGACCATGCTCTGCTTGAAATTGAACTTCTCTGGAAGACGGAAGAGCCTAAGTACCGAAACTTTCCTGAATTGGTGTTATCGGGCGGACACACAAGGCTAAAAATCAAAGCGAGCTCTATTCCCCTACTAGTAGAGCAACTGAAACACAACGTCGAAGAAAACCAAGACACTGTGGACTATGGTTGCCTTTTGAAAGAATTTGAGATTAAGATCGGCCCTAACAAAAAACAAGAGGTGATAAGGAAACATGCATACAACAAAATTTTGGTGGTGAAAGGTAGGGAAGACCGTACAGAATTGAGGCGTCTGTGGAAAAGCTCCCTCATTAATAAAGAGGAACTCATAAGACTCTGCAAACAGGCCTATAAAAACTGCCTAAAATCCACCAGGATGTGGAGAGCACAATTAGATGCTGAAAAAATGATGGCAGCAATAACCACGTCTAACTCAAGGTCCTTATGGGAGATAATCAATAAAGGGGGAGAAGTCCAGACTGCATTGACATCTAGTAATGTGTCAAAGGAGGATTGGGTGAAGTTCTATACAGATATCTTTCAGGAAAAAGACCCGATTAAGACCGAGCAAAGATCAGGAAATGTATGGTCAATTGACATTGAACGGGAAGATATCCTAACAAGGATACAAAAGTTGAGTTCATCTCGAGCGGCCGGCCCAGACGGCATCTCTAACTGCATGCTCAAGGAAAACAAGGAAGAGTGGGCAGATTTCATCTTAATATTATTCCAGCAAATCTTAAGAACACGATCAATACCCCAATCCTGGAAGGAGGCCCTAATCGTACCCATATATAAGAAAGGAGATCATAACAACCCGAGGAACTACAGGCCTATCGCCCTACTCGACTGTATAGGGAAATTGTTCTGTTCCATTCTGCTGAGAGATCTGAAAAATTGGGCAATAAAGACAGGGATCCTCGACAAGAGGCAAACGGCATTTATGAGCGGCATGGGAACGTCATTGAACCTATTCATCCTGAATATACTCAAGCTACGAGCATTAGAACAAAAGAGAAATATATACCTGGGCTTCGACGACCTGGCACAGGCCTTCGATGGGATCTGCAGAGAACTTACATGGGCTAAATTAAGAAAGTGGAACTGTCCGCAGGATCTGCTTGAGGCAATTCAGGAACTATATACCAATACTTCAGTTCAGATAGTTGTCACTAAACAAGGAGACCTGACAGAAAAAATACCGACATCTAAGGGCATAAAGCAAGGGTGTGCACTGGCACCTTTCCTGTTCATTCTGTACTTAGCAGATATGAAAGAATCCCAGGACCAAATCCGTGCATTTCCTCCAGTATTTCAGGATGAAGCCCTCTCATGGATGGTGTACGCAGATGACGTCGTATTTGTGGATCAAACCCCCATAGGTCTGCAAAGGCAAATTGTGGAATTTAAGTCCTACTTAAATCAAAATCATCTGAAGGTCAACGTAAAAAAATCCATGATCTTAATAATGCAGTCGGCGCGTGGAGCAAGAGCCAGAAAACAGAAAAAGGGATTCATCTGGTCATTGGACAACCACCCACTGGAAATAGTGGGCTCAACAGTTTACCTGGGGGTACTAATCAATAAGAACATCAATGAGCAAGGGCGATTAGATTCCATCAAAGCAAAGCTGAAAAAACTAACTAACCAGGCTCGAGCTCTCCACCTACGCTATGGATCCTTCTCAATGCTGCCAGTAATCACATTTTACAAACAAAAGGTAGTGGCAAGCTTAACATACAGAGCAGAATCCCTGCTTAATCTCCATTGGAAAATATGGGATGTGCTAGAGGCATCTTTCTGGAGAAGGGTACTCAGGCTCCCGAATTGCCTCCCTGTCTTGACAATAAGACACGAACTAAGACTACAATCGATGGAATCAACGGTCCTGTGGAAGACCCTTTCCTTATACCGGAAGTGTATCCTCGATAAGCCGTCCATTCCATTCGAATTGCTAGCCAAAAAAGAGAGAAAAAAGAAAGACTTCCATTTTGAGGCATGGAAACAGAACTGTAGCAAAATATTAGAATATTACCACATCAAAATTGCAACGCTAAAAGAAAATCCTGAGAAAGCGAAGAAAAACATGCGGGAAAATGACTGGATCTCCACGGATAATCGAAAAATGCAGAACACAAACTGCCACAACTTTACGTGGGAAAGAAGAGCACTGATTGAACCTCCCCCCTACCTATGCCGATTTCCCTCTTCAAAATATAGGGATCTATTGATGAGATGCAGATTAAACATCCTGCCAACAAGAGAGGTCCAATGGATAAGGAAACAAATCCTAGTGGAAGACGCAAGATGCCGTTTCTGTAATGACCCGGAGATGTTGGAAACATTGGAACATTGGCTGTTTTTTTGTCCACAATTAAGCGCCCAAAGGAGCCTATATTTAGGCGAATGGGTGGTTAACATAAATGAAACAACGGCTGAGGAATACTGGGAACGAATCATGATGGTGCAAAAAATCGGCCCCACCCTAGAAGCCCTAGGATTCATAGAATCGATACTAAAGGGACTAAAGGACGGAAACGTGGAATCTTAAGAGGACGGACACACTTTAAAACATTAAGCATAATGATGGGGGGGGGCTGGGGAAAAGGACTTGGATCTTCTTTCTTTTGTTAAAGGTTGAAAAGAAATTTAAACAATAAAAAAAAAAAAAAAAAACATGAATCCCCTGTGTCTGCGTCTCATTCCTGGCACCTCGCATGGTGCACTTACTTGTTGTGCAACAGACACACATGCATCATATTAAATGATCTTTGCACTCCAATTCCCTCAGACATTTTTGGCACAGCACAAGGGTCGGCACTCCCGCTATGCCTTTTCACCCTAACATTGACACAACCGCTCACATTAGTTCAAAAATAAGTACTATAACTTAGCATAAATGCCTGTTTAAAAGAATTTGCTCTTACATTTCTGAACACATTGCAAGAACTATTACTGTAATCCCCTTCTAAAAGATGGCCCAAAAAATAATCTTGTAATACTTCAAGTATTACAGAATCAAGTGACACATAGTGTAGTCAATGCAACACCGTTTGCTCACTCTACCCCATTTTACGTAGATTAAATTAGCTGCTACTACAAGCCTTAATCAATTTTTATAATAGTAATGCTTACCCATAAATGCCCCTTTCCTAATTGGAACAAGGCCAGTAAAGAGGGGATTGGAACACCTCTAAGCGTAGGTCGGGAGGCCTGCTATGGGTAAATCCAGAGCCAGTACTACCCCATAGGGGGATGGTGGTAGTGGAGAGGGCCCAAATTCCCACCCCCCTTAGGCCAGCCTGTTTTTGGGCAGTTCCCCTTTGTCTCACACCTTGCCTCTTAAACAAGGCGCACGCCAGATTTGTTCTCTATTTTTTTCTAGAATCATTGTATGTGGTCTGAGAAGAAGCAAGTAGCGGCAGAGAGAGCAACCCTCCAGTGTCACCATTCGAAGCAGAGAACCAGTGCAGAGAGAGGGGCCTGGCATTCCAATGCCTACACGGCTGTGAGAGAGGCCGCGCTACGCTCCCCAGCGCCGGCAAGAAACCCCCTTAGCTAGTGGCAAGCTCCCTAGACCACCTGGGACTAATAAAAGGGTCTCCCTGCCATGCCTATGCAGGGGCCTACTGGGTTGATATCGTCATCTACAGTTCTACTTGGAAGGAACATCTACAGCATCTCACTGCCGTCTGTGACCAACTGGGAAAAGCCCACTTAACCACCAACCTGGCCATATGTCAGCTCACTCAGTCCAGCGTCAAGTACAAGGGGTTTCAAGTGGGAAAAGGACAAGTGGTACACCAAACAGTAAAAATAGAAGGGGTCTAGGAGGTCCCCAGACCCATTACGAAGGAGGACAAATGGGCTTAGTCAGCTACTATTGCCGATTTATTCCAAATGTATCGGAAAAGGCAGATCCCCCCAATTGACAGACTGGGGAATGATCATCCAAACATCATCCTGTGGTACAGCAGTACACAAGCCATGTTAACCAGCTCAAGGAAGCGGTATGTAAGAACTCCATACCAACCATGTCAGACTTCTCGAAGGAGTTCAACGTTTCCACTATTGGCCTTGGGGAAGTGTTATCGCAAGTAGAAGATGAAGAGGGGAAGCCGATTATGTATATCAGTCGCAAGCTATTCCCTAGAGAGAAGAAATACCCGATAATTGAATTAACGCCATAGCTTGCAATATTATCCGACTGTCCGACAGTTCAAACTAGTGATCGACCATGGTCTGTTAGTCTGGATGGCCAGGAATAAAGATACAAATCCTGGCATCCTGAGACAGTTCTTGGCATTACAAACATTCTCATTCAAAGTAAAACAAGCTAAAGTAGACTTCCTCTTTTGATACACTCAGTCATCTAGTGGACAGGGATAGGGGGAAGAGTCAGAGAAAGAGTGGAAGTGTGTGACAAGGTGAGTTGCCTGGCCTTCTCAAGAGGGGTTGTGAACCCCGCTAAGCCTGAGGTGGGAGGCCCATCAGGGAGAAATCAAGAGCCTGTCCTACCCTAGAGGATGGTGGTAGATGAGAGGGGCCAAATTCCTTCCCCGCTCTTGTGCCAGACTGTTTATGTGCAGTGCCCCTTTGTCTCACACCATACCTCCTATACAAGATACTTGCCAAAATGCTTCTATTATTTTCTAGAGTCAACACATATGCTCTGAGCAAAGGCAAGCAGAGGCAGACAAAGCGCAGCCCTCCATCACCACATGCTGTCTGCATTACAACACCAGAAAGATGGACTGGAGCGCGTGAGAGCAATTCTCCAGCCTCACGCACTGCCTGTGTTGTGCCTTCTGAGTCTGAAAACCAGCTGAGAGAGAGGGATTCAGCATTACAATGCTTATGGTGCTGTGAGAGAGGCCATACAACACTCCAGTGCCGGCCGCAAATGCCCTCAACCAGCAGCAAGCTCACTAGACCACCAGGCAGTAAA
This sequence comes from Ambystoma mexicanum, assembly GCF_040938575.1. Lineage (NCBI taxonomy): Eukaryota > Metazoa > Chordata > Amphibia > Caudata > Ambystomatidae > Ambystoma > Ambystoma mexicanum. The sequence continues at coordinate 302,777,143 of NC_090927.1, read as the reverse complement.
CAAAAGGGCACAGACACCCACACAGATTGTACTTACCCTAGGGGAGCCCAGACCAAGGACATCTAACACTAACTGGACATTCTACTCCCCGGAGCCATTACTAGTCCACGAAGAGCCAAAGTGGAGAAAAGAGCTGGGGCTTAACCCACTAATTCACATATTTGTTGCTTGTAACACATTCCAGGTGGCGAAGACAGGGCCAGATTGGTCAAAGGAAGTGGTCCAATGGCAGGAAGAGCGGGAGTTAAAAGAGAATAACAGGATAAAGGAAGTTGCAAGTTGTTTGGTTGAGGTCAGAGGAAGGCAGACCAAGAGATCAGCAGGAGGAGGGAAAGAAAAGTGGAGTCTGGAGGTGATTTCTGGAGCAGATGTGGTATTGGTTAGTGAGTTTAAGTGGTATTTGTGTGTGTCTAGGAGAAGAGAGTAGGGAGTGCTTTTGTGAGTGAAAGGAGGTTGTTTGAGTAGAATTAGTTGTAATGCAGAGGATGGAGTCGTCGTGCAGAGAAGGGAGTCATTGTACCAGGAAGGTAGTAGTAACATGAAAGGGTGGATGCAAGGTTTCGAGAGCATGGGAAACATCGGTGGGTTGGAAGAGGAAGACACAGGGAGGAGCGGTAGTGTTGAGTCAGAAGGAGGAGAATAGTCAGAAGAGAACACCAGGAACTGAAAGAGAGAGGAATACACTTGTGTGAAATCAAGGAGACCGAGTCGGGTTGAGTGTCTGTAAGGCACAATTGCTTTCCCCTTTTAGACCACTTACCCCTGGATAGAGTATGGACAGTTAAGTCTATGAGGGAATTCAGATAGAGAAGGTGTTCGACCTTTAGGTTTAGACACCTATCATTATGAAGAGCTAAGATATTATAGTGGACCTGCTGTATACACTAACCTGGGGAGCAGAGACACCTGGATTAGGAAGGATGCTTATAAAGCGCGCTCCTGTGATGGTACAGAGGTGTGTGCCTGTGCGCACTGCTGATTCTTCCCTGCGCCTGGCCTGCTCTGGGTATAGCCCACCTCCCTCTAGTGCCCCTGGGTAGATGTAGTCTGGTATGAGGTGCACCACGTGACCATAGGTGACAATACCACCCTCGTTGTGAAATCAAGCCTTTGAGGCTTGCTGGAGGTGCGCGCCACCAGACGAGCTGCCATTTTGTCTGGCTGCACGGTCATTTTATCCTGCACTGCGAAACGTGTTTGATGCGTGTCGACTAATGCCCCAGGCCTGGTCCCTGCCTGTCTGCTTTGGAGCGTAGGTTCGGACCTGCCCTGCACCTCAGGTGTGTACCTGGGAGGCAATGTGCCCTTTGATAGGACTCCGGTAGTGCTTTCCATGCTGCCTGGAGGCTCAGGCTTGCGCCCGGTAGTAGAGCATAGCCCCTCTGGGGTTTCCCAAGTACCAGTGCCCTCAGGCCCCTCAGTGCTGGGACCAGGACTATCCGTGGACCCCTCAACTGTGAGGCTGGTAGCACGGCGAGCCTCGGTCCCCTTGCTGGTACTAGAGCCTAATAGGCCCCTCCCGCTTGGTTGTTTGCGGGGTGCTTTGGAGAACAATATACTTGGCTTTGGTTTGGTCATCCTGCGCACGTACTCCTTGATCTGCCCTGGTGGTTATCTGGAGAACAACTCACTCCACCTGGGCAACCTGTTCTTTAGTATCCATGGAGTAAGCGCATTGCATACCGAGCAACCGTCCCAGCTGTGGTCTTCACACAGGCACAGGAGGCAGAGCGCTTGCGGAACTGAACTGGGGATACATCGCAGGCCGGGCACCTGCTAAAGCCCACAGCAGTCGACATGCGGCAGGGAGGGCAGTAGGCACTGGAGGATGGATTATTTATATCTCTTAAACAAAGAAAATGTTAGAGAATAACTAGAATATAGGAACAAAATCTCCCTAGGGAAGATCTGGTAGCTTGGAATTATGAGGAAAAAGGGACTCAACCACAGCTCAGGTGAAGAGGTCTGCTCCCGTTGATGCAGAAAAGAAGACTGAGGTGTGGCGCTGGTGGGCGAAGTCAAGGGAGTGCATGCTCCCAGGCCCACGCCCCCAAGCACATCCAAATGTAAAGGGAAGGCGATTTTTCTGGTGAAAAAGGTTCCGTTCCCGTCCCTAGCGAGGGACGCCTATACAGAATGGAGGAAAGGGGACAGGACGTAGGAGTGGAAGCATGGATAACATAACAAGCATTGTTCAACAACTAAACAATGGTTAGAATTGAATGATAGGATTCTTCCTTAGAGGTGCTCTTGGAAACAGAGAATGAAGCCAGTTAGCCCTTCACTGTATCAATGTGTATCACTGCTTTAACCGATGAAAGCAGAAATTCTAGAACAATATGCAGACATGACATCAGGTCTAGGTCTCTCTAACGGTACCAAGAACAAGATCTGTGCCACTGACAAGTACAAATCGACCTTCAGGATGATTGACAGCTCCCAGAAAGTATCACTTCCATGTTTCGATACCTCACCTTTCAAACCCCAAGCATTGAAGTTCTGCTTGCGCATGTTGGGATGAAGGAGACCGTAACAGGAGATTACTTCTATGAGGACCTTTTGAGGGTGGACACTGTATCAAGTCATATGGCAAGCTATCCCAGCCCAGTCCAGGGCAATCAAAAACATAGCTGCTTTGCAAAGGTCCAAATTCCTCAGGACCATAGGTATAAGTGGAAAGGGGGAGCATACACTAGGTCCAACTGAAACTCCTACAGTATCACTAGGGCATCTCCTAGTGATCCCTAGCGGATATGCCCTTCAAAAGAATTGATCACATATATTTTTAATTATGCACTCGTTCACCTGGAGAAGAATGGCTTTGCAACATGTTCATCAGTCTCCCATCACTGAGAACCGCACTTAGCTGATTGTGGGCATCCGTTTGTACATTCTGATTTCCCATCAGATGGGCTGCCCTGAGGTAGTTTCCACCTTCATGTTCAAAACTGCAACTATGTGTTATCACAGATCTTGTAAGAGAACCCTAAAGAACGACAAAGACGGCACATCCTACCCAGACTTTTAAAAAACATGCTCTTCCAATATCAACCAACATCTAACCAATTAGGTACAGGAAAAAAATATTTTTGTTCTCTGTGGAGGTGAACCGCCACCACTTTCCTGATGATTGTTGGGGGTGAGGTCTACCTGAATGGTAGTGTAGTAATCGGATAATGGGTGCAGCTACAATGAACATCAGCTAATGGTGATATTTGCAGTATGTTGGCAGTTGGTAGCATGCATCTTAACGATTGCCACTAGCCAATCGTTAAGCTATAGGGCTTGGAGTATCGGGGCGAGGATGATGATCTTGAACCTGTCCTTCTAGGAACTTGTTGGGCAGCCTCTGGTCCAATATGAGCCAGAGAAGTCCATCCTTCTTAGGGGGATCTGTGGGAGAAATACTGTGTCCTCATATAGAACATTACTGAAAGTGAGCAAATTGCTCTTCCAATGGACCACTTTCTCCCACAGTGTCTTGGGAAATGACAAAATGCGTTCAGTTTCAGTCCTTAAGAGAATATGCCAGCAACCCCCACAACCTACGCATTGAAACATACCTTGATAAGCTTTTTCTCTTTTCTTCTTTTCAGTTTCAATGTACAGTTCGGAGGCAGCTTTAATCTTCTGGACCCATGCCGTCCTAAATCAACACAGGAATTTTATTTGATCATTCATTTGATTTGCTCAATCATCATCATTATTCAGTATAAACATTCACTACCCGAAGAATTCCAAAAGGGTTTTTAATCGTTGGTTTAATTTGAATTAAGCAGGTTATCTGAGGCACAATTTATGGTTTTCAACCAATATTAGACAGACAACAGTACTCATCGGGAGTATTTGTGTCAGTCTTAATTGCTAGACAACAAATTGTTAAACAAATTTGCAATACAGGTTTTCAATTTAAAAACGCAACTGCTTTCTGTTTTGCAGATTCTCTCTTTGCATCTTCAAGGTCAGTCAGATTTAGCAGGCTTCAGATAAGGACAAAGGCATTTTCTGCAACCAGCCAACCTACCAAGTATTTAAAAGGGAGTGACAGTGACACATTTTCACACCTTTTTTAATTGGGGCGGTCTACCCCGACGATCAACATCAGAGTTCCATAACAGTGGATGTCGGACTTCTGAAATTTGGACATTGTCTTTTGCTAAAAGTGAACTTGACTCCAATTGTTTAGTTGAATCAATGTGATCACTGCGCTGCCCATAATTCTGCCGACGAAAAATGTCGGCTGCAATTACGGCGCGGCACAGTGATCATATAGATCACTTCTGCCCGCCTGCACCGGCCTGCAATCCCAAAAACCACCCCTGCCCCCACTTACCTTTACTGCGGTGCACTGCTGTGTGTGCTGTCAACATCCTTGTACCCCTCTGCCATCAGCTCCTCTTACTTACGTGGTGCAGTGCAGAGGCTACAGGGTCCTTTTTATTTTTATTTTTTCTAATCTTATCCCCAGCTTACCCCTGTTACTACATCCAAGGAGAGCAGGGGACACCCCTGTTAAGACGGATTTCTGAACTCTGTCCTGGAGGGGCAGATGTTCAGAAGGCCAGCCTAGTTTCTTGGAACAGGGTAACCTCTGGACAAGCCAGACCAATCAGGGTAGCGATCGGACCAGTCAAGACTAGGTCTCAAGAGGGGTGAGGATGACTGAAAGCCCACAATGAGCACACAAAGCAAGGACGCTTACAAATTACTGCAAGCAGGTGTTATATTAAAAATATATACACATTTATTACAAGGCCTTTGTAACATTGACCGTAGCGAGAAATCACAATAAAACTCAAGTAAACCAACACATACCAAACCAATACAATATATATACAAATACAAACGAGTCTAACGAGTTAGACGCACAAAATGTGTAGACCACCTAGATGGGGAGGAAAACAGGCAGTGCGAATAATAATTAGACCCAGTCCGCCTTCAGAGGCACCTAACTAAAAGGAAGTCCAAGCCCTACGAAGAGTGGAGCCTTGTGCTTAAAGGTCCCTGCACACGCTGGCGCCAACGGGCAAAAAAGGGAGTCTCTTCGAGGGAATCAGGCAGTTTAGTTCGGTGAACAAATGAAGATGAACAGAGCTCCGCGACTCAAGCGCAGCCTCCACTGTGGGCAGAAGCAGAGCACAAGTACGGAAAGGCGTGCTGTTAGACACAGTGGGGAAAAGCTAAGGGCTCCTGCAGGAGGGTGACCAGTTCCTAGCGATGCTACTCACCGGTCCCCGATGCAAGCAGACCCAGGCTTCTCCGCGTCAGTTTCAGTGCTGGCAGGTTCAGATAGGAGCAGGGGACGTCTCGGCATCGTGTAGATTCCGCAGCAGCAGAAGTTGAGTTGAGGACGTCCCAAACGCAGTGAACCCGCACAGTTTGTTACCACAGCAGGGCAACGGAGCGGCCGTGTGTATTTCAACCAAATGTACACTACTCATTTCATACCTGGGAATGCCAAGTGTACGAATCGTGTGAGAGTGACAAGGACTCGTAATACAACACAACCTGACGGCGGTTACAGAGCAAGACTCCTGGGTAGGCTGGTCAGTCTGCTGGATGGCCCAGAGACACTTCTGAAGGCTTACGTGCAGGAGATGGTGAAGATGCCGAGAATAGTTGTTCCCAGTATTCCAAGGATCGAAGTACCAGTACAGGCCTTCTCGTTCGATCAGAGGTAGAAAGGGTTTCACAAAGCGACAGCAGTGCAGAGGAGCAGTCCTTCAGCGGGTCACCAGTGATTCCTCGGTTCAGCCTCGTGTTTGCAGGATACTTGGCTCCTGTATCCCTTTGTTTGTGAGAACTCAGGAGATCGACATGGTAGTGGTGTTTCCAGCCCCCTCTTATCCACGGTTCCCTTTGCGCCAAAACGGAGGGGACCCAATGGGGGATCTGCTCACAAAACACTCACACCATACGTGGACCTATCACGGACCACGGAGGTCCCAGGCATTCACACCACCCTAGACTCTCTGGCACCCAGGATGTGTATTTGGACCAGACCACATCCTGGAGGCACACACAAGGCCTGTAGAAGCCAGCGAACGCATCTGTGTTTTGCCAGAAAGTACATGCCTAAATAAGGAAGGCCTCGGGTCGGCTCGACCTGGGGAAGGTGAAGGGGGCAAGATGGTCAGCGGACAGGACAATGAGCCTCGTGGTCTGGCCATTTTGGGAGCTAGGCCACCATTTTGGGCTAAGCGCGAGAAACGCGCTTAAACGCCAAAAGGAGCTCAAAAACACAAAGAAACTATCGCTGTCACCAGTCCCGTCCGTGATTCACTTGCACCGTTCGTTAACAATCCCAAGAGAATATCTAGGGCCAGCAGTAGACTAGAGACCCGAAGAGAGCAGTAACTTAGCTTACAGTGCCCTCTTGTGCCATGTTGCGCGAAAACTGCAACATGATAAAGAAACTACGGAAAACAATGTTTCCCGGTACTGTCTTAAGGGCATGTCAGTTTCCCCGTAAGAATGGAGCGAAAGCCCAGAGGGGTGCGGCAGAAGGCTGCACTTCTCTGGCAAAGTCTAGATCCTCGTGAAAACAACAGCAACAATTTTAGGTTGCCACATGGAAGGAAAATTACCCACAATTAAGAAATCTTTCCTAACAACCCCCACAATCCCAGCTCTGCTTGGGCGCAGTAATGGGGTTCGGAATTTTTGTACCACGCTCAGGCGCAGTTTTAGTAACTAACGTTGACACTATATTGTATTCATCATTTACAAGAGCATTACCAACTTAAATAAAATACACAAGGGTGAAAGTGGGAACAACCCCGGATAAAAGTACAGTCCCACGCATCGCACCAATCAAGGTCAGCATTTACAAAATTTCCTTTCCAAGTCCCAAATTATAAAAAATGTGATCAATGTGTATTCTTCAAGTATCCATGTCATTAATGACATAGTTCCAATTTGCTTAACGACAAAGGTTCTTGAGAAGATGCAGAATAAAAACATGCTTCTTCTCTGTGTACATAATCAATGAAAATGTATCACACTTTCATAAATTAGTAGTGCTTATTGTTCATTGAGGCAGTAATCGTCCATCACAGCTATTTCTCAGACTTTCATCCACCATAGAGAAATTGTGGCCCTTGCTTATTTTTTACGTTTGTATACTAATGTAATGTTTGTGTTTGCACAATTTGTACCTTTGTTTTTAGAACATTGAAAAGAACCGTGAAGGATCTGCTAAGAAGACAACCCCTTTGCAACTTTCTATTGAGTTGTTAGTGTGAGGGCTAGAGTTAGGGTTTTGACACAACGGTGGAATTATCTTTATATTGACATCCTGGCGGACCATTTAAGATTTGTGTTGAGGCTGGGAAACCCCCTCTTAGCCTTAGGCTTAGCCTTAGGGCGAGTGAGGCCTTTCCCCAACCCTCCTTTCCTTTAAGTAAAAGTATGTAGCAACAGAAATGTCACCTGTGTGTCAATCTCTCACTACTGCATCCCCACACATTGTACCTATAAAGAGATTGGGGCAGGGGTGGAAATGTAGGTAACCTAGTACCGAAATACTGCAAGACACAATCCTCCCATTAAAACCCATATGTTAGGGCAAAACTATACTGCACAATAAAGGGTGATTCAGCGATATGTAAAGCTTTCAGCTTTTTTTAGTTTATAGTGACAACAAGATTTTTTTAAACATCTTTAAAAGCTTACCGTCTTCATTAATGTAACTTCACTATTATTTATAAAAACAGTATACGGTCCAAATAGAGGGAACTCTTATAGGGCAACCTACTACTTTCATTCCAATATCATCCCCGGTGAGTACCACCCTTTTGGCTAATGGTTCAATACGGAACGCAAAAAGCTATGTGTGACGGTTCCCCATTAAGCTTTAGTATAGTTCTTGTTCAATGAAAGTAGCCATTTTTCATTTTAAAAGTTTTCATTTGAAGTCAAAAAGCACACATATTAAGGGCTAGGTGGATGACAACCTAAATGACTCCATCAAATACTTTACGTGCTTCAATTCCAACAAGTGTCACAGTGATTATCTTTCTCTGACATAACATTCAGTGCCCCAAACATTGACATACATCCTCGAGCCAGGGATAATTCTAGTCTGGTTGGTCAGAGTTCGCAAGCAGAGGGAGAACCCCAGATCAGTGGGAGGCAAGTATTTTAGAATACATTTTCACATCCATGTTCAGGAGAGATATGTTGTGACATGTCTCACACAATGTACAAGCAGAGGGAGAACCCCAGATCAGTGGGAGGCAAGTATTTTAGAATACATTTTCACATCCATGTTCAGGAGAGATATGGGGTGACATGCTCCACACACTGTTCTGTCCCTATAGGGTTTCACTATCAGCATGGATAAATAATCTGACATGGAGTCAGAGACCCTCCCCAAGACAAAGGAGTTAAAGAGGGCTTTCAATGGTTGTAACAGGATTGATTTAAATTGTTTATAAAATGTAGCCGAGTTACCATTGAGTCCTGGAGTTTTAATCAATGGGAGTACCTTCATCCCCTTCTCTCTCTCCTCTATAGAAATCCCCTGCTGCAAAATCGAACTAGACTCTTCTGAGATGCAAGGTAAACCAGCTTAATGCAACAAAGTGCACAGAGAAACATCTTCTAGTATTTTCAGTTTGGCGCTCTTCTCTGAGCACAATGTACCAACAGAATCTTAGATTCTCTAAATAATTGCTAGTTGTCTGGCACCCGAACTTGTTAGACAGGTACCTATTTGCCTTGTTGCATTTAGTAAAGTACCCATGGCCGCAGCAGACCCCATACCTATCACCTGCGGTGTTCCCCAGGGCTCATGTGTCTCCCCGACACTGTACAACATATTTACCAAGCCCCTTTTCGATGATTTGGATCATCTCGGTGTCACCTACACTAATTATGCAGATGATACCCAGACCCTCCTTCCACTTTCTGGAGATTATGGATAGGATTCGGCCTTGTTAAATAGGGTGTACATCATCATCCAGGCATGGATGGCCACTCATGGACTATGCCTGAATGATGATAAAACAGAACTCATTATCCTAGGTACTACACTTAATATAAAGAAACTTGGCCCAGCTTACAATTCCTTCATGATTGACGGAAACAACATTAAAGTTGGACAGGAGGTCAAAACACTGGGATTCTACCTAGATTCCAATTTTTCCTTCAAAAGACAACTGAGCTCCCTTGCATCCTCCACGGCCTACACATGCAAATTAATCCGCGCAGCCAAACCCTTCCTGTCGGATTCTAGTTGCCTGACACTCGCCAGAGCTCTTATTTGGTCTCGTCTTGACTACTGTAATGCCCTTTATCTGGGATACACCAAGGCTACCACCAGCAAACTGCAAACCCTTCAGAACAATGCTTTAAGAGCAGCTCTGGGCATTTCCAGAAGGGAACACATTACAAATCTCAGCCAACAGAACAATTGGCTAGCCACTAAAGACAAAATCCTTTTAAAAACGGCATCACTCATTCATAAGTCCTTGAACAATGCCGCCCCAACTTACCTGATCAACAGATTCAACCGACAGTCTTCTTTAAGACCCACCAGAACCGCATACAGAAATTGTCTATCTGTTCCCTATTACACACGGGCCACCATAGGGGGCAACAGCTTCCCAGTAAAAGCTGCTTTGTTGTGGAACTCCTTGCCTCCAAACCTTAGAATTGACATGCCCTACCAGAATTTCCGCTCACTGGTAATCGCATGGTTGAAACGTGAGACCCATTAAATTTGAAGCGCCTAGCACCTACTGCATATGGTAACCGCTTGTGCCCTCTTGCTTACCTGCCCGTGTGCCTCCTATTTACCTGTATATAATCACCTGTATATAACGGCCTGCTGGCCTACTACTGATTTGTATATAACATTAGTGTACTTTATTCTTGTATTATGTATTTTCTGTGTACTGTAACTACGTTTCGAATATTCTTGTAAAGGCTGCGCCTTGATACCCCCGGGTACGCTCACGCATTATAAATAATAAAAACAAACAAAACAAACAAACCATTATTTGGTTCTCAAGAGAACCTGCAGTGTGGTCCACTAAGAATGCCTGCAGGAGGCCCCTTGCTTGTATGACTTTTTGCCAATGTCGAGGAGTGGCTGTTTCCTTGTGGGCTTGCTCTGCTATACAGTCCTCGTTCCTCAGTGCAGACAATATCTTTTCCCTGACACAGATATACCCAGATATCTGTTCTATGAGGGTACCCCATCAGTACTGCCTAGCCTAAGATGTGTCCCAAAATGCTCCCAGGTAGCTTCTCCAGTGTTATTTACTGAATTGTTAACAGAATTAGCACCCTGGCAGGGGGAAATAGCCGATCAGGTGGCTAGGAACATGGGCTTGAACTGGCGATGAAAGCCTGCGTTCCATGCCGGATGTAAAAAAAAGATCCCAAAAGATCGAATTACAAAATCACAGAGCACACTTGCCCGTATTTTATAATTTGATCTTTTGGGTTTTCACACATTTGTCCCCCGCAAATCCTTTAATGTCGGGGACACCCCCGCAACCTCCGGTCCCCTGTTCGGTATTATGGGCAAAAGATGTAATCTACTATGCTTAATGCACACTAAAACGTGCATTCAGCATTTTAGATTTGTTCTTTTCATTCATTACCTTCCAATGCCGCCTGACGGCCGGCTCCACTGCTGCCATCTTCCCCCACCTTCCACCCCCCCTTTTGCATCCCCGCTTAACGTATTTCTGCGGCAGAGGCACTCCCTGCCACTGCTGCTGCAGCTTCTTCACAGCTCCTGCCGGCTGCCACGGAAAGGGAAGAGGGTCTATGTACGGAGCCCTGCCTTCCCTTTCCATGGCAGCCATCTTGGAAAAGTATTTTCCTTTGTTCAATGGAACACGCGTTTTGGCAACCTGGGGGTGCTAATAGCCTTAATCCCCTGTTACAAGTGTTGGAATGGGGGTAACAGCCTGGTGCTCTCGTTATCCGCCCTCACTTGGATTGGACTGATAAGTTGGGCTGCCGGGACGTTACCGCCCTGTTCCAGCCCTTGGAAAGGGGTATGAACGCCATATTGTATCTACTATCACCAGATTACATTTTAATGATTTATATAACTCCCATTCTGGAGCATGTGGTCCTTCAAAGACAAATTGTGCAAGTATCAGGGCACAGTTCAAGTGCACTTTTTGGCCCATTTCAGATTATGCCATCCCCTGCAACCATCCCTATGAAGTCACTCGTTGAATATGTTCTGTAAAAATGTGAAAAACATGTGTAGTTGCAGCCATCTACAAGGTTAATTTCTTCTAATATTCACTTTAACGTGTTCAAATTCCTCAAACACACTGGGGAAGAATGCCTTAATTTGTCCAAATCAACATTACCACAGTTATCAAAAAACCCTGAAAAAAAACTTCTTCTTCTGAAAGTGTAGATAATAGGGGAAAATCATGTAAAAAAAACGGTCTGTTTTTCATTAGTGGATAAATAAATATCACCATCAGTAATTTAGTTCTTACATTATGAGATATATTCTAACATGTCACTATTAACTGCAACTGGACACTTTCATTAACTGCAAATTACTACTCGCTGCCTTTTAGCATTAATTGAAGAGAAATGTCTCCGTTTATATATTTAACAACCAAGATTACATACATCCCTGATAAAGGTGTGTCTGCTGCAGTAGTGGAATACCTGAATTCAGGTCCAGCAATGTGTAGAGAAGTGCCCTACTATTTTTGGAGAAAGTTCAAACCCTGTATGTTTATGCTGACACAATTATATTCTTTCATGGGATTAATTAATCCCAGAACCAAATAAACCTTGATCTGCCTAACGGTTTAGCACTCAAGGCCCACACCCTGAACACCTAGGTCTCCCTCACCCACCTGCCGTCATTTCAAGTAGAGCTCATACCAAATCCCCACAGACCCAGTCCCGCATTGCTCACTGCCAGCCCAAATCAGGGTAGCCAAGCGTATACTATGAACTTTAATCAAGAACCCCCTTCCAAGCACGCAGTCAGGGAAAAAGACCATCCCACCATCCAAATCAGAGTAATAAAATCAGGTAAACAACATATAATGCAAACATGTCTTATAATAAAATAACACCCATATGTTAGCCCGTGGTTTGACCACTAACACACAGAGCATAGCCACAAATCAGGAATAGCAATGAAATGTAATATTAATGAACAAATCATTTAAACAAAATATTAGAAACTCACTTGACTAAATCAGAATTTTCAAAGGTGCACTGGAGAGTACATCACAGTGGACAAAGAAATATAGATCAGCCACCTCCAGTTCCATCTCAGTCTGACTGGCCAAGTCTCTTGGTTCTGTCGGATTGCCTACACACTCTTCCATGATCATCATTGCACACATGTGGACCTGCTTGGCCCACTGATAACATTGCTTTGTGTAGGCCCTTGTATATCAAACAGTAACGTACATGGGAACCCATATGATAGTCATATTTGTTTTTGCCTTAAGCCGTGCCATTGCTTGAGCCAAAGCCTTTCCCTTTTGCTTTTGCAAAATGTTCTTGAAAAATCTGGAAAACATGAACGTTACACCCATTGGGCAAATGGGTCGATGCTGAGAGCAAAAAGTAGAAGGGGGGGAGGGAGGACACCCCTTGTCTAGTACCACTTTGAAGGTTATTTGAGATGTAAATACGATTTCTCCTTTTTTACTGATTCTCTCAAGAATCTTCTCTAAGTTTGTAAAAGTGAACGATGGCAAGCACATTGGGTATCAAGCCTTTCGTTTGTTGGTACAGAGAATATACCCTGCATGTTCTGTTCAGTATCATTACACAATATTCTACTGGCTGCAAGCCCTCCTTAATGAGGGCTTGGATATAAGCGTGCAGGATTTCCGCTTTAAATGTTGTGGGTACCCGGTTGCACACATGCTGTTACAATGTGACCCATTTACAGCACCTTCCAGTTTGTCCATAAGTCTGCAGCATTGTTCTTCAAAATGTATCACTCTGGCTGCCAGTTCTACTGGTTTGTGATTTAGGAAGCTCCGACTCCATTAGAAGGATTACACTCCTTTTTCAGTGGCTTAAAAAGCCCTTTTAATCTCTGTAACTGATTGTATTACTACATCTCCTGTATTGTAGCATCTCTTTCATGTTGCTTGACTTAGGGTCTTCTGCCTTCGGTGGAACCATTGTTTGGATATGCTGCCCTGCATAGGATGACCGCTGTGCCCCAAATTACTATACGAGTGGCGATATGCTAGCCTACTGCTTTCTTACCTTGGAGGTGCATAGTGAGAATGTTTAATAAGTGAAGATGGCACGAGTCACTGCAGTTCAGGCAGCTCCTAAACCACAGGATGAGTTAAGAGATGGGCAGGGTCAAGGCAGTCAAGCCATCATTAAAATCAGCAGGCCCAGGCGCTAATGGCAAGGCCCCTTGTCCTGTCATGGAAAACACAATCGTGGCATCTACTGGGCTGCAGTCCAGCGAGATCTACCTGGGCATCCTTTGCGTAGCACAAGTAGGGCCTGCGCAGAATATCCTCAAGCCCCCCACCAGGAGCATCAGGTGTACTCTTTGCGTCTGCAGGGAACAGGGGGTCACTAATTTCCTATATGACCCAAAATACCATTCCTTATACTCCTACATCCCACCCCCTTTCCTCCGTGCTTATGGAATATCGGTTTGCGGAAGGGGTCAGGAACAGCATATGATGAGAAGGGGCATTTTCTTTATTATTAAAGCATTAGCACATGCCGGTGAACATTAACAGACATGTGCATGTATACATCTCTCGTGCAGGCCCCCGGCCCCAACCAATAGTTCCTTTCTCAGCATGTGCTGCAGTTATGCATTTTGTCCTTGACATGCTATACAAATGCGTCTGCATTTTCTCTTTTTGCTCCCTCGAGTCTGATGCCTTGCTTGGGCTCAAGAGGTTGTGTTAGTTGCAGCAAGCGGTTCCATCCATGGAACCATCACTCTTTTTTGGTGTGTCCGACAGGGCCATTCTTGATCTTTGTGCTTCCACCACAACACTTTTCCAGTTTCGCTTCTCTACCAATAACTTAGGTGCTGGCAAGTGCTGGCACATGACGTTTAGTGTTTTGCAACCGCCCACTCCCCCATGGAGCTAAAGTTGTTCATGGAGAATACAAAGTAAATGTTTTGTAATGTTCCAGAGCAACCATGCAAGGTAACGCGCTCCTCGTGTTGAGTGCCACTGGATTGGGAGGGGTTCCTTGGTCCATAACATTTGTGTTGTAGGTTTGCTGAGTCTGAACACCAAAGTTTGTTACAGCAACCTATCACCAGCCTTTAGGCAGAGGTGCCAGTCTCACCTATAGAAAAGATTAACTTCCCATTCGTTCCTCGCTAGGATGGGTGTTCAGGTCCAAAATAAAAATCCCTCTTCTCTTCAGGAAGACTGCTTTTAAACCCTCTGAAAAACCCATACAATTCCCCTAGTGCGCAGCCTCCTGCACCACACTCGAGGCCACTCAAGAGTTAACTCCTATTTCCGTCGAGCTGGGGCACCCTCTGGTGGCACATTGCACACTTGGGATATAAATTGGGTATTTTCCCTAATTTCTGTTAACAGGGATCAGTATTTAAGCGGGAAAAATTCAAAGCATCAGCAAAAAACAAAAACTGATTACCCGCCCTCTCTGTCCAGAAAACGATGCAGATATTGGTACTTCACACATAATGATTCATCACGTGATCATTTTCGAGGTCACCGCCATGAAACATCACATACCTCAAACATTTCCTTCAATAAATTACATTTTATTTTAAAACACTAACATTTATTTTCCAGCAAAGCAAGTGTGATGTCAATTAACAATCATTAAAAAAATCTAACACTTCCATGACATAATCTTGATCAAGAGTTACAAAATAAACACAACAAAAAAAGGGGATAAAACCATTTGATGGGGCAAGACTGGAAAAATGGGATGGCCATAGCTTGATAGCTTCTTGTTATCACAGAAACATTCAACATAAGTATCTGAGAAGAACTATAAGAGAATTGATGAAACTCTTAGACACTCTTTGGTACTGACCTCACACTTTGGTCAGATAAACATTACATCACAAGTATCATTCAACACCCAAAATTCTATCTCAAGCTAAACTACAATTGCTGTTTAGAGACAAAAACCAAAACCACACAGACAGAATTTGGTATGGTCTTTTTTAGATAGTCGACATGTTTCGGCTACTTTACCAATAAGGCACTATCTCTATGTGGCTTTTTACGTTATTCTGTTGGCCTTCTTCAGGACGGGGACATTTGTTTTTGTTTTTGTGTTAATCTTCTATACCCCCATGGTATATGGTAAAACGTACCACATGAAAAACAAGAAATGCAAAACAAACAAATTCATGACTCATGGCGGGACTTGATGTCACTACATTTCAACAGTTATTCTAAAAAAACTGAAATTCTAAAAAACAGTTGTTCTAAAAAAATATAAATCTGTTTTTTTGTTATTAAACTCATTGCACAACCCATCACATTTAGGGGCAGGTGATGGACCAAACTAAAATTCTGCATTTAAAGGAAATTAAGGACAATAGGCTTAATTATTCAAAATTACTGTACTATCAATAGTCTAGCACTATCTGTATATTCAGCTTCAACTTAGTTCCTGATTTACTAAAACATACAGAATCCATTAATCCTCAGAAATGCTCTTATTGCGATGTTTTCAAACACTTGTTTATTTAGCGTTTACCTTTTCAATTTCTTGTAACAACACTTCGTTAGATTCCAGAAGCCCAGAGGTGTTGTCCTTCCAGCAACTTGACATTGCACACTTGACAGCAGTTTTCTTCACATAGACCTTGCCCAGTGGCACACTCGGTGCATGTTCAAGTTTGAAGACTATCATTTTCAGTGAAGAGCTCAAAAAATAAGACCCCCCCCCGCCATGGCTTCACTGAGCAAAGCAGCACCTTCTTCCGCTGAAGTAAGTCTGGTTGTGTCGTCTCACAGCAGCACCTCATCCAAACACGATGCTGAGGATGCGCATTACATATATTTCTTTGCTTCTACTGAGTGGAGAAGGCAGGTCTTTTGGACTTTCAAAAGGAACAAACTTAATTCAGGGTGGACAGGTCAGTCCCATAGGCTACTAGTATGGGATTCTCATCTACTCCATATCTGGTTCTGTATCGAATTAGGAAACGTTTCAAATCCTACGCCAGATGCTTTGCAGGCCAGGCAACCCTGGATCCCTTCCATCATCGAGATCGCCACAACAGGAGTCCTTATTCATGAAAAAAGAAAACATTGCATGATGTGGGCCTACTTCAAAGAAATTATCTATCAGGTAATGCCACGGGGCTATCCAGCCACAGTGGTCTTGCCACCTCCTTCTCAGGCACCTCCAGTACAGCTGACTGATATGGTCAGTCCTTAAACCCGGTGTCATCAACTCCATCAGGTATGGTCCCCTAACAGACATGTCCAACCCGAGTAAAGAAAACAAAAGCTCCAAATCAGTCAATCAGAGAATTCTGTGATGCAATCCTGAACATCATGGGATTCTTAGAACTAAAAATGCCCGAACACACTCCTACAGAAACAGGAGTGTGAGGCACGGCTCGGAAAGCAAAAGTGGTCAGGAATGCCTCTGCAGGAAGGAAATAACCAGAAGACAGGCCTTGTTCGGTCATTCAGCACATTTCCCAGTAGTTTCTCTCTTTGAAAGTGTCTTTCTGTACTCCAGTGGATGGGTTTGAGCAGAATGAAGAAGGCTGCCAATGAATAGGAACTTTCAAACACAGTCCTGCATCAAATCATTCAGTATTGGGGGTGGCCGACAGCAGGACTTTTTGCAAATCAGGACAACAGGAAATGGCCAAAGTGCTTCCTGGAAGAGGTTTGAAGAGGATTCCTGAGGTGCTGCCTTTCTCCTACACTGAGATTACAAATGCCTCTATGCCTTTCCACCACTTTCTGTGGTTCCCAAGTAGTTAGCAAATGTCAATAATGTCCAAGCTCATTCAAAATATAGAAACCAATACAATTATTTAAACACTTTCAAGAATGATAGAACAATTATATAAACATTCTTCACCTAGAAATAGTTTACTCTTGGCAACTAGTTTCCATCCAAAGAGGACCTTAGGGAGCGTGCCCTTTAGTCAATTTTTAAGGTACAGAATAATTATTTCAGCTGATGAGAATTTCAGAACAGAATCAGTGAAGTTAAAAGAAAAATGTGTTCAAAGGAAATATGAATCTGCTGTGATTGAAGCTTTAGCAGAAAGGGTTGAACAAACTTCCAGAGAATTATTGTTGACAACGAAACCTTAGAAGAATGACCCGTCACTCGTATTTGTGACCACGTATTCTCTTAAAAGTCCAAACTTTAAAAAAAATCATTACTAAAAATTGGCATGACTTGACCCTATTCTTGATGAGTTGTTTCCAAATTTACCATAATTCGCCTAGAGAAAGAGCCAATCCTTGAGGAACTACTTAGTGAGAGCAAATCAAGCTCCTAGAAAGAAGAGCAGAGTTTTGCACAGGGGTACACAAACTTGTTGTAATTGCCAAAATTGTGGCAATATTATCAAAGGCAATACTATTACTTACCCATATTCAGAGGGAAAATATTGCTCTGAAACATTCCTGTACATGTGATTCATTCAATGTGGTAAATGGACTCAACTGTCCGTGTGGGTTTTTTTATGCAGTAATCACAACACGCAAAGTAAAAACCATGTGGACTGAACCCAAGTAAAATATT
Source organism: Ambystoma mexicanum (assembly GCF_040938575.1). NCBI lineage: Eukaryota > Metazoa > Chordata > Amphibia > Caudata > Ambystomatidae > Ambystoma > Ambystoma mexicanum. The sequence goes on along the minus strand of NC_090927.1, from coordinate 302,759,422 downwards.
AGGTTGAAGAATTTGAATTCACTGATAGTGGTGCATTTTGTTGCGGCAAGACACACAATTGCTCAGTTAAAGTTTACTGTTCCAAGAAGAGGGGGAGATCGGAGTACAGAGCTTCTTTAGAGCAAGGTTTTCTGGATTCGTTTGCTTGACTCTTTGTATCCAAGGGGGATGAAGAATGAGTGGGATTTGTCCAGCTTTCTTTGAGACTTTCTAATAACATCAACTATCCAGCAGACTGATTTTGTTGTTCTGATGAGGAAGATCTGGTGGAATCAATGTATATCATGGACAAGTTACTGGTTATACATTACAGAATAGGATATTAAAAGTGACTGACATATGTATGTAAATGTGATAGTTCACTTTATTTAAAAACAGTGAGTGATAGAGACATTGTACACGGGTATACTCAAGAGAAAATTTGAAATAATAAATCAATGGGCCTGCGTTTGTTAGCTAATTATTGCACAAAAAATATGATGCTGCTCAGGATTTGGGCAGTAACTCTTGAGTTGATTGGGTATTTCCACATTTGCAATGAACAATTCGACTGTGAGAAGCAGAAATGTATTATACCCTATTTAAAAAGAAATATCTATTTCACACGCATAAGCTGACCATCAGGCAGCAGCCTATTGTGACTTTTATTTAAACTCTGGATTGTGTATTGGCTGCATGTCTCCAAAGGGACTAAAGTATGTTTTTTTATTTTTCCCCAATTTCACATATATTGTTAGAGCGCTCGGCTGGGAATGCACAGCAACATTTGGTGGTTCCACAGCAGTATCGGACTTTAGGGCTAAAACAGCAAGGTATGTGCTTTCATATGATGTGGGTTCACAGGAAAACTTGTATTGCAAGATGGTTTGTACTAAAGTGATGAATGTCATGTTCTTTATGGTAAAAGGATCAGGTACATGCATGGATTCCACTAATGTTGATGCTTAAAGATGGCTGACGGGTGAACGTGTTGAGGGGGGCGAGGTTAGCTTCCTGATTGGTGACACAGTTATTTGTTCCATTAAATACCAGTGTGAGGCATTTTTTTTAAAAAAGTTTTTTATTATTTTATTCAAACCAAACAACAATACAACAAAACATAATTAAACACATTTAACAACGTAAACACTGCACTCCCAGTCCCCCCCCCCCCTTATGAGCCTGTTTGTTCTTCACATTCAGTATCTGTTCCGTGTGTCAGGGTATCGCTGCCCTCAGATTCAGCTGGAGCTGATACTGCTCCAAACATTTCAGCTATCAATAGTTTCCATGCCATGAGGGAGCCCATTTCTTCATCCCCACCCGTGTTATTAGCCTCTTGCCACACCACTGTTTCAGCCTCCGCCCATTTTTGTAGGTCCTTCCACCAGACCTACCAGTGTGAGGCATTTAACTAGTTTTCCGGTTTTGTGCCTTGATGCTCGCTGTGAATAAGTGTTGACACGGTAAGTCAGGAGGATGGGTAACTGATCTATGTAGATCAAATTGGGATAAGGCTCATATACTTTGGGGAAAGCATGGGACTGGAGTCCCCCTTTCCTCTCCCTTCTCCCCTGCCCTGCCCTTCTTTTCCCTCTTAATTTTTTTGAAGCTTGCATAGCATTGTACTATAGATCATGAATGAGACAAATGTATATATTTTACAGTGCCCAAAGTGAATATGTGACACAGATTAAGGTTAGTACTGTATAGTGCGATTTGGTTATGACTTTAAATGTTATAACAGGCACTTAAAAACACGTTGATATTATTTGATATCTTTAGGAAGGAAGAACATTAGCCCCTGAAGGATTGGATGTCAATCCGAAACGCGTTGGGACATAAGAAGACCTATGTTTCTGTCAATGAGTAGTACTTATTGTTATCACATCTCATCATGAGAGGGATGGTCCAAAATTGGTTACATTTGAGAAGTGATTGTATTCATGGAGCTGTGTATATATATTATATTATTATTTTTGGAAAAGTGGATGTTTTGACATTAGAATCATTATTTTGAGTATTATTTGGAGTATTTTGAAAGGTGATTTCTATTGAAGGATGTTTCTATGATTGTTTTATCATTCTTGAAAGTGTTTAAATAATATTTAACAAGATGGTATTGTTAACTCTGGAGTGCATTTGGGTAAACAATCTGGTCGATTGGTCTCTATATTTTAAATGTGTTTGGCATCTTGGGCGTCTAGGATTCTCCTGTTTGCACCTGAAATAGTTTCTAAAATGTTTTCTGGATTGTTGTATATATCAATTGAAGTTTCTATATTAATTGAAGTTTCTATTGAACTGCAGTGCACCCCTTTACCCCTTGTTTCTTAACCATGTCCAAGATGCCAATTGATCCACATTGCCTAACAGGTTCTGATACTCAGACCTCATGGATCTCTCCATCAAACCTCCCTCATATTCTAAAAGTCAGACATCATTCTTCACACCTCCCATCTATCGATGCCTTTAGCCGCCTGGTCCCTAAGGACTTGGTATAAAACGCACTTGGCCTTCTGATGAAAAATGACTATGTTGAAAGCAACAAGAAAGGATTCAATGAGGCCTCAATGCATCCATCAGCAAATGGGCTAAAGTCTGTTGCTTGGACCGTCAAAGTAATCCACTTTCCTGCTCCTTGTATTCTATTCTGTCCTTTATTTCAGATATGGTGACACCAAGTATCAAGCTGGATTCCTGCAGTACATTGTGATGAATCTGAGGTGATCATCCCAAAGAACCTCGCATGGGACCCTTCTCATGTTGCCAGGGAAAGGCAGACCCTAACTGATCCTGACGCTGGGGTGGTGTTCTGCGACAGGATTACATGGGAGGGGACTCAGAGTACCCTTTGAAGTATTTCCCTAAAGACGCCTCAGTATTAATAGCTTATTGTCAAATTGAAGATTTTCATGCTGATTTAACTAAGAACATTATGGACTTCCAGTCCCATAATGCTCTTAGTACTACTGGGACGAAGAAGAGAGTTGCAGACTTATCAAACCCTATTAGGCGGTCTAGTAGCTGTAATAACCCACACGTGAGCTGGACCTTTCAATGTTTAAAGGACCTTCAGGTGCAGGTTGTAAAGGAGCAGCAGGAGCATAAGATCCAGTGTGAAGCAGAAGTTGGCATCACCGCTTCATGGATAGCGGGACGCTGAGAAGTCGTGGTGTCCAAGAGCTGCAGAGGATGCACTGTCCTAGAGGAGAGAAGTGCTGCCCGCATCCTGTCTTTCTCTCCAGTAAACGAACTGCACCGGAGCACGTGTGGAGCAGGGAGAGCTCTAGTAGCCGACCGCACAGTCAACTGGAAGCAGACCGGAGATGCCATATGCGTGGCAACCCCTGACAAGCGGTGCAGCAGCATAAGCATGTCCGGTGGACAAGCCAGCAACAACCGGTGAGTTGGCCTAAGCAAGGTATCACCAGGGCACTCGGACCAGTTGCTTTACCTAAAAGTTGATTTTGAATACCGAAAAGTTGAATACAAACAAACTAAACTTAATTCTTTGAAAGAGAGAGGGCGAACAGAAGAAGATTATAAACCGCATTGTCAATGCCAAAAAGGAGCCATTAATAAACAAAGTGAAAATGACTTTTGGGAGAGAAAAGGCCAATATAAAAACACTGTAATCTGCATTTTCCAAAAAAGAACATTCAATTAAGCATCCTTGTTTCCTGCATTCTCAAAGCCAAGAGACAGCAGGTCAAATTAAATGTGAACAATTTGAAAGTTATAAAATCACACTATGAACAGCCAGTGGGTTGTGTAAAAAGAAGCCATAGACAGCAGGAGAAGAGCCCTTCTTATCGAAAGGATCAAGGGGGAGAGAACTGTATCCTGCATTGCCAATGGCAAACAAATCATTTTGAAATTCATTGTCCTCTTGTCAAAAGATTTACTGCAGAAGATGTTGTCAATTTAAGTCTTCCCATTAAGGTGTTAAACTTACAAAGTTGTGAACAAGCCTTATCACACAGTACAAGGTTTATGAGCTTTATCCTGGCAGGCGAGTATACCATGAAAGGGACAGTTAGTGGTTAGTCCTGGCAGGCGAGTGGACCAGGAAGAAAAGAAGCTGAAGTACTGTACCCATAGTAGAAGTTTGTGGTTGAAGTAGAAGGTGGAACAGAATTGCAATTCCATCACTGTGTTTTGATGAACTGTTTCATAACAATCCTGACTAAAGTAAAAATGTTGAATGGTCTATCCAGAGTAAAGTGTTGTTTCGGAAGTAGTAGTAATGTAACGTAGTGAAAAGTGATTGGTCTCCTAAGAAAGGATTTTTGGGGGGAATTTACTTTTCAAGTTGATATACGAAGATAGAGACTTTGATTTGCCAAGTGGAAACTGTAACAACTGTTATACAAGTGAGAAACCTTCTGGACATAAGAAAGTTCCCTTTGTCAAGTGAAGGACACAGTGGATACAAGGAACTGTATATTCCACTTGAAATTGAACTTAAGTTAACACATTCTGAATTGATCTAGGAGAAGGGGATCCAACCCTGTCACAAGAGATCTCGTTTTCTTTTTCTTGCATGTTGAAGTTGCCAAAATATTTTTGTTATATGTATTAGTGTGAGGGACAGGCATATTTGGACACTAGGTTACTTTCCTTTTAGTATTAGTCGGGTAGGCAGGGAGCGTCTTGTTAGGGAGAGATGGGCCTTTATCAACCCTTTTATTAATTAATTAATGGCGTCTTGTGATAAAACGCCACCCATGTGTCCATCTCCCATTTCTGACTCCACACAACATGAAGTACCTCACACTGGAAATGCTTGTTTTATCATGCAATTCCAGCGAAAAAAGGTTCTCATTAAGAAGCTGACTATTTTTTTTTCTTTTGCAAATAAGGTTTTTATGATTTGAAACGGAACAGGAACCACAGGAAAAAATACTATCACAACATCCATTATCCATGGATACAATGTTATATTTCCAAGAACACCCCCAACATAACTTGGAGCCTCTATATACCAACCGGCCATATGACATTGAGAAATTCCAACTTGGTGCACACTTAGCAAAATCATTTACCCTTGAGGGGTTCGGGCGTCACGCGCTCTCGGCCCCGCTCGTCCCATGCCATAACCTCCATAGATTTCATGAAACTTCAGCCATTCTCACACTATTGCCGCACTCCCCCCATGTATTGCCGCTGTGATCATTTCCATGAGGTATATGTCCTTAGCTTCAGCAACCCATTGCTCCAGCCGTGGGAGGCTTGTCCTTTTCCAATGCTTAGCTAGGCCCGCCCTGGTGTAACGCTCACCTGGTATCCACAGGGACGTCACTCATCCTGTTCTGACCTCTTACGACCTCGAACCCTTCCCTGGAGGCAATTCGACCTGAGACTGGGCCTGAAACACAGGATTGGTAGAGTTTAACTCCCTATTGTCTCTGTGTGCTTGAACCCCTTCTTCCCCGGGGTCCAACCCTTCCCTTTGATCCACAGCTCACCTTGTTTTCTTGGATAGTGTGCTCTCCGTCCTGCCTTCAGCAGAGGGGCGCGTTGATTGATGCAGGCTCGTTGCTGCCTAGTTACTTCACTGTCAAGAGTCCGACAGGTAAGTATAATGAGTCTTTTGAACAGTTCTCTAACTTCGTTCCTTTCCTTCCTTAGATGATGGCCGGCGTCTGAGGATGGCGGCGTGCCGCTGAGATGAGTAGCGCTGAAGGCGAGTGAGAGCACGATGCGCGATGCACCCCTTTCGTATTTGCATTGAACTGAGTTATTTTTCTGTGTCTTTTAGGTGCTGCAACGTTTTCAGCGTGGATGCCGGTTATGAAGAACAAATGCGGTGGGTAAGTGCGGTATGCGGCGCCTCTAGATGTTTCCACGCTAATCTGGAGTGTCTTTTCCCTCTTGCAGATGGATGAGAAGTTCCGGAGACAGAGTTCCCCAGAGCGGCTGGGATTCAGGTAAGCGTTTTAAGCTTGTACAGTTTTTAAAAATAAGCGAAGATTTGCAGAATGCTTACTAATGCCTTTTTCTGTTCTTTTCCCTTTTTCTTTTTCCTTAGGAAGCGGCGTGCCGGGATGGGAATGACACCGCCGAAGATGCCCGCAGAACAGAAGGAGCGATGACTGATGGGCAGAAGCACCGCAAGGTAAGGTTGTTCCTAACAGTGTTCTTGTTCTTGCAGGAGCTGAGCGCAGTAGAAAGATGCAGGCCTACTGGAGACCGATCCGAACACGGCGAGTGTCACGCTGCAGGTGCAGAAAACGCAAAGCATGTTTCTCAGCCTGGTATCCCAGGTGCCTCTGGGCTGAACCACACCCAAAAGACTAGACCGCACATGCAGTTCTGGGAACCGAAATATGTGGGGGCATCCATCTTGTCCCCATCAATGCACTACAAGTCCAATCCCCAATGTTATCCTATGGGAGTGAGTGAGTCTGGTGCCACAAGCGCCAAGTCTGACTCCAAGTGGGTCTTTGGAGGGATGGAGAGGCCCTTCAGGGCCATGTAGGTGATCGTGGCCTGGCTCCAGCCTGACATCTTGGAGGGCTGGGGACATGAGGGGCAGGAATCATGACAGCACTTCCACCCCCCCCCCCCCCCCAAGGCCTCTCTCAAGGTGGCTCTTCTGTCTGGTCCTGGTTTCGTTGGATGGTTTTGATGAAATCGTCTAAGCAAGCGAGGTGCATGGATGTACTCACAAGGCTCCCATGTCCTGTCTTGTGGACCATACCCCTTCCAGTCTACTAAGTAGTATAATTTGGATCTGACGTACTCTGAATCTAGGATGTCCTTGACTTCGAATTCTGGCTCCAGGGTGACTACTACTGGCTGCAGTGGTGTTGCTACCCGGGTACCAGGTTGAACAGGTTTAAGGAGAGACACGTGGAACACAGGATGAATTTGCATGTTTGACAGCAAAGCTAGTCTGACCGCCACAGGATTTATCACAGAGGTGACGGTGAATGGACCCAGGTATCTTTGATGGAAAGTTTGGGCTCCTTTAATGGACACGTGTTTAGACGCCAGCCAGGCTTTGTCTCCCACTTGGTAGTTGGGGGCCTTTGCTCGGTGTTGATCAGCAAACTTCTTTTGGCGATTCTTAGCTTGAAGTAGGTGTTCAGCTGCCCTTTTAAAGGTTTGAGAAATGGTTGTGTGCAAGGTTTTGACTGCTGGCCTTTCCAGGGTTGTAGGAACGTCCAACTCAGAAGTACGTGGGTGCCTGCCATACATGGTATAAAAGGGTGTCTGCCCAGTGCTGGTGTGTAGGGAATTATTATAAGCATATTCAGCTACCCATAATAGGTCGAACCAGCTTCCTTCAGCTTGGTGTAACATGCAACGCAGATACTGCTCGAGCGTCTGATTTGTCCTCTCAGTTTGACCATCCATTTGGGGATGGTGACTGGTGGATAGCCGTATGTCGATCTGGGCTATAGAGCAGCATTTTCTCCAGAAGTTAGATACAAACTAAGTACCTCGGCCTGAGACCAAAACTGAAGGAAACCCATGGAGCCGTACAATGCCTTCAAGAAATACCTTTGCCAGATTGGAAGCATTTGGGAGCCCCTTAAGAGGAATGAAATGTGCCATTTTTGAAAATAGGTCCACGACCACAAGAATAGTGTTAAACCATTGACTGGGTGGTAAGTTAGTAATAAAATCGAGGGACAACGTGTGCCAGGGTGCTGGTGGGATTTCCAATGGTTGTAATAGCCCAGCCTTTTTCTGCTTGGGTGACTTGTTTTGAGCACACACTCCACAAGATAGGATGAATTGGATAATGTCTTTACACCATGTGGGCCACCAATAATTTTGTTTTACCTTGGCTAGGGTTTAGGCGATTCCGGGGTGGCCCTCGATCAAGGATCATGATAACCGGACATGACTTGTTCTCTTAGTTCTTGGTTTGGTAAGAATAAACGATTCCTGAAGTAGGGCAACTGATCTTTTATCATGTAATGTTCTCCTTGTGCATTCCACGCTTGTAATTGCTCCAGACTCATCAGGTTTTGGATTTCTTCATGTAATTCTTTCTGCGTTATGGTGCTGTGATTCCTAGGAGCTTGTCACTCGGGATGATTGCTATTGGGTCAGGGGTCTGATACCCTTGCTCTTCCACCCCCATATGGGAAAGGGCATCAGCCTTCCCATTTTTCACCCCTGGTTGAAATGTAATCACGTAGTCATATTCAGCCAAAAAAAGAGCCCAACGTAGTTGTCGTGAAGATTGGGCCTTTGGCGTTTTTAGGTACTGGAAGTTCCGGTGGTCAGTTATTACGGTGATTGTGTGTCTGGCGCCCAAGAGTTAGTGCCGCCATGCCTTATAGGCTGACTTAATGGCCAGGTGTTCTTTGTCTGTGATAGCATAATTGAGTTCAGGGGGTGTGAATTTACGTGACCAGAAGGCAACAGGGTGTAACTGGCCCGTTTCGGGGTCCTTTTGTGAGAGGACATCTCCCATAGCCATGCTTGAGGCATCCGTTTCCACCAGGTATGGGAGATCAGGGCGAGGGTGGCGTAAGATTGGGGCAGATGTGAATCTTGCTTTGAGTTCCTGGAAAGCCTCCTCGGCTTCTGTTGTCCACTGGAACTTTTTTGTTGCTTGCTTTTCCTTAGTAATGACGTGATGGGATGCACGATTTGCGAAAATCCTGGGATGAACCGGCGGTAGAAGTTTGCAAAACCCAGCATACTTTGAACCCCCTTGAATGAATTTGGGGATGGCCAGTTCAGGATAGCATCTACCTTGTTTACATCCATTCAGATTCCATTCGGGCAGAGAATAAAGCCCAGGAATTCCACCTCGGAGACGTGGAATGAGCACTTTTCGAGTTTGGCGTAGAGCTGGTGTTGACGGAGTTTCTCAAATGCGGATCGGACATGTTTAACGTGGTCTTGCTTTGATGCGGAATATACTAGGATATCGTCGATGCACACTAGAGCACAGACATCAATCAATTCCCGTAGGACATCGTTCATGAAGTACTGAAATGCAGCAGGCGCGTTGCAAAGGCCATTACTTGATATTCGTACAAGCCGTATTTGGTGCGAAAAGCGGTTTTCCATTCGTCCCCCTGTTTTACGCGAACAAGGTGATATGCCCCCCTCAGGTCTAGTTTTGTGTAGATTTGGGCATCTTTGACTTGATGAAGCAATTCAGGGATCAGTGGCAGGGGGTAGCAATTTTTTACGGTAATCTGGTTCAGTGCGCAATAGTCGATGCACATTCTCAAGTCCCCCTCCTTTTTCGGTACGAAGAATAGAGGACTGGCTGCTGGAGACTTCGAGTGACGGAGGAACCTGTTGGCCAGGTATTGGTCAAGATAGGCCTTCAGGTGCTGGTTTTCTGGCTCCGCGAGTGCGTAAATTCGCCCACAAGGGATTTGTGTGCTGGGTATCAGGTCGATTTGGCAATCGTATGGTCTATGCGGTGGCAGGGTATTAGCCTGTTCTTTCTGAAAGACATCTTGAAAGTCCTGGTATTCACTTGGTAGGGTGCTGATTGCCACAGTTGAAAGCGTGGAGGTTCTGGTGTCTATTGGTTGTTTCTTTTGGCAATAACATGTGTGGGCGCAAGTCTCGGGAAAGGCCAATTCTTTTGCTCGCCAATCAATTCGAGGATTGTGAGCTACCAACCATGGCATTCCCAAAATCAACCAGAACTGCGGTGCCTTAATGAGGTCGAAAACGATAGATTCTTGGTGTCCATCCTGGCACAGAAGGGTTAAAGCTGCAGTGCATTGGGATACTGGACCAGAAGCTATTTCCGTGGCGTCGACAGTGGTAACAGTGTCGGTGGTTGATTTAGGGCGTAACGGAAGCCCCATCATTGCCGCAAGATCCTGGTCGATGTAATTCCCAACGGCTCCACTATCTATGTACGTTCTTACCGTGTGCATCCGAGATGGTTGTTGATGATTGATCAAGACCACAGAAAAATGGGAGGTCTGTAGTTCACTTTCTTTGCTCGACAAGTGGGCCTCTACACTTGCCAGGCTGGGGAGTTTTCCGATTCCTTGATGGTATCTTCCTTGTCCGTGGCCCCTAACGTCCTCCTTGGTGGCTTCACAGGGCACTCTTTAAGGAAATGACCTGACCTTCCACAGTACAGGCATAACTGCTGCGGTCTCCTTTTATCCCTTTCCGCTTTAGTCAAGGGGGTCTGACCCGATTTGCATTGGTTCTCCTGAACCTTCAGTTGTTCGGGCAGTATTGTCCTTTGAATGCACATACATAGGGCGAGGGTCCGGTCTGGTTCGATCTGCTCTTCGGTCCTGCAACCTATTATCCAGTTGAACAACAAGGTCAATGAATTCTGAGCAGTCTTTCGGGGGGTTCACATCCTTGAGCTCCCCCCGCAACCCCTGATGAAATAACGTGGTTCTCTTCTCCACTGGCCATTCTGCTTCAACTACGAGTCTATTGAACGTGGCTACGTATGTTAATAGGTCTTGATTCCCTTGGCGTAGGGACAAAAGTTTGTTGTCTAATGCCTGCCCATGAGTACGACGGGCGAACAGCTTTTCCATCGCCTGCTGAAAGCCCCTGAAGTCATGCAGCAAAGGATCGTCTTGGGCCACAAAGGGTACAGACCAGTCCGCAGCGCTACCAATCAGGTAGGATAGCACAAAAGCGACCCGTGATTGGTCATTCGGAAAGGCCCCTGGCCTACAAAGGAAGTGCAGGCGGCACTGGTTCATGAACGTTGCAAACCTCTTGGGATCCCCCGTAAATCGTTCGGGAGGGGCCAAGGGAACTGTCCCAGGAAGGGTTATCTGAACGGGATTGGCTGATGGCGCTAGCATCGAGGGCACACTTCCGGGCAATGGTGCATGCCCTGCTTGTGACTGGAGAAGTTGCCGGCTTAAATCATCAGTGCGTTCTTTGGCTACTATCAGCTCTCTCCTCAGGGTGTTGGTCTCCTGCCTGGCTGCATGTACTTCGGAACGTAGCTGCCACAAAATGTGGGCTAACTGGTCGGTTTCTGACGTTTCCATGACGCCCAGGTGGATTTTCATGTGAGGCTTTGCGTTCTGTAACGCTCACCTGGTATCCACTGGGACGTCACTCAGCCTGTTCTGACCTCTTATGACCTCGAACCCTTCCCTGGAGGCTATTTGACTGGAGGCTGGGCCTGAAACACAGGATTGGTTGAGTTTAACTCCCTATTGTCTCTGTGTACTTGAACCCCTTCTTCCCCGGGGTCCAACCCTTCCCTTTGATCCATAGCTCACCTTGTTTTCTTGGATAGTGTGCTCTCCGTCCTGCCTTCAGCGCAGGGGCGCGTTGATTGATGCAGGCTCGTTGCTGCCTAGTTACTTCACTGGCAAGAGTCCGACAGGTAAGTATAATGAGTCTTTTGAACAGTTCACCAACTTCGTTCCTTTCCTTCCTTAGATGATGGCCGGCGTCCGGGGATGGCGGCGTGCTGCTGAGATGAGTAGCGCTGAATGTGAGTGAGAGCACAATGCACTCCTTTCGTATTTGCATTGAACTGAATTCTTTTTCTGTGTCTTTTAGGTGCCGCGACGTTTTCAGCATGGAAGCCGGTTATGAAGAACAAATGCGGTGGGTAAGCGCGGTATGCAGCGCCTCTAGATGTTTCCACGCTAACCTGGATTGTCTTTTCCCTCTTGCAGATGGATGAGAAGTTCCGGAGACAGAGTTCCCCAGAGCGGCTGGGATTCAGGTAAGTGTCTGAAGCTCGTACAGTATTTAAAAATAAGCGAAGATTTGCAGAATGCTTACCAATGCCTTTTTTCTGTTCTTTTCCTTAGGAAGCGGCGTGCCGGGATGGGAATGACACCGCCGAAGATGCCCGCAGAACAGAAGGAGCGATGACTGATGGGCAGAAGCGCCGCAAGGTAAGGCTGTTCCTAACAGTGTTCTTGTTCTTGCAGGAGCTGAGCGCAGAAGAAAGATGCAGGTCTACTGGAGACCGATCCGAACACGGCGAGTGTCACGCTGCAGGTGCAGAAAACGCAAAGCAGGTTTCTCAGCCTGGGTGTGGCTTAAATAGTCTCTGGGTATCCCAGGTGCCTCTGGGCTGAACCACACCCAAAAGACTAGACCGCACATGCAGTTCTGGGAACCGAAATATGTGGGGGCATCCATCTTGTCCCCATCAATGCACTACAAGTCCAATCCCAATGTTATCCTATGGGAGTGAGTGAGTCTGGTGCCACAAGCGCCAAGTCTGACTCCAAGTGGGTCTTTGGAGGGATGGAGAGTCCCTTGAGGGCCATATAGGTGATCGTGGCCTGGCTCCAGCCTGACATCTTGGAGGGATGGGGACATGAGGGGCAGGAATCATGACACCTGGCAGCTAGCAACAAATAGTGAACAATGTGGGGCAGATATTTCCAGTGGTCTTCTCTCTCCAAGCCAAATAGCATCAACATCGGGTTCAATCCCCGTTCTACCCCCTCCACCTCTCTGATCCAGCCCAAGATTTCAGACCAAAAGACCTGAACCTCTCAGCACCCCCACCACATGTGCCAAAAAGTCTGCCCTTTCCCCGCAGCCGTGCCAGCATAAAGGGCTCACATCCGGGAACATTTTTAACAGCCTCACCGGGTTGTATTGCCACCTGTGCAACAATTTAACGTGACAAGCCACTGTGGTCTTGAAGGCCCTCCTACACATCAATCCCCATAAATTGTCTGCCACCTCCCACCTCAGGCCCCTATCCCATTTCTGTCAGAGTCCCACCATTACATCCTTCCTCACCTCCAGCAATGCCCCATGTATTAAGGAGATGAGCCCCTTCATGTCCACATGTGTGTCCAGGATCTTCTCCATAGGGGTGAGCTCCCTCAGTAGCAGCTCCCTCCATTTCTCTTCCATGAGAACCCCCCTTCAGCCTCAAGTAAAGAAAAACCTGCAGCTTTCCCAGATTCAGTGCTGTCTCCAGATTCTGAATCCCAATAAAATGCCCATTCCGCCATAGGTGGCCCACCCGAGTCAGCCCCTCCTTGAACCACCCTGGATATCTCTCAAGTTTGGGAATATCATACCTGATCAATGGAGCCCAAATATGACTCATTGGCGAGGGCCAAGAAGTGACCCCTCTCATACCTATGCCCCGCCTCCACACCTCCCATTGGATCCCCAAGATCGGGTGCTTTCCGGTGGCACCCAGGGCCACTCACCCACCATCGCCGGGCGCAGGTTAAGGTTCTCTAAGAAGACCCACTGCTTATCTGCATCCACCCGGAGGTGCGGCACCATTGCCCTCAGGTGGGAAGCCTTATAGTAAAGGGTCAAGTCCGGGAAGCCCCTCCCAGTCCGTCGGTAGCACCAAGGCTTTATAGGACACTCTGGGCTTGCCAGAGGAAGCAGAGCATGCACCCCTCCTTTGCCTCCCCCAGAACCTACTCGGGACCCGCACCAGCAACATTTGGAACAGGTATAGAATCCTTGGATGGAAATTCCTTTTCAAAGCGTTTAGCGGCCCCATCCATGAAATGCTGTGTCTTTGCCCCATTCCACCACTTCACCATATAATTTGTTCAGCAGAATGCCAACCCCTCCTTTCTTGGTTCTCCCAGAGGCCCAAATTGCCTGTCCTATCTGGCCCCCCGAAAAATGCCTCTCCTCGCCCCCCACCAGCCTCATTTCTTGAAGGAACATGATGTCCAGGCCCCGGTTCTGAAATTCCCCCACCACCAGCGAGCGCTTCGTAGGGGAGTTAAGGCTCTTTACATTTAATATCGCTGCCCTGAGCACATCTACCTGCTTGTCCTCATCCTGGCACACCATTGTTGCTTCTCAGTTTAGCTCCAGGTCCTTTCGTTGGAATAACGTATAAACTACCCAACTGACCCAGATACACCCCCACTCCCTGAACCACCCCATCCCCTCTATACTCCCCCTTCTCCTCAGTGCACTAGAGACGCCCACCATAAGATGGGCCCCCAAGGATAACTGCCAGACCCACCCGCCTATGTTACCACATTCAAGGCCCTATGAAGGGTCAACTCCTCACAAGCCAAAACCAACATTTCTGTGGTCTCTTTCCCAAAGGTGGGGTATTCAGTTTCTTGTACTTCCTGCCACCCAGCATTCTACGCTCAGCGTTGGTACAGGTCTCGTCTACTTCCAAATTCTTGTCCGGGTCTGGTTCCGCCTCTCTCAGGGACTGCAGCGCCTCCTGGCTGCTCGCGATCCGATAGTCAGTATCTCCTATCTCAAAACATAGTGCAAATGGGTATGACCAGCGGTATCGAAGCTCCCTTTTCGTCAGCCACTGAGTGAGGCGATGGCAATCTCTTCTACGTGTCAGCGTGAGTCCCGAGAGATCCTGGTACACTTAAATCTAGTCCCCCTCATATTGCACCGTTCCCATGTGCTTCGCCCTCTCCAGGACTTCCATCCTGTCCCCGCATCTGAGGAAGCAGACAACTATCGACCTTGGGCCGCCACCTCTTCTTCCCCCGCCACCTCTGTGGGCCCTCTTCAGCTGAATCACCTTGCCGCCCTTGGCGTGAAAGAGGGCGTTGATCAGTCCTTCTACCTTTCTCCCCACTTCCGCCGCTGTCTCACCTTTCTTTTCACTCAAGCCTAGTATGCGCAAGTAGTTATAGCGCTCTATATTCTCGCGGTCATCGCGCTTCAGCACAATGTCTTCTTCACGGTCCTCCAGGTCCTCCAGCCTAGCCTCTTGCCTTATCTCCAGGAGGTCTACCTGAAGGTGGTTATTCTCCATCCCTTCCATCTTGTCCTCCAACTTGTCCACCCTCCCCTTGAGATCAAAGATGGAGGCGTGGATATCACTCCTGATGGCTTTGATCTCTTGGAAAACGTCTTTCAAGTCCTACCTCATCAGGCACGGTGGGCCCCACTCTTCCTCCGTTTCTCTCCTCTTGCCGCTTGTCCCCTCCATTTCCATCCTCGGCTCCCTTCTGAAACGCTGCAGGGAGCTCAAACCCTGGGAGTCCCTGTCCAGCTTCCCTGGAAGTTGCTCGCCAAGATGAAGTCAGAGCCCTGGGGCACCTATCCTCTCCCGTTTCCTTGCGCCCCTCCGGGGGTTACGTGGCCTTACACGCTCCGGCACCAACTCCCCTTCTTCTCTTATAGCCCACACAGAGTTCTTTTAGGGCCAGCCTTTCAGACTTCTTGGGACTGCTCACTCTCCACCAGTATCACTTCCCCACCCTCTTGTCCCTTCTCCAGGCCTGGGGCTCAGGTGACACTCAGGCTCCTCTGGCGAGCGACCCCACCCTGCCCCTCAAGACCCTCAGTGCCACAGTCCTTGGGCTGCTACCCCCTGCATAACAGACCTCCCCCAGTAAAAACCCAAGTCCTGGGTGCCACCAGCCGCTCCAATCTTCCCTTAGTACTTACCTGTATCAGGCTGCCGTGGCCTCTCTTCCTCTCCTGAGGCCCATTGTGCATTCAGACACCACACGTTAATGCCTGCTCCTCCCCCAGGCTCCCGTGGATTCTTGTCTGGCCTCCTGTTCTCTGCCCCTGTCGAGGCCACCCAAGTCCTTGGGTCACATTGGTCAGGGGGTGCCCTCCCGTGGTGTCTTCCCGACTGCCTCCCTTAGGGCACCTCACTGTCTGCCTCTCAGGCTGTCACCAGGTCTCCCCCTGCCGATCACGCAGGTTCCGGCACTTCTGCCTCACTCACCGTTCTCACGATGCTGCAGAGCAGCTAGGTCATCCCAGGAGGTTTGACTTACCGCGCCAGTCGACTATGGCGCTCGCAGCTCCATACACCGACTGCTCTCCTCCAACAGTGCGCTGAGCCGTCCCTCGGTGCAGGGCAACCCTGGAGCCAGTGCCCCACAGCTCCTTCACTTCCTGCAAGCCCTTGGCGATTGCGCGGGCTCTGGCACCTTTCCCTCACTCTCAGCTCTCCCGACACTGGCCGGGTGTCAGGCCAGCCCAGAGCCACTGCAGGAAACCCCACAATGCTGTACGGGCTGGGTGCCCTGGGCCCCCCAAGCCTCCTGCACTCCCTTCACGATGCTCGGGCCATCCCCCAGCCCGGGGCGACCTCGGGTCGATGTTCTGCGCCTCCACCGCTTCCCGCTGTGGCGTGCCCGTTACAGGTGCTACAGCTATTGCTGGGCCTTCCGTGTGCGCCGGCCGCCTCTGCCCTCACTGCTCACTTGAGGGGGTGCTCACCCCCACTTCCGGGGTCCTTTGGATGTCTCCCACCGAATGCGGGCAGCTCAGTCAGGGGGAAGAGAGCTCCTCTGCCCACCTTAAGCGGGTTGTTGGCAGAGCAGAGCTTCACGCGGCCTTCTCGGTCCGCGCCCCCTGGTGGTCTCCAAGAAGTTGACTATTAACGCATCTTCGCCGCATCAAGAGGGCAGCATTCCAAATCTCAAACAAAGCAATTAGCAAACAAAAATAAAGCCTCCCGAGATTTCTGAATTGCAGTCCTCTATACATGTAGTCATTTGGAAATGAAAATAAACTAGTGCATAGTAATTAACACGATATGTAAAGGAGTGCATGGTAAAACTTTTTTTTTTTTTTTTTACACAATGCAGAAGGGGAGACTTTAAATAAATAAAAAAAAAACAATCCAACATCACTTACGCACGATATAAAATAGTTATAAATGTAGAGTCAGAGAATCAATGGATTTTGCAAAAACAGCAGGTATCCCCTAAACACAAAAGCTGGGGTCTTACATGACACAAAGAGAAACATGGATTAGGTTAATAAATGACCACATTCAGTTATGGACCGTTGTACATTATGGAATATAAGCAGCCTAATTTTTCCCACTCAACGTCAATTTTTCTCTTTTTGGTTTATAGTAAATACATGGCAAGCGCTGTACAACGCAGTATCTGGAACCGCCATTTTAATAAAGTGGATACTGTTCTGTAAAGTCTGTTCCCATCTGTTCTTCGTAGAGCAGTATGAGAGGAAACAAAGAACATTAGTATATTCTGAGTTATATTCAGCAGATTGTATTGCAGCCATGGGCACATTGAGTGTTGGACGATATTACAGGCGCTGTCCCTATCAGCGCTGAGTGCCTAACTGGCTTCCGGATCAGTAGACTTTTCTCTTTCTACCCATGTGATTATAAGGTATTTAATTAACTAAAAAGGACGTGCCCTCGGGTGAGGGCTTTATGCCCCATTCTTGGGATTTAAACTTTGTATTTTCTTCTCTAGTTCATAAATTCTTTAAGCCTATGGCATCAATCAACGACAAATATATAGCTATAAAAAGTACTGTTCTAGTCGCTATCACATCCATTCACAGAAATAGCAAGCTACATGCTCTTTGTGCTCTTTGTTCTGACAGGTAATTTCTCCTTTTTTTTCTTTCTTTTTTTTTTACAGAGACAGTAGTGCTTAGAACTAACCCCAACTAATCCACTTTCCCAAAGCAGTCGCTGAGTCCCATCTCAATTGGGAAATTCAGCAGTAATTTGTTCTAACCTAATGGCTGAAAAAAAGGTTCTATGAAGGTTTGCTGACTTTTTTTGTCCCCGAATGGCAACTTCGCCGAATGTGTTCTGCTGATTTTCCGGATTTCTTTTTTTACCACAAACAGCAGGGGGCAAAGAGGTGGGACCCCTTTACGCCCCCTTAGACCTCCTCCCCCATTATGTACTGTGACGAATCACAGATATATTTGTCCCTTCTCCCCAAAGTGGAGTCTCCCCCTTTAAGGCTAGGGAGGTAAGTCCGCTCCTAAGGGTCAAGGCAAGTAGGACCTCACTGGGAGAGACTCCCCCTTTTTGGGACAAGGACTCCAGTTCCTTTCAGGAACTCCCTAGACCACGTACCACAGCTGCATATTTGGGACTGTTTGCTTTAAGAACAATGTTGCATCTTTACTTTTGGCTGAAGGCAATGCTACAAAAAAACAATTTGAAAAAAGGAAATATCTCTTTAAGGAGAGACATGCATTTAATTGGGGCGAGTTGGAGAAGTAGAGTATTGTTTGCAGGGGAAGCCCTCTGACATCATCACATCTGCTGGAGGCGGAGCCAAAACAGGTCACAGAGCCTACGAGTTTCGAGGGAATCAAGAGTGCCAGTGCAGAATGCTGGAGGCCCTGCGTATACAAAAGTGAAGGAATCCTTTTGAATGGGAAGAGTGGAACCACATACCCAGTGCTGGTGTGTCCACATATGGGGTGTGGGGGGGCAGGACGCCCGAACAACGATGCAGAGACCACTGTTGCTGGAAGCGTGAACAGCTTCCAATCGCCAGCACCAGTGTATGGCAGTAACCCAACACGAAACAAGATACTGAAGAGTGTTGCCCGAGCGAGAGCTGAACTCTGCAACCTCCCCCTGCATACAAGAGATACCAGGGGAACCGGGAGATGCAGGAGGCTGCTAGGGTATCATATGTATGAAGAGACACGTCCCAGTCCTAAGGACGAGACATTAAACCTAAGACTATAATTGGAATGGTGACAACCTGAGAAAGCAAGTAACAAATAACCCAGTAGAGTAAGACCGATATTATATGAGGAGAGATACTCGCCCCAGTCCTGAGGACGAGTGTCACTAGGAATATAAGTTAACAAGAGACTGAGAAACTATAAAATATGGGTCTAACCATCCCGGCTGGGGAACTAAAAGAGGCTGGAAACAAGTCCCCTGAGAAGAAGGGAAGATACCCTATGCCTTCAGAGTTGAAGACTGAAGAAAGCCCAACAGAGTCACGTAATCCAAGACAGGAAATAGGATTGTCAAGTGAACAAGATAAAAAGAGGAGACAACCGTATAAACATAATCCATGACACAGACGGCTACAAAGGGATCAAGACAAACCCAAATTAACAAAGCCTGAGAGTTTAGGCAAGAGTGTGATTACAGATTTGAAGGGAAGATATTATTTGGAAGAGCTACAAGGGTTGATCAAAGAGGCTTTACAAGAAGATTGTGTTCAGAAATATCTGTACCAACGAGAAACTTCTATATAAAGAGACTATCAGAAGAGAAGAAACGACCATGGGGAAAAAAGACATTGGGCCTCATTACGACCCAGGCGGTAGGGTGTTAATGGTGCCGGTTTAGCTGCTGGTGCCATTAACCCCCTACCGCTTCATTACGAGGTCTGCTCGCGGCACACGCTAAGGACGCCTGGTAAAACCAGGCATCCTTACCAGGTCCCACAAGCAGACCAGGGTTTTAATAACAAGCCCTTCATTAACGGGCCCGTTGTTAGCATCCTTCCCATTCCCATTTGAGCCCTATCGGGGCTCAAATGGGAATGGGGATGTACCGGGTCCAGGTTCCTTGAATGGGGAAATACCGGGCCCTCCAAGGTCAGAATGGCCCAGTATTTCCCCATTCAAGGAACCCAGACCCGGTACCTGGTATGGGGGGAGCCATGCCGCTAAAAGCGGCATGGCTACCTCCATACTAGGAATGAGG
The DNA here is from genome assembly GCF_040938575.1 of Ambystoma mexicanum. Classification (NCBI taxonomy): domain Eukaryota; kingdom Metazoa; phylum Chordata; class Amphibia; order Caudata; family Ambystomatidae; genus Ambystoma; species Ambystoma mexicanum. Next base: position 302,740,098 of record NC_090927.1, on the reverse strand, counting down.
CCCATTCTCTTGGCCTATTTAATTTAGTTATATTTAGTGGTAGGGTCAGGTAGAGTTAGCTTGGATGGAGGACAGTTTTACTTTGGACTTCCTGACAACTGACGAGCACCTTTAGATAAGCAGGATATTCCCTCTAGCAATAGGGAAAGTTAGGTTTTATATCTATAATTTCATTAAAGATAATTCAGAATGTCCTCAATGTGTACGTCACCTTCTGGCATGCCATAGTATCGTACCCCAACTTATCACATACCTTTTTTTGTCAAAATGAATTGCGTCACAACCAAATTTGGCAAAGCTGCCATTCGCGAAAAGTGAGCTAGACCAAAAAAAAAACTCACCGGTGGGAAGTCAACTGTATCCTAGAATGGTATTCAGTCAGGAAAATGTCCCCTCCTAACGGACTAATGGCAACTGTGGCCTTTTAGAGACATGTTGGCTAGGAGGAGAGCTGCAAGGCAGCTACATCGCTGTACTGGACATATTCTGTATGCATTCTTTCTTGGAGTCCACCTCAAAGGTAGACACATCATTTGGTCAAGTGGTTCTGCATAACATATTTAGCTGATCATCTCTTGCCGTTTCTTCTTGATTTATTTTGAACATTTCTCCAACATTTCAGTTTAAGGATGTTTTGCAATCTCCCATAGGTATAGAAGAATGTGGTACAGGACTCTCCCATCTACTGAAAATGTAGTGTGCTCCTAGTCCATAGACCCCCTTCCTTCTTATGGCCCCTCCAACCTACCCCTCTAATAGGTATCCGCTACCTTTACGCTTCGAAAAGGATTGGTAGTTGGGACTGAGAGCATGTACAATAGAGGTACAGCTTGAGCATGTGTGGCGGTACTGCTAAAGCTTTAATAATAAAGAAATAAATCCTGTTTCTCATCATGCTCTGCTCCTGGGAGCTTCCTGGGGACGACATCCCATAACTATGGAGGAAAGGGACTATGGACTACAAGTTTAGTAGTCAATGTAGTGAGTATGCTTTCTTTATTGTAAATACCCACCCTGTTTGCTAGAAATGGTCACCAATTTGGCTGAAATGGAATGTTGAAGATCCCCGGAACATTAAAGTGAAAATAGACTAACCCTCATCAGGAGGGTGACTTTAATGGCGAGCCGTGCACTGAGCAAAATATCTCCATGATAAATGGTGATGCAAAGATTCTCATGAAAATATAGGAAAACCCTTCTACAGAAAGCATAGACATCCATGTGCCCGCAAATTAGCAACATTCACATCTATAAATCAAGAGACCACCAGGAAGCTCCGATCCCTCTTATTGACACTCAAAGGGCCTTCACCAGAATCTATTAAAGTTTCTACCAAGAAACTCTCAATTTCCCATTTGCATGACACGATCAGACCCGTAAATAAATACGTTTTAAGGAAAAGCACATTTCACCCATACTATTCAATGTCACTTTATAAGCTCTTGAAATCGCTATAAAGTGAGCCGGCATGAAGAAAACACAAAAACAGACCCAAAGAATATTAAATGTTACTGTTTGTCGACATGGGGGTAGACATATTAAGTGGGATAGAAATGATCTTGTGCATATCTACATCAATGAACTTACCATTCATGCTTTGCAATTATAACTGATTAACAATGCAGACCTAGAGGGAAAACGATGGATTATAAAGGCATGCATTTATTGGACAGTGTGGAATTAAGCAATATAACTGTAGCAGGGGTGCATTACTGGTCAGGTAATGTCCCGGGCCATAAGTTACAAGCCCAAGCGAAGCAAGGGCTTTAATGTTGGGTCGCAGCATTGCCTGCCCGGTAATGTCCCCACCTGCAAGGTTGGAAAAGGGGGGTGGGGTTAGGGGACGTGGTGAGGGCACTTACCGGATTCCTGGCAGAGGAGGCTCAGAGCAGCATCTTTAGCGTCTGGTAAAGACCCTGTTCTGAGCCTCCTCATTAGCTTGGAGGCTGCCACAGCCCCCCACGCCGGGTACTAATTCTACATTAATAGAAACAAATACTAAATAAAAGAAGAACACTGGCTGGACAACCAAGTCTGACTGTAAAAGGTCACATACTAACTAAAAATTAATTAATAGACTTTCAAACAAATGTAGGTGAAATACTTTGATGTGTATGACAAGCTGAATATATAATCTTACATAATGCACCATTTATGGTCTCTAGAGCCATCTTATGTGGAAGTGAGAGGGAAAATAGGCATACTACGTCCTAAGTGGGCTTCAATAACATCCATGATGCAGCAACATACAACCTACCTCAAAACCATGATTAAATACTACAGTACCCATGGCACTTCATTAGGTAGCTTTAGCCCCGCTGAAGGGTTAACTCGGCAGGATAGGTCAGGGCAACAAGCTTGTCTTGGAAGCAAGACCACATGGAGCAACACAGGTTCGATTCCCGGGTCCGTGCTTAGAAACTTCTGGGTAATTAAGCGCATTATAAATAACCAATTACAATTAACACAGGCAGGGATGAAAATGTACGCATCAGCCACACTCAATGCCAAACAGCAACTGGATGGGAATGTGACATGTGGCTTAAATGAATCAGAATATTTAGAAGTGCCTTTTTATTGAATAACTTGTCCATTTGATATAACAAGAAGCAGTTGACCTTTGACCAATCCTTTTATCACGTAAAAACGGATTTCTGTGTGGTAACATGCTGTGCATTTCAGTACAGAGAAATTCTAATGTAAAAGACCATTACCTCTGCATCCTTCATCCTCGTTCTATTACTAACTCTATGAAGGATACCTGCATCCCTCAAAAGACAAACAATGTCAATTAAAAAAAGAGGGCAATTGCAAAATAATTATGTACTGTGCCTATTGAGTAATGCAGACGTCCTCCCTGGTGGAAGACGTCTCCTCTCTAAAGGAAGCAATGTAACGGGGAGTACTGGAGATTTCCCCGTATAATTAAGGCATTCCTCATGATTCGGACTAGAATGGAGTTTCACATTAGATGCTTGTGCTCACCTTTCGTTGATGTTGTCTGTTCGAAGGGTGTAGACTCTGTCAATGTGGGAAATGTGGAAGACTGGTTCATCACTGGAAGGATCACTTGGCAGTTTGACAAGCACTTCATTCAGAAAAATTGGCTAAAAGTATAATATATTAAACAGGATTAATTAACAGAAACTGCGTGGAGTAAGAGACGAAGTAGTTACGTTTAGACATTGTGTTGTTATTCTCAAAGCACGCAGTTCAGGGAGCCCAGCAGACCACAATCAATTGATAATTGACCAACAAACATGGCATTCTTGAATGTATACAGATCAACAGGCTAAATGAATTCTGCATTTGGACCCCTGGTAGGAACTATCAAAAGCACATCCAAAGGCAGAGGGTGCTGTCACATTCAAACGTTTGTGCTTCACAGCAATGCAACCTATGGAGACAGTCCAGTAAAAGGACCATTTATGGGACCAAAAAGTCTTGGATATCCGTCTTGGCACGTGATCATTTCACCATTGCAGTCAGTGACACTTGCTCCTTAAGAATTGCCTATGTACAATGGAAGTTGTGAACATATGCAATGAAAATGTAAGATATTCAATTATAAAGAATAGTAGTTAAACAAGCTTGATTGCTATATTTCTCACAGAAATCATTAAGAAACTAGTGTTTCAGGTGCGTGAGAATGCAGGATGCATTAAAGAGTTGTGAGGGTGTACAAGGAGGGGTAATGTTTGGGTTACAAACATTTATTAAGGACGAACAACCCCATTTCTCCCTAATTCTAAGGGGTTTGCCCTGGCTCAACCAACAAAACTTTAGTGACCTGTCAGAATGTCCATCCAAAAATAATATGTTCTCCGTCCTCTGTCAGAAACCTAGCAATTTAACCTTAACACTTAAACCAAAAGTCTATAACAAAAGTAAAGATCCTTCACCAGGAGAATGACTCCCTTTCTCCTGGTGTCTTGCTTCAGTGTTCTCGTAATGGTAACTCTTTGTTACGCTCACCTGGTATCCACAGGGACGCCACCCAGCCCTGGTTGGATGATTTGCACTCTCGAACCCACTCCCGGTCCCTTGGTAAGGCCTCTGGTTAAAGATGGGTCTGCAATATAGGAGAGCTGGATTCAATACCAGATTGTCTTTTTGTTTTCCCACCTCTCTTGGCCTCAACTCCTTCCTCCCCCTTGTGCCCTCACCTCACCTTAATATTGTAAAAGGTGGATTCTCCGTCCTGCTCCTTGTGGCAGGGGCGCGTAGATGTGGGGGGCGAGGAGCGACCAAGTTACTTCACTGGTGCAAGTCCCCCTCCTGTGGGAATCCAGGCCTGCTGCGACTCTGGAGGTTTGCTGCTTTACAGTCTTTATATGCAGTTCTTATGTCCCTCTTAGTTCGAATAATAATGTCTTGCCTCTTTCCTTTTAGGCGTGGAAAGGTATTTTGGTGTTGTCATGCAGTTTGAAGATGAGCATGGGCTGGTAGGTGAAAGCGCGGTGTGCGCGATGCTGTCAGGTGAGTAATGCGCGGCGCTGTTTCGCCTTTTATATTGCTAACCTGTGTCTTTTCTCTCCTTGCAGGTTGCGATGATCCTTGCCGAGCACCGTAATGTTCCAGCAACGATATTGACCAGAAGATGGCTACCCAGGTAAGAATTGTGTGGCTTTCTTCATTCAGGAGGAAACATGAGTAAACGCTTACTAATGCTGTCTTTCTTTCTCCTCTTTCCAGGTTATGGTATTCCAGGATACATGCGGTGCAGGATGATGGAGTTTGTACCTTCAGGTGAGTGGAACTGAAGTCGGCGATGGATTGAAGACAGGATACTGTTCCAGGTAAATTTGGTAGTGTTCTTTCTCTCTCTGCAGGTCCTTGGTTTTAGGTAAACTGGCATCAAAAAACTGGACACGGTGAGCGTTACGCTGCCCACAGCAGAATAACGCAAAGCATGCCCTGCTGTTTGGGTGTGGTTTAAATAGTCTAAAGGTAAAGTAGTCTAGGTAAAATAGTCCCAGGCCTGCCACACCCAAAGTAGTCCAGGTAAAGTAGTCCCAGGCCTGCCACACCCAAAAGACTAGACCGCATTTCTCAGTTCCTTGTAACTGAGCTATGTGTGTGCCTCCATGTTGGCGGAACCCCCCCAAGTTAAATAGTCCCAAGTAAATAGTCTCATTCTAATGTTGGTCTGCATTATGGTTATGAGCCTGGCGCCAAAGGCGCCAGGACTGACTCCAAGAGAGTCTTGGATGAGGTTTTAAGGCCTTTGACCTGGCCCTAACTGGAAGGCTGACTTACCAGTGAGGACCAGGGGCAAGTGTCATGACACTCTTTCAGTGTCCCTTCAAAACAGGGCCAGGGGAATGACTCCCATTTATCAAAGTTCTCCACAGCGATTCTTCAGCACTTTTACAGAAAGCTTGTATCAGTCCCTTCAAATCTTTCCAGGAATTAGAAAAGCTCACAGCTTTATTTGGCTTCCTTTTAACGTCTGGATGAAAAATATATTTGCCAAGCTCCTCTGTATCTTTCTTGAAAACCTTCTGCAAGTCTACTTGAGCAGTGGTAATGGTTGGGCCATTGCGACAAGGGAGATGTGCCCCGATGCTTTCTTTTGAAGCAGTGGTATTGACTTGGACACAGCGACAAGCGTGATGGCTCCTGTTGCACTCAGTATCCAGTGATAAAAGAGAATACAATTACAGAGAATGCTATAACAGAGAAACAAAAACAGAAAAGAAAAACATTGAACATTTTTAAAAATACATATGGGGCTGGGGCAAGGGGTTAAAACGGGTGGGAATGGGTCTGGGGTTGGTTTAAGCACATAGGGAAATGGGTGGTTTTGGGGGCACTGATTGTTTTTGCTGAAAAATCATTCTCTGTTATGTATTCACTGTAATCTCATAATGGTTGCAGTCTGCTGTAGCAGTGGTATAGGTTTGGCCACTGCAACGAGGGAGATGCCTCCTGAGGTACTCTGCTTGAGCAGTGATATGGGTTTGGCCACTGCAACAAAGGAGTGACTCCCAAGGTACTCTGCTTAGCAGTGGTATGGGTTTGGACAGTTCGATGACAGTGATGACTCCCGATGCACTCGGACTAAGCTCGGCCTCTTCCCAAACCCCACACGGTCTTCTCACCATTCCCCTAACCTGTGGTGTTTTGGGGAGACAGCCCTGGTTCTTCCCAGGGGCCTTTCCACCTCGCTTCCTGCGTGGTGCTACCACAGGCACGTGATCTCTGCATCGTTTCTGGACCTGATGGTCCACCTTCCAGTGGTCACGCCACCACCAAGTGAGTCAGCTCCACCGGCTCTCATGATGCTCTGGCAACGTCCTGCCTTTTCTCTCTCGCTCCCAGAGAAACACGATTGCTCCGGCTGTAGCGTTTCAACTTTGAACTTTGCGGGCTTCATTTGCATACTCCTGGCTTTCACGATAAAATCTCTCTTGTCTCTTCTCGCTTTCCTGTTTATACTGTTGATGCTGCCCTCGCGTAACATCAACACCATCTGTGAAAGTCTTTTTGGCACTCGGCATGCCTACAGTGAACCTCACCTACAGTACTTGGCTGATTTTTCATCTGGTTACTCCATATGCCTCTCGCCGCCTTCTTCGTTTCAGTAGGTTTTATACTTGTCACAGTCATGGGTTTACAGTAGCACATGGTTCTACTAACAAGGGTGGATGAAAAGGGTGACCATGAGGGTAGGGGCTTATGTGCTGTGGTGGTGGTATGGTGGCTTTTCCCAAGGTGGACGTCCTTATCCTTAGGAGTCGAGTCCCTCCCTATGAGGTCCTGCCGCATATTACCATACCTAGGGGAACTATTGGGTAACAACCTCACCTCCCTAGCCTCATAGGAAAGGGCTCCCCCATGGGAAGAAGTGATAAGACCTGATGAATCGTCAAACCACAAGCCCACCTTCTCTCACCAAACACTAAGGCTTGGCTTGACACACATGCTCAACTTTTTCTGAGTTTCCCTTCCACGCCCTCTGCCATCCCGTACTACAGAAACAAGCCTCCATATTCGCCTATACCACCATGACAACACCGACCTCCGCTTTCAAGCTTCCCGCTCTTTTTGGGAAATTGGCCACCATGGAAAATGAAAAGGGTCTTTTACAGTGCTCTTTTTCACATCTCACTTAGCAGCCATCTGAAGTTGGCATGAGGTGATATTAGCTGGGCAAGCAGGCCGGACTTTGAGGGCGCATAACACAGGCAGAGACATAACACAGGCACTTGGAGTGGCGTTATGGACAGATCAGTGTGCCCAACCTAAGTAATATTGCATTTAGCACTGCAATAAAACTGCACACGGTGCCAATAAGACATTTTAAGTGTTATTTTCTTTGATGCAATGTCACGCACAGAGCGTTGTGCCGCATCAAATATGCCAAACTCACGAAGGGTGCTATAGGAGATTTGAAAGGGAGATCTGACATATTATTTGAGAACACTTCTGTCTTTATTGTAAACCCTATGCCACACTCTTTGAATATTAGTTGTAAGGACTGGCAATAGGTTATTCTTAGTATATGCCCTTTTACTTTGACCAGACCCCACAAGGACTGCCTTTTTTCATTTGATGGTCGAAGCTTGTTCCCATCTTAGATTTAGGTTAGATTAGGCGTTGTTCCAACCTGCATACTGTTTAAATAAACACCCTTGAATTGTGATCACTTGCGCCTGTCTTTACTGTTGCCACCATGAGTTCCTTACAATACATATATACAGTTACTGGTTTAGGGCAAAATACAGATAAAACCCCTGAAAAGAAAGGTACAGATTAGTATTTGCACGAATGGTCCATAAAGAATAATCCCTAACTTCAGAAGTCCAACCCTTATGCCCAAAAGTTCAGCAAACTTTCATACAGTTCTCTGAAGCTGGAAAAATGAATGCAGGGACTCTGGGGTCCAGTGAACAGTTCCAAGTGTCAGGGGACAAGTCAAAACACACATAGCCCTTCAGTAGCCCACAAAAGGCTTCTGCAGGCACTGGAAGTCCATATAAGGATTTTCCTGGCCTCACAGGCCAGGAAGAAGGGTAAAAGACCAGATGGCCAAAGGACAAGTGAAAAATCTTGTGGCATGGCCATGTTTTACCGGTAGCCACAGTTAGTAGCCTAGCGCAGTAAATAAGTAAGGCTAAAACGAAAAGTACCAAATCATTGTCAAAATGTCCATTTAGCACACCTAGTGTAACCAAAACTCCTCTGAGTGTAAACCTAGGGTAAAACAAAAAGTGTACACCATTGTACTGCATTGTAAGATGCAACGTACAATGATAACATGTTACCACAAGTGATAACACGTTACTAAAAGTAGTAACCAAGTAACATGATTAAGGGAAACAATGTTTCCCATTACTGACAGCCTGAAGGGCATGTCAGTTTCCCCATAACAGATGAGCAAAAGACAGTTTAGTGAAGCTTAAGGCTTCACTGCACTGTAAAAAGAGCAGGTCAGATACAAAAATAAAAGCAAACAGTTTGGGGGTCCATAGAAATGGAAGGACAGGTGCAATAAAGAGAAATCTTTCCCAACAGTTCTCAATCCCAGCAAGATTGTCCACCATTAGAGGATTGTCATTCTCCGGAGCCCAAAACAACAGTCTCATTGCTTCTCTGCCCATACCCCACACCATCCCATTTGTTGAGGAAGTGCACGGCACTGTTACCCATCAGGACCAACTCGGTCTTGCCCCGTACTAAGGGAAGGAAGTCAATCAGAGTCAACCTGATGGCCCATAGCTCCAGTAAACTGATGTGCTCCTGAGCATCTGGTGGAAAGCAGAGTCCGATCAACTTAAGTTCCACGAGGTGAGTGTCCCAGCGCTTCAAGAAATGCATCCGTGACTACAGTCAGTGGTGCCAGAGCTGCCGAAGCAATTGCCCTCTCAGTAAGTTGCCTCACAGGGACCACCACACAATATCTCCAGACACAAAGCCCAAGACCTGCAAAACGTCTGACAAGTTGCCCTGTAACTGGGACCACTGACAATGGAGGAGCCATGAAGCAACCTCGTGCACAACCAGGCTTCCAGCACCACTAGGATGTAGGAGGCCCAGAAGATGCATAAAGGCAGAGGATGGTACCAGTTTCTGAGAATGGAAATCATGCACCACCTGAAAGGTGTTCGCCACCCAATCCTTGGGAGGGAAAAACCTGCCCAGGTGGGTGTACAAGGCCACTCCAATGACTTGGAGGAACTGGGACAGTGTGACGTTGTACTTCTTGAGATTCCGAAAGAAACCCAAACTGTGCATGTGAGGCACAGATGTTCCGGGGTGCGGGCTGAATGAGCCAATCGACCAGGAAGGGAAAGACCTGAACAAGTTCCCTCATGACATGATCTGCAACTACCTTTGAGAGTTTGGTGAACACCCTGGGTGCAGAAAAAAGGCTGAATGACAGGACTCTGCACTGTTAGTGGGCATCATCGGCCACAAACCAGCGGTACCTCCTGTGCTTGGGATTGATCCACACATCGAAGTAGGAATACTGGAGAACCAAGGACACCAACCAGTTCTGCGGCACAAGGGCCTGGAGGATCTGTGTCATGGTAACCATCTTGAACTTGTCTTTAAGCAGAAATAAGCTCAAGAGCCTCAAATCCATAATGGGATGCAAGCGGCAGTCTTTCTCAGGAACCAATAAATAAAGAGCACCACCATCCACACACATTTAGCATCTCAATGGAGCACTTTCTCATAAGCTAACAAACTTTCTCCAATAAAGAAGTGGAGGGTCGGTCACCTGGTGCATTCAGGAGAAACAGAAGGCAACAACTCTGTCTTACGACCTTGGTGCCGAAATGGAAGGACCCAATACTGAAGCTTCAAAGATGGAGCCAGAATGACGCAGTGACCATCAGCAGAAGTTGAATTCAGCCAACAGGCATGCAGTTGCAGACCAATGAGGAGACTCTGCCTTGAAGCTGCAGCGGTGCCAAAGCCACTGGAGCCTTGGCAAAGATGTCAAACATGTGCTGCAAGAATGCCTCCCACCCCACCACGTTGGGTGCCTTAGTGGGGGTGGTACCTGTGGTGTAGGTGGAGGTATCCGAGAAGCGCAAATTATGACTTTGCTTCCTAGAGGATGAAGAAGAGTGATGCTGGAAAAGTCACATGAAGACCTCAACCATGTTCTAAGCTCCTCCTTCTTTTGGTCATTCCTGATCAAAGAACGCTCTGGTTCTTCAATGCCTCCACACCTTCTTCTGCTGCATGCCTGGAGACTACAAATACATGCTTTTTCCACCTTTGTAGAAAGTGGAAAGTTTTGTGGATCACTCCCCAAGGGCCTTGGAGTGCATGGACTGACAGGAGCGTTGTGATCCTCCCCAAGGCAGCATAAATACACCATGTGCAGGTCAAAAACAGATATTTGCCTCTAGCATTCAGAGCAGGGCTTGATGACTGAGGCCTCGGAGGGAATGAAAGGGGTGAAGCGTGATGCTGTAGCTAGTAAATAATAGTGGCGTATTCAAAGAGGGGAGTAGAGCTGACAGAACTGCGCTGGTGGCAAAAAAAATCAAAATACAGCTGGCAATGGAGACCTAATATAAAAACACAAGGAACCTGTGGGAAGAAGGACTCCATCAAAAAGAAGAATGCAGCACTCTGAACACTCTGTCCAAGAGTTAAGAAGGCAAATGAAATAGTTTCCCAGAACACTTCTTCATCTGGGAGGACAGCTCATGAGTTAAGCGCTTGTCTCAGACAAGGGGCCAGTATCCCAACAGAGGCAGCTTACCCTTCACCATCCCTTCATCATTCTGAGATCAATACACTTAAGATACATTGGGTAATATAAAAACTATTACTACATTGCTAAGAAGCTGAACAAAACTGGAACTAAGCGTTTTATATAAAATATGTGATCTCATTTGATTACACCTACTGCACACACACAAACTTTGTACATTGAATGTCTCACTTTCAAAATAACAACAGACCGTTCAGACTCCCTAAGGGCCATGGAGTGCATAGACTGTCAGGAGCCACAATCATCTGTGTTGTGATCCTTGCAAAGGCAGGATAAATACACCATATGTGGGGCTCCAGCAGTGAGACCAGGGCTTGATGATTGAGGCCTTCTGTGGGGTTCCAACATTTGTGTTCTTTTTCAAGCCATAACAAACTCAGCTACCAAACAGTTAGTTAATTTAGATCAAATCAGTACTTACCGTTTTATACATTTTGTACTGAGAGGTGGATTTCGGGCTGAAAAGTTTCTCGGACCCTGAAGAAACAAACTGCTTGACCATGTATGTAAGGAGCAAGAAATCATTGAAAAGCAATCCATACAGTTCCTTGTTGCTCTTGGATTTGTAGAGCTTGCCGCTGTGCAGGAGCTTCCGTGGGCCTAGGCAGTTTGTAAGCGAGTTGAAAATGATTTGCTTAGGAAGAAAAAACAAACCTACTTTAGTTCAAAGAAAAAAGGCATTTGAAACACATATTGTTATTTACAATTTAAAACATAGCCATTGGACCACATTTCTTAAATCCTAATTCCTCGGGAAAACCATTGGTGGTCTTAACTTATTTTGTTGTCTTTCTTGGTAGCAACGCATTGCATAGGGGAAATGCACCTCAGGTAACTTCGATGAATACCCAGGCTCCATTACTCATGGATTTCGAAGATATTAAAGGAACCCCCATTTCTCATTTCACATATGCAATCTGAATATTACATTTAACTAGTTTATAGTACATTGTTGCAAAATACAAAAGAACCTCTATACATTAAAATAACCTTTATAAACATTGTCTTCAATTCTTTGGGTTTTCCCAATTAAGGTATGTCACATTTGTATGTATCCTTCCATTTCTGACACTAGTGATGTACGATGGATATGGTATGGTGGTAGAGATGTTAACTTATTTTCACTTTTGTGAGATATGATTGCATTCTTTTTTTCAGTTTTATTAGTGCAATAATGAGTTCTCAGTCATCGTATCTATTGATTTTTCTAATTGATTTTGTATTGTGCAATGCTATTGTAGAGTTTATTAACCTTTTACCACTCAATAATGTTGTTGTATAGAGACACCTCTAATGACTAGCATTTTTCATTTAATTTGTATTCAGGTCAAAGTCTAACACTTGGAAAAAATGTTTTTTAAATTAAAAGGAAAGTCAGTGTATAAGTATGCTGGCATGATAGTGAAAATCACATGGAATTTCAAGGACAGGAATGATCTTGGATGTTTTAACCCTTAATCCTGTTTTAACGATCAGAACAGCATTCCTGTGGGAGCCAAGCAATAGGCAAGAAACTTGCGACAAGAAAAATATGATTTAGAAAGGGTAATTTGCCAACGCTTTTTCAGTGAGCCACTCCGACGTGAGTCCTATTTAATTTGGGGCAAGAAATACATTATTGCTTTCTTATTATGCACTTGAGATTTAATTTGCTGCAATTGGAAATCTATCACAGGAACATAGACTGTACTGACTTTATAGAATGTTCCTGTCAACTCTGCCCCAAAGAGCTGGAGACCATTCTAAATGTTAATTTTTTTCTGCCCTGTATATAACAAATGAGAATGCCCACTGTCATTTTACGTTTAAGTAATGAGGGCTTCTAACAATGTAGGCATACTCTATTGAACTTGATTCAATTTCTGAAAGTCATCTGCAAATCAACAGAAACAAAACCATGATTATGTCAATCAAAGCAAAACAGAAACACCAAATGGGTGATGTTTGGCATATGGGTGGGGAGCGATTGCAGGTTGTTGACCAATATTTGTACCTAGGCTTGCCCTTTGACAGTACCCCCAGCACTAAGCAATATAATCACTACATTTCACTTAAAGTCGTGCAAAAATGGCAAGTAATTAAAAATGTTATAGCAAATGTAGTGGCTGGGTATATTGTAGGATTTGATGAGATCTACAAGACGGGGTGGGTCCCTGGTATGTTATATGGGATGGAAATGTTGGTAAACCACCAGGATGGTTAGCACTGATAGAAGGAAATTTACTGAGGTCTCTATTGGGACTCTGTGTATTGGTCCCGGTGGAGGCATTGCATCTAGAGCCAGACACCATCTCGCTACTCACTCAATGGAAAATGTCTTGTTGCAAAATGCTGAGAAATTTTTTGTTGGGCCAAAAAGTCAATGGCACTATGTTGACAAGATGTGCGGTACGTATTAGACATAGATCCAAAGACTTTGCTCACAAGGATATGATCCTTTCAGTGAGCAACCACTTAGAGGCCATAGGACTACCATTTAGTGCTTTGCTAGAGCGCAAAAATGTTCTCTTGAAACTCAGGAAGAAATCTTTAGCCTGGGATTGCATGACCTCTGTTGAATATCTCACATTAAAGAAATGCTACACACTGTATGCAAGACAGAGCTTTCTGGGAAACGAACTGCGTAGCTACCTTATTACAATTTGTAGTAACAAACTGAGGTGATTCATGTAATATTTTTGCGACTGAATATACTGTGTTAGGGATCACGGGCGTTTGAAAACAAATTCCTTAAAAGCAAGGGTTGTGCCATTTTTGAAAAAATACTATTGAAAGCAGCCGCCACATACTTACTGACTCTCCTAATTTATGAGAACATTACGCCAAGAGTTACACTAATTTGTGCACCATTTAAAGACTTGGCTTAGACCAGTTTTGGTCAACTATATACTCTGGTGAGTCACTGGTGATTGCCTCCTCAACTATGCATATTTGGGAAATAGTTTTACTCAAAACTGTTGCGCTTGAAACTGTGGACATTTGAAGCAAGTTCACTTATTTTAACATGCGCTTTATTGTAGTTATTCTATTTTCTATGATTGGGAATGGAGTTTTAAATGTATATTGCTTTTATTGCTCGTCATACATTTTCTGGTAAATTATGTAATTTTGTAACATGCAAAAGTCTAGTCTATTATTTAAATATAATTCTGAAAATGGCGGACTCCTGGGCACTTTTGTGGTATTTGACCCAAGCATTATTTTTAAGAGCAACTTTGATCACAAGTGAACAGACAGATATATTAGCTTTACCTAATGTTATACTCTGTATTTCTTTAAAAGTATTTCTATTGGTATTTTGCAAATAAAACAAACAGTAACAAACCATCCCCTCACTATGCCCTCCCAGTGATGACAGCCCCATCCAAATTGCTTCCCCCTACCCTTTTCCAATTTATTTGCCCTTAGCCATTCACATAATGTTCAATATACGCAGGTTGTACGGACACCATTGTTTCTTATATCACCATCATCATCATCATCATCATCATCATCATGAAGGCCTTCTTCTGAGCCTTGGTGGGAAAAGTGATTCTGGGATAACACTCCACACATCCACTCTCGTGGGCTAATGGCTGCATGAAACGTAATCCTTGTCTGTCTTTACGATGTAATATCTGCCCAAAATGGTGCCAATGCCGTATTTTGTATTTGTATTTCATTTATTTGTATTGCGCTCCTTGCCCAAAGGCTTGCGGGCGCATGTTTGGTAGGCAGTAGCAAGTTACAGAGAGGACGTTTCAGGTTACAGACAGGGTGATACAGTATACCATTACAGATGCAAGTAACATAGATAGTAACAACAAAGTAGCAGTACCCGGAGGTTACAGAATAGGGTTACGAGCTGTGTGCAGTTATAAGTTACAAGCTGTCTTGTTCCCGTAACCAAAGTTTAGCTTTGGCTTTGAATGCGTGGCATTGCGGAATGTTCCTTAGGGCATTGGGAAGTGAGTTCCAGAGCTTGGCAGCAAGGACCGGAAAACTCGACCCTCCTGCCGAACGTAGTTTGAATCTGGGGATATCCAGTGTGTGCACCTGGGCGGCTCTCAAGGGTCTAGTGGTTGTGTGTTGCGAGAAGCGTGATACTAAGTAGGCAGGAGCTGCATTGTTCTGTGCCTTGTGTGTGAGCACAAGTGATTTGAGTGATATGCGGTGCGAGATAGGTAACCACTGGATGTTGCGTCTAATATTGGAGATGTGATTCCGTCTAGGTAAGTTGAGTGCTGCCCTTATGGCGTTGTTTTGTGTGACCTGGAGTTTGTCCAGATTTCTTTGGCTAGTCCCAAGGTAGAGGGCGTTACAGTAGTCGATTTTGGATAAGATGAGGGTTCTCGCGAGGGTCAAGCAATTATCCGGAGTCAGGAATGGCCTGCAGGCTGTGATCAATTTGCAGGTGTAGGAAGATGCAGAGACAACTGCATTGGTTTGTCGCGTGAGAGACAGGGTGGAGTCGAGGTAGATTCCTAGGGTTTTGGTGACATTGGCCACTTTGATGTCAATCCCATCAATAGTGAAGGATTTGTAGTTAGCGTCGAGTTCCGAGAGTTTAGATTGGGAGCCCAGGATGATTAACTCCGTTTTTTCGTCATTAAGGCAGAGCCCATGATTAGCCATCCAAGCCTGGATGACGGTGTAGACCATGTTGAGGGATTTAGAGTCGGTTACAAAACCACCAGTGATAGGGATGAGTATCTGGGTGTCATCCGCATAATTAGTGTAGGAGACACCCAGAAAGTCAAGGATATCGAAGAGTGGTTTAGTGAACACATTGTAAAGTGTGGGCGATACACAAGATCCTTGTGGGACTCCACAAGGGACGTGGGAAGGGTCGGCCGCTGCCAGTGGAGAGAAAACCCTCATGGTTCTGTTGGCAAGGAATGAGCTGATCCAGGAAGTAGCTGCGTCCGAGAAGTGGGCGGCAATTTTGAGGTGGTGACAGAGGATTTGGTGGTCGACCAAGTCGAAGGCTGCTGAAAGATCAAGGAGGAGCAGGAGTGCCATTTTGCCCTTGTCTTTCAAGTCCTCGATTTGGGTTTTTAGATCTAGTAATGCAGTCTCAGTGCCATGCCTGGGACGGAAACCGGATTGTCTAAGCCCTAGTAGATTATTTCTTTCGAGATACTCCTGGATTTGGAGATAGGCTGCAGGATCGAGGATTTTAAGCAGGTAAGGCACAGTGGTGATGGGCCTGTAGTTTGAAGGGTTGTTAGGGTCCAGATTGGCTTTTTTAATTAATGGTATGACCCAGGCATCTTTGAGGTTGTTAGGCACGGTGCTGGATTCAAAGGAGGCATTTATGAAGGAGGTAATAAATGGGGCGAGCTTGGGAGCGGCTTCCTTAATGATGACGGCAGGGCATGCATCACCTTGGCAATTGGATGGTTTTAGTTTAGTTATAATGTTTTCTACTTCCTTGATGGAGAGGGGGGAGAAGCTGAATGGTTTGAGATCGTGTTTAGGAGCTTGTATTTTATAATTCATGGCGGCGCTCGTTGAGCTTGAAAGGTGGTTTTTCTTAGCATTGATTTTAGTTTCCCACCATATGTGAGCCCTGTACCCTTTCCCATGGCACTCTCTCCAGCACTCCTGCTGGACTGTGGAGTATATGTTGCGTAGCATTGCTGGGGTATAATGCCACTGCATCATAATTTTGTACCAGGTCTCTCCAAGTTGTATGGACCCCGTCAGTTTACGAATATTTCTCCATATATTTTCCCAGTGCTCTGTGGGTATGCCAGTGCCCAAAGTGCTTTCTCATTTTTTCATATATGGCCACTGTTGGTTGGTCATGGAGTCCAGTTGAATCTTATATAACATGGATGACATGTTTTTGGATCCTGTATGTGTGGTGATAAACCATTTGCATATAGTCAGTTCCCTACAAGCAGCTCATTTAACACTGGTGTCTAACAATCAGTGCTTCAGTTGGTAGTACCCCAATCTGTGAGCCCTATATGTTGTCAAAACAGAGTATTTCAGTCACCTGTACTATATCCCCAAGTTTCCTACATCCCACCTTCTGCCATTGTAGAAAAGATTGCTGCGCCATCTCTTGAGAGAACTGTGGAATCCCAAATAGTGGTGTAAAGGGAAAGGGGTGCGAAGAGAGGGTGCCTAGCTCCAACAGCTGGTCCCAGATGTCACATACTAGTGATGCTATCTGACTGACGCAGGTGTTCTGGGGTGTATCTTGTCTGCATATCCACAGAATTTCCTTCAAGGGCTTTCCCACCACGACCCTACCCATCCTTACCCACAGTTTAGATCTGTCCCCTGAAAACGCTTCCCTCACCACCCTCTATTGGGCCGCATCATAGTATTGAACACAGTTTGGGAGTCCTAACACCCTCCGCCCCCACCATCTCTGGTAGCCATCAGTATCTGCAGCGCAATCCGGGGCTGCTTATTCTGCCATACGAAGGTTGACACAAACTTATTCAACGCAAATGAAGGATTTCGGCACTGAGAGAGGTAGGGCCTGGAAGTAACACAGTTTTCTCAGAAGTGTGACAATTTTTACTGTCGCAATACGGCCCAGCAACGATATTGACAGAGGTTTCCACCTCCAAAGTCTGCAGTAATCTGTCGTAGTACCCCAGATAGTTCCAGTCGTACATCTGTGGCATGGTGTTAGCAATGTTAATCCCCAGATATCTTATGCCTCCATCTGCCAAACCAAAGGGGGGGTATGATGGCAGGGCATGAAGCAGTTCTGGGTTGAGCACCAGGTCCAGAAGCTCAGATTTCTGCATGTTGATTATAATGCCTGCTACTTGTTAAACTAGCCGAAGATCCGCTATCAGGGCTGGTATTGAGATTCCCAGGTCCGTCAGTGCAATTAACAGGGCGTCAGCAAACGCGACAACCTTATGTTTCCCCCATGCCAAATGAAATGCCTCTTATTCCCAGTTTGTGCCCGGTTCTCATGAGCAAAGACTCCAAATACAGGGCGTATAGTAGCGGGGATAGTGGGCACCCCCTGCCTCGTTCCGTGAAGGATAGGGATGCACCTGGAGAGGTGGGCAATGATCGACAACCGTATCATGGGGTTTCTATAGTTGGCTCTCACCATCTGCAAAAACTTGACTCCAACTCCCATATGCTCCAGGGTATAGAAATTATACATTACTCACTGTAGTGACTAATGTACTCCTATTCCATAGCCCGCTTTCCTCCATACTGCATGGGGCGTCCCTCGCTAGGGACGGGAGACACAACCTTTTTCACAAGAAAAACCTTCTTCCCCTTTAAATTTAGAGCGGCCGTGGGAGCATGTGCTCAGCTGCTTGCGGCCACTGGCGCCACTCCTCAGTCCCCATTGACACGTCGACAATATTAACATTGCTTAATGACACCAGTTTTATTAGGGGGGGATGGTGGGACATATGGAGGAAAGGGGACTATGGACTAGGAGTATGTTAGTCACTACGGTGAGTCACTTATAATTACTCCTATGTCCTGTCCCCTTTCCTCCATAATGCATGGGCGATTACAACCGAATGTAGCATCAGGGTGGAGAGGTGACCCTCCTTAGAAAAACAAGTTCCGTAGAACCGCCTGTCCGAAAGCCGCGTCTGACCTAGAGCCGGCATCCAAACAGCAGTGCTTGCAGAAGGCCAAAGGGGTGGTCCAGGTGGCCGCCCTACTGATGACCTGCCACGGCACCTGTCTCTGGAAGGCAACCACTGTGGCCTTGGCTCCGACAGCATGGGCATGCATGTTCACTGGAAGTGGCTTGTGCTGCCCCTCATAAGCCTTCTTGATGGCAGAGACCATACACCTTGCTATAGAGGCCTCAGAGCCTGATAACCCGGCCTTGACCCCGGAAGGTGACGAAGAGAACGTCTGACTAGCGGAAGCTCTTAGTCCTATCCAGATAAAATTTCAGAGCGCGTCTGGCACCCCGACAATGAAAGACCTTCTGAGCGTAGTCTTTAGGATCTGCAAAGAAGGTAGGTAGCACCATCTCTTCATTCATATGGACAGAAGAGACTACTTTGGGTAGAAACGCGGGATGCATTCTCGGGACCACCTTATCTCTGTGAAAAGTGGTGTAGGGTTATGAGGCCACCAGTGCCTGGATCTAGCTAACCCTACACGCAGACCTAAGCCCCACCAAAAGCGCTGTTTTAATGGTGACAAGCCCGATGTCCGCGGATGCCATTGGCTCAAAAGGTTTTTGGGCAAGGGCGCCCAACACTACATTGAGGTCCCACAAAGGGTGTGGTTTCTTGATGGGCGGGTAGAGCCTGGTGAGCCCCGCCAGATGCCGTTTAACCACCCGGTTGGAGGAGGAGAAGACCTCCGAGTTCCTGTTGGCGCCTATGGCTGCTAGGTAGGTGCAGCATGTGTCTATTGAACCCCTGAGTGAGCGAGGTGCGTAGAGAATGACAGCACGTCGTCCAACGTGCAAGTAAGGGGGTCAATCTCCTTCAAGTCCGCATAGTGACAGAACCTAGTCCATGTACTCTTGTATTGGCTCCTAGTAGCATTGTTCCCAGCGCCCTGAATGTTGTCTAGGTTAGCCAGTGACAGGCTCAGATGCTTTAGTGTGACCTGCTCAGGAACCACGCTGCGCGGGCTAACGTCTGCGTAGCGGGGTGAATGACCCTGCCCCTTGCTGCGAGAGAAGGTGAGCCGGGCCGAATGAATGGCAGGTGAATGGGCGGCCTGTCCGAGAGGCTGAGCAGTTCCGAGAACCATGGACTCGCCGGCCACCATGGAGCCATGAGAATGATGCAGAAGTGACATGATTCTCTTATTTTGCAGAACACCATGTGGACCAGGGGAGTGGGAGGGAATGCATATGCAGTCATGCTGTTCCACTGTATCTGGAACGCATCACCCAGAGAGCCGGGACCCTGTCCCTGCCAAGACGCAAACTGAGGGCACTTCCTGTTGGACCAGATGGCAGAGATCTCCACTTGAGGATGCCCCCATCTGCTGAAGATACCCAGCAGGACCTGATCGTTCAATTGCCATTCGTAATTGTCGGCTCCCAGTCTGCTGAGCCTGTCCATCTCTAGGTTGGACTCCCCCGGGAGGTGGATTGCACTCAAGTAGACGTTCTCCAGGGCCCACACCCATATGTTGACGGCTAGACTGCACAGCGGAGGGGACCTGGTGCCACCCTGCTTTTTGATAGAATACATGCTGGTGGAGTTGTCCGTCTGAATGAGGACCGCCTTGCCACTGACAAGCCTTGAGAGTGGGCAAGATAGCCTTGAGCTCCAGCCAGTTGATATGGGCCTCCTGCTCCTGGAGGGCCCAGACTCCATGGGCGCTGTTGTTGTCCAGGGTAGTGCCCCAGCCTTCCAAGGAGGAATCTGTGGTGATGGTGACTTGTGGTGCTGCCTGCCGGAAGGGCTTGCCTGTCTGCAGGTTGCAGTCCGTGGGCCACCAGGCCTGGTCGGGGTGGAAAAAGGGAAGAATGCTGACAAGCGCAGCTTGGGAGCCTCGCTCCTGATTCCATGAGGCTGCAAAGTGCGCTGTAATCTCCTCATCTTGAGTCTCATGTGGGGTACAGCCAGTAGGAGCGCTGCCATGATACCCAACAGAAGCTGGTACCACCAGGCTTAGGTTACTTCTCTGCTGAAAAGTGACCAGTGGCGGACTTGATGGCCATGATCTTGTCCTCCGAGGGGAAAACTCTCCCCGAGCTCGTGTCCCAGATGAAGCCCAGAAAGTTCAGGCTCTGTATAGGCTGCAGCTGAGACTTCTTGAGGTTGATAGAAAATGCCAGTTTGTGGAGTGTAATCATCAGCGCAGTGGAAGTGCAGTGAACTTCCTCCGGGGACCTTGCCCTGGCGAGACAGTCGTCCATGTACGGGTAGACATGGTGGCCCTGGGACCTGAGGAGGGCAGCCCCTCCATTCATAAGTCTGGTAAATACGCTGGGGGCTCAGTTCAGGCCGAAAGGTAGAACCTTGTACTGAAAATGGAAGTCCATGATCCTGAACAGTAGAAAGGACCGACGAGGCTGCCAAATTGGGACGTGTAGATACGCGTCCTTCAGATCCAGGGAGCACATCCTGTCTCCCATGGGTAATTGTCTCTTCAATGAGTGCTAGCGTAACCATCTTGAATTTTTGACGAGGAAGGGAGAGGTTGAGGGTGGAGAGGTCCAACACAACTCTCAGGCCAGCCTGGTTCTTATTTTGTATGGCGGGAATCCTGGAGTAGAAGCCCAAGCCTCTCTGGGAGGTTGGGACTTCTTCCACTGCCTGGCTCGCTATGAGCAAACCAATTTCCGCCAACAGAGTTGTTGTCCCAATCTGTGGGAGGGGAGGAGAGGGAGGGATCGGTAGAAAGTACCCTGTGGATACTATGGAGAGGATCCAGGGGTCTGCAAACCTCTGAGGCTAACACTGAGCATGAAGGGCAAGCCTGCGCCCCCACTGGAGACACGTGGGTCCGAAGAGGCCCGTCATGCTTTCTTTCCCTCTGAGGCTGGTGCGGAGTAGGGGGACTGAAAGAAGCTCTTGCTCCCCCCCTTTTGTTGTTTTCGGTGGTGCTGACTCTGAGAATGGTCTGGCTGTCTAGACCTCTGTTCACGGAAGCCCTGGAACCCGCTGAATGTCCGCCCCTTATTGGAGCGTTGATGCGACTGGGTGTATGCCTTGGGCCTGGCTTTGTGAGGATAAAGACTTCGCAGTTAGGGAACTGTTTTTCTTTTTATCTAGCTTCTCATCAGTGGTGGAATGGAAGAGGTTGCTACCCTTGAATGGAAGGTCGAATGTGCGTTCCTGAACATCCGGGTTGAACTTGATAGCGCGTAGCCAGGTAGTCTTCTCATGTCTGTGGCAATGCAGATGGCACTGCCTAAGGTGTCAATGTGCGCCACGGTGGACTCCATGATGTTTTGCGCCACCAATTTAGCTTCAGCCAGCCCCGCCTTGGAACGTGCCTGGCTCTGCACCGGAGGTTCTGGAAGGAAGTCAGCTATTTCCCACCAAAGCCCATGGTTAACGGCTACTAGCATGGCATCCGCGTTGGATTGTCGAAGGTGCAGGGAGGTGTTGGAATAAAGCTTCTTTAAGTAAGCCTCCAAGATCATCTCCTCCTTGCCTAGCAGCACCAAGGACGATGTGGCCGCGATCACCAAAGAGTGTGGTTGAGGGGGTGCAAGAGTGTATCCTCCTCCAACTGCCTATAACTTGGCATCTAGGTGCTGATTGACATGCTGGGCCAAATGTGGTTTAAGCCATACCTTTTTGGCCAAGGCGACAACGTCCTTCTGCATCGGGATCCCCGTTCTAGCCACACGGAGTAGAGTGTGAACCTCAGCTAGGATCCCCGCCTCCGGTTGCTCGATCTCTGGTTGCGGAAGTCCCAAATATTTTGCCAAACCTGCAAGCCGTTCATGGAAGGCCTTGGCTGAAGATGGTGTGTCAGGGTCGTCCTCCTCATCAGTGTCCACCAGGGGGACCGGAGCGGGTGGAGGTGTGCTGGTCGCCAAGGGCTGCGGTGTGGCAACTGGAGCTGGTGGCTGCTGTTGAGGCTGGTGTGGAGCCGCCTGAACTGTGGGAGGCAGGGGAGCCGGAATCGAAGAAGCGGGAAAGGGCAGCAGGGGCTGCGCCGGGGCCTGCGGAGCCGAAGCCATAGGAGGAATGACTATAGGCACCTGCGGATGGGGCCGGCAGGAGCAGGTCCCTGATCACATCCCAAAGGATGTCCCCCATTCAGCGCTTTGGGTTAAAGCGCTATATAAAACACAATAAAATACAAAATACCCTTGAGTGTGAGGACCTTTTCTAGGTGATATTGACGGGATAGCGGATGGCTGCTGGGGCCGGTGCGTACTCTGTCTTCCTGTTGCGGGCTACACCTGCCCTGCGATGTTGATGGATAAGCTTCTAAGGCCACGTACCTGGTTGAGACCAGTCCCACCTCGAAAGTCGTTCTCCCACCTGCTCTGCATCGGATGCGCAGCCATTTTGTCGAGCTGCGTGCCACGTGACAAAGTCATGGTGCTTGCCTCGCTGGGCCCGGCCTCTTCCAGGACTCTTGGCGGTGGAGCATGAGACCAAGGGCCTCATCACGAGTTGGGCGGTAACGCCGGCGCTATTAGCCCTACCGCCAAACCCCCAGCGCCATTAGCGCCGGATCATGGGTTTGGCGGAGTTGTTAGTGCCCATTCCCCATTGGGCCCATTCAGGAATTCCTCATTCCCCATTGGTCCCAATGGGCAAAATTCCCACTATTGCCGCCGGCGGATTTCCCGCCGGCGGTAATAGCGCCGAAAATCGGCAATTTTGCCGCGGATTTCCCCCCAGCTCACAGCTGGGGGGAAATTCGCCAAGGCCATGATCTGGCGGACCCTTAAATGCGGCGGGAATAGCGTTGATTACCAAACTCGTGATGAGGCCCCTAATCTGCACCCCAGGACAGGGCCTGGTAGGCGTGTTGCCCTCAGCCTCATTGCTGGTAGTGCTGCGTACAGGCGCCCCCCTCGGCCATCTGACCGGTACTAAGGTGTAGCCCCTCAGGTGTAGACCCGGTAAAAGTAGCTTGCTCGTCCCTCAACGCTGTCCCC
Source organism: Ambystoma mexicanum (assembly GCF_040938575.1). Classification (NCBI taxonomy): domain Eukaryota; kingdom Metazoa; phylum Chordata; class Amphibia; order Caudata; family Ambystomatidae; genus Ambystoma; species Ambystoma mexicanum. The sequence goes on along the minus strand of NC_090927.1, from coordinate 302,716,822 downwards.
GGAAGGATCTTATAACCCCTCGGCCGGACGGCCGGTAGCTGGAGTAGCCTTGGTACCTGTGCTGGTGCTAGACCCTGAAAGGTTCTTCCCGCTCTGGTGTTTCCTTGGGAAAGGATTCACCCTTGCGGGGTGCAATAGAAAATAGTGGCCCTGCCTTAGGCCTTGACTTGTACCCGACGAAGGCCTTCAAGTCCTCACGAGGCGAATTCTCAAAGAGCTCCCTTCACCGGGCTAACCTGTTCTTCAGAGCGCGTGGTGTAAGCGCGTCACACGCGGAACATCCCTCCCAGCTGTGATCAGGGCCAAGGCAGTGGAGGCAAAGAGCGTGGGGGTCAGACGTAGGGAAGAGCCCTTCGCAGGCTGGACACCTGCTGAAGCCCGCTGGTGAGGAGTGTGGCGACAGAAGACCGAGTACCTTATTGAACAAAACAGAAGACAAAAGATAGAAGAAAGAATCTGGGTAAGAGCGCGTGGTATTACAAGGTCGAAGCCAAACCCAGGAGCGCTGGTGAAATCAGCCTGTTCCCGTTGACGTGGAAAAGGGGACTGGGGAGTGGCGCCGTTGGGTGGAGTCAGGGGAGCGCATTCTCACGGGGCTGCGCCACTGCGTGGCTCTAAATTTAAAGGGAAAGAAGGTTTTTCTGGTGAAAAGGGTTCCGTCTCCCGTGCCTAACGATGGATGCCCCCATGCATTACGGATGAAAGGGGACAGGACGTAGGAGTAAAGGAAGGACAATTCGACATGGCCAAATGCCTTTTCGGCATCTAATGATATCAACGCAGACGGCAACTGAATTATCAAAGCTTTTTCAACCGGATGACATACCTCCAACCCCTGCACTTACCACTTTGTTCTTGCACTTGCACAGAAGGATTGTCACAAGGCCAAGTTAACTGTTTTTTGTTGTCCTACTTCCTTTCCTATATTCCCCTCCCCCAATTTGTCTTGTGGCGCCTGGAAACACTTGTGTATAGGCACCATGCAAATGTCTAATAAAATAAATAAAAATAAGTATCCACCTAATGTTGTCAAAGGTTTGTCGCCCTGTGATAAACCCAGATTACCTAGCTTTGTGAGCCACTGCGACAACCGTTTAGCCAAAATACTGGTGTATATTTTTGCATCGATATATATCAGTGCAATGGGTCTCTAGGACCCACAGTTTCTCAGATCTTTATTGGGCTTCGGGAACACCGACATAGACTGCGTTACCATTCCCTTTGTTGCTATGGATTTGAATAGTTTGGTAAGCCTAGGGATTAGCTCATTCTGTACTTCTTATAGAACAGCGCCGGGAAGACGCCTGGGCCTGGCGCTTTGTTCAACGGGAGGGACTTAATTGCGGTCTCTACTTCTTTCTGTCTTTTATATTCTTTCAATGTCTCACTTTCCATGGGTGTCAATTTTGGAAGGGGCATCGACTCAAAATACGCCACTACCTTATTATGTTCAGGGCTAGCAGGTGCATATAATGATTTAATGATTCATGAAAGTATGCAAACACATCTATGGTGGATGCGGTATCTGTCGCTATCGATCCATTGTTCTTGGCCATTTGGAGAATGGTTTGGGCGGCCGTAGATGTTTTTAACAACGCGCTAGCAAATGGTCCGCCTCATTGGCACTAACATAATACGTCTGCCTAGCCCGTAATAGGGACATTTCGGCTCTTTGCGTACATAGTAGGTCAAGTTGACCTCAAACATGGATAAATGTCCTTTGTAGGGCCCTCGTCGGCTTATCCGCTAAGAGCCGCATGACTTCCTCCAATTGAGTCTTCAACTCTTCTTCCATTTTCCCCCATTATTTCTCCCTTTACGCCCTTAGAACAATCAGTCCTCCATGCAATACTGCTTTAAACTCATCTAAAATCCCTTCTGGGCTGATCTATTGGGAGTCACTGGTAGAAAAATAGAAGTCTATGTTAACCCCTATTGCTTCAGTGATCACTCTATCCTTTAGCAGCTCTACTGGGAACTTCCAACCCCATAAGCCCCTCTTCTCCCCCTAGGCACGAAAGGTTTCAGATATAGGGGCGTGGTCCGAGTGCGAGATTGATCCCAACCCTGCCTCCCCAACATCTCCCATCAGCTGGGCCTTTACCCACACATAGTCTATCCTGGACAATGACTGGTGGACATGAAAAAAGCATGTGTATCCCCTCTCCTACCCCTTCTTGATCCGCGACACATCTCGCTGGGTTATGCTGACAAAGCTATTCAGCAGGGAGCCGGAGGAACTGGTTTTGTTCCGCTGTGCCCCCATGCTCCTGTCAGTTTGAGGGACCCATGCCAAGTTAAAATCTGAGTATTGCTCAGTGGCAAAGCGCTCGTCTTGGAAGCAAGACGGTGCAGAAGCTCAGAAACCTCTTCGGTATTAAGCATGTTATAAAAAACAATTATAATATAATATTAATGGGCCCTCTGAAACCCTAGGTTGTCAAATAATGGTCATATCTATATTCCTCTCAACACTTGATAAAAAACAAACTACTGTGACAAGACCATGGGTACTATCAACCTAAACCTATAGGTCAATTTGACAACAGGTCTTAAAACTCCAGGAACTATCCAAAGTTCAGAAAGGACATGTACACCATTGTACATGAATCCTAATCCCAGAAAGTGTAAGCTGTGCAAAAAGGCACTTGGAATGGTACTTAACTATCTATTTGAGAAAGTTACAGTACCCACTCCAAACCCTTGGTACCAATATCACCACCAAGCCCTCTACCGTATCACCTCATCCTCTTGCTTTCTCTGCCTCACCCCTTTTTCCTTTAGTGTTCTAAAACTACATAAGATGCATGCAGCATGGTATAAAACACCACTACATTAATAATAGGATGCAAGATCCTTTTCACTCTGTGACAGTCGTCAGTGCCAAGAAGCCATTAAAATGGCAAACTTTGGGTTCCATGTGTTAAAATCGCAGCAAAAATGACCGTGGACACAAAATATCGCGGCAAAAAGGCAGTGGTTTTGCTGCCGCAATCCATGTAAATAAAGGATGCGGGGGACACCCCTGCAACCCCCTGACACATTATACCATTTAAGGGGAGCGGGGGACACTACTGCAACCCCCACTCCCCTTAAATGGTGTAATGGTGTACACCTTTAACAGGTCAAACCACTGCATTTTTGGTGAGATTTTTTGTACAGGTGACATTTTTGACATGATTTTATCACTGTATACCAAACTTTGCACATTATTAACAGCCCTTAACATAACTAATAGGAATCTTTCATTGATACAAAATAACATTGAAGCAGTGGTAGATTTGTTAGTACACTAGATATCTGCATCTGTGAACAAATCTTCTTAGACAAGAAATGTGGACTTGGGACAAAATATCTACATGGCATCAAAGCATCACAGATATGTATGAGTATGTAAATAGAAACCCGTACATTTTAGCCACTACAAAACTTGCAAGACACGTATTTAATAGAATTTGAAATCAAAATATAAAACTACATTTCTAACAAGATATATAAAGTGCAAAGGTCGAATTATAATCACCAAGCAGATGGTTGCGGATAGGATGATATTGCATGGTGAAGGCTCAGGACTAAAAGAGGGGGTGAACTTTCAGATGCTAAAAGGATGCAGCTCCATTTTACATGCAGCCTTAAAAGACACCTCCTAGGCATGTTACCTCTGTGAGTCCTTCACACTGCACATGCATCTGGATCCACTCAAGCCTGTCTGAGTTCTCCTTCTCACGAACCCCTTCGTTGACCTGTGAGCAAAGCTCCTCAGCACGCTCCAGTGCAAATTTCAGGTAGCCGCGGTCTGGATTGTTCTCAGGAGTGTTCTCCATGATCTGAGCAAAGCACAAAGGAATGTACGGTCATGGTTTGCAGACACAAAGAAAGAAAGACTAGTGCAAACATCTGCAACGGTTAACCAGAAATACTATTCCCCTATTTACTTCGGCATATGTGATTAATTAATTCAATTTTATAACAAGGGACCAGGACCCGCATTACGGTACCGTTGCACATGCATGTAAATGCGCAGTCACATCATGTTCAGTGCAGATATAGAGCAACTTATTTTATTTTGTTAATGTGATTGCACATGTGCAGTGTTTCCATATGTGCAAAAGGTATCATAATACTGTGCCCTAATTCTATTTGGTTCAATTACATAGTGATAAACATCTTCCAACAACTAGTAGAGTTGCAAAGTAGTGTTGTAGTTAAGTAGGGTAATGAGGTGAGTCAAATAGTGCAGTGGACTAAGTGATTGCTTCAGAGATATGTGTTTACCTGAAGTCACAGGTTCTAATCCCAGCAGGGATAACTCAGTCTCATTTTGTGTAAATTGATACATTTAGTACCATTAACAATGCGTAGGAATATCACTTGCTACGAAGTGGGAGGAATCTGGCATCAACTACTACATACAACACGGTACTATTATGAATACACCTCACTGAATGAATGGAACTGTGCCACTGTGTTGCCCATAATTGATTTGGTCCAAGTTTGGGCACACAGTAAATTAAAATCCACATATGGAAACTATGCTTACTTGTGCAAGTATGCTACATAGGGCATCATGTTAGGCTAAGAAACAGGATGAGTAGAAATAAGTCCCTTTCTGGATACCTGAGAATTCGATTGCAGAGCAGCGACATCTGTATTCTATACAGAATAGTCAGCTTTTGAATAGTTATAACACTCAACCCACCGGTTCTGGTTTACAGGATATCCACAATAAGGATGCATAAGCAAAATTTACATATAATGAAATTCAAAGGAGATAATGTTAATTTTTGGGGTAATTCTAGAAACCCGTCTGGGTTTTTACTATGTGGTGGATCAGAAATTGCACCCAATTCCCTCTGCGGGATCTGGCTAAATATTTCATCATAAAGCACAGTACTCTGCAGGCATATAGCAAGAGGTAATCAGGCAATGTAACAAATTAGAAAATGCATAGCATTCTGTGTTAATACTCACATTCTTAATGATAAGGGGGTAACGTGTGATTCTCTGCATAGGTTTCAGCAAAAAGCTTGAGAGAGGCATCCCCTTGCACCTTGGATCTGTGGCCAATTTCTGTAGAGCAAAGCAAAGGGAAACAAACATAAGCATGATGTGGCTAATGAAAACACAAAGGGGGTCATTCATAGATGGGTGTATTTTTTCGATTAAATATTGCCCGGGGAAGTTGCCACCTCCACCAGTGAAATTCCACCCAATTCAGTTTATCACTGGTAGAGGTAGTATTTCTGGAATACCTCTGGAGGCTTTTCAGAAACACCACATCTACCTGTGGTAACCTAAAATGTATTTTTACCCCATTGTTACAGTAGTGTACATATTGTTTAATGCTAAAAAGTCTGTTCTGACCCTTTCATTCATTACATGGGAAGGTGGTGAGTGAGTAGCATTAGGGATGCTCACCTTTTCACCCCCTTAGCATGGCCATTTGTATAAACCTTTTTCACTGTAATGAAGGGAAGCCTGTTCTTCCCGCCTGTAAAAAAGTTACAAAATTGGGGCCAAATTGGAGTTTTTACATCCACTTCTTACGTGGAGGTAAACATATTCACATTTTCGTCAGAAAGGCAGCCTAAAATATTGCGGGAACAACGCTGCCGGCATTTGACCAGACCAAACCATGAATTGGACGGACAGTAAAATGGTTTGTATTTGCAAAATACCGACAATTTTACACCCAAGGCTGGATGACTAGTCAGAGAACCTTACAGAACACCACATCCATTTTATAGACGTATCCTTCCAAACCGCCCCTGTCTCACTCCCAACAGCAGACCTAAGGAAAAGAACACAAAAAAGGTAGCAGGCGACCCTCTCTCGAAAGAACGAGGCATGATAACCTGTTCAGTGGTTATTAACCACTTTGAGAGCTTGCAGTCATCTACTTTTTGCTCACTGTACCTTTCACAGATGTTGAAATATCCATTTGCATATCAGTCTTTGTCCCGCCCACATGGGCAGTCCAGCACTGAAATGCTATGGCAATTCCCTTCTGAAAAAGAGTACCACCAGCAACCGGTACTGGACTGCCCATGTGGGCGGGACAAAGACTGATATGCAAATGGTTATTTTCCATCTGTGAAAGGTACAGTGAGAAAAAAGCGTGTGCTGCAAACTCTCATCGCAAAGTGGGAAAAAAACCACAAAGCAGGTTATCATGCCATGTTCTTTCTGGAGAGGATCACCTGCTACCTTTTTTGAAATACTAAGGAAAAGAACTCTCACTTATCTGAAAAAATGGTATCCTTGTGTTCACACATTTCTCATCATGCAATTCACACAGTCAACCTTGGTGATTATGGTAAACCTGAGCATGAAGGAAACATCAGAAGCTCATGTTCAATTGACAAACGTGATGGTTTGAACTTTCACAATCATCTTAGAGTACATTTATAATGAAAGAGCGGGAGTGCGGCTACTCTAAGGAAAATAAGTCTGAATCCCTCAAGGCACTAGGTAGCCTCTTTTTGCAAAGAATACTTAAGTGCCACATATGGAAGCTAAAATGTATACCATTGACAGTGTCAAAGGTGAAGATCTAACTTGAATGTACATCTCTGATGGTGGGCTCAGTAGGATTACAATTCTAACTAAAACGTTTCATACAATTTTTAGATTTGCAATTAAATTATCTTTTGTTTTCATCTACTCACTTTCCCACCTAAGATTATGTTAAATTGATATATGTCAACTAGAAAACAACAGAGAAGGCCTTATCAAATGTAGTATGCTACATTCCGATGGGTTGCTATCTCTTCACCGATATTATGTTCACATAGTCAGTAAAGGGCCCCACACACTGCCAAAGTGGTGACATGCATCGCTCGTTGGAACATCTATGAAGAATTCATTGACCTAGTGGTGGTGGGAAAGAGAATGGTGGCCTACACTCAAATTCATTTCTGTATACAGGTTCTTCACTAAAGTACCCTTGGATCACCTTTTCACACCTTAACTAGTGTAGTGAACTAGGTTTATTGTGGTACTTTTTAGGGATAAAACCAGTGCTGATCGCTTGTTTGGGGGTTACATACGAAAAGCTGGTTTCAGTTGGTTCTCCTTTTGCCAGAGTAGCATAGGGCTTACTGGGATGGGCAGTAAAAATGTGATTTTCTTCATGTACATATGTTGTGTTTCACAAATGTGCCAGAGAAAAGAAAAGGCCAGCCTTGAGACTTAGGCTGGATGGTACTGGCTCAAGACTGTTTTGTAAACTATCTGTGACACTGTTAGGGCACAATGCTAGCATCTGGCATAACTGATGGTGGAGTAAGAGGATGTTTTTTGCAGTGTATACTAGCATGATTAGCATGTCTGGGAGACCTCAGGAAAAGAGCAAAAAGGAGTTTGTGGTTCACTAAGGCTTGTGCATTTGCTACCATCTGAGTTGTTGGTTGGAGCGATCCAGGGTCCCCCAAAGGCTAACTGAAGATTGTTGGAAAGTATAATTCCATCTTCATGTGTTATGCATGGCATCTGTCCTGTGTTCTTGTGTATTGTTTTACCTTATAATAAATATTGCAACAATTTTCAGTCAGTGGGCGTTTGTTCTGCAAAATATTACCTGAAATGTTGTGTTGAACTGTAGATGTTACCATAGAGACTACTGTATTGCTCCTCTATAACTTCTTTCCTCGTTTATTGTGGGATATGATACATATATGATATGATGTGGCATTTAAAATGCGCCTGTACCCAAGTGTTTCTAGGCGCGACAAGACAGGGGGGGGGGAAACAAAGGGATGACAAAATATCGATCTTAATAGGCATTGTGTCATTCAGATCGCTCAAGTGCGGGGAAGAGGGAAAGGGAGAAGTGCCAGTGGCAGGGGGAAGTGTAGTTAACTCACCAGTGCAGCCAGCGTGTGGCTCATAAGTGCAGAGAGAAGGGACTCTAGGGTTGCAGACACAGACCCTTAAGTGCTGGGGAGCACAGAGGCAGCACAAGGGCAACTGGACATGCAGGAGCCTGGGCCTGAGTTGAGAGGTTGACCAGGTGACCAGTGCGCGGAGCAGTCCGGTGCATCATCAGGGTTAGAGGAAGAGAAAAAGCGTAAGTGAAAAGGAAGGTCTCGAGTTGCTTCCGGAACCCAGAGGTTGTTCTGCTCAAACTTCAGAGAGGCAGGGCGGCTGTTCCAAAGGGAGGCCCCCAGCCGATGAGCTAGATCTGCCCCGAACTCTCTGCTTGGAGAAGCACCTGACCCTCAGTGAGTTGGCGGTGGATGAGCGGAGAGCCAGAGAAGGAAGAAGGTTTGGAAGAGAAAGTTGTAGGTAGAGCGGTCCCAGGCCCCACACAGCCTTGTGGATGATGCAGTGGGTCTTGAAGTTTAACCTTGCAGCTGCGGGAGCAAGTGAAGAGATTTCAGAGCTGGAGAGATACGATCCATGGGCTTGAGGCCAAAGACAAGTCTAGCAGTCCTGTTCTGGATAAGTTGTAAAAGTCGAAGAGTAGAGGCAGGAAGATTTAAAAAGAGGCTGTAGCAATAGTCCAGCCTACAGAGGAGAGCTCTGGAGACAGTGAGCTTCTGGGGGAAAGTGAGAAAAGGAAGAATACCTCTGAGGAGGTGCAGCTGATAATTTGACTTCTTAGAGACGTCAGAGATGTGAGGAGAGAAGGAGGGGGTGGAGTCGAAGATGACACCAAAGTGCTTATACTCACAGGAAGGAGCAGGAAGAGGGCCCATAGTGGGCGGCCAGAGAGAGAGAGAGAGGAAAGGAGGGAGCGGGTGTCCCAATGAGGAGAATCTCAGTTTTACTGGCAGTAAAGCAGAGATCATTAGCAGCACACCATTCATGAATTGCAGCCGTACAGTCTGGTATGAGAGAAGAAGTAGAGGTGGCTTAGGGGAGCATCAAAGGGAGCCAAGTGCCATCCCCATAACATTGAAAATTGGAGCAGAAAGTAGCGATACGGTGGGCAAGAGGTGCCAGGTAGCTGTTGAAGAGCCAGGGAGAGAAGTTAGACCCTTGGAGATCACCACAAGTAGAGAGAGAGAAGAGAGGAAAGACCCCAGTTGAACCTGAGAGGGTCGGTCGTGAGAAAGGAGATCAACCAGGCCAGGGCTGATCAGTAATACCAAGATTGTCACAGAGACGACTGAGAAGGATGGCATGGTTGACAGTGTCAAAAGCAAAGGATAGATCAAGGAGAATGAGGACAGAAGGGAGATTGGAGTCAGGATTGGAGAGCAAGTCTTCACGGGTGTTCAGGAGAGCAGTTTCTGTGCTTCTGGCAGCTATGAAGCCAGACTGGTGGTCATGGAGGAAACTAACATATTCAGTATGTAGATTAAGCTGGGAGATGGCCAGCTTTTCCAAGAGTTTGCCCAGGACACAGGAGATGGAGATCAGGTGATAGTTAGCAGGATAGGAAGGATCGGCCAAGGGCTTCTTTAGAAGGGGGTGCACAAGAGAGCGCTTCGATGTGGTCCTTGATTGTTCTGGTTGAGCAGGGGAGAAACTGCTTTGACAAGACTTTCATAGATCGGACTTGTCTAGAAACATCGTCGGGGTGAACAGGAGAAAGGAGGAGGAGAGACGGCCTCAGACGGGCCAGGAGTGGTAGAGGAGGATGAAGTGGCGATAGAGGAAGAGAGGGTGGACAGGTTGTTCTAAGCTTTAGTAATAAAATGAGAGGCCAAGGACGTGCAGAGGGCCTGGGAGGGAACAGGAGAGGTAGAGACTGCAGCAGGACGGGCCAGCTCGTTGCAGATTTTGAAAAGTTGAGCCGAGTTGTTAGATACTGCAGAGATGTGGGCTTGGATGTAGGCTCACTTCTTAGAGAGGACATGGAGTTTGTACTGCCTTTGGAGCAGGTGGCAGACTATTTTGTCAGGGGGGTGCGCCTGATGACCTCCACTTCCTCTCCGCCGCCCTATACTTGCGTTTTAGGGCGGCGAGGTCGGAATCGCACCAAGAGTTGCACTTGGATTTGGGCTTCAGGCGGATTCTCATGACAGGGGCAAGGACATCCTGAGTGTTAGAGATAGAGAGATGAAGGTTAGGGAGGGCTGTGTCAGGGTGTGAGTCAGAAAAAGAGAAGTCCCCCTCTTGTGGACAGGACCAGAGCCTTTTTATTTCTCAGCATAAAACATTTCTGAATGTTTTAAAACAGAGACAAGGCGTATGCGCAGAGGATAGCGGCACCTCTACATGCCCCGCCCACAAGCTACATCTACCAGTTCATTGCAACCTCAGGCTGGGACACAATCTGGACAAGAGGAGAGGGTGGATGAGCATATGGAGGTAAGGGGACTGTGGACTTGGGAGTATAGTAATCACTACAATGAGAAACATTTACATACTCCTACGTGTCACCCCTTTCCTTAATACTGATGGGAGATTTTCAAAGCCTTTCTTTAAGGGTGAATGGCAACTTTTTAATCAAACAGGCTGCTTAAAACCATTTACCCAAAGCTGTCATCTGACCTGTAGTTGATATCTAGTGAGTAGTGTTAGCGAAAAGAAGAACAAGAAGTCTTTACTAGTGACAAAGAAAGCCATAACTCTGTGAGTGTGAAGACCTTGCGGTGGAGTTTTACCCTGACACTTATAGGCTTCTACTATGCAAGGGCCTATCCAACTCACAATGGTGGCCTTTGATTTTTGCTTGCCAATGCCTTGTGAGCCATGTCACAAAATATCTGAGGATTAAAATGGAATTCTCTGTAGATAGAATTTAGGGGCCCTCTGTACATCTAAGATTCCGACTGAAGATATGGAAGAAAATAACGGGAAAACGTATATCCTGATTAATGTAGAAATCAGACATTTTGGGAAGAAATGCAGGACGGATTCTTAAAACTAACTTGTCCTTGTGAAATAACGTAAAAGGGTTCCAGAGACGTTGTAGTTTGCTTATTCTTATAGCATAGTACATGGCCACTAAAAGAAGCCATTTTCTAAGAACTTAAATTCATGTCAGCCGTGGCCAAGGGCTGCAAAGATTGATGTACTCAAGCTTTAAGTTCCATAATGGGCGAGGGACACTAACCAGAGGGTGCAATCATAATAAACCTTAGAAATGCTTTTAAATTACAGGATTCCAAAAGGAAAGGTCCAACGAGTATGAGTTTAAGCGAGCCACCAGGGCTGTAAGTATGTCCTGCAGGAATCCAATCTGGTAACTAAATGATCAAGGCTGCCTGAAAGTGAAAGTAGCGCACCTAGAGATGCCTTAATAGGAACCAATGGCAACATCTAAGCCATACGATATGGAGACCTTGTGGACTCTTCCTAGAAGCCCGCAATACTGCTTGTTCTCTGCCAGTCCTAGATGCCCTAAAGCTCAGTTCTCAGGCACCAGGCAGTGAAGTTCGTTACCCACTTCCTGCAAGGGGATATTCAGGTTATTGGGTAGAATCAGCAGAGCAGAATCAAGGGCCTTGAGCTTGGAGAACCAAAACTGTCCGCCAACAGGGAGTTATTAGAATGATGCAGCAATGGATAGCTTCCTTCAATTTCCTCAGAAGTTGGTATCATTGGTATCAGGAGAAAGGAATACGCTGTCAAATGATCTCACAACAGATGTAGGGCATCCCCCTAAGGACCAAGAGCCCTGAGCCATCCAAGATGCAGAGGCTGTGTGCGACAAAGCGACTTCTGCTCTGCAGGAGTTTCAGGGATCAGAAGTGGATAAGCTGCCTACTCAACGCCATATTACTACTAAACCAGCAGTGATTCCAATCATATAGGTGAAACAGGTACAGCCTGACAGGTATACCTCCTGCGCTTCTTTTGGCAATGTGACCTGAGGGAAGGCTATACCCTCAGGAAGGATGTGAGCCGTTTCAGTAGCAACCCAAACAGTGTAGGTACCATGGATCAAAAATAAAATGATGTCCAAGCATGGTTCTTTAAAAATATAGGTACATTAATCAAACAACAAAATGCAAACAAACTATCTAAAAACCACTGAAATCCCACCCCTGTAAGGGAAATACGGAGAATGCAGAACGTTGTATAAAAGGGCAGTATGGGTTGCTATGCCAGGATGTTCAGACAAGATTTGTGGCCATTGAGAATGTTCTAGGACATATTCTTGTGGCAAAAGGATGAGAAGGGAGGCTTAAAAGTCACTGTGGTTCCAAAACGTACAGTGCGTGTTCAAGTTTCTAATGCACTTAACCTCCTCAGTTAATGGTGGTGTGGATATGAGTGTTAATTTCACATACTCAAACATAATAAACTGATATTCATACAGTATTAATATTTATTGATCGTCCTTATGACTAAGTATAAGAACCATAAAGTAACACACTTATTTAACTAGACATACAAAACCAGTTTTCAATATACAAGAGATAAAAAGGTAAAACATTAATTTTTTCAAATGTTAAGAAAATTCATCCCTTTTTAAATTTCTCAAAGGAAAAACAATACAGATCTTTGACATTTCATAAAAAGAGGAGAGCCAACTCACAGCCTCAGAAAAGTCCCATATAATAGGCAACCGCTACACCTTTTAATATACTCACTACATAGAATCTGTTTAGCTAATATCATCCTTAGTCTTTTCCAATAAGGTAAATCTAAGCAACCAAGCCCTATGGATGTAACAGGCTACTACAGATACAATATGGTGCTCCGTAGAAGTTTCATAAAATGTCTGAGCTTCAATAATAGATCATAGAATAGCAGCCCTAAACAATGGTCTTAAATATCGTCTTCTCAGATCTTTTAGTTTCACACAAATAAACAGGAAATGAGTAATAGTTTCCGTGCCCGAACCACAAAAAGGACATGTACCTAACCCACAATGGCTGCATGTTTTAGTAAAGAAAGGTAAGTATAACGCTCCCATCCTAAACCGGATAAGGTTTCAGTTACTTACCTGTAACTATTGTTCTCCAGCATGGGTCTGACATGGATTTGCATGCTCATGAATATTCCCCGTCATCAGGCAGGGAATCCTCGGTAAAAGAAAAAAAAGTTACAATTTCACTTTAAAACTGTATTTCTCCTCTAAACCAATCACTGTCCTCTGTGACATACTGCCCCCATCCAATGAAGGTTCTCTCCCTAAACCCTGCCTCTGGCAGGCATCTTCAGATTTGATAAGCACGTAAAGTGGCAGTATGACCAAAAAGAGCCGCAGAGGGGCCGGAGGGGGGGTTCCCATGTGAATCCATGCCAGACCTATGCTGGAGAACAATAGTTACAGGTAAGTAACTTAAACCTGCTCCAGCATGGGGTCTGGCATGGATTCACATGCTCATTAATAACGAATACACAGCAGTACAACATTACACAACCACAGGACATGGTAAGGCTCAACAGAAGCAATTAACTCTTACCCCAGGAACAAACTCACCTGAAGTGAACAGGTTGTGTAGCACTGCTTGGCCGAGTCTGGACTCCTCCCTCAAATCCCTGTCAACGCAGTAGAACTTTATGATGGTGTGCGTGGACCTCCACGTAGCAGCCCTGCAGATGTCTAGCAGGGGTACACCAGACAGGAAGGCCGTCTTTGCAGCGATCGCTCTGGTGGAGTGGGTACTCGGACGGCCCGGCAGTGGTGGGTTCGCCAAACAATGGCAGTGCATGATGCAGCCGAAGAGCCATCTTGAAATGGAAGCCTTGGCCAAGGCCTTCCCATAGCTCACAGGAACAAAGTTCACAAAAAACTGAGAAGTCTACCGAAAAACTCTGTGTGTCACGTAGCATTTCTAGGCACGAGCATTGTCCAGCGAATGCAAGGCCCTCTCCGCTGGCGACAAAGGTTTCGGGAAGAAAACAGGCAACACCAAAGGCTCATTGAGGTTGAATTTTGACTGACCCTTCGGCATGAAAGAGGGGTGCGTTCGCAGTACCACCCTTGATTCGTGGAAAGTCAGGTACGGTTGCTTGCAGGATAGGGCCTGGATCTCATCTACACATCTGGCAGAGGTGATGGCTACAAGGAAAGCCATCTTCCACAAGAGAAACTTGAGTGGGACCTGAGGCATAGGCCCGAAGGGAGCCCTCATGAGCCTCGTCAGAACCAGGTTTAGTTCTCACGCCAGGGCAGGAGCTTTCACTGGCGGGAAGGATCAGAAAAGGCCTTTGAAAAACTCCTTGATGAGTCTGTGGGACCACAGCGAGGATCTCCCCGGGGACCTGGTGTAGCGGGAGATAGCTGCCAGATGTACCTCGATGGATGCGTGAGCCAGCCCAGCCTTTGCCAAGGACAGCAAGTATGGCAGGATCCGAGGAGCCGTGACCACCAGAGGGGTAATCTTCTGCGACTGGCACCACATAGCAAAACACTTCCAATTATGCCCATAGCACTTCAAAGTCGACAACGCCCTGCCCTTGGCGAGGACCACCCTGCAGTCCGCTGGCAGCTCATGACCTCCAAACTTTAAGGTTGCAGGAGCCAAGCCTTCAGGTTCAGCGATCCTGGGTCGTGCTGAAGGATTGCGCCTCTTTCTGGTGAGAAGATCCGGAACCACCGGTAACTTGACTGGAGGTGCCGATGTCAGGCCTACAAGGTCCAATCTGCCTCAGCCATGCTGGGGTAATGAGTATCATCTTGCATTGACACTGTCTGAGTGTGTTGAGTCATAGCAGGAGAGGGAACGGAGGGGACGCGTACAAAAACAGTCCTTCTCACAGGAAGGAGAATGCGTCCCCCAAGCTCCTCGTCTGGTGGAATCTGCTGGCAAACTTCTGGCATTTTGAGTTCACCGCCATCACAAGCAGATCGATCTGGGGCCTGCCACATTCGACGAACAGGCGGTCCACCTGATCCTGACCAGGGATGGACTGGCCTATAGAGAACTCTGGAGGTTTCCCGGTGGGCCTCTGCACCCTGGGCCTCTTTTCTGTGGTATTTCCAAATTTTCTCATAGGAAAAGTATTAGGCTTGCTGAAAATGTGTCAAATGGGGCCACTTTGAGCTTTATTTCCAGGGCCTCTTTTGGTCCCCAGTAATTATTTCCAGGGCCTCTTTTAGTTCCCAGTCCAGCCCTGATCCTGACTAAGCTCCCACTCGTGGCAGGAGCCCAGTTCCCTGCTGAGGAAGTCTGCAATGGTGTTCTTGACTCCCACCAGGTGATGAAGGGACGAGAAACACCCCCCATCCGACGGCCCAGTATCACAAGTCCTGGGGCCGCCTTGGAGAGCGCTGGGGCCCGAGTGCCCCCATGCTTCCTGATGTAGTACGTGGTGGTGTTGTCTGTGAATATCCTCACCACCTTGCCTTTCAGAGACGGTAGGAATGACTTGAGGGACCAAAACACTGCCCGTAGCTCCAGGATGTTGATCTGCAGATCCTTTTCCTCTGGCAGCCACAGGCCTCTGGCGTGCAGACGTCCAGTGTGCGCTCCCCAACCTTTCAGGGAGGCATCCGTGGTGACCATCTACTGGTATAGGGGGTTTGAAATCCTGTGCCTTCAGCGATGTGGGAGCACCCCCCCACCACCACTCTACAGCCCGTCGGGACTCCTCGTTGAGAGGGATCTTGTCCGTGAAACTTCTGAACATCGGTATCCAACGTGCATTCAGGAATTCTTGTAGGGGTTGCGCATCTGCAACCTGCAGAGATGGACGAGGTAGATGCAGGATGACATCATGCCTGGTAACAACTTGATGGCCCGTACCGTGGACGTCTTCACAGACGACAGTCATTGCACCATTCATTGAATGGCCACTAGCCTCTCCTCCGAGGACAATGCCAGGCAAGACACTGTATTCAGGCTGGCGCTGAGGAACACTGTGTTCTGCGATGACGTTAAACAGGGCTTTGGATAGTTGAGGGAGAATCACAGATCTGTCCATAGTTGGACGGTTGCCTTCGCGTGTTCGTCGGGCAGCACCCGCGAGCGGGCGTGTATCACCCCGTCATCCAGGTACTTGTATGGTACTGGTATACGTGTATGCCCTGTAGACATAGATGGGCTGCCACTGGTGCTAGGCATTTTGTGAACACTCTTTGGGCCGACTGCAAGCTAAACAGTAGGGCCTTGAACATGTAGTGCTAGCCCTGCACCATGAAGCGTAGAAATGTCCAATGTTTCTTGTGAATGGGGATGTGGAAATAGGCGTCCTCCAGGTCCAACGAAGTCAAGAAATCCCCTTTTTCCAGTTGGCCGAGCATGTGCTGCAACGTAACCATCCTGAATTTTTGGGACTTTAAGTATTTGTTCAGACGTGGTAAGTCCAGAATGGGTCTCCAGCCCCCTGAACAGAAAGTATCTGGAATAGATTCCAGAGCCGTTGGAGAATTAGCTCTATTGCCCCTTTTCCTAGCATGGCTGGTACCTTTTGCAGAAGCTGAGGGATGTGCTGCTCCTGAATGGGGAACCAGCAGGATACGAGGACACCTTTGTTGGAACTACAAGGTGTGCCCCTGGGCGAGAGTGTCCAGCAACCATTTGTTGGTGGTGATCTTTCTCCACTCGCTGATGAATCTCATCAGCTGGCCTCTCACTGGGGTGCACGAATGGAGGCCTGACGTCCTGGCTGATTCAGGCTGGCTTGGGCACCGGTGTCCTGCCATGCGGGCGACGCTGTCCTCCGCTACCATAGGCCTGCGAGCTGCTTCTGTAGGCTTCTTGCGTTGAGGACAATAAAGGCTATCTTTAAGACGTGGAGAAACCTTTTGATGACCTGCTTGATTTTCCTCTGGAGGAGCTAAAAGAAGATGAGCGGTGTGGCTGGAGGGTGCAGAAGGAACGGGTCAGCTCTGTATCCGTCTTGATGGCCTGAAGGGACTCATTGACGGCCTTCCCAAACAGATTCTCCCAGTCGAAAGGCATGTACAGTACCTTTGTCTGGACCTCCTTATGGAAGTTAGTGGCCTTCACCCATCCCTGCCGACGAAGGTAGGCACCATTCCCCATCTGTCAGAACCCTGTGTCTGCGACGTCCACTGCCACCGTGATGGCATGGTCTGATGCCACTTCTCATTCCTGGAAGAAGGCGAGGGCTTCCATCGTCTTATCGTTCGAGAGGAACTCCAGAATCGGTCCTAGCTTTTACCACAATACCTGGCTAGGATCGCCAGGGCGATTATGGATGCCGTCTGTTCTACTTTCCAGACACGTGTAAAAATGTCAGAATTGCTTACCCATTTACACAGAATTAAAGTTCCTGGACTCAGAAAGGCAATAATACACACTTAGATCATTAGTTAGCATATAATTGGCTCTTTACTAGCCCTTTATTCATATTCCATAAACATACATAGAACACTGACATAAATGCAACTAATTACATATAGATAGTTGGATAGATTAGTAGGAATACATCGCCGTAAGTACAGTTGTAGAAAACACCTTCATCTCAACCACAGCAACACCAACCAGTCACAAGGCATGTAGGCAGAGAGATCACATTAACTAACGGGGTCTGGAGCGGAGCGTCCTCCCTCTCAGCAAGACTTCTTTCCCGGGGTTCCAACTCTACCATAACTCTTCTTATGGGATCAAAGTCCCCACCATCCCATAGGTTACCGACTGCCCCCGGCCGAAGGACAGACGGCAAGTATTGGAGGCAAGAGTGGAAAAATCTAGACAGTGGAAAAAACCCAGCTTGTTTCTCACGATCTCGTTCCCAGCACCCCTTATCAGTGCACCTGCACATCTCTGTCTACCCTCTCGGCTCGTCCTTGAACGAGCAATGCAAAACTATCCTACGCCGTGAGCTCATCTACTTCACACTAAAATATCGCAGATGCTGCAAAAGTACATGTCTGCCTTCTAACTGAGCTCGCAAGAAAAAGAGACTTTCATTGCAGTTTGGAAGTTAATGTCCAAAATGGCTGAGCACCGGCGCCCTGTTTTAGCTCATTTTCGCTCACGCACTACACTGTGTAAATCACTTTCTTCCCCCTGGTGTTCATCCTTTTCCCCTTATTGTCCGGAGGGACTGACAGCGATGAAGATGGGTTAGCTGATCTCACAGCAGCCGACACCACTGAGTCTGGCGATGGCTGCGACTGAGGCCTTTGGCTGTGGAGTCCGGCACCCTATACTTCTTCTCCAGCCTGTTTCGCTTTGCTGGAGCCATGCAAGGGTTATTCATGAGGGCCAAGCCCTCTTCCCAAATATCGTCCAGAAAGGGTACTGCCATGATTGTCTTCCTTTTGGCCTCTTGCCTTTGATACAAGAAGCCCTCCTTCTTGGTTTCCTCGGGTACCAGCTGGAAGAGCTTGAATGCACTGTCGATCGGTCCGGTGGGGAAACCCCATGAGGAGCATCCAAAATGTGGCGATTCATTGTCCTCTGGGACAAAGTCTTCATCCTCATCTGTAGTCGTGGCCGTATCTGTCCCCATACCTATATCAAAGTCTGCTGGGGGAGTTGGGGTCCACATGGTGGAGGAGGTTAATATGGGGGCGTCAGAGGACACTTCCTTTTTTTCATCAGTGGTTGATCAGAGACCTGGGGCGCTGCAGGTCCTGGTGCCGGGGGCATCCTCATCTGGCTCTCTGACGCCAGGGTGTGGAGAGTCTATAGAATTTCCACTGAAATGTTCCTCGGCTGAAAAGGCAGAGAAGGAAAACTAGGCCCGGAACCATCGTCGCCATCCTCATGGACCATATGCATGGACTCTTGATCCTCGTCTGTGGACAAAACCTCCATACTTTGAGTGGTGACCTGGGAGGACCATTTAGGGGTCTCCTTGCCACCCCTTTCCTCCCTGAGGCTCCTGGGCCGGTGCCTTATCCCCTTCTAGGGTGCCTGCAGCCTTTGCCAAGGTCTCTGCAGCGGTGTCGCTCCATGGGGGCAGGGACACTTTCTGCGCTGCGGGAGCTACCCTCGTAGGATCTGCGCCTGCAGCGGCCGTGGTAGTGGTAGCCGACGAGGAAGTCGCAGATGAAGACTTTGACTGTGCCGTTTGAGCCTGCTTGGGCTGCGCGGCCGCCTTCTCCTCCACACTTGGCTTATCGGATATCTCCAGGTAGCTTTGCCGGGATGGGCGACTTCCTTTTTGAAGAGGAGCTTGATGGTAAGCTGGCTATGGAGGCAGATGGTGATGTCGATCGAGCCCTATCCAACTTGGGACCTGCATCAGCGGCGAACCCGGCGGTCTCTGACTTGCTGATCTTGGCCTTAATCTTGGACCCCCACGGATGGGGCGACCTCAAAGGACTTAGAAGACCGCCCCTCTGACCGACAGGTCCTGGACGAGGTATGACCTTGGTCGGAGCCCAGGTCAGATGCCTTGTTCAAGTTAAGCCATGCCACCAGCCTACTATGCCTGTGTTTGCTCGTCGTCTTAGAGAAACCTTGGCATATCTCGCATTCTACCTCCTTATGGTCCGGGTGTAGACAGTAGAGGCATTGTAGGTGCTTGTCTTCCACAAACACATTCCGTAGCCCCCATTTGGTGCAGAGCCTATAGAGGGACCTTCGCTCCTTCTCCTCCGTCATGGTCGGAGGGCGCGATGTAGGCCCAAGATGGCCTTCTAGAATCTTGGATGAATCTTCACCTTTGAGGGGCACGGAACTGCAACGACAATGGATCCCCGTTGCCGGCAGTTGAGGAAAAGAGCACATGGGCTCTTTGGAACAAAAATTGAACATGAAAAAACATACAAATAGCTTGAAGAACAAACTCGAGGACTCCCAACAATGAAGCGTGCAATAAAAATCTGAAGATGGCTGCCAGTGGCGGGGCTTAGGGAGAACACTGTCATTGGATAGGAGCAGTATGACCCAGAGAACAGTGATTGGTTTAGAGGAGAAATACAGTTTTTAAGTGAACATGAAACTGTTTTTCATTTATTGAGGATTCCCAGCCTGACGACAGGGAATATTCATGAGCATGTGAATCCATACCAGAACCCATGCTGGAGAAACAGATCTCTCATAAGGCAGGTGTATCTAATCAAGGTAACGTTCAAAGCCAAAGTCTGCTTTTCCCTGATGATAATCTGAGCCCAATTTAGGATTTGTGGCTGCTTCGATCATCATCTATTCTTTCCTCACAATCAATGTTTTCTAAATCCTAAGTGGGGAGGATTTGTGTAGGTTATCGGTAGTTTCCCATAATGCAACTTCATTTAGCTCTATTAATTGCTTCTTAATATATGCTAACCATGGGATACATTCCTCCACCCCTGTCCCCCAGACTCAGGAGATGCTTTAGTGCATCTCTGTGCTTTACTAAGCCATCCGTACTCCACAGTCTAAGTCAGTAAAAAACGAGCTTTAAAAAGAGTAGATCTTCTATCGGGCTGATGCCAAACTTCAGGTGTAATATTGCTGACTGCGGACTTTGTGGCAATTAGAGTAAATATTTTAGAAACTTATTATAAATTTTGTCACGGGCGCGTGAGGTGCCGTAACCCCACATTTCTGCACTAAAAATGGAAGCTGGTGTTGCCTGCTTTCGGTATAGTTCAAGGGCAGGAGAAATTGCCCCTCTCCCATGTTTTAGGAAAAAGGAGTTTGTAGCCCCACTATACGTTCCCAGGTTGGTACAAACTTTTGTGAACTGTGAGGATCAACCACAGTTCTTATGGAATCTAATTCCTAAATAATCATAGAACAGAGTCTGTTCTAATTACCTTTAATTCACATAGATGTTCAATGGAATATACTTCAAGAACTGTGTTTTAAAGACAATGGTGTTTATTTTGTCAGTATTTAATTGCAATTCAAGGTCCTCACAGTGTAAAGACTGGAGGGGGTATCTGCTCTCTATATGGCAGAGTAGAAGCACAGAGCACCCCAGCCAAGGTTCTCCATTTGGTAACGTGGACGAGCAAACAAGGCTTAAGCACTCAGGAGGTGATGCAGGCTGGTTCTTAAGTACAGTGTAGTCCAACAAAGGAATGTCCAACACACTATTTTAGTGAAAACACAGTTCTTTAGGCTTAAGTTATGTACACAATCACAATAACACACTTTGTGCTCAAGTTAACCTAAAATGGTAAATATATACAGTTTCTATGTGGTACCACAATTACTCCTTAGATGCCATTAAAATGCATCAACTGTACTCAGGTCAAATGTCATACAAATCAGTTAACGGAGCGAACCAACAATAGCATAGGAGGAAAGCAGGTAGGTTAAAACAATAGGCAGAATGCTGGGCCCCTACCACTATGCACAGTTCTCTTTGAGGATCCCCCCACCTGGGCAACCTGTAAATAAAGATATAAAACAAGCCCATTCCATATATTGTTTATATGAGTCTTACTTCCCTCTAAAACGGTTCTACCACCCCAATGTACCTGGAATAGCAGAGTCTGACATCGGGTCGTCGACGGATCCTTCTTGAGCAGCTCCCTTTTAGGCAGGAGCCACGGATCGTCGAGATCCCACGAGGAAATGGTGAAAAAAAGTCGTTGAGGCAGCAGTTTCGGTCCTGGCGGTGCTCGTCGACGATCAGTCGTGGATGTCCTGCGAAGATGAGACATGCGGTGCACATTGACGACGATAGTTCGTTGCCGCAAGAGTTACTGAAGAACTTTGGCCCAGCAAGAGCGTCGAGTCGTGGTCGTCACTGTGGTCTTCGGGTGGCGGGAACCCCACAGGCGGATGCTCTGCGGCGGCCTCGACTTTCTCTGGTGGGACAAAGCGGTCAGCAGTGCTGGCAAGAACGTCCTTGAATTCAAAGTGTCTTAATCAATGGAGCGTTGCGGCTCCAGTCGTCAGCAGCTCGGTGTCCAGCAGTTCCCGCTTCTGGACAACACGGCTTTGATGGGCCTCCAGCGATTATAGCAAACCTGCGAACCCTGGTCGACGACAGTGGACAGCTGTCCGGTGCTTCTCTTTGTTCTCCTCGGGGATGCCCGTCTCCGGTTCACAATCTTTCGAAGGCTGACTTCCAGGGCGCTTTGGCGAAGGTTAGCGGTGCACGATGGTCCCCCCAGTTAATATTGCTTTATGCGGATGACACCCTACTCTAGCAAGGTCCTTTCTTGGATCACTTCCTTGAAGGCACAGCAGCTTTCAGATTGGCGAAGGACAGCAGCAGCAATTCTTCTTCTTCCAGTGTGCTTCAAGGTTAAGCATCAAGTATCAACTTCAGCTTCTGAACGATTTCTAGCAGTGAGAGGCCCCCAGATATACTGTCTGGTCTCGCATTCACTCTGCTGGGTCACACACAGGCAACCAATCACTCAGAAGGGCATTCAGGCAGGTAGCCAATCAGGCTCACAGTGCATTCAGGCCATTCTCCTCCCTCTCAGACACTCAGAACAAGGAATGTGCATTGGGACAAGTACCCAGCCATTCAGCATTCCACACTGCATGCATACCAGTTTCATGCAGGGCTGTCTCAGTCTTTGTGTCACATACCAGAAACCAAACACCCATAAAAACAAGTGCATATTGGTCACACACTCCATTCACCCAGGTCCCACCACAAGGGTGGACCCACAACATACAGTCACTGGGAAGGCTCCAGCCAGTCTGGTCTGGACTTCCCCACAGTACCATAAATGGAACTTCCACCCAAGAGCCAGTCAGGGGGAAGGGAAAGAGTCAGGGCTTCATTGGGACTTCAGGAAGACAAGGTAACAGGCGATAGAAAGCAAGTTGCCACAGGGGCCATCTTGTTTCCTATCAGGAATCAACTGATTCCACTGGCAGGGCCTGGGTATGCCAAAATCGAAGATACTCAGAGCACCTGTCAAATTCAGCATGGAGCTGCCACCAGCCCATACCCTGCTTTGTGGGCCACACACACAGGTGCCCAAAAACATACACTAGGGGTACACCCATGGGTGCCATAAGGGTATCCCAAAGGTCTGTACACCAAACCAAAATGAGGAAGAGCTGCACTGCCAGGAGTCCCGCATGGACTCCTGGGCAGAAAACAATACAGAACACACATGAAAAAGGACCACAGAACAAGGATGGGGAGACCCTCTCCATCCAATGCATTTCCAGCATCACAGTCGCCGCCCCTGCTCCCAGACTGAGGTTAGGGCGTCTAATTTCCCACAAGATTGACACCCTCATCCAGACGGTCAACATACCTTCTCGAAAGGCCATCTGCATTATCGTGACTCTTCCCTGGTCTATGCTCAATGGTGAAGTCTAGCCCTTGCAGGCTAGTGGACCACCTGAGCAGTTTCAGGTTTTCACCCTTCATCTGCATAAGCCACTTTAAGGGCTTATGGTCTGTTTGGACCTTGAAGGTAGACCCCGTAAAGTAGGGCCTAAAACGCCTAAGATTCTGAACTATACTGAAACATTCCTTTTCAACAGGAGTCTACCTAAATTATCTACCCTTGAGTTGTCTATTGATCAATATGATTGGATGCTCCCTCCCTTTGTCACCTAACTGGGACAAGACAGCTCCAATTCCGGTGTCGCAGGCATCTGCCTGGACGATAAAGGGTTTGCTGTAATCAGGCGCACACAACACAGGTGCCCTACAAAGACTTTCTTTCAAGCCAACAAAGGCCCTCTGGCAGTCTTCTGTCCAATTAACCTTCCTTGGTTGTTTGGGCTAAGTTAGAGATGTCAGAGGGGCAGCTATGGTTCCATAGTCCGCCATGAAGTTGCAATAATAACCAGTGAGGCCCAAAAAGGCTCTCGCCTGGGTTTCAGTAGTGGGAGTCTCCCAGTCGTGTACATCCTGTACTTTTCTGGGGAGTGGTTGGATTTGACCCCCTCCTACCTCATGACCAAGATACGTGACTTTCCCCTTGGTAGCCTGCAACACCTTATCCAGGTGAGTCAAATACTCTTCCCAGGTGGAACTGTAGACATCAATGTCGTCTAGGTAGGCCACACAAAAGGCCTCCAGCCCACTGATCGCATTCTTGACCAATCTCTGGAAGGTGGCAGGTGCATTTTTCAACCCAAAAGGCATAACTCTAAACTGGTAGAGCCCCTCAGGTGTTGAGAATGCAGTATTTTCCTTGGCATGGTCCGTCAGAGCGATTTGCCAATAGTCTGAGGTAAGGTCAAAGGTGCTCACAAATTTGGCAGCACCTATGGTGTCCAAGAGCTCATGGGCAATGGGTGCGCGTCAGTTCTGGGGATGGCATTGACCCCTCTGTAGTCCACACAGAACCGCCAATCAGTGGTACCTGCCTGGGAACTTGCCTTGGAGATGAGGACTACTGGACTGGACAAGGGACTGGTTGAGGGTCCAATAACACCGGGCCACCGTTCCTGGGTTTACTATACAAAGACCTCAGAGCTAGAATAAGAACAAATCACACCTTATCACCTGGGCTTGCACTACACAGAAGCACACGCCAGGGTTGTCCATTGTCCCACCCCCCCCTCATCTTCGCCCTCACTATAGAGGAAATGGCAGCGTTTCTACGACACAGACACACATGTCAGGGTGTCCAGATTCTTGGTCCCCCCAGTTAATATTGCTTTATGCGGATGACACCCTACTCTACATTAGAGACCCTGAAATTAACCTGGCACCGGTAATGCGTGATGTAAAAGAATTTGCCAAATACTCTGGGTACAAAATCAACCAGGCTAAGTCTGAAATCATCCCACTGACACAGGGGACTGTATGATCGGACACCACAATGGACTTTCGCTGGTCCCCATGCTCAGCCAGATACCTCGGGGTTATAGTGGCCACTGACAGACATACTCTGTTAGAACTATGGAACAAACTCCCGATTTCAATGGCCGCATTGCCCTGCTGAAGATGGTCGTAGTACCAAAACTTCTATATCTGTTTAGTAACATCACGATATGGCCTGGTTGAGCGTTCTTTGACAGGTTACAGAAGCTCGCTTCCAATTTTCTATGAGGGGGGAACAGTAAGAATTAACTGGGCTAAATTATGCAAAAAATATGACACGGGCGGCTTAGCTCCCCCAGATTTTGAACTTTATTACTATGCTGCACAAGCACAATTCGCAAAATACTGGTTCCAGAACACAGAAAACTATGCCCACATACAGGTGGAGAAATACGCTGCTGCCCTCATTGATTTACGCTCCGTGATATTCACAAAGTCGTGTGGTGGCACCGGGGAAGTTGACCCAGAGGCCTGCACGGTACGGGCCTGGGCGACGCCGTTTCGTAAATAGGGTGCACAGAACCATATAGAGCCATCTTCCCTCTCTGGAATTACCCTGATATAGCCCCCACATTGGACACAATGCTGCAAAGAGTATGGCATTCTGTGAAGGAATTGACTATGGGCGATATGTTTCCAGGTGGTATGTTTGTAAAACTAGAGGAGGTACAAGGGAAAGTTGGATCTGGGCTCAACATAACACTACAATATCATCGCCTAAAAACAGCATGCAGATACAGATGGCCCTCATTCCCAGCCGAACCAGCCCCCCATCCGTTCACACTTAGCATCATGACACAAGACTGGCTCAAGGGGGGCCTATCTATGATACATAGTATGGTGCAATCCCACTCCCCATCCACAAACACGATGAAAACAAAATGGGAAAGAGACCTAAATATAACAATAGATGACACGCAGTGGGACAAATACTGACAGCTCACTAAATCAATTTCCCTCAACTCTAATTTCAGATTAGTACGATTCAAAATGTTAAACCATTTACACATCACCCCAGGGAAAGTTGCGAAATTCGATCGGTCTAAGCAGACACTTTGCCCGAAGTGCAAAACTCTGGACGCCAACTCTGTACATATGTATGTATTGGGACTGCCCTGCCACCAGTCAATTCTGGGAAGAGGTGGCCACCACTCTTAGTGAGATACTTGATACCTACACATTTCTGCCACCCTACAGAAATATCTACTAGGAGATATAGGAAAAGTACCCATCAGGATGCGTAGGCTCTTCTCTGTATATATCCTCAGAAGCTGGAAGGGCAGACTGGCGCCCACAGTCCAGGCATGGCTTAAAGACTTCATGTATGTCTATGAGTGTGAAGAAAGCTATGTCTTGGCGGTCTGGCCCACGAGTAGGCCAAAAGACATATGGGCCCCATTCTGCTGCTACTTAGCGGACAACCACGAAGAGCCCTCAACAGCGACAGGGGCTGATGCACTTGATGTATGCCAATGATACCATCCACAATATTGTTTTTGTATGCCGTTGTAATTCACTCTGTAGTAGGTTGAATGAAAATTGCATTAATATGCCGTAACCATTAGTGAAAAATAAAGTTTAAAAAAGAAAAATATTTTAAGACTGGTTTCCCAACAGGGCTTTGTGTATCACGTGTTCGTATACATAATCCAAAACGTGTACTAGAGGAACGGAGCCTCTTCACACTACCTTCAAGTCTTGTCTCTGGAACTCGTCAGCTTTGAGCTAGACTTCTAGGTGCTTTTACTGTGTGGAACCGATGTGGAGACGTTCAAGTTGCAATCCCACTGGCGGTCAGCATCGAGTCAGGCACCTGATGGGTGAAGTCGGTATTTGAGACTGTTGTTTAATCAGCGGCAAGATGATGGCTCTGCTGGGTCGAGATGATGGGCGAGTTTGATGGCTTCCAGCAATCTAGTAGGTGCTCCAGTTAGTAGCTCCTACGATGCTGACGTTGCGATCGGGTCTAGATGAGTTTGTCCGTCCTCAATGGATCCATCCGGCATCTGGATGGCTCATACTGAAGCGAGAGGTTCCAAGTTTGCATTGAGTGCCAAAAGCAGCACTGCAGGTCCTTTTGTAGCTCAAAGGGGTGTCAAGCATGATCAATCCGGCTTTGCGATGTCTCAAGGTGGTGAAACAGTATTCCAGGTCTTCTGGTCAAGGCAAATCTTTCAGTTCTGCGCTTCCACTCCAGGATGCGGGCTGGCACTTGGAAGGGCTCCATCACATCCATTGCAGGATCATGCTTCCAGTGCCACAGACAACAGAGGCGCTTTGGTCCACCAGCAGTTGATCTCCAGTTCACCTCCACTGTTTCCTGGGAATGGTTAAGGGGCAGAGCTCTCCTCTACCTTGGATGCCTTCTGTCCCTGGCAGAGGACTTTGGGATATACTGTAGCCCTAACATAGGTCCTGATTCAATCTTCTGGTTCTTTTGATAGTCTGGGTAATTAATCACATGAAAGGATGTCCTCTCTTTATAACAGCAAAATGTCACATGGGATTGGTCCACAGCAAACCTGCTGCAAGGGGTCCAATCCAGGCTATTAAAGTTAGTGCCCTTTGACTGGCATCATACTCCAAATGCTCTGTCCTGCAGGAAATGGGGTGGACAGGAGGTGGATCCCCATCTCGCTCTTCTGGCTGCTCTAACCCTGCCACCTTCCCTTATCTACTGACTTCAAGGGACTCCAGTGATCAGCACCCCGGTGTTAGTGAGGGTGGGTTATGTCCGTGCTGCCTGTGAAGTACCAATTTCCCAGAGAGCTTGTGATGAGGGTCCCATTGCCCTGATGAGGACCATCCTGCAGGAGGATCACAGGCAGCAGCCTGGCTATTGTTCCTGATAGCAGCTGTGGAGACAGTCAGACCAAACTCTGTGACCCCCATCCATCCTATCGTAGCTGGGCTCTGCTCACAGAGTGGACACTAGTGTGATATCAAATTGCTGTGGGTGTATAATTGTGTGCTCTTAGTAGTCACTATGCCCCAACAAGGCATGGCTTATATTTAAAGATATACATGCTAGCAGCCCGACTAAAGCATACAATTATTAAGATTGGAAACGGATGCAGAAGTTTAAAAAAGCCAACTCTGCCTCCTGTCACCTTATGTTCCTGCAGCTGTAAGGAATGCACATTTGATCGTTGTGCCAATGCAAGGTTCGCGCTGAGGGTGCTAGGAGGCAGTCTCAACAAAGGCACATGGTTGCACTAGTATTTTGTCAAGGAGCTTTTATAAAAAGGGGGTCTGAGTAGCAAATATCTACTTCAGAAACAGAATTAACTGCATCACTTAGATCACTAAAATCAAAAAAGCTTGGTCTAGCCTGCCCTCACCAGATGGCCATTCTGCCACACAATGCTCTTGGAATTGTCCTGGGTGACAGGTCTACCCCCAGAGTCCTCCAGGTTTGGGAGATCACCAACAGAATCTCCCGGTAAAGTTCCCACTTATGCGTTCATAACTGCTGCTCTGACTTGGTGCCCCCTTGCTTGTTTAGGTAAAACATGACAGTTGTAATTTTCATTAAGATCATGACTCTCCTGCCCTGAACATGGGGAAGGAAAGCGGTCAGAGCCAATTTAAGGGCCATCAGCTCCAGGACATTTATCGTGAATGAAGAAACCTTCTATAGAGGTTCTCGACCCAAAAGAGGAGCATTGCATCGTGACTGTCATGTCACAAGGTAGATTGTGGAAGGGAAGCCCCGGGATACAATTCTTCTACAATGGCCACCAAGCCACTGTTTGCATGACTGGGTCTTGGCTCAAAATAATGGCCAATTGGAGAGAATAGTTTAAACTCCAAATGCTTGCCAGGTGCAATTGTGTGCGTCTCACGTGTAGATAAGTGAATGGAACCTCCGTAACAAATGAAACCGTGAGTCCCAGAAGTCACTGGTATCACTAGGTCAACATGTGAGGCCTCTGCAGGAAGTGGTGACATGCTTTCTTGAAGTGTGAAATCATTTGCTTGGCAGACAATACCTTGAGTATCCCAAATGCAGCAGATGTAAGTCAGTCATTTAGACAGTATCACCAGGAATTTGATTCGACTGATGGAGAACCCGAGACTTTTGAGAACATCCACCAGCGCCACATTGGATGTCACCGTTTCTGCTGGGCTCCCACCTCCAATGAGCCAGTCCTCCAGGTAGGGATACAAATGTACACCTTTGAGTCGGAGTATAATGCCACTGCCGTGATCAATTTGATGAACACTCTGGTAGCAGCGTTTAAATCAAAAGGGTTTACATTGAATTGATTTTGGTACTCCCCCAATGAAAACTAGAGAAACTTCCAATGATTAATCCAAATGTAAACATGAAAGTAAGCATTCTGCAACTCTGCTGCACGTATCTGGTCCCCAACATTGAAGGAATACTTGATCCACACTAGTGTTATCATCTGAATTTCTGAAGGGGGAGATAGATTAGGGAGCAACAGATTCAAGATTGTTTTCAGGATTGCCTGATTATTTTTCTCAATTGTGAACAGTCTTTAAGAGAAACCCGAGTTCTCTCTGAGTTAGGTACCACCTCAATTTCTCCCAGTGAAAGCGGATGGTGGATTTCTCCCTGAAGCCCTTAATTCCCCATTTGAAGAGGCGAGTGAGACGATGGAACAACTGGAATATGAAGACAAAAACCTGTTATAACCACTGAAATTATCAAAGTACCTTTGAAAATACTTACCCAAATCTGAGAAAGAACGTAGGTTGACCTCTTACAGGAGTAGAGTGATCCCTTATCTGTAAGTCATTGTTTTGATTGTCAGGCATAGATTGGGAGGATAAACATATGAACTGAGTGCGTTGTTGGCTTGCGCACCTGTCCCCTGCTTTGTTCTTTCTGCCCTAGAAGCCTCGATAACCAGAGAATAACCTGGGCCTGTCTGATTGACTGGATGTCTGAAAGGATTTGGCAGGCTGTTTGGTGAGGGAGACAGGAGATTTGGCAGTCTGATTTGATTTTTTTATTTGTCATCAGTAGCAGGATTAAACAATTCTAAGACATCAAAAAGCAGGTCTGGAATTGTTCCTTCTAGTCTTTATTGAATTTAGCAGCTCTCACCCAAAGGCTGCCCTCTAGCTTCAGCTTCCAGGCAGTATCGATGACCTTTGCCGCAGCATCGATGTAATGAGCGGTCGATTCTAGTATGTCAGCTGCAACAATCCTGGCTTCTAATAGGCTAGATCTGAACTGCAACCACTTTTCAGGTGGAATACAATCTGAAATTCAGCTATTTCAGCCCCAGCCTCGGATTTGTAGTTGTTAGAATTGCATCAGCATTTGCCTAAAACAAAGCGCCACATTTTTGTATACCATGCTTCCTTTTCCATTAAGTAATTTGTCTTCTTTGTTAAGTGGAAAGGAGGAAGTGGTTGATGAGGATTTGCTCCAAACGGTGGCAGCCGCCTCTACCGAGGATTGGATTTATGGTTGAGAAGCTAGACAGAGCTTTTGCCAATGAAAGAGGCCTATAAATTGGTCGCACCAAAGAAAATAGAAGCCTGAAGAAAGATGTGGTGTTGCATAGCTCACTTCCAGATGTTTATAGCAAGAAAACAAAGTTGCTCTGACTGGGTGCTGCCTTGCTAGTGTTATATTAGGCTGGAGAGTCTTGTTGAATGAAATGGTGGGAAATTACAGATAAATGCTTTTTGTTGTTTCACTGTCTGCTTCTGAAGTCAGATTGTCTGGAATGCTGTCAAAACCAGTAGTTATGGACTGCAATCAGAGAATTCAGATTGGCTAAGAGTTTTTTTAAGAGTTAAATAATGACTTCATGTGCTAATTATAAAAAAAAAGTCCCTCGTGCCCTCCTATCTCTTATTTCTGAAAATGGATTGCCCCGAGCACTAAAATAATTTAGATTTGGTCTCAATTGCATGACATTAACAGTCACAATTTCACCAGCCAATACCCAAGGGTAAAGATGAACTACTGGATTCACTCGAAGACTTGGGCTTCATTGGAGTACGAGGTAGTAATACCCATTGTCCCCATTACTTTTCATGTTAGCACTTGAACTTCTAGCTCAGGCAATTAAACCAAACGATCAGAAGCGCTCTATGTGTTGGGCTGCATCCGTGTATATGATATTAATGGGTTAGAAGTCTGAATGCAACAGTTCCATAGGTCGTTTTAGAGATATTTAACTTCCATAAGATTTCTGCTTACCAAATAAACTATTCCAAAATGAAAATTGCAAACTTTGCAGCCCCAAAAGCAGATGTTTAATGTCTGACGCTTGAATTTGAATGGGAGGAACAATAATAGGAGATAGGAGAGAGAAAGTGGAGATAGAAACTGTAGGGCGATAGTGAAATAGAGAAAGAGAGTGGAAGTGAGCATGAAAAGGAGAGATGACGGCTTGCGGAGGGTGAGGCTGGAGGGAGTAGAAGGAGGGGTAGTGTAGAGAGAGAGAAGTGGAGTGTGTGAAGACCACAGGGACAGAGGAGGAGGAGAACGGTTAGAGACAAGACAGGGTAATTAAAGGTTGCTTACTGTAGTGACTAGAGTCCTTAGTCCCCTTTCCTCCATCGTTGTGGGCGGCCCCCAACATGCAGACGGTACCGGAACCTTTGGCAGCGAACAATTGAGCTTCCCCTTTAAATTTAGCATAGTGCTTGGGGTGCGGTCTCGGGTGCGGGAACATCCCGAGGCTCTGAGCTCCGGAGCCTCACCTCAGTCCCCTTTGTACACATCAGATGCTTAGATATCTGGCTACGTTTATTACATATTAGTCATTGATATACTAGGTGGGTGGCACATATGGAGGAAAGGGGATTAAGGACTATGTGTACTCTTGTCACTATGGTAAGCAACTTTCATTAATCATAAGTTCCGTCCCCTTTCCTCCATCCTTGTGGGTGATTCCACCGAACAAGAACATAGGGTGGAGCTTTGATAACCTGCCTCATATCTAGGGCGAAGCAAAAAGGTTCTTCAGAGCCGCCTGACCAAACTCTGCATCGTGCCTGGAGCTGGTGTCCAGTGAGTAGTGCCTACAGAAGGCCCACGGAGTGGCCCAAGTAGACGCCTTGCTGATGACATCCCAAGAAGCATGTCTCTGAAAAGGAATGGCTGTGGCCTTGACTGTGACCGCATGGGCATGAATCCCCTCAGGAACCAATCTGCCCATGGCCGTGTATGCCTCTGAAACGGCCTGAACCATCCAACGGGTGATGGAAGCCAGAGATCCAGGGGAGGTGCCCCCAAAAGTCATGAACAAAGCCTCAGACTTCCTGACGGATTTCGTCCGACAGAAATAAAACCCGAGGACCCTCTTGAGGTCCAAGGAATGCAGGGCCCTCTCTGCCTCAGACTGCGAGTTTGGGAAGAACACTGGCAGGCAGATCAGATTCAGATGAAATCTAGAGACCCCCTTAGGCAAGAAGTTTGGGCGAGTGCACAAGATGACCTTGTCGTCGTGAAACGTGGTGAAGGGTTCACACAAGACAACACCTGCAGCTCACTAACCCTGCACGCAGATGTGAGAGCCACCACTAAAACTGTCTTTGGTGTCACCAAGCAGATGTCCACAGAGGCCATTGGCTCGAATAGCTTGTGCTGCAAAGCTGCAAGAACCACATTGAGGTCCCAAACTCGGTACGGCCTATGCACTGGCGGAAAAAGCCTAGACAATCGTGGGCCTTAACCACCAGGATGGCTGCAGAAGAAGACATTACTCACTGTAATGATCGTTCTATGGATTCTTCTCTGGCAGATTCCTCATCTTGATAGATATCCATCAACCAGCTCTGCTGTTCGATAGCCATCATCCAGCTCTGCTGTTCGGAAACTTTTTTCGACAGGGGGCGAAGTGGACCTTGTCTCCCATCGATCGCTGATACGTCTTGCTCAGGGTCTCTATCGTCAGCTCCGAAAGTGACGTCAGGCATCTTATATACAGCATGTCACTACGCCCCATGCTTCAGTTCCTCCATTCCCCTCGTGCTTAAACGCTGCAGAAGGAGAAACTACAGGAGGAGGCTAATCAGTCAGTAAAAAATGTTAACAAGGATGCATCCCAACAGAATGATCCCACACAACAATGACTGCATTTTTTTATTTTTTTTTAAACTAAGACCGAAACGGTTATCAAAGAGTCATCACAAGATCTCTCCTCGTTTGGACAGAATCGACAAGCCACAGAACTTCATGAGCGGGATGGATGGGAGGGTCGATGAGGAATCTGCAGAAAAGAATCCAAAGAAAGATGGTTCATAGTGACTGTTTCGACAGTCAAAGTTTTGAATGACAAAAGTTCCGACACAAAAGTGTGGAAAAAAATGTTTCTATATTTATTTTTTTTATGGGGGGCTCTCCCCTAAATCCCTGTTTTTTTAAACACTTATTTTACTATCCTAAATTAAAATAAACCCTTTAATATTAAATTGATACTTTTGTTTTGCCACTTTTGTCATTCGAAACTACTGTTTCGAAACTTTGCCTGGACACCAGAAAGAGCGTTACGGTAATTTCTCCTTCAATTGATTGCTCCCACAGATTCTGCATCTTGATAGACTAACGGAGGAGGCAAAATTTGAAACAAGGAGATTCTGAAGAACCGCCCTAACAAACCGTGCATCAGCTCCCTGAGCAACATCCAAGGTGCAGTGCTTGGTAAATGTATGGAACGACGACCAAGTGGCTGCTCGGCATATATCCCTACCAGGACACCCTCTCCGGAGGGCTACTGAGGCTGAAACCCCTCCGTTTGAGTGGGCCCTGATGCCGGCTGGAAGCTTCCTGCCTGCCAATTGGTAACATTTGGATATGCATAAAAAGATCCAACGTGCAGGGTTTTTAGTGATGGCAAGCCCTTTTACAGACAAGGAATGGGCCACATACTGGTCTGACGTCAGAAACTCAGATGTGCGAGAAATATAGAAACTTAAGGCTCTTTTGGGATAAAGGTGGTGGAACTGCTCTTCCTCTTTCGAGGGTGTGGAGGAGGGTAAAAGACAGGTAAATCAATAGACTGGGACAGATGGAACTCTGAAACCACATTAGGAAGGAATCTGGACCTGACTTTGAGAGAGACTTTCTCACAAAAGAACTTCAGAAAAGGAGGTTTGCAGCACAATACTTGCAGCTCGCTAACCCTCCTGGCAGATGTGATTGTGACTAAGAAAGCTGTTATAAGGGATAACTGCTGCAGAGAACATGAGTGCAGAACCACAGCTGAATTGCCTCTGTGTAGAGTGGCCGGGAGTGCACACCACCCTGCTTGATGAGGTAGTCCATGGCCACCGTGTTGTCCGTCAAGACTAGGACATGCTTCCCTCAGAGACAGGGCAAAATCCCTCAGGCCTAACCTGATGGCCCGCAACTCCTGCCTGTTGATGTGCCACCTGGCTTCTGATGGAGACCAGAGACTGTTCACCTGCAAATCCTCGAAGGGTTCCCCCACCAAGAGATTGCTGTGTGTGTTCCACCAGCCGAGTTCGCAAACTACCTGGCTGGACACTGAAAGGCAATCCGTGAGTGCTCCCAGATACTGGGACCACTGGTCCCGCAGGAGCCACTGGAGGGATCTCATACGCAGCCTGGCCTCTGGCACTAGAAAAATACAGGAGGCCATGAGACCCAAGAGGTGGAAGAAGGAATCTGCTGGAAGGGTGGTGTGGTTCTGAAACAACTGCACCATCTGGGCTATGTTGCTGACTCTCTCTTCCTGAGAAAAAGCCTTCCCTACCCAGGTGTCTAGGACTCCTCCGATGAACTGGAGCTGCTGAACTGGTGTCAAATGGGACTTCTTCAAGTTGAGGGAGAAGCCCAACCTGTGCAATAGAAGGCAGGTGTTCTCTAGATGAGACAAAACCTGCTCCGCCGACTTCCCTTGGATCAGCCAGTCATCCATCTATGGGAATACATGGACCCTGGATCTCCTGAGGTGAGCCGCAAATACCGCTATGAGCTTGGTGAAGACACTTAGTGTGGAGGTCAACCCTGGCTTGCGGGAGCTGTGCCGTTCTGCCATAGGGTACATAACGTCTATGGCCTCTGCCTCTGAAGGCGAAGCTGAAGGCAGGTTTGGTCGGCTGTGCCAATAGGCCCAATGATTTAGCAGACAACTTGGATTCCTTAAATTTCTCGAAGGGTTTGCCTGCTCTCTGACCAAACGGCATGTCCAGTAGCCTGTTCTGAACATACGGAGAGAAGCCAGAGGTTTTTAGATAGGCTTGGCGTCTCATTACTACTGCTGAACATTTCTCTGCCAACGCAGTCTGCTACGTCCAGGCCCGTTGGCAATGACTGCTTGGCTACCTCCTTCCCATCCTCCACCAGCTGGCAAAATACATCCTGCATGGCACCCTCAGGGACGTATGTCCAGAAAGAAATAAGCGGGCACTACGTGTATCCTGTTAGGTTGATCAATTTCTCATTAGAGAACAATATTTGGTCCTGTCGCCAGATACCTCCCAGTTGCTAGGGGTGGTGAGAAATAGTGATATACTGTTGGCTGGATTAGTTATTCCACTCTGCTGGAAGGACCCAAGTGGTGATCCCACTGTTATTGCTTGAGTACTTATAATATTGCTTGAAGATACATTAAAAAAATCGTGTTAACCATTAACAAAACCACCAGGCAGACCAATCGTGTCCGCAACAAACAGCATCTTGCAACCATTGGGAACATATTTAGACTATTTTCTTCAACCTATCATACAAAATACCAAGACCTACACTGAGAGAGAGTCAGCAACATAGCCCAGATGGTGCAGTTGTTTCAGAACCACACCACCCTTCCAGCGGCTTCCTTCTTCTTAACTATTGTTAATGAAAAAACATACCAGTGAAAATAATAAACACGCTCAAGCGGAATGAGGAATTGGAATTTTTCCACAAGAAAATAAATACAAATAAGGCCAAGATTATCAAACAACATTTATACAGGTACATTTTTTAAGAGTTACAGTTCTGTTGATTTGAACTTAATACATAATGAGCTATCGGTGTAATTTTCAATGAATAGATTCATGAACAATGTATTTATTTTTTATTTATTTTGTTTTTTTCATTAACAATAGTCTCTGAAGAAGGTCTGAGATAGACCGAAATGCATTGGACAACAAAATGTTTGCAAATGGCCCATTAAAGAAGACAATTGAACAATAAATATACTTATAATACAGTCAACTGAGTTTTATCACAATTTTTTAATGTATCTTCAAGCAACATTATAAGTACTCAAGCAATAACAGTGGGATCACCACTTGGGTCCTTCCAGCAGACTGGAATAACTAATCCAGCCAACAGTAGAACCCTCAGGGACGTATTCAGCAGCATGTTCCACAGCATACCATAAGCCAAAGGAGTACTTGGCGAATCCACAGGCTATGTTAGTGGCTTTGAACGCCATGCTGCCAAAGGGGAACACCTTTATGGCTAATGCATCCGATTTCCTTCCCTCTCTGTCCGTAGGCAGATTGGAAGTGGATGCTGCATGTCTGGTGGAATTAGTGGCACCCTGTATGTATAACCAGCCCTTCCAGGGAAGGGTGTGTGGCGAGGAAAGAAGGGTCTCCTCTTGCCGGCATATACTTCCCTGTAAAATTGGCATTCACAGGGGGAATAGTAAAAGGGTGCTGATATAACGAGGCTAAAGGGTCCGCAATGGCTGGGTTGAATGGTATGTTATGTTCAACTGTGAGACCGTCATCCAAAGGGAGCTCATACCGCTGAAGAGGTGTGCTGGACGCCTTCAACCCAAGGGTGTCAACAACCCTGTGAACTAGATGCCTGAACTTGATATTAGCATGGGTATAGGGCTGGTTTTGTTGTAACTCAAGGTCTGGGGAAGTATTCAGACCACTGGCGTCTTGTAGACCCTGAGCTAGGGCCCACAAATCGGCCTGGTCGTAGAAAAAATAGAAGCCGCCAGCTCCTGTGTAGACGGGTTCGACTAGGTCAATGAGCACCAAATATGGATTGCATAGAGTCAAAGAAACCCGATCTCGACAGTGGCACAAATGAACAGTCGCCGACTGTCGTCACCGAGGGCTTGAGAATAGGTTTCGAAGTCTAAGCTTTCGATGCTGAAGGTTCTTTTGGAGCCGAGGGACCCTCGGATAACCGATTGGCATCATGGACCTCCACCGACTTGCCGCCAAAGCGTGCTGGTTGGGGGCCGGAGCCGCACCTCCAGCAGATTGCTGCCTAAACACATAAAGCATGGAAGTTTTAAAGCTTACCTACTCTTCCCGAGTGGTCTGCCCCAGTGGGGGCTTACCTCAATCCGACGATGAGTTAGACTCGTGTCAATGGTTGTGGTGTACTTCTTTTCCCGCAAGGTAGATGACGAGGAAAAACGCTTGGAGTAGGACTGTTTTAGTCTTCTTGCAATGTTGATCTTAACCTTTGTCGGGAGTTGGCTCCTTCATCTCGGCCTCCGAACTGGATGAGGGACAGTGCTGGAGATTTGGCAACTGGTCGGCCCAAAGCCATTTTCCCGGCCCTCTCACGTAGGGACTTGGGTTACATCTTTGCGCATGGCACGCAGGCCTCTGTGTCGTGACCAACACCTAGGCACCACAGACACACATCGTGGGGGTCGGTTACCAACATTTTGGCCTCACAGTCGCAGCATCGCTTGAAGCCCAAGACCCTGTGAGACGACATTGTGTGTGAAATCATACAACTAGGTACAAAAAAAGGGCGAGTAAACTCGAGTCGTGTTTTGGATGCAGTGTGCAAGAAGGCAAAAAAAAGGAACTGAAGCATGAGGCGTAGTGACGTGCTTTATATAAGCCGCCTGACGCACTTCTGGAGGCGACGATCAAGAGCCGAGCAAGACAGATCGATAATCAAGTCGAGGTCCACTACACCCCGGTCAAAAAGTTTCCGAACAGCAGAGCTGGATAAAGGATATCTATCAAGATGAGGAATTTGCAGAAGAAAAGCAATCCATTAAGAACACATGCTAAGGGGAATTCTTGTAAATAATTGTCCACCTGAACACCAGAATGAGCAAGGTGCGCTGAAAAAGCCTATATGTCATCCAGAGGACAGGTTACAGGGTCCATTTACTCTTATACTGGGACCGAGTCAAAGGCCTCCTGGCCTGATGAATGATATCCCAGTTCTGAAAATTGAGCATGCTGAAGCCTCAGCTGGTCAGAAACCCGGCTGCCAGTGACAGCTTGGGCGGGCCCGGATGTTCCACCACCAGGCCCTGCTGCGTCAGGAACCCCCTGCTGGAGATCTGAAGGTGGACAGGACCCAGGGAGCACAACTGCAGTAGATCCCAAAACCAAGGTCTCGAAGGCCAGTAGGGGGCAATCAGGATGAGGCTGTAACCTACCGAAACCCGAAACTTGCATAAGGTCTGTTGGAGCAGAGGGGTGGGTGTTGACGCGTAACACCTGTGGCTGTGCCAACAGATCTGGAAGGCATCTCCCAGAGACCCCCTACCCAGCCCAGCAATCTGGGGGCACTTAGAATTCAGAGGGGATGCGTACAAATCCAGATCTGCAAACCCTCAAGGTTGGAACAGGGGTAACAAGGAGTCGTTGTGCAACTCCCACTCGTAGGTGTTGAACCCCAAATGGCTCCGCTGGTCCGCTTCTGCGCTGCTGTCCCCAGGAGGTGTACTGCTGAAATCCAAATCCCCCTCCACCAGGGCCCATTCCCAGATCAATACCGCCTCCATGCAGAGGAGGGGGGAGCGGGTCCACCCTGTTTGTTCAGGTAAAACATTGTGGTAGAATGGCCCGACCTGACCAGAACCGGCCTGTCCCTGATGAAGGGCAAAAATGCCCTGAGGGCCAGGCTCACTGCCCTGAGATCGAGCAGATTCATATGCAGGAGGGCATCCATCCTGGACCATGCGCCATGAAACTAATAGCCCCCCAGAGTAGCACCCTTAACCGAAAGGGAGGAGTCAGTCATCACCAGGGAAGGCTCTGGCCGGGTGAAGGGGGCTCCAACTGAAACATTGCCATCCATCAGCCACCAGCGAAGATCGGGCAGTGGGAGCTGTAGTATTGGGACCCTGTCCAACTGAGATACCGTTGCCTGGTCCCAACTTGCCACCAGGTGGAGCTGGATGCACCTCATCTTGAGGAGAGTGTGCTGTACAGTGAGCATGCAAGAGGCCATCAGGCCCAGAATGTGCTGGAACCACCATGCCAAGGTGGTCGTGTTGGCCAGAAAGTGCCCCATCGCCTTGCGGAGGGATAGAAGCCTCTTGAGCATATGGGACACCTGCTAAGCGGTAGTGTTCCAACGCACCCCTAGGAAGGCCAGTTCCTGAGACGGGCACAACTGCGACTTCCTCTGGTTGAGGAGAACCCCAGCTGATGAAGGATATCTGCCAATCTTTGGCAGGAGTCCACCACACCTTTGGGTAACCCCACCCTCACCAGTCAGTAGTCCAAGTAAGGGTACAGCTGATGGACCTCCAAGTGGAGAAAGCCTGCCACTGTGTTCATCAAATTAGTGAAAACAATAAGGGCCGAGTTCAGGCCGAAGGGCAGCACCCTGTATTGAAAGTAGTACGACATAATCGTGAACTGCAGAAACTACTGATGCGGCTGGTAGATGGCAACATGCAGGTACGCATCACTGAGGTCCAGGGAACACATCCATGGAGACTATGGATAGGATCCACAGGCTGCTGAAAAGATGCTTCCAGGTGTCCTGTAACAGAGCGAAACAGCCCCTAAGTGGTGAGCTGTGTTCCCCAACCTTGACGTTACTGCTTCTTGGCATCGGGGGCAGGGAGAGCAGAAAAAACAGTGCAACATCCACTGCTGCTTCCTCCTGTTGTCGCTGGGAGACCTGTCAGGCATCTGTGTACCCCAGTCCTGGAATCCCTTGAACCCGAAGAAAGCGCAGGCTGGAACTCTGTCCTGGGACTGAGGGGAGTATTTCTGACCTGGTTTTGTCAGGATGGCCAATGACTTGGCGGTTTCAGTGGAAGTTTTCTTCTCTGTCAACTCGTCATCAGTTGATGAAGGAAAAAGGTCTATGTCATCGAAGGGCAGATCCAGGCTCCGTTCCTGCATGTCAGATGAAAACGCAGTGGCGTGCATCCACGCCGTCCTTCTAATCTCGACCCCAAGGCACAGCCCTCTGCTGCTGTGTCGATGTGGGGGTCCCGAAGACTCCATGAGGTCCTGCGCAATGGCCCTGGCATCTGCCAGACTGGCCTTGAGTGACGTTTGCATGTCTGAAGGGATGTCGGGCAGAAATTCCCCAAGCTCCAGTCACAGCTTCTGATTAGCCGCAGCCAAGAGGACATCTGCGTTGGTTTCCCGCAGATGCAGTCCTGAGATGGAGTAACAACACTTTTCCAAAGACTAATGGACTTTGTCCTCCTGGGAGAGGCAACTGGAGGTGGCTACCAAGAAGGAAGACGACGCAGACTATAGTTTTAGAATACAAGGTGGCCGCAGTCACGACTGAAGGATGAGGCTGTGGGTGGGAGGTAAGGAGGATTGGCTCCCTGTTAGTCCCCCTAAACCTGCTGTCCAACTTCTTGTTCATCTGGGCATTGGCCCTGGGCTTTTCCCAGACCTTTTGCACCACCTGCAGAACATTCTTCTGGAGAGGGATGCCAGAACGGATCGTGGTGAGATTCCCCAAGACCTCTGCTAGCACTTCCGACTCCTGGGGGGGCTTCCTCGGGCAGAGGAACCGCCAAGAACTCTGTCAGGCCCTGAATGCAGTCATAAAAGGCCTTAACAGATGCCGAGGGATCATCGTCCTGGGCATCATCGTATGCATCTTCGTCATCGTCTGCCAACCTTTTTCACAGACCAAGGGGAATCCGGGCCCTGGGACACAGGTCCCAGAGGGGTCCTCCCTAGATCCAGAGATGCATACAGGTCCAGCGACTGTTGATGGGGGAGGCGTTGGTGGTACAGGAGGTGGAGGGGTCAGAACAACCAGTAGGGCCTGGGCCGGGGGTGGGACTGGCAGCAATGGAGGAATGGGAGGAGCACCCAGAGGAGGGGGGGGGCGGCTGCACCTGCAGGATGACCTCCTTCACTATGTCCTTCATGGGCCCCGTCATCGAAGGGGAACGCATGAGGAAGAGGAAGCGCTTAAAGAAGCGGTCCTCCAAGCTGCTGGGTCGCTAGGAGCCCGACCCTCTGAGGCGCTGGGCCTCTGCTTCCGGTCAAATTGCTGAGGTGCCTGGTGCATGAAGCCGTAAGGTTGTGATGGGTAGATGTATCCCTGAGGAGACCAGAAGCCTGCACCATACGCTCCACTGTCGCTTCCAGAGGGAAGGGGGACTGGGATCTCAGGCAAAGTCCATTGGATGGGTGAGAGCACTGGCGGGCCCTGACCTGGATCCAAGATGGCCACCGGCCTGGCAGGCTGCGCCACATGCCTCTCTGCATTGTTGAAGCCTTGCACCACGCCCTCAGACACAGAAGGATACAGCTTGGGTCTTGCACTCGAAGCAGAGGCATCGACCTCAGAAATCACTCTGGTAAGTGCTGAGAAGTCCTGGAGACGAAGTCCTTAAGGTGGGGAGGAGGAGAAGTGCGCAAGATCTGCCTCCACAGCAACAACCGATTCTTCAATGCATTGTGACCAAGAGCACTGCAAGCAGAACATGCGTCCCAGCAGTGGTCAGGGCCCAAAACCTCAATGGGGGTCTGAAGCCAGGAACGAGCGTTTGCATGAGGCACATCTCGTCAATCCGTCTGCGGCTGACATGCGGCAGGGAAGGCGAGGCAGTGAAGGGAAGTTAAATAAGATTGAAAAAGAAACTGGGGAGCAAGCAGAAAGCAAAAAAAATCTCTGTACTATCTGCCAGGTCCGACACCGTCTATGTGGAAAAAGGGACTGAAGTGAGGCGCTGGAGGTTGGGGCCTCGGCAGGGCATTCCCACGCCAGAGTCTGCGCCCCACACGATATACTAAATTTAAAGAGGAAGCTCAATTTTCCGCTGCCAAAGGTTTCGGTACCATCCCCATGTTGGGGGACGTCCACAAAGATGGAGGAAAAGGGACGGGATACATGAATAGTAGGAGGCGGGAAAGTATAGTGCGAGAGAGAATTGTGTGTGAGAAGACCGGACATACGGAGGAGGAGAGGAAGACAGGAGGGAGTAGGGGAGATTGGATGTAGAAGTAAGTAACAGGCTAGAGGGAGAGAGAGAATCCGGGAAGATCAGAGGTGGGTGAGGAAAAGGAGAGAGAGTAGGAGGAGAAGAAGAAGGGTGAGAGTAATTAGTGATAAGATGAGGGAAATGAACAAGAGAGAGTGAGTGAGAAAGTGTGTGAGGGGACAGGCACAATCTTGAACATCATTGATCACATTGCAGGGCACCATGTGATTTTAAAGGAGTACTTAGAAAGTCCCAGAGGCAGAAAGATAGATGAAGCCTCTGCCTTTAGACTCCCACCACCAGATTAGGATAGCTTAGACAGCAGGGGTTACCGCTTGCTAGTTTCATTACATCATAGAAGTCTGGGTTAGGGTAGAGAGAGCCCATTGAAGGTTGAGGGATTAGTTAGGTACATCCATTAGTTGGACCTACCTGGAGTCTTCCCACCATAACAAAGACTTGAGAAATTAAATAAAAACCCTTGTACTCTTTTTCCCTGAGTTTGTGGAACTATTAAAGCTATCTGTGACATTGTTCATAGAATCACCACAATTTATGAAATTGTTGACTATTAAAACGTGGTACATAGGAAGTAAGATACATTATTTACATGGTTTGCGATAGCTATCCTGTAGTTTGGTTACATTTAAAAAAATGTATTTATGGAAATTAGAGGGAAAGCAATGCATTTTTGCCACCAAAATGCTTACAAAATGTTAAACATTGATGTAGTGTCCTTAACAATGGGTCGGAGGCTGTGGATAGAAGACCAGATGATGCCGGGGAGGTAGAAACATGAACCAGGGACGAGGCCAATAGAGCATGATTTAGGAACGGGATAGTGGAGTAAGTGCTATTTTTAGGAAGATGGGGTGAAGGATAAGTGCTGTAGGGTTATCCTAGAGAGGGAGGTGGAAGAGGAGAACTGGGAGATGTGGTGGTGCAGAATGCTATGAAAGTGGTACTTCAGAACAGAAGAGAGCTAGGAGGTTGGATTTAAATAGTGATAGTCGGAGTAATGCGGAGGGGAAGATCAATCCATAGTAAGGGAGCGAGGAGAGGGCAGAAATGACAGGGAGAGCAAAGGGCATTAGAGGTGGCAAGGTGAGCCGAGGATGATCGTAGGGCGCGCAGGGGAGAGCAGAGAGTGAGATGGGCCAATAGGTAGGGTGGGGCAAGTGTTGTATAGTTTTGAAGATGGTGAGAATTAGTTTATACTTTGCCCTCAGTCTGAGAAAACCAGCGTAACTGACGACAGTCTGGGCAGGTGGCGATGAAGCTGTAACGTTGAACAGTGTACAGACTACAAAGTTGAGGACTTTGTTGAGAGGTGAAAAACCATAGTTTGGAAGGTCATAGATGAGATTGGCACAGTAGTAAGATGGATAGAGAGTACTAAAGAGGAGATTCGTTGATTAGCAGTGAAGGAGATTAAGTCTGGCCATAGTGGCAGATTTGGAGATGAAGAGAAAGAAGTTGTGAGATGGGTGGAAGACGATCCCAAGTTTGCGAGCAGAATCAGAGTAGGAAAGGGGGTCAGCAGAGAAGAATAGAAGATGGGGCGAGGAAGA
The DNA here is from genome assembly GCF_040938575.1 of Ambystoma mexicanum. Classification (NCBI taxonomy): domain Eukaryota; kingdom Metazoa; phylum Chordata; class Amphibia; order Caudata; family Ambystomatidae; genus Ambystoma; species Ambystoma mexicanum. The sequence continues at coordinate 302,673,711 of NC_090927.1, read as the reverse complement.
GATAGTCTGTTTGGATGAGAGAACCTAATTCTTAGTGGAGTTGAGCATAAGCGAGTAAGATGCTAACCAGTATCTGATGGGTGAGGATAATTCTTTTTACAGTTGCTTGTCAGATAAGGAGGATCTGAGTGTCATTGTTGAAGAGTTGATAGCAGAAACTGTAGGAGGAGATCAATGTGTCAAGAGCAGAGGTATAGAGACTGAAGAGAACACCAATAATCACGGGGTGAGTGGGAGGTAAGGCTGTTCCAGGACACCTGGAAGTGTCTGGGGGGCGAGATGTGAAGCAAATCAAGTGAAGGCCTTGTCCGTGATACCTAGGAGAGATAGTGTTGAAAGAAGGTCAGAATGGTTGACGGTATCGAAGGCAGCAAAGAGGTTGAGAAGAATAGGAATAGAATAATAGTATGCATGCAAGTGGAAGAGATAAAGTTGCTGACATTGAGGAGAACTGGCTCAGTAGCGTGCCGAGGTCGGAAGCCAGATTGAAGAGGATCCCAGAGTTTATGTGGGTCAAGGAACTTAGTGAGTCGGTTGAAAACTACATGCTCTAGGATTTGGGAATACTGAGGTGGAAGAGAGACGGGATGAAAGTTGGCAGGACAGTTAAGATCTAGGCCAGGTTTCTTAAGGATGACAGTACGCCGGCATCCTGAAAAAATCCCAGCCCGAAAGTGGCTAACCCCACAATACTGGAACTCTGTGACAGACACACTAAGAAGCACTTTAAGGAGCAACGGGATTACAACCTTTGGAATTAGGATCGGATAATGATAAGAACGTCAAGTCGTCAGTGCCTGACCTGAATTGCATAGAGATATTGTTTTCAGTTCTAAACGTTAATTGGCTAAAGATAAATGTACAACCATGTGTGTAAATCTGTACGCATGATAAACACGAGATGTATATACTTGGGACAATTTTAATGTACTTGTAGTACCTTTATGAAGGACAGTACCAATTGAATCATTAAACCAACTGAATGATGTTGTTAGTAATATAACACTGATAATATGTACTGTAACTGTGCCTTGAGAAAGCCTGGGAAAGGGCGGAACAGTTGCACGTGCCTCCAAATGGAGTATGTTGGCACTTTTATAACTACATTGTAATTTATGATGGCACTTTGTAACCAATTATAATGTATGACAATTTGTATAAATTAAATATTGTGCAACCTGTTACAACATCACTTTGGTTTAGAACCATAACACTAATAATTGTTAAAACTCTACAATTTTAGGACTAACTACTTAATGTTAAGAGCTAGGTGCAAGCTACCCAAAATACCCACACACTGCAAGGATGACAGTAGCCAACTTGCTGAATGATGGAAATGTTGCACTGTCAAGGGAGGAGTTGAAAAGGGAAGTAAGATATGGTGCAACAATGGGAGCTATGAGTTTCCCTATGTGCAACGTTAGAGGATCAATAGGGGGACATGAAGGGTTAGCCCTGAGGAGAAAGGGAATAATCTCATCAGAATGAGTAAGAGCAAAGGAAGACATTTGCCTCAGGAGAAGAGGATAACAGAGGTGGAGAAAAGCGAGCATGGGGAGCGATAGAAGGTAATTTGCAAGGGTATTTTGAATGTTGGAAACTTAAGAAGCAAAGTAGAGAGAAAGATGGTCAGCAGAAAGAGTAGATGCTATGGAGTAGGGTCGAGGAGATGGGGGAAAGTTTAGAAGGTTAGAAAATTGAGTTGACAACGTTTTGGAGGCACCTAGGTTGAGAGGATTGAGCCAAAATGAAAGAGATAGAAATCACATTTGGCAGAGTCGAGAGTAGGGGGATAGTTATGAAGAGCAGTCAAGTAGAGTTGGTGATCTTTGCCAAGTATTGAAGGTTTTTCTGCATGGTTGTTTTAAGGATGCGGATGGAAGGTATAATTCAAGGACATGGAATGGAGAGTTTAGGAGTGCATGCATTAGGAGGGAAGTGAGAGGAGAAGGGCGCTTTAAGAGCAGCACTAAAGTTAGTGAAGGCTTCATCAGTGGATGGAACAGTGAATTTTGCATTGGAGGAGAGAGAGTGGTGTAGGTCAGAGAGGTAGATGGAGAATGGAAACATGTGCTTGGTAATGACAGTGGTAGGTGGAGAGAGAGAAGTAGGAGTGGAGATTGATGAGAGACAATGAACTGGTCAGAAGGGAAGGAGCGGTAGAGATATTAGAGGGGGGGTTGAGAGGAGATGAGAATAAGGTCAGAGAGCGAGTGGTTAAGGGGAAGAAAGCTAAAGCCAGTGGATAGAGGAGTGGAGAGCAAGGGGAGGTTAAAGTCCCCAGTGAGGATGAGGTGATGATGGGGAGGAAGGGAGACAATTAATTGGGAGAGGTGGTCAATAAATTGACCAGCAGGACCGGATGGCTGATAGAGGGATATAAAATGAATGTTATAGGGGTGAGCGATTGTGGACATTGTGTATTCGAAAGAGTGAGAAATTGGGCAATGTAGGGGAATAGGAGAGATAGTAGTTTGAAAGATAAGAACAATCTACACCCCCACCCCTGCCAGTTGGGTGGGGATAGTTGGTCAATGTGTAGGCAGGGTTGTGAAGGGCAGCAAGGGCTGCAGAGTCAGAGGGAGAAATCCAGGTTTCTGTAAGGGCAACGAAGTCAAGAGAGGGAGGGAGAATGTGAAAGAAGGAAGTCAGAGGTAAAGGAAGTTTTGTTACAGAAAAAATGTGCATCTTTCCAAACATAAAGAGAGTGATTAAAGTTAGGGTTGGAGGTTTTGTGAATGGAGAGAGTAGGTGAGCAAGAAGAGTGGCAACTTCGATGAAAATAGATAATGGGGATGGGACGAGATTACGAGAGTTGTAATGGTTTTGAGCAGTGGAGAATGAAGAAAGAAGTTGAAGAGGAAGGAAGAGATCGTAAGAGCAGTGCATGGTGAGAGCAGGGCAGATCAATGATGTTGGGGTATTCTCACTCCTACTTCCCCGTGGATTCTCTTCTCAGGTGGCCAGGGAAAGGCCAGCATTTTTGGATCCTGACCCTGGGGCGGAGAAGCAAGGGAGGATCCTCTGGGTTGAGGGTCATTGGGGAGTGGGGTGCCCTCGGGCGAGACACGGCATCCCCTTTTCCTGTTGAGGAACAACCAAGCCCTCCCCTGGCCTTTGTAGGTTAATGTAGAACAGCTCCCCTTATTTCCCCACATTTGGCATTTAAAAGTGTTGGAACGAAGAAGAGGAGAGAGTAATAAATACTAGATCTTTATTTCACCACTTTGGTACTGGGACGAGGAAGATGCCTGCAAAGAACTGTAAGGGTCAGGCACGTCCCTTTAACTATGGTGAAACAAGTATGATGGTGAATCCACACCTGCAACTTGCGAGGAAGCCCGAAGGCCGGCCGAAGCCCATGAAAATTGTGGAGCCCCCAGGCCAGGTGGGCTATTGGATGGGAGCCTCCATGCTGGGCTGAGTGTAGCAGCATTTGTGAGCGAGCAGCAGGAAGAAAAGGATGCCGTCCGCGTCTGTGTTCAGGAGGCAGAGACTCCGGCGGTTGCTGCAGAGCACCAGAACTGCCAGGAACCGGCTCATTGACCAGCGATGCAAAAAGGCGGCAGCCAGAGCTGCCAGAGAGGAAGCCGCAGACAGGTGAGTGTCGAGGGAGTCACTTGGAGTTGGGGCGCCTCTAGAGCACTGCATGTGAACAACACAGTGTCGTTTAAGACTAATTGAACTGCAAGCAGCGTGAAAACTTGAATCAATGCTGAAATACATATATTGAATACCGAGTTGAGTGCAAAACTTGAAACAGTGCTGAAACAGATATATTGAATATGAAACTGAGTGGAAATTGGAACTTGAGCCAAAGTAGGCATATTGAATACAGAACTTTATGTTTTATGGGCAAAGCTAATGCAGAACAGAAGCCAAGAGGAAAGTGCCCATTTGAAAAGCATTATGCAGAAAATAGAGCAAGTGTAAAGAAGGGTAACAAAAGGTGGGGTATGAACCAGACCACTAGAAAGGGAACTTTGTAACTGTAAACAGTGCGATAAGGGAAAAGCCTGGCAAGAGAGGTGTGACAAGTGGGCCCAAAGCCAAGAGGCTAACTAGGAGAAACCAGGAAAGTGTGAAGCTGCCCCAAAAGTCAACAGGATGTGAAAGGTAATCTTAAGAGCTTGTGAACTTTCTCGAACTTGGCGAAGGGAAGCTTAAGAAGCTAAGAGCTGGCCAAAGCTCAGAACTTTATGTTGAACACAATTTATTTAATTATTGACCTCCCTACACATTGTATGGTTTTAGTTGTGACGGCAAGGATCGGTTTTGGACACTGACAGACTTTTCAGTTGAACTCTTTGACTCAGACTGTCCTTCGTTTTGTTCAGGTAGGGAAATCCCACTTTAGCATAGGGCAAGTTAGGGCTTCTACCATCCTGACATTTCATTTAATACATTATCTTATTTTGAACTTTAAGTCTGTTGTCTGTGTCTTACTTCATGATGCCTTCACAGTACTTAAAATCAAGCAGCGGGTCACAGCAAAGCAATCGCTCATAGGCAAAGAGGCTAAAGGAAAGGTTGGCCCTTAGCTCTTTGCCCTTTGCTGGGTCGCCCCAAAACAAGGATCAAGTGGCGGTTTTGGGGGTTAGAGGCCACCTGAACAGTCAGTTCATTAACACCTGATGCTTCTTGTAGGTCCCCTGACCTCTGCAGGCAGCCTTAGGCAGATGGAATGAGCGCCTCGGGTGGTAGTGGAAAGACCTTTCAAAGATTGTGGTTTTGGGGTCAGAGGTCAACTGAGCAGCCTGTACATCACTATGTTTTTCTTTCCTCATAGTACGAGCACTTTTCAGTCCACTTATAACTTTGGCACAGTTTGACGAATCTGCATGAAACATTCCCCAAAAGAAATAAGACCAGATGTTGAATCTCTTGGGAAAGGTAAGTAAGGTTCCATCAAGGGGTTGGGGGGAGAGAAAAGAGTGTGAGTTACAAGCTTTGCGAAATCCCAATTGACACCAACGCTTACAACCCGTACTGCTACATGGATTTTTTAATTACATTTGTGAGAGGAGTGGATGCCTGTTCCCAACAACATGCTTTTACAAATTTGGTGCAAATATGTGAAGCAAGTTTTTTTTTAAAAGGGCCAAAAAGTAGGTAAACATTTGTGATGTCTCAGAGCAGTTCACTGACTTACTTCTGGGTGTCCGCCTTTACAGACTTTTCAGGGAATTAAATTAAGGAAATGTGTAATGGAATTGGTTGGACGCACGCAATATGTTAACAAAAGCACCAGAGGGGTTTGCAGATCAGCTAAGTTTGTGGCAAAGACACCCTTTTGTTACACTTTTTAGGTCTTATTATGCCCCTCTGTGAACCCCCTCACATTCCCTACGGTATTGGGTGGGAGGGGGCTATAATATGACCTACAGGGTTGCAAAAAAACACAGACACTTTTACCGCCATTGTCATGTACAGTGAGCAGGTTTGTGAATTCGATTTCAGCTTCTTTACAGTGGCCACTGGGTATGGCCACAAACCAGGCACAGTGGCTATGGTTTGTGGATTGGGGCAGCCTGAGGCATGACCAAAGGCCTTGTCCTTGGAAACGTGGCCGGTGGTCCACCGGTCAGATATACATAGAAAAAGCTAATTCTGGGCAGTTTATAACTAATATGGCCAGTGGCCCTCAAACCTGTTAAGGAGATATTGGATGAGCCATGCCACTGGAAATGGTGCTGCACGCATAGGCCATTGGCCCACAGACAAGTTATGCGGCCGCTGGCTTTTGTGAGTGGCTAGGTGGTGCTTAAGGTATGGCCAGAGGCCATGCACCCCAGAATGTGGACACTGGCGATGGCAGCAGATCATGGCCAATGGGCCTAGATCTTTTATCCATACGAAAAGACAATTTTGGGCATCGTGTACCTCTGGCAGATTGCCCATGCCACAGGCAATCAGGCCATTTGCCATTGATAGTGCTCATGGACCGGTTATGGGGACATTGGTCACCATGGGTGGTTAGGTGGGGCCCAATGCGTGGTTGAAGGCCATGCCCTGTTGATTGTGGCCATGGCCAGAGGCCCCCAGATTCATTATCCATGATAACATTTTGGATCGCTTATAACTCGGCCAGATATAACAGGGTAATCTGGCCAGTGGTGCACGGAGCGGTTATGGGAATGTTATGGTTATGTCGTTCTGTTAAATTCAGCAAAAAGCTTTGTTAAACATAAGTTACAGTTGCATTGCAAAATCGAGAAAAACAGAAATTCTTCAGTTAGCTAAGTTACAGAACCATAACTCGCACCCCAACTAGTATTTCTCATATAACGTGTTGATCCCAAAAAATACAACAGGATGATATCTTAGTTGGGCTAAAGAAGTCATTTATTTGTAGGGTTTCGTAATCTTCAGATAACTTCATAAGGCACATGCGACAAGGTCATTAATCTTACCCTGTAACGAGGAGATAGGCACCCCTCTCAGTCTGGGGTAGGAGGCCTACCAGGGGCAGAAGCTAGAGTCAGTTAAGAGGCCCCTAATTCCTGTCCCCTCCCCAAGTGCCTGTTTGTATCTGAATGGTACCACCTTGCATCACTGCATACCTCTGCAAAAGATGGCCTTCCAGCCTTATTCTTATCATTGCAGTCAACCAGAAAGACCCAGAAACCAGGGTGGATCACCTAGAAGAGCGTAACCCAACAGAGCCTCAAGACCGCAGATCATAGTCGGCACAGTTATCCTTGCTGCAAGAAGAGAGAGAACTGGAAAGTGTTGGAAAGGAGAGTTCCCACCCTAAGCGATACTGAATGAGAAATATACGCTTAGATATCATAGTGTATGCATTACAAGCTACATGCTAGATGCAGGTGTGGATGCCATCTTGGCAAGCGGCAGCCATCTTAGATGTTAGGCCCAAGCGCGGCGAACAGCGTTTTGTGTGTTAGTATTAGGCCCTTTGCATGAGCGCAAGCAGACCCACCACCCACCCTTGCCAGGTCTAAGAGATCCACAACATCCTCCATTGTTCAGAAAGTTACAGGCCCTTGAGCCCTGGGAGGAATGCGCCCTGCAAGGTCATGAGAAGGGAGCAGAGCACCTTTTGGCAGTACCATCCCACGAAACAGATAGCAAAGCCATCCTGCCCCCAACAATACCCACATGAGAAATACAGTTCTGTCATGCTTTCGTCCCATGACCCCCGCATGCCACAGCACCACCCAGAGCCAGACCACCGACCATAAAACTTTTACACTCCTCAATCGATCACTAAGATCAGAAGGCAAGGCTATAGCGCCTTCAGAAATGGGTCACATGATTTGTGCAGCGAGGTCCAGGGTGACATCAGAATTATAGCCTAAAACTAAGGCGTAGGACCTTGGGAGTTGCAGCTCTCTCTGGGAGTGTGTGTGACCTCGGCTCTCTCACGAGCCCATCCCTGTATCTGCCAGGTGCATTGTTATCACGATAGAATAACATTGTTTGTCAGAGTAGTTAATTAATTGTTAGGTCAGCTCACCGCGGATGAGGAGCCCAACAGCACCAATGTGAACGGAGATGGACAGATGAAGATTAACCAATGGCCTGGCATCCCATATGGAGCAGGCCCTACATGTATAGAGCTCCTCCAATCCGTATTGTAGAATTGCACTATATATGATTGTGTCATCAGTGACATTGTTGTGCTTATAATGTGCCACACATGCCTACAAAGCTCAGCACATTCGCCAACAGCAGAGTTCTTTGTTGATGCATTTCTATTTTGTAGAAATAAATACTTGTTATCCTTGCAAGCATGTCTTGGGCCTTTTTCCCCTGACAGGCTGTATTTTTTCTGGTGTGAACGTGCAGGGGCATTCCTTCAAAAGGTGAAAGACAGTGGATCCCTGCTGCTGCAGGGAACTCCTCGCACCACCAAGAGTCAGCAGCACACGCCACGCTTTGGCAGCAGCGTCGTAGCCCCCTCAGAGACTCGTATCACTGTGCCGTGGAGTGGCCCTCTCCAAGGCTTAAATCACCAATAATTACCTGGGAATTTGCCACAACGCAGCATCCGAACATGGCATCTCCTTGAACACAATAGAGGCGTGGCTTATTTATAAAGTGCACAAGGCGGCCCTGGGGCATCGTGGCGCTGTTACATTAGGGCTTGCTTAGTTACATGAGAATGACAGTATAACAAGAAAAACAAAACAGAACATTGCAAAGTTTACAGTTTTGAAGTGCTATTTGCAAGAGAAAAAGAGAGGAGAGCTGCCAACTTAATGATTCTGTGGTTACAGTGGAACAAGTTGAGGTTTGTGTTGTATGTCTAAGGCAAGGTATTTAGTTGAATAGTTTGGTTTTCAGAACCTTGCAGAAGGCAGCATGGGATGTTACATTTCTGAGAGATGCAAGTAAGGCATTCCAGTTTTTTGGAGCTAGAAAGAGGAAGCTGGATCCTCCCGCTTTGGCTCTTTTGTAGGTAGGTACAGAGAGCATGTTGGTCAGATGGGACCACTTTGGTATGGTGGTGATGGCTCTAACTCATTCTTCTGAGAGATACGAAGGGGCCGTGAGGCCAAGGCACTTGTGTGTGATTGCTAGCGTTTTAAACAGAATGCACCCCTTAACTGGGTGCCAGTGGGCATCTCTTCTGGCCTGTGAGATGTGATCCCTTTTTGGAATGCTTACTGCTGCACTGAGGGCATTTTTTGGTGTGATTTGTAACCTCTTGAGGTTTTTGGCAGATGTGCCTGCAAACAGAAAGTTGCAATAGTCCAGTTTAGCCCCAACAGTGGCTCGGGCTATGTTGAGGCAGTTTTTGGCTGATAGGTAGGTTTGACAGCGTTAATGATTTTGGTGGCGAGTGCTTCTGAGGAGGCAATGGCACTCACCTGGCGGGTCATGGAGCTAGAAGGGCCCCTTTTTGTAAATGCAGACCTTTTTAACACCTCCTGGGTGAGAAACAGCGAATTAGATTGGTCAGGGTCAGAAAACAAATGGGAGAAGGGGGGAAGAAGAGGTACAGGAAACAGGAAGGTGTGGGTTATGCAGGTGAGGTTGCAGGCGGAAAGACCGTGGCACACCAAGAGACATGCAGGAGGAAGAATGGTGGCTTGTAGTGTAGAGGGGTTTCAGAGAAAAGTTGAGTCATTGGCTGGTGAGAGAAAGTAGTGCTGTATTGTGAGTGTGCGTGCAAAGTGGGTAAGAGTCCTAGAGGGAGTGTGGAGAGTGAATGGAAAGTAATTGTGAGAGTGAAAGGAGGGTGACCGAGAAGAATGAGGGTGGTGAGGGTAGAATAGTGGTGAGAAGTACTGAAAGGAACATCTGGACGTAAGAGGAATAAGAGAGCAGGGCTTCTGTGTCTGAAGGCACACCCCTAGAACATCAATAGAACTAACATCATGATAGAAAAGGGCTAGTCTAGGAATTCCCTGATGAGGCGTTTCCCTTTAGGCCCGCACTGCTAGAAATGTTAGACCTTAGACAGTAGGGATTAATAAGCTCTAGAGACTAAGCTGGGGAGTAAGCACTAATGGGTTAGGGTGGAAACTGAATTTTCTCGATGAGTGTGTGAGGAATGGTCAGAGCTGTGCACATTTTTTTTTTAAATCCTTAACCCAGCTCCAGGAGTTGGCGTGTTCTTTAGGCCATCTGTAACAAAAAGGAAGATTGAAACTCTAGTAATAGCAAAACAGAATCTCCTTGGAATGCCTCTTCTCTTTGTGTCTGTGTTTCTGATTTGTGGTTTCTTCACAAAGAGCCTTACACTTCAGAAGGTACCCTACATGTTCCAGTCTGAAAGATTTAAGTTGGGCAGCATAAACTATATGCATGCAGGCAAGAGAAAGAAACACTGCTAGAAGGTTCTCAGAGAGGCGTGAAGGGATGGGGCAGTGTCAGTCGTGGCATGTGCAAACCTTATAAAGGCCAGTATGTTTCAGGCAGAGGCAGTTGAGTGTCCATCACAATTGAGAGTGTTGCGCACCATACCCATCTATGTTTAAGCTTGGCGGAACGTAGTCAGTCGGATGGTCAAGAAGTGAATTTAGAAAATTAATCAGGCTGTAGGTCACATTTTCAGTATTTGCCTTCTAAATGGCCGATGAGACTGAAATAGCGCAAGCCATTTTTTGGGCTCTTTCCCTAACAGCATTGATGGTGGCAAAGGCAACCACATTTAGGTGTGTGCCTCTAGAAGGCCAACCGTGAGGGAGATCAATCAGTCATGTTTTGGACCATTGAGTTATTCTCTATTACTTAATCAAAGAAAGGCACCCCCATACATGCTCAAGTAACTGCCATATTGGACACACATATTAGCAGCGGATGTCTGTTTGCTTTTTTTTTTTTTTAAGTACAGCTGTAATTACTTTCTTCTGATTGTTCAATTATACATGGTCCATGGTGCTAAGGGTGCAATTCCGCCATGGTGGTTGGCGGACTTACCGCCCCATTCCGACCTTGGCGGGGCGGTAAGTCCCCAATCCCCATTTTGCCCTTCCCCATTCCCATTCTTGCCCCATAGGGCATAATGGGAGTGGGGAAGGCGTTAATTATGCCACCGTAAATTACGGTGGCGTAATTAACATCAAGGTCCCTTAGCGCCATGGATTTTAACGCCTGCAAAAAGCAGGCGTTAAACTCACCATGGCGCTAAGGGAACTCGTACTCAGGCGGAAGGGGTCGGCGAAGTTTACGCTGGCGTAAACCCCTTTCCGCCAGGGTCGTAATGAGGGCCATTGACACATTCTAATCCCTAGCACATTCAAGAGTGTCACTCATCAGAAATTAATTTAATTACTGTACTATTTAGCTAATTTCCTTATGGACTGCTTATCACAACAACCATTATAGATACATTAATCTATCAATTTTGACAAGCCTTTAAATAATGTTGACCATTTCCACCGCCTGGATTAATCTCTCAGAAACGTCAGCAAATTCCGATTCCCATGTCTCGTCTGGTAAAATAGCTCTGCGACTCCAGAGATCTGCAGACACCGGTGTGGATCCAAGCAATGGCAACTCATCCCTTTCATTGTTTTGAGGTTGAAAATTGAACGATACAAAACTTGCATTACAGTGCCTCCAAGGACAAGAATTCCATTCTGAAACCCTTATGAAAACATGCTATCATAACTATCAATTCTCCAAATCATACCTTCGTACCTCTTGGGGGATACATCCATAAATCGCCTGTCCTAGAGGACTACAAATAAGCTCACTAGGAGAGGTACATCTTCGTTCTGATATGTGTGGATGTGAGGAAAAACATCACAGAAAGGGTTCTTTTCCAACATCTGCACATTCTGATCTGCATTGACCTGTAAAGACTGCATGGAAACCCTGCACTATAGTTCCTGTGCGGACATTTAATGTCAACATGTCACCATTCTGATGCTTGTGGAATAGTTGTATTTTAACAGACTGTGCCAACAACGTCATGCAGCAACAGGAACTTTGCACAATCTGTGAAACTGAATGGGGCAATGGCCACCACCACTACAGATCTCAGTTGCACAAATACATGCACGGCAGCGATATTGGCGTATTCACTGCATGAGTGTGCTAAAAAGCTTGTCAAGTCAGGCAATTCACAGGTTCCTGTGCTTTTTACTGCACATGTGGTGCAAATCTCAGGCCTGTTTTAGCCCTGTGTGTAGAAAAGTAATTTAGCAACTGCATTACCAATGAAGCGCCATACCTGCAACTTAAGCTGGCCTATTAGAACTAACCCATAGAAGTTATAAAAAAAAGAAAACTACAAGTCTGCAGTTAATCAAGCTGAGTTTTCTACAACAGAAACAGGAAGCTTCAAAAATCCACCAATAACAAAAACAATGAAAATTTGCTCTACATTTAAAAAAGAAAAAGAGGAAAACAAACACAGGGTGTCGAAACTAACATTATCTAAACAAGGATTGCAAAGTACACCATAGAGTAGCGTATGAGTAACCCCAGAGATCTTTGGCATCATCAGTGAGGTGCAACTTGGTTCTCTAGGAACAGAAAAATGGGACGCCCTGTATGTTTTTCAATCTGTCATTAAATGTTGCCATTATGCTTCTTGGTTTAGATAGCAAATATGACACACGCATAGCACTTTTATGCCATACATTCGGACATGGGATTCCTCGTGATGTTGTGAAAATTGACATTCTTGCTATTCAATCTTCCTGGGATTGATATACCTTCACAAAGCAATACACATCTACTCAAATGAAAAAGTGCACTGCGATGTTTGCACTTATGCCAATAATAAATGATGGGTTCACTATCTTTGTAAACATTAATCCTTCTCTGCTATATCTAATATACTCTTCTTTAGAAAGCAAACACTCTTCAAAGACCATTGGAAAAGAGAACAATCATGATTGTTTTCCTTAACAGCACATAATTGTCAATTGTCTATGAAAGGACAAATTAAATGAATCAAAAAAGCGAGTTCCCCATGGACTTACAGGTTCTGGTAGTGTTTTTGTTCTCTGTGTAATGCTTTTTAATGTTGTGTGCTAAGGGCATCAAAAGGAGATGTGGTGTCAGAACTGAACTGTGATGTGTTCTTATGGGCTGTTCCCGACAACAGATTTAGCTTGGCAGTGGGAAATTATGGTTAGGAAATGGCATGGCCCAATCCGTAGCTCCAGGTATCACCATAGGTACATTTGCAAACCAGACAGGCAGTGCAGGAGGCTAGGCATCATAACACCTTTTGAATCTGGATTACAATACCTTTAAAAAATCCTTGAACTCTGGTTCTTCATCTGTTTTCTGCTGCAATAAGGCAGCCCCGTTGAGCTGGCAGCTGCAGAACCTGATGTAGGCCTGCATGTGCAAGAGCTCTGTGGCCAAGATGTCGCCAATCATCTGCACGGCCATATTTTCCCCTTCCGTCTTCTTACGCACACTCAGAGCTCTACGAAAGAAGTGTAGAAAGGTACACAGTTTATACTCAAACAGAAACGATCACTAGAAGTCAGTGAGAAATATGTGACAGTATTTCACACCATACGATTAGATAAACGTAGCACCAAGAAAATCCACCCAATATTCATGGACACAAGGGGAACGAACAACAAGCCTTCGTAATACCAAACCATTATTTGGTGAAATTGACAACTTCCTGGTTAGATAGTGTTATATTTATAATTGACTTCTTGCACAGTCAGGCACTGCTCCAGGTGGTTGTAGCTTTTTTAGAACACTAGATCGATTTTCCAAGTCCCTCATATTCCAGGAGGAAGGGCACAGAAAGCACATGGTTTTCAATGTTTATTTCCAGAGGGAGCTCATCAATTATTCAGAGGGAAAGGTTACTTGTCTTATGTACGCTAAGTCTTGATGCATTTTGTGTTTTGTCTGTTAACCATTACCTCTGGTTGACATTCTTGAGTATTTGGATGAGCACTGTTGCTAGGTTACCAGCTACAGTTGTCTGCATGCCCATGTTGAAGGGACTCCTGAGATTTGATATAGCACTTCCATGGCGAGAACTGCTTCAAACGGCATGGCTCTGGATGCCACATCACAGCTACCCACTGGAACCCCCTACAGCAGCCCAAAACCATACACACTCTCACTGTTTGAATACTCTACAGTTGGTCCTAAGCCTCACCGCGGGCCATGCATTGATGCTTGATTTTCACAATTGTCAGTATTGCAATCTGCACCACTCAGCTGCGCAGCATTATAAAGACTATATTCGAATACAATCAAATAAACTCACTTGTGTAGTTTCGTATTGGACATAATCAGGTCCCTCCAGTTCACAAAGATGAGCGCCATTTCTTCTTGGGTGAGAAGGCCGGATTCAGCCATGGGTTTTTGGAAAACCTGCAAGCAGACAAGGAACAGTCTTCCAGTTGAATGGTATCACCTTGGTAATTAACACTGAAGTACATACACGTGATTGCTAGACCAAAAAGGCAATTCGAACACAATAATTCTGGTACAATGCTGCAAAAAAGTCTTTGATGTGACAAGCCAAAAACTATATTTTTATTTTCATGTGTCAAAAGTCATGCCACTTAACAGTAAAAGTATAATTCAAGACACAAAAGCATCTCATTAATTGCCCCCATTCTTCTCAGCCTGATGATCAAGATTCTAGCGCTTCTCAAAAACACATCTGCAATGTTGGCCTTACCTTCTCCCATTCATCTCACACAGAGAAGAAGGTGCTTTCCTGTTAAAAGGACCAGAACCCTCGACCAGGAAACAACAGCACAACCTGTGAATAATCATGACTACATACAACATGAAGGTAAATTCAATGGCATACCTGTGTAAACCTCATAGTGTTCACGTAAAAACTAAGCTGACCACATGCCATTTACCAGACATACCCATCAAACTCATCAAGGTAACTCAAATTAACAGACATTTAATCATATAATCCCAAAACTCTTCACATGTCCCCTACTTGGCAATACAAGTGGGTGTCAAGGAGGAAAACCTGAAGCACCTATTCTCCCTCCTGCCTGACCAAAACCAATAGCAGGCCACAAAGAAGAACATAATCCGTGAAGGCAGGGGTCTGCACCTTTAGGCGCTCCAGATGTTTTGGACTACCACTCACGTCATCCCTAGCATCCATTTTCAATGTTGAGAGATCATAGACGTTGTAGTCGGAAACATCTGGAGAGCCAAAGGTTGCAGATGCCCGTGTTAAGGGATCTAGTCTACATCACACATTCTAGACAGCGGCCAGCTCGACTTATCACATGCATTCACCTAACATTGACACTATACACAGAAAATGACATTATCCTGTAAAAAGTCTTGCCTTGGACACTTTCCTTCGTTGAAATTCAAATAATTGAGCTGGGAAGGAATCTACAGCATTAATGAGCGGCAATACGACACAGGGCAGCACATGGCACCAAATTCACACTGCCTCAGTGTTAAATGATTAAAAGTTGTGTCTCTTAAAACCAGACATTACTACTAGTTTTGTTCACTTGAACGGTCTTTAAATATGTAGCATGCAAACAATTATTCTTTTAATAAAAGGCCAATAGAGTTGTTTAGTTACAAATATTTGTTAAACTACTCCTAATATTTGAATCCCAATTATTGGTCGAATACGCTCGAATATTTAATTTAGAATGGTGATTCAAAGCTTTTAAGTGGACCAGAAATAATAACCAAAAGGTGAGGAACAAGTTGGAGCTCTATCTTGAAAGGGTGCATGCATTATAATGCTAAGCACTCTATGTATGCAACATTACAAGTGCAAAATAGAGTATCCCGTGGGCGGAGAGGGGTATGGGTACTTGTGTAGGGAAATAAAATAAACATTAATTTGAAGTGATTTTTCTAAGTAAATTACTCCCCTCAAAGTCAAGGCAGGTGCCCCCACCCACAAACTCTGGTACTCTCCAGCCGTCCACAGCCCCCGTGTAGGGGCAGCCGTTAAGACAGACCACACTGCACCTTACACTGCTAGATCACTCGAACGTGCACATTCCATTGCTGCAGGCAAAGCCATGACTACTGTATCTACCGCCGCCACCTTGACTGTTGCTGCCTTTTCTGCTAATATTGCTGCCCCTAATGCTCTTATGGTTTCCCCCATAGTTGATGCTGCCCCCATGGTTGATGCTGCTTACACTGTTGCCCCCATGATTGATGCTACCTACACTGTTGCCCCCATGGTTGATGTTGCCACCATGGTTGATGCTGCCTACACTGTTGCCCCCATGGATGATGCCGCCCCCATGGTTGATGCTGCCTACACTGTTGCCCCCATGGATGATGCCGCCCCCATGGTTGAT
Source organism: Ambystoma mexicanum (assembly GCF_040938575.1). Taxonomy (NCBI): domain Eukaryota; kingdom Metazoa; phylum Chordata; class Amphibia; order Caudata; family Ambystomatidae; genus Ambystoma; species Ambystoma mexicanum. Next base: position 302,657,992 of record NC_090927.1, on the reverse strand, counting down.
GCTGCCTACACTGTTGCCCCCATGGTTGATGCTACCTACACTGTTGCCCCCATGGTTGATGTTGCCCCCATGGTTGATGCTGCCTACACTGTTGCCCCCATGGATGATGCCGACCCCATGGTTGATGCTGCCTACACTGTTGGCCCCATGGATGATGCCGCCCCCATGATTGATGCTGCCTACACTGTTGCCCCCATGGCTGATGTTGCCCCCATGATTGATGCTGCCAACATTGTCAATAACGCTGCACACACCATAAGCTATACTCAAGTGTGCTCTTATCAATGCACAGTCTCTCCCAGCCCACGCTCTCGACATCCATGACCTTCTCTGTAACTCTAACCTCGATCTACTATTCATTAGCGAGACCTGGCTTCACGAAGCCTCAGGCCCAGTCCTTGCCCTTGCCCTGCCGGAAGGATACACCATTTTCAGACAAGATCGAGGGACACAGAAAGGAGGAGAAGTAGCATTAACCTCCAAGCAGTCCATCCCCATCAGAAGAATCCAAGGAGACCTATCCCATAACTGTGACTACATGCTCATCAAAATCACCCTGTCACCAAACTGCACTATCACCGTCCATGTCGCATATCGCCCGCCCGGGCCGGTCACAGAATTCCAAGAAGCACTAATCCACGCCCTTGGGGACAACTTAAAGAAATCTACCATGTCCATCCTCCTAGGAGACATGAACCTCACCCTCATTGATCCTGTTGATGGGAATGCAGCCTCCCTCAACAATGCTCTCTCCATACTGGGCTTCAAACAAGCAGTGACAGAACCTACCCATAACTAAGGACGCACTTTGGACTGGATCTCACACCACAATTGTACTACCTCTATCTCAGCAATCACCCCCATTCCTTGGTCAGATCACTCCGCCATCCATTTCGACCTCAACTTCGCCAAAATACCCTCCACCACCACTAGGGCACTGCCGCCCGCCCTCACCAGAAGCTTCAAGCAACTCACAAAGGAAAGACTACTACCGCATCTCCAGATCCCTGAACTCAAACCTCTGTTTACCAACAATCCGGACACCCTTGCCGCCACTTACAACTCTCAAGCCGTGGACACCATTGCCCCACTCACACAAAGAAAAGCCAAGACCACCAAACAAACTAACTCATGGTTCACTACGGAACTCCTCAAGCTGCGAACAAAAAAAAAAAGGTCAGCCCTCACAGGATAGCAAACCAATCCTAGCAACACCACTAAACTTGCCTTCAAAAACATCGCCAAACATTATAAAACCGCTATCATCATAGCAAAAGCCAACTCCTTCGACTCCAGGATAGCTAACGCTAAATCAGGTTCCCGGGAAATCGTTGCGATCTTCAGAGAATTGGAAACACCTACCACCCCTCCAGACTCCCTTATTAAAGACAAAGAATGTTGTAACAAAATCCAAGAAGCTATGCTCAACAAATTGGACACCCTGCAAGAAAAAATCATCAGCCACCACAAGGCATTAAACAACTATCCAACCTACACCTGGACACACCAACTGAAATCCCAGCATTCTCATTCCAAGAAATAAAAGAACAGGACAACCTAGCTATACTCAACTCCATCAAGCCATTATAATGCAAGGGTGACTCCTGCCCAGCTCAGTTCATCAAGGACAGTGCCCCCGCCCTGGCACCCTTCTTCATGGCGTTCATCAATGCTTCCTTCAAATCCAACCAGGTGCCCTCATGCCTCAAAGAAGCTTGGGTACGTCCATTGCTGAAAAAACCCACTCTGGATCCAAATACCCCAGGAAACTACAGGCCCATTACCACGGTACTTTTCCTACTGAAGATTCTGGATAAAGCAGCATACCTACAAGTCCAGAAATAGTTAGAGACTCATCACTTACTAGGTCTTCGACAGTCTGGCTTTCGGCCTAACCATGGAACAGAGACCGCCCTACTGGACCTTAAGAACCAAATAGATGACCTCAGGGACATCTGGACACCTGACCGCCTGCTACTCCTTGACCTATCTACGGCCTTCGACTTGGTTGACCATGACACATTATGCCAACACCTCTCTACGGCAGGCAACTTCTCACCCAACGCCACTGCTTGGATCTCCTCCTTCCTCAGCGGTAGAGCAATGAAGGTTTTCTCAGACCAAGCCTGCGCTCAGCCCAACTTAATTAAATGTTGAGTTCCACAAAGATCCTGTATTTCGCCCACCCTTTGCAACCTATTCACAAGGTCACTATTCAACTATCTGGACTCCATGAGCATCGCATACACAAACTATGCTGATGATACTCGGGTCCTCATCCCCCATTCGGGTGACTACGAGGTGGACCAGATAACCCTCAACATCATCTACGCCACCATCCAGACCTAGATGGCTGAAAACTGGCTTTGTCTCAACAGCAAAAAGACAGAACTCCTACTCATCGGATCACTGGAAACAATCAGAAAACTTGGGCTAAAATATGACTCCTTCCTCATCGACAACACTTTCATCCCAGTATCCCAGTCAGTCAAAACTCTGGGGGTATACTTAGACTCTAACCTCACCATGGTTAGCCAGGTGAACGCTATATCAGCGGCAGCAGCCTATCACTCGAAACTCATCACGGCAGCCAGGCCATTCATAACGCAACAAAACTGCCTCACCATCTCTAGAGCAATTATTGGGTCTCGCCTCGACTACTGTAACGCACTGTTGCTAGGCACCTCAGCAAGGAACATTATGAAACTCCAGACGGTGCAAAACAATGTTCTCAGAGCAGCCACAGGCATCTCCAGGAGAGACCACATCTCGGCCACTAGGAAATCAGTCCACTGGCTACCCATCAAGGAACGTATCCTCTTTAAGTCCCTGACACTAACCCACAAATGTCTCCATGACACAGCACTCTGTTACCTCTCACAAAGATTCTCCATACCTCCCTCTAACAGACCTACTAGATACTTACACTAACTGCCTAACCATTCCCAAAAGCCTAAGAGTCTGTGCAGGTGGCTCAAGCTTCCCAGTCATCGCTGCTACCAACTAGAACCTGCTTCCCCCACACTCAGAAGCATTGACTCCCACGCAGCCTTTAGGAAAGCAATCAAAACAATGCTGTTTGTGTAACTATATGGTTGAACACAAGGATTTCATGTCTGTTTCCATGTCTGCACTTCTACCTGTAAGGCACATGGCTACCTGTAACCCTCGCATTGCCTCTCAGGTCATGTAACTAAGACACCTTCTTGAAACAGCGCCTCGATGCCTCTGGCGCTTTACAAATACAAATAAATAAAACATAAAAATAATTACCATGCGAAAAATGACATGGAACCCAATATAGCTATGCCTGCACTTCACTTTAGCACACTACCAACTAGGGTTCAATGGAGCTAGGGGATGATGTATCAGTTTCAATCTGACTATCATTGCATCAGAGGTCACCCCTGCATATTCATACAACGCTCTTCAATACAGAAAGCACTTCTTGTCAATAGTGTTGCCCTTTATAGGCCCAACACAAGCAGCACAACAATGGCAAGGCATAGTAGCTTCCAAGATCACACAGATTCCATTTTCAGATGTATGTCAAGGGGCACACATTGATTTGAAAGATAGTGTACAATGCCGTGCATGTACTCACTTTGTTACTCCCAAAAAGGCATCACTGCCTAGAACATGCAAAGTTATTTCTTGGACTTTTACAGAGAAAAACAACCTCTTGAAAAAGCAACAAAGTCAGGGACAACCTCACCTCTAGGTTTGCACCACAGAAACCCCAGAATACAAACATGCTTACCTCTATGACCAGATGGAGGTCATCCATGTACCTCTTCTCAGTTTGAATGAGCTCATGAATGTAGCCTTGCCTCTTCCGCTCCGTGGGTGACATGTCATCCAGATCATGGAGTCCAGCACACCCTGCATGCGAAGCAAAATAGCGATCAGAACACAGACTGCAACCATATTCATTCTAGTTGCAATTCACGCGCATTTGGTGCCAAATGTGCCTCAAAGCCAGACTGACACATTTTTGGATCCCAAGTAATCAGCAACTGATCAAGGGGTTTAATCACTATGTTTGGGGTTACAAACAAGCAGACCAAATAAAGTCTTATTGCGGTGCGCATGTCTTGTGCATTCATTCTAAACCTGCAAAATCTGAAAGATCAGATGCACACACCTTTATTTTTCTTAGTTAAGCTATAGAGTTGCATAACTAGGACACCAGGCCCTTGATGGGGTCTGCTGTACAGCATATATATATCTAGGCCAACAACATCAATGTGGAGTCATGTCAAGGACAAACCATTCTTGGCTCAGAGAAACTGTCTAAGCTGACCAGCCCTGGTCTCCTGATAAGTGGATTATTGGAGATGGTGTAGGGCCCGCTTCAGAAGTAAACATGGCCACAAAGGGAGAAAGATGCCAAAATGCCCTAGTCTTGTTTACTGATAACTGTACTCTTCTGTTTTTGCTTTCTAGAACTTCAGGGGCACACTGCCAGGAAATAATGTGAACTGTGGCATTGCAAAGCAAAGCTTAAAGTATTTTTTTGTAAACTTTATTTTTCAATACTACATGCATAAATTAAACACAGCACTTCATTATGTTATCAAAAATAGGCAGCGACAAACAATTTCAAGCAGGCAACGATCACTCCAGCATTGCCAAGCATTAATACCTCGCTGTCCAAGTGGTGCTGTCGCAAAGACTCAGGTTTTAACGGATGGGGGAGAAATGGAAGAAAGGGTGGTGGGGGTAAGGTAAGGAAGGGCATCTTGATGTTATTTTCCCAAGCTTACGGTACCCATTAGTCCAACCACATGGTTTAAGAGGTCTGGCCTGAAAGAACAGGAGATATCGTTTGCTGCTCTGCCAGTTTGGCATGAGTGTGTAGTCTGTCCATATTGCAGAAACACACATATAGCTGTTCTAGTTCGGTTGGATTAAGAGGTTCCAGCAAGCAACAATGAGGGTCATGTACATAAATCTTCTCAGTCGAAGCTTCTTTGAAAGAAGAAAATTAGTAAAAAGAAAGTCATGAGGGAAGGCGCACAGACTCAAGGTGGGGGGCAAATTCCATATTCTTGGGGTACAATGTATTGTATTTAGAGGTCAGACTCTACTGAAGATGGGTATTTTCTGTTGAAGTTCTTTTTTGCTGCGGTAGCCTTGGAGCCTCAAATGATACCCCCTTTTTCTGACAATTGAGGGATATTCTGGTGGGTGACCCGACAGGCACATACATACGTTTCTGCAGTGTTGTCACAACAATCCCATAGTATCGGCTTCGAATGCACAGAATCATTTTACAGGCAATTGGTGCTGAGAAAAATACAATTACGACTGAAAGTAAACAAGTATGCTTAATCCATAAAGTACAAAGCCAGTGGACTGGAGAGTAGACTGAGGGTGCATGTGAAATAGTGCAAGGAGGAGCAGCGTGAGCTCGGTCTGCAGGGTTATTTAAAACAAGCCTTAGCAATGACAACATTTTGGGCTTTTGTGTAGGCATGTCATAGTGGTATTAAATGGCTGATGGTAGCAGGTGAAGAAATGGTGCAAGTACCTGGGCCTCTAATAAAACTGTCTGGCCAATGCCTAATACTTATACACAAGCCAAAACTGTTGGCTTTGCCAATGCTTGTTTTTGAATTTAACATGTATTTTATTTGCATTTCTGTGAAAATACAACACAAACTGCCCTCCCTCCCTCACTCCGACCAGTATCCAACAAAGAAATTCCAACAGTACTTTCCCCACCATTCCTTAAACAGCCATTACAAGCCTCCACATATGTAGCCTCTGACAATATCAGTACCCCCATCAGTCACTGAGGTGATGCCTCTCTCCCCACACATGTTCTCCCCTCCTCTCCCAACCCTCTCCTGGTACTCCCTGAACCATAACAGTTTTGGCCCTTGTAGGCGTCCATCGAAGGCACCCCTTTGCTCATATGAGCGTAGTCAAACCAGGCCCAACAACTGCAGTCTCTGAGGGCACCAGGCCGCTCATGAATCCTTTTGGAGGAAGTGCAAGATAACGTCCCATTCCATCAGGAATTTTTGGTGGTACCCCTGAATCGAATGGTTCACCCACTCGAGAGCAACGAAGTTCCATACCTTTCCTACCCATCCATGCTCTGAAGGGGGCACATTTCTGCTTCAATTTTTGCGCCACAATCAGCAACACCGCCACCATCAGAATTACGTACACATTTTGTGTTTTTGAGAGTAGATTCCCCAAAGCATCACTCATACCCAATATAGCCTTCCCCACATTGCCTGAGACCTGGTAGCCAAAAATATGTATTGTTGCACCGTCCAACCCTGTGCAGTTTCTCAGATGTGAGGTGCCATTGAATCATCACTTTAACCCACATCTCCTGGACATGGCTGGCCCATTTGAGTTTGGGTATACTTGCCCACAGCTTAGCCCGCGGCCCATCCTCAAACTGATGTTCCACTGCAGTTTCTCGTAGGGCCATTTTGGGTTCTGTTGTCCCTCAGCCATAATTCTGTACATAGCTCCCAGTAGATGTTTCTTGCCTGTATCTAAATAGTACAAAAAAACAACAAACGCTGCAAACAAGTTGGTACTCTTCACTTTAAACATTTGTTAACTTAGTGAGATACCTTAATGTTGTCTGTATCTGTCATAACATACTTCTCGAAGGGAGTGAGATTCCTAGTGGCTGCGGTTCTGATCGATGGGTTCATGAGCCAATGTCTCAATTATGAATAACGGATCTCTAGCCCCAGTGGACTAACTTTGTTGAAAATGTTGGGGGTGGCAAAAGGGGGGGGACATGGCATCTGATGAAAAGGTGCCCCAGCCAAATGAATGGGGACAAAATGGTGTGCCATGAAAGTTGAGGGGGACAAACACCCCTGTCCTCCCCTAAAATTACACCCATGTCTAGCCCTCCCCTAACCCAAAATCCTCTGTGAAGTGGTCAAAGGATTTAACTTTGCTACCTTCAAACATATCCCGTAGTTTATGGCAAAGAGCTCTTCCCACCTGGCAAATGCTCCGTTTACCTGCCCCAGCGTAAACTAAGGGTTCCTAAACAGGGACATTAGCAGGGAGGGGTCGTCAGAGCCACCTGCTGAATCAGAGCATCCCAGGAGTCCCCCACAAGTGCCACTATCCGACTTAAATACATATTTCCGGGTCTGTCCTTAGGTTTTCATAGTATTTCCTCCAGTGGCCTACCCACCTCTGCCCTATCCAATCGGCACCAGATTTTAGAGCGGTTGCCCAGAAACCATTCCCAAACCATTCTGATTTGAGCCACTAAGTAGTAGAGATGAAAGTGTGGTAACTCCTTTGCTTTTAGGAGCTATAAGTACTTACATGGAAACCCTGGGTTTTTAGTGGTTCCAAAGGAAGGCCCCCACATGCTTTTGAAGGCTCATGGATAAACTCTGGGGAACTGTCACTGGAAGGGACATGAAGTAATACAAGATCTTGGGCAGGATCACCATTTTAAGCACATTGATCCTCCCCAGCCACGAAATGCACAGAGGACCCCATTTGGTTAACTTACCTCACCTTCTACAGCAAAGGTGTGTAGTTAGTCTGGTAGAAAGAATCCAGCAAGCATGTGATTTCTACACTTTACACTCTTTTCGGCCCATCTGTAAGGCACAGAGCCCCTTATTCTCTGAGCCCTGGGGGATGGGTTGAACAAGCCTAACTGCCTGACTTATGAGCATTAATTTTTAGCCCTGCAACTGCCCCAAAGAGCACCAGTTCCCTCGGGTTTGCTGGGAGTGTAGCATAGTGTCGCCTCTGTGATCATGAGGAGAAAGTAATCTGCAAAGGCAGTAACTTTATGCTCTTCACCCCCAAAGATAATCCCTCTAATGTCCCGACTAACCCTAATTCTAGCCAGGAGTGGCTACAAGTGGAGTGCGTACAATAGCAGAGAGAAGGGTCAACCCTGGCTTGGTGCCCCCGAAAACGTGTATCCCCGGGACAGGGGAATCGCAGGAATGGTGTTTGATAGTTAGCTTTGATTAATGATAGGAAATTAGACCCAAACCCCATGGTCTCCATTGTGGGGAAGAGGAACGGCCATTCAACTTGGTTGAATGCCTTCTCTACATCTAACGCTAGTATCAGCGCGGAGGACTTGGCTTTGTTGACCTTCTCTATTAGGTGGCACACCTGCCGGATGTTATTATCAAAGGTCTGCCTCTTCCTAACGAAACCTGACTAGTCGGGGTTGATCAGCCCAGCAAGGAGTTTCTCCAATCGTGTTGCTAACACTTTAGTGTGGATTTTCCTGTCTAAGTTAATAAGTGCTATAAGGCGGTATGAGGCACATAGAGTAGCCTCTTTGCCCGGCGTCGGGAGTAGTGTAACCTTAGCTTCTTCCATGGAGGGAGTAATTCGCCCAGACATATAAAAAGGAGTTGTACAATGAGACTAACCGAGGGATCAACGCCTCCCGAAAGGACCTATAGAAGATCACTGGGAAATGTTCCAGTCCCGGGGCTTTCCCCAGCAGCAAAGCGGCTGAAGCTGCCCTCATTTCTTCCAACAAGATCTCTTTGTCACAACTCTGGACGGGTTCAACCAGACTCTAGCACCCCACCAGTTTGACATTCTGGGAGTTGAGCACCTTTAATAGACCACAGTAAACTTCTGTGGGTCCCCTGCAACCCATAAGACTAACCAGAATGGTATTGACCTCCCACGTACCCCCTGGTGTCTCACCACTATCCCCTTCCCCCAGGTGGTCTACTGCGTAGGCCTCGTTGTCGCCCCTCCGGTTTCCAGGTCTTTATCTGCACCCTTGGGAGAGTCCTCCAACCCCCCCCGTCCCTTTGTCAGGGTATCCTGCTGGGCCACTTGGTGCTCACTTTTTGAAGCCACTTGGCCAATACCTTTTGTCCATTCCCACACTTTCTGCTTGGCAGCTTCTCTCGGTGGCCTCCTTTCCTGTCGGGTATTCGCTTCCTCTCCCATCTTCAGTATCCCCAGGCATTCTTCACAGGTTCTGACCCACTTTTCCTTCCCTCCCATTCGAATAGAAAGACCGAAGAGAAAAGTCCATCTGTAGTGCACCTCAGCTCGTGCCAGAGCCCGCACCACAGGGCCCATCAGCTGCCGTTTCACAAGGGTGGTCAGAGCCAGGTCCTGAAACAGTTGGAGATCTGAGATATTGTAGTTGATCGACCTAGCGTTCCTGGCGGCCGCCAGCACCTTCTCCTTTTGGCCGTATTGATGCAGGGCCACCACCACATCTCAGGGTCTGGCCTTCGATTCTCCCCTCCTAGGGCCCACTCTGTGGATGTGGTCCAGTTGTATTCTGGACCAGTCTGTCACTTCCAGCAGGTCTGCAAACACATGTTTCACCATCTCACGTAGGCCCTTGTCCGCTACTGCATCAGCTAAGCCTTTTATTCTGATGGTAGACCTTCTTGGTCGGTTCTCCAAGTCCTCGCTTTGGATTTCCAGATTATGGTTGACCGTAGCCCGTCGCTCCACCAATTCATCTATCTTCTGGGTGTCCTCTGCGATTTCTTGTATGGCATTCTCTGCCGCATACATCCCCTCCTCTAGGCTTGCTATGTCCCCCTTTACTTCCTGCAGGCACTGGGAGAGCTCACCTCAGACTCAGCTGTAACTGAATAGTTTGATATTTTGTCCCTGAAGTCCTGAAAACAGCGACATAGGATTTCTTGGGTGACCACTTGCTCTTTCACCTCCCCACTGCCTCCCCCTCCCCCAGTTTCCTCCGGGTTTTCTCTCTGGGAAAGGGCCCTGTTCGCTTCCTGTGGCCATCTCAGCTCCCTTTTGCAACAGTTTTTGTCTATAACTCTCCTGGGTCTTTTAAGAGGACTTAGAGGCTGTTTGCAGGCCCTTGTTCTTATTCTTGGACACTGATGCTGTGAATGACCAAGACCCCACCTCCTCTCGAGCTGTCCTGACCCTTGCCTTGGGGCCTCAGAGCTCCTCACACACTGGGGGCCTGTCCGCACTGATCCATGTCTGACTACGGGCTGTAGCGCTGCCCTCCACTTGAGCAGCAGGGGACCCACAGGGGCCAGACTCCTTGTGACCCCCACCTAGTGTTCCTCTGTGGCCCCCAGGGGCCTTGTCCAATTCTCTCAGGGACCTGTTGGTAAACCCAACCGGGTTCCCTTCCGATCCGCCTCCAAACCTGGTGAGTCCTCAGCGTTCCAATCCCCCTCTTGTGGTGTTAGAGATTTGCAGTAGTATGTGCCAGGGACAGGTCACTCCCGTGCCCCTGCTTGTAAGGACCCTCCTGCAGGTGAGTCCATATATGCTAAATTGGGCCTGCTTTCGGTGCTCCCAAGGAGAGTATCTTTATATATAAAGCAGAATGTGTGTATGTGTGTATGTTTGTCCGGCTATACAAATCCACACCGTTGAATCCACGTCTACCAAATTTTGATTGGATTCCTCTTTTGTCTGGAGCAAGATCGTAGTCTATGTTTGGATGGAAAAATCTTATATGCAAAACAATGTTTGGATGTGTGTCTGTCTGTTAGTCCGGCTACACAAATCTATACCGGTGAATCCACGTCCACCAAATTTTGCATGGATTCATCATTTGTCTGGGGCAAGATTGTAGTCTGTTGGAATGCAAAAAATTCACTCCGTAGACACCCTCATTTACTGATGCTCACCCCGATTCACTACAGTAGATACTAGAAGGAGGCTAAATTTTGAAAAGTGTCTGAAGCAAAATGTTCTATGTGTTGGTTATTCCTTTGAATATACAGTTCGAAAATGTTTAATAAAGCATTTTTAAAGGGAATTTAAAAAAAGTAAGTTTATTTTTATCACGCCACTCCAAATATGGGAAATGGTAAGGTTACAGTTTACTTAAATTCATTCACGAGAAGAGAGCACAATCAATCAATCTTTCTTGGACATTTTCTCAAATGTGCTGAAGCTACTGAGTGACTAAAACATGCCGCACAAAAAACGAACATCACTTGGAAAAGCTCTATCTGATTCAAAGCAAAAATCAATGTAGATCTGTGCTGGGGGTGTGGGGACTCGAGAGGGACCTATCTACATATGCTCTGGGAGTGTAGTAGAGTGCTGGACTTTTGGAGAGAAGTTTTGGATTGCATTGATATGGTAACTAGTATGACACTGCCTCATACTTTTCTGTCAGTGATTTTCCTTTCAACTGATAGTCGAAGTGTGGAGATGTGGGATTGTTCGGAATGGATTGATAGAGCATTGTTGATGGCCATAAAACAAATAATGAAGGTGTGGAAATCCAGGAAGAAGCCACATTGAGAGAATTGGGTGTCGGATATGCGGACGCTCTCTTGGTATGAGAAGACTCGGGCAGTTCGACAACATCGGGAAACTGAGTATGAGGAGAGATGGGGGTCATTCAGGGATTTATTTGGATGAGGTGTAGGCTTTGGTTTATTTTGTGGATATTGAGGTTGGGGATTGGTAGGGGTATACGTTTTGTCCTTTTTTTTGTGTTTTGTGTTGTCACGTCTTGCCATGAGATAGGAGGGTGGGGATGTTTTCGGATTTCGGTTTGAATAGCTGTGCTTTAGTAGTAATTTGCATTTTGTTGCACTGATGTATATGGAGTAATCTTTTGCTTGTTCCCATTCTGTTGTTACTCAGTTGTATTATGTTTTGTATAATTATTAAATAAAGTTGATATAAAAAAATTCAATATCAAGAGCTTCTGAAACACAACAAACAGCAGCACGACTTGCCAAACAGAGGCCAAGAAAAACATCCTCCAGGGCACATGAAACTCCACTTGATCAGGACACGGGCAATGGCAGGTACCCTAGCTAGTGTCAAATAAAACAAATTGTAGGCACCACTCACGGGCCTCCTGCACACTCCCAGTGGGCCTCCTGCACTATCTGGTGCCAGGTAATGCTGCCCGCCTCCTCTCACCTTACATTCCACTGTCTGCCACCGGAGCGGGCTGCCTTGACCCGCTCCTACTCTCCCCAGGGTTCGGGCCCTGTGGTGCCTGTGTGCCTTGGTGACCGGGAGGGGATACGAAAGCCCAACGCTGCCGGCCATTTTCGTTGCACTGACAGGCCCCTCCTGGGACAGCCAATGTCTCCCCTGCTCCACCGGACTTCTCTTTTGTCGGGGAGTGCATCCGTGGCGGCGTCGTCACTGCTTATTAGCCGCTCTGTGACGGGTCTCTGCTCGCTCCTCCCGCTCCAAGGAAGCTTGCCACAGTGCGTCCACTTCCCTCACAGCTACAGGCCCTTGTGGCTCCAAGGCGCCAGGCTGGCCATCTTCCGCTATGTCGCTGCACAGATCCACCTGCTCACCCGCACGCCTATGACCGATTCCAGCCCCCTTCTCGTGCGCCGGGGATATGAGAGCTCAGCCTTTATGCTGTTCTCCACTTGGCAGCCATCGTGGGAGTCTCCCTATGCTTGTTTTTAACAGGACTTCATTAAAGGACTTGCATAGTGCTTATAAATCGAGTGGCCGAAGGCAGACCTGGCTAAGACATTTTCATTTCATCAGTAGCATGTTTACAGCTCCAATTAAGTTATTAACTCTCAGAATATGGCTTTGAAAAAATACTGGCAAGCACTTAGAGTGCAAAATTTAATGGTAAGGCTTGAATAAAGCAAGCTCAAAGAGCTCCGATGAGGAGGTATTTTGGGCAGGAACTGGGTAGAAATGGTCATAGGGGCTAGCATGACCATGGGTAGTCAATGGGTGGGCAAATAACCAAACACCTACAAGCTTAGTGTCCCTCCTCATATGCCATTTATTAAAGTTACTCACCGTAGTGACTAGAGTACTCATAGTCCTTAGTCCACTTTCCTCCATACTTGTGGGCGTCCCCCAACATGGGGGCGGTATGAGAACCTTTGGCAGTGAAAAATGTAGCTTCCCCTTTAAATTTAGTATAGCGCATGCAGGTGCACGGCCTCAAGGGCGTGGGAACGCCCCGCAGAGGCCCCGCCTCTGGCACCTCACCTCAGTCCTCGTTGAACACATCAGACGTTTAGATATCTGGCTACACTTGTACATAGTAGCCCTTGGCATACTACCGGGGGAAAGGTGGGTGGGATGTATTAAGGAAAGGGGACTAAGGACTATGAGTACTCTAGTCACTACGGTGAGTAACTTGAATTACTCATACGTCCCGTCCCCTTTCCTCCATCATTGTGGGTGATTCCATAGAACAAGTAACATAGGGTCGAGCTGTGTCAATCTGCCTCATTATCTAGGATGAAGCAAAAAGGTTGTTCAGAACCGTCCGACCAAACTCTGCATTGCGTCTCGAGCTGGTGTCCAGTGAGTAGTGCTTACAGAACGCCGATGGAGTGGCCCAAGTAGCCGCCTTGATGCTGAACTCCCAAGAAGCGTGCCTCTGAAACACAACGGCTGTGGCCTCGGCTCTGACCGCATGAGCATCAATCCCCTCAGGAACAGGTTTGCCCATGGCCGTATATGTCTCCGAAAAGGCCTGAACCATCCAACGGGCGATGGAAGCCTTAGAAACCTGGAATCCGGGGGAGGAGCCCCAAAAGTCACAAACAATGCCTAGGACTTCCTGAAGGATGTCGTCCTAGAGAGCTAAAACTTGAGGACCCTCTTGAGGTCCAAGGAATGCAGGGCCCTCTCTGCCTCAGACTGTGGGTTCGGGAAGAACACTTGCAGGCAGATTTCTTGATTCAGATGAAATGGAGAGACCACCTTGGGCAAGAAATGTGGGTGAGTGTGTAAAATGACTGTCGTGAAACGTGGTGAAGGTCTCGCACAACGGCAACCCCTGCAGCTCATTAACCCTGCACACAGAAGTGAGACCCACCAATGAAACAGTCTTTAGCGTCACCAAGCAGATGTCCACAGAAGCTATCTGCTCGGAAGGCTTGCATTGCTAAAACCACATTGAGGTCTATGCACCGTAGGAAAAAGCCTAGATAACCCCTTAAGGTGGGCCTTAACCACCGGGTTGGCTCCCGAAAACACCTGCTCTGGGGAATTCATGTAAGCCTCGATGGCCGCCAAATATGTGCAGCAACTCCAGAATGAGCCAGGTGCGCTGGAAACACCAGTATGTTATCTTACAGGCGACAGGGTCCAGCCCCTTGTTGCGCGCCCAATGGTAGAACCTAGTCCATTTGCTCTTATACTGGGACCAAGTCGAGGGCCTCCTGAATAATGTCCCAGTTGTCATCTGAAAATGAATCATGCTGAAGCCTCCGCTGATCAGGAACCAGGCCGCCAAGGCCAGTTTGGCTGGGTCCGGATGCTCCACTGCCCCACTCTGCTGTGTCAGAAAGCCCCTGCTGGGCATTGGAAGATGGACGGGACTCTGGAAGCACAACTGCAGCAGATCCGAAAACCAGGGTCCCGAAGGCCAGTGGGGGACAATGAGGATAAGGCTGCAACCCAGAGGCCCGGAACTTGCGGACAGTCCGTTAGGGCATAGGGATGAGCAGGAAAGCTTAACGCTTGCGGCCGTGCCAACAGATCTGGACGGCGTCTCCCAGTGACCCCCGATCCTGACCTGCCCATGAAGCAAACTGGGGGTAGTTGGCATTCCAAGGTGATGCAAACAAGTCCAGCTCTGCGAAACCCCAAAGCTGGAACAGGGGCAACAAGGAGTTGTTGTGCAACTCTCACTCGTAGATGTTGAACCCCGGGCGCCTCAACTGTTGCTTCTTCATTGCTGTCCCCCAGGAGGTGGACTGCCGAAATCCAACTCCCCTCCGTCAGGGCACATTCCCAAATCAATAGCGCCTCCATGCAGAGGAGGCGGGGGAAACGGGTGCCACCCTGCTTGTTCAGGTAAAACATTGTAGTAGAATTGACCATCCTGACCAGAACAGACCTGTCCCTGATGAGGGCAAAAAGGCCTTGAGGGCCAGGCCCACTCCCCTGAGCTCAAGAAGATTAATATGCAGGAGGGGTTCCGCCCTGGACCATGCACCATGAATCGCACAGCCATCCAGAGTAACAACCCCCCCCCCCCCCAAGCCCGAAAGGGGAGGAGTCCATCATCACCATCAGGGTAAGCTCCGGCCGGGTGAAGGGGGCTCCCACGGAAACATTGCCATCCATCCGCCACCAGCGAAGATCAGGCAGCAGGAACGGTGGTACTGGGATCCTGTCCGACTGAGACCCCATCTCCTGATCCGAGTTGGCCACCAGGTGGAGCTGGAGGCATCTCATCTTGCGGAGAGTGTGCTGTACAGTGAGCACGCAGGAGGCCATCAGGCCCAAAATTTGATGGAACCCCTATGCTGAGGTGGTCGAATTGGCCTGAAACTGTCCAGCTGCCTTGTGGAGGGAGAAAAGCCTCTCCGTTGTGGGGCACAACCGCTGAACGGTAGGGTTTCAACGCACCCCTAGGAAGACCACTTCATGAGACGGGCATAACTGCGATTTCTTCAGGTTGAGGGAAAACCCCAGCTGATGAAGGATACCTGCCAATCTCTGGCAGGAGTGCACCACCCCTTTGGGTGACCCCACCCTCTCCAGCCAGTCATCCAAACAAGGGTATAGTTGATGGCCCTCCAAGCGGAAGAGGCCCGCCAGTGTGTTCATATACTTTGCATAGACACGAGGGGCCGAGTTCAGACCAAAGGGAAGCACCTTGTACTGAAAGTGGTATGCCATGATCATGTAACGCAGAAACTTCCAATGCGCTTGATAGCTGGGTACATGCAGGTACTCATCCTTGAGGTCCAGGGAACATGTCCAGGGAACACATCCAGTCACCTGCACAAAGAGACTTTGCTATGTGCGCAGGAGTATTCATCTTGAAGCATTCCAGTGGTAAGGTCAGATTTAGAAATCACAGGTCCAGGCCTACCCTCAGGCCAGCCTGGTTGTTCTTGGGTAGTACAAAAATCCTGGAATAGTAACCCAAGCCACTGTCTACAAGTGGAACTAGTTCTATTGTTTGCATCTCCAAGAGCGAAAGAACCTCCCGTAAGAGAGCCGGGGACCTGATCTGATGAAGAGGGGGAGAGGCTGGTAGAGGCAAAGGAGGAGGAAGACTGAAGCCTGTGGAGACTATGGATAGGATCCAAGGGTTGCTGAAAAGACAATTTCAGGTGTCCTGGAACAGAGCCAAATAGCCACTCACAGTTGAGTTGTGATCATCGAACTTGAAGTCAATGCTTCTTGGCGTCGGGGCGGGGGCAGAGTAGGGGAAGCGGAAAAACCCATACAACGTCCTCTGCTGCTTCCTCCTGTTGTCGCTGGACGACCCGCCAGGCCTCTGTGAACTGCGGTCCCGGAACCCCTTGAAGCCGGAGAAGGCGTGGGGCTTGAACTCAGGCCTGCCTTGGGACTGAGGGAATGGTTTCTGACCTGGTTTGGTCAGGAGGGCCAAGGACTTGGCAATCTGAGTTGAGGTTTTCTTCTTCGTCAACTCGCCATCAGTAGACAAATGAAAAAGGTCCACGCACTTAAAGGGTAGATCCAGGATCAGCTCCTGTACGACAGATGAAAACTTTGTGGGATGCATCCACGCCATCTTCTCATCTCAAGCCCAAGGCACAGCACTCTGCTGGCTGTATCATTGTGGGAGACCAAAGACTCCATGTGGTCCTGCGCAATGGCCCGCGTGTCAGCCAGACTGGCCTTAAAGGCTGCTTGCTTGTCCGAAGGGAGGTCGGGCAGAAATTCACAGAGTTCCTGCCACAGCATCTGGTTGGCTGCAGCCAAGAGGACATCTGCGTTGGCTTGTCGCACATGCAGTCCATAGATGGAGTAACAGCGCTTTCCCAAGAACTTTGTCCTCCTTGGAGAGGCAACTGGCGGTGGCTCCTTCGGAGGAAGACAACGAAGACGATGGTTCAGAATACTGGGAGGCCGCAGCCACCACAGAGGAATGGGCTGCAGGTTGGTGACAAGAAGGATTGGGCTCCCTGTCTGTCAGCCTAAACCTGCTGTCCAACTTCTTGTTCATCTGGGCGTTGGCCCTGAGTTTCTCCCAGACCTTTCATGCCACCTGCAGAACACTCTTCTGGAGGGTGATGCCAGACCGGATAGTGGTGCATTTCCCCAAGACCTCTGCTAGCACACCCAACTCCTTGGGGATTTCCTCATGAAGAGGGAACCCCCAAGAACTCTGCCAGGCCCTGAAGGCGGTCTTGAAAGGCCTTGACCGATGCAGAGGGGTCATCGTCATCATCGTTGTCATCACCACCCCTAATTTTCACAGTCTGAGGGGGATGCAGGCCCTGGGACACAGGTGCCGGAGGGGTTGCCCCCAGGTCTGAAGCCACTGACAAGTCCAACGGCTGTTGAAGGGCAGGCTTTGGTGGTACAGGAGGAGGTGGATGCGTGGAACAACCAGAAGCACCTGAACCGATGGAGGTACCGGCATCGAGGGTGCAAGAAAAGTACCCATAGGAGGGGGCTGTGGCAGTGCCACCTGTGGGATGACCTCCTTTACAATGTCCTTCAGGAGCCCCTTCATCTGAGGGGAACGCATGAGGAGGCGCACGAACAAGTGGTCCTCACTAGCCGCTGGGTCCCTCGGGGCCCTGCCCTCCCAGGCGCTGGGCCTCCACTCTTGGTGAAAGTGCTGAGGCACCTGGTGCATGTAGCTGTACGGCTATGATGGGTAGATGTACCCCTGAGGGGATCAAATCCCTACACCGTAGGGTCCACTGCCACTTCCAGAAGGAAGTGAGCTGGGATCATCCTGCAAAGCCCACTCGATGGGTGAAAGCACTGGCGGGCCTTGAGCCGGATCCAAGATGGGCGTCTGCCTGGCAGGCTATGCCACGTGCCGCTCCACCATTTTGAAGCCTTGTGCCATGCCCTGGATGAGAGGGCACGGAGGCCCTGAGCCAAGAGAGGACTCAGACACCAGAGGATACAGCTTGGGTCTTGGACCGAAAGCAGAGGTGTCAACCTCAGAGATCCCTCTTGTAGGCGCTGAGCCCTTAGACGGACGGCTGGTAGTTGCAACGCCCTGATTCACAGCCTCGTAGGAGCGAGCTCCGGTAGGGAGGGAGCCCTCGGCACCTGTGCCGGTAGCCATCCTGGATCTGGCCGAGGACATACTCTTGGAGGTGGCACTCGATGATCCCTAAGGACGAGCCTGATGTCCTTCCGAGGGCGCCAGGTAGGTCCGCTGAGCCCCTCAGCTTGGTAGCCGGTAGCCTGGGAGGCTCAGGTCTGTCCCTGGACTGCCCGGAAGAGCCCCCGGCCCCCTCGGCTTGGGAGCTGGTGGCCTTAGAGGTATCAAGCCTGCCAGGACCTGAATCTGAGGAACCCAGAGGAAGGAGTTGCTGTGCTGTGGAGACAAGATGAACCGAGAGCCTACCTTGTCGTGACGAGAGGTCCTGGAGATGAAGACCTGAAGGTGGGGCAGAGAAGAAGAATGGAAGATCTCCCTCCACTGTGACAAACCACTGTTCAATGCCCTGTCACCGAGAGCGCTGCAGGCTGCACATGAGTCCCAGCTGTGGTCGGGCCCCAAACACTCAAGACACAGAGCATGGGGGTCCGAGGCCTGGAACAAGCGGTCACTCGTGAGGCCAACACGCGCCAGAGGAGGTGAGGCACAGAAAGGACGTGAAATAAGAATTGAAAAAACAAATTGGAAGCTAAGCGGAAAGCTAAAACAGTCTCAGCGCTGGCTGCCAGGTCCGACAACATCTGTGCAGAAAAAGGGACTGAGGTGAGATGCCAGAGGACAGGCCCTCCAAGGGGCGTTCCCACACCCGAGGCCGCGCTCCTGTACGCTATACTACATTTAAAGGGGAAGCTCAATGTTTCGCTGCCAAAGGTTCTGGTACTGGACCCATGTTGGGGGACGCCCAAAAGGATGGAGGAAAGGGGACCGGACGTACGAGTACTCCCTATCTGTATTCTGAGGTAATAGTTTCGGCTTATGCATGGATGATACATCTAATACCACCTTCACATGGCAAACAGCTTTAAATCATATTATCAGAACAGGTAGGGCACCCTCCTGTTGTGAAGCACTTTGCTGCTCTTGGGCTATGTTGCAGAATAAGCAAACAAATTAATAAGGTACTACTTGTGAAGAGTTCAGTTTTCATTCCAGTGGCAGCTTCATCTAGGTGTCCAGACGCCCTGGATTATCTATGGTTTGTACTGGCCAAGAAGCAAGTTACAGGGCCCATATCTGATGGGGCAATGTGAGAAGAGTATGTAAATATGGCACCTAGACACAGCAACATCAGGATATATCAGTTCTATATGACAAATATGAGAGCGGCATACTGGAATTTTAGAGGTTTGTGTGTAAATGGTTGAGGCGGGTTGCTCTATTCTTTCAAATTAGTTATGCTATGAACAAAACAGTGGATTCTAAAAACGTGTAAGTACACATCCAGAGGGACCCAAATGACATGACGATGGCGGAAGCCCACAGTGCCTTCAAAAAGTGACGTTAAACACTGCTACCATTCCCCTTCCTGTTCAACATACTAATGTCCTCCTCAGAAAACCTACCTTCCCTCTTAGAATGATACAATACATGGGTTAAAGTCGAGGAAGGGGAGATGGAAGAACTTTAAAATTGTGAAAAGCTTTGTACAATTAATGACATGTTCAATACATGGGGTGTACAGATTTCCTTTTTCACAAACAACCCCTTGTATAGTTTTTTAAAATAGTGAATGATTATAATTGGATTGCAACACGGAATACAAAAATAAACTTCCAATGATGATCGCTTATACTTCCAATCACTTTTTGGAAAAATAAAACATACTCAACCTAAGCTCGACATTTTAGGAATGGTTAGGCATTTCAGATTTATTTGTCTTTTACATTGTATCCCATTTTAGGTTTTCAAGCAGGGTATCAGCAGCAACACTATTAACGATTCCATATTTAATTTAAGACATTCTGAAAAACATTTCTTTAGGACTACTAAATACAAAGAGCACATTTTGTTAAGGTTTTAATGCTATTCTACTAAGTTAAATTGATGTTAAAAAGTGTAATAAATGCATTAGTGCATCTTGACTGAAATAACAAGATACTTGACTTCTTGAATTGTCTTATGTATTCAGAACTCCTCCTCCTATAGACTCCTCATCTCTTAAAATATTCCACAAGTGCAGGCTGCCTCAACTGTCACTGGAAAATTAAGTGACATCCATAGCATAGAAGTCGAGCCACACAAGCCCATGGCCTCAGTTCCACCAAATGTTTCGAATACACTGATGCCAAAGATTTGTAGAATGGTTGCAGCAAGTTGCCAGCAGTCAGACTGATGGGGTTGGTGGGACGGTCAAAGTGTGGGATGAATAGCAGGTTGACCAGACAGAACATTACTGCAGGCAATGTACTTATTTTTCTAATGGATTTCCTTGTCCCACGAGTTTTCACATCTCTCCAAAGGTTCCCAAAGCAATAACAGAAATGGACGAGGAAAGAATGGGAGATACCAGATTCTACAAGAGGAAATGCTGAATACCAGAAAGCCCAAACCAAGCATCCTCGCCTACTGACCAGAGGCAATCAAACTTGGCAAATGTATGCAAAGAGATATTTTCAATCCTAATTTGGCAAGAAATAGTTGATGTTGGCTAATTGGACTCGCATTAAAGATTGTACAAGGAATTATACACTCTTTTCTTACTCAACAAAGGCATACAAATCTTTAAAAAGCATAGAGAAATATTTAGTTAAATTCAATTTTCAATTTCTCTGCTCTCCTACAAACGCTTTGCTGTTCGAGCGTTTTTCCACTCAATAAGGAACTTACTAAAGAGCCGACGCTCGACGACCGCTGGCCACGCCGGAAGTGGATCATAAAAAAACCTGCGTGGTCACCCTTGTGGCATTAAGCCCGGCTGGAGTAAAGGGCGGGTGACTACTGTTAGGCTGTTGGGTGTTTTAGGGTGGCGTAAACCCATGGATACGACCCTTTTTGTCATCAGATATACTGAAATATATTCAATTGCAGCTGGATGGTTACTTGGACTATCCTAACTGGAATTAAGAGTACTATTATCCAATAATAATATTAAACTGCCCAGTGGGGGAGGAGGGAGAGTCGGACTAAGGCAGCTCCTCGAGCTGCCGGGCGTGCCCAACGAGGGCAGTCTATTTACTTCTTGTAGTAATTTCGGAAATCTTGAGGATAGGTGTAATTGGATTGGATAAAGGAATTTATTGTGGACTTGAGGTATTATAAATTGGTAGACTGTATGAATTTCGTATTTTCACTTTGATTACAAGAGATTTATAAGACTGTTGTTTTAGGATACAGTTCTTTTGCTTTCTTTTTATCATATTGTGATTTTAATATATTCATAGCTGCCCCTCATTTTAATACCATACCCTCCTCCTACAGGGGCTGCGAAGTTTTCTTCTCCCCTGTTTAACTTGGGATATAGATTTTTTTAAATCCTATCTTTATATCTTTTATATTTGGTGTTTACCTTTGTTTCTATGGTGATCTATTAGTCTTACTATTATTTGGACTCTGAATCATCAGTGGCTACAAGGGGGGGGGGGTCCTCTCCTCTGGTGATTATACAGGATTATCCCCGACATATATATTTGGATTGACGTAAGATTGGACGACCATTTATATACCACCTTTGAATGTTTATAAAAAAGGAAACTCTCGACCTAAGATTAGTAATATGGGACCTAGTTTGCGCTGTAATAATCAAAGATCTAAAAAGGGCAAGAAAAAAACGCCTAATGGGAATGTTAAACAAGTATTATAATTGGGCAAAGAAAAAGGGACAAAGAGCAGAGGCAATAAAGAAATTAGCCATGTAAACCCAGACAAACGTTTATCAGACCAACCCAAAATACTTAGTTTCTTAACTATTAAAGAAAAATATCAGAAACCGCAGATAGTAGATACTCTACATCCCCCTATTAATAGTTCAATGATTGACAATAATTTGTTATTGAATTTGGTGCAGAACTTTCGACGGCAATCTATGGGGGCACGAACGGATATTTCTGCTGTGGATGAGACTAATAAGAATAATGTTATAGGAATTAATTTGTCAGCCACACCTGATATGGGAAACTTTGCACAAACTAATACTGTATGCAATGAGGGGGATGAGCCCTGGAATTAAACAGGGAATACACCTAATTTAGGATCACAAAGTAGAAATAATAATTCCCTTAAGGTAGGGCAAAAAAATGATGCCGTGACAACTATGATGGATGTCCTTTTGGGCATCTGTACAAAATTATTAAAGGAACAAAAAGATATGAAATCACTGGTACAACAAACCATTGAAAATACTAAAGCACTTGGTATTATGACAGAGGAAAATAGGGAGAAAAATTGGAATCTTGAAAAAAATTGTGGCTACAATGGTAATGTAGTTCTAGGTGATTTTGGTGCATGAACACTCTAGAGAGAATCCACCATTAAGGGAAATATCGATAGAGGAGATAAGCAATAGTGAAAGTTTTATTGAAATTAGTGCTTCTCGGGGGACTAATAGAAGAACTAGACGTAAAAGGAAAAACAAAAGAAGCATTTGTAGCAGGGTGGCTATGGCTAAAGTTAAGTCACATAAATGTTATAAAAGGAATACCCTAGCTTTAGCCAGTACTGCTCCACTAGATTCTGAATGTGTGTAAGTTGGAAATCGCTTTGAAATTATTGAATGTCAGAAGAAGCTTGATGAAGGTAAAAGGGTGGTGAGTAAAGGGGGGGGTTTGGAAAAATGGTTGAGGGGCAAAGATCAGGCCCCTGATGAATTAGAATTAGATGTTGAAGAGATATTAGGAAATGAAATTAAATATGTGAACATCCCTATAAATAAAATGGTCCCAACTCTTACTAATAGAGAATGGGAGATATAGATTAAGGAAATGGAACAGTTGGCAATGAGTGGAAATTTAAGAATGAGTATAAATGAACATGTGGGAAATAAAGAAGAAACTAAAATGAACCTGGGGAAAAGTATTAAGATTATAGAATAAGTTACCTCTGAGGAAAGCCCTTTTTTGAATAGGGCTTGGATATTGAATAAATTGTCAAAGATTACACAGCTACATAATATCAACTCAGGGGATACTGAAACGGTTATACTGGCAAGATTTGGAAGTTGGGAAAACTTGGTAATTGTCTAATTCAGATCTGCAGTATTGGTGGATCTGATTTGTGAACATTCAAACGGGGTGTGGGGAAATGAATTTGAAATTGTAATTTGCCACACCATGGTAGATCCAAAACAGAGTGATGAAAACACTGAGGTTTAGAGGTCCAAAAAATAAGTAGGGACATAGGGAGTAATCTAAACGAAGTACGGTTTTTACAGACAAATGCCATAGCAGGAAAAGATGATGTAGGTGGAAAGGAAATTACACTACTGCCTTGGAATTGTAGGGGTTTTAATTCACTATTACATAGGGATGGAATCCAACTCCTGTTAGACAGTGACATATTTTCCCGCCAAGAAACTTGGGTATGCGGGGAAATGTTACTGGAAGGGTATAACACATGGAATAAAGGTGCAATTCGAGGAGAAAGAGGTCGACTGGTTGGAGGTTTGTCTATAGGGGTGAAAAATCATATCCCATACAGGACCTATGATCAATATTGGAACTCTCCATATGTTATGTGTGTAGCTATTGATAAAGTGAGTAAATTTGGGGAAATGCTGCTAATTAATATATACTCCCATCCGGGGGGCAATAATATGTCTAAGATAGGAGAAATCATACATAATACTATAGAAGGATGGATAGTTGAAGGCCCGGATTCTGAAATTTGCATTGTAGGAGATTTTAATGCTTATTGCGATTTTGCGAAAGATGGTATGAACTGTGGGATGAATCGCCCATCTCTGTTGCAGCTGAAACACAAAATCGTGGTTTGGAGCGGGTGAAAAATTGGCAAACTGTATATGGGGTAAAATGGCTGAAATTATTGTCTAATTGGGGGTTCAACTATTTGGAACCGATTAAAGGGAATCTCTCGGGGATAACTTGGACAAACAGGAAGGTGGCTATCGCCTTGATTACATGTTTGTTAGTGAAAGATTAAGGAAATCCATGAGCTCCTTTGAAAAGGTATTTACTCCTCGTAATGACCATAAAATACTGAAGGTAATTTTCTCAGACTGCCCTACACATTGATGGGAGGAAGGAAAAGAGATGAATATCCAACTTACGGAAGGTAGAAATAGGATTACATGGTCAGATGAGAATTTAGATATTTTTAATTCATTTTTCGATCGGATTAACATTGAGGGTCAGGAGATAACCCCTAATGGTTTTAAGACGATCAGTAATTTGTTGTGCCTGATACAAAAAGCTAATGGTAAGTTGGATATTAAAAATATACAAGGGAAAAGCCATGGGAATAGACTGACCCTCAGATCCAGAAGAGAAAAAAAAGAAAGGAAGAAGGAAATTAAGAAGTTTAAAGAATTTTTATGACTTGGATGAAGAAGAGAGGAGAATTAGATCTAGTAATATTAAGACACTATAATAATTGGCTTAAAGACCACAAATACAACATTAATAATGCAAATATTAATAATGCTAATTGGATGTACATCTATAAACCATGTAAAACCCACAATTCGAAAAAGATGCGGTACCTCTATAGGCAATTTCTGATAAAGAATTAAAATAGAGAAAATAATGACGTGGGACAAGTTGTATGGATGGTCTATATATCTAATCTCTTCTTCAAACAAAATCAGTCTGTTGAATTACCCATTAGTAGGTGGCCCTATGGGAAAGAGTTTTTTCCTCATGATATATCAGATATTCTCCAAATAATAACACAAATGAAATCATCAGGAGCCCCTGTCCCAGATGGGCTGGCCAATATTGTAATTAAACAAAATCCCATAAAATGGGCAGGGTTATTATTACAATTATTTACTGGGATATGGGAAAAAGGGATTATCCCTGACAGTTGGCAGAAAGCTATAGTCGTCCCTATTTTTAAAAAAGGGGATAAAAAACTCCCTGATAATTATTGTTTTCTGGCTATGGCTGATAGTAGTTGCAAGATTTTTTGCTCCATGTTGGTGGGTAGCATCAACAGATGGATTAAAGATGAAGGATCGTTGTCTGACCTTCGAACGGGTTTTAGAAAGGGCCATAGTACACTGGACAATTTGACTATGTTGAACCATATTATTAGCGACACAAAAAATAAAGAAGGGGGGAGACTATATATATGCTTTACTGATTATTCTAAAGCTTTTTACAGTGTTAATAGGGATTTATTGTGGGAAAAACTCAGGGGGAAGAAAATATGCCCTAGAATTTTACTCTTTCTAAAAGAAATGTATAAGGATACTACTGTATCTATCTGCCTTGGTTAATGGGGAATTTATCTCCAGCAATAACAAAAAATATTGGCCTTAGGCAGGGCTGTGTAACATCGCCTATATTGTTTAATTTGTATGTATCGGACCTATGGGATAGATTTATCACCATAAATAGCTTTCCTCCAAAAGAAGGTGGAAAAGCTATTGGGCATAATGTATGCGGATGATACCATCTTGATGGATAGAACGCTAGTGGATCTTCAAAGGTTGCTGGATGAATTGTTTTTGTATTCAGAGGAAAAGAACCTGGACATCAATATTAATAAGACAAAAATTATGATATGTGGTGCTACAAAGAAAGAGAAAAGCAATTTGGGTTCTAGATGGCACATAAACGCTGCAATTTTGGAGGTTGTGGATTCTTATCCTTATTTAGAGATCGCTATTTTCAGTAACCCCCGAAGAAACTTCTTTCAGGAGATGGTGGAAACCAAAATACAAAAAAAGTGGAATGTCATAAGAAAATATATGCTTAGTAAAGGGGGTCACTCGATAGAGGGTTTCCTAGAGGTATACAAGAGCTGTATAATACCTGGAGTATTGTATGCCCTGGAAACAGTGGAGGAGAAATATTTGACCAATCTAGGTAAATTCGAAGGAAAAATTTGGAGATGGGTTTTAGGTCTACCAGGTGCAGTACCAATTGAAGTAATACGATGCAAATGGAGGCTCACCTTCCTGATGACCCTGTGGAAAATAGGGTGTTGTAAATTGTATTTTAGAATGATGATAGGGAATGGGGAGGAAGATAGTCTCTTGAGACTTATTGGGAAACATAGAAGTGGAGATGGGAATAGGAATAGCTATATTGTAAGTCTACAAAATACTGTATTCTTTTGAAGAATTAGGTCTAAAAGTTCCAAGGGAGAAAGAAGAAGTTATTGTATTACTTAGAAATGTAAAGGAAAAAGCTATTACTTGGGACCTGTATGAAAATCAGTCGTACCTATATACCAAGACACGTTATGCTGATTATGCTTTATAGGGAATCATACCGGCTGTACCTAGAGACTACTTATTAAAAACAGGTAGTAGAGCTATGAGAAGATTTATTATGCAGCTACACCTGAATATTCTACTGTGTAAAGAATATACGGGTGCATGGACTAATATCCCTCGAGCAGAAAGACTATGTAGATATTGCAAAACTGAGGTAGAAACTGTCAGGCATATTCTGATGATGTGTAGTGAGTTACAAGATTTGTATTATAAAGGATGTGGAAGGCTGGTAAGTTACCAGAGAATGATAACCTTGGACCAATTTTGGTCAACTATTTACGAGGGGGAGATTAAGGTTTATATTGGGGCAGCTTTTTATATTTGGAAGAGAGCTCTTTTTTAGTATAATAGTAACTGTGATTTTAAAAGATATTTTATGAGCCTATTTATACAAAGGGTACTAATTTGAAATCTCTACTTATAGAATGTGTCCGATATTTTAGAATTATTAACTTTATGTATATAAAATGTGGTGATATGAAAGCTGCTATTAATGCAACAGACTTATGATCAGAATTTAAATGGAATTGTATTACAAGAGGAATACAAACTCCAAATCAAAGTGATGTTACCTTAGGTTTCCCTTTATATTGTATAATTATTTGTATTTGATTATAGTGTATAAGGTTTTTATGAACCAATTTTGCACTTTAAACTAAAAAAGTAAAATGAACATATCAGCAATGGAGACAATATTTCAAGAGATTGTGATTTAAACTGCTCCTGACTAATGAAATACTGGGTGCAAGACACAACATTCCTAGGTTATGCAGATACTGTCGACACCATGACGCAGTGAAGTCTCTAGAACACCTATTTGTCCATTGCCCCATGCTCCAGTTACAGCAGAAACAATTGTTTGCACAATTTGTCCACAACAATTTTATGCTACCAACTACACCCTTCCGAAACAAAACATCTCACGAAACCACACTCCCTTAACCCTTGATGCTATGCACTTTATTAAACATGTTTTAGGATAATGTATGTTTGGCACAATATTAATTGTACACTTTTAATCTACTAGTTCTATTTTACTGATTCTTCAGTATGTCGATGTTTTTTGTATAAGGAAAGTCTGAAAAATGTCTTCATATTTCTCAATGTTTGATTTATTGTTCAAAAACCATAACAATTAAAAAATAAAAATATGCAAAGAGGCCAAAGTTGCTTGACAAACACAGAGTTCCGGCAAGGCACCCCTCTCTGCAAAGCCTAAGTGAGAGACTGATACAGTAAGTAATTCAACATAGGCAAACAGCCACACATCTCCATACTCCTTGGTTATCTTAATACTAATGTTTTATCAGGCAGAGATGCTTTAACTTGGAGGTATACTATTTTCCAGCAGCTTGAGGGTATTCCCTCTCAATTATGGGGCCTGCGGTACTTATCCCAAGATCGACTCTTTTTCTGCAAAATTAGCACTATAAGTGAACATATTCCGCACTGGCTGCCGAGTACAAATACTAGGTACCCTACAACACGTCAAAGGTCTACAGACCCTGAAAAGAATCCCTGCACTTACTCGAAGGGATTGAAACATGAAGGGCTTTACAAATGGGGTTCGGCCAATAATCTATAGAGAAAATTAATATTCTTTGGAGCCCAAGAACTCCACAAAGAACTTTAATTTTATTAAATGTTTTCTATATTTTGTGGTGGGACATGTGATATTGACATATTGTACTATTTGTCTGCTTTGTCAATTTGCACAGCACCTTTGCACTTGGTTTTGTGGTACCTTAAATGTTTAATGTATTATGATCCTCTATTATTATTTTGTTGTCCTAATTTTAAAACATTTTTTTCTAATAAATTGTATATGTACTTTTATATGAGGCTACTGATTTTATAGTCTTGTTTACTATAGAGTATAATTTCTCCCCACAACACTCAAATTATGGGACGTTTGTTTTACTGACAATGGGTGGTCTTATATCATTACAGTAAGGAACAAGTTACTTACCTGTAACTCCTGTTCTCCAGCATGGGTCTTACATGGATTCACCTGCTCATGAATATTACCCGTCATCAGGCTGGGAATCCTCTGTAATATTAAACCAGTTTCCTTTTAAACTAAAAACTGCTCACCACTTCTATAGCCTACTGCTGTCACTTTGGGTCATAATGCCCCCAATGACATTCGTCCTCCTAAACTCCATCTCTGGTGACCATCTTCATATTTGGTGAAAAAAGTAAAGTGGCAGTACGAACCAAGAAAAGCTAGAGAGGGGAAGGAGGGAGGGTTTGCATGTGAATCCATGTAAGAAACATGCTGGAGAACAGGAGTTACAGGCAAGTAACTTGTTCCTTCTCCAGCATGGGGTCTCACATGTATTCACATGTTCATGAATATGATTACCCAGCAGTACATATACATAACCACAGGAGGTGGCACAGCTCAACAGAAGCAATACACTCACCCCTGGAACAGACTCACCTTAAACAAACAGTTGCAAAGCACTACCTGACCGACCTGGGACTCTTCCCTGGAATCCCTGTCGACGCAGTAGTATCTTGTGAAGGTGTGGGTAGACCTCCATGCAGCAGCCTGCAGATGACGTGCAGGGGAATGCCAGAGAGAACTGTAGTCGCTGTGATGGCTCTGGTAGAATGGGCTCTCCGCCAGCCTGAAAATGGTCTGTTGGTCAGATGATGGCAATGCGTGATACAGCCAGAAAGCCACCTGGAGATGGAAGCCTTAGAGAGGGCTTTCCCCATGTTCCACAGGTACAAAATTAACAAATATCTGCGAAGTCTTTCAATAGTCCTTTGTGCGTACAATTTCAGCAGGTGAAGAAGGGTTTGCAAAGAAAACTGGTAGAACCAAAGACTTGTTTAGATGAGAGTCCCACAAGACCTTTGGCATGAAGGAAGAATGAGTTTGCAGAACCACCATGGGTAAATAGAATGACAAATACGGCGGGTGGCAGAGTAGCACCTGTATCTCACCAACCCGCCTGGCAAAGGTGATAGCCACCAAGAAGCCTGTTTTCCATGACAGAAACTTCAGGGAGACCTGATGCATAGGTTCAAATGGAGGCCCCATTAGTTTCGCCAGTACCACATTCAGTTCACAGACAGGGGCCTTTACCGTAGGGAATGTTCTGAAGAGGCCCTTGAAGAACTCCTTAATGAGCCTGTGTGACCACAGCGTGAGCTTGCCCGGAGCCAGAGTGTACCGGGATATGGCGGCTAGGTGGGCCTTAATAGATGCATGGGCAAGGCCAGACTTGCCAAGTGAGAGGGGGTATGGAGGAAGCTGTGGAGGAGTCACATGCAGTGGGGACATTTTCAATGGCTGGCACCACACTGTAAATCGCTTCCACATGTGCTTGTAGCAAGCAATCTTAGAGGGGCCCCTGGCCTTGGCTAGAATGTTCCTACATTCCAAAGGCAGCGAGTAGTGTCCAAATGCTAGGGCTGCAGGAGCCACACTGTGAGGCTCAGGGACGCTTGGTCGTGGTACAGGATTGACCCTCCTTCTCTGGAGAGCAGGTCTCGAAGTGGAGGCAGCTTGATTGCTGGAACCACAGAGAAGGTCCGAGTACCAGATCTGCCTGGCCCATGCTGGTGCAATGAGGATCATCTTGCAGTGGCAACATCTGAGTGTTTAGATCACTCGTAGCAACAGAGGAATTGGCAGGAATGCATACAGGAAGAGGCCTTCCCAAGCGAATGAGAAGGCGTCCCCCAGACTCCTTGGCTGAGGATACCGGCTGGCCAAATCCGGACACTTGACATTGGTAGCTGTCGCAAACATGTCGATTTGAGGGGACCCCACTCGTTGAAGAAAAAAAGAGACACTGGCACTGCTGGAGCTCCAATTCATAGCAGGACTGTAGCTCTCTGCTGAGAGAGTTCACAATGGTGTTCTGAACGCCTGCCATGTGAAACGGGACAAGAAACATCCATTGAGCGATGGCTCAGCGGCACAGATTTTGTGTTTCCAGCGAGGGAGCTCAAACTCTTGCAGCACAAGTTGCTACCGGATCCTCTTATGGAGCTCGCATCACTCCAGTTCAACAGTCATTGCATTGGCTACCGGTAGCTCAACGCATTAATTTCAAATCTCTTTGCTTGGTTCACTGTGCACTCCATTGGTCACAGAGCTAAATACCTCTGGGACAAATTTGTCTCCTACTTTCCAAACCGAGAGCTGCATTCACGGTCTGCCGGCCTGCTCTCCTTCCCTTAGTTTCGATGTACCAGAGTGGGTGGCCGAGCCTTTTCAGTGGCTGCAGCGCAACTCTGGAATATCTTACCCCACCCACTAAGAAACGTTACTAACCACCTGCAATTTATGTGATCTTTGAAGTCCTCTCTCTTTTAGGTCGCTGTGAATCGCCGGCCTTATGTTATTCTCCGTGTGATGCGTTTTATAGGCACTGTTAACATAACATAACAGAGCAGGGGAGCGTGTCCGGCCTTGTTTCCCGATCTAAAACATGGTGATGGTGTTGTGCGTTATGACCCGCACCACTATCCATTGAAGCAGTGGTTGGAAAGACTCGAGACCAGAAAACTGCCCACAGTTCATGGACGCTGATGTGCAACTTCTTCTCCTTTGGGAGCCAGAGGCCTCTGGTGTAAGAACATCCTGTGTGGGTGCGAGATGCCTCTGTTATGGCCGTCACCTGTTACGCAGGGATTTCGAAGGGGGCACCCTGTGAGAGATGCATGCGACTGCCATTCTAGGGTTTGACGGAAAGCTCGATTGAGGGCGATCTCGTTATTTCATAAACCTGAGACTAGCTGTCATCGGGCATCGAGGAACGCTTGCAGGGGTCTCATCAGTAGTCTGCAAAAGGGAACCAGATGGATGCAGGAGGACATCATCCCCATCAGGGACTTGATGGATCGGACTGTTGCAGCGGGAGCCGCTGATAGCCTTTGGATATTTACCAGGGTGGCCTTCACTTCCTCTTCCAAAGCAGTAGCTAGTCATGAGAGCATGTTGACACGGGCACCCAGGAATAGTACGTTCTGAGATGGCGCTAAACAGGACTTTTGATAATTAATTGAGAACCCCAGAGAAGCTAAGGTCTGGATGGTCTCGGCGATGTGCTGGATTGCCAGCTCGTGAGAACGGGACAGGATTAGCCAATTGTCCAGGTAAGGATAGATATGTATTCCCTTGTGACGCAGATGCGCTCTCACCGGAGATAAGCATTTGATGAACACTCTAGGGGCCGATTTGAGGCTGAATGGCAGGGCCTTGAACTGGTAATGTCTTGTCTGAACGACAAAACCCAGGAATTCCCAGTGTTTTTGCAATGAATGGGAATGTGGAAGTAAGCATTCTCTAAGTTGAGGGTCGCCAGGAAATCTCCTTCCTTCAGTTGTTCGAGCACATGCTGCAACATGACCATCCTGAACTTCGGGATTTGAGGAATTTTTAGCGGCGTCCCAAGTCTAGAATGGTTCACCACTCTCCCAACTTCTTTCTGACCAGAAAGTATCTGGAGTACACTCTGGAGCCCCAGAGGCACTAAGGGAAGGGCTCTATTGCCTCTGAGTAGCATGGCGTGAACCTTCTTCAGCACCTCTGCCATGTGCTATTCTTGTCGTGGGAGGAGAGGAATTGGAGTGAATTTGTCGACAAACTACAATAACCGGCCTCCTACTGGGGTGCTGAAGCGGGAGTGCGGATCCTGGGACGATTCAGGCCTGCTTCGGTATCTGCGTCCTAGACGATGATGCTGGCTGCCACTTACGTAAGCTGTGGAGCGTCCCCTATATGCCTCCTTGGTGGGTGAATGGGAGGGTGGACGATAGCAAGGTGAACACTTTCCCTTTAGAGGAATGAAAGGTTGGCCTCCTCTGTTGTAGAGTGCCCAGAGAACGAACCGTCGCGGTACCCGCTTTATGGCCTGTAGGGTGTCGTCGACTGCCTTCCTGAAGAGGTTGTAACCATCGAATTGCATGTCCACCCCCTTAGTTTGCACATTTGTGTGGAAGTTGGTGGCCTTAAGCCAACCCTGGCGGTGGAGCGCCACTTCATTGCCCATCTGGTGAAAGACAGAATCCACAATGCCCAGGGCGAGGGTGATCGCATGGTCGGAGGCTACCTCTTCCTCTTGGAACAGTGCCAGGGCCTTGGCCTTCTTGTCGTCTGGAAGGAAGTCAAGGATGGGCCCTAACTTGTACCAATAAATCTCTGTCGTACCTGGAGAGAATGGCAAAGGCGTTGGCAGCCTTGATTGTAGATGCTGCCGTCGTGTTGATGCACTTCCCAGTTGCATGTAGCTTCTTCCCCTCCTGGTCAGGAGGAACCATAGCCGAAGAAGTCTGGTTCATGGAACTCTTTCTAGCCGCGGCCGAGACAACTGAGTCTAGTGATGGTTGGGACCTGAGGCAGTTAGGGGCCGGGTCCGGTACCAGGTACTTTTTCTCCGAACAATCCCTTTTTGCTGGAGTTGTGCTAGGGGTCTTCTTGACCAACAGGTCTTTCTCCCAAATGGCATCCAACAGAGGGGCATTGAAACGATAGCCCTCTTAGAGGACTCCCGCTTTTCGAAAAGAAACCCTTCCTTCTTTTTCTCCTAAAACATGAGGTTGAATAGCTTCACCACAATTGAGATCATGAGGTGAAAAGACCTGATTGCTGGACCGTCCCTCGCATATGTTAATGTTAATGTTAAAGGTCATTTGTACCGCGCACTATCACCACCGGAGTGGTCCCCTGGCGCTCTGGCGGCTCTGAAAGAGGGAGGGAGGGGTGGGTTAGTGGGTGGAGGCTGGAAAAGTGCAAGATTGCAGTGATGTGCTGTTGGCAGCCTCAGCCCGGTGGTTCCGTCGGCTGGGCCTGGGGTGTATGCGGCCGGTAGTCGTCGTGTGCTGATGTGCGAGTCTATGTGTGTTTTTGTTTTGTTGTTGCAGTGTAGTGAAGTTCGTGCGGTTTGCTGTGCTGGAGGTTTGTGGTTGTGTTTGGTTTGGAGTTTGAGAGGTGTATGCAGAGAAGGAAGTTGTTAGTGGTATTGGTTAGTTGGCATCTCTATCCTGGATTGAGCCGGTTGGGCTCGTGTAATCTTACACGACGGGATGCTTGTACACCCTGTGCCTCAGGAGGTACGTGCTCGTTTTTTTTTTTTTTTCTCCTCCATTCGAGGCCGTTTGAGGATTTAGCTGTCCCCTCCGCCCGCTCCCTTAATAACTTTGCATGCTCCTCACCCCCCCACATGACTAGCGCAGCTGCTAGTGTCCATACCTTGTGTAGTGACAATATCAGTGTCAGTATCTGCCTGGGCTGCTTCGATCACCACAGAAGTGGGTGCCAGCTGCAATGGCTGAGCGGTAACAAGAGCTGGATGAGGTGGTGCCAGTTGAGCTAGGGAAGGCCTTGGAGGGCTCATTGCTGGAGCAGGTATGGGATCATCTGGTAGAAGCTGTTGTATTTCAAACACGAGCATGTGCAAAGTAGTCCAAATGTCTAATGATATATCCCTCGGTGCTGGTCCATGAGGCCAATGGCAGGATGTGCCCTCTGGGGTAAAGGGCTAAAATGCCAGGGTGGCTGGCGAGGTGGCGCCTCCTGTCATGGTGCTGGCAAAATGGGATCCGGATCCCCTTGACCACCTTCCTAGTCAGAGTAAAATCACACTGGCAGATCATCCTCAGAGCTGGGAGAGTGTATGATAGTTAGTGGTGACATCTTGGGAGATCCCAAGGGAGCCAGGGTGAACAGTTGTGTGGCTTTGGTGGGCCTAGGGAGATAATCGAGTGCCGGGGGCAGCTATTTCTCCAAACCTGAGCCCCTAGGAAAGGGGGCAATGACTGGGGCCTGTGGAGCAGGAAAAGACACTGTCATTGACTGGGCCATAGTTGGTACTGCAGATGGAGACTTGGGTGGTAAAGGTACTCTGGGCTTGGAAACAGTTGTCGTTGCAACAGTGACGGTAGTGGACGAGTCCCTTGACTAAGTCATCATTGGGGTTATCGTCGATGGAGTGGTCGTCAACGGGATCCCACCCTGGTAGCTGAGGTCATCGATGGGTCCCTCGACAAGGTCCATGACGATGACGACGTTGACGATTGGTGGAGCCTGTGACCGGTTCTTAGATGATATGGCCTTTGAAAAAGCCTTATGTGTAGCCGCTGGCGTCAGCGATTTTCCTCACGGATGGAACCTGCCCACTTACCAGTAGGCTAACCGTAGATGGCGATCAGCACCCTTCCATTCTGGTTCCTGCAGCGACTGTCGACAAAGAAGTCGTTGGAGCATGGGATGATTTGGCATTTTTAGATATCTTCCCCAGGGAAGTGTCCTCAAAGGATCTTGACCTCTTTTTGTCAGAGGGAGCGTGCCCTTTGGGGCTGCCGACCCTGGAAGAGGCATTGCCCGGAGGCTGTGTCAAAGGCCTGCCCTTCCTCACTCCACACCACTATCCTCCTATGGCGGTCCTTCCATGTCTTGGAGAAGGCCTGGCATATTGAACATCCTTCAGCATCGCCGCCGGGGTGTAGACAGTAGATGCGCTTGAGGTGCCGATCTTCTATGAAGATATTCTTCAGGCTGCATTCTTTGCAGACCCTTTTCCTCGTGGCGTCCACCATAGTGTCAAGCAAAAGCCCAAGCCTGGGCCTGCGGTGTCCCACGGGTCGGAGATCCGATGATGCACAAGGATCTCCTCCATCAATGGGTCCCAGCCCCCGAAAGTCACAATTAATCAAAATAAAAAAATAATCCAAAAAGAATTAAGAGGATTTCTCATAAAACTAGGCAAAAAAGTGATAGAATTTCGAGGAGCGAAACACAAGGTCTCCCAACACGAGAACGTGCTGTAAAAATCTGAAGATGGCCACCAGGGGTTGAGCTTAGGACAACTAATGCTATTCGCTGGGGAAGTACGAGCCAATGTTACAGCAATAGGCTATAGAAGCAACGAGTAGTTTTTAGCTTTAAAGCAAAACTGCTTTAATATTACTGAGAATTGATTCCCAGCCTGACAACAGGGAATATTCATGAGCATCTGAATCATAAAGCTCACACTGTGGACTCTTCAGCCTCTTGGCGCTGCTTGAGGTATCTAGTGATAAAATTGCAGGAAATAGTAAAGAATTAATTTACAAAGATGAAAAGATATTGCAAGAAATAACAATGGGTAGAAAAAAAAAAACTAAAAGCAGAAAAAATATCGAACTAAAGAAAAGAAAATGTAATGATAGGGGTGGGTTTATGGCTAAAAAAACAGATTTAGGTTAAAAATGGGATAAAGGGGAGGGAGACAAGGAGAGTTTAGGAGAGGTAAGGGGGGCTCGAGCCCCCCCCGCAACACCCTGAAAAAAGGTATTTTTACAATGTGCACTGTAAAAGGCATTTCAACATGTTTTCACGCAATATTCATTACACTTTGTAATTGTACGTCACTGTTATTACCGCAATAAAATCACAGTGGACCGCTGCTTGACCCCTGCTAGAATGGACTCAAGAGTTTGAATGGGAATGGTTACTGCTACAAAGCTAAGAAGGATCAATACAAGGCAGATATGAGGGTGAACCAATAAAGAAAGGCTTGTTACGACTAGTTACAGAGTTGGGGCAAACGAAATGAATGCAATGTAAAACCTTAGCAGCCACAAGCCGGCTTCTCCTAGGAAACAGACCTCTGTAAAGCGTTCAGTTGCTTCTCGAAGCTAGGTCCACACTCAATAAATACCATAATAATAGTCAGAGTGATCAGGATTCAGGCTTATTGTAGTATGCAGACTATCACTTTGCAGCTGCTGAGGAGCGAAGCATGTCAGATGGTGGAAGGAGATGCTTGCCTCTTCCATCTCCCAGCAGCCTTTGATATGATCCACTAAGACCTCTTTCACCCCTCTTCTCATGTTGGTTCCAGTGGTAAGGTCATTGGCTGTTTCTCTTTCTCCCTAGAGGGTTGATCGCAATATGGTTATGCAGATATAAATATCTCCTTCAAAAAAGGTGGAGTTCAGCAGTGCTTGTTGCTTTCCCCATGCTATTCATCTAGTGCATGGGTGCTCTGACACAGAACCTCCTTGCACCAATGTGCTCATGCCATACTCCTTCAAATCCCTTGCCTGGATCATCGATCAGTAAATATACCTGTATACTAAGCTTCACTAAAACAGAATTCCTACTCCTCTCCCCAAACAACGGCTCTTCTACCAAATTGCTATGATTTATGATCCACAAGAACCAGTCCTCAATAGCCAACATTGTTAAAATTTCACAAAAATCCATCTTCCAGTCACACCTCATACAAAAAGCTAAATGAGTCATCAGAACAGGAATAGGAGCTCTTACTTGACTGAGGCAATGCGGCCCTTGCTGGCCTCCAACACCCTCCCAATACCACATCACCCCATTCATTATTGATCTTCATTGGCTTGCTGTGAATGCTCTTATTGCCATGAATATAGGCTGCATCACCTACAAGGCCATTCCCTTCTTACAATCTTCCTACCTTCACAACAATCTTTCCATTGCAGGCAGATCCTGAAGCACACAGACTAGGTCCAGACTTCCTCTCGTCCAGCCTACGACCTTGAACACTGAAAACTAAGCCTTTCACAGAGCTATATTATTTCGGCCAAGAATTGAAGACTCGCCTCCTCCAAATCCACTTTTCAGGAATTCATGTCTCCAACTGTTGAACTGTTCCTACACCTTCACCACCTAGAATCCCCTCTTTCCTCGTCTTCCTCCCCCTTTTCCTTGTTCATGAACCAGTGACAGGCAGCAGAGGTCAGAAAAAGCAAGTTAAACACCTGGCAGCATATACAGAGTCTTCTTAAATTCACGGAATGTTAGAAAAATTGCCCAACCCTGCGTTCAAATGAGAAGTACCCTCTGGCACGGCAGGATACTGCAAGGGTGGACCCACATACGAAAACACGTGTGTTCAAAAGCTAGAACAAGACAACACACACGGGTACTGAGTGGTGGAGTTAAGTATGCTCTTGGCTGGTTTTACTTTTTAAACACAGACAGGCTTTCCCGATGCAACCCTCCAATACACCGGAAACCCAGTTCAGATTCTAAGAACGCGTAGATTGGCAAAAAGTGACTACTGTTATCCACAGCAGAATGAAAAGTTTAAAACGGTACTACTATTTAAATAATAACGTATTATTATTTGTGATAATCCCTGTAAGAGAAGAAATGGGACACTGGTACAGCCTTGAGAGCTGGGACCAATTAAATGGGTGCCCCTCCAGGTGACCAGGGTACGCTTCCCGGGTGTCTGTAGCTGCCACGTGGCATTCTCCTGGACCTCAGGGAATGCAAGGCACCCAAACCCCTTCACGAGCTGTCAAATATATAGGTTTCTTAGTCAGGGATTACACAATTAATCTGAAATGCAGTTTCCCGAGACGCCTTTACCGCATACATTTCCCCTAATGGGGAAGACAAGTACTGAGAAAAGATCAGCAGAGGGTGCGTGCATGAAACAGAGTGTCCCCGTGCGTTCTTTCGGCAAAGAAGTCGATGCTTTTTCAAGCTGCTCCCAGTTTGAACAACTTAATAAGGATTTCTATCAGAAAATGCTCTCTAGACCAGCATTCTTGTTTCCTTCTTTCCTTGAAGTGCCACCTGAATGGGATGTAGTGCTTTACATATATTTTTTTATTTTTTTATTGTAACCATGCCCTGCCATGGGTTTCCCCCCCAGGAGGAATCTCGGCCTTGGCAACAGGGAGGTAATCCCAAGGACGAGATACCTCGCCCTTGGTACTTAAGGGGTTAGCCCTAGTCATGAAGTCCTCTCTCACACAATGGGGACGTAGAGTGCCTACATTGAATGCAGGTTTGCTCTGCAGAGCATGATCCTATGCAAGTAATACAATTGGAGTTGAACATTATTTTGGATGTTTTAAATTTACAAGAAGCCTGGCTGTAGGATAAACCTCCGTTAGACAGGTATACGCTATTTCTTAACCCTGAAATAAGAACAGCGCTGGGGTGTCCCCCTGCGGGTCTGCTTGTAGGGGTGCATAATGGGATACGATTGAAGGCAGTCAAATGGTTTTTCCCCAATACTTTTATTCAAATAAGAGAATTAAGGTGAATTAAGGTGGGATAAAATCTCTTTTCTAAAATGAAGAGTACACCCTTCTGATACCTAGCAGGTATTACCCTGGATATGATATGGCATTCATTACGTGCCTATACACAGGTGTTTCAAAGAGCGACGAGCCGAGTGGGAACAGAGGGAAGACAGAGACAATGATCTTACTAGGCCAGGTGACAATGAGATCACGCAAATGCAGGGGAGAAGGGAAAGGGTAAGTGCAGGGAGTCAGAGAGGGCAATGCAATACATAGGATCAACAGTGAAAAATAAATAGAATAAATAAAAACAGTAGGTAAGAGCGGCCAGCTCGTGGCAAGTGCAGGGGTAAGTGCAGACATCAAGTGTCAAGAGCTGGTGGGGACTGTAGGGATACAGAAACGGCCCCAAGTGCAAGGGTTGCCGGCGAGGCAGTGCAGGTGTGCAGCTGGCGGGGGAGGTGACCTGGGCCCGAAATCAGAGGGTAGCTAGGTGACCAGTGCAGTTTCAGTCAGGAGTTCAGCAGGGGAGAGGAGGAGAGAAAGCAGAAGCAAAGAGGAAGGTCTTGAGGTGCT
Source organism: Ambystoma mexicanum (assembly GCF_040938575.1). NCBI lineage: Eukaryota > Metazoa > Chordata > Amphibia > Caudata > Ambystomatidae > Ambystoma > Ambystoma mexicanum. The sequence continues at coordinate 302,619,146 of NC_090927.1, read as the reverse complement.
TCCGGAACCAGAGATGGTTCTCCTCAAGTTTCAGGGAGTCTGTTTCAGAAGGAGGCCCCAGCCGAAGAAAGAGATCCACCACCAACTCGTTGCTTGGAGAAGCGACTGACCATGAGGGAGTTGGAGGCGAATAAGCAAAGAGCTCGAGAAGGAAGATATTTAGGAAGAGAGAGTTGGAGGTATTGAGGCCCCAGGACCCAGAAGGTTTTGTGGACAATGCAGAGGGTTTTGAACTTAATTGTTGCAACCACTGGGAGCCAGTGCAGAGATTTCAGTCCTGGCGAGATACGATCCCTGGGCTTGAGGCCAAGGACAATTCTTGCAGCCCTGTTCTGAATGAGTTGCAGAGGGCGGAGAGTAGAATCAGGCAGATTTAGAAAGAGGCTGTTGCAGTAGTCCAGCCTAGAGAGAACCAGAGCTCTGGAAACAGTGAGCTTCTGGGGGAAGGAGAGGAAAGGAAAAATACCTCTGAGGAGGGGCATCTCGTAGTGTGACTTCTTAGAGACGTCAGAGATGTGAGGAGAGAAGGAGAGAGTGGAGTCGAAGATGACCCCAAGGTTTTCAGCCTCACAGGTGGGAGAAGGACGAGGGCCAAGAGAGTGACCGTAAAGGAGGGAGTAGGTGTGCCGATGAGGATAATCTCCGTCTTACTAGCATTAAGGCAGAGATCATTGGCTGCAACATGTTAGATGCCACTGCAGATATATTAGATAAATGGCAGAGCTCAGGTAAATCAAATTCCATCATCATTTGCGGAGACCTTAATATAGTGTATGTGGACATCAGGAGTGGCCCTTCTCTTCCTACACAAGGCCATAAACCCTCTGCTCAGAGGGGAGTAGAAAGGACTGCTCTTATGGGGTCTCGATATATTGAATGATAATGTTGCCGGAGATACTCTGGCCAAATCAACTTGGAAACGCGGCTTCTCGAAATCCACGCTTTATTATATCTTTGTGACAAAAGATCTGCTGTATAATTGTGATTATCTGGACATTAGCAATTCTAATTGCAGTGATCATGCCACAATAACCTTGAGCTGGAGGGGGAAACGTTACTTTGTATGTGCTGCTTCTATAGCCCTTCGGTTCTGACTAATAATGGAGGTAATCGATTCATTAGGAACCATAAACCCACTACCAAATGTAATAACTGTTTAGAAGGCTTAGAAAGGAAATATGATTTGAATACTTTTTTTCTATGCGCAATTTGGTTGCTGATACGTACATATCTGATACATTAATTCTGAGTAAAAAGAGAGCATTGAGAGCACAGCTGCGAGTAATAAAGGTAAATCAATCCGCGTGGAGTTGTACAGTTCGTAGACAGTTGAAACAACAATATAGCCCTACTTCCTTTCAATGCAGTCTGGACTGGGTGGTGGTGGCTGCCAAGTAGCCGTTATTTGCTTTTGAGTCAATAGGACACAGCATTTGAAGAGTTGTGGGTCCAACCTTGTGAGAAAAGCAAAACTACAAGTCCCAGAATGCATGCTGACCGAAAAGCCAGTGCTCGATGACACTTACATGGGACGACTTAGCCATTCTAAAAGACTTGTTGGAATTTAGTCTCTTCTGTGTAGATCGTTAGACTGCCCCAAGTCAAGTTAGATACCCTGGCAGACCTGGCACCCACCCCCATATCACTCTGAAAATCTGCGCCTGTAGTCTTGGGATTAGAATGTGAAAGTTAAACTTTAGTATTGCATAAGAAAGCAAAATGACATGAGCCGCAACACCAAAACCAGCAAAACACCTGAGATCCTACATGGAGCAACACAGGAGCCCTGTTTCTGCACATCTTTGAGATATGGGTTTTAAGGAAGGCATTATGTTGGATGGCAAAAGTGAGCAGTTGCCAACATTATTAGCTTCACAGGTTGTTACAAATGTTCTTACCGAGTAGGTATTTGGCTAAGGAGGTGTATGTCTGCCCACGATGCTAGTTGGGAAATGTATTTGCACCCTTGGCTAACACATGCCACTGGTCGTCGCTCATCTCGCAGTAGACCAGACTCTGGGTATTCATTTTCCCACAGGCATGCGGGATTGGCTCTAGTAGATGGTAGTCTAGGGAAAGTGAGCCGTTTGCGGCCACACATTGCGCACATGTTGAGTACACCACTTATAACATGACCATGGTTTTACTCTCTGTATGTCATTAGTAGATGAGATTATTACTTAACATAATGGTAATGATTTAATTGATTTTGGACACGAAACACCATGTTGGCCATACCAAGATTCAAACTTGTGGCATAGAGATCAGAAAAATGTCTGCAGTGGGCGTTCGACCAACTAAGCTATGTTACCGTCATTGCCTGCATGTTAGCGTATACCCTTATATATGCATACATTTGAACACGCCAAACTAATCAAGGACAAAATTATATTTCAAAGTATGTTTTTTTCATCAACTTTGCCAACTCCAAAACAGTTACTTGTGCTAAGCTAGCAGAGCTCACTTGATCTTAGCATACACATACAGTTCTTTTCCTTGCTTGCATTTGAAATTACATTGTGGAGAATTACACTTTCACTTCTAAATCATATACATTTCTGGACTGCCTTGTAATTATTTTCCACACAGACGCACACACGCTCAGAGGAAGGATAGCTCAGGGGCAACGCGTTTGTCTTGGAAGCAAGACAACGCGGTGCAACAAAGGTTCGAATCCCGATCCCGCACTTACAAACCACTTGCTGGTATTAAGCTTGTTATAAATGAACAATAAAATAACTAAATGTGCCTAAAACGTTTCAATTACAAATGAGCATTATTGCTAGGTTGGTTTATCATGTGCTATAATGCTTTTTATGCCGTTTTAATGAACACAGGATTACTTTTTAACGAAACATATGCAGCATTTAATGTTGAACAACTAAAGATGGGATGGCATGTATGCTGATGCATAAATTGGCCAACATGGAATTAAGAAGGGTTTACATTCTGGTTTATTCACTTAACCACAGTATTTAATCCTGGACAAATCACTTTACATCGCTTGGTCTTATTTCCTTTACTTGCCTAAATGTGGGTCACCTGGAAGTGATTTTCTTAAGTTTACATTATAGAAAGACTTGCGAATACATAGTTTAATGGACTATAGTGTTGCTCCACATACAATATTGTGAACCATTTATATAGTGCAAAAAAGGTAGCAGGCGCTCCTCTCCAAAAAGAGCATGGCATGATCACCTGTTCTGAAAATGGCATGATCACCTGTTCTGAAAATGGCATGATCACCTGTTCTGAACATGGCATGATCACCTGTTCTGAACATGGCATGATCACCTGTTCTGAACATGGCATGATCACCTGTTGTGAGATGAGTGTTTGCAGCACACGCTTTTTGCTCACTATACCTTTCACAGAGGGGAAATATCCATTTGCATATCAGTCTTTGTCCCGCCCACATGGGCAGTCCAGCACCAAAATGCTATGGCAATTCCTCTCTGAACAAGAGTACCAACAGTAACCCCATGTTCTTTCGAGAGAGGGGCGCCTGCTAACTTTTTTGTATTTTTGGAAGGAATTTGGGGTTGGTCACCCTAAATTACCTGGGGGCAACCAGACGTGGACTCCCTGCTCACTGTGCTCAGAGAGGCACAGCTTCACCTCACTGATGAGGCCCAACAAGGCTGAAACACGTGTATGGTGTTGCAGTTGGTATTTGTTCTTTTGAGAGAGGGGCGCCTGCTACCTTTTTTCCATTTATATAGTGTATACAACAGGCTGAATTGTCTCTTACCTCACTCATGAAGCGTCACTAGCCAGGACTCTCTCTTCACATAGCTAAGTGAATTAAATGACACTGCAATGTTTGATGGGCGGGTGATGGGGGGGGCTGCTTCCTCCAAATTCTCTGTAGGACCATGAAAGGATGTGACTAGGACTATGGGTTTTAGAACTGTGCCATAAGTGACCTGTGAAAATTAACTGTTTATTGTTTATTCATAGCTCCCATTATCTGCTCCTTTGGCGTCTCACACCATTTCTATGCTGATGATACCCAGCTCATCCTTTCTTTCTCCTCCTTCTCTCCTGAAATCCACCTTAAGCTTACTTCTTGCCTCTCTGCTATTAAATCTGGTATGTCCTCTCACTTCCTTACTCTTAACACTGATAAAACCAAGCTCCTATTCTTTCCTGCTAACACTCTCCCTCCTCCCTTCCCTCCTCCTTTCATTCTCTTTCCCCCTCCCAACACCCCTTCTCTCCTCACGCCCGCAACCTTGGTCTCCACATTGACCGCCACCTCTCTCTATCTAACCACATCTCTCTCACTGCCAGATCTTGCCGCTTCCACCTCTACAACATCCGTCAAATTCGCCCTTTCCTAACCTTTCATGCCACTAAACTCCTAATCTCCACCCTCATCTTCCCCAGACTCTTCTACTGCTCCACTCTTTTCCTCGGACTCCCCTCCTCTCACCTCTCCCCCCTCAAATCCATCTACCACTCTGCCATCCGCTCCCTCTGCCTTCTCTCACCTCACAACTCCATCTCCTCTTCTCTTAACTTCTGAGGATGGCTCCCATTTCACTCCCAGCTCAAATTCAACTTCCTCTGCCTAGTTTTTAAAGCCCTCTATTGTCTTGCCCCTCCCCTACCTATAATAATAATAATAATAATATCCTCCCTTCTTAATTTCTATACTCCTTCCCGTTCTCTCCGCTTTGCAGATCACTTCCTTCTCTCTTCTCCTCCTTCACCCTGTGCATCTTCCCACTTCCGCTCCTTCCAACTTCTCGCTCCTTTCCATTGGATCCGCCTTCCTCTCCCCATCCGCTCTATTACCTCCTACCCTTCATTTCGCACTTCGCTAAAATCCTAACTCTTCCACTAACCCCATTAGCTTATTTTTTTTTCCTTTTCTCCATTGAAGCCACCTCAACCTTCACCTCCTACCCCCCCTTTCTCGCCCTGGTCCCTCTCCATTTGCAATTAACCTCATAAATAATGTAAAATGTTCCTTGTACTGTTTTCTGGTTTAGATTTAATGTCATGTATTGCTTGTTGTATTTTCTTGTTCCTCGTGTAAAGCGCCTTGGATTAAAGCGCTATAAAAATTAAAATAAATACAAATTCAAAATACCCCTTTAAAAATCCAGTATCGTACTATTTGTGTATCACTCGTTGAAGGGAAGACTGATCTCAACATTGTCTTCTAACCACAGGTCCCTTCTCCATCCTTACTTGTTTGCCCTAAAGGGCAGCATCAGTGCTGATTGCTGGTGGGAACTAGAACAATACTTCTTCTAGTGTCAGTGGGCACCCTCGCTTCACATTTATTTTTTGAGTCAGCACTACAAATTGTGAAAAAACGTTGCTATTTCTAGCATGAATGGGTGCTAGAAAAATGAAAGAAAATTCCATTAATATCGCCAGCAACCCCACATACTACAAATTCTAGCACAATGTGCTTTTAACGGGAAATAATGTATTATTTCTTGTCTTCTCTTAGATAATGGCATATATTTCCAAATATAAACCAGCTCCTGGTGTAATAACAATGTATCAACCAAGTGTGCCTTCAGACACTTGATTTATAGTCCATATGTGTATCCTTGCATCTGTTCCTTAAACTCAATTCCCATTAATAACAAGCTTTGGAAAAGCCCATCATTTTTCTTTTGTATAGACATTAGATAGGCAATTGCCAGGCACCATTTTACTATACTGAGGTGCTAACAGCATTTGCCAGCTGTTGCCATCTCATGACCAGTAAGTACCATTATGGCAGTGCCTGGAAAAGGCCTTTACCGTGCCCATATAAAAACCCTAACTGTTGGCTTTGCCGATGTTTGTTTACTTTTTCTATTAAGTATATTGTGAAAAGTTCATGTTGTTTCTTTTTGAACTTTAACAAAATTAAATAAAGTTACAAGCCACAAAACCGCATCTGTACTAGTCCCGTTTCTTCTCTGAAGAGCATGTTTAACCATCAGCTGGGCTGAGACAGCATGGCTGCTGTGGGCTGAAAGCAGCAATGCGGCTGCGTGGCCGAGGAATGACGTCGCGCAGTGGCTCGTGGCTAAATTATGTGTGACTTGTCCACGCGTTGCAGTGGCAGGCGTCAGCCGCATTCCTGCACCGTGTACTGCACGCGTCCCGTGCCTGCGTTCCAGCACGTCCACTCCCAGGAAGTGACATAACTATAATGTAACGACGTCCATGAATGCCGAGGCTTAATAGTCAGGGCGGCGACACGCTCGTGCTTTACGCTTCTAACTGCTGAGTGAGGCGACGTGCACCATCCAGCAACCGAGCACCTGCGCAGCCTTGGGTGGAAGTGCCTTTGGCAACGTGCAGTCCATGCACCTATCGGGCCACGTCAAGCGATGGCGGGATGGGATCTGCACGGTCGCAGTCTACGCTTGGCCAAGTAAGCCCAGCATTGGGGCAACCTTCACTTCAATAAGGGCTTTAGCAGTTAGTCCAAGGGAAAGTGCCGCTCTCCCGCCATTACTGAGCCAAAACCTCAAACCACAATGCGGCACGCTACGGGTATTCTGTAAACATCCGCTCGAAATATGCAATGTAAACATTTTAAGAGAATTGACTAACCAATGACGTCACACAAGCATATCAACACTCAAAGAAAAGGGAATGCCTATTGTTGATGATACGTTATAAATTAAGCTACTGGAACGTGTTCTTTTGACTAGATCACAGAGTAAGAAAATGCCCACGGCCCACAGTCCTAGTTTTCCCGTGTTCGTTTCCTGCCCCTTTACTTTAATTCTTTCTGTGTTTGTCATTGTTGATCCCTGCCTACGCCTTTTCATCCGCTTTTTACCATGATGAAGGTACATGTATTTCAAAGGCATACAATTTTAGAGACACTAGTATGGTGGTAAAGAGGGAGTGGTCCTCGCACGGCCCTTCCTTTTGCCCGGAGAACTGGAACAGACGTTGAAAACGGTCGGTAAACTACAGTCACAAAGATGTGTACATTCCCATGTTTCTATATGTCAACGGCCAAACACCGATGCAAGCTACTGGCTGCATAGTAGTTCCGTCAGCTGCCCTGAAACAACGAGCAGAAGCCCACAGCCTTCTTAAGAGACAGCGAATACTCCAAGAACCAAGCAGAGACTCCTGCCACCGCGAGCACGCCGACACGACCAGCTTGCGCCTCCATTAAAACAGATGCAGCTCGCGGTCTAATGGACCGTATGGTATGCATATGTATTGCAGGCATCCGCATGCGATAGTCACACTGCAATTCGACAGCTAAACTGCTATATCAACACCATGGACAATCTAAAGCCCTGTGGATCTAAATTCACAATGGAAAATCAAAAAGTGGAAAAGGACAAGTCCCTCACACAGTGGTAGCTGAGCTGGCTGACATCTAGAATGATGGCATGCTGTCCAAATGCAATGCCACCACAAAACATCTGCAGCATGCAGTCAACGTTTGTACCATTGCTGCTCATTTTGAGATACCCTCTGCATTGTCCACAGGCCTTCTGGGGCCTGGGTCCTCAATACCCCCAACTCTCTTTGTAAATACCTTCCTACTCGAGCTCTCTGCTCCTCCAACTCCCTCAGGGTCAGTCGCTTCTCCAAGCAAGGAGTTGGTGGTAGATTTCTTTCTTCGGCCAGGGCCTCCCTCTGGAACAGCCTCCCTGCATCTCGGGGTACCTTTGCTTCTGCCTTCTCTCTTCCTCTCCCCTGCTGATTTCCTGTCTGATACTGCACTGGTCACCTGGCTACCCTCTGAGATCGGGCCCAGGTCCCTGCCACCCTCCCAGATGCACACCAGCACTGCCTCCTGGCAACCCTGGCACTTGGGTCTGTATCTGTAACCAGGGGTGTTGCTAGGTCTGGAAAAGATCAGGGGCTAAGCTAATGTTGGGACTTGTGGGACTCAGGGCTAGCTACAATTTTGGTTGTAGCACCTGAGCTTCTATCTGGGGCTATAACTGTAATAATGTGACTTCAGGGGTCTTCTTGAGCTTCCTACATATACTTTATTACTTAGTCACATTAAACTACATATAAGGACAACCACTGGGTCCCATCACCCAGACTCAACTGACCCAGATTAGAACCCTTATCCAGCATTCATCACCAAACTTTCCACATGACATCACAGGTTCTGACATACAAAGACAAGCACTTAATAACATATCTCCTCCCTTTCCCAAAATGCACAAACAAGCACATCACAACACATCCCCCTCCCTTCCACACCCATCACTAGCACAGGGAACACAAACACGGGGCATTCACATGGGACATCCACACCATGCATCTTTTTATTGAGAGATGCAACGCAAAACAATATTTCTGAGACGCTATCCCAACACTTAACCTCATCTGGATGCTGTCCCTAGAGACACTATTCCTATCCACTTCCATTACAATGGGGCACCATCCCTACTCTAGGACCGGGTCCCTACACCAACTCCATGCTTGCTGCACTGGGATGCCATCCCTACACCGGGACGCTATCCCTGCTATGGGATGGAATCCCTGTACAAACTTCAAACTTCTTGCACTGGGATGCTATCACTACTCTTCAAATGGGACGCTATCCCTCTTCACGCTCGGGATGCTATCCCTAAACTTAAACGGGACGTTATCCCTACTCTTCTATGGGACACTATCCCTGTACTTCTATGGGACGCTATCCCTACACTTAAACTCGGGACGCTATCCCTAAACTTAAACAGGAGGCTATCCTTCCACACACATACTGACTAGGACGCTATCCATAAACATTAATGGGGCGCTATTCCACTCTTTACAACATTGGCAACACACACAACTCAAGAAAATAACATTTGCATTACAATACCCGTGTAACTATACTTAGTCAAAATATGCAGCCCTAAAAGTCTGTGCTGCTTTCACTGCAGCCTACCTTACTCTTTGCACAAGCCTTAGAGATGCCTAAAAGTCCTTGTTGCTCTGGGCAACGGAACCCTAGAAATCCTCAAGAAGTTACATCTAGCCCATTCATGCACTCATTCTTACTTCACCAGACATGCACCAAGCACTTCCTAATTTCTCACTTAAGGCACTAAAGAGAATTTCTTAAAGTCCATAAGAGTCCTTTATAGCTGTAAATCCTTAAAATGTTAGACTTAAACCCGTAACAGTTTACACTTCCATATCTGAAACACACACACGCACATGCATCCTCTTACCATCCCATATTCCGTTGCATTACAGCATCTGCATATTTCATATATTTAAATGATACAAGCATGTGATGGCGTTTATTCGTCATGCCCATCACTCCTTCTGCCTCACGTGGTTTCATTTCGCTTCACTTCGCTTTAAGGCACACCTTTGGTTCACTCGCAACAAAATACAAATGTAAAGTCGGACCTCCGCTCTGCTGACCTCCCATAACTTCTTATCAGGATTCTCCTCATCATGCCTGCTTCCTGTACGGCGGCACGCTTTTGCTTTTTAAACCGATACGATCTGTCCACATTGGCAAGGCTCCTCCCATTATACCGGAACATCATTAGAGTCCGACGCACTATCTAGCCCAGCCCGATGCACTACTTTGCTCCTTTCACTTCCTCATAAAGGACGTTGCACGACAATGAAGTGTTCTTTTACTTCTGCATAACGTCTCACGTTGCGTGACACCGAAAGGGGCCCTTTCCTCGGATCAGTGCAACGTATTGCTCTCTCGAGAGCACTCCACGTTCGTCCACTCTTTCATTAGGGCAACGGTCACAAGCACGCGTCTCACTATACGGCATTCCAACCAATCGCCAGTACCCCGCATCTCCCTGTGACGTCACCACTCTCCGACCTGGATCGGAAACCAGCTCTCCACTCCAACCGTCACATAGCCAATACTTTGCTTCCTTTTTCCTTGCAGGACACGATTACATCCTGATGAGCTGGTCAGTTGCTTTGCCTATAATGTTCTTTAACTGTAATGTGGCAAATCTCCTCACCATCCGTCAAGTGGGAAATGAACATACAGAATCTCCAGAAATGACCGAACTCCTTCACTCTTGCATATTGCCATTCCCCTCTCTGCCTATAGCGCCAGAGCACGCTGGGGCTTCCTTCACCTCAGCAATACCCCTTTTCACTGCAAGTCCTTCTCAATTCACAGAAAAGGGGACCTGCTTGCTGTTGGGGCTTAACTTCACCTTCTCCCTTCGCTGCTGCGCTGGGCGTCTTCATACTTTTATTTCCCCATTGACTGCTGTGCCTTTAATCCGTCTTTATAGCCCTTATCTCCGCACTGCTTACCCCTTTGTACACTTCTGCTTTATGAGGATTTCTTCACATTAAGGGCTTCTCCCAGCACCCTGCTCCTTTAATCTCAGTTGGGACTTTAATAACATGGGGCTTCTTCAATGACCAGGGGTGTCACTTATGCTCATCAACCCCTCTGCTATTGCGCTGGGCTGCCACTCCTCCTTTGCTAGCGCCTTGGGCCTGCGATGGGATTTTCTCTGCTTTCAATCCCCTGCCCAGCGCTGTACACCCCTGGGTGATGGGACTTACTTTTAGTCTTTGGGGGGCAGTGGATCCTTTTCTTCATCTGCTGCTCCCCCTCAGCAGTCTCTTCTTCTCCTTGTTTGAGCAGGTTCTAGGTTTCTGAAATCCTCGTCGCCAGTGTAATAATGTGACTTCAGGGGTCTTCTTGAGCTTCTTACATATACTTTATTACTTAGTCACATTAAGCTACATATAAGGACAACCACTGGGTCCCATCACCCAGACTCAACTGACCCAGATTAGAACCCTTATCCAGCATTCATCACCAAACTTTCCACATGAAATCACAGGCTCTGACATACACAGACGAGCACTTCATAACACATGGGGCTACAACCAAAAGACCCGGGCCTATAGCTCCCTCAGCATCCCCTCCCCCCTAGCAATGCCTCTGTCTGGAACCCTACAGACCCCCTACCTGCACTTTTGGACACCTGCTGTCTGCACTTACCCTTGCACCTGCCACCTGCTGGCCGCACTTCTTTTTATTGTTTTGATCCCATGTACGGCACTACCCCCTCCCCTTTCCCCTGGCACTTTTCCCCTCTGCCTCCCCTGCCCTTGTGCGATCTCGATCTCAATGTCACTTGGCCTAGTAAAATCGTTGTCTCTGCCTTTCCTTTGTTGCCCCTCCCTTGCCACGTCGCGCCTTGAAACACTTGTGTATAGGCGCGTTACAAATGCCATATCATATCATGCAAGTAGGGGAGATCTCAACAAAAAATCCTGAGGTCCAGGGATATTTTGTTCACACCAGTTGATGAAGTCACATCTCTCTGATGAAATACCAAACTGATTTTACCAACCAAAAGGTTATTTGAAACTAAGTCCCTCAGGTGTTTCCCTGCAGGAAAAGCACTCCTCAATACCCAGAAAAATGTGTTTCGAAGTATTTGCTGTTCCATCTATTAACCATTAGCAGGATGCCAGCCCAAACCACAGGTAACTTTCAAGTACTTGCTGAAGCATGTTTGGGGTAATGGCGAGTGGCCCTTTTGCAGTAAAGATTCAAGGAACCAAAGTGTCAGGGAAAGCACAGCAAGTAGCATAGGTAGCAAATACACACAGAAAAGCAAGCATGGCACAGCAGTATTCTCTTCTCATAGAAGGCCAACTACCGCCACCCGTCTGTCTGTTGTTAAAACCACCAACCATACACTTGATACACAAAGAAAACGCTGCACTGCAACGCAAAAGCAACAGCAGTCAGTCACTAATGGCAAGTTCGCCAATAGTGTGTGACAAATACTGAACAGCTTATTAAACCTTAAAAACTCTTCCCTAAAATGCCAGAAATCAAAGCGCGCTAACAAAACCAACATGCGGTTTTGATATGACCTTTGCCGCCCTGAATGCGTTGACCAACCTTTTGTGCCCAATGCCCATCAAACTCCCTAAATAAAAAGACGATCCAAAACAGTCAAGTTGCTTTAGAAACGACCCTTGCTTACATCCACTTAAACTGAAACGAGGCCTTCGAAGATCTTCAAGCTGGGCCTTCAGTGCTGCCAATTCAGTTAATTGTCGAAGGGCCCTTTTCTCGCGGAGGATCAAAGGGTTAACCGCCTGCCCGGGTTCCCTGAGAAACATCTCGTCACTCTCCTCTTCAACGACGATGCAGAAGACGTGCATCATCTTAGTAAACAACCCCGGAGTGGCTCCCTGCTGACAATCCCGCTCCTTCATAGCAGCATTGCCAGGTGCACGGGTGCTGGGATGACTGGCACTGGCACGCGGGCGGGCGGGCGGCCAATCGCCACGCAGCATGGAGGCAGCTTCCTTCATCAGGCATGACGGCGCAAGCGGACGCATGGCCTACAGCCAAGAAAGGTGTCTGGCAGAAGCCATTGCTCAAAGGATACATGAAGCTCACTGCCACGTGCGCGCGCGCAATCATGCGCTGCTTCCCACACTCCGTTCCAGTGACGCTTCCTGGTCATCAGAGCACAGGTGTCCAGGCCCAGCTTACGACAGGCGGATTCCTCCAAAGAATGGGCAGACGCCGAAAATCTTCAGGAAACTACATAAACACCACCGAGCTTTACATCCATCTCGCTGCCCGAGGTAATGACATCACCCACAACTGCGCAGGTACGTTTGCCTCCGCCGCCGCCACCCACATGCAGGGGCTTCTTCTTGCAGCCCAGGTGGCTCTCAAAGCTTACGGGATTCCTTTTAAAATGACTCTTTACTGCTTTCCAACTAAGTAAAGTAAAAGGGAATTGCTGCGATTAAATAAAATGCTGGCTGCAGTTATCACTCAATTCAAGTTAGATTTTTTATCGGCTATAATACGCAGCCACAAAACTGTTACAACAAATGCAAACAACACTTCAAGTACATTCTTGTATTCCTAAAATATCTACAATGTATGGAAATGTTAAAGAAATTCATATATACAATATAAATTAAAACTTAAAATGCATTCCATGAAATTAAATCAATTATTTCTATTTCTTGTACAAGGGACCGTAAAGAGGAATTGACTTAAAGCACAAGTAGTGAGCACATCTCCAACTAATACGAAGAATAAAACAAATGGCTTTGCATGTTCAAAATGTCTACTTTTTAAAGGGGGAGTTGGCGTTTTTCTTCCCTTCTTCTTTTGAACATTGGCCAAAATTAAATATAATGGATTAAAGAATCAATTTTGGGCAAAAGGGCTAACAGAAATTTTGCATAATTACACCCCTGCTATTTTCCCACTTGTGTGGTAATATGTTAAAGATTAAACCGGAAAACCGGCACCACCCCTGCATCCCCTTTCACATCTTGCCTGCTCACACTGGCCTAGTCCCGCATATGCTCCTCCCGCTGGACGACATGAATATAGAAAAGGAACTCAACCCTTTTACTATATTCCATGGCGCAGTCTTTTTTGGTATTTTTTTTTACAGGGACATTGGGCTTGCCCAATACACGCAGAGCTCTTTCTCTTTTATAACCCCCCCCCCGCTGTCCCCCCCAGACCCCATAATAAAGCTGCAATTAACACTCCAGAAGTAGCCCTGGGAAGCATGGCCATGTAAATAACAAAGCAGATCATCAACTTTTTGGGATAACTCCAGAGGGGTGCCTAAGAATAGAAAACGTCAGTTTACAGCTGCGTCTGGCAACTTTACTCCTGGAAGTAAGTAGTTCTTGCTACTATTACACGAATTGTGACTGACACACATGGGCCATCGCTATTTGCTAATAGAGAACATCTCTGTAGCACAGGCCCTGTCCCCATAGGTCTACCATCGCAGTCAGCCGCTTCCAAACAGGCCAGCAGTGATTGACATGCTGCCTCTTTGCTGGCAGCAATCAATTGCATGTAGCCAATCCCAATTTCCCCCTTGGGCAAATGTGACGAGGCCTCCAAAATAATGGACCACAAGATGTTCAAATACTTTGCTAACGCACAGGAGGCACTGGTGGATAGATGAAACGGATTTGAGGTTAGCTGTAGCCACTTGTACCAAGAGACTGTCAGGTAAGGGATGTCTGAAGAGAAGCTCTTGGTCCCTAGTGCCAGTTTATACTTGTTTGTTCACTGCAGGAGCGGAAAAAGGGTCTGCCACAAGGACAGAATGGGATCAGCAATAGCCACATTAAGTGGCAAAACACTCTCCTTTTGTTTTATACTTTTTTTTAAATTGAGCTTGCACTCAAACTTAATTACATTTAACTACACGTCTCAGAATGTATCAGCATCCGCAAAGTAGTTCCCAAATATTGCATTATGCCATGTGGATTGGATTGACAGGGATGGAAAATTAAAAACTGCGGTCACTTTAGTGTTCTCTCAATGTTGTTTTGGGTCATTGACCCACTAGCCAATGCCTCAAATACCTCCTTCCCGGAAACCCATCTTCAGAGTCGTATAATGCATGTAATGGAGGTAACTTGAGCCACGTGAGCGGTTGGCGGGAGGGTCGCATGTGAATCTATGAAAGATACCAGTGCTGAAGAATAGGAGCTACAGGTAAGTAATTATTCCTTCTCCAGCTTTAGATCTTTTATATATCCACATATACCTGGATATCTGGCGAGTCCCTGTTGATGCAGCAAATTAAGGTATGAAAGCACTTGTAGCCAACTTGCAAATGTCTGCCAGAGGAACAATGAAGAGGAAGGTAGCAGTAGACAAGACAGTTCTTGTGCGTGCGCCTTAGATTGCTCTGGAATCGGCCTGTTAGCAAGGCAGTGACAAAAGAAACTGCAAGCACAAAGTTGATCCCCAGAGTATTGGCCAAACTGAAAGAAGCACCATCATATTATTAGTGCTGCAGTGGCCAGCCCACTTTTGGTATTCAGAACTAGTGGGACTGAATGGACTCGGCACTATTCCTCTTCTACAGTGGCATCACAAACTGATCCAACAACAGAGCCCTTGATTGCTTAGCAGTCTGGTTCCTTAGGACTTGACTCTAGGTCATTTAAGGCTGTCTGCAGAGAACATGAAGATCATTCAGGCGAGCAGGAAGCAATCAACTTGGCCTCAATAACAAAGTAAATGGACCAAGTTCTGTCATTGGACTAAGAAAAACAGGCCAGCCTTTTTTGGCGGTATGTTCTTCTCAGCTTATGCATCAGTGTTTGGTGTTTCATGGTGCTACGGTAAACTGAAAGACTGCATCTTTGCCCCCTGACAGGTAGACCAAGAGATTAGATGCATGGGGAAGGAAGATTTTCACCTATTCAAGCCTGTGCCTCAATTGTGTGAATGCCTCCTGTGCCCTGGCCAAGTTCTCTTTCAGGCTCAGGCCCATCATGTCTTAAGCAGCTGAACACATCTCTGCAATATGTAGCATAGCTTTGAGCTCTCGTTAGAGACAGCAAGGAAGCCTCCTGCCAGATCTTTCATTCAGGTCTGGATACGGCAGACTGCGTGGCAAGGACCATGGCCACCGGCACAGTCTTGTGGCGATTTGCTTGGCGCAGGACATCAGGGTTTAGATCAGATGTTAATGTTAAAGGATATTTATACCGTGCACTATAACCACCGGAGTAGGTCCTCTGGTGGCTCTGAAAGGCAAGAGGGTAGGGGAAGTTAGTAGGACAGAGTGGGCGAAAGAGCAAGAGAGCTGTGATGTGCTGTTGGCAGCTTCAGTTGGGGTATCACTGTTCGCTGAGCTTGGATGTATTTTTCGGTTGGTTGCCTTTGTGTGCCGTTGTGGGTGGCTGTTATGGAGAATTCTCTGTTTAGGCTGAATTTCCTAACCTAGTGAGTCCCCCAGCAGCTTTGCTGGATTTTTGGGGTTTATTTTTTTCTCCTGCCAAGTGTGAGACTCTTTTACCCTCACTTCTGGACATGATTTGAGTGTGTTTCTTTGAATCTAGATGTGTTTAATGGGCTATGGGGTCTTTTACTCCATAGGGTTTCATGTGTTTTTGTGATGTGTGTTACACAGCACCCTCCGTGCAGTAACACAGGGGTGTCATAGTGACCCCCCAGTATAGACTCCATACCCTGGGACTGACTACTGTCTTCCAGGGCATGTAAAGTCACCATTGACTTTACTAGTCTTAAATTCTGAACAGAACCAGTACAAACCATCATATTGTGGACGTACTGGCTGGGGCAATTCGATTGCCCCAGGGTCTGTTAGTCGAGGGGGCACGTCTCCGTCCCCCCTGATCGAGTTTTGGCTGGTGGCAGTGGATACTACTTTTTATATTCAACCGCGAATATTTTCCTATGGATTTCCCATTGTTTTAGGCTACTATCTTGATTTAATTATTTAAGGTAGCCTCGAACATACCGTCGGTTTATTTAATTAATATCAATTCTCCGGTTGGTATTTTTTGCCAAAACTTGATTCTAAAATGGCGTTTGTGTTCTCTTCTGTGACTCCAACCCAAGTCGAGCCCTTTGTTCCACTTTTTGGCGGGCTTCTCCACAGAAGCCCTCCAAAGTGGTGCCACTCTGTCTGGGGTACTTAGGAGGGGTGGAGGGGAATTTAGGCACCCTGGACTGAGTTGCCTAGGCAACTGAAGTCGCACTCCATCCTGATTGGCCCAAGTGGTGAGCCGGCCGGCTCACCACTTAACATGTTTGAGTGACAGCTAGGCTGAGTGAATGGGGGTTTGCTGCATAAAAGTAGGGCTTTGTGGACTGGAACTTCAGAAGTCGCCACAGGACCTAAGAATCCGACGAGGGAGAAGCTGAGCCGACCTGCCACGACACCACGACCGGTGGAGCCCTGCTGGACCGTCTCACCACTTTTCCCAACGACAGAGGAGATCTCCCGCCGGAGAGTCTTCTTCCTTTGACTGGTGGGGATAACCAGTTTCACCGTCTTTTCGCTTTACCGACGTATCTCGTGGCCGCCTTGCCCGTGCTAAGCACCCCAGCAACCGGGATACCACGTTTTACCATGACCGCGAGATAAAGGTACCACCTTTTACCGGAAAACTCTGCGGCTGGTTTCTGCCCTGGTAGTGCAACGACCTGCATCTTTCCTCCACGTCGAGATCTTCTCTTCCCCTGGACGACGCCGCAACTTGCAACCACTACCAGGAACAACTGCCACCGTTGGAAGATCCTTCCCACTTAAGGTACCGTGTCCCGCCTGGCTTCCCTTGCTACCGACTGTACGGGGTAGATTTAGCCCCCGGCTTTCGAACCTGGGTTAGCCTGGGACACCCTAGCTAAACTTTTCTAAGCCTCTCTAAACTCTTCTCTGAACCCTCTGCAAGACTTTCTAAGCCTAGTGTAACTGTGTGATCTTGGGCGTATTTGTGCTCTGCTCTCTCTAAGAGTGGGCCCAGCCTTTGGACTTTGGCTCACCAGTGACTTTTTTTGCTCTCTGCCTTGCTAATAGTGTTCCTGAATCATAGAGTGGTGTAATCCTGCATATTCTATCTTTTTCCCTCCCTTTTTCACAACCTTAGTATAGTGCAATCTAGTTAAGCGCTCACCTCTGTATGAAAATAAGTGGTGTCTTACTGTGATTTTCTAATAAGGGAAAAAGGGGTGTATATATCATTATAGTAACTGTGTTTAGAATATTTTACAATAAGAGTGCTGGAGTGTTTCAACTGTGTGTTTATAAATAAATAATTATATACTTTGATACCAAAGCTCTGGTCAGTGTTTGCTTGTATTATTGTATCTGAGTGCCTATTGAGTATACTTTGCATACTGCCTAACTCTTCTTGAGGGAAGTCTGACTGCTCAGCCACAGCTACCAGGTAAATCTGGGTGGTACAGACTGCTACCAAGTGTGTTTACTGCTAACACCTGTAGTCTTAAATCTTTTGCAGTGGTCCCTAAGGGAACTGCACAGGTTTCTGCCTAACAGTGGCTATATGTGGTTTGTTTCGTCGTTGCAGTGTAGTGTATTGTGTGCTGTTTGTTGTGCTTTCTGTCTAGATTTGACACATGCCACTAACCTCAATTATGTCTAGGTGTGACATATGCAAAAATTCACAATTCTGTCTGGACTAGCTCGCTTAGTGGAGTGCAGTCCACCTAGATGTGAGATATTGCTAACTAACAGTACTCCTGGATGTGATTCATGGCTAGGCAATACAGTTCACAACTCACTGAGTCTATATGGGGAACAATCAGTAAATCGAAAATGGGTACATGCAGGCTACTAGCTATTGGTTGGGGGGGAGATAAGATATGAGAGAGGTGGGCCAGTTTGGTGAACTCTGGTTGACAGCTGCCTGCTTCTCAGACAGACACCATCTGGATCTGCTTCTGTGAGAGCTGCCCTTTGCCTTGGGGCCCCTAGTTGCAGGGGTTGCAACGGGCAGAGGGATGCCCTTGTCGTTGGGACTAAGTAGGGCTGAAGGCCCAATCACGGCACTCAGGGGGCGGGAATGGAGGCGGTAAAACTGATGGGGGAGTGGAAAGGGAGTCGGAGTGAGCACAGTAGTGCGGGCGAAGGAGGCAAAGGAAATGCATTTTAAAACATAAATCAGACACTGGGTAGCCTCCAACTTACCTCTGCCTCGAGCTGAAAGCTAAAGGCGGCTCAAATCAGGCAGGAGAAGGTTGACTATCTCCCAAAAACAACACTGGCTGAAGGCACAATCACAGCGCTCAGGGGGCAGGAATGGAGACAGCAACATGGATGATGGAATGGGAAGGGGTTCGAGGTAATGCATTTTAAAACATAAAAGACACACTGGGTAGCCCCCAACTTACCTCTGCCTTGAGCCGGAAGCTAAAGAAGGCTCGAGGCAGGCAGGGGAAGGTCAACTATCTCCCAAAAACACCACGGACTGAAGGCCCAATCATGGCGCTCCTGGGCGGGAAACGGAGGCAGCAACATGGATGGGGAGTGGGAAGGGGGTTGGAGTGAGCGCATTAGCGTGGGCAACGGAGGCAAAGGGAATACATTTTAAAACATAAAGGGCACACAGATGTTCAAGAGAAACGTCTGGACATGCCTTTTGATGGCATTAACCTGTTTGGCACGAAGGCCGATGATCCCGTGCAGAAATGTCAAGCCTCAAAGGGATCTGTGTGATCACTGCACACCTGAAAATAGTGCAAATGGAAATTTTGAATGCAAAAATGCAGGCGCGCAGTTATCACATAGATCTGACATCTGTGCTTCAATGGCCTAATTCTGACCTTGCAACTGAGGAGAGACCCCTGCATCCCCTGAACGTGGTGTAAGCAGTTTGGGGGACACCCCTGCAACTCCTGATCCCGCTGTGCGGCGTAACAGTGTTTTGATTTTTTTTGTTACTGCCTAATGCGTAGTAAATGTACATTCCAGGATTTTATCCTGTTATTTTGGAGTGATACCCCTCAGAAGGGACCTCAAAGTCGCTGGATCTAATCATCCAGCAGCAACAGCCTGCAAGCAATGCTAGGAGAGAGAAAGCCTTGTCCCCCTCGGGCAGACAAGGGCAGCACCGCCCTGACAGAGGTAGGTGCAGAGGTGCATCCAGAGGAAGTGCCTCCACCTCCACCGATAAAAAACCTCTGTGAAGAGGACTTCCACCACCGTACCCATGTGGGAGGCAAGATATCTTATTTCGGCAAGGAATGGATGCTTTCCACTTCCTATGCCTGGGCCTTCCAGGTCATTCACCAGGGATACTTCCTCCTTTTTGTTCTTTGCCTTCCGGACCATCCTCTGGGCAATCAGCCCTTGCCTCTAGAACCCCTTCTGCTGTAGGACATTCATCAGCTTCTGGAAAAAGGCCATAGAATGTGTACCCTGCTTGGAACGAGGCAGGGGTTGGTATTCAACCTATTTTCTGTTGACAAAGGAGGACAGGGTCTGGGACCCATCCTGGATCTGAGACTTCTGTGTTTTTACCTGCACAAGGACACGTTCAAAATGTTCACTCTGGCTCTGATTCTTTAGGACCTGACCCTGACCCTGGACCTGGATGATTGGCTGGTTTCCCTGGATCTCCAGGATGCTTACTTCCATGTGGTCACCCACAGGAAACACAGGAAGTACTTGATATTCAAATTGGGGAGCAGTCACTAACAGTTCAAGGACCTGCTGTTTGGCCTTTCTCCGGAACCCCAGGTTTTTACCAATCTGCTGGCAGTGGTGCCGGCTCGCCTCAGAAGTGAAGGCATTCAAGTTTTTCCCCTATCTGGACAATCCCACCCCCTAGACCTGGCATCTGCACACCTGTACCAAACGAGCAGCCTATTGCACAGTTTTGCCATCCCAAACCTCTGATTCATCTGAGAGGTCTTGGACACTTTCCTGGGTGGGGCCTTCCCGCCCGATGACAGTGGCGAACATCTCCAAGATGTTGCATCCACAGGAAAAGGTCCCACCCTCAGCTTTTCTGCACTTGCTGGGTCTTATGGTCTCATGCATCCTTGTAGGGCCAGAAGCCCAGCTATGCATGAGGTCGCTGCAGGGGATTCAGAGTTCAATGGTTCTCAGTTTCAGGGACAGATGGCAGATCTTCTTCAGGTCTTGGCGAGAGTGTACAGGGAACTGCAATGGTGGTCCCTGAAACACAACCTTCTAAGAGGGGTGTTATTTGGGCAACTTTAGTCCCAAGTGACTCTGGTCTTGGACTTCCCACAGGTGGGAGCTCTGCCAGACAGTTCTGGAGGAAATGTTTTTTTCCGCTGTGGTACTGCTCCAGTGAATCTCTTCACTTCCACTGCGAAATGTAAGTGCCAGTGGTTCGGCTCCAGGGAATTCCCTCGTCAGGGTGCTCTGGGGGGGTGCCTTCATATTTGAGTGGGACTTCAACCTGCTCTATGCGTTCCCAGTCATACAGCTGGTTTTCAGGAGGCTACAGCTGTTTGTGGACACATTGACCAGACTGTGCCAGGAGAACGTTGTACCTGGAGTTGCTGAACATGGCCATCTGCGCTTCCTGGCGCCTTCCGCAGGGGACTGAGCTCCTCTCCGACTCAGAGGGCTGGGTCCTGCACCCAAACCTCTGCCGCCTGAACCTTCATGCCAGGCTGCTGAAAGGTCAAGGTATAAGAGTGGGATTTGTCAGAGGACGTTCTGGACGTGCTTCTCTATGCACAAAGGCCTACCCAATCATTCTATGCCTGCAGGTGGCGTATGTTTTCAACTCAGTGCCAGAAGATGGATCTGGACCCTATTACCTCTGTTTCTAATCCTCGGTTTGGGATTTTCAGTTGTCTTTGACCGGGCCTGCAGATTGGCACTGTGAAGGGGCATCTTGCAGCGATTTCAATCATCAAAAGGAGCTGCTATAGATTTGCAGTGGCACGTGGGCTTGCACCCTTCGTAGGGTCAGCAGGAGGATCCTACTCCTTTCTTTCTCCAGAGACTTATGGAGTGGAGTGGAAAGGGGAGTTTTTGGTGCCAGTTGCCTTAGTCGGCTTCACGCTGTGGCAGTAGGGACACTCGAGGAGTGGCCACCGCCATGACCGTGGACACCACCCTCGTGGCTAGGCCCTCCTTCGACGAAGATGCGATGATCGTCGATGGAGTCTTAGGAGCTTTCATCGACGGTGTCGTGCTCGCTGACGAAGTTGCTTTGGGAGGCTGGGCAGCCGATCACCTTGGACGATGCCATTGCCAAGGGTGGCAGCGAAGGTCCACCTCTAGATTTCTCCTTCGTCAGCCTGTCTGCCAATGGTAAGCAGAGCTTTGAAGGAGTCAGGGACTTTCTCTTAGCGGCAGCACCCCTAACAGGTAGGCTTGCCGTCGAAGTAGTTGGTGGCGCGGCCCGCATCTTCCCTGAGTTGGGACCCATATCCGCGGCGAGCCCAGTGGGACTAGCATCATGGAGCTTGGTCTTCTTTTGGACCCCTGTGGACGGGGCGTCCTCAAAGGATCTCAACCTCTTTTCCGAGGGATTTTGCATGTGGGACCGGCCAGCCCTGGATGAGGCATGCCCCTGCCCAGAAGCAGAGTCCAAGGCCTTGCCTGACTTGAGCCAACTGACAGCCTGCTGTAGCAATCCTTTTGGTTTTCTTTGAAAACCCACGGCAGACCTCGCATCCCCCCTCATCATGGTCTGGATGAAGGCAATGCAGACATTTATGATGTCGATCCTCGAACACATTTCCTAATCCACACTTTGCGCAGAGTTTGAAGAGGCACCTCTTCTCCTCAGATATGGTAGAAAGGCACGAAGTAGACCCAGGCCCGGGCCCTCTTGAAACTTCAGTGGAAGATCCACGATGTAGGATGATCTTCGCAGACAGTGGGTCCCCGCTGCCGGTAATCAACCTTCGGTCGAACAATGAAGCAGAAATCAAAGATTGTCCAAATTTGCCAAAAAAACTCGAAAGATGAAAAAATAGCTTGAAAAGCACTCCAACACTGAAGCGTGCAGTACACATCTGAAAATGGGGTGGATCTTAAGGAGATGACTGTCATTGGAGGGGGGCAATGTGACCCAGTGACCAGTGATTTGTTTAAAGGAGAAATGATTTGAAAGGTCTCTTCCTGATGGGTTGTATCTAGGAGGAACTGGATTGGTTGGAGGCTGACGTGCCTCCTGATTCAATGGTGAATCTGTTGGTAATCTTCATGACCATCAATCCGGCTTCAGAGCGGCCAGAAGCACGGAAACTGCTCTCCTGAACATCCGTGAGGACCTGCTCCTGAACCTCGACTCAAACACTCCCTGTGTTCTCATTTTGCTCGATCTCTCCTCTGCCTTTGACACTGTCAACCATGCCATCCTGCTCAACCGTCTCCGTGATAACCTGGGTATCACTGGTCAGGCTCTGGCATGGCTGACCTCTTTCCTTTCCGGTCAACCCTCCCAGGTGCAAATGGGCTCCTTCCTCTCTGATATCTTTTTCTCCACCTGTGGTGTCCCCCAGGGATCCAACCTCTCTCCCTGGCTTTTCAACCAGTATCTGGCACTCCTTGCCCACCGCATCGCCGCTCTCTGCCCCCACTTCCAGTGCTATGCGGACGATACCCAGCTCATTTTCAGGCTACCCTCGGCCTCCTCCTCTCCTTCCCTCATCTCCGACTGTCTGTCTGCTATCCAGGAATGGTGTGCCGCCAATGACCTCTGCCTTAACGCCAGTAAGACTGAGATTCTACTCATCGGCACACCCACTCCCTCCTTCCCTGTAGCTCTCTGGCCAGCCTCCCTTGGCCCCCTTCCTGCCCCTACCTGCAAGGCTAAAAACCTCGGGGTCATCTTCGACTCCACACTCTCCTTCTCTCCTCATATATCTGACGTCTCTAAGAAGTCACACTACCAGCTGCACCTCCTCAGAGGTATTCTTCCCTTCCTCTCCTTCCCCCAGAAGCTCACTGTCTCCCGAGCCCTGGTTCTCTCAAGGCTGGACTACTGCAACAGCCTCTATCTTAATCTGCCTGCCTCCACTCTCCGCCCTCTGCAACTTATCCAGAACAGAACTGCGAGACTTGTCCTTGGCCTCAAGCCCAGGGACCGTATCTCTCCAGGACTGAAATCTCTTCACTGGCTCCCAGTGGCTGCGAGGATTAAGTTCAAAACCCTCTGCATTGTCCACAAGGCCTTCTGGGGCCTGGGGCCTAAATACCTTCAACTCTCTCTTCCTAAATATCTTCCTTCACGAGCCCTTCGCTCATCCGTCTCCAACTCCCTCATGGTCAGCCGCTTCTCTAAGCAACGAGCTGGGGGTAGATCTCTCTCCGCAGCAGGGGCCTCCCTCTGGAACAGCCTTCCTGCCTCCCTGAAACTTGAGGAGAACCATCTCCGGTTCCGGAAGCACCTCAAAACCTTCCTCTTCGCTTCTGCCTTCTCTCTCCCTCTCCCCTGCTAAACCTGCTTAACTCCCCACTGAATTCTGCACTAAACTTGCATCTCGGCCACTCTCAGCGACCTCGGTCCAGGACCCAGCCACTCTCCACTTGCACTGCCTCCCTGGCTCCCCCTGCACTGTGGGACTGTCACTGTATCCCTACAGCCCCCTTCCCTGCACTTCCCAGCACTTGTACTGCACTTACCTCGCACTTGCCACCAGCTGGCCCTTTTTATATATTATTTATTATTTATTACACTACTTACCTTGTACTGCACTTTCCCCCCCACCTCCTCCCCCTGCACTTTCTCCTTTCCCCCTACCTCTGCACTTGCGCGATCTGAATGACACTTGGCCTAGTAGGATCGTTTGTCTGTCTTCCCCTTGTTTTCCCTCCCTCCCTGCCTCGTCGCGCCTTGAAACACCTGTGTATAGGCGCGTTACAAATACCATATCATATCATATCATATCATAATGGATCTCTAGTTCAGTTTCAAACCAATCTGTTGTTTGCGAGGGTACAAATGAAAGCCCTTTTGAAAGAACTTTAATCTGAGGAGACAATAATTCGATTTTGGCTAGATTGAAAATCAGCATATCTTTCTGATGGTCAATTATTTGTACCGATGCAACCCAACAGGAAGAGACCTTTCAAATCAACGCCCCTTCCTTAGTTTCGCTCGCTCGTTCGCTCTCTCCGCCACTTGCAAGCAGACGCTTTCTGTGCATCTTGCATTGTTGGACGAAGTAAAGTCACCAGCTAGCCGGCAGCCCGAAGCAAACTCAAGGTAAGGAGTACCTGTCTCTGCGTAACTGCGACTAGTTCCGCACGTAATTCTGTTTATCTCCGCATCTATTTGTTTCGATACGGTCCCAGGAAGTACTATTTATGCCTCCATTTGCCTTCTTTTCTCCCTCTCTGTTCAGAGGCAGCACATTTCGCTTTCCCCTCTGCAGGCAAGAGGCTATCTGCCCTCCGCAGGAAGCAACACAGCTAACCGCTAGCTGGATGCATCCCATTTCCCTTTAAGGTAGGCATATGCCATTTTTTCACTGAGACACGTAGCACTTAAAAGGGGTTCTCTAAAACCATGCATATTCACATGCACTTTTAATTTTTAGGTCAATTAATTTGATGTCAACTGACGGACCTTAGGAGTCATCCCAGGCACTCCGCGTAACGCAACATTAGGAATTCATTTACTCCAGAGTTCCCTATTAAGCACTTTTGTGAAAGGTAGTCACCCATTTTTCAACAATATATTACCTGTGTAGCATTATTTATGCACCCTTGTTTCTGAAACTTCTTTTATTTAATTGCCAGAGAGCGTGTTTTCTCCGATGTGGCCCCTTGTCTGTTGATGCAGCCCTGCCGTGTGTCACCCCGCTTCCATCCATCCAGACGCTCTGCGCTGGGATTCCTGGCTCACTTCGCGCCTGGCTATCTCCACTCAACCACAAGCAAATTGACTTGGTAATTTTTATGCCTTTGGGCGGTTTACTTTCTCTTTAAGCAATATGGGTAGTTGAATAGAAAAGGTTAATCTCTTTCATATTATTTACTTTGTTTATGTCTGCTTCCCCACAGAGTCCAGTTGTTGTATGGTATTTCACCCTGAGGAAGGCAACTTTAACTATGTCATGGAACTATTGGCCAGACAGTTGGCACTTTTGCCGAAACGTGGTCTAATGATGTCAATTTAAATTTACTGTTTATGTCACTAACTTTTGACACGCACACGTAGGCAGACCTGTCAGCAAACCGTAGGACACAGAACACATTTTACTCCTGCCAACTCTTTTGAGAACAACTTGTGCAGTGGCCCAATACAAGCCATAAATAAGAATATTGGCTGGGATCTAGGCCACCATACAGTTGGCAGTTTGTTGTCCAGTTTCTTTTAGAATTCTCTTTTGTCTACTTTGTTCAAAAGTTTGAAGAAAAACCCTCATTTAAGTTTTTGTGTTTGGTGTCTCTTGACTATTAACCTTCTAACCATCGAACAAATGCATTTATATGTTTGTTATATTTCTTTATGTTTAGTTGTTTATGTATTATTTACACAACTATTTCTTTGTTAAATAAACATTTTTTATGGTTTTTCAATCATCAGACTACCCTGCTTGCTTTCAGAGTCTGTTACAGCCTAACCATTTGAGTGATACCTTTGTAGTACACCCTGACACATAACTTGTTACTCGAACTAATTATTAATTAAACCCACAGCAGTTCGGACCCTCTTGTTTTAGTCTTGCCCTCTACCTAAGCCCCTCCTCTGGCAGCCATCTTCAGATTTGGTAGCACGTAAAGTGGCAGTAGGACCAAGTGAAGAGCCTCAGAGGGGTAGGAGGGAGGGGTCGCATGTGAATCCATGCCAGACCCATGCTGGAGAACAACAGTTACAGATAAGTAACTTGTTCCTTCTCCAGCATGGGGTCTGGCATGGATTCCCATGCTCATCAATATAAGAATACATAGCAGTACACACAAGCACAACCACGGGAGGTGGCAAGGCTCAACATTAAGCAACTCTTACCTCCTCACCAGGCCCACCTTCAGGTGAACAGGTTGCGCAGCACTGCCTGGCCGACCCTGGACTCCTCCCTGGAATCCCGGTCGATGCAGTAAAATCTCCTGCAGTTGTGCGTCGACCTCCACGTAGCAGCCCTGCAGATGTCCAGCAGGGGTATGCCAGACAAGAACGCCGTGGTAGCAGCGATCGCTCTGGTCGAGTGGGCTCCCGGACGGCCGGGCAGCGGTTGGTTTGCCAACCGGAGACAGTGCATGATGCAGCCATCTAGAAATGGAAGCCTTCGAGAGGGCCTTCCCTTGGTTCACAGGTCCAAAGTTCACAAACAGTTGTGATGTCTTCCGAAAGCTCTTCGTGCGGTCCACGTAGAACTTCAGCGCTCTAGCTACATCCGGCGAGTGCAAAGTCCTCTCAGCCGGCGACGAAGGCGACGGGAAGAAAACAGGTAACACCAATGGCTCATTGAGATGGAAGTCCGACGGCACCTTGGGCATGAAGGAGGGGTGCGTCCTCAGCACCACCCTCGTCTCGTGGATAGTCGGGTATGGAGGTTTACAGGAGAGGGCCTGGATCTCTCCCACTCGTCGTGCGGAGGTGATGGCCACAAGAAATGCAGTCTTCCACGAGAGGAACTTCAACGGTGCCAAATGCAGCGGCTCGAATGGCAGCCCCATGAGCCTGCTCAGCACCACGTTGAGCTCCCACGCCGGGGCTGGAGCCTTCACCGGCGGGAATGATCGGAACAATCCTTTCATAAACTCCTTCACCAGGCGATGGGACCACAGAGATGATCGCCCCAGAGTTCTGGTGTAGCGGAGATCGCCGCTAGATGTATCTTGAAGGAGGCGTGAGCCAGCCCTGCCTTGGCCAGCGACAGTAGGTACGGCAGCACCTGGGGGGCCGTAATCCACAGAAGGTTAATCTTCTGTGCACGGCACCAGACAGAGAACCTCTTCCACTTATGTCCATAGCACTTGAGAGTCGAGGACACCCTGGCCTTTACAAGCACCTCCTTGCAGTCCGCCGGGATATCGTACCCTCCAAACTCTAGTGCTGCAGGAGCCAGGCCTGCAAGTTCATTGACCCCGGGTCGTGGTGGAGGATGGCGCCTCCTTCTCTGGCGAGGAGATGCGCGTCCGTCGGCAGTTTGACTGGGGCGGACGCTGACATGTCCAGAAGGTCCGGGAACCAGATCTGTCTCGGCCACGCCGGTGCGACGAGGATCATCCCGCACCGGGACCGTCTGAGTTGGTTGATGAGTCGCAACGGCAACGGCGGGATCGAATATAGGAACAGGCCATCCCAGGGGAATGAGAAGGGATCGCCCATGCTCCCCGGCTGGGGAAACCTGCTGGTGAACCTCCGACAATTGGTGTTCGTCACCGTCGCGAACAGATCGATCTGGGGATTGCCCCATCGTTGGAAGAGCAGATCCACTTGATCCTGTCGCAGTTCCCACTGGTGTTCTTTATTCCTGCCAGGTGGAAGGGTACCAGAAACATCCCTTGGGCGACAGCGACAGCCCAGTGCCACAGATCCTGCGCCTCCTTGGATAGGGCTGGGGATCTGGTACCTCCCCGCTTCCGGATGTAGAACATTGTGGTGGTGTTGTCGGTGAAGATCCTCACCACCTTGCCCTTGAGGGACGGGAGGAACGACCTGAGGGCCCAGAACACGGCCCGGAGCTCCAGTACGTTGATGTGGAGTGACCTCTCCTCCGGGAGCCAAAGGCCTCTTGCGTGGAGATCTCCGGTGTGCGCTCCCCATCCCTCCAGGGAGGCGTCAGTCGTCACCGTCTCCTGATGTGCCGGGGTCTGGAAGTCCATACCCGCCGCCAGAGGCGCGTGGGTTCCCCACCACCGGATCGCTTGGCGGAAGGTCTCATCGAGCGAGATCCTGTTGTCTTCGAAGCTGCCCATCGCTTGCATCCAACGGGCGTCGAGGAACTCTTGTAGTGGCCGCATCCGCAGTCTCCACAGGCGCACTAAGAAGATGCACGAGGACATCATGCCGAGAAGGGACTCGATGGACCTCACCCTGGCCACGTCCAACAGCTGCTGCACCTTTCCCTTGATGGCCTTCGTCCTTTCCTTTCGACAGAGAGCCCAGTCACGCAACTGTGTCGAGCTTGGCTCCCAGAAACAGTGGGACCTGCGACGGAACCAGGTGGAATTTGGCGAAGTTGATGGAGAATCCTAGATCCGTGAGCAGTTGGACGGTCTTCGCTGTGTGCCCGACGGCGAGTTCTCTTGTCTTTGCTCGGATGAGCCAAACGTCCAGGTAGGGGTAGATGTGGATCCCCTGAAGGTGCAGCCGCGCCGCCACTGGTGCTAGGCACTTGGTGAATAACCTGAATTGGTAGTGCCGTCCTTGGACTACGAATCTGAGAAACCTTTGATGTCCTTTTAGAATGGGGATGTGAAAGTAGGCATCCTCCAAGTTCAGCGATGATAGGAAGTCGCCTTCCTCCAGCTGCCCCAGCACGTGCTGGAGGGTGACCACCCGGAACTTCTGGGCCTTGATGTACTTGTTTAAACGAGGAAGGTCCAGGATGGGTGGCCAACCTCCGGTCTTCTTTCTTACGAGGAAGTATCGAGAGTAAACTCCGGAGCCCTGGAGCCTCTTTGGGATGAGCTCGATGGCTCCTTTCTTCAGCATTGCCCTTACTTCCAGCAGCAGTTGAGGGACGTGGTTTTCCTTCCTGGCCACGGGTGGAATGAGGGGGCACTTCTTTAAAAACGAGAGTGTGCTCGCTGGCCAGGGCATCCAGCACCCATCGGTCGGTGGAGATGGACTCCCACACGCTGACGAACTTCGCCAGCCAGCCTCCCACTGGGGTGCTCAGGTGGGGGCCCGACACTACGGCCGGTTCAGTCCTGCTTGGTGGCAGCCTTGCCACCTTGACGACGACGAGATCCTCCTGACTTGCCGCGTCCTCTGTAGGCCTCCTGCGACGAGGAGCGGGCCGCCTGGCGGTACGTCGAGGAGCCACCGCCGAATCCTTTGGAGGCACCTTGCTTGCCTCCGGAGTTCTGAAAGGGCGCCCGTCGTTGCTGCAGAACCCCCAAGGCCCGGTCCGTCTCCGTGTCAGCCTTGATGGCCTGCAATGATTCGTCCACTGTCTTGCCAAAGAGGTTATTCCCGTCGAAGGGCAAGTCCAAAACTCTAGTTTGCACGTCCTGGCGGAAATCGGTCGCCTTGAGCCAACCACGCTGTCGAAGACAAACACTGTTGCCCACTGGTGGAAACCGGTGTCAGCAATGTCCGTGGCCACCGTTATGGCGTGGTCCGACGCCACCTCGCCTTCCTGCAGGATCTCCAGGGCCTCCGCCCTCTTGTCGTCCGTGAGGAAGTCCAGCAGAGGAGCTATCTTAAACCAAAGCTCCCTGTTGTAGCGGGCCACAATCGCTAGGGCATTGGCCGCTTTAATCATCGTCGCCACCGACGAGATGACCCGTTGCCCCATGGCGACCAGTTTCTTCCCCTCGCTGTCCGGGGGGGAGGTTGAAGTCGAAGCCGTAGCCCCTGCCGCCTTCTTCTTGGCCGCGGCTGAGACGACCGAATCCGGGGTCGGCTGCGCCCTAAGGCACAGAGGGGCGGAATCCGGGACCCGATACTTCTTCTCGTACCGGTCTCTCTTGGCAGGGTTCGTGGGCGGGTTCTTCAGGAGCAACAGCCCCTCGTCCCAGATGTCAAGTAAAGGGACCAAGAGGACTGTCTTCCTCTTGGCCTGATGCTGTTGATAGAGGAAACCTTCCTTCTTCTGTTCTTCGGGGCAGAGCTCGAAGAGCTCGGATGCCCTGGCAATCATGGCGTGAAACGTGCCAATTTCGTCGGGCGGGGAGGCCCGAAGGGGTGGTGATGGAAGGCCCATCCCATCGTCACCACCATCGTCATCCGTTCCCGTCCCCGCCGTCTCCTCCCTAGGATCAGGGGAAGAGGACGAAGACTGTGAGGGCCGCGAAGGCTGGAAGGGCGGGGGGATGAACTCTCCTCCGCTTGCCTGGAGGGCTTCGCAACGGGCCATGCTCCGCTGGATTGTCCGTCGGGGGTAAGGGCACCCTCGGCCTTATCTCCGTACATAAGGCCTGGATCGCCATCAAGATGGCTCCCGAGTTGTCCCGTGGCTCGGGTACCGGCTGCGACGGGCGTGACGGTTGGGGAGTGGAATCCTCCGCCTCCACAGGAACCTCGTCGGCACCACCGTCGCTCTCTTCGTCCGCCTCGTCGGGATCCCTCCCGTGTGACCGGACCTCCTCAAACATCTTGTTGAGGATCTTCACGACTCCAGCCAGCTCCTCTTCAGAGGCTGTATTCGTGTCCGTGATGGCCACCAGCCCCCCCCCCCCCCTCTTTTTCCACCCGGGTTCTCATGGGGGTCTTATCGATGGGCTGAAAATAGGATTCCCTCCACGGTGGCAGGGAAACTCTGGGCCCCGAGGTCGCCTCCACTGGGGGAGCCTCCACAGGCTTCGCCAGGGCCGCCACGACTCCCTTGATAGAGGCCTTAGCCGGGTGAATCCGGGCCTTCACGACTTCAGGCGCACCTGAGGCCTTCACCTTGGGGGGAGGGTCACCGCCTCGCTCTCCCTCGGCTGCGGTCAGGATCGACCGGGGCTTCTCCAGAAGCTTACCCGGGTTCTCCGATTTTCTCTTCCCCGAGCCAGAGCATTGGCTCGTGGTTGATGGCGTCGGTGAAAGCGCGCCCTGCCTGGCAGCGGAGGAGCCAGACAGTTCGGCGCTCCCGGTGCCCGCGGACTCGCAGTGCTTAGCCTTTTGTTGGGCCCCTGTCGCCGAAGCCATCAAAGGACTCGGACCTCTTCTTCTCACCTGCCGCTGGGCTCTTCCCATCCAGCCAGTTGGTGAGGCGGATCCGCCGATCCTTCATGGTCCGCTCCGACATGTTCTTGCAAAACGCACAGTCCTTCTCCACGTGCGTTTTGTCTTCGTGAAGGCAGTAGAGGCATCTAGAATGCTCGTCCTCCTTGAACACATTCTGCAATCCACGTCCAGGGCAGTTCCTGAACAGCTTGGATCCAGGTGTCGAGCTTCCTTTGTCCTGGGCCATGTCCACGGGGTAGGCCTCAAGGTCTTATGGAATCCTCCAAGAAGCGCAACTTGACGAAAACTTTGCCCTTCAGGGGTGTAGAAAATTCCGAAACGGGTCCCCGTTGATCGGAAGTAGAAACGGTGGAGCTTGAGGCTCGATTGACCGAAAAAATGAGATTAAACTCTTTAAAATACCGCAAAACGCAGTAAAAGCTCGAGAGCTATAGAACGAGAACTCCCAACACTTGAATGTGAAGTAAAAATCTGAAGATGGCTGCCAGAGGAGGGGCTTAGGTAGAGGGCAGTCATTGGCTGGGGGCAGTATGACCCAGAGACCAGTGATTGGTTACTAGTAGAAAGTCAGTTCAGAAACTAAACTAAAACTGATGTTTCCTTTACCGAGGATTCCCAGCCTGATGACGGGGAATATTCATGAGCATGTAAATCCATGCCAGACCCCATGCTGGAGAAGAGTGGGAGGCGTTCATGGAGCAAATGCTCCAGATTTTTCAAAAAGCCTTGGTGAGTATGGCTCCGGACTTGATGCTGCAGGCGCATACGTAACCAGTTTCGCCCAGAGGTTCTGGCGCCAAAGTGACCATATCCGGTCCGATGCCCCGTGCTCGACAACAGCCAAGCCCATACCGGTGCCAACCATCGAAGCACTGTTGCGGAGGCGCCCTCTCGAAGCAATTCCTTGGCCCTCGATGATAGTCGAGTGCTCCTTGGCCCCTGAATCTCGGTCGATGTTCTTCGACACCATGAGGCCGATTTACGAAGCTGAAGGGGACCAGGTTCCTTTTGGCTTTGAGCCAATGAGTGGGGGATCTGCGACAGCTGATTCTTTTTTTCTTCTTCAGACCAAGCAGATTTGCTGGCTCTAGCTGAAGGGTTGCACGAGGCAAGCAAACTTGATATGTCCCCTGACGGTCATTTGTAACAGGCTGCACTCTATGGCCACCCTAATGCCCTGTACAGGAGAACTGTTGATAAGGTGGTTCAAGCCTTCGCCTGGGTACCTCAGTCAAGCCCCTTGAGGCCTATGAGCTGATGGACATCTTAGATAAATGACCATAGACAGAGTGTATTGCCATTTAATGTTGCTATCTCAGATCCAATCACGCTGAGGCCGAGACCATGTTTCTGTGGATGCTGACCTCACCAAGAAGAACGAGCCAGGAAGGGATGATTTCCCCTTATCATCTCACCCTATGCCAGAAGGTCAGTTGGTCCAAGCTGCACACAGTAAGTTCTAGCCCGGCCACATCCACCTCTAATCTTCACACAGACAAGTAATCAAAAAAACAGACAGCCTGGCGAAGAACATTGTTGCTTCAGGAAGCATGGTTCTAAAGGTGGTCAACGCTTCCTGCGCATTTGCAAAATACTCCCACAGAGTGTGCAGGATCCTCGCTGAAGCGGCAGAGCACCTCCAGGCTGGAGAGGTGAGAGATGGCTTTTTGCACAATATTGACGATCGCAAGGAGGTGGCATGTCAAGCACTGCAGGCAGAGATGGACACTGCAGATTCCATAGGCTGTGCCATGGGTATGTCCACAGTAGTGCCGGTCGTCTTACTGCCACAGTTCAGGATTCCCACCTAATGTCCAAGTCAAACTTCTGGACATAGCATTTGATAGTGAGCACTTGTTTGGCCCGAAAGCCGACGGGTGTTTCGAGAAGTTCAAGGGCTCCAAATTAGCTGCGGTTACAGACAGTATGCCCTGTTTGGTGGAAAGGCACAGCTCCCACAAGCCAGGCAAGGGCAGAGGCGTTTCCCACATCCTGGATGGGGAAGATGGCCATCTAGGGGCCAGCAGACTGTAACAGCAGCGTCAGGGCCAGCAATGCCAACTAAGCCACTTGTTCGCCCCACACGTTTCTCCGGTCGGGAGAATGTCAGATCACTGGAACAGGTGGAAGGAGATAACCTCTTACACATGGGCCCAGCAGCTGTTCAGATAGGGGTACTGTTCCTAAGGAGACCACCAGACAGACCACCTCAGCAACCCTAACAGGATCTCCAGGAGGAACTGAGGGCCCTATTATTGACGGGTACCATGGAAGAGGTGCCATCCAAGCACAGGATTGGGTTGGTACTCCTTACTTTCTGGTACCCAAGAAAGGAGGAGGCTCTGTCCCATCCTAGACCATAGGGCATTAAACAAGTTCCTGAGGAAAGAAAGGTTCAGGATGGTGACAGCGAAAGAAATTGTCCAGACTCTACAATTCCAGGATTGGTTGTTGGTGCTGGACCTTCAGGACACTTATTTGCGGTTGTAGTTCAAAGGATCGAAAATAAAAAGACTCAAATGCCTTTTTTTCTACACCAAAAGGACCAAATAAAAGGGTTGAATTTTTTTTTTCAAATGGGGGGTTTCCCCATCCGTTTTCTTTTTATAATTTTGTTTATGCATACTAAACTTAAAAAATATATAAATAAATAAACATTCAACCCTTTTTTTCAGTGATTTTGTATTCGAACAAAAGGGCATTTGATCCTTTATTATCGATCCTTTGGCTGGACACCCTTATTTGCATGTGCCAATGTGCCATCAGAAGCACAGGCGGTTCCGGAGAATCGTCATCGGGGACACTATCCGACCAAGGTGCTCCCCCTTTAGTTTAACCTCCGTGCCCAGGGTTTTCACCAAGCTGATGGCAGTGGTGGCGGCACACCGCAGGAAACCTGCCCTCTGCTCCATGGTTTGGGCATTTCCCTGAATTTCCACGTCACACCAACATAGAAGCTCCAGTTCATTGGAGCAGTCCTGGACACGCGGTGGGGAAGGCATTTCCCACAACGAAAGAGTGACCAGTGTCGGGCAAGTGGTTGAGCTATTCCAGAGCTACGACAGCCTACTTGCGGCTTCCTTCCTCTGTCTCTTAGGTCTCATGGCTTCCTGCACTTTTCGGGTGCCAGAGGTCAGAGTGTGGATGTGATCTCTGCAGTGGCTGCTGTGGGGTCAGTAGTCCCAATACTGTGATGCCATGAAAGACATTCTCATGGTGACGAGGGTGGTGGCCAACAACCTTTCTTGGTGGGCCAACAGGGAGAGCATGATGCCGGGGAAATGCTTTTGGCCACTGTGGCCTCAGGAACAGGTGGTCACAAATGTGTCCCTGAAGTGTCGGGGACCTGCAGGTGAGTGGCCTTTGGTCACCAATGGTATTGGTATGTCGGTGGCATATCAACAAGCTGTAGTTGCGGGAGATCAGGTTGGCCCTGATGGCATTTGTGCATTCCCTTAAGGTGAAATATGTCCTCATTCTGACAGACAACACAGTAGCCATGTACTACCTCAAAAAGGAGGTGGGTGTTCGGTCCCTGCCCCTATGCAAGGAGGCGCTGCAGCTATGGTTCTGGTTGCTCAAGAACCGGATTTCCCCTTTGGGTGCCAATCTAGCAGAGAATGGCTGGCGGATGCTCTCAGCAGGCAGAGCACAGTCTCACACGAGTGGGAAGTGTGACAGGAAGTTCTCAAAGAGATCTGCACCTGTTGAGGTACCCGATGATGGATCGGTTTGCCAGGAGGGCCAACGCAAAGTGCAGACATTTCTGCTCTAAAGAATTCCCAGCGAAGGGTGCCCTAGGGGACATGTTCTTGGTGTAGTGGGTCTTCTACCTCCACTGTGAATTTCCTCAGATACCAGTCATCCGCTGGCTTCTCAGGAGGTTGAAGAGGTTTCAAACTACCATGGTCTTGATCGCCCTGGACTGGTTGAGGAGAACACAAGACTTGGTGCTCCTGGACTTGACCATCTGCACACCTCTTTGGCTGCCTCAGCAGCCGGACCTCCTTTCCCAGTCGGAAGGTTGGGTGCTCCAGCCGATCTCAGAGTCCCTCAACCTACATGGGTAGCTGTTGATAAGAGGAAGTATGATGACTGGGAACTCTCAGAAGAGGTTACTGGCTGCATGCAGTCCTTCTATGAGATCATTGAGCATATGCAGGTGGATAAGGTTTGAGGTTGTGGTTTCAGGAACGCAGGATAGATCATATCCGCTTTTCCCATCACTGCAGTGACCGAGTTCCCTCTGTCACTGGCCTCATCAGGCCTTGAGATGGGCACAGTCAAGGGATACTTGGCGGCTTTGTCTGTTTTCAAGTGGTCACTGGATCAGGGGTCCTTTTTTCACTGTGCCAGTACGGACCCACTTTCTGAAAGGCCTTGTAAATAGGTGCCTGCCGTCACCATTTCTGGTTCCAAACTGGGGCCTCAATTTGGTTCTAACCTTTTTGATGGCGGCTCTGTTTGAGCCAATGCAATTTTGTTCTGTCAGGTTACTTACCTGAAGATAGCTTCCCTGGTGGCAATCACATCAGCGAGACAGGTGAGTGAGCTTAAGGCTCTATCTTCAAGGAGAAGGCTTCTCCCAAGGTGCACTCTACATTTCTGCCAAAAGTGGTTTCAGAAATCCACATGTCGCAAAGCATTGATTTGCCAGTTTTCTATGCACCTCCACATGGATGAGCCAAGACTACACAGGCTGGACCATAAGAGGGCTCTCAGCTTCCACGTGGCTAGGACATCAGAATTTAGGCATGATGACCAACTCTTTGTGGCTTTCTCTCTGTCCAGGAAGGGGTTGCTGTGTCCAAACAGACAATCCCTCGCCTGATAATTCTCTGCGTTGCCGAGTGTTATCACAGCAGGAAAAGATCTGCCACCAGGCATCAGAGCTCATTCTACCAGGGGTGTGGCTGTTTCTTCCGCCTTGCAAAGAGGTGTGCTGATAAAGGAGATTTGTTGAGTAGTGATGTGGCCGCCGCTCCACACTTTTACTAAGCATTACTGCTTAAATGTACCATGTGGTTCTGATGCTCAATTCGGCAGAGCAGTGTTGTACAGCTTCCTTGTCCAAGGGCTTTAATCCCACCTCCGCACTGCTTTGGGAGTCTATCAGATGAGGAATCTGTGGGAGAATGCAATCAATTGAAGGAGACATTATTTAAGACTGCACTATTCCAACAAGATGGAGAAATTACTTACCAGTAATGTTCTTTCTATGTATTCTGCAACAGCCCAGCTGAAGGGCCCAGGCATCGGAGGTAGTTTCCTTCCATTTGCCCATGAATCCAGAGACTCTCCTCTCCAACCGGTAAAATATGAGACCACAAAGAGGTTTCTGAGGCACAGTGGATGTCGGTGCTACAGCAGACTGCCTCGACCCTCCTCTACCTCTACACCTGGCTGTGGGACACTGCGTTGCCTTTGTTTGGCCTGGGGCGCTTGTGCCCTCCAGGGAAAGGTGGAGTACCTCCTGTAACCCTGTCTTCTGGACCCAAAGGCAACATTCTGCAGCGTGGCCTGTTGCTGCACTGCTAATCCCTGTGATTCAGATGTGATCTTTGAGTACATAAACCTTTCTAACGACTCGTCGGCTTTGGGGCCAAAAAGACGTTCACCATCCAAGGCAAGGTCGAGCAATTTTGCTTGAACATTCGGGGGAAAACCCTGAGCCCCTCAAATATGCCGACCTATGCAAGACTCTCGGAGTGTTCATAGCACGACCCATACAGTCAGCCGCGTCCAAACATGCTTGTAGAGCTTGACATGTCATTTCCTTGCCATCAGCTACTATATCTAAGAAACAGAAAAATGTATCATTTACTGGGCTTTTGCGTTTATCTCATGGTAAAAACAGAAACATATATCTCAATAGATCTTATATTGTAGTTTTATTGATTGTGCTCAATAAGCTGACACGTGTTTCGACCACCGGTCATACTCAAGGCTTGTAATTGCATCGTTGTCCTGGTTCCAGTTCCTTAATTCCGAACAACGACGGCAATGAAATTACAAGCCTTGAGAACGACTGGTGGTCGAAACATGTGTCGGCTTATTGAGCGCAATCAATAAAGCTACAATATAAGAGCTATTGAGATATACGTTTCTTTTCTTACCATGAGATAAGCGCAAAAGCCCAGTAAACAACCCATTTTTCTGTTTCTAACTTTAGAGACAAGGGGGTGAGTCTCTGTCTTACTAGGTTTTGCAGCTATCGAACTACTGACAAATCGAAACAAAACATTCTCTTAAACCTAAGCGCAACCGCTACCTAGGCCACCCCCAATCTCTGTTAAACTATATCTAAGAAGCCAGCTTAGATCCCACCACCGCCCTTTGGGAGGTGATCAGCAAATTCTGAAATTGTGCTCCAGAGGATATGGGAGAATTAAGAGAAAGCACAAGAGGCATTTACAGCCTTAAGAGCCATGCTTCCCAAGGTGAAGACCTTTTTTCACCAAAGCGGTGACTTTTTCGACTACACGTCAGTGGGGAGGTTCGACATTGAGGGCCTGGACGAAACCATCACGGCCTGCACCACTAACCCCTCTGGGTTTAGGCGAGACACCAAATACAGAAGGTCGCCTCTTGCGACTTATATTTCTTTGTAAGCTCTGTGTCGACAGCCGGTGTCAACCACGGACACTGCCACAAGGCAATGACTACGTCTGCTATAGCTGCAGTGAACAACAAAGCACGTTCTGTTTGCAGGCCACAGTCTAGGATGTTGGTGAGGCCATACTGTGACACCGGCTTCATCAGTACACCAAGCCCCGAAGCCAAAACGGCCTTCTCGACCGCCTTGCAGTATTGCTCGTTCGGGTGCATGTACGGGTTAAACTATGGAATTCCACATCCAGAGATGTGCCCAGACCAATAGTATCCTGGAGGCCCTCTGCAAATTCAAGCAAACCAGCTTGGCCTACCATCAAATCTAGCAACGGATCCAAGGCTGAACCCACCCTTGGCTCAAACCCAAAGTGTATCGGATCACCACTGTCATCAAAAATCGACCGCATTGAGTCGAACTACAAGGATCGAGGTCCTGGCACAAAAACCTCAATCTTGCTGAACCTCTGGTCGAGGGGCTCCCTGGCCCAACATTCTTGGCACAAGAAGTGGTTTCTCTTTAGGGATCTCACTTAAGGGCATTCAACCCACCTCGGTTGCCTTCATTTCAGATGAATGGGGCGTGGTTTGAGCAGTATCGACCTGCGGCGTTGAGGCAGAAGCTGTACCAGCCGAGGCCTTCTCAAAAACGTTGAGCATTGTATAAGGAGCACCAAATGCGGTCTCCAAGAATTAGATTTATGGCAAATTAATTACATTCTGAATAAATTATCGTTCTAAAGCCATGTTATTATTTACTACAT
Organism: Ambystoma mexicanum; assembly: GCF_040938575.1. NCBI lineage: Eukaryota > Metazoa > Chordata > Amphibia > Caudata > Ambystomatidae > Ambystoma > Ambystoma mexicanum. The sequence continues at coordinate 302,580,744 of NC_090927.1, read as the reverse complement.
TCTGAATACAATACATTATTCAGAATGTCAGTCATTTGCCGTAAATCTAATTCTTGAAGATCGCTTTCGGTGCTCGTTATACATTGCTTCACAACGTACGGCAATTGACTACCAACACAGTAGCAACTACAATCCCCATCATGCTCCCGTATGATCACGCTCAGCAATATGACCTCACAACGTCCTTTAAATACACAACCATTGCTTAGCAACCGTAAGCACCACAGCTGGGCTATTCACTATGGATACTAACACGTAGGTTGATACTGTCCCTTTTTGAGATTGGAGAGCCGATTGCGAGAATGTAAGTCCTAATATGAACTTCTGACTCACCAAGAAGCTTGATACATATAGATATAGATATATATGACAACTGAGACACAAACTGAATACTGCGTTCGTCTCTTTACAGTCACACGTGGAACGCACAGCCAGAGGGATATTATCTCCGGTCCAGTTAGAACCTGTAACAAACTAAAGTATGCAAATAGCGTGTGTAAGTATCAGCAGGATCCAACAAAATAGACGTGCGTACATCATTTTCAGACACTAAAATAATGCAAATCCCTCCCCCCCAATACGGAGACTTGCACTGGAACAGTCTAACAGCTGTTTACTCACAGAAGAGGGAAGCCATTAAACCGAATCCAGATAGAATTTACAAAACTGTTTGTTGAGACAGCACACTATAAGGTAATTCAAATACCTTTAATTAAGTTAGAGACACATCGAATTTAATATTTAGGATTTCAAATTTGCCATTCATGGATTTTCTACAGGTGATTTGCCCTGTATTTCTTCACAATTAGGAAACTGAGAAGAACACTCTAGTTTACTACACCTTTAAAGAAACATTAGGTGAAGTATGGAGAAATGAAAGCTATACACTTTTGAAAATTACCGATTTATTGAAATATTCCAATAATTATGAGGCTAGAGTTTCTGATATATACTCTTTGAATTTGTTTCTAGAAATTATGTTGAAAACTGAAGATGAATTGTCCTTTTGCTCCTGAAGAAGAGATGGAGTTCTCGAAACGCATAGAGCTCTGTTTAAAATATTTAAAAATATTTTTTTGACTATTGTCACCATTGTATATTGAATTGTAAACTGAACTGCAACTAATATGGTTAGGTGCTAATAACATAATGCATTACTGAGTTGTCACATTACTCGTGCCATCATTAGTAAAATAACCACTATATACTCAAAGAAAAATGTATAAGAGTATTCTTTGGAATAACAATTGTTTATCAAGTCATATAAGACATACTGAAGTTTTCTTCAGTATATATAGGTGTGCACGGGTCGGGAGTGTCCATAAGTTGTGGACAATTAGTTTGTTTCCATTATAGAGAGCGATTTGTTATGCCAGAGTCACATATTTCTCCTGTGAACCCTAAACATAGTTAAATCCTTCCAAACAGGAATTGACCTACATTTACCCTTGTAATTACAAATCAGGTGTGCTAGCCTTATTGCAATTTTCAGCATTTAAACCTGGACAGCTTAGGCTTGACATACTAATGCAGTATCAAATTCTAGAAATAAAAGCAAGCGTGTTCCAAAAAGCATGTTGAGCGCACAGAAAAAAGGAACTGAGGCAGGAGGGTGTAATGCATCCTTTTATATGATGCCCGATATTAAGTCCGATAGAGGAATGGTACGGCCGTATATGAGGGAGTCGAAAGATGACTGAGTGGCACTATGCCCTGCCCGTCGAAAACATTTCCAAACAGCTGACACTGGATAGCTATCTATTAAGAGGAGGAATCGGTTGGAAAATGCAATCCATTGAAACATAAGTGTGACATAACCTTTGGAAGGAGGGTCAGCCTCACTCAGTGTTAGCTTCTTCTTGGGTAAGGAAGTCTAATGTGCAGAGCCTGGAGCTCTCTAAGCCACCTAACCTATGTGATGGAAACCAGGATAGTCACCTTAACAGTGAACAACTGCAATTAACACGAATGCAAAGGCTCAAATGAAGCCACAGTGAGGAAACTAACAAAGATCAAATTGCAAGAATGAACAATATACTGTGTACACTAGTTTCATAGTCCCCACCATTCCAACTTAACAGTGGGGATGGTAGAGAAAGATCCTTGTTCGTGGGTCCTCTTTTGAAAACACAATGGCAACCAGGTACCCCTTCACAGTGCCAATCTGAAGGCCCTGCCAGGCCAAGGAAAGCAGAAAATCACAAAGTAAAGAGGTCGGCTAGATCACGGGGTCCAGAGCTTTCTCATAATACCAAGCTGAAAACGTATATAATTTCCTTTGTGGTGGGCCTCCTGGAGCACATCCACGATGTAGTCAGTCTGGCACCACTCCTTGACCCTCAGGCAAGCATAAAACTTGAGGCTGCTCAGGTGGGGGACCCTGACCTCCAACTGGAAGAGGAGTTGTACCCTAGCCAGGGGATGCAATGGAGCACATGTTGAAAACAAGAGGATTGAAGGATCAATACCAAAGCGAGACAAAATATAATACACATTTTTGTTTGATGCTATGAAGAATATAGCTATCCTTTGGTATCTCACTCACATGTGATCACCACCATGGGGAAAGAAAGATCAATAATGTATTGATAGCATTCGTAGATCTATCAAAAGCTTTTGATAAAATCGACCGAGAAAAACTATGGCTAAAACTGAGCAAGTGGAAATGCCCAACGTCCATCATGGCCCCAATAAAAGCGCTTCATGAAAATACAAAAATTAGAGTAAAATTGAGCAAACAAGGCATCTTGTCGGAAGAGATCGCAATCCAGCGAGGTGTCAAACGGGGCTGTCCACTAGCTCCAGCCCTGTTCATTGCTTTTTTGGGTGACTATCAGATCGAAGAGGAAAAAAATACGAGCTTTCCCACCAAAAATTGGAAATGAAATCATCCCACGACTGTTGTACGCAGATGATGCCATCATTATCGACCAAACTCCAATTGGGCTGCAACGAAAATTGAACAATCTGGCAAACTATATGTCAACAAATAATCTGGAAATCAACACAACAAAAACTAAAGTGATGGTCTTCGAAAAAAACGCAAACAAAAATACGAAGCAGCTGAATTGGCATTTGGAGAACGCCAAATTGGAAGTAGTCGACAAGTTTAAATACCTAGGGGTAACCTTAGATGGATCATCAGGCGACAAAGCAATACAAGATCAGTTATGGGACAAAGTTAAAAGACTTACAGCACAAACTAGACTGGTTGACAAAAAATGTGGGAAATTTTCCATTGTTCCAGCGATAAAATTTTACAAGGCAAAAGTTGTGCCTTCTATCATTTATGGTATGGAAGCCGCCTTCAACTTACCGAACTCAATATGGCAAAAACTGGAAGGCCACGTGTGGAAAGCAGTATTAGGCCTACCCAAATCAACCTCCATGCCCGCAATTAGAAGGGAATTGGGCCTGGTCTCTTTGGCCTCATCAGTGGAACAAAGCAAGCTGAGACTATATAGAAAAATCATAATGGCCGATTCCTTGCCAATATTTGCGGTGATATCAGAAGAATTGAAAATGGGCACCTGTAAAGCGCTCAACAATTGGGCAGCAACAATACAAGAAACGCTAAATGAAATATCATGCACAGAAGAAGATCTCAAAACAACCCCAGACCGAGTAAAGATAAAAATTGAACTCATGGATTGGATCCGGACTGTAGACACAGCGAGAGTAAATAAGCTACTCACCCACCTTCCACCGACTTTTAATAGGGTGAAAGAGCCACTGAATTACTGCAAAAAATTTCCGAATAAAAAGATGAGGAGCACATTTTTGAAGGCAAGATTAAACCTGCCGATGACCCACCAAATTTTAGCTATTAGATCATCGAAAATGGATAACAGCTGCCGCCTATGCAAAAACAAAGAGGAAGTGGAAACATTGCAACATCTAGTCCTAAGATGCCCAAAAACCAGTACAAACAGAGACAGATATTTACAATTATGTCTGCAAGGGGCGACGACGCTAGATGAAGAGGCGGTGTGGAATAGGCTAATCTCAGGAGAAACAACGAGATGGACCATAGCGGCAGTAAAATTGATAGATCTAGCTTTCGAAGTGATTTCCAACACACAGGCCCATATGAAAACAGCAGAGGTGGCCGGGCCAGTGAAATCGCCTATTGTAATCTAAATACGATGAACAATTAAAAGACAGGGTAATCCTGAGAGAGAAGGCGCAAAATGACTATGACCTGAGAATTGTCATCGCAAAAACGATCATGATAAGCGCCTTGGCTCATCTGAAGAAGAAGAAAGGTTCTTGTAAAAATCGTTAAAACTTTTCGATTAAAAGCAAGTAAATAAATAAAAAAAAATAATGTATTAATACATCCAATTACAAAAAAGCAACAATGTCATAATGTTAAAAATAACATCAAAAAGAGACAAATATAACATGCAAACATTAAAAACAAACGTCAAAGACAAATGGAAAATACTGGGCACTTAAAAGTGCAAGCGTGCACCTAAAGTGCTTCAGTCCACAATAGTAGTTGGACACATGAAATGTTCCCGGTGTAATCATGCAAGTCAAACCATGAATAATCCATATGGAATCATGAAGTCAATCAATCAGTCTACTAGCCGAGCCAACAAAACAGTGGCCAATGTCTCCAACACTAAGCTCATCCAGAGGTATTTCAAAGCATATCCTCCTCACTAGTTTCAACATTTATAGAGACCCGATGTCAATGTTTTCATTGGGACTGCAATATCATGTTTCATCTCCAGGGAGAGTAAGGTAAGTGTGTCATGAAGCCCACCAGATTACTCGGCAAGCTAAGTTGAAGCCTTCGAGGGGAACATAGGCCTAACCATGTGGGGCACTTTAACTGAGCTATTAAGAATACAGTGCAGTGGGGGCGCTGTGCAGCTGCGAGCGGATGAGGACGTGAGCCTCTGAAGCTCCACTGCAGCCGCCGACATCCTGCATCAAGAATCCTGATCCCGGGTGCCAATAAGCTCTCAACGGCAGCTATGAGCAGCGGGAGAGCCCCGCTGTGTTAGGGGCAGTCAATGGAGTGAACTGAAGCCGGGAAGCCCTCAGGCGGAGAATCGTGTTGGTGTCGGAGTAGTGGGCCAGGCACCATCTTGGGAGCAGTGGCGAGGCACGCTGGGCCGGCAACGGAGCAGAGAGTGCGGCCGATCACCAACCGAGGGATCTGACGACTGCCCAGGTGTGACAGCTGGGACGAACCGAGCCCACGGGGGGGCTGCAGTGGGAAAGGCGGGCCTGCATGTGGCAGCAAAGACCCGGCCCGAAGGGAGAGAAGGCTGTAGCAGGGGGTGCTGCGGGCCTCCAGAGAGACAAGGACTACACTGGCTGAAGCGGCTCGGCACTGCAGCGGACGGAAACAGACTACAGCCCAAGGCAGTGAAACTGTGTCATGCTGAAAACTGGGAGCAAGGGCAACAGGCCTGTGAGCATCTGAGTGCGAGAAGCACTAGTGCCTGGGCTGCGGCGATGAAACAAACAGAGCAACACAGTGAGACCGGCGGGAAGCAGCAGCCTAGACACTGTGCCTCCATCACAATCCTAGAACAGCAGTTCTTCAATACTGGGGGGTACATACATTGACTGGCCTGAGTGGCTGGCCGGACACTGGATGTAGGTGGTGCCCGTAGGACAGAATGGCCCGATTTGCCAGGCAAGGTCAAATGGAACGCCCTGTCAGACAATATAAGCTCCTAACTGATACAACATACCTCAAGGGAGGGGAGCTTGTGGTTACTGCCCCCTTTCGGTGGCGTGTTAGGGCAGCGGCAGGAAGGACCAGACGACCTCAAGAGGGACTGAGGACCAGTGATACTGCCCTTGCAGAGGGCGCCCACAAACAGAACGGTATTGGCGACTTGGTTCCAGCAGAAAGATCTAGCACTGATGCACCTGGCAGATAAGTGTCTTTGAGGCGGCAGGGGCAATAGAAACATCCCTATATTGGAGGCAACAGTGGTGTGTGAAGGCCACAGGGTGCTGGCAGGGTTTGGTGAAAGCAGCAGACGAGGAAAGGAGGGCTAGTGTCATTGTGGTCAAGGACGAGTCCAGGAAGCGGGGACTCCAAAATGAAATGGACCAATACACAGTGAACGACCCAACCAAAGCCTCAATTCAAACCACGCCAAACAGGGGTAATGGAGACTATATCCAGGAACCCCAGCTCTCCCGGAAAGACATCATGGGAGCCATCAGGGAGTCCAGAACCTTGCTGGAAGTCAAAATAGAAGGGATTGCATCAGAAGTGTCCTTTATGAGGTAGGACCTGCAGACGCTTTCCACGAGGGTCGGGGAACCAGAGCAATGCATCTCCGACCCAGAGGCGCTTGGAAAAACAAATGGCCACAGTATCCCAAAAACTGACGGAGGACAGCGAGGGGCGATCCAGACGCAACAATCTACGGGTTGGATGCCAGAGAAGGAAGAAGTTCCCAGTACAGAGCTTGTGAGAAACCAGAAGGTGTCTCACATGCTAGTCCCCAGGGATTTGTCATACAGGTGGCCAGGACATGGTCACCGCTGTTGGATCCAGTTCCTGGGGGTCGACCAGTGCGGGAGGATCACCTGGGTGAGGGATCCTCTGGGAGTAGGATTGGGGCACCCAATGGCGAGACACAGTATCCCCTTCCCTTTGTGACCTCTTCCCCATCCTACTATAGAGGATTTACTGACTTCCCAACTCCCCCAACCCCCTTTTCCCTCAAACACTGAGACGAGGAGGAGAGGAATTGAGCGGATGAAGATTACTGATGTGAAACATGCTCAGAGACAGAAGACATACTCTTTCATTTTGACAGCAGGCTGTCACAATAATGAGGCAAGGAAAAGTTAGGCCTCCCTTTACAAATATGCACACTTGAACCTAATTGCCTCTCCCAGGAAGTATAAAAGGTGGAAAACAAAGGCCCTTTTTGAGCTGGCCTTGTGAGTTAAGAGGAGACGGCAACTGTGGAGAGGCAACTGGCAGCTGGGGTTGCCTGGCAGTATCCACAGCAGAACCCCCCCCCCCCTCCCCCCGGGCCAGGCAAGCGAACCCAGCTCTCTGAGGGGCAGGGGATGAGACCCTGACCTCTTTGATCATTCCCATTTTGGCTCCTGCAGCTCCCAAAATCATGGAATGCCGTTTTGGGGAGCTGTGAAGTGGGAACGAAATGACCACAGTGCATTCTGGGACTAGGAGTCCAAAAACATGAGAACCCTGAATTTTGAGAGGAGGCTCGAGCCCGGCAGAGGGAAGTATTTATTTGAACTATAAATCTTTAGGAGAGGGGTCCGAACCCGGCGAAGGGAGACCCTTAAAGAGCGAGGCAGAACCGATGAAGAAACAGCAGTTCCAAGGTGGCAGTTTAATACGAGGATAAAGACGGCAAGACCAGAGAGGGTTACAAGGAGGAAAGTGCCCTTGACCTTTAAAGACTGTTACTTTTCGTGAACCTTGGAAAGTAAGAAACCTAAGAACAGGAACTAAAGCTGATCAAACCTGTACAGTGTGTCGCGGGTACCCGGGTCTCTGCTGCAACGCTAACCAAGGCGGGAGGATTAATTGCTGTTGTGGTACAACAAAGCAGCGTCAGTAAAGACAGCACAGCCGGTGAGTTGGAGAGACTGATACCAAACCAGCCGTGTTTTGAACCAAGTTTGCAAGTGGCAACATTGTATGAAGATATCTAAGAGAACAGTGTGTGAGACATATATGACAAGCGACGCAAATATAATTGGAAACCAAAAGGAGTGACTAAACTTTGGGAGGCCTAGAAAAACCATAGACCGAGTGGTCCGGCGCCACTTGGGAGCTCATTCAAAAGTCTCTGTTAGGTATCCAACCGATGCTAAGTGTGAGAAAAAGGGAATCTTGTGATCGAAGTGGTCCTGCAACGGGTCAAACTAAACCCTGTGCACATTCAAAAGTCTTTGATAGTTTAATGTATATTGCAATTGGTCCAAGCCCAGCTGAGGGAGACTAATTGGGAAATTGAAAGAGATCTGAGCCTGGCTGAGGTGGATCCGTGGTGAACTGCGAGTCACCCGAGAAAGAATATTCTCTGAACATTCCAATAAGGGGATCTGAGCCCAGCTGAGGGGGATCCAGGGTGAACACCCAAAGTGAATACTTGTAAAAGGAAAATAACTTTTGCATCTTATTTTTTGTACATCAGGCCCTCTGAATCAAGAGACGTTTTAAGAAGTAAAGTGACTTGGACACAGAAGGTCCTGATGCTGGTAATGGAACTGTATCCTCATGTCGCAAAAGCCAGAGTGTGTGCTTTGCTCGAGTGAACCGCCTGGCCCCGTGCTCAAAATGTGTGGAAGGGAGGCCAGCGGCCCGAACAGCCTAACATATCATTTTCTGAACACTTCTTTCTTTTTCATGAACACTACCCCACACTATTTGTAAATCAGCGGTAAGGATTGGCAATATGTTTTTTAGTATATGCCCTTTTATTTTGACAAGACTCCACTAGGACTGCATTATTATTATTTGATGGTTGTAGCTTGCTTCCATCTGTAGATTTAGGTTTAGATAGGCGTTTATCACATCCTGAAAGGTCAATAAACACCCTTAAACTGTGGACACTTATGTCTGTCTTACTATTGATACCATGCCTTCCTTACAAGCTCTTCCTGGAAAAATGGCTGGCAGACCTATAAGCACCCAAGAAACCGTCAAAGTTCTTCTCTATTGAAAGGGCACACTGCTGCCCAGTCCCAGGGGCACCCCCACGCACCATTATAGCTCGGCTTCTGAACTACCGAGGCACCCTAGTACAGATCGCAACAGCAGCTGCCCAGATAACCAGCAACGGCCACAGATCAGGCCTTTTCCGGATTATACCAAGAAAGTACAGAGGGTCTGCCAATCCTTTGACTCGGTTAAAAGAAAACTGACATCCCTGGGGTTAAGTATGCCCTCTTTTTCCAAGCACAGCTGAAGGTGTATCACGAAGGGGCGGTTCACATGTTCAATAATCCTACGGATGCAAGGAACTGGATGGAAGTCCAGATCCTGTCGGTCCCTGGATTCAGACATCCAAAGGGATGACCAGTGCAGAGGTGGTGGGAGGAGTGTCTATGTTTATGTTCGACTCGCCGACCAACATGACGAAGTGGTTGGCGTGATGGACCCCGGGGGCGCCGGCTGAACAAAAATCTAGAATGAGTCTGACTCCACTCAGTTATTTTTAAATGTGGTTATTTGCATTTTCATATGACACAGCTGATGCGCAGGATCAAATTACGCATTTATAACATTTCACAGCATAATCCAAAAAGCCAGCAACTTTTGAAAAAAAAAATAGAAAGGGGGGGGTGAGGAAAAGGTCAAACCAGGAGCAGGTTTAGAGAGTTGGATAGAAAGGAAAACACCTGGGTCCCAATCAGTCAAGCTTAAAGGGATAGTCCAGTAAAATATTTTATTTTAAAAATAGATGGGCAACATTAAAAAAATAATACTAGCACTTTTTTAAAAAAAAACTTCCTATGTAAAATTTTGAGCTATTCAAGCTCAAAATTCGCAAAAGCAAGCACATGGGCGCATCCATTTTGTGAAATGGATGCCCGCCTGTGCTGGCTTTTGCGGCACTAATGAAGGAAAAGCCAGCCAGCTGTAGTAAACAAAAGCTACCGCTGGGTGGCTTTTCCTTCATTGGTGCTGTACGCGGAGGACAGGGACCGGAGACCAGAGCAGGAAAGCTGCAGCTGAATCTCGGTAAGTGCTATTTATTTATTTTTTTAAATAAGCACTAGCTGCATTTTTTTTTCTAAGTTTTCCGGGCTGGAGGAGCCCGGAAAACTTAGAAATAAAACCGCAGCTTTAAAAACGTATTTATGTTTGCGGTCAGTTTTGAAGCGACCGCAGCGTTTTCAAACACAACCGCGTTGTTTTTCTGCCTGCTACACAGGCTAAAACCATGACCCTGGAAATGTGCTTATGTTTACTTGTTCTCGAGTACACACCTAGTATGCATTCCTGCGGGGTCCATTTATATCTGCTGATCCCCGTCCCTTCGCATGCGAGTTTAATATTAGTCCAAAACGCTTGTATCAACTCGCATTCCCATAACATGTGCATTAAGTGTGCATTCTCCTGACCACACCGAGGCAGATGGATGGTGCATCGTTTTTAAACTTAGCAACCCTAGCCGGGGTCATATATGTGCGATGTAGCACGTTGACTTGAATTAGTCTAAATCTTGCATTACGCGACACATTTTTGACATGGCTGAATGCCCATGTCCACTGTCTGTCTGTTATCTCCACCCCCAAATCTCTCTCCCACTGCACCTTAAGCTTCATACAGTCAGTTTTTGTATTATAGATCAGAGCTTTGTACAGTCTAGAGTCTAGACACTAGCTTCCAGCCATTGTCCCCATCATACATGAGCACCAGCAACGCATTCTGCGTGGTTCTTTAGGCCAGTCCAGCCAGGTACGCTTGGCAAATTTGGTAATTCTCATATATCTGAGAAATGGCCCTCTTGGGAGACCCTCTTTCTGAATGAGGTCTGGTAGTTCTCTATAAGTACCATTTTCATACATGTCTCCCCAGGTTATTCAGCCCAGCCAGGGGGAATAAGCATGATTTGCATTTGTTGAAGGTAATCCCTGATAGCTCTGCAAAATCGGCTAGCGTTTCTAGCAATATAGGTAGGTTATGGTACGGTTGGCAAAGGTATAGCAATACATCATCATCGTACAGCAAGAATGTGTGGTGTTCCCTATGCGTATCCTGGAGTCATGGAATTCCTGTCTGAGGTATGCCGCTATAGGTTCTAGCGCAAGTATATAGCGCATTGGGGAAAGCGGGCACCCCTGTCGGGTTCCTCTTTGAATGTCCCACTGCTTCGATATGTATCGCCAGGTTCTTACCATAGCAATGGGGGGAAGTGTAAAGAATTTTAACCCACCTTATGAAGAAAGTTCCAAACCCCCTCAGTGCAGTCTCTATCCATTGCCAGTACACCGAATCAAAGGCTTTGACTGCATCTAACGATTCTACCACATAGTGTTATGTACTCCCTTTCGCCCGATCAATTATGGGTTGTAACCTACGTAAGTTCAACATGGTGCTGCGACCAGGCACACACCCGGTTTGATCTGGGTGTATTAGTGCTGCTATGATGGAGCACTGATGGAGCGAGTATGGTGGTTAATAGTTTGACGACACATTTAAGCATGAATGTATGAATCTAACACATATGCTGGCTTTCCGGGCTTAAGGATAGGGACTATCCATGTATCGTGCATCGTGTTCGGGAGTTCCCCTGTTTCAAAGGCCTCCTTAAAGACCTTTAGAAGCTTTCGGGCTAGCGTGGATTGATAGGTTTTATAAAATTCATCTCCACCTGGTGTCTTGCCTGAATTTGATTCAGAGATCACTTCCTCTAGTTCCTGCAGGGTAAAGGGCTCATTTAGAAGATTGCGCTGACTGGTGGTAAGGCGCGTTGAGTTTAATGTGTGTAATAACATCTGCTATATCATCAGGGGAGCATGTGTAGTGTGGCATAATAAGTGTCAAATATATCGTTAATCATCGTTTGTGCTCTCCAGGGATCTCCGCATTCGTCCCCTAAGAGGGTGACTAGGGTTTTGGGATGTTCTTTACGGCACAACCAAGCAAGTAATTTCCCTGATTTGTCCCCTTCCGCGTGAGTGTGTGCCGTCCTGGTGACATAATCAAACCTTGACAGTCTTTCGTAGCTGGTTCGATAAGGGTTGGAACGACCCTCCTTTAGTGTTGGCTCAGGAGATGATGTGTGTGGTTGTAATGATTCTAGTTCTCTAACTTTGGTCTCTAATTTCTCCAGTTCCCAACTTAATTGTCTGCGAATGCTTCCCGTCCCAGTGAGAACCTCACCTCTAGTGACCACTTTAAGGGTTTCCCAAACCGTCCCCCACCTTTTAACATTGCCAATGTACTCTTTAAGGAAAAGGTCTAATTTATCTCGAAGCGTTTTTCCTCGAAAGGCGAGGTCTAGCAGTGCGTATACGGGCATGCGCCACATCGGGCAGGAGTGCGTGGCAATCCCCTATTCCAGGCGACTATAAGCAGAGAGTGATCCGATATGATGCGGCCCATGTAGTCGGCACTCGTAAATTCTTGCAGCTGGTCAGTGCCCGCAAAGATGTAGTCTAACTTAGTGTGTATGCCGTGCAGGGAGGAGTAGAAGGAATATTCTCTTGAGTCTGGGTGGAGCTCTCTCCAAATATCGACCATAGCGAGGTCAGTTAGAGAATTATTCAGTGCCACTGTGGCCGGGGGTCCATACTGTAGTGGTATAGATCGGTTATGTGCTGGCTTACAAACACGATTAAAGTCCCCGTCCCAGATAAATAAGGCATCTCTGTGGGGGGCCATGCATGCACACAGTGTTTGAATGTGTGCCGATATTGCGTGGTTCGGGAAATAAGAGTTGACTATGACCAGTTCTGTGGTGCCTAAGTAACTTTTGAGGATCAGGTGTCTACCTCTGCGTCTCTTTTGGAGCTCAGTAGCTCAAATGAGAGTGTACTTTCAACCCATGTGAGGACACCCCTGGCATATTTAGAGTACGGGGACCCATGTACCGTGCCTCGCCAACATTCCTCTACCTTTTGCTGTTCTGCAGGCGTCAAATGGGTGTTCTGTAATAAGGCTATCGAAACCTTTTTACAGTGTATGATTTGAACTTGCTCCTGCGTATGTATGTACTTAAGCCTCTCACATTCCACGTCACAATCTTAATCTGCACCATGATCTACACAGTTACCTTCTACAATAGGACCTTGGAGCGTAATTTCTCATTCTCTGTCTGATCGAGACAGTGTGACTCGTTCTGCACCTGTCCCATATGTCATGTACGTGTCTTCATTAGTTCCGCTATGCATTGCCCAATACCGTGTGACTCCTAACTTTGTTTAATACATCAGGCAGTGGGTGTAACAATATATGTTGATTGGGTACAACAAACTGAACAAACAACAACCCCTGGAACGTAGGCTACCAACTGTACCCAAGAGATGTGATCCGTTTGGCTTGCCGGTGCCTGCATCTTCCTGCGAGCTCTGGCCTGAAAGTTCAACAAACTTCACATGTCGACTGTCCAGTAGGATTGGGGTGATGTCCATCAGAGCTCAGTGGGCTCGGTCACTGGCTCCGGCAATATAGCAACAGTGTTCACAGTAGTCAGTACACTGTACTGGAAACCTCCCTGTGGCGACTCTTCCCGTCCTGAATTATTCGTGCGTATGCACTGGCAGCCCATTTTCACCTAGGGATACTCCAGTCCAGTCGGTTCAGGAATTGTATCACTGTGTAGGTCAACGCTGGCCATCCTTTGCTGACCTCTCGAGTCTGACTCCACACAGTGGTGACTAAATTGGGGTTGTAGTTCAATGGGGCGGCTGTTGTATGGAGGGAGGCTTGCACAGGCTGCCCTGATGCACACCCCGTACATGGTTGGTTGTATTATCTTGTGTGCGGTTGACGCAGGACTGGGCGACAGGTGTTTCTGGTGGGGGGCAGAGGGGAGTACAGGGAGGGGAGACTTGGGTTGTTGGTGGGGTTATGTTTGGGGAGGTACGCAGTGCATGAGAACATTTTATACGGATACAGGGTGAAACAGGGTGGGAGAGAGGCGTGCGGGGGGTGGAGCGGGCTGGTGAGTGAGGCACATGGCATGACAAGGTTTCTCTTGGATGGCGGCTCATAAGGGGAAGGTCTCGCTGATGACCTGGAATATCAACATGTTGTTTTCAAGTGTCAAGCGCAGGCTGGTGCTACAATTTATTAATAGGCAGTCTCCCGGCATTGCATTTCTCACCAGACACATCTGGCGAGAACTGAGTGCACATTTTTCCTCAGATCCAACTACAGGGTGGCATTCCATGCAGGTTTCTCAACCGGTTACCGGGGACACTCATACTCCTGCATAAGATTATCCCAGTTAGGCCTGAAGAGGTAAATTCGGACCCTAGGGGTAGTTTTGTGATGGTGGAGGGGGAGCTGTGGGGTGCTACCTGGGTCATGGTAGTGGAATATGCGCCCCCTCCGATTGCACACAATCTTCTTTCATAACTTTATGGGCTTACCCTTCAATGTCACGCGGGCATGTAGGTGCTAGGTTGGGATTGCAATGAGGTGATGGACCAGGGTCTTGACAAAACGATGGTGGCACCAGGAACCCGCCGCTTTGCACAAAATTGTGCTCTTTAGCCACTGCCCTGTGATGGGTGAACGCATGGAGAAGTTTGCACGCAGCTGAACAGGGGTACTCCTATTTCTCTGGGGTTCATGCATCCCTGTCGAGGACTTACAATTTTTTGTCCCATCCAACACATCTCATAGGTTGTTGTCAGCTAGGTTCTTGGCCAGAGGGATATCGGACCACTCCTCACTAGACATTGAGCTAAAAACTGGACAGTCTAAGCCTGCTGGGCATGGCCCCTGAATACATACTTCCTGGGGGACCTTGAATTTGTGGAAGAGCAGTCTACCAAGACCGAGGAATATTTCTATATTTCACTATGAACAGGGGGACTGTCGACAGCCCCGTTATCCTCTGGGAGGGCTTTAAGGCAACACTGCAGAGGAGGTGCACCCATTGGTGGCTGCCAGGCGCAAGAAGCATGCAGAGTGGAGAGGGCGGTAAGGCAAGCAGAGGAGGAGTTCCTCTCCTCTGAGTCGTCAGGGGCAAAGTTGGCCTTGGTCATGGCACAAGCGGCACTGCACAACATGACATTGGATAATGCCAAGGAGGCACACTGGGCCAGGCAAAGCCAGATACACGAGTAAGGGGACAAGGCAGGTAAAATGTTGGCCTGGCTGGAGAAAAGGGACAGGGGGAGCAGGCATGTGCAGGCTATACAGGACGCCCAAGGGAGGGAACTGACATGAGATGCAGATTTTGCAGGGGCCTCTGCCCAATTCTATGAGACACTTTATAACCCTACGACGGGGTGTGTGGAGGCAGAGGGTTCTGCTATCCTGCAGCGGGTACTGCTCCTAAAACTCACCGCTCAGCAGGCTTTGGGTATGGAAGCATACATCTCTAAAGAGGAGATCTCTGCTGCGCTAGCCCAGTTGCAGACGGGCAAAGCACCGGGACCCAATGGTTTCTTGGTAGAAGTATAGAAGCAATTAGGAGAGCAGGTGGTCTGTCCACTGCATCGCCTATTCATGCAGTGTAGGCGGAATAGGTGCCTTCCTCCTGATCTCAGAACGGCTAGTATAGTGGTTCTCCCGAAGCTTGGTAAACCCCCAGAACAATGCACCTCCCTTAGGCCGATATCTTTGATAAAACAGGTTCTGGCTAATCGCTTACTGGGGGTGGGGGGGGGTGTAATCGGTGCTTTGGTTCACCCGGGCCAGTGCGGGTTTATGCCTTCCAGATCCACATGGAGGATCCTGTGCAGGGTGCAACTCGCCATAGGGTTGGCTCCCGAGTTGCCGGACTCACTGGCTCTCCTCGCAATAGATTTTGAAATGGCGTTCGACTCCGTGAGATGGGATGCGCTTTGGAAGATCACAGGTCGTATTGGAGTTTGGGGGGAACCTTTTGTCCTGGGTTCGCCTACTATACACCTCTCTGGTGGTGACGATTAGAATGAACACAGTCTCTTCTCTGACCTTCTCCCTTGGGTAGGGCACAAGGCAGGGATGCCCCCTTTCCCAGTTACTGTTCACGCTGGCAGTGGAGCCCCTTGCGATACAACTCAGGGAGAGGTCGGATTGGGTGGGATTTAGATGGCCCGAGGGGTTGTGTGGGGGGGCAGCGGGTCAGAAAGGGTTTCACTCAACGTGGATGATCTCCTAATTTATATGAGCAACCCAAAGGTTTCGTGCCCGGTAATAACACGTATATTGACAGCATACCAAGGCTTCAGCGGGCTAAAAATTAATTGGCAAAAGTCTGTTTTGTTTCCGGTGCAAGGGGGTGAAGATGCAATTCCACGGGACTGCCCGTACGCAATTGCTTTGTTTCAAATACTGAGCCCTAACCTATCAGATTTTCTCGGCTCAACCTCACCCCCGTGGTGAACAGGTTTGCACTGAATATAATGCACTGGCAAATGCTCCCACTGACTTTGTTGGGAAAGGAGGCTCTTTAAAATGCTAACGCTTCCCAATTTTCTCTGTGTCCTGCAGAATGCCCCGCTCCCAATTCCCATGCAAGCTTTAACAGAGATTGAGGGATCCCTGCGTGGGTTACTGTGGGGAGGGAAACAAACACGGGTGGCATTGAGGACACTGCAACTAACGGTAAGGGAAGGGGGTACTGGCTTGCCCAATCTCCAAAGGTACTACTGGGCGGCACAGTTGGGGGTAGTAAATGATTGGCTGCATGGGGACACAGCACTTCCTCACATAGTGCTAGAGCATGGAAGGATGAAGGGACGGATACCTAGAGAGGTATTATATGATATGATAAGGCATTTATAAGGCGCCTATACACAACTGTTTTATAGGGAGTGGGGGGCAAAAAACAGAAGGACTCTCCCAGGGTGGATGTGGCACACATGCCAGATATTGGTGGAAGCGCATCAGGACAGTGGATGGAGGGGCAGACGGACCCATCTGGCACAATGCATTCTTTTTTTAAAAATTATTTTTATTAGGTTTTGTTAAACAAGGGAAAAACTACAACAGGAGTACACAATGACATTAGGAGTCCTGTCTTCATGGTCGCGGTAAATAGCTGAACATAACATAGCATTTGGCAGTTAAATGACACAACGGGAGCAGAGAGTCCCCACCGCCCGCCCGGCGGGTGCACTGGCACAATGCATTCTTGACTGAATTGCTAAAGGTGGGGCATTTTGGGACCTGCTAGGCAAAAGGGATAGCCACTCTAGCGGATGTGGTGCAGGAGGGCCGGCTTTGCTCATTCGAGATGCTCCAATGAAAATGCGGCCTGACAGAAAGGCAACGGGTTCGATACGTGCAAACAGGACATGCTATGTGTGCTCAGTTTCCCACTTTGGAAGAAATTCTGAACAGCTCACCCCTGGAGGCTAACTTGATCTCGACAGGTATCCTCCTCCAAGGTAACGTCCACCCTATACCAAGTGTTCACGGCCTTCGGTGTCAAGTAACTGACCCGTCTAAAGGAGAGATGGGAGCGGGACATGGGACAGTTGGAACCGGAGGAGTGGGTGGAGGCTTTAATGTTTTCAAGAGAAGTGGGAACTACGTCCAGATTGCGGCTAATACAATCTATGATACTCCACAGAGTATACTACCCCCGTACTGCATTGGCCAAATGGGGCATGGTAGGAAGTGACGTATGTCTCAGATGTGGATGGGAGGGCGGACCCTTTTATCATATATAGTGGGACTGTGCACAGGTCCAAGTCTTCTGTGGGAAATGTATGCAGAAACTGTTCACTGTGATGGGGACTCAGGTGTTTCTCTAACCAAAACTGGCTCTGCTCTGGATTTGGGAAGTTGCCGGGTTCACAAAACACGAAAAGTTGTTTCTTGGGGTAACAATAGGGCTCGCCAAGAGACTGATAGCAGCATCCTGGGGCTCTGCGAAGCGGCCAAGACTGAACCAGTGGAAGTTGACTGATGCGCGTCCCTGGAAAGGAGAGTGTACAGGGCGAGGGGCTGCCCCCAGAAATCTTTCAACAATTGGGGTAAATGGGTGTGGGAGTGCTGAGGGAGTATGGTTGTATTGTTTCGATCCCGGACATACAAGATGGTGAACCATTACCTGTTGGCTTCAACTGTTTTACTATGTATAGCACTTATGTCACTCTGTGGAGACTACTGTATCATGCTTAGACGTACCTATGTTTATTTTGTTTTCAGTTATGGCAAACTTAAAACATTTGATAAAAAATAAAGAACACAGTGAGGGGCATGTGGATTAGTTTGGGGCTGTACTATTTGGAGACATGTTATTTACGAGTAGCTATCCTTCCACCGTCTCCGTTCCAAGAAAGAAGATGTTTTCACATTTCCAGCAAAATCTCAACTTTGTTTTTGTAAGCTTGTCAAGTAACCAGTGGCCTTCAATACACACTTACCTTACTTCCCTCTGGAGATGAAAAATGGCATTGCAGTCCTGATGAAAACATTGACGACATTGGGTCTGTATAAAGCTTTGTGGCATGCTCCTGAGGGCGTTGGAGGGTATGTACTGGCAAGAACTGCAGTCATCCTTGTTTTGCTACTCCCCAATGGAGTAAAGACAAACCTATGGAAGGTCCAACACAGCCATCTGTCTAACACATGCCTGCTAGGTTTGAAGCCCAAGGTCTTCATGGGATGTGGGATGACGGAGTAGAAAATCAAGAGTAGCTTGTGGTGTGCCTGAAGCAGTGTACTGAGTGTGGAAAAATAGAACTGAGATCAGTTGGCGCATCGACATATACTGCCCATGACATCACATTTTTAATTTGGCCACTCCGTTACCTTACCTTTTGTTACCAACCACATTCACCTGTACAGTCTATCCTTTGACCATGCCATTCTTGGCTCAGGCTTGGCAGACAGAATTAACCTTCTGGAGTTTGACCTGGGGGATAGAGACTCCCAAGCAAATACGCTTCCAAACCTCCAGGATTGTCAGAGCACCCTCAGAAGACCCTCATGCATCCAACATTACATTGTGTACCAATTTACAATTTTACAAATCTGCCTTGAAAACACAACCCAATTATCACAAAACCTTTGGACATACTCATCTTCTTTGATTTGCAGAACCATGGTCCACTTATAGGACTGTAGAACATCCATGTTATCACAACATTTTCTTACTACACTGCATCCCTCTCTCTCTGTATTTGTAGCATCCTTTTATGCTTTCCCATTCTCTTCTAATCCCCCCGCCCCCATCTCTTTTTCTTTCTTCAGCGGACAAGGTCTGGATACCACTAGCAGGTAAACAATATGCCACTCCATGGACACCCCTAGGCACGCCGAGATTATTATGGTGGCGATTTGGCGCAGTATATAAGCATAGTAACACACTAAATTTGGCACAGTATAAAAGATGCCTAACATACCACCTTTCACTACATTGTATCCCATTCCATTCTGTTCTGTTCCTTGAAAGGGTCTTTAGGGAAAACCAGGTATATAGTCTGTAGAGAAGGTGCTTTAAGGGCATCACTTCTTCTCAAGACCCTTCCCAGGGCTCTGGAGTCCTGGAAAAGTCATGTGATGCTTTAAATCCTCTTTGTTAGAGGCAGCTTTGTTCATTTATTTATTTTCTTTCTTGGGGTTTGCAACACACTGCAGTGCCACAACGAGCCAGGAAGCTAATGCAAAGCAGCAAGATAGTGCTGTATGGAACATGAAACAAATAAGAAAGAAGAGAAACTCCATTTATGAAGCTACCAGATGTGTCAAAGAATGAGACCGGACTCACTTGATAAAAAGTTCCCATATGTTCCTTCCTCTAGCAAGTAGAGATAACACACCTCTTAACGAAAAGAGGAATGGCAACCAACTCTTTATGAAAATAAACAGCAATTCAGGAAGGGGGTGAGGGTTGGATTCCTCGACCTTAACCTACAAAAGAGCATTCCATTCACATCTTAAAAGCAGCCAACCCCCAGAGATACCAGCAGACTTTAAATCCAGTAATGGAGTGTCTGGAGAAGAACAAATTACTTGCCTCTAGGAGAGTGCTGCATTTCTCTCAAACAAATCTCCATAACAATTATCAAACCTTGACTTGCCCTCAGAATATGATAAAACCATTCCTCCAATATTTTCATGCTAGTTAGTAAAAAGAAACTACTATTCCCAGAAACACCTTAACTCTGCGACGGCGAACAGGGATGGAGGAATGCAGAGCAGAGAGCAAGGCAACACTAGTTGTTGTGAGCATCCACCTGTGCCCGGAATGTTTAAAAGAAGATCACCAGAAGAAATGGCAGACTGCTGGTGGGGTTGGACTGCAGCTCTGTGTTGCCGAAGAAACGAAAAGAGAATATTGGAGCAAACTGCCTTATGCAGTGAACAATAGAGGACGACGCAAAGAAAATTCCACGTGGGAATGCCAGAAGCAAGCAAAGTGCTCCTGGGCGTTCGCTGGCGGAAAACCGCAAGAAGCTTACTGGAGAGTCGCGAGGAGAGGAGAAGCCCAGCTAAAGCCATAGGGGACGTGGAAACACGAAAGCTGAGCAGCACGAAGGAGAAAGAATCCTGCCGCTGTCATCGGCGAGCTGCAAATAGACCAGGAAAGGCCACAAAGTACCGGTGAGTCCATGCTGGGACGAAGGGAGCACTGGGGCGGATATGTTAAATATTGACCAATCTAAGTCAGCTAAAAAGAGAAAGTAGTTTCTTAATAATGCAAGTTAAAAGTACATTGGCCTCAGATGGGAATCTTTAGCAGGCAATGTAAATGAACCCACAATGCTAAGGTGGTGAATGATTGGAAGTGTGAACAAAACACTAATGAGGCATTGTACTATGGACTAAAGGAATTCGCCAAAAGGTCTAATGTGGTAAACTATCGAAGATGGGGTTGCAGAGAAAGACACCTACAAGAAGTCCTGGCAGGAGAGTACACCAGGCAAAACATGTGTGAAAACAAGAAGTCCTGGCAGGATAGTATACCAGGCAATATGGCAAGTGTGTGAAAACAGGAAGCCTTGGCAGAAGAGTATACCTGGCAATCACAAGTGTGTGAATCCAAGAAGCCCTGGCAAGAGAGTACACCAGGCAATCTGATAACCTAAAGGCCAAAGATAGATATACATGTTTGATAATGAGCAAGAGAAAAGACAAGGGCTATTACTGTCAAGAAATTGTGAGGAAGAATCCAGGGGAAGGGAGACACCCTGTGGATTAAGGAACAATATCCTTGAGAGATTTTATGTTGGAGTTATTTATTCCTTTTTAAACACTTTTGAAACACTGAAGGCCAAAGACATTATCCTTTACACCTTAAGATTCATTTAATTATAATGCAAGGGTCAGAATACTACTTTGGACATAGGACGGTTATGTTTTGGACATTTTGACACCGACTGATCCTTAGTTTTGAGTTTAGGTAGAGAAACACCTCTAGTACAGGGACATCAAGGCATTTTGCGAACCCCTTTTATTTTATCAATAAAAGTCGTTAGACAAAATCATGTCCAAATTGTGTCCGACTGTCATTCCTTGCTTTCACAACTAGGAGTAGTCACTATGGTGAGTAATTCTTTCTTACTCCTACGTCCCACCCCCTTTTCTCCATATTGTATGGGGGATTCCAATGCAAAATAACATTAAGGGAGGTGAACCTAGTGGATTCAAACAAACAAATTCCTGAGAACTGCCTGTCTGAATGCTGCATCCTCACATGAACTGACATCCAAACAGTAATGATGACAGAAAGCAGACGGAGAAGCCCAGGTCCCTGCTTTACTGATTACATCCCATGCTGCATGGCGCTGAAAAGCGAATGCTGTCGCTTTGATCCTCACTAGATGTGTTCTAATGTGTTCCGAAGGAGTCTTGCCCTGCACCCTGTAAGCTTCTGCCACGATCCATCTTGCAATAGATGCCTTAGACGCTTGCTTTCCAGGCAAAGACTCGCCAAAGGTAACAAACAGCACCTCAGACTTTCTAAACGATTGGGATCAGTCTAAATAGAATTTCAAAGCCCTTCTGACATCTAGACAATGCAAGACCCTGTCGGCCTGAGACTGTGGGTTAGGAAAGAATGTGGGTAGAACAATCTACTGATTTATGTGGAATTCAGATACTATTTTGGGTAGAAAGGTTGGGTGTGTAGATAAGATCACCTTATTTTTAGGAAACATTGTAGAAGGCTCGGACACAGCCAGCACCTGAATTTCACTTACTCTCCTTGCCGATCTTAGTGCCACTAACAGGACTGCCTTTAAGGGTATAAACCTAATATCTACAGAGGCCTTAGGCTCGAATGGTTTATGCGCCAGAGCTGCTAGAACCATGTTGAGAGCCCAGGAAAGACTAGGCCTTCTGACTGGAGGGAATAATCCTGCCAACCCCTCCATGTGCCTTTTGACTACAGGATTGGTTGATGAAAAACCAAGTGTGCTCTGAATTTCTGTATGCTCCTATGGCAGCCAGATATCTTCTGCATGCGTCTACCTGAACGTGCTAAATACGTTAAAGATAACACATTTTCAAGCGTACAATTTAGGGGATCAATATCCTTCTGCTGAGCCCAGTGACACAACTTTGTCTATTTGCTCTTATACTGAGATCTAGTAGAATCCTTTCTAGCTTTCCGAATGATGCCGATATTGTCCTCAGACAGCTGTAGATGCACTGTCAGTTTTTCAGGCACCAGGCTGCTAAGGCCATTGACTAAGTTCAGGTGAAGCACTACTCCCTGCAGTTGGGACAGCATCTGGTCTGACGTTACCGGTAGAGATGACCCTGATGAGCCATGCTCTTTAGATCCGAACACCATGCCCTGGAGGGCCACAGGGGGGGCTAACAGAATCAATCTGCAATTCTTGGATGCTGTGAATTGGTTGATGACTTTCTATATGAGTGGTGTTGGAGGGAATGCGTAACAGGTAATATTCGACCATTCTATCTTGAAAGCATCTCCCTCTGACCCCATCCCTTGGCCCTGCCAGGATGCAAACCTGTTGCATTTGGTATTGCTGCTTGTAACAAAGAGGTCTATTTCTGGTTGACCCTGCATGAGAAACAACTTGTGAATAATGGAATTCTATATCTCCCACTCGTAGGTAGTCTGCTGAGCCTGTCTGCTTCTGTATTGTCCTGGCCTGTGTGACAATCCTTCATATGGCGTCACTTCTACCCAGGGGAGAACCCCTTTACATGAGGTTAGGGTGGTGAGGCCGCAAACCAATAGTCCCCTGAGGGGTGGTAAAATGCGGGAGGATCTCGTGGAGAGGGACTCTTCTCCTGGGGATAAGGATGCAATTGGGAGGCAGAGCCCCTGTAATATCCCACCACATAGGCTGATAATAACACTGAAAATCTCATCAACGTAAGATCACCTCCGAAACAATGTGTTATTGTGGATTATCGAACCCTCCTGACACATCATTACTGAGACGAAGAAGCTAGAGCAGTTTGAAGGAAGTTAGGCTGGGGCCGTCCCCGCTATTTAAACTCAACAGCAATGGCAGAGTTTGTGCTTTGTCATCCTCTGAGTAGTCTAGCAATGGCCTGTGCGGTTCTGGCAAGCTGGAAGCTGTGATACGACCAGGTGACCGAAAAGCCTGCATTGAAGCCTGGAGAGGGCAGCAAGTCTTGTCTCCAAGGCTGAGAAGAGAACTAGCAGGACGTCTAAGTGTCTTGCGAGTCGGTTGGGAACCGGCGTGATAGACTTGCAGGGACTGAGATGTGTTGGCACGCCCTGTAGTGGGTGGACTGTTCGGTCCAACAAAGGTGCTGAGACCGCCTACCATAGCCTACAGCAAAACCGCATAGGTGACTATCAGGACAAAGTGAAAGACAGCGGTGGAGGCGTAACCCATCACGGCGGGACCAAGGCATCCAGCAGCTCCGCCAAGGTTGTCCACCCTAACTAGGGATAGGTTTGGTTTATAATGTAATAAAGGTCTATAGCAACCACTATGGCACCACTTGGTCAGCCTCTTGATTCCTTGTCACCCTACCTAGCAAATGCACTGCACAAAGCCATAACCCGTGCTCTACGGCCCACTCCCACAAATGGAGGGCTAGATTGCATAGGGGAAGGGGATCTGGTTCCCCCTTGTTTGTTCACATAAAACAATGCGGTTGTACTGTCAGTGAGGATCAGCATCACTCCATTCTGTATCAATGGAGCGAAGGACTTCAATGCAAGAAATATTGCCTTCAACTCGAGGTAGTTCATGTGCCTGTCTTTGTTGACCATACTCCATGGGTCGTGTGAGAACCTAGTGTCGCACATCCCCCAACCTTCTAAGGAAGAGTGTTAATACAACCAAATGAGGATGAAATGGAGTTCCCGCTAACAAAGTGGAATCTGCTTTCCACCATAGCAGATTGTCCCTGAGAGCTGCAGGGACAATAATCCTGTCTAATTGCGAACCAGTCTCCTGCTCCTAGGAGGCTGCTAAATGCAGCTGTATCCTCCTCATGTTTAGCCTCGCTAGACATACTGAGATGATGCCGGTCACCATCAGACCCAACAGATGCTGGGACCAGCACATTGGTGTGTCCTCGTTTGCCAAAAAATGCTTCACTGCTGCCAAAATGTCCCTCCTCCTCTCTGGAATGGGAAAAATCCTAGCCTGCACTGTGTCCCAGTGGAATCCTATGAGGTAATGATTTGAGTGGGAGTAAGCTCAGACCTTTTGGTGTTCACTGAAAACACAAAATCGAAAAGAATGCTTATTAAGGAATGAAGAGTCTGGGTTGCTTGTTGGGGGCAAGTCCCCCCTGATGAGCCAGTTGTCCAGATAGGGGTAGACAAACATGCTTACCACTGTTCTTCAACAAGCTGGCTATTGCATTCATAATCTTCGTGAACACTCGTGTTGCAGCATTCAGTCCGAATGGGAGTACCTTGTATTGGAAATGCCTCCCCAAATTACAGAATCCGAGGAATCGTCGATGGGGATGAAAAATTGGTATACGGAGATAAGTGTCCTTCAGATTCAGGACACAGACATTTTTCCCGCATAGAGCGACTCTGCAATCTGAGCTGGGGTCACCATCTTGAATCTTTCTAGGGGTAAATAAAGATTGAGGAAAGATAGGTCGAACACTACTCTCAGAGCCGCCTGGTTCTTCTTCTGTATAGCAAAGGTCCGGCAGTAAAGTCCCTTTCCCCAGTCTTTCACAGGTACTCTTTCCACCGCTTGGGATTCGATAAAGCTCTCCACTTCTTTGAGAAGTGCTGGAGATCCTTTCTGTATGACAGGGGGAGAGGTGGGAATAGGATAAGATACAGGGAGACGAAAACCTTCTGAATCCACTGAAATTAACCAGCATCTACAAAATGGTGACACCATTGATCCTTGTGCAGAGAAACCCTGCTTCTACCGGAGAATTGTGGATCTGGACAAGAACATCATGATTTCTTTGGCTGAGGCAGATGCTGAGGATAGGGGGTTGGGGGGGGGTGGGACTAAAATCTCTTAGGGTTAGTTTCCTGCTGTTTACATCTGTGTGTACTGGCCGATCTATTAGGCTGCCTAGTTCTTCTTTCTATGACGCCTCTAAAGTCCCCAAATGATCTCGAACGACCCTGTAGCCGGGGTTGGGTCTGTGAAAACCCCTTTGAGACTGGTTTGTGAGAATAGCCAAAGATATAGCTGTCAATTCATTGTCAGTTGATTAATGGAAAAGATTACCCTCGAAGGGAAGGTCTAAAATCCTGTCCTGAATATCATTGGTGATTCTAGTAGTGTGCATCCAGGCTGACCTTCTGAAGTGCACGCCTATACACATGCCTCTACTGGCGGTGTCAGTATGCACTTTGATTAGACCAGATTTAAACACTGCTTGTCTGTCAATTGGAAGATCTTGGGTAAATTCCAAGATCTCCCTCCT
The DNA here is from genome assembly GCF_040938575.1 of Ambystoma mexicanum. Classification (NCBI taxonomy): domain Eukaryota; kingdom Metazoa; phylum Chordata; class Amphibia; order Caudata; family Ambystomatidae; genus Ambystoma; species Ambystoma mexicanum. Next base: position 302,555,288 of record NC_090927.1, on the reverse strand, counting down.
AAGCCTCTGATTGTAGCCGTCAACAATGCGTCAGCATTAACCCAATGTAGGTGCAAAGATGAATTTAAATGAACTTTTCCCCCCAAAGCCTCCAGGAGTTTATCCTCCTTATTAAGAACTGCTGATGACCTGACTGTTTGATAAGCTGAGCCGATCACTGCAGGCTTGGCAGAAAGGGAAGCCGTGGCCACTACCGACAAGTGAGGCTGTAGATGTGATGCAAGCAGAGGCCCTTCTGGCAAGAGTGTGGCATCTTTTTGTGAGGGGATGTCTGACCTGGACGAAGTTTGAAGAGCCAACACCTCCACTATAACCCCTGCTTCAGGCTGTTCCTGCAGTGGTATAGAGACCCCTAAAAATTCCTCCACACATTGAATCCTTTCATGGAAAACATTGGCAGAGGAAGAGAATTCAGCTTCCTCTGTTGTCATTAGTTTCCTGACTTTTTCTTGTTGAGCTTGAAGCAGCCATATCCTGTGGATCTTAGGGCTGTTGCCCATAGTGACGGATGGTTGATCCTCAATAATCTACACCACACTTGTTGGAGGCAGAGGAGGTGGTGAAGACGGAAGCAGCGGTTGTGGAATAGGTAATGTAGGCGGTTGCGGAGCTAAAGGCAGTTCCTGTGGTTGCTGCAGCTCCCATGACAGGACTTCGTTTATGAGTCCCTTAAGGATGCCAGACATTTGGGGGGACTTCAATAACAGCAAAAATCTCTCAAAAAATCCTTCCTTGCATGCTGGCGAAGCTTACACTGAAGAGCGATGAGCTCTTGCTGACGGTGTTCAGGTTGACGTGGTCAGTGTCCGAGGGCTTTGTCTGGGCTGCTGCATAGAAAGCTCAGACTAATCGAAAAACATTTAATGGCATAGGATATGAAGTGTACCAGGGAATGTCACCACTGGATAGTTCTGTCCTTGCTAGAGGCTTACTAGTTGAATCAATTTGTGATCTCCAAGCCCTCCATGTTGAACTCAGTTGCCTTGCACACACTTTTGCCCTTTCTGAAGATGAGTCCACAGAAGAAGGAACTATGTCAGCCGCCGTTGAGCGGACTGAAGCTGGTTCCTACCTTGCTGCCATTTTGTGCGCAAAGCCTGCTGTGACAGAAATTGAGTGCACTGGGTATCGCTGCATGGCATGCCACTCTTAAGAGTAGGCCCTACTGGACCCTTGGTAACCATACTGGTTCTCTTTTGGACCACAGAAATAGATCTGTGAGGCTTTGAGCCCTCGGCTAACAAGCTAACAAGCTGGTAGTCCTGCGCAATGGCGCCCTGTCAAGGAACTCCCAGGAAATGAGTCCCCTTTCTGGGGTACCTTTGAAAACAAAGGCTCACTTAAGGCTCACTTACCTTCTCATGAGATTTCCTATGTGCAAATTTCTTCAAGTGGTCCTGAGGAGACCTGGAAAAGATCTCTCTCCACCTCGCAATCTTGTTTTTTTAAACATTTTTTTACTTTATACATTTTCTGACAACATCGCAATCTTGGGGTTAACGCTTTGCACACAGCACGCAAATCCCACCTGTGATCAGGGCCCAAACACTACAAACAGATTGAATGGGCTTCGAAAGTGGGAAAAGTTGTGATGCATATCCAGTGAAGCCAGCGGGACCAGACATGCAACAGGGCACCGGGGTGCCGATGGCCACGGTGATAATCAAAGATAATGAAAATATAAGTGAATCTCCTGTGAACACTAGGGAGTGCGCAGCCAAAAAGCAAGCTGCTGCGGTGCAGAAGTCTGTTCGCGTTGTGTGTCAAAAAGGACTGAGTTGTGGTGCCGTGGGGCGGGGTCAGTGTGTGTGATAACACCTATTCTCGCACCTACGCGTGCATGAATTAAAATGTAAAGGGGAATGCTAATTTTTGCGGTCCAAAAGACTCCGGTTCACGTGTGGGGACACCCATACAGTATGGAGGAAAGGGGACGGGACACAGGAGAATGTGAAAACTAGATTCAAGTCTCACGCTGGAACCAGAAAGGGGACTGGTGGAAAGGTTTTAATTAGGCCTTTGAAAAACTGATTCACAATGGGCATTAAAATATGAGCCCTGGGAGACCACCAGAGGTCACAGGCAAGATGCCTGCCTAAATGCCGTACTTCTCCACGGAGCCACGAAAAGTGGAGCAATAGTTGACTAACCACAGTGGGAGAGAGGCCGTCAAGAAACTGGAGAACCCAAGATTATGAGAGGCATTAGATGCAGTACATCAAGGGAGACGGCTCCAGCTGAGAAGCCGTAAATCCCAGAAGACGACGGAAGGCCACACACCTGGTAAAGGGCGGACCCCCCTGACCCTCCCCCACCGAGAGAAGCACAGCGCCAACCCACCCCAATGTGAAGGCCAATTCACTTAGCAATTGCCTAACTCGTGCACCCTTTTCCGCCCTGACCAGCACTCCCCCGCCCCTGCACTTCCTGTTACTGCACTTGCACGATCTGAATGACAAAAGGCCCCCCAGGCCTTTTCTTTTGTCTTGTTGCGCCTTGAAACACCTTTTGCTGTATAGGAACATTATAAATACCCAATAAATAAAACAAATAAATTGAGGAAAGTGTGGAAGGTGTGTGAGAGCCAAAGTGAGATCGGAACACCCCAATCAACAAGGGTGCGCCTTTGAGGTGTGGACCCTTCACCGGAGAAACCCAGACAGTGAGGGAAGACTGCGAGGCAGACAAGTGGAGCAGACAGAGGAGGAAAGCTGGAGGAAAACACCCCCAGCCGGTGATGTTTGCAGATGACTGCAACGTCAGCCCGAAAGTGGTAGTAGTGGCTGTGGGGTACGGCTTGAAACTTGAGGAGGGCAGGCCAGCCTGGCGATATTCCCATAACATGCACAGCAGCCATGGGGAAAGAGACGGTGAACAAGTCAGCCGCGGCCAGAGCAACAAGCTCCAAGGGGAGTGCAGTGGTTCACAGAGGGCCCTTAACGCATCTCTGTCAGAAAAGTGGGAACTCTGTAGATGGCACAGAGGGGCTTGTAAATATTTGAACAGGTACAGACATGGGCTCTGGAGCACAGCGCAAACTACTCCCATAAGAAAAATACATGGCGAAAAGCTAAAGGAATTGGTGGTAGAGGAGGAGATCTGGCAGCAAGGTGCAGAGGTGAGAGAAGTGGGAAGTTTGTGAGGTCCATACTATCAGAGTGCCGCAGCACAGCTCCAGAGGTTCAAGAGATGCCCTGAGAGATGGGAAGCAATAGAAACAGGGGGTCACCGATTCTGCGGGCAAGAAATCAATTAACACCCTGCTTTAGGAACTAAAATCCATGCGTTGAGACATCCATGCATCAATGAGCATACTGAGAGGCATGGTTGAGAAAGTGGAGGAGAAGACTGAAACATTTGAGAATACCCAACTGGTGGTGGGCATGCTGGAGATGAGAACAGATGCAAGGATTAAGGAATCGCAAGTCAAAGAATATGACATAACCTCGTAGATCGACGACGAAAACTGGGAAAGGCGAGCCAACATACGTATCATGGGCGTCCGTGAGGGAGAGGGTGAGAGCCCTATAGTCTAAAGCAGAAGGTAAAACTGATACCAAGATCCCTCTTTGCAGCAGAAGGAAAGAACGATCATGACTTTGATAGCATACACTGAGCAGGACGACTTCCAGGAGGCCCACGTTCCATCCTAGTGAAGTGTCATTACTTCAGAGATAAGGTGGCTATACTAGACAGAGGCAGTAAACAGCCTCATTTAACCTTCGAGGGTCAGCATATTCCAGAACTTAACCTCATTTATCCAGGCGAGGCAGAGGGACAATAGAGCCCTCACACAATGGCTGAGAGAGCTGGAGGTGAAATATAGATGGGGTTTCCCCTTCTCTCTGACTTTCGAAGTGGGGAATGAGGACTTTCACATCACAACCAAAGAAGAGGCGGAAGGGGCTTTGACCGACTTGAATGGGGACGGACAGGAGCTGATATCATGTCAAGAACGGCAGGCAGGCACCCGCAGGCCACTTGTGCCAAAGGGTTCTCGTGGGAGAAGGAAAGGAAACGGGGGCTGGAAATGTAGATGGCTCAATACACATTCACCAAAGACCTGAGGAATGCTATGCAGTACGGGAGATGATTTGAGGGGTGGGGTAGACAAACAGCCAGGTTATTCAGAGGGTAAGCGGAATACAACGCAATTGTACAGTGAGACAGGAAGTTCTCAATTGAAGGAAAGAATAATGAGTCAGCTGGATTTTAAATGGAGATTTAAAAGCGGATAGGGGAGATGAGACCATTACCCGAGTGGCCCTGGCTGCTGGTTAGGGTGCCTCGAAAGGAGGGGAGGGGAAAGGCTGGGCAAACACAACCATAAGAATGTTGGGTAAAGCGCTAAATGAGTCCTGCTGGCCTGCCCAACGATGTCTTTGGCTTTACTGGAGGAGACTAAAACAAAATGTAAAAGTTGACTGATGAAGGGAGTATTGGTAGCTTAAATGTGAAAGACCTGAATTTGCCGGGGAAGAGGGCTACGGTAATTAGACTATTTAAATAAGAAAGGCTTGATGTACTCTTTCTGCAAGAAACAAGGTACAGGAAGGGGGAAGCATTTGCCATCAGAGGCTTCAATTCAGAGGGGCGATATGGGCATTGGGGTTAACCAAAATGGGGGGTTGGTATTTTATACAAAAAGTCCATAAGACTGACAGTGCAAGAGGTTAAAAAGAAAATGGAAGTGGATGGGTTGTAGCGAAATATAGGAGGGGAAATCTAGTATTGACGCTATGTGCGATATATACCCCCAACACCGCTGAAGTGCAACTTTGTACAGCCGGTTTCGAGAAAATCAGGAGATCGAAGGAAGGTTTGCTGGTATGTGGGGGTGATTTCAATGTGGTAATGGACCGTCTAAAGACTGGCGTTCGGTTAAAGTTGGGACACAACAGGCGGACACTATGCAGCAGGGTACACTAGCTAAGCTGACATGTTATTTCCTACGGGATACATGGAGGGTGGCGAATCCCAAGGGAGAGGGATATATACATACACATGCATAAACCACATCTTCATGGATGCAGGGTGGGAATATATTCTCATTGTGGGATGGTCCGACCATCATATGGTGGTTACAACATTAGCACTAGTGAATAAGATAGGGAGAAAGCAAGTGGGTCTGTAACAATACGTTGTTCAAGGACAGGGTCTTTGACAGGGAGATGAGGGAGCATATAAAAAGCTACTCTTGTATCAACAACACTGGTGAATTGGGTTTAAACGTAGTGTGGGTGGTGGGGAAAGGCACCCTGAGAGGGTTAATAATTGCTGAAGGGGTGGCAAAGAAAAGGAAACCTGCTCTGAAGGAAGAGAAATTGAAAGAGGAGATCCACAACACTAGAGGTACGGTTGAGGAGAAAGGGATGGAGAGAGATTCCGTGGCTCAGGAGATGCTGGCTAAACGGTGAGCCCTGAAAGACCTTTGGTAAGATAAGGTACTTGCCAAGCTTACATTTTGTAAGCAAGCTTTTTACAAAAGTGGGGATAAAGCCAACGTGTTGTTGGTGAATAGACTGAAGAGGCAGCAAGAAGAAAGAGGGGCGAGGGAGATAAAAGATGAAAAGGAAGGGCTGTTGACACATCCAAAAGAAATCACAGGTAGATTTGTCAGGTTCGATAGGGAATTGTAGGGTGCAAATGAAGGGGTGGGTATGAGGTGAAGAATTCATTTTTTTTCAGAAGATAGAATTACTGACAAAGATCTGGCAACATGGGAAAATCCTATAACACTCCTTGAGGTGTCCAAAGAGATCACCTCAATGAAAACGGTGAAAGCATGAGGTTCTGATGATTTTACATCAAGCTTTTAGAAGAGATATGTAGACATACTAGGGCCCTTCTTGCAGAGGTTATTCAATTCATCATGGAAGGAGCGGAAGCACCCAAATCGTTCCTGCAAGCCAGAGTAATTGTGTTCCACAAGGAAGGGTGGGTAAGAGAAGAATGTGGTTCATATAGGCCAAGTGCAGTTCTGAATTGCGACATTAACATCTTTACTAGTGTCCTAGCGAACAGATTGATCATCATGTTTCTGAAGTTGATTCACATAGATCAGGCACGGTTTGTTTGTGATAGGCAGGGTGCAGACACCATTAGAAAAACCCTAGACATGATGGCTTCCCTGCAAGGGGATGAAACTGACCTGATGCTCTTATCCTTAGATGCTGTAAAGGTGTAGAAGGAGGGGACTGACACACAGGTGGTACAGTGATTGCTATAGACTTTTCTTTGGCAAGAAAATAAAGAGAAAACCCAACTTTCCCCATCTTTAAGAGAGGTTTCCCTGCCTCAACCAAAATAGTAAGGGTGTCATCAGAATGTCCGTATAAATCAATAGTCCATTCTGTGTCAAAAGCCCTGCTTCTGTCCCTTTACACATATAATTAAACTAAAGGTTGTGTCAATGTTCTGGTCTAGGAGAATGACTCCCTTCTCCTGGACTAGTTATCACAGTCCTGGTTGTTATTTGCCTTGCAAGTTCTTCACCTGGGGGGAATGACTCCCTTCCCCTGGTCCACGTATTTCACAAAAGGGTTGCCAATCGTGTAACACTCTGTATCAGAAAAGTCTTTCTTTGTCACAAAAGGGTGAATTTACTCCCTACCCCTGGTTGTATTGTTCCACCAGTGACACTTGTTTAGCCAGGGAGAATGACTCCCCCCCCCCCCCGGGCTTCTTTACTTGATCCTTTCTTCTGATTTTATCTACCAGGAGAAGGACTCCCTTCTCCTGGTATTCGAGTTTTCAAAGTTACACACAAAACCAGGGGGAATGACTCCATTCCCCGGGTCTCTCTACAGGTTTATCATTTCTGGTTTAAGTAACCAGGAGAATGACTCCCTTCTCCTGGTGACCTGGATTTCATATGTCTGCATAAAACCAGGGAAAATGTCTCTCTTCCCCTGGCCTTTCCACTTATGATTTCTTAGCAACACAGTTCACACAAACATAGGGTCCTCGACCCAGGCGTCCCCGCCACTCTGGCCCACTTGGTTCACAATCTTGCCAACTACTACCACAAGGAAGCTGTTTCAACGTTCTCCTCTATGTTTTAGCTGCGAGTCCCAAACCTGTATTTCTTAGCTTTGTTTAGTACGCAGGCCTGGTTCACTAACCTTCCAAGCACTGACATGAGTAAGAGGCACTTGCTTCCTTATTCTCTTTTGGTGCGGGTCCCCGACCCGTGTTTCTCTGTTCTCTCTGTTCTGTTTCGTGGTCAGACTTGGTTTACTTGCCTGCCAAGTACTGACATGAATAAGATTACTTATGAAGTCTTCTTTATTGTGTTTTTCATAATTAGGGAATTTATGATAGACCCTCTTCAGAAAGTCTTTCTCCTAATCTTGTCTAATGTTTCTTTCCTTGAAAGTGGTTCCTTTCTTACCCCTGTTCTTGGCTTCTCTGTATCCGTTATTTGTGACATACAACCCTCTCGTATCCCCACCAGCCGGTCTGTCCTGGGACTTGCACTCTGCTGCTTCTGCGCAAGGCTACCCCGCTTTGGCGGCTCTGCAACTGCTGGCATTCTTCAGTCCTTTCTCCAGACTTGGACTGCGCGCTCCTCCTACTTCATCCGTTCGGTTAACTGCGGTGCCAGCTACCAGCATGGATCTTGCAGAGGTGCTTCTGACCCTCTAACAGCGTCCTGCTTTTCTCCTCTCGGATCTCCCATGCTGAACCGTGGCCTTCCTGCCGGCTCCTCCAGGAATGTCTTGACAACCATGTAAGTCCTTCCTTACTTTTTATGATGAATGGTAAAATATAACTACAATGCTCATTCAAGTTCTCACTGGTGCTCTTCATTGTTCCACAATTCCTCCTCATCCCAGTACTTGGTAAGTATGTCTTGTCTGGCTAGTACCTACTCTTCCTCGTCTCAGTGAGAGTTAGGATTTCAGTCCTACAAACACATATGGAAGTCTGGGACATAGTACTGAGGTTTGTGGGTTTGGGTGGAGTATACGGTGTGGGTGGAGGGTTGGAATACTGCGTTCTACTGAGATGTTCTCCTCTGCCTTTCCCCACGAGATCCTCCTGCTGAGCGCCACCCCCAGAGGGATGACTATTGGGTAGCAGCCTCACCTCCCTGGCCTCAAGGGAAGTGGCTCCCACTGAGGGAGAAGTGATGACATGTCAGGATTTGTACAATGCTGAAAAGAGTTGGATCGAGTGGAATGGAGGATTTTGTTTGCCACAATGAGGAAAATGGGATTTGGACAGAAATGGATGATGGGAATGGAGGGTTTGTATCATTGGCCTACAGCAACTGCATCAGCGAATGAAGTGGCATCGGAAATTTTTCTGATGAGTAGAGGGACGAGGCAGGGATGCCAACTCGCTCCACTGTTTGCCATATCAATAGAACCATTGGCCATAGCACTCAGAAGTAAAACGTATAAAGCGGCACTATTCGCAGACAAAATCTTGACATACTTGGTCAACCCGAGGGAATTGGTCCCCAAGCTAAATGAGTTACTGGCTTTGTATGGTGAGCTCTCAGGATTTAAAATAAACTTACAGCAATGAGAGAAGCTGATCTTATACTGGGTGGGGGCGGGGGAGATAGACTACCAACCTGCTCCCGAGAATATTGTTCCTGTTCAGATGCTGCCGTTTAAGGTGCCGTCAACTTTCTCTGAAGAGGCCAGGAAGGCATTGACCATATTTCTATGGTAGGTTAAAAAAGCGAGGGTTGCTCACTTAGACTCGTGGTAAAGAGGAGGGAGGAACAGGCCTTCCTTGTATGTTAAGCTACTATACCGCAGCCCAATTAAGAGTGCTAGTTGATCACCTTAGATAGAACACTGAAAAGCAATGGGTAGTGCTGGAGAATTTGCTATTTGCGCCAGTATGGGAATGGCTATGGGTGCCAAAAGCGCAGCTCACCGGAAAGATTAGCAACCATCCGGTTCTAGAGGTGCTTTGGGATATTAGGACGCAGCAGATGAGTATGGAGGATCTTATGTCCTGACCATCACCTTTGAGCTGTATATGGGCACCCTGATCAGAGATTTGATACATGAACCGTTGGGCTTCCAATTATGGTATGAACAAGGATTGGTGAGGGCTGGCCAATTAGGGGCTGGAAATCAATGAGTGGTGTACCCAGGAAAACAGGGTATGTGTACTGGTTGGATATGGGTCCAGCAATTTACCTAGCTATCTTAGAGACTAATTATTTGCCCAGAGGTTCATCAAATTTAAAACTCATAGTTGATTAATGTGAAATCATATATCACTTGATGAGAAGGTTGCTACTGATGTATTCTCTTTCATTACTTCTATTGTGTTAAAAGTGCTTTACTGTTATTTTGTAGGTTATGGTTTGATGTTATATATTGTAAGTATATTTTGTTATGGCGCTCTGATTCCTAGGGGCTTTCAGCGCCTTATAAGTATGTACATAAATAAATAAAAATAAGTAGAAGGGATTTGGCTTCTGCGTTTTTCGTGGGTATGGTTTCAACATGCCCAGCTCCCTGTGACATTTTGGCGGTCAGACCACTACTGAAACAAACAGTACTTGTGTCCTTCAGGACCTTCACAAACGCAGAAGCCTAGGAGCGACTACTGTGGTGATGACTTCATCAAGTATATAATCCTTGTGGTGGCCATGACATTTTGAGTTGTGTTGCTCACATTTTAGGGATTTACAAAGAAGAAAGGTTGTTTTACCTCCTTTTTAGGGATTTGCCAAAACACAGTTTGCTCATTATTCAGGGTATTACAAAAAAATTGTTTTGCTCACTTTTCAGGGATTTGCGAACACAGCAAATTGCATTTCTGGCATATGACCCCTCCCAAATGTTATTAAAAGAATTTCCATTTGTACAATCTGTCAGGGTCACAATTTCTCTTTCATGACTTCTGTTTCATGCTCATTCTCTCACTTTCGCTGGCTGGGTGGATTCTCAGTGCTATCCTTGTGCGCACTAGTGTTCAGCTCTGACGGCTTGGGTCCAGAAAGCTTCCCTCCATGCTCCTCAGTCCTGTGAGGTGGCTTTACAGTGACAAAGCGCTATACAGAGCATGAAATATCCTTATGGCAACAGTCAAGGTATAGTAATATAACATGAAAAAAGGGTGCCGTTCTGTCACCTCATGCTAGTAAACTAAACCGAGTGATGCATACTATGGTGACAATGTTATGTTACTTGTGGAGCTTGCCCTTCCTCATAAAATGAGTTACCTAACTGTACGTCTATGTTACCTAAAGTGCTAATGCATTTGTATGAGTAGATCTGGAATGTGTCGAAAATAAGTCTTGTGTGCAGACCGACACAGGAAGACCATAATTGTGCATGTAATTTGCATGTGAATGTGTTCTGCATGTACATTATAGCAGGGTTCTCAACTGTAGTAAGTTGAACTGGTGGTGTACACTGATGTATGCCAACTCCCTTTTCTTCTGTAGTGCTGTGCCCCCACTCTTGTCCCCCCTTCTTGCCTTTTCACTCCATGAAAGACGTGTGTATAGGCGCGCTATAAAAAAAATATATCAAGTCCAGGGCTCGCAGAAATTGGGCGTTCTGGAATTTGGTGACCATCTGCAGGATGTGTAAAGACCTCTCCTCAGGAGTAAAAGACTTGCCAGAGGGAGAATCCAGGACAGCTCTGATGAACTGGAGCGTTTCAGAAGGCTTCAACATAGACTTCCTTAAATTGCGAGAGAAGCCCAGCTTGTGGAGAAGGTAGCAGGTGTGATTGAGATGATCCAGGGACCATGCTCTGATTAACCAATCGTCCAAATAGGGAACAGCGTGGATCCCCCCCTTTCCTGACACTGGCTGCCATTACATACAACATCACTAAGGCATCCCTCTGTAAGGAACAAGTTACTTACCTGTAACTCTTTTTCTCCAGCATGGGTCTGGCATGGATTCACATGATCATGAATATTCCCCGTCGTCAGGCCGGGAATCCTCGGTAAAGAAAATATCAGTATCAGTTTCGTTTCTGATCTGTCTTTCTCAGTAGTAACTAATCACTGGTCTTTGGGTCATACTGCCCCCAGCCAATGACTGCCCTCTCCCTAAGCCCTGCCTCTGGCAGCCATCTTCAGATTTGGTAGCATGCAAAATGGCAGTATGACAAAGCGAAGAGCCACAGAGGGGTAGGAAGGAGGGTTCGCATGTGAATCCATGCCAGACCCATGCTGGAGAACAACAGTTACAGGTAAGTATCTTTTTCCTTCTCCAGCATGGGGTCTGGCATGGATTCACATGCTCATGAATATAAGAATACATAGCAGTACACACATGCACAAACAACGGGAGGTGGCAAAGGCTCAACATTAAGCATTACATCCAAAACTAAACATTAAGCAATTCTTACCTCCTCACAAGGCTCACCTTAGGCGAACAGGTTGCGCAGCACCGCTTGGCCGACCCTGGATTCCTCCCTGGAATCCCGGTCAACGCAGTAGAATCTTGTGAAGGTGTGCCTCAACCTCCACGTAGCAGCCCTGCAGATGTCCAGCAGGGGCACACCAGACAAGAACGCTGTGGTAGCAGCGATAGCTCTGGCCGAATGGGCTCTCGGACGGCCAGGCAACGGCCGGTTTGTCAACCGATGACGATGCATGATGCAGCCGGAGAGCCATCTGGAAATGGAAGCCTTTGAGAGAGCCTTCCCTTGGTTCACAGGTCCAAAGTTCACAAATAGCTGTGATGTCTTCCGAAAACTTTTTGTGCGGTCCACGTAGAACTTCAGCGCTCTAGCCACATCCAGCGAGTGCAAAGTCCTCTCGGCCGGTGACGAAGGCGACGGGAAGAAAACCGGTAACACCAAGGGCTCGTTGAGGTGGAAGTCCGACGGCACCTTGGGCATAAAAGAGGGGTGCGTCCTCAGCACCACCCTCGTGTCGTGAAAAGTCAAGTATGAGGCTTGCAGGATAGGGCCTGGAACTCTCCCACTCATCGTGCGGAGGGGATGGCCACAAGAAACGCAGTCTTCTACGACAGGAACTTCCACGGTGCCGAATGCAGGGGCTCGAATGGCGCCCCCATGAGCCTGGTCAGCACCACGTTGAGCTCCCACGCCGGGGCAGGGGCCTTCAATGGCGGGAACGATCGGAACAGTCCCTTCATAAATTCCTTCACCAGGCGATGGGACCACAAGGACGCCCGTCCTGTGGTTCTGGTATATCGGGAGATCGCAGCCAGATGTATCTTGATGGAGGCGTGAGCCAGTCCAGCCTTGGCCAGCGACAGTAGGTACGGCAGCACTTGAGGGGCCGTAATCCGTAGAGGGTTAATCTTCTGTGCAAAGCACCAGAGATCCTCTTCCACTTATGTCCGTAGCACTTGAGAGTTGAGGACGCCCTGGCCTTTGCAAGGACCTCTCTGCAGTCAGCCGGGATATCGTACCCTCCAAACTCTAGTGCTGCAGGAGCCAGGCCTGAAAGTTCAGTGACTCCGGGTCGTGATGAAGTATGGTGCCTCCTTCTCTGGAGAGAAGATCCGCGTCCGTCGGCAGCTTGACTGGTGAGGACGCTGACAAGTCCAGAAGGTCCGGGAACCAGATCTGCCTCGGCCACGCCGGTGCGATGAGGATCATCCTGCACCGGGACCTCTTGAGCTGGTTGACGAGTCGGAGCAGCAATGGCAACGGAGGGAACGCATATAGGAACAGGCCGTCCCAGGGGAACGAGAAAGCATCGCCCATGCTCCTCGGCTGGGGAAACCTGCTGGCGAACCTCTGGCACTTGGAGTTCATCGCCGTTGCGAACAGGTCGATCTGCGGTTTTCCCCATCGTCGGAAGAGTCGATCCACTTGATCCTGACGCAGTTCCCACTCGTGGCACGAGCGCAGCTCCCTGCCGAGTGAGTCGGCGATGGTGTTCTTTATGCCTGCCAGATGAAAGGGCACCAGAAACATCCCTTGGGCGACGGCCCAATGCCACAGATCCTGAGCTTCCTTGGAGAGGGCTGGGGATCTGGTTCCTCCCTGCTTCCGGATGTAGAACATTGTGGTGGTGTTGTCGGTGAAGATTCTCAACACCTTGCCCTTGAGGGACGGGAGAAAGGACCTGAAGGCCCAGAACACTGCACAGAGCTCCAGGCTGTTGATGTGGAGCGTCTTCTCCTCCGGAAGCCAAAGGCCTCTCGCATGAAGTTCTTTGGTGTGCGCTCCCCACCCTTCCAGGGAGGCATCTGTCGTCACTGTTATCTGGTGGGATGGGGTCTGAAAGTCTATGCCCGCCGTCAGATGAGCGCGGGTGCCCAACCACTAGATCACTCGTCGGAAGGTCTCGTTGAGCGGGATCCTGTCCTCGAAGCTGCCCGTCGCTTGGATCCAGCGGGCGTCGAGGAACTCTTGCAGAGGACGCATCCGAAGCCTGCACAGGCACACAAGATATATGCAGGAGGACATCATCCCGAGCAGGGACTTGATGGACCTCACCCTGGCCACGTCCGTGGCCAGCAGACGCTGCACCTTGCCCAGGATGGCCTTCGTCTTTTCCTCCGACGGCGAGGCCAGATGCGCCACTGTGTCGAGCTTGGCTCCCAGAAACAGTGCGACTTGCGACGGGACCAGGTGGGATTTGGGAAAGTTGATGGAGAATCCCAGGTCTGCGAGCAGCTGGACGGTCTTCGCTGTGTGATCTACGGCGAGCTCCTTTGTCCTTGCTCGGATGAGCCAGTCGTCCAGGTAGGGGTAGACGTGGATCCCCTGCAGGCGCAGCCGCGCCGCCACCGGTGCGAGGCACTTGGTGAACACCCTGGGTGTCGACTTCAATCCGAACGGGAGGGCCTGCAACTGGTAGTGCCGTCCTTGGACCACGAACCTGACGAACTTTCGGTGTCCTTTTAGAATGGGGATGTGGAAGTACGCATCCTCCAAATCCAACAACGACAGGATTTCGCCCTCTTCCAGCTGTCCCAGCACGTGCTGGAGGGTGACCATCCGGAACTTCTGTGCCTTGATGTATTTGTTCAGTCGCCAATAGCAGTTGAGGGACGTGATTTTCCTTCCTGGCCACGGGTGGAATGTGAGGGCACTTTTTTAGAAATTCGAGGGCGTGCCCCTGGGCCAGGGCATCCAGCACCCAACGGTCGGTGGAGATGGACTCCCACACGCTGACGAACTTCGCCAGCCGGCCTCCCACCGGGGTGTTTCGGTGGGGGCCTGACACTGCTGTCGCTTCCTGCGACAAGGAGCGGGCCGCTTGGTGATACGTAGAGGAGCCACCGCCGAATCCCTTGGAGGCACCCTGCTTGCCTCCGGAACTCCGAAAGGGCGGCCTTCGTTGCCAGAGAACGCCTAGGGCCTTAGCTGTCTCCGTGTCCGCCATTGATGGCTTGGAGGGACTCATCCGCTGTTTTCCCAAACAGATTGTTCCCATCGAGTGGCATGTCCAAAACCTTGGCTTGTACGTCCTGGCGGAAATCCATCGCCGTGAGCCACCCTTGTCATCTAAGGCAAACGCCATTGCCTAGCTGGCGGAAACCAGTATCGGCAATGTCCGTTGCCACCGTAATGGCGTGGTCCGATGCCACTTCGCCTTCTTGCAAGATCTCCAGGGCCTCGGCCCTCTTGTCATCCGGTAGGAAGTCCAACAGGGGGGCGATCTTGTACCATAACTCCCTGTCGTAGTGGGCCACAATCGCGAGGGCGTTGGCCGCCTTAATCGTTGTTGCCGCCGACGAGATAACTCATCGTCCCATTGCGTCCTGCTTCTTTCCTTCGCCGTCTGGTGGGGACGTTGAGGCTGTTGCCACCCCCCACTTTCTTCTTGGCCGCCGCTGAGACGACCGAGTCAGGGGTTGGTTGTGTCCTAAGGCACAAAGGGGCCACGTCGGGGACCTGGTACTTCTTCTCGTACCGATCCCTCTTGGCAGGCGTTGTAGACGGGTTATTGAGAAGGGTGAGCCCCTCGTCCCAGATGTCATCCAGCAGAGGCACGGCGAGGACTGTCTTCCTCTTGGCCTCGCGCCATTGGTAAAGGAAACCTTCCTCCTTCTCTTCGGCAGAGCTGAAAAAGCTCGGATGCCCTGGCGATCATTGCATGGAAAGATCCGATCTCGTCGGGCGGGGAGGCCCGGGCTGGGGGCGATGGGAGCTCCGTCCCGTCGTCACCGCCGTCGTCGTCGGTACCCGTCGTGGCCGTGTCTGTTCCCATGTCATCCCCAGGGGCGGGGGACGTGGGTAAAGGCTGAGCAGACCGCGAGGGCTGAAAAGGCGGGGCTGGATGGATCCGTCTTCTTTCTTTTGTTCGGGGGGCTTCCCGGCGGGCCTGGCTCTGGCTCCTCTGTGGAGCCTGGTTACGGATCCTCCGTCGGTGGTAAGGGCAATCTCATCCTTATCTCCGAACATAAGGATTGTATCACCAACAAAATGGCCGCCAAGTTATCCTGCGGCTCCGGAAGCGATGGGAGAGACGGGTGGCTAGGACCCTCACCGGTGCCGCCGTCACTCTCGTCGTCACCTTCGTCGGGATCCCTCCCGTGGGGACGGGCCTCTTCGACGCCCTCGTCAAAGCCCTCTAATACTTCTACCAGCTCTTCCTCGGATGCTGTGTCCGTGTCCACAATGGCCACCACCCCCCCTCTTTTTCCTCTGGGGTTTTCATGGGGGTCTTTTCGATGGGTCTGAAAGAGGCTTCCCTCTGTGGAAGCAGGGAGACTCTGCCCCGAGGTCACCTCCACTGGTGAAGCCTCCACAGGCTGTGCCAGGGCCGCCTGGACTTCCTCGATAGAGGCCTTGGCAGGGTGAATCAAGGCCTTTACCACCTTGTGTGGGCCTGTGGCCTTCACCTTGGGGGGAGGGTCACCGCCTCGCCCCCCCTCGGCCGGATTTTTCGAGCTTGACCGGGGCCTCTCCAGAAGCTTCGCCGGGTTCTCGGCCTTCCTCTTCCCTGAGCCCGACCGCTCGGCGCTCCCGGTGCCCGCGGACTCGCGGTGCTTTGCCTTCTGTTGGGCCCCCGTCGCCGGGGTGCCCTCACAGGACTTAGAAGACTGCTCGGACTTCTTCTTCTCACCTGACGGGCTCTTTCCTTCCAGCCAGTTGGAGAGACGAAGGTGTCGGTCCCTGATGGTCTGTTCCGACATGTTCCTGCAAAACGCACAGTCGTTCTCCATGTGCGTTTTGTCCTCATGAAGGCAGTAGAGACATTTTGAGTGCTCGTCCTCCTTGAAAACATTCTGCAGCTGGCATCCAGGGCAGACCCTGAACAGCTTTCCGGGTGTCGAGCTTTCTTTCTCCTGGGCCATGTTCGGGTAGGCCGCAGAAACTTCTGGAATCCTCCAAGAAGCGTAACTCGACGAAGTCTTCACCCTTGAGGGGCGTACAAAAATCCGACACGGATCCCTGTTAATCGGATGTAGAGACGGTGGAGCTAGAGCCAGAGCCAGGCCCGGCGGGAAGCCCCCCGAATTCTCTTTGAAAAAGCGTGAAAACGGAGCAAAAGCTCGAGAGCTAAACACGAGGACTCCCAACACTTGAGCGTGCAGTAAAAATCTGAAGATGGCTGCCAGAGGCAGGGTTAGGGAGAGGGCAATCATTGGCTGGGGGCAGTATGGCCCGGAGACCAGTGATAGGTTACTTCTGAGAAAGACAGATCAGAAACGAAACTGATACTGATATTTTCTTTACTGAGGATTCCCGGCCTGACGAGGGGGAATATTCATGAGCATGTGAATCCATGCCAGACCCCATGCTGGAGAATGGTGCAAGTGGGGCAAATCCAATATCAGGCCACCCCCTCTTGCGAGAGCTGAAATATAGAAGAAGAAAACTCCTTTAGGTTGGGTTATTAGGATCATAATTTGTATACACAAGTAGATTGAGATAGTTTGCCACACTTAAGGGACCTTAGGTTGTTGAATAAAGACATCACTGCATGCCATGGTAAGCATATACATATATATGGGATACATTACTCACCGTAATCGTATTTCTGATGCTTGTATCTGCTTAGATTCACATGCTGTGCATAGGCCGACATCTAGTGGAAGCTGCGGAGTATTACAGTTTGTTTTTCGAAGTCGAAAAATGGGCGTCGACACAGGGCGTGCCAGTAATACTATCCCTAGTGTGACGTCCCCTGTACCCATGATCCCTCACGCGTCTAGGATCCCCAGATTGTGTTTTTCCTGACATGAGGTAGCATGAGGAGTAGCGTGAGTACAGATAGTCCAAGCAGATAGACAGAAAGGTAAGACTACAAGCAACCATGCGCCTTCTCTCGGAGGGGAGGAAGGGTGGGTCGCATGTGAATCTAAGCAGATACAAGCATCAGAAATACGATTACGGTGAGTAATGTATCCCTTCTGAGGCTTGTGGAATCTGCTTAGATCACATGCTGTGCATAGATTAGCGAGCAGTACCAGAAGAAGGAGGTGGGATGTGAGAAGGGTCATGAGCAAACAGGTGTCTTAGAACCGCTTGTCCCACTTGTGTATCTGCCTTGGAATGAGTGTCAATGCAGTAATGCTGAGTAAAAGTGTGAATAGAGCTCCAAGTAGCCGCTTTGCAAATGGTGTCAAGGGGAACATTTGCAATGAAAGCCAGAGTGGCCCCAATGCCTCTGGTAGAGTGGGCCCTTGGCGTAAAAGGCAGAGTCTTTTTAGAAAGAGAGTAACACAGCTGTATACAGTTGATAATCCACTTTGAGATAGCGCCCTTAGAGACGCGATCCCCCTCTCTGCCTGTAGCTACGGAGACAAACAGTTGATCTGTCTTTCTTAGCGGTCTGGTTTTATTTACATAGTATAAGACCGCCCTACGCACATCTAGGGTGTGTAGTTTCACCTCAGCTGAGCTTTGTGGGTTTTGGAAGAAAGCCGGAAGCTCGATGGACTGGTTTACATGGAACTTGGATATGAATTTTGGTGAGAATCTAGGGTGTGTGCGTAAAACCAGTTTGTCCTTGTGGATAGTAAAGAAAGGATCTTGCACTGACAGAGCCTGAATTTCACTGACCCTTCTTATGGAGGTAATGGCTACTAAGAAGGCCGTTTTATAAGTCAGGTGTTTGAGACTACTTTTATGCATGGGTTCGAAGGGGGGCCCCATGAGCTTAGATAGCACCACATTGAGATCCCATCCTGGCGGTGGGTTCGAGATAGGAGGGTGAAGTCTCTTTACTCCTTCCATGAAGGCTTTAACCACTGGTACTTTCCACCACGAAACCTTGTTATGGGATGTGGTGTAGGCTGAGAGGGCTGCCAGGTGTACTTTCAGAGAGTTAAAAACCAACCCTGCATCCAGCAGGTGGAGCATGTATGTTACAACGTTGGAAGGAGTGCAATCAACCGGGTTGATTTGTTTACTCTGGCACCAGATAACGAATCTTTTCCACTTGTCAAAGTAACAGTGCCTTGTATTTGGTTTCCTGGACTCTTTTAGAATGTCCATACACCTCTGTGGTAATTTGAGATGTCCAAACTCTATGACTTCAGGAGCCATGCTGCTAGGTTCATAGAGTTGGGTTCCTGATGCACTGTTTGACCTTGTTGCTGGGACAGAAGGTTGTACCAGGCTGGGAGTCTGATGGGCTCGCATACCGCCATCCTGCGTAGGTGTGGAAACCATGGTTGTCTCGCCCACATGGGAGCAACTAGGATGAGCGTCATCGATTCCTTGTTCATCTTGTACACCACCTTCCTGATGAGAGGAGTTGGTGGGAAAGCGTACGCAAACATCCCTGACCAGTTCATCCACAGGGCATTCCCCTGGGAGTCCGGTTGTGGGAACCTGGATGCAAATCCTGGGCATTGTTTGTTTTCGCTTGTGGCGAATAGGTCTATAGTGGGGAAACCCCACTGAGAGAAGAGATCTTCTACTACGTCTTTGTGAAGGACCCATTCGTGTTCTACTGGGAGGGAGTCTCTGCTTAGAGCATCCGCTAGGGAATTGAGCTCCCCTGGAACATGTTGCGATGACAGGAAGATGTTCCGTCTGAGTGCCCATATCCATATTTTCTGGGCAAGCTTGGACAGATTTGGCGAACGAGTCCCTCCTTGCTTGTTCAGATAGAACATGGCTGTCGTGCTGTCCGTCCTGATCTGCACCGACAAGTTTAGTAGATGGGGCTCGAACGCCTGCAGCGCTCGGAATACTGCCAGAAGCTCTAGTAGGTTGATGTGGTTCTTGGCTACTGAGTGAGACCAGAGACCCTGAGCTGTGTGGTGGAGATGGTGAGCTCCCCACCCCGTCAGGCATGCATCTGTAGTCACCACTGCCTGTACTTCGGGATCGTAAAAGGGTTTCCCCTTTGCGAGATTCTCTCTTGTCCACCAGAGTAGGTTTTGTACTAGTGTTGGCGAAACGACCACTAGATCGTCCCACTGACCACCTGCCTGAGACCACTGTTTCGCCAACCATTCCTGCATGGGACGCATGCGCAGACGCGCGTGGGGGACCAGGTAAATGCATGACGCCATCATGCCCAGTAACCGCATAGCTTTGCGTACTGTTATCTGTTGACCTGACTGATAATGCGGAATTTGCAGAAGTATGTTCCGAATTCTTTCTTCCGAAGGGAAGGTCAATCCTTTCTGAGTATCTAGGATAGCTCCTAGAAACTGTTTTGAGGTGCTTGGCACCAGACTTGACTTTTTCTCGTTGATGGAGAAGCCTAATTCGTGGAGGAGGTCGATGGTCCTCTGAATGTTTGACCTGCAGATTCCTGGGGTTTCCCCCGTTATGAGCCAGTCGTCCAGATAAGGGTACACTGGGATTGCCTCCCTGCGTAGGTGTGCAGCTGCCACCGCCAGTACCTTGGTGAATACCCTTGGTGCTGAAGCTATCCCGAAGGGCAGTACCTTGAATTGGTAGTGGCGACTGCCCACCTTGAAGCGCAAGTATTTTCTGTGCGCCGGGAGCATGGAAATATGAAAATAGGCATCTTTCATATCCAAGGTTGCCATGTAATCCCCCTTCTTTAGGAGTGGGATTACCTCTTGTAGTGTGGTCATACGGAATTTTTGGGGCTTGACATACTTGTTGGCAGGCCGTAAGTCCAAAACTGGGCGCATTGTTAAATCTTTCTTTGGCACAAGGAAGTAAGTTGAATAGATACCCTTGTTTACCTGGTGTCCCGGGACGAGTTCTATCGCGTCCTTTTCTAGCAGAATGGCGATCTCCTCGAGGAGGATCTTCTGATGTTGTAAAGAGTGGACTTTTTGTCTTGGAGGATGGTTTAGGGGACGTTGCAGTAGTTCTATGCAGTACCCATTGGATACTGTTGACAGCACCCATCTGTCGGATGTTATCCCTTCCCATGCCTGGGTGAAACTTGATATTCGTCCCCCTACTGGGGTTGCATGGGAAGGGACCCTGAACTGAGCGTCACTGCTTTGGTGGAGGCGTGCCTCCTCCTTTACTGGGGCTGCCTCTGCCTCTACCGCGTCCTCTTTTACTACCCCTACCATACGCCTGGGTAGACTGTTGTGAGCTGGTGTTCCACTGTGTACCCTGGGTGTGGGAGTAGCTATTTCCTCTATTGGAATTTTGGCCGCGGGAGCGACGAAAATTGCCATTCCCTCTTTGGTTAGGTGGTTTGGTAGTTAATTGGCCAAGGGATTTGAGGGTGTCGAATTCTTCCTTAGCGTTTTTTAGAGCGTCCTCGACTGCCTTCCCAAACAGGAGATCACTTTCCACTGGTTTGTCTAAGAGCGCAGCTTGTGTTTCTGCTTTGAATCCCGACTGCCTCAACCAAGCATGCCTTTTGATGACAGTCCCCTCTGCTATAAGTCTACCCGCATTGTCAGCGGCGTCCAGAGTTGCTTTTACAGTGCAGCCTGACACGTTCCTTCCTTCCGCACAAATGCGAGCTAGCTGGCTTTTAAGGGGTTCGGGAGCAGAGTCTATTAGTGCTGCCACTTCTTCCCACTGGTGACAGTTGTAGCTAGCCAACAGTGTGGTGGAATTCGCGATTCTGGCTTGGTAGGCTGCCGTGGAAGCTACTTTCCTGCCAAAACCATAAAGTTTTTTACTTTCTTTGTCGGGGGGAGCCTCAGAGGAAGATAATGGTGTACCAGCTCTTTTGCGGGTGTTGGTTACTACTAGAGAGTCTGGCTTAAGTTGACCTCTAATATATAGGGGGTCCGACTGGGCTGCTTTAAACAGCTTCTCCACTCTCGGATTTACAGGTCTTGTCAGGTTTGGGTTGACAAGGGATGGTGCTATTCTGCGTTGAACAGATTTTAGGATGGGAATGGTCTGGGCTACTGGCTTCCTTTCCCCTATTAGTTCTTCCGCAAAGTCCCTTTCTTCCTGGGCACCTTGTGTGTCTATGTGGAAGTGGTTAGCTGCCCGAAAGAGCAGTTCATTAAGGAGGGGCTGATTATCTATCGGGGAATCAGACACTGGGGCTTCCCTTTCGACTGGTGAGTCCATTCTGAAAATATCTGGGCTATTTTCTGGCTCATCCTCGTCTTCGTCTTCGCCGTAATAATCTGACCCTGCAGGATCTTCTGGCGTGTCAATTTCCTGACCTTCTATAAGGGAAGAGTTTCCTTGGTCTGTAGGGAAGAGGTAAGAATAGGGTTGGACCTCGATGGGGTCTAAAGGCCTAAATGGTGTCTCGACCCGGGGTCTTTTATTTGAGGGGATAGGCTCCCCTGACCCTGAGGGAGAATCTCCCTGAGGGTTTAAAGCTAGGAGTTGTTCAGGGTGTCTTTCGAAAAAATTCGCCAAGGAAGACATCCTTGACATTACTCTGTCAATGTCCTCGCATGACCAGAGTTTTGAGCTTGGGGTGACCTTGCTGGGACTTTCTATGGATTGGCCCTGAGAAGACTTGGTCAGTTCTTTTGTAGTGGAGGACTGCAAGGGTTGTTTCCTTTGCTGTTTACCCCCTTCCCCGTGGGTGGAAGTGTGTTTCCCCTTTCCCTTATCTTTCGACGCCTGGCGTCGAGGATCGGAGGTGGAATCCATGTTTTTCGAACTAGCCTTCGAAACTGGGCCCTCTTTACTCCCAAGTGAAGTACCCTTTCCCTGGGGTGCAGGCTGGGGGTGGAAGTCGTGTTCGTGGAAGTCGTGTTCGTCTCCGGACGATTGATCTTCCGGGATATTAATGGTTGAGGCACTCTGTGCAAGTGTGGAGGCTTGCCTGACGTCGTGCGGCGACCTCGACCGGGACCGCCCAGAGGACGTCCTTTCGGACCGCTCCTTCTGTGCCTCTTTCCGAGGTTTCGACGACGTCGAATCTCGGGTGGATTTTTTGTGTTTAGCGTGTGTATGTGTAACGCTTTTGTCGCCGGGGGACTTCCCCATAGTCGCCGGGACGGACGACCTTCCGAGGCCGGGGACGTGCGTTCGGCTGTCTTTCGACGCCTTGGTGCCCTCGCCGTCCGAAAGTTCGGCGTCGCTGCCGTCGCTGAAGGTACCCTCCGCCTCCATAGCTGCTAGCTTGGCGTGGTGGGCCCAACGCTTGGTGGAGCGGTCCTTAAGAGTTTTGGCCTTAAACCTACTACAGGCCCTGCAACCCGTTTCGGGGTGGTCTCTGGGTAGGCAAAGGTTGCACGTAGCGTGCTTATCTACCCAAGGGTATTTCTTATTACACTTGGGGCAAAACTGAAAGGGCGTACCCTCCATACGCGCCTGTGGGCAGCGGGCAAGTGTGTGTAGGTAATAAGGTGTCGAGTGTGGAAGTGTACCACCCCCACTCTCCCTACTTGTAGGGCCGAGGCCAGCGGCCCAGGCCCGAGCCGAGGCGGAAGCCTCGAGGCCCAATCCGTCGGGTATTCGACGTTGATCTCCTCCCCGGTTCGGCGTCGAGATGTTGATCGACGAAAGGTTGGTCAAACGGGGCAAATTAGAATTATTTTAGAGTGAAAATATGGCAAAGCCAGGGAACTCCGCTGAAGTGCTTCCGACCAGAATGGCGGAAAAAAACAATCTGGGGATCCTAGACGCGTGAGGGATCATGGGTACAGGGGACGTCACACTAGGGATAGTATTACTGGCACGCCCTGTGTCGACGCCCATTTTTCGACTTCGAAAAACAAACTGTAATACTCCGCAGCTTCCACTAGATGTCGGCCTATGCACAGCATGTGATCTAAGCAGATTCCACAAGCCTCAGAAATATATATATACATACACACACAAGCTTTGTGTGAGCAGCATTGAGCAAGAGTATCGCCATTTTGAGGCAAAGTCCCCATATTTACAACTGCACAACGTATGTCTGAATTTGCTGGGCCAGCCACGTTGTTAAGCTTTGTTCATTTTATGAAAAACCCTTTCCGCTCTTGTTTGAAAACGTTACACGGCCAATGTTGGCCTGCAAGGGAGTACGAGATGGTGTCAGCCACAGCTGTGAGGATGGGCTGTTCCCAGAAACTGAAGCTAGATAAGCGTTAATCATTTGTGTTCCAGACAGTAGATAAAACAACATGCAGAGCTTTGCAAACCGTTATTCATCCCATGACCGAATTAGATTGTGCACCTGCGTTGGCATTATGTATCGAGACGGAAATCTGCAGAACGAGGTATTCAATGATGGGAAACTGTCTGGGACCATTGAGGCCTTTGCATGAGAAGTGCGATGGAAGTATATATTTGCGCTTACCGCCAAGTTTCGCTCTATCTGTTCCAATGAATTAATAATTAGATTGTCTTGGAGAGATGCAACATCCAAGGCCACTTTAACCAGTATCAAACAATGACACACAGGCAGTTCATTAGTGTCAGCATAAAATGTGCCAGCCAATAAAAATGCGAGGTGATGATGTTATTGTAATGAGGTTGGGAGTTATGAGTTGGACGAGGGTGCGTTTACAGATTAGCCAATGGTAGATTCGAATGTATAGGGTTTTGATAAGAGTAGCCAATCACTATGTTAGGATGTTTTGTAATTATGTAAATGATGCAGTTTTTTGCAATAAACTCTGTATCCCTATGTGTGTGTTTTTGAGGGTTACTTTTGTTTCCCTCCCGGTGGATTACATTTACTTTGAATGAAGTAATGAAAGCTGTTTTTTCTTGCACCTGGGGTGTTCCATATTTTTTTTAGTGTCAATGGATTCATTTGGAGCACCTCTACACCTCAGAGCACCCAACTCTCCAGAGGAGAAGATGTCACAATTCTTAATCTTGTTGGAAGAAACCCACTGATCTGGGGGAAGCCTACATTTGGATACTATCTCCATCATGATCTCCCCTGCTGAGCTCCCACTTGTGTGACACGCATGAGAGCCAACGCAGCACATCTGCTTGAGTTTTGTGACTGCCAGCTAGGCAATACGCTTTCAGACACCTATTTGTTCACCCAGAACCATAAGAACATGGCCTCCCAGCAGAGGGTGATCAACCCCACACTTCCCATCTTGTTGTCTAGTGTATGGCAGTGGTATTATCAGCAAGGATCTGGACAGCCAAGCAACTTATTGATGGGAAGAATAACCGCAATGCCAGACTAACTTCCCTGAGTTACAGTAAGCTTATATGGAAGGACTTCTTCCTGACTTCCCACAGCCCACTCACCAAAAGGTCTACAAGGTGAGTTTCCTGCTCCAAATATGACTCATCCATCATCAGATCGGTATCAGGTAATAACATACCCACAAATAATGTTGCCATATATATGGTCGCCTGGAAAGGCCATAGGCGACATTATTTGTGGGGATAATTTATGGGGTAAATGGGAGCGGAAGATGCGGGGGTGAACCTGCTCCCTTAAGAAAATGTGGGGATTGCAGGGGTGTCCTGTGCAGGTTCCATGGATCAATATCACCGCAAAATATGGCGCCATTCTTGTAATCATCATAAGATTCTGAGAACTCCAGGGGACAACTTGTGCATGTTAGAGATAAGGTATGACCTTCCTTCCCTGTATGTGCCCCCTTATGTGTTCTCTGTGGGGCAGATGTTTGTATCCTGTATGCCCTTCTTTCCTGCCCCAATGGCTTCCTATTACTATGTGTGGACCAGGTGTGCTGTTTGTGGTTTTAAGGATCTGCGCTAACTGCACCCAATGCCCTGGCACAGTCAGAATTCTTTGATTTTAGAGTAAAGCTCCACTGTTTGGCACTCATCTTGGGGTGAGTGCCATTGGGCATCAGTCAGTCTGTTTGGGCTTGTGTGTGCAGTCTCATGGACGCCAGATTCTTCTCAGAGGTGCAGCTCAACGCCAAACATTTGGAGCTGGCGGCTAAGTGTGAGGTTTTACCCTCTGGTATATCTTCAGGGTAGGTGTCTATCCCAATGTTTCTCGTGTTCGAGAGCCTCATTGAGGTGACCAGCACACCCTGCGCCTTCTCAGCCGACTTAGGCTCAAACTATTTACATGAGCTTCAGTGTGGTCCCTTGTAAAGCAGTTGTTACACATGCAGTGTGTGCCCTTCCAAGCGCTCTTCGAGTTACTCCACAGACAGAATTTAAAAGGGATGTTCTCCGTGGGTGGAATGAGAAATTAGCAAGCCCATGGGAAACGTGAGGTAATAGAGGCATTCCAGTGATGTCTATCAGCAAGTATAAACCCCACTCTCTCCCTACTGTGTGCCTGGACAGCAGGAGACGATTGGAAAAAAGCATCAAATGACGAAAATATTCTTTCAATCCTCATGATGGTGGGGAAAACACAATCTGAGGATGTCAAAAGGTGAGGGATAATGGGTCCCTGTACATGTAGCATAGGTATTGCATGACAGGAATGCCAATTTCAACACCCCTTTTCAAATCCCAAAAAGAAGATGCAAGTATGAGCCAACCACTAGATGGTAAACTCTACACGTATGTTAATATAAGCAGATTGATAAGCCTCAGAAATATACATACAATTCCAAACGCATATACATAAAATAATCTAGGGCAGAAGTGATACTTTATTTTGATAAAGTTCTCTGTGGACCAATGTAGAAGTTCTCCCCAATCCAGCCAGTTGCATATGTTCACTCACTACACACACCAAAGAGAGAGGAAGTGAAAGAGGACAGAATACAAAGGATATCTGACCTCAGTCTGACAGGACAGAAAATGAAAGGCAAGCTCTATAACTGTACAGGGAATGGTAGTGATGGCCCCTGCCATGAGAGTTAGGGAATGGGGGGTTGGGATGAGTTATGAGTTAAGATCTCAGTCTCCTGTTGCTTGTGACAGTACCGGGTGAGCCAGGAACACAGGAGCAAAAGAACAGAGAAGCAAGGCATGGTGTTTCAGGGGGTAGGGGTTGGGGGGGGGGGGGTTGGAAAGGAGCAGCCAGGCCTACACAAAAGTGGATGGGGAATAGAAAATGCTGGATCACATGGTTCAATCACTTTGGGGTGTGAGAGGAAGAAGTATGAAAAGATGGACAGCGAAAGGAATTAAAAGGGGGAAGATGCCCTTGATGTGAGGGAAGAGAAAGGATGTAAATTTGAGCAGGGCAAAGAGGCCAGACTTGTGGGCTAATGAAGGGGTTGTATGAACTCAGAAGTAGGGGAAAACAGATCAAAACATATTCTGGATTTTAAAAAAAGGAGTTGGGGGAAGGATCAAATGTGTGTGTAAACGAGCGCAGGACTGTACGGAGTATGAGAGCTCCGACCCTCACCTCATGGTGCATGAAAGCCAGGGCTGTCACCACTTAAGCGGGCATGCCCCGGACTACTCGGTTGGCGGCTGTGGGGTGGGAGCCAGGTCAGGGGGGAAGGAGGAGTCAGGAAGGGGGACCACGGCCCGTGCGTCCACCAAACCGGGCACAGCGTTTCCTGAACTACAGCTCTGGTTGGTCACCAAATCCGCCACGCCGTATCCCACAGAGGCAGTGGGACCGCGGCCGACACAGAAACCAGCAGAACAGACGGGGAGGCAGAGT
The DNA here is from genome assembly GCF_040938575.1 of Ambystoma mexicanum. Taxonomy (NCBI): domain Eukaryota; kingdom Metazoa; phylum Chordata; class Amphibia; order Caudata; family Ambystomatidae; genus Ambystoma; species Ambystoma mexicanum. The sequence continues at coordinate 302,528,530 of NC_090927.1, read as the reverse complement.
ACAGCGAGGACATGGAAATTCCGGCCATTCCGTTGCCGCTGCGCAAAGACGGATACCGCAACTCGATATAGCCCGACCAGCCCAGGTAGCAATGCATCATAGCAAGCCACTTCCCGGGAAAAAGGGGGCGGGGCATGGGAGGGATTTTATTGCCGGTTCCAGCATCAGGGCCCTGATTGGCCACAACTACACCACCCACTATATCAGCCAGAGAGCGAAGAAGGACTAAGTGTGTTTTTCTCTTCGCGTTATAGGAGAGACAAACCTTGGAGGAAGAGGACACGAGGAACTATCACTGGGCGTACGAGGATTGATATGCTGCATCCTTACCACCGAACCCTGAGAAGCAGGGTTTCCTAGAGACTGAAATCATGTCCTAGAGTTCTACCAGGAGGGGAACTCTGTTTTCTTTTGTTTTGGACCCGTTATCAATAATCAGCAATAAAGCAGTATTTCTGTTCAGGCAATCGTTGTCCCACTCATCCTTTCAGTGTGGCATAGCCAGAAGTTTAGATGGAAAGGTGAACAGGGTTAAAAGACAAAAGGTGTGGTCTTTGAAGATTGAAACCTCTAAAGGGAGTCAAAGGACTTGCCCCCAGAGAGATTGTGTGCCTCAAAAGGCATGTCCAAGAGTTTCACCTGACTGGCTGGAGCAAACCCTGGATTCCTGATCCAGGAGTGCCTTTTGATGACGCACCCGTGGCTATAGCACACACAACACAGACTGCAGTATCTGGCAGGCTACCTTTATGCCATCCTGAACCAGGGCATTGAAGCCCTCTTTGGCCAAAGTGCCCTCAAGGCAAGGCAGCCAGAGGTGAATACTTTGAACCCCTGAGCGTCAAACTTCTTATTCTTCCCATCAGGGGAACATGGATGGGAAAGAGGTCATGTTTTTAGGTTAGATGTTGCGGCTTGAACCACCAAGCTCTCTGGGGGATGCATGGGTGGAAAGAAAAGCCAAATCAGAGGATGCTGAGTGGTGGTGGTCTACCACAGTGACTGAAACCGGCTTCTCTCAGGCTTGCAAGACTGGGACTTCCACTGCCAGGATGAAAGGGCAGAAAGGACTAGGATGTCAGTTAGCTTAAACTGGACCTTAAGCCTGGCCGGTACTGACAAAACCACTGTGTCCACCACTTTGGCCACGATCCTCTGGAAAGAAGCATGAGACCTACGCAAAGTCAGCACAAGAGCATGTCTAGCTCAGAGGTGTTGTTGAAGCAGCTGGGCTCCTAAAGGTCAGAGGCCAGATCCATGAGATCCTCACTCTCCTTGTAGAATTCCTCCGGGAAGTCTCACAGCACTCTAGGGCGAAGTGGTTCTAGACCAAAAGGGATAGGATCAGCTTCCTCGTCAAAGACTTCTGACACCTTTCACTTTAACTTTGCGCATCCTCCTGAGGTGCTTCTGTGGCGGTAGCACTGAAAAATGCCAATGGCAAGGGGAGCCTGTGTCGAGAGTTCAACACCTGGGGCTGAGCCCGTATGAATGCAGGCACAATCTCAGTTCCAGGGCTTCGGCAAAGAAGTTCAGTATCTTTAGCCAGAAGTTCTCCAATTCCTCCCGAGTGGAGAAATGATCGCAACAGTACCTGTGGAACCAAATTCTCTGAGGAGTCCCTGGAACAATGATTCTTCATCTTTGACGAATTAGAAGAATTGTGCTGCAAGGAGCTTCCTCTCTTTCCATTCTGTGCCTGTCAACTTAGATGGAGTGATTTTGTCCCCCCTGTGGCAACGGGTAAAGAGTTTGGCGGCATGCCCCTTCAGAACTTTGGATGTATGGAATGGCAAGACTTGCAATCCTGTGTATTGTGCGCTTCCCCCAAGCAGTACTAACAAATCTTGTGGGGATCGGAGACTCACATTTGTCTCCCAAAATCCGTTCAGGGCTTAAGGCCTGAGGCCTTACTAGTAGGCATGACCAAGTCCAAGCTAGGAAAAACTGTGTTCCCGAAGTGTACAGTGCACACAGAAAAACTTAACTGAAGTCTTGGTTTGCAGCCGCTCAGTATGTACTGGCACCAATGTCATGTCCAGCGCGTGGTTCCGGTGGCAAAAAGGTTTCCAAAGACAGCTGGCGCTGAACATAGTATATCAGAGATGAGAAATCTGTGGGAGGAAGGAATCCATTAGAATATTCCTGTTTCAGTTCCTCCTCTTTTTCAACAAAACTATTATAAATTGGAAGCAGCGTGCAGTGTTAAAAGGTTATGTTTAACCAATAACCCAATACTAAAATAGAAGGACTGGCAAGGACAAAGGACAGTCTTCGGCAGTCCGACCGAGTGTGGAGAGACGAGGAGCTGCCTTTCCTTCTGTGTTTTCTTTTCCCCCATTGGATGCAAGTTATGAATACGCTCCTTTGCCTTTAACAAAACACAATAGGCATGCATACTTAAGTTGCCGGTGGCGCGAAGCGCCGGCAAAGGAAAGTCTACGGCAGTCTGTGTCAAGAAGCAGGTGCGGGTCATACTCCACAGCTGCACTGCTTTCTTGCCCCTCGCGCAAGATCTGTTGTATCCTACCGGAGCATGGACACGGTGGTAAAGCGGATCTGTGCCCCATACTTGGAGACATTACGATCATTGTGAGGAGCTGAAATTAGACCTGCTGAGCTGCTTCCTGTAAAGACAGTCTGTACATTTTGATTGTTTTTTTCCTGGAAACTTACTGGAGGTTGCCAAAATAACTCTAAAAATAAGGAGTGGCAGGCTGACAATAACGGAAAAGGGAAGTGTTGCGTTGAAAACCCATGAGTAGGGAGGAGGGACGGGGGAGGTGGTCTTGGAGTCCCCTAACTACACCCAACTACACCGTCCATACTGACTCCTCAGGAAACAGGACTTCTGGAGCCACACGTAACATTCCAGACTCCAGTAAGAGTCAACATGCACAAAAATGATTACCAGGAAATAATACTGAAACAAGGGACGTCTCGCAAACTGCAAGCATGATGCTTCCTGCAAACACTCCATTATTATATTCACAGGCAGTGGGTAGCTCTCACATCCAGCACATGATGGGCTTATCAGGCTTGACAGATAACACAGGTAAAGCTCATGTAAACGTCTTAAACCCACAACTAATACCGGATACTCACAGAAGGGGGACAGGGCTTCATTGCACAGACACGGTGGATGATTCCAGTGAGATAAGGCAGGTTGCAGAAACAAATATAATAGACTTAACAGGAAATACAAGGGAATGACCAAAGCGTGCTGGATCAATCTTTTGAAAGTCTGTGAGGCGATGTGGTGGGGATCATGCAACAACCCTATTGTGCATCAAATAAACAAAGGAACACACACGCACACATACATACCCCAAAGATCCCTGAGTGAACGAGAGCTGCAGTTAATTACTCTAGATAGCTCAATCCAAGAGCAGGACATGGCTTGTGCGACTCCACTTGAGAGACAAAGACAAACAATAAGTTATAATTACTTCACACCTAAAACATCGTTATGAGAATGGAATCCAATATTATGCAGCAAATCGATACACTGGGTCCAGCTTCTATATCAGCGCTGCAGCTGGTGCTAGAATCAATTCTGCGCCTATATGATATCAAAGAGGTTGTTCAGGGAAACACGCTCAAACTTGACACTGTAGAGCGGACCTGAACAATCTGTTGACACAGAAGATGGACTTGACAACCAACAAGGTACTGTCCTGTAAAAAGGGGGAAAGGGATTTAAAGAGGTGGGAAGAGGACCAGGTTCTGGAACCAGAAACATCCCACATGTACCCAGGTTTATGGCTTGAGACAAGAACTGGATGGTGTGAACCGGATTTGGAGGGGCTTGAGCCCACCGAAGTGTTGGAGTCACTGAACTCGCCTTCGCCTCTCTGTGACCAGTTAAACGCAACTAGGACAGGAGAAATTGAACAAGAGGAGGCGCTGCTGGAACTCTCAACACATCTGCCACTGGATACCCCAACTCACAACCAGGAACAAGAGGGGTGGGTGAAAGTTAGCAGACTAAAGATGAAAGCCAAAACTCAAAATTGGAAAAAAGAAAAAAACTAAAAACTTACCGTCCCCAAACACGAACAAACGAAATAACTCAAGACAGTTCCTGGATGCCCTTACCTTGGCGACAAACCAACACAGGTGCCCAAAGAAACTAATCAAAGGGACAACCTAAGAAAAAGCTATCGAAAATGACCACTTATCTGGGAAGTCAAGAAACACCTACGGGGGAGATACATCCCACGGGAAATGTGGTAAACGAGTCCTCAATGGAGGCGATACCTTTAGAAGAAACCCCTCAAATGCAACAAGGGGCTATGGAAGCTTCTGAACACCAATTACCACTAGTTTCAAACTTGGAGCAAAGGAAGCAATAATGCCCCTGAACGATTACCATCCACGGTAAATGGGATTGGAGGTCCTAAGCTCTCCTGAGACTTGGCAAAGACTCAACCCCTAAAGAAATTGAATAAAACCACCTTCGAAGGAACGCAAATGGGCTGGAAAGTGGAAACGATGGAAAACATGGAACAGAGGGAATATAATCAGGTGGTTTTCAGACTTTTCCCCAGCTTAGAGCCTTACGCTCAGATGACATTTTAAGAGTGGCCTTCCCGAAGAAGGGCGCGGAAAGGTCCGACTGTTTTTTTGCTTCAAACTTGATTGCCCAGATGGTTTGGAGTAGTCAAGAGGCCTTAAAGACCATCTCATGAGGAAGTCGAGACTTTTCTAATTCCCATACAACTAATGGAAGAAACAACACAACGAGCAACGGAACTGGAAGGAGGAAAAAGGAAAGGAAACTGCACAGGACACGAATGGGCCTGGCTAGAAGAGGCCATTGAAATGTTGAAAAGAGTGAAGTCCAGCCAGCAGCATCTTTGAAAGAACGGACAGAAGAGTAATGTCATGGAACATGTGTGGGTTTCATAAACTAACAGGAAACACAATGGCATCTCTCAGACTAGCTATGTGATTGCATTACAGGAAACCATGGCCGTTGGCAAATTAGATCTGGTAGGGTTTTCAACCTACCTCAAATCAGCAACTCGTGGGGATAAGGGTCGACCAAAAGGAGGGGATGTACTTCGATTTAAGTTGGGAATGTACACATCATGAGGTACAAGTGGCCTCACCTGACTTGAAGGGTATAAACATCTCAATCCCCCAGAATGAAGTAAATCTGCTGATAGTAAATATCTATGGTAACCAAGCTAAAACTCATACAATGGCCATACAGGGTGTGCTAGACACTGTTGAAAGACTGGTTGGGTAGACGTAATAATGTAAACAGTAGCGGCAGGAGATTTTAACGCAGCCTGTGTTAGGACACAGTGGGGACAAAAACTTGCCTCAAGAGGAAATATTAGATCCAGGAGAGATCAAACAGGTCTGCTCTGGAATAACTTCATGGCGGACTGGGATCTTTACCCCTGTACCCCGGAAGATGACAACATTGAGGGGTTTCATAATTGGAAGAGAGGGGACAAAAGCTCTTGGATTGATCATATCTTCCTATCCCCAGAATTGGGCAAAATAAGTGATTGCCTAACCAGGGGAGAATCCCTGGGGATGATCATTACCCCAAAAATCTCACCATACACATGCTATTGGGTACTTACCACCTTGAGCCTGCCTAAGCCTTCACTACTCTAGCCAGGGGGCGTGGGGACAGCTATTAGATGGAACATGAGGGCATGTAGATTTTTCATGAACATATGGGAGAAAGAACAGGAAGTTATGACAGAATCAGTGGAAAAATTAACTGCTTGGAATTACAACATCAAGTTCCAAACTTGCATGAAGCTTTCAACTAGAGGGCAACTCTATGGGAGATCTTTACATACTAATTACTATGATACAAGAGTCCAGAAGGCCAAAGCCAGTAAGAGAGCGGCTATTAGAGCATGCCTTAACAGGGCTACCTCCCAAAAAGGGTTTTCTGAAGGTACGAGGAAAATTATAGCAGACCACAAACGGGCATTGATGTCAATTAGGCGGGAAACCTGAATAAAGAGAAACCAGGAGATTGTTCGGTAACTCATTGGAAGGGAAGCAGCAAATGTTTGGACCCTGATGGGGGAGGCTACGAAAAAAATGCGCTATACCTGAAAATGAACCCACATACAATCTAGAGGGAAGGGGGCTGCTTTTAGACAAAGCATGCCCCTGGGATCTGGAGGATGTCCTATGGCCAATTATTAAAGCTAAACCCTCGAGAGCTCCAGGCCTGGATAACATCACGCCAATAATCATCAATAATAATCTGGAGATTTGGGCCCCCCCCCTCTTTGGGACCTATTTAAACATGTGTTTCTTACCTACAAGGTGCCAGACACACGGAAACAATCCCTTGTTGTCCCCAAATACAAGAAAGGGGATACATTTAATCCTTTAAACTTCAGACCAATCGCTTTGTTGGACTGTTCCAGTAAAATCTTTGGGACCTTACTGCTTAAGGATCTAAAATCTGAGATTATTAAATCTAAACTCTGGTCTGACCACCAAATCGGTTTTTGTGCTGGGATGGGTACTCTGCTAAATGCCTTCACGCTGGCCCACATGAGGGCAGCAGTTTAAAAAAAAAAATCAATATGTACGGTCTACAGGGCATCGATTGATATGTCAAATGTATTTGGACGGTTGTGGCTCAAGCTTTTGGCGGTAGGGGTCCCGGCAACCTGGTGCAATCGTTGTCACTATTGCATACTTATACAATGGTGACAGTGAGGTTGTATAAGTGGGCGGGGGCACTACCGCTCCTTTTAAGACCTTTGTTGGGTTGATGCAGGGTTGTGTGGTGGCTCCACCCTGTACAACCTGTACACGGCGGATATAGCAAAAATATGGGAAGGAGGTTTTACTAATCCAGTCAAATTGGGCTCAATAAGAAGGTCTCACTAACCAGTCAATTTGGGCTGAGTTACACTTGACTGGATAGCTTTTGCGGACGACGTAGTCCTATTTGATCTCTCCCCAATTGGACTTCAGTGGACATTCACATTGTTTCATACATCCGAAGTAGAAAATAACCTAACAATAAATGGTCTAAAATCGAGAGTTTACATTTTCTCGACAAAATGAAGCCCCAAAACCATGATCTGGCAGGGAGGGGATGACCCACTCGAGCGGGTAAACAAGGGAGGACACAATACATAAATGCAAAATATAGTTCCCTATGGACAAAAATGAAACTTGTGTAAGCACAGTTGTGTCTCTTCTCCTGGAAACCTCTGATACAATTCTACTTGATGCAAGTGGAACCAACAATACTCCATGGATTAGACATTAATCTAAATGATTTGGGGCAGAGCCTGAATACGATCCAGGGCATGCTGTGGAAAAACAAACAAAGGCTAGCAAACTCTGTCCCAAACCCAGTAATAAGACACAAGTTTGGGCTTCCTTCCCTGGCCACCAGAGCCCAATGGAGGAAGCTGACGGTATATACAAAGTGGCTAAATCCTCCAACTCATTCACTATACGATAAATGGGGAGTGGAGCAAACGCACACTTCTGGGGCATCAATCACCAACTTTAAGGAACAAATGAATGTTTTGCTGATGGGGGGTAGGATCCTCCAGAGAGGAGCCTGCCATAAATCCCTCTAGGATGGTAAAAAAAAAACCCTCTTCCAATACGATTGGGGAAAAACTACAGATGAATACAGTAGTAATACATTTCAAAGGAATAACCAACACATCGAACATTTTGCTTCAGACACTTTTCCAAATTGTGCCTCCTTCTAGAACCTACTGTAGTGAATCAGCGTGAGCATCAGTAAATGGGGTGTCTACGGAGTAAATCGTTTGCATCCAAACGGATTACAATCTTGCCCCAGACAAATGAGGAATCCATGCAAAATATGGTAGCAGTGCGTTCAACAGTGTGGATTTGTATAGCCGGACAAACACACAGACACACATACATACATTCAGCTTTATATATAAAGAAATTACCTGTGCCTTCCTCCAATATTGATTAATCTATTTTTGGCAAGTGGGATAATACATTATTATATTGGATGGATAATAAATGTGCAGCCTCAGTAAGCACTTCTTTAATACATGTCAAGAAGTTTTTGGGATTTGCATTTGATATATTAGCTTCAAATTAGACAGCCATCAAGACCTGCCTCAAACCACAGATATTCCACTCGTATACCTTTCCATATGCCATGGGCCTTTCCAATAACTTTGCCTCTTGCCCATTTTAAATTGTCGAAGGTCCAGATTTCTGCTTCAAATAATTCAACTGCGGTTATCTGAACTTTATGCTTATCAATCAAAGGTGGCGATTGTCAGACACCAGGCTTTTCTTTTTCCAAACGCCACCAGCACATTCATAATGTCGCTTGTTTTTAAAGCAATGTCTGTGTCATGTGCTTTCAAAGTAAATTTGTTGAGAACATTTACGCCTAAATACTTTAACTTTGTCACGGTCTCTATCTTTCCCCCATGAAGGTACCTTTTGTAGGGTAACTTCATCGTTTGTGGCTAAAGCACATAAAGTTTGTTTTATCTATGTTGCCCTCGAATTCATTTTAATCCATCCACAAATTGTTGGACACAACCCTACTGCCTTTGTAAACCTACCTGCGAGGTGTTATGAAGAAGAATGTCATTGCATGCCTCGAAAGGGGTCACTTGCTGATCATTGCAGGGAATGCATGTCTCGGTTTTAAATAACTTGGGACATCTGCCAAATACAAATGGAATAATAGGAGGGGCAAGATACACCCGTGCCCTAGGCCCCTATTGGTTATTAGGAAATACAGATACTGATGGGACCGTATCAGTGAAAACAAAAGTCTGCCGAAGCTGATGAAGTTGTAAAATAGAGCCATCCAGTTTGTTTCCGTACTTGGGGATTCTGTGCACTTTTTCCATCTGTCATCTAACTCACACAATTGTAAAACCTATAATCTACTTGTAACAACCAACTATTTCCAAAGTGAGTTTGTTCATGTGAGTTTGATGCAGGCAGATCAAGAAGGAAATCAAATTCTCTCGCTCACGATATCTGGACTGAATGCATACAATAATCAAATCACATTGACGTTTCCTGCTGGTGAAAGCAAATCTTGCACATTAGTTTAAAGAAAACACAGCACACATCTCCTTTGTTGCTTCCCTTTAATAACAGCTTTGCATAGTTACATAAAACCAATAGGGTTAAACATAAATTATATCATGCCAAAGGAATGCTGCATGTGCAGGATTTAAACAACTCAACCCTTGCTAACACTTTAACAGGAACACACAATAATGGTCTTAAGGCAAGACAAGTCACAGAGTAACAGCTTGTAACAGCATCATCCAATAGAGCAGCATCATTTAGTACACATTTGCTTGCACACTTTGCCCAGACACGTCAAAAGCTCACACATGGTACCATCATAACTACTTCTGTTTCAAAGGGGGGGCATCCATGTACCACTGAGTGTATATTGGAACATGTTCAGGTACCATTTTTATAAGGTTCTCTATTGTGCTGTCAAAATGGTGCAAGCTGCGTCTTGTCACCTGTGATCTGCCCAACATGTTCATGAGCTTACAGCTGTGCAGGCTTGTAAAAACCAGGGAGTAAAGGGTTCAGTCTCCATCTCATTGGGTTAGGGATCTCAAGCTGTGGATCCATTAAAATGCAAACGCAGACTGAGTGCCAGCTCGCATTTAAACTACTCATGTTCAATATGGGTAGGTATGAACAGCATCAATATCACTAAATGTATTCATATTGAAGAAATTAAATGAACCCTTTACTCTCTCCTGTTTCATGCAAGAAAAGGCTCAATCAACATCTTGAAGTGTCCTTCGCAGCCATTACCAAGACATTGAATTATATAAGACAATATAGAGTTTTTATATTAGCAAAGAACAGATAGACATGCAAAGCATGTACACACCGGAATAAAGATTAGCTGTGAATTGCTGTGCCCATGGGTTTGGTGTCGGATACTCCCATACCCTCCTGCTATTAACGAAGTGTGTAAACCAAAATAATGGAATTAGTTGGAGAGGTTTCTAATCAGTAGAATGGCAGAGCGTTGACTGCCCAAGGGCATACAGTTAAACATGCATTCATGGTAATGATCTAACTACAAAGACATCCGAGAAGAATGAAATGGGGCTGTAATCCAGGGAAGTTACTAAAAGTGCTCAACCAAAAAAGGCCATTTAGCACCTTTGGATCCTATCTGCGAGAAATGGCATAAAGATTTTAAATCTGCATCTGTTTTGCTGCTGAATTCTGAACAACCCTGGCTCTGTAGAGGTGGGCATACTTTCTCTCAGATGCTTCTGATGTATTTTTGGTATGAGTTATTTTTTGATACAACTCAAAGGTAGCCAAAATAACGTTATGTGAGAGCGAAAGAAGTCTGACGTGGCACAAACACAAACCTGTTCATCAGTCGCATACTTCACAAACCTTGCTATGCCATGTGACATCTGCTGAATACCATATTGAGCATTATTGATTTATAGCAGATAGCATGGGAGGTGTAAGCAGTCTACACCGTAAATGGGGAGTTCTTGTAATCAACGGAATAACTTTTCATAAGGCACCTTTTTAAGAAAATGTACATACATGAGAATATTTCACAACTAAGCGCAAAAAAGAAACACATGAAAAATAAACTTGTGAAAATTATTTTGCCAGACATCCTTTCCTGTGACATCATGAAGAGATTGTCTTCAAGTAAATACTTTCATTGGATCAAAAGATAGCCACATTAACATTTAAGTCAGGACAATTTGGAAATACACGTCTGGTACATGCATGCCCCCCTAAACTATTTTCAGTGCAAAATGGAAATAGATTATTAAAATTATCATCTTTAAAATCATACACTATTGCTAAAATATGGCAGAATGTACTTGATTGGTAGTACAATGCATATTATTTGCCTATATTTACACACACATTTATATAAATATATATAACCCTATATGTTGAATTCAGATAGGAGAATAATAAAATGAGGAAAATAATTTTCTGACAACCCTATGAGGAGAGGAGGATAACAAGTTTTCATATTAGTGCTTTGTTCTGGATCCCCCCCGCTTCTAACCACTGCAATTTCAGCAAACTACAATACTGCCTCGCTAACATAACATGTTTCAGTCATATACCCGTAGATTCTTGATAGTTCTAAGCTTTTAAAACAGAAATACACATGAAATGTACTGAAATGCTTAGTACTAACTACCCAACTAAAAACCACACATCCATTCTTTTCAAATAAAATCCCTTTAATAGGTCTTCACTTGCACTTTCGCTTATGATTCATCTGGTAGAATATTGCATTGTACAATACTCCCACTCCCATAATTTCCTGTTCCGGTTTGGAGGAAGTAAGGGGAGGACACAACAAGCTAACTAGTCTGCAGCAAAAATAATCACCAGGTTTTTTGCTGGGCAAGAAATAAGAAGTTAAGAAGGGTGTGGGAGCCCCTCTACTGAGAACGAGTAATACCCTGTTCTATGGAATTTATTACACTCAGGTGGGAAGAAATTCCATAGAACAGGTTATTTGAACCATGTTCATTCTCAGTAGATGTGTTCCCACACCTTTGCTTCACTTGTAAAATTTGGGGTTGCACCCTAGGTAACCCAGGTTAATCCAGATGTGGACCCCTTGCTTAGTGTGCCTTAGAGAGGGTCAGCTTCATCTCACTAAGGAGGCCCAACAAGGCCAAAACATGTGTCTGGGGTTGCTGATGGTACTCTTGTTCAAAGGAGAATTGCCTGGCATTTTGGTGTTGGACTGCCCTTGCGGGTGAGACCAGACTGATATGCAAATAAAGCTTTCTCCTCTGTGAAGGGTACAGCAAGCTAAAACGTGGTTGTAGACCCTCCTGAGTGGAAGAAATTCCATAGAAAAGGTCCTTTGAAACCATGTACGTTCTCAGTAGAGGGACTCCCACGCCTTTGCTTAACAAGAAATAAGAAGCTCAAATTCCTCAGGCTGACTGCAATTTTCTCTCAAGTATTGGTTTAGAACAGTCTTTTGTAACAGTAGTATCACCATTTTGTAAGGCAAATTGGTGCATTAAATGACATGCTCAGATTTTGGAAGAAAATTACATCGTTTACAAGGGTTTGGGCTATGGATTAAATAGAGTACTTAAATCATGGATGCAGAATTGTTCAGCGGCATAGGTCAGATCTCAACAATACTAAAGACAGATTAAAGCTAGCATTTCAAGGAAATACACAACTAGTGCAAGCTATTAAGCTAGAGGAGGAGGGGAACAAAATAAGAACAAAGACTAAAGTAGAAGAGGAGGGAAAATATAATACACACTCTCAATACAAAGAGATTGGATGGTAAGGTTAGTTTCGTGTTAAACATGCATTGGCAATGCCAATAGTTTTGGCGTTTATGTTTGCATTATGCATTTATAGGCACCAGGGCGCAAATAGGAGAGTGCAAAGTTTGAAAGGAGGATGTGATAAGGGGTGCAGGTGTACAATAGAATGAGATGGAGAATAGAGCAACGGAGGAAGCCATTGATCGAGGGTGCCGATGATCAGCAAGAAGAAATATGTGCGAGAAAGGGTGAGGTTGAGGGGGTAACAAAGTGAGAAGGATGATTTTACGAAACACGTAGATATACATTCTTTGGGCTAATAAACTAACTAGTTTTTTTATATGTGCATTAATGACTCTTTGTCCTTGTCGATTCCACAAAAATGTAAAGGAATGTGTCTAAAATGGTAGAATATTTGTGTTTCCAAGAACTACATTTCTTTCACAATTCTTAAACTTAGTTTTACCATTTGATTTTCTCACAGCGCACATGCAGCAAGGCATGTTGTTATTACATGTATGCGTTTAGTGTGGCACTTTAGAGTTTGTTGTAGAACCACTGTATTGACTTGAGGATAACCACCTAGGCCTTCAGCAATCGTGGTATGTTTGTCCTATAGCTGCAAATAAGCGCAACCCAATAAACACAAATCATTTCCCCAATGTGTTGTAATAAACATTGTCACTGTAAAGTTTTTAGACGTACACAATCTGCAGCATTGTGCAATTTAACGTCGTCTTTGATTGGTTAGGGTAGGAAGTGGCTGGCTTACTGCTGTGCCTTTATGCTAATTAATGGCTCACTGTGCAGGACAGACCTAGAATGTCATTTATGGGTTATTCTCTTGACATTAAACAGGAAACTGAGCCCTGAGGATTACAGGACTATGACACACGTCCCATGATATATATCGTCTAGCTTGTCATTTGCGTAGAATCCTCAATTCACGTGCATTTTTTAGGGTCTTGAAATTGCGGTGTGACGTCATTACCATGAATTGTGTGTTGTGAAGACACCGTTGAAAAATGACTGGTCAAGCACGTTTAATGCATGTAAATGTTTAGATGTGCATGTTTATAAGTAAGCGTAAGAAAGATGCAGAAAGAGAATGAAAGAAAGTGTGAGGGGGATACATGGATGTAATAAGGGGCTTGATGTGGAGAGCTGTGAAGGAAGGGAGGTGCGGAACTCTGAGAATAAAAAGCTAGCGGACGGCATACATCAAGATGTGTGAACAATCTGGAAATTCAGAGAGGTGTCATGCTGCTGAAATGAAGAGATTAAAGGAAGAAGCATGGATGGGATGAAAGAGGAAAGAGAAGCTGGAGCAACGCGAAAAAGATTAAAATGCTTTTTGAGTTAAACAAATGCGTGCTGTTCTCAGCAGACGCCTTCTTCTGCCTCAACCCAAGCCTCTCTGTTCTCTCTATTTATTAGAGCCACAAGACTCTAGATTAACTCCTTCCTCCCTAACCACAGAGGAGCTGCGGTTTCACTTCACGGGAATAACAAAGTTTTGCAGATGTCAGGAACCCACCGTGCTTGCCTCACCGTTGTGCAATGATGCAGTGTAGGGGCTTATCGAGTCTGCACTGCAAGACTCATCCCTTCTGTATTAAGGGAGAGATGGCGACTGCGAGCAGCAGTAGGGGGTGCTAGATCCTTTGGCCTTCTCTGGCTCTGTACAATCGGACATTAATCATGTGTAAACATCTTAGTAGTGTACAATTCCTTTGATCAACTACTGTGCTTTCACCAGCACACAACAGAGAGACCAGCACATGTTTAGAGGAAACGTGTCACTGGCGATCACTTTAGAGCAGAGAAGCGAAAGCAGCTCAGAAGTGTCTGTAACAAGAACAGCCAGAGAGCCTGCAGCTTTCACCTGAACACAAGGATGCAGTAGGCAGGGGGACGGGCTTCCTTTGTGTGGTGCCTTGGTTACTTTACCCGTAAGAAAACATGCGGCTTGTGAGTCTCCACAGCGACATTGGTGTGGTGCTCCAAGTCCAACTCACGGGTGCAGGACTGCAAGCTCACGGTTTCTTGCACTGTGTGGCATTCAAAATGTGCTGTCACTATGCGCGAATGAAGAAGCATCCTTCTCTGGGAAACAAAACGTTATTGCGGCTGCTCCAGGCTTTACGTTCTCACAAAGGACAAGAGGGCAATGAATGAGAGCCAGCAAATGCCTACTCATAAAACTCCAAGTAATCCTCCAAGTGAGGACCATCAGACTACCGAGGAGAAGATCGGGTTTACTCACAAGAGGCCTGCTCGGCTCATACTCACTTGTCCTTGCTTGGAATAAACAAACAAAATGGCTTCTTTCTAGAAACAAGCACACACTGCATATCCAATCACATCACTACTGCACAGCCAATCAGGTGCTCCTTCCATCAAAAACACTGACCAATCCCCCACAAGTCACTAGATGTACATTTTTAGAGCCATTTTAAACCAAAACATATTACACTACCTTGTTTATTTTTAATAATAAATACTGTGAAATGTGTAACATAACTTGAAAGCTGCAATGCATATATCTTAAAGTATCAATGAAGTCAAGTGACTTATTAACATTAACAGATGGCAGCCGCCATTTTGGAAGTAAAAATGGCTGACAAATTCACCATACAGTAGAAAATCAGCCAAAGAGTGCAAAAAGAGGAGTGGTTAGAGGGAAAATGGGTGGGAAGGGGAGGAAAATCCTCTAGATTTCACTTAGCAATGGGTGTTAAATGGGTGGGACATGTAGCCAAACTAAATAAATTCATCCTATGTCACTTGCATTGAGAAGCATTACAAACCTACATTCAAAGCCCCTATTGCAAGCTCCCCCATTGGCCGGTATCTTGGCTCTCGTGGGCGCCGCCGCCTCCTCCTCCTCCTTGGACTGCGGGAAGAGACTCCCCATGCCACCACTACTCCTGATCCCCCCCCCCCCCCCCAACTATGCAATGGCCCTCCTGGAGCTTCTCTGGGTCTGTGGTTTGCGTTCCCCGCTCTTTGCTTCTCACTGCGGAGGGGGGCCTCAGCCATTCTGAAGAAGGTGCTCAGGCAGTGGCGATGCAGGCTCCTTCCTCGTTGTGTGCGTTGGCACCCAGCAGACCACCAGGGGGGCCGCTGCAGCTCTACTAGGCTGAGCTCTCGAGAGCTGCACTCTCGGCCTGCTCCACAGGTGCCTCACCGGCTCAGATGCTGCCGGATCTTGGGGACTGTGCCTCCGCTAAACCGAGGGGTACTTGCAGGGATCCTAGCGTAGTGGGGAACCGCATGCAGGCCCTCTGGTTTGCTGAGCTGCTGCTGGTACTGTAACTCGTGCCAGTGGCTATCTTGAAAAACAGTGAGGTTTTAACAGATCTTCTAAATGTTATCAAGAGGAAAGTAATTCCACAATTTGGAGGCCTGAAAAAGGATTCTTCTGTCTCTTTGCAATTTGGTATTAGGAGATGGCAGAGTCAACACAGGATGGTCAGAAGATCGAAAAGCTCTGATTGGAAGACAGGCCTTGATTTTAGCCATGAGATAGGGAGGAGCCAATCCATGCATGCATTTAAAGGTGAGGCAGTAGATTTTTAACAGAATGTGTCCCGGCTTGGGAGCCAGTGTAAAGAGCACCAAAAGGAACTAATGAAGTCGGTCTTTCTTAATCAAAAAAGGAGCCCGATGGCTGTGGGCTGAATGCTCTGAAGGCTTTGCATTTTATATGATGAAAGGCTCACATAAAAGGGAATTAAAATAGTCCAGCATCAAATTGATTCAGCATTCAACAGGATGCTTAAAAGTCAGACGAATGAAAGGCCAGATCTGACAAAGCTAGTAAAAGGAACTCTTAAGAATGGTGATAATCCAGTAGTTCAAGACTCCCAATAGATAATAATATTTCTTACGTGTTCCTTCAAAGGGGTAACTTTGGTTGGGGGGGGGGGTGTAGCTTGGCGCTGTTGCTGGTAGCATGGCTCCGTAGAAGCTCCCGCCTCATCCCAGCCACCAATAACATTAACGCTGGCTCTACGCCGAGTACAACTCCAATGAATTACAGATGGAGTAAGGAAGAGACGGTGCACTGAATTTAAAAAATGCAGGGCGCGAGAAACTCTTTTCACCTCTAACGGATTGACATTGCAGGGCCGAGGTCGGAAGAAGTCGAAGCAAGAAAATGGCGGCTGCACCGTCCAGGAGCTCCTCATAGATCGAGAGGGGAGGAACCGAAGTAAGTGAAATGCCCGGGGTCCATATGGGGTACCAGCATCCAGCAAATAAGCACACTCTAACTCCTGATCGTCGGCGGTGCTGATGGCTATATTACGGGTGTATTGGCGACTTACGAGGGGTTGAAATACCCTAATCGGCTGATCGCCTCCCAGAGTGGGGGCAGTAAGCGGAATCCGTACCGAAATGCCTGCACGGGTTGGAACAGCAGTTCTGCTCGGGCCATGGTCGGAAGAACCCATGCCCCGGACTGCGGCTCAACAGGAGACCGAAGTACGACAATGTCACACGGAACCTCTTGGCGCCTGCATCTGTAGCAGGAGCCCCACCAGCTCTGGGTTCAGCTTGGTGTGTAGCGGACACGAAATTCCGCCACCATCTGGAACTGCGTCCCAACAATCTATGGGGTCGTCAAAGCGCAGTAAGTCTCTTGCCTAATACTTATGGGGTCCCCGACTGGGGCAGAATAAAAGACGCACATACAGCGGTTCCACAGCTTGTAATCCTGAACTGTAAGATCCGGGAACCGCACTGCGGAGCTCACTCCCTCTGATCACACAGGAGTGCTTGATGTAGCCAGCCAGAAGAAAAATAAATAAAAAATAAATGCTATAAATCACAGGAGGAGCGGCGAACCAGCAGTCCACTCGAGCTGCGCACACGTCACGAGGACCTGCACCAGAGAATAAATATTCAGGCCAAAGCGGAAGTAACCAACCCTCCTTGGCTCCTGGCACCCTACTCAAGCCATAAAATCCACAGGCTGGACGTCCCCAGTGAAGCCATTGAGCGATCCGACCAGTAGTCCCAGCCCAGAGCCAAGGCCCTCTAAAGCGCAACACACAGAATTGAACTAGCAAAGGAGGGCTAGATCCCAGGAAAAAAAACAGGGAAAAGCATAGTGAATAGTGGGAATATCACCAAGCAGGTGTACATTTCAACACTAATGAATCAACCCAATCCCGAAAAAGCTAAGAAGGGGGATCACTTAGAGACACGGCCTGAGGATTCATCGTGGTCATCAAGAAGCTCCCCACTCACGCAGTCCGTTACGAAATCAGATCTGCTGGAATTGTTGGCAGCAATGACAAGAGAATTACAAAAGGGGACCGAGGAGGTTATGAGTAAGCTATCTACTCTGGATAAGCGAGCGGAGACAGTTGAGAGCAGGACGGCTGATATCGAAAATAACCTCTGCGAACAATCGTACGAAATCGAAGAAAGCATGGGCAGGATTGCCGCACTAGAGGCTAGATGCGAGGCGCTGGAAACCAAACAAGAGGATGCAGAAAACCGATCAAGACAAAATAACATCAGTTTCCAGGGAATTCCTGCCTCAGTCGCTGACGCAGATCTGAAGAGCTACACAAAGGACTTATTCAGGTTTATAATAACGCTACCGGATGATACCCCGCTCAAAATTGATAGAGTGCACCACACTAGGACACGACAAACTTTCTCCACTCCTTCAGATGTTCTAGCAAGAATTCACTTCTTTAAGGTGAAGGAAGAAATAATGCAGGAAGCCAGGAACTCCAAGCACATTGATTTCAGAGGTGTGAACATCCTTATATATCAGGGCCTGGCAAACTCCACTCTCTTGAAGAGAAAGGCACTGAAACACCTCACAAAATGGTCGCGAGAAAAGAAGGTCCCTTATTGCTGGGGTTTCCCGACCTCACTAAATTTCACTTGGGAAGAAAATCCGAGACAAATACGCACCTTAAAAGAAGCAGAGAAATTCTTGGGGGCACGAGAAGAAAGCAGAGAATCTGAGAGAGAATCAGCCTCCCAAGAACTGACAGAGAAGCCCACTGCAGCCGCCTGGACGAGAGTGAATTGGAGACGCCGACTGCGAGGCCCATCCAAAAGAAACAATAAGAACCCAGAATGAAGGAGAAACAGGGGCACAACATGTAAAACCTAGATCCCCATTGGGCACCCAGTGCACAGAAACCATTTTTAAGCGCTAAGTAAGGTACGGGAAGAGGGCTAGCAAACCTGCAAGGGATCGGTTTCCTTGCGTTCAAAGTAAAGAATCGGCCTCAGTCTAAAGACAAGAAACCCAAGGTAAAAGTTATAGGAAACCATAAGCCTGCGAAGTGAGATAATGCTTTTTCTACACATTGGAGTTGTGCTGTTTAATTTACGCCAGGTGGTGGGTTTGAGCCAGATACTCCGTTGGTTGAGGGTTGCTCCCATTCCTAACAGTTGAGGGGAGGGCGGGGGTGAGAGGGATAGGGGAAGGGGAGTGACCTCACTCAGAGGACTCAAGAGACAAAAGGGAACAAAACAAAACATCAGAATCAAACACAGACACACATGGTTAGAGCAAACTATCCCCCCTCCACATTGGGGGTTGGGGTGAACTACGTAGAATCAAATAGTAGCATGCACACCAAGGGGAGGCATGGGGGCCGACAATGAGCATGAAATACGTATTGTGGGATATTTCAACGCATGCCAATGCGCCACCCTACACCCCTTTGCCAATGGGGGAAAGAAAACTGCCAAAAATGGAGGCGCCAACCCCTGTGCGCACTAAATCTGAAAAACTGCGCATGGTTCATAAATCACAAGAAGGCTGCATCACATTGCCAAACACAGGCAAAGTTGATGTCAAAACGAGAACTCCCTGCAGGAGAATGCCAGTGGGTGCCGTTACCTGTCACATGATGTCAAAGGCCACAGAAGTGGGCTAAAATCCCAAAATCCTTTAAAATACAGTCCTCTTAATCAATTGCAACCTTTAAAGTGCTGTTTTGGTGGTAATTTCAGGCATTTCCCAAGTGAACTATTGAAATTAATGTGTGCTGAAACCACAGATCATCCAGTACAGTCAGAGGAATCCAGGCCTCACTGCATAAGAAAATTAGATGTCAAACCCAGTTTAAAAGATTTTTTCTCTGACGAAGTGCAAAATTCATCTATTTAAAGCATGTTTGTGAAGGGCTTAATTCTTTTAAATGTCCAAATCCCTTATGAACTGTGCTTATTTTTATATGTGTTAAAGAAAAGACTTTATTGTGAGTTTTAAAGCAACCCAGTATTGGAGTTAAGTAACTTCTTAATTCTGATTGGACAGTGGCCAGCCTGGGAAGTTTGACACTTCAGTTTGGCAACCCCTTGCTACAGGAAGGCTAATGGCTACTGCAGGTTTTCGCATATGGAGCACAATAGACTTCATTAGACATTCGTCTTGTGGCTGAGCCAAGAACAAAGGACAGGCTCTGCTGGGAAGGGACAGGATGCTTCCCTCTACACCCCACCCTGATCAAAGGGATCTGACAGCTGTTTGTTGAAAGGAGAGGAAAAGAAAAAAACTCTGTTCAAAGCCACTTTTTGGTGTTTAAATTTGTATTTCTGGTTAAGTTTGAAACTCTTTAACTGTGCAACCTAAAGAAGGATAAATCTGAAAAATGGTAGATCTTAACCTAATTTTAGGCTTTTGCTTTGAAGACATTGATGAAACCTGTATCACTTAAGGAACCAAAGTTACGAAAAAACCCTCATGGTAGCAGAACGATTAATGTTGCAAGCCTAAGATTGCATGTACGTGGATCCACTGATAAGCGCCCTGAGATGTACCGAATTAGAAATTATTAATCCAAACTGTTATGATTAAAATTGATAAAAATCCACAGAATGAGAAAGACAGCTCTCACAGAGATGGGGATTGAAGGTGAATATAGCCCATCAAATATGAAATGTATTTGTCCGATGTTATTAGGGAACATCATTTTAGAGATGTACATTTGTACAAAAGTTAAGTTTTGGTCAAAATCAATGTGGGAGTTCCTCAATCCCATCGTAAAGATGACAGCTCTGTTCTGACTGCCAACCAAAACAAAGCATGTGCCTGTGGCCACTCATAGGCGTGGGGGCGTGTTTTGAAATTCTGCCCACACCATAAACTTGGTGATGTCATTTGATAGTATAAACATAGGAACATCACTCCACATAGACACACTGCTTCCAGAACACATCCAGATTTCCGCACAGCGTCTTGTTCCTGATTTCTTCACCTTGTTCCAGAACTCTTCACCTTGCAGCTGACTCCAGACTTTTTCCAGAATCCAGACTTAGCATTGCTGAACTCTTTAGCTAGGCTCAATTTCAACCATCCCAAAAATTAAAAGAATAATTTTGATTCAGCTTGGCTTGCTACCATCAAGGCTTGCCCGCTGAAACTTGCATCTTGCTAATCTGCCGTGTCCAGTGACCAGAAGGGCCCATTCAAAATCCAGGCTGAGGTGCAGTCCAAAACTGACCAGAACCGCGCAGCTGATCCAATCCTTCCAGAAGTGCCCTGCTGCCGGTAGACCTGACCCGATCCATGGCGGTCCAATTTTAATTAGAAGGGACTATAAGTATTAATAGGAAGAACAGTGACCCATAGTATATTTGCATTGTTTTATCCCATCTTAACCCATCCCATTTTTAATTTCAGAAACCTAGTATTGTTAAAACCATTCTTGCGCTGATTTTCCTATTTTGTTTTACCAAACCCTAAGCCATTAGTGATTTTGAGTAACTAAAGTAGATACCACAAAGAAATCGAGTATCCACCACGTAAATGGTTACGCTGACCACGTAACTGTGAAGATTCATGTGTGGCATTCTCTTTTTCATAGTCATTAATATAGTATAATAAAACCCACCTGTCATTTTTAAAACTGAATTTCTGTTTTCATTTTCGCGCCTAGTTTGCAAAAACGCCTCTCACTAAAACCTCCATAACTTCTTCCAATTTAAAGATAGAAACGAAATTTCAACTCTCAATGATACCCAAGACCCTAGCTACACCCACAACCGCATCGGAACAGTGTATTTGAC
The DNA here is from genome assembly GCF_040938575.1 of Ambystoma mexicanum. Classification (NCBI taxonomy): domain Eukaryota; kingdom Metazoa; phylum Chordata; class Amphibia; order Caudata; family Ambystomatidae; genus Ambystoma; species Ambystoma mexicanum. The sequence continues at coordinate 302,507,183 of NC_090927.1, read as the reverse complement.
CCGTTGTTCTTCAAATATTGCATAGTGAAACTTTGCAGCAAATTTGGTTTTCAAAAGTTTATACGTGTCTTTTTTCCATTCAAAGTGTTTCTCAAACCCCATACTGATCTATAGTGTGTACTGTTATTTATCTTGTAGCTCATGTGTGTTAGGACATGTTTAGAGTTGCTTTCCTAAGAATTTTTCTCCATTTAAGCATTTTTGCACCATTTTGCAGTATTTCACAAAGCCATTTTCACCTGTCATTTTAAAAGTGTTAAATTCCAAAAACAGTTTTCTCTCTTGTTTGTGGAGGGAAGATTGTATTAAACTCTAGACATTATCTTTCATTCCTGAATACCTGCTGATTACTTACCTCTGTGTAGGATTGCTCATTTGTACCTTAAAGTACTTTGCAAGGGGGAAATATTACCCTAAACACTATCTGTTCACAAACCAAAACTGTTCTGTTTCCTGTGTTTTCTATTCTGCATTATAATAAGTGAATTAAATTGCTTTACTTATTTTTAATTGTATTGTCACCGCTTGGTGATTGCTGCCCCATATATCTATATATTAAAATGTATGTGTGATTTGAATATAAAATAAATAAATATTTACCTTTACAAATTAGCCTGATTCCTGGTTCAGAGTGACCTTGGGGTATTTTGAGAAGGGTGGGATATGAGTGGAATATCATTCAGAATATTGAACTTATAGACACAAATAAATAAGGGTTTAATTGCGCACTACCTGCTAGACGAGACCTGGGTGTGTACCTGATTGAAATCCTTAACAGTATGATCACGTGGAACGTCCAGGGACTAACTTCCTGGTTAAAAGGAGATCTGTAGAACGGAGGCTAGGCCAACTGGCAGGGGACATTGTATGCCTGCAGGAGACCCACCTGCTTCAGACAGATGAACACACTGTTAAATGTAATAGGTTCAAGAAATCCTACTTTGTCTAGTTGGGGGAGTGGGGACCATGGGGTGGCTGTCCTCTTTAGTGAAAATGTTCATTTAACCCAGATCACAGTAAGAGACCCCCGGGGTAGATTTATCCTGGTAAAGGGAAACTTTCTAGAACATCTCACTATAGCAGCCTTCTATTGTCCAAATAATGCACAAGAGAGATTTCTGCTTGACTTAATTCTGACTATTTTAACATTCACGGAAGGCTACCTCCTGATCGGCGGGAACTTCAATGTAGTCCCAGACCCACAAGTGGATAAAACACTTCCCCATACTAGAGAAGATTTCTCCCGATCACTGGGACTTGCTAATTTTCTTAGGGAGACTGAGACAGCAGATATTTGGCGGTTAGCTAACAAGGGGGCAACTGATTTCACCTTCTACTCGAATGTTCAGAAAGGCTTCTCTAGAATAGATTTAATCTTAACACTGAGTGTTCTTTTCCCATGAAAAGGTACAAATTCATACAAGAATCCCATCAGACCATGCACCGGTCACAGCAGACCTGTTAATACAGACCCCCCTCCCCCAAATAAATACTGGAAACTGCAGGACTCTATTCTGCTAGATTAAGTCATCAAGAGGGAAGTGGGTGAGACTCTAACCCACTATTTTAGGGAGAACACAACAAGGGAGTCCTCCATAGCCATGATCTGTGATGCTATGAAACCGGTAAAACGCGGGGGATTAATCAGTGCAGTAGCAGAGCAAAGGAGGATCTCACAGCTCTCCAGAGCTCCAAACTAGAAGAGGAAGTGGCAGAATTAGAAACAAACTATAAAAAAATGCAATCTAGGAAAGTAGAGAGGGACCTCAGAAAGGCCAAGACGGCCCTAGAAATTCATAGGGCAGATAGATCGGTTAGAGCCCTGGCATACACAAAGCAATACTACTACATCAATGGGAATAAAGCTAATCGCATTCTAGACTACAAAATAAAAAAGGTACACAAAAGGAATAACATCTTCAAGCTCAAGGGGGCCGACGGCAGCGTGCAATTTGCAGAGAAGGAGAAAATGGAAATAATGGTAGCGCACCACAGAGAAATTATAGCTGGAACCCCTATAACATCCAAGAGGCAGGCGCATTACTTACACTCCATCAGTAAGCCTCCCCCAAGCCCACCTGGCTTCCCTAGAGTTGCCGATCTCAGTTAAGGAAACAGTGGAGGCGATAAAAACCCTAAATAAATTCAGCCCCGGGCCCGGATGGACTCACAACCAAATTTTATAACGGTATACTCACATATCCTGGGGGGCGTGGCTTGGCGGCCATGCGGTAGGCAGCACGGCTTCAGAGCTCCGTGAAGATCCTGTATGCGAACCAGTCAAACTGGCTAGATTTACGGAATAAACATTGCAAAAGTGCAACGAGAAGGTGGCTAAGTGTCCAGAGAACGCTTGGGAAGATTCTCGTGGAGAATCGGAGCAAGAAACGGGAGAAAAGAAACAGAGAAGATCCTAGCCGCTGATTCCGAGATGGTGGGCTCATGCAGCGCAGCTCACTAAGGTGGACCCTTGCGGCATGGGACCCTAAGTCGGTCCGGCAACGGACGAGATGCGAGTGGCGGTGCGACTAGCGAGGGCAGCCGCACCACATACAGTGTCCGCAGAGCACGTCGAGAGCAGCGGATCAACAGCGAACTTCGGTGTGAAGTTGGGGGGCACCCAGTTTGTCCAGAAGGCGCAGGTGACACCGAACACTAGCTGACTAGCAGAACATGGAGCGTGCTGAGTAAGCGGGCAAGCCCTCAGCGGCGCGAGCTGCGCCTCGAGCGGTCCCGGGTCCCCAAGTGCAACAAAGAGATTTGGGACCTTGCCCCTCCCAACCCCGCGGGGAGAAACAGTGATTCAGGGTGACCTCAACAGCAGGAGCCAGAGCCGGCAGCCTCCCCCGGGAGTGGAAGCAGAGTGTTGCCCACCTGAGCCGTGACACGCAGAGACAGGACGACATCTACTCCCATCGTACGACAGCACCCGCAGGCCCTGCGTCGGGGAGAGAGACAGGCCCGCGTCCGGGGCCACTACAGCGCCCGGGGAGGACGGAAGAACCGGCAGATTCCGCTAGACCAGCAGGCCCTCGTGAAGGTGAGGGACGCCGTTCCAAAAGGCAGCGCACGGCAATATAACCATAAGGCCCACCAAGGGGGGACACAGCACCAAAAAGATTTTGGACACACCCAGCAACGTGGGAGGCCACAATCCAGCGCAGTATTGCACTGGGTTAGACGCTGACCAAGACAATCAGCCTAGGTCCACCGAGTTGGGCCTGGGGCAGAAGATTCCATTTGGGGGCGCTGAACAAATCCACCCGCTTGCAGGCGGAGCACCCAGAGGCATATCTGGGCATGCGGGACATAGCGTGGACCCCCTATCCTCCCCCCGTGACACCGGGATAGAGTGAGCGAGAATAACCCCGCACCCCTCCCTTGAGGGAGGAAACATCAACATGGCGCACTGAACAGATGAGCCGGATGATACAAGGCCATAAGGGGACCTAGACAAGGGCAAGGGGGGTAACTACCTCTGAACCACACTGCTGGCGTAAATACTAGAATCAAGTGCAAATATATGAAAGTCGATACGTGGGAGGGCACAATCCATGTTGTCCCCCAAGGCGACCTGAACTATACGTGCACCGCCTGGCCTGGCAGATAGTGGTCAAGTGCGCCTTGTGAGCACACGCCTAAGGGGTGATGACAACAAAGGCCAAATAAGCACGAAAAAGGGGAGAATGCCCTGGACCAGAGAAACGCACCTGTGACACGTGATACCCAGAGAGACATAGCAAGCAAGACATTGAGCGAATCCCCAGAAGGCCTCGGACAACAGTGAGCACCCGAGCCTACGATGAAATAAAAAGGTGAGGGGAGACCCCAGTCTGGTCCGACAGCAAGGGTGGCAGAAAACCCATACCAAGTACCCCCGCAGAAGACCCTGTAACAGGGCAGAGAGACCTTTAGACACCCCTGCAGTGACACCACCAACAGGAGAGGGGCTGCCCCAGCTGCTAAGGGGCTAGCCGAGCCTCGCATCACACCAAAGGGAGCAGAATGCCAGACAAATCAAAAGGCGGAAAAGGCAAACAGACCAGCATGGAATCTTTCACTAAGAAGCATGACAAAAACCAACCCTCCATGTTATACGCAAGCATGGCTGTGACCAGCTCAGAACAGCAGGAAGGAGGTCGAAGTGAGGGGCTCATTTTGGAGGCTATAGCGGCCCTGAAGGCGTCCCTGGAAAACAAACTGGAAGCAGTCATGGTGGACATGGGCATCCTTTACCACCACCAACATTCTAACTGCCCAATTCCAAATGTCAGATGTATTGCAATGGATAAAGACCCTTGAGCACAGGGTGGAAGATGCAGAAGGGAGGGCTCGACGAAATAATGTCCGGATTGTCAGATTGCCGGTGGGGGAGGAAGGCAGAGACCCCACAAACTATATTGAAAATCTCTTGCTGCAAGAGATTGGAGCAGGAGTGCTGTCCCAGATCTTCGTAGTGGAGAGAGCCCACAGGGCCCCGACTATGAAACCTCAACCGTGAGCCCCTACTCCCCCCTCCAAGACCGATGATCGCCAAGATCATGAACTTTAAGGATCGGGAGAAAATACTGACATTCTCAAGGGAGGGGGGTGATAACCAGAAACTCCTCTAGGGTAGCAATCTACCCAGACTATACAGTTCTGATCCAAAGACAACGGGCACGCTTTGGATCGACTAAAGAATGCCTCAGGGTAGCAAATATAAGATATATGCTACTGTACCCGGCTAAATTAAAAGTGATGCAGGGAGGCAGATCGTACTTCTTCGAAACAACTGAGGAGGCCCATGCACGGATGGATCAACAGGGCATCCCCCAACATAGAGCCAGAAATGAGAACAAGAACGGGAATCCACCCCAGTGAAAATACGTGCAGGATTAATATAGAATATGGACATCGAAGATAACACCGATATGACGCAAGCCAGACGAAGTATAAATGAAGGAGTGATGAACCTGGGTCCTGACGCAGAAGACAAGACACCAAACTCCACAGATTTCCACAAGTTCAGATGCTGGTTTTGAGGCATCACGCTGCAGCGGGCCTGCCCCAACTTAGGAGGGAAGAGCAAGAGAAGCAGCGGTGCCTGAGCAGGGGGAGGGAGGCTGGGCTTTTGTTCAAAGTTAATGTTTGTTGTTCGGAAGAAGGCACAGGAAGGGGAGGGTACATTACATGGATAAGACGACAGGAAGGCGCAAGAAATGAGTAAAAGGAGAAAGAGAGGAAGGTTGTGTATTACAACGCCCAGCTGTAGGAACTTTCTAAGAGACACAAGGCGTGGAGGGGGCATAGACACCCGAGGATGGATGGCGCCAGTAAGCACTACGCTCAACGACATGAGGACAAGAGATCAGGACACAAGCAAGAAAACCAAAACAGGCCCATGGGAATGGACAGGTCAAGAGAGGACACAGTGATATGAACTCTGAGGAACTCGCAATAGCCACCTGGAAAGTCCACGGTCTGAATGCCTACGTCAAGAGGCTAAGGGTGCATGCCTGGCTCAGCAAATCAAGAGTTAAAATAGCAATGCTGCATGAAACCCACTTGACAAGACACTAACAGTCCAAGGCAGCGACCAAATGGGGTGGACAAATGTCCAGCTCGACCTATTCCACCTAGCCAGAGGGGTGCTAACGTGGATAGCCCCTGGGATCCCCTTTCAGCTGCTAACGCAAGAACATGACAGGGAGGGTAGGTGGGTGTTGGTGCACGGGATGTTAGAAAACAAGGAAGTGTCCTTGGTTAACATATACGCCCGAACCAGGACGCAACAACGTTCTTCCAGAGACTAGCACCACGGCTGGCCCCATACAGGGAAGCAGCATTCATTTGGGCAGGAGATTTCAACTGTGCATTGGACCCGCTCCTAGATCGATCGGACAACAAGTACAAGAAGCTGGCCCCACCAGCGAAAGCACTGCAGAAAATCTTGGAGCAGCTCAAATTGGAGGACATTTGGAGAAGGCTACATGCAGACAAGAAAGGATACTCCTATTATAGCGCCCCACATGGTACGTTCACAGGTATAGATTATATCTTTATTGGCAGCGAGACACTAGGGCAATTCACCAGTGTGCACCTTAGAGCTAGGACACTTTCAGATCACACCCCGGTGACAGCAATACGGGTGTACACGCACAGAAAGGCCCCCATACCGACCTGGAGGCTTACAGCAGAGACACTCCAGGAGGGAGAGGTCCAGGGGCATCTGCAGGACATAATAGATGATTATTTCCAACTCAACACAGGTAGTGTATACAGATCGGCTACGGTGTGGGAAGCCTTCAAGGTAGTAGTCAGAGGTGCAATGATTGGGAAGACAGCGGGACTCAGAGGAAGGGCCCTGACAGAACTTGGGGAGATCAAACGAGAGATAGAGAGGATGGAATTACACACAGGCTCGTTGGGGGAGGAACCGCCTGAGCTTGTGTCCCTCAGGTTACAGTGCAACACAGTCTGGGAGTAATTGGGGAATCTAAACTATGGGAAATATACACAAACACTGCATGCAGAAGGGAATAAATCAGGAAGGCTCTTAGCCTGGCTAACCAAAAAGGAGTTTAAGAAAGTCCCGATCAACGCAGTTAGAGATAACACAGGAGAGGAGGTGAGGACCCAAGAGGAAGTTTTTTCTAATTTTTATGAGGCCCTATACTCGAGCTGTCGGCAAGCAGACCGCTCAGATATTGCTGACGCCCTAGACCAGATTGAACTCCCAACATTGGACGCAGTTGCTTGAGGCCCCCCTAACGGTAGTGGAACTGGAAGCAGTAATAGACAGCCTCCCGACATCCAAGACCCCAGGACCTGACGGACTACCCGGAGAGTTCTACAAAACACACAAGACCACTTTAGCTGCCAAATTACTAGATGTGTACCAGAAGGCATTTGAGAGAGGCCAGTTACCAGATAGCATGCGAGAAACTATAATAATACCCATCCTTAAACTGGGAAAACCACCTCTGGATTCGGGCTCTTAATGGCCCATTTCATTGATAAATCAGGACTGCAAAATCCTGACAGCAGCCCTCGCTAATAGGCTAAAAAGGGTTATACACACGTTGGTACACCCGGACCAAACAAGCTTTGTTCCGGGGCGCAACACCACATGGAATTTGCAGAGGCTACACCATGTGGTGGATTAAACCAACGACAGACGGGGCGAATGCGCAATAGCATCCTTGGACAAGGTCAAGGCCTTTGATTCCGTGAATTGGAATTGGTTGTTCAGTGTGCTAGCTCATTTTGGTATGGGTGAGGGCTTTCTTAGATGGGAGCGGCTACTGTATAAAGACCCCATAGCCAGAGTTAAAACGGGGATGCATATCTCAGAAGCATGGAGGATATATAGGGGCGCAAAACAGGGCTGCCCGCTATCCCCAATGCTTTATATATTGGCATTAGAACCCCTGGTAGTCTTCCCATGGGTAGCATATGCAGACACAGGAATACGAATAGTCACACATCTAGTGTCACTGTTCGCTGACAATATGGTTCTGTTTGTCACCAAACCTCGAGAAAACCTCCCTGACCTGCTGGAGGCAATAGACGCATATGCCAGACTATCAGGCATTTCCATAAACAAAGGAAAAACCATCCTGTAACCCCTGGCAGGTTCCCATAGAAGAGTTGCCACAGCTGGGTCTCATGTGGGCGCTACGCACCTTCCACTGTTTGGGCATAGACGTACATCACGACCCCATAGACAGACACACACTGCCAACACACAAGCGGCCCTAGAAAAAACAGAGAAGTCCATGAAGTTCTGGAGAACATTGCCACTAGGGATGATAGGGAGGGCAGCCCTGTTGAAAAGGACGGTCCTTCCCAGTCTCTTATATTACTTCACAAACATAACCCACAACATACCTGGGACATGTTTTAAGAAATTGAACATGATAGTACAAGAATTCCTATGGGGAGGTGGGCGGATCAGATTATCCCTGCACACTCTACAAAGGGACTATCAATCCGGCGGAATAAAAGTGCCTAATTACGAGAGATAATACTTAGCAGGGCAGCTACAATTCATGGTCCGATGGCTGGGGGACGAAGAATCCATAGACTCAATACTGCTTCAGCCAGCACTACAGACTTGCTATTTACAAGAACTCATCTGGATGGGAAAGTACTGGAACGAGGGACTGCATACTCTGCTCAGATTCGGGCTAACGCTATAGAAGAGGGTGTGGAATATCCAAGGAACCCAAGACCCATACTCCTTGCAGATTCCCCAGGCGGGACTTGCGGCCACCCGACCAGAAGCCCTGGCTCCATATAGGACACATTGGGAAGCCAAAGGAGTGGCACAGGTGGGACACTTGTGCAAAGAGGGTAAATGGGTGGACTTCAACACCCTTAGAGAAGAAAACGAAATACACAAAGGATCGTTCATGCAGCACAATAGCATGGGCGAAACTATTAAGAAGAGGTGGCCGGACCTCACTGGAGAGGAGATATCATAGGAAGACCTAGACCCATAGTATGACATCTCCGAAGGAGGATACACAACATCCAGGCTTTACGAGCAGCTTATGAAAACCAATAACACTAAGGAACTGCACATACAAGAGCAATGGGAGACGGAACTCCAAAGGCCCTTTACGGATCAAGAATGGTCAAGGGTCCTACAATATATGAAATCAGTCTCGAGAAATGCAAGATTCAAGCAGACGCAGCTCAATGTCACCCACAGAGCGTACCTCACCCCAAAAAGACGGTCTAGGATGGGAAAAATAACACTCAAATTTGCCCCAGATGTGCAGCAGAAAATGCAGACATGCTCCACATGTTCTGGGTGTGCCATATAATGCATAATTTTGGGAAGGCATCAAAGCAAGGGCGGCAGTGGGCGGATTACAAATGCAACAATGGACAACAGAAAGCTACTTGCTAGGACAGTTCCCAAGGGGAGGCAAACAAAAGACGCATATAGCCAAGATGAGGGACTTGATGTGCATCCTGGCAAAACGCAGGATCGCAATGGCATGGAAGGCCGACATAGGGCCCAGAATAGAACCATGGTGAGCCGACCTGAATCGTTGGGCACTGGCAGAGACAACAGTATGGACCAGCGCAGTACAGAAAGAGTCAAGAGAAAGTAGTGACACAATAATGGCTTGGAACACACTCCTACAGGATATGCTGGGATCCAGAGATAACAGAGACACAGAGGACCCCGGTAGGTCAGAAAGCGAGGTTAGGAACCGGATGGACCACGAAGAAAACCCCAATGAAAAGGCTTAACCAGCCGTGGGCGCTATTCGAACCCAAGCTCAAGGGGTTTGATCAACTGACAAGCAGCCGAGAAGAGGTAATCCGAGGACTGTGTGCATAGATATGAGAAGGCGCCACGACAATTCCAACTGTGAGAGACTCCCCGTAAGCAGTGCCATTCTGTATGTTATGGTGTTTGTTGTATTGTTGTTTAGTATTGAATGTTATAAAAAGACGAAGTGTTTTAAAAAAAAAAATACTCACATATCCTGTCCCTGCAGCTCACAGCTCTATTCAACTCATTCCTCAAAACAAACAGCATCACCCCATCCATGGCGGAATCTCTAACAATCCTTACACCCAAACCAGGTAAAGACCCTGAGCAATGCTCCTCATATAGGCCAATCACGTTGATCAATAACGATGGAAAGATATTTTCCAAGATTTGAACTACTGGGCTGAGGAAGGTACTCCCACAATTAATAGACTCAGATCAGACTGGCTTCATCGCAGGCCGATGCACCCAAGACAACATCAGGCGCACAATTGACCTCATGGAGTCCGCCTCTAGAAAGGGGGAGAAGGTATCAGTTATCTCCCTAGATGCCCACAAAGCATTTGACCTACTGGACTGGGGATAAATTAGGAAAACACTTACTCTTTTTGGATTTGGCCCCAACTTTATAGCTTGGACAATCTCCAACTACCAGAACCCATCCACACACTGAATAATTAATAGCAGAAGATCAGAGAAGATACACATAACCAGAAGCATGCAACAAGGCTGCCCACTATCCCCGCTAATATTCGCCCTAACAATGGAACCGTAAACTTCGACAAAATCGATGGAGCCCCCATGGCAAGAAATCAAAGCCTTCAGTGAGGTCTCAGGATTCAGAGTGAACCATACAAAATCAGTGGCTCTTGCACTTAACATTTGACGTAAACGGAGGAACTCACCCGCAATCTTCTCATCCAATGGGCAGAATCCTCCATCAGGTATTCAGGTGTCCAGATTGCCAGGAAAGTTAAACAAATATACCAGTGCAACTTTCCACCGCTATTCAGGGACCTACAAAAAGACCTAGAGCTTTGGCAGAAGCAGAAAATCTCATGGCTAGGGAGGATAACGGCAGTAAAAATGAATTTAGTGCCGAGAGTAATCTATCACTGCATCGCTCCCAGTTAATATCCCAGAGGGAGACCTATCTAAACTGCAGAAAAATATACTGAAATTCATCTGGGGGGCAAAAAAACCATGCATAGCTAAGTAAATTATGCTCCACTGTAGGGGCTCGGGAGGGCTGGGGGTCCCAGATGTGGCCAGATATCACAGTCACACAGCTCTCTCATGCATTTGCATGGGAGACCACAGTAGATCAGCCCTGCTGTAAGCAAATTGAGGAAGCATGGTGCTCTGGGCCACTTTCCTCCCTCCCACATATGACGCCCTCACGGTACCCCACAAACTCAGCCCCCTCACAGCCACAAAAAACACAGTTTCTAACTGGAGAATAGCAGCACAAAAATGGGGTTGTACAGGCACAATTGGTCCCCTAACCACAATTTGGAATAATCCAGACTTCACCCCTGGCATCCCCACAATAGCTTTGCGGCCTGGAGGGTGGGAGGCCTGCAGAGGATCAAAGACTTTCTGGCTAATGGTGACCCCCTCACATTTGTAGCATGTAAAGAAAAATGTAACATCCCAGAGGCTGAGCAATTACACTACGCACAATTAAGACACTGGATATCGCATGGGGAGATTAAAGAGAAAGAAGGGAGGGACCCGACGGCACTGGAGCGGACATCGGCGCCCAGGGTAAAATCTCAACTCTATATCAGTTACTAGACAAAACAGACCCGAACAGGAAGGAAAAACATATGCTTAGCTGGGAAAAAGATCTGGGGCGTACATTAGAAATAGAAGACTGGGACAGAATATGGGCAAGATTGCACAAAAGTACTAAATGCATTAATAACAGGGAGAGGGGATACAAAGTGTGCTATTGGTACTACGTAACACCCGAGCTGCTAAACAAATGCAACCCAGCAATCTCCCCAGACTGCTGGAGAGGGTGTGCAGCCACGGGCTCCCTGTTTCATCTGTTCTTGACCTGCCCAAAAGCTGGTGAATTTTGGCAAGGGGTGCTCGAACAAATTAAACTGATAACGGCCTTACAATCCCATGGGACCCGGGCATAGTACTGTTCGGAAACACTGGGGTTGGGGCCTTCCCACTAACAGGACAGATAACGAGCCTAATAACCCACCTCCTCACTGCGGCCAAGATCTCCATAGCCCGGTTATGGAAGCACGCTGAAGGTCTGCTGTTACCCATGTGGTGGTCAAAATGCTGGGACATAGTGGTGTCGGAGAAAATTACTGCTTTGTGCTTGGGAATCATTAATAGCTTCCGAAACACCTGGGCACCCTTCATGGACTATGCAGAAAAATACCAAAGACTGACCCGCTGCCCTACCAAGACCCGCTGGCTCACATAGGTTCTAGTACTGAAAGGAGCAACAAAGGGTCATAGAGACTTCCACAACAGCAGCAACTACGTTTGCCCCGGAGAAGAAGACCCATAAAGCGCAAAAGTTCTCCTGTGTGTGTTTGAATCTTATTGCAACAAGGCTCTTATATGATGTTGATGTATACTTCATGAAAATGTCTAATAAAATGTTTTGTTGGAAAAAAATAAAGGGGTACTTTGGCAAGATTCTGCATCAAATGCCTAAGCACAAATATCAATCTCACTGTCTTGAAAGCGTTGAGTTTCACTTTACTGTGCCTCATTTAATTGCGGAGGATCGCAAGGAAGTCATTCTGAAAGCTGTCAAGACACAGAAAGATCTGCAGATCGTCATACTAAAGATCAGCTCAGCTGCAAAATTATACAGAATAGAAGTTTCAATTGTGTTTTGGGAGGTTTAGGGATTCTTTACAATTTTTATATGAATTCCTTCTATTTTTAAAGTACTCACCTGTTTGTAGTGATTTTCGAGTTGCACAACTTTACATGAATGAACATATTCTTAGTAATACCAGGGGTGGACCTTTCTTTATTGTGTGCTGATGTGTGCGCAAACAATCTCGGATACAATTGCGAGAGTGAAGTCTAACAAAGGAACCCTGCCTAACATTACAGGTTGATCTTCTCAAACCCTCAGCAGAAGACTTAAAGAAAACCCTACTAACAATACTGAATTTATAATTGACTTTGCAGTAAGGCTTTACAATTGACAGTAAGTGAAGGTTGTAGGTGTAGCGACTTGCAGCAAGGTGGTTGGAAACGGGAATAGGCAAAGTGAGCGGTGGGTTTGCAAAGCCATTACATTGTAAGTTACGTTGTTTAATACAAAGGATTTGTTCCAGAGAGTGCATAATCAGATATGGGGTTACCCAGTTTTACCTGAATAAGAAGCTGTAATGTGAAGTGGGCTGTCCAGAAATGAGAACATAGCCCTTTATTCTGGCTACTTCCTAGGTGGGCTATGGTTGGCTTGCCTTTACTGCAGTACAACTGGTCCCATTGAACACGTCCAAGGTAGGTATGGACAACGACACAACTGCATTAAATGGCCTGGATGATGGAGTTACAACAGGTGGGGAAAAAAAAGAGGGGGCATGATAAACCTATACACGGAACTTTAATAACAGCGCTATAAATTCCCCTATCGTATCTTTTAAGTCTATACCGAATTGGTAACAATTACATGAAAAGAACAAGGTTTTCTTGGTTTCTTCCATGCTATGTTAGGGGTTAAACATATGAGCTATCAATCAAGAGGTAGAGAACTGTTAAACAACCCATACACAATCATAGTGGTGGGGAAGTGAGGAAGCAGAGGCAGGCACTAGAATGACATAGCATGTGGCCATCCACCTTGTTTCCTTTTCCAGGTGCACTGAGATGCACGCTGCAATGAAAGGAGACAGTACTGGGACCAGGGAGAGCAAGAGGGCGCCCGAGGCCTGCGGGTTGCCCCTCCATCCGTTAGGTTATCTGCAGGGTCATTGAAATGCCACAGTGCCTGGCAGAGGACCTAGTTGCCACCGCTGAGGAACTTAGAAATGGCAGGAGACTACAGATTCACAACCCACTGACCCTCCAAGACCCATATATTTGGTTTGCTATCTGCCCGAGAACAGGATAGGAAGCAGTATCTGCTAGAGGGTCATAACAAGTATGGCCTTCTCCAGACCCTAGACTTCAGAGTCACCAATTCCCCTTCGCTCATCATCCTAGCCCTCTACGCTGAGTGCATGGGGTGCAGTAGCATCATTGCAGGAACTTGGTGGGAGGTGGTACACAAGGTAAAGGGATGAGGGGGAACTCCTTGGAAGCTCACAGCCACATGGGCTATTTATTGAGCACAGACCTTGTTCGGGAAGCAACGTAGTGCTTTACAACCATAAGGGGAGGAATAATGTTAGGCAGCTGAAAAACAAGAGAGTGGGGATGCAACAACAGGAGAGGGAGGGCAATAGTCAGCAATGGATCTGCAAGTAACGAGAGGAGAACACAGAGGGGTTCAGATTGCCAGGTCTCAGGTAAGGTGAGGATTGGACACTGTACGAACCACAGGTTTCAAAGGCTTTCAACCCGTAGACCCATGGAATCTAGGATTTCAATCCACCATGCCTTTTGCCAGAAGAAGTTGTCATAAGTACAACAAGAGCTCTGTAACCCATATCCAGTTTTGCATCTTGGACTCAAGAACCCTCACAAGACTATTGTCAAGAGATAGAAATCTGGGGCATATTTTTCTACTGATGAGGTACCCCTTCCACATGTACTGCCTTCTCTCTCTGTGATGTGGTCTTTTACAACCTAGCAGTATGGGAATGTTTTGTGACGATATAATGGATTGCATTACAATCTGTATTTAGAATGAGAACATGCCTGTCTGAATTCATGGGTTTTTTCTCTTCTTTTTGTTTTCCCCTTCCCCTTCCCTTATCCTGTTTCTGTGCTGTTTTTGTGAACTTAAATTTATGTTTGGGATTTTGTTGTCTCAACTACAAATTGGTGATAATCATGGATATGCTCCAATGTTTGGGTACAATGTTTTATTTATATTTTTCAACCTTTCTTGATAGTAACATATTTGTTTACGCCCTGAGGACGGCCCAGAGAGGGCTGAAACACGTGTTGGCGTGGCGTTTTTTTCTTCTGTTGATTAAATCTATGGTACTTTAAGTACATTATTGTTGTCAGCTACCCTTACTGTCTAAAGGAAACTTGTGGGCTCATTTACCTACCCTTATACAATCCATTTTCATTAACACTGGTTGGGAGCGCAGATAGTGAGGCACTCCGCCTTTCTCAGCATATTTTTCTACTTTTCGCTTTCTGGTTGCCTTGTGGCGCATAGTGCAAGAAAAATAAGAGGGTGGTACGATGGGATGCAGCAAAGCCAGAGAAGCAGAGTCTGCAATGGAAAATATAGGAGGAATGGATCCCGGATCAATGGCTTCCCTACCCATTTTCACTGCAGCCTTACTTCCATGCCGAGGTTGCACACTTACCGCACTACCTATCCAGCTCAAAACCACCAGACTATTGCTCTCCTGGCCCTTGCAGACCACCACAATTGTCCTAATGGTCATCAGGCAAACTATTCCTGACCTGTTCAAGGGTTGATGACAGTACCCATCTCCAAACAAGAATCTTTTGGACACTACAGGGTTTCTTCAGGAGCGGAATGATCATTTGTTTCAGGGAGTATAGGATAGTGGAAGGATGATAAATATAGATTCTAAAAAAAACATGATGGGGATCATACAAAAGTATTATGTAGAACTTAATTGTGCAGCCATAACAGAGATTGTGTTCATACAGTAGTGTTTACAGAAGGTATAAGGCTAGGCCATGAAGTGCAGGTGTACCCCAATGGTTCATGCCTCCGAAGGACAACCAACACTGTTTTAGCTCTCATCAAGTATACATGCATAACATTTAGACTGAGGTCTGTAACATTTGGCTATCCAGGGGAAGAGGCAGCTGTGGGTCATGGGAAAGGAGGAACATAAGGACACGAGATACATAAAGCAGGTGAAACTGAACCTTCATTTTATTCTCACATAAACCTGTGTGCATAAACCAACAAACTACGTGTTCCCTAAGCTAAGGAAGGACATCACATCTGTGGGATAGTATCAAGGTGAATGGGATGGTATCAAGGAGAACGCGAGGATATAACAGAATCTTTAGAGAATTTGCTTTCCTTAGTTTCTCTTCCATTTGGTAATCGGTTTCCTTGCAGCCAGAAGCTTCCGCTAGCCCTGCTACCCAGTTCTAAGGGTCACATTTAGAAAAGGCCTTCAGGTACTAAGAAAGACCAACTAGACCACTGAAGAGGAACTGCTAAGAACAGTGTATTAGGATGGAGGAGCAACTCAGTTAGTGAAAAGGTCCTAAACTAAAATGACCTATTGCCAGTCTCAAATTGAGCTGCTACTCAAATTCACACAGTTAGCCACACCCAGGAAAGTGTCCTTGAATGCACTTGCAGAGTCAAAAAACTTTTCTACTTGTCCTTGGCTCATAATCCCTATGATGTACAGTATTTGGGGTTACGTTTCTTTATGACCGACCAAGCAGAGCTAGACCTTGCAGCAGCATCCTCTTGCTCTGGGGGTTTCTTGAGATTCTTTACCAAGACCAGCATCTGTAGTTTACTCCCCCTTGTCCTATGAGGTCTATTTAGGTTCTTTACAGAAGCAAGCCCTTGT
The DNA here is from genome assembly GCF_040938575.1 of Ambystoma mexicanum. NCBI lineage: Eukaryota > Metazoa > Chordata > Amphibia > Caudata > Ambystomatidae > Ambystoma > Ambystoma mexicanum. The sequence goes on along the minus strand of NC_090927.1, from coordinate 302,491,223 downwards.
AGCATTCACATATTCCCACATGGTTTATTTTGCTAGGAGTCCCCCCCTCGCCTCCCCCACGCCTCTAATACAGGGTCCTTGCCAGGTTCTGGTATAGTCCCCAGTCAAGGCGAGCCTTGCTGGGTTTAAGCCTGCTATAGGATCTAGTCAGATTCACAGGGTCAAATTTCTCTTCAGCTTCCGGTTGTTTTGAAGCAATCACCAGGTGGTAGGATGACATCCCTTACCTCCCATCAGCTTTCCGCTCAAGGCCTTTATTAGACTCTTTGCTCTATACTCTGCTCTAATCTTGCACTTGTACACTGTGGCCTGATTGGCTTAGCCGCCAACTAGTTCTCATTCTGATTTTTCTACACAGTGGATTGCTCTCACACCAATACAGGTGGAGCAGTGTGTGAACTCGCTCAGTCAGGTGACTTCTTCCTGTTTTTATTGTTTGACTTTGCACCAATGGTTCCAGTAAGGGCCCAAATTGCTGGGTCCATTTCAACTTTAACTTATGCTTATATAACTGATGTATGTCTAATAGTTTGACTTGCTCTCCATGTGCAGACCCCTTAGTTTCTTTCATATGTGGTGTTCCCATGGGCTCTATCCTCTTTCCTTTTAACATTTATCTTGCACCTCTTGCCCACCTAATATTTGCCTTCTCGCCTCATTGCTAGTGTTACACAGGTGACACACAACTCTTCCTCAACTATCATCCCTGACTGCCTGACTGCTATTCAGTCTTGGTGCTCCTCCAATGATCTCTGTCTTAATGCCAGTAAGACTGAGATTCTTCCTATCAGCTCACTTGTTCCCTGTTTCCCTCCTTGACTCGGGCCAATCTCTATGGGCTCTCCTCCCTCTGCTTCCACTAACTCCAGAAACCTTGGGATCATCTTCAATTCCTCTCTCTCGTTCACTCTGCACATCTTGGACCCTGCCAACTTCACCTCCTTAGAGGCATTCTCCCTTTTCTCACCTTCCTGCAGAAGCTCAAGGTCTCTAGCGCTTTGCCCCTCTCCAGGCTGAACTACTGCAACAGCCACTTTCTCAACCTGCCTCTTTCCTCCCTGTGTCCTCTTCAACATATCCAGAATAGGGTTGCAATACTTATCCTCAAGCCCAGGGACTATAGCTCTCCAGCCCTTAAATCTCTCCACTGGCTCCCGGTTGCTGCAAAGATCAAATGCAATACCCTTTGCATCATCGATAAGTCAGTCTCTCAGTGTCTCAGTCTCTCTCCTCCCCCCCTCTGGTTCTGTAAACAACTCAAGACCTTTCTCTTCTTCTCCTCCTTTCCTCTCTCCCGCCCGCGCTAACCTGCCCCACAGCCGCTAAGATTGGCGGGCCAGCCCCTCAAGAGTGCAATAGGGTCCTGGTCATCTGCCTATAGGCACAAGCATCTAACCTCCTGCTCTGTCCGATGGGCCTACACCTACTAGCTGGGTGATTTGTCTCAGCCTTGCACTTACCTGATGAAGGCCTCCCTCTCTGGTTTGGGATGTCTCCGCCCATGCACTTATCTGCTGCCTCCCCATCAGGCACCTCTGGCACTTCCCTCCCCTACTCCTCCGGGGAGGACCCTTTAGTACTTATCCACCCGCCCCCCTCCTTTTCTTTGCACTTGCACGTTCTGAGTGTCACAAGGCCTAGTAGGACCACTGTTTCTTTCTTTATTATTTATTCACTGTCATTCCCATTGTTTATTTTTCCCCCTGCTCCCTTCCCTTTTGCCTCGTGGAGCTTTGCAACACTGATTTGTTGGATAAGTGCCATATAAATAACCAATCCAATAAATATGGAGTTAATTCAACCAGCAGTGCAGTCCTTGCAGACAGAGGGCTAAAATAGCCTGTTCGCCATCTTGGGATCTGGCATCAGTGTCAAGGTGGTCGGGAGGGCCAGCTTTCCAGCTGTTAAGGGTGTAAGTAAGCTCACTCGCTGAACACATACACAGGTTTTCTGCTCTGTTCCTTAATGCTGCATGGTTCCCATCAGGATTCAGTCTTCAGTCAATACCAGAGCAAGTGAACATAAGGTGCACTTGATGAAAAACCATGCTCTGTGTGTGGATGGGGCCGAAAGCAGGCAACATATTTAATGCTTTTGTTGTACTAAATATATACTGCTTCCAGGGATGATTTGCAAAAAGTTGGGCTCCCCCGAATACTGTTCCCTCCCAGCTAATACGAGTAATGATAATTTTTTCCTTATTGCATTTTATTCCTTATTGTCCAAAAAAAATAGCTTCTGGTGTGCTATACTGTGTATCTTTCCAGGAGTGGTTGAACGCAGATGGTATGTAAGGGTGTCTCCGTAGGGGACATTAGGGAGCTCTGAGGGGATCCTCCCTTTACCACCTTGATCGGTTACATCACAGAGATAATAGATCCCCTGACAGGTGACCAGTCCCACTCTAGGGTTCTCCCACAGATGACCATCACAAGATGTTGTGGACTACAACTCCCTAGGCAGCAGTCTCAACAGTGAGGAAATATGAGGGCTGCAGTCCAAAATATATGCAGAGCTTCAAGTTGCCCCCCCACTCAGTAAGAAAAGGAACGTTTATCAGAATGTAGACTGCAAGAAACTATTCAGAGTCCAATGGAAGCATTCCAAGCCATCAATACAGGAGTTATACCTCAATAGGCAAAATGTATTTGGATGCCTGTAATTCACTTTAAAGGTGAACAAAAAAACTTCAGCGCCCATCATAGGGCAAATGTCTGAAGAGTTTTTTCTGCCTTAATTTACAGGTAAGTGAAAACAACTGAACACATATTTCTTGATACAGATGAAAGCCATGGGTTCTAATGGAAAATTAGCCAACAAAGAAAGAAAATGGTTGAATACTAGATTGAATGCTGCTTTACTGCTGGACTGGCTAACATTCAATCCTTAATTCAAATAAGACCGCAAGACTGAAAGGCGGGTACTACATTAGTTCATTTTAATTCTAACCTGTAAAAGTCTGATATGAACAACAAGACTGTCTTTCTTGCTGCTCAATTGATTCAACTGTGTCCACACACACCAATGGGCGACAAGTATGTGGATTCTGTCTGGAAACCTTTTGTGCTGCCTTTAACACTTGAAGGTTTGCTGAGGGCGTTCCCAAACTTCCAAAACGTTAAGTCCGCGGGAAGGAGCCTGATAAAGGCAACAAATGGGGGAACAGATTAAGAATTGGGGATCCTAGTTGGGAGAAAATAATGTGCAACTGTAAAGCTGCAATTAAACTCCACGTGGTATGGATACCACACTCTGTTGTGCTACCTGGGGGCACACCAAATGTTGTACTTCCTCTAGTGGAGTACTTATACCAAGGGTAGATGCGGGAAAGCATAAAAAGCCCCATTAAGGAAGGAACGCATCTCCCAGAGATTAGGTCTCTAGGACCCCTCCAAGAAGGTAAAAAGGACCCTAGTATTGTTATGCCCAAAGGCTCAATATCTGAGCCACTATGTACAGAGACCACTCCTATATGCGAGGGGTCTTTGTTAGCCTACTGAACGAGTCCACCCTTCTATTGAGCACTTCCACCTGATGGCTATCCACTGGAACTATATCATGTTGGACAGCCCATTACCATATTTATTTATTATTTAGACAGCCAGCATAGCCTCTGGAACCTGCTTGTTGAGGGAAACCATTGTGGTCTTACTGTACACCATAAACAATGCTGGAGAATTTACTGGCTCGTCCTTTGGAGGTTAAAAAGAAACTTTTTGAGTTTGACTGGTGTAGTGCTGGTCGCAAAGCAAACTTATACTCTACTCTGTTTAGATACATTACTCATTCTGAGTAACCTCTAAACCCCCTCACCCCCCTTTAACAAAGATTCCAAATTCCATCTGGCGCCATCAATTCTTAAGATTTTGCTTCAATTTAATTTTCACTCATTAAGTTATTGGTGTAAGGCTTTCAACCCCTCTCGCATCAAGATTTTGCAGGTTTTGTAGAGTTGAATCAAGTATTGAGACTTTAGACCTGTTCATTGATTGTGAAAAATTGCACATGTTGAAATGACTGAATTTTAAGAATTGTGTACATGATAATTACTTTTTATCAACAAGCAAAGTTTGTAATTGGATTTTACGAGGCAACCAAATTTCCTTAATTTTAGCCGGCCTCAGATTTTTAAATATGCTTTTTCGCTAGTATGTATTGGTTATTTTTACAATGTTCTATCTGTAAGTGGTATATGAACTTTTGTGTAATTATGCATGTGCAAAGTTTGTCGTAAGTCATCACACAAATACATATTTAAACAAAATACTCACCGTAATGATCTTTCTATGGATTCTTCTCCCGTAGATTCCTCATCTGATACACATCTTCATCCAGTTCTGCTGCTTCGGAAAAATTTGACAGGGGACGTAGTGGACCTAGAACCAGATTCAAATCCCAGCCTGGAACAACAAAGGGAGTTGGCAGAAACCTATTTACAAGTCCCTTCAGGAACTGGACCATAACCGGGATCGTGAAGAAGGAACCCTCATCCGCGGACCTTTTAAACACAGACACGGCTGCCAAATATCTTTTGACTGTGGTTACCTGAAGGACTGCTGAGGCCAGTGACAGAAGGAACTCCATTACTCCAGTGGTGGGGCAAGAGATGGGGTCAATCTCGTGTTCCCTGCACCACACCTCAAATCATCTTCGCATGCACACGTACAATGGCCTGTTAGACTGTCTGTGTGCACCCAGCAACACCTCAAGTACTTACTCAGAGAGGTCCCAGCCATCATACCTCATCCTCTCACGTTCCACACATGCAGGTTGAGGGAGTCTGGGTTAGAGTGAAGTACCCGATATTCTGACTGGGTCAGGAGATCCGGCCCGAAACAACCGGTGAGGCGGACAGATGGTTGGATCCAAGAGGTCAAAGTACCAAATTCTCCTCGCCCAGTCCGGGGCGTCAAGATCATGGTTGCCTGAAATCTCTTCAACCTCCTGAGAACCCATGGGATGATGGGAACCAGGGGGGAGGCATAGTGAAGAGGGAAGGTCCAATACACTAGAAATGCATCCCCCAGTGCGCCCTTCGCTGGGAATTCCATCGAGCAAAACTGTCTGCACTTTCTTTTGGACTCTGTGGCAAACAGATCCGCTGATGGGGTACCTCAGTTAGAGAAGACCTCCTCTAAGACTTCCTGGCACACCTCACACTCGTTTGCGACCGTTCTCCGCCTGCACAGAGCATCCGCCAAGCTGTTCTCTGTTCCCACCAGATGAACTGCACAGACCAAGATTTGGTTTTCCAGCAACCAGAACCACAGCTGCATCGCCTCTCTGCAGAGGGGGAGAGAGTGCACGCCACCCTGCTTGTTCAGGTAGCGCATGGTCACCGTGTTATCTGTCAGAATCAGGACATTCTTCCCCTTGAGAGACGGGGCAAAAGAATTCAGGGCTAACCACTCCAGCCTGTTGATGTGCCACCTGGCGTCAATGGCGGAGCAAAAGCCGCTCACCTGCAAGTCCTTGCAGTGAGTGCCCCAACCCTTCAGAAATGCATCCGTGACCACTCTGGCCTTAGGCCACGAAGGCCAGAAGGGGTCCCCTGTCATGAGATTGCTGCCGACAGTCCACCAAGTGAGGCCGTCGACCACTGACCTGGACACCCTTAGGGGATCCGTGAGAGCTTCGAGGTACTGAGACCACTGACTTCTCAGGAGCTACTGAAGGGATCTCATGCGCAACCTGGCCGCTGGCACTAGAAAAATACAGGCGGCCATGAGAGCTAGGAGGTGGAGGAAGGAAGCCGCTGGTAATGTGGCATGGCTCTGAAACAATTCCACCATCTGTGTTAAGTTGTTGACTCTCTCCGCGGGATGGAAAGCCTTCCCTAGCCGAATGTCTAGAACTGCTCCGATGAACTGGAGCCTTTGAACTGGTATAACATGCAACTCCTTCAAATTCAGGGAGAACCCCAGCTTGTGCAGTAGTAGGTAGGGGTCCTCTAGATGAGACAAAACCCGTCCCGCTGACTTCCCTCAGATCAGCTAGTTGTCCAATGGGAAGCACCTTGAACTGATCGTACTTGTCCCCCATGAGGAACCTCAGGAACTTCCTGTGCTTTTGGTGTATCGGCACATGGAAATAAGCGTCCTGCAGATCTATTGACACCAGCCAGTCCTGAAGTTCGAGAGCATGTAAAATTTCTCTCAGTGTCACCATCCTGAATTTGTCCTTCCTAAGGAACTTGTTCAAGACCCTGAGGTCCATAATGGGACACTTCCTCCCTTTTTGGGTACCAGGAAATAACAGGAATAGCAACCCAATCCTCTCTGGGGGTACTTCTTCCACGGCACCCTTCAAAAACAGGGATCCCAGTTCTTCCTGGAGCTTCTGTTTCAATTGTATGGGGAGAGGTGGGGTTCTGTCCGGAGGTTTTCTTAAAAAGGGCAGACAATAACCCCACCGAATGAGCTGTAGAGCCCGGGCATCAGAGGTAATTTTCTGCCACTGGGGCCAATGCCCTGCCAACCGTAAATTGTGCGAGGGGAAATTCAAAGCGGGTCAGAGGACGGAGGCGCCGCGCTGCTGTTTGCTGGATTCTCGAAGCTCCTCTGCCCCTTCCGGGGCACGAAAAACACCTCTGCCCCTGCCTGGCCTTTGGGAGCGGAGCATTTCTGCCGTAATGCACATAGCGCCTATAGCCTCTGCCTCTAGAGGCAAAACCGACGACAGGTTTGGCCAGTTGCAGGCTCGGGCTAGCAATTCTGCGGCCAGTTTTGCCTCTTAATTCCAAAGAGTCATCAGCCTTCTGGCTAAAACAGAATTCTCCTTCGAAAGGCATGTCCAGAAGGCTATTCTGAACATTTGGAGAGAAGAATACGTTTTAAGATACACTTGTCTCCTCAAGACTACCTCTGGTCCCATCGAACGGGCCACACAATCGGCCACAACCAAGCCAGTTGGCAGCGACTGCCTGGCCACCTCCTTCCCATCTTCCACAAGCTGTAAAAAACCATCCTGCATTGCACTTTCAGGGATGTACTCAGCCGCATGCGCCACAGATTTCCATAAACCAAAAGGAGTTATTTTGAGAATCCACAGGCTACATTGGCGGCTTTCAGTGGCATGCTGCCAGAAGTACAAACCTTCTTGGCTATTGCATCCAACCTTTTACCTTCTCGATCTGGGGACAGATTAGAAGTGGAGGCTGCATGTCTGGTTGTTATTGTGGCTATCTGTCCCACGAGCCCTTGTGGAAACAGGTGATAAGCCAGAAATGTTGTGTCTCCCATCGACGGCATGTACTTCCTCGGAAAGGTAGAGCTGACTGGGGAAATTGAACAGGGATGCCGCCACAAGGCGGCTAGGGGATCAGCAATTGCCAGATTGAGTGGCATGTTGTGTTCGGTCACAGGACCCTCATCCAGTATGTCCGTCAGTTCGTAGCCCGGAGTTGGCACTGACGCGGATTTAAGACCTTGGGTGTTTATCATTCTTTCCACTAGGGCCCTCAACTTAGCGCGAGTATGAGTGTAGGGCAGGCAATGTTGGAGATCTAGCTCTGGAGAGGTGTCCAGGCTGCTGGCATCATGTAGTCCTTGGGCCAGTGCCAACAGGTCCACCTGATCGCTCAACTCCTCTTGCCCCAGTATATATGGGATCAATGTCCCCTTGCTCTTCGTGGTCGGTGCTGAAAATCGACGTCATGGACTCGAAGCATCCAGAACTGGAGAGGGGGACAAAGGACTAGTCACCGACTGTCGGCGCTAACGGTGTATCTTTCGGCGCCGACGAAATAGTCACTGGTGTCAATCAGGGCTTCAGTACCACTGACATCGGGAACGCCTTGATGGCCTCAGGACGGACAGGGCATTGAGGGCTTCTGCGCCTTTCTCGGCGTCAAGCCTGAAGGCATCTCTGATGCCGATGGGTTGGCACTTGAGGCATCCGGAGTACCAAGCACTGGTTCCGCCACTGATGCTTGCTGTTCGGGGGCACACCCGCACCTGCAGCAGCCTGCATTTTAAACATAGCCAGCATTTGGCTCTTGAAATCTTCCGTCTCCTCTCGAGTGGTCGGCCCAACTGAGGGGGTTCCTATCTCTGACAACGAGCTGGACTCATGTCGACGACGAGGAAGAGTGGCTCCTCGACTGTGAAGGCTTCTTGGCCTTCCGTCCATGCCTTGCCTTCTCCTTTTCAAGGGTGAGCCCTTCAGTCTCGGTGAACCAGAGGATGGACCGCGCCGAGAATTTCAGAGACGGTCGGCCCAAAGCAAGTTTGGCGGACCTCTTGCGCAAGGACTTCGAGTGCAGTTTGGCGCACAACGCACATCCCTCTGTGTTGTGATCCTTCCCCAGACACTACAGACAAATGTCGTAAGGGTCGGTCATCGACATTTTGGCAGGAAGTCGGTGCACCTTTTAAAACCCAAGATGTGGGGAGAGGACATCGCGGTTGAGGTTTTTAGAAACAGGTGTTAGAATTTCTGACAAAAAACAGAGCTGAAGACTCGGTTCGTGCTCCTCACAGCAGCGTGTCGAGCGCATGCAGAAAAGGAACTGAGGTATGGGGATAGTGACGCAGTATATGTACAATGCATCCGGATCCGGCATCGAGCAACAAGCAAGACGGATTGACGGCTGAGTCGAGGTCCACTACGCCCACCTGTCGAAAATCTCTGAAGCAGCATAGCTGGACGAAGATATCTGTCAGATGAGGTATCTGCGGGGAAAAAGAAATTCATTGAAAGAGGCCTATAGTGCATGTAAGAAGACATTTTACTCTAGGCAGTATGTTGGTAAGTGGGCCTCACTCCATGGAACCCAAAGGCCATGAATCTGAAGGTGGCCCATTTTTGCTGCCTACCCAAACACGAGAGTGGCCATAGAAATCAAATGTTTTGAGTACAGCCCATAAAATGTGTCCTTACACAGTGAGGTTCTCCTCAGTGAGCCATCATTGCATCTCGCTGTTTACACTGAACAAAAAGGGGCTTGATGTCAATTGGGGTTACCATTTGTGAATATCCAGCTGGCTGCCAGAAGCAGTTGTGTTTCATGAATTTGGAGTCTGGCAACAGAGAGCTCCAAAACAAAGGGGACGGAAAGCTAATTAATCTAACAGGGAATTCCTGGAACATAGGATCCACATATCCAAGAACAGGTAGAATACAGAACCTGTTTTCTCTCTTGAGGGGGGAAACACTTTGCCTAGATTAGATGAGTGGGGCTGGTAGTGGGCTGTTCCCGGTGAGTGTCGAGGATGAGGTGGTGTGTCAGAGGCAGTCGGCACAAGCAACGGTCCCAGTTGCAAGCACATAAGCCAACCAATGGCTTGCAACGGCGCAGGGATGGCAGCGGGCTGTTCCACTCTGTTTGAGCGGGCGAGATGGTGCCTGGCTCCTATTCCCAACATGCTCTGGTTCGGACCTACAGGGCACATGTCAACTTGAATACTGTGATGCCTCTAGGCGATACTGCTCACCTCTTCTGGATATTCTCAGCAAGGTCGCGTGATGAACATAGCAGCACTGGACATCGGAGGGTGGCCGGTAGGAAGAGGAGGGTCTGGAGCCAGAGTCCAGCGTTTGGTGTTTGACACTCGAGATGAGAGCTTTCCCACCCAGTGGGGTCTGGACGCTTGGGCAGTCATCCGGTGCTAGTGCTTCTTGGCTGACCCTCATCACACTTGTCATTAAAGCAAAATGATTGGGCCTCTATTATCAAATGGACTAGTGTTATCAAAAACATGCCGGGCATCTGCCTTGTACAGAGTGAATTGCGAATTGCAACCACCTCAAGTGTGGTTACTGGATAAATCACGGCGGACTGCTAACAGCGTGGGATTTGTCGGTACGGTACTGCTGTTCATCGCAATTACTCACTGTGTCACAAACTATTCGAAACATTACAGGACTGTAATAACAAGGAGGTGCCTGGGAGCTAATGCCATTGAACCTCCTATGCGCTATCTTTGGTGTGGCTGCGGGGCAACAGCTGCAATATACCCATGTGCATTGTGCCATTCTGTCCATTAGAGACAGTGGAAATGTTTAGACATAAGGCCATATATTCCCATGAGTCCTCATCAGTGAAAAAGCCCAAAAATGGGGCTGGGGCCAATAAAGTGCTGGGCAAAAAGTCTACTTTAGACTCTTGTCTAAGCCAGGTGGCGGGCAGGTTGGATGAACAGATTATGGTGAAAGAGCGCTCTTTAAGCGCCACCAAACAAGTGTTGGTTTCTAATGACATCTGTGATCCGGCACAGGGCCATCTAACAGTCCAGGAGGCAAAGGATTGCTGGGAGGGAAACTTATTTGAAGTACATCAATCCAACCCAGAACCCATAAGGGTTCCTTTGACTCCAATCAGTCCCCTCGGGATACTGAACAACCCTTACAACAGGTGGGCCCATATCCCTACGGGCATACTGGCTTGACTTCATATGCCATATGCAATAAGAATTGGTCCTCATGCCACACAAAGTTGATGGCAGTGGCGTGACTTGTGGACTTTGTAAGACTGACCCTTCACTTCCAGACTCGATACAAGTATCCCTGAAATCTCTGAACCCACTGACAGGAAGAAGCTATTTGGATTGTACCCAGGTTCCACCATCAGAAGACGTATTGGTCCCACTTATTATCATGGGTGTTACTATCACAACATTATCTGGGAAAGTCCAATCAATTATGGATTTTATTATTAACTTTTAGTCTAATGTTTTTAATACTCTTATGATATTGGATGACATAATCAGAGCTATGAAAACTGAAATAACTAATGGTTTGCTGCCCAAGATGGTGTGTAACCAGCAAACGACAACCTTATTCTCTCCCCAGATCCATGGGATAAACAAGAAAGGTGGGGGTATTACAGATGCTACATCAGCTGCCCCATCGAACCTGTGTTATTGTTTAGTCACCACCTATCACTAATATTGAACCTATTGCCACCGTTAGGACGAGAGCCTTAGTCGGAATCGGACTTAAACACATTATAATCATATAAGCAGGTTTTAAACCTGCGGCACCTGTCGCTCCAGCCTGAGCCTTTACCCCTGGTAGGAGTCATTGTGGGTGTCACTCCCCTAAAACTGGATCAGAAAAATTGATCAGTCAGAGTCAACAGTCTCCCTTCTTAACAAGAGAAGTCATTGGATAAATACTCACCTCATGGCGCCTGCAATTAACCCGCACCACATACTGATGCGCAGAAGGACTCAATGGGTGGGTCACATCACTAAATCGATAAAAGGTGATTGTGTGGTGGTGACCTTTGCCAACCCTTCCGTTAAAGCTTACGCCCTAAACTAATCTAAAGGGTAATGTTTCAACCTTGGTGCAAAGATTTTGTCTGCTAACTTATTTTTATCCATCAGAGCAGGGGCTAATGAGAATCAGGAATAATACACTATCACCAGGTAGCCCAAATCTTGCGTCACAGAGATTGATGGGTGGAAGGATGTCAGGATCCTATACTGAACTCAGAACATCATCAATGACTAATAACCCAACAGAACTTTTAAAAGCTCCTACCCAGAGATGGTTGCTCCTTGCTTCCTCAGTTCTGTTGAGAAACCAGAACAAACTGTTAGCTATGGATGACATAGACTAACTGTCAGCCACAGGGAACTTCAGTCTCATCAGGTCTGGACATTCTACCACCACAACTATACGTGTGCTCAAAGGGGAAAGATGAAACTGTGCCACATCATGGCACTCCATCTTTGGCTACTCTCTAGACTAGTTCAATTTCAATTGCATCATGGAATACATCAGGGGCCAAGAACAAGCTACGTATTCCTAAAGTAATTAATGTCTTTAATGAATCTGAAATAGTCTACACCAGAAAACATGAATGGTTGACAAATGTGTGGTTGATGGCTTTTTTGCTTCTCAGATCCCAGCCCAAACAAATACCCGAGGTCGACACTATGGGGGTCTAGCACTGTTCGTAAAAACATCTTACAAAAGTGAGGATGTTGATTCTTTTAATATTCATCCATACCTTTAATGGCCTATACTCTTTTCATGACAAACCTAGATCTTGAAGTGAATGCAGAGAAATCGTCTGTCATTGTTTGTGAGTTGGGAAAACGGCAGGCAGTATTCCCGTCTAAGTTCAGTAATAAGGCTACAATTCCTATATGTACAGAAATTGACTATCTGGGCATCCGGTTTACGTCTAAATCCTCAGGAGCCCCACACATGATAAAACAGTCACATAGATTCAAGTAAGCCCTGGGTGGAGTGTCCAGATTCATGCGTATGTCCACATTTTAACTCTACAACCTGATCAAAATAGTATGTATCATAAAGGCTGGTGGAGTAGCTAAATATGGGTCCTGCCTCTGGGACTTCGAGAAAGCCTGCGAGGACCAAATTACTGAAAATGACTTTCTTAAAAAAGCCTTCGGCCTACCACAATCGGCTTCACATTATGCCACTCATCTAGAATGGGGACTTTCTTGGAGGATGAACTAGCATTACAACCCACGCTGTATTGGTTACGCATTCAGAGTACCAAGAGAGCCTTCCTCATGCAGAAAATCACAAAAGCGTTAAGGAAAATAATTCCCTGGTTCATACACATTACAAACCAGTTAAGTAACAAATGCTCAGTCTTATATTGTTGACATTCACATGATGGACAGATGTACAGCCACTCTACTAAAGAATAGGATTAGGGCCAAAATGAATGTGGCCAGAGAATCTGCTAAATTAAAGTCCTCGATCAGCATCATGCCCTTATAGCATCATTGGGTATGCAGAACTGTTTTCTGTGGGCAAATGACCCAGCCCAAAAAAACACTAATAATGAGGGCACAATTGAATTGCCTCTCTCTGAGAGATAAGACTGATGGCTGGTCATGTTCCTCTGGCATTTGTAGCAGCCCACACTTTGCACAGTGCCAGTTGAAGATCTTATCCATGTTTTATTCCTATGTCGGGTTTAATCTGACATCAGGAGTCGTACATTGAAATCAATCCTGAGAGAGGAACGTTTTACTCAATGTCATCCGACTGTTCTGTATCTGATCTGAGCAGATGCCCCGAAGTGGCATGGACCCTTTAATGTTCATCTGAAAAGAGGTGGAAACCCTCTCTGGCTGCGAACCTGAATGAATCGGTTCTTTAGGAAAATATGGTCCCGGTTCATACAAAAGAAAGCCACCACTGCTGCCATCAACATACTAAAGGCTGTCAAAGGGGAGTACTCTGAAAGGCAAGACTTTGGCAACCTTTGTCTTCCTTTGTGAAAGCAAAGGAGCCGCCCGTTGAGAGTTGTCCTGTGGGGAAAGTGTTTCGGCAGAAAATGAGAGGAAGATCAGTGAGTGAATTTTGAAGCTTCTTCCCACCAGCCAAAGGGCGCAGGAATCGTGCGCAATATTGTTGCAAGCAGATACGAAAAGTGTTATCACGCCTTCCAGCTGAGTGATTTTTCTCAGCCTGTGGAACTGTCATTTCACCAACTGGTCTGAGGTAGAGTATGTAGGAGAAAAAATAATTCAGCTGTTTGCTGGCTTTCCTAGGAGTCTCGAAATGATGACTTTCGTGGGACCTGACCAGGCATGTTTGTGAATACTTTGCCACAGTTTACTTTGTCTAACAGTGACTGCGTATTTCACTTTGTGAACCATGACTTCTTCATGTACACTATACATTATAATGACTTTCAATTGGTTTGTTTTAGTTGTTTTGCCTCTTTAGTTAGGTCTCCTTTCACACACCTTTGCCAACTTCATTTCCCGCTTTTATGTCTGGTGGAAATGATGGGAGGATCCCACATGCCCCCAATTTTCCTTCTTACCACTTAGCTCCCCCAATGATTTTACAAACTAACACTACACTCTTTTTCTCTATGTTTTTTACCTTACCATCTTTATATCACTCCTTCCCCAGAGCAGGCCGGTCACCCACCCCCACCCCCGTTTTTTCCACAAATCTGGCTGACGCAAAACTCTTTTCTCCAACATGCCTGGTCTATCATGCAGACTCCCCCACCAGTAAACTAGCCAACCCTTTTCTACTCTTATTGATTGTACACTTTCTATATATAAGGAATTGTTGCATGTGTTCATTACTGTTGCGTTATATATTAATGGACATAACCAGAATTTGGCTAAAACAAAAACAGCATTCGACAAACAGAACAAACTAAGACTGTTGTAATACTGGGTGGGTTGTAGGTCAAAGGATCGACACAAAAGGACCGAAAACAAAAGGATAAAAAATGTTTTTTTTGGGGGGGTTGGGGGGTGTCCCCTCCAACCCCCGTTTTTGTGGCAAAAAACACTTTTTTTCCCTAAACGATAACCCCCAAAAAAATATATAATTTAAAAAAAATGAGATTCTTTTTGTTTTCGGCCTTTTGTAGTCGATCCTTTGTCTTTCGATCCTTTGACTGTCGATCCTTTAACTGGACACCATACTTTGGGTGTTAGTAAATGGACTGAGCTCAATACATTTTGCTGCTGTGACATTATAGAAAAGTATCAATTTGATTTAATCTTGGGCTTCATGTAATATTTCTAACTTTACGTTTTAAATTGACAATGATATTAACAACACTGTATGTCGGTAAACTCTCTGAGATTAGAATGAAAACACTGCCAGATGATATGTAAGAAAATGCTATGATGAAATGTAAAGTAAAATAGAAGCATGTCATAAGAAACATCGCAATTGAAAAATCTCAAAGCAAAAGGAAAGGAGCAAGAGACAGTGGGACCAAACACGATGAGTATCAAAGGTGTCACAGATACATGGAGATATTTACATTTGAATAGGGGAATGAGTGGCCTGCCTTATAGAGACACAGTTCATTACCATAAAGAGCTACTTGTGGTAGTAGAGTGCTGTGTGTACTGCTAATTAATTTGAAAGGATTGTGCAAGCTACATTAAGATAATGCTTGCAACCATACAGTAATCAAAAAGTCAACCAAGCAGTGACTGAGAAATCTCCTTAAGAAAATCTGCCTCTACTGTTCTTCGTATTAAACTGAATATGTTGCAGAGCAATGATGGCACTGGGGGAAAACGGCACAACCATTAATGGAATGACTGACAGTCAACTGTGGAATGTAACTGAAACATGGACCGTAATCTTAGTCCATTCATTTAGTGAAGCTTTTATTATATGTTAAGGTTGGAAGAATATAGACTGTTATGGGCAAACTATTTCTAGTTAATAATCAAGGGACCCTACTTCTAAGAGAAAGTGCAATGCTTGTTCATAAATTGTTTATACTTTGTGTGCCTTGTTAAGCTTCTCATGGTCAGCATGAAAGAGAGCACTAATGGGAACGTTATGTGTTGAAACTGTTCGTTCACATGCACATCAACATGCAAATCTTAACTAAACGGTGGAGTTTTTCAACATGACATTACAGAACATAGTGTTTTATTGAACACTGAGGGTGGCGATTTTTAAGTGCTTTGCTAATACCACAGAAAATACACATCTGTGTCCCTCTTTGCGATGTTGTTCACTGGTACAGCAATGTGGGCCATTACCATGTGTCTGTGCTTTTTCCTGCCTAGGCCAGTAAACATGCCAGTGAGCATGGCAACTAGCATTACAATGAATCCCAATACATTCTGCCTGCTTTTGCAGGTGTAAGAACCAGGCATGACTCCATAGGGACTTGAGCATTAACTTTAGATATGGGCTGTTTTCCCAGAACAGCGTAGGGCACCACAGGGAGGCGATGGTACTTTTGTGTCCCTACTCAGTCTTGCAAATCACTTACAAAATGGCACTAAAGGTAAAAAACAGATGGAGAGCTTTTCTCTGACTGGTTTTTACCATTGGTTTAATTTTGCACCTTATTCAAAATGAGACAATCAGTTTTACTCATCAGTATTCATTCCTGATCCGCCTCATTACCTAGAACCCAAGGGTAGTGACCATTATTGTTCATTTGCACAGGTAGCATGTCTGGCCAAGAGAACTGTGCCATAAGATCACCTTATAGATGTGTTTTTGTTAACAATTTAACTGCAACAGTCATGTAGACATACTTGCTGTGTTTCATTATGATGGAAGTTGCAGAGTTTTAATGGCTGAAATAAGGCAATCTTCCAAGAAAAACTCATAGTAATATGGTAAAGTGTTTACAGTATGTAGGTATGCTATTACACCTCAATTAGTTTGTAGAACTTACATCTGAAATATAAGAACAGCAGTCAGAGGCGCAAGTACGACTGCTCCTACTGAGGGTTACATCAGGTGCCACTGTTATGGAAGTCAATCGTAGGATCATGGTCCTCTGTTAGAAATGGTGGATGGAGAGAAGGTTCATACTGAAAAGGCATAAAGGTCATCATCCATTTTCCTATCACTTTTAAAGCAAAATTAAGAAAGCACCCATTTCTAATAAGGACCGTCAACAACATTCCTGATTTAACAGGGAGACGAACACACACAAGCAGACAGGGCTACATAAGCCGGTCGACCAGTGCATAAAATAAACACTGAGTGTCTGCAACATTGCATTCCCTTTTGTGATAATGGAACATATGCCAGAATGTTCTACAGAATGCTACTTTGAGGTTGTTTTGCTGCAAAAACGTGTATGTTCTGCAAGGATATGCATGAGTCAAAAACATTATTTCCAAACAAATTAAAAGTTGGTCTAAGTCCACAAAAGACACGATCATCTCCCAATAAGGGTGAACCTTCTGCTTCCCAAAACCATTGGAAAACAAGTACGGTGTACTATGTCCTCCAGTGCAATAGTCAAGTGCTTTATCTTTTCCTGCTATAAAACGTATGGGAGTTCAACGTTTATTTTGGAGGTAATGATACATTGAGGTCAAGGGACTAATGAAAAATCCTGGTTTTGTGAATTCTATTTCCGTGTGTACTACCTTCTAGCTCGGCATTTCCAAGGGACAGAAATCATAAAACAGAGGAGTGGAGTGAAAAGTGGAGCTAAGACACCAAAGGGTTTATTTTATAAAATGTGTTGCCTCATTCAGAGGCGACACACTTAATACAAAGGCACAATGCCAGCAAGAGGAAGCACGTTTACAATTGCATAGGCAAAACAAGAAGGGGATGCAAATATTGCTTTTGCATCAACCCCACTGTTTCTATTATATTTCATGCTTTCAAGCGGATTTTCTTTTGCCTGAGAAAAGAAAATACAAGCTTCTAGAATGCATATTTGCAAGATACAATGGTGGCTTTTGGGTGCCGTTGTTGTGTCACATTTAATATAACAATATGTGACATTCAAAGGAGAATTCCTACTAGTTGAAAGAGCATGTCTTTCCCCAAGTTTACAAATATTGATGATCAATCAGTGAACGGTTTGATTCCTCGAGTACACTTCCGTACAGAATGTTTTCATTTCAGTCTCTCATCCAAATTACACAATTTAGAAGTGCTTTGTATTTGATCAATGAAAAAAGTCAGGGAATTGAGTGACCCTTTTCAGATATCCTTTTGGTTCATTAGCATCAAAAACAAGTGCAGCGCAAATTGCCAGTGACTGCTTAAAACAATATCGCTCCTAAAGATACTAATGGAAAAATCATGAATAAATAAATGCCTACTATCGTTCCGACTACTTAAATAATACATTGTTAGAAAAAAGCATTTACACTTGCAGGTACAAACCAGGCCAAGTAAAAAGGGCACCGCTGGCACATATGGGTTAACAGTGGCATTCTGTAGAATAGAAAGGCCTAACCATTCCAACATCAGAAGACCATCTGGAACAGGGGCAGCCGGAGGTTAACTTTTGAACTCAGTGCAATCTTAGCCTGGAAAGCACAGTGTTGCTAGTGCTAGGGGACGGGACAATGGACAAATAAAACCAGAGAAGCTCTTCCTGTCCCAAATGACCTGATTGCATTTGGCAACCGCAGCGTGATTTGACTGAACAATATTAAGCAGGTCACTGCGACACAAAAATTAACAGAAACCTGCTAAAAGAATACACGGCAAATATTTCAATCTAGCATGTTCCATGCAAAATGAAATCACTTTATCTTAGCAATACATCTTAGCAATAATCCCTAGCAAAAGCATAAGAACAGCAAGTTAACCAATACACACGCACGCACGCACGTACGTACGTACGTACATACATACACATGCGTACCATTTTTGTGCACATAGTGGGTCTTTGTGTGCCTGGACACACACCATGCAAGATGAACTTTATTAACCATGCTAATTAGCTGTACGTTATCAAAAAAGAAAACCAAGATGGCCACAGGAGGAACCAGAATGAACAGCAGTGAAAGCCACACAAAGACCCACTATCCATTTTTTTATTGTAGAAAATGTGTCTTAATAATTATATAATTAAAAAATAGCCTCAAGTGATCTAACATTCAAACGAAGCAAATGGATTGTGCAGAGCATATTTAACCAGGGCTGTCCACTCTGCTTCCAACGCTATAGTCAAACTTGGATAGTGGGTCTCTGAGATGCTTTCAAACTGGAGGACAAGACTGGGTCCTAAAAAACAAACAAAAACACGAGGGATAAAATAAACACAACTCAGGAGACAAGGCAACTGAAATATCTAGAAACGTACAGTTGCAACAATAATGGCTATTGCTGGAAATACTTCTAAACATTTAACAAAAAACAAATAAAATATACTAGGTCTTGATCATGCATATTTAACATACAAAGTGCAATGGTTAAAATATGGGATTTCAAAATATGTCTGATGTTGCATGCCAAGCCAGATGATAACCATTATTGGATGTTGCTGTTTATTTAGACTTCTCAAATCGCGATAATGCACTATTTCTGCTAACTTCAGAAAAGTGTCTCAACGAGATGCACAAGAAACAAGTCACAAAACTTAAAAGTAACTCCCTTTGTTGTGTACGCTTTCATATTTTCTGGAGATTCTCAACATCACCTTGTGTAGATTAACATGCGTATAATATGAGATCCTTCCCCTTTCTCCCTTTCACCGTTATTTACAGTCTGTGAACATCACCTGGGGTAGTCAATTTGTAGGTCTCTTTGCAACCTTCTCCCCTCAGCAATAGTTCAGTGTGCCCTTTTGGGTGAGGAACAAGATAATATGGGATAGATTCTGAACTGGAGACTTTAGGTAAACAGAAGTAACTTTGTATTCTCGAAAAGGAAATTCTACACATGCACATTACAGAGTACCAAGGAATGCACCTGTAAACAAATGAAGACAAAATAGTCTAGAACTAAACAGGACTTTTATAAAAGATTTCAACAATTTGAGGATTCTTTGAATAAGTGCAAAGTATCTACTATAAACGCCTTAACGAAAAAAGGACTGATGCCACCAGTGAATTCTTTGTGAATTACACACCAATTTTCTTTGCAATGCTCTACAAGAATCAATCCGAAGCAGGAGCACCCTCCACTAGTTTATCCATTCAGGCAATTAGCACTCGAATCCCCAGCGGGTTTATGACGCTTTATAAATGGTTGATGGGGATATACTTACACAAGTTCGGGACAGATTTCCAAGTGACTCACTTTGTACATTTCAGTAAAAAGAAAATGACCAATGATTACTGCAGTTGCAATCGCACATCTAAAAGAGTGAGCTGCAAGACTTCAAGAAGAAATTGCAAGGGGTCAGAAATGCGAGATGGACACAAAAGGTATAGTTTCCTCAAGGTTTGGCATTTTTTATTCAATAAAAAGGTGTGCGATAAATGCCTATCTTTCCCTATCCTAACAAGGAGGTCTTTGCCGGGCAAACCAAAAGTAAAGAAAAATGACTTACTGTCCAAAAAGTTGCTGACCCCACACTAATGCACACAACAAAATTATACAAGGAATGTTTGGCTGTCTTCAGTTCAACAAAATAATACACCAATTCAAACAAAGGTTTTCGAAAGTACTTGTGACCAGGGTCGTGCTCCCTTCCCTTGGATCAATTCAGGAATACCATGAGCAAAGTTCTGATTCAACTAAGTTCTGTTCAGTGTAGTAAAAAGTATTTTACATTCACTGTGTCCTTTCACTTAGTAAAGTAAATATCTCTTTCACAGATGCTTGGTCACAAAATCAAAACAACTGTTCTACTCCACAGGATCCTTCTTGGTAAAGCAAACATCTCTCTCTCAAAATACAATTTCATAAACCAAGGCAATTGTTCTCTTCAGAATGCCAAGCAATTATTGGCATACCACACTTATGCTTCAAATGAAACACATGTCAGGATAGCAGAGCAACTACTTTTTAACAAGTTCTTTCCACCACACCTTTTAACAACAAACGCACTTCTTAAAATCATCTTCTTTCCTGGTAGACTCACCTGCCAGGACTACAATTGTACTTTGTGGCAGAATGTGTTCCAAGATTCTCCACACCAGTATCCTATGTGAGGAGGTTTTAACAATGGCTGCTTCTTTTGTAGTCTTTTGACTATTGATAATGTGGCTTACAGATTTTGCCAAGTTGGTATCCCACAAAAGAGGAATTGCACCCTTGTTGCCTCTGTATTACTCTTATGTAGCCTTTTGGCTGTTGGCAATGCATGTTACAGGTTTACCCCAGTTGGTGTCCCACATAAGGAGAGTTGCACCCCTGCTGCCTTTGTATTACTCCTTTGCAGTGAAGTGCAGGCGGAAAGTGTTTTGGTGTGCTGGATGGCTGCTTTTCTCCTTGCAGAAGTGTAAGACTGGAAAATAGCAGCGGACCCTTTAACACCTAATTATCTGTTTTAAAGCCCCCCGCCTGTGCTGGGAGCAGACTGTGGACGCTAAGTTTCAGACTGCAAACTCTGCTCTAATCACTTTGAGTAACTTGGGTTGGTAAGATTCTGACTAAACTTTGAAAGAGCCAATCGGTTAAATCCACGGAACTCACTCTGTTATTCTATAACGTGGGATTCAGGCAGAAAACTTTCACCTGTGTTGTTTTCCTATTTGCTTAAGCTGAGTGTCAAGCACCTGAACTGGGTTGCTCACAAGAGCACTCTAGTGGTGTAACGTATATACATATTGGAAACGGTTTGCTGATTTGTTCAGAATACTGTTCACCACAGCGGCTCAGGGAACAGAGTTTTAATTAAAGCCCAAAGTCTATCATATACAAGAAGCGATCCAGCATGCTTTTGAGAAAGAAAGAGGCTTTAGTGTGGTGGATGCAAGCTCGTTCCTTTCTCCATCTGTATATTTAAGAGCCATGTTGATCTCCGTCCAACCAATTACCTGGAGTTTGGAAGCAATGATTGCAGCCTTTGAGCCGCCTAATTCCATGTTGAAACTGCAAGGATCTCAGAATTGAAGGAGTAATTAGTGTTGTTAGAGCGATATCTACAGCAAAGATCAGAGTCTCATATTATAACAAAGGATAGCATGAGATGCACTCAGCTTGGAGGAAGGCTCTAGCTAACACTGTAAATACTGTATCACTTCTGTGAGACAGGCATTACATCAAGAGAGACAGTCTCAAAGTTAACAGTTTGCAAAACCTTTATTCAATAAAGTTCTGGGGTTGGTGTAATACCTAGCTGGCCCTAACTCTAAAGGGATTGTTCCCTCAACTGATGTTTCTAAGGGCTGTCGATGTCTGAAAGTCCAAAACAAAAACCAGTATGCATCTATGCTTGCCCTCACTCTTTGACAAAATGTGATAGGAAGTCTTCCTAAAGAAAAATAGTGACTCAAAACGAAATGTAAACCACAGCTGGCTTCAGGTAGTCTTAACAATAGCTGTAGTTCTGCCAGTTCAAAATAGTTAAACTCAAAGCGTTGCTCTTGGAACCTTCCACGTAGGGCTCTTGCAGTAAGTCAATGAAGTTTACAATGTCTCTGGGTCTCTTGGGGTTCCCTTCCCCAAGGTTTGATCTTTCCAGTTCCTAACAAAAAGACACAGTTCCTGTTGGGCCTCTCAGGGTTCCCTTCTCCAAGTCTAGGCCTTTCTTGAAAAAAAATCAACAATTTCTTTAGTGGGCCTCTTAGGGTTCCCTTCCCAAAGTGTGGGCCCCTCTTCACTAAGTTCAACAAAACATAACAATTCTTCTTAGGCTTCTCAGGGTTCCCTTCCCCAGGCTTATGCCTCTCCGTTTTCAAAAAAAGTGTTCAGCTTTATTAGGCCTCTCGGGGTTCTTTTCTCCAATCCTATGACCCTCAAATTCAAACACAAGTTCAGCTTGTCAGAATGTACCTTTCTCTTGTAGACAGTTTGATTCACATAGAATCCTCTCATGGGGTAGAATCAGAGACTTTCGAAAACGCCAGGCACTTTGCTCCTCCTAATTTCTTGTACTTGTTTTCCTTTTAACCATTTATCTTCAGGTGCTTCCTGCGCTCCTTTATAGCTCTGTGTTTCTTTCACTTTGTCATGCGCACTTGCATCTTCTTTTGCTTTCTCTTCTTTCACCTTGTTGTGCCCCTGGCACCTTCCTTTGATTCACTTTCTCTCCACTGAGCCTCTTGCACATTTACTTCTTTACTTTCGTGCATCCGTACACCTCTCAGTTTTCCTTATCGTGCCTCTTGCACCTGTCTCTTGCACATTTACTTCTTTACTTTTGTGCACCCCTGCAGTTTTCCTTATCGTACCTCTTGCACACTTATTTCGCTCTTCAGTGCTCAATTGCACCTTTCCTTTAATTTGGAGTCACTCACACCCCTATTCACTTTCAAGCCTTTTGCTTTCTTTCCACTCCCTTAGCGCCTTTCTCTCGCTTTCCATTCACTTTCCGCTTTCTTTCTTGCTTTCCGCTATGTGCCATTTTGCAATATCCGTCTTTCTCCCTTCCCACTCCAGCTAGCCATACGCTCCAGAGTTTCTCCTGCTTACTTGTTTGAAACTCACAGGGTAGCGTTGCGCTGGCGAGCAGTCTTTCTGGCACATGGGATTGAGGTCAGGATCGCACCACCTGCCCCCTCAAACCCACTTGGGACTGGCACATGTCCCAGGGGAACGGGCAATTGTCTGCACATCGCCAGCAGGACACAGGCTGCCTCGCTCCGGCTCCCTGGAGACACGGCTCCCTAGCCACGTGGCAGCCCCTTACAAACACTGGGCAGCGTCTCAGCACGCCGTTCTCCTCCGGATCCTCCAACCTTCTCCTCCGGCAGCTCCCTGCTCCTTGGCTCCTCTGGTCCAGTAACACCCCCAGCTTGCTCATACTCTTTGGCAGAACCACACCTTTTATAATGGTGTAGAGTCAAGTGGAGTCAGGTGCTCCCGATCCCCTCCTCTTCGTCTCAGTACTTATTGGAAATGGGCAGGGGAGATGAAATGTGACTGTAGATTAGATTTATTTAGTGAAACATTAGTAGGTGATGGACAGGTGGTATAGGAAAACCCTCTAGCCTTGGTTTTCTCTGAAGGGATAGCTTTCCCTCTTGGTAGGTCACTCTGTGCCCCTGACATACTGGCATACAAGCATCGGACTTGATAGTATTCCCTGTGGTCTAGAGTAGTGGAAGGCGGATGGATACTTCCCTTAAGACCATGTCTGTCTTATTGGATCTTTTTTCTCACCTGGTTTCCTATAATAAAATTCTTTCTTGTCCTCCCTTGGATCGGGGTTAATGAGGCCTGGATCTGGGATGATGGAACAAACATATCCCATTAAAGCTTCCGGGACTAGTACTTCCTCACTCATCTTTCCGTTGGGCTACTGCGTCTCCTTCGGATGGTCTCCCTGCAGTTCCAAGCACCCCCTGCCCGGGTGATCCTCCCTCACTTTTCCGCCACCAGGTTTGGGATCCAAGAGCGATGCCCTCCCCCGGCCACCTGAGCAACGTATCCCAGGGGACTGCTTGTGAGAACGCCCTCAGGTTTCTCACACTTTATACTCAAACCCTTAAGCAACACATTCTAATTGGACTGGCTGGTTAAGAACAATGTTTTGAAAATGTTATGTCGCACGGATTGAATATTTTGAACTGTCCTCTTACTGATTGTTTCTCAAATAAGTTTGATGTGAGGAGTGGCCAAATGCATGCTCTGTTGGAAGTAGACTTGGAAACGGTGGCCGTAATGGACTTTAAGAGCTATGGGACCCTCTGTTTACAGGTGAGAGAGAGCAAGAGGGAGAGTAGATTGTGAATAAGAGCAATGTGTCAGAGACCGGGCAAACTCGCTCTCTGGTTAATGCAGGGAAATCTGCGCTGGTCGCAAATTATATTATATCCGGAATCTTAAATCGGACAGCTTTCTATGCATTGGCTGCGAGTAACACAGAGAAAAACATTGCCTCTGAGAAGGAATGTACACCCAAAACTCGACCATCAAGGAAACCTTCAAACAAGGAATTGTTAAAAGTAGAAGGCTGAAGCGCAATCAAAGATCAATTGAACGAGAGACCTGTAAGGGACAGCCAACTAGCAGAGATTGAAAAAACCATCCTGCCGCACAAATCAAAGGTTAATCAACAAAGAACCTTGAAAGACTTCTTTCAAGTGGCAGGTACAAGCACAGACAAACGAGCCTCGAGGCCACTTGGTGACAGCCCCACAGTCCATTTCTTGACCGACTGAAGTATTTTAGAAGCAGTCTCTTTACTAGAAGACATAGGGGACTGAGTAATAATTCCCCTTATGGAGCCAAAGGGGGCACAAATGAGAGGTGAAGAGGTTATGGATGCCGCTTAAATAAATTTAGAGGAAATGGCATCTATATTGACAGAACATTTGTCTTTAAGCTCCATTTCATCTCCTGAGACCCATATGGACAATGGCCTCCATGAAACCCCGCGAGAAATAGATGAAAGTGTGAAATTAACGGCTCCCTCTATATCCACTTTAAATTAGGTATTAAGCTGATTTGTAAGTCTGCATGGGAATATAAAGGTAAAATTGACAGAAAAACCTCTACAACTGAGCAGGATAAAGATTGCCCTGTTCCTGTTAAAGGATTCAATGGACAAAAAAGAAAACATTTCAGAAGAAAGGAATAGGGAGTCTGGAGTCTGAACTAGAGAGGGCAAACGAAAGAGCAAAAAGGAAAACAGTGGAAAAAGGGGCCTTGCAGGACATAAATCCCAATAAGAAGCCAAGCTGGGATCTGTCAAATAAATCTGTAAGAATGATTCAGAAGGTGGAGCAGGGGACTGATGGTATCTATGAAGTACAACCAGGAACTACTCTCCATTGAAAGATATACCAAGAAAGGCAGCAAGAAAAACTAAGAATGGTCAAAAGAACTCCAGGAGACTGACATGGGGGCATTCAGAGACTAAAACATGCAAGATTTACACTGGAAGGGTGGCACAAACCAGTCCAACTATACAACTAGTAAAAAGAGACAGATCAACCCAAACCCAAAAAACAATTAAAGAGCTAACCAGGAGGAAGCGTGAGCCCAGTCCAGTGATCAGATAATAGAGCGTCCTGATGCAACTGAAGGCAGTGCATCTAGGGCTCAGAATAATGCACAACAAAGTACTAAACCAATAATGAAAGACGGTGAACAACAAACTGAGATTCAAGGGGGAGAAACCAAATAAATTAACACTCAGATCATAGTGAACTCCCTCAAAGATGCATTAACTCAGATAACCAGTTAAAAGACACAATGCCAAGTGGAAGTGGGGTTGGTCTTAGCAATGAAGGGATTCAAGTAAAAAAAAGATGGGAACCAATATTCGGTTGTGGGAAAGGGGACCCTAATGAGTTCCTGACAACCAAAAAAAACAAACTGTGACCACCCAATCGCAGGCAGAATACCTAATTTCTGAGGTAATTACAGAAGTGGAATAGAATGCCGGAATGGAAAATGGTAATCAGCAATCCTCTCTAACGCAATCTCAGAGATCATACACACCAGTTACCTCCTCGGTGAGAAAGGTAAATGAAAATAGGAAAGATCAAAAAGTATTAGAGAATAAGCCCCAGCAGTTTGCCTTCCCGAGAATATGACTAGAACAACTGTCACCAGTGGAAGACCACATGTTACTGAACAGATGCGCAGTATTACAAATAACGAAGGAATTTCCGAAACTCTATCTCATCTCAACGCATTATATCTATTACATCAATTTTCTATATGAAGACTGTACAAAGATCATTGAAGTGGGACTCAAATCACGCATGGGGATAAATGCAATGTTATTGGTGGAGGAACACTTTTATAAACTGTGGTATGGGATTACAAGTCATATCCGAAAAGAAAAGGGCCCTCTGTTGAATTTAACAATACTGGAAGAAGATAATTCAAAGCCTCAGAGTCAAGTCATACTACCGGAAACAAAGACATGATAAAAAGAGGAAAGGGGGAGGCCGACACAAACCAAAAATACACCTTGTTGGGACACTAAGAGTAAAGTGTGGTCTTTGCTGCCGGATATTCTATTATTTCAGAAACTGGGGAGAGTAATGTGTCACTTTAGTTAAGCAGGATATTGCGAACCTTTAAATGAAAAGAAACTGGATGCAACTCTCCTATTAAGAGGTCAAATAGGAGAATACTGTAACCGGCATTGCCAAAGCCAAAAAGAGGTAATAAAACAAAAGGGATACATCTTTCCTGAAGAGGGATATCCAACAAGGGGACATTGTGACCTGCATTGCCAAAGCCAATGAAAGTTGAAAGTGACAAAGCAATTTCAATGTAGCCGTCCCAAACAAGATACCCGTGGGAGAAAGTTGTAAAGTATATTGCCAGCAGCAAATAGGTTGTGTAGAAAGAAATAGGAAACGGCAGGAGAAAAGCCCTCCTTGTAGAAAGGATCAAGGGGAAGAGAACTGTAACCTGCATTGCCTATTGGCAAACAGATTGATGTTAAAATCTTTGTCTTTGCGTGCAATATATTTGTGGAAGAAGTAAGACAATTGTGTTGCAAGTCAAAAGACTTACCCAAGAAGCCGTTGTCGGTTCAACTTTCCTCATTAAGGATTTAAGTGTGGAAAGTTTGGAACAAGCCTCAACACAGAGTACAAGTTGTAATAGTAGTATTATCCTGGCAGGCGAGTACATCAGGAAAGGGTCAATTAGTGGTTAGTCCTGGTAGGCGAGTGGACCCGGAAGAAGATACGTTGAAGTACTGTAAACGTGTAAATGAACCATCCTGACTAAGGTGTTGCTTATGAAGAAGAAATGCGATGTGATAAAAAAGTGATTGGCTTTCTGAGAAAAGGAACATTTACATTAACTTTTGACTTGATGTACGAAGAGAGAATTTTTTTGTTTGCCAAGCTTAAGAGTGAGAAATCCTTTTGGAACTAAATTAGTCCCTTTGCCAATTGAAGAACATATTGGAACTGTGTATTCTACCTGGAGTGGAACTTGGCTAGTGAAAAGAACTTTCCTGAAATTGAACATTGGTTTGAAACATCCTAAATTGATTCTGGGGAAGGGGATCCAACCCTGGTCAAAAGGATTCCTGTTTATAACTTTTGTGTTTGAATTTATATGTTGTATTGTGACGTTTAAATCACCAAATAATTCCCGTTTGATTTAGTTTAATGTATTAGTGTGAGGACAAATAACGTTGGACATTAGGTCATTTTCCTTTAGCCTTAGTTTGTTAGGTAGGGAAATTCTTGTTAGGCCACAGAAAGATAGGCGTTTATCTCACCCCTTATTTAATAAAATAGCAGCAAGACTAAACTTACAAGTAGGTCTTGCACTGGAGAACGTGATAATAATGAACCTTTGCTGGAACCCTGTGGGCGCCAACGTAGATGATTCTTTGGAGAATTTGTCGGATGTAATATTGAATGCGATGTCCTTGTAGGGTCCTGTGGGTTTCGTGATGGCGGTAGATCTGAGTTCGTACTGTCTGTTGAATCATCCACTAACTTAAGAGTCTGTGAGAATGGTAAGAAACTGTTGAAGTATTTTGAAGAGTGGAATGTGTATATGCAAACAGGAATGTTAAAGGAGACTTGAAACCAGCCCCAACTTGGAAAAGGGCCTCAAGCTAGATTATCGACTACATAGTCCTCTCCAGGGACAAGTTTGTCGCTGTGTCTCTATGGAAAAAAAACAAACGGGGTACAGCAACCATAACATGCTGACCGCAAGGCTGTCTTTAGAGGTGACAAGAGCTGAGATCAGGTCCCAGGAAAGTTTATTGGTCAATTTAGGGAGACAGACAGAATCTCAAAATGTAAAGGGGATGACGTGAAGCTGAATGAAAACTTAAGCGAAACCCTAGGTTGCTTGACAAAGGATCAACTAGATTCAAAATGCTTTCCGTCTAAATTTGTGAAGTTTACATGGGACCAAGATCACCCAGTGCACAGACGGAAAGTTAGGGTAAATCAGAAGTATGCTTTTGACTAAGAAACCTGGGAGCACAAAAGGGAATTAAGAAAGAACATCTAGGCCTTGAACCACAGACATCTAACAAAGGTAGACTTTCTAAGGGAGAAAAGATATTTAAATATAGAATATACCACTTTGAGCTTGCCACTTCCTCCAAGCTCAAAGAGAGGGTGAACTAATGTTGGAAATCTTATGAGGAATTTCTGGTCAATCCTGAATCAAGCCCAGGGGTCACAGTGTCTTCTAAAAAGTAACGCTGTAACAGAGCGGTTGGAGAGAATCTTTTACAGATTTTTATATGAAGCCAACAGGTGAGGCCAGAGGGAAGATTGAGAATATGCCCTGAGAGTTACTATGAAACAGTGAGGATATTGCCTCGTTGATAACAAAATCATCATCTTCAAGAGCTGCTGGACCCAATGGTTTAACTAATGCCATTTTAAAATCTGACACTGCCATCTGGTCCAAAATATTGTTGGCCCTGTTTAACAGCGTGGTCCTGAAAAGACAGTGCCTGCCTCCTTGGAAGACAGCTATTATAATACCTATCTACAAGAAGTGCGATGGGGCAGAACCTGTCTACTATTGCCCAATAGCCCTTCTGGATACAGGTAGTAAGACATTTGCGGGCGCAGTCTTGAAAGAACTAAAACTGTGGGCCACCAATAGGGGAATTCTGCATAGATACAAAATAGGTTTCAGAAAAGGCATGTCTACATCTCTTAACAGTCTTATAATACACGTTATGTGTGCAATGGCTTGGACTAAGGGCAGTCCTCCCTTATATAGTGCCTTGGTGGACCTATCCAAGGCATTTGATACAATCAATAGAGAGTGTCTTTGGTCGAAGCTAAGGCATTGGGGACTGCCTGTAAATTTGCTGTCAATAATAGTGTATCTCCACGAAAATACACAGATACAAATCAGACTAGATGATCAGGGACATCTCTCGATTTCAATGATCAAGAATAGAGGTATGAGGCAGGGGTGCATTTTAGCCCCCTGCCTCTTTAACCTGTACTTGGCCGACTTAAATGAGGCCTTAAGCTGCCATGCACTTGGCAGCCCTAAGCTGGGGAGCAAATTAATCCGCTGGATAGCTTATGAAAATTACATAGTCTTATTGGACCATACCCCGATAGGCATCCAGCGACTGCTGCACACCCTAGCGGACTACTCCTAGAGAAACAACTTACTCATTATGCTATCTAAATTTGGAATAATCTGCTTTAGTAAGCCCACAGAGAAAATAGCTGCCTTCAAGTGGACCCTAAATGGAGTAAAATAAAACAATTAACCTGTCAAATAAAAAACTACTGGACAAATGTCAATTTTCCACCATCCCTCTGAACAATTATTACAAGGGCAAGATCATACCAATAGTGTTGTACGGGATGGACGCATTATCACAATCCTGGAATTTATACTGGACCCGAATAGAAGGTAGGTTGTGGAAAAGAGCTCTAAACTTACCACAATCTTGTCCGATGGCAAGACTGCACTTTCAGCTCCGTTTAAATTATCAGAGGACCAGTCTGGACTGGAAATTGGTGTCACTCTACCTATTAATACAGTTACCCCAAAGCAATCCTTATATGAGGATATTAGATTCTTGCTGGAGGAGGGAACCAGTAAACTACAGGGAACAGTGTCCTCAATTTGGTAAATATGTGATGGCACGGTTGAGGATCTATTAGCCAACCCAATAGGGATAAAGTTGGCAATTATGAGAATTGATTGGATGAGCACGATAGATCAAATGCGTTATGCTCTGTACAAATCCTTCTCTCCCACTGATAAACTAAGAGGCTGTTTACTGTGAGGGGTCAGAAATAGGAGACGGACAAGTAGTGTTTTCTCACAAGTTGCCATTTTATTAAACAATAAGGGTGAGGAAAATACCTATCTTTCCATAGCCTATCAAACTAAGGCTAAAGGAAAATTACCTAACGTTCAAATATTGTCGCTCACACTCATTCATACAACAAACTTATAAAATAATTATCTGGCTGTTCAAACTTATAAAATAACATTTAAATTCACACAGGTAAATTATAAACCTAAATCCTTGTAGCAAGGGTTGAATCACCTTCCCATTGATCAATTCAGAATGTTTTAAACCAAAGTACAAAATCAAGACAGTTCTTTCAATAGCCAAGTTCTACTTGAAATATAGCACAAAGTTCTGTTTATTCCATATGACATTCACTTGGCAATATAATGGTCTTATTTTCAAGAAATACTTCCCACTCTTCAACTGCTGTTTGACGGACCAAACAGACTTTATATTCATATATCAAGTCTGCATGCAAAGTAATTATTCTTTTCTCTGACGACCAATCATATTTCATTAAATCACATTTCTTCTTCATAAGCATCACAGTTTTATCAGGATGATACCCCAATAGTTCATTATGGATATACTACTCTCTTCCACCACAACCTCCTACCACATTGTAGTACTTTAATTTCTTCTTTCTAGTCCACTCACCTGCCAGGACTAACCACTAAATGTACATTCCTGGTATACTTGCCTTCCAGGATAAAAACTCCTGCTGCTACTACTACCAGTACTTTGTGGTGAGGATTGCTTCAAACTTTCCACATTCACATCCTCAATGGGGAAAGCTAAAATAACCGCTTCAGGAATGATTCTTCTGACTTTTAACAACTACAAGATGGTTATAACCTCTTCTATAAGGATACAGTACACATTGACAATGTCTCTCACACTGATCCATTTGCCCTAGGCAATGCAGGGTATATTCCCCCCGCCCCCTTGATGATTGTTACAAAGAGGGCTTCCTTTATGCCATCTTTGGTTTTCTTTAATTGTCTTTCTTTGGCTCAGGCAATACTTGTCACAATCTTCTTTTATGGATGATCTTCCCTTCTGTGAAACCCATTCACTTTCTTTAAATATTGTTCCCTTTTGGCTTTGACAAAGGTGGTTTCAATATTTCTTTTCACTCTCTCTTTTAAAATAAGAGTTGTGCCCAAATTGCCTTAATTCATTAGTTCAATATTAATAGCTTCCTTTATGAGCCAGTGGTCTGACTCAAAAGTGCCCCGGGGTCGTCTAACCAAGGCCAACTCACTGGTCTTTCCGTGCACCTCAGCTGGGCCCGCTGCTCCCATTTTCCTTTTGATGGATCAACCTAGGTGTCTGACCTCCTGTAGTTGAAACTGCCTCTGCTCTGCTCACACTCCAGTGAACGCCACACACCAGAGCAGCACACAGGACCAGGAGAGCTTCTTTCCCAAAGGACAGCAAGTTTGCATACCGCTTCCCGCTGTGCACTCTCTGCATTCCACAGGGCTCCTGACCTCTGCTGCAACTTCGACACAGCGTCCCGATTCGAAAACAGCAGCGGCTCTGTCTCCTATTAGTTCCTTCTGCTTCTTCTGCTTCCACGGCTTCTCTCCCTTAAATGGCCCATACCTGAAGGGTCTTTAAGTGTTTAAAGGTCCCACTCAGGTGTGGGTCATTGATATTGATATTTTATTTGTATCGCGCTCGTACACAAGTGCTTCAGAGCGCGGCGAGGCAAGGGAGGGGAACAAGGGAGAACACCACAACAATCTTACTAGCCCCAGTGACATTGAGAACGCGCAAGTGCATGGGAGAGGGAAAGGGGAATGTTCATGGGAAGGGGGGAGAAGTGAAAAGTGCTAAGCAAACGAAAGAAATACAAATAATAAGTAAATAAAAAGCAACTAACAGTGGTAGTGCAGCCAGCAAGTGGCAAGTGCTAGGTTTAAGGAAACAGACAGGGGGTGTCTGATAAGTGGAAAAAAAAAAACGGGGGGTCTGTAGGGTTACAGATATAGACCCCAGTGCAAGGGATTGCCAGGAGGCAGTGCAGGCGGGTGGCAGGGTGAGCAGGTACCTGCGCACGAAAGTCAGAGGGCAACCAGGTGCACGATGCTAGACAGAACAGATCAGCAGGGGAGAAGAGGAGCGAAGGCAGAAGCAAAGAGGAAGGTCTTGAGGTGCTTCTGGAACCGGAGATGGTTCTCCTGAAGTTTCAGAGTGGCAGGGAGGCTGTTCCAGAGGGAGGCCCCAGCCGAAGACCGAGATCTACCCCCAGCTTGTTTCTTTGAAAAACGACTGACCCTGAGGGAGTCCGAGGTGGAGGAGCGAATAGCTTGGGAGGGAAGGTATTTACAGAGGGACAGATGAAGGTATTTTGGACCCAGGCCCCAGAAAGCCTTGTGGACAATGCAAAGGGTCTTGAACTTAAACCTTGCAGCCACTGGGAGCCTTCTGGAGAGATTTCAGGGCTGGAGAGAGATGATCCCAGGGCTTGAGGCCAAGGACAAGTCTTGCAGACCTGTTCTGGATAAGTTGCAAAGGGTGGTGAGTAGAAGCAGGTAGATTTAGAAAGAGGCTATTGCAATAATCCAACCTAGAGAGAACCAGGGCTCGAGAGACAGTGAGCCTCTGATGGAAGGAGAGGAAAGGCAGAATACCTCTGAGGAGGTGCAGTAGGACGTTTGACTTTTTAGAAACATCTGAGATGTGGGCAGAGAAAGAAAGCGCAGAGTCAAAGATGACCCTGAGGGTGAAGGTGTGCCAATGAGGAGGATCTCAGTCTTGCTGGCGTACAGGCAGAAATTGTTGGTGGCACACCAATCCTGAATGGCAAATAGGCAATCAAAGATGAGAGAAGAAGAGGTGACGTAGGGAAGCCTGAACATGAGTTGAGTGCCATCAGCATAGCACTGAAAATTGGAGCAGAAAATGGCAATACGTTTGGCGAGAGTTGCCAGGTATTGGTTGAAAAGCCAGGGTTAGCGGTTAGACCACATTGGAACACTGCATGTAGAAAGGGAGATAGATGAAAGGAAGGACCCAAGTTTGACCTGGGAGGGTCAATCAGAGAGGAAAGAAGTCAGCCAGGCTAGAGCCTGATCAGTGATACCCAGGTTGTCACAGAGACGGTTGAGCAGGATGGTATGGTTGACCGTGTCAAAGGCAGAAGAGAGATCGAGTGGGATGAGGACAGAGGGGATGTTAGAGTCAAGGTTAGAGAGCAGATCTTCACAGATGTTCAAGAGAGCATTTCCGGGCTTCTGGCAGCTCTAAAGCCAGACTAATGGTCGGGGAGACAACCAAGAGAATCTGAGTGAAGGTTAAGCTGTGAGTTGGCCCAGAAAAGGAGTGATGGAGATTGGGCTATAGTTAGCCGGGCAAGAAGGGTCACCTGTGGGTTTCTTGAGAAGAGGGTGCACAAGAGTGCTTCAGAGGGGAGGGGAAGGCTCATGAGGCAAAGGAGAGGTTGCAGAAATCAGCCAGGGAGGGTGTCAGTGTGGTCATTGATGGTTTTGGAAGAACAGGGAGGAAACCATTTTGACAAGACTTTCATAGATCGGACTTCTCTAGAGACCTCATCAGGAGAGAAAAGAGGAAAGGACGAGAAAGAGGGTGTGGTGTGGCTGTAGAAGGGCCAGAGTTCACAGAAGCAGGGGACGAGAGGGGGAGACGAGAGGGTGGACAGGTTTTTGAGATGAAGTGAGAGGCAGGGGCTGTGGAAAGGGACTGCAAGGCGACAGGAGAGGTAGAGAGTGCAGGAGGGTTGGCCAGCTCCTTGCAGATTTTGAAGAGTTCGGCCGAGCTGTTAGATGCCGCAGAGACACATGCTTGGATGTGGGCTCTCTTCTTAGTGTGGACAGATAATTAGTATTGCCTTTGGAGCAGGCAACAGGCCAGTTTATCAGAGGATGAACAAGAAGCCCTCCATTTCCTTTCAGCCAACCTACACTTACTTCTAGTGTAGCTAGATCAGAGTCATACCAAGAATGGCACTTGGTTTTGGGCTTCAAGGGGATCCTCATGACACAGGCAAGAGCATCAAGAGTATCAGAAATAGAAGAGTAGAGCATAGACACGGCTGTATCAGGATGTGAATAAGCCAGAGGTGGGGGTGGGGGGAGAGAGCATGTGGCAGTGAAAGCCTCAACTGACACGCTTCATGGGCCAGATGTCCAAGAAGGTAGGTGGCAGTGTTCGGGTAGGCCTGGTCTGGGGGGAAGAGAGGGAGAGATGAGAGGAGAGTAGGGAGTGATCGCTCCAGGAGAGAGGAGAGATCTGAGGGATGGAGAGGGGGAGGGCAGAGGAGATCAAGACATCAAGTGTGTGCCCTGCAGAGTGAGTCGGCCAGAGGGGAGGACAGAAAGGGAGAGCGAATCACAGAGAACAAGGAGAGTCTAGATGGATATTGAGGTCACCAAGGAAGAGGAGTTGAGTGGTTGAGGCCAGGAGGGAGGAGGAGAGGTCCGCCCACTCAGAGAGAAACGAGGTGATCTGACCAGGAGGCCGGTAGATAGTAGCCACGGTAAGAGTGTGGCTATGAGAGAGAGAAAGCCTGCAGACAAGGCATTCAAAAGAGGAGTGTGTCTGTGTGGGAATGATATAGGCGGGAATCCACTCAGGAAAGATCAGGGCTACACCCCCTCAGGGCCGGGTGGATCTGGGTGCGGAGAGGATCCTGTAGCCATCAGGGAGGAGTGTGTCAAAGCTCATGACAGAGCTGGCCATGAACCATGTCTCCGTAAGACCAAGGACATCGAGGTCAAGTTCTTCCAGGAGGCCAAGAATGCCCCCTTGCGCTGGGAACAGTCTGAACTTTGTAACTTTGCGAGGTAAATTTGTGCAAACATTGTCAGTCTAGAAAAATGGATATCTCTACTTTGTGACCGCAAACGTATTTTGGTGGCCGTGGGCCAACCGTCTCATGCACGATATGACAGAATATAGATTTTCGAGTTTGCCAATGAACGACCATTTTGATGTAACAAGAATCGCCATTTTGTTTTCTAACCATTGCTCATTGCTTTCTGTTCCTATTGCTTCGCAGTATATTTTCCGCTTACACTGCTCGACTGTAAAACAACGTTGTCTGTATGTGAAAAGGACAAGGCCGCAGGGCCGAGAGGATAACAAGAGTTCGTTGAAACACAAATGTAGGCAGCACCAGGAAGAATGCCCGGCTCCCTCCCGAATGTAGCCTTGAAGCAGAGCTGCAGGGCATTTAATCATTTCACAGCTGCAAGCCAGTCTTATTATATGGTAGAATATGTTAGAATAATTCCGCTAAAGGCTTCAATTATGCTTTTCTTACGGTCCCCCCTTTGCTGAGCCCGCTAGAGTGTGTCGGCTCCCAGTACACGAATAGCACCTAATAGATAGCAAGGTCCGGAATGCAACTCTTACCCCCCATATGTAGCTCGCTTCCAAGAACAGAAGCGCTGGGTTCTATTCAACAACTGAAAGATGCCTTCGCACTCACAAATTGCAAATTGTTACTAGAATATATGTTTGAAGGTGTCATAGTTGTTGGAGATGTCAATCATCACACCAAGTTCAAAGAAACCCAATAAAAGGGGGGTGTTAAACATGGCATAGCTGATTGTTTGATATGCATTTTGTATATATGTAACTGATGTACGTAATTCACTCTCTTGCGTCCCTCGAGGTCTAGAGATACACGTCGCGGGGCATGAGACCGAGTTGGCCAACTGAGACTTTTGTTTTGCAATAAACCCTAGCTTTGGGAATACAACCTCGTGTCTGGCGTATCTATCGTTTGTGGTGACTCGCCTTGTTTCCATAGACGTCAGGGTCCCCTAGGGGCCCCTTTCAACATGACAGAGATATGTATGTATTTCGGAGAAAAATGTATACGTTGCAGGAAATCATAAACTGTCTGGAAATTGACAACCTGAGCAAACCAGAACTGTATATAAAAACAAACAAACCACAATGTAAATTGCTCAATTTCCCTATGGCTGTTTGCAGACATAGATGAACTTGGGTTTGCTTGAATTGAATAAACTGCTGTTAATATATGACTTGTGGCTGAGGGCGCTTCACCTTATTTGTAGTACCAGATTTGGAATTTACAATTACCGTCCAGGACGTGGGGCAGAACTTTAGTGGCTGTCTGATGGGTCTTTTGAACTCCCTAGAATACAACACTTCGAGTCAGTGCTGTTACAGAAAAAGGCTAGACGTGCCGCTTTTGATGCTGTTCGGGACTGGCGAAAAGAGCCCACCCAGCGCTTCAAAAACAGGGAGAAATTTGCACGCAAACATATTACCCAAGCGGAAAAGGCTTTAGCACATGACCAGCAAAAACAGGACGAGGCTCTTAGGGCTATGTATAGGAACTTCCAATTATAAGTACAGAAAATAAACCCATCAAAAGATTTGCATGCATCTGATGAGCTAATGGACAAACAGCTGAGTGAGATGCAAGCACCTCCTTCAGCACCACCACTCCCTCTCTATGTTTCACCACTACCTGTGCGCATACAGCCACCAGCTCCTGACACACGCACTGAGTCTTGGCCCACAACCCCTTCCACATCGGAATTGCCTAAAACCTCACCCCGATCTCTTCTGCCAATATTCCTCTTATGCAATATACACGCTCCCTCAGCACCCAGAGACCAGGGCTTCGTAGCACACTAACAAGGAGAGAAAAGGGAAACTTAGAATTAAAAGCGGAAGACTGACTTTATGTTAAAGAGGGATGAAGCAGCTGCTCTCAGCTCTCTGAAGATGAGCAGAGACATTTATTAGGACCCATGGGGGACATACTTGACAGCTATGGACAAAGCTTACTGATACCGCGGTACCTAGTGACTT
This sequence comes from Ambystoma mexicanum, assembly GCF_040938575.1. NCBI lineage: Eukaryota > Metazoa > Chordata > Amphibia > Caudata > Ambystomatidae > Ambystoma > Ambystoma mexicanum. Next base: position 302,454,421 of record NC_090927.1, on the reverse strand, counting down.
ACAGCGACTGAACTATTCCGTTTGCATCCTCACTTCATTGGAAGAAACACATCAGCACGTGTCCAACTTATTCTCTCTGAAGAATTAATTGTATGACTTATACCTAGAAAGATCTCGCCCCACATTAGATACACCAAAGAGTACCCTCCCCACTGAAGAGATACGCAAATGCTCATAAATGGATTTCAGATGCCCCCATCGCCCCTATAGAGATCCATGACACTTTCACCCAATATTCCCTGTCCATTCAGAAAAAAGTGCTTTAAGTTATGGCTGAATATTTGCAAGACGAATGCCTTAAGAAAAATGTGTGCTGTCCAGACGATATTATGAGGATATAAAAACACACGTTTGGTGATGACACCCCACTGACTTCACTGTCCCTCGACCTAGATTTGCTCCTAAATAATAGGTTTGAGAATCCCACTGCGCAATTACCCATGAGAGAAGTACCCCCTACTTTTGAGCCTCAGAAAGAGGAACCGGCCGTTGGCGATGTACTTGCAAGGGTTATCGCCACGCATCAGATCTCCCAATTTGTACATGTCCCCTTCTCAAGGCAGGAAGTTAACACTCTTAAACAGTCCATCCCCGACATCAGAAAGAATCCCACAGGATTTTATAAAGAAATTAAGTCCGTTTTGAACTCCACAATTTTCACTTTAGGGGACATAGACTTGTACATAGTAGCTCACAACTTTTGGAGACTATGCGCCAAGAGGGGATTTTTAACCTCCCATGGCACTAAGATTCAACGCGGTCCCTTGATAGCGCAACTATTGTCGGCATTGGCTTTTCCTAAACAACTGGCCATAATGAAATACGCCGCACACCAGAGAATCACTGAGGATATTGGGCAAGGGAATGCATTTACAGACAAAATAGCTAAGCAAACTGCCACAGATCCACAATCAGGAATTGATTAAGTATAGGGACCTGCCAGGTGGGTCTCAGAGTGGGATGATGGAAGAAGGTATTAGCAGTGTGAAAGCAATTCAAGCTGAGGCCATAGCAGAAGAAATTGAACAATGGGGTTCTGGACCAGCAGGGTTGGTTGATGAAGGATGCTGGCTGATCATGACAAACAAAGATGGATGTTGCCCAAAGGTTAGCTGTAGTTACTATTGCGCATGGGCCAGCTCACATTAGTGCGAAGGATATTTGTAAACATTTAGACCCAGTATGGAGAAATGACAACATCCCTAAAATTGTGGAACAATTCAGAACTGTATGATCTGTCTGCAGCATAACATTGGGAAGGGAACACCAGCACCTAAGGGTCGTTTTGGACCTCCTTCCATGCCATTCGAAGTGATCCATTTTGATTTCATTGAATGGAATGATGCCAAAATTACAAACGTGTGTTAGTAGTAATATGTGCATTTAGCAAATGGGTTAAGGCCTTCCCTCTGAAGGATAATACTGCTATGTCAACTGCAAGTCATGATCAAAGAGTGCTTCCCTAGATTTGGGTTACCTTGAGTAATATGGGCCGACAACAGAGCTCATTTTATTGCCGCCACAATACAACAGGGGTGTGATGGGTTACTGATCAAAAGGAAATTCCATTCCTGCCGGCATCCTCTGAGTGCCGGTTTGGTGAAATGTCAAAATGGAATACTTGAGAATAAGCTAACAAAGGTGTGTTCACAGAGTAAACTGAAATGGGCTGATGCCCTACCCTTAGCTCTATTGTCCATGCGAACCACAGCTCAGGCAAAAACAGGCCTTTCTCCATATGAGAACGCATCCAGACCTAAGAAACTGTCCGACATTTAATATCCATTATTGGTTGATTATTGTGACCAGTTGACTCAAAATGTGCGTTTGATTCACCAACAGGTTCGTGCAGCCAGCACTGCCCGATAAATATGTGGGCCCTGGAAACTGCATTTGACTGGGGGATTACGTCCTCGTAAAGGACTGCGAGTGAAAATCCAGTCTTGCAGCTCGTTGGAAAGGACCTTCTCTGGTGCTACTGGCCACTGAGATGGCTGTTTGAGTGGATGGAAAGAAGCACTGGATCCATGCAGCACACCCGAAACGAGTGCCCTTGCCTTTGCCCTCCCACAATTGGGTAAAGGAGGGGGTAGGAGATTCTGAACAAGAGTTCGCCCCCAAGTACGTGATTTTCAGTGACAGCAAATACACTGATCCTGAGTTCGAGCAGCTAGATTGTTCACCTCCTACCCCGGATATTGACACCCTGTTCACGGATCGCTCTGTGCCCTGAGTGTCCAAATATAACCTTCGACCAGGGAAATAGTTAAGGAAGAACCTTTTTGCGCATAGGAAAGTCTGGTATAATACTGCACCCACAAGAAACCAACTATATTCCCTCCATACCCCCCAAAGATGCCTGGAGGTACAGGGTGGGCAGGGAAAAGAAGACTACAAGCAAGATTGGCCACGTGGTCAGGTGCCACCCACGGATGAACTCATAGATCCTGTTTCAGTCAGGCTTCTTAAAGAACACTGAAAGATTATGCCTGTGTTTGGGGCACACATGAATGAGGACATGGAAAGTATTGCCACTGGAGAGACCAGGTCTAAGGGATTATGGTCACCTAGGGACAAATGTGTAATTATAACTATTGTAGCGTGTATTGTACTCATATTGATACCTATGTTGTGGTTTTGGGAAAGCTCTCACCCCCTTAGCTCACTGTTGCCCACGGTCAGCTCGACTACCCTGTCTCTTATTCATGTACACTCCCATACACTTCGCCCCCTTGATCTTGAGCACATAGAGGGTTATCTCAATAACACCCTCATAAGAATAATGATTGATACTCATGCGATCCTAAACAGGACAAATGGAACAAGTTAATTACCTGTAACTGTTGTTCTCCAGCATGTGTCTGGCATGGATTCACATGCTCATGAATATCCCCCGTCGTCAGGTTGGGAATCCTCGGTAAAGAAAAAAATCAGTTTCAGTTTCTTTTCTAAACCTGTAATGAGCATGTGAATCCATGCCACCCCCCATGCTGGAGAAGGAACAAGTTACTTACCTGTAACTGTGTTCTCCAGCATGGGTCTAGCATGGATTCACATGCGAACCCTCCCACCTACCCCTCTGCGGCTCTTCTCTTGGTCCTACTGCCACTTTACGTGCTACCAAATCTGAAGATGGCTGCCAGAGGAGGGGCTTAGGTAGAGAGCAGTCATTGGCTAGGGGCAGTATGACCCAGATACCAGTGACTGGTTATTAGGAGAAAGACCGAAACAAAACTGAAACTGATTTTATTCTTTTCAGAGTATTCCCAGACTGACGAGAGAGAATATTCATGAGCATGTGAATCCATGCCAGACCCCATGCTGGAGAATGTTGGGTATGTTCTCACCTCCCACAACACAGTGAGAAAGGTTTAGGTTGGTACATATAGCCTCTCCCATTATCAACTCCTTGCCATGCTTCCTTTAGGACTCTGTTTTTTGGTAAATTGAATGATAGCACCACTGGTAACTTTGATGGGACAAATATCAATACGTTTGATCAACAGGTTTTACTGCCTCTGCGATGCTCTGTCTCTGCTAACAAAAGCACTACCAACACCAACCCCTTCAAACATACAGATAGAAATTCTAGGCCATACCAATCAATGATATCATTTTGAATGTCACCAGTAGGAAATAGGGAAGCAACTCCTCCAGCTTACACCATCAACAATAATCCCGACACGGTACCATTTTGTTTAAGTTCTAGGTATATGGGTAAATATGACAACTGTATGTATACTGCGGTTTGGGCAGGTCTTACTGTGCTCTGTTATACCTGCATCAGTGGCGTTGCTTCTTCTTATGGGAAGAGGACGACGATGAATGGCTGACAAGAGCCACAATCCTTAACATCATGATCTTTACAGAGCACCACAAGGCAGAGGCCATGCGGGTCGGTGATTGACATCTTGGAGTTGCAGTCTTGGCAACGCTTGAACCCGGAAGCCTTAGGAGCTGACACATTGATGAGATTTGTATTGAATATGACAATTTTGTTGAATGTTAAATTATTCTCACGCGAGCCGTTCTGAAAAGCAACGTGCTGAGCGTGCGGAAAACAGGAACTGAGGTAACAGAGGGGGCATAGTGACGTAATATATATGGTGGCCGAAGTCATGTCTGGAGTCGACGAGTGGCATGGTTGAGTCGTACTATGCCCCCTGTCGAAGAAAAAGCTTCTGAGCAGCTGACGCTGGAAGGGATATCTCATTAGGAATCTGCGGGAGAATGCAATCCATTGAAGTAGGGCAAGTCAAGGGGTCTAGACCCTTGTCTCTGCACCAAGATTGGGTCTGCAGTCATGAACAGAGCTGGGGGGAAGGCCTGCTGGTAGAAAGGAGTTCATCCAAGACATCGGTTGACAAATCCCTCTCGTCTCTCAGCAGCCATGCATGAAGGTTATGGCTGTTAAAGTTAATGTGGAGAACTCTACCTCTGCCAACTGGGAGAGCAGGTTCGCCCATCCTGAAGGCTCAAATGAGGCACAATGTTCGGGTCCAGAAGTTCTGGGGATGATGTTCTCCCGGCCCAGGACAAAACAAGCAGGATCATTGTGTCCTAAACTTGTAAAGAATCTGTAGAACCAGCAATTGGCCAGCAATCGGAAACGCATAAAGGAAAGCAAAGTTCCACTCAGCAATCAACGTGTTCCCCCAGCTGGGAAATTCCCTGGAGCAGACGGCTCACACTTCTTCTTGACACTGCAGTCAAATGTGGCCCACTTAAGGGGCCCCAAAATGGCAAAGCACTTGTCCAGAACTTCATGGCAGGGCTCCCACTCATAAGAGGTCGAGGTTTGCCTGCTCACAGCATCCACAATTATGTCCTCTGTGCAGGCAAGATGGGCAGCCGACAGATGAACAGCGTTCTACAGAGCCCAGAACCACAGCTTCATCGCTGCACAGTGATCAAACCATAAACTTTACAAATCCATGCTCCCCATTTACAACTACATGCACGTTCGGGGCTTGCAGGATCTACTACAATGTCTCCCCAGTAGGTATACTACCTCCTCACAAATAGCACTTCTAGAACTCAATAATAGGTGTGATTTTACCATTAAATCCTACAGCTGGGAAGTTTTGCACATCTGCACGATGAAGAGTGATTATATATAACAAGTCTCAACAGCTATGCTGTTGGCACTGAAAAACTAAACTTGAATCCTTTGTTACCTCGTATGACCCTTTCCCCTTCTGATTTGCTGGGTACCTGAGCTCTTATTTATTCATATGCAGATCATTCCTACAGTTCTAGTACAGGCCCAACTTGCAAATAGCTGTAATTACCACCATTTAATCTAAATGATTTACTTTAAAATATATCATAGCTAACATAAGAGCTACTGGATATACAGAGGGTTCCTACAAGACATCAATTTCAACGGTTTGAGAACTTGTCCATCTCTTTTTATAATATTTGCACTTTGAATGAAATAGCAGTAATTTGTTATTTTCATGAATGCTAATGATTTATCTTCATAAAATGTAAATAACAAAAAATAGTTACATGTGCAATCTAAGGGTATCCCATTCACTAGGGGTGGATGGTGCAGTTGGGAAAGCTGCCCTGTCATTCACCTAAATCCTAGTAGGAGTTGATTCCTAGACTGATCCAGTGCTCGGAAAAAGAACAGTGCTCTGCAAAAGAAAACTAGCTGTAAGATGTGGATTGTTTTCTCTTCCAACTTTTTCTTCTCCACAAAGGGAAGCACCATTTACAGATGCTATGGCAGGACTGGGAAAGTAAAGAGCACACAAGGCGAAACTGCTCTTATCCTGGGATATATTAGAGCCATAAAACACTGGCCACACATTCCTGTACCACTTTAAGGAATATGAATTGGCAAGACTCAATACTCTATTGTGATCCTGCCCCTGGCACCAAACACAGCGCCAGTGAGGATCAGTAATAGACATTTGTCAGCCACACTCCAAATGCTGTTTTAACCCCATCTTGGCAAAAGAGAGAAAACAAAGTAAAAACCCCAAAAAATTAAAGTCTGTAGCCAGCGAAAAAAAAACAATGGCGATCATAGGACTTGTGCGGCTCCATAAACATAATAAGGACATCACTTCAAGCACATCGAGAACCACCGACAACGTAATGAAGTTGGAGCAGGCCGCGCAGTACCCTCTAGTGGTTACTTAAGAGATTCCCAGACTAGTATCGGCATGGGTGAGATTTCAAAAGATGAGCAATCTGTGAGAGGAACATATTTATTAGAAGTAACGGCTAAGTTCCCCCTTGGCGTCTAACCTATGAAACAAGTCTTTCATTGCTGATGGACTGAAACGGAGCAGGAACACATGAAGCTTCGGTTTCAGGGCTACCTGAAACTACTTAACTGAGAAATTAAAGCTTAACTTGTGAAACAACATCTTGAAAGTAGCTAATGTGTGTGCATAGAATCTGCAGCTTGCGGACTGTCCACAGAAAAAATGAGAACTATAAAAACGACCTAGAGAGTAAAAACCTTGTGGAACAAGTATAGGGTGTTTTAAACCGGTGGAATTAAGAACCAAATGCGAATGACATTGTTTTCTGTTGATGCCACGTATGGCATCACAATCAAATCCCTAAGAAGTCGAGCAACAAGAGAAACCTTCAATAGAAACCTTTGCTCAGGTGGTCTTTTAAAGAAAGAAATGGTCGGCAGACCTACTTTCACTCTACCTACTGTGGTAAAAGCATGGTATCAACAGTACAAAATGCAAGACAATGGGCCTCATTACAAGTTTGGCGGTAGCCTTGGCAGTAAAACCGGCAGACTGCCGCCGAACTTGTGAATTTTACCGGCCCCCGGGAATGGGCAATTACTGGGTTATTTCGGCCCCGCCGGACCCGGTATTTGCCCATTCCCGGGCGCTGGTAAAAAATGCTCCCCATTCCCATTTGAGCCCCATAGGGCTCAATAGTAATGGGGAGGCCGGTGCATCCGACATGCTCTGCTCACGGGTGCCGGTCTGCCCGCCAGGTCTGACATGATGGGCAAAAAGGCACCCGCGAGCAGAACTTGTAGTTTGCAGGTCCGGTAACTACGCTACCGGGAAGCTTACCGGTACCGTAGTTACTGGACTGGCAAACTTGGAATGAGGCCCAATGGATTAAAGTTCGAAAACCATTAATAAATGTTGGTTGGGTTGGGGTTATAGTAATTCCCAACTGGCCCTAAACCTGACATGGGAGTAATCTCAACCATGAAACCAAAAGAAAAGCCAGTCCCCGTCAGACGTGGTCAAAATAAAATGGCCTATACTAAATAAACCTAACCTTGCCCTTGCTCTGAATATATAATTGTGAAAAGGGATGTTTGCAAAGGAAAATAGTGTTTCAAAAATAAATGTCACAATGGCTAGTATGAACTGGCTACATCTCCCTTCCCCACGTTCAAAGCACAGTGTCTCAGGAATTTTGGTAAGGATAGGTGAGCGACATAGTTCTTTCAGGGTGCTACACTTTGGTTTGCAGGTACGTTTTAGGAGCTTGCGGCAGGTTTTTCAACAGCTTACAGTTAAATGAGATCTCTCGAGTTTCTCTCACCCAAGTCCGGGTCGCCTCCTTCTTTCAGACTTCTCTCAGTCGGGCTCGAGTCTGTCCCTTTTTTTAAATATCACACCCTGTAAGTCTTTCTCATTTATCAGTTTACAATGGAGGCTTCCCTCTATCGGGCTCGAGCCTCCTCTTTCTTTAGGTTCCTTCCCCCAAGTTTTTACACAAATCAGGTATACAGTTCAATTACAGGCTTACCTCTGCCGGGCTCGAACATGTCTCGAATATCACAGTTCAGTTACAGGCTTCCCTCTGCCGGGCTCAAACCCGTCTCAAATATCACAGTTCAATTACAGGCTTCCCCTCTGCCGGGCTCGAACCTGTCCTTTCTCTTGGGGTTCCCTTCCCCAAACTTTTACACAAAACACACCATCAGACATCCCTCAGTCGGGCTTGAGTCTGTTCAGTTAAACACATCAGTCGAACGCTTTCAAAACTGCAGAGGATTTTGCTAGACCTCTGCATGACCACTTCGACCAACCCAGTTCCACTGTAGGCTTCCTCTGCCAGGCTCGAGACTGTCTCATGAAATGCCTTTCGGGTATTGTAGTTTCACTTTCTGGCAAACCTCTGTTTGGTTTTGCTTTTCACATGAGAAAATTAAAGTTCAGAAACACTTAACAAGCTTTTCGGGATCATGGTTCACTTTCTTGCAACCTCGCGCTTTGATTTAATTTCATCGTGTTCACTTTAAAGTTCATAAACACTTCTCTTCATCACAGGATACTTTTCATGATTCACAAGGACTTTTCTGCATTGCGCTTCATTTCACAGGACCACTCTGCTAACTTGTATCGCTTCAGAACAATCGCCTCTTTCTCTTCTTGCGTTTACTTCAGATGTGTAACCTTGCTTGTTACTGTTATCACATGCGCCTTTCACAAACCAGGCCCTCGCTACATTCAAGAACTCACCGGATGTGTTCGGCTTTAGCGCCTTTTCCTTCTCGACTTTCAAGGTCGGGCCTCCATTATCGGCTCTTAGGTTCCTCCCCAACACTCCTGTTGTCACAGGAGGGAAGCTGTCAAATTTCAAACACATCAAAGGAATATTCCGTTCAGCTCTTCAGCTTCTTACAGCGAACCTCTCGGGTCCCTTGGTAACACAGATCTCTCGACTGGCTTCCTCTTGCTCTCACTTGCAGTCGAATAGCCCCTTGGCCCTCTGTTCTCCGTAGTCTGGTTCCCCACAGCCCTGGCTGAGCTGCTCCTTCTCGTACCTCGTCTTGCTCTGAGTTTTACCCAAAATAATGTCTCTGGACTTCAAGTCCCAAAATGCCTCGCTCTTTTTTTTGCTCCCACTTCACCAGCTCCCTTTATTAGTATTGTGTGGTTTTTGGGAGTAGCAAAGTGTCTTAATGGGATGTTTCCTGAGGTCAGTGTCTCAACATCTGCCCCTCAAAGGCCTGGGTTTTAGTTTTTCACGCAGGAGAGGAGCTCTTGCTTGGGCACTGCCAGGTAACCCGAGCTGCCCCTCGATTGGCTTCCTGGAATCACCGCTCCCTTGCCATGCTGCAGCCTCTCCTGTAATCACAGGCTCAGTCTTCTGGCAGCCCTTCTCCTTCCAGGCCCTCCATGGTTCCTCCAGCTGCTGTTCCTTCCTCCTGGCCTCTATGCACCATCCAGCATCCCCCAGCTCGCTCAAAGGGTGCCTGTGTGCTCCATCGTTTATACTTGCTGGGAGAATTAACAGGAGTCCAGTGTGAGTGGTTGCCCAGCCCTGCCCAACTCTGCCTGACCTTGGTAACGGGACAAAATGGAGACTGTCCATAGGAATCTATGGTATATTGTTTTCTATGGGTAATCTTCATGGCTCCAATTAGCCTTTTATTCGTCTCAGTGGTTTTGGGAAAAAGCAGTGGGGAGGAATTAAAGGAGCTGTAGTGTTCCGTGGTGATTTTTTAAAAATCAAGTAAATTGTTGTCAGAAAAACGGGGATGATCTTGTTTCTGTAGGACACAGGTTGATGGGTGTAATTTCCTTTTCCTGGTTCTCCAAAGCCTTCCGTTTGTGTTGGTGCCTGTTGGAATTGGGGAGGGGTCAACAGTATAGGATTCAAAATGGTGTTTGGTAGAAGAGGGAATGTCATGTAGAGGGGTGTTAAGGAAAGGGGACACAATGTCTCACTTTGGGACTCCTCCCTCTCTGGTCCACTCCCCAGGTCCGGACCCAACAGCAATGACCATTCTCTGGCTACCTCAAAAGAGGATACAAAGGGAGTTGATGGAAAAGAACAAGTTACTTTCTTACCTGGTAACGTTCTTTCGATGGGATGGTCCGACGACGTATTCCATATCTATGACATGTAATCACCACAGCTGTGCTGCTTCGGAAACTTTTTTCGGCGTCTGCGTCCTGCGTCGATGACGTCGATGCGCCGTCGTCGAGGACCTCCTGCGACGTCCGACGTCATCCGATGTGATAAGTAGGACGCACGACGCCCGTAGCCTCAGTTGAAGTTTTTTCCCCCAGAACGTGTGACATTAGTCAACTGCCAGTCAGACACAAAGCCTTGCGGAACGTAAGCTGCAATCGCAAAAGAAATTCTGCAGCGGGGAAGGCAGGGCGGGAGCGATATGGAATACGTCGTCGGACCATCCCATCGAAAGAACGTTACCAGGTAAGAAAGTAACTTGTTCTTCGAGGGGATTGGGTCCTCCGACGTATTCCATATCTATGACAGACTCATAAAGCAGTACCAGAGCAAGGAGGAGGGAAAGAATTTAGTATCAAAATTAAGAATAGCCGATCAAATAGCAGAACAAAGGACCGCCTTGCCAAAGGCCAGATCCTGTGCTCGGATGGAATCGAGGGAATAGTGACGTACAAATGTATGTACTGAAGCCCAGGTGGCTGCATCACAGATGTTGCGAATAGGAACACCCCTCTGCAGGGCAGTAGATGCAGCCATACCCCTGGTAGAATGGGCCCGCAAGCCAGCCGGTGGGTCCTTGCCCGCCAAGCGGTAGCACTCCGAGATGGCCAAAATAATCCAGCGAGACAAAGTCTGTTTCCTCACAGCTTGCCCCAAACGCTTTCCAGCGTAACCAATAAAGAGTTGATCGTCCACTCTGACCCGGGACATGCGTGAAACATAAAAGCTTAAAGCTCTCCTAGGATCAAGCCTATGGAGCCTCTCCTCTTCCTTACCAGGATGCGGAGGAGGATAGAATGCCGGAAGAACAAGCTTCTGGGCCAAATGAAATTCCGTCACTACCTTCGGAAGAAAAGAAGGACAAACTCTAAGGACAACCCTGTCCTTGTGAAATACAGAGAAGGGTAGCTTAACTGAAAGTGCCTGTAACTCACTCACTCTGCGAGCGGAAGTAACCGCAACTAAAAACACAGTTTTCAGAGTTAACAGCCTCAAAGGGCAAGAATGTAAAGGCTCAAACGGAGCACCCATAAGAAACTTAAGAACAAGGTTTAAATCCCAACCGGGCACCAGGAAAGGTGACGGAGGGAACACATTAGTGAGCCCTTTCAGAAACAGTAAAATTAAAGGGATTTTAAAGTAAGAACACTCTTCAGACGAGCGCTTAAAGATGGACAGCGCCGCCAGGTAACCTTTAATGGTACCCACTTGCAAGCCCCTGTGGGCCAAAGAAAGTAAAAAGGACAGAACCATGGGGATGTCACATGCAAAAGGATCCACATTCTGAACTCTGCACCAGTCGCAGAACTTACGCCAACGGCAACGGTACAGAGACTTTGTTGCTGGCCTTCGGGCCGAAAGCAACACCTCCATCGCGTCTTCAGGGAGGTCCCAATCCTTATACCTCAACCTTTCAGAAGCCAAGCGTGAAGGTTGAGGGATCTGACCTCTGGATGGAGAACCTGACCCCCCTCCCGTGAGAGCAGATCGTCTCGGTAGGGAAGACGACGTGGAGGGCAGATGGACAAGTCGAGAAGGTCCGGGTACCACGTCCTCCGAGCCCACGCCGGAGCAATGAGGATCATCCGGGAACCGAACTTCCGTAACCTCCGCAGCACTTGCGGGAGGACGGGGACTGGAGGAAACGCGTACAGCAGCGGGAATGACCACTCCACCACGAACGCGTCTCCTAAGGCTCCTTTTGGAGGAAATTCCCGCGAGCAAAACCTTTCGCACTTCCGGTTGACACTGGAGGCGAAGAGATCCACCTGAGGGGTCCCCCAAAGGGCGAAGATCTCCAGGAGAATCTCCTGAGCCAACTCCCACTCGTGAGAGATCGCGCTCTGCCTGCTCAGAGCGTCCGTCACGTTTTCGTCTCCGGCCAGATGAACTGCTGAGATCGAAACTTCCTGCTGGATGGCCCAGAACTCGAGCTGCATCGCCTCCCTGCACAGAGGAAGTGACCCTGCCCCCCCCTTTTTGTTGAGGTAGTGCATGGCCACTGTGTTGTCCGTCAGGATCAGGACACTCTTTCCTCGCACAGTCGGCAGAAAAGCCTTCAGGGCTAGCCTGACGGCCCTCAGCTCCAACAGATTGATATGGAGTCTGGACTCCGACGGAGACCAACGACCGCTGACTGTCAGCCCGTTGGCATGAGCTCCCCATCCCGTGAGGGATGCATCCGTCACGACAGTCACCTCCGGCCAGGGAAGCCAAAATGGAGCCCCCTTCATCAAGTTGCCTTCGACGGCCCACCACAGAAGGTCCCGGGCGACCGAGGGCGGCACCTGAACCGGGTCCGACATCCTGCCGGAGGACTGCGACCATTGCGTCTTGAGTGCCCACTGCAAAGATCTCATCCGCATGCGAGCCTCTGGCACCAGAAGAATGCAGGATGCCATGAGGCCGAGCAACCTCAAGAACTCGAACGCTGGGAGCGTCTGGGCATGCTGAAACTTGTGCACCATCTGCTGAATGTGAAGAGCCCTCACCTGGGGAGGAAAACACTGCCCCAGGGAAGTGTCGAGCACTGCTCCGATGCACTGGAGCCGCTGTGTTGGCGTCAAATGGGACTTCTTTAAATTGAGGGAGAAGCCCAGCCTGTGAAGGGAGTGGCAGGTGACGGACAGATGATCCAAGACTTGCTCGGGAGAGCTCCCCCTGATCAACCAATCGTCCAGGTAGGGGTAGACGTGAATCCCCCCTTGCCTGAGATGCGCTGCCACCACCACCATGAGCTTGGTGAAAACCCTCAGGGCGGAGGTCAATCCGAACGGCAGGACCCGAAACTGAAAGTGCGAGTCGCCAACCGCGAACCTCAGGTACTTCTTGTGCTTGGGATGGATCGGCACATGGAAGTAAGCATCCTTGAGGTCGAGTGACACCAACCAGTCCTGAAGCTGAAGGGCCTGGAGGACTTAAGAGAGAGCAACCATCTTGAACTTGTCCTTCCTGAGGAGTTTGTTCAAACCGCGCAAGTCCATGATGGGTCTCAATCCCCCGTCTTTCTTCGAAATCAAAAAATAAGGGGAATACCATCCCTTGTTCCTCTCCGCTACAGGCACCAGTTCTATGGCGCCTTTCTCCAGCAGGGCTTGAATTTCCTGCGCAAGGAGCGGATCCGGACTCTGCAAAGAGAGGTTCCCCGGTGGATTGTCGCGAGGCCTGTGCCGAAAAGGAAGACAGTAGCCGTGGGTTATGATCTCCAGAACCCACACATCTGAAGTAATGGCTTGCCACTCTACAAGATGCTGCGCCAGCCTTCCCCCAACCGCCGAACCATGGGACATGGCCTCATGACTGAGTGGGAGCAGCTGCGGTGTTACCTGAGGGCAAAGAGGCAACTGCCCGAGCGGCCTTGGCACCACGGGTACCCTGTCGTCCACCTCTGGTAGCCCTGCGTTGGCCTCTTTGACTGCCAGCTCCTCTCGCTTTACCGAAGGACGAGTAATAGTGAAAGGAACCACCCCTCCACTGCTGTCCCCTAGGACGAAAAGGCAGAGGTTGGCGAACTGCAGCGCCCAACGACTTCGCTGCAGCTTTTGAGGTCTGCAACCTCTCAAGGCTCTCGCCAGCCTTGCTGCCAAAAAGGTGTTCACCATCAAAGGGCATGTTGAGGAGCCGGGACTGCACATCAGGAGCAAACCCCGACTTCCGCAACCACGCAAACCTGCGTATCACGGTGCTCGCCGCCATGAACCTACTGACGCATTCAGCTAAGTCCAAACCCGACTGAACGGACTCACACGTGGCATCCTTACCATCCTGGACCATAGCAAGGAAACCATCCCGTTCGTCCCCTTCGGGAATATGTTCAGCCGCTAACGCAACACAGTTCCACAGAGTGTGTGTGAAACGAGACAAGGCACAAATGGAGTTGGCCGCCTGAAGCGCCATACCACCAGAAGAAAACACTTTCTTCGCCCAGCCATCAAAACGTTTGTCGTCCCTATCAGGAGGGATGGTAGGGTACGATGCCTGCTTCGCCTGGGCCGTGGCCGCCTGCACCACCAAACTCTCCAGAGTGGGGTGCCTGGTCAAGTAGCAGGGGTCGCTACTGGCTGGACGGTATTTTCGCGACAAGGATCTGCCCACCGCCGGGAGACTCTCCGGAGCAGTCCAAGCCGCTGCCACCCTTCTCTGTAAAGCCATATGGAACGGCAGTACCGGGTCAGTTGGGGGACCAACATCAAGGATGTCCGTTAGATCATCCTGCACAAACTCCCCTGGGGGAGCAGACCATCCCAAGTACTCAGAAACCCTAGCCATAAGGCGCCGGTATGAGGAATCGGCATGAGAGCCAGGCTCAGGCCTACAAAACTCCACCTCCGGAGAGGTGTCCAGTCCACTGGCATCATGCAGTGACTGCCTCAAATCGTCAAACTGACTATGGCCCGAGACAATTTCATCTAGAACCTGACTAGGAACCAGGCCATCAGAATCCTCATCCGCCTCTGAAATATATTCCAGGTGTAGAAAAGAAGGCACCCGAGATTGCTTGCTCTTAACCAGAGCCTTCCTAGGGGGTTCTCCCGTGCCACGGGGTACCTCCAACACAAAAGGCGTCGAGAGAACCGGCATCGGCGCCGAGAGGATCGGCGTCGACGTCGAGGAAATCGGCGTCGACGTCAGATGCAGCGCCACCAGCATCGGCGGCGTCGACACAGCCCTCGAAGCCGGAGCCCCGAGCGTGTCCCTCGATGACCTGAGCGTCGACAGCTTCGACGACTTCCTCGGAGCCGGAGCCTCGAGAAAGCCTGTCGACGCCCTCGACGCCTCAGACGTCGATGTCTTCCTCGAAGACCTCACAGGTGCACACGGTCTCGAACTCATCGAGGACCGGGACCTGGAACGGATACGTCGAGAACGAGTCTCCTTGTCCGAACGGGACCTCTCCCGTGACTCGTGCCGACCACTCTTGCGAGCGGTGTCTCTCGACCTCTCACGGCCGACCCCACTCGGGGGCGCGGACGGCTTAGTACCCTGCGACTCAAGAATCCCCAGCATTTTCTTCCCGAAGGAAGCCCATTCCTCTGGCATCGCACGGCTGGTGGGGTAAGCGACGTGCCGGGCAGAGTCCTCTGAAGAGGACCTGGAAGACGACCGGTGTCGGCGCTTCCGAGAATGCCTCGAAGAGGCTGAGGAGTGGCGAGACCGACTCCTAGAAGGAGACCCACGAGACTTCCGACGATGACGCGGAGAGTCACCCCTCGAATCATCCGTCGAAAGCCCCGCAGACTTCGACTTCCGGGGCTTGGACACCCGACCTACCGACAACTTCTTCTTACGTTCGCGTAAGGCTTTGGACGTGAGCGACTGGCAGTCGATACAGTCATCCGTGTCGTGGGCCTCCCCGAGGCACCAGAGGCAGGCGTCGTGCGAGTCCGTCACCGACATCTTGGACCCACACTCCCCGCACTTCTTGAAGCCCGGACGCGGGGTCAAAGACGAAGTAGAAGACATCTTCACACAAAGGATTTTCACAAAAAACGAACAGGTTCGAAGAACCGAGAAGAACAGAACTCCAAAGAGTCGAGGCGTTAACCGAGAATCATGAAGCAACACGTTCACGGAAAAAACGGAACTGAGGCTACGGGCGTCGTGCGTCCTACTTATCACATCGGATGACGTCGGACGTCGGAGGAGGTCCTCGACGACGGCGCATCGACGTCATCGACGCAGGAAGCAGACACCGAAAAAAGTTTCTGAAGCAGCACAGCTGTGGTGATTACATGTCATAGATATGGAATACGTCGGAGGACCCAATCCCCTCGAAATGCCCTTTTTTTAAAAAAAAAAAGAAAGCTTTATTTTTCAAGGGAACACAACCAATATCTTCATACATATGCTACAATTCGTGTGATGCCCAAGCTTTTAAGTTTACCTTTTTTCTCCCCCGGCCCCTCTTTACACTACCTCCCCTTCCCATTCCCCAACACTCTAACAAACTTTAACTTTGGTGGTGCAATTGCATACATATAGTCGTCCCTTGGCCCTCTGGGGGCCAGGCTTAGTCTTTCGCCAGGCTCACGGTGGTTTCCCTTTCTTGTGTCCAGTGGGGCCCATTTTTAGACAACACTGAAAAATACCTGAGCAGGGCGGGTTTGTGAAACTGTTGGTCTCTTTCAGCTACAAACTCATGAAATGGGAGCCATGCATTTACAAACCTTTCGTATTTACCCATTGACAATGCTCAAACTTTTTTCATAGCCATGATGCCCCACATTGCTAATATCGGTCCTTGTTCCGATTTCCAGTTGTGTGCAAGAGTAATCCTTGCCATAGTGAGCATATGGGTGATTAGTGTGGCCCTTGCGCCGCTTGCTGTTAGGGAGAATTCTCATAAATGGCTGATTTCCCTTACCTAATGAGTCCCTCAGCAGCTTTGCTGGATTTCCAGGATTTATTTTTTTCACCTGCTAAGAGTGTGAGCCTTTTTCCCACTCTTACATGTGTTTTGCTGTGTCTGTTTTCACGTTTTGTGTGATCTTGAGCACTGGAGCCTCACCTACTCCAGGGCCTCATATTGTTCATGTGTGTTACACAGCACTTTCAGTGCAGTGACACAGGGTTGTCTTTTAGACTTCCCACCGGCTCCATTTTTCAGGGGCTGACTACTGTCCCCCAGAAAAGGTAAAGTTGCTATTAACTTTACTTTAGTCACTTTAAACTACAGACCCAGTGCACCCCATCTTACATTGAGTACTGGAAAGGGTTAATTCTTATCCCTTTTTGTCTGCGTCTCTTGGAGCCTTTTTTCGCTCCCTTTACATCAAGACTTGGCTGGTGGCAGTGGTATCTACCCGAAATTTTCTACCGCCGTTTTCTTATATAATCATGGTAGTGTTTTAGGCTATTATATTAGCCTCGAACATAAACCCGCTTGACCAAATACATTTTATATTTGCTCCGGCTGGGTTAATTCGCCATTTCTTTTTGTTATAGTCTTTCTCGTGTTTTTCTCTGCGTGCCAAACCAGGGATGATTCCTTTGTTCGCTGTCTTTTTGCGGGCTTCTGCACAGAAGCCCTCCTTAAGGCGCCCGAAAGTCTAGGTAGGCAGGATGTGAGGGAGGGGTCTTCGGACCCCTGCCATGTGTTCCCTTGGTAGCCCAAGTCGAACTTCTGTTTGATTGGCTGAGGGGACTGTCCTTGCCAGGACAGCCACCCTGCTGTGTGATTGAAAGCCAGGCTGTATGAATGGGGGAAAACTGCATAAAAAGCAGGTCTCTGGGACTGGAAAGACAGAGTCGCCACTGGAACGCAAGAACCAACGAGGAGCTGACAGAAGAGGACGCCTACAACGACTGAACCGCCCGGTGAAGCCCTGCTGCAGGTCCGAATCTTCAGAATCCGATGAGAGAAGATCCTCCAGGAAACTTCTTCTCTTGAGCTGGTGGGACCAACCAGTTTGCCCAAACTTAAAGCCAGGACCCCTCCTCTGGTCGAATTCGCTGTACAGAGCTACAGTGGGCCGGATAGCCAGGAAGGTCGGACCTGTATGGGTTTTAAGGAGCACACCTTTTATTTGTTGTTTTGCTCTGATGCTGGCTTCTCCCCTGGGTGGCGCAGGATCCTCCAGCTTCCTACTTCGTGTCAATCCGACAGTCGCTTCAGGAACCACGAGCCAGCTTCCTCTCTCCGTTTTAAGGTACTGTGCAAATCCGGTTGTCTGTTTCGTTCAACCGCGGTGAAAGTGTCTGAAATCTTTCCCCAATCTGAGGGCTTGTCCTTCTCTTCTCTTTGAACTAACTTTTCTATCAACCAACCTCGTCCGGAATCTGTGCCACAAACTTGACCGCGAACTACCCTGAACTGTGTGATCTTGAGCAAAAGACTTTTGACCCATTGATTTTGGCCCTAAGCCTTTTCTACCTGATTCTATCACTGTAGTTCCTTTGTTCAATTGCCCCGAGTACTTACCTGTTGGTGTGATTTAATTTCTTTTAACTTTAAACTTTCCCTTCCTTTTAAATTGCTGGAGTGCCATTTTGCTCCCACTTCATTTTGTGAGCTTAACTTGTCTGGAATTTAAGGGATGTGGTGTGGTGTATTAAGATTGTGATTTTTAACTTGCTTATAATAGTGTAATGTTATACAACTGAAGGGTCGAAATAAATGTATATTCTTTTACTTGAAAACCTTGAGTCAGTGTTTGCCTGAATCATAGTAATTGCTGTCCTTTGTGTAACTATTTGATACTGCTCACTTACTCTTGAGATAAGTCTGGCTGCTCTGCTACTGCTACCACTTTAACTGTGTAGTACAGGCTTGTACCAAAGGTGAAATTGTACTGTCACTTGTAGTCTTAATTGTGTGAGGTGTTCCCAAAGGGTACTGCATATAATTCTACCTAAAAATTGCATCATACAGACTCTCTGCTACCACACTCGCTTTTGGAGACATAGGCAGCTGCACCCCCAATATCTCTTGAATGTGGCTCAGTATTTCCTTCCAAAATGTTTTTGCCTTTGGGCATGTCCACCACGTGTCCCATTTCCTCTAACTGGCCACACCCCCTTCAACATTCCCTAGAGATGTCCGGATTCAATGTGTGCAGTCTGTGTGGGGTCATGTACCATCTCATATACATCCTATATGCCGTTATCATAGCGCATCAGGACCTTTTCTGCGTCCACCCCCATATCTGCCCCCATTCTTCCTCTGTAATCGTCACCCCAGGTCCTATTCCCATTTACTCATGTATGGCAGTATATCCCCTGCCTCCGCCCCATCTAATAGACGGTACATCCTTGACATGCCTTTGTTGGGACCCCATCCTTCATTGTGATTTCCAAGCCCACTGGGGATCTATTGGCCGCTTCTCTACACCCTTTGGATGTAACCCAATGTCTGATTTGCGTATAGTGGAACCTTTCTTGTTCGGGTAGAGAATTTGATTTTGCATTCCCCGAATTGTAGGGGAGAACCTCCTTGAAAGAAGTCTCTTAGGGTCAGGGTATCTTGCCCTTCCCGTTTTACCCAATATACTGGTGCCCTCCCTGGAGTGAAATCGTAGTTATGCCCCATTGGTGTAAAAGGACCCCCGCTCTGGCTTGAGTTTTTTCGCCTGGGGTGCATTGTCCCAGTAGCGGAGCGTAGTTCTTGTGGATTCTAACAGAGGACCCCCCACCACTCAATTTAACTTTCAGGAACCCTACACACCCCAACGGAATGTCCGTAGCCTGTTTTAGCTTACACCACCCCCGCTCCATGCCTTGTGAGGACCAGTGTAGCATTGGTGCCAATTGTGCTGCCATGTGATCGAGACTTTTCAGGGACTCCCAAATCCCCCCATTCCTGATCCCCTGAACAGCCTTCTCCTGGCCACTCAGGTTTCTTGCCTCCCCATATGAAATGGCATATCCCTTTCTGTAAGCGTGAAATCATCTTCGGGGGGAATCATATCGGGGGCGAGCTTGTGACATAAAGGAATCTAGGCAGTAGTGTCATTTTGACAGCCGTAATTCGTGCGAACCAGGAGAGCTCTTGCAGTTCCCACCTCTTTTGGTCCCTCCGGAGGGTTCTCAGGAGGCCTGGGACGTTGGCAGCAAAGATCCCTTTGTGCATGGCGGTTAGTTTTACCCCCTGGTATTCTAGAGAATCCCACTCCCAAACCAGTGGGTTGGACCCCCGCCATAGTGCTACTTCAGCCTGATCCTCTGTGATATTAAATGCCTTAGATTTTGCATAATTAATGCGGAATCCTGAGGCCCCTGCAAAACCACCCAGAAGGGACAACGCCTTCGGGAGAGTACTCCCGGTATTTTTCAGGAACATTAATACGTCGTCGGCATACAATGCTATCTTGTGTTCTGTCCCCTTCACGACCACTCCCTCTATTGCTGGTTCAGCCCTAATTGCTCATGCCAGGGGCTCCATAGCCATTGCAAAGACTAAGGGTGAGAGTAGACACTCTTCTCTGGTGCCCCTCTGAATGGGTATAGGCTCAGAGTTTTTCCCGTTCACTTGTAATTTCATGGCTGGGACCATGCAGGACCATGCACATAAAGGTTTCCCTGCCTCCTAATCCCTCTAACGTAAGTTTAAGGTACTTCCAGTCCATGCTATCTAACCCTCTTGTGGCGTCTAATGCCAACATTGAGAATTTCTGTCCCATCCTCCTACCTCATTCAATCACATTCATAGCCCTGCGGACACTGTCCTGTGGATGTCTACCCATTATGAACCCTGGCTGGTCTGAGTGAATCATTTTGGGTCGTACGGTCATTTGTCTAAGGGCGATATGTCTGCCAGATGTGCTTCCAATTTGGCCCTGGCCTTCATCAGAGCCCTCCAAGCCCTCTGGAACCCAGTGTCCTTGTGCACGCCCTCAGCCCCTTTTACCATTTTTTCAAGCGCTATCCTCACCGGCTCTTTTCCTCTCATGTATGTGGCCGTCTTGGCTATATATTCTCCCCGCATCACAGCTTTGCTTGCGTCCCATACCATTCCCCAATTCGCTCCCTCTAAATCATTCTCCTTAAAGTAACATCTCCTCCATATGGGCTCTCATAATTAAGTCCCTCAGCATCAAGGGATTCAAGCGCCACGGTTTCTGCCCCTCCTGTGCCACGGTCATGGGTTCCAAATGAAAGATCACTGGAGCATGATCCGATAGATTCTTGTACCAATTTCTAGATCTGTCACCTGGGGTATAAGTGTATCCGAGACTAAGATCATGTCTATGTGGGAGAATCCCCTATGGACTGCTGAGTAATGTGTGCATGCCCTTGATAAAGGTTGAAAAAAAATCGCCAAGTCTCAATAAGGTGTAGTTCCCTGAGAAATTGCGCCAGCGCCTTCCTATGTCTGCTGTCTGCCTGTGTTGGGGGGAGAGTCTTGCCTACCAACACCTTCCACACACACTACCCCCGAGATTTTCCCCCACACCTCAGTAAGGAAGTGATCCAGTTTATCATTAAGGCCATAGATAGCCACCAGTGTCACCAATGGACCTCTTAATAATCCTCCTACCACCACGAATTTACCCTCTGATTCTTTGTGTGAAAAGTGTTTGGTGAATTCCGCCTCTTTCCTGATCAGAATCAACACTCCTCTTTTCTTAGCCCGCTAGAGGCGAAGAATTGCTTTGGAAATTGTTTGTGTCTGATTCGCGCCTCATCTTTTGGGAGCAAGTGTGTTTCCTGTAGCCAAGATACAGTGGTATGCATCTCTATCAGGCGCCTTCATATATAGAGCGCCTTTTAACCGGGGAATTTAAGCCCATGACATTTAGGGATACCATATGTAGGTCGTTCATCATCCTACCCCTGTTTGAGACCTTTCTGTACAACCTCTCTTTGGTCCTCTCTTTTGAGTGCATTCTTGTACTTCTTGCACCACCACTCCACCCCCCCCTCTCCAAACCCAAACAGGAGAACTGTATCTCCCCACGTCCCACAACCCCTTAACACCTTATTCGTCTTCCACTGGGTATCCCTATCACCCAGGACAATAAGGCCTGGTCTGGTCCTTTTCTCACGTCCCTCGCTTTCAACCTAGCACTTGCAAATTGCTGGCTGCATTACCACTGTTTGTTGCCTTTACTATTCATTTATTATTATTTATCCGTTTCTCCTCTGCTTCGCACTTTCCACCTCTCCCCCCTTCCATGCACTTTTCCCCTCCCCCTCTCCCATGCACTTGCGTGTTCTCAATGTCACTGGGCCTAGTAAGATCGCTGTTTTGTTCTCCCCTGTTCCCCTCCCTTGCCTTGTCGCGCTCTGAAACACTTGTGTACAAGCACGATAGAAATAAAATATCAATCAATCAAAAACCCCTGTACATGTAGTTTCTGAGTGTCAAATTATCTTGCCCCTCCTTTTAAGATGCCAATTGATTTTGTGGCATGATCCCTACCAAAGATCCTCTGGCACCTGTTTGCTGTGTCTTTCATGGTGGAACCCTCTCCTCAGCGACTTTATTTCTATTTCTCCCCTTTGGTAGCAATTGGGCTGATCTCCATCACCTTTTCCTCCCTGCCGGCTGAGTACCTTCTTTGTCTTCCAGACCTTTTTTCGGATCCAGGGCATGGCCCTCTTCTCCTTCCATAATTCAGCCATTTCTTCTTCTTTGGAGATCGAGTATTGTTGTCCTCGCCACTTGAATCGCAGGGCGCACGGGAATGACCATCGGTATCTGATCTTATTTGCGCGGAGCCAGCTTGTTACCACTCGCAAACGCTTTCGTTTGATGAGCGTTGCCTTTGCCAAGTCCTGAAAGAGGGTTAGTGAAATGTCTCTGAACCTCACTGGTTCTTGTTTACATGCCTCCATTATTTCTTCCTTTACTTGGTACAAATGCACCCTGGTCAAGACATCCGGTGTGAGGTTCCTGCTGATCTAGAAGGTTGAGTACACTCGGTGGGTGAGGTCCAGCACAATTTTTTGCTCACTCTCAGTAACCAGGATGGCTTGGAACAGACTCCTAACGTATTCTTGCAAGTCTACGTCCACTATTGCCTTAGGTACCCCTCGGATTCGGATTGTGTTCCCTCTTGACCTATTCTCCGTCTCCTCTTGCTTGTCCAGGATTATTTGCATTTGCGGTTCCATAGCGTTCACCCTTTGCGCCAGCTCGTCATGTGAGTGTACCTGCTCACAGGCTTTGGTCTTAAGCTTGTCAACTCGCCTCTCCACCCCCATGTCATTCTTGTTAATGTCCGAGATTACTTTAGTTAGGTCAGCGGTGCTCTCTTTCATGTCCTTCAACTCCCTCAGCATGGCCTGCAGGTCTGACCTTCTAATCAGTGTCGTCTTCATCCAATTATGTGGGGGGTGGCGAGTGGACCTGTGCATTAGTCTGCTGTTGAGCGTGCTTCTGTGATTCTGCACCCTGCATAAGCGCCTTAATGTCCCCCGCTTGTCGGCCCTTCCGTTTTGCTTACTGTTTAGCCGCCATGCTGGATTCCAGGTGAGCACCTGCTCCACTCCCTTGTGTCAGGTTTCTTCAGTGATGATGGGATTGCTTCTCCCCCCCCTTGCTTCCACCACCTGTGCGGCTCCTTTAAGTGATATGCCCAAGAGTGGTGACCTCTATACTCCTGCTGTAGCAGGGATGTCCTTCTCCCAAGCTGCGTTGGGAGCGCAGGCCGATCCAGGCTTGCTGACCCTATATGTGCCCACCACTATGCAGTGGTTATATCCCCTTCTCCCGTGGGGTGTCTTTTACATGCTGCATTAGTCCTGCCAAGGTGGGCCCTGACTGTATTGAAAATCCCTGCGCTTCCTCCCCTTTCCCTCCATGCCTCAGATGCCAGCACTTATGAGCGAGGCTCCCCCTTTCACCACCAGGGCCCTGTGCTCCTCTATCTCTGCCAGTTCCCCCTTGCCATCCAGAACTAGCCCAGTGTTCTCCTCCCCCGGCTGCCTAGAGGCACGCTCCCTTCTGCCTCCTCGCCTCCACCTGGGGAGCGTTGCCAGTGGGGGCTCCGATTCTCACCAAAAGGGGCCCCGGGCTCCTCTGTGTCTCTCAAGCCTCCACCTGTCACTGAGCTGCCTGCTCTCACCCGGGCACCTCTCACCCGTGCTCTTCTGTGACTCTGAAGCCTCCTCCTGAAATCCATTTGCCGCCTCCTTTCACTCCCTCGCCGAGTCCGCCGCCTTGCTGGGATCCTTGTTGTACACTTTGGTGCACCACCCACACGCCTCCACTGCCGACCCCCGCTGCAAGCTGCAATGACCTCACCGCGGGGGCTGTGGGGACACAGATCCTCCTTCTCGACTCCCTACCCTCTTATAGGCTTTGGGAGGTTGTTCATTGCAACGGAGCGCAGCTCCTCTCCACCCATTCGGGGATGCCCACCATCTTTTTCAGCGGCTGCCAATGCCTTCGAGGAATCCAATCTCCCGATTCTCTCCTTCGCCTCCTCTGCAAATCGGGCAGCCGCTTCCTACTCTGGCTGGGGTGCACTGGCTTAATTTTGGGGGGGGTGCTGATTACATTTTAGGGTGTATTTAGCAGTCGGGACAGGATCACGGAGCGGGAGCTCAGCGGAGCAGCATCTGCTGGCGTCTCTGGCTAGCCACACCCCTGCCCTTGGGTTTTTTACACTACACTAAACACATTCTATGCTAAGATGATTGCAACTCAATCTTCAAAATAAAACCACAGGACTGGTCAATGCTTCCCAGCCAATTTCTTTTTTAAGATCCAAAAACTGTTTCTTTCACATAGTAGTTTGTTCATTAACATATGAACCTTTTTCTTCACTGACAGCGGGCTTTGGAATCCAATACTACTGCTGCTTTCTTAATACAGAAATAAAAAGTTAAAACGTATCTGAAGAACCAGTACATAGACAAGGAAAATAAATTCTGCCTGGCATTGTATCAATCCATTTGTGCTATTATCACCTAGAAAAGCCCAGCATTAGTCTAGCTTAAAAGGCTTCATTCATCAAGTTTTCATCCCCATCATGATTCCATATGGATTTGCATATGGAGGGGCTCCTCTATAAAAACAATGGCCACAAACCTAGACAAAGCTTTTTTGTGAAATGTTTTAGCAGAAGAGGTTGTTTTCTCATCTGAAAACCACATTACCTATCTTTGGTGAATTAATATAATAATTATAATTGTTCATTTTTATAATTATAATTTTTCATTTATAGCACGCTTAATACCGAGTGGTTTCTAAGCGCAGGATTTGGATTCAAACCTGTGTTGCGGTGCGTTGTCTTGCTTCCAGGACAAACACATTGCCCCTCAAGCTATCCTTCCTCCCCACATATTCCCCCATCCTTAAAGTATTTTTCCCAGCTGGCAACTGGGATGTAAGCTTTTTTTTTGCAATCAGGTCACGCACCGTGGTTCTATGCTGGCTCTACTCGTTTCAGCATATGATGTCAAAGGTAGATATCTATGTATATTTTGTGCTGCATGTTATACTTCACCTCAGATTCACCAATTTCGCAGCAATCCATGGCCATTAAAGGAAAGAGGAAGAATAGTGAGGATCCAACACCTACTAAAGAAACCTCAGAGGATAGAGAGAACGAATATTGCGTCTTTCAGGCCAAAGAATCCAAGCACTACTGAAAACACGTATAATGAGACCCACGTTGCAGCCTGAGAGATGCTTGGAACTGGTACCTTTCTGAAGAGCTCAAGTTGATATATCACTACAATTCTCCCTAAGCATCAGAACCGCAAGTGAACAATAGTGCATGGGCTCAAAGAGAGCGGTCAGTAATGATGTCAAAACTAAATTCAGCTGGGTGAGTGCTGTTGAGCAGCCTGAAAAATGGCTAACTAGTTGATCAGTTCCGCACTACACGGAAACTACACCGGAGAAAGCAGTGGTTTTAACGATCCTTCAACTACAGAAGCACGCCCACTGAGTGCGGATGGTGAGGTGCACCGCCGGGTCTTGTCCTGGGGAATTGAACACCCCTGTGCGAAGATTGGGCACCTTACGACCTAGAGAGCAGAGTGCGACTGATCCCAGACCCGTGCACCTGCGGAGGTGATACGCGGCCATCCCTAAAACCGCTGGGTCTCCTGGAGCGGGGCTGGCTAGAGCGATCCGCCCAGTCGCATTGCAGTGCATCTGACCCGTGCCTGAGACCCGAGAGCTATCTTCCCGCCACCCCCCTCCTCCTTCTGAGTGACTGTTAACCGGGAGCTGCTGGGGGCTCCGGTGCGCCAGATGCACCGGCCCGTTGTATGGTTGGAGGCCTCACTCCCCCGGTCTTAATAAGCCACCTGACAAGCAGGCGTGAGTAACACATCAGGGTCACGGCCCCTCGCCCTCCACCCTACTCCCCACCTGCAACATCCGGGAGATCCGCACTGCGACCGCCTGAGGCCCTGACGGCCGACATCCTAGCCCGACTGCGGGACAAACTCAGCTCCTTTCAGCCCTGAACCTGCCCGCAGACCTCTGCCCGAAACTGCCAAACACGGCGAGAGAAGCAATAATATTCCCTTCCCTGGCTGGGCGCAAGACTCCTGCCTGCCTGCCCTGAGCCGTGGGAGGGAGAAACGTGCCTTGCTGGTGGTGCAGCCGCCAAGCACTGGGGCTCAAACAATTAGCTACAACCTGTTGGCCGCTCCTGTTGGATACCTGTGGGCTCTTGTGGCCCCGAAGGAGCATGGTCCAGAACAGATCCGGGGACTACTCGTACTTGACCATCAGAGGAGCAGACAAACGGTGCCATGGAGCTCCCTTCTCCTGCTGGATGCAGTGAGCAGCAGGCCATATCAATGCAGCAGTCACATCGCTGTTTCTACACCTGCAACCTGCTTTGCCCGCTCCAAGTAAGTGCTGGGTGTGTGGTGTACCTGATCTAAGGCATCTCTGAGCTTGCCGGGTTGGAACCGAGGGCACTACCTCTCGCAGCACTGTACTCCCCCCCCCCCACAGCTAATGTAACCTTACCTATCCCTGGGCACATCTGGCGACTGCCGGACACCACGCAAGGGCCTACACATAATACCTTGCTGCCCTGACAACACCGCCGTGGCCAGCTGCCGATACATATGCTGAGTGACGCAACGCCAACCTCGAGGACACTAAAGGAACTGCCGCCGGCCCGTCGGCCCCCTGCATCTTGCTACCCTGCCGGCCTGGACCAGTGATACACCCCGCTACTCAGCTGCTTGCCGCTGTGGTGCTCTGCTGACCTCATCCCGGCCACGGCACACCCCGAGGCCCCGGGCACTCCCAGAGAACACCTGGACTACACTGGAAACCTTTCAACTACCCTGTTATCCTACAGACCCCATGGCGCCCAGCCTGGTACACCTTTTTGCCCCTGCGCTGGACACTAATCGCCAATTCAATTACGGAATCCGGAGCTAGACCCTAAACAGGGAGACTAGAAGGATGTTAACCCACCTACCATGACCAAAGGAGCCTGGCGGAGGAAGAATATCAGCGCCATGGACAAATTTACAAAGTCAACACCTAGGCTTGAACAGGGGCAATACACACTAAATCAGGAAGATACCTCCATCCCTACCTCCGCACCTACCCCCGACCTTATCAGTATGATGGAAGCGATGGCCAAGAACTTTGCGGCTATACACAAAAAGCTAGATGATATCAATGCGAATGTTGCATCACTCAAATCCCAACTGGCTCACGAGGGTGCCAGAATCACTGAGGCCGAGACCAGGACTGGAGCCAACGAGGACGGGCTGCATGCACTTCAAGACACAGTGGCTACCCTTACTCGAAATATGAAATTCATTAAAACCAAGTGCAATGATCTTGAGTCCCGATCGCGTAGAAATAACATTCGGATAGTCGGGGTGCCCGAGGACACACTTACCGGGAAAATGGAGCTGGCTACCGAAAACGTACTTAAGGACCTCCTGGGCAACCCCGATCTATCCCCATTTTTTGCTGTTGAGCGTGCCCACCGTGCGCTGGCCCAGCGTCCCAAGCCCAGGGACTTCCCCAGATTCTCAGCTTCTGGGACAGAGATCATCTACTTCGCCTAGCCCGGGAAAAAAAAAGAATTGAGGCTGGGGCAGCAAGAGAGATGCCAATTCCTCGGGGTGAAAAAGATGCTTAGGGAACAGAACATCCAATATGCTATGCTATTCTGCCCGCGCCTCAAACTTACTTTCAGGGGTAAACTCTACTTATTTACCATCTTGAACAAGGCGGTAAAATTAATCGAAGCACAGATACCACTGAACAATCCCATGAATGACCTGATGGAAAATGACCAGGCTGACTAAGGCATCCAACTCACTCTACTCTGGATGAGGTTTCTATTCTCCTTACTGTAATGAACAGATGGTGGCACATGAAAACTACAACCGCCCCCCCCACATGTTACAAGAATGATCGTATTTGGTGGTTGTGCAGTGGTAGCGTACCCCCTTGCAGCTGCAATGGTTGTTTCAAGGGTTCAGTTGTTCTTAGGTCCCTGTTGGACCTCCCAAGAAGATCTGCCAAGTTGGGGTAGGCCAATCAGAAGTAGAACCAGGGGGCGGGGAATATGCACTGCTTGGTTGGGGGGGGGCAGTGAGGGATGGCGGTATTCAAGTTGGGGTGTGTAAAAACAAAACCGGCAGAAGTAACACGACAGCTCACACGTGGGCCAATGAATGTAGAAATGTAACAAACACACCACCCGGTACACAAAGGTGGAAAATCTGGGATGTACCCTGAAATGTGAAATGGCAACTAAATTAATGTCATGGAATGTCCTAGGGATTGGTCATTTTAATAAGGTGCGCAGAATCACTGCATATGCACAAAGGCATGGAGTAAAGATACTCGTCTTACAAGAAACCCATACTGCAAGACACATAGGGGCTGGCTTAGCACCTTCCTGGGGACCGAATCGATTTTATACTACCTTCTCAACACATGCAAGGGAGGTATTGATACTAATCCAGAAGTCAATCAAATTCACACTGAAAAAGAGTTACATAGACCCTGATATGTAATCCTCCACTGCATGATCGCAAGCGGGGGATACTTGTTGGTGAACACGTACTGTCCTAATGTTGATACTCCAGAGTTCTTCGATGAAGTGGTCTCCAGCCTCATGGGATACAAAGGGGTCCAGATCATTTGGGGGGGGTATGAATCTAATACTGGATACCGACCTGGACAGAACGGGATCAGCCCCCAGGGCCCTATCACAGGTGTCCTGCAGACTAATTTTACACATGGCATCACTAGGCTTACAGGACGCCTGGAGAATATTACACGCTCATGAAAAGTGATTCTCGTATTACTCATTGGTGCACGACAGTTCATCACGAATTGACATGTTTTTAACATTAGGCACCCTGATAGGCAAGGTTGAGAATACAGAGATACTCGCCCGCAACGTTATCAGACCACGCCCCGGTGACACTGTAGTGCTGGGTTCACCCCCACACCGCCTGGCGCTTTGAATCAGAAGTTCTGTTGGATATCGTATTGAAAGCAGAGATCCGATAGAGACTTTTTTCGAATGTAACGCTCAATACGACATGACTGCCGGGGTGAGATGGGAGGCGTTCAAGGTGTACATACAGAGTATGTCTATATCCAGAGAGGCGGGCATATTAAAAGTGATTAGAAATTATCTTAACCACTCTGAGATCAAACTGAAGGGACTGGAACAGGAATGTCTTATGGCAGCAAGCCCTATTAAGCTAGCAGAGATCACGCCCTTAGAGAAATACGATACTTCTCACGCCCACAGGCAGCAAAGAAATATGGGGAAGGTGAAAGACCAGGTAGGACACTGGCTAGGCTGACTAGAATGGAGGGAGGCCGAACCCAGATAAAATGCATCACTGACGAACATGGCACCCTGCAATGGACAGATCAGCAAATTCTCAAGGTTTTCTCAGAGTTCAACAGTGCCGTGTACACATCAAACTTATCACATGACGTACACACTATTTGTGATCTACTTGATCAGATCCCCATGACCTCCATTAGCCCCCCCCCCCGACTAGAGATAGCCTTGAAAGGCCGATCACTCTAGATGAAATAGTGAAGGCTATAACTGAGCTTCCGAAAGGCAAGGCCCCGGTGCCAGATGGCCTCACTCCGGAATTTTACCAAGAACACGTAGTGCTCCTCGCCCCGTGGTTGCTAGAGGTGTGGACTGAATCTCTCTGTGAGTCCATTCTCCCCCCTTACCTGTGCGAGGCAACCATCACTATCCTCTTGAAGCCGGTTAAACCGGGTACTGAATGTGGATCATATAGGCCCCTATCACTTATGAATATTGATACTAAAATCTACACAAAAACATTAGCAAACAGATTTCTACCACTCATGCCTCACCTGATACACAAAGACCCAGGAGGATTCATCCCCGGAAGGTCAACATCCCTAAACATTAGAAGACTCTTCAATGTAATGTCCAGAATCGACCAAAAGGCGGAGGCAGTGGCCGTCACACTAGATCCTCAAAAGACCTTCGACATGGTCTCTTGGCAATATATGTGGGAGGTCCTGGAAAAGACGGGCATTGGTGCAGAAATGATTAGGTACATGAAACTATTATACACATGCCCCACAGCGAGTGTGTTGGTCAACTCCCAAAAATCGTCTGCCTTTGCACTGAGCAGAGGCACCCGGCAGGGCTGTCCGTTCTCCCCCATTCTTTTCGCATTGGTCATAGAACCAATGGCAGACTATGTTAGAGCACGACATGCCTGGAGGGGAATATGATTGAAAGATAACCCCGAGATAATATTACTATATGCGGACGACATACTTCTATATATCAGAAACCAGTCCACAAATCTGGATCCAATTCTGAGAGACGTCATCCGTATAGGCACCTTCTCTGGATTCACGATTAATTATGGTAAATCTGAGATATTACCGCTCACCATGGCGACCCAACACCCTGCATGCGAGTACCCTCTCTGATGGTCACCGGATGGTATCCGGTATTTAGGGGTCCAGGTATCCAGAACTAAACCAACGTTACTAGCAGATAACTATATTACTGCTGAAAGATATGTTGAAAATAAGATTACTAGATGGAGTTCCCTGCCACTCACTATGGCGGGTAGACTGTCTCTGGTGAAAATGATCCTGGTCCCGAAACTCCTGTACGTCTTTGCAAACATCCCTGTCTGGCATGGAATACAATATTTTAATAGACTACACAATACCTGCGCACAATTTCTGTGGCATGCCGGGGCGGTACACAAAAAGTGGACACACATGACCCCACCCTACGAGAGAGGAGGCTTCACCGCCCCCAACCTCAAACTATATTGGATAGCGGCACAGGCCCAATATGCCTCGCACTGGTATGCGGACTCTGAAAACCCATCCCATGTTAAACTAGAAAGGTTGGCGGCTAGCGGGATAAACCTTAGAACACTAATCCTACACCAGGCCTACAAAGACGACTCCTCACTAGATCCCACAGCTACCACGCTGTTAGTATGGGATCGAACACTAAAGCCATTGACAGATTTGCGCCCCTACTATAAATGTCTCCTGATCTGGGGAATATCCTGGGTTCGAACACACGCATGACACAGTGATAACTCAGCACTGGCGAGCAGTAGGATACTTAGCACTAACCAACCTGTTCCCAGAGGGGAAATTTATCACACCCCAAACGTGGCAAGTTGGAAACACTGGGTCGGCAATGGATGCTACAATACTATAGGCTTCGCGCCTCTATCCAAGCCATGTGGTCTAGCTACCCAGATGAGCCCACCGACACACCCAAACTACACTACATTGTCAACTCCAATGGAGCGCGAGGAATATTCTCCTCACTACACAAGATTTTACTAGTGAAATTCCCAGACCAACCTTCCAAAGTGCGCGACAAGTGGGCAAGGGAACTAGATCTCGAAATCTCAGATACTGTGTGGAAGAAAATGTGCTTCCACACACGAAAGTTCTCCCTCAATTTCAGGTTCCGCTGTATGCAGTACAGACTTCAGAATAGATTATATTACATTCTCCACAGATTCAATAGACTCACCCGACATTCAATTCACACTTGCCCGAGATCCGTGTCGAAGAGGCGACCACACACATGTTTTGGACATGCATCAAACTCCACAACTTTTGGAAAGAGATTCTGCAAGCACTCAGATTGTGGGCACCACTGTTGATCCGGACCCAATCGGGGTCCTGTATGGGTTATGGGGCAATCTCAGAAGTAAGAAAAGGTTAACTATTTTGAATATAAGCTGTATGGTGGCAAATAAATGTATCCTCCAGTGTTGGAAACGTCCCTCCCCCCCAACTTTTGTGATGTGGCTAAATGCACTTACCAGGACTCATACATGTGAGGAGCAATATATAAACCTGTTGTCTCTGCACTCTCGCCTGAAAAATGTATGGACTGAATTCCACACTTACCTTCTCAACCAATCTGATAGTATTCCAGGCTCATCTGAACTGTACATAGTTGAAACGCCAAACTAACCCATGTTATACGCAACAGCAGCAGTATTATAAACTTGTAATTCATCACACAGCCAACAAAGGAAAAATGGTTCATATGCCTGCGAGTATGCATTATAAGAATTGCCCGAGCGTGTATACTGTTAACTTTTGGCAATAAAAGAAGTAAAAAAACTAAATTCAGCTACCTTTCGTGCAGCGACTGTCTGTTCAATGCATATATGATGACATTTTCCTTCCCGCCACATGAAAAGATGACCAGGAAACATGACATTTTAGGACCCAGAACCACAAGTGCATGGCCTCCCTGCACATGGACTGCGATCCCACACATCGCCTTTTTGTTTTGATAGTGCATGGCTGCCATGTTCAACAAGATCTGGACACACACACCTGTCTTTTATAGAGGGTAGGAAGGTCACCAGTGGCAACCAGATAGCCCCAACATCCAGTAAATAAATGTGCTCCACTAAAGCCCATGAACCTCGCACACCTGCAATGCTAAGCAGCACACACGCTTGGCGATTATTGCAACGCACTAAAAATAGCCGGGCAACGCACACTAGCCAAGTCCACACTCACTGGCTAGAAGCTGGCACCACCACCCCACCACTACTAACTAACTCTCCCTCTACCCCTTCTTACCTCATGACACAATGGAGGAATGAAAGACTGTGCTGTCGATTCTATGACACCCCCACCACCACCTCACCCCAAACAGAAACGCTACTCTGCGCCTGAGCACAGCTTCCTGCATCCCCTGAGGTGCCCCCCAATTCCCAGCCACCAACACAACAACACTACAGCCACCAACACATGCCAAGTCACTCACTCTACCCACTGTGCAGCAGCAGAACCAAGGTAATAATGGCCCTGCCCCCACTATTATCCCCACACCAGCTATAGGCCCAAGGAATGACTCTTCCACTCACCAGATCACCACCACAGCCACTCTGGCTGTCAACACAAAACCCATCCCTCCTGACTTCACAATCAAAAACATAGCCCTGCAACCTAACACACCCACGACAAACAACCAGCTCCTAGCCTCCAACAGCTCAACACACCATCACACTATTCCAACCTCAAACAGGGCCCTGACTCACTGCCCTCATCCACAGTCAGGCAGTCCCCTTCGAACTGTACCCTCATCAACGCCCGATTACTGCCCACACATGCTCTAGACATTAATGGCCTTATCTCCAAACACAACCGTGAAACCGTAGCTATATCTGAGACCTGGCTTCACAAGGCCAGCAGCCGTACCCTCTCACTAGCAATACCACCGGGATACACCATCTTCCGGACGGACAGATCCGCTGCCGTTGGTGGAGGTGTCGCCCTTATAGCCAGAGAATCCCATCCTCTCAGAAGATGCAAGTCCTCCCTCAAGCGTTCTTCTGACCCGTTTTCACTTAAATTCTCTCCCTTACCCACATGCACTATCACCATTCACCTCCTCTACGCCCACCGGGCCCCCCTGAAAACTTCGAGCAAAACCTTCTTCACATTCTTTAAGACAACCTAAAAGCCTCCTCAAAAATCATCCTGCTAGGAGACCTTAACCTGGGCCTCCATGACCCTAATGACCCACATGCTTCTTCCCTGTCTGATGCCCTCAACACCCTAGGATTCTGTCAAGGATGAATTCTAGACTGGATCGTTGACCACAACTGTGAGATCACTACCAGTGCCATTACTCCTTGTCCTTCGCCACCCCTCAGCCCGCAAAAATCAAAACCACATCCAACCCCCTACCGCCAGCGGTGACACGAAGCTCTCCCAAACTCACTAGAGACCGCATCCTTCCCTTGCTCAACATTCCAGACCCCGTTCTCGTCAAACCCCAACACATTAGTGGCAACTATACTTCTATCCTCTCCAAGGCCATGAATACCCTACCACCCCAAGTCCCTCACAAAGCCAAGTTTGTCAGACACTTGAACTCCTGGTTTACACCTGACCTTATGGAACTCTGCACTCTGAAAAGAGTTCAGTACAATAGCTAAACAATACAGGGCAGCCATTATCGCAGCAAAATCGAACTCCTTCAACGCTAGAATCAACACGGCCACCGCAAACACGAAAGACATCTTTACCATATACAAGGAACTCAAAGCCCCCGCCTCCTCCTCACCCAACACTCTCACCAAAGATGCAACTTAGTGCTCTGACATTCAAGCAGCACTTTTAGGCAAAATCGACACCCTAAAACAAAAAATACACTCACAGCAAGCTACCTTCAATAATGACCCAACAGCCATTAACATTAAGCTTATCCCCCCCGCCCTAGCTCCCTCCATCAACCAATTTGCCTTCAGAGACCCCACTGAAAGCGAAGTCTTAAAACTAATCCAAAGCTGGAAACCCTCCAAAGGCAATATTTGCCCAGCATCCCTCGTCAAAGAAGTGCTGACGTGTTAGCCCCAGTCATCATAGCCTTCATACATGCCTCATTCTACAAAGGTACTGTGCCAACCAGTCTTCAAGAAACATGGATCCTCACCCCCCTGAAAAAAAACTCACTAGACCCATCCATCCCATCTAACTATACGCCTATTACAACTGTCCCCTTGCTACTAAAGATTTTAGACCATGCAGCATACCCACAGCTTCAGCAATTCCTGGAGGAAAACAAAATCTAAGGGATGCACCAATCCAGCTTCCGGCCAGGACATGGAACAGAATCTGCCATTCTGGATCTTAAAAATCAGCTTGACGAGATTAGGGATGAAGGAAACTGTGCCCTGCTCCTCCTCCTCGATTTATCTGCAGTGTCTGACCTGGTCGACCATCAACACCTTGCACCCATGCCAACTTCTCCTCACATGCAACAGCCTGGATTGCATCCATCCTAGAAGGCAGAGCCATTATAGTCATCTCAGACACTGCCAATGCCTCCCCCATCACCTGCGGTGTACTCCAAGGGTCCTGCATCGCCACTACACTTTACAATATCTTCACCAGGCCACTCTGCAACCTCCTAGACACCCTTGGCATAGCATACACCAACTATGCAGACGACACACAAATCCTGATCCCACTCTCAGTTAACTACACTGATGACTCTACTACCCTCAACAATATTTCCTCTACAATTCAGGCATGGATGGCAGCAAACCAATTCTGCCTCAACATCGACAAGACAGAAATCCTAATTGTCGGCACACCCAATGCCCGCAAGTCGCTTAACACTCTCTACTCATCCTTCCGGACTGACCATGGTGTGATCAAGGTCTCAACTTCAGTACAGACACTAGGAGTCTATCTTGACGCTTCACTCACCTTGTCTAGACAAGTTAGTGCCATCGCCTCTTCTGCAGCATACGCCACGAAAGTCCTCAATGCAGCCAGACCCTTCCTTACAAAAAACAATTGCCTCACCATTGCCTAGGCTATAATTGGCTCCAAGTTAGACTATTGTAACGTCCTATTTACAGGCACCTCCGTTGGTAACCTTCAAAAATTACTAATTATACACAATAATGCCTTAAGAGCGGCCCAGAATATCCCAAAACGAGAACACATCTCCAAAGCCAGGAGGGAAGCTCACTGGCTGCCCTTTCAGGAGCGGATAACATTAAAATCACTCTCGGTTGCCCACAAGTGCCTCCCCAATACAGTGCTGCCCTACCTCACACAAAGAATCACCAAAGCCCACTAGGACCCCATAGACAGACATACTTCTCTTGTTTAAAGTGAGGAGATGTAAAGCTGGAGACTCCAGCTTCCCAGACCGCGCTGCCAAATTTTGAATTAGCCCTCCCCCCCTCCCTGAGGGCTGAAAAATCCTACTGTATCTTTTGCAATGCCCTCAAGACTCCGCTTTTCAACTAACCCGCCCTCTCTGCTCATTAGGCCTGCAAAGCTACCCCTCCCTGCATCTACATTACAGCATGCATAGCATGACTAATTTGTACTACAATCCCTTGTCTCACTGTTTCTAATACTACCTCCGCTCTTTCCTGTCTATGATACAATTATTTGAATGTATGACTAAGTTTGCTTCCTTGAACTGTACCTGCAACAGCGCCTCAATGCCTCTGGGTTGCATGTGTGCTTACAAATGAAATGAATAAATAAATAAAGCAGGAAGAAATGTCATAAGTATGCAATTGCTCCTAAAAACAGGATAGCTGCCATTTGATACTCCTGGTACTGCAGCAAAAGGGCAATTAAAATGCTGTTCTGGTAAGAGAAGAATATTATTATAGAACTTTTAACCTCAGATGTGTAAACAAAATGGCTCTTTACCATACTTAAAAACCAAAAAACTGCTCTGAAGTCGTTTGAGATCTTCCCATTGAAAAGGGCATACATTAAGCATGTGAATCTTAGACACTCACATTGTTCTCCCTCCTACCACATCCTCATTTGACCCAGAAGGTTTTCTATGTCAATCATCTTTCACTCTGGGTATAAAACCTACATTTGCTTCACATCTGCCTTTTATTAGTTCCTTTGTCTCAACTTTTGAAATCATTTGACTTACATTTCCCTTTTCTCATTTACTCTAAAATGTATGTGCTATCGCTTCTTCAACCCTTGCTTCCTGACCTTTACACAAAAATAGCATGAATGCCTTTGTTGGCCTCACCCTGCTCTTCTCCTTAACTCTGTATCTTCCTACCTACTCCCAACAGTCTGCATGACTCATTTCGTATAATCTCCTATGTTTTATTATTTTGGGTGCTCTCCTTGCATCCCTCCTCACATCTCTCCTATCTACCTAACATGTTTCTTTTCGCTTCGCCATATTTTTGGAACAACTTGCCTCAATCTTTTTCTCTCTGTAGCAGTGAACACAATCGTTGGTTGTCATTTACTTTCACTGCTCAGGTAAAATCAGACTGATATGCAAATTGATGATCTCCTCTTTGAAAGGTTCTGAGACCTAAAACATGATTGAGGCATTCATAAGCAGGCCAGCACGCAGGCTATTACAGCTTTTTCTGAGAGTTCCTTCAGTTTGTGTCATAATTTGAGCAGAAGTCGGTTCGGTGGGAACCGTCAAGGAAGTCAGGAATGCAGAGAATTAAAAAAAAGGAATTGGTGAAGTGGGAGGTCAGCTGTTGTAATGCAGGACTGTCAGCTGCCACATGCCATTGAGATCAGTTAAGCGACTTGCAGAAGCTTAGACTGCTTAAAAGTCGGTTGCCCTGTAGAAAGATAAGGGCATGCTATGTTGTATAGGACTGGTAGCTCATTTTCTATCACCGGTCTTGCCCTGGATAAACAGCATATGTTTATTACAGCTATGCAGAGAGCAAGGAGGGAGAGCAGCTTAGAATTGTACTGAAAAAAACAAATGCTCTTCACCTTTCTTAATGTATATTATTTGCAGTTAAATGTTTCTGAATGAAGTGCTAGCCAGTATCTCTGCACTTAAACCACACAAGGTAGTGCCTGGAGATTTTGAATTTCATGTAGGGAATTAGATGTGCATGCACAGTCACTTTATAATTCAGCCTCTAGACCTGCTATGTAAGAAAGGAGTTTAACCAATAAGATTAAGCACATTTCCAGTTTCCTGTAACCCATGCCGCCCGGCTGCATGGAATTTGGATTTTGGCTCCCATCAACATCTTGGGTTAGGCAGATTCCTTGGGCTGGACAAAGTCTGTGAGGTCATGGGTCTGGTGCTCTATTGCAACCAAGTGTTTAATACCCTCGCTCCGACGCTCCAAAATGATCCAAATTCAGACCTCAGCGTAGAGGTGGAAAGCATGCCTATCTTGGAATCCGAGAAGATATCTAAGCCCCTCATTTGTTTTGCAAGTTGCTTAAATGTTGGAACTACTTGGCCCTTAAATGCAAGCATCCCATGCACAGTAGATTTCCTACAATCTCTGTTTTGGTCCGAATGGTATGACCTCCACATCAAAAAAGTCTTTCAAGGGATTGCTTTTCTCCCACGTATTCCTCATCAGATGGATATCCTTCCAGCATCAGCTGCTCAGAAAACTTTTTGACAGGGCGCATGCACCTCCACTCGGCCATCAAGCCATCTTAACTCGATGCAGTGATCGTCGACTCCAGAAGCAATGTCAGTCGTCGTACATATACCATGTCACTAAGCCCCGTGCACATTATGAAACAGGATTCTTGATTTTTAAAGCAAGATTGAGAACCGCTCTGCTGAGGCCGGTTTTGTTGGCACCAAAGGTCATGGCTTCAATAGTTCCAGCGCTGAGGAAGATGAATGATGCTGCAGATAATTTCCATTGCAGCATCTCTCCTGGTACCAAACTTAATTCAGTGCCCTTGGGTGTGCAAGAACAAGATTTAGAGTACCCATCACCACAAGTGGTGTGGTGGGGAAACATTTAATTGTGCCCTCTGTTTCTGTACTACTTTGTTACTTGCTTGTGAAAAGCTCAGCCACCTGCCATGTTAAATTGTGCCTTACTGCCTATAAATGAACCATCCTATATCATTATGCGCATGTCCTAGCCAAGAAGTACACCATATCCACTGCAAGAAGCAGCTCTGCTTCATAGTCTGCCCACTTATTATGTGTTTGGCTCAGTGAAGCGTGTTTTAGATTCCCACCTCACCAGGCGAGACTGCTTCAGCATGTATGTTAGGCAGAAACCTGTGCAGTTCGCTTAGGGACCACTGCAAAAAGTTTAAGACTACAGGAGTAAGCAGTAAACCCAATTGGTAGCAGTCTGTACCACCCAGATTTACCTGGTAGCTGTGGCTGAGCAGTCAGACTTCTCTCAAGAAGAGTTAAGCAGTATGTAGAGTATACACAATAGGGCTAAAAATACAGTAGCACGAGCAAACACTGACCAGAGCTTTGGTATAAAAGTATATAATTATTTATTTAAAAACACACTTGTAAAAATACACTGGCACTAATATGTCAAGCAAGTTCAAACACAGTCACTATAAGTATACACACCTCCCTAGTTAATTATTCGACAAGTATAGGTTAAGACACCACTTATTTAGCAGAACAGTGGTGAGCGCGTAACCGTAGATGGCACGCCAATAATTTGTTTAAAAAGGGAGAGAAAAGGCAGAATAGGAAAAACACACAGTACCAACACTTTTAAGAAACCACAGCAAGTCAAGAAAGACAGGGTCTACTGTAGAGCAAAAAGTTCATAGGCCAGGCCCACTCTTGGAGAGAGCAAGGCGGAATGTGCCCAAGATCACACAGTGGAAATGCACTCAAAGTCTTTGCAGAAAAGTCAAAAGAGGTTGGATCAAGTTAGAAAGGTAATGTTAGCAGGTGCGAGGTCACCCCAGGACAGAGAGTCAAGGATTTACGGGACACCTTGGACAGTCTGTTGCAAGGGAGACCAGGCGGGACACAGTACCTGAAATGGTGAGAAAGCTCCAGCGGGGGCAGTTGTTCCTGGCAGCAGGTGCATGTCGGGGCTTCGTCCAGAGGAAGAGAGGATCTCGACGTGGAGGAAAGCTGGAGGTCGTTGCACCGCCAGGGAAGAAACCAGCCACGGAGTTTCCCGGTTGAAAGGTACGATCCTTTTATTAGCGGTAGTGGTGAAGCGTGGCTATCCGGCCGCCGGGGTGCTTGGCACGGGCGATTCGACCACGAGACAATCCAGGACGGCGAAAAAGGCGAACTGGTTGGTCCCACCAGCTCAAGGGGAAGAAGACTCTCCTGGAAGAAGATCTCCTCTGTCGTCGGGGAAGTGGTGAGTTCGTACAGCAGGGCTCCACCGGTGGTGTCGTCGTTGTAGATGGCTCAGCTTCTCCCCTCTTCGGATTCTTTAGGGCCTGTGGCGACTTCTGAAGTTCCAGTCCCCAAAGCCCTGCTTTTATGCAGCAAATCCCCCATTCATCAGCCTAGCTGTCACTCAAACATGCTAAGTGGTGAGCCGGGCGGCTCACCACTGGGCCAATCACACAAGAGTGCGACTTGAGTTGCCAAGGCAACTCAGTCCAGGGTGCCTAATCCCCCTCTCCCACATCATGTTGACCCCAGACAGAGTGGCACCATTTGGAGGGCTTCTGTGGAGAAGCCCGCCAAAAAGTGGAACTAAGGGCTCGACTTGGGTTAGAGTTTCAGAGGCGAACACAAACGCCAATTTTAAAGCCGAGTCCTGGCAAAAAGACCCAACCGGGGAATAAATATTAAATAAATAACCTGGCGGTATCTTTAACATTGCACCAAAAATTGGTGCGTTTAAAATGAATGGGAAAATCCCAAAGGAAATATTCCGGGGGAATATTTTGCATGGTATCCACTGCCACCAGCCAGAAACTCGACAAGGGGCGACTGGACAGTGCCCCCTTGGAAAACAGAGCCTGGGGCAATCGAATTACCCCTAGCAGTACTTCCACAATATGATGGTTTGTACTGGTTCTGTTCACAATTTAAGACTAGTAACTGACCTTACATGCCCTGGGAGACAGTAGTCAGTCCCAGGGTATGGAGTCTATGTTTGGGGGTCACTATGACACCCCTGTGTTACTGCACTGAGGGTGCTGTGTAACACACATACCAAAAACACATGAAGCCCTATGGAGTAAAAGACCCCATAGCCCATAAAACACATTACATAGTCAAAGGACATTCTCAAATTATGCCTAAGAGTGGGAGAAAAAGAGTCTCACTCTTAGCAGGAGAAAAAAATAAACCCCAAAAATCCAGCAAAGCTGCTGAGGGACTCACGAGGTTTGGGAAATTAGCCTTAACAGAGAATTCTCCCTAACACTGTAGAATTAGCAACATTAGGCAGGCCCGGTATTGCCCGAGTTGTGTAAGAACTGTAGTTGTAGTAGAAAAGGCTGACTTGCTAGAAATGCATCTGAATGGGTCTGCTGCATGTTACAAAGTTTACTCGTCAAGGCATGAGAACCTCACTAATGCTTGTTGACAATAGTAAGAGAATCATGTAGTACGAGTTGAAACAACCCTGAAACATTGTATACTGTTGTCATTGAAAGCTGCATAGACCAACATTCCATAGAAGATCTTTGTGAGACGATGGCATATAAACCATGAAAACACAGGAAAGGGGGTTGCTGCGTGGTATACAGTTTTTACCTTGGTTTCTGTGTCCTCTCCTGTGGGTTGTTTGTATGGTGCTTGGCTGACTGAAGTTCAAGACGCTTACCAACCTACAGGATCAGTGG
This sequence comes from Ambystoma mexicanum, assembly GCF_040938575.1. Taxonomy (NCBI): domain Eukaryota; kingdom Metazoa; phylum Chordata; class Amphibia; order Caudata; family Ambystomatidae; genus Ambystoma; species Ambystoma mexicanum. The sequence goes on along the minus strand of NC_090927.1, from coordinate 302,413,530 downwards.
ATGAGTGATTCTGTGGTGAATTTGCCACAACAGTGGACGATTGATTCTGTGGTGAATTTGCCACAACAGTGGCAAGAGTGAAAGGGACCAGGAATGGATTCAATGAAGAGGCATATTGTTCAAAGAGCCTTTTCATAGCCAATGTAAACAACGTCCCTGTGTTCTGCTGCAGAAGAAGTGGGGAAGGAAGGAAGGAAGTATGGAAGGTCTGGTATTGTATGAACTAGCTGGGGAGTTTTCCAACTCTGACCTTCAGGGTCAGGACATCTGGTGTCTCTGTCTGCGTTGTAGATGTAGAAGACTCACTTTGGCAGTGATGATGATGCTTTTTTAATCTTTGTTTTCGGCAATTACCTGCAATCTGAAAGAGTGCCTGTGTGCTCAAGTATCTGGAGCTGACCTTAAAGTCAGGGTCTTTTCTGGAGTTCATTTCTCCAGAATCGATTTTTTTTGCTAAGGGCCGAAAAACCCTTGGCAATTCACTTCCTCACCGCTTTTGGAGGCATTGAGTGACATAACCCGCTCCTCTGTGTCATTGTCTTTTCCTTTGCACCAAGCAAAACAAAGATGAGGTTCAGAGACCAATATGGATGAGCCATGGTCTTTGCATTTAAGAGGAGACATTTCTTCAAAAACTTTCCAATCAAGGATGATTGTAAGGTGAGGAATGTATCAATTAGAAATACCTAGGCAGCATGACTTACACATAATGGAAGTACTCATCATTTTCCTTTTTCATAGAAACAAAAATTAGTTTAGCTAGGGAGGATTGAGGAAAGGTCACAGTTCTTCAATCTTGTAATCTAATTTGATGGCCTTAATGGTTGATCTGTTTAAAGAGATATTTAAACACTTCTCTGCTGCAATTGATAAACTGGCATCCAAAGTAGGAATGGCTTTTAATGAAGGAAACCAGGGATGATTTATAGGTGGATTTCCACTAACACTTTCTAGGATTCCTGGACACAACTGCACAATGGCAATTAATTAAATCAATGTAAGGTTGTGTGCCTGCTTCAGTACTTCCTATCCCTTTATGAGGCGCATAATGTAGATCCAAAAGGGATCCCTCTGAAGGCAGCATAGGTCACTGGAAATCACTGAATGTGAGTTTAGCTATTTACAAGAGCAAACATTTTATGAATAACCAACTGGATAGAAATACATACGGACAATGGCATAACTAAATGTGGTACTATTCTGAACATGGGGATGGCTAGAGGACCTTATACGGTGCAAAGAACACAACAATACATTGATATTGACTGCGTGTGGACACATTGCTAGATGTGCTTGAGCAGGCATGGCCATGTTTATTTTATATTTTAGTATGCTGCTGTTCACTCTGCTGATAGTAAGAATGTTTGGCAAGAAAACGATGTCCAGACATATTTAGCCGACTCAGAAAACAGTCTGCTATTAAAATCTTAAAGTTAATTTCCCAGTTTCATACTGAAGTTTGAAAAACCTTTATGGTGATCAAGATCAATATTTTACGATTAGACATGTGATGGGTATTATTTAAGATGTAATTCAGGTGGCTGTAAACAGAGATGGCGCATTTATTTAACATATCACAGAAAAATTACAGGTAATATATGTTTTCAGTCTTACTTACACTGCTGACTTGGATCTGAATCAGTTGTCATCGTAACATAGTTTGATGGAAAAAGGCCTGTTGCTCCATTAATTTCTCCTTGCCACCAATCAGGATCATCCTTGCTGATTACATTTATAAGTTGCCCTTTGGTAAAATTGAGCTCATCCTCGTTATTAGCAATGTAATCATACATTGCGATAACTTGACACACTAGTAAGTGGGGAAACAGGAATAAGACAGATCAAGAATGAATCCTGTAGCGAGCACTATCCATAATACATGTTTTATCACATTTTAGTTCCTCAAAATACAGATTTATTGATTATGTTTAAAAAATGGCCATCATGTACATTTAAATACTTTACAGGTCCAGTTATCCCAACATTATACACAAAGTAACTTTTTTTCTGAAATGTATTCTATACTATAAAGCTTACAAATATTATAGGAGATATCATAAAATCATTTAAAATGTATAAAAGATGTGCTTTGAAAGAAAAAACATAACAGTTGGGGAGAATAGCCACTTACCGTAAGCCACTTTGTTTTTGTTGGACACTATATTTAAGCACACATTTTCGCAACTTTTCAAATACGTCAGACAGGACTTGAAAACACCATACTCAAGGTCAAATGGATATCCATAAAAGTAACACTTCACTCCTAAAATATGCATCACAAGCTGGCGAATTCCCGTTTCAATATAATCCTCAAACTACAGTCCCAGAAATGAAAAAAACTGGACACATGAAAGGAATTTACAAACCGAGAAACACCAGGTTACCAAAGGCAAGTAACTTTGTTTTCTATTAAAGACAGTTTGCAACCCACAGCTCTTCAGATGATTTGGGCCAAGACTCCCATGATCCCTCATCATTGGCTACGGTTTATTTGAGATGCACTTAAAAACATATGGAAAGCCAAATGTTGCAGACGCCTGTTCTAAAGAAAACTACTTTCCACAGAGACCTAATTTTTTTAAACTTGCCAATACAAATTTTACAGTAGTGGACCTGATGGTCAGCAACTGCCTTTACAGACTATGTCCATGTCATACCTTTTCCCTTGCAGCTGAATCCAGGAATTAAGGTGGTAAAGGTGCGTAATGAAATAGACAAAAGGGGATGGGTGTCCCCTATATCATGGACCAGGGGAGCAAATTACATAAAGAACCAAAGGGGGGAAGTCACATGGGAAAGTACTTGGATTGTTTAAGTACTCATGAACTAAGAAAGATATGGAGAAAAGAGAGGTTCAGTCAGGTAACCAGTTACAACATCATATTTTAATATTAATCAAAAAACATTATAAAATTGTATAATACATTCACATAATATCAACCTTAAAAATCATTGAATTCAATAGTAATGCAAAATAGTTGTATCAAAATTGTTGAGAAAATATCTATTACTAATTGAAATCATGCATGCCCATCTCTGTGTTAATATATTTCATTTCAATGCCTGGCACTTAGCACTTTGGCACTTTTTTGCCTTTAGTACTTGTTGCAAAAGCATCTCCATCATTCAATAGGGAACAGGGCAAGCATGATTTCCCAGAGGGGGTGTGGGGGGATAGTGCCCCCCACCTCCTCCTTAGATGGGAAATCCCTAAAAAGCAATATACACCTACAGGACAATATTGCTGGGAGGGACCTTTCGTTCACTTTACCTCAGCAGTTATTGCAACTAGTTTATGGAACAGACTAATGACAGGAATGTAAGTTTCTCTTTTATTGGCGTTGGTGCCCTTTTTAATGAACATTTTAAAGTTGTTGAACAGGGTGAGGATCTTTTAAAGGAATTTTTATAAGATATGTGGTTTTACTGACAGAATGTGTAGAGTATTTGTTATATGTCGTTTTGTGAATTTGCCTGTTCTGTACTTTTGTGTAAGGTATTATGTATACTATAAACAATACAAATTAAAATAAAATATATAAGATATCCTCCACTGTCTCAAGAGCCCAATAGCTTTGTTGGCTATATGGGAGTTAAACTGTATGATATTTGAAACTTCCTATACAAATGACAGGTATGGTTTGTGACCCCTTCTATAGAATCTCTCGCCTGCGATGGGAGAAGAGTGGATGGTCCCGCCGCCTAGCAGAGTGGGGGATAAAGAGCCAATCAGAATGGGAAACAAGGGAATGAGAGTACCATGAAGCTCGAGAAGCCAAGAGAACGTCCTCCTGGCGACACGGAGAGCGTACACCTAGCGTGGCAGACCAAGCTGCGGCAAAGACCGCAGAACACTCATGACCCCTGCCAGGCAAGGAGCCGGATTGTCTTGGCCCAGAAGAGTGCCCAGGAGCAGGGTGAGAGGAACGAGACCCCAAGACGTGACAACTACCAGAAGGTCTCTAGATGGGGAGAGCGCCACAACTTTCTTAGTGGGAAAGAAGACAAGATACAGACAACACCCCACAGCATGCCAGAGAACAAGAAATAAAAGCACAGACTCAAACAATCTGAGCAAAGAGAGGTTAAAGAGACATTCAGTGTGATTGCTTGAACTGTGTATCGGGGGGAAGAGACACCAGCATGGGGATCACAATCCAGCCACTGCTCTATTGTTGGTCAAAGGATCTAATTGTACCTTTGTTGAGTTTATGTTTCTTCCTTTTTGATAGTGGTAGGAACAGAACTCAGGTTAGCACAATATTCTAGATGGATAGTAAAACATCCTGACAAGCACCCTTTTAGATGTTTTCCTTTATACAGTAAGCAGAGATACTTTGGCCTAGGAACAGTAAAGGCATGTGTGTTCTAATAAAGAAACATTCAGGGAAAATGCCACCCCGTCCGTTTCTTGATCCCGACCTATCACAGGTGTGAAAAGGGAACTTCTACTTTGGGCATATGGCCACATACAATAAATACACAGTTCATTCTTAAATCACATAGATGAGCAAATTGGATATCTTTTCGTTTGGGTGTTAAGCTCAGCACACCTAAATGCTATTTTTTTGCTGGGTGGCACATTTAATGCTTGGATACCACTTGGTTGTGAGGTGGATACACAGACCAATATGATTAACTCATTGTTCAGTGAAGGGCAAGAAAATGTGGCCAGGTGTGACAGCAATAAACAAAGGTCCATATTGCTTTATATCATAATACAACACTCAGACAGTCTAACGGAAGGATTATCAGGAATATTCCAAATAGTTGAGATAGCCCTGCTTTTGTGGTTAAGTATTTCTTTGTTTTATTTTGTTTAAAGACTTTAAAATTCAATGCAATCTTAATCAAAGACTGTATGTAATGTGTGGTTCTATCTCAATTAGAGAAAAATTAAAGCCTGCATGACGGACCTAAAAATTGACGTCCAGTTTCCCAGACTTGAGATTGCCCTCACAGACTGAGGGATCGACAGATGCCATAAAGCCAATTTATAAGACTCAAAGCTCTTAATTATCATAAGAAAAAAACAAATGAGTGAATAAACCAAAGGAAAATTCAACTACTGAGGCTTTGCTATAGGACCAAGGTCCTCAGTCCTTCCCTCTTGCCCTTGGACTCCACCTTGTTGGAAAGAAACAAATAATTATTCAGAGTTTTGGGGAATTTAACTACCCAACACTACTTTTTGGCAGTAGGTGCTGCTTATATGGCTTTTGTAGCTGATGTCAAGATGTTTCACTTAGCCATCAAGATGTACTGGCATCACCACTAGTGACTGTGGTAGTCTGGACAGAAGCTAAGTGTTAGACTCTGTAAGATCCTTTAAAGATCATGATGGGCACTGAGTTTATGAGGCTTAAACCCTCAATAGACGTTTGGAGACCATCCTTGGCACCAACTCCTTCACCAATCTACAAATGTCTCCAGGAACATGGATTTCAATCAGCCCTCTTTCTGCTTGTTGCTCTCTGTAGTCACCTCCGCCTTCACACTGTTACTCTTCTGCCTTCTGACTTTTAACTACTCTTCGCCTTTCTGCATTTGTCTCCTTTCGCTCACTTGCTCTGGTCCCTGCCTCCTCCTCCTTCCTTGTAAAGTTTAGCAGCTACACCTCTCCCCACCTTAATGCTTCGCCACTGCCTCTTCCGACACATCTGCCCATCCACATTCTTGTCCATCACCTCTTCTGCTTCTCTCACTGATGTTCAACCCTCCTCCATCTGGCTACTTCTCTTAATCTGTCACCTCCTTTCCAACACCTCTGTCTGATTTTCACCCTTCCTCCTGTTTGTCTTCATCTTTGTCACATCCTATCCTCTCCTCTTCCTGATTGCTCCTCTTCACCCGTCACCTTCCTCTCTCCTCCTCCTCTCACTGACTGTCTCCCTTCCTTTCTGTTTCTCTTAATCACTGCCACCTTCTTTCCTCTTGCTCTCTGATGGCCTTCACTCATTCTCCATTCTACTCCTTTGCTTCATCATCTCAACTCTCTCCAGGCTATTCTTGCTACAACTCTTGTACTTGCCACTCAATGCCCTTCTTTTCTTGCCCGACAACCCCTGATCCAAACACCTCCTGTCTCTATGCGCTTTTTATACATATGCGTAACAACCCGTGGATCATTGAAGTGTTTATTGACTGGCAGCTGGTGGTAGTTTGTGTTTGAGTTTTGATTGGCGCCCATCTTGAACGACAGTTCCCTCACTTGTGTCCGATTTGCGAGCATGGCCCGCTCGCTGAGATTTCTTCTAACATGAATTCATTTGGCCAGTGGCTGCGTTTGCGGTCACCCAGGATTGCTCTGGTCACTGATGGTTATGAAAATGTATAACAAATGAGTCACCGGTCGATGAAGGGCTTTGCAAGCTGTGTGTTAAGGCTTATGAGCAGGCACATATGTGAACCTTGGTGATGCCTGATGTTTAAACCATGTCTCTAAATTTCATTTCTCAACTCAAAAGATGTCTGCAGGAGTGGGGTGTGTGGCCCAGTAAAGCCAAAGCATCCATCAATGGGATCTGCCTTAGGGGGGTATTTCCCTTAGTCTCTGATAAAAGTTCAAGTTACGCACTTGTAGAGCATACCAGCAGAATGACTCCTTTTTCCTGGTCCGGCAGGTCAACAACTGCTATCTCCTCCTGGTCGACTTGGTCAGCTTCCAAGGTTAGTAACTTTTTGCCTTTGTTTCTGTTTCAACAATTTAGGTGAAGGAACTAGAAGAATGACTCCCTTCTCCTGGTTCAGTTGGTTCAGACGTTGGCTAAATTTGAATAGTTTCCTGCAAAAGCTTAAATCAACCTTTGCACTCCCTTGCAAGCTTCTCTTAGGGCTTGCTTAAAAGTCATACACTCCTGTTGTTTCCAACACTCCTGTTGTTTCCAACACACCCTAATTTCTTGTCTCTCTTTCCCCTCCTCTTGTCAGTGAAAACAAGGGAAACTGTTCCTGTAGTGTCCATGATTGCGCCCAACAGTATGGCACAGAAAATCGTTCTTGTGGCACTCTTTTGATGACTCTTGAGGGAGAGTACTACCGATATAATGTTCTCTTTCAGTCTATTTTGCACAACTGAGACAAGGAAGATCACTTATGGTGTAATCTTCACATTTGAAACTACTATCCCAAGATGGGCGATTACTCCCAAGGCTGTCTTTGCTTTCAATGCTCTTGATACAATTACGCGAATAGCAGTCCCTGCAGGTAGTTTCTGCTCTGACTTTTGTCATCCTGTTGTGTTAAACCTTCTGTGAGAGACGTTGCTATCCCAAGTATCCATTTTGCATAGTGCATTTCCGTACTTCTGCAGTGCTATAGCTCTGTCTTGTGTGTCTTCACCTGGAGAGGATTGTTAAGAGTTGAATGTGAGCAGGGGTGATTAAGCGCTTAGTAATCTGTGCTTGTGTGCATGACACAGGAGCCGTGCCTGAAGGCTATCCATATCTGTAAAACGAACAAGTACGGTCACGTAAGTGGGGCATTTTCTAGATTTTCTATTGAATTATCTTGTTAGTGCTTGCTAACGCTACAGATGCCTTTGCATTCCTCAGCAAATTACTTTGGAAGGGACACAGACATTTTTGCTGCCAACCCAGTCAGTTCCTTGATCTAATATAGAGAGAGCTTGGCTTTCCGGCCGCTCAAGAAAGTATAACTGTGCATGCTTCTGCTGCTGCCGTTCTTACTGCCTTTGCTGTCAGCAAGGTTCCACCCGCCACATGGCAGCGTTTTAAGGGTTGGGGGAATTTCAACGGAGCATAGACAGACGTTTGGTAAAGGTGCTACTGAGGGTGGGAAGTCAAACTAAGTCTGCCCCACAAGACACTGTGGCGTGCCTCTAGCATCACCCCAGCATTTTGAACCCTCCTTCATATGCTAAATTTGATTGTCTTGATTTGGCTTGTTCTTGGCCTGTATTTCCTTTTAACAGGTAACAGGTTTTTACAGCTCAATGCATGGCAACTTTTTTTAATTGCTTGGAGAATTATTGTCGTGAAGCCCACTCCCACTGAATGGCGGTAGTAAGGGTTTCCTATCATAGGGAGACTTTCCTCCTGAAAGCCCAGCACATGGGTTTGTGTACTACCACAGGGCCAGGGGTTCAAGTGAAAAGGTAGGAGGTTGCACAAACAGAATCTAGGAAAAAGAAAGAACACAATTTCAAAAACGATTTAACATGCATACACCAGTGCACCTCTCTCGCCTCCTCCCCTTCCAAAGCAGCCTTATGCTACCTATATGCAGAGACTAACGTTGAACCTAGTAGATCGTTTTACCTCCACCAGGTGTTGAAATGTCCAGAGACCAGGTAACCGACAAATACTATTTGCCAATGCTGCAAAATAAGGTCCAGGAAGTCCAAGAGCACACTAAACGGCACAGCACGAGGGCCAATCCATAACCAAGTACAGGGAACGCAATGAACCTACCCCCTAATGCCACGAGGATGCTCTAAAGGAGATGAATAAATCCTCTTGAAATCCAAAAAGATTCCAGGAAAACCGTGGAAGATGCTAACAAAACCATAGGGTAATCCAAGAAGCTAAATCCAGTAAGCAGCCCAGTATCCGAACCGCCAGTAGTTCAATTCCAAGCAATGAATCAATGGGATGAAGAGTGAAGCAGAATCCAGTAAAGAAGCGAAAATCAGGAAAACCTGAAGATGGACCAAAGGAAAAAATGAACCAAACGGCACGCACTCTTCCATAGTCTAGAAGCACTGCAGCCACCGCACCGCAAGGTACATATAGTGCAGGCGAGTACACGGCCCGTCCTGGTTGCAGCGCGAACCGTCACCACGTGATGGAGCCGGCATCCACGGGATGCTCAGAATGTGCAATTCCTGCCTGATCACAACGGGAGATACACTGAACGAGCTTCCATGGAAGCCGCGGCCCTGACAGTAATTTCCCTTTTTTTTTAATCTATGTGGTTTTTAGTCACAGTTGTCAAATTTTAATGTGCAGGTGTTCTTTTTATCTAAGTGCATTTTCGTTATATTCCGTTCTTTTCAAGTATATATTCTATTCTGTCCTGCAGTGTTGCACTTTACCTTGCTATATTGCCATATTGTACTGTATTTTACTCTGTTTTACATATCTTACAGTAACACTGGGAATTCCTCTTTGTCCTTCATTCTGTTGTGCAATTGAAACATCTTGTGAAACACCCAGGTAATTTTCTCTCTGATTCAAGATGTCAAAAAGGAAAGCAACCTCCGAGGTCTCCCTGGCTGAAGATCTGAAAAAGTGTGCTAGAGTACTAGGCTCAATTAACTAAGTTAATTTATTGATTAACGAAATAGAGGTATTGCTTGATCATATTGATCACATTGAGAAGGGAACAAACTTGTGTCTTCCTGGGGGAAAAGGACCTAGAGAGGGTGGGGTGCTAGAGGGAACTAATAGAAGGTCAAAAGGGTTCAAATGAAAAGCACTACAGAATAAACTAGCTCAGAGCAAATTGCCATCTTCCAGCCTAAAGTGAATTCCAAAACAGGTGATGTGGAGAGAAGACCGATGTTTTATGAAGGTAACTTAGTCGCCAGCCTGAGACCCAAACACCAGCAGCGAGGGTTTAATTATACATTTCCCATTGAGGTTCACCCTATATCTGATAGGGTGGACTGCCCCCCCAGAAGGAACCAAGCTGGCCAGTGGTGGGAGAGTGGCAACTAGTCGTGATATGGCGCAAGTAACCCCCTTACCTTCAACCCCTGTTATAATTTGTGAACAAATTCTAACCTCAAATCCATTTCTCCCATTAACAGGGGGCGACCATGGAGGACGGTGATCAATATAATAATGATGCCCATCTGGGCACTGGTCTACCTACTAAGACAGTTGTGCTGGGCCAGGGCCAGTCGAGACCAGAAGGCTCTGAAAACGAATGGTGAGAAGGCTGCCAAAGGGCTAAAAAGGAAATTCTGTCCCTTAATCCAAATTTAAACGAATTAAAGGGAGAAATGAGGGATATGAGACGATCTATGGGTACTGAGAGGGCACCACACACCTCAACTCAATTGAATCGTAATGAGGATTCCTCGTTAGGAAAAAGCTACATTCATATGCAGTTTCTAAAATAATTGAGAATCATGTTATAAATCATCCGTGCCCCATCTCTGGAAGATTGTAGAGGTTGTTTGCTCCTTGGCTACTGCAAAGCCAAAGTGAAGGGGTGCAGGGTGTGATGAAGCACATCCTCCACCAAGACAGGGTGGGTCAGGTACTGACCATCAATCATGTAAGAGCACTGGTTCAACTGATAATTTTGCATACTTAACCAACGTACCAACATTGAAATATGGGGGGAGAGAAGATAAAGATAGCCCTATCAATAAATGCACCCACTGGCTAAGACACAGGAAGCAGTGTCTTTCTGCATTTAGACTTGATATTTTGAACGCTGAGCGGCTCTGTCAAGACCGAGAGCTAGAGTTCGACTTTATTAAATTGAGCTTGAGGAATGACTATTTGAGGTTACGACTGTTACATATTGGCATGAGGACAATTCAACCAACTGATCTGAAAGCCAATTATCCCCCCACCCCCACACAACACAAAATCCTAGAGGAATAATACCCCTTTGCTGCTGAACTCGCCCTCCCCACCCAATTATTGATTTGATAATGCTGCCTATGGCGCTGCGGGTGTGCCGCCATATGAGGTGACGCTAGCATCATGGAATGTGGCAGGGCTTGTGAGACATCTGGTCGATCCCGATTGGGTAAAAACCTTGAGTGAGTTTGATATGTTATGCTTCCAGGAAACATGGGCTCTTGAATCACCCACGTTGAAGGGTTATTCTGCATTTCACACCGCGGCAGGCATATCAAGGAGTGGCGTAGGGCGTCCAAGTGGGGGGTTATGTGTCTGGATCAGTACAGCATTAAATGCTGAGGTAACTGTGGTAGGGAACCATTCCCACAATTTGCAATGTCTTATAATTTAACTTAATCAGGGTTTTAAATCCTGTGCACTTAATATCTACAATAGACCCTATGGCAAGAGTGCAATGGCCACTTTCAATATTTTTTTTTTTATTTTTTCTTTTTTTTTTATTGGTTTTATTACAGATCTTTAAAAAGAGAAACATTAACATACAATCCAAATTAATGAAAGCTCACAAATCATCCACTATTACCCCGGACTTTTACTGTTAACAGCAGCCTCCAATACAGACCTCAAGATGTCCCAGCGGTTTGCTCCACCGGGACAGCGTATAAGCGGTCTTTTACGACTCGAAGAAAAGAAACTAATGTGTACAACACCACTCTGTTTGACCCATCAAACAGGGCTCTCCACAGTCGTCTCGAGTTAGGAATTGAAAGTTCGTTGTTATTGGGCTAAAGATGTTATTTCTTTCGCTCTCCAACTCGGGACATACTAAAATCAAATGTTTGTGTTTCCTTGTTGGTGGAGCAGAACTGACACATGAGGTCCAGGTCCGTAGATTGGGACCAGTAGCAAAGGCGTTCCTTGGTTGGCATGGCATTCAGCCTAAACTGCAAATAGGAGGCACAAGACCACTGGTCCGGGAAGCACGAGATAGGGCGGGACCCAGCCATAGGCTCTTGCCTCGGCCGGCGCTTCAAGCATAGATTTAGAAGCAGCTCTTTGGGTACAGGTGTAAATCCAATCATTTCTCCAAAGCTTTAGTTTTGCAGCATCAGGATTCTCGAGCAACAATTGCATTGTGATGTCATAGGAGCTGAGCACGTCATGACATAACTTATTCCATTGGAATAAGATTGAGGGGGCTTTGGCGAGTTCTAGACTGTGAAGGATCTCCATCTGGGGGGTTGGATTGCTTGAATTTAGTTTCCTAAATACACTTAACAGATTCCAAGCAACTCTCGCTTGAATTGAGATGTACCCAAGCTCATATCTGGCACAAACAGTAGAGGTGCCTTTAGGCTAATGGAGAACCCTGGACCAAAAAATGCTTTCCAAAGAGCTCCACACTTCGGACCCACAACCAAAAGCGTTTTCACCGGCGTAAATCAATGAGGGTACCACCTTCTGCTGGAAAAAGGTTATCGTCGGTCTTAGAGAGAATTTCCCAAATTTTTTATTAATCAGGACTGCTTGGCATGCCAATTGTCGGCATTTTTTCTTGGCTGTGTCCACCCAAGGTGCGTCATTTCTACTCGCACTTAGTTGCATTCCCAAATATCTGGTGTTAAGTACGCGCCCAATGGGTTCTTTATTCACATACCATTTAAATTTCTGCCCATTAGGTTTGGAACCTTGCAGTCTTTCAAAAACGATGGCTTCACATTTCCCTCTGTTAATAACCAGCCCGTTGTCAATTAGGTATTTTTCCATGGCAGCGAGATTCCGCTGTAAACCTATGGGAGTTGAGTCCATCAGAATGATGTCATCTGCGTAGACTAAGTAGTCTACATGTGAGCCGTGAAGCTTAGGTGGGAAAGTGCGTAGACCATTGAAAACATCTTTGATATCAGATATAAAAAGGTTAAATATAATTGCCGCAAGAGGGCAGCCTTGCTTGACACCTCGAGAGGTGTTAATGGGTGAAGATAGGTTACCCTTTTGGTCCAAACGAACTCTAACGGTCGTGTTCATGTGGAGTTCGTGGATAGCGGACAGTAGACTTTCAGGACAATTCCATTTGGTCAGTTTAGACCATAGCAAATCTCTATTTATACTGTCGAACGCCTGGGACAAGTCAACCAGTGCGAGATAGATTTTAGAGTTTGATCGCAGTGCTTCCATTTTCAGTAAGTTCAGTATTAGAAGGTTAACACCGCAGCCCAACCCTTTAACGAAACCAGTTTGTCTGGGGTCCACCTGGTTGCAATGTGTGGACCAGTCCGTCAATTTTTGTTGTAAAAGAGTGGCATAGACCTTACCCAGCACATCAAGAAGTGCAATTGGTCTATAGTTCTTTGGGTTGCGACGGTCGCCTTTTTTGAAGATGGGTATGATCACTGCAGATTTCCACGATGAAGGGGTCTCGCAGCATTTGACAATCCTGTTCAACAGCAGCTCACAAAAGGTGGTCCATACTTCTGGCTGAAGTTTGAGCGTAAAGTTAGTTAAGCCATCTGGACCAGGGGCTCTTGAGTTATTCAGATTCTTGATGACTCTAAGAATGTCCTCGTGCTCGAATACTAGGTCCCAGTGTGACAGGACACGAGGGGTCCATACGTCGACCTCATTGGTTTTACTGAAGAGGTCGGCGTAGAAGGATACCCACTCAGACTCAGAGACCAGGTTTGCCTGAAGAGCATGTTGTGGAGCAAGATTGTCGTTTATCAATCTCCAGTAGTCAGCAGAGTTGGAGCTCTTCATTTTTGATAGCATAAGCTCTGCGTCATTTTGCATCATGATGCACTTGTGAGATTTAAGCCAGTTCTTATAGCCTTGTTTGAATTTTTTTGCAAGACCAATGGCAACAGTAGGCATTTGTTTGCGGGCCGTTCTTAACTGCCAGCGTAGAAGGCGTTTCCGTTGTTGCACCTGGAGGTCAAATTTATGTTTCGATATAAATAGGCTGTTTCCCGTGAGAGTTCTAAGTTCTTGGTATTGGGTTAAGAGATGGTTGTATTCCAAGGATTCGGACAGCTGGTAACTCGTCAAAATGTGGCCCAACTCGGTAGAATCTAGATTTAGCCGAATCCTTCCGGCTCCTGTTCTCACTGAGAAAGCCCAGCGATCCTGGTGCGTTCTGCCGTTTGCCACAAATGACAAGACCACCATATCATGGTCACTGTGCTTCATTGTTTGAACAGACAAGCCGGTCGTTCTCATGTGAATCCTATTGGATACAAAGATGTAATCTAAGGTAGAGCTAGAATCCCCTCGTCTCCATGTAGGGGCTGTGGGAATATCGCCCAGGGTTTGACCATTCAGCATCACCAAATCCCGCAGCTCCATTTCCAGACACCACTGAGTTTTCAGATGAAGTTCTATGGAGTTAACATTCTTCTTGAACCCTGGTCCATTTGAATGACTAAGGCAATCGATGTTAAGGTCGCCGCAAATGATCAAGTCATATATCTGGCCAGATTCTGTATGCTCATCTATGGTCTTGGTGACTTCGTCTATGAAGTTTTTTGCTCCGGTTGCCCCATGGTTCCAGTAAAGATTGAAAATACAGAGGTTGGTTGTCGGGCCGATAGCGGGGCTTCCATCACCAATTGTAGTCACTTGGATATAAGGAGAGATGTCAATTGAGTTCAGAATCCGAAGCCCTGAGTTAATCCTGACGGCTACCAAGAGACCCGACATAGGTCTACCTCTAGTCTGTTTAATGGCTGAAGTGTGGGCGATTTCAAAACCCTCCAGAATTGGTTTTTCGCATAGCCATGTCTCTTGTAGAAAGATGAGATCTAACTCGTCGGCCCAGGTGGAATTGAACAAATGACTAAAGCCCCTGATGTTGCAGGATCCCAATGTGTAATTTATTTGGTTGTTATGTCGTTTGAGGGCTTGGCGTAAACATGACGTGGTGTTATTTAGGGTTTCAGCAACCCAGGACCAATCATTTCCATTCGCCCTAGATGGCATGTCAGTCTCAGGCAGATCTGCAAACCGATGCGCTTGGCTAGCTCCTTGTATTGTTATTTTTATGTTATTGTGGCTAGAGGTTCCACTCAAAGACTTCCGAGTGTTCTGTGTTGGAGAGAGCGTGCTTTGATGGAAGGCTGAGGAGCCACGCTCACTCGGGCGTGCTGAATGATTTTTATGGGCACTTCCGTCCTCTGCCAGGTTCACAACATCATTCAAAACCTCAGTTGGAACACGTACAGGGGCTAAAGAAATGTCAAAACCGAGAGATAGTAACACCGGGCCAGCTTGGAGCAAAGTGTCAACTATGACCTTTGACTGGACATGCAAGATGACTGCGTCATTCTTGGTTTCTTCTAAGAATTCAACAATTTTCAAGTCACCAGATTCAATTGCCCTGAGACTTGGTACCAGATGGCATAGCCACAGGACATTATGGCGATTCATTATTAGGTCGTCTGCAGAATCAATTCGTTCCAAGAGTACTTGATGGTAAGATGAATCATTTTTCAGATGCAAGTTCTTGGAGGGATCATTTATAAGGTACTTTTTTAATGGAGCTCTAATTTGCGGTAGTCCGTTAACCTTAGACTGCGACGACCTAATCGGGACAGAGTCCCTAGGGTAAAGGCGTGTTAAGTCGAGCTTCGCGACCACCAACGATGTTGAGTTGCTACAAGGATCAACAACAACTTGGGCCCTTAAATCTTCCGTTTTGGGAAGGCTTTTGTTAGAGTGATCACACCTCTTACGACGTTTTTCATATAGCGTCATGAACGGTTTGGAACCAAAAACCGTGTCAACCGTTGAGGTGATGATTGGCCCACTTACTTCACACAGTGATACAACTCTGGTTGCCTTCTGGAGTGGCGCATGAAGGGGAATGTAATTTAGGCCAGATAGATTGGACCCTGGCCCGGCCTGGTTGTTCATTTGCGGGCAGGCTGCAATCGGGGGAACAGGTGTGTTGTCAATCAACTGGGTCGATTCAGGGAGGCTGACAGATGAAGTATTAAATTCTTCAGCCCCAGCCAATTCCTCGGCCACTGCATCCTCGTACACAGACGTGTTCAACAACTCCTCAGATATGCCACATAAGTCGATTATGGGTTCAATGGACTGGACCAACTCAGTGGCATCGTCATTTGACTGGGGATCAGGTACGACATTTTTATTTTTCAAGTTAGTTTCGTTAATAATTACATTCACAGTTTTCAGGTTTCTCAAGAATTTCCTGGAATCGTTACGACGGTTCCTTTTTTTCATAGGCATGTTTTTTGATTTTTTTAGTTCATGGCCTCTGCAGTTTCCGTCACCCGAACCTGTAACGGAATTAGTCTTGGAAAGCTTGAATATGTCATACACTGCCGAGGCACCATCATGACCTTGTTTTTGTGCAGAAACGGGCCCCACTACATCTAAGCCCAAGCCACGATTTTGGTCGGAAGGGGCAGCCATTTGAGGATCCAAAAGAGCCAAATTATCAGCAGCTTGGGTTTCCAGGAAGATATCCTGGAAGTTAGTCGACAGAGGTATGTTTGAGTCACAGATGGAAGGGAGATGGTCGGTCATTTGCGATCCTGCAAGACATGGAGCAGAGTCAGGCGGCAGCGTGGATTGTTCCTGACAATCAATGAAAGCATATTTTTCAGAACACGCCATTATGTCTTTATTTCTTCCCAGTTCTGAAGCAGTGGCCGCCGCAATCTGAGCACATGAGGCTAGAGGTATCCGGACGGGAGAGCAAAATACAGGGTTGTTTGTGGTTCGAGAGGTCAGAATCCCTCCTCCTTCAGCTACTCCACTCTGACCGCAGTTATCAACTTTTTGTTGAAAAAGATTCAAAGCCTGTTTCGCCACTTCAGCCAGTAGTTTTCTGTCCAAAAAGGCGTTTTTATTGCTGTCCATTAAAGCCCCCAGCGCAATTTCCACCTGTTTATTAGTGCTCAATGATGTATTCATTAGAATCGTCTGGGTATTCCCCATCTCAGAGATCTTTGTATTCATACTAAGAATTAGAGCCGTCAGGTCTTTCAGACTGTCGTGCAAATGTTCATACATTTTCAGGAATGGAGCCACGGCTATTATAGTTGATGACATAATGGTGGCTTGGAGATCTTTCGAACTTGGTATAGGGTGTTCATTGCCAGTGCTGTCCATAGTGAGACCGGTGTGTCGCCTTTTGCTCACGGGGAGGCGTCTGATTTTTGGGAATGGGCGCTCCATAAGTGATGAGTCCGAGGATGATGAATCTGACATATAGTCAGAACGTGTCTCCACAATTGAAGGCCCATCCACACATTGATGCAGAATGGTCGATGGTTGGTTTTGCAGTGTGTTAGAGTCGACCCTTCCCAATTTAGGAAGTTGTCTCTGTGAGCAATGGATGCTCGGTGAAAAACTAGAGCGACTTCTTCTTCCTCTTTCCTCCAGTTTATGCGTAGGGGAACTCTGCAGGGGGTTTTTGCCAGACGGTGCAGGTGACGACCAACCAGCCACAGGATTAGAAGACCCTCCCGCTGAGGCTGTGGCACCCGGCAAGGAGTCTTTTATTGCCGAGTTATTCGCTCTGCTTTTGTTCAGGTGCTTAAGATCTGTTAGCAACTTGTTGACGACTTCCAAGGAGTTTCTACGGTTATTAGAGTCCTTCACCTGGAGGGTAGATACCCTCTCCCCCTCAGTGTTAGCAAAAGAGGCACGGGTAAGTGGCTCAATACCCACACTATATGCCGGTTCGTCCACTTCATTGTATGTGAAAACGGCATTATAGGAGCCTGCTTCATGCAACGTACTTAGTGGCAATGCCGGTGAAGGTACCAGTTTCTCATGTGCACTGTAGAATCTTGTGCGTGGGGAACTACTACTCGTTTCTTTTTGTATAGAGGGGCATACAATGTCACTAGTACCTGAAGTCGTGAGGCACGCTTGAACACCAGTCGTCACGCTGGTGAGCGAACATGAGGGCGTTTGGGTTAAGACGGGATCTTGTCGCAGTGAGCAGCTGTCATTTTGTGAAGTACAAGAAGGAAGTTCATGAAGGCCATGTACTATGGCCAAGTTGACTATGGCCAGGTTGGCTATGACCGCTGGGATTGTTGGTGCACTGTGTGAACTGGCGCACTTATAAAGTGACGCATCATGTGTACTTTGGAACGGAAAACAGTTTAAAGAAGAGTGTGTTGAAGTCGGCTGGGCTGGGCTGGGCTGGACTGAGCGGGAGCCAAATCCGATGTAAAGTGTCTCTCATGTGGATCGACTACAGCCTCACCCCGCATGCTCCCTGCCACCCCTCCCGTTGGCTCAGAACATGCAAAGTCCACTCGCGAGGAGGCAGCCACACATACACTTACTGTGGTTTCATTGATGACTGCACAGGGCGAGTTTGAAGCCGGCTGCAACGAAAGCCCCCCCTCATTCGGAAGCTGGACACGATCATCGGGGACAGCAGCCGGTGTTAGGGGCGCCTCTGAGGACTCCGCTGAAAGCCACGAACGTTCCGAATCGGGGCATACCGGGACACGAGCACGCTTCCTTTGGGCTCTGGTCTTCACAGAAGCGCCCACAGTCAATCCTTTCACCGGCACCGTAGTAACGTTTGTTCGCATCGTTTCAGCAGACGATGATGCAGAGATGGAACAAGAAAACAGGTGAGCCAGGAGCCAAGAGGAAAGTTCCGACTTCCACAGACTTCCTCGGACTCCTCAGACTCTGCCAGACTCTGCGCCCGCTCCGCGGGGAGAGGCAGGTTTTGAAGCAGCAAAGTCACTCCCACACAATGGAAATAGTAGAGGTACTGGTCACTCCTCAGACTCTGCCAGACTCCGCCCCCGCTCCGCGGGGAGAGGCAGGTTTTGAAGCAGCAAAGTCACTCCCACACAATGGAAATAGTAGAGGTACTGGTCACTCCTCAGACTCTGCCAGACTCCGCCTTGAGGGGTTGTTAGAAGCTTATAGGCAATATCGGGGCAATTTGAAGGTGGTCCTGGCCGGAGACATGAACTTGCAACTTGAGCCACAGAAAGATTTGCAAGAGTTTATTGATAAGGAGGATGCAATGTGGGGAATCCCTGATTGTACTCCCCCTTTTAAGGAGGCATCATATAAATATGCACTAGAAACTGCAGAAATATTATTTCGACTAGGGTTGCATGCATGTAACGGTAGGGTTTGCCCTGATGCCCCCCCTGCTCCAACCTATCATAGCGCTCACCATTACACAAAGTAGCCACGCCCCTAGTGGAATGAGCTCGCAACCCTTCAGGAGGGTCCTTGCCCGCCAAACAGTAACATTCAGTAATGGGGAGGATAATCCAAGTATCACGTAATATTATCCCCAACAAAAATATCGCCGTATATATGGTTGTCAGGAACGGCCATAGGCGATATTTTTATTGGGGATAATATTTGGGGTTTTTGGGAGCAGGGTTTGCGGGGGTGTCCCCCACTCCCTTTAAATTAATACAGGGGTTGCGGGGGTGTCGCCCGAAGGTTCCATGATTTAATATCGCTGCAAAAATATGGCGATATTTTTGCTGGGATATTAACACATGGAACCATAATCCACCTGGACAAGGTCTATTTTGTAACAGCCTGGAACAATCGATGACCAGCATACCACACAAAGAGTTGATCGTCCACTCTGATCCTGGACATCCTAGAAATATAAAAGCTCAGAGCTCTCATAGGGTCCAACCTATGAAGTCGCTCCTCTTCCTTACCGGGACGAGGAGGAGGATAGAAAGAAGGAAGAACCACTTTCTGGCTCAAATGAAATTAAGACACTACCTTAGGTAGAAAGGAAGGACGTGCCCTCAGTACAACCCTATCCTTGTGGAACACAGTAGAGGGCGGCTAAGATGAAAGTGCACAATGTGATGAGCCCATACCTTGGGAGGCGAGCACTTCCCCAAGGACGTGTCCAACACAGCCCGATGTACTGGAGCTGCTGGGAAGGTGTCAGATGCAACTTCTTGAAATTGAGGGAGAAGCCCAGCTTGTGGAGGGAGCGGCAGGTGAGACCGAGGTGATCCAATGCTTGCTCGGGAGAAAGCGCACGGATCAGCCAGTCTAGGTAGGGGTAGATGTGAATCCCCACTCGCCTGAGGTACGCTGCCAGCACCACCATTAGCTTGGCAAAGACCCACGTGGCGGAGGTCATACTGAATGGCAGGACCCGGAACAAAGTGTGAGTCGCCAGCCGCAAAGCGCAGGTACTTTCTGTGCTTGGGATGAATCGGCACATGAAAGTAAGCATCCTGTAGGTCCAGAGACACCAACCAATTCTCAAGTTGAAGGGCCTGGAGGACTTGAGAAAGAGTGACCATCTTGAACTTGTCCTTCCTGAGAAGTTTGTTCAACCAACGAAAATCCAGTATGGGTCTCAAACCCCTGTCTTCCTTTAGAACCAAAAAATATGGGGAATACCATGCCTTTTTCCTTTCTGCTACAGGCACCAGTTCTATAGCACCTTTCTCTAGCAGGGTCAAGATTTCCTGCACAAGGAGCGGATCTGGAAGCTTCAAAGAGAGATCCCCTGGTGGATTGTCGTGAGGCCGCTGTAGGAAGGGAAGGCAGTAGCCGTGGGCTATTGTATCCAGAACCCACGCATCCGAAGTAATAGCTCGCCATTCTTCGAGCTGCTGAGAGAGTATGCCCCCAACCGGCGTCCCAACTGGCGAACAATGGGACATGGCCCCATGACTGTTTTGGAGCGACTGCGGCAGCGCCTGACGGCAAAGAGGCAGCTGCCTGAGCGGCTTTGGCACTTATATTTCCCCGACCACGACGGGTACTTTTACGCTGACCACTTTGACTGGCGGCTCCTATCGTTCTACCAAGGGAGGAGTAGTCACGAAAAGAAACTCCCCTCCACTGCTGTCCCATAGGACAAAAAGAGGTTGACGCACAGCTGCGCTTAAAGATTTTACCGCCAAACAAATGCGTGCCATCAAAGGGCATGTTCAAAAGACGGGCTTGCACATCCGGAGCAAAACCCAACTTCCGCAACCACACAAATCTGCGTATAATGGTGCTCCCAGCCATGGACCGGCTAACACTGTCGGCCGTGTTCAAACCCAACTGAAGGGATTCACACATGGCATCCTTGCCATCTTGCACAAGAGCAAGGAACCCATCCCTTTCTTCCCCTTCGGGAATATGCTCAGCTGCAAGAGAAACACAATTCCACAGAGTGTGTGAAAATCTTGCCAAGGCACTCCCCGCAGAAAACACCTTGCGTGCCCAACCGTCAAAGCGTTTGTCGTCCCTATCAGGAGGGATGGTAGGGTACGCCGCCTGCCTCGAGGCGGCAGTAGCCGCCTGAACCACCAAACTCTCGGGAGTGGGGTGAGATGAAAGATAGCTGGGGTCGCTACCGGAAGGGCGATATTTTTTAGTCAATGATTTGTTAACTGTGGGAAGAGATTCCGGGGTCTGCCAAGCAGCCGCCACCCTTTTCTGACAGGTCAAATGAAAAGGTAACACCGGGTCAGAGGATGGACCTTGATCCAGAATATCCGTCAAGTCATCCTGAACAAAAATTTCAGAAGGACTGGACCAACCAAGATATTCTTTGACTCTAGCCATCAGTCTACTGTAGGATGACTCAGTATGAGCCCCAGGCTCAGGCCTGCCAAATTTCACTTCAGGAGAAGTGTCTAAACCACTGGCATCATGAAGGGATTGCCTTAACTCTACCAATTGACTATCCCCAGAAAACACAGGAGCCACATCAGGGTCAAAAGGGTCAAAATCTAAATCTGACCTCTCCTCCTCCTCATAGATATCATCCAGAGGGAGGTGAAAGTCCTGCTGGGGACAGCCGAGGGTCTGGAGTCCTTAACAGCCCTTACAGACGTGGAAGTAGATTTCCTTGAAGGATCCACAGTACCAGGGATCTCCGACGGCAAATTCCGGCCAAAAGGCCCCAAAGGCGGCGAGGGCGCCGAAGGCTTTGGCATCGAGAGCGCCGACGGTTTCGGCGTCGACAACGCGCCGAGGGGTGGTACGAAGGCAAAGCTTCGATGTCCATATTCGACGCACACAGCGCTGACGGAGTCGATGCCGACCTCGAGCCCTTAGCAGGTTTCTGCGGTCTCGCTGGGGACGAGGACCGAGACCTGGAAGCACATCTCTTGCGACCATCCTAAGCCTTGTTTGAACGGGACCTTGAAGGTTCCGGATTAGGATCATGCGAGGACCCAAGCCCGAAAGCGCTTGAGCCACGGATCGAGACCGTTACTTGCCGGCTTCATCAGAAGGCGCGGACGGAACTGTGCCCTGGGATTGGAAAATTGCCAGCATCTGCTCCCTGTAGGCAGCCCATTCCTCCGGAGTCGAGGACTTTGTTGGACAAGCCACTTTCCTCACTGCTCCATCCTCCAAGGAGGACGGGGAAGGCGACCAGTGACGGTGCTTCCTAGAATGCCGAGACGAGGACGAATGGCGGGAACCACTCCAGGACCGAGAAACCCGGGAACTCCTTCCGACATGGAGAGTCGCCCCTCGAATTGTCAGTGGACATCCCCTTAGACTTAGATTTACGGGACTTACTGGGTTTAGATCCCCTACCTACCTGAAGCTTCCCCTTACACTCCTGCAAGGCCTTAGCCGTCAGCGACTGACATTTGGAACAGTCGTCAGTGTCGTGACTCTCGCCCAAGCACAACAAACAAATGCGATGCGGGTCGGTGATCGACATATTAGACTTGCAGTCCCGGCAAGTCTTGGAGCCAGACCACGGAGTCAGAGGGGTTGAAGAGGAAGACATATTCACGAGGAATACACGAGGCGCGTCGAGTCTCCGAAGCAAACACGTTTGCGGAAAAAACAGAACTGAGGCATCGGGTGCCGTGCATCTTATTTATGACATCTAATGACGTTGCCCTTGACGGAGGCCTTCGAGGGACATCGACCCAAATCCATTGATGCAGGACGCTATCTGCCGAAAAAGTTTCCGAAGTACACAGCTGTGGATATTACATGTCAAATATGTGGAATACGTTGGAGGACACAATCCATTTGAAACGTATGGTACTACCAAGGTGCGGCTTGGTAATTTACCTTTAGCGTCAGTGGTTGCCATATGGGATATTAGAACCCTGGAAGGGTGAATAACCCGTCCCCATTGGTCAAATTGCGTTATATGAGCCGTTATATCCTCTGAGTATTCTTATAGCCCAGAGTTTTTCTTATAGCCCGCAAATTTGGCATTTGCTTTTTTATAGCTCGGAAAGTCGAGCACTAACAGTGCTTCACCCCCTCTAGTGGTCTTCTTTAAAATAACATTTGCGCACAAATACCATGCTTTTTTCGTTTTTGTTTAAATGCATGACGACTGGGGGTTGCAGTGAAGTCAGATAGGGACCCATTTACTTGTCCCTCACCCCATTCCATGAGTCCGAGCACTCAGCTCAGGCTGTGCTCCCTCACTTAACTTCCTTGTGCCCCCACCCTCCTCACTGTGTACTCACTCACCCCCCTCAACTATCCATTATCTGCTATCCCTCACTCTTCCGTGGTACTCGCTTGCCTTCCCTGTGCGCTGTCGCACACTCACACCTGCTAATAACTCCTCCTCCCACTGAGGGCATGTTTCCAACCCCCCCACTGTGCCCCTTTACTGACCCTCTGTGTGTCAACTCACTGAGTATCCACGCTCTAATCACCTGACTTTGTTCTGTTTACTCGCTCCTCTCTGTGCCCACCCACTCCTGACTCTGTATCCCCTCTGCCACCACCTCACTCACCTCTTTCTGTGGCCACTTAATCTCCAGTGTCTCCCCTCACTCCGCCTCTCTCTTGCCCTCCCATCTCTCATGGGTTCCCGGATGCAGGATGAATGAAACTAATAATTTACTATGAATAAAAATTGAAGTACCCAAAAAAACAATATAAAAGTAATAAAATATATATTTTTAAATTAACTCTTTTCTCATTAGCCATGGGTTCCAACAGCTTTTTGTCATATTTTTCTTGTTTTTTATAAACTTAAATATTCCACGTGGAATATGTAAGCTCCCCCCGAAAAACCAAATATTTTAAAAATATATATTTTTATGTAAACATTATGCATGTTTGCCCATGGTTTCCACCGTTGTTTTGGGCCTTCATACCTTGTTAAAGGTCTAACTGCATCTTCAGGGCCCATAACGCCCGGTACGGCCCTCGCTGCAGATCTATAAAGCTATATTAATCGATCACCAATGTGCCCCTTCTGCTCTTCTGTGAGAGAGACTTTACAAAATTTCCTTTACCCGCAATATAGCACAAAAAGGAAGAGGAATTTAAAACCCTGCTTACAGAATTGGGGCACAATATCCTTTTTCTTAGTTCACATAACCATAACCAAAACAGAACAGGACAGCAGTTCATTTCAAAACATACAAAAGAAAACTTTACCATTGATCGTGGTGTGAGCATGATCGGAGCTATTTATCACCTGCTTGAGTTGTTGGGGTAATGGGGGAGCGACAAGCACCAGACATTAGGTAAGCCTCATAAATTCTCCCAAATATTCTTTTGCCTTGCCCATGGATGCAAAGCGGCACAATATTCAGCCTCTGCATCATGGAAGTACAGTATATCAGCTTTCCATTGATCACGCGATCTGCCCTAGACCATGGCAACTCTTCTTGCCAGCACAAATAGGGGGCCCAGAAGACATCTAAACATGCCCTGCCACCTCTTTCGTATATTCCAACAGGGCAACCATTGGGGCAGGAGCAACACTTTCTCCCACAATTGCACTAAGTGTACCAAAGACCTGAGACCAGAAAGTATAAATTCAAGGGCTTTTCCAAGACAGGTGTATTAGATGTGGCCGGTGAAAAACCTCATCTCGGGCATGCTTCGGACGTCTCAGGGAAGAACTTATGTAGATCAGCTGGAGTAAAGTAAAACTGGTGCAGGTATTTAAAATGGATTAGTTTGAACCTGCTATTGAGTGCCACCCCTTTCATCTGGGCACAGCAATATTGCCAAACAGATTCCGGGATAGGGACGCCAAGGGAGATCTCCCATTTCTCACGGGGATCGTCAGCTCAACCCACTGTAGTATTATTATTTCATATAGCCCTGTCACCAATCTCCCGCCACCTCCCGCGCCCACCAAACCATGTAGAACTGGGGCTGTGGGGGCGCCATGGGGAAAGAGGGAAACCATTCTTTCTGCGCATTTTGGAGCCTAAAATATAAAAAGACATCAATCGATGAGGTGCCTCCCTTACTTCTCAACTCATCAATAATTGCCAGTCAGGAAAATCATCTTGCCAACAGGATATAACCAGCCAGGCAATGCATTGTACATAAACCTTCTGGCCTGTCTGTGTGATCCCAGGAACGTACATAACAGGCAGGAGAAGGGTGCATAGAACCTCCTGTCATGATTTCCCCTCATTGCGTCGCTAAGCCTTGCAGGTGATCACCACAATGTTCGTGGCCCTACCTATGCACTGCAGGGAAGACAGTATCACCGTCCTCAAGAGAGATGGCACCACCAATGCCCTTTCAATCTGAACATGTGATCTGTTGGGCCGCGGATCGTACCAGCAGGCAAGGAATTGCGCCTGTGATATGATATGATATGATATACATGATATATGGCATTTGTAACGCGCCTATACACGAGTACCTGTGCAGCAATCCAATAGGGTTCAAGATCCGGAAGCACCAGCTCACCTTTGTGTAACAGGGCCATCAGTTTGCTCTGGTGTTGGCACGCCCTGCCTACCCTGCCAAATAAACCTAGAGATCAAAGACTTTGCTTTCGTAAAAAAAAAGACAAAGGAACCACTATAGGTACATTCAAAAACATGTATAAAAATATGGGAAGAATGACCATTTTGATCAAAGAAATCCGCCCTTATAAAGACAAGGGCAAGTGTTTCCACCTCTGTAGTTTCAGCTCAGCTTGCATTAGTTTCGCTACATAATTCTCCTGGTACAGCACCTTGGAAGATCTCGCAATCATCACTCCCAGATTGCGTGCGTACTCCTCATGCCATTGGAAGCCAAACCCCTCGCCGTACCACACCGCTCGATCCGTCAAGGGAAAAAAACACTGATTTTGCAGGATTAATGTTGAGCCCAGAATATTGCCCAAACTCTAGTACGTCTATCATAATAGGTGCCAAGTTCGACTTCGGGTCAGTGACAAACAAGATCATATCGTTGGCGTGCAGAGAGATCACCAAACGATGCATAAATAGGCCAATTCCACAATGAATGTGCTTGGATCTAAACAACTGCGCCAACGGTTCCACCGCCAGGGCGAACAAGTGCGGGGAGAGGGGATACCCCTGCCTCGTTCCCCACACCATCCTAATGGGGTCAGACAATCTACCATTTACTCGCAATAGGCCTAACGGAGCCGTGTACAACAAGGAGACCTATGAAATAAATGTCTCACCCACTCCCATGTGTCTGAGCAACGTAAATAAAAAAGGGCCACTCCACTGAGCAGAATGCTTTGTCGGCATCTAACACGGCTGCTACAACTGGGGACTGGCGATCCAGCACTGACAAAAGGCCAAACAATCTGCGAAACCCTCATGAGGTAGACCTCCCTGGAATGTAACTCGCCTGATCTGCTTCAACACTCTTGGACATCAGTGGGGCAAGCCTAGCTTCAAGGAGCATCGCCAGTATCTTATTTTCCAAGTTTATAAGAGAAATCAGCCTTTAAGACTAGCATTCCTCGGCATCCTTCCCAGGTTTTAAAAAGCAGGGTAACCACAGCGTCACGCATCGACGCCGGGAGATTACCATCAGCCAACACCTGTCTGTACATGTTCAAAAGGTGAGGCACCAGTATCGTTGCATGTGCCTTATAAAAGTCAGCCGAAAAACTGTCGGGCTCAGAGCCTCCCGCCCCCTCCCCCCCCCCAAGGGAAGTGCCTTAATGACTGCATGAATCTCTTGTGCAGAAACCGTGCTGCCCAACCAGTCTCTTCCCTCTTGAGTGAGCCAATACAACCCAACCTGATTCAAATAGTCGTCCACTGCAGCCTTGGTTACAGAGGATTTAGAAGAGTATAGTGCACTGTAAACGTCCACCAGAGCCTCTGCAATATCCTAGTCTGTATGTATTAGGGCCCAACTGAGGGCCTTATAGCAATAATGTGAGAACCAGGGGTCTCCAGCCTCACTGTGACCGCCAACAACCTGCCAGGGCGCTGTCCCTCCCCATACTGACGCACCACCATGCGTCGATGTAGGAACTTGACCTCCCTCTCTGCTAGCTCTCTAAACCATCCAAGCTCTGCATGAAACCGCGCTTGCTACTCGGGGTCCATAAGAAACCCGGCCTCGGCCTCCAGTTCCATAATAGAGACTCACAATCGGCCAGCTCGGCCCATATGGTTTTAAAGGCTATCCGCCTCCTTGGCAATACAAACCGCATGAATTACACATTTAAAGGCCTCCCACAGCGCAGAGCAGGATGCAACCGATCCCTCATTTTCCTGGAAAAAATTGAGAACACTTCCCTGATAGTTTCCCAGAAGAATACATCACAGAGGCTCTCATTCTTGAAAAAAACAGCTGTTGCCACCCAGCCTCCTTCCAGGGATAACCACTGTTGCAAATACAGGGGCGTGATCCGATAAAGTATGTGCTCAACCGTCTCCGTGAAAACATGGGTATCACTGATCAGGCTCTGGCCTGGCTGACCTCTTTCCTCTCAGATCGACCCTCCCAGGTCCAACTTGGGTCCTTCCTTTCATCTATCTTCCTCTCTACCTGTGGTGTTCCCCAGGGGTTTAACCTCTCGCCCTGGCTTTTCAACCAATACCTGGCAACTCTCGCCCACTGCATTGCCACTTTCTGCTCAAATTTCCAGTGTTACGCTGACGACACTCAACTCATTTTCAGGCTGCCACCTCCTCTCCCTCTCTCATCTCTGATTGCCTAACTGCCATTCAAGATTGGTGTTCCGCCAATGATCTTTGTCTGAATTCCAGCAAGACGGAGATCCTCCTCATCGGCACACCTTCACCATCCTTTCCCCTCACTCTCTGGCCGGCCTCCCTTGGCCCTCCTCCTACCCCCACCTGCGAGGCTAAGAACCTCGGAGTCATCTTTGACTCCACCCTTTCCTTCTCCGCCCACATTTCTGAGGTCTCTAAAAAGTCAAATTTCCGACTGCAACTCCTCAGAGGTACTCTGCCTTTGCTCTCCTTCCCCCAGAAGCTCATGGTATCCCAAGCTCTGGTTCTCTCTAGCTTGGACTATTGTAACAGCCTCTTTCTAAATCTACCTGCCTCTACTCTCCGCCCTATGCAACTAATCCAGAACAGGACTGCAAGACGTGTCCTTGGCCTCAAGCCCTGGGATCGTATCTCTCCAGCTCTGAAATATCTCCACTGGCTCCCAGTGGATACAAGGATTAAATTCAAAACCCTCTGCATTGTCCACGAGGCTTTCTGGGGCCTGGGTCCAAAATACCTTCAGTTATCCCTCAGCAAATACCTCCCCTCTTGAGCTCTTCGCTCCTCTACCTCCAACTCCCTTAGGGTCAGACGTTTTTCAAAGAAACGAGCTGGGGGTAGATCTCTATCTTCTGCTGGGGCCTCCCTCTGGAACAGCCTCCCTGCCACTGTAAAACTTGAGGAGAACCATCTCTGGTTCCGGAAGCACCTCAAGACCTTCCTCTTTTCTTCTGCCTTCGCTCCCCCTCTCCCCTGCTGATCTGTTCTCTCTTGGCACTGTGCACCTGGCCACCCTCTGTCCTTCGGGCCCAGGTACTAGCTTGCCGTGCCACCCTCCCGTACTGCCTCCGGGTCACGCCTTGCACTGGGGTCTGTATCTGTACCCATACAGCCCCCCCCCTTTTTCTTCCTGCACTTATCAGACCTACCCTGTCTGCTGCCTTAAACCTAGCACTTGCAAATTGCTGGCTGCATTACCACTGTTTGTTGCCTTTAATATTTATTTATTATTTATCTGTTTCTCCTCTGCTTCGCACCTTCCACTTCTCCCTCTTACCAGGCACTTTTCCCCTCCCCTCTCCCATGCACTTGCGTGTTCTCAATGTCACTGGGCCTAGTAATATCGCTGTTTTGTTCTCCCCTGTTCCCCTCCCTTGCCTTGTCGCGCTCCAAAACACTTGTGTACGAGGGCGATAGAAATAAAATAAGAAAAAAGATATTACAGTCTGATACCCACCCCACTACCGTCTTTGAAACCAGTATGTAGTCAAGTGGATCAGCGTCCTCCCCTCAGAGCCCTTCACCATATCCACATTGTAGAAGCCTAACGTTCCCTGTATAGCAATGCACTTCCTCCCCCGAGTAATGTGAGGAGGAAAAATATCTATGGCAACACCAGGGTTTAGCAAATTTAGCTTCATCCGAGGGCGAGCGGTGTGTCTCCTGCAGAAAGGTCATGTCCACGTGATGCCTCTGCATGTACACTAATACTTTCCTGCATTTAAGACAGCACACATTCCAAGTCATGCAATTAACGCCAGTATTAGGCATGTGACCCCAGTAGGGTAATTAGTAAGGTGGGCGTGCCTCTACTAGACCCCAAAGCTATGGATTCCGAGGTGGGCGATTAGGACACCAGCTACCAACCCAGGGAGGGCACGTGTAGTTTTAAGATCGATAGCAAGTTTTCCCTGTTGTCCCGTACACCGACACCCCCCACTGCAAAGACAATGATGTCCCTGGGATACACATCCGACCGACCGGTTCTTAACCCTGCTGCTCACTGACGGTAGAACCAGACTGTTGTCTAAAACAACATAACATTAACAAACTAACAAACCTCAACCTGGCACAAGAAACCACCCCTACCCACATCAGCAATCTCAATCTGCCAGTTAAATCCCCCCAACCCCTCACAGCAGTAATTTGCTCTGAAGCATGAGGACCTCTCACGGGCCAGCCACCCACACCTGCATGCATTCTCAATTCATGCCTCGGCATGGAGAAGCAGCATAAATCTGCAACTCAACAGCAAAAATGGGAAAAAGAAACAATGAGTCTGGCTCAGCCCCAGTCCCTGGTCCGAGAGTAGTCAGGGTTATTTTTAGTCTTCGGTGTCTTTGAGCCGTGTACTGATGCATCCAGAAAAGCGCTCGCCTCCTCCGGAGTCTGAAAAAACAGCACTCTCACATTGCGTTCCCCGTGAAGCTTTGCAGGAAATAACATGGCATATTTGAAATCTTTTGCTCTAAGCCTTTTCTTCACATCTACAAAGGTTCTTTTGGATGCCTGGACTATGTTAGAGAAATCAGGAAAAAGCTGTATTTGGTTACCCTTATAAGAGAGGAAGCCCTGTTTCCTGGGGCGTCGGAGGGCGAAGTCCCTGTGCCTTTAATTGAGGAGCTTAGTGATGATCGGTATAGGCGGTGCACCAGTGGTTTTCCTCCAGGTATACGGTGGGCACGCTCCACTGCAAACGCTGAGAAGCCATCGTGGCCCAGAAATTCATGCAGGACAGCCTCAAGCAGCAGCTCCATGGATCCCCTATTCGCCGTCTCCTGGACCCCAACAATCCTGGCGTTATTTGGACGAGATCTCGATTCTAGGTCGCCCTGCTTCTCAGTTATCTCCTTAATTACTTTTTTCATGCAGACTCATCCTCAACTGTGGAACGACAGGTTTCGACCTCATCAAGCCTATCACCATGTTTATTCAGTCTGACCTGCATAAGGTCCACCTTGCAGGTTAGGGTGTCAAGTTTGTTGTCCAGCGAATTAATACTTGCCTGGAGCTGTGTCAGCATGCCTTTAATGTCCTGCAATGCATCAGAGGGGGAGTGGCCTGCGTCTTCTCTGCCATTTCAGTGCTCAACGTGCCCCTGGAAAAATGCTGTGGCTTTGAGGGGGTTGAGTAAGCAAGTTTGACTGGTGCTCATCTGTTTGACCATGGTGTCACTTGAAAAGCAGGGTCCCAGCTACAAAACAAACGGATGTACGATGGAAGGAGCAGCACTCGCCCCTATAGCTGGTTGTCAAGATCTAATGCCCCGTGCAGTTCCCCCTAATGTTGTCATTGCCGCCTCTTTTGGGAGAAAATATTCTCTTTCCTATCACTCCACCGGTGCGGACGTTTCTGCAGATATGTACAAAGCTGCAAAGCGTTCCCAATGTCCTTTTGTAAAGCCCTATTAGGGAAGAAGGAACAAGTTACTTACCTGTAACTGTTGTTCTCCAGCATGGGTCTGGCATGGATTCACATGCTCATGAATATTCCCCGTCGTCAGGCCGGGAATCCTCAGTATAGAAAAAATAAATCAGTATCAGTTTTGTTTCTGATCTGTCTTTCTTAGTAGTAAGCAATCACTGGTCTCTGGGTCATACTGCCCCCAGCCAATGACTGCCCTCTCCCTAAGCCCCGCCTCTGGCAGCCATCCTCAGATTTGGTAGCAGGTAAAGTGGCAGTATGACGAAGTGAAGAGCCGCAGAGGGGTAGGCGGGAGGGTTCGCATGTGAATCTATGCCAGACCCATGCTGGAGAACAGTTACAGGTAAGTAACTTGTTCCTTCTCCAGCATGGGGTCTGGCATGGATTCACATGCTCATGAATAAGATAATACATAGCAGTACACACATGCACAACCACGGGAGGTGGCAACAGGCTCAACATTAAGCAATACAACAACTCAACATTAAGCAACTCTTACCTCTTCACCAGGCTCACCTTAGGCGAACAGGTTGCGCAGCACTGCTTGGCCGACCCTGGACTCCTCCCTGGAGTCCCGATCGACGCAGTAGAATCTTGTGAAGGTGTGCGTCGACCTCCACATCGCAGCCCTGCAGATGTCCAGCAGGGGCACACCAGACAGGAACGCCGTGGTAGCAGCGATCGCTCTGGTCGAATGGGCTCTCGGACGGCCGGGCAGCGGTCGGTTTGCCAACCGGTGACAGTGCATGATGCAGCCGGAGAGCCATCTGGAAATGGAAGTCTTCGAGAGAGCCTTCCCTTGATTCACAGTCCCAAAGTTCACAAACAACTGTGACGTCTTCCGAAAACTCTTTGTGTGGTCCACGTAGAACTTCAGCACTCTAGCTACATCCAGCGAGTGCAAAGTCCTCTCGGCCAGCGACAAAGGCGACGGGAAGAAAACTGGCAACACCAAGGGCTCGTTGAGGTGTAAGTCCGACGGCACCTTGGGCATAAAGGAGGGGTGTGTCCTCAGCACCACCCTCGTGTCATGAAAAGTCAAGTATGGAGGCTTGCAAGATAGGGCCTGGATCTCTCCCACTCGTCGTGCAGAGGTGATGGCCACGAGGAAAGCTGTCTTCCATGACAGGAACTTTAAAGGCGCAGAATGCATAGGCTCGAATGGGGCCCCCATGAGCCTGGTCAGCACCACATTAAGCTCCCACGCCGGGGCAGGAACCTTCACCAGCAGGAATGATCGGAATAGTCCCTTCATGAATTCTTTCACCAGGCGATGAGACCACAAGGACGCCCGTCCCGTAGTCCTGGTATATCGGGAGATTGCAGCCAGATGTATTTTGATGGAGGCGTGAGCCAGTCCAGCTTTGGCCAGCGACAGTAGGTACGGCAGTACTTGAGGGGCCGTAATCCGCAGAGGGTTAATCTTCTGTGCACGGCACCAGACAGAGAACCTCTTCCATTTATGTCCGTAGCACTTGAGAGTTGAGGACGCCCTGGCCTTTGCAAGAACCTCTCTGCAGTCGGCTGGGATGTCGTACCCTCCAAACTCTAGTGCTGCAGGAGCCAGGCCTGCAAGCCTGCAAGGCCTGCAAGTTCAGCGACTCCGGGTTGTGGTGAAGAATGGCGCCTGGTGAATGGCGCTGCGTCTGTCGGCAGCTTGACTGGTGGGGTCGTTGACAAGTCCAGCAGGTCCGGGAACCAGATATGTCTCGGCCACGCCAGTGCAACGAGGATCATCCTGCACCGGGACCTCTTGAGCGGGTTGATGAGCCGGAGCAGCAACGGCAGCGGAGGGAACGCATAAAGAAATAGGCCATCCCAGGGGAATGAGAAAGCATCGCCCATGCTCCTCGGCTGGGGGAACCTGCTGGCGAACCTCCGGCACTTGGAATTCGTCGCCGTCGCGAAGAGATTGATTTGGGGTTCGCCCCATCGTCGGAAGAGTCGATCCACTTGATCCTGGCGTAGTTCCCACTCGTGGCACGAGCGCAGCTCCCTGCTGAGTGAGTCGGCGATCGTGTTTTTTATTCCTGCCAGGTGAAGAGGCACCAGAAACATCCCCTGGGCGACGGCCCAATGCCACAGATCCTGGGCTTCCTTGGATAGGGCAGGGGACCTGGTTCCGCCCTGCTTCTGGATGTAGAACATCGTGGTGGTGTTGTCGGTGAAGATCCTCACCACCTTGCCCTTGAGGGACGGAAGAAAGGACCTGAGGGCCCAGAACACTGCGCGGAGCTCCAAGATGTTGATGTGGAGAGACTTCTCCTCCGGGAGCCAAAGGCCTCTCGCGTGAAGATCTCCGGAGTGCGCTCCCCAACCTTCCAGGGAGGCGTCCGTCGTTACCGTCACCTGGTGAGCTGGGGTCTGAAAGTCCGTGCCCGCCGACAGATGGGAGCGGGTACCCCACCACCGGATCGCCTGACGGAACATCTCGTTGAGAGGGATCCTGTCCTCGAAGCTGCCCGTCGACTGGACACAGCGGGCGTCGAGGAACTCTTGTAAGGGGCGCATCCGAAGCCTGCAAAGGCGTACCAGATAAATGCAGGAGGACATCATCCCCAGGAGGGATTTGATAGATCTTACCCTGGCCATGTCCATGGCCAGCAGACGCTGCACC
Organism: Ambystoma mexicanum; assembly: GCF_040938575.1. Classification (NCBI taxonomy): domain Eukaryota; kingdom Metazoa; phylum Chordata; class Amphibia; order Caudata; family Ambystomatidae; genus Ambystoma; species Ambystoma mexicanum. Next base: position 302,380,246 of record NC_090927.1, on the reverse strand, counting down.
TTGCCCCGAATGGTCCTGGTCCTTTCCTCCGACGGCGAGGCCAGCCGCGCCACTGTGTCGAGCTTGGCTCCCAGAAACAGGGCAACTTGCAACGGAACCAGGTGGGATTTTGGAAAGTTGATGGAGAATCCCAGGTCCGTGAGCAGCTGGACGGTCTTCGCAGTGTGCTCCACGGCGAGCTCCCTTGTCCTTGCCCGGATAAGCCAGTCGTCCAGGTAGGGGTAGACGTGGATCCCCTGTAGGGGCAGCCGCGCCGCCACCGGTGCGAGGCACTTGGTGAACACCCTGGGTGCCGACTTCAATCCGAACGGGAGGGCTTTGAACTGGTAGTGCCGCCCTTGGACCACAAACCTGAGGAACTTTCGATGTCTTTTTAGAATGGGGATGTGGAAGTACGCATCCTCCAAGTCCAACGACGACAGGAAATCGCCCTCCTCCAGCTGTCCTAGCACGTGCTGGAGCGTGACCATACGGAACTTCTGTGCTTGATGTACTTGTTCAGTCGTCGTAGGTCCAGGGTGGGGCGCCATCCTCCTGTCTTCTTCTTTACGAGGAAGTACCTTGAGTAAACTCCGGAGCCCCGAAGCCTCTTTGGGACGAGCTCAATGGCACCCTTCTTGAGCATCGCCCTTACTTCTAACAGTAGTTGAGGGATGTGATTTTCCTTCCTGGCCACGGGTGGAACGCGAGGGCACTTCTTCTGAAACTCAAGGGCGTGCCCTTGGGCCAGGGCGTCCAGCACCCAACGGTTGGTGGAGATGGACTCCCACACGCTGATGAACCTCGTCAGCCGGCCTCTCACCGGGGTGCTTCGGCGGGGGCACGACCCTGCGGTCGGTTCAATCTTGTTTGGAGGCCGCCTTGCCTCCTTGACCTCCCTGTCGATGATGACGGGCACCACCTGACTTGCCGCGTCCCCTGTAGGCTTCCTGGGACGAAGATCTTGCCGCTTGGCGGTACGTGGAGGAGCCACTGCCGGATCCCTTGGTGGCACCTTGTCTGCCTCCGGAGCTCCGAAAGGATGGCCGTCGTTGTTGGAGCACTCCCAGTGCCCGGGCAGTCTCTGTGTCTGTCTTGATGGCCTGAAGGGACTTATCAACCGCCTTCCCAAACAGGTTGTTCCCGTCGAAGGGCATGTCCAAAACCTTGGTTTGTACGTCCTGGCGGAAATCCGTGGCCTTGAGCCATCCTCGTCTTCTCAAGCAAACGCCGTTGCCCAACTGACGGAAACCGGTGTCGGCAATGTCCGTTGCCACCGTGATGGCGTGGTCCGAAGCAATCTCACCCTCCTGTAGGATTTCAAGGGCCTCAGCCCTTTTGGCGTCCGGAAGGAAGTCCAACAGAGGGGCGATTTTGAACCACAACTCCCTGACGTAGCGGGCTACGATAGCCAGGGCGTTGGCCGCCTTGATAGTCGTCGCTGCGGATGAGATGATCCGCCGTCCCATCGTGTCCAATTTCCTGCCCTCGCCGTCCGGCGGGGAAGTTGATGTTGAGGCCAATGCCCCCCCAGCTTTCTTCTTTGCCACTGCCGAGACGACCGAATCCGGGGTAGGTTGTGCCCGAAGGCACAAGGGGGCAGCGTCAGGGACCCGGTACTTCTTCTCGTACCGGTTCCTCTTTGTCGGCGCCGTGGCAGGGTTCTTGAGGAGGGCGAGACCCTCATCCCAGATGTCATCAAGAAGCAGTACGGCGAGGACCGTCTTCCTTTTAGCCTTGCGCGGGTGGTAAAGGAACCCTTCCTTCTTCTCTTCTGGGCAGAGCTGGAAGAGCTTGGATGCCCTGGAAAATATTGGCATGAAAGGATCCAATCTCGTAGGGCGGGGGACGCCCGAGCAGGGGGCGACGGGGGACACGTCCCGTCATCGCCTCCGTCATCTGTACCGGTCGTAGCCTTGTCCGTGCCTGTATCATCCCCGTGGGTACTAGACCGGGGGGAACGCAGAGCAGGCCGCAGAGGTGGGAGAGGTGGCATAGGATGCGTCCTCCTCTTATTGCGGTGGACTTTCCGAAGGTCCTGGCTCCGGTTCCCCCGTCGGGTCTGGTTCAGGTACCTCCTGAACCAGACTTTGTCTGGTTCAGGTACCTTGTCCTTATCTCCGAACATAAGGACTGAATCGCTGACAAAATGGCCGCTGAAATGTCCTGCGGCGCCAGAAACGACGGGCGCGAGGGCTCTTGAGGAGCCTTGTCGGCGACCCCGTCGCTCTCATCGTCGCCCTCGTCGGGATCCCTCCCGATGGGCTGGGCCTCTTCCACGACTTCGATGAGCTCTTCTTCAGAGGTCGTGTCCGTATCCACGATGGCCACCAGCCCCTCCCCCACCTTTTCCAACGAGGACTTCGTGGGGGTCTTCTCAATGGGCCTGAAAGACGACTCCCTCCGCGGTGGCAGGGAGACTCTGGGTCCTGAGGGCGCCTCCACTGGTGTAGCCTCCACAGGCTGAGCCAGGGCCGTGGCGACATCCTCAATCAAGGTCTTAGCAGGGTGAATTAAGGCCATCGTCACCTTCTGGATGCCTGGGGCCTTCATCTTGGGGGGAGGGTCCGAGCCTCGCTCCCCCTCTGCCGGAATCTTCGAGATCGACCGGGCCTCTCCAGAAGCTTCGCCGGGTTCTCGGACTTCCTCTTACCCGAGCCAGAGCGTTGGCTCGTGGTTGATGGCGCCGGGGAGGATACGCCCTGCCTGGCAGCCAAGGAGCCCGACCGTTCGGCGCTCCTAGTGTCCGCGACTCGCGGTGCTTAGCCTTTTGTTGGGCCCCCGTCGCCGGGGCACCCTCACAGGACTTATAAGACCGCTCGGACTTCTTTTTCTTCTTCTCGCCGGACGGGCTCTTCCCTTCCAGCCAGTTGGCGAGACGGAGGTGGCGATCCTTCATGGTCCGCTCTGACATGTTCCCACAAAACGCGTAGTCCTTCTCCGTGTGCGTCTTGTCCTCATGGAGACAGTAGAGGCATAACGAATGCTCGTCCTCCTTGAAAACATTCTGAAGCTGGCATCCAGGGCAGGTCCTGAACAGCTTCCCGGGCGTCGAGCTTCCTTTCTCCTGGGCCATGTCCGGGGGTAGGCCTCGGAACTTCTGGAATCCGCCAAAAGCGTAACTCGACGAAATCTTCACCCTTGAGGGGCGTAGAAAACTCAGAAACGGATCCCTGTTGATCGGATGTAGAAATGGTGGAGCTTGAGGCTCTATTTAACCGAAAAATGAAAAAAAGCATGAAAACGCAGCAAAAGCTCGAGAGCTACAGCACGAGGACTCCCAACACTTGAACGTGTGGTAAAAATCTGAGGATGGCTGCCAGAGGCGGGGCTTAGGGAGAGGGCAGTCATTGGCTGGGGGCAGTATGACCCAGAGACCAGTGATTGGTTACTACTAAGAAAGACAGATCAGAAACGAAACTGATACTGATTTTTTTCTATACCGAGGATTCCTGGCCTGACGACGGGGAATATTCATGAGCATGTGAATCCATGCCAGACCCCATGCTGGAGAAAGTGGGCTATTTTTCCTTTTCCCCAGCAAGGGAGTGTCAGCCTGCCCTTGCATGTTCTCGGTAAAGGCGCCAAGATACAACGCAGACCCAGCTGTCGCAACAGGGTGCGCAGCAAAGGTGTCACTCAGCCAGTTTGTGTGATTAGATTTAATTCTCTTCTGGGTGCAGAAGAAGTCATTTTTAATGAGATCCCCCCCCCCCCATTCCACAGATCCACTTGGTGGGAGCATGAGTTCCGTCAGTATAAAGCAGTGTTATGGCCCACAGAACTCTGCTCCCACAGCCACTTCCACCTCATGAATGTCGTCTTTTTTTGTTTTAAAAGACAAGAAGAGAATGAGGCAGTGCTGTCTTCCACACCCACTCGGTTTGTGGCCTACAGGCTGTTGTGCTCTGAGTAATTACGCCTAGTGAAGTATGTCCACAGTGAAAGAGCGCCATGGGGAGATTCACATGGCTTTCTCTGAGAGCAATCTCTCTGTGGCGGCTACTCAGCACAACACACCTTGTCCCTTCTCCTGCGCTGCCTACAGGCTGGTGCCCATAAAAGGCTAGCAGGCATGGGGCGGAGCCAATCACACGTCAGGCTTTGCAAGCCTATTTCTCCACTGCCTTTACATCGCACCGCATTCCCTTTGGTCCGCTCTTCTTCAGTTTACCACAGAACGTCGGGCTGTGTTGCCAGCATGTGCAATCAATATTCCGGCATCCAGGTCAGTGCCGCCACGGGATGAGCATGGTGGTCCCGCTACAAATCGTTTGAGCCAGCTGTCAGATGAGCACTGTACGAGCCGCCAGCACACTCTGCTCCAAACGTTCGCCGCCCTTATGTAGGCGCTCGCTGGGTATTCACTTAATTCCCACAGTCCCACACAACACAGGGACCGCGGACAGCAGAGATTAATCGTACCACAGGGCTGCTCCTCCCTGCTTCAACTTCCTGAGCTCGATGTTGCTGTTCACGCCAGAGCTCTACGCCAGGAATTCCCACACGGTAAATGGCGATATTAGCTGTGACAGCACCTTCAGGCTTCAGATTAGCCTCCACTGACCGCCAGGGACCTCTGGTGTGCGGATATGCTGCACTCGTGCCTCCCCAATGCCGATGGCACAGGATATCGTCCGGATCTTTCGCGTGGAGCTCACACTAAGGTGGTCATCGTGGCAGGGTTTTCGAGCGCCCTCTCTGGGGCACATCATTGTTGATGGCAGCTGAGCACCTCTATAAAAGGGTGAGATCGATAGATGTTATAGTTGCAGTCTCGACGTTTGTATCAAGTGCATGGAAGATGAGAAGTTCCCTATTCAAATTAGTGCAATAGCCTTATATCTGAATTGAATGAATTTCTATCGGCTGTGCTTAGAGACATCCAATACTAATTATGGTGTAGTTCTAGATTATGAACATGATGGTGCTGCTAAATGTGTCAAGTTGACACTATTGCCATTGCTAACCAGGTTGAAAGTTTTTTTTACTTGGCACCATTGATCTAGTTGAAACAACTTTCTATTGTGTAGGATGTTGTAAAATGGTTTATGTTTAATTTTCTGCAGTTGAGTTGAGCTGTTGATCATTTTCCAATGGCATTTTTTGAAGTATTTATTGCACATTTTACACAATTGTATAATTTTACTTTTAACCATTGTATCTTGACATGCTTATTTTGTATTGTATGGCTGTTTTGACTTTGGTCAAAATAAAGCAAGTATGATGATGACAATTACTGAGACGAGGGAGATCACCTCTGATGCTCTCTGTTCTTTCAATACTCTTAATACAATTACTGAGACAGAGGAGATCACTCTCAATGTATTATTCTCATTTAGTACTTCTGAGAACGTTACTGAGACGAGGGATATCTTTCCCGATGCTTTCTTCCCATTCAATATTCTTGATACAGTTAATGAGATGAGGGAGATTACTCCCGATACCTTTGTTATATTCGGTATGTTTGATACAGTGACCTAGAGATTACTTCTGATGTCATCTTTGGCTTCAGCACCCTTCTGCAATCCCCTACCGGGTCTCCAGTGACTCCTGTTACCTCTTCTTTGTTGGAGCCAGGCCCCCGGTTCTTGTTGGGGTGTTGGGTTGATGCGTTCACATGAAACGTTCTCTCTGCTTCTCTTTCCGCTCCGCGCTGCAGTGCTTTGGCTCCGACTGTATCGGCACAGCTAATGGATCACTGGATCCACCTCATCAAGGTCACACCACCGGTCGGTTTCCAGTCATGTCTGCTCTGGGTCGACCTGCAAAAGACTTCTGCAAACCGACTGGAGGTTTGCTTCCCCGAAATTGGTTCTTGATCCCAGGTTTGAACTTCACAGGTCTGCCTGCCTGGCTTTACGCCTGCTTTGCCTCTCATTAGGTCCCTTTCTCTATGTTTATTCTATTCACTGGTTCCTCCCCAGTGGAATGTCACAGTCCTTTGTTTGTGGCCATTGGGTATTCTGCATACCTCAGTGAGGCCGCCTCTTCGCAGTACTTTCTGTATTCGCCAAACAAGTAGTTTGTGTAACGCCATCAATCTTCTTCACAGTACTCTTGGAAGATTACTTAAAAGCAGACTGTGTGTCCATTTTAGTCTTCCTGACCTGGGTGGTATTGATACTTACAGGAGGAAAGTAAGGAGTACTGCAATAGCATACAGTACCGCTTTCAGATTGTTTCTCAGCAGTTTTTATGGATTTCATAGACTCAAGGGCAAGAGGATTAGGGGGTTCCATCACAGAATGGGAGTCCATTTCTCCATGAGGGGAGTCTCTCCCTGTGAGGTCCTGCTTTCCACCACCCCTAAGGGGAATTTTGCATAGCAGGCTCACCTCCCTAACCTCAAAGGGAAGACCCTCCCCTCCCACGACCTGGGGAGAAGTGACATAATCCCATGAATCGTCACAGTAGCAGGATCTGGAATATTATAAAATGGGAACAAGACCACGTCAGGATTGTGATTCACCCATGATCATAGCTAGAGTCTTCAATACTATTTTTGGCATGAAATCAAATTGGGCCATGTGTGACAAGGTCAGTAACCCAGAGAGAGATGGTGGCATTTGAGAGGGCCCCATTTCCTGTCCCCTCCCCAAGTGCCAATCTCTACATGTGCAGCTCCAACTTGCATCACCCCATGCCTCTTAACAAAAGTGCTGGCAACGTTCTCTCGTTCTTTTCTAGAACTGCCAGAGAAACAACAACTATTAGAAGACACCACCCGTGGGACAACAGCCCATCAGCGCCTTACAGGATCCAAGGCCAGATCTCATCCGGAGAGAGCCATTGATGTGGGAGCTGGGGCTCCTATGCCTGTTTCAGTGTCCATATTCTCTGCGTACAAATACCACCTGAAGCGAAAAGGAGAAATAAACAGAAAGAGAGATGGAACAAGTTACTTACCTGTAACTGTTGTTCTCCAGCATGGGTCTGGCATGGATTCACATGCTCATGAATATTCCCCGTCGTCAGGCTGGGAATCCTCGGTAAAGAAAAAACCAGTATCAGTTTCGTTTCTGATCTGTCTTTCGTAGTAATAACCAATCACTGGTCTCTGCGTCATACTGACCACAGCCAATGACTGCCCTCTACCTAAGCACCTCCTCCGGCAGCCATCTTCAGATTTGGAAGCACGTGAAGTGGCAGTATGACCAAGTGAAGAGCCGCAGAGGGGTAGGCGGGAGGGTTCGCATGTGAATCCATGCCAGACCCATGCTGGAGAACAACAGTTACAGGTAAGTAACTTGTTCCTTCTCCAGCATGGGGTCTGGCATGGATTCACATGCTCATGAATAAAGAATACATAGCAGTACACACATGCACAACCACGGGAGGTGGCAAAGGCTCAACATTAAGCATCACATTAACTCAACATTAAGCATCTTACCTCCTCACCAGGCTCACCTCAGGCGAACAGGTTGCGCAGCACTGCTTGGCCGACCCTGGACTCCTCCCTGGAATCCCGGTCGACGCAGTAGAATTTCGTGAAGGTGTGCGTCGACCTCCACGTAGCAGCCCTGCATATGTCCAGCAGGGGCACACCAGATAGGAACGCCGTGGTAGCTGCGATCGCTCTGGTGGAATGGGCTCTCGGACGGCCAGGCAGCGGTCGGTTTGCCAACCGGTGACAGTACATGATACAGCCGGAGAGCCATCTGGAGATGGAAGCCTTCGAGAGAGCCTTCCCCTGATTGACAGGTCCAAAGTTCACAAAGAGTTGCAACGTCTTCCGAAAACCCTTCGTGCGGTCCACGTAGAACTTCAGCGCTCTAGCTACATCCAGCGAGTGCAAAGTCCTCTCAGCCGGCGACGAAGGCGACGGGAAGAACACAGGTAACACCAAGGGTTCGTTGAGATGGAAGTCCGACGGTACCTTGGGCATAAAGGAGGGGTGCGTCCTGAGCACTACCCTCGTGTCGTGGAAAGTCAAGTACGGGGCCTTGCAGGAAAGGGCCTGGATCTCTCCCACTCGTCGTGCGGAGGTGATGGCCACGAGAAAAGCTGTTTTCCACGATAGAAACTTCAACGGGGCCGAGTGCAGAGGCTCGAACGGAGGTCCCATGAGCTTGGTCAGCGCCACGTTGAGCTCCCACGCCGGGGCCGGAGCCTTCACCGGCGGGAACGATCTGAACAGTCCCTTCATGAACTCTTTCACCAGACGATGAGACCACAAGGACGTCCGGCCCGTGGTTCTGGTGTATCTGGAGATCGCAGCAAGATGAATCTTGATGGACGCGTGTGCCAGACCAGCTTTGGCCAGCGTCAGCAGGTACGGCAGTACTTGGGGAGCCGTAATCCGTAGAGGGTTAATCTTCTGTGCGTGGCACCAGACAGAGAACCTCTTCCATTTGTGTCCGTAGCATTTAAGAGTCGAGGACGCCCTGGCCTTTGCAAGAACCTCTCTGCAATCGGCCGGTATGTCGTATCCTCCAAACTCTAGCGCTGCAGGAGCCAGGCCTGCAAGTTCAGCGACTTCGGGTCGTGGTGGAGGATGGCGCCTCCTTCCCTGGAGAGTAGATCCGCGTCCGCCGGCAGCTTGATCGGCGGGGACGCTGACAAGTCCAGAAGGTCCAGGAACCATATCTGCCTCGGCCACGCAGGTGCGACGAGGATCATCCTGCACCGTGACCTCTTGAGCTGGTTGACGAGCCGGATTAGCAGAGGCAACGGAGGGAACGCGTAGAGGAACAGGCCCTCCCAGGGGAACGAGAAAGCATCGCCCATGCTCCTCGTCTGGGGAAACCTGCTGGCGAACCTCCGGCACTTGGTGTTCGTCGCCGTCGTGAACAGGTCGATCTGGGGTGTGCCCCACCGTCGGAAGAGGCGATCCACCAGATCCTGCCGTAGTTCCCACTCGTGGCACGAGCGCAGCTCCCTGCTGAGTGAGTCGGCGATGGTGTTTTTTATCCCTGCCAGATGAAACGGCACCAGAAGAATCCCTTGGGCGACGGCCCAATGCCACAGGTCCTGCGCCTCCTTGGACAGCGCTGGGGACCTGGTTCCGCCCTGGTTCCTGATGTAAAACATGGTGGTGGTGTTGTCGGTGAAGATCCTCACCACCTTGCCCTTGAGGGACGGAAGGAAGGACCCGAGGGCCCAAAACACTGCACGGAGCTCCAGGACGTTGATATGCAGGGACTTCTCCGTCGGGAGCCAGAGTCCCCTTGCGTGCAGATTTTCGGTGTGCGCTCCCCACCCTTCTAGGGAGGCATCCGTGGTCACAGTCACCTGGTGGGCTGGGGTCTGGAAGTCCATGCCCGCCGTCAGATGCGCGCGGGTGCCCCACCACCGTATCGCTCGTCGGAAACTCTCGTCGAGCTTGATCCTTTCCTCGAAGCTGCCCGTCGTCTGGATCCAGCGCGCATCCAGGAATTCTTGCAACGGGCGCATCCGGAGCCTGCACATGGGAATGAGGTAGATGCAGGAAGACATCATCCCGAGGAGGGACTTGATGGACCTCACATTGGCCGCGTCGGTCACCAACATCCGTTGCACCTTGCCCAAGATGGTCCTGGTCCTCTCCTCCGACGGGGAGGCCAGAAGGGACACTGTGTCGAGCCTCGCTCCCAGAAACAGTGCGACTTGCACGGGCACCAGGTGGGATTTGGCGTAGTTCACGGAGAATCCCAGGTCCGTGAGGAGTTGGACGGTCCTTGCCGTGTGGACCACGGCGAGCTCCCTCGTCTTGGCGCGGATGAGCCAGTCGTCCAGGTAGGGGTAGACGTGAATCCCCTCGCGGCGCAGCTGCGCCGCCACCGGTGCGAGGCTCTTGGTGAAAACCCTGGGTGCCGACCGTAGTCCGAAGGGAAGGGCTTTGAACTGGTAATGACGCCCTTGGACCACGAATCTGAGGAATTTTCGGTGCCCCTTTAGGATGGGAATGTGGAAGTAGGCATCCTCCAAATCCAACGACGATAGGAAGTCTCCTTCCTCCAGCTGACCCAGGACGTGCTGGAGGGTGACCATCCGGAACTTCTGCGCCTTGATGAACTTGTTCAGACATCGCAGGTCCAGGATGGGGCGCCATCCTCCCGTCTTCTTCTTCACGAGGAAGTATCGCGAGTAGACTCCGGAGCCCCGAAGCCTCTTTGGGACGAGTTCGATGGCGCCCTTTCTGAGCATCGCCTTTACCTCCAGGAGAAGTTGAGGGACGTGAAGTTCTTTCCTGGCCACGGGGGGGGCGCGCGGGCACCTTCTTTGAAATTCGAGCGCGTGGCCCCGGGCCAGGGCGTCCAGCACCCAACGGTCGGTGGAGATGGACTCCCACACGCTGACGAAGCCCGCCAGCCGGCCTCCCACCGGGGTACTTCGGTGGGGGCCCGACCCCACGGCCGGTTCAATCCTGCTTGGACGCGGCCTTGCCGCCTTGACCACGACGGCGGGGTCCGCTAAACTTGCCTCGTCCTCTGTAGGCCTCTTGCGACGACGAGCGGGCCGCTTGACGGTAGGAAGCGAAACCGCCGCCGGAACCTTTGGAGGCGCCCTTGCCTCCGCCGCTCCGAAAGGGCGTCCGTCGTAGCTGCAGGACTCCAAGGGCCCGGGCCGTCTCAGTATCCGCCTTGATGGCCTGAAGGGAATCGTCCACTGTCTTCCCAAACAGGTTGTTCCCGTCGAAAGGCATGTCCAGGACTCTGGTCTGGACGTCCTGCCGAAAGTCCGTAGCTTTGAGCCATCCACGACGTCGAAGGCAAACGCCGTTGCCCAGCTGGCGGAACCCAGCGTCGGCGATGTCCGTCGCCACGGTGATGGCGTGGTCCGAAGCCACCTCACCTTCCTGCAGGATCTCAAGGGCCTCCGCCCTCTTGTCGTCCGGCAGAAAATCCAGCAGGGGAGCCATCTTGTACCAGAGCTCCCTGTCGTAGCGGGCCACGATAGCCAAGGCGTTGGCCGCTTTAATCGTCGTCGCTGCCGACGAGATGACTCTACGTCCCATAGCATCCAATTTCTTTCCCTCGCCGTCCGGCGGGGAAGTCGACGTGGAGGCCGCACCCCCCCCGCTTTCTTCCTGGCTGCCGCCGAGACGACGGAGTCCGGGGTAGGCTGCGCCCGGAGGCATAGGGGGGCCGTGTCCGGGACCCGGTACTTTTTCTCGTACCGGTCTCTTCTCGCTGGCGTCGTGGAAGGGTTCTTGAGGAGGGAAAGGCCCTCATCCCAAATGTCGTCCAACAGAGGCACTGCGAGGACCGTCTTCCTCTTGGCCTCGCGCCGCTGATAAAGGAAGCCTTCCTTTTTCTTCTCCTCAGGGCAGAGTTGGAAAAGCTCGGAAGCCCTGGAGATCATGGAGTGGAAAGATCCGATCTCGTCGGGCGGAGAAGCCCTGGTGGGAGGCGACGACGGAAAATCCTCGTCGTATGCCTCGTCGTCCGTACCCGTCGCTGCCGTGTCAGTCCCCGTATCATCCCCTCGAGTGGACGGGGAGGAGGGCTGGACGGGGCGCGACGGTTGAAAAGGAGGTGGTGGATGGATCCTTCTTTTCTTGGTAGGGGGAACACCAGAAGGTCCCGGTTCTGGATCCCCCGACGGGAGAGGTTCCTCCGTCGGTAACGGTAGCCTCGTCCTTATCTCGGAGCATAAGGACTGTATGGCCAACAAAATGGCCGCCGAGTTGTCTTGCGGCGCTGGAAGAGGGGAATCCGACAGGCGAGCAGGGGCCCCGTCGGTATCCTCGACGATGTCGTCGTCGTCACCTGCGTCGGGGTCCATTCCGACGGGCTGGCCTTCTTCCACGCCTAGGCCGTGGCTTAAGACCTCGATCAGTTCCTCTTCTGAGGTTGAGGCCGAATCTACGACGACGCCCTGCCCCCCCTTCTTCTTCCCCACGGAGGGTTTCACGGGGGTCCTATCGATGGGCACAAAGGAAGACTCCCTCCGAGGAGGCAGGGAGATTCTGGGCCCTGAGGTCGCCACCACTGGTGCAGCCACCACAGGCTGAGCCAGGGCCGCCGCGACCGTTTCGATAGAGGGCTTGGTCGGATGGATCAAGGCCTTCACCACCTTAGGTGCGCTCACCGCCTTATCCTTGAGGGAGGGGGCACTGCCACGCTCCTCCTCTGCCTTAGAGCTCGACCGGGGCCTCTCCAGGAGCTTCGCCGGGTGCTCGGCCTTCCTCTTACCCGACCCAGAGCGTTGGCTCGTGGTTGATGGTGCCGGGGAGGGTGCGCCCTGCCTGGCGCCCGTAGAGCCCGACCGTTCGGCGCTCCCGGTGCCAGCGGACTCGCGGTGCTTGGCCTTATGTTGGGCCCCCGTCGCCGGGGCGCCCTCAAAGGTCTTAGAAGACCGCTCGGATTTCTTCTTCTTCTCGCCAGACGGGCTCTTACCCTCCAGCCAGTTGGCGAGACGTTGATGGCGGTCCTTCATGGTCCGTTCCGACATGTTGCCGCAAAACGCACAGTCCTTCTCCACGTGCGTCTTGTCCTCATGAAGGCAGTAAAGGCAGAAAGAGTGTTCGTCCTCCTTGAAGACGTTCTGCAGCTGGCATCCAGGGCAGACCCTGAACAGCTTTCCGGGCGTCGAGCTTCCCTTCTCCTGGGCCATCTCCGAGATCGGGCCTGAGAAGCTTCTGGAGTCCTCCGAAGTGTAGCTCGACGAAATCTTCACCCTTGAGGGGCACAGATGAATCCGACACGGGTCCCCGTAGATCGGATGTAGGATCGGTGGAGCTTGAGGCTCTTTTGACCGAAAGAATCGAAGTTTTTTTGTGAAAAAGCGCGAAAAATAGCACTAACGCTCGAGAGCAATAGCACGAGGATCCCAACACATGAACGTGCGGTAAAAATCTGAAGATGGCTGCCGGAGGAGGTGCTTAGGTAGAGGGCAGTCATTGGCTGTGGTCAGTATGACGCAGAGACCAGTGATTGGTTATTACTACGAAAGACAGATCAGAAACGAAACTGATACTGGTTTTTTCTTTACCGAGGATTCCCAGCCTGACGACGGGGAATATTCATGAGCATGTGAATCCATGCCAGACCCCATGCTGGAGAAATGGATGAAAGAAACTTTCAGACATCACGTGCCACTACCCAGCCTTGGCACGCACAAAACCAAAACGGCTGCGGTCGCCCTAGACCAACAGGGACTTGAAGCAGAGTGGCAACCACTCAACAGAACTGCACCTCCCTTGAGGAGAACCAAGCCAAGGTCTGTGAACACCAACTCTTTGTACTGTACAGTGCAGACCATCTCCGATTCCGGAAGCACCTCAAGACCTTCCTCTTTGCTTCTGTTTTCTCTCCTCCTCTACCCTGCTGATCTGCTAGCTGATTCTGAAATTAAACTGGCAACCTGGCTACCCTTTGATCTTGGGCCCAGGACCCCGCCCCCCTCACACGCCATTTGCACACCTGCACTGCCCACCTTGAACTTGGGGGGCTGTTTGTGTCCCTACAGCCCCCTACCAGTACTTGACACCTGATGTCTGCATAGACCCTTGCACTTGCCACCAGCTGGCTGCATTTTTATTTATTGTCTTTATATATTTTACTGTTATCCTATGTACTGCACTGCCCCCTCCCCTTTCCCCCTGCACTTTTCTCCTTCCCCCCTCCCCTGCACTTGCGCAATCTCAATGTCACCTGGCCTAGTCAGATCATTGACTCCGACTTCCCTCTGTTTCCCCTCCCTTGCCTCGTAGCACCTTGAAACACTTGTGTGAAGGTGCTTTATAAATGCCATATCAAATTATATTGTTGCAGCATCTCCTGGTAGTTACTAACCAATTGATGGTGTAATGCGAGTCTCGGAAGTACCCGAGAGAGTCTACATAGAAATGGCTCTCGTTTTTAGGTGATCCCAAACCAGCTAGACATAAATTAGACAGTAGTGGCTCAATATTCTGCAAATTCTAACCAAGGGAATATGTAAGCCTGTGTTAGGGTGGAAATGAGTGAGAGGGGTGGCCATAGAGCCCTGGTGAAACTTTCAATAAAAATCCTTGAACCATCTCTGAGAGTTGGGGTTTTCTTTGAGTCATCTATGACAGAAGTCAAGGAAGATGATTCAGATTGTGTCTGTGCTCCCAGGCATTTGCTAAGGCAGAGCAGAAACAAGGCACATGCCAGTTTGCGGAGTAAAGTTGGTAACGCACAAACATAACCCTGTGAAGCCACACTTGTGATAAAACAACCTAGGGAAGATTTCCATGCTGAATAACAGGGTTTCTTTTTATTTGCGAGGTCCGTGTTCTTCATTTATTCTCCACTTGAATCACCAGCTAATACTTCTAATTAAAGGCCTTGCACAGTCAATGGTTCGATCACATACATTTTGCAATGAAACAACGTCAACACTGAATGCCTGCCATAACGTCCAGAAGCTGAGAACCTCATGATAATAAAGGCAAGTTCTACTTAGTGTCTACTGGCTGCACTGCTTTTCTTAGACCAATGACTGCCTCAAACCAATGACTGCCTCAGCACATTCAGCTGTTTGTCCCTCATTAATGCAAATCCTGCATCCTAAACTCCCTTAAACCATTTCACGTCCCATAACTGGTGCTCTTGTTACAAGAGATTTTCCAAGGTTTACAAACTGCCAACCAAAGTTTTGACATAAACTGGAAATCTCTATGCGATACAACAGATTCTGGCAAATAATAATACAGTCCTAGTGGAGTCTTGTCAACATAAAAGAGCCTATACTAAAAAAGAAAACTATTGCCAATCCTTACTACACAAAATAACGTAGGGTGATGTTCATGAAAAAGAAAACGGTGTTCATGTGGTAAGTCAGGATGTTCGGACCATTGGCCCCTTTCTCCACGTTTTCAGCATGGGACAAGGCGGTTCACTCGAGCAAAGCGCACACTCTGGCTTATGTGGCACGATGATAGAGTTCCACTTTTCTCCTTCTCGTGCGGAGAGTGAATTGTGTTCTCCCATGTCCACTGGTTGTACCTGCAATGCCGCTCCTCTCACCCACCAAAGTGTTATTCGCCGTGGGTGTGTTCCCTCTGGTCGTTACCCTTTATGTCTCTTCTTGTTGGTGTTCCTCGCTCGGGCAACTGTCTTATCCTCAATCAGTTCCAGGTGCCTGCTTGGTTCTCGTGGCCAATGGTACGCCTCTGGCGACCTGGTCTGTCTGCTCCCGGCTGCTACTAGAAAGGCGTTTTCAGGCAGGCCTCTAGCGCCTCTGCCCCTGTGGTTTGTCCCCTCCGAGCCCGTCTCCCGGGGCTCTGTCACTCTGCAGCTGCTGTTTAGGTCTCCCCATGTTGTCCCTCCTATATGCCGTGTTTCTGCAGCATGCAGGAGTGTATTCCCTTTACACCAAGTTCTCGCCCTCCTTTATTCAGGGCTGTTGGCAGTATTGAGAGCAGCTGCCCTCTTTATTCACCCGACTGCTTCGGGGCCGGAGGGCGTCTCTTCCCCCAAACCTCTGAAGTAGCGTGGGGGCCTGTGTGCTCCAGGGGGAGAGGCACCACTGCTCTGCACCGATCTGAGTTGCGTTCGCCTGGGAACGTCGGGCGGACCACAGGGAGAACTGCGCTCTCGCAGTAGTTCATGCAACGTGAGGCAGACCACAGGGAGAGCTACGTTCTTGCTTTTACTTTACACATTGTTAGGCGGACTGCAGGAGGAGCTGCGATCTTGCAAATGCATTGCATGCTGTCGCTGCTCCGCTTTTGTAGGCTGGAGTGCGGCGGACCCACTCTCGGGGAACAATGTTTTTTTTGTTGTCCCTCCCCCTTTTTCTGCTCCCCCACCGCCCTGTTGCAATTCGCCGATGCGGGGCTTCCCCTCGCTCTGCCTCAGGCTAGTCTCTGGCGTACTTCTCAATGTGGGTGGGCCATGGGAACCAGTCCAGCTGCCTGCGGCACTTGCCGAGGCGTGCACCAGCCCCCACCGATGCACCTCGCGTGTGCCTATCTTGGGGGCGGGCCTCCACGGGAACTGCGGTCTTACCGAGGCTTTAGGTGGCGGTACATCGGTCTTTTTACCGCCTCGCCCCCACAGATGCGCGCTCTGCGGACCAGCCCTCCGAAAGGTTAAGATCCTGTCCTTCGCGGGCCCGCTGCTGAAGGGCCCACCACGGGTTCTGCTGCGCTCATCTCCCCTGGCGCAGGTGGGCCCCTGGAACCAGCCCACTCCTGCCAACTTGGCTCGGCCCGTATTACCTCCGCCGTCTCTGCCCCTCCTGCAGCTGGTGCCTGGGTTGGACCTCTGTACACTCAGTCTTTGCACGCAGTGGCTCCAGTCTTGCTGTCTGAGCTGCCTTCTCTTCTTCAGTTCCTCGCTGCGGCTGCCATTTTGTGTCCTTTGTCTCCGGCAGGGCTTCTGGCCTCTCTGTTGCAAACTCCTTAGCAGCTCCCTTCGCCGGATCCGTGGTTGCACTCAGGTGTGCCCACTACCTTCCGACTTCCACCGTTATGTTTTTTGTAGATGTGTCCAGGCCAGGATGTTTTCGGATCTCTGGGAGCTGTCGGAGTAGGCGTCCTCACAGCAGGTCTACTAGGCCACGCCCCAGAGTTACACTTTTACAGTTCAAGACCTTCTGTGTTCAAGTCTCTACTTCTTGCAAGTCTCCTGACTCAGAGGGTCTAGAACCCACAAACAATGAAACGTTCTTTTCCTTTTCCAGTATTCAATTATTCAATTTGGGTGTTCACCCTGGCTGAGATCCCTTTCCAAGTATGTTCAGATAATCCTTTCTCGAATGACTCACGGTTCCTCCAGGATTCCCCTCAGCCGGGCTCAGATCACTCTCTTTCACTCGATTAGTCTCCCTCAGCCGGGCTCGTACCAATGGTGATGTACTTTAAACTATCGAAGACTTTCAAAAGTGCACAGGGTTTAGCTTGACCCGTTGCATGACCAATTCGATCTCAATATTCCTTTTCTCATACTCGCCATCAGTTGGATACCTAACAGCGACTTTCAAATGAGCCCCCACGTGGCGCCTGACCACTCTGAGTATGGTATCTTTTCCTAGTCTCCAAAGTTCAATTATAACATTCAATTACTCCTTTTGGTTTTCACTCAGATCTGCGTCGCTCTTTGCAAAAGCCTCACACACTGTTCTCTTTGTACAATGGGGGTTGAATTCCTAGGTATCATACCTGGTAGGATGGGGAAAGGGATACCGCGTCTCACCCTCCAGTGTCCCACTTCCGCTCCCCAATGGCCCCTCATCCAGGTGATCCTCCCCCACTGGTCCACTCCCAGGAACTGGATCCAAAAGCGATGGCCGTGTCCTGGCCACCTGGATGACAGATCCCCGGGGACTAGCGGGTGAGACACCTTCAGGTTTCTCACATTAAGGATATAGCTGTCATTGGATGGGGGCAGTAAGAGCCAAAGTACAGTGATTGGTTATGTAGGAGACAGCAGTTTTCAGGCTAAAGCAAAAACTGCTTTCTTTTTACTGAGGATTCCCAGCCTGATATTGGGGAATATTCATGAGCATGTAAATACATTCCAGACCCCATGCTGGAGAAGTATGACAAACATGTCCAGTAAGTCCTGAAAAATGTCATTACCTATAAAAGGTAGCAGGGGCATTGAATAAGCCACAAGGTATAGCTAGATATTTAAAGTAGACATATCTCCTGTTAAATGTGATCTTTTAGTCATCACCCCCCTAAATTCTTACAAAATGATTTGCCCCTCTCAAATCGTCATTAGTGAATAATTGAGCGATTCGTACTTAATCCATAAAAACTGAGAGAAGAGGGCTAACATGGTGGCCGCACTCTCGTAAGGCTCCAAGAGGTGCGCTCTGAGTAATAGTATGGAGCCCGGAATCCGAACTCCTGACACCCTACCCCAGGCGTTGGCCAAGTCTCCGTGCGGAGCTTCAGCTGCTGTGGCTCAATCTGGCGAGACTGTGCGCCATGGAGCGCAGACCGCAAAGTTGGAGGAGTGCAGGCAAGTCCCGGCGGGATGCCAGAGGGGCACGGGTGTGCGCCGCGGGACATCACCCAACCCGGGGGACCCACTAGGAGGTCCCAGAGGCAGCGAGTGCCTCTCCAATTGATTACCGCTGCAACCGCATCGGATGCCCTCAGAGAGAGGGGACGACGACCAGGGGCTCCAGTGGCCGTGCCTCTCTCCCTGCACATGCGGCACCCCAGAAGAGAGGCCAGGCGAGGGAGACTGTGGTCTGCCGGCGGTCGGGAGCGGCCTGAGATGATCCACTGGACATACCCAGCTAGCTTCCCCATCCCCGCACTCCTCCGAGCGACCATTGCCGCACTAGAGCCCCATCTCTCCCTGCCCCCATCCCAGGCGCTAGGAGCTTAAGCTCACACCATTCGCTCCATCTACATATCCCCAGTGGATTCCCCACACAGGGGAGCCTTGAAGAGGGTCAACAGGGGTGATGACACCACTTCCCAGCAGTGCGAATAGCAGAGCAGAGTCTGTTCCTGTCCCTGTTTTATCCTGCTAAGGGGGCGACTACTGGGGATGTGACTCCACTGCCTGAAGAAGGGGTACAGCCAATCACAGTAATACCTGGACAGGGCATAGAAGTGCCAACTGGCATCACCTGTCATCAAGCAGGCAGCCATTGCCTGTTTCGCCCCTCCGCCTACGGAGGAATCCGCTGAACTGCCCTGAAGTGTGTCCACGTCGTCCCAACCCATGCAGGCCCACAATAAGTGGACCTCTGGATCTTCCTCCTGCTTATCCAGACCACTCGGGCTGCTGCTGGCTCTACCGTCACCCCGGACCCGGCCCCACCAGCATTAGCAATTACCTTCTCTCACTGTGGCCAAAGAAGTGAAACAAAACAAACCTACAGACATCCTGACCTTGATCAACGCCACCGGGACAAAGGGAAGAAAGAAATTAGAACCGAAGCACAGATCCATGCGCAGGATGCCCAATCTCCCCAGGCAGAGGCCCTTGTCACCAAGGAGGATCTGCAACATTTCCTGCAAGAGATTAAAAGCGTAATTCACTCCAGCATGGCAGAGATGTGCCAGAAGATCACAACCCTGGATAACCGAAGTCCTGGGCACCAGATCAGCGACCTCGCTGATCCAACCTGCAAGCAGTCATACGAACTAACAGAGTTAAGCAAAAGAAATGAAACCTTGGAAGCAGCGACCGAACAACTCCAGACACAACAGACAGACCTCGAAAATAGAGCCAGGAGAAACAACATCCGAATCTGGGGATGCCTACCCATATTCCGTGCTCAAACAGATGGACCACATCCATAGTGTGCATTAAGCCTTCCAAAATTGAAAAACTTGATCCAGGATGTTCTCATCAGGATGCACTACTTCAAAGTCTAGGAGGAGATACATAGGCGTCAAGGACTACTGAGCCACAAAGATTCCAAGATCCAGCTGTACCAGAACTTAGCCCCCACGCCACACTAGCGAAGCAACAAACATTCAAATCTGTAACCTCTTGGCTAATGAAAGGAACATTAAATGCAGTTTGGGATTCCCTTGTTCCCTTCTCTTCACCATGAACAACAAGTCCTGGGCTTTGTCAGACCAAAGGGAGGTGGAATTCCTGTGGGACTCTGGCCGTCCTGAATCCCTGGCTCCTTCACAAACAGACTCAGATGTCCCTGCCCGGAGTCAGAAACCATGAAGAGTTTGTGGGCCCGGAGCTGGCCCCAGGGACCAAAAGAAGAATCAACCAGTATGAAAGGGTAGCGTGAGTCCAGCCCTACGGGAGCCCCAACCGCGGTGACTCAACCTAGGACAGTCTGCCTGCTCCCAACTAGAAATGGGGACACAGAATGGCCTCCAAAGCCCCCCTCATGGTTTAGCATTGTCTCATGTTCATTCTAATTACTTAATGCTGTTGTTGCTACTAACACTTTGAGTGTGCCTCAACAAATGCCCCCATTACTTTCACCCCCGTAGAAGCTGTTGTTGTGCATCCCTAACCAGAGATGTACCCTACAGCCTGCTCGGTTCTAGTGGCTAAGGCCCCCACACCAGTTATCCATGGTTGTTTTGCAGAATCCTTACTGTGATGAATCTATTCCCCCAGTGGCGGGTTCCTCCCATGTGGCCAGGGGACAGCAGCTGCTACCTGATCCTGACCCTGGGGGCGGCTATATATGAGGAAGGATCACATGGGAGGAGACTATTACCAGGACGAGGTGGTGACTCCCCCTGAGGAAAACTATGCAAGTTCTTAATGGCTTGTTGTCACCCAATGAGTCCCCCCTTATAGTGAAAGTCAGAAAACCTTTCCTCTATGTATCTTTAGACAAGCCCCCGACCTACCATCTATGACTCAAACATTCACAGCATACATATAACATCTCCGGTATCTGATGTGTTTTTTAAAAAACTTTTTAGAAACATCATTCAAAAAATCCAGTTTTATCTATGGACTTCAACTCCCATAGTACTGAGAAGAGGAGGAGAAGGAAGGAGTTTATGCAGGCTAAGCAAAGCACAAAGCCTAACATGCATGCTCATTGTTTTGCCGTAACCTAAAGTCTGCGGGATATTTACAAATGGCAGAAGCAATATGGGAGAGCACCGTGCAGGAGAAAGCAGTGCGCAAGAAGACATGTAAATCCATGTTGCGGCTTGCGAACCCGAGACACACACACCAGCATGGCGAGAACAAAGGAGAGGCGCTGCAGGCACACTTGAAGGACCGTGGAAGCACTGGGGGCCGCAGCGATGCTCCTGGTGGTACGTTCAGTCCAGGAGGAAAGCCTGCGAGTGATCATGGAGCTGTAGAAAATGCTGGGGGACAGCTGCACTGTGTAAGAAGCCAGCCCAGCGAGGAAGCTTCATCGCAGAGGCACGCCAAGAGTTGGAGACGCTGTGAACGACCAGGGAGTCTGCCTAAAGTCGTTGGGGACCCCAGGGCGTACCGCCAAGCATGCAACCGAGTGACTGAATGGTATGAGATTGTTAATATTGACAATAATCAAAAGCGACTTGAATGCAGACAAAACCCAATACCATTCAATACTCAATGCAAAGAATATTTGAATACCAACGAGACAAAGAGCTGCAACAAACCCCAAGCAAGTACAGATGCATGAGATGCTAGTGGAGGGAGAAAGATGAAGTAATTTTTACCACAGGAAAATATACCGAGCACCTAAGGGTATATGCTACTATTGTATAGTGAAAAGAGCAGTGAAGCAAATGAGAAGTCCTGGCAAGTGAATACATTGGACAATGGCTGTGTGGGAAGATAGCTGGTAGGGGAGTATACCAGGGGATCTGAAAAGCCCATAAGAAGATTCCTGGCAGAGGAGTATACCAGGCAATTCGCTAACACTGTATAAAGAGTCTGACGTGGGAAGATACCTGGCAGGGCAGATTACCAATAGTTCTGAGAAGCCCAAGAACGAAGTCCTGGAGGCAAGAATATCAGGCATCTGAAGTTGTAGATAATTTCTGACATTGTTGCAGGATACCTGGCAGGGGAGTATACCACAGGATCTAAGAAGCCCATTTATTTATTTTATTTTTTATTTTATAATTTATATAGCGCCGGTAATCCGCAGGCATCAGCGTGCTTACATGGAGACATAGACATGTACAAAGAGGACAATACGGCTACCTATCTAAAATGTTGCTTCCTAGATGCTTAGTTCATCTGAAAAGGTTAGTTTTCAGTGCTTTTCGGAACACATTAAAGTACCTCTCCTGTCTCAGTTGCTCTGTAGCTTATTCCATCTTTGGGCTGCTTTCACCGGGAAAGCACAGCCTACTCCATTTGCCTTGTTGAACTTGGGACAGTTGATCAGGCCCTGGTTCTCCGATCTTAGATGTCTTCCCAGTACGTATGGTTTTTCTTTAGGTACATTGGTGCTTTTCCCAAAATACACCTATGTGTCAATGTCCGTGCTTTCTATTGAATTCAACTGAATTCTATGCTCTATTTTTAACCAGTGCAGGTCTTTCCTGTCCTGGGTTATGTGGTCTCTTCTGGTATTTTTCTTTATGATTCTCACCGCTCTGTATTGTAGTACTTGACATCTGCTATACAGCCTTTACTTGAACCCATCACGAGCGCGTTAGCGTAGTCCAGTCTCGATAAAATTATGGCTCTGGCTATGGTGGCACTGCTGGTCTCACTCAGGAGAGGCCTAATAGACCTGAGCAGTATGAGATAATATTGACAGTTTTTTGAGATATAAGAGACTTGAGCTTCGGAACTCATTGAGGCTTCCAAATATACTCCCAGTGTCTTCACCTTCTCAACCAATGTAATCGGGGATCCTTTGATGTTGATAGTTTTATGCTCCTTACTGAGTTTTGCCCGGGTTTGTAAGGAGCCGCATATCATCAACTCTGTTTTATTCCCGTTAAGGCACATCCAGCTTTCCCTCATCCAAGCTTCGATGGTGTCATTCAGGGCAGCTACCTTCGCGTTGTCTTCAATGTAGCACCCACTGAATTCTATCCCCAACTGTGTGTCATCTGCAAAGTTTGTAAAAAAAAAAAAGCTCTGATCTCATCAAGCACTATGCAGAGATATCTTGTATAGATTAAAGAGCAGTGGTGATAGGCTTGCCCCCTGTGGGACGCTGCATCTTATGAGGGTTTTGTGGGAGGATTCCTGGCAAGGGAGAACACCAAGTAATCCACAAAAATTACCAAAAGAGCTAAAGAAAGACTGTTATGGAATTTATTGTTTGAACAAGAACTCTGTGAATCCAGTACGAATACAAAGGAATTGTTGGATAAAGACACTTTTTGACGCAAAGGAACTGTTGTTAAACAGAAACACTTTCCATCCTATCTAAAAATCAGGGGGAAGGGAACCACCCCTCTGTATCTAAGGGTCTTTCCTTGGAGAATACTTTTGTTGAAATCACCCTTCTATTTTGGTTGTGAGAATGTTTTGCTAACATCAAGTCAAAGACATTTCCTTGCCCCCTTTGTTTTTTTGTTTCTAGTGTGAGGAGCAGCTTAGGGTGTTTTGGACACAAGAACGGCTCTTAAGTTCCTAACCACTTCACACAGACTGATCTTTAGTTTTAGACTGTTTTCTAGATAGGGAAATTTCTTTTTAGAATAGGGCTAGAGAGGCGTTCTCCCAACGCATGTCTGTTTAATAAAAATATCTGACTAGGTTAACACCGCAACTTTGTGTCTGCCCCTCATTGCTGACCCCTCACATTATCTTCCATCCTGCAGCGCTTACTCTTCAGTGCCATGCCAACAGCCACCGTCCTAGCTAATGCTGCTCGTACACGCCTCCATGCCCAAACCAAATGACGCAAACATCCCATGGCCCTCCCCCTGCACACCACTGATAACCCTCAATGTCCAAGGACTTAACTCACCCAATAAGAGAAAAGGGATTCTTCAGCTGTTACGCCACTCAACCTGTGGCACTGCCTTCATTCATTGCAAAAAGATGAATCCCGCCTTTGACATCCCTTGTTTCCATGTCCGTTTTTTAGCATCCTGCAGCTCCAAAAAAAGAGGTTGCAATCCTCACATCCATGGCGCTCCCCTTCACGAAACCCATGATATGCCGGGGTCCTGAGGGCCGATTTCTCCTTCTTAAGGGTAGCCTGGGTGGGCACGAGTCATCCTTGCCTCGATATTTGCCCCAAATAAGGCACAAGACTCCTGTTTCAAGACACTGAGCCTGATCCTCTCTCAGATCGCCGAGGGCCATCTAATCATGGGTGGGGACTTCGACACCACACCAAACCCTTTCTTCGTACAAATCTTCACCGCCAACACAGACAGATTTTCGCAATGCCCACGCGCTCCTCCATCAGCTCCATGAATTGAATGTTGTGGATTATTGGCCGGTCCTTCTACCTGAGCTGTGAGACTTTTCCTTCTTTTACCACGTTAACAGGGTCCATTTGCACCTTCACTTACACCCCTGATGTCCCCAGCATTGATACCCTCCCTAAGCCCGGGGGTTTAGCAGTGGCCTTTGGATGCGTTAAACTTCTCCATGGACGATTCAGCCTGCGTCCTAAGCAGGTTGTTGCAGTCAAACAGCTTGCCAAGCAGTTTGGCCTGGACGTCTTAAGCAAAGCCTGAAGTACTCAACCAGGAATGTCTTCAGCTAATCGACCTTGTGTCATTAACCCAGAGAACACAGTCCACCTTACCAAGACCAGACTGGAGCATCTGACGTTCAACCCCCCTTCCATTCTCCCAACAGAATGGCAGCCTATCCATCTCCTATAAGCAAGTTTCCACCAGCCTTGCACATTATGGGCCACAGGGTGTGGAGTGTACTTAGCCTCCAAAGTTCGTATGGTATTCAAGGCTCTGAAGGCTAGGAAAAAACCCTGCAGTCCCAAGCATCCAATGTCTTGCTCTCTGTCAGGTGAAAAGGAAGGGAAGGTAACAGACTTCGACTCCACCATGTAGGCCTGAACCATCCGTCTCAGGTGTAGGGAGGTTAGACAAACATCTTGGATAAGAAGGAGTTGGCATGAGTTTTTTTTGGCAAGATCATAGTTCACTGAGGGAACCAAGGCATGCTTTTGGGATGCAGCCACAACAGGAGAAGCCACAGCAGGGTTGAAGGGAAGCTGGCTTTCAATCGGAGGTCCATCACCTATAAAGTGAATTCGCGCAAATTGGACTGTAGGTATTGCGGGTGCAGCCAGCATCAGACTCCACCAACTAGGCAATGGTTCGCTGAAAGTATGTGGCAGACTTGCCATAGGTTGGAGCTTACAAAATGTCTTGCTCTGGGTCCAATCCACTGCAATCTCTTATGCCAGATGCTAAATCGGCCAGGTCTACATCCAGGTCAAATAACTCCTCTGGAAAGTGTTGTCCTTTAACAGAGTTCAAACCCATAAAATATGAGGTCCACCCTCTTCATTGATGATCTGGCTCATCTTCGAGATGAAGTGAATCCGACATGTATTTCAGTGAAGCATCACGGCTGCTATCGCAGAGGTCAGCACAAAGGCAGAGACGAGCAGCGTGGCGATGGAGCATTCTCCATATTAGCCATCAATGCATGCCTTAAAATGAGACAACCTGAAAGAGCCCTAAGCAAGAAAACTACTTATTTGTAAGAGTGCCCAAAAGCATGACATGTAACCTAAAGCAGGGGGCACGGGGTGGGGGGTACTTGCTGGTATGTGAAGAAGTGAGCTGGACCCTAAACCCTGAGACTGTTTTAAGAAACATACTTGGGGCTATATCCCTGAAACCAGTTGCTATATAGATAATATTAGGGAAAACCAACATTTCCGTAGATAGGTCTTTATTCACATTGAGTTAACCCAATGTGACACTTGTATTATTAGAATCCTTTATTTATCGGATAGTTATCCTCACACCTGCTGTTGTAAATAAAGAGTTGAACTACCCAATGCTGATCCTTCGTACAGTAGTCCCACATTGCATTATGCCCAGTTGGCATAGCAGTGCCAGATTCAACTATGGCCCATTTGCTCCATTTTGTCCACTTAGCACAATAATGTCAATACAATTATTCCCAGTTAGCACCGTAATACCATATTTCATAGTGTTAACTTAGTAAAGCAAGGTGATATTCCACTATGCCCAGATCGCACAGCAGAGGCATGCCATGCCATGCTAGGGCAACATAATCTGACTTCATACTCCCACGTTACCACAGCAGGGTCAAATTTCCTTGTGCCAGTTTAATTATGCCTAGTTAGTACCAACCAGTAGGAGGAAGGAAGGGAAGAGGATGGACAGCAGGCTAGTAGCACAATAAAGAAAGGAAGGAGATTACTTAAATCTGGGCTATTAGGTTTAGGATCAAGAGTATATAATGATCAGATTATTTAGCCATTCGGAATGTGCCAGAGGCTACCATATCAAGTTTAGGCACGTCCCGATTGCTTAACAGGAAAAAATAGCCTGCCATACTTATGCAAATTTGATCCATCAAACTATAATTGGGGTCTGCAAACTGTGGCTCTACAGATGTTTTGGACTAGGACTACCATGATGCCTCAACAATAACTACACTGGCTAGGGCCGATGGGAGATGTAGTCAAGCACATTAGGGGGCCAAACATTGCAGCTCCCAGTACGACACAAATAGGTAAACCTTTCAACCAAAAATAAAAAGTGAACAACCTATTTAAATCACAATATTCTCTAAATATAGGTGCCTTTTGGTGAATTTGGACACATTTAAAATCTAAAGGGTCGTACCCACAATATGGAGAGAAGACAATTGGACACAACACTTAAAACAATATATAATATATGAAAACAATAAGGCTGGATGATGTGAGAAGAAGAAATAGCGCCAAAAGGCAGATGCCCAGATTTGAAAGGAAATGATGACAACAACTCTCCAAATAACTTACCACAACTTGCAGGCAAGTATTAGTCAACCAACGACATCAGAACAACTAATGTGAATACATTACACTCTTTATTGACTTGGAAAATAATATTAACAGGGCAAATAAAATAGAACGGTTTACAGGAATATATCAGACACCCATCTACAAATTGCTGCATTAGAAAATTAACAAAACTCTCGTTGTTATATGCATTTCAGCTTATAAATGTACAGCAATTTTTCACAATTTTGACAACTAATATACATTACTATATTCACAGATTGGACCACAGTGGGAATCTGTGTAAAAGAGATTAGATTTAGTGCTTGAAGATAGTAACAGAATGTAAAAGAAAACTATGAGAGAACTTCAAATGCGTTTTGGTGTGTGGGGGCGTTTAAGGGCAAAACAACTTAATTTTATTAAGTTGAATCATAAATAAAATATAAATTGGCTGAAATAACTGTGCTACTTACTGTACCTAATTCATTCTTTCAGGCTAATGCAGTTTATTCGGCTTAAAATAACGATACATGTTGCACACATCAGTTCTTGCAATGCATGTACATTTCAAGAATATTCATTGATCCATGAGAAACAACAGTACTTTCCATACCTGGAGTAAAGCTGGGAGTATTTCTTTCAGTGCTAGGCCCCAAAATTTTCACATGGTTAGCAGGAAACCATCCCTTCTGCCTTTTCTTCCCTCTCGCCTGTAGTAAGTAATTTATGAATGGTAAGTAGGGAAGACAATACAAGCCAAAATACAGGAGAGTCAAACACCAATGAATGAAAATATTTACACTAAAGAACACATTACTTACACCTCTAAGTACTGTTCCTCCCATGATTATTTATGATATTCCAGCTCTAACACAGCTAGCTTCGGAACGGTTTTGCCACTAGGGGGCGCAGCGCTGCTCCAGATGGCACCTCCATGCACCCCATGCGGACTAGACGTCAGGGCCAGTTTATATTGAGCTGTTGCACCCCATGACCTGACTTCTGCCCTTTTACCTACTACTCAGCCACTGAGGGACCGCAGAACAGATAACGTCTACAAGCTGTTTGCAGGAAGGGCAGGCTGGGATGGCAGTGAGGAATCCCAGGGAGGAACAGCCATCAGAAATAACATTACTGATCGACTCACTCATCTATCTTGCGGAAGAGATGACTACCAGGAAAATCACATAACGGGTGAGCAATCTAAACGAGCATAAATGCAGAGGCCAGTGCTTAGTTTGTAAAAGAATAAGTGCCAGGGCCCAAAAAATCTTGGCTCACTAATGTCAGCCAAGGCGGCCTGGCTCAGTGCTATATCGGCCCACCACCAGTCCATCACACTGCTGTGACAAGTGAATACTTAACAAGTCCTTGGTGGGCTTTGGGGGGGGGGTTGTTCTAAGAGGCCTGCTCTTTGTATTCTGGAGGTAGGGATAACCATGAGCATGCAATGTATCACCTGTGTAAAAAGAGAAAGGCTCCTCCCAAGTCTGACTGTGCTTTTTTAAGTCTAATATTTGTTGTGTTTAGCAGTCTATAAGATGTGGGGTCAAGGGGCTGCCTTGCAATCAGAATTCTGCCCCTGCCGTCCAAGCTGCTGCTAAGCTTTGAGTTTAGACACCCCAGGTGGACACTCTTCAGTAGCCCTCTGATACACCCAAGAAAGAAATTGTGATGTGCTATCATGTGCCAGAGCTCCCCATTACTATACATGAAGCAGGGCTATTGCCAATTAAACCATGAGTGCAGATTTTTGAAGTGTGCACACTGAGAACTAAACTACTCTGAGGAGCTAACCATTTTGAAATATTAGGAACTGGGCCTGGCAATTTTTACAGGTTAGGCAAGACTGAAAGTGTAGTAAGAGCTCACAAAATACCAGGTACCTTGCAAATCTGTGACAGTTAAAGTGAGCAACACAAAGTGCCCATTTGAAGATTTGTTTATATCCATGATATCCACTATCCTGATATGCAAAACAAGTTGTTTCAACTCACTAATGTTTTAAACATCATGAATAACAACTTGCTGGAGGTTAGTGACAAAGAATCTGCATATTTATCTTTGTTTATTACATAACATTTTTTAATAGTTGTATTGGTTTTATACACATAAGCATACCACCTTACAACTGTGGTTAAATTCAAATAATATACTTTCAATTATATAGCTGTCATATCACCCTGCCATCCCCCACCTCCACCCCAACTCCCCAAACCCACCCCGGCCCGGCCTACGTCAGACCCCCTCCTTCCATGCCACTTTCCTCCATCTCCCCCCTCTACACTCCCGTGTCATTCATGTAGCAGTCTCTTCCAGGTCTTGCATACCTTGCTCTGAGATGGCTAGATCAGCTACTAATTGTCTCCAGGCCTCCAATCCTCCCTAGTAGAGTGTACATTTCATGACCAAATCACTAACCCACTTCTTTGGGTCTTAATCGAAGATCATTGTGGTCTCTTTCTTAGAGGATACATTGCAAATTATTCACAGTCAAATTAGCGCCCCTGAAGAATTTCCCTTGATTTTATTGTATGAGAAGTGCGTGAGGAATGAAACATGTTGGGTTGAATGGGAATGGATTGGTGTGTTAGTGAATGGATCATTCGTATTTTAGCACATTTTTGGTCAACAATTGAAATTTTCGGTTAGCGAAAAAGCTTGTATTGTCTAGCCTGAAAACTTAGCCGAATAAACTGTCTACTTCAGCTGGCGCTTTTTCCTTGTGCATTCTTTTTTGTCTGATGTTTTCTGTAAAATCCACAGACTATGCAATGTATGCCGAAATATTAATTGCTTTTGCCTTGAATTTTAATTGATGTTCATGAATAAAATTGTACAGTTTTTACTAAATTTGTTGTCGAACGGTTGAATTTTCCTAGGTTAGCTTTCCGTTCATAACACAACACTTATAGAAAGGAGTGTCCCTCCTGAATTTGAGCACTAGCACTTGTTCTGTTGAGTTATAGGTTTGTATCCATTTTGCGGTGTTGCTGTTGGTGTAGCAGTATAATAGTTGTACCCCTACCTCCTTTTTGTGTTAAAAGGACCCCATTGCTCTGCTCCACATCTCATCCGTCATTTGCTCCCTTAGGTCTGCCTCCCACTTCTGTCTCGTTTGTCCTATTTCTTCCCCAACTCTAGACATCACTAGCTCACATATACCTGAGACTTCAGGTCCGCCTTCCGATTAGTCATAAAATGTCTCTATTACCTCGTCTGGCTGTAGGGGCGATTCGATCTCTGGCCACCTACGCCTGAGGTGCTCCCGGAGTTGGGAATACGTAATATGTAGACCTCTGTGCACACCTGTGTCACCCATCAGCTACTCAAACTCCTTTGGCCTGCCTTCTTTTAGTACATCTCCCACCATTGTTACCCCCTATGGGTTCCCACCATCTCCTAACACACAGCCTGACATTTTCGTCCATCCCTTCCAGCGCTACTATTGGTATATGTGGGGAACACAGTGTTGCATTCCCCATCATTCGACATGCCCTATGCCACATCATGCTCCCCAGGCGCAAAAGTAGGGCCGTGCGCGAATCGAGTAACCATATCACTTAGTTCAAAAAGAACAGGGCGCATTCCGTACGTAGCAACCTTGACTCCGGTGTCTGTCCGTCTGATAGCCATTTGGCCACAAATTGCAGCTAACCAGCTATAAAATACACCTCAAAATTGGGCAACTTTATACCTCCTTGCTCGTATGGGTTCTGAAGTTTCCGCAGTGCCACTCTACATCTCGAATTGTGCCATATGATGCGCCCACATATACCATGCAATTTCCTAAAAAACATCCTAGGTATCGCGAAAGGGACATTTGTGAAATAATTTAAGAGTCTCGGCAGCACCACCATCTTCAGTACGGCTGCTCGCCCCATCATGGACAATGGTAGTCTAGACCAAAATGCAATACACTTCTCTTATCTTGTTCACCGCCCTCACCGTGTTATGTATATGTTCTAACTTGTGGTCATGGTATATATCTACCCCAAGGTATCGAAATGTCCCTATTTCCCACTTAATCGGTAGCACCGGCAGCTTGTGTATCGGCTTCCCCACGTACCCACCCAGGGGGTACAAACTTCACTTCTGGGGGTTAATGGTTATACCAGACAGTGCTGCATATCGTTCCATTACGTCCAGGACATATTGTAAATTCTCTTCCGGGTACTGTAGGTATAAAAGCATGTCATCTGAATACAGCGAGATCAGGTGCCTCCCCCCGAAGTGCTTATACCCACCTCCCCATATTCCTGCCAGAAGTATACCGCTAGTGGTTCCAGCACTAAAATGAAGAGCATCGGTGATCATGGGGAGCCCTGTCTTGCGCCCTTAATTAACTGCCATTGATCAGATACCGTAGATCCAGTTTTAACTCTTGCTATTGGCTGTTCAAGATCCCTTGGTTAACCTGGAACCTATTATGGCCGACATCCGCAATTTCGCAAGTTACTACGGGTACAAGATCAATATCTCCAAATGTGAACTGTTTCCACTCACCCCTGCCACAAACAACTTATCCAATATTAGCTGATTTAAATGGTCCACAGTGTGGGTCCGCTACCTGGGTATAGTTGTGTCCAGAGACAAACATACACTATATGCAGACAATCAAGAAGAATTTTTGCAGACAGTGATAGCCAAACTTCAGTTGTGGTCTAAACTCCCAATTTCCTTATATGGCAGAGTGGTGCGTCTTAAAATGATTGTTCTCCCCAAACTACTATACTATTTTGGTAATATTTCCCTTTGGCCAGGCAAGGCATTCTTTAAAAAGCTTCAGTCACTAGCTACTTCGTTTCTATGGGCTGGGGGGACTGCGAGGATGAAATGGGTCAATATTCGAGGTGCGGTATTGCATCACCAGACTTCAAACTATATTATTTGGTAGCTCAGGCCAAATTCGCCAAACACTGGTTCAACCCTGATGATAAAGCCACACCTCACCCCCATTGAGATATATTCAGGTTCCCCTGCCGATCTTCGGTCTGTCATTTTCAACCCCAGCCATAGGGACCCCTGCAAGTTCGACCCCGTAAGCACTACTGCTCATGAACGGTCCAAGATATATAAAAGAATCGGGTGGCGGTTCCCAATTATCAGGAGGTTCCACTCTGGCACTTTCCCGGTATCTCCCCCACTTTTGACAAAGCACTGCAAATGACATGGGACTCGACCAAACAACTGAAAATGCAAGATATGTCCCCTGGGGGTACCTATCTAAGTCTGGGAGATTTCGAGAATACTGCGGTGGGCGGACAACTTAAACAACTTCAATACTACCGCTCGAAGGCTGCATTTGCTGCAAAATGGCCGACGTTCCCTATAGAACCCACCACACATGAATGCATGCGCGCCATAACGGCTACTAACGGGGGGAGGAAGAGAGTCTCCAACCTATATGCCCTAGTGCAACTGCACTCTAGCTCTGCAAATACCATAAAAACAACTTGGGAAACAGAGCTGGGTGCAACATTGAGCGAGGAACAATGGCTTAGATAATGCCAACTTACGAAATCCGTGTCCCTGAACTCTGGTTTACGACTGATACAATTCAAGATTCTTAACCAACCCCACTACACCCCTGCCAAACTGGCTAGGTTTGAGGTGGATTGTACGGGGGAGTGTTTAAAATGTGGTGCCCCGAATGCGAGTGCCTTCCATATGTATTGGGCATGTCCATGGATAACTACGTTCTGGGACTCAGTCGCAGACATCCTTGAAAAGATTACATCAATCCCTGCATCACTATCCCCCTTGCAGTATCTATTTGGGGACATAGGCAACGTGGCTGAAACCACCAGATGTCTATTTAAAGTAACTTGTATTGTTGCGAAACATTGCATACTGAAGTGCTGGAAGGCTACAAATGCACCCCGTATAGGTAATTTCCTTTGCGACCTCACTATGGTTAATGAATGTGAAGAACAGTATGTACTAACAGTATCAGCGACTTGCTGCCCAAGAACATTTGGACTCCTTTCAGAAACTATATGTGTAACATGCTATCAGATAGCGACTTCTCCCCCTCATCTACGCCTTGATCCACCGCTTCTTCAGTGATATATGACATGCATTACTCACCGTAATAGCATTTCTGATGATTGTATCTGCTTAGATTCACATGCTGTGCATATAGTTTGACATCCAGTGGTAACCGCAGAGTATGCATCTTGTCTTTCGAGAATCGAAAGGGGACATCAGCATGGGTGTGCCTGTAACATTATCCCTAATGTGATGTGTAGTGTACCCAAAATCCCTCACGCGTCGAGGTCCCTCCGATTGTATTTTTTCTGCCATGAGGGAGCCCAATAACTATTGTGAGTGAGTACATAAAAGAGAGAAAGTAGTAAGACGTCTATGTTCCTTCCACCCGAGCCGGGAGGAAGGGTGGGCGCATGTGAATCTAAGCAGATACAATCATCATAAATGCTATTACGGTGAGTAATGCATGCCTTCTGATGCTTGTTAATCTGCTTAGAATCACATGCTGTGAATAGACTAGCAAGCAGTACCCGGAGTTGGAGGTGGGTTGTGAGAAGGAACAGTAGTGAAAAGAGGTCTTAATACTGCTTGTCCAACCTGAGAATCAGACCTAGAATGAGTGTCTAGGCAATAGTGTTTGGTAAAGTTGTGTACAGAACTCCAGGTTGCCGCTTTGCAAATGGACTCAAGGGGAACATTTGCAATGAAAGCTATGGAAGCCCCAGTGCCTCGAGTAGAATGTGCTCTAGGCTAGAAGGGCAGTTCCCTCTTAGCAAGAGTGTAACCGAGTGTGATGCACTGGACAATCCACATTGAGATGGCTGATTTAGAGACAGGGTCCCCTTCTCTACCAGCTGCCACTGAAACGAAAAATTGGTTTGTCTTTCCAGGTAAAACATGACTGCCCGCGCATATCTAATGTGTGTAGGCTTCTTTCGGCCACGTTAGTAGGATACTGGAAGAAAGTAGGCAGTTCTTTCTTTTGGTTTACATGGAACTTGGAAATAAATGTAGGCGCAAATCGAGGGTGAGTGCGCAGAACCACCTTATTTCTGAACTGTGACGAAAGGGTATAGAACTGAAAGGGCATGTACTTCACAAACTCTTCTAGAAGTGATAGCCACTAGGAAGGCTGTTTTATAGGTAAGATCTTTGATACTAGCCTTACGCATAGGCTCAAAAGGAGACCCCATAAGTCTAGTCAATACCACATTTAGGTCCCATCCAGGAGACGGGTTAGAAATGGAGGGATGAATCCTTTTAACCCCTTCCATGAAAGCCTTAATAACTGGTATTTTCCACTACATCACCTTCTGTTGTGACGTAGTGTAGCCTGAGAGAGCAGCTAAGTGAACCTTCAGGGAATTAAAAATCAGGCCCGAGTCTAGTAGGTGAGTCAGGTACAATACAATGTGAGTGGGAGAGCAGTCAATAGGATTGACGCCCTTGGAAGTGCACCAGATAACAAACCGCTTCCATTTACTGGAGTAGCTGTATCGGGTAATAGGTTTTCTCGCCTCCCTAGTATGTCCATGCATTTCTGAGGGAGTTGTAGGTGCCCGAATCCTATGACCTCAAAGCCGCTAAATTCAGGGTTTGCGGGCATGGGTGAAGAGTCTCCCCCTTGTCCTGAGATAACATGTTGTACGGGCAAGGCAGTTTCATTGGAGGAGATAGGGACATCTCCATCAGATGAGAGAACCAGGGTTGGCGGGCCCACATAGCGGCCACCAATATCATGGTGACTGGTTCCTGGTGCATCTTGTGCACGATCTTGCTGAGTAGGAGAGTCAGGGGGAAAAGCGTTAACAAATTTCCCTGACCATGTTATACAGAGACCATTCCCCTTGGATCGGTTCTGGGGGTACCGGGAGGTGTAATCTTGGCATTGAGCATTCTCCAGAGTTGCAAGTCGATCTCTGGGAAACCTGATTGTGCGAAAACGTTGGAGACCATGTCTTCGTGTAGTCGCCATTCGGACTCTACGGGCAGTGGGAAGTCTCTGCTCAGCACGTACGCTAGAAGATTGAGTTCCCCTGGAACCTGTTGAGACAACAAACATCCTGTGTTTGAGAGCCCATTTCCAAATGTTTGGGACAGCTTGGATAGCCCTGGAGAGTGTGTGCCCCCTTGATTGTTCAAGTAGTACATGGCTGTGGTGCTGTCTGTGAGAATCAGGACAGTCTTCCCCTGTAACTGTATCTGAAATATTTTCAGTGCTTTGAAGACGGCTAACAGCTCCAACAGATTTATGTTGTTGGATTCTACTTCTGGGGACCACACGCCATGTGCCCTCTGCTGAAGCAGGTGAGCCCCCCCACCCTGTGAGAGATGCGTCTGTCGTGAGAGTGGCTTCTACTGCGGGTGGTGAAGGCCTTTCCCTTCAAGATGTTTTCCCTCTACCAGCGCTGCAGAGAGAGAACGAGGGCTGGCGAGACAACCACCAGATCTTCCCATTGTCCGCTGGCCTGACACCACTGGCTGTTGAGCCACTCTTGAATAGGATGCATGCCTGGTCGCGCGCAAGGAACTAAGTAACTGCAGGACGCCATCATTCCCAACAGTCGCATGGCTTTGCGTACCGTCACCTCTCGACCGGCTACATATTAAGGAATCTGAAACAGCATGTTTTGAACCCTCTCGTTTGAGGGGAAGATAAGGCTGTCTTCTGTTCGAATTAGAGCCCCTAGGAACTGTTCGACTTGACTGGGGTCTAGGCTGGATTTCTTCACGTTTGATGGAGAATCCCAAGCTGAATAAGAGGTCTATTGTCTTTTGAGTGTTCAACAGGCATGTTCCGTAGGAATCCCCCGTTATGATCCAGTCGTCGAGGTAAGGGTAAACTGGAACAGATTCTCTGCACAGGTGCGCTGCTGCCACTGCCAGCACCTTTGTAAACACCCTTGGTGCCGAGGCAATGCCAAAGGGGAGTACTTTGAACTGATAGTGCTTGGCCTCTATCATGAACCTTAGGTATTTTCTGTGTGCCGGCAACATTGAAATATGAAGGTATGCATCTTTCATATCCAGTGTTGCCATGTAATCCCCCTGTTTTAGCAGAGGGATTACCTCCTGCAGCATGACCATACGAAACTTTTGAGGTTTGACAAACTTGTTCGCCGGGTCTAGCACAGGTCGCATGGTGAGATACTTTTTGGGTACAAGGAAGTACACTGAATAAATACCCTTGTTTACCTGTAGAAGAGTGACGACTTCTATGGCGCCCTTTTCCTACAGGATCTCGACCTCTTGCAGCAGGGTGCATAGGTGTTCCGGCATCAGGCATCAGGCATCTTGATTTTGACAGTCTGAATTGAGGTAATCAGCAAAATTCTATGCAGTACCCGTGGGCGACGGTCTTGAGCACCCACTGGTCTGTTGTTATCCCCTCCCATGCATGAAGGAACAATGTTAGACGTCCACCAACCGGGGAGGCTTGGGTGGGGACCCGGAACTGAGGGTCATTTCTGACCTGAGGCCGGGGAGCCTCTGGGTGTGGAATTCCGGCCTCTACCCTTTCCACGGCATTGTCCTCTAGGTGGATTTGTGGGGGTGGTGGTGGTATTGGATCCTTGTCCTGAAGACCAGTTGTTTCCTGAACCATTTAGGTTTTGAGGGGAGCGGGATTGCCCCCTAAAGGAACGAGAGCCATCTCCTCTCTGTTGTGAAGGCCTTTGGGCAATTTGGTTTAAGGTCTTGAGAGTCTCATGTTCCTTCTTAGCTGTCTCAAGCGCTTCGTCCCTGGTTTTGCCGAACAGGTTAGTTTCTTCAACCGGCTTGTTTATTAAGGCTGCTTGGGTTTCAGGCTTAAAACCAGAGTTCCGCAACCAGGCGTGCCATTTTAGTAGTGTACCATTGTCCTTCTCGCTGTTTCATCAGCATCCAAAGCGGTCTTAAGAATGTTGTGGTTAACTTGCTTGCCTTCCGATACAATTGCGAGCAGTTTAGCCGGCATTGGCTCAGGGACTTCTTGAAGGCCCTCTTGCAGCAGGTTCCACTGTACATCTGAGTAACTAGCCAACAGAGTTGTGGCTATTTGGGTGGAGAAAGCAGCAGCAGTCGTAACCCTTTTTCCCAGTCCATATAACTTTTTCCTTTCTTTATCAGGTAAAAAGGAAAATGTTCAGCTGCCTTACCTGTAGACAGGGGGACACCTGCCCTCTTTCTCGTAGTCGTAACTACCAGAGAATCTGGAGTGGCATGCCCTTTAATGTAAAGGGGGTAGTTAGCAGAAGGGCGAAATAACTTCTGTAGCCTGGGATTAACCACCCTGGTCTGGGCTGGTGCAAGCAATGAAGGTGACAGGCGTCTCTTGATAGCGTTCAGTAAAGGAATGGCCTGACTAGCAGGAGGCTTTTCTTCAGTATGTCCTCTACAAAATCCGAGTCCTGCACAGCATACTTTGTGGCGATTTGAAAATGTTCAGCTGCCTTTGTTAAACGCCATCTGATCGTCCACCAGTGAGGCCTGACGGACTGGAGTGGTAGGAGGGGAATCCATACACAGAGCGTCAGGGTCTGGGGTACGAGTAGGGGACGCCCAAGGTTTATTATCAACCGGATGGCTGTCTTCCCAATTATCCATGGGATCAGCAGGATCATCAATAGGATCCCAAAAGTCATCCAGCATGTAGGTATTGATAGGAACCTCGTCATCAGTAAGGTCAAAAACATTCTCTTCATGGGGATCCTCAAAGATCCTCTGAAACGTAGCCATAGGAGTAAAAGGAAGCTCCTAACGAGGCCTCTTGGGAGCGAACCTCTCTGAGAACTCAACAAACTTCTCCAGTCTGTTCATGCGCCCCTCAAACTTCTCCCTGGTCCATGATGATGAACCCGAGGAGTCCAGGGGAGGAAAGGGATCTTCTTGACGACTTTCCTCTTCAGAACATTGAGATAGTCTTTGATAAAAGACAAAAGGCTCGCAGAGTACTTTTTTCGAGGCTCTGGGGGTTGTGACGCGTCTAGTTTCAACTGTTCCTTTTGTTTAACTGCCGAAGTGATCCTCGTGATACTATCGCTGATGCTCGGGGTTACAGGGAGATGTGCCGTTTGAGCCGGTGGCTGCGCGGTGGCCTTATGCAGTGTCAGAGCTTTCTTCTGAAGTGTCTCGACGGCCGTGTGTGATTTGATGCTAGCTCCCTTACTTTTGGACTGCCCGGACGCATGCAGCTGACGTGGTTGCGCCGAGGGCTGCCCATCATAAAAAACAGCAGGCACCACCGAAGTATCTGACGTGCCCGTTGGCACTTTGGAGAGCTTCGACTGGACCGCCGAAGCAGAACTGTGGGGTGTATATTTAGTGTGGGAATTGGGTGCATCCCTATCACCAGGATGTATTGTCCCCATATCAGGACTCACGTCGTGCCTATTAGGGCCGGGGACAGACACTGCGGATCGAGAACTCTCCACGGTAAGGTCAATGGCCTCCGAAGTGGAGCCTTGGTCATCGCTAATCCCTTTCTCACATTCAGCGGCTGTGGTGGCAGGGGAATAACTTTCGGCCTGCGACATACCGTAGGCTGCCCACAGCTTCAAACGGTGCTCCTTAATGGTCTTGGGCCTTAGGAGTTTACAGGCCGCACAGGATGCCTTGTTGTGGTCGAGGGGAATACAATTGTTGCACCGACGGTACTTGTCTTTGCACAGATATTTTGCCTTGCAGGAAGGACAAAACCTAAATGGAGTCCTGTCCATAGCGCAGGATCGAGACAGCGACGACAAACCCAAGGGAACAAAGAGAGGGGAAAAGGAAAGGCATTCTTGAAAAGAATATGACTACTCCGAACCCACTCTCCCTACTGTACAGGCTGGCCAGAAGGCCCGGCCACGTGGTCGGCAGCGCCGACCGGATTAACAGCCGGTGAAATTCCATCGTCAGCAGTCTTCAGCGGTGTTGCACAGGAATCAGCCGTCGAAGGGAGTGACAATTAGAATAAATGACCGAAGGTCGGGGAATAGAACAATAAAGCAATGTTTTATGAAGAACTCTGCATTAGGGCGACCAGATAGCTGGCCGGAAAAAAACTATCTGAGGGACATCGACACGTGAGGGTTTTTGGGTACAATACACATCACATTAGGGATAGTGTTACTGGCACACCCATGTCGACGTCCCCTTTCGATTCTCGAAAGACAAGATGCAATACTCTGTGGTTACCACTGGATGTCGGACTATATGCACAGCATGTGATTCTAAGCAGATTAACAAGCATCAGAAATGCTGATACTACTGTGTTGTATTAATTGTGATACACCTATGACATGTTGGTGCTGATGTGACTCAATAAAATAAAGTTATAAAAAAAAAATCTCTTGCCATTGGCTCATTGTACATCAGCCTCACCCATTCAATGCATATTGGCCATCTGACTGAGTCAAATGCCTTCACTGCATCCAGCGACGCCACTGCCACCCCTCCTGTGTTTCCCTTTGGGTACAATCTATTATATGGTGTAATCTCTGTAAATTATTAGTAATATTCCTATGTGGGCCATATCCTGTCTGGTCTGGGTGTATGAGTTTACCTATGACTGGTCTAAGTCTTTTGGCCATGACTGTAGGAAGAATCTTCCCGTCCTGGTTCAATAACGATAGGGGCCTGTATGAGCAGCACTCTGTATCTGGTCTATTTGGTTGAGAAGTGGGACGATTATCGACTCTTGTAGGGATCCTGGCAATTACCAATTTCTAGTGCTTCATTTAGCATGGCTAATAAAATTCTCCGGGGAGCCCATCCGCCCCTGGGGCTTTAATAGTTAGTAGGTCTTTTATCACACTCTAGTTCTTCTAGTGTGATAGGGACTTCTAGCTGGTCGCTCTGCTCTTTATTTAGGCTGGGAAGTTTGATCTCTGTCAACGCCTCTTGTGGGTTCGCTCCATCTTCTTCCACAGATTCACTAAAGAGGTGTCTATAATAGTCGTAAAAATATTTATTCACTTCTTCTTGAGTCTCCCATAGCTTCCCGTCACATCTCCAATTGTCTGCCGTGTGGTCTCACTCTTCTACAACCATGCTAACAATCTGCCCGGTTAGTCCCCTTCAGCATGTTGTCTTTCAGCTTAATCTTTCCCAGTGTTCCCTTCATTCCTGCTGTAGGCGGGATACTTCCATGGCTTTTTCTGGGGATCTGTTTCCCACCCGGGGAGAACCTGCCACGTTACCACCAGCGGGGCATGATCCGACAGAATCCTAGCTTTATATTCAGCCCATGTGAACTCACCCATCAATTCCTCCCCTGCAAACGCATAATCTAACCTCGTATATAAGTTTTTCGGGGTGGTATAGTGTGAGTATACTCGGTGTTGTGGGTACATAGATCACCATATATCGCTAGCTTAAATGTACGTAACAGCGTGTTTAAGGTTTTTGCCGAAGGGGTTGGATGAGCAAACTTGCTATCTGATCTGTCCATCGTCGGGTCTAAAGTGCAATTAAAATCCCCACCACATATCACCGCTCCATTCCTATATGGGCTAATCTTAGGATATAAAGATCTAAAGTAAGCTGCAGTATCTCGGTTCGGGCATAAATATTAATGATGCATTTTTCTCTACTTTCAACCAGTCCCCTCATGATTTTCATCCTACCATCAGTATCTCAATAGGTTTGGAGGATCTGGAATGGGACCTTTGGAGCTACCCAGATTAGAACCCCTCTTGCATAAGCCGAATATGTTGAGCCCAAAGTCACGCCGCATTTCTGTGCTATCATACCTTGTTTCTCCTTGGTTAAGTGGGTCTCTTGCAGAAGCGCTATGTCTATTTTCTATCTACGCAAATAGGTCATAGCCCGGTTCCTCTTAATATAGCTATTCAGGCCTCTCACATTCCAGGTTGCTATTTTAAGTTCCCCCATATTCTCTGGTCTCTCCCCTTCCCATCATTATCTTGAAACTTCCACCACCCTGTTTCCTCATGCGTCTCCATAGTCCAACTTCCCTCTAACTCCCCAAACTCCCCACCATCCCCCCTCTCCAACTGTTCCCAAAATTTGCCCAGCTCCAATACTGAATCTCAGGCTTCCCTGCGTCTCGCTCTTTTCCCGGATTCTGTCAGTACTCGGGAGTGCGGGAGGGTGGGGGGGATAGTTGTCTGGGAAGCAAGTAAATACGATCAAGAAGTCTTGCGACTCCTGTCCATCGCTGGCCACTATACTCGGATTGCCCATGATCCATCGAAATCCATCAAGGACAAGATCTTGGCATTAACAGAGGAAGGGAGCCATGCAGGGTTCCTTTCGATAAAAGAATCTGAATATATAAACTTTTCAGAAGAGCGTACACCTATGTTCTATATAATGCCGAAGATACATAAAAATACTGAAAATCCTCCAGGTCGGCCTATAGCCTCTGGATGTGGTTCTTTACTTGAACCAATATCCAAATATATTGATTTTTTCATAAAACCTTTGGCTAT
Organism: Ambystoma mexicanum; assembly: GCF_040938575.1. Classification (NCBI taxonomy): domain Eukaryota; kingdom Metazoa; phylum Chordata; class Amphibia; order Caudata; family Ambystomatidae; genus Ambystoma; species Ambystoma mexicanum. The sequence continues at coordinate 302,339,648 of NC_090927.1, read as the reverse complement.
AGCTACCCCAACTTTTTTACTGGATTCACGAGATGTGATTAATCTTGTCGAATTAAGACCTTTCGATTCATCAATACAAATATTAGTCTCTCTAGACATTGAGGCATTATATACAAATATACCTCAAGACAGAGCAATCCTGAGTTTAAGAACAATCCTAGATAGGAGACCATTTCCCCCATATTGTACCTACAGAATTTCTGTGTAAAGCAGCCCAATTGGTTTTGACTAATAGCTTCTTTAAATTTAAGGAAGAATTTTTCTACAGAGTAAGGGCACAGCGATGGGGTGTACTTTTGCCCCAAACTTGGCTATAATCTTCATGTCCCTACTCGAGGAAGAAAAGATCTTACATACCTCCAATCCGTTTAGCGAAAAGATCAAGAGCTATCGTCGATACATCGACAAATTATTTATGATCTGGGAGGGCTCCATGGAATCTCATTTGGTGTTTATGGAATGGCTCAATAAAGTGGATACAGACATCCATTTCACTTTTGAACATTCCACGTCAAGAATTGCATTTTTGGACTTATCCATTTTTACTGATGGAAGTGTTCTACATACCGAATTACACAGAAAAGCAACTGAAAGAAACACAACACTAAAATACGAGAGTCAACATCCGGCAATGCTCCTGCAGAATTTGCCTTATGGCATGTTTTTGCGTTTACGACGCAACTGTACAGACATTAACAATTTTACAAAACATGCCTCTGTTTTAGAACAAAGACTATTGGAACAGGGCTACCCCAAAAGACTTATAAAACAATCCAGAAAAAGAGCACGTTTTGCTAATAGAGAGGCCCTTCTGTTACCCAAAGTCCAACTACAGAAAAAAGAAGAACTAGTGTGTGTATCAACCTTTTGCCAACATAGTGAGGCTATAAAAGGCATTATACTAAAAAACTGGCACATTTTGAATGCTTCAGGGACTTTGTTACCCAAACCCCTTTTTGCATTTAAAAAAAGTAAAAATCTTAAACATAAGATCACACGCGCCAGTAGACGTAATCAAAAACTGACGTTGATACGGGACCTGAACCAAAAGCCGGTCCTTGGGCACTATCCATGCACTACCTGTGTGGCTTGCAGATTCTCTAAAAAAACGACTTCGTTTTTCATGCAACAGAAACAGTGGGACCTCCGAACTTTCACGACTTGCAAAAGTAAAAATGTTATCTACGCAATTCGATGCCCATGCCAAAAAATGTACATTGGTAAAACGACTCGGGAAGTAAGCAAACGGATCAATGAGCACCGCTCGAAAATAAAAACTCGTAACCTTAATGCCCCCATGGTGATTCATTATGTGGAGATGGGCCATAAAGCAGACCAAATGGAATGGTTTTGTGTGGAAAAGGTTTTTGGGAATAATTCAACCCAAATCCTAAAAACCTAGCCTACAAAGAAGAATTATGGATCTTCAATTTAAAAACTTTGACCCAAGGGTTAAATACCTTTCAACCTTGGCATGTAGGCTTATAACATTCCTTGTCCATCGCTATCTCCCATATACTCGGTGTACTGCCGGGTCATATTAGAACTGTGGTGTTGCCAAGGCTACCTGTTTGCTGGGAACTTCCGACCCTCTAATACTGTGTAGGTCATAGGTATGGGCATCAGTTAAATGCGGGGATTGTTCATTTGCATATGCTTTAAAAGTCATTACCCATTTGTATATTTCTCAAGAAACGCTCTCTGAGAGATGCATATTCATCAGGGTTGGCATACGACTGGGTTTCATGTTCCCACAAGACAAAGTAGTCGAGTTAGTCTCTCTGCACCAACTAAATTACCCGACTTGGTTTGAGTGATTGGTTGCCGGGTTAACGATAGCGTTAAAACTACGTTGCCCAGCATTCACAAGCTGTGTGCGAGTGTGCGCACCAACGATTAAGTGCAATTTTACTTTTTTGTTGGCGCGGCACATTACCCAATCAGGTTGGAGTAATCGGTTGCCGTGGCAACGGCAGCATGTATACTACGTGGTCTATGTTCCGCGTTGCGTGGATTAACGATCATGTGAGATTCGGGTTCTACAGCGTCCTTAAGAACGTAGTTTAAAGTGTACACTACGGACATAGTCACGTGGGAAACTCACGTGTTCTACTCGGCTGGGCACTCTCCTATCAACGTGGTGTAGGGTACCCACGTGATAGGTAGCCAGCTGCTCTTAATGGGTGGGTTAGCACAGGCAAGTTAGATGCGCGTCTCTCTCCCGAACGGACGCGGTATAGATGACTGGAGCCAACAGCGAACTCTGGGTCCCGCTCGAGTAGCGGCGATGCACTCCATGGAATGCTTACTGCAGGTAAATAGTCCCTTGAAGCTCTTGCCCGCCGTTTATTTCGTTTATTTAGTTTATTTAGTTGTAACTCTTGGGTGCAGATTAGGAGGGGGAACGGGGTTTTCTCCACTCTCCCCATGCATTTTCAGCCTAAATTGGACTTCCTGGCATTTGTAAATGTAAACATTTTTTATACAATTTTTTTTTAAATATAATTACTCTTTACATGGCCAATGAGGCCTCAGTCTGGTGTGGAGCCTCACGCTGAATTTTGGACAATGTCCCTAGGTTTAGAACCCCTTTCTTTCCCCTACATAAGGATAAGACATTCATGCAATATTATGAAACTATTCCGTTTAGGGTCTCTGATACTACTTTATTTACAACCCCTATAGATTGGAGTCCAACTCTAGCCATCTGACTTGCAGGAACATCTACCAGAACATTGCCAAATTGTATGACAGTGGTTCTGTTTCGCACAATATTTACTGAATGGACCGATTCGAATTACAATTGACAAGGTTGGTTCGTTAAAAGTTTTGTCCTCAAAAAAGGCTTTCTAAAACACTTGCATGTCGGTATTGTTACCTTCCCATTTGATCTTTTTCAATTGAGCTGGATTAAATAAATTTGACTTTCTGCCTCACTCATGATCCACACCTGGTTGGTCTAGGGACACTGATTTTCTTTGGTAGCACTCCATGCATGACACCCTGAGTTTTTTAATCCCAATAGATGCAGACATTGGGTTACTTCTAGCAGGACAGCAGCAGAACAAATCATGTCTGCATTCTAGTGTTGTGGAATGATGTATTTATTTCTTTTTTCTGCTTTTCTTGCACTTGGCCTCTTCTTTTTCTTCTTTCACTTGCAATTAGTGCTGGACAGGGAATTGATGGGCCCCTATATTTGTGTTTGCTTTTAGACAACTACCCTTAATCTCCTGATGAAGACGTTTTAAACCATTGTTTACACATCGAAACCGGTCGAGAAAAACCTAGGATAAGGCCGCTTATGAAGATTCTGTTTGGCCTATCCTGACTGCTGACCACTGCTATCAAAATCTACCATGGTCATGCATTAAGTGTTGTTGCTGCTGTCCACTTAAAAACCTGTTGTGGCCTTGCACTATGCGTTGTTTTGCACAAAAATTGATTGTATTGTTATGAAATTGTGAACGAATTGTTATATTTGCTAAATGTTTTTACCTTGTATTTGTTGATGAGGTGTATGAGTTTTTGGATGGATGTGGTATGAATGCGGATAAATGGTTGTATGATTTATTAGGATGATTTTTACTAAATTGTGATGTTTTTAAAATATTCCTGCTATATAAAATAAAAATAGCTACAGTGCAGATTAATTTGTGATTAAACTCACAAAGAAAAAATGTATTGGGTATAATAAAATCCTTAATACACCCTTTTTTGAAAATTGCTTCCTCTGGATTTCCTTTCCGAGATGAAGTACTCGGGAGTGCAGCAGGAGGATACTGAACTGCTAGTATCCTAACTAAACTACCTAATGTGTGTTAATAATGTGATTCCTAGCGCCGCCTATACCTAGGCAACACCTGTGCTACCTGCGCTTAGCGCCAGTACGAAACCCATACATTTTTAAGCCAAATTGTCTCTAGCGACTCATTATGCACTGGCCCTTGTGTCCCATTAATGTATATTCATCACACATTGCAGCTTCACTTATGTCCTTCCCCAGTCTGTTCTTCTTTCTCCGTCGGCATGTTCTGCCAATCCATCCACTTGCTCACATCTTCTGGGGTCTCGAAGAAAACAGCACAGATTTTGTGCAGGACCTTCATCTTCGCCGGATACAGCAACATATATTTAAGATTGGCTGCGCGTAACCTTCTTTTAACAGCCCCGTAGCTCATCCTCTGTTTTTTCACCAAAAAGGAATAATCCTTTTGTATGCTGCGTCGGCATCTATCACAGGTATGCTGTGATAGATGCCGATGCTCGGCTGATCGTTCCACCTTTCCGGAAGTGCTCTAGGATTCTATGTCTTTGTAATTCAATATCTTAGAGATTATTGGCCGGGATGGGGCGCTCGGCGGTGGTCTTCTTGTTAGGGCCCTGTGTGCTCTTTCTACGGTAAACCCTTGGGTGAATGATCCAGCTCCTATTTCTTGCAAAAGCATGTCTTCAACCTAGCTGGTTGGGTTCGGACCACCTTGGCCTTCCGGAAGTCCGATTATCCGCACATTATTTCTTCGTGCCCGACCTTCTGCTTCTACCGCCCCGTTTTCCAGATTTCGCAAACCTGTTGTTGCAGCACAGACAGAGACTTCCTGAGAGTTTTCTTTGCAACAGTTTGTGTTAGCTTCTACCTCTTTTTCCAACACCCCAGTGCATTCCATCAGCGCTCTAAGGTCTTGTGTCAACAGGTTCAAATTGATACTCATTGCGTTGATTTTAACTTCCAGCGTCGACTTCAACTCTGCTATTGCCGCTAGTATTTGCTCGTCCATACGGCCGGTGGTTCGTTTTCACATACGTCTTGCGTTGTTACTTTCCCACCATCTGTCAGCTGGGTGGGTTTGGCGAATACATCCATCAACGACTGCTTCCCTTTATTCTTATTTGCTTTTGATGTCATTGTATCGACTACTCGTTCCCCAACACACTCTACTGCTCCAGTTCCCTTGTTGCAGCCTCTTAGCTATCTCTGTGCTGTGCTGGGGAATTATTTTTGCAGATGACTAGTGGTTGTGAAACGATTTTCTCTTTTCAGGATGCTGCTTTTTGTTAACTCTCAACGCTCACAATTCCGCGTCTCTCTCCGCTATTCCATGTGTTGGGGAGCTTTAGTGTTGCATTGTACTTTGCATAGTTCCCACCTCTTTTCAGGTTTGTGTGAAATGCAAGCATGTCTTTCTAGGTTCGATGGTGGGTTCACACTCCTAATCATCCTTTCTAGGTCATCGGTTTTCACTCCATCACTGGACATCCATCCGTACTGACTCTATGCACACTGTGCGATTTGTGTGCTGTCTATGCCATCACTTCCGCCCTCAATTGGCTTTGACCCACTCGGCATCAGCCTGCTTCAGGGAGGGTTTATATTAAGCTCCCTGTGTTAGGTGCCTTTGTTGTAACTTGAATCCACACTCCTCCGTCGTGGTACCTTGTGTTCACCCGCTCTCCGGGGAATTGTTCGCCCTGGGTGTAGTTGCATGCGTGCTCCAGTAGGTGCAGTGGATCTCTGCATCAGCTGAGGGCTGTATGGGTATGATTTCACTCTCGTTACTGTGTGACTGTAGGCACGCGTAATTTAGTGTCTTTCGTTATTTATAGCGCTGTTGAACTGCTTCCAGCCTTCTAGTTGGTCTAATCCTACAGTGCTTCTTTTAGTAGCCGACCCGCAGCAACACTTATAGCCTGTGTCAGCCTCTGGCGGCCATCTTCCTTGGGACCAGTTTCTCTGCTCAATTTCTATTGGGGCACTTCTGGACATTGTGCTCCGCACATCAGATCACTGTCTCTATACATGTTATCATTCGCACTTGGGTTGAGCCGGTATATTGGTCTATTGTTCGTCGCCTTATGTCCCTATTCGGCTGGTGGGCTTTGCTGCACCCTCGTACAGTGCCTGTGCCTTTTTGCGAGTGTGCAGTGCCTTTGTGCCCCGTCCGGAATCACACTATAGTGGCTTGACTGTCAGTGTTGTGAATTCCCTTTGTTTTCTTAGTATACACGATTGCCGCCTCTCTGCTCCGATGTCAATTTCGGCTTAGTTGTTGTGCTAGTCCCGCTCCTCGCAGCACTGCTCCGGTAACTTTGTAAATTTATAAGTACAAAGATAACATTGTAAGTTATCAAATTAGTTTGTTAGGCTCCGCATCTGAGCCAATGGGTGCCCCACGCATCAGCCGGTGTGAGGAGACGTTCCAATCCACAACCGACACTGTGCGACTATGTATGAGATAACGGACTTTGGGTAGCCGTATCTTTATTCCGCATTTCTGCTTTCAGTCGGTGGACTCCACAAAGCCGTGCGCTTGTACCATTACGCTGATGCTTCTTGTAGCGTTACTTCTGCCCCGCTTGTGTTTGCCATTGACGAGTACGAGCCTCTGAACCTCCAGCTTCGCATCAGCTCTGCGTGGTTTACAATCTACTCTTTCTCACACCGCAGCAGATTTCCTCGAAATAGGCAGCCTGGCTTGCTGCCGCAGTCTTTTTGTCTTATTTATCCATGTTTCGGACCCATTGTTGGCCTCCAGTTAGCTCTTCATACAGCTGTGCGGATGATTTGCGGTTCACCTCTTTGTTCGTTAGGCGCCATCTTGTTTTCTCCTCGATCTGAACTCTTCAAACTTCCTCAGCTCAAAGTTCATTCCCCTAGCTGCAAATTCTGCCAGATTTTTGAGCGTTGCATACCCAACATGTTCATGCTTCTGTGGGTAATAATTGACACTTTATTTCAGGATCCATACCAATTTTTTCTTCAGGATCATCGACGGATCTGCAGGAGCACCCAGAAATCACAATTTACTCTGTGGCCATGTAGCCATGCTCCTGTGAAATTCAATTTTTTTAACCAATGTTTGTGATCTTGGTCAGACGCCTTCCCCCCTCGACATTGCACCCGCCCTTCCGGCCATCTGTCTGATCATCCCACTCCCTCCTTTTTGGGTGCATTGCAGTTAGCCAGTATCACTAGTTCCTTTTTTCCACTTCCATGCACGTACAGTGAGATTGAACGAGTTGTAGCAACTGAACGCGTCAAATCTCACTGTGTGTGCCTAGAAGTGTTGCTTGCCTGGCTCTGGCTGGCTTAATTAAAGTATCTTTTGCTTCCTTGAGCCCACTGTCACCAAGACTCCAGAGGCAATGGTCCCGACCCAACTGCAAGGGGATGGTGGGAACCTGGGACCAGAAATAATGCTGTTTGCAGCTGACCGCCACTGCTGTGTTCCACCCAGTGCCTGCCTGTCCGCACCAGCCATGGTATGTCCATAGGCTCACCGAGTCTGCGCACCCCTGCCTGCCTGGCATGCATGGACTGTCACGGGCCACGGCACAACACACGACCCACATGGCAGCCCAGCGTCGTGGTCTAAACTGAAGAAAAAAAGAGAAAATAACCTGGTGCGTGGTGCACCGCACAGAGTATTATTGTTGACCAGGCGGCGCAGCCAGCAGCAGTTTATTCAATTGTCGCGGGGCAAGGCCAGGCCCGACGACCAACATTACTTAGTATATATTTATGCAATATAGACTGGTTGGTTCACCGTCCTCCAGGCCAGTTCACTAACTTGTTACAAGTTAGTGAACTGGCCTGGAGGACGGTGACCTGAACCGTCTTTAATGCATACAAATATATACTTACTTAAGTAAGTAATGTTGGTTGCTGGTGGCCAGACCCACCGCAGCATCCATAGGCCCAGGCAGGCCCCTGGTGGGCCCGAGGGCAAGCAATTATTGCTACATATTGTCAGGCCCAGCGACGGCAATGAGCAGTTCATTGCTGGGCTGCCGATGGGCCCGTGTGGTGCCGCTGCTGCAGTGCAGTGCAGTATAACTGCAGCAGCGAAGGGAGTGACCGGTGTTCTTCGTGACCACCTCCTCTACCCCCCCCCCCAAAAATGCCAACAGCACGCCTCGTTGTTGGCATTTTTATGGTAAAGAAATCAAGATCTGACTGCTCTGACTTCCATCAACGTGGTGCCCGCACAGTGCAGCGCACGAAGGCAAGGCCTCTGCCGCAGCTGGCCTGGTATTGAAACATAGTGGAGTGCTACCACAGGCCAGCTGCTGCAGAGGCCTTGCTGCACTGTGTAGCCACGGGCCGCATCCTGTTGGCATTTTCTTTTGTGAAGATGTCTGCTACGCAGTGGAGCACTTCGGAAGCAGTCAGATCTTCCCAAAAAAAAGTGCTGGTGCTGAAAAAAAGAGTGCTGGTGTTGGCCACCGTAAAACACTAGCACAAATTAAGCACTGTTTACGATCCAAGTAATATGAACTTAATGGACTATTAAATACCTAAGCTTTCAAGTGGCAAAAGCAATGGCACAGCTAGAAGAATGAAAATTGGAAGCAGTGGGATTACCTGCCATCCACAAAGAAAGAAGTCTATACCTTCCTCTGATTGAAAGGATATTGCCAGATATTCATCCCACAATTCTCCAGCATCGCTGGACCCCCAACAGTCCAACTAAGGACAGTTCAACCAAAACGGACACAATAGACTAGTCCGAGTAAGGAGGACTTCCCCAACGCCTTCTCATTATGCATGTCTTCTCATAGCTGTTAATTCTAAAGACAGATACCTCGGAAACTGGAATAAATGCAGTGTAGTGCTCTGAAAGACTGCATGCCTTTTCCAATCCACATTCTGTGTTATGGGTGTCTGGTTTTGGGTGAATGGCCTGAATGCCTGCGAGTCTGATTGGTTGCCTGATTGGTTGCCTGCCTGAATGAATGCACTTGTGAATTATTGTCCGACTGAGCCTGGCTCAGCTTGAGTGAATGGGAAACAAATGTGTATAACTAGGGACTCATCACTCACCAATTTGTTCTGAAGTTCGAATCCTGGGTCCAGTCGGAAGGAATCTGCAGCTGCATTTCTTCAAGGAATCCGAAGACTGCTGAGCTGACCGAAGGATAGAATCAGATCTCTCCCCAAGCTACGAGGGATCATCATGCACCTTCTGCTCTTCTTCCGAAGTACCTGGAAGCCAGTCCTGTGTGTCTGCCATCTGAAGAAGGGGTCTTCCCGAGTTCAGAAGAGGAGTTCCTGGACATCTTGATACAAAGGGTTCCAGTGGTGTCACCCAGGGCCCAGAGGAGTGTTCATGACTGCTGGAAGCCAGATTGCTGTGTATCGCCTAGAAGAGAGGGGTACCCTGGCAAAGTGCTGCTTGACGCTTAGTGCTGCGAAAGTTCCATTTGATTGAAGATTCCTTCCAGGGAAATCTCTGCCACCACATCCAACTGCTTTTCCACGCCAAACCGGAGAAGGGTCAGGGTCACTGTATGCAGTGCAGTGTCTGCCGGTGGATATCCCACCACCAACATACGAAGAAGACTTGGTGATGGTCCACAGTCCAGTCCAGTGGTCGAGTCCAGGTTGCCAGAAGTCATCCAAACGTCTGTGCTGCAGCACCGTAGCAGCGAAAGTTGGTAAACCGCGAAATCCTAAAACCGGACACCTACCTCTGCCACTGCACCCATCACCAGCAAAAGTCATCTAAGGTCCAAAAGGGTCTTATCTCCTTCAGCCAGGCCTTGCCAGGGTCTACAGCAAGCTTTTCCTTCGTGGGACATCCACAGCCGGAGTAACGGCCCACCAACTGAGACCACCGTAAAGACTGAAAGTGTTGCCTTCCCGACACTGCTTGGTTCCTTCATTTCTCTTGACCTTGACATCCCAGTGACGCCTCCTTCCAAGGGGGGGGGGGGTCCGTCTTCGAGCTGTTCCTTCGACTACAGCCAAGAAACTCCACCACTTTGACTGCCAATGTAACAAAGGTACTGTAATGAGGAAGAGCATCTTTCAGCCTCAGGAATTATCCAGGGGTCCCAGATTTGTCTTGGATACTATTCCCCTTTGGCATCTCAGGTACTTTAGGGTAGTGGGACCTGTAGAAAAAAAAGCAGAGCATTATCGAGCTTATTTGGACTGGGCGTAATATACAAGATAAGGTACACCCTAACATTTCCCTTTAATGATGCCCATGTGTGGGGATCCTCACACAGTGTTGCGATTTAAGTCTAAAGAAAGCATACTTCCAATGTTCCCAACTAACCTGCCTTTCTATATTGATCTATGAAGTTACACCTTGCTTAGCAATTCTCATTCGTTTTAAAAACTGTCAGCAATTGGTGCATTGTTAATGAATCTAAGTAAAGTATGGTACCAAACAGAGTTTATATAAATGCCATTATTAGGATAGTGTTGCCGGAGTACAAACTGTGTTATTTATTGATGTGTATATTTACTTGAAGCTTATTTATCTTAATCTTGATGGTAGTAAACGACGGTATTCGCACATAACATAGTGTGTGTACATTCCTTTGTGGGGGCTTTGAGATTCACTGTACTTAAGAACCAGCCTGCATCACCTCCTGAGAGTCTCAGCCTAGCTGCTCTTCCAATGTTATCCATTGAGAGCCTTGGCTGGGGTACTCTGTGCCCTTGCTGCAACCATATAGGGGGCAGAAGTACAGATACCCCCCCCCTCGAGTCTTTACACATACTATGAAGCACTCCTAACTGTAAAGCTGTTACGCTCACCTTGTCTCTGCAGGGGTATCCGGATCCTCAGCGTGACACCTTTCTCTGGTTACTTCTCTGGGAGGATTATTCTGTGGGAACAAGGTAGCACAGTTATGAGACTAGGAGCCTGATACCTCTAACAACTCCCTGTAAGCTGCTCTCAAACCCCACCTCTGTCATGTGTGTGAGCTCACCTTGTATGTATTGGAGGGAGACTCTCCATCCTGCTTTTTCTGAGGCTCAGCAGGGGCGCAATTGTCCGTTAGGGCCAGTTACTTCACTGATCCTCTTGAAGCCCAGATCTGCTGTGGCTTGGAATGTTTTTTCCTTAGGAGATGATTCTTCAGTGAGTTCTACTTTGCAGTCTTTCTTAGGGTAATGTCTTTATTTGGATGCTTTTCCTTGTCTTTTTGATTTAATTGTGATCCCTTCTCTTACAGATGCAGCAGAGCTGAATTGGAGCGGCCCGCGGGTGTAGAACAGCTGACCCGCTGATTCTAATGGAAGAAGCGCAGTCCGGTGCAGAGGAGGGGCCACTGCGGAGCCGCTCTCAGCGGAGATGTGAAAGGCGGGAGGTGCGACCGGAGCTCCGGAGCTGGTAACGAGTCAGGGGAATTGTTGAGCTGTACGTCGGAGCTGATAATAGTTAAGTATTTGTTGCAGTGTAGCCTGCCGAAACGAAGCTGAATAATAATGAGCCTGCGATTATGCTCTGGGTCTGCGGTGAGCATCTGCTGTTGACAACAGAAGCAACGCGAAGCGTGGGCTCTTGCCTGGGTGTGGTTTATATAGCCAGCCACACCCAGAGCTGTGATAACAACTAGCCAGTTGCTTTTAGTGCCTTGATACTGGCTCCTCCTCCATGTTGGATTACCCCTCAAGTGTTGATGGCCGTAGTTGGTTCCAGATGCACCATGCCCTGGTCCAACTGAGTCCGGGTTTCTTCTTGTGTCTGGTGATGCAGGAGTGCAAAGGCCTATTAGAGGGTTTTGAGGCCTGTGTGTATGAGTAGGCTAATGACTTGATGGAGGCTGGGACACCTAAGATTGAGGTCGTGACAAGAGCCCTACACTTCCACAGTTGCTGGTTGGACAGGCTCCCAACAAGCATAGCAACTGATAGACCATCCTAGCGGGGGCTCGATAGAAAGGGAGGTAATATATGACAAAGTCCTATGTATCAGGCTAGAGGATGGGACCGACAAGTATATGAAGAGTATATTTTTCAAAACCATACTGTGTGGACACTCCCATGTGTGCTGCTACATGCAACTCTGTACCTTTTTATCCTCCCTGTTCCACTCTTTGAAGTATAGCCTTGACTATTTAGATAAGCTTACCCCTTGGAGAGTCAGGCATTCTACAGAGCCGACCAGAAACACGTGTGTGGGTTGGTCTTTCTGATCCCTAAATGCAGGATTTAGGAAAATCCTAACTGTAGACTATGTCTCTACTGTTGAGGGTTGGATGCCACCACGATTCATACCCAGAACTTGTCTAGAGGGATGAGGAGATCCTCCTCAAGAGTAGAAGGAGGGAGACAGAGCCAGCCCTAACCCTTGGGGTTCAAATAATTTCCAGACACCCATTCCTGCCACCCCCTGCAGCCACGGTACCAAAATGCTTGCCAGAGTTTCTTTTCCTTTTTCAGGAACCTCTGGTCAGATACAAAGTACTGTCAAGCCAAACTGCCACCAGCAGAGTTCTCCATGCCAATGGATATAGAGAATCCACGCCAAGAAACCACATCCCCTCAAGAATCTTACTGCGACCACATGCTGAAAGAAGCCAGAGAAGGGTCTGTGGCAGACGGCCAATGCAGGAGGACATTTTTGAGGCAGAGCACCTGCCCCATACAGGGATTAGCACAACAAGACCGTCAACAAGAGCTGAGGATTCACGGCTGGGACGACAACCCCAATAACTCACCAGGGAATCAAAGGAGGGAATAATTCCTCAATGCCTATAAATACGGGAGTACCATCCTGCAGTGCAAATGAGAACATTGTGTCCCTTATGCAACCAGGATCTAAGAATGGCAAGCCCATGCAAGACAAGTGGATGGAGTTTAGGCCCCTTTGTAAGACTTCTCTTTGCACATACACCTCCCAGGAGGGGAAGATAGGACATGATTGGCTAGTCAAAGCTGGGCAATCGGGAAAGAGGGAGGGAAACGTAAAGCAGGAGACAGGAAACGGGAAGTGTGGGTTATCTGGGTGAGGTCAGCAGTCGATGTGGAAGTGGACTAAGAGGCCAGCAGGAGGAAGGAGAGAGCAATTGTGCAGCAATTGCAGTATTGGTTTAGGAGTGAAACTGGTTCTGCAGTTTCAGAGTGGGTTTTCAAGTGGTGACTGGCTAGAGCAAGTTAGTTTAAGGAGTGAAAGCGAAGTGATTGGTACGGAGTCAAAGGAACGAGTTTGAGTAGCATGAGAGAGGAGTGTAGTAGTGGGAGGAGTAATGCATCCATGAGAGGAGGGTAGTAGTGGTTGGGGTAGGAGGGTAGTAAATGGGGAGCATAACAGTAGTGAGAGGTAGAAAGTAGTAGTGGGAGGTGAATAGTAGTTGTGGAGTAGTAGTGGTGGGAGGAGAGTAGGAGGAGTAGAAGGAGGGTAGCAATGGTGGTGGGATGAGAGTAGTAGTGCTGGAGGAAGTAGTGAGGTAACGTGAAAGGAATGGTGAGATCATAGGGTGGGGGCAAGAGCTACGAGGAGTGAAACAATCAGAAGGATAGAGAATTGGAGGGTTAGATGAATGACAAAAGGAGGAAAAGGAGGGGTAAGGGTAGAGAACGAGAGGTGAATGTGAGTAAGATCGTTAGAAATCTACTGAGTAAGTGCAAGGCACATCCCAACTCCCATAGAACACAAACAACTGGCTAGAGTAGGGACAGGAAGCAAGTGTCTGAGGGAGGTAGAGAGCCAGCATTTTAAGAAGTTCATCTATAATCTAAGTTGGAAAATAGGCAGTAGGGGTTACTGTTCGGTAGCACTAACTGGGATTTATAGACCCCTAGGCTAGGGAGGACTACAAAAAGAGAGGGGTGAGAGGGAGAGGAACTGGCCCTATGGCCCACAAATGACTAAAATACACCCTTAAACCATCCTCGGGTTTTGGAGTGTCTCATCTGTGACACTACACACTTTTCTGTCACCTGCCAGGATATCATTATTGTCCGCATAGAACAGCACCCGATTCCTCTGGAGGTGCTGGCATTTGAGAAGAAGTGTTGTGCCTTCAAGCTCCAGGTCGCTCTACTATAAGTGGCCTTGTGTTCTTTCAAGATGGTGCTGTATGCTCCGCGTTTGACTGCAGATGAAAAAAGTAGCTAGTTGCAGCAACACCTTAAGTCGCAACACAGGTAACCTCCTGTAGACGCTGTCCCGTTGTTTCTTCCTGTAATTTCCCCAACCTTCCTGGCCACTTCATCTGCTTGCCCGCTTTGTATCCTGATGTCCCTATCTCTAGTCACTTCTATTCCCTCTGCCTTGGTTTCCTAATATGGTGGTTATCCAACACCGACTAGCCTGGATCTGAGTTGCAGCAACTCATCTACATCAGACTGAAGGTTTTTTCTGCAACTTCTTTTTCCCCTCAGGGATGTTGCATTCAGACTTCCACTCAGTTCAGTGTTATTCCTAGCTGAAATGATGAGGGAGGCTTGCATTGGCAAAGACACTGATGAATCTGGTGATGTCATCACTCCTTTCCCGGGGGATATCTCTCCTCATGTGGCTAGGGAAAGGCAGAAGCTACCTGATCCTGTCCCTAACTAACTGGGGCATACAGACCCCTAGGCTAGGGCGGACTTCCAAGGGACGGGAGAAAGGGAGATGGAGAAGGTGGCCATCTGCGGGAGGACCACATGGGGGGAGACGACCCTAACGGAAGTAGGAGGGACTCGTCAGATGATACATGATATTTCCCTTAGGGGATAACTATAACCCTGCAATTCTCCAAGTCTCCATGACCTATTGTAGTGTTACACTAGAACGTCCTAGGGGTAAAAAATGATTAGTTACTCACTGTAGTGACTAACGTACTCCTAGTCCATAGACCTCTTTCCTCCATACTGTATGGGCGTCTGTCGCTAAGGACAGATACAGAACCATTTTCACCAGAAAAAATTATCTTCCCCTTTAAATTTAGATGTCCTCCATACTGTATGGGCGATAACAACTTAATACAGCCCCAGGAGTTGCCCCTCAAGAAAACCAGTTCTTCAAAACTGCCTGGCAAAATGCTGCATCAGACCTGGTGCTGGCATCCAAGCAGTATTGCTTGCAAAAGGCAGAGGGGGTAGCCCACGTAGCCACCCTGCTGATCGTCTGCCATGGGATGTGTCTCTGGAAAGCCACAGCCGTGGCCTTGGCTCTGATGGTGTGGATGTGTATATTTGCTGGCAAAGGCGTATGCTGCTCCTCATACGCCACCTTGATGGTCATAACCATCCACCTTGCTATGGAAGCCTTGGATGCTCGACAGCCCGGTTTTGATCCTCCAAAAGTGATGAACAAGGCGTCCGAATAGATAAAATCTTAGAGCACGTCTGACATCGAGACAGCGCAATACCTTCTGAGCATCATCGTTTGGGTCTGTGAAGAATGTTGGGAGTACTATCTCCTTGTTCAGGTGAAAGGAGGAAAGGACCTTAGGAAGAAAGGCAGGGTACGTTCTAAGCACCACCTTGTCACAGTGAAATATTGTATATGACTCTGAAGCCGCCAGGGCCTAAATTTCACTGATGAGGCGTGCCAATGTTATGCCAACCATGAGGATCGTCTTAATGGTAACCAGCCTGATGTCTGCAGACGCCATGGGCTGAAGGGGTTTGTGCGCCAGGGCGCCCAGAACCATGTTAAGGTCCCAGACCAGATGTGGACGTTTGACAGGCAGATATAACCTGGTTAGACCAGCCAGATGTCTCTTAACCACCGGGTTGGATGATGAAAATATGTCATGACCGGAGTTCTTGTAGGCCCCTATGGCAACCAGATACGTACGGCAGGTGTCTAGCTGCACACCTGAATGAGCCAGTGTTAGGGAGAATTCTCTCTTTAGGCTGAATTTCCTAACCTAGTGAGTCCCCCAGCAGCTTTGCTGGATTTCTGGAGTTTGTTTTTTTCTCCTGCCAAGAGTGATCTTTTTCTCCCACTCTTGGACATGATTTATGGTGTTCCTTTGACTGTTAATGTGTTTTATGGGCTATGGGGTCCTTTACTCCACAGGGTCTCATGTGTTTTTACTATGTGTGTTACACAGCACCCTCAGTGCAGTGACACAGGGGTGTCATAGTGACACCCCACCATAGACTCCATACCCTGGGACTGACTACTGTCTCCCAGGGCATGTAAAGTCACCATTGGCTTTACTAGTCCCAAATTATTAACAGAAACCAGTACAAACCATCATATTGTGGACGTACTGGTCGGGGCAATTCGATTGCCCCGGGGTCTGTTAGTCGAGGGGGCACGTCTCCGTCCCCCCTGATCGAGTTTTGGCTGGTGGCAGTGGATACTACTTTTTATATTCGACCGCAAATATTTCCCTATGGGATTTTCCCATTGTTCGAGGCTACCAACTTTAATTATTTAATTCTCATAGCCTCGAACATACCGCCGGTTTATTTAATTAATATTAATTCGCCGGTTGGTATTTTTTGCCAGGACTCGATTCTAAAATGGCGTTTGTGTTCTCTTCTGTGACTCCAACCCAAGTCGAGCCCTTTGTTCCACTTTTTGGCGGGCTTCTCCACAGAAGCCTCCAAAAGTGGTGCCACTCTGTCTGGGTACCACAGAGCGTGTGGGAGGGGGTTTAGGCACCCTGGAATGAGTTACCTTAGTAACTTAAGTCGCACTCTTGTGTGATTGGCCCAAGTGGTGAGCCGGCCGGCTCACCACTTAGCATGTTTGATTGACAGCTAGGCTGAGTGAATGGGGGTATGCTGCATAAAAGCAGGGCTTTGGGGACTGGAACTTCAGAAGTCGCCACAGGACCTGAGAATCCGACGAGGGAGAAGCTGAGCCGAACTACCACAACGACACCACCGGTGGAGCCCTGCGGAACCGACTCACCACTTCCCGACGACAGAGAAGATCTCCCGGCTGGAGAGGCTTCTTCCCCTGACTGGTGGGCACAACCAGTTTACCTTCTTCTCTTCGCACGCCAGACCGGTTTGTGGTCGAACTGCCCGTGCCAAGCACCCCGGCAGCCGGATAGCCACTTACCACTGGACCGCGAATCAACAGACCGCTCCTTGTACCTGAGAAACTCTGCGGCTGGTTTCTTCCCTGGCAGTGAAACAGACTCCTGTCTTCCTCCCCGACGAGATCCTCTCTTCCCCCGGACGAAGCACCGACTTGCATCCGCTGCCAGGAACAACTGCCCCTGCTGGAGTGTTCTCACCACTTTAAGGTACCGTGTCCGCCAGGCCTCCCGTTCTAAAGTTTGCTACAAGGTAATAATAACCCCTTAACCTTCTGGACTGGGCTGGCCGCCTTGACCCTCTAACTGGTCCCTTTCTTTGGTCCAACTCCTTTTTGAACCGTTACAAGACTTTTGTGCACTGCAACCGTGTGACCTTGGACACATTTCGTTTTGATCCTCTTAAAGCGGATCCGGCCTACTGACTCTGAATTCACGGTGTTACTTTGCCCTCCTCTCTTGTTGTGTTCGTCAAAAAGTGTTGGGATCTGTTTCAATTTATTCTCTGCTTTTCTCTCCCTTTTTAAAACGAATTATTAGAGTGCCATCTACGTTAAGCGCTCACCGCTGTCTGAAAATAAGTGGGGCTTTACTTAAGACTTGTCTAATATTCTTTTAAGGGAGTGTATACCTTTTAGTGACCGTGTTTTTGAATTGCTTAATATTACTGCTTGTGTGTTTTTCTAGATGTGGTTTTAAATAAATAATTATATCTCTTTTACACCAAACCCTGGTCAGTGTTTACTTGTTCTATTGTGTTCTCTTGACCTATTGTGAATACCCTGTATACTGCCTAACTCTTCTTGAGGGAAGTCTGACTGCTCAGCCACAGCTACCAAGTGAATCTGTGTGGTACAGACTGCTACCAAGTGGGTTTACTGCCAAACACCTGTAGTCTTAAATCTTTTGCAGTGGTCCCAGAGGGAACTGCACAGGTTTCTGCCTAACAGCCAGATATGCTGAGAAAGACAGAACATCATCTAACAAGCATGTTAATGGATCAATCTTCTTTGTTTCTGCCCAGTGACAGAACCTGGTCCACTTGCTCCGGTACTGACCCCTGGTGGAGTCACTTCTAGCCCCTTGTATGATAGCCAGGTTATCCCGTGACAGGTGGAGATGCTTCAGGGTAACCTGTTCAGGAACCAAGCTGCAAGGGCTAATTTCAGCGGAGCAGGGTGAACCACTGTGCCCCCATGCTGGGTGAGTAAGTGAGCTGGAACCACGGGGAGGTGTACCAGGAGCTGATTCGACAGACTGAGAAGTTCTGAGAACCAGGGTCTTGGGGGCCTCCAAGGTGCTATCAAGATGAACCGAAGGCACCGAGACTCCCTGACCCTGCAGATGACCTTGTGAACCAGGGGATTAGGGGGAAAGGTGTACGCGTTCATGTTTTTCCACGGGATCTGCAATGTGTCGCGCAACGAGCCCTTGCCCCAGCCCTGGGGCGGCCCCACCTGCTGAAGAGCCCTTGGAGGACTTCCTTGTTCAACTGCCACACGTAGTTGCCCATCTCCAGCCTGCTGAGCCTGTCTGCTTCCGGTTTGTATTTCCTACGAAGGTGGACCGCTGACAAGTGAATGTTGTTCAACAGTGCCTACTCCCAAATGTTGATCGAAAGCCTGCAGAAAGACAGGGACCTGGTCCCGCCCTGCTTGTTGATGTAATACATGCAGGTGGGGCTGTCTGTTTGGATGCAGACCAATCTGCTGTTGACCATAGGGAGAAAAGCTTTGAGAGCAAGCCAGATGGCCATCATCTCGAGGCAGTTGATGTGCTCTAGCTGCTCCAGATGAGAACAAACGCCATGGACTATGTGGTTTTCCAGGGTAGCCCCCCCCATACCTCTAGGGATGAGTTTGTTGTAATGGTAATCTGTGTTAATGGCTGCCGGAATTACCTGCATACCAGCAGATTGGTTTCTATATCCCACCAGACTAGGTCCTGGTGGAGATGGTGTAGTATGCAGACTGGCCCTGCCCGAGAGTCCTTCTCCTGATTCCAGGAAGCAGAGAAAAGAAGCTGCAGCCTCCGCATCTTGTGTCTCATATGCGGCACAGCAAGGAGACATGCCACCATTATCCCAAGCAGGTGTTGGTACCACTAGTCTGAGGTTACTGCTCTGCTGAGGAAATTGCCCGTGGCCCTCTTGATCGATGTGATCTTGTCCTTTAAGGGGAAGATCTACTCGGTCCTCATATCCCATATAAGACCCAGAAATGTCAGAGTATGTGTGGGCAGCAACTGTGACGTCTTGAGATTGATAGAAAACTCCAGATCATATAGTATGCACATGAGAGCAGAGGCTGTGTGATGCACTGCGTCTGGGGACTCTGCCCTGACTAGCCAGTTGTCAAGGTATGGATACATGTGGAGGCTGTGAGACTGTCAGAGGCGGCCAAACAGATACGCAGAGCGTGTAGAGCGTAGCTTGTGGTGCGGCCTGACGGTTCTGTGTAGGTCCTTTCCTCTAGTCGTTGGAAGACTGGAATACCGTGAGCAGACGGAGCAGACCAAGATCTGTGTTTGTTTCCGCGCTCACCTAGAGGAGCTGGTCTCTCTGTGCGCTTCTACTTTTCATCCATACAGCATCCTTCCTCCGGACCCTTGGACTCCTGTGCCTGTGGCCTGTGAGCCCGTGATTTGGAGCGGGTAGGTTCTGTTGGTTCTGTTGTATGCTGTAAGCTACATGTCCCGTAGCTCACTTCACTTCTGTGGTATGGCGTGTTTTGGCGTATTTTCCACCTCTGTGTGTAACTGCGAGGTTGGAATATTTATTTATTTTTTACCGAAGCTTTGGAGCGAAGGCCCCGTGCCTTGAGCTCGGGCAGGGAGGCTGGGTGAGGGTCTCCATACTGGAGGAAAACCTCCCGTGCCTTTCACTGCCCTCCATTGTCCTCCACGGCCCTCCACTGTTCTCCATTGCACACCGTATATTGTGGGGTAACACCCTGAGAGCTATAGAGCCCTAAGCCAAAAGGCGGAGGCTCCGCCGCGGAGCAGACTGCAGAGTGAAGCCCGGTGTAGTGAGGGGTGGTGCTTCGGTCTGTGTCCACGTTGTCTTGCTAGCGTTTGGTTCTGGAGGGCAGTGGTTCAGCCTCATAGTTGCTCCTCGACTAGCCCCCTCTCCCGCTGAACTCCCTGCCTGACCCAAAGCAAAGAAAAATCTCTTTGGGACAAGGCTAGGGGTGGTCTGGTGTCAATTGGGGCTTTCTTCAGAGGTGTGGCAGACTAATCAGAAGGGAACTCATCCCTCTGTACATCTCTATATTCCCTGTTTTGTCACCGGCATTCTGCTAGGGCAGGACATCAAATGAGACTTTGCAGTACCCCTATTTTGGAAAATATGCCTGATCAGGAAGGCTCATACTTGGAGCAGGCCCAGAGTGAAGGGGAAAGAACTTGGGGCAGTTGCTCCGAATAACCCTGCCCCAAAACTTCATCAGCCTGCCCCTATAATTATACAAGCCCTTATTCATTCATGTGATCATCAAAACGTTGGGGAAACTGCTCCTATTTCCCTCATACAAAAAGGATGGAAGCAGGGCTTGGAATACACCATCACGACGAAGAAGATCCAGAGCAGGATCAATGACCATTTCTCCAGGAAAAGAAATAAAAGTGTTAAGTATCTAGAAGACATAATAGACAGCGCATGGCAATCCTCTGATTGTAATCAAGAGGGTGAAGTCAGGGCCCCCCTCTTGGAAAGGGATTGTAGAAAAAACACTGCATCCAACACTAATCTTCAAAGTGAGACGAGCCCACCTTCAATGCAGGACTTTCCAGATAAATCTCCTCAAGCCGTCCAAGGCGCCTCCTCCCAAGCCAGCGAAAGCACACTGGTAGCCCTAAGCTTTGTTTTAAACTCCTTGGTTTCAGTATTCGAACTTCTAAAATCGGAAGTCCAAACTCAAGCTGGTGTACTGCTGGAACTGTCGAACGAGATGGTTAAGAGCGAATCAGCAATGGTGGGCCTAAGCAATATCATGAACACAATTCTGATTCCTACTCTTAAGGAGACTCAAGTGGAAGGTGTGAAACAAGGGCTTGATATTGCACAAATATTCCGCCTACTCAGAGTGGAAAAAGGAGAATGACACCACACATGAGCTCCTAAAAGATCTTTCATTGAAAGCCCTGAACCCACAAACCTCCAGTCATCCCCCGGTCGAAGAAGTCCTCGAAAGCAACCCAATATTCGACGATACCCCATTATCCGAATCAACCTTAGAAGAATTTAGAAGATTAGCAAACATAGTCATGGATGAAGATGTGGTGGTTTCAGAAAATCTGTCAACAATTAAAGATAAGAACATCCAAGACATCTTTTCTACCGATGCCACTTGGACCTCAGCTTCCTGTCAAAACTATAAGAGAAGAAGGAGGCTAAAGTGGAAAAAAGGGAGCAGAATGCGGTCCAGAACACCACTGCCACAGCAGAGAAAAACTGAGAAGACAAAAAAAAAAATCAGAAAAATCCTGGTGTAAAGAACACAGGAGCAAACCTATTTCTGAAAAATTTGTCATTACCTGATGTTAACAAGTCACCGGAAATCTCTGCCTCTGTGACCCTAATCCCAGAATCTTTTGCAGAGTTCAAGCGAAAACCAAATTAGGCCGATTGAACCTGTCCTGGAAAAAAGGGGGAAAAAAAGGTCAAATTGAGACAAAGCATAGGATCTAAGGGATTCAAGCCAAATAGCACAAGTATCGGTCTGCAAACTGATCCAGTAAAATCTCTGCAAAAGGCCCTGAGTAAGCAATGTCATAAATTGGGTCAAGACTGCATTAAAATAGCCCCAATATTTCTGAAAGACACAGCATCAAGGGCTCAAAAAAACAGCATAGCTCCTGATTCCATAAGAGTAGCGCTAAAGATCCCAGTGAAATTGGCACCAATATTTCTGAGACCAATTGTAAAACCTGTGTCACTCTCGGGAACTGGTACTCCTAGGGATTCCTCACATACCCGAGAGGAAGCACCATTACGCACCATTACGGACCGGCTCAAATGAAAATGATTCCTGGAACGGCCTTGAAAAATGCAGAAACCTGGAGTCTCCAAGCAGTAGGAGCTGCATGGTGGAGCAAGATGAAAATGTGCCAATAACGCCAGCTGAAAAGAGAGACCTGGAGGTGTCTGATTACACAATCCCAAAAGTATGGCTAAGGCTTGTCAGGCACAACAACAATAGTAGCTTAGTAGATCAGTGATATTGTCCCAGGTTAAACAAATACAAAACCTGTTTCTTTTTGCTTCAGAGGATATCGACTATGTGAAATTCCCTCTTAAAGGGGATAAGTACTTCGTGGAAATTGGACTTCAATCGCGGAGAGCGCAGCAGGCTTTACTCAACAACAAAAAGGATCAGGCACAATCGGACTCCTAGTTTACAACACCGGAGAGGAGGGCATACCTGAAGTCCTCTCTAACATGAAAAGCTCCAGGGCGGGTGAAGGCTCTAAGAAAGATGGCAAAGCTGGAGATTCAAAAGTGACAGACACAAGCCTGGCCTCAGGTTCAAGTATAAGCGGTAACCTTATAGCAAAGCTTCCAGAGATCATCTCCTAAATCATCCTAAAACTAGAAGTGGAGGAAAACTCTCTTTAGGCAAAGGAGCCTGAAACTAGTATCCTGGAATACCCGTGGTCCCAGCTTTCTGAAAAAGAAAAAATTTAAAGAAGATCTTCTAGGGCAAAATGATATTTTGTTATTCCAGGAAACTTGGCTAGTCAACCCAATTAGATAGAGGGCTTCACAATTCAAAACCTCCGGGCCTCTCAGAAAGCCAAAAGGAGACCAGCGGGAGGGTTGTTAATTGCCCTCAAAAACTCTATTTTTAAAATGACCACACAACTATGTAACAACGATTTGGGAATTCAAGCTTGCAAACTAGAATTGAACATGGGCACTCCACACTCCATCATGGTTATTATCAATATATACTGGAACCCAGCTTGCTCAAGACTCCAGCACTTTCTAGAAGCCTTGGATTCCCTTTTAACAGTGGTGAAGACAGAGCATGAGGGAGCAAACATCCTTCTAGCAGGGGATTTTAATGCCGATTACAATACCATCTGCTGCGATAAGACCAGGCAAATAAAATGGAGCTCATTGCAAAAAGGAAAATTGTGGAGGGACTTCTTGACCTCTTGGGATCTCGAGATGTTAAAAGAAAAGCCTGCATCAACTGAAAAAATAGGAGTAACCTGGCGTCAAGGGAACTTAGCGTCTACCTTACACTATATCTTTGTTTCCTCAGGACTTGTTGGTCTGTGCTCCAGCCTAATCACAAACTGGGAAGGGGGCAGCGACCATGCAAGCTTGGAACTCTCGTTTCCTGATCTGCAAAAATCTCGGCACATCAAGACTGCCCAAGAAATTGAGGGTCTCAAGGGAAAAGTGAGAGTCGCAAAACACAAGCAAGGGGGAAAAAGGTTGAACAAACGACTAGAAAAAGACCTGTCTTCAACTTGGAGCAATGAATCCCATCCGGAAAAATTTGGAAACTTCATTTGGTCCATACTCCCACCAAGTGAAATAGGCGCCTTTGGCAAATAACAACATCTTCATTCTTTTGACGAAGAAACACAAAGGAAAAAGAGAAATCTCTGAAAACCTCTGCACCATATAAAAAATAGGCACAATGACCCCATTATCCTTTTGCATAAACTAAAAAAAGCTAAACAGATTTACAGAAATTGGTCTAAAAATCGTAAACATCAAAGACTACAAGAAGATGGCGACCGAATGCTCTATTTATTAAATGCAAACAACTCCAGAAACCTCTGGGCGGCGCTGGGTCAACTAGAGACTGGGTTTCACAGCTCCCTGTGTAACATAGTCCCTGAACGAAAATGGGCAGAATACCTGTCAGAAAATTGTAAACCAACAGGGTCCACAGATTTCAACATGCCTATGGATTCCCCCTGGTCCCTTACGTTTTTTTGATTGATTGATATTTTATTTGTATCGCGCTCGTACACAAGTGTTTCAGAGCGCGACAAGGCAAGGGAGGGGAACAGTGGAGAACAAAACAGTGATCTTACTAGGCCCAGTGACATTGAGAACGTGCAAGTGCATGGGAGAGGGGGGGAGGTGGAAAGTGCGAAGCAGAGGAGAAACAGATAAATAACAATAAATAAATAATAAAGGCAACAAACAGTGGTAATGCAGCCAGCAATTTGCAAGTGCTAGGTTTAAGGCAGCAGACAGGGTAGGTTCGATAAGTGCAGGAAGAAAAAGGGGGGCTGTATCGGTACAGATACAGACCCCAGTGCAAGGGGTGGCCCGGAGGCAGTGCGGAAGGGTGACAGGATGAGCAAGTACCTGGGCCCAGAAGACAGAGGGTGGCCAGGTGCACGGTGCCAAGAGAGAACAGATCAGCAGGGGAGAGGGGGAGCGAAGGCAGAAGAAAAGAGGAAGGTCTTGAGGTGCTTCCGGAACCAGAGATGGTTCTCCTCAAGTTTTAGAGTGGCAGGGAGGCTGTTCCAGAGGGTGGCCCCAGCCGAAGACAGATCTACCCCCAGCTCGTTTCTTAGAAAAACGACTGACCCTGAGTGAGTTGGAGGTAGAGGTAGAGGAGAGAAGAGCTCGAGTGGGGAGGTATTTGCGGAGGGAGAGCTGAAGGTATTTTGGACCCAGGCCCCAGAAAGCCTTGTGGACAATGCAGAGGGTTTTGAATTTACTCCTTGCATCCACTGGGAGCCAGTGAAGAGATTTCAGAGCTGGAGAGATACGATCCCAGGGCTTGAGGCCAAGGACAAGTCTCACAGTCCTGTTCTGGATTAGTTGCAGAGGGCGGAGAGTAGAGGCAGGTAGAGTTAGAAAGAGGCTGTTACAATAGTCCAAGCTAGAGAGAACCAGAGCTTGAGATACCATGAGCTTCTAGGGGAAGGAGAGGAAAAGCAGAGTGCCTCCGAGGAGGTGCAGTCGGAAATTTGACTTTTTAGAGACCTCAGAGATGTGGGCGGAGAAGGAAAGGGTGGAGTCAAAGATGACCCCGAGGTTCTTAGCCTCGCAGGTGGGGGTAGGAGGAGGGCCAAGGGAGGCCGGCTAGAGAGTGAGGGGAAAGGATGGTGAAGGTGTGCCGATGAGGAGGATCTCCGTCTTGCTGGCATTCAGACAAAGATCATTGGCGGCACACCAATCTTGAATGGCAGTTAGGCAATCAGAGATGAGAGAGGGAGAGGAGGTGGCAGAGGTCAGCCTGAAAATGAGTTGAGCGTCGTCAGCGTAGCACTGGAAATTTGAGCAGAAAATGGCAATGCAGTGGGAGAGAGTTGCCAGGTATTGGTTGAAAAGCCAGGGCGAGAGGTTATACCCCTGGGGAACACCACAGGTAGAGAGGAAGATAGATGAAAGGAAGGACCCAAGTTGGACCTGGGAGGGTCGATCTGAGAGGAAAGAGGTCAGCCAGGCCAGAGCCTGATCAGTGATACCCAAGTTTTCACGGAGACGGTTGAGCAGGATGGTATGGTTGACCGTGTCGAAGGCAGAAGAGAGATCGAGGAGGATTAGGACAGAGGGAATGTTAGAGTCAAGGTTGGTGAGCAGATCTTCACAGATGTTTAGGAGAGCAGTTTCCGTGCTTCTGGCAGCTCTAAAGCCAGACTGGTGGTCATGGAGACAGCCAACAGAATTGGAATGAAGGTTAAGCTGAGAGATGGCCAACTTTTCCAGGAGTTTGCCAAGAAAGGGAGTAATGGAAATTGGGCGATAGTTAGCTGGACAAGAAGGATCAGCTGTGGGTTTCTTGAGAAGAGGATGCACAAAGGAGTGCTTCAGAGGGGAGGGGAAGGATCCAGAGGCAAAGGAGTGGTTGCAAAAATCAGCAAGGGCCAGAGCGAGGGTGTCAATGTGGTCCTTGATGGCTTTAGAGGAACAGGGATGAACCTGTTTAGAAGAGGCTTTCATAGATCGGACTTGTCTAGCAACCTCGTCAGGGGTGAA
Source organism: Ambystoma mexicanum (assembly GCF_040938575.1). NCBI lineage: Eukaryota > Metazoa > Chordata > Amphibia > Caudata > Ambystomatidae > Ambystoma > Ambystoma mexicanum. Next base: position 302,313,961 of record NC_090927.1, on the reverse strand, counting down.
AAGAGGAAAGGACGAGAAGGATGGTGGTAGGGTGGCTAAAGGAGGGTCAGCAAGCACAGATGAAGAGGGAAGAGGAGTGTGGGTGGAGAGGGTGGACAGGATGTCCTGGGTTTTTTAAATGAAGTGATAGGCAAGGGCATTGCAAGGAGCCTGGTAGACAACAGGAGGGGTAGAGACTGCAGCAGGGTTGGTCAGCTCCTTGCAGATTTTAAAGAGTTCGAACGAGTTGTTAGATGCCGCAGAGACACAAGCTTGAATGTGGACTCTTCTTCTTGGTGAGGACAGAGAGTCGGTATTGCCTTTGTAGCAGGCGACAGGCCAGGTTTTCAGAGGATGAACAGGAAGTCCTCCATTTCCTCTCAGCTGCCCTACACTTACGTTTAAGTGTAGCTAGGTCAGAGTCATACCAGGAATTGCACTTGGCTTTGGACTTCAAACGGATCCTCATGACAGGGGCAAGAACATCAAACGTATCAGAAATTGAAGAGTAGAGCACAGACAGGGCTGTATCAGGATGAGAGACAGCCAAAGGTGGGCTCACCAACGCTATCACATTTGATGAACATGACATCTTGGAACTAATAGCCAACTCTTCTTCATCAAAAGCTGCAGGCCCAAATTGCCTGACCTATCGGGTCTTAAAAGATAACCCAAAACTGTGGGCCAAGATTCTAAACCGTCTCGTCCAAGAAATCCTAAAGACCAGGGTCTTCCCTCCCTCATGGAAGAACGCTTTAGTTATCCCATTTTTCAAGGGAGGCAATCGGCTAAGCCCGGCAAACTATCGCCCAATCGCCCTCCTTGATATCGATAGTAAACTCTTCATGCAGCTTCTTTTAAGAGAACTCTCATACTGGGTTTACTCAAAGCATATACTTTCACACCATCAAACAGGCTTTAGAAAAGGTCTCTCCACAAGTCTCAATGGGCTCATTTTGAATGTTCTTAGTGAAAAGACAAATGAGAAAGAGGGCAGCTCTATGGGGAATGAGTAGACCTTTCTAAGGCATTCGACCACATATGGACAGATCTCTACTCTGGAGCAAACTACATAGTTGGGGGATTCCAGCCTCCTTGTTAGCAATGCTTATTGAACTTCATAAGAATACCACCATAAGATTGAGGCTGGACGACCAGGGTCACCTGTCAGATTTAATACAGGTCTTCAAAAGGGGTGAGGGAAGGATGTCTAGGAGCCCCCTTGTTCTTCAATCTGTTTCCGTCAGACCTAGGAGACTTTCTGTTTTCATCGTCATTGGTTAGTCCAGTGATCAACGGAAAGAGAATGCATTGGCTCGCCTATGCGGACGATTTAGTCCTGCTGGACAGATCGGGGATTGGTCTTCAGCGCCTCTTAAATAAACTAGGGGAATATGCCACCCTAAATGGGCTTTATGGGCTTTCAATCAACCCTCTGAAATGTAAAGCAGTCCCTTGCGTCGAAGATCTCACTTACCTGGGCTACGAAATTTTCGCCTCCCCCGCTAACACGGTGAACACAGCAATTTTGGATAAAGCCAAAAAGATCATTCCTCAAATGAAAAAACTGAATGCAAAATTTTGTAAATTTTCTATTCTCGCACTTATCAAGTTCTACATAGCCAAAGCAGTTCCAGTCCTCTACGGCCTGGAAGCAAAACCCTTGCTACGGCATATTAATTGGAACAAATTAGAGGGTTTTTTGTGGAAAAAATCTCTGGCGCTTCCAATGTGCACCCCTTTGGTGAGCCTACGCTTCGAGCTAGGTCTAACTTCTCTGGGATGTCGAGCAGACTGGAAAATTATATCATTATTCCGTGAAATTTCAATCGCAAGCAAGACCTCTCTCTACTTTGACATGAATGAACATCTTAAAAACTCAAGATCCCAGCTGCTTCTCGGTCTAGAGAAGAAAGTCAGAGGTATCCTGCTTAGGCTCGACATGTCATTAGAAACCTTAGTATCTAATCCCTTGAAAGTGAAAAAGATAGTAGAAACAAGCGATTGGATTGACACCATTGACGGAGTGAGGAATCTCAAACCCCCCCCACCATTTTCTAAAGGTGGATAAAAAACGTGGTTGTCTTCCTCGTTACCTTCAAAAGTTTCCGGATAAGGGAATAAAAAAACTTCTTGGGACTCAGGCTAAACCTAGGCCACACCGGGGACATTTTGACTAGAAAAAACTTGGGGGACCAAGCAAAAAAAACTCTGTAGACAATGCGACTCTCCAAGACAACAATCCCTAAAACACCTATTGGATTGCGAAGGAACTTGAGAAACAAGACTGCTGTTGCTTAGGAGATTTGTGGCTAAGGAAGAGAGTCTAGCAACAGAGTTTTTCTGGGACAGGCTGATTGCCGGCCAGGAGACCATGCCGACGGCAACAATAGTAGAAGTTATGAAAAAATGTTCCATTCTATCATAGAAGGAAATCATTCGGCCCCGGAAAGAGCGCTGCCGTGATGAAATTGGTCCCCTTAGTAGTCCCTGGGTTGTATTTATATTCTTTGTCTTGTATTTACACATTTTCTCTTGCATTTTTCTTCCTCCTGCTTGCCTGCTGTAGTTTTACTTTTTTTATTTTATTGAGCTTAATTGTAAAAATCTTCTTTTATTTTTGTAAAGGTTTTTCTTTTTAAAAACCAAAACAAATAATTAAAAAAAAGGTGGCCTTGCGCCCTGAGTAGGGTTACAACCACGTTCGTAAGCCTTGTAAAGACCCTCGGGCCGAGTGGAGTCCAAAGGGTAGAACTCTGTATTGAAAGTGAAAACCCATGATCCTGAACCATAAGAAGGACCAATGGGGTTCCCATATGGGGACGTGAAGGTAAGCATCCTTCAGGTCCAGGGAACACATCCAGTCTGCCCCGCACAAAGTCTCAGCAATGAAGGCTGGGGTACCCATCTTGAACTTTTGGATGGGAAGGGAAAGGTTCAAGGAAAGAAGGTCCAACACAACTCTCAGGCCAGCCTGGTTCTTTTTGTGTATGCCAAATATCCGGGAATAGAAGCCCCTGCCTCGCTGTGATGCTGGAACTTCTGGCTCACTACCCGCAAGCGGATTCCTGCCAAAACAGTTGCCGTCCCAAACAGCAGGAGTGGAGGGGAGGAAGGAGGAAACAGAGAAATTGGCTGCCGGAAGTCCTTGGACCCTACTGAGAGGATCCACGGGTCCACAAACCTTGTCTGCCAGGAGTGTATGTGAAGGGCAAGCCTGCCCCACACCAGAGACTCGTGGATCCGGATGGACCCGTCACAACTTCTTTCCCTCCGAGGCTGGTGCTGAGGAGGGGGACTAGAAAAAACCCTTGTTAGCCACCTGTGCTGCTTGCGTCTGTGTTGGCTTAGAGACCTGTCAGGTTGAATTGACAGTCTCTCATGGAAGTCCCCAAAGCCTGCAAAGGCCCGACCCTTTTCAGAGCGCTGGTGAGCCTGGCTGTAGGTCATGAGTGTGGTTTTCATTAAAATAGACAAAGATGTAGCTGTCTGGGAGCTATTATTTTTCTTGTTGAGTTCCTCATCTGTTGTCGAGTGGATCAAGTCTCTCCACTCAAATAGCAGGTCGAGGATGCATTCCTGCACATCTGGGTTGAATTTTGGTGCCTTGAGCCACGCCGTCTTCCTCATGTCGGTGGGTAACAAGGATAAAGGATAAAAAGGGAGCGCTCATTCCCTTTTTACAGGAATACAGAACAATACCCTGGCAGGAGAGTATACCAGGGAAAGCAAGAAGGAATGAGAGAGCCCAATATGTGTAGGTGTGCATCAGATAAGTGAAGACTCATGCCTCTTTAAGGATTCGCAAGAACTATGAGAAAATATTATCAAGATCAATAGAATAAATCTAAGGGAAGGGAAGCCCCTTCTTGGTGGAATGTTTTTTTCCCGTTTGTGCACCTTAGAATTTTATGTTTGGAACTTCAAGAATAAGCTATACGTTTATAGCTTGCAGAAATCCCCATATTCACCTTGTATTTAGTTTAGAATGTAAGGACTGAAAACTCTTTGTTTAACATCCTGACACAGACGTTCCTTGGTTTGGTTGAGGTAGGGAAACCCTTCATGGAGTTAGGGATAGCTAGAATTTTCCCAAACCCTTTTATTATTTTGATAATAAAAGTTTATAACCAAAACTTAAGATGTCACTGTATCCGAATCACACTACTGACCTCTTACACCACCCTCTCTTCACCCATGCCTTCAGCAAGTAAGGTGGTAAGTGGGGTTTGGGGCTAAAGTCTTATTGCACCAAAGTTAGTAGCCTATTACACTAACGGTCTCACACCACGTCTCCTGGTGACAATGCCAGTTAATTTCTTCGCACCTTGACTCCAATGTCCAAGCCATTTTTGGTATACAATGATGTTGCTACACATAAATCCAACATCACCATATAAAAATAACTGCTCTTACATTGCCCTGCATCCCTAGAACTACTCCAAAAATGTGATGCATCATGGCTTAACTGTTGCTACACTATGAAGGGCTTTCTGATTTTAGCATTCAAGCTGAACCAAACATCTGCATGGTTTCTGATCCTTATGAGTTGCACTTTCTGTACATTATGTACAAGCCATTTCATTCACATGCTTGTCGCTAACTTATTTACTTGATTAGTTCTCATCAACTAGCCCACTCTCTCTGCTCTGCTTTACTTGGCCTTCTCCGCACTCCGCTCACTTCATAGGCCCCATCTTGGTTCAAAACATATACCTTCATTGCTCCAAAACTCTAGAATGCAACGACAACCACACTTAAAGTTAAGTAAAATCCTAGCGTTAATCACTAGCATTTCCATCCCATGCATAAAGCTGAAATATGCACTCATTATAATGCCACTCCTTCAAGTTCATTGTAACTTGACTTTATAGTCATTTGTATTTTTCCTCAGCTAATATTTGTAAAGAAGATGCAATCTTTTTATTGCGTGCTATAGACATGTGATACATAAAAAAAGAGGCTCTACAAGGTGCTCCTTTTCGTAGATCAATCATGTGCACTTTGAGGCCTACAAAGCAAGGCAAGGTAAGCAAAGGAGAGAGGGCAATGTTCTAAATGTGAGAGAAAGGGTGAGGCATATGCTGGGTGTTCTCTGCCATCCCGGAAATAACGAACACACCACCTGGACATGACAGCACATCCTACCATGTGATCTGCAGGGGATTAATTGCTTTGACTATGTTGACTGTATGGGGGGGGGGGGGGCGGATATTATGAAGGTATTTGCCTAACCAATAACTTGAAAACAGCACGATCAACGATAGACACATTTCATATTACACCTCTGTCAAAGGCATTTTAGTAGTTTTTAATCTTCTCAAGCCTTGTTTACATGAATTTCCCCTGATAAGCCGTCAGTCGGAGGCCTTATCAGCACAGTGAATAGTGATTGTGCTTCCTGAAAGACCCTTGTTCTTGCGAGCAAGCAATTGGGAGAGAGTTTACTGCTTGTCATTTAAAGAAAGGAGTTACAGTTGCCTGGATCAGTTATGTGAAGGATCTGTAGATTAACCCCCAAATCTAGAATTGAGAGCGAGCACAGGAAGGCAGGTAAGGAAATTCAATGTAAAACCCCTCCATTGATCATTGTAACAAAGTGACCTCAAGGCCACTTTCATATGGACCTGGAAATAACATCACCAAAATCCTTGAGACCAGCTGTATCCAAGGCTAGGTCACCTCTGCCCATTTTAGTTAAGACCAATCGTTAAAACTATGACTCCCAGAATTACTCACTTGGTCAGAGATACAATCTGGTACCAGCTCCTAGAGTGTCAGTTATGGATCTAAATGGAAGTGGACTATGAAGGAACCCTAAGTGAGGACCCTAAAGTTAAGAGGGCAGTTGGAGAACAGGTTACACGCACAGGTCATCCAGACCCAAAAGATGACATCTCCCATAATTCCATTCTTCCATGGATGGACAACCCGGACTAGACTACAAAGAAGTACACAACGATCTAGGGGCATGAAGACTATGAGGAGAACCTGGTTAACCCAAAGAAGGCTTTCCCAGATCACGGGGGGAAAGATATATGGAATTCGCACCACTCACGGATATAACAACCAAAGCGGCAGAAGTGGTGCAGCATCCGACCCCCCCTTCTCGATGAAAAACAGACACTAAACCACATGTAAGGGGCACTGTTGGTTGGGAATCCCACACCACAAAAGGAGTATAAGTATACAGCACACAAACATGGAGAACCAAAACAAACTTTGAGGAGGGTGGGTGGCAGTGCCACACTAACTTCTCACAAAACCTGATTGAGAACATTCAATACCCTGAGCTACTTCGCCAATGCAAACAAAAAGACAAGGAAGGAATAATGGAGGGGAGTCACTACCAAATGTGGTCTAACCAATCAGACCCCCAAATTCAAACCCAAAAAGGGAATACAATGTAGCGAGTGAGGGAGGAGACTCAGCCTCATTGGAGGAATATTAAGAAGTGAACAGAAACAAACCAGACTATTTGGTGAGAAGCATGTAACCTAAGGTGTAGCACAAGGCTTACTTAGAAAACCTCAAGACTCCTCTTTAAAGTCTCAAAACTAAGATCCAACACAAGTTGAGATGGCTGAGGTCAGTAAAAGATCCATAGAGAACTGTGGTACTCAAGGTGAAGGGAATAACTGGTACAAAACCGTAATCCATAGACTGACGAGTAAACTCTGAGAATTGTGAAGCATACAAACCTGCCAGGAGACCTGCAATTTTTTGTTTATTTTTGTTTTAGAACCTCCTTATTTGTCATATTATTACTTGGTAGTGCAGATTGTTTTTGTGTAGGCATTTTAACAATTCGCCCACTTCTCAACTTTGAAGACATCATAAGTTGCTAAGAATTCACTCACAATGCAGAAGCAACACAATTTTGTAATTTCAAATTACAATATCTATATATTTTAGGGCAACCTAAGTATCATCGACAAATGCCCCGTTTGTAGACAATCGGCACAAAAATATCGAATTATTTGTATACCATGAATGGCCCACAAGTAAACTCACGCTCAAATCTCTTCATTTATCTTGAATTTAAAATATGAATATTGCATGGAACAATCATTCAAGTATTGATAGCTAGGAGTGAGACTGGAACAGTTTCCTGAACACCAACAAGCGTTGGCTTACCTCTCCCCTCACACCCGAACAGCCGGTGCACTTACGACGCACTTTACGTGCGCGTGCACCCACATTATGTGGAGACTTCTGGGTCTGAGGGTGCCGAGCCAGGGATCGTAGCCACAATGCAACTTAGTAGTTGTAGTACAGCGTTTTGTCGCACAAAAGGTACAGAAGGTTTCCTCTGCGCATGGGAGATCTTTAACAAGCGAACGAAAACCCAGGGCACGGAGGCACACAGCAAGTGAACTTGAAACAGAACCTGCAGCCAAACAGCCGGTGCACTTACGACGCACTTCAGGAGACCTGCAATAAGTACTGACATGTTTTGTTTGGATATTGCAGAAGATTGCAGAAGTGTGCATTATAGGTGAATCCCAAATCTGGTGAGGAGAGAATGAACAAAAACTTATTTTTAGGAATATGAAACCTAATAGCATCAGAGGTCATCTTTTAACATTGTGCCGGGAAGACAGAATGAGCAGGGTGCCGGGTTACCTTCGGTGGGAAAAGGAGAATACATTGGCAGCACTGTAAGGTATGTCATCCAATCACAAGTCCTTTACCCCGCAAAACTGTGCAGCCAATTCATCACACATCCAGACTGACTTACAGAGGTTTTACAGTCCTTGAACAATCTCCCAGCAGTCTCCAAAGATGTATACAATGCTGTATGCCCAGATCTAACCTGGGAAGGTTTGAAATTGCTGGGAGCTATTTAGCTCCTAAATAGAGCCCGGAAGAGTCTGGTTAGCTTGACACAACCAGCTACCAGGAGCTACTTTTGGCTTGCCTGGCCAAATGCTGCAATACAAAAATACCTATCTGACATTAACTCTATGTGTCTGGGAATGTGCATAAACATGTTAATTAAAAGTCTAGAAGATATGTAAAAAATGAATGGTCATATGTACTGGGCACAAAGTTATGGCTGCTTCTGATTTTGAAGTTAGATTTGTTGCATGCTATGTATTAGTGCCTCCTTCTGCAGCAGCAGCAAAGAGAGGTGTGAGCAAGGTGACATGAGAGAAAAAGAGGTGGCAGTATATATAAAAATGTGTCAGTAAAGAGGCAGTAACAGATTAATGCAGTAACAGGTGTACTGGAAGAGTTATGATATAGCAGCAAAGATAGGTAACAATGTTGACAAAGTGACAAAAAAGAAATGTAAATGAAAAAAGGCAAAGCTATTGTTACGCTCACCTGGTATTCACAGGGACACCAGCCAGCCGGGTTACTCGCTGGTATGATTCTCAGCTTTGCCCTGATGTGGTCTGCAGGGAAGGTTCTGCCTGAAAATACAGTAGGACTGTGTTCAAGACTGACCGACTGGGGTAAGTATCCTCCCTCCACTCCCGTATGATTTCCCTCTGGCGCCCTCTCCACTCCCGTATGAGTCCCTCTGGCGCCCTCTCCTCACCTTGTGGTAGAATTAGGCGTGCTCTCCGTCCTGCGTTCTTTGTAGGGGCGCGTTGTATTTCATGGGCGAGTACAGTCCAGACGCCGGCCCGTTTGATATTGTTCAGGTAGGTCTTATTGCTGTTCTTTAGTTTGTTGCTATCCCGCATGCCTTTCTATGTTTACAATGTCTCTTTTTTTCTCGCTTAGGTATGCAGAGCTTCAGCGCGGCGGACTGGCTTGGTTGAGCCCGCTGGTAAATGATGGCTCTATGATGCGGTAAGTAAGCGCTATGCGCAGCGCTGCGAAGTCTTGCCTTTGCTAACCTGTGTTTTCCTTCCTTGTAGGTCGCGGTATTCTTCAGCACAAGTGGAATGTCCGGAGTGGTGCCAGCCGAGAGGCGAACAGCCAGGTAAGCCTTTTGAGCAGTTCGTAATCTGTAAATGTCTCTACTGGTTTCTTTAATGTTGCCTCTATCTTCCTCTTTCCGGTCATTCTGTCCGAGAGGCGTGCAGATTCGAGGAAACTGTTCTCAGTAGCCGCGAGTGTTTAAAGATGAAGACTGCAGGTAAAATGATGCTGCTAATGATGTTCCTTTTGTCTCCTTGCAGGTTCTGCTTCTCCAAGGTTCGAGGGAAATAGCTGGACACGGTGAGCATCACGTTGCAAGCTGCAAAGTAACGCAAAGCGTGTTGTCTTGCTCGGGTGTGGTTTAAATAGCCCCAACAAAATAGTCCAGGTAAAGTAGTCCCTAGGCTACCACACCAAAAACACTAGACCGCATAGCTTGGTTCTTGTGAACCAAGCTATGTGGATGCCTCCATGTTGGCTGACAATACAATAAAGTAATTCCCAAGCACATTGTTTTTCATGGTGTATGAGCCTGGCGCCACAGGCGCCAGGACTGGCCCCATGAGGGCTTTTGAAGAGGATGCCAGGCTCTAGAGGCCAGAGTCCTGACTCCACCTAACCAATGGGTTTGCCAGAGGGGGTTTTGGGCGAGGGTCTTGACAGCACTCCCCCCTAAGGCCCCTCCCATGGTGTTCCTTCTGTCTGGCCCAGGTTTGGTTGGGAAGTTCCGATGGAATTTCCTGATTAGACGTGGTGCGTGGATATTCTCACTGGGCTTCCAGGATCTATCTTGTGGTCCAAATCCTTTCCAATCGACGAGATAATATAGCTTGGTCCTAGAGTATTTAGAGTCCAAGATATCTTTGACTTCGCATTCTGGTCCTCCGTCAACAAGTATGGGCTTAGGTGGTGTCCCAATCCGTGTGCCGGGTTGCATTGGTTTCAGGAGGGACACATGGAATACCGGGTGGATGTGTAGATTAGGTGGTAAATCCAGTTTCACGGCTGCTGGGTTGATAATTGCCTTAATGGTATAGGGTCCTAAGAATCTGGAATGAAAGGTCCGGGTTCCCTTGATGGGTACGAATTTAGCGGCTAACCAAACTTTGTCTCCTACTTGATAATCAGGGGCCTTTTTCCGGTGTTAGTCGGCAAATCTCTCTTGTTTTTCTTTGGCATGAATAAGGTGTTCCTTTGCCATTTTGAAAGCCTGAGTAATGGTTGTGTGTAGAGTCTTTACCGCTGGCATTTCCAAGCTGGCTGGAAGGTCTAGTTCAGAGGTACGTGGATGTCTGCTATAAAGGGTATAGAAGGACGTTTGTCCCGTGCTTGAATGCAAAGAATTGTTATATGCATATTTGGCTATCCAAAGTAGGTCTTTCCAATTCCTTTGTTCGTGGTGCAGCATGCACCGTAAATTATTGCTCGAGTGTCTGATTGGTTCTCTCAGTTTGGCCGTCCGTTTGGGGATGGTGACTGGTAGATAGCCGAACGTCGATCTGCGCCATTGCACAACATTTTTTCCAGAAGTTTGAAACAAACTGGCTGCTTTGATCAGAGACCAGAACCGAAGGGAAGCCATGTAGCTTAACCACGCCCTCCAGGAACACTTTTGCTAAAGTGGCTGCGTCTGGAAGGCCTTTAAGAGGAATAAAATGGGCCATCTTTGAGAATAAGTCCACAACTACAAGGATGGTGTTGAACCCTTGGCTTGGAGGTAGATCAGTGATGAAGTCAAGGGCAAGAGTGTGCCATGGAACTGGAGGAATGCCCAATGGTTGTAGGAGACCAGATGGTTTTTGTTTCTGTGATTTATTTTGTGCGCAGACACCGCAGGACTGCTGAATATACTGAATGATGTCCTTACGCCAGGTAGGCCACCAAAAATTCTCTTTCACCTTAGCTAGGGTTTTGGCGATCCCAGGATGCCCTTCGATCAGTGAATCGTGATAGTTTGAACTAATATGCTGTTGTTATTCCTTCTTGGGTACATATAGGCGATGCCTAAAAAAAGGGTAGATGGTCCTTGATGGTATATTGTTCTCCTTGAGTTTGCCATGCAAGATAGGCATCAGGATTCATTGTCCGTTGGATTTCTTTTCGTAGTTCTGCTTGTGTTAAGGCTGTCGTGATACCCAAGAGTTTGTCTTCAGGTATAATAGGTACTGGGTCTGGAGTTGTATGTACTATTTCATCTATGCCCATGCGAGATAAGGCATCCGCCTTTCAGTTTCTGACTCCTGGTCGAAATGTGATTACATAATCATATTCAGCGAAGAAAAGGGCCCACCGTAATTGGCGCGAGGACTGGGCCTTGGCTGTTTTGAGATATTGCAGGTTTCGGTGGTCTGTGATGACTGTAATGGAGTGTCTGGCCCCCAGAAGGTAGTGCCTCCAGGCTTTAAAGGTGGATTTGATAGCCAGGAGTTCCTTGTCCGTGATGGCATAATTAATCTCTGGAGGTGAGAAGTTTTTTGACCAGAAGGCCACAAGATGTAGCTGGCCGGTTTCCTGGTCTCTCTGTGAAAGGACAGCCCCTATTGCGAGACTGGACGCATCAGTTTCAACGACATAAGGGAGGTCTGGACGAGGATGTCGCAGGATTGGAGCGGAGGTAAACCTTCGTTTAAATTCCTGAAAGGCTTCTTCTGCTTCTTTGGTCCAAGCAAACTTTATTGTTTTTTCGTAATAGTACTGTGATTGGGTGCACAACGAGAGAAGTCTGGGATGAATCGGCGGTAGAAGTTCGCAAAGCCCAGCATGCTTTGTACCCCTTTCAGAGACGTCGGTGAAGGCCATTTCAGAATGGCATCTACCTTGTGCATGTCCATTCTGATGCCTCCTGGAGTAAGGATAAAACCAAGAAATTCTACTTTGGTAACGTGAAAATAGTATTTTTCAAGCTTTGCAAACAAGCGATGTTGACAGAGCTTGGTGAGGACTGAACGAACGTGCCTGACATGATCTTGTTCCGAGGCTGAGTATACTAAGATGTCGTCTATGTACACTAAGGTGCACACATCAATTAACTGCCTTAAGACGTCATTCATGAAATATTGGAAGGCCGCAGGAGCGCTGCATAACCCGAAGGGCATGACTTGATATTCAATCAAGCCGTACTTAGTACGGAAGGCGGTTTTCCATTCATCTCCTTTTCTGACTCGGACCAGGTGGTACGCTCCTCGAAGGTCCAATTTGGTATAAACCTGGGCATCTTTAACTTGGTCTAGCATCTCAGGGATAAGTGGCAAGGGGTAGCGGTTCTTCACAGTGATCTGGTTCAATGCGCGGTAGTCAATACAGGTTCTCAAGTCTCCTTCCTTTTTCGGTACGAAGAACAAAGGACTGGCTGCGGGGGACTTCGAAGGTCGGATAAACCCGTTTGCAAGGTACTGGTCTAAATAGGATTTCAAATGAAGGTTTTCTGGTTCTGTGAGAGCGTGGATCCTGCCGCAAGGGATTTGTGCACCAGGAACAATGTTGATCTGACAGTCATAGGGCCTGTGCAGCGGCAATGTATTGGCTTGGTCCTTTCGGAAAACATCCTGGAAATCATGGTATTCACTTAGCAAGGTATTATTTGCTCCCAGGTTTGATACTGTCGCTCCGGGAGTCATGGGGATACAGACGTCGGGTTTCTCCTCTTGGTAATAGCAGGCAGGGGAGCAGTCTCCGGGGAAGGTTAATTTTCGTGCCCGCCGGTCTATCAAAGGGTTGTGAGCAACCAACAATGGCATCCCTAGTATTAGCTTGAACTGAGGTGACTTGATGAGATCGAATGAAATAGACTCCCGATGTCCGCCCTGGCACAGCAAGGTTACCCTGGCTGTGCACTGTGTTACTGGTCCGGAAGCGATTTCTGTCCCATCCACGGTGGTTACCTTGTCCATAGTTGGCTTAGAACACAAAGGAAGCCCCATCTTTGCTGCCAGTTCTTGATCAATATAATTTCCAACTGGTCCGCTATCGATGCATGCTTCAACAGCATGCATTCTTGACGACTGTTGGTGGTTAAGATCACTGGTATTGCAAAGTGCGAGGTCAGCAACTCTTTCTTCTCACTCGACAAACTGACCTCTACGTTTGTCAAGCTTGGTAGTTTTCCGATTCCTTAGCTTCATCCTTCTCTGTGGCCCCGACTGTTCTTCTTGGGGGTTTTACTGGACAGTCCTTCAGGAAATGTCTTGGTTTCCCACAATACAAACAAAGCTGTTGTTGTCTTCTTTTGTCTCGCTCTTGTTTTGTTAATGGAGGCCGTATCCCTCCAATCTGCATGGGTTCTACAGCATTTTCAGGTACACAGGGTGTGTTTTCCCTTGGTCGAACATACACGGTCCGAGGGTCCGTCTTAGACTGGTCTGCCTTTCGGTCCTGCAACCGGTGGTCTAGCTGCACGATCAGATTTATGAATTCTGCACAGTCTCTGGGTGCATCAACCACCTGGGCTAAGACGTCCTTTAATTCGCCTCGTAAGCCTCGATGAAATAACTTGGTTCTTTTGTTTTCTGGCCACCTAGCTTCGACAACCAGTCTGTTGAAGGTAGCAATGTACGTTAACAAGTCCCGATTCCCCTGTAGGAGGGACAAGAGTTCATTGTCTACCGCTTGTTCCTGGGTATGGCGAGCAAAACATTTTTCCATTTCTCTCTGGAACCCCCCAAAGTCATGTAATAGAGGATTGTCATGGGTTACCAATGGCACCGACCAATCTGCTGCACTACCACTCAGGTATGATGAGACAAAAGCTACCCGAGCTTGGTCGTTTGGAAATGCTCCAGGCCTACAAAGAAAATGAAGGCAGCACTGATTGATGAATGCTGCATACTTCCGTGGGTCGCCTGAGAACCTTTCTGGTGGTGCCAGGGGCACTGTTCCAGGTAACGTGATCTGTACCGGAGTGGGTTGTATGGCGAGGGTTTTGCATTGATGGATTGCTTCCGGGCAGAGGCGTCTGTCCTGCCTGTGATTGCAAGTATTGCCTGCTAAGCTCTTCAGTGCGTTCTTTGGTCACTATTAGGTCTCTCCGGAGGGCATTAGTCTCTTGTCGGGTAGAATGAACCTCAGCACAAAGCTCTCCTAGTAATTGGGCCAATTGGTCAATTTATGATGTCTCCATGGCGCCCAGGTGGATTTGTTATGGTAGTCTTCGCGTTCTGTTACGCTCACCTGGTATCCACAGGGACGCCACCCAGCCGGGTTACTCGCTGGTATGCTTCTCAGCTTTGCCCTGATGTGGTCTGCAGGGAAGGTTCTGCCTGAAAATACAGGAGGACTGTGTTCAAGACTGACCGACTGGGGTAAGTATTCTCCCTCCACCCCCGTATGATTTCAGTCCCTCTGGCACCCTCTCCTCACCTTGTGGTAGAATTAGGTGTGCTCTCAGTCCTGCCTTCTTTGCAGGGGTGCGTTGTCTTTCATGGGCGAGTGCAGTCCAGTTACTTCACTGGCGCCGGCCCGTTTGATATTTTTCAGGTAGGTCTTATTGCTGTTCTTTAGTTTTGTTGCTATCTTGCATGCCTTTCTTTGTTTAAAATGTCTCTTTTTTCTCCCTTAGGTATGCAGAGCTTCAGCGCGGCGGACTGGCTTGGTTGAGCACCGCTGGTAAATGATGTCGCATTAAGAGCGCTATGATGCGGTAAGGAAGTGATATGCGCAGCGCTGCAAAGTCTTGCCTTTGCTAACCTGTGTTTTCCTTCCTTGTAGGTCGCGGTGTTCTTCAGCGCAAGTGGAATGTCCGGAGTGGTGCCAGCCGAGAGGCGACCAGCCAGGTAAGCCTTTTGAGCAGTTCGTAATTTGTAAATGTCTCTACTACTTTCTTTAATGTTGCCTCTATCTTCCTCTTTCAGGTCATTCTGTCCGGGAGGCGTGCAGATTCGAGGAAGCTGTTCTCAGTAGCTGCGAGTGTTTAAAGATGAAGACTGCAGGTATGATGCTGCTGCTAATGATGTTCCTTTTGGCTCCTTGCAGGTACTGCTTCTCCGAGGTTCGAGGGAAATAGCTGGACACGGTGAGCTTCATGTTGCAAGCTACAAAGTAACGCGAAGCGTGTTGTCTTGCTCGGTTGTGGTTTAAATAGCCCCAACAAAATAGTCCAGGTAAAGTAGTCCCTAGGCTACCACACCCAAAACACTAGACCGCATAGCTTGGTTCTTAGGAACCAAGCTATGTGGATGCCTCCATGTTGGCTGACAATACAATAAAGTAGTTCCCAAGCACATTGTTTTTCATGGTGTATGAGCCTGGCGCCATAGGCGCCAGGACTGGCCCCATGAGGGCTTTTGAAGAGGATGCCAGGCTCTAGAGGCTCGAGTCCTGACTACCTGGCCTATGGGTTTGCCAGAGGGGGTTTTGGGCGAGGGTCGTGACAGCTATTTAAAGAGAATATCAAAAGTGAAGACATGTAAAGCAACATGGCCAGAGACAATGGTTTCAACAGAAACAGTGAACAATAGAGTACAAGACAGAGCAACACAGCAATGAAAAGATGTGTTCAAGACGAGCATTTTTGGAGTGCATGCCACAGTTTGGGTAAAAAAGCAAGTACCACCAGCTCAGGCACTCCATTCGTCAGACTGGACTTTAATAGCTACTTTCAGCTCCTGCTCCATGAATTCCAATTTCGACCACTGACCATGCACACTTCTCCACCGCAAACACTCATCCATCAACAAAGCTCATTAAGGGACGAAAAGTATCAGAAAGGTCATGCAGCTTGTCTTTGTGTATAGCAGTGATTTTCTACATTTGTGGATCTCCCAGAGATTGGTCAAGCAATGTACCAGCCCCAGGGTCTCTGAATGCCTTTGCTATTGTTAAGCAAGCTGCAACTAAGCAGTTTCCCTATCGGATAGGCAAATCTGTGCAGTGAAGGATGAACCTGACAACTCATGGGTGCTTTTCAGATATGAACCCAATGGTAAGCCAACACTAATTAGAAGCCAGTGACATGGATCCTGGAGATGTGCTATGCCAAATGCAAGAACAAACAATTGTGCTTGCCTCCAAGACATTGCATGGTCTGGAACTGTATTCTTTTTTATTTTTCAACAAAACTTTTTATTAGGAATATTTTTCTCAGGAAAACAATCAACATCAACAACATCACAGAATAGTCACAGTGCTACATGGTTCAAGCTTACACATGGGGGCATTACATTGCCTGGATCTTCTGTTCTCGGAGGAGTTCATTTGCTACTGATGCGAGAGATTTCATGGTTCTCCACTGCCACTTTAGTCTCAAGGTCTAATCCACCGGGTCATGGGCGGACTGTGGGTTAGGCCAGGGTATTTCTCTGCATGTTTCATAAAAGGAGCCCAGGTGTTCTGGAAGCTAGTAATATTCCCAAGGCGCATGGCCGTGATTTTTTCCGAACTACTATGTCCCAGCATTTAGTCCACCAAACAGGTAGCGACAGGCCTTCTGGGTGCTTCCATAATCGGGCTATGGAGATCTTGACCACAGTGAGGAGATGGGTAATTAGCTTTTCTATCTGTCCTGTTAACAGGAATGCCCCATCCTTAGTCTCTCCCAATAATACTATTCCTGGGTCCCATGGGATTCCCAGCCCAGTGATGAGTTTTATTTGTTCCAACACTACTCGGCAAAAATCACTAGCTTTCGGGCAATCCCACAACAGATGAATTAGAGAGCCAATGTCCGGGCATCCCCTCCAACACACGGAGGAAATTGCGGGGTTGCTTTTTAACTGCTCAGGAGTTACATAAAACCGGTAGCATACTTTGTATCCCCCCCCTTATTTGTTATGCATTTGGTGCTCTTAAGGAGTCTCGCACATATTCTTCCCCAGTATTCGATGTCTAGCGTACGCCCCAGGTCTTTTTCCCAACTAAGCATGTATTTTTCCTCTCTGGTTGAATCCGTTTTAGCTAGTAATCGATATAATATGGAGCTTTTTCCCCTGGTTGCAGATGTAGTGAAGGTCCTCTCGAGCATGGTTAAGTCCCTCCCACCTTTGCCCCTAGCCACACAGTGTGAAATCCAGTGCCTTAATTGTGTGTAATGGAACCTCTCAGATTCTGAGATATTAAATTTTGTTTTACATTCTGCAAAAGTGAGGGGGGAGCCATTGCGCAAGAAGTCTCCAATTCTCTTCAGGCCACCCACCCGCCAGGCTACAAAGCTATTAGGGGGGATGCCCGGGGTAAAATCCGGATTATTCCAGATCGGAGTTAAGGGACTGAGCGACCCTGTGCATCCCCATTTGCGCGCTGCTATTTTCCAGTTTAGCACTGTGTTTTTGTGGCAGCGAGGGGCCATGGTCCGAGAGGGCATTATATGTGGGAGGGCGGAAAGTGGTTCAGAGAACCATGCTTCCTCAATTTGCATCCACCAGGGCTGGTCAGCCATTAATTCCCAGGCAAAAGCATGAGACAGCTGAACAGCTCTATGGTATCTGGCCAGGTCTGGAACTCCTAGTCCCCCCAAAACCCTGCTGCAGAGCATAATTGGCTTTGCTATGCGCGATTTCTCTCCCCCACCCCACCCCCCCAAATACATTTCAAAATGCTTTTCTGCAATTTTGATAGATCTCCTTGAGGGATATTTACTGGGAGAACTGCACAGTCATAGATCAGTCTGGGTACAATATTAATTTTCACTGCTGTTATCCTCCCCAACCACGAGATTTCCTGCTTCTGCCACTGTTCCAGGTCTCTTTGCAGCTCCCTGAATAGCCGTGGAAAGTTACATTGGTATATTTGCTCACACTTCTTGGGAATCTGGACTCCTAAAGAAGCAATGGAGGTTTCTGCTATAGGAAATGGGTACTTACAGGGCCAGAGATTCTCTCTGTTTGCAAGGTATGTTGATCGCCAGTGCCGCTGATTTAGTGTAATTTACCCTAAAACCTGATACTTACCCGAAAGACTTGTTTTCTTGCCACAATGCGCCCAAAGATTTTTCCATTTGCGTTATTGTGAGAAGAACGTTGTCAGCGTACATGGCTGTTTTATATTCCTGTTTGCCCACTATAAAACCCTTTATGTCACAGTTTTGTTGGATTTTGAGGGCAAACGGCTCCATTCACAAAGCATATATCAACGGGCATAGTGGGCATCCCTGGCAAGTGCCTCTAGTTATGTTTATCTTGTCCGACCTAGAGCCATTTATTCTTAATTGTGGGGAAGGGTTCTGGTAGTTGGACATTACAAATGTCACAAAGTTAGGAACGAACCCAAAGTGAAAGAGAGTTTGCCTAATGTATCCCCAGTCCAACAGATCAAAAGCTTTATGGGCATCTAGGGAAATAACTGCCATCTCCTCCCCCTTTCTAGCTGCCGATTCTATCAGGTCAATTATGCGTCTAATATCTTAGGTGCTTCTGCCAGGGATAAAACCTGTCTGGTCCGGGTCTATCAGTTTTGGGAGGACCTGGCTCAGCCTAGTTGCAGGGATCTTGGAGAAAATCTTGCCATTATTAATCAATGTGATTGGTCTATAGGAGGTGCAGAGCTCCGGGTCCTTACCTGGTTTAGGGGGGAGAATGGTCAGGGATTCAGCCATGGAGGGGGTAATACATTTGGTGGTGAGGAAAGAGTTATATAAAGCAGTGAGCTGGTGGGACAGGATGTGCAAGTATGTCTTATAAAATTTAGCTGATAGCCCGCCAGGTCCGGGGGCCGAGTTTTCAGGGTTTTAATTGCATCTGTGGTTTCCTCCACTGAGATTGGCAGTTCCAAGGGTTCCAAATGGCCATGGGGGGGAAGGGTCACTGATGGAGCGTAAATAGTGTGTCTGTCTTTTAAGTGCTGTAGGGGAACTTGCCATGATTTCTCTGTGGTGCTCCACCACGATTTCCATTATCTCGGTCTCAGTGAACCGCGTGGTGCCGTCCTCACATTTCAGTGTTAAGATGTTGTTTCTATTGTGTACCTTCTTTAGTTTATGTGCCAGGATGCGGTTGGCTTTGTTCCCATTAATATAATAATATCGCATTGTGTATGCCAGGGCCCTGACCGACTTGTCCGCCCAATGCATTTGTAGCGCTGTTTTGGCTGTTTTGAGATGCCGCTCCAGTTTTCTTGTACAGTGATTTTTTAGAGCTTTTTTCCAGATCATTGACTGCCAATTCCAGTTTGGAACCCTGGAGTCGTGCCACCCTCCTCGGCTCTGCTACTGCAACTATCAGAGCACCACGAAGCACTGGCTTCATGGTGTCCCAGATCACACTAATGGGGGAATCTCTAGTTGTGTTCTCTCTAAAATAGTGTTAGAGTCTCGCTCAATTCTTTTTTAACGACCGCATCTAGTAGGGCTGAGTCCTGTAGCTTCCAATATTTGGGGAGCGAGAGGGGGTTGGAGAACCCTGAATTCGTAGATCTGCCGTGACTGAAGCATGATTTGAGAGAGGTCGCGTCTGGATTTTGACTTTTTCCAGACAGGGACAAAGGACACTTGGCATCAAAATCAACTCTATCCTTGAGAAGCCCTTATGTGCGTAAGAACAGAAGGAGTAATCAAGGGCTCCCGTATTAGCTAGCCGCCAGATATCTGCTGTCTCTGTTTCCCTCAGAAACCTGGCAAGACCCAGTGATCTGGCAAAATCTGCTCTGGTGTGGGGGGATGCGTCTTATCAACTTGTGGGTCTGGAACTACATTGAAATCTCTGAGTATTAGGATATGACCTTTTGTGAATGCTGAGATTATTGGGATTAGGTCCAGTAGGAATTTCTCTTGTACATTATTCGGGCAGTAGATGGATACTATGGTGAATCTACCTTGGGGGTCTCTTTTTACGTGATACAGGTTAAGGGAACGTTTTCGCTCAGAAGAATAGCAACTCTCCTCTTCTTCCTCCTCCCCCACCCTCTGAAGTGGCAAAATAGGATTTCTTAAACCTCCTACATCTGATCCGATGTTCATCTGGCAGAAGCAGATGCGTCTCTTGTAGACACACAATGTCACCCGCTAGATGACCCAATCTACGTT
Source organism: Ambystoma mexicanum (assembly GCF_040938575.1). Taxonomy (NCBI): domain Eukaryota; kingdom Metazoa; phylum Chordata; class Amphibia; order Caudata; family Ambystomatidae; genus Ambystoma; species Ambystoma mexicanum. Next base: position 302,294,157 of record NC_090927.1, on the reverse strand, counting down.
CTACTGACCTCCTTTTACCCAGGAAGTTAAGCCCCTGAACATTCCATGTAATCATGCGAATTTCTCGTTCATTATTTAGTTCCCATGCTCCTTGTCAGTGTGGACAATTCTAAATGAGTTTGCACGGTCTCCCTGACATGTGTAGTGGGCGAATCCACTCTGCACATGTGTAGCGGTTTTTCTACTGTATGTTGATGTTTTGTTACGTTCAGTCTCCTGAGTCCTCCCGGGAATAAATTCACCCCCTTGCACAACCCTTCAAGGAGTTATCGGCACACTGCCGGGACTCCCTGGTGGGGAAAAGATGTAACACAGGCCAGCAAGAATTCCAGGATGGTTGGAGGTGATGGCCGTGGGAATCCGTTTCCCATGTGGGTTTACCATCCCCAAGCACAGCACCAGCGCAAGGGAGCCCCTGGCAGGGTCCCCTTCCCTCCCGAGGGGGAAATTCTATAATGCAGTCCAACCAGTATTCCAGGATGAGCGGGGAAATGTCCCTGGCCTTGGGCGGCTGTCTGCCATGTGGGTTGACCATACCCAAACCCAGCAGCGGTTCCAGGGAGCCCCGGCAGGGTCCCACACATTTCCCGGGGGGGGAGAAGCTGTTACGCAGTCCAGCCAAGAGCTCCAGGCTGGGCTGGGAGATGGTCGACCCACATGGGTGACTAGTGCCCAAGGCCTGGGACATCACTCCCGCCCAGTCTTGAGCTCTGGCTGGGTTGCAATACACCTTCTCCCTCTGGGAAAGGATGGGGAGCCTGCCGAGACTGCCTGAAACCGCTGCTGGACTTGTGGACGGTGAACCCACATGAGGGACAGCCAGCTGGTACTGACCTTGGAAGTTAAGGGGTTAATGATTCACTATTTTAAACACAACAATTCTGTTAAATACATTATTCAAATGGAAAACATAACACAAAAGTGCAAACTGTTTCAAAGTGAGTTTGCGCCGTGCGAACAGTTACTTGAACAAACAAGTCGAGAAAAACAGCGTTCACGCCGTGAGGGCAGTACACTAACTATGTGTGAACAGATACCACCCAAGATTACATTTGAATGAAATATAGTAACACATAAATCATACATTCCAATTCCCATCTACTGGACATACACAATGATCTTGTATGTAATACTTTGGTAACCCTTCTGATGGTTGCTTGTTTATTGCATTTAACTGAGATATGGTGCATTGTGAAAAGGAGTATTCGTTCTTAAAGGAAAAGACTAGCACACAAACAATATCTAATCAGACTGTGGGTCAACACACTGTGTTTCGCCCCCATAACCAAGATGAACAAGTTACTTCCCAACTGGTAACGTTCTTTCGACTGGATGTTCCTCCAATGTATTCCAAATCTTTGACATGTAATATCCACAGCTGTGCACTTCGGAAGGTTTTTCGGCAGAGGGCGTCCTGCATCGATGGCGTCGGGTCAATGTCCCTCGAAGACCACTGTCGAGGGCGACACCACAGGATGTTATAAATAGGACGCACAGTGCCCATAGCCTCAGTTTAAGTTTTTTCCCTCCGAACGTGTGGCACCAGTCTCATGCCTGCTTGACTGCACTTGCCTTGCCGAAACGGATGCTGCAATCGCCTAGGAAATTCTACTGAGGGGCAGGCTGGGAGGGCGATGTGGAATACGTTGGAGGAACATCCAGTCGAAAGAACGTTACAAGTTGGTAAGTAACTTGTTCTTCGAATGGATTGTGTCCTCCAACGTATTTCACATCTTTGACAGTCTCCCAAAGCAGTACCAGTAAATGGAGGAGGGAAAATAATTTAGAGTACCCAATTATATTGCAGAATAAAAAACCGCCTTCCCAAAGGCCATATCCTGACCATGGATTGTATCCAGTGAATAATGTTTTACAAAGGTGTGGATAGAAGCCCATGTAGCGGCATCACAAATATTCCTAATAGGAACACATCGCTGGAGGGCGGTGAAAGTAGCCACGCCCCTAGTGGAATGAGCCCTCAACCCTTCAGGAGGGTCCTTAACCGCCAATCGGTAACACTCCGTAATGGTAAGGATAATCCACCTGGACAAGGTCTGTTTGGTAACAGCCTGGCCCAATCGGTGTCCAGCATATTCCACAAAGAGTTGGTCGTCCACTCTGACCCTGGACATCCTAGAAATGTAAAAGCTCAGCGCTCTCCTAGGATCCAACCGATGGAGTCGCTCCTCTTCCTTCCCAGGATGAGAAGGAGGGTAGAAAGATGGAAGAACCACCTTTTGATTCAAATGATATTCAGAAACTACCTTAGGTAGAAAAGAGGGACGTACTCGCAGTACAACCCTGTCCTTGTGAAACACAGTAAAGGGTGGCTTAGATGAAAGTGCCTGCAATTCACTCACTCTGCGAGCGGATGTAACCGCAACCAAGAACACAGTCTTGAAGGACAGTAATCTCAAAGGACAAGAGTGCAAAGGTTCAAACGGAGCACCCATGAGAAATTTCAAAACCATATTCAAATCCAAAACCGGCACCTGGAAAGGTGGCAAACTGAGAAATCAAAGGAATCTTAAAGTAAGAACATTCTTCAGATGAGCGCTTAAAGACAGACCGCGCTGCCAGGTATTCTTTAATGGTACCCACTTGAAGGCCCCTGTGGGCCAAAGAAAGTAAGAAAGACAAAACCATAGGAATGGAGCACTGAAAAGGATCAACATTGTGATCTCTGCACCAGTCGCAGAACTTACGCCAACGGTACAGGGATTTTGTTGCAGGCTGCCTGGCTGGAAGCAACACCTCCATCACGTCATCCGGGAGGTCCCAATCCTTATACCAAGCATGAAGGTTGAGAGTCTTGACCTCTTGATGGAGAACTTGCCCGCGCCCTCCCCCCCTCACGGGAGAGCATATCCTCTCGGTAGGGAAGACGGCGTGGAGGGCAGATGGACAATTCTTGAAGGTCCTGGTACCACGCTCTCCTGGCCTAATCCGGAGCAATGAGAATCATGTGGGAACCGAACCTCTGCAACACTTGAGGAACGACGGGGACTGGAGGAAAGCGTACAGCAGTGGGAATGACCAATCCACCACAAACGCGTCTCCTAAGGCTCCTCTTGGAGGAAATTCCCTTGAGCACAATCTCTCGCACTTCTGGTTGACACTGGTGGCGAAGAGATCCACTTGCGGGGTTCCCCAAAGGGCAAAGATCTCCAGAAGTACTTCCTGAGCCAACTCCCACTCGTAGGAGACCGTTCTCTGCCTGCTCAGTGTCCGCTGCCGCATTTCCATCTCCAGCCAGATGAACTGCCGAGATCGAAATTTCCTGCTGGATGGCCCAGAACCAGTGCTGCATTGTCTCTCTGCACAACGGAAGTGACCCTACCCCCCTTTTGTGTTGTCCGTCATGATCAAGACACTCCTCCCCCATACAGAGGGCAAAAAAGCCTTCAGGGCTAGCCTGATGGCCCTCAGCTCTAACAGACTGATGTGGAGTCTGGACTCAGACAGAGACCAACGACAGCTGGCGGTCAAGTCGTTGGCATGAGCGCCCCATCCTGTGAGGGAAGCATCCGTCACTACCGTCACCTCCGGCGACGTTTGCCAAAACTGTTCCACCTTCATCAGGTTCCCATCGTTGGCCCACCACAGAAGATCCTGGAAGACCGAGAGTGGGATCTCAACCGCAGCTGGGCCTCTGGCATCAGAAAAATGCAGGATGCCATGAGGCCAAGCAACCTTAAGAATTCAAAAGCCAGGAGACTCTGGGCATGTTGAAACTTGTCCACCATCTGCACAATGTGATGAGCCCTTACCTTGGGAGGTGAACACTTCCCCAAGGACGTGTCTAATACAGCCCGATGTACTGGAGCTGTTGGGAAGGTGTCAGATGCGACTTCTTGAAATTCAGGGAGAAACCCAGCCAGTGGAGGGTGCGGCAGGTGACACAGATGATCCAACGCCGGCTCGGGAGAGCGCGCCCGGATCAGGCAGTCATCCAGGTAGGGGTAGACGTGAATCCCACCTCGCCTGAGGTACGCTGTCACCACCACCATTAGCCTGGTGAAGACCCTCAGGGCGGAAGTCAATCCGAAAACTGAAAGTGCGAATCTCCAGCCACAAACCTCAGGTACTTCGTGTGCGCGGGATGAATCGGCACATGAAAGTAAGCATCCTTGAGGTCCAGAGACACCTACCATTCCTGAAGTTGAAGGGCCTGGAGGACTTGAGAAAGAGTGACCATCTTGAACTTGTCCTTCCTGAGAAGTTTGTTCAACCAACGCAAGTCCATGACGGGTCTCAATCCCCCGCCTTTCTTTGGGATCAAAAAAGAAGGGGAATACCATCCCTTTTTCCTCTCCGCTACAGGCACCAGTTCTATAGCACCTTTCTCCAGCAGGCTCAAGATCTCCTGCGCAAGGAGCAGATCCGGAAGCTTCAAAGAGAGTTTCCCCAGTGGATTGTCGTGAGGCTGCTGAAGGAAGGGAAGGCAGTAGCCGTGGGCTATGGTATCTAGAACCCATGCATCTGAAGTAATGGCACGCCATTCTTTGAGATGCTGAGACAGTCTGCCCCAACCAACGAACCATGGGACATGGCCTCATGACTGTTTGGAAGCGGCTGCGGCAGCGCCTGAAGGCAAAGAGGCAGCTGCCTGAGCAGCTTAGGCACCACGATTTCCCCGACCACCACAGGTACTTTTATGCTGGACCTTTTGCCCCTCTCGTTCTACCAAAGGAGTAGTAACGAAAGGAACCTCCGATCCACTGCTGTCCCCTAGGACGAAAAGGCGGAGGTTGACGCAACGCAGCTATTGAGGTCTGCAACCTCTCAAGGCTCTCATCTGCCTTGCTACCAAACAAATGTGCGCCATCAAAGGGCATATTCAGAAGACGGGCCTGCACATCCGGAGCAAACCTCGACTTCCGCAACCACGCAAATCTGCAGATAACGGTGCTCGCAGCGATGGATGGGCTAACACTGTCGCTGTATCCAAACCCGGCTGAAGGGATTTGCACATGGCATCCTTGCTGTCCTGCACGAGAGCAAGGAACCCATCCCTTTATTCCCCTCGGGTATATGCTCAGCTGCCAAAGAAAAACAATTCCACAGAGTGTGTGAAAACCTTGCCAAGGCACACGTGGAGTTGTCCGATTTCAAGGCCATGCTCCGAGCAGAAAATACCTTCCGGGCCCAACCGTCGAAGCGCTTATCGTCCCTATCCAGAGGGATGGTAGGGTATGCCACCTGCCTCGAGGTAGCCGTAGCCGCCTGAACCACCAAACTCTCAGGAGTGGGGTGAGTAGATAAATAGTTGGGGTCGCTAACGGAAGGGCGGTATTTCTAGGTCAAAGACTTATTACAGCCAGAAGAGATTCCGGGGACTGCCAAGCAGCTGCCACCCTTTTCTGTAAGGTAAGATGAAATGGCAAAACCGGGTCAGAGGAAGGACCTTGATCTAAGATTGTTATTGTTATTGTTATTTTGCACTTATATAGCGCCTTATATACCATTGGTATGGTCTGAAGGCGCTGGTAGGTTGAACGCCCTTGGGAACCGAAGTTCAGATCAGTGGAGAGAGTAGGGAGAGTCAAAAGGTGCGTGTGAGCACCGGATATGTGTGCAGCTTGTGCGGTACACGTGTAATAGCTGCTTCTTATCGGTAGGTGTGGTGGTTGAGAGATCAGGAGAATGTGTTCGTTCAGGCAGGATTTATCCGGAACGGAGGTGGCTGCGTTAGGCCTGAGGAAAACGCCTGGCTGGGGGTGTGGGACCAGCAGTGTTTACATAGAATGATGTGGAGTAAGCGGTGGATGTTCGTGTGAGGACAGTTATACCGAATGGTGTCATAGTATCACTGTGTTCTAGTTGAGTGGTGATGGTGATGTAAGGAGAGAATAAGCGTCTGTTAGATCATCCTGCACAGTCTTCAGGAGGACTGGACCAGCCCAGATACTCAGACTCGCGCCATGAGCCTTCTGTATGAAGACTCGGCATGAGCCCCAGGCTCAGGTCTACCAAATTCCACTTCCGGGGAAGTGTCCAACCCACTGGCATCATGGAGGGTCTGCCTCAACTCCTCCAACTAACTGTCTCCAGAAAAATGTGGAGCTTCATCAAGTTCACCAGGGTCCTCAAACTCAGACCTTTCCTCCTCTTCATAAATGTCATCCAGAGGGGGCTGAAACCCAGGCCTGGAGACAGAAAAGGGCCTGGAGTCCAAAACTGGCCTCACAGACTTTGCCGTAGCCTTCCTAGGAGGATCCACGATATCCGGGTACTCCAAAGACAAATTTCGAGAAAAAAATCCCCAAAGGCGCCGAAAGCGATGAAGGCTTCAACGTCCAGAGCGTCGACAACCTCGATGTCATGATCGCCGAAGGCTTCGGCATCGATGTCGACACAGGTGCCAAACGAGTCGACGCCGGCCCCGAGCCCTCAATAGGTTGCTGCGGTCTTGCTGGAGACGAGGACCGAGACCTAGAGACATGTCTCTTGCGACTCTTCGAATCCTTGTCCGTACGGGACCTCGAAGTGTAACGCTCACCTGGTATCCACGGGGACGTCACTCATCCTGTTCTGACCTCTTACGAACTCGAACCCTTCCCTGGAGGCTATTCGACTGGAGACTGGGCCTGAAACACAGGTTTGGTTGAGTTTAACTCCCTATTGTCACTGTGTGCTTGAACCCCTTCTTCCCCGGGGTCCAACCCTTCCCTTTGATCCACAGCTCACCTTGTTTTCTTGGATAGTGTGCTCTCCATCCTACTTTCAGCGCAAGGGGGCGTTGATTCATGCGGGCTCGTTGCTGCCTAGTTACTTCACTGGCAAGAGTCCGACAGGTAAGTAAAATGAGTCTTTTGAACAGTTCTCTAACTTCGTTCCTTTCCTTCCTTAGATGATGGCCGGCGTCCGGGGATGGCGGCGTGCTGCTGAGATGAGTAGCGCTGAAGGTGAGTGAGAGCGTGATGCGCGATGCACCCCTTTTGTATTTGCGTTGAACTGAGTTATTTTTCTGTGTCTTTTAGGTGCCGCAACGTTTTCAGCGTGGATGCCGGTTATGAAGAACAAATGCGGTGGGTAAGCGCGGTATGCGGCGCCTCTAGATGTTTCCACGCTAACCTGGAGTGTCTTTTCCCCTCTTGCAGATGGACGAGAAGTTCCGGAGACAGAGTTCTCCCAGAGCGGCTGGGATTCAGGTAAGCGTTTGAAGCTCGTACAGTATTTAAAAATAAGTGAAGATTTGCAGAATGCTTACTAATGCCTTTTTCTGTTCTTTTCCCTTTTCCTTAGAAAGCGGCATGCCGGGATGGGAATGACACCGCCGAAGATGCCCGCAGAACATAAGGAGCGATGAATAATGGGCAGAAGCGCCGCAAGGTAAGGCTGTTCCTAACAGTGTTCTTGTTCTTGCAGGAGCTAAGTGCAGAAGAAAGATGCAGGCCTACTGGAGACCGATCCGAACACGGTGAGTGTCACGCAGCAGGTGCAGAAAACGCAAAGCATGTTTCTCAGCCTCGGTGTGGCTTAAATAGTCTTTGGGTATCCCAGGTGTCTCTGGGCTGAACCACACCTAAAAGACTAGACCGCACATGCAGTTCTGGGAACTGAAATATGTGGGGGCATCCATCTTGTCCCTATCAATGCACTACAAGTCCAATCCCCAATGTTATCCTATGGGAGTGAGTGAGTGAGTGAGTCTGGTGCCACAAGCACCAAGTCTGACTCCAAGTGGGTCTTTGGAGGGATGGAGAGGCCCTTGAGGGCCATGTAGGTGATCGTGGCCTGGCTCCAGCCTGACTTCTTGGAGGGCTGGGGACTTGAGGGGCAGGAATCATGACACGAAGGCTCCTGATGCGAGTCGCGTCGTGGACCCGAGCCCGAAGGCGTGCAAGCCACAATACGAGACTAATCCTGGCCGGCTTCGTCAGAAGGCGTGACCGGACCTGTGCCCTGCGATTGAAAAATCGCTAACATGGATTGTTTAAACGCCGCCCATTCCTCTGGACTCGAGGACTTCCTAAGGTACGTAACCTTGCTCGAGGCACCATCCGAGGAGGAAAACGGGGAAGGCTACCGGTGACATCGCTTCCTAGAGTGCCGGGATGAGGAAGAAGAGTGGCGGGAACCACTCCAGGGCCGAGATCCCCGGGACTCCTTCCGACACAGAGAGTCGCCTCTCGAGTCGTCGGTGGAAACCCCATTGGACTTGGAAGTTCGTGACTTAACAGGCTTAGAGCCCCTACCTACCTGGAGCTTCCCCTTCCGCTCCCGTAAGGCCTTGGCAGTCAGCGACTGGAATTTCGAGCAGTTGTCTGTGTCGTGCGACTCGCCCAGGCCCCACAAACAAATGCGGCGGGGGTCGGTGAGTGACATTTTTGACTTGCAGTCCCGGCAGGTCTTGAAGCCAGACTGCGGAGCCGGAGGGATTGAAGAGAAAGACATCGTAACGATGAACACACAAGGCGTGCCGAGTCTCACGAAGTTAAAACGTTCGCAGAAAAAAACGGAACTGAGGCTACGGGCACCATGCGTCCTATTTATAACAACCTGTGACGTCACCCTCGACGGAGGCCTTCGAGGGACATTGACCCGACGCAGGACGCCCTCTGCCAAAAAGTTTCCGAAGTGCACAGCTGTGGACATTACATGTCAAAGATGTGGAATATGTTGGAGCACACAATCCATTCAAAACATCTATCCTGGGACGTTCTTGTTGAAGTTCGAGAGGGCTTTCATCAGACCAAAACATTTCTCTGGGTGTGGATACAAAAATGACAACCCTGTTTTCCATGCAAAGGGGTACTTAGTTTTGTTGTAAAGAATGTAGGGCTGGTTTTCTAATCTTCTCTGAGAAGAACTGCAGGTACCTATAATCAGTGGAAGATCACAGCTCTCTTGATTCAATGATAAACGGAGAAGATTAGAAATCCAGTCCTACACACTTTACAACAAAACTAAGTACCCCTTTGCAAGGAAAACGGGGTTGTCATATTTGTATCCACACCCAGAGAAATGTTTTGTCCTAATGAAGGCCCTTCTCGGACTTCAACAAGAACATCCCAGGTGTGAGAAACTTGAGGGTATTCTCACTGCTCAACCCCTTGGATCCACTATGCAGGTCGCCAGGGAAAGGCCATCGCTAATGGATCCCAACCCTAGGGGCCGAGAAGCGAGGGAGGATCACCTGGGTGGAAGGTCCTTGGGGACTGGGAGTGGGGTGCCCTTGGGCGAGACAGGATATCCCCCTTTCTACTAGTGACAACCAAACCAACCCTTCCTCAACCTTTAGGGGGTATTATAAGTCAGCTCCCCTCATTTCTCCACCCTTGCCACTTGACAATACTGGGACGAAGAAGAAGCCACCAAGAGCAATGAAGACTATGCTCTTTTATCACTCTAGTACAGGGAAGAGGAATATGCCTGCAAAGAATAGTGAAGGTCAGGCAAGGCTGAATAATCATCCTCACCTGCAGCCTGTTAAATGACTGCAGGTGTATAAATGTAACCAAACCCAGTGGGGAAAAGGAACGACAGAAGGACCAGGAGGCTGGTGCAAGAAGCAGAGGACCCTCCAACATGGTGTGGGAGTGGGGACTTCCTGGAGCAGACTGGGAAAAGTGAAGGAAGCCATGCTGGAAGGCTGCCCCTTTCCTTTCTATGCAACGTGCTCGTTGCCCTGTGGTGGAGGACCTCCCCAGAAGTGCCTCAGGGGCAGGAACTGGAGTCCCAACACTAAAGGAAGAATCCATGTGATCTGCGCTGCAACACCAACATTCAAAGCGATCAGTGAGTTTCTAGTAATCGCGAAACCCGGTGTGCGTGTATGAACTTCAGCATTTCTTGAAATACTTTGAATAAGAGTTGTCACGTGTAGCAAGGAACATGTCATCGAAAGTTTCTGAACACTGAACAAATCAAATAATATGAAAATAACAGTTTTACTTGTCAACTATTAAGCAAAGGGAAATATTTTGCATTGGAGTGGTAGCATGTGGCAAGAAACACATTTTCAAAGGTCTCTGAACATTGAACTATTCAGGCAAAGAAAAATGAACAATTATTGAACCATAAGATGAAGGGAAAACAAACCCTTACCCAAAGATGTAATTATTAAATACTGAACTGAATTTAAACGTTACTACTAACCAGCCGAAAGCCAAAAAGAGAAGAGGAAGTTAAAATCCATGCAAACCACCATACATTGGAGTGCTAAAATGAATATAATTCTAAATCAACCACAGTATGGTGAAATATGATTTGAAAGGAACAGACAACCAAAGGATATTGAGGCATGATTTATAGTGACATTTTTTTCAACATGTGTGAAAGCTACAAATTTTTCCAAACTGTGTATTTGACAACATTTAACTAAACTGGTGAAGACGAGGTTTTGGTTTTCCTTTGGAAGTGCGACACTTGGAGCTTGAGGAATGGAACCCAGAGTTCTGACAGGGAACATTCCACTTCAAGGATGTTTGAATTATGTGATTTGGAACTTGGGGAAGGGCACCTCGAGTCCTAACTTGGGGGAGGAGACTCTGAGACCAGACTATTGCATTCTAACTCTAAGATTTTACTTTGTTGAACTGTTTTATACCTGGGAAAGGAAGCTGAAAGAAAGCTGCGAGCTGGAAGAAGCTCAGGACTTTGTGTTAAACACTGCTTTTCTTTTTTGTTGCCGACATCCCTACACATTGTATGGTTATAGTTTGTCAGGGAAAGCATAGGTTTTGGACACAGACAGATTGCTAAATTGAACTCCTTGACTCAGACTTTCCTAAGTTTTATTTAGGTAGGGAAATCCCACCTTAGCATAGTGCAAGTTAGGCCTTTCTCCATCCTGACATTTAAGTATTTTTTTGAAAAACACTTTATTGGCATTTTAAGATAACAACCGTCAACAATCCCACCCAACTTTCCCCAGCCCCAGAAAATTCCCCCCCGCTTTCCCGCAACCATCATGATTCAACCAACATCCCCCCCCCCATTTTGCCCCCACCTCCCCACCCTCCCAAGTCCCCTCTGTATCCCCTTTCGTCCATAAGGCGCAGCAGTCGATCATCAAAGGATCCCAACCCAAAGTCATTAGAAAGACCTCCTGTGGCTCACCAACCTCCAAACCTCCCCCCCCTCGCATCTTCCCTCAGCAGCTTTCACTTCACGGTGGGCGTAGGTCATTATATTTTGCCAGATAATTCAGCAATTGGGACCAATGGACCGTTACCTCTCCCGCATCCTCCTTCCCCGTCAATGCCTGCAGCACAGTCAACTCCGCCTGACCCCACCTCCTTACATCCTTCCTCCATGACATTTAAGTTAATAAAATTGATTATTTTGAATCTGTTGTCTGTGTCCTTCATGATGCCTTCACACAGGATAGACGTATCTTGATTATGGGGACAAAACATAGTGTGTCAACCCACAGTCTGACTAGATATTGTTTGTTTGTGTGCTAGTCTGTTCCTTTAAGGGCTAATACTCCTTTTCACAACGCACCACATCTCTGTACTGTGCCATAAACCATCACCCATCAGAAGGGTTAGATCATTGTATGTGTCCAGTACACGAGAAGTGGAACGTGTGATTTATTTGTTACTATATTTAGTTCAAATTTCATTTCGTGTTGTATCTAAAAATTGTATTCACAGATATTTGGTGTACTAAACCCCACGGCGTGAACATTGTTTTCTCGCCTTGTTCGTTCGAGTAACTGTTTGCACGGCGTAAATGTGGTGAGAAAAGACCAGTCCAATCATCTGAAGTAAGATGGTTTATTGAATAACAAAGAGGCTGGATAACAGAGACCCCCAACCATCTCCCAAAGCACCATCAACTGAAATATATCGAATCGTAACATTCCATGAACACTTCATAATAATTATAAAGATGTCATCACTAGAGAAGATTCTACAAAACAATAAGAACAGATTAACACCATAACACACCCCCCTCCCTTATCTAAATAAATAAAACTTGTTTACATACGAGGAGGATCATATATTTATTTATTTAATGTGATTTAGTCAGAGAAAACTCAAACTTTACACATATTATAAAAATATAAATTATATATAGACTAACTCACACAATTATACAATGTATATATAGCAGTAATTCCATAATTACAATTTCATTAAGTCAATAAATCACTTTAAGAAAACATACAGCTTAAAATGAGGAGTAATAGAGCCAACAAACAAAACAAGAAGTCCGAACTCTACTAGCTTATCACTTACTTACTCATCCTACCTCCGATCATAATTCCCATCACCTCTCAAACTTTATCACTCAATCGACTCTCATCTTCGATTCTATTCAGGTTCAGCTCCTGCTCGCCAATATCTCTCTTAACCAATTCAATCTTGGTTTCAGCCTTAAGCCATACATTATAAAGGGCAATTAGTAGACACATATTCCCTGAGTTAATACAATAGCACCAGAAGGATAGCTCTTTCAGAGAATCCAGATTATGCACATATTTACCCAGCAACAAATGGATCATATTGTTCATTTCATGGCAATCCGTTAATAGATGTCTGGCTGTTTCTAGTTTGTCCATTTGTTTGCAAAGCCGGCAAATACGATCTTGGATAGGCATCTTAGATCTACTCCCAAGATTCATCATGGTTGGTAATTGTTCCATTCTCAGTAGGATGATAAAGTTTTTTAGCTGGGCAGAGGTTCAAATAGTTCTGTGGCTGCATAAAGGTATACATTCTGTTTTGGACAAAATGATAATTTTTCAATGTACTTAAGTGAGCAAAATTCTCGAGCCAGTCCCACAAATCAACTTTCATATTCAATGCATTAATAGCAGATTTTGTAATGCTAGTTCCTGTATGATTCCACCCTATGTCCGCTAGATATTTCATCATGGGTACATATAATCTATCCCTAATGTATTTTTTATTTAATTCCTGGTGCACAGCAGATAAAAGGGTATTGTAGGTAGTATTCATCATTTTTAAAAAGAACACCACTCTCTTTTTTAACACCACAGCTTTTAGGGAGGTGAGTCCTAGTTCCAGTCTTATAATGGCCATAGGCACTCTAGGGGGCAGCCCCAAGATCCTTCTCCAAAATTTGCCTTCAATGATTTGTAGCCAGTTTAAATCAGAAGTTAACAACGCCTCCAGGCCATAGGTAATCGTAGGGATAAATACTGGGATGTACAGTTGACGTGTTGCCCATACCGTAAATCCACCATGTTTACGAGTGAAATTGGCCATTAAAGCTGTAATTTGGGCTGCTATGACGGTACATATTTGTCTACAAGAGTTGTAATCCCCGTGGGGTTCGAATTCTACCCCTAAATAGCGATAAGATGGTGCATAGAGAATGGTAGTGTTACCCACCACCAGGTTAACCCGGGATACTTTTTTATGAGTGTATCTTAACACTTTCGTTTTCTCTAAATTAATGGTCAAGCCATTATTACTGACATACTCCCATAAGGCTAAGGCCGACCTTCGTAATCCACTTATGGTATTATCTAATATTACCAGGTCGTCTGCAAAGGCAAGGACCACACAAGGGGATTCTCCTACTTTAGGAGGACAATTATCCACAGCGGCTAAGACTATTGGAATGTCATGAACATACAAGTTATATACTAACGGGGCCGTAACACACCCCTGCTTCACCCCTCTGTTCTGCAAGACACTACTGGTCAAATGTCCTTCCTGATCTAATTTAAGACGGACTGAGGTGTTTAAGTGGAGAAGTCTAAGGTAGTGTAGTAGCCTTTCAGGGCAACCCATACTTTCAAGTTTTACCCATAACCGTTCTCTAGGAATGGTGTCAAACGCCGCCTTAAAATCGATATATAATGCATACATAGGCGGCTGCCCCTTAATGCTTGCTCTAGTACGCAAAATGTCTTTAATTATCAAATTGTGGATCGTGGAATATCCCCTTCGAAATCCGCTCTGGAATTTGCACAGGATGTTAGCTTCATCAGCCCACTTCTGGATTTCGCTCAACAGTAAAGAGGCAAACAGTTTTCCAGTAATATCTAGCATTGATAATAACCTGTAGTTATGAGGATCAAGCCGATTTCCCTTTTTAAAAATGGGAATTAGGATCGCTGTTTGCCAGGTATTAGGTATTTCTCCTACTGCCATGATCTTCTTAAACAAGATAGTAAGCAAACTGGCCCAAAAATCTAGATAGTTCTTAATAACAGCGTTAGACAATCCGTTGGGGCCAGGGGCTCTTGAATCTTTCAAATCTTTAATTTTATTATATATCACCTCGTATTATACCTCAAACGGCTGCTCATATGGAATTTGTCTTTTCGGCCTGACTTTATCTACTTGACTTTTCAGATTACGAGTTTCAAGGAATTCTACCCATGCTGCCCCATTTATGGGATTGACCAATTGACCTTTATTCTTACCCTTAGCCTCGCTTAGCAGCGCCCAAATGCTACGCGAGTGTCTAGACCCAATTGTCTGCACCAATCGTTGGTTCAAACGTGTACTCTCGGTCTTTTTGATGTTCTTAATAGTTATCCTGTATCTATTTTTTATTTTCCTAGTCAGTTCACTATATTGAAGCATGGGTAGTTTCATGGTCTTAATTCTTCGTAACTCGGCTCTGAGATCCCTTTTAGCATTTCTTATTTCTTTATTAAAGGATCTCATATTGCCTTCTGTTCTTAACATTGTCCCTATGGAATTGGAAGCATGTTTACCAGAGAAGGCCAAGATCCAGTCTTCTATTGCATTAATGTTCATAGCCTCAAAATACAAAGGGTTCAAATTGTCAAGCTGGATCAGTGACTCCGTTGCTGATCTTATGTTTTTATCAGACCAGCTTATACGTGTACCAGCGTTATTAACTTTAATATTACCCATATAAGACTGAGGAGTAGGGTCCCAAGCAATTTTAAGTGCGCACCTTAAAATTGCATGGTCACTCCAGCTGTTATTGATCACTTCCATGTCCATCATCTGATGTAATAATATTGGACTCATAAAAATATAATCCAGCGTACTCGAAGCGCTACCATTGGACCAAGTGTGCTTGGCTGGGGAATCACTAATTGTGCGACCATTAATCATTTCTAATTCCCAACAGTCAAACAGACTAATCCACCCATGTTTCTCCCCACTCTTCTTCACATGTGTCATAGTACATTTTTCCTTTAATTTAGGATATTGCATGTTACCTCCTTTACCCTTCATATGACAGTTAAAGTCCCCCAATACGATTACTGCTGCATTTCCTGAGTATATCATCCAGTCTGTCATAAGCTCTTGTAGCGCCTCTTGAATTTGCTCATAAAATGTATCGCCCGGGGGGTTGTAGAGGCTTAAGAGAAGCAATCTTTCCAGGCTGCTCTCTCTTCCCAACTCCACCTCTACCGCAATAAGGTAATCATCAAAGACCCCATACCACCGTTTGGAGACTAATGCATTTGTCACCCCTATGATTAATCCACCGTACGGGCGACCTCTTGTGCCCCTTTTTGCAAATGCTTGATGAACAACAAAGCCGTCTAGTAATAAGGGATCAACTGCCCATGTCTCCTGTAAACAAAAACAACTATGTTTTGATAATAGAGCCGTAGATCCCTCAGCTCTAAGTAGGTGTGTGAAACCACGGCAGTTTCAAGACAAGACAGTAAAATCTCAGTGGTTCTTTAAAACCCCCGGCAAAGATTCCAACACCCACTTTAGCACTAGTTGCGCATCAGCAAGCTCAAGTTTTTTCCCTTCCAAATTCTTGACATTGACTGTTTCACTTTCTGGGGTGATCAGTTGCTCTTGTACAACGTTAGGGTCTCTCTCATTCAAATCCACATCAATTTCAATGTCTACTGTTCTCAGATCTTCTTTATATTTTCGAATAATCTTTGCTGTAGCTAGGAATTTGCAGTGTAATGCAGAAACATTGGGATTAGGGCCGTTCAAAGGCTCGACAAACAAGAAGTCTTCAGATGTTAATACACGTAGTTGAGGGACGCAGTTGAGCCTGGTTAATAACTCTGATCGTGTTAGCCATTTATTTTTGCCACTTTGATATAGATTTTTTATCAGGCAAACCCTATTTTCCGAGAGGTCTTCCTGATCTTTGATCATATTAGTCGGCGTTCTCATAGCTTTCCCTTCTTCCAGATTTTTCATAGATTGTTCAGGCGGCTCTATTTCAATTTTGTCTTCTTCTTGGTCATCAAGCACCAAAGCTTCATCTTCTTCAACTACTGTTTTAGTTACTTCTTGATCCTTACGAAGCCAGCTTGTAAGCTGGCCCTCCGCAGGTGGATTCTTTTTCCTAGCTTTACTCGCTCTTTTCCTTGCTTTTTTAGAGAGGGATTCGAAGGCAGGTGATCCTTCTAAACAGCCCGGTTGAAGCTTCAATTTGGCAAGTTTTTGAGGAGCCTTCCTTGCCAATCTCTGCTGCTTACGCGAGAAGAAGACATGCGCGCCATGTACATATTGGGTGTCCATCTCTTTGTCTGATTGATCCTCTGACTCTACAGGGGTTGTTGTCTCCGTTTCCTTCCCCAATAGTACTTCTTGTTCTTTAACTATCTGTACAACTTCCTCGTGTATGGCTTCAGTCTCTTCTATTTCTTTTTCTTTAAGTTCATGTACCGCAGTCAAAGTTACGGTGTTGGCTAGAATGCGTCCAGACATTTGTAAGAGAATCTTAAGTGCAAATTGTAATGCCGCTACTGAAGACTGGAGCTCGGCAATCTCGTTAGTCATATTTATTTGACAACTCAGTTTTTCTCTTTCTTTTTCAGGTGTGTCCTCCATGGAGGTCATTACCAGATTGGGGGAGGCAGATAGCCTCCCTGTACTCTCTGTCAGTATAGGTAAACCAGGTGGCGCACACATTACACTTCCACTTGCTGACTGATGCAGCCCTCCATTTTCTGCTGTTAATCGGGTTTGCGATGCCATCTCCTTTTGTATACTCAAACACAGCTCCAATAGTGAGTTATTGTCAATATCCTCATAATTAGAGGAGCTCATTAGTGCACTACTTCTAATTTCGTGCACCTCTTCTTCCTCAGTAATTGTTAAATTGATATCGGCTGGAGGGTATGGAGGAAAAAAGCTAGTTATTGTACCTTGGCCTGCGACCATGTTGCCCCTCTTTTTCTTTTTAGACTTGTTTTTCGTCATAGGTAATTCTTCCTCACTCTCCTTATTTGGTTGTGCTATTAAATTACGAAGGTGGTATCGATTCTTTGCAGATCCTCGGCCCGCTGGCATTATAATTCCAGTCAGTACCAACCACAACAGCGGGGGAAAGGGGACTACTTAAGATGTTATTATCCAATGCTACTAACTGTAGCAGTCAATGAGTCTTAAATTACTATGTTGGACTGGTTAGCCTCCCAAAAACAGAGTATAACGTAGCACCCAGCACCCTCAGCTATTATTTTCCATATAAATGAGAGAGCGTTGTATCATGAAACATATGGGATCAAAGGTATACCGCCCACAGTCTCCCAAATGTTTTTCCCCCGCTCCACTAACAGTTATCAAAAATGAAGTGGATAAAAGGAAGGTGAGAGAGGGGAGACGAGAGGCAGACAGCTAGTTCACAACTAGCACTGGGTGGTTATCAGGCACCTTGTCCTTGACGTTGCTCCCAGACTCCCTCTACTCCCTCCACTCCTCCTCTGTTATCAGCAGTCAAGGCCTGTAAGCCACCCTCACTGGCGGCCACCCGGAGTCCCCGAATCCCAAGGCTCAAGGCCACGTCACAGGGAGGGGTTACAGCAGGCAGCAGGGGGTAGCAGGGGGGACACGAAAGTATCCCGGAGAACCACAGGACATCAACTGCAGGGCTCCGGGCTCAGGGCTCACCGTCGTCCAACCCAGCTACTGGGCTCCAAGCCCAGCCCAGCCCAGCTTACACTGTCCACCACAGTTGCGCTCCTCCTTTGTACTCCGCCCCGCTTTAAGATGTAGAGCCGATGTTGAGCCGCGTGACGCTGCTCGGTGCTGACGAGCACTTTCTCCCCAAGGTGGGTGCGCCTGTGCCACGAACGAGGTCCACAGGGATCCACAGGGTTCACGCAGCTCGCCGTCTGCAGCTTCCTCCGTCGCTGCCAATCTCCGCCTCTTCGAAAAAGGGACCTACAGGTCGTTAAGCCGCACTAGCTTCCGTAATACGGAGCACGTCAAGCCTCAACGCTGGCCGCTTCCGACAACCCTTGACATCTCTGACCTACTCTGACATCGCAGTGCAGGCAATTGAGTGTTTTAGTCCCTGTGCTTCAAGCAATCGTGTACGAGACTTGCAGTTCAACTACTGTATGGGAAACAGGATCATATATACATGTTACATGCTTAACGCATACAAAAGAAATAATGGACCAATGTGAGCATTGGCACATGCATCTACTAATCAGGTTTTATGCACACTTTTGCAACTCTGTCCAAACTCCACACCTGTCCACTCTCCAATTTCACAGCTCTCTCGAAAACTTGTGCAACTCTAACTGGGTCAGAATACAGTAGATCACCCTTTTTTTTTACAACTGCTTTCCTTATCCTGACCACATCACCAACTCTAATTTTTGTTTTCTTTCTCGGAAATTTCTCATTGATCTCCTTAACTTTCTTCCTCTTTCGTTCGTCCATGCGTATCTTTACTTCATCCACCACCTTATCTGTTTCCCTTGCCCGACCTAACCATGCCGGGGACAACATAGTATTACCCCTCCGACCTCTAATTAATTCAAATGGGCTCACCCGTCTCGGCATTGGGAGCCATACTCAAGGCATACATCCGCTCTTTTACAGCAACTTTCCTGTCTAAACCACTCGCTACAGCATTTCTAATGCCTTCCATTATACAACGGTTGACTCTTTCAATCATACCATTTGCTTGGGGATAATATAATGCTGTTTTTTTATGTTTGATGCCGCATTTATGCATGTACTCCTGAAAGAATGCTCCCATAAATTGCAGACCGTTGTCTGTTAATACACTACTGGGTAAACCTTCCCTCTCGAAAATTTCTTCCAAAAATGCTACAACAGCTTCACCTGTAACCCCTCTCAATATCTTGAATTCTGTCCATCGCGAGAACCTATCAACCACGGCCAACACGAATCTACCTCGGCCTCTACCCATGTCTACTGGGCCCAAAACATCCATAGCGAGGTCCTGCCAAACACCATTTGGACTCTCAACCCCTCTCATGGGCTGCTTCACAGCCGATATCCCTTTTCCTGACCTCACACAATCTACACATCCACCTACATTCTTCTCAATTTCGCGATCCATACTTGGCCACCAATAATCAGCTTTAATAACCCCTTTGGTCTTGTACGTACCTATGTGACCTTGATGTGCAATAGCTATAAGCCTTTTCCTTAGGCATACCGGAACTACCAGTTTGTCCCATCTATATAACAGTCCATCTTTCACCGAAAGTTCATCTCTCACCTCCCACATAGCTCGTTCTTCACCTGATAGTAATCTTTTCTCTGGCCAGCCATCCTTAACAAAACTGGTAATGCGTCTCCACATCTCATCAGATAAGCTCGCCTCAATCCATTCTTCCCTATGCACCACCCCTTCAATCATGGCAAAAACCATGTTCTCATTGCCAACTACTGCCTCTTCCTCATCATCTTGATCTTTGACTCTTACTCTAGATGCATGATCGGCCTGCACATTGTCCTTCCCAGCTACTACTTCAATGTTAAACTTGTGACATTGCAATCTTGTCACCCACCCAGCAACTCTTCTTAATACCTTGTCCAGACCTTTGCTCTCGAAAATAGCTTTTAACGGTTTGTGATCTGTTCTCAAAACAAATTCTTGTCCCCACACAAAATTTCTTAACTTTTCAATACCCCAATGGCACGCCAGAGCTTCTTTTTCTAATACAGAGTAATTAAGTTCAGGACCTCTCAACATGCGGGATGCGTGCAACACCACTGCCTCTCTTCCCCTAATTCCTGCTTGTGACGTAACTACTCCGATCCCAGTTTCACTCGCATCAACTGATAATATTGTCTTCTTCTTAGTATCATACATTGCCAAAGGTTTAGCCATATCGATTTTGGATTTAATCTCAACAAATTCTCTTTCACATTCTCCATCCCAAACAAACTCCGCTTCTTTTTTTAATAACGCTCTGAGTGAGTGGACACTATCAGCATAATTTTCTATGAAACGGTGGTAGAACTCAATAGTACCCAAAAATGAACACAATTCTGCCTTATTTTTCAGAGACTGCAGTCTCTTTATACCATCTACTAGCGTTTTCTTGGGTTTTAGACCCTCTTCTGATATTTCATGTCCTAGATATTCCACAATTTTAGTTGAAAAAACACATTTTTCACTACGCAGGGTAATTCCACGTGCTCTGAATATATCTAGAATTGTACACAATTTATTTTTCTAGCTCTTCTTCAGTACTTCCACAGATTAATACATCATCTTGAAAACACCATACATTTGCTATACCTTTGCACAACCCATCCATGACCTTCTGGAAGACAGATGAAGCAGATATTAATCCGAATGGCATACGCCGAAACTGGTATATGCCTTCCTATGTAATAAAAGTTGTAAGCTTCCGTGATTCTACGTCAAGGTTAATCTGATGATAGGCGCTTGCCATGTCTAATTTTGCAAAATATTTGGCATTTCCTATCCTGGTTAAAAGTTCACCCATATTTGGGAGCGGATGTCTGTCTGCAACCACACACCGATTTAATTCTCTTAGGTCTATGCATACTCCCAAATCACTGCTTGTTTTTTTTACAACCACTACGGGAGAAATCCACTCAACCGCCTTCGCTGGTTCAATTATACCAGCCTTCTCTAATTTCTCCAACTCCACTCTCATAGCATCACGCATTGACATCGGTAAAGTCCTAAGCTTCGCCGCTACATGCTTACAACCATCCCTCACAACAATCTTATGAACCATCCCTTTTAAACACCCAACTTTCTCGTTGAAAACTTCAGGATATTTGGCAATTAGACTTTTTGAATTATCGTTTTTACCACATTCACCAGCAAATCTTTCTACATTTAACACCTGATCTTTGCTACTTGGATCCAATTTAATACACAGACCCCTTTGTTCTTTCCATCCCAACAACGTCGCGCCTTTCTTGGTGATATATAATTTACCATATGTCGTCTTATCCTTAAACTTGAACGTTGCTGGACAACATCCTAAAACTTCAATTCTGCTGCCACTATATCCACCCGGAGTTTTATCTGACGGGCTCAGTTCATCCATTCTAACCCCAACAACATTTTCATACACAGCTTTTGACATCAAGGAAATCTTCGAACACGAATATGCCAACATTTTAACCTGGCAATCATTTACCTCCACCCAAGCTGAGGGATGCTCATACTCATCCAACTCTGAACATTGCACCATATTTACGGTAACAATTTCATTTTCATAACCCTCATATTCATCTGAGGATGGCCCATCGAACTCCTCCACTATCATGACACTTTTCCCAGCTCCTACACTATAATTAGAACAGCAATTTTCAAAATGACCCCAACGTTTACACTTATTGCACAAAGCTCTTCTCCCAGAACATATCGGAGAGTTAGATAAATGACGGGAACTCCCACACCTAAAACAAACGTTCCTCTCTCCTCCTACTTCCCTGTGCATTCTCCCTTTGCTTAACTTTATTGGATACTGGGGCATTATTGCCACTTTTCCCTTGATATTTGTCACCCCGTTTGGAAGCTTTCCCTTTCCTTTTCTTGTAATCCTTGGTTATCTCCTTTTCTTCATCTCCAACTTTCAAGACTTGAGTCTGTTGGGCAATTTTGTTATCTTTTATAACCAGCTTTGCCACACATTTAAGAGTGTGTTCAATTCTTTTCGCAATGCCCACAACTTCATCTAAACAAGGATGATCTTTTAACCATACTTCCTCCCTAATTTTGTCATTAGAGCAATGTAACATGAACTGATCCCTAATATGCTCATCCAACTTTTCACCAAATTTGCAATTAAGCGATAAATGCCTTAGCGCAGTTATGTATTCCTCCACAGATTCACTGTCATGTTGGTATCTCATACCAAAATGGTAACGTTCCAATACAGTACTTATTTTTAATTCAAAATGTTTGTCTAGTTTCGCCAATGCTAGATCAAAGTCATTTGCCCCTTCCTCAATATCTAGTTCACTCAAATCTGGCAATGTCTCGAAGATCATCTGACCTTCATACCCAACAAGGTGCATGAGCATTGACACTTTTCGCTCAACTGACATGCCGTTACCACACGTGGCTTTAACGTAATGCAGGAAACCTTTTTTCCAGGGCCCCCACTTGATCCTAGGCGGGCCAGGAGCAGGCAAAAACATTTGAGGACCCGGAATACCAGATAAAGCCATGGCTCTGGTGTATTGTCAAACACCTTTGTACTAGAACAATACTATGATCTGTGACACTGTATGATCTCACCTCTGGATCTCACACCTTTTTTAATTCCTTAAGTACACTTCCGTTGCCGCCTTCCACAAGTGGCCCTGGGCGGATGTAATGATAACAAAAAAAATGATCAGCTTCCTCTCCTTCCTTACCGCACCGTGCTACTCCTTGGGAATCCGTTCTTACATGAACCTGCTTCCCACATATACTTTGCCTTTTAAAACTTTTGCATCAGGCTGCGTTGTCATCAACAGTACGGGACAAGAGTGTCTAAAGACGATTCGTCTCTTCCTCACGGATTCGCAGGGGAAATCACTTCCCTACACGTGACGTATCACGTGTCCACAGCAACAGCCGCGGGTCCCTTGCTCTAACGCGGACACCAGCACGGGCACCACGCGAGCTAGGGTTGCACTCCCTCACGCTGATACAGCTCGGGTACCTGCGCGAGCTAGGGTTGCTCTCCCTCACGCTGATACAGCTCGGGTACCTGCGCGAGCCCACACCTCCGCTTCCTCGAGGAAGCTCGCCCCGCTTCGAATCCCCAAAATCGGCACCAAAAGGAAGGGGAGGCAGCACGATGGCACTCTCACCTCACTTTGATGATCGCAGAACCCGCAGCTACCCTGGAATTGCAGCCACCGCAGCACACCAAATCAGCAGCACCACTTGATGCCGGCCGGGGCACAGGGCACTACCGCAGGGGTTCAGCAGTCCTGTGCGAGGTAAGAGCCTTTACTGAGGGCCGATTGGGAAAACGGGTTCCGCAGGGCAGCTTGTCGTTGGGGGTCTCGGATCGTGAAGATCAGTCATCCAGCGGGTGCCTTGCCAACGTTTCTATCTCACCAACGCTCCTCTCCACATCCCATCCTCGTCGCCATGTGTGGTGAGAAAAGACCAGTCCAATCATCTGAAGTAAGATGGTTTATTGAATAACAAAGAGGCTGGATAACAGAGACCCCCAACCATCTACCAAAGCACCATCAACTGAAATATATCGAATGGTAACATTCCATGAACACTTCATAAGAATTATAAAGATGTCATCACTAGAGAAGATTCTACATGACATAAACAATAAGAACAGATTAACACCATAACAGTAAACTCACTTTGAAACAGTTTGCGATTTTGTATTATGTTTTCCATTTGAATAATGTGTTTTACAGAATATATTTGAACAGAATTCTAGTACATGTGCAGATTATTTGAATAACGTCTGCTATTGGAGGCTGCAACAAAATATCAGTGAATGCCTACGAAGGGAGGGGTAGCCTGTTTCCTAGTTTGTGCAGCTTTACGTGCGTCTTCCCATAATTAGACAGGCCCCAGTTACTAACAAAGTGGTAAGTACCCATAGAAAATTGATATTTCAAAGCACCAAGTTACATGAAAAAGCAACTTAACATAATATAAGAGTAGTCTTAATGAAAAAATATGCATATGCTCATTAAGCAAATATGTATCACTTCCTTAGAAATAGGGGTGGAGCCAGTCCCACAATCGGGTTATGTGGCACACAAATCTGAACAGTCGCTCAATCTGCTAACCTACTTTTCTAGACTTATACCTCTGTCTCATTTACCCTGTTTCCCTCACACATCACCCTCCACTGGCCCTTCCCTTGCACTACATCCGCTATGCCCCTTCACCTCCCACCATTGAAATTAAATTTCAGACCTTGGTTCCCTTTTACGCAATCCCTTATCTCAATTCTCTTCCCTAACCTTCCGAGCACCACCTTCCCTTGCACACATTGCTCAAGCACCAATTCCCTGTCACCAATCCCTTCCATTGCTTGGGCTCATGCATAGATGGTAGACCACATTTGCCAGTCAGCCTCTGCCAGACACAACAGGAAGCTCTGGTTGATGCGTTAGTACATCTATCCACCTCGGCTTCACCTTTTTCACACCACTGTGAGACACCCACCAGAGAAACACTGATCAACAATGGCCAGCCTATGCTTTGATAGCTGGGTCAATTCCTGCTTTTCAGTCAATTGTAGCAATGGCGTCTATACTTGGACAACGCAGAGCGAAAGAGGAGTAGACCTGTCTTGTATTGTGCGCCCAAGTTGTACTTTTTTGGAATATTGGCCGCATATTTCAATAAATGGAAGCAGAAGGAACTATATGGGGTGTCATTTTGGGATCTGGTGATTTGAGCAGGGAGTAAGAGTGACCTATTATATTTGTGTTTACAAGAAAGCGCAGGCGGATCCTTTTCAAAACAATGTGTAAAAAGATTTTACAAAGTGCAACAGAAAAGGAGGTATTCTGATATCAACCCCTCTCTCCACCTTTCCCATCAATTGCATAAAAGGCCCAAAATTGGCCCTTTTGTGCATAACAAAACATGGAGTAGTTGTATGAGCCAATACTGTACCTATATAAACCATTTACACCTTCACAATTAAGGTGGGAATGGCAGAAATCTTGTTTTTTTTTTTAAACAATTTTTTATGTTGCCACCACTGTGCATGCCATTTCTGTGACATCTCTACAGGTATTCCAGAAATACTGCTTGGACTGGTGGCAAACGCTGAATTGGGCTGATTTTCGGAAATAGCACTTGAAAAGATGATAACTTTCTCCAGAGGTCCTCACTCCTGTCCACCTACTCTCTTTGGGAGCTTACATTTGTATTTTGCTCTTCCGCCAGTTCTACAGAGTTGGTGTTCAGACAAAAAAGGCAGTGGCGCTCTTCCCCATTTCACAGAGCCTGAACTGCAGCCTGCCATCGAAGTTGTATGAAGCCATATGTTCATGGTAATGCAAAACCTCTGTTTACTAGATTATGTACCTGTAGTTCTCCTTGCCACCAGCCTGTAGAGTTCTTTTTGAGGATTAATATCAGTTGCCCTGGAGCGAGACTCAGCTGTTCCGTCCCTGTTGCAGTGTAGGCAGACGTAACCTGGGCAATCTCTGTATGACAGGAAAATAACATATATTTACCATCAATGAAGAAGAGCTAGGTAAATTGCCACACCTTAGTCATATTCATACATACCAGGTTTTTTATTTAATGTTCCGGTTTTGCCAGCATTACCAAAACCCTAAAATAAACAACATACAATCAATTTTAAATCCTAAAATGTGAACTGCAAAAGGAAAACATTAATGTATTAGGACATAATGGTAAATAATGCCTCATTACCAGCAAGAACAGGGGTTGCTAAAGAGTTTGGGGTGAAAAAGATTTTCTGTGCTGGACACCATCCAATTATTGTGACAAAATCTAATTGTCTAAAAGGAACTACATTGTACAAAAATAACAAATTGTTCCTTACTAATTATGTTTTATCGCCTGCCAATTTCCCAAAAAATCTCTACCTTATCTAACATTTTCATTAAAAGGATTGTTCTGTAGCTTATCTGACATTTTGTGAACTGGGTTCATCCCCTGAAACAGGAAGTGACATCAGAAAAGATGGAGTATGATATGGAGAGCGATTATAGAAGTTAAAATGTCAAATAAAAAGGTTCATTTAACATTTACTTTCCATAATCTTTACATATCTAGAAATCAAGAACCACCAGTAACAGTAGTACTACTACTAGTATAAGGTCTTTTTAGTACTACATATGGGGGCCCATAAGATGAAGGGCCCGATTCACAGAAGCTTTCAATAACGGCGCAATTCCATAGGAAAACGATCTGTGAATCAGGCCCTAAATGTCTTTGTCAAGAAGGCGACATATGAAGAAAAGTGCAGTCAATTGCAGTAAGTGCTTGCATACAATACTTACACACAAACACCTACACGTGACGTCCACTAACAGCTTAGCAAAATATTGTTTTTCAACATAGCTTGCAGAAATGGATATAAGCCCCCATACACCTCTCCTTGTATATAGGGTCATGCAGTTACACCAAAAAAGGAAGTTCAGGTGGTTTATACATTCACACACAGCAATTTAGGATAACTTGAGCCTCAAAAGATGTAAAGGTAATTTTTTCAGCCTACTATTGAAAATATCATGCTGACACAAAACTGGCCTTTCAACCTAAGCTATATACACCAAAGAGGTGGATTTACCAGCTAACACTCTATAGGACCAAGTTAATGCAGGCCCTGGGCTGTTACCAGATGGCTCCCCCCTCGTTGGTGAATAGAACTATCCGAATCCCAGATATGCAAACCGGGCTGTTTTTCTTTTTAAAGGCAATTAGGCTTTGTTAGGAAAGATTTCCCTTTTGCAACTTTTCCTCCATAGTTTCCTATGCAACCCCATTCTTTTTGCTCTGTTTTTGATTCTGTCCTAACCTTCAGCTTCACTTCCCTTGCTTTTTGCTCATTTGTTGTGGCGAAAATGATGAGTCCTTCAGGATATCGGTACTGTGAAATTTAGTTTTGACATTGCACACAGCACCTTACAGTGGGGATACTTTTGTACTACGGTATCTTTTTACACAAAGGATTTGCTTACTTTTATATGTGCCTAAAGACAAGCTGGTGGCAGCAGTTGCATTTTTAAAATGTTTGCATTATTTTGGAGTGCACATTTGCGTTTACCGCGTATGACTATTACATTTAGCTAGTGTACTAAAATGGCTGTGCCACAAGATTTTTACTTATTCTTTTGCCTTCACTCCTCAAAACGTCATGCACTTGCCCGGGAAAGAGTGTGAGTCTCCCAGAAAGGTGGCTGGGTCTGGCTAGTCAGAGTCCACATCACTGGTGCGAGAAAGTCTGCTAATAAGGCAGACTTTCTAGCTCCAGTGTGCCAGATTGGACAACTACGGGCTGTTTGAATGGTGCAGATCCTTACCAATGGTGGGCTTGTACTTGCTTCAAGCTTGGATTTTGGATAAGAGGATGATTCCTGCAGCCATTCTTCAGATTTATGTTTGAGCCAAGAATCCTTCGAAGAAAAGGAGCCTGCTGATGACCCTAAGACGAATTCTGCAGTAGCCAAGGACCCTCTCCAGTGACGGGCCCGGTGAAACCCTGCTCCTCTGACCGATCTACAAAGACCCTCGTCAGTGTGACAGACTGGAAACACACTTGCCTTCGACTGAAAACGGCCATTGCCGCTTTAACTCGATATCCTGTGAAGTGTCCTAATGTGGTCTGCATCGCTGGAATCCGCATTTCTTCATCGACAGGGATTGCATCTTGCAGTTGCACCTGACCAGTAGAATCGTCGAACCTGCAACCCCGGGGCACCACTCACTGGAACAGAGGCCAAATTATAAGTTACTCACCATAGTGACCAACATACTCTTAGTCCCCTTTCCTCCATACTGCATGGGCGTCCTTCCAAGGGACGGGAGACGGAACCTTTTTCACCAGAAAAAACCTTCTTCGCCTTTAAATTTATAGGCGCACAGGGGTGCGGCCCTGGGAGCATGCGCTGCCCTGACTCCGCCCTTCGGCACCACACCTCAGTCCCCATTGATGCGTCGACAATAGATTTAACACTGCCTAATGACACCAGTATTATTAGGGGGGAGGATGGTGGGACGTATGGAGGAAATGGGACTAAGGACTAAGAGTATGTTAGTCACTACGGTGAGTAATGTATAATTACTCTTACGTCCCGTCCCCTTTCCTCCATATTGCATGTGCATTACAACTGAATGTAGCCCCAGCATGGAGAGGAGACCCTCCTTAAGCAAATAGGTTCCTGAGAACTGCCTGTCCAAAGGCCGCATCAGATCTAGAGCCGGCATCCAAACAGTAATGCTTGCAGAAAGCCAAGGGAGTGGCCGAAGTGCCCGCCCTGCTTATGACTTGCCAAGGGACATGGCACTGGAATGTGATGGCCTTGGCCCGGACTGCGTGGGCGTGCAAGTTCGCCGGAAGCGGCTTGTGCTGGCTCTCGTATGCTTCTTTGATGGCTGAGACCATCCAGCGGGATATGGATGGCTTGGAGGCCTGCTCGCCTGGACTTGCACCTCCGAAATTGACAAACAGGGTGTCTGATTTGCAGAAGCCCTTGGTCCTGTCAGGTAGAACTTCAGGGCACGCCTGACATCCATGTAGTGCAGAACTCTCTGTGCCTCGTCTTTGGGATCGGCAAAAACGTAGGAAGGACTATTTCCTCCTTCAAATGGAAAGCAGACGGCACCTTAGACAGAAATGCTGGATGTGTCCGCAGGACTACCTTGTCCCTGTGAAAGGTAGTATATGGTTCTGAGGCGACTAGCACCTGGATTTCGCTGACTCTGCGAGCCGAGGTGAGGCCGACTAGTAAGGCCGTCTTAATGGTGTTCAGCCAAAGAAAAGAGGCGACACACAGAGGGAGAGGATCCCAGCGTTCCCTCCGAGACCTGCGAATAGCAAGGAAAGCTTTAGAAGCACACCACATGGGGCGGGCAGCGCACTACCTAATGCTTACAAAGCAATATTTTTACACGAGAGGGAACAAGGCCAACAGGCTACTGGTGACAAAACTGAAAAAACAAGCCAGACGTAACCATATAGAAAGTCTGCGAGATGCTAATGGGAAATGTGTGTCCTCGGAGGAAGGTAAACTCTGAATCATTGAAGACTTCTTCAGGGAACACACGTCCCCTCATCGTGCAGACCTGCATGAAACTCAAGAGTTTATACTGAACTTGCACCTACCCCAAATTGACCAGGCACATAGGGACCCACTGGAAGAGCCTATCTCTGACCAAGAGGTCGAATTAGCAATTCCATCCCTGTCATGATCACTGGTCATGTTCCTTGTCATGCCCCTAAAAAGACCTCCAGAAGTTAATGGACTGCAGCATTCCATTCTTGGACCTCGGGTAAGGGTTTACAGTAACTTCCTCCTTGCCCAACATGGCCGCTTAGTTTCCCTTCCAAGAAGCGGCTGTGCGTTCTAGTGGTTTCACTTCCTTAGCTATTTAAGACCCTCCCATCAGTGCTTCCGCGCTTCGCGTTCCTTTCTACCGTTGTAGTGAACGCTTACCGCGGTTTGGAAATTCTCCTCAGTCATCGCCCTAATACCTTCCTACATGTTATTGGCCATAGTTTCCTTCAGCGCTTCTTACGTTTTCACCTAGGGAGTGTTCCGCTAGGTTTTCTGTCATTATTGAAATTCCTGTCACAGCAACATACGAGAAGCCGCATGCTCGTTGTGAGGCGCTCCATCTGTCCAAGCTCTTCGGCTCCTCGTTATCTCACGCAAGTACCATTGCATTTCCCAAAAGTTCTTAGTCATTCTAGTTGTCTGCTTATATTGTTTCCTTGTTGCACTAGCTGCAGTAGAATGCCCTCCGCATGTCCTAAGTTAAAAGCTGTTATAAGTCTCCTGCATCACGTTGTTTTCTTCTGGTCACGTTTGCTGCAGTTGAATGTAACTGAGTATATTTAGTTCTGCGAGGGCACAGGTTGTAAGCAGCATTTCGGAGACAGGCTGGTTCCATTCCAAATTCCATATCCTTTTCCACACACTTAGCTCAAGGTAATTTAATAACCACTTAGGCTAGGCTCAGTGCATTACTGTGTGGCAGCGCACAGCTAGAATTGCATTCCTCAACCATTTAGTTATTGTGGCCATTCGGAGAAGGTTTACCCCTGGGAGTCACCGTTCCATCTATCTGTGCAATCCTTTCAGAATCTCTTCAGTTAGTCTTCTTAGGTTAGTAAGGAGATCCATTCCTCCCAGTGACTGTCTACAGCAGAACATCATTCTTCAGAACTTGCGCCCCTGCGTCGAAGCAGGATGGAGAGCCCATAAACAAAACTTCAAGGTAATAACTGGAGAGTGGATAATCAGAAATCCAGTGTGAAAAGGTTACTTAGTTCAGTTGTTCATAAAAGGCATAACAGAGAATTCCTGTGTATCATGCAGGGTTGCTGTGCAGTATTGTGAAGAATTTTGACAAGAGAAACAACGCTAACAGAGAAGCAACTCAAGGTTTAGCAGACAGGAGCAGGTGTCCCCCCAGAGCTCAGGTAAGCGTTACAATCCCTCCTTCTGGGCTCCGATGGGTTTATGAATAAATTCTATAAAACCTTCAGCTCGGAACTGATCCCTCACCTGACAAAACTATTTAATTCCATTTGGTTCGTCACACAGTCTAAGGCAGAGTCCGCCACTACGCTGATTCTGAAGCCAGGCAAAGATCCCATGGAATGTATGTCCTATCCCCCCATTGCGTTGCTTAACACAGACGCAAAACTCTTCAGCAAAATAATAGCACGTCATCTTGTAATAGATAAGGATCAGACAGACTTTATTCAAAATCGCTCAGCACACGACAATATTTGCTGCATCATCGACCTATTTGCCCTTGACCCTCAAATCCCGGGCAAGTTATCATAAGCGTAGGGCATGGGGGCGACAGGGGGGACAAATCCCCCCACAATTTTCCGTTGGGGGGGATGTAATGTCATTTATCCCCCCCAGAATGTGTGTTTGGTGTGTCATGCCGGGATCTGTTTTTGAAGTGGGGGGAGGGGCTGCTTACTATGTAAGGTGCCCTCTCCTCCCTGGCCCCCAAAGCATGGGGGCAATAGCCTGGGGGCAGATGGGTGATAATCTGCCCCCAGGGAAGGGGGGAAAACAAAAAAAAAGATTACTTTTTTAAAAACAGTTTTGGGTGGGGTGGGTGTGAGTGGGACCAATAGCCACCAGGGATTTTCGAAAGGGGGGTGGGACTCCCCCCCCCACCCTAAGTGGATGGGGGGCACCTTATGTAGCCCTCCCTGGGGGCAGATTTCTGCCCCTAGAAAGGGGTACATGAGATGCCCTCCATCCATTTGGGGTGGGGGGGGAGAGGCCACTGCACATATTGGCAGAGCCACCCCTCCCAAGCCTGGGGCAGTATGTTTTGACTCCCCCCGGGGGCAGATGGCCACACACATGTGCCCATCTGCCCCTAGGGAAGGGCAAAACAAAAATATATATATTACAACTTGTTTTGGGTGGGGGCGGCCCACTAGACCACCAGGATTTTTTGTGTTTGAAAGGGGCACGGCCCTCCCCCCACCCTAATTGGATGGGGGCACCTTATGTAGCCTTCCCTGGGGGCAGATTGCTAGCACAATCTTCCCCTTGGAAAGAGGAAAAACAAAAATTAAAAAAATTATAACTTGTTTTGGGTGGGTGCGGGGGTCACTAAACACCATGGATGTTTTTAGTGGAAAGGGGGTGCCCACGGGTGTCTTCTTTTCGGAAATGCATGGGGTTCTCTGTTTTCCTTGGTGGCTTTGACACCCTAGCCCAAATCTGTAAGTTGTCCACATGAGCAAAATCTGCTTTGCCGAAAGGCTTGGGGTTATCAGTGGGTTCGCTTTTTCCCTTTGTGCCGAGGTAGGTGGATCCACACATGTGAAGTACTGTTTTCGTTGGGACACCTGTGGGAACGCGGGAAGGTAGGACATCTGTTGTTGGCAGTGTGTTTCGGTGGGTGGGCAGAGGGAAATGTCTCTGAAATTTGGTGGAAAAAACCCACAAATTTCAGACATTTCACTCTGGCCACCCACTGCCAGCAACACATGTCCTACCATCCTGCGCTCCCACGCGTCCCGATGAAAACGGTACCTCACATGTATGGGTGCACCTAGCTGGGCGCAAAGAGAAAAGACTAACCCACTGGTAACCCCAAGCCTTTCGGCAGAGTTGTTGCCTGACCTGTGGAAATCACCCCTTCCTAAACTTGGAATATTGTCTACTTTTCAGAAATGTAGGCCTTTCTGGCTTCCCATTCAGCTTTCCTACCCCTTTCTTCCATTCCGTCCACGCATGTCCTATTGGACAAAAAACGCCAAAATCGCCTACCTCTCACAAAACGGCTGATTAGCCTATCGAAATATGTTATCTTGGTTTCCACTCCTCCAGTTCGCTCACCCCCTCGGTGGCGTTACGACCGCCTACATGTGGGAAAAAAGGGCCCAAAATATCTCATAAACAAAGAAGTTACAAGGGATTGAATGGTGACATACCGAAATCACCAAAAAAGGCCTTGGCACTGGAGGGAAATACCCATGGCAGCTAAGGGGTTAAGACGGTAAAGCCCCAGAGGAGATATCATTTGTAAGTTAGTTCAGTTAGTTAATTCTCCAAATGCAGATTGTGCACAGGAATAAACAACACCTGTGTTCAGCACCTGGCTTATTCTTCCGGTGGGATAATGGGCAGAGTGAATGCATTCAGCTTCCGATGCAACACAGCATTTTCCAGGTCAATTGGTTCAGAAAAAGTGGTGGGAAACACTATTACTGTCGCTTTTTCTAATTGGCCAGATTTCCGTGCATTTTCCGGGTGGAGTTCGGGAGCCGAGTGGACACACCAGGACCCCCTGTATTTCCCGCTCCACCAGACAAATACGGCCTTACTGCCAGCATGGATTCTCATGCTGGAAATAAGGAAAGCGATTCCTCTGGGATCTGCTTGGAAATGAAACCTGGTAAAAGCAGGCGGAGTCCAGAGGAAGCCATTGTCAATTCCGCCAGCAATCGCTAATTGCGTGAGGTATTTACACTCTTCCAAAGTGGAAAAGCAATGTGATTTCAATTGACTTTTATACTAAAATCTTCCATTTTGTAGAGGAAAAGTAAAAATGTGCGTCAATGGAAATGGTCCACTCCATGCAGTTTACTTTGCGCCTTGATGCTTGGGGGTTTTGCGTGATGCTACACATGTAATAAATAAATACGTTTAACATGACCCCAAATAAATGCCAATTCGTGATCAGAATGAGTGAGCATGGCATGTCGCTGGTAAGAGGGTTTCCTGTGCTTCTTGAGTGTGTTGGCCAATGCCCTTAATTGCCATCTCGCGTTAAGCAGGTGCTGAAACCCATCAGTGTGGATTGCGCAATAATAAGTCGACAGAGGTATTTCAAATGGCCAATTTCGCTCTTTGGGTGTCATTGTCAAAGTGGGAGAATGTTACCCAGCATGTGCCACTTTCTCTGCGGAGTGAATTGTGCCCACCTTGAGGACGAAGTGTGAAAAACCCACAAGGGCACTGTGCCCTGCTCTTTCTGTGTGTGTCTTCCCCACAGGGCGACAGATGCCGGCTCAGACATGGGTAAGTCTCAGGTGGCAAGCCTGTACCCTAGTTGATGTGGCAAAGGATTCCAGACTTCTGAGGCTGAGAACATTAGTAGCATTGAATTACATGATAGGTATGTGTGATAAAGTTGCAAATCAGAGCTGATAGTGGGCTAAAGGAGGAGGCAATGTCTACCCACCCTCAAAGGGTACATACAACCAAAAGTGATAGGCCCCTCCCCCCATCATGGCTGTAGGGGCCAGGCTCCAAAACAGGGCAAGAATGCCCTCCAATCATCCATGCCCGCGAGTATGGTACCCCTCGTACTCCAGGAACCCTGTTGAGCAACCTCTGTGTTTTCCAGGTGATACTAACGTTATTTAAAACCAGAAGTCTAAAAGGTAATCGCTTAATTGCAGCTGGAAATTAGCTCCTGGCGTGATCAAAATGTCTTAACCAAGTGTGACATCATCCCCTTCCTTTATAAGCAATATGTGTGCTCTCGCGTTTCTTCATCCACTGAATTACTGATAGAAACAAAGGCAAGAGTTTTATCTCTTGTGTAGGCATTAGGAAGGCAGTTGCCAGCCTCTCGCATAATATGCCCATGTTCTTCCAATATTGGCTAGCTGTTGCCGTTTTATGGCCAGGTAGAACCATCATGGCAGTGACTGGCAAATGCCTTTCCCCTGCAGACAGAAAAGTGGAAATAAGAGGCCAATTCAAGACACAGAACAAATAGAAGTTAAGACAGACTGCAGCTGCCTTTGCTGTGTTAGGGAGAATATGTTGAGTGTTCAAGCAAGGAGGTATGTATTCAGCAAGCAAGCAGTGAGACAAGGGAGAGGCAAAGAAAGACCAGAGGGGCTCTTTGAATAATGTAACAGGGCAGAGGACCCATGCTCTGCCGTCCTAGTAACATATGAGAGAATCAAATAGATCAGGCTTTGCAGCAAATGTTAAACGAGAAAGAAACAGAGTCCAGCTCTGCATTCAGAATAACAAAGGCAAAGAAAGGCTAGGCTCTGAAGCCAGCATGAGATGGAATAAGAGGGACCAGACTCATCGTGAGAGGCTGCGCCGGCCCTCGCAGGGGGGCTAGAGGGGCAGCCCACATAGCAGGCTGCCCCTCTGGCCACTCCCTGGGTCCACATACACCCCACCTACTAGGCATCCCCTGAGTCCGACACATCCGGCCGCGGACCTGGGGAGTGCTTATAAGGCGGTGGGCTTGTGATCGCTCATCCTCCTTGTTTGCTGTACCCCCCACCCCAGGAGGACAGTCAAAGTAGCAACATCACACATCTGGTCCCTCTACTCCCATAACAGGGCTTACTCAGAGGTACAAACAAGATTTCCTCTTTCTTTGAACCCCCCCATCTTTCCATTCCAAGAGACACACACGTCTCCTTGCCCCACACAAAAAAAGTAGCAACTGGCAATTGGTAGAAAAGGCTTTAACTCCTTTATCTGGCAGGAGTCCACATAAAGGTGATCTGCCTCTTAACGAGCTGGCGGCCTAGCTGTGGCCCACTAGAAGTAATTGTTATTTCCTCTCTCTTACCATGAGCTCATAGATGAAAAATCCAGAAATGCAACATATAAAGACATGTTCTTTGCTGCTGCATCCTTTAATTTTCTTCTGTTTTCTTTTCTTCTTTTCTCTTGTTTTATACAGTGATATTTGTAATTTAATACGTACTGTTATTTTAATTCTAATTTTGTGAAAAGTCGAGTTCTTTGACTAAAACACAATAAATAAATAAAGAAAAGTCCCCAAGATGTCCCCTGCCCCCCCCCCAGATTTTATGTGTCTCCTACGCCCCTGCAAGTTATCACTACTATTCCTAGACACCCATAGGGTGTTCAATAACATGTCTTGGGACTACCTAAAACTAGTCCTAAGGGGATTCAGCTTCGGCCCGTGGTTCTCCAAGTTAATTCTTTCAAACTTCCAAATCCAGACTACCCGCATCAGGGTTACCTCGCAATGGTCTCCCCCTATAGCTCTGGGCAAGGCAACTAGATAGGGCTGCCCTCTATCCCCGCTGGAATTCGCTTTGGCAATGGAGCCTCTAGCACAGAGGAGCCACCTCCATCCAAATATCAGAGCTTTGAATATGGGGGTCAATGTCATAAAGTGGTACTATACGCAGATGATGTGCTCTTTTTTTTTTTTAAGTAATGGACTTACCGCTCTCCCAACCCTAATTGATTTATTTACCCAATTTACAGCAGTCTCAGGATTTGCGGTTAACCCAGCGAAATCTGTGGGCATGGGCCTGACAGAATCCCCCTCAGCCCTGGCAAATCTTCAGGGAACATTCCCCTTTCGCTGGTCAGCTACGGACATCCCCTAACTGAGAATACGGCTGACCCCTACATATTCCGGGCTATCGAGGGCTAATATCCCCGCCCTCCTGAAGGAAGCCAAGGAATGGCTTCAACCGGGGGAACTCTCAGAATTTCATGGCTGGGGCGCATCTGCGCAGTTAAGATGACCCTCCTTCCAAAGCATTTGTACAGGTTCCACGCCTTACAAGTGCTTATTCCGGAACAGGATCGCATTTCGCTACAGAGGGCAGTGGGTCATTTCGTATGGCAGGGCAAAAACCATTAATCCCCTGTAAGCTTCTTACAAGAGGGAAAATGCTGGGTGGTCTGGCACTCTCGATCCCACGGTACTACCGAGCGGGCCAAATCGCTGCAATGCTGAGATGGGCGGGAACAACTGAAGCTCCCAAATGGCGAGACATTGTGCAAACCGCTGCCCCCTTCCCCCTGGGTCACTTCACATTCCTCCCTAGGGAAGCGCGGTACCATGCTATCTACTTCCTTAATGACGCTCCAGAGCTGGGATAAAACCTGCACAGAGGGGATTCAGGTGCCCTCTCGCCTAGCACCCAAAATCCAGCCTTCAAGCTAGAATGTTTTAGATCTGGACGGCGGACAAACCCCTGAGACTGCAAGACCTATACGAAGACCGAGAACCTCTGGCTTTCGTAAAATGTAAAGAGAAATTTAAGCACCCTGAAAATAAACTATTCCGATACATACAACTCCACTATTGGCTGACTAACACAGTCATACGACAGGCTGCCTCTAGAGCCCCAACAGGAATAGAACTCAAAATTCTAGAAGGACAACAGACCCACAGATAGGCCACATGTTATAGGCTCCTAGAAAGCACCACATTGGAAGAGAAACTCCCCTATATGGCGGCATGGCAAACGGAATTGGGTTTGGAGATCTCAGGGGAGTCATGGCAGAAGATATGGATCAGAGCCCAGAAAAGCTCCCGCTGCACCACTGTAAAGGAGGGAGCGCTTAAACTCCGTTTCCGTTGACATTTGTCCCCACAGCGACTGCATGCAATGAATCCCTCCTAACCGGATATGTGCTGGCCTGGGTGTGGGGAGTGAGGCGGTCTAGCTCATATGTGGTGGCACTGCCCGGTCATACAAACATTCTGGCAGGAGGTTCGCTCCAAAATTGAACAGGTCACTGGCGCCTTGCTCCCTATGGACCCACAGGTCCTACTACTGTGAAATGTCCCTGATGGCTTTTAATTTCCTATGACAGGTACCAGAGCCTAATTGATCTCTCAATTGCTCAAAGCAGCTCGAAATTAGTCAAGCACCCTTCTGGAAAGATATAAATGGTCCACACACGTCCTACTGGTGGGTGAAGGTTTGGGAGTTGCTTGGGCTGGAGAAGCTCAAAGCAGCGGCAGAGGGGAAATTGCCCAAGTTCTCACGTATATGGGGGCCATTTCTGGTCTACGTAGCAGACAAAGAGCAGATATTTTTTCAGCCGCTTCTTCTGAAACACCTGATGAAACGATGGCTGTTGGCAATGTGGCATCTCCTTTTTTCTTTTTCTCTTTTCTTCTCTTCTAATCCTTAACTTGTATTAATTGATCGAATGGCTGCGTTAGGCATAACAGTTACAGTTGGAGGTTTACAAAAATGAGATTTCGATGTTATGATGTTCTCCTATGAAACACTGTATGAAGTAATGTGCGCTTCATGTTAATCGAGATTTCAATAAAAACTGCCTGTCACTTATACAGCCTATTGCTGGCACTTTAGGCCATACTGCCCAAGCCAATGGCATTCGTCCTCCTCAGCTCCACCACCAGTGGCCATCTTCAGATGTAGATGCGCATGTGAAGGGTCAGTAAAACCTAAAAAGAGCCATACGGGGTGTAGGAGGGAGGGTTGCATGTGAATCCATGTAAGATACCCATGCAGGAGAACAGGCGTTACAGGTAAGTAATATATTTCTTCTCCAGAATGAGATCATATATGGATTCACATGCTCGTGAATACGATTATAAAGCAGTACATGCACAACCACAGGAGGTGGCACAGGCATCCACAGAAGCAATACAATAACTCACTTCTGGAACGCACTCACCTCAACTAAACAGGTTGCGTACCACTGCTTGGCCGGCACGGGACTCAACCCTGGAATCCCTATCGATGCAGTAGAATCCTTTGAAGCTATGAGCCAACCTCCATGTAGCAGACCTGCAAATGTCCAGCAAGGGAAAACACCAAACAGGGACACATTAGTAGCAGCCACAGATCTGGTGCAATGGGCTCTCGGTCGTCCTAGCAACGGGCTGTTTTCAAGCCGGTGGCAATACGTGATCCAGCCGGAGAGCTACCTAGAAATGGAAGCCTTGGAGAGGGCTTACCCTTGCCCCCAGCTGCAAATGTCACAAACAACTGAAGTTGTGGGAAAGGTTTTAGTGCATGCAACATAGAACTTCAAAGCATGCACCATGTCCAGCGAATGCAAACCCCATTTTGCAGGAAAGGTAGGATTGGGGAAGAAGATGGACATAACTAAAGGTTAGATCAAATTAAAGTCTGACAGAACCTTTGGCATGAAGCATGGATGATTTTGTCGTTCCCAGTGAAAAGATCTTTGTCAAAAGATCTTTTCACTATAAGGTTGCTTTAGAAAGACCGCTCTGTGACCGCACGGAGCGGTCTTTCTAAAGTGAAATGTAAGGGCATAGTAAGTGTGCTAGTTGCTGCGTTGGACCGGACTGCAGAACTCTTGCTGCCGTGCTGGTCTCTAGTCGGCAAGAGGAAGCACCAACGCGGGATGTTGCGAAACGCGACATGGACATTGAAACGCGGCGGGTGATGTTTTTGGCTCCCCCCCCTAACTTCCCAGAAGCCTTGAAGTATCCAGGTGACTGCGCACCTGTGCGCACACGTGTAAGTGCATAGTAAGTGTGCTGTTTGCTGCGTTGGACCAGACTGCAGAACTCTTGCTGCCGTGTTGGTCTCTAATCGGCAAGAGGAAGCACCAACACGGGATGCTGCGAAACCTGACACAGATATTGATAGTAAATATAGCAACCATCTGCTAAATTGGGACTTGTGACCTACCCTGTTTGTTGGGACTCTGTGTTGGGACTGAGTCTCCCTTTCTTTTACTTATGTTAGTCTTTCTGTTTGTTTGCTTCTTTAGCATGGCGGGTGACGTTTTTGGCTCTGCCCCCTAACTTCCCAGTAGCCTTGAAGTATCCAGGTGACTGCGCACCTGTGCGCACACCTGGAAGTGCATAGAAAGTGTGCTGTTTGCTGTTCGCTGTGCACTTCGCGCCTTTAATAGATATGAAGTAGTGGATTGAATTAGGTAAGAAAGCAAACCAAACACGCCGAGCAAAGGGTAAACTGAATATAATAGTTTCAAAAGTAATTTTCGATACCTTAAGTGGTGGCAGAGTTTTTCCATAATATCTTTACTCTGAATGATATGCCACCTAAGGGCGGAATAGCTGCACTGTGAATGGAGCAGCTGCTATTCATATTAGGGGTCCTAATTTGTTTTACAATCAAGTGCGCTGTTGTAACCTAATATGCTGCTGGTTAAGCCTTACTGTTTGTAATCTAGCTGGTGGTGTTTATGAAGTTGCGTTCCACCAGCCGCCAAAAATACCTCATTACACCAACCAAAAAATGTCAGCTATCGAATCTGGGCATGGGTGACCCTGGCATTAACCCCCCAGCAAGGAGTAATTGTGCGTGCAAACGTAAGATAATTAGCCAACCTGGCTTACTTACTCACTGCAAGCTCGCTAAAATGACATTGCTTTTTTGTAAAGTTGAACAACCTATTTAACAGCCCAGAGAAGCAGACCTGCCTAAAATGACAACTCATGAGACCAAAATTAGCTCAATAGAAATCATGGAAGAATTATGTGCAGCGTTTCCCTGCATCGGAAGACATTTGTTTACCCAAGTGCTTCTTAGCCCCCAGGTCAACCCAGATGTGTTGAAAAAGAGAGCAGTTAGTGCCAAATCTACATCAGAAGAAAAGGAAACTGATTTTATGAAATATTGTCAGATTAATATGATTGTTGAGTCCCAAATGGTAAAGAGAGTCAGTAAGAAAGGCAACATCTCTAGCGGTGAGACATTCCATGTAATAGCATTAAGTAAAATAGCCGAGAATAATCTTCCTACTATATTATGTGTAAATCAAATCATTGACAACAATGTAATAGACATGACTGTAGAGAAACAAAGTGTCATGAAACAAGCAATGAGTAACGTACCATCAGTCACAGAAAAGAATAACACTGCACAGGTATGGCTTCCCCCATCTAGCGGACGACTTTTGAGAAAGTAGTAAAAAGTCAATGAATGGGGAAAATGACATACCTTTGAAGATAGGAGAAAGGTTCGAAATGGAAGCGACCACTGGCCAGCTTGTTGTCAGACAAGCGAGATTAGCCATAGCTAAGACTCCTTCTGAGACTATAGCAAAGTTAATTCCAGATAAAAGTACACACATTAATGTATTAGATGTTTCTAGCAATGTTTGTTTTGCGAGCATGAACACAGAAAACTGCTTCAAGCCCTAGAAAATGCGTTGGCGATATGGTTGAAAAATGTAAATCAACTGAAGGTAAATTAGATATTAATTTGTTATTACTATAGGAAATCAGTAAACAAGACAAGATTCTAGTACTAACACTCTAGTGGAATTAGCAAAAGAAAGGTTGCCAGTAAGCAATAAAGTTGATCATTTAATTGTGGAGTGTGCAGCTAGTGAGAAAAATAATGAATATACAATCTCTGAATGCCTTCCCAAGAAGAACTATGCAAATATAGCAAACAAGAATGCACCAAATGCAAGAACAAAAACCAAATTAATCAAAAAACATTAAAGAAAACAAAAAAGATATTATCATGCAGTGATGTATAGTACTAAGTAAGGGCGTGCTACATCTAACGGCTGTATAACGATGCGAGATTGAAACTGAGTATCAACAATATTGAGCCATCTCTGCCAGTGGAGACAATAAGAGCAAATCAAATAGACTCTAAACCCCTGTCTATTTCTAAGTAACAGAAACAGAACTATGTAGGTGATCATACTGCTGTGATCCATGAATCCTGTGAGCAAGCTCGGCTGGTGGAAAAGGCAAAAAGGCAAAAAAAAGTCTAAGACTTCAGATAGAAGATCATTTTAAGCCAATTCCACACATAAAGACACTTATAAACTGACAGAACAATGGCAAGAGATATACCGACCCTGATGGATATTGGCAATGGCTGCAGGCAGTTTTTAGCTCCCATTTTGAAAAGCGACCCTGATGAACGTGATATAATTCTATCCTGGAACACACGAGGGAACTCGCATTATACCAGCGACAATGGTCTGTTAGCGAATATTAATACGTTCTGCTTAGTAGCCTTACAAGAAACATGGCTAACTGATGCATGTGACATCGATGGACGATGCACTTGTCAAAGCAAAGCAATACAAGGACCTAGAGGTCGACCGAAAGGAGGATTACTAATAACTATTAAACATCCCTTGGTTGGGAAAATAATAAATGGTCCACTAGCATGGTCTTAGCAGTAACTGGAGTGCAAATTACCACGTGTCCTCCTTTGTTCTAGTGAATGTCTATAATCCACTGAATGGTACCTTTAATATAATCACGCCATCGAGAATCCTTGCTGAGATCTGCTGTAATATTCTGATTATTATAGTAGGCGATCTGAATGCAAAGATAATTTTTGCGAATGAGCAGAGACCTGACATTCTAAAATCTGAGCCAATTACCACTGGTTTCTCCAACAGGGTGGGGAAAGCATGAGTTACTTTGTTTAATTAATACCAACTAATAGTTCTTAATGGAAACACAGCTGGGGACTGTGATAATAGTGCCACTCGTGTAAGTGGCCAAAGTTCAAGTACCTTGGACTACATGGTTGTTAATAAAAGCTCTTACCCATTGGTAAAAGATATGGCAATTGGTTCCCGAGAAGAAAGGGACCATGTCTTATTCTCCACCAAAAAAGAGAAAACTAAATTTGAACGCCAAATGAATGGTGATATTGGAGTAAACATGGCAGGAAATAGAATAAGCTGGAATCCAACTAAACTTGAAAAAGGCAAAATCATAGCAGAACTCAAACTTATGAAGTTCATAGCAACTATAGAAACTACTGCTGCAGATCCATCTAGTACGTTGATCACCAAATTTGAACAACTGATTGAAGCCATAAAATCAGCAGCAATAGTAAAATGGAATTACAGAACAAATAGCGAACGATGGAATTTAGCAGATGGGAAAAAGCATATGTTTGACGCTGAAATAAATGCGGTGAAAAAAATGCTTAGAGTGATCATACGAGAGCTCCAAAATGATCCAAGTATAGATGCTGCTGCTACGATACGCACAGCTAAACAGCAATACAAATCACGGCTTGGACGCCATCGCAAAAGCAGGAGAAGTAATTAGCCGTAACTTGGCTTTTCAGTCAAAAAATAAAAATAGCCAAGGAATGTGGGCTACCATAAATAATACTAAAAAGAAAAAATTGCCCATTAATAGTGTTGAGTGCGATTGGGTAGCCCATGTTAAGAAGACACTAGGTACTATGGTGCACGACGATATGAGAAGTTCTAGTATAGCTATTGTATGGTGCGATACTTATACTTTAGAAAATCTAACAAAACGTATTAAGAATCTTCCTAATTCGAGAGCAGTAGGCCTGGATGGCACGTGCAATGCACTGTTGCGTCTATCACCTGATAAATGGGCATGTGCTTTAAACATCCTATTTCAATGGATAGGAGCTAATAGCCAGATTCCAGACTCATGGAGAAGAAGCATAATCCTACCTATTCATAAAAAAGGCGAGTAGAAAGGACCGGCCAATTATAGGATGTTGGCGATGCTTGACATCCCGGCCAAAATATTCGCCAACATTTTATTAATAGAATTAAATCAGTGGATCTCATCCCATCACATCTTACCACCATTTTTTTTTTAAACGTAATTTATTGGTGTTTTGTATTAAGCGCATACAAGTGCAAACATATAAACTGTATACAATAACAAGTAAAAGAAAAAAAAAAAAGGAGAAAAAAACAAAAATAAATAAAACAAGAACATAAAAACGACAGTCTTCATGAGATGCGGTGCATGTCTCTCGGGTGAATGTGAGTAAAGAGGAATCGCATGTCTCGGGGAACCGGTGGAGTCTTCTGTAGTATCAAGCGTTCAGTTGTGACATGTTGTTGGGGATTGTCAAGGGGGTTTATGGTCTGCGCTGAAGGATGTGTCTCTCAGTAGGGCCTTCCAGGAGTCTAGGGTGCCACTCGCCATGTCTCCGGTGGAGTTGGTTCCATCTTGCCAGGCTCTGGTTTCAGCTGCTGTCCATTTCTGCATCTCCTTCAACCAGTGTTCGTGTCTGGGGCCGGCTGGTTTCTTCCATGCCATGGCTATGTTTCTCTTTGCTAAGATGCATGAAATGTCCATCATTTTTACAAGGTGTTTGTATTTAGCTGGTCTGGGGTAGGTGCCCAGTAAGCATTCTCCCGGTGTCCACTTATATCTTTCCATACCTACATCTTTGCAGGTCTCTTTGATTTTGGACCACAGTTCCATCGCTTTGGTGCATGTCCAGAACATGTGGATCAGGTCCGCTCTATCGTTCCCGCACCTTGGGCATGCCGGGGAAGCTTGACTGTTGAAGGAAGCCACCCTGTGCGGAGTCATGTATGTTCGATAAAGGACGTTCAGCTGGATATGGCCGAATCTTGAGTTCATGGACACTTTTTTGGGGTATATTAATGCTCTTTCCCATTCCTTGTCTGTGAGCGTGGTTCCGATGTCTGCTTCCCATTTCGCCTTCAGTG
Organism: Ambystoma mexicanum; assembly: GCF_040938575.1. Taxonomy (NCBI): domain Eukaryota; kingdom Metazoa; phylum Chordata; class Amphibia; order Caudata; family Ambystomatidae; genus Ambystoma; species Ambystoma mexicanum. The sequence goes on along the minus strand of NC_090927.1, from coordinate 302,250,670 downwards.
CCTCTCCCTTGGGGTTGGGTTTGTCAATGAGTCTGTTGTAGAGCCTGGAAATCGGTCTCCATCCATCCCCAAGATCGTGCATTTCCTGTAGTAGCGGGTCTGGAGCGGGCTCTTCTGGCCAGCCTTTCCAGTTTTTTTGCTGGTTTGTTTGATGCGTTGGTACCAGAGAAACTGGCCACTTGAAAGCCCTTCTTTGGTCTGTAGTGACTCGAGTTCTTTGAATTCGCCCTCCTCAAACATATCTCCCCATGTGTAAATGCCCGCCATTTCCCATCTTCTTGCTGTGGATAGGTCAGATTCTGATTTGCATAGATCCCCCAGGATGGGGTTGTCTGGGGAGTACGGGTGTTTCACTTGCCTGATGTAACAGGTTCTGGCCCATATCTGCCTGCCAAGACCGATGACCAAGGGAGGGTTGGGGGTATGTAGTAGGGGGCTCCATAGGGTTTCCTTGGGTGTTAATTTGGTGGAGAATTGACTCAGGAGTCCCAGTTCAGCGGAAGGTTCATCTGAGAGCCACTTCGTGATGTGGCTAAGCTGCGCCGCAAGGTAATATAGCTGAAGGTCCGGTAGTTTTATTCCTCCCTCCTTGTGTGGGAGAGATAGTGTGGCCAGGGACAGTTTGTGCCTGTTGGGGCCCCACAGGAAGTCTCTTATGAGCGCTTCTAGTTTCTTGAAGAAGGGTGGTCTTACGTAGACGCATATATTCATGAAGAAATACAGGAACCGGGGGAGAATTATCATCTTGACAATCGCCGCTCTACCAACCATTGCGAGCGGGAGCTTAGACCAGAATTTCATGGATCTGCGAAGGCTTGGTATGGCAGCTTCCGTGTTGTGTTCATGTGTGAGCATCGGAGTGTGGCCCACTTTAATTCCTAGGTACCTGAGCTTGTCGAGTTGCCATTTTATTCCTATAGCAGGGAGATCGTTCTCTGCTAGGCCTCTCAAGCCAGCCAGTGGGAATGCTGAGGATTTGTGTCTGCTAAATTGTATTCCAGAATATTTCGAGTAATTGTCCAGTACCTCCAGTGTGGTCGGTGCATTGACCTTGAGGTCATTTAGGTACAGTAGGACGTCATCAGCGTAGAGGGAAATTACGTTGTAGGTATTGCCGACCTTGATACCAGCATCAAAAAATTGTTGCCTGAAATATATGGCAATTGGTTCCAGGCCAAGTATGTATAGCATAGGCGAGAGAGGGCATCCCTGTCTAGTGCCCCTCTGTATCTGCCAGGGTTCTGACACCGTTCTACCTGTCTTCACTCTTGCGGTTGGAGAGTTATATAGAACCGTGATCCATCTGATGAAGCCCTCGCCAAACCCAAATCCTCTGAGTACCTCGATAAGCCTCTCCCAGTAGATGGAGTCGAAGGCTTTGATGGCGTCAAGTGAGAGTACCGCTAGGTCTTCATCCCTTTCGTGAGTCTCTGCCATGATGTGTTGAAGCCTTCTCAGGTTAGCTGTGGTGTTGCGACCGGGAACAAACCCGTTTTGGTCTTCGTGGATTATGGAACCCAGCACTCTGGCGAGTCTACCAGCTAGTATGGTGGTGAGGATCTTGATGTCATAATTTAGCATGGCCAGAGGGTGATAGGAGTCGCAATCAGTGGGTGTTTTATGTGGCTTGAGCATGGGAATGATTATTGTCTCCCTCATGGTGTTGGGTAGGATCCCGTCTGTGTAGGCCTCTTGATATACTTCGTGCAGGATTGGAGTGAGAGTGGATTCGTATGTCTTATACAACTCAGGTGGGAGGCCGTCACTTCCGGGGGTCTTGCCGGTGGCAAGAAATCTAATTGCTGCCTTCACGTCCTCGGCCATGATCTCCTTCTCTAGTTCATCTCTCTGTTCGTTGGTGATCTTGGGGAGGTCTATCTCTTCCAGTGTATCAATGATTTCGTCTCTGGGAATTTGTTTGTCGTGAGTGTACAACCTGGAGTAGAATCTGGCGAATGTCTTGTTAATTCCCGTCTGCGTCTTGTGAGATGTCCCTTCTTCGTCTAGTATCTCGGTGGGGAGTTGCTTAGGATGTTCTTTCCCGCATAGCCAAGCCAATAACCTACCAGGTTTATCTGATTCTTTGTGGGATCTGGTGGTGTACGTTGCGTAGTCGAATTTCTCTAATCTGTCCCAGGAGGATTGGCAGTTTTCGCGGAGCTCTTTCAGTTGCATCTCAATTGCTGGAGTGGTGTTGGAGGAAGATTCCAGGCGTGCTATCTCCAGTTCGTGTGCATCTAGGGACGCCTTTAGTTGCCTGCGAGTACCGCCAGCTTTCGATATTATTTCACCCCTTGCCACCACCTTCAAGGCCTCCCACAGTGTGTTCCAGGTGGATACCGAGCCCTTATTGGTGTCAACGTATTCTTCAAGTTTTTCGGCGAGGTCCTCTCTGAACTCTGAGTCTTCGAGGGCCGCAACAGGCATCCTCCACATAGGGATGGGGGGTCTGGGTCCTTTGAGCTGCCATTGCATGATCAGTGGTGAATGGTCGGAGACCGATCTGCCCAAATATTTGGAAGACTCCACCAAATGCATTTGTTCCCTATCAACGAAGAGGTAATCAATTCTTGTGTAGACTCTGTGTGGAGCTGAGTAGTAGGAGTAGACCTTTTCCGAGGGGTGTTGTTCTCTCCATATGTCCAATAGGTGAAGCTGCGATAGTGCCTCTTGCATGGCGCACAATGCAGGGTTTTTTGTTTGGGGAGGAGGTGCTGATATGTCCATGGTAACATCCACAACACAGTTGAAGTCGCCACCCCATATGAAGGTTCTGTCTCGGTGTTGAGCCAGCTTTGCACTGATCATTCCGAGGTGCAATGGTATCCCGTGGGGTGGAAAGTATGAGTTAGCTAGGCATATCGGGATTTGTTTGATGGTGCCCCACATAATCACAAAGCGGCCTTCTTTATCAGTCACGTATCCTTGTAGCTGAAAGGGGACATTCGGGTTTACCCATGTGAGCACACCCCTTGCGTATTTGGAGTAGGGGGATCCCTTCAGCGTCCCATCCCACCGGTCCGCTAGTTTGGCCATGGCATCTTCCATGAGGTGTGTCTCTTGTAGGAGCGCAATTGAGACTTTCTTCCTTCGGAGGAAGGATTGTATGCGGTTCCGTCTGAGATACGAGCCCATCCCCCTCACATTCCACGTCATCACGTTGAGTTGTGACGCCATTGGATCAGTGTTTCGGGGTCGGGAGGGGGCTCCATCCTTGGGGCCTGGAGTGACAACGGTCCGTATTCAGGGGGTCGGAGACAGAGGCGATCTAAATTTGTACTTCTCATTGTACTTCTTGCACCCGGCTTATGTTTCTTCGGCAGTGTAGGTTTGAAGACTGTGTAACTGTTGGAACAAACAACATAACTCAAACTGGTGCGCCCAGCGACTACTTTCGTGTCGTGGTGCTCAGGCGCTCTCAAGCCGTCTGGGCCCATCCGGGCTTCGGGCGCGAGTTGGGTCTGGTGTTGGCCTGACCCGGGAGGGTTGTTCGCTGGGGGTTGGGCTGGGCCCGGCGGGGAGGCCGAACGAGGGTCGTTTCCGTGTGGCATGCTGTAACTGGATTACCTTCTGATATCCGGGTTCGATTGTTGCTGGGCTATCGTTGCACCGTGTGTGGCCTGTTCAGGTAATCTGAGGAGCTCAGTCTTAGTTATGTGAAGTGTCCTTGCCGTCGGCAAGGTTGTTGTCTTCGAGCCACATGTTGGCGGCCTCAGGGTTTTCGAGAAATATCGCTCGTCCTTTATGTATAACTTTCAGGCGTGAGGGGTAGAGCAGCCTGTATTTCAGATCTAGCTGGCGGAGTCTTGCTTTGATCGGAACAAAAGAATTTCTCTCTCTTTGGACTTTCTGGGTGTAGTCCGGGTATATGGTTATCTTAGAGTCTCCCCTTTCGATGGGACCTTCTTCCCTGGAACGTCTTAAGATGGTTTCCCTATCTTGGAAGTTTAGTATCTTGGCAATTATTGGTCGGGGATGCGAGCCGGGGGGGGGGGGGGGCGTTCTTGGAGCGATCTGTGGGCCCTCTCAACCGCGAATCCCTGTGTCATCTTACCGGCTCCAATCTCTTGCAATAGTAGGGATTCTACGTAGCTTGTGGTGTTTGGGCCTTCACTTCCCTCGGGAACCCCCAGGATCCTGATGTTGCCCCGTCTGGCTCGACCTTCAGCCTCCTCTGCCCTTTCCTCGAGAGCGTGAACTTTCCGTTTCAGATCGGCAACTTCAGAGCGTAGTGATGCAGTTGCCCCGGCCGTTTCTTCTGCTGAGTTCTCTATAATCGTCACTCTCTCCGTCAGGTTGCGTGCATCCTGGCGGATGAGTTGAATGTCAATTTTGAATTCATCTATTTTGGAGTCTATATGGGTCCTCAATGAGGCAATGGCTTCCAGTATTTGAGAGTGATTGTCTATGGGTTCGCCCTCTTTGGTTTGGGTGTTTTCGGCACTGGGTCTAGCCTGGGTGGGTGTTTGCGGCTTGGCAGCAACATAGGAGTCCATGGTGGATGCTTTGGATTTATTCCTGGCGGCCATTTTAGAGCGGCTCTAGTGTTGTAACTGGGGCTCTGTGTTGGGGTGAAAATTCGAGTCCCTACTGCCAGGGCTTGGTTGGTGTTCAGAGGGTTGTTGCGGGCTGTGAGTTCAGTGGAAATGGTAGGAGTGATTAGGTGTGCCTGTCCTTGGGTTTGCGTGGGCTCCCAATCCCCGTTGTGTGGATCCAAATGAGTGGCTTCTGTTACTTAGGGGCCGTTGCCTGTCCCCCAATCTTGAGGGCTGAGGACTATAAGGCACTGGGTGAGGATGGTGGTGGTATTGGGGGGGTTGTAGAGGCAACTCGTCAGGTGTCTGTGGCCCCTGGCACCCTTGTATGTGACCCCAAGTGCCAAGGGGGCTGTGGGTGATTACCTCTCGTGGGTGCTGCGGGGGCTGTCCTGCCGTGCTGGTTCCTCCGTAGCTCTGGTGTTTCCGCCTCTTGGCACCCGGGACACCCAGGGGTTTCGGGGGGGAGATGCACCGCAGGTGCTGCTCCCCCGTGGTCCCGCCGCCGAGTCAGCCGCCTCGTAGGAGTCGGGCGTGGGTGATTACCTCTCGTGGGTGCTGCGGGGGCTGTCCTGCCGTGCTGGTTCCTCCGTAGCTCTGGTGTTTCCGCCTCCTGGCACCCGGGACACCCAGGGGTTTCGGGGGGGGGAGATGCGCCGCAGGTGCTGCTCCCCCGTGGTCCCGCCGCCGAGTCAGCCGCCTCGTAGGAGTCGGGCGTGGGACCAGGGACCATGCGATCCCTCTTCAGGCTGTTCGCGGCGCTGGCGGCGTCCGCGTATCACGGGCTAGATGTGGTTGAGCGGCTCCGCTGGAACTGCAGTCGCAGAGCGGAGGGGCCGCCCGATGTGGCTCCGGAAACTGGTGTGAGCCTCAGGCTGCCTCCGCTCTCGGGTTCCTTAGTCCTTGGTTCTCTGCCTCGTACTCGGGCAGTGACCGCCGGCGCTGGCGCTGCTCCGCGGCTTCGTTACGTGGAGCGCGGCACCATCTTGATTTTTTGCGAGGCGGGTGGGGGAGTGCAGTTTGGGGCCGCTGGTGTCGTCTCGCGGGTCCGATTCCCCGATTAAGCGAGCTGGGCTTGTCGGGATCAGCTTCCCCCACCTCCGAGGTCTTTTATTGTTGATGCAGCTTCGCTCGAGCCGGGGTAGAGGATCTGGAAACGGCGTCTCGGCCGGAGCTCGGCGGATTAGCCTCCGAACGCCATTGGCTCCAGGCCACGCCCCCAACACATCTTACCACCATATCAGTCAGGTTCTAGAGTAGAATCCTCTACATCTCATAATATTGCGATTTTAGTAGCCGTAATAGAGTGCTTGTGTAAGTGTCGAGGGCTGTCAGTATGTGTATCTTATATAGACTTTACAGCTGCTTTTGACACAATAGTGCGTAATCAGCTACGGGCTAAACTAAAAGCCTGGGGTATTACTCCCGGACTACTATATATGATCCAACTACTATATAATGATACATCAGTAAGAGTCCACCTTGATGCAGAAGGTAAATTGTCAGAACCCATACAAACATAGCGTGGAGTAAAACAAGGCTGTATATTTGCAGCAACGCTTTTGAACATCTACCTCACTGACGTCATGCGAGATGATTTAGAACCTTTTATAAGTAACATTAAGATTGGAACATCAAGGTTAAGCTGGCTGAGTTACGCCGACAATCTCTTTCTGCTTGATTATACACCTAAAGGACTCCAAGCCAAGCTTGACACACTCGAAAAATTTGCTACTTTGAATCACCTCATTATCAATATATGAAAAACTAAAATAATGAAGTTTCATGGTCAAGCTAAAATAGTTAACAAAAAGTGTTGTAAGTGGTCTATAAATAGCCAACCGATCGAAATTGTAGACCAATACAAATACCTGGGAGTCATCATTGATAATAAGCTCTGTTGGAAATCGCATTGGCTTGTTGGCTTGAAACAAAGAGAAAAAGCATGACAGCCAATATGGCATTGAGTAATTTTACTGAATGACAGGGTAACTTTTCTATAAGCACCATTTTAATGGTATACTCTGCAAAGATTGTGTCATGTTTACTATACAGGGCGGAAATTTGGGGTAGCTACTTCACTAGAGAACTGGAGAAATTTGAAGCTAAAATCCTAAGGATACTATTGCGAATGCCTAAATATCTTCCCCGAGAATATATTTTATTGGAATGCAATTTAAATAGTGTAAGCAGTACAGTACAATATATGATGGCTATTCTATATGCAAAATTGTCCAGATTAAACAATGATACGTGTATTGTTGAGATGATAGAACAATACGGAAAGCTGAATAATAAACAGGATCTAATGACTATTCATAGATGGTGTGTAACATACCTAAAATGGACAAATGAAGATGCTTACAGCTGGCCTTTATATTCTATTACCAAGATCAAATGGCTACTGAAACGGTAATATATGATCTCAACAGGTAACAAAATATGGTTAATCTCGTGACCAAAACAAATAGTGGTATGTATTTAGAATTCTGTTCTGATATAATATGTAAACCATCATACCAGATGGCTTTTCCCGATTGTAAAACCATTAGACGGTACCTATTGTTCAAATTTAACATGTGTGATACTTTGGAAGTTTTAGGCGCAAAAGTGGGAATTAAAAAAGCATTTAGATATTGCAGTCTATGTGGTATGAATACCAATGAATCGGCTAAACACATTTTAGGTGATTGTGAGAGTCTGCTTTCTATGCGGTCAAAATATTTACTAGCATACGATAATTCTAAGAATAACTGCAATCTACGTGAAATATGGGAAATATTGTAAATATTGTAAAAGGGGAACGACATGAACTTAATCTTTTATATGATGAAATTTTGTGATGCAGTTTTATCTATTTTAAAAGAATTGTCACTTGGCATATTGTTTTTAAACTGAAAAGTTTTCTTATGAGAATTTGTTTTAGCTTAGTGTTAAAGATGTATAATGATGTAATGTATGAATATGTGTATATATGTAAAGCCTTGCTGGCTGTGTGCATATTATTAATAAATAAAGTGAACTGACACGCACAGCACACAAGTGCGCGCAGGGGCTGATAGACTCTGCGGGACGAGGAAGCGGAGGGTGAGAGGAACGGTTAAGGGCCCGATCCATGGAATGTTTTCCTATGGGATTGCGCCAATATAAAACACTTCCATGAATCAGGCTGTGTGTGTGTGTGTGTGTGTGTGTTGTATATATTTTGATTTAGGGGGTGCTGGGACTGAAATCCTGCGAGAGAGAGAGAGTGGGGCGGAGATCCAGTGGAAGAGGGTAGGGGGGAAGAACAATTGAGGGTTTGAGGGGTAAGGGGAAACCTCATTTTAAAAGGTCCCAAGAGAAAAATACCTTTACAATGAGGGTTTTCTGATCAAAAGAAAATCAAAGTAAATCCGCCTTTTTCTATTCAGACCTTTAATTTCACATAGAAACCGATTACGTAGCACCACCTTGGACTGATAGAAAGACAAATAAGGTAGTTTGCAAGAGAGAGCCCGTAACTGTCCAACGCGTCTAGCTAAAGTGATATTGACCTGAAAGGCAGTCTTCTAAGACAAAATCTTTAGAGAAACACTGTGAAGAAGTTCAAAAGGAGGACTCGTCAATTTTGACAGATCCACTGAGCTCCCTTGCAGGGGCTGAAACCTTCACAGGAGGGAACACTCTGAAAATGTCACGTTACTCACCGTAGATACTAACGTACACTCTTAGTCCCCTTTCCTTCATACTGGATGGGCGTCCCTTCCTAGGGACAGGAGACGGAACCTTTTTCATCAGAAAAACCTTCTTCCTCTTTAAATGCGCTACCCTGACTCCGCCCACCAGCGCCACTCAGTCGCCATTGACGCGTCGACAATATTTAACATTGCCTAATGACACGAGTATTAGGGGGGAGGATGGTGGGACGTATGGAGGAAAGGGGACTAATACGGTGAGTAACTTGTAATTACTCCCGTCCACTTTCCTCCATACTGCATGGGAGATTACAACTGAATGTAGCCCTAGGGTGGAGAGGAGACCCTCCTTAAGAAAATAAGTTCCTTAGAACCGCCTGTCGGAAGGCCGCGTCTGACTTAGAGCCGGTGTCCAAACAGTAATGCTTACAGAAAGCCCTGCTTATGACTTGCCACTGAACCCGCCGCTGGAATGCTATGGCTGTGGCCTTGGCTCTGACCGTGTGAGCGTGCATGCTGGCTGGCAGCGGCTTGTGCTGCCCCTCATAGGCCTCCTTTATGGCTGCAACCATCCATCGTGCAATAGAAGCCTTGGATGCCTGATAACCAGGTCTGGAGCCCCCAAAGGTGACAGAAAGTGCATCAGACTTACGGAGGCCCTTAGTCCTGTCCAGATGGAATTTCAGAGCGCGTCAAACATCCATACAGTGCAAGACTCTCTGAGCCTCGTCCTTAGGGTCAGCGAAAGAATGTAGGTAAGACTATTTCCTCATTTAGATGGAAAGCAGAGGCTACCTTGGGTAGTAATGCCAGGTGAGTCCGCAGGACCACCTTATCCCTGTGGAACGTGGTATAGGGTTCCAATGCCATGAGAGCCTGGATCTTGCTGACTCTGCGAACGGAGATGAGTCCTACTAGCAGAGCGGTCTTAATGGTGACCAACCTGATGTCCGCGGATGCCATTGGCTCGAATGGTTTGTGTGCCAGCGCGCCCAACACAACATTGAGGTCACACAAGGGGTGTGGTTTCTTGATAGGTGGGTAAAGCCTGGACAAGCCCGCCAGATGTTTCTTGACTATCGGGTTGGAAGAGGAGAAGACCTCCTCCTCCGAATTTCTGTTAGCCCCTATTTCTGCCAGATAGGTGCGGCATGTGTCCATCTGTACGCCTGAGTGCGCAAGGTGTGCCGAGAAGGAGAGCACATTGTCCAGCGTGCATGTCAGGGGGGGTCGATCTCCTTACAGTCCGCCCAGTGACAGAACCTGCTCCATTTACTCTTATATTGGCTCCTGGTGGCCTTGCTCCTAGCGCCTTGGATTATCTCCAGGTTAGCCTGTGATAGGCTCAGGTGCTTGAGGGTGATCTGCTCAGGATCCACGCTGCGAGGGCTAACTTTTGAGGAGCGGGCTGGAGAACCCTGCCCCCCTGCTGGGACAGGTGGTGTGCTGGACCCAGCGAAAGGTGAATGGGTGGTCTGTGCAATTCGGAGAACCATTGTCTCGCCGGCCACCAAGGAGCTATCAAGATGATGCTGAGGTGACAAGCTTCCTTTATCTTGCGGAGTACCCAGGGGATCAGGGGTGTGGGAGGAAAGGCATAGGCTGTCATTCCTTCCCATTGAATCTGCAAAGCATCGTCCCTGCCAAGATGCAAACTGATGGCACTTCCTGTTCTTCCAGGAGGCAAATGGATCCACCTGAGGATGGCCCCATGCGTTGAAGATCACCTGCAGCACCTGGTCTTCAATTACCACTCGTAATTGTCCACTCCCAGTCTGCTGAGCCTGTCCTCTTCCAAGTTGGCCTCCCCAGAGAGGTGGATGGCGGCAAGGTAAATGTTTTCCAGGGCCCATTCCCACATGCGGACAGCTAGGTTGCACAGTGGAGGGGACCTGGTACCCCCCTGCTTGTTGACATAGTAAATGCTGGTGGAGTTGTTGGTCTGGATCAAAATGGTCCTGCCCCCAATGAGCAGCAGGACAGCTCTGAGGGCTAGCCAGATGGCCCAGAGCTCCAGCCAGTTGATATGTGACTCCTGCTCCTGCCGGGTCCAGACTCTGTGGATGCTGTGGCTGTCTAGAGTGGCTCCCCGCCTTCCTGGGAGGAGTCTGTAGTGATGGTGACCTGCAAGTGGAGCATGTTCATAAGCGCAGAGGAAGTGTGGGTAACTCCCTCTGGGGATCTCACCCTGACGAGCCAATCATCCAGGAAGGAGGGCCCTGGGGTCTGAGTAGAGGCCAAAGGGTAGCACCTTGTACTGGAAATGACAGCGCATGATCCTGAAGCGTAGGAAGGAACGATGTGGCTGCCAAATCGGGACGTGCAAGTAGGCGTCCTTCAGATCGAGGGAGTACATCCAGTCTCCCCTGTCTATGTCTCTGCAATGAGTGCTGGGATAACCATCTTGAATTTCTGAAGAGTGAGGGAGAGGTTGAGGGTGGATAGGTCCAACACAACTCTCAGGCCAGCCTGGTTCTTCTTCTGTATGGCGAAAATCCTGGAATAGAAGCCTGATCCTCTCTGGGAGGCTGGTACTTCTTCCACTGCCTAGCTCTCGATGAGCGACCGGATTTCCGCCAACAGAGTTGCCGTCCCAATCTGTAGGAGTGGAGGGGAGGAGGGAGGTATCAGTAGGCGGTACCCCGTGGATACTAAGGATAGGATCCAGGGGTCCACAAAGTTCTGGCGCCAGAAATGCACGTGAGAGGCAAGCCTGCCACCCACTGGAGACACATGGACCCGAAGGGACGCTTCATGCCTTTTTTCCTTCTGAGGCTGCCGCTGAGGAGGGTGACTGGAAGAAGTACTTTCTCCCCCCCACCCCCTTTTTGTTGCTTGCGCCGGTGCTGACTTGGCGAGCGGTCAGGTTGTCTCGACCTCCGTTCCTGGAATCCCCGCAACCTGTTGAACACCTGGGCCATTGTTGAAGCGTTGATGTGACTGGTTGTACGCCTTGAGCATGGACTTCATCAGGATAAAGATTTCGTAGTCTGTGAGCTGTTGTTCTTTTTATCTAATTCCTCATCAGTGGTAGAGTGAAAGAGGTCACTACCCTCCAACGTAAGGTCAAATTTGCGATCCTGGAATTCAGGGTTAAACTTAGCCCGAAGCCAGGGCGTCTTTCTCATGTCGGTGGCGATGCAGATGGCCCAGCCAGAGGTATCAATGTGGGTCACAGTGGACTCCATGATGTCCTGCGCTACCAGCCTGGCTTCTCCTAGACTTGCCTTGAAGTGTGCCTGGCTCAGCACCGGAAGTTCCAGGAGGAAGTCCGCTATTTCCCACCAAAGCTTCTGCTTAACAGCTGCAAGCATGCCGTCCGCATTGGCCTGACGTAGGTGCAGAGAGGGGTTGGAGTACAGCTTCTTCCTGGTGGACGAGGACGACTGAGGCTTAGAGTAGAGTGACGCTGCAGCGAGATCACCGAAGAGTGCGGTCGGGGGGTGCGCAAACAACAAGAGAGTATCCCCCTCCAACTGTCTATACTTGGCATCGAGGTGCTGATTGACAGGTTGGGCTGAGTGTGGCTTGAGTCACCCCTTCTTGGCCAGTGCCACAACGTCCTTGTGCATCGGGATCCCCGTCTTGGAAGGGGGCCTTAGGGTGAGGACTTCTGCCAAGACCCCCTCTTCGGGCTGCTCTACCTCGGGTTGAGAAAGGCCCAAATATTCTTCCAAACCTGCAAGCCTGTTGTGGAAGGCCTTTGCTGACAACGGCGTATTAGGGTCCTCCTCTTCATCCGTGTAGCCCAGCGTGTCCGGCTGGTCCGGAGCGGGTGGAGGGGTGCTGGGCACCGTAGGATGCGGCATGGAGACTGGTGCCGGAGGCTGAGGAGGCTGGTGCAGGACCGCCTGAGTTGTGGGAGGCAGGGGAGCCGGAATCGAAGGAGCCGGCAGGGGCAGCAGGGTTTGCGCTGGGGCCTGTGGCGCCTGAGCCATGGGAGGAATGACTATGGGTGCCGGTGGAGTGACCGGAGGGAGCAAGTCCCTGAAAGCATCCCGTAGGATGGCCCTCATCTGGGGGGTTCACATCAGTGCCAAAAACATTTCGAAGAACCTGTCTTCGGAGGCAGAAGAGGAGGCAAGAGATATTGACCGAGTGGCTGGGGCTGCTCGGGCCGGAGCGCACTCTGCCTAGATTGCAGGGGAAACCTGCCCTGCGCTGCTGATGGATTAACTGCAGGCCACGTACCTGGTTGACACCAGTCCAACCTTGAAACTCATTCACCCGCCTGCTCTGTTCCTAGGAGCCGCATTGGACGAGCGGCCATGTTGCCTGGCACGGCAGTCATTTTGTCGAGCTGCGTGCCACTTGCCAAAGTGGTGCATGGCTCCCTGGGCCCAGCTTCCTCCAAGACTCTTGGTGGGGGAGCATGAGGCCTACCCGGCACGTCAGGTATAGGCCTGGAAGGCGTATTGCCCTTGGCATTGTCCCCGGTAGTGCTGCATGCAGGCGCCCCTTCCGACATAGAGCCGGTACTAGGGCGTTGCACCTCGGGTGTACACCTGGTAAAAGCAGTTCCTCAGCACTGATTCCGGTAGGATCTGATGACCCCCTCTGCTATGAGGCTGCTAGCTGGAGTAGCCTTGGTGCGTGTGCTGGTACAAGAACCCGAGCGGTACCTCCTGCTTGGGAGTTTCCTAGGGAAGAAGTCACCCTTATGGGGTGCAATGGAAAATAGTGGCCCTCCTTTTGGCCCCGATCTCTGTTTGACAAACTCCAAGTCCTCTGGAGGCGATTCTTCGAAGAGCTCCCTCCACATAGCTCGCCTGTTCTTCAGTGTGCATGGAGGCAGTGCATTGCACGCAGTACAACCTTCCCAACCGTGGTCAGTGCCAAGGCAGCTGAGGCAAAGAGTGCAGGGGTCAGACGTAGGAAAGAGCCCTTCGCAGGCTGGACACCTGCTGAAGCCCGCTGAAGTTGACATGCGCCGGGAAGGAGCGTGACACCGGAGGACCAAGTACCTGGATGACAAATAAAGACAAAAAGATGGAAGAGCTTGTGGAATTACATGGCAGTGCCAAACCCAGAAGCGTTGGTGAAATCGGCCTGTTCCCGTCGACGTGGAAAAGCGGGCTGATGTTAGCGCATGCTCCGAGGGCCGCACCCCCGCACGCCTCTAAATTTAAAGGGGAAGAAGATTTTTCTGGTGAAAAAGGTTCCTTCTCCCGTCCCTAGGAAGGGATGCCCATGTAGTATGGAGGAAAGTGGAATGGACGTAAGAGTAAGACCTTTTAGGAATTCTTTAACATGTCTGCGAGAACACAAGGAAGGCCTGCAAGGTTTCAAGTGTATCGGAAGATAGCAGCCAGGTGCACCTTGATATATGCATGAGCAAGGCCTGTTTTTGCCAGGTAGAGCAAGTACGGCAGGATCTGAGGAGCCTTAACATAAAGGGGAAAAACACCTGTGAATTACACAACATAGAAGCTTTTCCATTTGTGCTTGTAACATGCAGCGGTAGACGGTGCCCTTGTTTTAGCCAGAATATCTTTACATTCTGCAGGCAATGACAAATGGCCAAATTCTAGCTTTGCAGGAGCAAAGCCACCAGTTTCAGCTACGCTGGGTCGTGCTGGAGGACACCCCCCCCTCTCTGGGGAATAGGTCTGAAAGAGGAGGCAGCTTGATGCAAGGAGCCACAGATCAGCCTGGGCCACGCCCGAGCAATGAGTATCATTTTTCAATGGGTCTGTTTGAGTGCCCATATCACTCGCAAAATCAGGGGAATTGGCAGGAATGTGAAGAGAAACTAGCCTTCCCAGGGAAACAAGAAGGCGTCCACCTATACTCTTTGGTTGCCGGTACCGGCTCGCAAACCTGAGGCACTTTGCCTTTGCTGCTGTGGCGAGTAGTTCGATTTGAGGGTGACCCCACCTGGAGAAGAGCAGAGGACCTCGAGTCTGATGAAGCTCCCACTCATGGCAGCATCGTAGAATGGCACCCAGATGTAATGGAATGAGAAACATCTTCTGATCTATCACCCATTTCCACATCGCTTGCGCTTCCTTGGATATAATAGGAGAGCGGGTTCCTGCCTGGTTCCTGATGTAGAACATAGTGGTTGTGTTATACGTGAAGATGCAGACCCCCTTGCCATGAAGTTTGAGTTGAGAGCCCAGAACACTGCTTGCAGCTCCAATACGCTGATCTGCAACTCCTTCTCCTCTGGTTGCCATACGCCCCGGGAGTGTAGTTGACCTGTGTGTGCTCCCCACACTTCCTATGAGGAGTTGGCGGTCACCGTGGCCTGAAGCACAGAAGGCGAAAAGGAGCGTCTTGAGCATGAAGCTGACGAATGGACAACCACTGCAAGGTATTCCTCAACACTGGAATGAGGGTGATCTTGTCATTCCAGGAGCCTGATATTTGATGCCACCTTGCATTCAGGAACTGTTCTAGAGGCCTCATGTGCAGTCTGCAATGAGGGACTAGGAGGATGCATGAAGTCATCATCCCTAACAGATTTGATGGAGCAGACGGTTGTCACTCAAAGAGTTGAGATCTGTCGCACTTTGCTCAAGAAGTCCTGACCCTCTCCTCCGAAGGAGAAACCAGACATGTCAGTGTGTTGAGATATGAGCATAGAAACACCACATAGAATTTCGGAAAGTTGATCGAGAATCCCAGCAAAGTTGGGCACCCAATGGTCTTTTGGGTGTGCTGTAAGGCCAGTGGACGAGAGCAGGTGTGGATAAGCCAGTCATCCAGGTAGCGGTAGACATAGATCCCTGAACGCCATAGATGGGCTGCCACTGGAGCCAGACACGTTGTGAAGACCCTCAGAGCTGACCTGAGGCCGAAGGGAAGAGCTTTGAATTGGTAATTTTCACCGTTTACGGCAAACCAGAGGAAGCGTCAGTGCCTGCGATGAATGGGGATGTAAAAGTAGGCATCCTCTAGGTCTATCAATGCCGGTAGTCCCCGTGCTCCAGTTGTTGGAGCATGTGTTGCAATTTGACTATCTGGAAATTCTGGGACTCGAGAAATGTGCTGAGTTGTCTCAGGTTGAGGATGCGCCTCCAACCACCAGACTTCTTTCTCACCAGGAAGTATCCGGAGTACACTCCGGAGCCAACGAGGTCACTGCCTCTATTGCCCCTTCTTTAACAGTGCCTGGATCTCTTGCAAGAGCAGAGGCAGGTGTTGCTCCTGTCATTTGATGGGAGGGCTGGGGGGGCATTTGTCCAGGAATTTGAAGGTGTGACCCTGCTGTACAATGCCGATCACACACTTGTCGGTTGACATGTTGTGCCACTCACTGACAAACTGTGATAGACGACCTCCCACTAGGGTGCTGAAGAGGGACTGGGCCTTGAAACTGGTCAGGCCCTTTTAGTCGGCTGTGGCCTGGAGGATGTTCCACGTCAATGCTGTGTACCATGTTTGTAGGACTGTAAACGTCCTCTGTACGCCTCTTGCTCGCTGGAGCGCGAAGGTTGGCGATATGCTGGCCTGTACTCTTTCGTGGACCTGGAGAAACACCTCTTGGATGAGCGAAAGGATTGCCTTTGTTGCTGAAGAGTACCCAGCGAGCATGCCGTATCTGTGTCTGCCTTTATAGACTATAGGGTCTCATCAACTGCGTTGCCACAAAAGTCCACGCCTTCGAAAGGCATATCATTAACTTTTGATTGGACGTCAGGGCGAATGTTAGTGGCCTCAACCAGCCTTCCCTATGGAGAACTGCCCCATTGCCCATTTGTCAGGAAATTGAATCTGCAATGTCCAGAGCGACCAAACTCACGCGATCAGAGGCAACCTCACCCTTGTGAAATAATGCCAATGCCTCGTTCTGCTTGTCCTCCGGGAGGAAGTATAAGATGGGTCCCAGCTTATACCATAGCTACCTATCGTATCTGGAGACTATGGCTAAAGCATTCGCAGCTTCAATGGTGGAGGCGGAGGTGGTGAGTATGCTTTTCCCTAACACGTCCAACCTCTTACCCTCTTTGTCTGGTGGAACCATGCATGCAGAGGAGGGGTTAGTGGACCTTTTCCTCGCTGCAGCAAAAACCACAGTCGGGTGAAGGCTGGGAATGAAGACACTTCAGGCCAGGATCTGGTATTCTGTACTTCTTCTCCAGGCGATCCTTCTTTGGTGAGGCCAAGAAAGGAGTTTTCATGACCAATAAGAAGCAATATTCCCGTATGTCGTCGAGCAGGAGATTGACAACTGATTTCCTAGAGTACTCTCTCCCTTAGAAACTGAGACCTTCCGTTTTCTTCTCTTCAGGAACCAGGTTGAATATTTTTGCTGCATGGGTCAACAGTGCATGAAAGGAGAGGATCCCATCCGGTGGAGAGTCCCTGTAGGGCAAACCCACATCATGGGGCTTGCGATCAGCCAGAATCAGGTCCTCAAACTCATCTGTACCTTGTGAGGTGTCAGTGTCAGGATAAGTATCCATGTCCGTGTGGGTAGCCACAGGGACGGAAAACAGCCTAGGCAGAGGCATAGTTGGAGGAGGAGGCAGTAAATGTGGCCTCAGCCCTCAGGGTAATGGTAGACTCCTCGAGGGAGCAGCCTGGGGAACTGTTGGATGCAGATGCTGCTGCAGCTCTGCAAACCAAGGTGTGCAGAGTAGACAGGTTGTCCAAGGACTAGTCTCTAGGCGCTGTTCGCATGGGAGCCGTGGACAAGGGCACAATTGCTAAAGCTGGTTGAGGAGCAGCGGGCAAGGGCACATTTGGTTGTGGCTGCAGCGAGTCATGAGGCAGTTGTGGCTGCACAGAGCGATGAGTTCTAGGAAGAACGGGGTCAGGAGAATCCTTGACCTCTTCCAGATCAGAGGAGAAAGACCCTGTAGGCTCATCGTCTGAGAGAGTGCCTGCATGTAGTAGTTGAGCAAGAGGAAACACGCCGGAAGAACGCACTGACGACAGGGCCGGTGAAGAGTGATTTTGCCTTGGTTGGCCTTGGGAGAGAGAAGAGAGCTGGCGTCATCTCCTTATCCACACTTAGACCCCTAGGGAATGAGGAGACAATCGGAGCCTGGTTTGTTGCTGACCGAGCTGAAGATGGTGCTGGATGAGTGCGGCCGTGGAGGTAGAGCAACTTTTGGACAGTTATCGTAGTCGTCGACGGGACAGTCGATGATGTAATCAGAGCCGTTGATGAGACGGTAGACAGAGGAGCCGTCGGTTAAGTGAATATGAACTGGAACTATGAAAATACAATAAAGAGAATAACGCATAAGCCTGAAAGAGAAGTAATTAAAGATTGTGCTTGAATAACATTGTAAGTACCCCATAGCCTAAAAAGTAAAGGGTGGAGAAAACGAGAGATTATGTGATTATGAATGGGACATTAAAATATCCTCTGAATAAGATAAGAGGAGAGATAATCAGAGTGAGAAAACCCAGGAGAGAGGAAAGGTCAAATTGGAACAAGGCATACCCAAACTAAGGAAGCATGGGTTATCAGATTCAGAAAGACCTGCAAGTTTAGACCAGAGTGTAAAAAAGTGTATGAAGAAGAAAGTTAAGGGGAACCAAACGTGATACTGAGGAGAACCAAACGTGCCCTAGAGCGCACCCATAGAAGACATCCCTCCACTGAGTCTCTGACTGCCTTCCAGGCAGCTAATAAAACGTACAAAACCGCCATCATCAATCACAAAGCAAATGCCTGCAACACAAGGATTAGCAATGCTTCCTCAGAATCCAAAGAATTGTTCTCGATCCTACGAGAACTGGAAAACCCCACCCCAACCACAGCAACCACCAATTCCAGTAAAGAATGGTGCACTACTATTCAAGACGCCCTTGCCGCCAAGATCACCCTCCTGCAAAATAAAATCCTTTTGAAAAAGCAAGCATTAGTTGATAAACCAGCTATTAGCGACTCTTGCAAAACTACTAACAAGAACAATCACCCCTTATTTCATTTTGCCCCAGTCACCCAAGAATTAGTGCTCGACACCATTACCAAACTAAAGGCCTCTAATTGCAAAGGTGACACGGCCCCAGCGCAAGTAGTTAAGTCATGTGCCAATACTCTCGTTCCCATCATAACCAATTTTGTTAATGCATCCTTCAACACCAACCAGGTCCCAGCCAGCATTAAAGAAGCCTGTGTCACCCCACTCCTAAAAAAAACTACCCTAGACCCAAACATTCCTACCAACTACCGATCAATAACGACAGTCCCCTTCCTTCTCAAAATATTTGACAAAATAGCCTATACTCAAGTTCAAGCTCACCTAGAACATAAACAACTCCTTGGAACACGCCAATCCGGCTTCAGGCCTAACCACAGCACGGAAACAGTCCTCCTGGACCTAAAAATCTAGATGGACTCAATCATGGACACAGGAAAATTTTGCATCCTCCTTCTGCTGGACGTCTCAGCAGTGTTCGACCTGGTGGATCATGATAACCTCTGTTCCACATTAGCCGAAGATTTCAATTTCTCCGAGGGTGCCACCTCATGGGTAAAATCATTACTAGACTAACAAACGTCCAGGGTCTCTATAGGTAAAGAACCAGCCAATCCTATTCCACTTCCCTTTGGTGTACCACAAGGTTCGTGCCCATCACCCACTCTGTATAATGCATATACTAAGCTCCTCTTTTCAGCTCTTGACGATATGGTGTCATCGACACAAACTTTGCAGATGACACCCAGATCCTCATTCCTCTATCTGGGAACTATTCCCAAGACACATTGACCATCAACGAAATCTATGCAATAATACTAAACTGGATGGCACTAAATAGTCTTTGCCTCAACAATGAGAAGACAGAGATTCTCATCGTCAGCTCCCAAACTAAAATAAGTGCTCTACACTAGGATTACGTAGCCATCAACACTGATGGTACCATGATACCTGTTCTCAAGCAAGTCAAAACTCTAGGAGTTTAGATTGACGCCAACCTCACCATGACCAAAAACAAACACCTTCTTCTACCACTGCTTACACGGCCAAACTAATAGCACTAAGGCGGCAATTCTTGACACCTTCCAACTGCATCACCCTAGCCAGAGCGTTGATTTTATCAAAGCTCGATTATTGCAATGTCTTACAACTTGGAACCTCAAATTCTAACCTTAACAAATTTCAACTCATACAAAACAAAGCATTACGATCCGCCCTAGGCATATAAAAAATTTCGACCACATTTCCAAGATAAGAAGAGATTTCCATTGGCTACCCATTAAAGCCAGAATCATCTTCAAAACTTTATGCATCACATTCAAATGTCATTACAAAAAAGCACCCATTTACCTGAACATGGCCATTGCAAAAAAAGAACATGCCCGAGTGCTCAGATCCAATAACCCACTGCTAATGACAACACCCGCTATTGTAAACCTAGAGCCGGGGGCAGTAGGTTCCAATGCCTAGCCCCCAAATACTGGCACTCGCTCCCGATGAGCATAAAAAAACAAGAATCGCTCACGGCCTTGATTGAAGGTTTATTGACCCTTATCCACTTAGCACATCCGTGTCCCAGAAAACCTACTGTAAGAGACTGGAGCACAGACCAAAGTCTGTAAAGGTAGCAATTATCACTTGTGTTCTAGGATCTTTTGTGAAGGGCCTTCTGCTGCTAGCATGCTCCAAGCAGAAACCTGTTTTAAGCTAATTTTCCCCATGTAGCCATTGCCTTATAATTCCTTATCTTGTTTATTTGTGTCATGAATCTGAAGAAAGCCTGCTGAATAAAACCTCCCACATATATATTTCACAGCACAATCCCCTTTCACATTGCTAGGGAAGGATACGTTTTTATTCAACATTGTACTTTTAAAACAAGCATTTTTTCTTTAGTTTGCAAAAGCCCATTTTGACACATTTGATGAAAGCGGGCATTTTCTTTTCAAATTCGGTTTTTCCATCTGACTTCCCAATATTGTTTTGCAGCCATAGTTAGTTTCTTGTAGGTAGCAATTTGTTTGAACACAGACGCACTGAAATTGACAGCCCAGAGAGCTGGAGTTTCTTTGAATTATTGGTCTTTGACACTTTGTAACTCAAAAAGTAAAGCGTTTCCTGTGTGGCTGAAAATGAAGCTTCTTTTATTTTCCCAAGTTTGGCCTGACAGAGCCTGTCATTCAGGTGTCATGCTTTCTTCTGCTGAAGCACCATGTAGATATGGATGGGCATGGCAAGGCCTTTGTAGCCCACAAGAACTGTCAAAAACCTATACCTAAAGAGGGAATAAAACCCAAGTATATTGTGAAGGAATTGCTCGATTTTATGAAGGTGTCGTCAAGAGACTGTTCAAAGAGACCATACTAAGGAAACCTTGGAACAAAGAAGAGACATTTCTATAAGCGAACCAGAAGAAGAGAGGCATTCTCCTGGGCTTATTTAAGTTAGTTAATATAGTGGCAAAGTGAGTTAGAATTAGTTTGGGATTTCCCGATGACTGATGAGCACCTTTAGTTTATTTAGATAGGCAAGGATAACCATCTATCAGTATGGAAGATGGGCCTTATCCATAACATTTAAACAAACATCAGTCAAAATGTCCCTAACTTGCCCGGAACCTCCTTATACACCACCACAGGTTCGAGACAGTATAGCACACAATAACACAATTTAGACAGTCAAGTATAAAAATAGTTATTTATTCAAGGCCTCTGTACACACTGGAAAATGACTAACAGGTAGTATTATCGCACAACACTCTATGATACAGACATATACATTCACCATAGGTTCAAATAAACATCAAATATCTTAATCGGCAAATCAAGCAAGTATTTTAGATGCAGTAAATGATGGAACCAGATCACAAGACGATAACCTAACTTCAGAAGTTCAACCATAAAATGAATGGGGATTTGTGCCCAAAAGTCACAGGAGCCACAATGGTTCTCATCAGAATGAAGTCTATGTAGTTAGGATTCAATAGACTTGTGTTGGTGATATTTTTAAATTTCTAAAACTATTTTACCATAGGCAAGTAAGTGTTTTCCTTTCTTCCAGAACGAAGGCTAACCTAGTGGCAGGATAACTGACCCAAGTTTGATGACTAAAAGGTGAGTGGAATGGAACAAGGAGACAAACTGACTTGTTCACAATGTTTCCTATGGTGTACAGGGGGAACAGGCAAACTGTGTTTGCTTACCTTACCCTCAGACTCTGATTCTCTCATATGACTTTGTGGAACGTATTGAGGTTGCTGGAGGTTTGATCTTCCAGTGATAAGTGCCCGGGAGTTGCGGGTTTGAGGATTCTTCCGGATTAACGGGACAGCAGAGATGCATCCCTTTTTGGAGAAGAAATGCAGAATCATTTCACAGGTTGGAGGAAGGCGGGTTCCAGCAATGAGCGCAACACACAGACGGCAAACAACGTCTTGCCAGTTGTGGTTACAGCAGCTGCTCCAGAACAGATTTCTGTGAAAGTGCGAAGCTGAAATTCAGGGAGAAGGCTACTAGTGGCACAAGCTGGCGACCACCAAAGTTCCGGACTCGAATGCAGAAGTCGTGCTTCTGCTGAGGTAGCCAACCTGAGTCGGTCCACCGGGAAGGATCCTCGGTAAGGCATCGAGACTAGTTGTTTGCACTAGTCTGAGCGCTTGTGCACTGTTCAGGGTCTTCAGAGATCAGGCAGAGAAGCCAGGCTTCACCGGGCTGGCTACTGGAAGGGATGCTGGGCCACTTTAGGAGTCGGCTTTAGATCTTCAGCAGCTTCTTTGAGGGATACTTGTCTTCAACGATGATCTGAAGAAATGGCTGCAGATTCCTCTTCTTATCCAAAATCCAAGCTGGAAGCAAGTCGAAGCTCAACAATGGTAAGGAACCACACCATTCAAACAGCCAGTGGTTGTCCAATCAGGGACAACTTCTGGTTTTACATTTGCCCCACACCTAGACTTTCTGGTACCATGGATGTGGACTGGAACTAGACAGTTCCCTCCCCTTTCCTGGGCCAGAGACAGAAATTCATACTAGGCCAAGGAAGCCTCACCATCGCCAGGCAAGTGCATGACCTTAGAAGGACCTTCCTGACCTGAGAAGGAAGGAAGAAGTCCAAACTATGTAGGGCAGACCACCAGCAACCAGACAATAACTCACTCTGCAGGGCACACTCGGGATGTTCTGATCTTTACAGACCACCTCCTTTCTAAGCCTCTTGCCACTCCTCTCTCCTGGAATGATCACTTTCTTCTTTCCTCCCAGCTCACTCTCTCCACACCCAGGCTAAGCCAACCCCAGCACTGCCAACTACCTTCTCTGTTGTCCGAACCATGAAGCATGTATCAGTTGAGGCTTTCGCCGCCACTTTCTCACCCCCCCCCCCCCGCTCCGGCTGACTCACACCCTGACACAGCCCTTTCTATTCTCCACTTTGCTATATCTGATACTCTTGATGTTCTTGCCCCTGTCATGAGGATCCACTTGAAGGCCAAAGCCAATTCCTGGTACGACTCTGACCTCGTCACCCTTAAATGCAAGTGCACGGTAGCTGAGAGGAAATGGTGTGCTTCCTGTACATCCTCTGACAAACTGGCCTGCCGCCTGCTCGAAAGGCATGACCGGCTCTCTGTCCTCACCAAGAAGAGAGCCCTCGTCCAAGCCGCGTCTCTGCGGCATCTAACAACTCGGCCAAACTCTTTAAAATCTGCAAGGAGCTGGCCAATCCTAATGCAGTCTCTACCTCCCCTGTCCCCTCTAAAGCCCGGTGCACGGCCCTGGCTTCCCATTTCATCAGTAAAACTCAGGACATCCTGTCCTCTCTCTCTTTTCCTCTCTTCCTTCTCCCTCTACACCCTGCTATTCCTCTGGCCCGTCTGTGGCCACCTCTCCTCCCTCCTTCTCTGCCTTTCCCCAGTTCTCCCCAGATAAGGTTTCTAGACAAGTTCAATATATGAAAGTCTCGTCAAAACAGGTTCTCCCCTGTTCCTCTAAAACCATCAAGGACCACATTGGCAGCCTGGTTCCTGCTCTGGCTGACTTTTGAAACCCTTCCTTTGCCACTGGAGTCTGCCCTTCCCCCTGAAGCACTCCTTTGTGTACCCTCTTCTAAAGAAACCCTCAACTGACCCCTCCTGCCCAGCTAACTACCGCCCAATCTCCATCGCTCCTTTCATGGGCAAACTCCTAGAAAAGATGGCCATCTCCCAGCTTAATCTTCACACTGAATCGGTTGGTTGTCTCCATGACCATCACTCTGGCTTCAGAGCTGCCAGAAGCATGAAAACTGCTCTACTGAACATCCATGAAGACCTGCTCTCCAACCTTTGATCCCATTACCTGTGGCCTCATCTTACTTGATCTCTCTTCTGTCTTCGACACGGTCAACCATGCCATCCTGCTCAACCATCTCTGTGATAACCTGGAATTCACTGATCAGGCCCTGGCTTGGCTGTCCTCTTTCATCTCCGATCGACCCTCCCAGGTCCAACTTGGGTCCTTCCTCTCCTCTATCTCTACCTGTGGTGTTCCCCAAGGTTCTGACATCTCCCCCTGGCTGTTCAACCAATACCTAGCACTTCCTGCCCACCGCATTGCAGCTCTCTGTCCCTACTTTCAGTGCTATGCGGATGATACTCGGCTCATTTTCAGGCTCCCTTCCGCCACCTCTTCTCCTCTCATCTCTGACCGTCTGTCTGCTATCCAGGAGTGGTGTGCCGCCAATGATCTCTGCCTTAATGCGAATAAGACTGAGATTCTCCTCATCGGCACACCTGCACCCTTTCCTGTCGCTCTCTGGCTGCCGTCTCTTGGCCCTCTTCATGCGCCCACCTGTGAGGCTAAAAACCTCTGGGTCATCTTCGACTCTACACTCTCCTTCTCTCCTCACATTTACAATGTCTCCAAGAAGTCACACTTCAGAGATATTCTTCCTTTCCTCTCCTTCTCCCAGAAGCTCACTGTCTCCAGAGCTCTGGTTCTCTCCAGGCTGAACTACTGCAACAGCCTCTCTCTAAATCTGCCTGCTTCTACTCTCCACCCTCTGCAACTCATCCAGAACAGGACTGCAAGACTTGTCCTTGGCCTCAAGCCCAGGGTTCGCATCTCTCCAGGACTGAAATCTCTGTACTGGCTCCCAGTGGCTGCAAGGATTAAGTTAATTGTCCACAAGGCATTCTGGGGCCTGGGCCAGCAATACCTTCAACTCTCTCTTCCTCAATATCTTCCTTCTCAAGCTCTTCGCTCATCCGCCACCAACTCCCTCAAGGTCAGTCGCTTCTCCAAGCAGCGAGTTCGTGGTAGATCTCATCTTCGGCTGGGGCTTCCCTCTGGAACAGCATCCCTGCCTCTCTGAAACTTGAGGAGAACCATCTCCGGTTCCAGAAGCACCTCAAGCCCTTCCTCCTTGCTTCTGCTTTCTCTCCTCCTCTCCCCTGTTGAACTCCTGACAAACTGCGCTAGTCACCTGGCTACCCTCTGGTCTCTGGCCCAGGTCCCCTTCCCCACCAGTTGCACACCTGCACTTGGGGGATGTTTCTGTATCACTACAGTCCCCTATCAGCTCTTGACACTTGACGTCTGCACTTACCCCAGCACTGCCACCAGCTGGCCGCACTTAAAAAAAAACTATTGCTCCTATTTATTTTATTTAACTGTGATCCTTTATTGCACTGCCCCATACCCCTTCCTTGCACGATCTCAATGTCACTTGGCCTAGTAAGATCTTTGTCTTCCCTCTATTCCCCCTCCCTTACCTCATCGCGCCTTGAAACACTTGTGTATAGGCGCGTTATATTGCCATATCATACAGAAGGAAAAAAGCGTGTCAGTAAGGGCATTTACAACAGACTGCCTTGGAAAGCACTGGTTAGTTCAAAGCAAACAACACATTATAACGGTTAACGTCGTAACCCGGGACGTATACAGTATATGGTGCTAATTCCCAACCTCATTGGCTATCCCCTATGTACATACCACCTGTTCCTTATAGGGCCTCAGCTGATTGGCTGCAGTTACTCTATGCAAATCGCCTTCCACGTT
This sequence comes from Ambystoma mexicanum, assembly GCF_040938575.1. Classification (NCBI taxonomy): domain Eukaryota; kingdom Metazoa; phylum Chordata; class Amphibia; order Caudata; family Ambystomatidae; genus Ambystoma; species Ambystoma mexicanum. The sequence continues at coordinate 302,225,543 of NC_090927.1, read as the reverse complement.
TCTTTGGCCTTGCCATCCTAGGTCCTGTGAACATGATTGGCGGGCCATTTGAGAATGTTTCCCTCCCCCTCAGAGAACTTGCGTGATATGCACCTGGTAGTTCGACATGAGCTCAGTGGATACTCTCGAGGTCAAATTGGCCCTCCGAGATAAGTGGTGCTTCTTTTGATCCCAGACACGCTAGCGCCCCCACAATGCCTCCCTGGCACAAAACTAGATTTGTTGGCATGCCCCTGTGCACCTCGTAATACAAATTACAGGACAGCCTGCTTTGTGCTCCTGCCTTGGCAGCTTCCAATTTGAGTTGGGCTATTTTGGCAACTCAGGACCTCTGTCCTGGCTCCCAGGAGATTGTACTTCAGGGATGAGCGCAGCCCTACCCATGCTTGAGTATTCACATTCCTCTCGGATTGCACAGGCCTGCAACATGAGACAATGGATGGTTTATCTGTCCAGCTCAAAGTCCTTTTCGTCTAACGCATAAGATGGGAACGGAGATGGAAAAGTGGTTGGGAACTGGGTGCCAGGATGAGTTACTGCCTTCACCACAGCCTGTGCCACCCTATGCCTCAAATCTAATATGGCGGTGCTTCAGTACTTTCTTTCGCGTGACGGGGCAGGCTATTACATTGATCATTCCTGTCACTGTATTACTATATTACACAAACCCACAAGTACACCTCTACCCCACCCTTAGTTCTTCTGAAGACACAATCCTGGTCCCACACACTACTCTTTTGTCACCTATTGCTTACCCCTCCCCCCTACAGCTGTGTCTCTTTATTTCTGTGTGTACTTAATATATTTTCCTCAACTGGAATCGTTTGGGGGACAGGGGAGTTGAACATACATGCATCACAACTACAATATGGCTAAAGAACAAGTGAAAATCTTGCGGCCCAGCTATTTTAGGGCACTAGCCACATTTAGTAGCCAAACGCGGTAACAGTGAATGTGCACACCAAAAATAATGCAAATAACAGTAATACTGTAACTGCTGCCACCAGTTTGTCTTTAGGCACAAATAAAAGTAACCAAGAATTCCATGTGTAAAAAGTTATGGTGTTAGGGAGAATTCTCCGTAAAAGCTAATTTCCCAAACCTAGTGAGTCCCCCAGCAGCTTTTCTGGATTTTTGGGGTTTATATTTTCTCCTGCGAAGAGTGAGACCCTTTTCCTCCCACTCTTAGACATGATTTGAGGTGTTCCTTTGACTTTGTATGTGTTTTTGTGGGCTATGGGGTCCTTTACCCCATAGGGCTTCATGTGTTTTGATATATGGGTTACACAGCACCCTCCGTGCAGTAACCAAGGGGTTTCGTAGCGACCCCCAACCATAGACTCCATACCCTGGGACTGACTACTGTCTCCCAAGGCATGTAAAGTCACCATTGGCTTTACTAGTCTCAAATTGTGAACAGAACCAGTACAAACCATCATATTGTGGACGTACTGGTCGGGGCAATTCGATTGCCCCGGGGTTGGTTGTTCGAGGGGGCACTGTCCAGTTCCCCCCGACTGAGTTTTGGCTGGTGGCAGTGGATACTACTTTTTATATTCGACCGCAAATATAGCCCTATGGGATTTTCCCATTGTTCGAGGCTACCACTTTTTAAAATAGCCTCGAACATACCGCCGGTTTATTAAATTAATATAAATTCACTGGTTGGTATTTTTCGCCGAAACTTGGTTCCAAAATGGCGTTTGTGTTCTCTTCTGTGACTCCAACCCAAGTCAAGCCCTTTGTTCCACTTTTTGGCGGGCTTCTCCACAGAAGCCTCCAAAAGTGGTGCCACTCTGTCTGGGTACCACAGGAGGTGTGGGAGGGGGTTTATTCACCCTGGACTGAGTTACCTTGGTAACTCAAGTCGCACTCTTGTGTGATTGGCCCAAGTGGTGAGCCGGCCGGCTCACCACTTAGCATGTTTGATTGACAGCTAGGCTGAGTGAATGGGGGTGCTGCATAAAAGCAGGGCTTTTGGGACTGGAACTTTAGAAGTTGCCACAGGACCTGAGAATCCGACGAGGGAGAAGCTGAGCTGACCTGCTACGACGACACCACTGGTGGAGCCCTGCGGAACCGACTCACCACTTCCCGATGACAGAGAAGATCTCCCGGCTGGAGAGGCTTCTTCCCCTGACTGGTGGGCACAACCAGTTTACCTTCTTTTTCTCGCATCCCAGGACGTCTTGTGGTCGAATTGCCCGTGCCAAGCAGCCCGGTAATCGGATAGCCACTTACCACTGGACGAGCGAATAAAAGGACCGCTCCATTTAACTGAGAACTCTGTGGCTGGGTTCTTCCCTGGCAATGCAATGGACTCCTGTCTTCCTCCCCGACGAGATCCTCTCTTCCCCCGTAAAAGCACTGACTTGCATCCGCTGCCAGGAACAACTGCCCCCGCTGGAGTATTCTCACCACTTTAAGGTACCGTGTCTGCCAGGCCTCCCTTTCTAAAGATTGCTACAAGGTAATAATAATTCCTTAACCTTCTGGACTGGGCTGGCCGCCTTGACAATCTAACTGGTCCCTTTCTTTTGGTCCAACTCTTTCTGAACTGATTGCGAGACTTTTGGGCACTTTGAACCGTGTGACCTTGGACACATTTCGACCGGAGCCTCTTAAAGTGGGTCTGGCCTTGTTAACTTTGACTTTACGGTTTTAACCTGCCTTCTTCTCCTACTGTGTTCTTCCGAAAGTGTTGGGATCTGTTTCTATCTTTGCTCTGCCTTTCTCTCCCTTTTAAACCGATTGATTAGAGTGCCATCTTCGTTAAGCGCTCAACGCTGTCTGAAAATAAGTGTTGCTTTACTTAAGACTTGTCTAACTAATCGTTGAAGGGAGTGTATATCTTTTAGTGACCGTGTTTTTGAACTGCTTGATATTAGTGCCAGTGTGTTTTATTAGATGTGGTTTTAAAATAAATAATTATATCTCTTTTACACCAAGCTCTGGTCAGTGTTTGCTTGTTCTACTGTGTTCCTTTGACCTATTGTGAATACTTTGTATACTGCCTAACTCTTCTTGAGGGAAGTCTGACTGCTCAGCCACAGCTACCAAGTGAATCTGTGTGGTACAGACTGCTACCAAGTGGGTTTACTGCCAAACACCTGTAGTCTTAAATCTTTTGCAGTGGTCCCAGAGGGAACTGCACAGGTTTCTGCCTAACACCTGTCTTTTCGCCTTCCTGGACCATCTCGTGGCCGCCTTGCCCGTGCCAAGCACCCCGGCTTCCGGAATACCACGGTTTACCACTACTGCGAAGAAAAGGGTGGTACCTTGTAACCGGGAAACTCTGCGGCTGGTTTCTTCCCTGGCAGCGCAACAACCTCCAGCTTTCCTCCATGTCAAGACCTCCTCTTCCTCTGGACGAAACATCGACTTGCACCCGCTGCCAGGAACAACTGCCCCCGCTGGAGCGTTCTTCCCATTTTCAGGTACTGTGTCCCACCTGGCTTCCCTTGCGACAGATCGTTCGAGGTGACAGTAAATCCTCGAATTTCTAACCTGGGTTAGCCTGGGACCTGTTAACTAACTTTTCCTGACTTGACCTCAATCTTTGGTGAACTATTTACAAAGACTCTTTGGGCATAACCCCACTGTGTGATCCTGGACACATTTCGCTTGCTCTCTCTAAGAGTGGGTCTGGCATTTGAACTTCCTTGCTCTCCAGTAGACTTTGCCTAACCTGCCTCACTGTGGTTCCTTGAAAAGTATTGAGAGTTGTGTGCTTGCATAACTCTGCCTTTTTCCCTCCCTTTTTAAATAACTTATTAGAGTACCAGCTTATGTTAAGCGCTCACCTCTGTCTGAAAATAAGTGGTGTTTCTCTAATAGTGACTGTGTGTTGAATTTACTTACCTCTTTGTGTGCTAGTTTAATTTACAAGTGTCTTTAAATAAATAATTATATACTTTTACACCAAAGCTCTGGTCAGTGTTTGCAGTGTTTGCTTGTGCTACTGTGTCTCTGTACCTATTGTGTATACTCTATATACTGCCCAACTCATCTTGAGAGAAATCGGACTGCTCAGCCACAGCTACCAGGTAAATCTGGGTGGTACAGACTGCTACCAATTGGGTTTACTGCCAACCACCTGTAGTCTAAATCTTTTGCAGTGTTCCCTAAGGGAACTGCACAGGTTTCTGCCTAACATATGGTGATGCAAAAGTATCCCAATTGCACCAAACTCCAAGGTGCTGGGTGCAATGACAAGACTTCAAAAGGAAAACCTTTCCCAGTACGGATAATATAAAGGACTGATAGGTTTCCCCATAACAATGAGCAAAAAAGGGAAGTGAAGCTGCAGTCTTTACTTTCCTTCAAAAAGTCAAGATAAAAACAGAGGAAAAAGAATGGGGTTCCATAGGAAACTATAGAAAAAATTGAGGGAAAGTGAACCACAAGAAAATCTTTCCTAACATGGCCTGACACTATTTTTAAATTTTTTTTGGACATTTATACAGCGCACCTAGCCCGGAGGAATCTAGGCACATTACCTGGCAAGAAATTGCTATACTAACAGGTTACAGAGAGGTTGCAGATATTAAAAGGTTACTCAGGTACAGCGACAAGTGTTATGTATCCTAGACGTTAGTTGAGTTTAATACTAGACCATAAGCATAAATTAGTTGCATGGTTGCGCCGGTGCAAATGGGAATATCTTACATTTTGGGATGCAATTGATCTTTTATGCAATAGGAGTCATTAGATTGGTACAGGTTGCCAATAGAAGACCAAGTTACTTACCAACTGTAACGTTCTTTCGACTGAATGTTCCTCCCACGTATTCCTTATGTTTGATAAATCCACTTCCAGCTTGCTGGCCTCGGAAAACATTTTCCACAGTAGAGGGCGCTGCGCGTCAACGTCCCTCGAGTCGGTGTCCCACCTCTGTATCGGGGCCGACGTCACCATAGGTATAAATAGTCTCGCGCAGCGTCCGTTGCTCAGTTCTGTTTTGAGGTGCTGTGTTTGCCCAGTATGAGCTGGTTAGTACGCTGGAAGGACCGTAGGCTGCAACTACAAGGGAAGTTTTACTGCGGGGAAGGATGGGAGGGGCGATAAGGAATACGTGGGAGAAACATCCAGTCGAAAGAACGTTACAATTGGTAAGTAACTTGTTCTTCGAATGGATTCCCACATATTCCTTATCTTTGATAGACTCCCAAAGCAGTAATGTGTATAGGAGGTGGGAGTAAAACAAAATTATTTCTTTAAAGATGCCCAGAGTGCAACACAGCTTCCCCAAATTTAGTCTCCCGGCTAGTGGAGGACTCTAGACTGTAGAATCTGGTGAAAGTATGTGCAGACGACCATGTGGCAGCTGCACATATGTCTTTAGTTGGAACTCCTCTTTGGAGAGCTGACGAGGCTGCGATACCCCTGGTTGAATGAGCCCTGAGGTGTTGAGGAGGATCTTTTCCTGCCAATTTATAAAACTCTATGATAGTCAGTATTATCCATCTTGAGATGGTCTGTTTCGTGATCGGTAAACCTAGTTTATGCCTGCATACCCCATAAACAATTGATCTGCTTGTCTAATCCTTGCAAGTCTGTTAATGTAAAAACTCAAGGCACGCCTTGGATCCAGCCTGTGCAATCTCTCTTCCTCTTTCCCTGGGTGAGGAGGAGGGTAAAATGAAGGCAAGGTTATTTTTAGTGGGATATGAAATTCTGAGACAACCCTTGATTGTGCCAAATTGAAGGCCTGAATTTGCCAAATATAGTAGGAAAGATAACACCATCGGTGTACTACATGAAAAAGGGTCAATATCCTCATCTCTACACCAGCTGCAGAATTTGTTCCAACGGCAGCGGTATAAAGATTTAGTTGCTGGCCTTCTGGCTGAAAGCAACACCTCCATTACGTCATCTGGGAGGTCCCAATCTTTGTATCTCAACCTTTCAGAAACCAAGCGTGAAGGTTGAGAGTCCTGATATCCGGATGGAGAACCTGACCTTCCTCTTGCGAGAGAAGATCCTCTCTTTGTGGAAGACGAATCGGAGGACAGATCGACATGTCTAGAAGATCCGGATACCACGTTCTCCTGGCCCAATCCGGGGCAAATTAGAATCATGGGTTTCCGGAATCTCCTCATCACTTAAAGAATGACGGGGACTAGAGGAAACGCGTACAGAAGTGGAAATTCCCAGTCCACCACAAACGCTTCCCCTAGATCTCCTCTCGGGGGAAATTCCCTTGAGCAATACGGATCACACTTCCGGTTGACACTGGTGGCGAACAGATCCACCTTAGGGGTTCCCCAAAGGGCGAAGATCTCTTGAAGGACTTCCTGAGCTAGTTTCCACTCGTGGGAGACCGTGGTCTGCCTGCTCAGAGCATCCGCCGCTGTGTACTTCTCTCCGGCTAGGTGAACTGCCGATAGAGAGATTCCTTCTTGAATTGCCCAGCAACAGAGCAGCATTGCCTCTCTGCACATTGGCAGTGACCCTACGCCTCCTCTTTTGTTGAAGTAGTGCATGGGCACTGTGTCGTCCGTCATTATCAAAACATTTTTTCCCTGTACTGATGGCAGGAAAGCTTTCAGTGATAGCCTGATCGCTCTCAGCTCTAACAGGTTGATGTGTAGTCTGGACTCCGATGGAGACCATCGACCGCTGATGGTTAAGTCGTGGGGCATGGGCTCCCCACCCCGTGAGTGAGGCGTCCCAAACTACTGTTATCTCGGCTATGGTTGCCAAAATGGTTCTCCTTTCAAGATGTTCTCCCGACAGGCCCACCACTGAAGGTCTCGTGCTACTCTGTTCGGGATTTGTAGGAGATCTGACATTCTTCCTGCGCACTGCGACCACTGGGTCCTTAGCGCCCACTCAAGAGATCTCATTCTCAGGCGAGCCTCTGGCACTAGAAAAATGTAGGATGCCATAAGGCCGAGCAACCTCAAAAAGTCGAAGGCTGGTATACGCGGGGCATTTTGAAATCTGGTCACCATCTGAAAAATATCTTGAGCCCTCACCTCTGAAGCCGAGGCTTTTCCCAGGGAAGTGTCCAGAAATGCTCCAATGAACTGGAGTCTCTGTGATGGTAACATCTGTGACGACTTCAAGTTGAGGGATAAGCCCAGCTTGTGGAGGAAGTGGCAAACATAATCTAGACGAATCTGAGCTTGTTCCGGGGACACTGCTCTGATCAACCAGTCGTCCAGGTAGGGGTAGACACGAATCCCTTCCCTCCTTAGATTTGCTGCCACGACCACCATTAACTTGGTGAAGACCCTCGGGCGGAGGTCAGCCCAAATGGCAGAACCCGAAATTGATAGTGAGAGCTGCCAATGGTGAACCTCAGGTACTTGATATGCTTGGAATGGATTGGCACATGAAAGTAAGCATCCTGAAGGTTGAGATATCAACCAATCCTGAAACTGGAGGCCTGAAGGATTTGAGAAAGGGTTACCATCTTGAACTTCTCCTTTCTGAGGAATTTGTTCAATTCTCGCAAGTCCAAGATGGGTCTCAATCCTTCGTCCTTCTTTGGTATTAGGAAGTAGGGGGGAGTACCAACCCTTGTTCCTCTCCGCTGCAGGTATCGGTTCTATGGCACCTTTCTCTAGCAGGTCTGAGATCTCCTGCATAAGGAGCGGCTCTGGAAACTTCAAAGAGTTGTTCCTCGGTGGATGACTCTGAGGAGTATGTAGGAAAGGCAGGCAGTAACCTTGGGCAATTGTCTCCAATGCTGTTAGGCTCACCTGGCTCCCACAGAGGCGTCGATCTGAACTGGACAGCTGTGGTCTCCACCAATGTGACGCGTAGGGCCGAGATGACAGACTGGACTGGCCCACCTAGCTTCGTTTGCTTGGCCCGTAGGAATATTCTTCTGCAAATGGAGAAAGGGAATTAACCACGCGTGGAGTTGAGTGTAAATTCCCCCCACCCCCGCAGTTCTCCCCAAAGATCGCATTTGATGTCCCCTCTTATAGTCTCACCTGATGGTTTGAAAAGATGAGCTCTCCATCCTGCATTGAGCGCAGGGGCCTGTTGATAACCAGTTGCTTCACTGGCTCGAAGGACTCGGTGAGTTCCAGAACAATATTGACTCCGAAAAATATGTAGTTTGTAAGAGTTCATATGTCTGACTTTCACTCTTGTCCTATTTCTTGCAGTTTGCAGCTTGACCCCAGCGAAGAGTTCCTCGTGGTAGCTGACGAAGATCAGGTAAGGATTTGACTTATCCTACACAGTTCAATAAAATAAGGCCAGAATGTAAGCTGCTTGTTCTCTTATTCAGGTGTGGCGAGAAAATATGAAGTTCGAGGAATTATGCCTCCGGCGGTAAAATTAGGTAAGTCTATTGCAGTTAGAAGAGTTCCCCTTATTTGTCCTGTTGTCTCACCTTGTCGTCCTTTTGTTCCCCTTAGGGGCCGGGGTGCGGCGAGGATGCAATGGAGATTGCACCGACCCGTGAAGAGGAATAGTACCCCCGGCGGTAATCAGATAAGTCTATGGGGGTAGTTACTATTGCCTCTGTTCATTTCCTTGGCTCACCTTTGCTGTTCTTGTGTTCCCCTTAGGTGCCAGAATGCAGCAGGAACGTGCAGAACGATGCAGTGGATCGTGAGGATGCTGCGAAGGCCAGTGAGTACTGCGCAGCAGCAGGCGAGGCGGCACGCTTAAATGCTTCTTTCTTCCAGCTCGAAGGTGCGGCGGATCTGGAATCCAGGTAAGGATCGAAGGTTTGCTCTTATTCTAACCTTTCTCCTTCTGTTCCTCCCTTTTTCTAGGAGCTGCAGACTCGAGGCGTGCGTGGCAGAAGACTGGATGCAGGCTTGCAGACACAGTGAGCGTTATGCTGCTGGATGCAGAATAACGTGAAGCGTGTGCTGCTCTTCGGGCGTGGTTTAAATAGCCTCCAAAGTAGTCCCAGGTAAGTATTCTTTCCCAGCCCCACCCGAGTAAAAAATAGTCCCTAGGTAAAATAGTCCCTTCCAAGCCTCATTTGGCTTGGAGCTCTGCAGCATGGTCTGCACCAGGTAAGCTTGCAGCATGTTCTGCATCAGGTAAGTTCTACTCTATGAGCCTGGCGCCTATGGCGCCAGGACTGACCCTCCATATGACAGGGGCTTTTGGGCTTGCTCAAAACAACTTGATGCCTGCTTCCGGGGGTTGCTGGACCTGGTCTGGTTCCCCGGGGATAGGCATCATGACAGCACCCCCCCCCGCCCTAAAGTCGTTCTTCCCTGTGGTTTTGGTTTGTCTGGGAAATGTCGGTGGAATCTTTTCACCTATCGAGGTACATGCACGTGGTCACTGGGTTCCCAAGACCTTTCCTGTGGTCTGTACCCTTTCCAGTCGATTAAATAAAAAAGTTTTGACTTCACCATCTTGGAGTCCAGGATGTTCTTAACTTCAAATTCGGGTTCCCCGTCTATAAGGACGGGGTCTGGTGGCTTGGTTAGTCTTGTCCCTGGTTGCACTGGCTTCAAAAGTGACACATGAAAGACGGGATGAATTTGCATATTAGCGGTAAGTCCAACTTGACGGCCACCGGGTTGATACTGGCCTTAATAGAGTAAGGTCCCAAATATCTAGGGTTAAAGGTTCGCGTTCCCTTGAGAGGTATGTGTTTTATGGCCAACCATACTCGGTCCCCTATCTGGTACTGTGGAGTATCACTTCTATGCCGATCAGCATCTTTCTTATATTTCTCCTTCGCCTGTTTCAAATGTGCAGTTGCCTCCTTAAAGGCTTGTGTAATCGTAGCGTGTAGATGGTCCACTGCGGGCATTTCAGAGTGTTGGGGTGAGTCAAGGTCTGAGGTTCGAGGGTGGTGCCCATATAGGGTATAAAAGGACTTTGTCCAGTTCCAGAATGTACCGAATTATTGTATGCATATTCGGCGATCCAAAGGATGTCCTTCCAATTACTCTCAGTTTGATCTAACATACAACGCAGGTATTGTTCAAGAGTCTGCTTGGTCCTCTCTGTTTGACCATCGGTCTGGGGGTGGTGACTGGTCTATAATCTCACGTCGATTTGCGCCAATTGACAACATTTCTTCCAAAAATGTGAAACAAATTGACTGCCCCAGTCAGAGACCAACACGGACGGAAATCCATGTAAGTGAACAATGTTTTCGAGGAATTCTTCGGCCAGGATCAAGGCTGAAGATAGTCCTTTTAAAGGAATAAAGTGGGCCATCTTGGAAAAAAGATCCACAATAACTAGAATGGTGTTAAACCCATTACAAGGAGGTAGATCAGTAATAAAGTCTAACGATAAGGTGTGCCATGGTGTAGGCGGAATGTCTAAAGGTTGTAAGAGTCCAGCTGTTTTTTTCTTTTGACTTTTGTTTTGGGCGCAAATGCCACAAGACATCACAAATGATTTAATATCCTTTCGCCAGGTGGGCCACCAGAATTGTCTTTTAATCTTAGCTTCAGTTTTTGCAATACCTGGGTGCCCCTCCATTAGGGTATCATGATAACGGGAAAGGACTTGCTCTTGTAGTTCCTTGTGTGGCAGAAACAGTCACCCTTGGTAATAAGGCAGATCATTGGTGACAGAGTAGTCCGGCCCTTTCTTTACCCAGTCCTGCAGGGCTGTAGGATCAAAGAGTTGCTGGATCTTTACCTGAATGTCCTCTAGTGTCTGTAGAGTAGTCATGCCAAGGATCCTTTGTTCGGAAATTATAGGTACTGGTTCTGGGCTCACTTCTGCCTCTCCCATCCCTTTTCGGGATAAGGCGTCTGCTTTACCATTCGTACAACCTGGTCGATAGGTTATCACGAAATCAAACTCGGCAAAGAACAATGCCCATCGGAGTTGACTTGACGATTGGGCCTTGGCTGTTTTTAAATACTGTAAGTTCCGGTGATCGATGATCACAGTAATGGTATGCCTGGCACCGAGAAGATAGTGCCGGCAAGCCTTGAAGGCGGTTTTAATGGCTAATAACTCCTTGTCGATAACCACATAGTTTAACTCGGGTGCCGAGAACTTTCTGGACCAAAATGCTACTGGGTGAAGCTGGCCAGTTTCAGGGTCCTTTTGAGACAGGACAGCTCCCATGGCTAGACTGGATGCATCAGTTTCCACTATGTATGGAAGTTCAGGGAGTGGGTGCTTTAACACAGGTGCAGACGTGAATTTCGCTTTCAGCTCTTGGAAGGCTTTTTCAGCTTCTTCAGTCAATATAAAGCATTTATTTTTTCGCAAGAGTGCCGTGATGGGATGTACGACATGTGAAAAATCTGGGATGAATCTGCGGTAGAAATTGGCAAAGCCGAGCATGCTTTGTACTCCTTTAACTGAACTTGGTGATGGCCACTTAAGGATTGCGTCCACTTTCGTGAGTCCATTCGGACTCCCTTTGGGGCCAGGATAAACCCAAGGAATTCAACTTCTGTGGCATGAAAAACAAATTTTTCTAGATTTGCGTATAGTTTGTGCTGGCGCAATTTCTCAAGGACTGCTCGGACGTGCTTCACATGGTCAGATTCTGAAGAGGAGTATACTAGAATATCATCGATATACACGACAACACAAACGTCAATGAGTTCACGAAGGACATCGTTCATGAAGTATTGGAAGGCTGCTGGTGCATTGCACAACCGGAAAGGCATCACATGGTTCTCGAATAACCCATACTTAGTGCGGAAAGCAGTCTTCCATTCGTCGCCCTCTTTTACACGTACCAGATGGTATACCCCCTGGAGATCTAATTTAGTGTATATACAAGCGTCCTTCACTTGGTCTAATAGTTCAGGGATCAGAGGCAATGTTTATTGGTTCTTAACAGTTATCTGGTTCAATGCGGGGTAGTCTATGCACGTTCTGAGGTCACCTTCCTTTTTGGGCACGAAGAACAAAGCTGAAGATGCAGGGGACTTGGATGGGCGAATAAAGCCATTGGCAAGGTACTGGTCTAAATATTGTCGTAGGTGAATGTTCTCAGGTTCCGTAAGGACATAGGTCCTGCTACAAGGGGGTTGTGCACCGGGTATGAGATCGATTTGACAATCGTACGATCTGTGAGGAGGTAAGGTGTTTGCCTGTTCCTTTTGGAAGACATCCTGGAATTCCTGGTATTCTGGAGGTAGTTGCACGACTGCTGTGGTTACTGTGGCCAGGCCTACGTTCTGATTTTTCTGTGGGTAACAGGTTTGTGCACAATCCGGGAAGGTTATTCTCTTCTCTCGCCAATCAATACAAGGATTATGTGTTTCCAACCAAGGTATCCCCAGTATTATTTGGAACTGTGGGGCTTTGATTAGATCAAACACAATAGTCTCTCGATGCCCATCCTGACCCAATAGGGTCATCTCTGCGGTGGAATGAGTTACAGGCCCAGAGGCAATTTCAGTTCAATCGACTGTGGTGATGACATCTGAGGTGGTTTTTCGGCAGAGGGGTAGATTCATCCTGGAAGCCAATTCATAGTCCACATAGTTTCCTATGGCCCCGCTATCAATGTATGCCCTAACTGCGTGCATACGCGATGGCTGTCCTAGATCTACGAAGACCATTGGTATGATGAAATGCGAGGTCAGAGTATACTTCTTCAAGCTCGGCAAGCGGACCTCTATGCTTGTCGGGCGTGGTCGTTTCCCGAGTCTGACTCCATATGGCTTTTATCAGCAGCTCCTACCACCTTCTTGGGTGGTTTTTCAGGGCAATCCGTAGAAAATGCCCAGAAGTTCCACAATATAGACACAATTGCATTTGTCGTCTCCTTTCTCTTTCCTTCTGGGTTAAGGGTCCTTTAACCCCTCCGATTTGCATGGGTTCTGAAGCATTTCCTCCTTTGGGGTTAGCGTGAGTTTTGACCAACACCCGATTCTCAAACTTGGCTCAATCAGCCTTTCTGTTCTGAAGTCTGTGATCTAACTGGACCACTAAGTGTATATTTACAGCGCAGTCTTGAGGTGGGTTCACGACTTGAGCCAAGACATCCTTGAGTTCTCCTTGAAGCCCTCGATGAAATAACGTGATTCGTTTTTCCTCAGGCCATCCAGTTTCCACTATCAACCTATTAAAGGTCGCGATGTAGGATAGAAGGTCCTGGTTACCCTGTCATAGGGACAAAAGTTTGTTATCCAGGGCCGGTCCTTGGGAGTGCCGGGCAAATAGTCTTTCCATGCTAGTTTGAAAGCCCTGAAAATCCCGAAGAATTGGGTCATCGTGAGTAACTAGTGGAATTGACCAATCAGCTGCACTGCCGCCGAGATATGACAATACAAAGGTTACCTTGGCTTGGTCGTTTGGGGAGGCTCCAGGTCTGCATAAAAAGTGCAGGCGGCATTGGTTCATAAACACGGCGAACCTTTTGGGATCTCCGGCAAAGCGTTCGGGTGGAGCTAATGGAATATTTCCAGGTAGGTTTATTTGCACAAGGTTACTCGATAACACAGGAGCTGTATTACCCCCGGAACCAGGTAGGGGTGATTGTCCAGCCCGGCTTTGCAATAGCTGCCTAGCAAGGTCATCAGTTCGCTCCTTTGACAAAATCAGTTCTCTCCTAAGAGCATTAGTTTCTTGACGGGCCGAATGCACTTCAGCCCTCAGTTCCCCTAGTAATTGGGCCAATTGGTCAGTCTCTGAGGTATCCATAACGCCCGGGTGGGAATTTGGGGGTAGGCTTCACGTACTGTTACGCTCACCTGGCTCCCACAGAGGCGTCGATCTGACCTTGACAGCTGCGGTCTCCACCAATGTGACGCGTAGGGCCGAGATGATGGACTGGACTGGCCCACCTAGCTTCGTTTGCTTAGCCCGTAGGAATATTCTTCTGCAAATGGAGAAAGGGAATTAACCACCCGTGGAGTGGAGTGTAAATTCCCCTGACCCCCGCTGTTCTCCCCACAGATCGCCTTTGATGTCCCCTCTTATAGTCTCACTTGATGGTTTGAAAAGATGAACTCTCCATCCTGCATTGAGCGCAGGGGCGCGTTGATAACCAGTTGCTTCACTGGCTCGAAGGAATCGGTGAGTTCCAGAACAATATTGACTCCGAAAAATATGTAGTTCGTAAGAGTTCATATGTCTGACTTTCACTCTTGTCCGATTCCTTCCAGTTTGAAGCTTGACCCCAGCGAAGAGTTCCTCGTGGTAGCTGACGAAGTTCTGGTAAGGATTTGACTTATCCTACACAGTTCAATAAAATAAGGCCAGAATGTAAGCTGCTTGTTCTCTTATTCAGGTGTGGCGAGAAAATATGAAGTTCGAGGAATTATGCCTCCTGCTGTAAAATTAGGTAAGTCTATTGCGGTGAGAAGAGATCCCCTTATTTGTCCCATTGTCTCACCTTGTCGTCCTTTTGTTCCCTTTAGGGACCGGGGTGCGGCGAGGATGCAATGGAGACTGCGCCGACCCATGAAGAGGAATAGTACCCCCGGCGGTAATCAGGTAAGTCTATGGCGGTAGTTACTATTGCCTCTGTTTATTTCCTTGGCTCACCTTTGCTGTTCTTTTGTTCCCCTTAGGTGCCAGAATGGGGCGGGAACGTGCAGAACGATGCAGTGGATCGTGAGGATGCTGCAAAGGCCTGTGAGTTCAGCGCGGCGCTGCAGCAGGCGAGGCGGCGCGCGTAAATGCTTCTTTCTTGCAGCTCGAAGGTGCGGTGGATCCGGAATCCAGGTAAGGATCGAAGGTTTGCTCTTATTCTAACCTTTCTCCTTCTGTTCCTCCCTTTTTCTAGGAGCTGCAGACTCGAGGCGGGGGTGGCAGAAGACTGGATGCAGGCTTGCAGACACAGTGAGCGTTACGCTGCTGGATGCAGAATAACGCGAAGCGTGTGCTGCTCTTCGGGCGTGGTTTAAATAGCCTCCAAAGTAGTCCCAGGTAAGTATTCTTCCCCAGCCCCACCCGAGTAAAAAAATAGTCCCTAGGTAAAATAGTCCCTTCCAAGCCTCATTTGGCTTGGAACTCTGCAGCATGGTCTGCACCAGGTAAGCTTGCAGCATGGTCTGCATCAGGTAAGTTCTACTCTGAGCCTGGCGCCATAGGCGCCAGGACTGACTCTCCATATGAGCCTGGCGCCGTAGGCGCCAGGACCGCACCCAAACAGCCCCTAACAGGGGCTTTTGGGCTTGCTCAAAACAACTTGATGCCTGCTTCCGGGGTTGCTGGACCTGGTCTGGTTCCCCGGGGGTAGGCATTATGACAAATGCACAAGCATCTGACGTAATAGCCCGCCATTCTGTCAGATGTTGAGTTAACCTGCCTCCTACTGGTGTTTTGTGTGGAGAGACCTCAGAGGGGTTTAGGAGCGGCTGACGCAGATGTGCAGGGTAAAGCAGCACTTGCTGATGCGGACTTGGTACCTTTGACCCGTCTACCACGGGTGAATCGTCTCTGGCCCCTTTGAGCTGGCTGCCCTCTGCCTTTTCCGAATGCGGAGTAAAAACAAAAGGTCCTCCCTGTGGGGGGATTTGGAGTTTGACGAATTGCAGCCCCAAGGGATTTGGCTGCCGCTTTGGAGGTTTGCAATTTCTTCAACTGTCATCAGCTTTCTTGCCAAATAGTGAGGTGCCATCAAAGGGCATATTCAGAAGTCTGGCTTGTACATCAGGATCAAAACCAGATATCCGCAACCACGCAAATCTGCGGATTGCGGTACTTGGCGCCATGGCTCTGCTGATGCAGTCAGCAGAGTCGAGACCCGTTTGGAGGTACTCACACATAGCATCCTTCCCATCCTTGATGATATTCAAGAATGCGTCTCATTCCTCCCCTTCTGGGACACGGTCAGCCGCCGATGAAGCGCACTCCCAAAGGGTGTGGCTGAATCTCGCTAGCGTGCAAGTGGTGTTAACAGACTTAAGTGCCATGCTGCATGCCAAAAAGATCTTTTTAGACATGTCATCACATTTTTTGTCGTCTCTATCTTGTGGTATAGTGGGATATGCCGATTTACTACTCGACAACGTCGCAGCCTGCACTACTAAGTTCTCTGGTGTTGGATGCTTACTTAAGGATACAGGATCTGAGGCTGACAATCTGTACTTTGCAGAGAGCTTTTCATTTACTGCAGGGATAACCTCTGGTGTTTCCCAATTTGTAGCTATTTTCCTCTGTAATGCTGCATGTAAAGGGACTATAGGGTCTTCTTGAGGCCCTTCATCTAAGATGTATGTTAGGTCATCTTGTTGAAAAGAGGGTGCAGGGGTTGACCACCCCATAAACTCCATAATTCTAGCCATAAGAGAGCTGTAAGACATTTCTGCATGCTCTCCAGGTTCTGGTTCTGGTCTGGCAAAGTCAGCCTCTGGAGAGGTATCTATGCCACTGGCATCTTGTAAAGATTCCTGAAATATCTCTTAATCTAACTTCCACAATAGAATAGGAACCCTTGTAGTTTGCAAGCCAAAGGGCCTCATTATCTGAGTCTTCTCCTTCCTCACAGATAGAGGACAAAGCTTTGAAGTAGTCAGAGCGTGGGTAAGGGGTAAAACCCATTTCAAGATATGAGGGAGCCAAATTGGTCAACACAGCTTGAGATAGGTTTGTAGTTGTCGATGTAGATGTCATAGGTCTCGACAAACTTACAAACGGCGTTGATGTACTAGAGTATGGTCTCGATGTCGTCAAGAGAATCGGAATTCTACTCAATGTCTTCGATATGGTTGACGCCCCTTTTGACGCCTTTGAAGGATCCTTCAACGCCCCGAGTACCGATGGTGCGGTCAGGGCATGAGGCTTTGAAGGCCTCTCTTTCATCGGGGTCGACGATGGTGTCGACGACGGCGTCGTTGACAGTCTTGTGTGTCGAAGGCACCTTCGACGATGGCTTCGATGATGCCGTTTTATGCGAAGGATACTTGTCTTCACTTGAGGGTTCGTGACGCTCTCAAGGGTTTTTATTTGCTAAAGTCGACGACTCACAGCATTTTTCTTTTTCAGGTCTTTCACCCGGGGTATCACCTCTAGGCATCTCCGAGGGGGACAAGGCCGTGTTCTCGAAGACCCTTAGCATTTTTTTGCGAAATTCCTCCCACTTAGCTGGAGAGCTGTTTTTAGTGGGGCAGGTGACCCTTTCTGGAGAGTTAGAAGATGAAGAGGAAGGTGATCTAAGACGCCTCTTCTTAGAATGTCTCGATCCAGATGAGTGGTGAGAAACACTTTGAGATCTCTAGCGGGAATGTTCTCTCCGATGGCGAGGAGACGAATGTCTCGACGAGGACAATTTCGAAGGGATAGAGAATTTAACAGTCTTACCTTTTTCCAGTTTCCCCCTACGCTCCCTCAAGGTTTTCGCCGTCATGGACATACACTCCTCACATTCCGAACACTAGTGCTCTGAGCCCAGGGACCACAGGCAGATCCTCCGAGGATCGGTTAACGACATCTTTTTTCCACAATCCCGACATTTTTTGAAGCTGAATCGTGGCGTCGATGAAGCGGACGAAGATGCCATCATAGAATTGAAGATTTTTCAAGGAAATCGAAATTTTTCAATGAGTTTACTGAGGAACCGAGCGTTGCGTCTCCAATGCTTACGAAGAACGGAAAAACGGAACTGAGCAACGGACGCTGCGCAAGGCTATTTATACCTATGGTGACGTCGGCGCCGAAAACAGAGGCCTTTGAGGGACACTGACTAGAGGGACATCGACGCGCAGCGCCCTCGACTGTGGACATTTTTTTCCAAAGCCAGCAAACTTGAAGTGGATTTATCAAAGATAAGGAATACGTGGGAGGACACAATCCATTCAAATTTTATTTTAGAAGTTCCTGGGAGAAGAGCCATGTTTTCAGGTGTTTGCGCAAGGTCCAGAAAGAGGCTTCTGACTTTAATGCGATGGGTAATGTGTTCCAGAGTTGGGTGGCCTCCCGCTTTCTGGAGCTTGAAGTGGGGTGTGGATAGTAGGTGGGAGTAGGCTGAGCATGTGGGACTATTGGATTGGTGGGTGTTGAATTTGTCAGCCAGATATTTGGGGGCATCCTGGTATAGGCATTTGTGCATCATGGTGAGAGTTTTGAAGTGGACTATGTGCTCAGAGGAAAGCCACGAGATGTTGATGGGACACAAGGTAATACTTATCTATTTGTTACGCTGCTGTTAAAAATGTTTCTTTAGGCTGAGGACAAATGTGCCCTACAGGACATTGACACATTTTATTAACAACTGATTAAGGGGCGTAACCAAGATGGCGGGCTGAGCGGATGCAAGGCTGCAGAGCTCTGACCCGAACCACCAAGGAACTAGCCCTAAATTTCAAAAATAAACTTGGATGCGTTCCTGAGGTGGTCGTAGAAGGAGAGAGGTCCTGGAGAAGAGCTGGATGAGTGCGGCGCCCAGGGCAGACGCCGAGAGGAGAGAGAGAATGGAGTGGGAGCCGTGACCGCCAAGGCGGAAAATGGCAGACCCTAATGATAGCGGGGAGGGGAGACCGGGGCAGGAAAAAGGCTGTGGTACAGGTCTGAGTAGATGAGACCCGACCTGAAGACCTGACGGAACCTCTCCCGTGTGCTGCCCTATTCCCGCTCTGGGTGCGTGAAGGGGCGCCGCAGGAAAGACAGGTGCGGGCAAGCCGGAGGACGACCAGGGAACCCCAGCAGACAGAGACGGAAGCGTGGAGCCGAGGCACGGCGTGGCAGCGCAGCGGAGGACCTTGGGAAGGCAGAGTGACTCCCGTGGAGCAGGGGCTGGAGCACTGGCCAGGGAGCTGCAAGCTCTTGCTGGTGCTCGCCCTAGGCGAGGAGAGCAGTGGGAAGAGAGAGCGAGCAGGGAGACCTCTGAGGCTGGCTAGCTGAAGGCGAGGAAGGGGACCCACGGCAGGCAGGAGAACTCTGCCTGGAAGATGCTCACGGGAGTGGCCTGCAATTAACAAGGGATCACTGGCAGCGCTTAAAGGGGAAAGACCCGTTGAGGGGTGACATCTAGAAGCCCCAGCTGGAAGGAGGGCCCTCCTGGGCCGTCAACAGGAAGAGGAAGGGTGGTTGGAACCCCTCAAGGGAGGGAGCGGCCATGGAGAACGGAGGACAGTCCTGGAAAGCAGGAGGAGGCCCCACTGAGGGCGCTTAGGTCGTTGAGGAGGAGAACCCCAGCAGGGGGACTCAAAGAAGAGCTGCTGAGTGGGGCGAAGTGAGAAAGGCCAGAGCCCAGTTCCTGCAGTGGGCGGCATAGAGGAGAGCGAGAGCCGGGCAGAAATGAGCGGAGGAATCGGGAAGGAAGGCCAGAAAGGAGCCCTCCTCAGAACGGTGAGGGGCGTGGGAGGGAGAGCACATGGGCCAGGGGCGAAGAGGAGCCCATGGGCCCTAAGAAGAAGAGTCCAGAGTGCAGGAGAGCGGGAAAAGGAACAACAATACAAGGGGCAAGTACAGACAAAACTGCCTTTCGGGAGGGCTGTATGCGGAACAGACGAAGATCAGGCATTCACTAAGGAGGATCTGCTGGCGGCAGTCGCTCAACTCAAGGGGGAACTCACGGAGACTGTTAAGGCGGAGGGAGCGAGCATCAGGGAGGATCTATCCTGGGCCATTGCAACGAACAGGAAGGACAGACTCGCTGGGGGAAAGGGTGCTGGAAGTAAAGCAGCAAACAACAGTCTTGGAAGCTAGAGGGCGAGATTGGTCTTGGCAACTGCAGGGCGCGGAAGAGTGACTTAGGACCCTGGAGGATAAGTGCAAAGATTTAGAAAACAGGTCCCGGCGAAATAATGTGCGAATTAAATGTCTGAAAGAGGGGTCATAAGGGGCGGACCTGGAAGCTTGCATCCGAGAGCTCTTCAAGACCCTATAGGAGGAATATGCACGTAACATGGGAGATTGACAGGGCGCATAGAACTGGTATTCGAAGAGGGGAGCCGGGTGCCAGGCCAAGAGACATATTAGTAAAGCTGCACAAACATAAAGACAAGGTACAGCTGTGGGGGACGCAAGCAAGAAGGGGAAAATAGCTTTGCGGGACTGTGAAATTCAGTTATTTAATGACCTATCTCAGATTACCCTGGCTAAACGGAGAGCAATGAGACCGCTTACTGAGGAGCTGAATAAACGGAAGCTGAGGTATAGGTGGCTCTATCCAACGAGACTTCAATTTTGCATGGGCAACGAGGAAAGGACGGTTGCGCATGTGGAGGAAGGCCTGAGGGTGCTGGGGGGTGACGCAGGGTGAAACTCCTGGGACCAGACCGAGCGGCCTCATGACGGGAAAGTCAGGAGAACTGGACAAAGAAACTCCAGGATGGTCCGTGAAGAACACAAAGAAAACATGAAAGGTGTCTTTGGAACAATTATGGGTGGTAAGGGCTAGAACTAAGGATGATGACCGGTGAAGGAGTAGGGCAGGGAGGAGGGGTATTGATGTCTGCGGTCCACTGGAGGGGACCACGCTGAGAATCTGGATGATTGGTCCAGGGACAACTACAGGCAAGTGGGGGTAACCATTTCTGGAAGAAACAAGCTGCTGATAGATATAGTCTATCTACAACAAAGGAAACTAGGTGTTTTCAGGGATACAAATGGAACATAAATACAGGGAAGGATGCATAAGATGATCTCTTGGAACGTAATGGGGCTGAACAGTCCAAACAAAAGAGTCGCCGTCCTGAGGGAATTGAATAAGGGAGAACCAGCAATAGTGTGCCTGCAGGAGACATCTGATAAAAGGAGATGATGGAAGCTTTAGAAATATGAACTATCCTACACAATACCACGCTGTGGCGGCATCTAAAAGGGCAGGACTAGCGATAATATTGCACAGATCCATACGCTTGGAGGGGGTGAAAGTAAGGTGGGATGGGGAAGGACGATTTGTGATAAGTGGGACACTGAGGGGCCAGTTATATACGGTGGCATCAGTATACGCTCCCAATCAGGGACAGGAGAACTTTATATTCAGATAACTGGAGGAGTTGAGCAAATTTAGGGAGGCAGAACTGATTATTGCAGGGGACATTAATCTGGTGGCGAACCGGGTATGGGACAGAGGGGGTTGGGGGTATGAGGGAACACGCAGAGGGAGCGATGTTTGATCCTTTGCTGGGGGAACTCCAGGAGGAGGGGGTTAGGAACGTCTGGAGGATACTCCATCCACAGGAGAGGGACTATTCCTTCTACTCAACTAAAGGGGTGATCCAAGCAACAAGCAAAACACAGATAGGAAGCATAACAATATCAGATCAGGCAATGATCTTGATAGAGTTGGTTGATGGATATCGCAAACATTGGAGAAGATATCAAAAATGTTATTGTGAGCAGATTATGAAGACAGCTACAAATCATTTAAATATGGAAGTCAAACTTTAACAAGTTCCGCTTTAGGTGGACAGGACTCGTTTGCAATGTTTTGTAGCACTGTATATGTCCTAGGAACTAAATCAGGATCGATTCTATGAGTATGTATGGCCAACACATTCAATGTCAAATCTTTCACAAATTTGAATTCCATTTCCTGGTATATTGGCTTGGCCACCCATTGTTTGCCTAGTTTTGTAAAGGCCATGAGGTAATGAAGCATCCCAAAGTTTTCGCTTGTTCTCTCCTAACATTCTCATTGTGCGCAAGTACATCTAGTCTTGTTCTGGCCTCCATTCCGTCTATGGCGAAATGCAATCTTTTGGGTCTGTACTTTAGGCACATATTATGAAACAACTCCAAATCTCTGGTATGACCGAATTGTGAGAGTCCCTTCAGGTCCCTTGAAAGTGTTTTATCGTACACTATCTTCTCAAGTGCTTTGTGTGGAGAGGAACATGGCACCAACCACTTCTTCTGGCGGTCCTACTCCTTCGATAAAGGTTGATGTGCACATTCGTGGAAATGTTCTGTCCATGAGTGTACGTTGGAACAATGGTGCATCAATGAACACCATTTTTCAAGTAGAATTTCTACAGATCCATCACAAGTTTTGGAGCTCCACCACAGATTTGACACCACTTTAAAATATTTTCCGAACCCTTTTTTACTGCTTTTTTACAAGCAGCTGTAATTTCTTTATTTACTTATTTGGCAACATGCCATACATCAAATTGATGCTGAATGTATGGAAACTGCTTTTGCATGGCCTTGGCTATTGAAACGTGCCTGTCAGTTCCTATCAGGTCTATATGCATCCCCATGGATTCAAGATGTTCGAGGGATTTGATTAAACCATGTTTCTCCATGGCCACAGAAGATGTACATTTAGACACCTGTACGATCACCAAACTCACAATGTTTTTACTTTCCATGTCTTGAAAGTGGTATGTGCAGTACTTTGCTGAAAATCTGGGACTGTCACACTGTCTGTCGCCAGCTAGCCTGAAACATTTGCTGGAGAGTGTACTTTCCATCGATAGCTGTTCGATTTTGCAGGCTTGACTAATAGCGGGGAATAAGAATTCCCTTTGAAATGTGTAGTACTGGGTTTTCGCAAAGAACTCAACTCCCACAAATTGACAGAAATGGGAAATCTTACTGAAAGTCGACCCGCTGAAAAGTAAAGCTGCTGAACATAGTAGATTCGGTTGAGCGGACCATGAAAATGAATTATGGAGGTGTACACTGCTGGCATGGAGTTTCAGGTTAGTGCCTTGTAATACACGAGACACACTCCCCGCATATGTCCCCCCTCAATGTATGGACACATTTCAGCCTCTATACAATCTCTAGCAGGCAGCTGTCGAATACAATGTTTTTTTGCTCCTTTAATAGGCAATCGTCCGGCATGAATGTGTTTTGGGACTTGACTGTGGTGGACAAATCACCCAAACTAGACAAACTGAAGTCGAGATCTTCAGCAGATTCCTCGGTCAATTGCGTTGAAGCTTCAAGTCTCTGTAAATTCAGGTTGTGATAGTTGCACATGAATTGGAGAAACGGGCAACAATGAATGTTTCTTAGGTGGAACATTTTTAGAGAATGTAGATTGTGTGAAGGGGTCTGCGAGGAATTACAATGAATCTTCATTGTATTCAGTTTCAGCTTGTTGAGTTGGCACATGGTAGCAATGGTCCATGGAAACTTTGTACGGTTCGCTGGTGAGATTCCATTCAGTTTCTGGTCACTATACATAAGCATCACGTGTCTGCCCTATTGACTGGACCACGCTGCGCCTCAAATAGTAGGTGCTCCATTGTGAAATCAATTTGGCAAGCGATATCTTTGGTTTCTGAGTCTTTATACTTTTCTTCCCTCTGAGCCTCTAAGAGATGTGTTGAAAAACATGCTCAATATATAGCACACATACAACAGATATCATTTTAAAACTAAATACCTAATATGAATAAAACATCTGCCTAAAAACTTCTCCAAAACAAACTCCTTTGTTCTTTAGCCTTGTTTTCTTAATTTGCTTCGAAACCGTGGGCTTCTCTTTGCCCACCGCACCATCAAGCTGAAAGAAACAGCGTTTTTATATGGTTTAAATCAAGCAAATTTCATTTCCATGCAAACAAACATATGCACATATCTACAAACAAAACCCACTTGAGTGACTTGGAAACATTACAACATGAAAATGCATTCCAAATGCAATGTGATGTCCAATTGTATTCAATATTAGGTTATGTTCACCTGTGGTTCATGTGCCTCCTCTTCTAATTCCACACCGTGGGTACAATTCCTTGAATAGAATACTCATTTAAAAAAAAAAAAATGACAATCGTACTGGAAATTAATATCTTTCATCGCACCGAGCACTTACTTTCAAATTAGTATGGAATGATTAAGAACTGTATACTATAAGGTTTGTTGTCGCAACACTAATTGAACATTCGTATGAACATACCTTCACAGTGTACGTGATTTATTCCCAATATACATTTCAGATTTCACCTGATAACCTTCGGAGATGATACATGTACTTGATCGGAGATCACTTTGCAAAACATACTGATTGTAATGTCGCCCTCAAAAGACTTTTAATCTATTCTGCATTAGCGAAGAACAGTAAAGTTAGTACCGAAATCAGAAAAGTTTGAAACACTGCAAGATTGCATGCATTTCAGTCTCAAATAATATCCATTGTAGGATTTACTTTCATTCTTGCAAGGGAACTGTAAGTATGCATACCTCATACTCTGGACCTGTTGCAAAGGAGGAAGTGATTGTAGTCAAAGTTCCAGCATCCCCCTCTAACAAAGTACTTGTTTTAGTATGGATAAAAACAGTGAAATGGAAATGAGACAATGAGATGCAGACGATGGTACATATATGTTAGGCAGAAACCTGTGCAGTTCCCTTAGGGACCACTGCAAAAGATTTAGGACTACAGGTGGTTGGCAGTAAACCCAATTGGTAGCAGCCTGTACCACCCAGATTTAGCTGGTAGCTGTGGCTGAGCAGTCAGACTTCTCTCAAGATGAGTTAGGCAGTATACAGAGTATACACAATAGGTACAGAGATGCAGTAGCACAAGCAAACACTGACCAGAGCTTTGGTGTAAAAGTATATAATTATTTAAAGACACACTTGTAAATTACACTAGCACAAAAAGAGGTAAGTAAATTCAACACACAGTCACTATTATATGTATACAACCCTAATTACTTATTAGACAAGTCTTAGTGAGGAACACCACTTATTTTCAGACAGAGGTGAGCGCTTAACATAAGATAGCACTCTAATAAGTTATTTAAAAAGGGAGGGAAAAGGCAGAGTTATGAAAGCACACAAATCTCGATACTTTTCAAAGAACCACAGTGAGGCAGGTTAGGCAAAGTCTATTGGAGAGCAAGCAAGTTCAAATGCCAGGCCCACTCTTAGAGAGAGCAAGCAAAATGTGTCCAGGATCACACAGTGGGGTTATGCCCAAAGAGTCTTTGTAGATAGTTCACAAAAGATTGAGATCAAGTCAGGAAAAGTTAGTTAACAGGCCCCAGGCTAACCCAGGTTAGAAAGTCGAGGATTTACTGTCACCCCGAACGATCTGTCGCAAGGGAAGCCAGGCGGGACACAGTACCTGAAATGGGAAGAACGCTCCAGCGGGGGCAGTTGTTCCTGGCAGCGGGTGCAAGTCGGTGTTTCGTCCAGAGGAAGAGGAGGTCTCGACGAGGAGGAAAGATGAAGGTTGCTGCACTGCCAGGGAAGAAACCAGCCGCAGAGTTTCCCGGTTACAAGGTACTACCCTTTTCTTCGCGGTAGTGGTAAACCATGGTATTCCGGTTGCCGGGGTGCTTGGCACGGGCAAGGCGGCCACGAGATGGTCCAGGAAGGCGAAAAGACGGGCAAACTGGTTATCCCCACCAGTCAAAGGAAGAAGACTCTCCGGACTGGAGATCGCCTCTGTCGTCGGGAAAAGTGGTGAGACGGTTCAGCAGGGCTCCACCGGTGGTGTCATTGTTGCAGGTCGACTCAGCTTCTTCCTCCTCGGATTGTTTAGGTCCTGTGGTGACTTCTGAAGTTCCAGTCCCCAAAGCCCTGCTTTTATGCAGAAAACCCCCATTCATTCAGCCTAGCTGTCACTCAAACATGCTAAGTGGTGAGCCGGGCGGTTCACCACTTGGGCCAATCACACAAGAGTGCAACTTCAGTTGCCGAGGCAACTCAGTCCAGGGGTGCCTAAACCCCCTCCCACACCCCTTGTGGTACCCAGACAAAGTAGCACCACTTTTGGAGGCTTCAAAAAGAGTCTCACTCTTAGCAGGAGAAAAAAATAAACCCCAAAAATCCAGCAAAGCTGCTGGGGGACTCACTAGGTTTGGGAAATTAACCTTTACAGATAATTCTCCCTAACAATATAGAGACACACCAATACATGCCACTTACTGAAAATAACCTATACTATACATGCACATTTTCATTCATTTTTTTTTATTCAAAGCATAACACATTCTCGCAAAGGACAAGTACAATAAAATGACTTGTTAGGCGAGCAAGCTTATTGTTGACTCCGGAAAAGTAATTGAGGCAGAATCTTGCTCTTTCATTTTCAGTACATTGTCATAAAGTAGTACAAGGGAAAAGTTAAAGTAGTATTAGATATGTGGACAGATCCAACGCTCGAAAATATCACTTTGTGCATGTCGGTAGGGCTCACCATTCGGATACTGGAGGTATCAGGGTTTCGTCACTTGTGAGGGTCTGTGCTTCCATTAGTGTGCTCTATGAAAAAAAGGGATATGTCAAGCAACAGATTACGAAAAACATTATGCGACTTTTAAAGGGCACTATGGCATTGTTTACTAATGGTCACAATTCACTGTTTTATTAGAGGCTTCAGAAAGCGGGAACAGACGTAGTATAGTTAAGTAAAATATTTTAAAATTCAATAGAATCTGTTAACTATGGAAACTTTAGTAAGACAAATTTAAAGTAAATATACACCAAAAGCTCTAATCCGTTCATTAAGTTACCTTTTCAATACAGTACCTTAATTAAATGACAGATCATAGAGAATACTTATTTATGCAGACCATCGTCCTACATACCAACAAATATAACTAATTCATCGTCCAGGACTCACATGAGCCAGCGTGTGCTGAAATCAAGTTGGAATTGCATTTGGAAGCAATTTACGAAGAATTCTGGGTCGACGCTTTTTTGTATACTTTGATTGTTCATACAGATCGTCGGTAAAGTGCAGGCCGCAGAGGCGGAATCGATTGGCCCTTACGTCATCCAAGACACCCTGTGCTCTACTTTCAATCTCGTCCACTGGAAAACCACAATTTATATCTTCTTATTAAATCAATATCCTTCGGGAATGTTTGCAGGACTGTACCCAGACTTTTGCCATGGCTCACAGAAAGGCAACCGTAAACTATACATGAAGGCATTCTTGAAAAGTCTGAAAGATCTGTGTACCATATGCATATGATTGAAGGGATTATAACACAGCTTTGTCTTCAATATTTGTTTTACTCAAAGAAAGAAAAATTAAAAGTTACTCACCGTAGTGACTAACGTACTCTTAGTCCATAGTCCCCTTTCCACCATACTGCATGGGCGTCCCTTCCAAGGGACGGGAGACTGAACCTTTTTCACCAGAAAAAAACCTTCTTTCCCTTTAAATTTAGAGGCACACAGGGGTGCGGCCCAGGGAGCATGCGCTGCCCTGACTATGCCCTCCGACGCCACTCCTCAGTCCCCATTGACGCGACGACAATAGATTTAACATTGCCTAATGACACCAGTATTATTAGGGGGGAGGTTGGTGGAACGTATGGAGGAAAGGGGACTATGGACTAAGAGTACGTTAGTCACTACGGTGAGTAACTTATAATTACTCTTATGTCCCATCTCCTTTCCTCCATACTGCAAGGGCGATTACAACTGATTGTAGCCCCAGGGTGGAGAGGAGACCCTCTTTAAGCAAATAGCTTCCTGAGAACCACCTTTCCGAAAGCCGCATCAGATCCAGAGCCGGCATCCAAACAGTAATGCTTGCAGTAAGCCGAGGGAGAGGCCCAAGTGGCCGCCCTGCTTATGACTTGCCAAAGGACATGGCGCTGGAATGCGATGGCCGTTGCCTTGGCCCTGACTGTGTGGGCACGCATGTTGGCCGGGAGCGGCTTGTGTCGGCCCTCGTACGCTTCTTTGATGGCAGAGACCATCCAGCGGGATATGGAAGCCTTAGAAGCCTTATAGCCCGGTCTTGAGCCTCCGAAAGTGACCAACAGGGCGCTCGATTTGCGGAAGCCCTTGTTCCTGTCCAAATAGAATTTCAGAGCACGCCTGACATTCAGGCAGTGCAGCACTCTCTGTGCTTCGTCATTGGGCTCGGGGAAAGACGTAGGAAGGCCTATTTCCTCGTTCAAGTTCAAAGCAGACGGAACCTTGGGCAGAAATGCTGGGTGTGTCCGCAGGTCTACCTTGTCCTTGTGAAAGGTGGTATATGGCTCAGAGGCGACCAGTGCCTGGATCTCGCTGTCTCTACTAGCCGAGGTAAGGCCGACGGGTAAGGCCGTCTTGATGGTGACCAGCCTGATGTCTACGGTTGCCAGTGGTTCGAAAGGTTTGTGCGCCAGTACGCCCAAAACTATGTTAAGGGCCCACACCGGGTGCGGCCTCTTGACGGGCGGGTACAGCCTTGCGATACCCATCAGATGTTTCTTGAGTAGCTCCGAAAACCATGGCCTGGCCGGCCACCATGGAGCTATTAGAATGATGAGGAATCAGTGAGACTCCTTGATTTTGCAAATTACCCTGTGGATCAGGGAAGTGGGTGGAACGGCGTAGGCTTTCATGCCGGTCCACTGGAGGTGAAATGCATCGCCCAGAGAGCCGGGGCCCTGACCTTGCCAAGATGCGAACTGGGGACACTTCTTGTTGTCCCAGGTGGCAAAGAGATCCACGTGGGGGTGACCTGACCTGTTGAAGATCTTGAGATCCTCTGGAAGCAACCTCTGGAAGAGCTCCCTCCTCCTGGCTAGTCTGTTTTTCAGCGCTGTTAGGGAGAATTCTCTGTTTAGGCTGAATTTCCTAACCCAGTGAGTCCCCCAGCAGCTTTGCTGGATTTCTGGAGTTTGTTTTGTTCTCCTGCCAAGAGTGAGACTCTTTTTCTCCCACTCTTGGACATGATTTGTGGTGTTCCTTTGAATGTTAATGTGTTTCATGGGCTATGAGGTCTTTAACTCCATAGGGTCTCTCATGTTTTTTTCTATGTGTGTTACACCGCACCCTCCGTGCAGTAACACCGGGGTGTCATAGTGACCCCCCACCATAGACTCCATACCTTGGGACTGACTACTGTCTCCCAGGGCATGTAAAGTCACCATTGGCTTTACTAGTCCCAAATTACTAACAGAACCAGTACAAACCATCATATTGTGGACGCACTGGTAGGGGCAATTCGATTGCCCCTGGGTCTGTTATTCGAGGGAGCACTGTCCCGTTCCCCCCTTGTCGAGTTTTGGCTGGTGGCAGTGGATACTACTTTTTATATTCAACCGCGAATATATCTCTATGGGATTTTCCCATTGTTCGAGGCTAATACTTTTTAACATAGCCTTTAACATACCGCCGGTTTATTTATTTATTATTAATTCACCGGTTGGTATTTTCTGCCAGAACTCGTTTTTAAAATGGCGTTTGTGTTCGCCTCTGTAACTCCAAACCAAAGGTCGAGCCCTTTGTTCCACTTTTTGGTGGGCTTCTCCACAGAACCATCCAAAAGTGGTGCCACTCTGTCTGGGTACCACAGTGGGTGTGGGAGGGGGTTTAGGCACCCTGGACTGAGTTGCCTTGGCAACTCAAGTCGTACTCTTGTGTGATTGGCCCAAGTGGTGAGCCGGCCGGCTCACCACTTAGCACGTTTGATTGACAGCTAGGCTGAGTGAATGGGGGTGTGCTGCATAAAAGCAGGGCTTTTGGGACTGGAACTTCAGAAGTCGCCACAGGACCTGAAAATCCGACGAGGGAGAAGCTGACCTGCTACGACGACACCACCGGTGGAGCCCTGCTGAACCGACTCACCACTTCCCAATGACAGAGGAGATCTCCCTGCTGGAGAGTCTTCTTCCCCTGACTGGTGGGCACAATCAGTTTACCTTCTTTGCTCGCATCCCAGGACGTCTTGTGGTCGAATGCCCGTGCCAAGCACCCCGGCAACCGGATAGCCACTGACCCCTGGACTGCGAATAAAAGGGACGCTCCTTTTAATTGAGAACTCCGCGACTGGTTTCTTCCCTGGCAGTGCAACGGACTCCTGCTTTCCTCCCCGACGAGATCCTCTATTCCCCCGGACGAAGTACCAACTTGCACCCGCTGCCAGGAACAACTGCCCCCGCTGGAGCGTTCTCACCCTTTTAAGGTACTGTGTCCGGCAGGCCTCCCTTTCTAAAGATTGCTACAAGGTAACAATAATCCCTTAACCTTCTGGACTGGGCTGGCCGCCTTGACCATCTAACTGGTCCCTTTCTGTTGATCCAACTCCTTCTGAAACTATTGCGAGACTTTTGGGCACTTAACCGTGTGACCTTGGACACATTTCGACTGGAGCCTCTTAAAGTGTGTTCTTCCGAAAGTGTTGGGATCTGTTTCTATCTTTGCTCTGCCTTTCTCTCCCTTTTTAACCGATTGGTTAGAGTGCCATCTTCGTTAAGCGCTCACCGCTGTCTGAAAATAAGTGTTGCCTTACTTAAGACTTGTCTAATAATCGTTGAAGGGAGTGTATATCTTTTAGTGACCGGGTTTCTGAACTGCTTAACATTAGTGCCAGTGTGTTTAACTAGATGTGTTTTTAAATAAATAACTATATCTCTTTTACACCAAGCTCTGGTCAGTGTTTGCTTGTTCTACTGTGTTCTTTTGACCTATTGTGAATACTCTGTATACTGCCTAACTCTTCTTGAGAGAAGTCTGACTGCTCAGCCACAGCTACCTGGTAATTCTGGGTGGTACAGACTGCTACCAATTGGGTTTACTGCCAACCACCTGTAGTCTTACATTTTTTGCAGTGGTCCCAGAGGGAACTGCACAGGATTCTGCCTAACAAGCGCCTTCGAGGACGGCGAGTCACACGCCGAACATGATTGCCAACCGTGGTCTGAGCCAAGGCAATGTAGGCAGAGAGCGTGGGGGCCTGAAGTTGGGAAGAGCCCGTTGCAGGATGGACACCTGTCGACATGCGCCAGGGAGGAGCGTGACGCCTGTGGACCGAGTACCTGAATGATAAAAAAGACAAAAAAGACAAAGAGAAGAAGTATCCGCGGGTGGAATTACATGGCCGAAGCCAAACCCAGGAGCGCAGGTGAATTCGGCCCATTCCCGTCGACGTGGAAAAGGTGACTGAAGTGTGGTGCCGGAAGGCAGGGTCAGGGCAGCGCATGCTCCCTGGGCCACACCCCTGCTTGGCTCTAAATTTAAAGGGGTAGAAGGTTTTTTCTGGTGGAAAAGGTTCTGTCTCCCGTCCCCTGGAAGGATGCCAATGCAGTATGGAGGAAAGGGGACGAGACGTAAGAGTACCTGTGTAACCTAGTCGAATGAACACAGCGATAACTTTCTTACAGAATTGATTGATATACCGCAAATCGTAACGTGTTTCTCGTCCGTTGAATGAACTTTCTAGCATCAAAAGAAAACATGCTTGCAAACATGGACCACGAAAGATTCCATTATATTACAATGCACAGTGGTGCAATGTGCTATTTACCGAGATCAAAATACTTGAAACATTAGACAATGGTGAAGTCTTTGAGATAAATGAACATTACAATACTGGGTACATTAGGTGGAAATAGATAGAAACTTTGAGATCGGCGATCGATTAATATAGAAAAGTAAATGGGTGACCTACCCTTACCTGGAAGAAAAGACGAGACGTTTCAGCAAGCAGGGGAGCAAGTATCCGTGGAACAGGTATCCAGGGAACAGGTAGCACGATGACGAGATACCTTGTAGATCTCACAGATGTTCTTCTGTTAAATGTCAAGGTGTTTATAAATTATTAGAAAAGTGGGTGGGTATGTGAATGTGTGACGTGTTTGGTGACATCCACTCAGCCTCAATGGCAACATTTCACATATGCCATAACCAGCCTCCCTGCCCCCCTTGCGAGCACATGGCCACAGGTGGGAATTGCCATTGATACTGGAGCGGGGATGGATGGGCATGAGGTGAGCGCAAAAGGCCCGGAACACTGCTGAAGGGAGACAAACCTATGTGGATTGCAGGGGCGAGGTCTTAAAGAGGGGAGTCTGAAGACACTGGGTCTGGGGAGGCCATGAGAACTATGGTCACCATGCAGAATATCCCTTTTGAAGTGTACATGGTGTTTGGCACCTTGGCCGTTCCAACCCACCCAGTACCGGATTGGGAGGGGATGGATTGTTGCAGATGAGTGGAGCACAAAAGGGCACCAACCATTCTTTCATGTCCCTCAAACGAGTGAGTGTGTTCTTGAGTCACTGAAAAATGTAAACAACTACTTGCATATGCTCATTTGTATTTTATTTAGTTTGGCGATGTTTATGGCACAAACAGACCACAAATTGTATACTTTTTTAAAAAAAATGTTTTTATTAATTTCTTCACACAAACAATACAAACCAAGCTTGCAGTGTATACGGCAACATTTCAATTATGCATCACTTCATTATATTCACTGCACCCCTTATCACTCCCCCCTTTCAGAGCCTACTCTTTCTCACATTCTGTTCCTGCATCTCGTGACAGGGTGTCCTCTACCATGGGTTCCGTCGGGTCTCGCATTGACCCAAATAATTCCACTATTAATAATTTCCAGGCCATCAGTGTGTCTGTCTCCCCCCCCCCCAGCACTACTTGATTCTTGCCATACCATGATTTCTGCCTCAGCCCATTTCTGCAAATCTTTCCACCACACCTCTAGTCGTGGTCTCTGGCGTGGTCTTCCACCCCATAGCGATTCTCCTCTTTGCTAGCACATATGCCAGATCCTTTAGTTTGCTCACATGCTTGAGTTTTTGTGGTCTAATGAACCCCTCTAATAAGCAGGCTCACACTGTATCTACTACAATCTTGATACCTCTTTCTGCTAGTCTGTGTGACACTTCGCCCCAAAAACACTCAATAACCAGGCATGATCAAATCATATGTACCATACCAGCCTTCTCCTCGTCACATTTGGGGCATGCTTGTTGACCCATGTTTTTAAACCTAGCTATCTTCTGGGGCATCGTATACCCCCTTTGCGTAATATACAGTTGTATCTGCTTTAGTCTAGCATTCCTCGACACCTTCTTGTGGTACCCTTGGGCTCGTTCCCACATCCCATCATCCATCGGGGCTCCCACTTCCTCCTTCCAGTCTTGTCTCAATTGCACTACCTCCTTTCCTACTTTGGACATCATCATCTCGTATGTTCTGGATCTCTCATGCCCCCCCTTCTGCTATGTCGTAGATTATATCTATTATATCTATGATGCCATCTGGTTCTTCCTCTAATACCACTTTGGCCATGTCCTCTTGATTCTCTGCATCATTCCATGATGCGTGATATACTGGCTGATATGTAACCCTGTTTCCTCTCTCAACACCTCAAAATCTATTATAGTACCTTCTCACCAGACATCATCCATCATCACTATCCCAACCAGTTCCCAGTGGTTTCTGATTGTCATCCTTAGTTGCTGGTCTACCCCTGCTAGTGCTACCAATGGCACCTGTGGAGAACACTGGGATGGGCTCCCCATCATCCGGCAAGCCCTGCGCCACACCTTCCACCCAAGTATCAACATCTTGGGGCGCCCTTCCATTGCTGTCTTGGGAAGCCACATTATCTCCCTTAAATAAAATGGGGCACAATCTTGTCCAAACAACCAGGACTCAGAGGTCACCTCTTCTGAGAGCCATTTATCCACATAGTGCAGCTGGCTCGCTATATAATATACTTCATAGTTAGGAAGTTGTATACCCCCTTTCTCATAAAAATTCTGTAGCTTCCAGAGGGCCACCCTATTTCGTGTGCCATGCCAGATACTATCTATCCAATCTAGCAAAGAACTTTTTGGGTATTAAGTGCGGAATATTCCCAAAGTAATGCAGCAGCCTAGGTAGAACCACCATCTTCAACATCGCCCCAGTCCCATCATCGCTAAAGGCAGCTTCACCCAAAACCTCATGCAATTCTCAATTTTCTTAATGGCTTCCTCAGTATTACACTTATGCTCCTCTTCCACTGTGTGGCATATATCTATCCCTAGATGGAGAAATGTGCTAACCTCCCATGGTATCTGTAACCGGTAATCGTTTCAATGGGATCCTTTTGTATCCACCCAATGGGAACATGCTAGATTTCTGAGGGTTCACCGCTATACCAGACAGCCCAGCATATCTTTCCATCACTTCCAGGATGTACAGATGGTTCTTCTCAGGATGTCGCAAGTACAACAGCACATCGTCCACATTTAGGGCGATTAGGTGTTCCCCTCCCACAGCAATACCTATCGTATCATATTGTTGCCTCAAATATATCGCTAGGGGCTCCAAGGCCAATATATAGAGCATGGGGGACCATGGACATCTTTGTCTGGTACCCCTACAGAGTTGCCACCTTTCAGATATCATTGCTCCAGTTTTGACTCTGGCCAACGGTTACTGTATAACATTTTCGTCTACTGCAAATATCCAGGCCCCATTCCATAGCCCGCCAACAACCATGGCCATTTGACCGAGTCAAAGGACTTTATTGCCAGTTCTGTTCTCCGTCATTCTCGTTACCATGCTCAATAACCCGGTGGAGTCGTCTGAGGTTGTTAGATATATTTCTGTTCAGGACATAGCCCGTCTGGTCGGGATGTATCAATTTGCCAATAACCCTCCTCAATCTACTTGCCAGAATGGCCATCAGTATTTAAAAACTTGATTTAGCATTGATAGGGATCTATACGAACCACAGCTATGCCCAGGTTTATTAGGTTTAGGAAGCGGTATTATAATCGCCTCCCTAAGGTAGTCTGCCCAGCTCATATGCCTCATTCAACATATCCAACAGCGGAGGTAGCACCTCTCCTTTAAATATTTTATAGAATTCACTTGGGAGTCCATCAGCTCCCGGAGTCTTGCTAGTGGGCAACTGTCTTACCACCTCTTCTAACTTTTCTAAAGTAATGGGTGCATCTAGCTCCTCCCTCTCCTCCGCACTGATCTGAGGCAATCCTATATCCTCCAATGTTTCCGCATTCATCTCGTAATTACTCTCCCCATTATCTCCATATAGGAGCCTGTAATAATCAGCAAACTCCTGGTTAACTCCCTCTTGGGTATCGACTACACTGCCATCTTCCCTCGTTATTGTTCTGATCGTGGGTCTGGGAGTTTCACTCTTATATAGCCATGCCAAGATCCTGCCTGGTTTATCCCCTCCCGCATGCTGTCTCTCTATGTATTTTTTATAGTTAAGGTTACTCAGTCTTTCCCAGTGCCCAACACATTTCTGCTGAAGCATAAATATCAATTCGGTGTCTTCCTCATTTTCCACCTTCAGCGCCCTTTCCAATTCTCCTTCCGTTTCCCGCAGGTCTGCCAGGATCCCTCCCTGTGAACCTTTGGATTTTGCTATGGCTACCCCTCTCATCACAACTTTAAAGGCCTCCCACAACGTGCCTGCCGAGTCCACACTACCAGTATTTATCTCAAAGTAGTTCACAATCTCTTCCCTCATATCCTCCCTAAAGAAGGGGTCCTTTAGCGCCTCTGCTCTGAGGCCACGTCAGAATCCTCGCTCTCGGGGGTCGACACTGCCACCAGATAATCAGAGGCGAGTGGTCCGAGAGGACCCTCGCTTTATATCCGCTTGCATGATTTCAATCATTATCCCTTGTGTGACGAAGACATAGTCCAGCCTTGTGTTTAACTGCTGCGGGGCAGAATAATGCGAATACTGCCTCTCTTGGGGGTGTCGTAACCTCCGCACATCATCAAGCCCAAAGTCGTCCAACAATGTATGCAACGCTCTAGCAGCTGAGGCGGGTCTATCCATTTTTCCA
Source organism: Ambystoma mexicanum (assembly GCF_040938575.1). Taxonomy (NCBI): domain Eukaryota; kingdom Metazoa; phylum Chordata; class Amphibia; order Caudata; family Ambystomatidae; genus Ambystoma; species Ambystoma mexicanum. The sequence continues at coordinate 302,190,252 of NC_090927.1, read as the reverse complement.
TCTGACCTGTCAATCTTAGGCTTTAGTACACAATTTAAATCTCCCCCCCAGATCACCGCACACCCCATAATCATGCTAAGGTTGTTACATAGGGTTCTAAAATATGCCGCCGTATTTTGATTCGGGGCATACGTATTTAGAATATTTATATCTCTATTTTCAACTAATCCCCTCATAATGATCATCCTCCCATCTGACTCAGCCAACGTCTGTAGCAGCTGAAACGGGACATGTGGCGCCACCCAAATAATCACTCCCCTGGCATAAGCCAAATAGGACGAGCCCACCACTGTCCCCTTCCATTCCTTCCCAATCATCTTATCTTGCGTCAGGTGCGTCTCCTGCAGCAGGGCTATGTCTACCTTCTGCCTGCGCAAATATAGCATAACCTTATTCCTTTTTAAATAGCTATTAAGCCCCCTGACATTCCAAGTGATTGTTTTAAGGTCTCCCATGATTTGCCCGAGTCCCACTCCTCCCCCCACTCCTGCAGCCCAGATTCGATTGTTCCACGTCTAAATAGGCTCGTTTCCCAACTCAAACTCCCTGAACTAAGAACAATAAACACCCCAACCTCCCACCCTCCCGTCTCCCTACCCCAACCCAACCCAACAACACCCTCCCCAACTGTTGCCCAGCTCCATCCCTGGATCTCAGGCACCCCCGTATCTAGCCCTTTCTGGCAATATCCGGTAATCGCGGCTCAGCAGGGTAAAGTCGCCCTAGTGGCTGTCTTACTACTAACTCCTGGGTGGTAGATTGTCATTGTTCTGCTGCTCCTGTTTAATACACATACACTGTGCCTAATGCTTCCCAGTCAACTTATGCATTTTGTTCTCTACATTCCAGTCCAACAGGATCAATAAGTCCAAAAGTGGCATAATACAATTTGAATGTTCTACCGTCTCTTGCTGGCGATCCCCCCTTACTTCTCACCCCAGTATTCTTGATGCATCCTCCTCACTTGTCATGCTTCTCTCGGTCCTGCTCTTCATCTCGCTCCGGACAGCCCTGCAGGTCCAGCCATGCCGCTGCTTCCTCTGGGGTGTCGAATAAGAACACTTTACTTTTATGCAAGACTTTTAGCTTCGCCGGGTACAAAAGCATGTACTTGATCCCAGCCGTGTGCAGTCTCCTCTTGACTGCCACATAGCTGTATCGCTGTCTCTGCACCAACATTGTATAATCCGGATACGCCGTGATGTTGTTAGATGCCCTTTCTATCGTTCCACCTCTACGAAAGAACTCCAAAATCATCTCCCTATCTTTATAATTCAGAATCTTTGCAATAATCACCCTAGGAGGGGCCCCGGGCCTCGGTTTCCTCATCAGGGCCCGGTGTGCTTGTTCAACAGTAAATCCTTGTAAGAGCTTGTCTGCTCCTATCTCTTGCAGGATCATATTTTCCACATAGTCCTTCTTCTCCCTCTGGCAGGCCGACCACACGGATGTTGTTATGTCTTGCCCTTCCTTCCGCTTCTTCTGCGCGATCCTCGAGATTAGCCACCTGCTGTTTTAATATGTGGACCTCCTTCGCGTTATTTGTGTTGGTTTTCACCACACTCTCCAGACCACTCGTTCTTTCTGCCAGCGCTCTGACATCTTGCCGCAGCAGGGTGACTTCTATTCCCACTGCATCTATTTTATTCTCCAGAGCCGTTCGCAGTTCCGCTATTTCCGTCCCCCATGTGTTTCTTAGCTCCGTTATAGCTGCCAGGACCTGGTGGTTTTCTCCCTCTGGAGTACCGTCCGTAGAAGCTGTTGCTGAGCTTTGCACAGGGGCAGTGGGAGTCTGCTGCTTCTTGGCGAAGACCTCAATTGTGGGTGGTTTGCTCTTGGTCCCAAGTCCTTTCACCGACATCATGCAGCCCCGTCTGCGTGCCCAGTTCCGGTCCCTCAGTATCGTATAAATTCTATCTCCCGGTGTTTCTATGGCGGCACTAGGTCGGTTTGGGCCCGGGAGCGTCCCCCTCAGAAAGCTGCAGTGTGTAACAGCACGCACTGTGCTACAATTTCAGGTAGATTGTATCCTCCCACGTACCTACTCTGACTGTTGCAGGCAATACCCTCTTCACTTGTTTCCGAGGATCTCTAGGTGCACCTTCTTCTCCCCCACCACTATACTATGGGTTCATGTAGCGCTTGGTGCTATGCGTCCCACTCAGTGCTTGTCGCCGTATTTCTTATTCTGCTATCATCCGGCCACCAGCAGCATGTTGGTGTGGGTCTCCTTATATAGCGTGGGCCTCAGCTGCTCCTAGGAGTGGTAATGTCAAATTAGATCAGGTCCCCAGGCGCTTGTTCACTGCAGAGAGGTAGAGCCGGCTCCCTTTGTTCTTCGAGCACCAGTATGGACTTCGTCATGTGGGGCGCTTGGTTTGTCCAATATGATGTCAGGAAAGCGTCTTAGTTGGTGCCTTCCGTGCTCCACTGTGATTAAAGCATATGTTTTGCAAGCCCCACTGTCTTACTCACATATAGCCCGGCTCGGACCCATCTCATCAAGTAGATCAGGAAGGCACTCCCTTCCTTCTTTCAGCTGGTTGCACACACGAGGCAACAATCCGCTTTTATACTTTGACAGGGAAGCAGGGCATGCAAAGTTATTAGATTTTATGTTCTAGTGGAGTAGACATATACCGCGCACTTCTCGTCGATGCCTCCACCGCCCGTTGTTCGTGCATGCTACGATTTTACATCAGCAGCTCAGTTTCAATGAGCGCAACAAGGTTTCCGCTTTGCCGGCCGACCCGGTACCTTCATACATAATGGCAGAGATGTGTAGCGAGATCCGCGACGGCTCCTTTGTTCAGCGCGGGTCTTTCACTGACCTTCCACGGCAGCACCAATGCATCCGCTCCTTAGACTTCAGCCCGAACCTCCTCACATCAACAGAGGTGCACCAAGTAGCTCGCACTGGCTTCGCCTGAGCCGCACAGAGCCCTGATGCATTAACACCGTTAGAACAAACACTGCTACAATTGTTGCTGCTCGAGACGCCCTTCCCAGTCCACTGCTGCCCTCCAGAGCTCGCTCGCCGCCAACACTGCTTCCACGGTGTAGAGTGCTCCCGCTCCAAGTAATACAGTGCGCCCGGCAGGACAGACGCATCGCCCTGTAACACAAGCAGGCCCCACACAGCCCCCGAACGCCGGTCCTCCACTCCAGCTGCCTCCACCCAGGTTTATATAGTGGCCTTCACAACATCAGCCACATTTCCTTTGTTGTCCGCCATTTTATGTCGCAGCATTTCGGCACCGCCACATCTCAAAAAAGCTTCTTTCTCGTCCTCACCAGCGTCTGATTCAATTACAATTTTCAAATGGTACGGGGCACACAGTCCAACATCTATGCCTCCATTTATAAGGACCATGAGTCGTTTTTTTGCGTGTTTTCCTCGGATCGATTACGGATCTTCAGGAGCAGCTCCACGGGACAAGTCCTACTTCATGGCCAGTTAGCCACGCCCCTTCACAAATTGTATACTTGAGGTTGCAGCTCTTATGGGTCGACGTTCACCTCGTCCTGTGCGGAAAACCCGGCCACCTGCGTCCCTAGCACTTCGGTTTCCCAGTGCAGCTACCAGGAAGGTCAGGAGGTTCGTGGCGCTCCCTAAAAGGATACGGCATAATGCTGCTCCATTCTATGCATGATGGCCGCTGCCGTGGAAGTTAGCAACTCGAAACGCAACTACACTTCCCAGATAACCTAGCTCCGTGCGGTAGTTCGGCTGTGGAGCCTCGCGTTGGCTTGCCCCGCCTCCCTCACTGATGTAGTCCGTGGTTGCAGCCAGGACGCCGCTTCTGGTTACAGCTACTCCCGGTATTTAGAAGTTCCTCCTTCGAGTGCCAAACCCTTTTGTCTCTTTACGGAATCGACTCGGATTGTTTACTGGACCCGCTATTGGAATTCCCTTGTTGACTTGTCTTCCTGTATACCGAACCTCTGTTTTGCTTCCACTGACTCCGCTAGAAAAGGTTTTGTCTTTGTTTTCGCCTGCACGTGTACCGGAACCCTGTTTTCTCCCGGACTTCTCTTCTACACGCTTTTGCCATAGTCGCTATCCGCTAGTGTGCCAGACCTTGCCTGCCTTCAACTTAACTTACTTTAGAACTGCCATCCCGACTGATTGTTACCTTCATTCTTCAGTCACCAGTGGTAAGACTTTTCTGCCTTACGAACGGAACTTTTGGATTGAACTTTGTTTTTCCTGTGCACTTCAGGACGCTCTGCAGCTGTGCACCATCCTGAATCCAGTGCGACCCTCGTGCCGCCCGGGTATTAGTATCCTACTAACATTTCCCTTTTTCTTATTTTATCCCTGTCGTTGTGTTCTGAACTCCTCAAACCCTTCAGTCCTTCTCCACTGGTAAGATCATGCCCATCTCCTGAATTGTGTCATAGCTTAAATCAGTTAGGTTCTAAGTCTTGTTATATTCCTAGGTGATTCCCGGTATTGTGCCATACTTCCATACAACGGAGGGAAAAAGCTCAGGTATTCCATCAATTAGTAAAACTTACAGGGGACAAGTGTTACCTTCGTATTACTTACTTGTTGTTCTTTCCTTTACAGCTTGGTTTGTGGCGGTGCGTTCTGCCCGCCCTTCTGGGTGATCAGTCCACTTGCCTGGTTAATTACAGCAAGTGGTCATATCATTTTGAAGGTCTTATTCCCTCACAGAGAGGAGGCTTGGGTGGAGGCTCTACCGAAAGCTCTTCAAGCAACTTCCTGGTTTTTGGATCTACTCCCCGGTTTCACACACTCATCTCACCGGTGAGTAACAGCAGCACAGTGTGTGAAAATCCCCTGTACTGTCCGCTGACACTGAGGAATTTGGCGCAACTGGCTCCAACGACACAGGCGGGTATTACTCGTTGAATGCAGGATCTAAGCCTCCCATAAAGCCACCATGTAGACCAACGGTAGGCCACCATGTAAACCAGACGTGGACTCCCTGCTCACTGCGCTCAGAGAGGCATAGCCCCACCTCACCTCACTGATTCACTGATGAGGCCCAACAAGGATGAAACATGTGTATGGGGTGTCTATTGGTACTGTTATTCAGAAGGGAATTGCCATAGCATTTCGGTGCTGGACTGCCCATGTGGGCGGGACAAAGACTAATATGCAAATGGCTATTCCCCATCTGTGAAAGTTACAGTGAGCAAAAAGCGACGGCTGCAAACTCTCAAAGTGAGAGCTGAGTGGACGTGGAACCGTGGCGCTCCGTCCCGACCCGTGGAAAATACTGTGAATATCTCATCAGGCACGTCAACAGATGGAGGGAAAAGTAGCAGAAAGCGAGGTGAAACCTTTGTGAGCGGGCGAGAAGCACAACGACCCCGTTTGTAGTACGAAAACGAAGGTGACATAGCCGCAGCGGTCATTTGAAGAAAATGGTGGGTGGATCCATCCGGCCTCGGAGGAGGGAGGCGAATTGTGAGGACTGGTGATCGGAGGTGGCAAGGCTCCATGAACTAGCCAAAGGGGCTATCCCGCTACAATCAGGAGGAAGACTGACTCCCGAGAGGTGCTGGCGAGGGAGCGGAGAATTCCAGCAAGAAGGGAGACGCGAAGGACGCTCGCAACAAGTGCCACCTGGCCCAGCAGTATTGAAGGAGCGGACAGTGGAGGAGGAGAGGGCCACCAGGTGAGAAGACACAAGAGTGCCGGGAACGGTGCGGGTGCCACCAAGGAAGCAAGAGCGGGTGAGAGGAGGAGCCCGTCCCAGTCCAGGCATCTGAACACCGCCGTAGAAAGAAACGGACAGGTGGAGTGAGGGGGAGGCACCTGGGAAGACGACGGACCGCCCATCCAGGTTGAGGCAGACCGGAGTAAAGGAGGTATCGAGACAGGGGCTGAAGGAAGCAACTGGAGAGCAAGCAGAGCGCAGGAGACCTGGGGCGAACCCTGGGAAAGCAGGTGAGGAGGAGCCCAGGCCGGAAAGGGTGAACGGCGGCTGAAGAGACTGGGAGCTCGTGGCCCCCTGGGCCACAGGCACACAGAGCGAGGAAGGAGGAGGCGGATAATTGGAAAGTGGACTTGTGGGGACCCAGAGACTTTAGAAAACAGGGGGCCAGGACATAACGTTTAAAAGCCAGCGTATGAGCAGAGGAGCGCGGCAGGCCCCATTAAACCAGCTGGCAGCCTGAGTGTGGTCAGACCTTGTGGGGCTGCAGATTGCGTGGAGGAGTGACTAGACCTCATGGCGGATACCAATGGGGACCAGCCCAATGAGGCCTGCGGGAGAGCCGGCTCCCAAGGGGCAAAGTAACGTAGGGGAGAGAGGGGGGAAGCCCCTCCAAGGTCCAGGAGAAGACCTAAAGGGACAGTAAAGCCCAGGCAGAGACACAGAGGCTGCCAAAAAGGGGATCCCAGAGAGGGCAAAAGTAGGGCTCAGCAACAGAGGAGAGGCAATTGGAATCAGCGAGGGAGCAACCCCTACGAAGAGACAAGGGCCCGGACTGGAGAGAACGTAAAGAGGAGTACAAGGAAGCTGAGGGAAGGCAAAAGACAGGAATTAAACAACAGAGGGGAAGCAGATAGAGTGAGCATCCAGGAATGGAATAAAGGAAATCCGATGGACCCAAAGAAGAAAAATATAAACCCAGCAGAGCGGGAAAAGGAAGGGCACCACAAAGGACACATCCAAACAAAGCTCTCCTTCGGAAACTCGATTGACAGCGCGGATGGGGGAATGGCACTTACCAATGAAGACTTGCTAGCAGTGCTGGCTCAATTCAAGGGGGAGCTCACAGAGACAGTGAAGGCGGAAGGAACAAGTATAAGGGAAAAACTATCACAGGACATTGCAAGCAATAGGAAGGACATATACTCTCTAGGGGAGAAGGTGATAGAAATTGAGGAGCAGTTGACAGAGCTAGATACTAGAGGTCAGGAATGGGCTCAATAGACGCAAGGCGCGGAGGAGAGAATAAAAGCCCTAGACGAGAAAAGCGAGAAAACAGGTCATGTAGGGACAATGTTCGAATCAAAGGTATGGGGGAGGGAGTTGAGGTACCAGACTTGGAAGCCTGCATTCAAGAACTGTTTGAAAGCCTTGTGGAAGTAGATCAAGCTCGAAACATGGGAATAGAAAGAGCGCACAGAGCGGGCACTCGTAAAATGGACCCAGGGGCGAGACCTCGAGACTTTTTGGTGAAAATGCACAATTACAAGGACAAAGCGCAGCTAGTAGGAACAGCTCGTATCACACCCCCTTTTCAAATATCCCATATCACAATGGACCCTGAACCAGGCTGGTTGGTGAAATACAATATTTATTTATTTTAAAATTCAAAAGAAATCATACCATTTTTAATATGGGCCAGCAATCACCAATGGGGTGATAATTACAATGAGAATGTAAGCAATGCACTTGGTTTAACCTTCTAGTGGAACATATACAAAACACCAGGGAATAGCAACACTTTTTGATTTAGGAAAGATAGCACCCAAGTTAGGATTTCCCCCTGCAATGTTCCCTCAACTCACAAATAAACAATTCTGAGTGGGTATAAAGAAGCAGCAGGTAATCAGGAATAAGAGGCAGGAAACAAAATCAAAATCCGATTTTAAACCCCTTGCAATGTTATGAAATGACACTTGGAAATGGACAAATAAATAATGAATGTGTGTTAAAAACATTGAAACAAATACAATTCCTCACTAAAGCAACAATGCAAAGATACTAACAATCACAAACAATGGATTACCAACAGCATACAATTCAAAAAACGAGTGGAAAGTTCAAAACTGATTGCAGCCAAATGACACCTGTAAAAGATGCATTTCCTTTCAATTTCCGTGTAAATTTACTCAAACGGTTTCTTTGAAAAACGGGTGAAATATTGCAAATCGTGATGCAACATCACATGGATATCACAGAAGTGAAAGAATGGGGGTAGCTGCCGTTTTGAATGAGATTTTCAGGTTGAAATGGGGTTCAGTTTTCGGAAAACAAAGCGGTCAAAATGAATACTTCAGTTTTGAAAGAAAGGCAAATGTTATTTGAAATGAATTATCTAGACTATATTGAAGAGGAACACAGTAAGCACCAAGGTTGATTCGCGAGGTAAACCTTACCACCCCAGTGCTCAACCCCAACAATAAAATATATGAAAATTAGTTGGATTACTTGAAATATAACTAAGGGCTTACAGTTTACACCAGACAAAAACGCAAAGAGAGCTGGCGCTAGAACTAGAATCAAGGGCAGGGTTGCATGGATAATTCTGACAGTTTTAACAAGTTATCAGGATAAGGATAGGATGGCTTAGAGTGTGGGATAAGGACAAATGCAAGACAAGATAATGTATGGATTTCTATGGGGTAGGGATTATACTTACAGTCCACTTTTAGTTTGGGATTTTTGGACCGTCCACAGGTTCTGGTCGCCACAAGGCAGCGCGCCTGGCAAAAGACAGCTGGGCAAAAGACAGCTGGGCAAGGTCAGGTCACCGGATAGCAATTCTGGTCGCTGGATGGCACAGGTACCGCTGGATGCAGTTAGTGGGCAGCAATTAGTGGTATCAGGATACTTCCCAAAGAATACCACAGCTTTCTCCCTTTGGTTATTTGGGATTTTAGAATTGAGGCCTTGCTAGAAGGGTCAGCAATGGTTAGGCCTTGTAGTTTGCATCTGGACTCAGCAGGATGAATGGAACAGGAACACCGGCGCAGGAAATTCAAGAAGAGTGTCTGTCCAGAGTCTTGTCAGGGATTCTTACTTATAATGCATAGTGACATCATCAAAGTATATGGCTGGGCAGGTTTAACTAAGCACACCTCTAACTCACGGGATTGGTCAGGGGTGCTAGTCTCCGCCTCGCTGTTAACTGGTTGGATTTCAGGATAACACGTCAGATTTATGATGCGAGTTTTACAATGTTCAAAAACCTCCCACAGTTACTTTAGCCAAATCTGATTTTGCCACAAATGGTACATTTATACAGTTGAAGTCTCTGAGCAACTTACATAAACAGGTTACATATGTTATGTAGGACATTCCACTACAACTCTGAAATCTGTGAGACATTGTTTTGTCCGGTTAATACTTTTTAGTAATTTTGAGAATGAAAGGACCGGCCTAAAATTCCATAACTTTATAGATGTGTGTGGATTAGCATAAGGGAGGTAAGTATGACAATTTGCAATGGGATCATGGATACTTTTTTTTATAACCCCCTATTCTTTGCCATTTCTGTCCCCAAGGTGTCAGTGAATTCTACAATGTCTCAAATTATACTCCACCAAATCACTTTTAAACTGCGAAATATTTACATTTTTACAAAGTCTTGCTGCAGATAAAAGTCTTTACATTTTTATTAATCAATAGTCTTTGGAAACAAATGGCAGTCCTTTGTCCATCACTGGACCTTTTTATTTCTTCAGCTGCCGCCAACTGTCATTTCCTCCAGTGCTAGGTGGGGGTTTCCCAGCTTGATTCAAGGTTTATTGCCCCTTCCCCAATTCACACTTCCATGTCCTGGGAGTTCCATTGTCAGGGGGTTCAGCCCAGACCAAATTCTGTCCAACCTAGTAATTATCACTGGGGTGTTAGTATCTGCTGAGAGTTTATGGTGGTTCCCTTTCTTTGGGGGAAGCCTAAGCTCTGCCAACTGAAATAACCTGTTTTTGAGAGCTTGCAAAATCCAGCCAAGGTGGTTTAAAACCTTCATTTTCTTATATTTGGTCCTGAATTAAAACAAGCCTGAGGAATAAAATAGCCCATGTGTGTATTTTCACCAGCAACCAACCCCTTCACATTGCTAGGTAATGGCAGGCTTTCATTCAACAGTTGTACTTTTTAAAACAGACATTTTTCTCCTTTAGTTTTGCGAACGCCCATTTTTTAACACGTGTGGTGCAAGCTGGCATTTCTTTTTAAATTCAGTTTTGCATCTCCATCAGATTCCCACACTGTATTGCAGTCGTAGTTATTTTCTTGTATGCCAGAGTTTTGTTTGAAGCACAGATGCATTAAAATTGACATGGCCCAGATAGCTGGAGTTACTTTGAACTACTGATCTTTGATACTTTGTGAAGAAAATGAACACATTTCCCTGTGTGGGTAAAAGTGAAGTTCCTTTGTTGATGTTTCAGAGTTGGTTTGACGGGGCCTGTCAATTAGAAACCATGCTTGGTTTTGCTGAAACACAATGGGATATACTGGGCATGGCAGGGCCTTATGAATAACAGTAGTTTAAGGAAGAGCAGATGAAAATCGCGTCAGCAGCATTATTTTAAAGGTGAAAATGGTTCCTTTTTAATGGGGATTTTGGGATGGCAGCAAAGCAATGCTGCTTTTTCACTTTATTCAATTTTTATAGGTCAGAACACACTGGCACGCTCCCTCAGGGTGTCCCCTTCTTCCATCCTGCACAATGTGTGCTTGGCAAGACGATGCAGCAATCTTTTTGTTGCTGCAAAACGCAGTTTTGAGGCCAAAGAGCTCACAGAGAGAAGTTGGGTTCTCAGTATAACAGCTTTTTGGTCGATGGCTGTCAGATACCAGTGGTATCCAAGGTTAAATCATTGGGCACCTATCTGGAGGCCAGTTTAGACAACAAGGCCCACGTTGACGCCATTGTGAAAAGCACAAACTATCATCTGAAAGTGCTTCGTCAAGTGGCCCCGCTGGTCTCAGAGGAAAACCGAAAAAAACTAGTCTGCGCCGTAATACTGCCTAGAGTGGACTATTGTAACGCTCTTTTGGGAGGGGCGAAGAAAGTTGACTTACAAAGACTCCAAAAGATTCAAAACTCTGGAGTACGCATTGTCTTTCTGATGAAGCGCTTAGAGCCCACATCCGCAGCTAGGAGGAGTCTATATTGGCTGCCAATTTCAGCTAGAATACAATTCAAGCTCCTGACAACCTGCCATAAATGTATTTATGGTGATGCGCCCATATATCTCAAGAATAGGTTGAAGATATACGTACCTAGCAGATCTCTTCGCTCAGCCAAAACCTGCTCTCTATACATAGATCGAGTGAAAAGAGCTTGTGGCAATGGCCGCGCCTTTCATGCACAGGCCTCGAATGCCCTTCCGGTGTCTCTGCGTAATACAAACAATCTTATGATGTTTCGGAAACAGTTAAAGACTTTCCTCTTCTCATAATATTCTGATCCAGCTCCCTATGTGTATTAGATAGGTGCCTACTTTCTTTTCTTCTGGCGCCTGGATGCCTTCGGGCTTTGGCGCCTTACAAATAACATAACATAACAGAAGCCAGCGCAGCTATTTTGCTGTTTCTGCTGAAATGCAGCTTTGTGATGTGGGGAAGCACAGCTGAGTTGGGTCAATATATCCCACAACCCAACGAGGCTGCAATTCCGCATGGGAAATGAGGAAAAAACTGTGTCCCAGGTAGAGGACGGACTGAGAGCCTTGGGATGCTGCAAGGAGAAACAAGAGGACACAATGCGAATAACCACCCAGTGGAGAAACCTGGAGAAGACCCGGGCCCAAAGGGTGGGTCACGAAAAAACCAAGAAGACATGAAAAGGAGTATCAGACTTGGAATAGATCTGCTACAAAATAAATGGATACAGCTTGTTGGGGGTAACAATGCAAGGAGGGAAATGCGGCAAGGGGGGCAAAACTATCCACTGTTCACTGGAGGGGACATTGTTGCAAACCTGGACAATGGATCCAGAGACAGTTATAAGCGGGGGGAGAGGGGTAACCAGTTCGGGGAGTAATACGAACCTGCAGGAAGAAGGCTCAGTAAGCCAAAGGGAACAAGGGGTGCTGAGGCGACAATGGGAACATGGCGATGAGGAGGGATGTATAAGCTAATTTAATGGAATGTAAGGGGACTGAACAGCCCTAATAAGAGGGTCATGATCTTGAGGGAGATTGACAAGGAGGAACCTGCAATAGCCTGCCTACAGGAAACACAGTTGGCTAATGGAGACGAGGTGCGTCTTAGGAGTAGGAACTACCTGCTGCAATATCATGCCACGGCAGAGACCAAAAGTGCAGGGGTGGCGATACTGCTGCATAGAGCTGTATGAATGGAAGAGGTCAAGGTAAAATGGGATACAGAGGGGAGATATGTGTTTATCAAAGGCATACTGAGTGGCCAGATGTATATGCTAGCATCAGTATATGCCCCCAACCAGGGGCAGAAAGGATTTTTTGATAAGTTTCTGGAGGAATTAACTAAGTTTGGAGAGGGCAAAATAATTGTCTCGGGGGATTTTAAATTAGCAGCAGGCCCGGTGTGGGATAGGTCAGGAGTATGAGGCGTCACGCAACGGGAACAATGTCCACATACCTGCTGAAAAGATTCCAAGAAGAGGGATTGAATGATGTGTGGAGAACATACCACCCACAAGAGAAGGATTACTCCTTTTACTCACATGCCCACAAGACATACTCTTGAATAGACTACATTATGGCAACAAGAAGGGTAGTCCAAACAACAAACAGAACACAGATTGGAAATTTGATGACATCAGACCATGCAATGATCTCACTAGAATGGGATGGTGGAAACGCGAGTCGAGGGACTAGAGGATGGAGATTGGAAGAATATAGCCTTAGAGACCGCAAGGTGAGGCAACAAACAGAAAACGAGATACGCCAGTTCATGGAGAAGAAGGGGGTAGAGAGTGAGGACCTGGGGGAAAGATGGGACAGATTCAAGCTGCACATTAAGGAACATTTCAAAAGGGCCGCAAAGGAGAAGCGAGCGGAAAGGAGGGATGCGGAGAGGAGACTAGAGGGGGAGATAAGGGAGCTGGAGACTATGCATAAGGAGAAGGGAAAGACTAAAGTGGCCAGAAGATTAGCCCATGTGAGAGGGCAACTCAGACAGATAACCAATCGGGTGGTGGAGAGCACCCTGTTGAGTAGTAGGCAGAGGTTCTATGAACATGGCAATAAGCTGGGGATAGCGATAGCGTGGCAGATAAGGGCCAGGGAACAGAAGGGGTTCATATATGTTTTGGAGGATAAGGGGGGCAGACAAGTGGGGGCAGAGGGAGCTAAGTGAAAGGTGGTGAGAGAGTTTGATGCAGACCTCTACAGGGAGGAGCCAGCGGGGGATGAGCAGCAGGGGAAATATCTGGAGGGCTGGGAAGGGTTGCGCCTCACCCCGGAGCAAATAGACCGATTAGAGGAACCCATAGCATATGACGAAGTGCTAAAAGCGATAGCTCGACTGAAGGGAAACAAGAGTCTGGGGAAGGACGGGCTGACAACAGGGTTTTACACAACATTTAAGGAATTACTCGCCAAAGCCCTCGCAGAGGTATTCAACTAGTTCAGAGAGACGGGGGAAGATATCCAAAACAATTAATATGGCACATATCACTCTCATCCCGAAACCGGGCAAAGACCTGCATTAATGTTCATTGTCCGTCCTATAGCGTTGATACCAAATTGTGTACGCGGGTACTAGCGGCTAGATTAGAGGGAATTCTTCCGGGACTGGTGAATCAGGACCAATCAGGGTTCTTTAAAGGGAGGAGTACATTTGACAACATAAGAAGAAAACTGCATATCATAGACAAGGAGGGAGGTGCCACACCCACATGTCTAATGATGCTAGACGCTGAGAAGGCGTTCAACCGTGTCAATTGGGCCTTCATGGAGCGAACACTTCAAAGGATTAGAGTGGGACCAAAGCTTAGGAAAATGATCCAAGCTAATTATCGAGACCCTTGGGCCAAGGTCAGGGTAAATGGGGGGGTTGACCGACCCTTTTCCCATAAGGGGAGGGACAAAGCAAGGCTGCCCGCTCTCCCCTCTCCTATTTGCTTTGGTGATGGAACCCTTTGCGCATCGGATCAGGGAGAACAGGGAGATCCACGGGATAGGTTGGGCAGGGACACCACATAAAATAGGTTTATTTGCCGATGATGTGATCTTGATGATCACCGAACTGGAGAAATCACTACCAGCAATAATGGAGGAGATACAGACCTTTTCCTGGGTGTCGGGCTTCAAGGTGAACTTCGGGAAGTCCGAGATACTGAATATATCTATAGGCGAGAGGCAGAGGTGACAACTGGAAAATAGCAACCCGTTTAGATGGACGCCGGGACCAGTCAGATACCTGGGGGTACATTTAACAGCATCTATACGGCAGATAGTGGGGGCAAACTACCGGCAGTTAATAAAACAAATCAAGGCGGATCTAAGGAGGTGGAAGGGACTGGTTCAGAAGGATAGCGATATTTAAAATGAATATACTTCCCCGGCTCCTATATCTCTTTCAGGCAATCTCCCTCGCAGTCCCGGGGAGAATGTTGAACATCCAAGACTGTATTATGGGATACATTTGGGAAGGGACGAAGACGAGTGTAGGGAGAAAGATGCTATTCAGTAGCATGGCCCGGAGGGGGGGATGGCATGCCCCAACATAATGAAATACTACCAGGCGGCACAGCTGAGAGCAATGGTGGAATGGGGGAGGGCAGAAAATGAGAAACACTGGGTGTGTATGGAGCAGGCGGTGGCGGGGGAGGGCACTGTGGACAATTTCAGGGATGAGAGGGTTTAACAGGCCAGAGGGTCTTGGGCAGAACCCAATAACGAGAAACACCACAAAAGTCTGGGACAACTAAACAAGAGGTGTAGGCTATCTCCCTGGCCGTCCCCGAAGACACCCATCTTTGGCAACCCAGCCTTTTCACCAGGTAGAGAATATAGCAGGTTCATACGGTGGGTGGAGGGAGGGATAAGGGGACTAGGAGATTTATATGAGAGAACCCACTTCAAGTCATACATAGAATGCAAAAGGGATCTGGGTCTAACACATGAGGATCTATACGCGTACCACCAACTAAGGCACTGGGCAGGTACACCCATAATGATGGAAGGGGCTACAAGGGAACACAAACAATGGGAAAAACTAACATCTTCAGAGGATAACAAGGGACTACTATCAGCAATTTACAGGATTCTTCTGGGGGTGGAGGGGGAGATGGGACAAGCCTGAGGGACTAATGGGGAAAGGTGAGATGGAAGGCATTCACGGACAAGGAATGGGACGGGGCACTGAAACATTGGTTCATCTCGCACACCTCAGTACAACACAGAGAATTGCAATATAAGGTACTACAACCTGGAATGGCTCCATAGGATGTTCCCCTCGACCCCAGCAGAATGCTGGAGGGGTGCAGGGAAGTGGGAACGATGGAACATATTTGGTGGGGATGTCAACGGCTTGGACACTTCTGGCAAGAAGTGAAGACAAAAGTTCTAGAAATACTGGGCATTGACAGGGAACTCACGAAAACAGAGGTACTCCTGGGTGTAATATTGCAGGGGAGGCAGGGGTTGGGCGGGGGAGCGGAAAGGCTATGGGCCAACTTAATGTTGGCGACAAAGAGGTGCATAGTTAAACAATTGAAATGTAATGATACTATGCCATATCGGATACAGTAGACGTGGAAAAGATGACGGCGACAATACGAGGCTCCCTAAGTAAGTTCACCAAGGTTTGGTCACCCTTCATACACTATGCAATTAAAGACACGGCACACTTGTACATTCCGAGGAGGTTGCAGGCACTGGGAATCTCAGATGGGGAGGAGGACGGAACAGCAGCTTAAGGGGACTTAAGGATCTATCAGCAAGAGGTGGAGCGGGGTGGGGACTAGGGGGAAGTTTCAGTTGAGTTAGTACATATGAAGGATAAGAATTGCTTGAACATGTTATGATGAACCATTTCAATGAAGATGTAAGATAATCACTTTTGTCAACCTTTATTAATAAAGAAAGACTTGGTTGAAAAAAAAAAGAAAAAGCAACTCCTATGTTGTCTGATGAGAAGGGGTCTGTTTGTACTTGTTCAGGAAGGAGGCGTTCGGCCATTTCCAAGGAGACACGTCAATAGCTAGCGCACAGAGAATGTTGACACGAGAAGTGCATTGGCATTGTGAAAAGGGCCGTACGCGTCTAGTGATGTAAGCTTTAGCGGCGGGCAATCAATATTCTTGCCGGGAGCGCCCTTGAAGTTAATGCGATGCCTCAACGGATAAGATTAGCACAAGATGGCCGTGCCCAACCCGTTGTTTTCGGATGTGTAAAAGTGAGGAAAGCTAAGGTAAGATGCATAGGAAAAATGAGATTAATTACAGTATGCTTAAAAATACATGCCCGAACGATCGGGACAATAACATTTTTGAACGCACTTCTCCTTTAATTTCCTCAAGGTTCTGAGGTTCCAAGGATTGCCCCTCTCAGAAACTCAGTCTTGATGCCAATTATCTCTAGTCTCTCCTTTCCTCGCTAGAATTGGGACTCCATGAGTTCTACCACCTGCCTGTCAGTTCCAAGACACTCCACAACGTATGTTCTCCTGCTCCTTTTCAATGCCAAGTCACATGCTTATGCCTTCTCCCACAGTGGAATCCACCAGAGTGGGGTATCATTCAAACCCCATGCCTCGGACACAAGGTCTCTTTCCTTCTTTTGCTAGCCATCATTTCTCCAGATGTCCTTAAATCCACACTCCGCCTGATGTTTCTTAACCACCTCTTGCTGAAGCTCAACTCCATCTGGCTCCTAATATTCATTAACCACATAGTACTTATGCGCCCCCTCCGCCCCCCCCGGCTCAATTTTAGCCTCCTTCACCCCAGGATCCTTTTACAAACTTCTCTGTTCATGGCCATCTCACTATCCTCCTGCTGCAACCCGTACCTCCAAACACCTACACTTCTATCTCTTGGGCTGGGCCTTTTAAACTGTGGTATTCCCTCCCTGTGTGCTGGGCTCTGGGCAATACCCTGCAAACATTTTCGGTCATTAAAGTGGCATGTGATTAGTTCTTCATGATTGGGCACTTTGTTTAAGGTGCACAGCACATGGATGTGCAGCTTCTCCCCGTAGCACAGACCAAGATTCTGAAAGCCTGGGCCACCATCTAGGCTTGACTAATATTGTTCAGGTGTAAAAGTGCCTACCACTGGGCTCCCGCGACGGATTCACATCTGCTCCTGACACGACAACTGTAAGCGACTGCAAACTAGCATTCTCTGCTCAGATTATGGAAGTGTTGGGCAAGGGTTTGCTTAGCCACAGTGTCTATACCGGGTCTATTAAAAGGGGCAGTGTTTATCTGCCACATGTGACAGTCCCCTGCCCATGACAGGGATAAAATGAGGGTAACTAGCGGATCCTCCTCATACTTCACCTGGTTCCATCCTCCAAAAGCTCAAGAAGGCCCCCGGCCTACTTGCTCCCACCACTAGATATCGCAGATAGGCAGGAAACGTAGTCACGAGTCTCAGTATCTTGTGCCATAACGGGTGCAAAGGAAGATAACTCTATGTAGGGCTCTGTGCAGCACTACTGAAACTACAGTTCTGGTGAAGAATTTGAGTCACAACCTTTAGGAGAGCTGCTGCTAGTCAGTCCTTCCGCTGAGGATGCAGGTGCAAATTCATCATCTGTTACCACATACCGTACTCTACATAAACACCACTATTGCAAGCCAGGACTATGGGCAGCCTTCACTCAGAATCAAACATTCTTTCAAATCTTGGCACCAGCTTCTGAATCTTTCTTGGATATGCAACTATAGGCCATTAACGAGCTGTGTTGTAATCTGTGATAGGCAGCAATGTTCCCATCCTGACCCTTTGGTTGTGTGTCGGGAACCCATGGCGTCCGTGTTCTGCCACCCGCTCCATGATGTAGGGCTCAGCATTCCCGCCACACCTGGGTGAAGATGCCAGGCATCATCACATTTGCAATACAACTTTAGGGGGCCCTAATATAACAATGAGTGTTGTTCGATGTCACATAGGTTTTGTGAGATTTGCGTGCCCTCTATAGACATACACTTACAACCTATCACAGGCCTTGTCTGACCACCTCTACTGCGCTGAGTAAAGCCACAATGAGAAACCAGGAGGGCCTGCATGCTAACAGCTCACCAAGAAATTAATTACTGGGATGGAGAAGCAGCAACAGCATGGTCAAGCTGGAAGCAGGGAGAACTCTATGCACAAGTGACTTACATGCTCAACCACATGCAGAAACACAGAGTTTATTAAAGAATTGGATCACCACTCTGCATACTCCTGCCCTTACTTCGGAATTCCGATTCAACCAAAATGTGTGGCTCATAATAGCCAATTGAAGCAAACAATCATGAAACACATCAGTTTTCTCTCACCTTAGGACAGTACCAGAGGAAAGGCTTCTGAGCTTCAAAAGGGACCAGATTTCCCAGCAGGTGTGGGTGTCTGGAGAAGGACAAAGTGCAAGCTTGGAAGAGGCTGGGATAAGGAGAGGTAGAGAGGAGGTTGAAAGACGCAAGAGGAGAAGAGATGGTGATAGGGTGATAGGAGGTGGCAGAAAGAGCAGTAGGTGAGGAGGTGGCGGTGAAGAGGAACAGAGCAAGAGGTTGTGAAAGGAGCAGCAGAGGAAGCAGGGAAAGGAATAGAAGAGTAGATGGTGAAAAAAGGAACAGAGGAGGTGTATTTAGTAATAGGACCAACAGGAGTTAGTTAAAGGAGGAGCAGAGGCAGAGGGTGGGACCAGAGGAGGTAGTGAACAGAGGCTCTGACAAGGTGGCGAAGGGAGAAACAGAGAACGGATGTGATGGAGAAAATATCAGAGGAGAGGGGAGTTGGGAAGAAGAGTCAATACGTAAGGGAGGACTTGAAGTAGAAAGCAAGAGGCGGCAATGAGCAAGAAGGGTGTGAGGAAGACATGGGCAGGGGAAGAGAGCAGACCAGAAGAGAGAGGAACACATGAAGCTCATACCTACAAGATGTGTGAGTAGGTGCAAGGAGGGGCAAGCATGTGATGAGTCATTGAGGAGGTTTGGCATAAGTTACCTTGAAGAAAGTGTGAAGGACTGTTTAGAGTATGCTCTCTCAGGTACAATCACATGTCAGGGCGATGGAGGACAGTAAGAGAAGGCTCAGCCCTATAAAATGAAGATATTTGGGCAAGGCCAGCATCTCTGACTTTTGTTGCTCAGAACTGACCCCAATCCCACAAGATGTGGAAGTGGGGACTACCAAGAGACAGCAACAGAAGAGAAGTTCACCTATGTGTAAGGGCAGCATTCAATTGATGAAGATCCTTTGCTTAACTCTGAGGCATCCCTCCACTTTTTGATAGATTCCTTAGTTGTTGACTCCATTTCTTTTCCATCCAGTCTTAATCCCAAGTCTGACAGTGTGGTGCCCTGTCTGCAGTACTCTTAATACATCTAAGGCAGGGTACCCCAAAGGGGCTCAATAGTGTCACCAGACTGTACCCTTTTCTCTGCTAGTTATGTGTCTAGGCTGGTGGTACATGTTGGCTCGTGTAAAATGGCTTTTTGACACCCCTCCTCCAATTCACAAAATTGAGGTTGTCTTTGTTTGCCTCGAACACTTGAAATGTCACATGACTATCTTTTGTCTGCCTCTGTCTATGAGAGGAGTTAACCTTATTTGGCCACTGGATGCCTTTACCAAAGGCCTGGGGGCTGTATTCAGCCTGGAACCAGTTCTGACTGGCATATCTAGGCAAGTGTCTGGGCTAGTAAGGATTCACTTAATTTATATGGAAATCCTTCCTGAGTGCAGACATGTGTTTGGAGGGATGGTCTTCCTTTTGCTGACCACCCGTTTGAATGATACTTGTTGTGCAAATGGTTGATGTGTTCATTCACTGACACCTGAGGGGGATAAAAGAAGCCCCCCCCCCCTTAACCCAGTCACTTTGCCAACTGCTTAGACTATATACATTCTCTCCTGCAAGGACTGCTGATTGAGGAAGGACAAGCATCTTTTGATGCTCAACCGAATCCGATGGCAAATCGCTGACTCTTCAGAAGGCCAGGAGGATCAGATGGTGGCACTCCAACTCCCTGATCCAGTGAAGAAAGAAGTGGAAGCCACTTCACTGCTAGGATTCTGAAGACTCTCCTTGCCAAACAGACCAGAGTTTCTTTATCTCCCAACATAAGGCAAGTGCACTGGTTCCATCTTGCACATCTGGAAAGCTTCAGGGGAATGTGCTGCCCTTTGTCCTGCAAATGCACCACCTCCCTCTCCTCCTTCTGTGGTTGGCTCCTATCCAGAGCGACTCTGCAAGAACATCTTCAATAATCGGTCTTACCTGGAGCCTTCTCAAGCCGGGCTCAAACTTCAGAAACCAAATCCTGTGCCCAGGAACAACACAGGAACCCTGCATCGCGAACTACTGCTGACTGCATCTTCGTTTTTCTGTCTTTCATGATTTGGGAACCAAAGAGTAATCAATAATCGTCCTTCCTCCAGGGTGCTCGAGTCCCTCCTGTACTGGTGTATCGTCGCTGGAACCTATGGTGGTCACCAAAGAACATGCACATTGGCCGCTACTGCAAAGCCACCTACTGCAAAACAAACTGCTTTCTGGATCAGGATATTGCTTTTCTGACTCTCCAGCGCTGCTGGTGAGTTGTTTCTTCATTTGAACTTCATTTACAGGTCCATCGGGCAGACATTTAAGTGTCTTTGGTTGCTTAAACCCCACTGGAACGCCAAAACTGCTCATTTGAGCGCTTACGCAGAAGCTTTTTCCTGCCAAGGACTGCACACATCTGTACAACTGATCTCCCCTGGTCTTTCCAAAGCTTATTGCCCAGATAGGAAAAGGAATAAGTTACTTACCTGTAATTCCTGTTCTCCAGCATTGGTATCTTTCATAGATTCGCACATTGTTTGAATATTCTCCGTCAGGCTGGTAATCCTTGGTAACAGAGCAGTTTTCATTTGAATTTGAAAAACTGCATTCACTTTAGTGTTCTCGTATAGTCGTTCTGAGTCATCTTACCCATTTGGTCAATATGCAGCATCTTCCTTAGCACCACCCTTAAAGGTCATCTTCAGACTAGGATAACGCACGAAAAAGTGGCAGAATTAGCCAAGAAGAGCAATATGCACGGTAGGACGGAGGGAGTGTTGCATGTGAATCTACGAAAGATACCAATGGAGAACAGGCGCTCCAGGTAACTAACTTATTCCTTTTCCAGCATTGGATCTTTCATAGATTCACATTCTGTTTCAATATATTATAAAGCAGTACACATATACAAAAAATGCAAAACTGGAGGATAAAACTCACCTTCAGAAAAGCTCACCTTCAGGCGAACAAATAAAGCACTGCTGGTCTAAATCTGGGGTTCCGGTTGACACAACAGAACCTTGTGAAGGTGTGAATAGACCCCCCCCTGTAGCCGCCCTGTAGTTGTCCATAAGCGGAAACACAGGAGAGGAAGGCAGTAGTGGATGAAACGGCCCTGGTGGCATGCGCTTTAGACCGACCTGACAGCAACCTGAAGGAGATGCAAGCAGAGAGCCATCGGGAGATGGAAGACTTAGGCTAACCCTTTGCCAACAGCTAAGGGGCCAAACACCACGAAGAACTGAGATGACTTCTGGAATAGTTTGGCACGTGTAAGGGTGTTGAAGAAGGATGCTAACACAAAGGTGGCATACTGGTTGTTAAAAACTTATTTATAGCAAAAAGAACCCATCATTATCCCAGTCTTCTAAGAGGGGTTTCTCTGCCTCACACTAATAGTAAACAACCTGTCAGAATGTCTGTCAAAATCAAACTGTACTGTGTCACAACCTACTTCTATCCCTTACGCTACAAGTAAAGAATAATTCAACAAAAAGTTCCTTCTCCAGAAGAATGACCCCCCATCTCCTGGTATTTGGGTTGTGTTACCAAAATGTTCTTTTGCAAAAGGATGCCAGGGGGAATGACTCCCTCCCCCTGGCTTGTGGTTCCACAAACCTTTGTACTAGTCAACTTCTGGGACCAGGTGAATGAAACCCTTCTCCTGGTATTGGTCCACACACTCCAATATATTTCACAACACAGCCAGGGGGAATTACTCCCTTCCTCTGATGCTTGAGAGTTCTTCTTTTCTGTATCTTTCAACTTGATGTTTATTTTGCCACTCGTTCATGGCATTATCAAATTCCCAAATCCTTCTCGGGGCTTCAGTGGACTTCTCTCTGCCACTGCAACGAAGATGCTTCCCGCGGATGCTCAGTTCACTTGTGTTGGAGTCCCACACCCTTCTATGGTCGTCAGTGGGCTTATTGCTGCCACTGCGACGAGGAAGTTCTCCTTGGATGCTCGGTTCACCCTTCCGAATAGTTTGGTTGTTACTACTGGGCCAGCAGCGAGCCGCTCGAGCATGTCTTTCTTCCACCCCCCATGTCCCCTTCCAAGGCTCTCGTACCTCCCATTACTTTGGGACTTTGGTGCGCCACTGTGGTTT
This sequence comes from Ambystoma mexicanum, assembly GCF_040938575.1. Lineage (NCBI taxonomy): Eukaryota > Metazoa > Chordata > Amphibia > Caudata > Ambystomatidae > Ambystoma > Ambystoma mexicanum. Next base: position 302,168,008 of record NC_090927.1, on the reverse strand, counting down.
CCTGGGATTGGGATGTGTTTCTCTGGCTCTTCGGGTTGCTCTCCTTTACTACCGTAGCACTGTGGCAGCTCTGCGCTCTACTGTACTGTTCGGCTCTCTCTTCCTGCTCGGGTCTGCTCCAGCTGGACCCACAGAGAACTCCCTCATTGTTGGCAGTCCCGCCCCGGTGGATTGTCGAAGTCATTTGTTTGTTTTGACTGTTTGATCTTCATGCCTCCTCTGGACCATCTTGTACCAGTACTAGCACTGTCAGTAATCTTCATGTCTTCTGTGCTCTTCTGCGTCCTAGTATTTTCTGTTTTGTCTGTATCCCCTACACTACAGAAATACATGGGTCTACTCTCAAGGAAGTGGCTTGGAATGAGGGGGGTTAGGGAAGGTTGCAGTGTGACATTCGTCAATGGGCAGGAGCTTAGGTGATTCTCCTTGTCCACAGAGGTCGAGTACCTCCCGCATTAAACCACCACAAGGAGGACTATTGGGTAGCGGCCGCACCTCCCTAACCTTATGGAAAATACCTCCCCCCTGGGGAGGAGTGACGATACCTGGCAAATCGTCACAAACGGGCAACATAGTAATTTAAAGCTGCATGACAACCAATGAGAGTACAGAGCGCTCGGCCGGAGTGGAAGGAGAGCCAGAGAAAACTTGTAGGACCAAAGGTTAATTGAGATGGAATGATGAAGGCACATTGGGCATGAACATAGGATTTGTACGGAGAAGGGCCATGGACTTGTGAACTACAAAATAAGGTAGCTCTGAGCCTGGCTCTCCCCCACCCATGTGGGTCAAGGATATGGCACGCAAGAAAGCAGTTTTCCACAAGAGGAACTTGATGCTTGCTTTATGTAAGAGCTCAAAGGGTGGCCCCATTAGTTTAGAAAGTACAATGTTCAATGGGCACTGGCGGGAAGGCACAGAAGAGTCCCTTTAGGAACTCCTAAAAGAGCAGATGAGACCACAACGAAGGGGCAGAGGAAGTGCGAGTAAATCGTTTAATCGCAGCCATGTGAACCTTGATGGAGGCATGTGTTAGGCCAGTGCTGGCCAACGAATGCAGACACAGCAAAATTTGCAGAGGCAGGAAGTGCAAGGGATGAGCAGCACACCATATCGTGAAACGCTTCCACTTGCTATTATAGCAAGAAACAGTAACGTGAGCTCAATCATTTGCTAAACTGTCCCTCCAGTCTTGGGGTTTGGAAATGTGCCTGAACACTAAGGAAGCTGGAGCCAGGCCGTTAGATTGATGGAGGTCATGTCATGGTGGCTGGTTGAAGACTGGAGGTAGCTTGATGTTAGGTGCCAACAAGAGGTTGAGAAGTTCCAAAAAACAGAACAGTCTCTGCCAGGTTGGGGCCACCAAAATCAGTTTGCATCGCTGTGCTTTGAAAGCGTGTAAGACCCTCTGTATCAGCAGAAACAGGAGAAAAGCATAAAGAAAAGTACTTGCTTACGGGAACGTGAAGGCGTCTCCCAGCCTGCTGGTTAGAGGAAATCTGCTCAGTTGGCAAACGTGCAGCACTTTGCGTTTTCTCTGGTGACAAACAGGCCTATGTCCAGGGCTCCCTACATTTGAAAGATATGCAGAACTTGGCTGTGGTAGAGTTCCCACTCATGGCAGGAGCATAGCTTTCCTCCTGAGGGAGATTGACCTGGCAGATGGAAGGGGGACAAGAACATCCTGTGTGCAAGAGCACATTTCCAGAGGGATTGCACGTCTGTGGAACCTATATCTGGTGCTGTTTACGGATTTAAAACATGCTGGTCGTGTTCTCTGTAAACACTGAAACCGCTTTGCGATGGATATGGAGGCTAAAGAAATTCAGCAGCCAGAACACCCCCCTGAATTTCTGAATGTTGATGTGCCAGGATTTTTCTTTTTGCAACCAAAAGATCCCTGGCGTGCACATCGCTCATGTGGGCTCCTGAGCCATCCATGGAGCCATCGGTTGTGACTTATCTGGTGATATGAAAGGTGCCCCCCTGTGTGAGATTGGCACTCACTGCCCCACCAGCAAAGGGTTTTGTGGAAAGTATGCATGAATAACACCTTGCCGTCTCAATGGCACATGACTTGTTGCCAACTGGTGTTTTGAAACTCCTAAACAGACCGAAGTGTTGTATGAGGGGAATGCAGGAGACCATCATTCTTAGGAGAGACTTCACAGTGGGGACTGAGGTGACATGTCTCAGCGATAGCGAAAGGGCCTTTGCCAGAATGGTTGTGACCCCGTCGACGGAAGGGGTAGCAGTGCAACTGACTGCGTCCAGTTGCGCTCCCAGGAAAAGCATTTGCATGGGGGGAGTTTAGAAGGACTTGTTGTAGTTGACACAGAATCCCGGTGAGGATAGGCAGCTTATCATACTTATCTGTTTGTGGGGCACAAGGGAGTGAAGGGGCCCTGACAAACCAATTGTGAAGATATTAGTATACTGGGATACCTGATCGTCTGAGGCGAGCCGCCACTAGGGCAAGGCATTTTGAGAATACCCTTGGGGCATACTTGAGGCCAATGGGTCGGGAGCTTGAACTGACAGTGAAACTCTGCCATTGTAATATTTCCTGTGGCGATGACTGATCAGGACATGGAAGTATGCCGCTTGTAAATCCAAGAAAGAGCAGAAATCTTTCTGGTTCAACCGACTGAGGATGTGCTGAAGCAGGACCTTCCTGAAGGTTTGGGATTGGATGAACTTGTTCAGGAGATGGAGGTCTAGGATTGTTCTCCAACCGCCTCACTTTTTCTTCACCAGTAAGTATTGTGAGTAAGCGCCTTATACCCACTGGTTGTTTCAGATTGGTTTGATTGCTCCCTTCGAAAGGAGTGCGAAAACTATGCGCCTGAGCTTTGCAAGAAATGTTTAAACCTTTGCGGCGGTAGGAATGTTTGGTGGCCTAGCCTAGCCGGAGAAAGGAGCGCACTCACTTGTCTGTGGTAATATGTTGCCACTGATGGAGGAAACGGGGAAGACGTCTTCTCAATGGGGTGTAGAAGTGGTAGGGAAGGCCCATGGTGTGGTCACTCCTGGTTACTGAGTTGGCCTCTTGCCTGGGAGGATACACAGTGTCACTGTCTGCCTCTGTATGACCGATCTACCTCTGAAGCCGTCTCCAAAGCAAAAGCGCTCATTCGATGAAGATTGGAAGCGATATGCTGGATGAAAATCTCAGGACATTGTGGGGGACCAGGATTTATTAGGCTAAAAAGACTGCAGGCGTTGCTGCAAGGTACCCAAGGATCGAGCAGTATCAGTGTCTGCCTTGATGGCATGAATGGTATCATCCGCCTCCTTCCCAAAGAGGTCCTCACCATTGAAGGGCATGTCTATGACCTTTGCCTGGTAATTTGGGTAAAAGTTTGTGGCTTTGAGCCAGCCTTGGCGTTGCAAAACTAAGCCATTTCCCATCAGGCGAAAGCCGGTGACAGTGATGTCAAACGCCACCGAGATGGAGTGATCAGACGCAGCCTCTCCCTCATAAAGCAGTTTGAAAGCTTCCGTCTTCTTGTCATTGGCCAAGAAATCCAGAAGAGTCCTCATTCTATACCACAGTTCCAGAATGCCAAAATTATCCAAGTGTCTACTTTCCTTCTGCAAAGGGGTACAGCACATGGAGAAGATGGGTTAGCCAATCTCTTACAGGCAGCAGTGTATACCACTGTGACGAATCCCAGGGTCTTGTCACTGTTTCCATGGGGGAGGCACCTTTCCATGATGCCAGGTGAGGTCACTACCCAATATTCCCTGTGGGGGTGGTACTCAACGTTGGATCTCGTGGGGAGGGAAGCTCTTCGTGGGACTGGCGACGATGGCCCTGGGAAAACGCGGTATCCCTGCCAATCACCTGAGCCTCGACCCCCTTTCTATGACCTCAATAACAGCCTGTTCCCCCGTAGAGTCACAAGATATTGCCAACCTAGCAGTTCACTAGTAAGTACTGGGATGAGGAAGATTAGGAGTTACTCAAGTGAAGATCCACTTCCTAGTACTCTAGCAACAAGGCACTGCATTGACCCACAAGGAAGCCGAAAAATCAGTACTTTGACAAGAGAGAAGCGCATAGGGATGATGATCACCTTTGAGAACCACAAGGAACAGTCTAGTGGTGGCAGATATCCGATTGGTCCATCTAAAGTAGAAATAGAGGAGGGAAACTAGGAAATGTTGCTAAGCCTTCCTTGGAGGAGCAGGGAGCAGGAATCCTGCGCTGGAACAGAAAGGACAGGAAAGTATACCAGGGTTGGCAGTTGAACTGTGCTACAGTCTTCCAAGACACATGTCCTGGGTGAAGGGCGAACCAGGTTGGCTATGCCAGGAAGACCGAATACGGGGAAGAAAAAATATTACCCTTGACCCAGTTGGAGGAAGAAAAACGGACCTAGCCCTTGGCAGGAGAGGATAACAGGCAGGCTAGGGGTGATAAGAAGCTAGTGAACTGTATATTGTGAATACTGTGAACATTGTAACAAAGGGAAGGGAGCCATTCCGCCTGGTGCTGTTTTTAAGAATCCTGAGAAGCCAAGAGAGGAGAGGTGTCCTCTTGGCACTGTGAATATTGTAACCTGGGGAAGGAGGTTCTTCGCCCCTGGTGTTTTTGAGAACCTGCAGAAGCCAAGGGAGACAAGGTGTCCTTGGTACTGGGAACTTTGTGGAGAGCCAGCAGAGGAGAAACCTCTTGGCATTGCAAATATTGTGATCAGGGGAAGGGAGTCATTCCCCATGGCATTGCCTAGAGATCATTCTGTTGGAACTTTGAACTTTTACTTTGATTGAACCTGGAACCTTATGTTGGCCATTTGCGGAGAACTGAAACCTGGAAAGGGAGCCATTCTTGCAGGCAACGTTTGTTAGAGGTTATACGCGTTTTGACACAGGACGGTGGATTATTTTGATTTCAACTGACATCATTACAGAGTTCTTAGTCTTTTTGTTGAGGTAGGGCAACCCCTCCTAGTCACAGGAACAAGTAGGGGTTTTCCTTATTTTCTTTATAATAAAAGTCTTTATCAACCAGAATGCCACCCCTGTGTCAGCGTCCTACTTCTGCACCCCTAAACCACAGAATAAGGACTATATTGAGTATGCAGACACTTGTAGAAGCCTCAGGCACCCTATTATTTTTTGTCGAATCTGTCCTTTTTGGGGGGAGCAGTAGATGGGCTTTTTATGGTAAAGACCCATCCTCCCAGATGTCAACAACAGGAATCTAGTCTACATACTTTCTAGTCTGCTACCTGCACTGATAGAGGAAACCCTCCTTCCTCTCTGCGGTGGGGAGTCAGTCAAACATCACATCTTGGCTGCTTTGGACATGATAGTGTGAAATATCCCAATCTCATTAGGTGGAGAATCTCTGACTAGAAGGTCGCTAGGCTCACTATCTGGTGAAACCAAATTGCTAAACTCATCCCTGGAAGAAGAATGAATGAATGGATGGATGGATGCCCAGTCTTGTCTTCCCCTTACTCAGAATCCGAAGAAACTTAAAGGTATGTAATAATGGAGTGTAGGCCGAACATTAAGCAGATCCTGCGGAGGAAGAATGGACAGAACTCTAGACTTCTGTTCCAATACCAGTTTTGCAAAGTTTACAAAATATCCATTGAGCGGTAGTGGGCCTCTGGATGGCTGAGAACAGGCATCGGTTGTGCGAGTACAGGAGATGCACGAGGTGGCTGTGCCAGATGAAAAATGGAAGAGGGCACATGAGGAGGTTTCACAGGAATCAACAAGGAAAAGTAGTCCACTTCCTTCTCTGAGAAAACTCCTTCCGGGCTCTCAAAGTCAGTGTCAATCGTGCTCCAAAATGTCATTGGGAGGCATATGTGAGGGACACGGAATAGCTGGGGTAACATTAAGGTACTAGCGTAAATAGCAGTTCTTCCCGTTTCTTTGTAGGGTGAGCTCATGGATGAGTGGAGTTCATGGTCGTCGCCGGAGAGATAGCAGTAGACGACGGTCTGGTCGACAGGGTTTCCATCGTTGACTAGGTTGCAGTCTTCTTCGACAGAACTTTGAAAGCCGATGGGGACCGCCGTAGATGGAGGAGACTTGGCTAGGCTTAATCCACCGTCTACTGAGAAGGCATTGATGGGGTCATCGACTGGGATCTTCATCAACGAGTGCTTCATGGGCAAAGAGCATGCTGTGGACAATGGTATTATGGATGCTGGGTGCCATTGAAGAAGCTGTTGACAAAGCCATCACAACAGCCTTCATCAATCAAGTAGGCTGCATATGTGATGATTTCTGTGGTGTGGTTGCCTTTTCTGGGCAAACTGAGCATGGGTGGTATCTCCCTTCTTCACCCTCTTACCACCAGAAACCTGCATGTGGGATCTGAACCTCTTAGATTAGAGGGTAAGCTCTTGGGTACTGCTGTGGCAGAGTGAAGCATGACCTCTAACACAAGCTGAGTCTGCGGCCACGGTCCCCTCACCCAGACAAGCCAATAAACTTGTGTGATGGACTTTCAAGTTTTTATTTTAAAACGAGTGACAGATGGAATGCAAATTAACATTGTGCTCCAGATAGAGACAGTACAGGCTCATGCTGGTCTTTGAGGTATATATTTATAAGGTGGCAGGTGGAACGCGCCATGAAAAGGCTTTCTCTAGACTCTGAATCGGCCATGGTGGGTCAAGAAACAACACTCCACAGCCCTCAACCCGAGGCGGCTGGCAAAGGGGGACACAAGTCTCCTGCCGGGGAGTCCCCAATGGATGTAGGACTTACTTAAAACCCCAGAAGAAAAAGTACTCATCTAATTTTTCGTTAGGTCCAAAAAGCAACCTGTAAAATTTTAACATTTGTAGACAATTGTCAAATGGAAGTAGAAAACTTGAACTGGAAGAAGACTCCAAACACTTGAATGCCAAGTAAAAATCTGAAGTTGGTATCTAGGCGAGAAGCTAGGGGAGACATTGACTACTGACCAATAGGTAAGATGACCCAAGATGACTATAACAGAACATAAATGTGACTGCAGTTTTTCAAATTCAAATGAAAACTGCTCAGTTACCGAGGATTCCCATCCAGACGACGAGGAATATTTAACCAGCAGGTGAATCTACAAAAGATCCATGCTGGAGAAGTGTTTTACTTAAATGTGATTGCATTTTCCTTTCTAGAAAGTTTACTTAGCTGTTAGTGTAGGGTTTTATCTTATGCCATTATTGAAATAAAGAATCTATTTTTACAAACATATAGTGTGTAGAAATTCTCTAAATTGTGTTTGGGAAAAGTGTATTCTTTACCTGTTAACAACCCCACACCACCTCCTTAGAAGTAAGCCTATGATGCTGTCCCTGTGCAAACTCATGCCTGTTTTTCAAGCTTAAATGTAATATGCATCCAATAAACCTCTGGTGTCTTACATGGTGCCTGTAACACTCTTTCGTAGCACTGCATTAGATGACCTTGACTAAATAGCGTCAGTTAAAGAGCCACAGGCAAATGACGGCAAGCTCATGGACATCAGTCCTAGTGTCAAGAGCTAACAATATATAAGTGAGACAGAGCTCAAAACACAGGTTGCACTACACAGAAGCTAAACAGTGAATGAAAACCTTCTCAAATCAATTCATACAGTTTTAATCAGAAGTAGACAAAGTTAAAATGCTATTAAATTGCCAAAATCTCAAATTTATACACAAAATTTAAATACATAAAATATAGGGAATCGTAAATTACAATCAATGGTCATTCTTCACAGCAAAGTAGGTGGAGACACACAGAACAGTTCAAACAGCGTCTCTGTTTCTTCTTACACATGTATCCTATAAAGACCGTTGTTTGCGTTTTTGCAGGGCGAGGTGTGTGGATGCACACCCTCGTTAGTGAATGGGCCACTGTAAAGACTCTGCATTGGTAACTGCCCCCCACCTACTTACAGGTCCACTACCATCTCGCCCCACTTGCTCCTAGCTACGATCACCATTGAGATTATGAGATTATGTTTAACTCTTTTCCATTCCAGGGACGGAGTGACCTCTCTCAAGCGACCTATGCCAGATGCTTAATGCCTGGCGACTATGATGACCATATTACAGAGCAGCTGCCCAGCTTCAGCTGTTTTTCAGCACACCACCATTTTGCTACAGTGGTGATTGTCGCATTGAGGTGAGCGAAGTGGCTTTTCCCACATTTCTTCTTCTGTTTTTGATGAAAACTTTACTATGCACCACTTGAGATTTTGTTGAGTATTGGTTTTTCGCTCATTTTAAAAGCTATAATAATGAGTGCTTTTCTTGCATTAGATACGGAGTAGGAGCTATTTATCAGCCTACTACGACATGAACGACTGAAGTTGTGAGCCCCCACAAGCACCATTGAAGGTACCACCCCCTTTATCTTTGGTCCTCTAGTTCACTTATTAGTGACTACAACGAAACCATTTAGCTACCTTGAGCTTATCCTTTGTTCTTTCTCTTTACACCCACAGGTTGCACGTGTCCACCTTTTCTGTAATAACCAGATATGATTGTTTTTATTGGGATCTTCGTTCTTTTTACATTTCTCCTGATGAATGTTCTCTGAGTAATTCCATATGAACTGAAACATGTCGAGATAACTATCTGGATTTGTACAGAGACGCAATTTGTTTTAGAAAAGCATCCAATCAGGAGACAATAAACGCGGGCTGAATCTCCTGATGTTAGCCCGCGCTCCAGACTGCCTAATTGCTTCGCTCGCCCGCCATCTTCCCCTTACCATCCCATCTCCTTTTGTATCCCCATCACACACTTACCTGATTGCAGCAGCGGCAGATGCTGCCACCACTGCTGCTGCTGCTTCCGCTCCTGGTCCGTTGTGGTCGTCATGGAAATGGAAGAGGGCCTCTGTATGGACAACGCCTTCCAGATCAATGGTGGCCATCTTACTGAAGTATTTTCATTGAATGAAAATGCAATGCTCTCAGCACCCCAGGTTACCGGATTGGCAACCCGGGGTGCTAATAACGTTAAGAGACCCTCCGGCTTACCAGATTGGGTGCTATGAGCCCGGGGATCCTCGATAAAAGGTCTTGTTTCGCTGTGGGCTTAACGCTTAGTTATAAGATTATTTGATGAGGCTAAAATAAAATACATGTACAAAATACCTTTAATACACTTATTTATATCACACTTATATTCAGCGGATCCTATATATCACCAGATGACAGAAACGCCTGGAAATGTAAAGTGGTCTTATATAGCACACTTCTGCCAATGATGTTTGCCTTGATGCGCAAAGCTCTGTAAGAAAGGAGGGCAAGCTGTGTTATTTGAATAGCAGTAGGCAGGTACAGAAACCTTTGGTGTTGATGGATGCAGATCAGAAGTACCCATTACCTTGTTGCCGATATGAACATCTCTAGGTTGTTTTTGGTTGGTACTGTTAGTGCAGGTTAGCCATATAGGCAGCTCTCGGATTGTGAAGGGCAAAAATTGACAGCATGGCTGTTGATAGAAGATGGATAGAGTCTGAATCTGTTAAGTACACTAGACCACGTGGTCATGGGAGATGTAAGGATGCAAGAGTTTAGTAGTGAGGAGATAGTTGAGGAATGGGGGGCAGAGAGGAATAAGGGGGGGGTGGAGGGGTGAGGATGTTGTTGCTTCCTGGCTCTCAGTTGTAGATTTCACCGAGATTAAGGTGCAGACCAGTGTCATGCAGCAGAGGTTCCATGAATCAAATTGGTTTCCCACAGATGGTGCTGCCAAGAGTTTTGGAAATTGCTGCTTGTAGCCCTTGATTCGGGTACACAGTTTTTGGTTGGTTGCTATTATTTTTAATTTCTTTCAAAGTTGAAAAGCAAAGTCTTTAGTGGTTTCCTGAAAGTGAGGTTCACTTCCAGGCAGAAAGTTTTGGGTAGGGTGTGCTAGTTTCGTGACCAGAACTGAAAAAGAGGATCTTCCTTGCCGTTTCTTGTTGAAGTTGGGGACACTAGTACTAGTACAGCATTTCTGGAGCCAAGTGTTCTCGAAGAAGTGTAGTGTTGAAACCTAATTACTTACATTCTCACTTAATTAAAAATGTATTATACATTTATCTACAAAATCAGTTTCTTAAGTTGTATTTACAGCTTGGGAAAGTAGGTAAAAAAAAATCAAACAGTTTTCAAGATATACACAGAAAGGTTAATTACACAAGCAGTATTTAAATATTTTACCTCATTGTCCTTTAGTCTAACATAATTCGAAGGGAAGATACCGGTTCTACCATCAATAGATCCTGTCCACCATTCACCTTCTTTTTGAGTCACTATAATGATATCTCCTTCAGCAAAAGTCAAATCACCAGGTTCTGCACTTGTGTACGCGTAGAGTGACACATATTCTAAGAAAGAAAATTTTGCTTTTATTCATATTACAAATTATTTTCATCACAAACTTCCATATTACAAAAAATAGGGGTCAATAGAAGTGAAATACATAATGCAGTCACACCAAAACAATTGCCTCGCATTACTTAGGTTCATGGATAAGAGTGAATGCTGTACACCTAGTGCACAGTTCCCTTGGCTCTATTCTTTTGGCGACAATCCATCCCATGCCGAAGGTGCATGATTGTGCAGCGGCCCGAATATTAAATAGTACGCCGGAAGCATGAATAGACCCACCCACAATGGGCATCTCCCTTCTGCATGCTTCAGTCCTTTCATTGGCGTGATAAGAGTTCAAGCATTTAAAAGGGTGATGGTGGGAGGGGCGCATGGCAAGAAGAGGACTAGCAGCCAAGGAGTAAAGCAATGACTGTAGTGAGTAAAACAAATTACTTACCTTTAGTAATGTTCTTTCACATGGATTACTCCTTCCGCCCACAGATTTGTCATCTTACACCTATCCTCCAATGCCAGTTGATCTTTTTTAAATCACCAGGGAACACAGCAAGTCCATCTAAGCTCTGCTTGGCATTATAGACTTTAATGACCTTGGACAGGACGTTATGTCATGGAATGTATATTGTGAGCTCACTGCATCCCATGAACTCTGTGTTCCACCTTTTACCCCCGTGCTCAGCAGCTGAGAGTAGGCAAAACATAATGGTATGAAGAGCTATCAAAGGGAGTGACAAGCTAGAAGGGCGAAGAATAAAATGTGGAAAAGACTAAAATGTATCATCCCACGGATTCCTCAGCTTAGAAAACCCCACAACAGCACAACCTTCATGCAGGGGGAAGAGCGAGGGCAAGCCTATTGCACCAAAACATTTATAAGAATTTGCCGACCACAGAGGGCATCTAGAGCAAACTGAGAATCAACAATAATGCTTCGCAAAGGTATGTAGACTTTCTCTGGTTGAGGGAAACTGCAGCTGATGAAGGATATCCGCTATTCTCTGGCAGGAGTGCACCACTCCTTCGGGTGAAACCGCCCTCACCAGTCAGTTGTCCAAATAAGGGTACAAATGGTGGCCCTCCAAGCGGAGAAGACCTGCCACTGCGTTCATCAACTTCGTGAAGACGCCAGGGGCGGGTTTCAGGCTGAAGGGCAGCACCTGGTACTGAAAGTGGCACGACAATCATGAACCGCAGAAACTTCAGATGTGTTGGTAGATGGGCACATGCAGGTATGAATCCTTAAGGTCCAGGGAACACATCCTGTCTCCTGCACACAGACACTCTGCTATGCGCGCATGAGTAATCATCATGAAGCATTCCAACAGTAAAGACATATTTAGAAATGACAGGTCCAGGACAACCCTCAGGCCAGTCTGGTTGTGCTTGGGTACCGCAAAAGTCATGAAATGGTACCCAGAGTCCCTGTCTGAAAGAGGAACCGGCTCTATTGCATGCATCTCTAAAAGCGAAAGGACCTCCCGTGAAAGAGCTGGGGACCCGATCTGACGAAAAGGAGGAGAGGATGGTGGAGACCAAGGAAGAGGAAGACTGAAGCCTGTGGAGACCACGGATAGGAGCCACAAGTTGCTGACATAACGATTTCAGGTGTCCTGGAACAGTGCCAAAAGGCCCCCCAGAGATGAGCTGTGTTCCCCCACTGTGACGTCACTGCTTTTTGACATCAGAGGCAGGGAAAAGAGGATGGGGAGCGGAAAAACACACGCAACATCCTCTGCTGCTTTCTCCTGTTGTCGCTGGGTGACCTGTCGGGCCCCTGTGAACCATGGTCACAGAACCCCCTTGGAGCCGGAGAAAGCCTGGGGCTTGAACTCAGTCCTGCCATGAGACTGAGGGAAGCACCTCTTGTCCAGCTTTTGTCACACGCAACAACAGCAGCTGTTGTCACGTGTGGCAAACAGGTCGATCTCTGGGATGCCCCACTTCTGGAACAACAGGTGTAGTTGGTCCTTGTGTATCTCCCATTAGATGGAGGGGAATCAGGAACATGTTCTGTTGTAGTGCCCAATGCTAGAGCACTTGGGCCTCCCTGGAAAGCTGTGGCGATCTGGTCCCACTCTTGCTTGCGGATGTAAAACATGGACGTTGTGTTGTCCGTGTAGTTCCGAACCACCTTCCCTCTGAGGAGGGGGGAGGAAAGATTTTAGTGCCCAGAATATCACTTGTAGCTTCAGCAGGTTGATGTGCTGGTCTTCCCTTGACTCTGACCACAAACCTCTGCTGTGCTGACCATGGCAGTGGGCACACCAGTCTTCCAGGGAAGCATCCATGGTTACGGTGATCAGATGGCCCGGAAGCTTGAAAGGGGCACCTTGAAGGATGTGTTCTCTCACTATCCACCAGAGCAGGCTCTTCCTGAACGCTGGCGTCAGCGTGATTCAGTCTTCCCAGGAGCCTGAAGCTTGGACAATCTGGCATCCAGGAATTCCTCCAGGAATTCCTGCACTGACCTCATGCGTAATCTGCAGTTGACGACCAGTGAGATGCATGAAGACAGTATCCCCAGTAGAGACTTGTAGCTGCGGACTGAGGTCAACCTGGTTTTGCAAAGGCAATCCGCCATCTGCAGATGGGCCATTATTCTCTTGTCCGAGGGTCTGGCGCTGCAAGCGCTGGGTTCTAGCCGTGCTCTGAGGTACAGTGCCGTCCGAGAGGGGGTTAGCTGAGACTTCGGGAAGTTGATGGGGAATCCCAGTTGCTGAAGACATTGGATCGTGACGGTGGTGTTGGAATCTGCCAGCGAGTAGCAGGGGGCTCTTATTAACCAGTCGTCCGAGTATGGGTAGATGTGGACCCCTCTCCGCCGCAGGTGAGCCACCACTGGTGCAAGGCATTTGGTGAAAACCTGAGGAGCTGATCTGAGCCCGAAGGGAAGCGCCCTGAACTGATAGTGCTCTCCTGCCACCATGAAATGAAGGTAGCGCCGGTGTGATTGGCGAATAGGGATGTGGAAGTAAGCGTCTTTGAGATCGAGGGGCGCTAGGAAATCCCCCTGCTGAAGATAAGAGAACAATTGCTGCAGAGTTACCATACAAAAGGTTTGTGCCTTAGAAACGTGTTGAGCACCCTTAGGTCTAGGATGGGTCTCCAACCCCCTGGCTTTTTGAGTGAACCCTTTTTTCTAATCAGGAAGTAGTGCGAATACACCTTCAGTTTCTCATCCCTGGGAACATTTTCGACCACGCCTTTTCTTAGTAGAGACTGCACTTCTTGTATTAGAAGGAGCTGCAATTTTTCTAGTCTTTGCACAGGAGGAATGTCCGGAGGATACTCTGTGAATTCCAGAGAGTGCTGTTGATGGAGGAGGGACAGCACCCATTCGTCGGATGTTACTTGAGCCTATTCATCGACAAAGTCTGATCCACGACCTTCCACTAGGGTGCTGAAGTGGGGGTCCCCGGCTCTCGGACGGTCATGCCTGCTTCCCAGATTGGCCCCTAGGCTGGGAGGAGCATCAGCGTGTTTGGGAACCCTTGTAGGACTGGGTTCGCTTCCTGTACTGGTCCCCAGATGAAAACTGTGTCTTGTAGGATGAGGATGACCGATACATGCTGCGGTTGTCCCGTGAAGTTCTATTGTAACGCCCCTTCCCTGCCCGAAAGGACTGGCACTTGTGCTGCAATGTGCCAAGGGAGCAGGTGGTTTCAGTGTCCGTCTTTATGGCCTGTAAGGCCTCATCCACCTTCTTTCCGAACAGGGCTGTGCCATCGAAAGTCATATCCGTAACCCAGGATTGGACATCTGGTCTGAAGTCCGTGGCCTTAAGCCAACCTTGTTGGCACAGGACCTCTCCATTCCCCATTTGGCGATAGCCTGTGTCTGCGATGTCGACGGAGACGGTGATGGCGTGGTCAGATGCGATTACACCCTCATGCAGAATGTCCAAAGCCTCTTGCTTCTTGTTTTCGGGCAAGAATCCTGACAGGGGTCCCAACTTGTACCATAACTCGCAATCAAAGCAGGAGAGTATGGCCATAGCATTAGCCGCCTTGATGGTTGTGGCAGCCGTTGTGATGATCCTTTTGCCGAAGGCGCCAAGGTGGTTGCCCCCATTGTCTGGGGGCACTGAGCAGGATGAAGATGGGTTGGTCGACCTCTTTCTGGCTGCCACCGAAACCATAGAGTCTGGAATAGGCTGGGTGCAGAGACAGGCCGCAGCGCTCTCTGGAGCACTGTACTTTTTGTCAAACCGATCTTTCTTTGGAGGTGCAGTTGCCAGGTGTGTCATGGCTACCAGGCCGTCTTCCCAGATGTCTTCCAGTAGTGGTATCGTCATGACAGACTTCCTGCGTTTCCTTTCTTTGCTCCTCCTGAGCTAAACCGAACATTGTGGATGCTCTGGACATAAGCGCATGGAGCGTTCCTATTTCGTTGGGGGGGGGGGGAAGAGTCCCCGAGAGGAACTTCATCTGGTTCACCATCTGCAGTGACGAAATCCTCAAACTCGTCTGTGTCGGAAGGAGTATGAGACGTGACCCCCTCAGGTTCCATGTCTGCTCCCTCATCAGTCACTAACTCTGGCCTCTGCTAGCTGAGTTCGGCCACTGGTGCTCTCAAGGGGAGTGTATGCAAGGTTTCCAGAGTTGATAACAGATCCAACAATATGTTCCACTGAGGGCACGATAGTGGATGCTGGACTGCTTCTGCTGATAGCTTAAAAGCCCATTGGGGCAGAGTTTGAGGAGGCTGCATCAGCCCTGCTGACGGCAGGGGTGTTAAAGGTGGTGATCTAACAAGGCTTGCCTGCCCATGAGGGGGGACTCCTCAGTGGCAGAGCCCTAGGAGGGGATGGCTGCTCTGGTACAACAGTGTTCTACAACAGTGTCCTCTTCCTCTGATAGAGCTACGCCCAGGTTTGGGTACACAGATCTTTGGCAATCAGCCAGTGCTTCTGCTGTGTCGGTGCTGATCTCTGGGCAAACAACTGTGGTGACAATGGGCTGGCGAGATTCCTGTCTCGTCGACGATGGTATGGTGGACGAGGCACCCGTAGTCTGTGTGCTCGTGGTCATAGCCATCGAGGTTGAGGTTAATGACGGTCTTGCCGTCTTGGTCAACGGTCTTGGAGTTGACAGTTTTGTAGAAGATGACGTAGAAGATTTTGGCGTGGACGATGTTTGAGATGGCCTTGCCGTCGATGATAAGTCTGTAGACTTAGCTGCCGGCTTTGCAGACGAGGAAGCGGCGATCGACTACTTTGGCGTGGACGACCTGGAGTGCCAAGAAGACTGCTTCGAAGCCGAATGCAATAAGGTCAGAGAGGAATGCTCAACCGACTTGGAGCTGGATCTCAAGCTTGGTGCTTCGTTGGGGCGATGGAAAGAGCTTTGTTCCTTTTCCTGCCATGGTTCACCCTGGGTACCAACCTTTGTGGGGGGCCGGTCCTTGTGGGACAATCTCGAGCTCTCGCCGGAGGCTTCCTTCTGCCTCTTAACGCTTGTGGCTTGGTTGTCGTGCAATCTGTACCTCTTACTTGAGGTGGTTCGCTGGGCCGTCCTGCTCTGCCATAACGAGGCATGACTTTGTACCGAAGCCGAATCAGAGGCCTCGCCGGGGTCCACCAGCCAAGCGACGAGATGGCGATGACGATCCTTAAGCATCTTCGATGACACAGACTGGCAGATATCACAGTACTTGATGACATGATGCGGGTGAAGGCAGTAGAGGCATTCTTTGTGGTGGTCCTCCACATAGTCGTTCAGTCCACACCGGGTTCACGCCCTGAACAGGCACTTTCTTGTGGACTCCGCCATGAGGTTGGCCCAGCTGCATAGTTGAACTTGTCTTCAACGTTCACCGGCGGTGGGAACTTTGTTGATACCACGTTGCCAGTTGTCTAACGATTAGTATATTATTCGAAGAAAATTGATGAAGAAGATGTTTGAGGACTCCCAACACTAACATGCAATAAAAGAATCTGAAGATGGCCGACAGGAGCAGCGTTAAGGGAGTGTTCCCTATTGGGTGTGGGCAGTATGACCCGAAACGATGACGATAGAGCACTAAATTGACTGAAATTTGAGTTTAATTTAAACTGCACTATTTTACTGAGGATTCCCAGCCTGATGACGGGGAATATTCACAGCAAGTGAATCTATGAAAGATCCAATGCTGGAGAAGTCGCTCTCAAAAAACACAAGTTCATAAACCAAGGCAATCGTTCTCCTCAAGATATAAAGCAATTATTAGCATATCACATTCATTTTTCAAATGGAATACTTTGTCAGGATAGCACAGTAACTACCTTTAGTGATGCAACAGTTGGTCAAAATGATAATAGAGGAAACAAGTTCTTTTCACCACACCTTTTTGCCACAAACGCTTCTTCAAATCATCATCTTCTTTCCTGGTATACTCGCCTGCCAGGACTAACTACTATGATCCCTTTCCTGGTGTACTCGCCTGCCAGGAAGAAAAACTCATACAACTACAATTGATCTTAGTGGCAATATTTGTTCCAAGATTTTCCATACCAGTATCCTATGTGAGGAGAGCTGAACAATGGCCGTTTCTTTTTACAGTCTCTTGGCAATGTGGGTTACAGGCCTCCCCAAACAGGAAAACCAAGAAAGGAGAATTGCGCTTAAGTTGCCTCTTGACGGTTTCTTTACAGTCCTTGGCTGTTGGCTATGAGGTTTACAGGTATCCCACAGTTAATATCCTACTAAAGGGGAATGCGTCCTAGTCGCCTCTGTACATCATTTGTTCGGTATTCAAAATTATAGTTTACTGACAATTGTCCTACTCGGAACACCCCAGCGTCACCTTTAACTTCAGGCCAAATCACTGGTCTTCTCTGGCGTCTCTGCATCACAGTCTGCTGCTGCTGCGGACCACCTACATTCTGCCAGCTCCTGCGCAACTCCAGCAGACTGCACAGCTCTTCTCTGGAGCTCTGCCAGGTCTGTTGGTTCTTCATGTCCTTTTGCACACCAAAGTGCCACAGTTCAGGCTGGCAGCATGTCTCCCCTTCAGCTGGGCTTCTCTTCCCGATGCCGCTACCTACTGCCCGCACTCTGCAATGTTGCAGGCCTTCACTTCTCGCATCAGCACTAGCTGGCGTTCTTGCTTCTGCTTCAGCGGCAATCTCAGCACTCCAGATTGGTTCTGCCTTGGTCTACAACAACCAGACTGCACATTCTGTTCAACAACACCTTTGATTATCATTGACCTGGAGTCCTTCCTCGTCCCAGTACCACAGGTATTATGCATCTTGAAGTCCACAGTGGTGTTGGTCTTTTGATATTTAGTTAGTTTTGACTGCTTTGTGAAGTTGTCAGAGTTAGGGGTTGTTATGAAAAAGGTTTGTGATTTAATATTGTGGTTAGGACCTCTACCTAAAACAGAAACATGACAATTAGAGGATGTCATATTCAATTCCTGAACTGCCAAGGTGCACAGCACACCTTATTCTTTTTAGATGACTTTTCATAGCATTTTCTTTGGTGAGTTTCATGGGAGGGACTTGTGCAATGACAGCATGCCATTAGATATTTGGGAATTATAGGACTCTCATCCTCACAAAAAGATGAATACCACGTCCCTCCCAAAGGAGTCACAACTTCGCCCTGACAACCATCTCCTCCCATGTGATCCTTCGCATGATACCACCCCCAAGGTTAGGATCAGGTAGCATCTGCCTTCCCCCTGGCCACATGGGAGGAGATTTTATGCTGGAGTTTAGTGATGACTAAGCAGGATTCATCACAGAGTGCTCTCAGACTCTCCCTCCACCAAGAGAATCATGTGGGAAGAACTCAAAGCGGCAGTCGGCTGGCCCCTCTGCACCGTCCAGGATGCGAGAAACGCCTTTGCTCTTGCCTGGTTTGCGGGAGCTGTGCCTTTCTACCAAACAGAACATACCATCTGTAACCTCTACCCCTAGAGGAAGAGCAGAATATCTGCTTGGTAGGCTGCTGCACCGCTAGACCTAGCAATTTCGCAGTTATTTTGAGTCCTTGAATTTTCCTTAGAGACTGATTGGCTTTCAGAACGAACAGGTGCTCACCATCAAATGCTATGTCCATAAGTTTGGTTCGGCCATTAGATGAGAACACTGAACTGCTGACGTACCCATGGCACGGCCTAGAAAATCTGCAGTGTCCAGGTCTGCAGTGTCCAGACCTGCCCGCAGTGCTTGACATGCCACCTCCTTTCCATTGCCAATGATTCGCAAAAAGCCATCTCTCCCCTCTCCAGCCGAGAGTCGCTCTGTTGCTACTGCTATGATCCTCCATAGTCTGTGGGAATATTTTGCTGTCCCAGCAACTTTGGGTCGCAAGATAGGAGGGTGCGTTGTACCATGATAGTTGGGTACCCTTGTGTCACTGTGTGACAGTGACTGTCGATGAAGGTAGTTTTCCCACGTTCCTTCCAGTGCCCTGAGGTCTGCTGCATTCGCTTTTTCTTCATTCTTACACCGAATCGAGAGTGGCAGCTCCTTCATGCCAGACCTGTAGATACCCTCTAGCATTTACAAAAACAGATCATTTTTTATAAACAAGTAAATATTTTTTATACATACACACAATCTCTCATTTCATATTGATATAATTAATTTCATAGAAAGCAAAAAAACAAAACATGCCATTAATTTGGCAATTAACCCGTTGCTACGTACAATGATCATGTGTTAGTGCATAACCCTCAAACATTACTGCCAGGCCCACACTCTAAACTCTCAAACCACATGCTTACAAAGACGACCTTAAAACAAAAGACATTGCTATATAGTAATAGCAATTCTACAATTCAGGTCACAATTGGACCTGGTGTGACACTATCACAAAGATGTCCACACCTATTCATTTGAATAAAGCCTGCACAGTTATAAATTGCCTGTCAGGTCAATACTAGAATTCATTGAATATCAAAGGATTTTGAAGATCAAATGTTCATCCCTAATGTCGTGTCGGCTCAAGTCTTGGCTCTCATTGTCCCATACTTAATGGTGGAACATCCTCTTCAGGACAGAATAATTTAAATGTAGACAGGGTAGCATCGATGTTTCTAAAGAGAACATTTAAATATATTTAACCAGACAGCTGCCAATGCGTGACATTTACGTTTATGTGTGCCCATTCCAGTAGTGACATCACTATTCAAAACATGCTACTATAGCCAGTATACTCATTGTTCAAATAGACTGTGACCAGTGTAGCCCCCAGAGCCACCGTGGTAAAGACAAACCAAACCGGAGGAGGAGCCCCAACATGCCGTCAGCAACACAACTCTGACCCAACAATACGACATGCCAAACCACATGCTTGCTTACCCGTTTGTACGACAGTCAGCGAAACCCAAATGGCCTCTATCGTTAATGCTCATCGTTTGAAGTGCTTCCATGTACTAAAGTGCCAAGTAACAAAGGAGCAGACAAGAAAAAAGGAACATGAATGCTCCGTTATAATTTTATGTCCCTTTGTTTCAAACTGTGCCTCACCACATGTCCGACAGCAGGGACAGAGTAAAACGTACCCTCGAACCCGCAAATATGAACACAGTGATAGTATAGGGCTTCCTACATTCGATGTGAATCAGTTCAAAAACCGAATACTTTAGCACAACTCAAGGAGAAGGAGACAAAGCAGCACAGCATTGTGGATTGCTCAACCCACTCTTGTGTCCTTACTTACCTTCAAGGTAAACAAAGTCGATCCTCCGTCGGCTGACTGGACCAGAATTACACCGGCTTTGATAAAAACAATAGGGAAAACTTTAAACCAAAGATAGACCACACCTCCACGCCACCGCCAAACGCATTGGCTATTACAGAAGTGCTGTGTGTCTAAACATAGCTTGTAGTTCGGGGAGGGTGAAAAAATGTTGCCCATCTTGGGTACGCTGCGCAGTGAAACCCACACCCTTCAGAATTCTTCCCCTAACTTCTTCCTGCATCCTAAGAAGTACTTTGTGAACTTTAAGTAAGGCCAAGCGATTTTATGCACGCATTGAACATAGAGCACAAGGCTCCATTCATCTTAGTGTTGCCATCTCTGGAGGTTGTCTATGCTATAAAAGTTAATCCTGCTTTTCCTTTACAGGTATAAGTGGAGTTACTAGCTTTCTCGCACGGACTACAGTGACTGTATATATATTACATAGTGTGGTGTTTTACTATTGCATTTTATGATTCATTTGTGTTGTTAGTGGGCCTATAATAAATAGTGTGTTTTTGTATACTGTGTGTGCTCATTGGAGAACCCTGATCACTCTCACTCCTCCTGAGATTTAGTCTTGACTGCTCTAGTAAATTGGTCTGGCTATCTTCCCAGAAGTGTTCCCCTGTTCATCTAACAAGGGTGGCCTTTTAAACATCTGTTCATCAGGCCAGAGTTTAGAAATCCATTCTAAGACACAGCATAAAGGTGTGCAGGGGACAGGGGTATCCAAACCTTGGATACCATTTGTCTATTGTTGACAATCTCGTGTCAAGGTTGCGTTATTTCCCATGCACCCAAGTTGTTTTTAATTTTCAATCAATATATTTACCTTTTTTCCTATTCGATGTGTGCTCGGATATGAGCTGCTGTTAGATGGATGTGCGCAGGGAGATAAGTGTTGTATAGTCCAGTCACATCAGGCAATATTAAAACTTGGTCACCTTCTTGAACTTGTCCTTTGTGAGGAACTGATTTATGGATCTTAAAGGTGGGGCAGTGCAATTCCCAGTCCTTTTTGAGCACAAAGAATTAAGGGGAGTACCACTCTTTGTGCCTTTCAGCCACCTTGACATGCTCTATGGTGGCTTTTGATGAGAGAAATTGTGCCCCCTGTAAAGTGTCCTATGGAGAAAATTGTTGTGGATGGGAGTGGTCTAGAAGTCTTCTTAGGAATGGGAAAATAACTCAGACACTGTTTTGAAGTGCCCAAGCATCTGTAGTATTGGAACAGCACTCTTCTACATGCTGGGATATCCTCCCTCCTTCCGGCATCAAATAAGGTGATGAAACTTCAAAGTGGTTTTGGGAGTGAAGAGGGTACAATGGCACCAGAAGACTGACCTTTCTGTGATCCTCAGCCTCTTACAGGATGGATGGAGTTTCTTTGCATGCCTTTGGAAGCCAAAAAATGACTGACTTCCGTCATGAAATAGCCACTACATCAGGAAAATGTTGAGAATGTGTCAGTAGAAATGGGTTTCTCAGCAATGGAATCCCCTAGATCCGTTAAATCCCCCTCCTCCATCTCCTCACCTGATCCTTCCGAAGTAAACTCAACCCTCTTGTCTCTTTTCCCTCTGCAGGTCTTTTTCTGGTAAAGATACAGCCTTCCTCGGAATGAAGCCACTGTGTCGCCGGACAATGACGGAGAACACAGGACCCCCTTCCGAGAATGCCAGAAACAAGAGGAAAAAAGCCAGCGGCTAAAAAAAACCCTCTTGTATGAAGACCGTTGTAGTTCCGCTGTGGATCACGGTAGGAATGAAGCGACAAAACCAACAGGGCCTTCGTGGACTAGGCCGGGAAAACAAGAAACAGCAGGAGAGCTTCACAAGGTAAGTGTCTGGAAATAACAAACCCAGATCCACTTGGGCACAACAGAGCAGAGCGCCGTAGAAACAGAGCACAAAGGCAAAGATAGAAAATACACAGAAGGGTAAGGCACAATGAGAGAGACCAGAAGCAACCGAATTAGAAGGGCGGAAAGCGAAACGAAAAGAACAAGGGACCGTAGCAGGGTTGGCGACAGGAAAGAATAACAGAGAAGGGCGAGGGCCAGGTACCAAAAATGACTGAAGAGCCAGAAAGGAATGAAAGCGCAAGAAAGAAGGCAGCAGTAGCTGCAAGCGGAAAACTAAGGAGCGTTAACCCAAAGCGAAACGTGGGAAACGTGCCGGGTAACTCAATGGCGGCGCAAACGCCATGAAGACCACAAGCACCAGGAAGGCAGGCGCGTGACAGTATGCCTCTTTCCAGGGGACAGACCCCAGGATCTGCCTGGATGGGTGCGATGGTAGGAACGAACCAAAATTGGAGCATGTACCTGTGACAAGGGTTCCCATGAGCTTTCCACATGCGGATACCCCTTCCAGTGGATCAAATATTCCAATCGACCCTTCCTGTATCTAAAGTCCAAGATCTTAGCAACTTCATATTCTTCGGGGGTGTCATCAGTGGAAGCTTTATGGATGGCATAGTCCTGCCATCCGGATACTTTTGGCATTCCTTCAACAGAGAGGTGTGGAATACCGGATATATCCGATTCATGCCATTTGGTAATCGCAAACGGTAAGCCGCAGGATTGACCATCTTTGCTATAGGAAAAGGACCCAAGAAGCGGGGTGATAGTTTAGAAGGATGTAACCATTGTGGGAGGAACTTGGTGGACAACCACACTCTAGTTCCAGGTGACCATGTGGGGGCTTTGCGGCAGTGTGCATCACCTTGCACTTGATAGCGGGCTTGGCTCAATCTCACACCTTCCTTAGCTGTTTTATGGGCATCAGCTATGGTGGATAGAAGTCCATCAACTGAAGGTACAGTAGTAGCACGCATATCAGAAGGAAAGATGTCAAGCGGGTGAAAGCCGTAATTGCAGAAGAAAGGGCTGATGGAGATCGCAGAATGTTTAGCGTTATTATATGAGAACTCAGCAGTGGGCAGCAGGGATACCCAATTATCCTGTAGATGGTTGGTAACGCATCTAAGATACTGCTCAAATGAAGCATTCAGACGCTCAGTTTGGCTGTTAGTCTGAGAGTGAAAACCCAAGGATAAAGCTCTGTCTATGCCTACCTTGTTACATAGAGCCCTCCAGAAGCGAGATGTATACTGGCTACCCCAATCTGAGATGATCTTGTCTGGTAAGCCGTGGAGCCTGAATACATCTTTGGCAAAAACAGACGCCATACCAGCAGCAGTAGGAATGCCTGGTAATGGGGAGTAGGGCGCCATCTTTGAAAAAGAGTCCACCGTGAACATGATGCATGTACACCCCTCAGATAGGGGAAGGCCCATGATAAAGTCTATAGAAAGATGGCTCCAGGGTCTTGTGAGAGGCAGACTTTGCTGGAGTAAACCGAGAGGTCTTTGAGTGTTGTACTTAGCCCTGCTACAGACAGGGCAGGAGGCAACGTACGATTTGGCCTCAGTGGCTATTTCCGGCCATAAGAACTGTCGTTGCAGAAGATCAATAGTAGAGGCAGTACCTCTATGGCCTGCCAGCTTGCTGTCATGACACCATTGAAGAGCACTTAGTCTGAGTGAATAAGTTGGAAGGAATAGTTTGTCGTTTACGAAAATGAAACCGTTCCGTCGATGCAGAACGTCACAAGTCCTGGTCTTGGGATCACTCTGCAAAAGTACGGTGGTATCCTTAACCTCTTGAAGGAAAGCCGAGACTGAACACACTATCTTATCCTTAGCCAGAACGTGTTCGGCCTTCAGATCGCTAGACAAACCAGGATAGGGATATCTAGACAATTAATCGGCCAGAATGTTCTTACTTCCAGGGAGATACGTGACTACAAAGTCATATTGCGCGAAGAAATGGGCCCACCTGGCTTGCAGGGAGTTTCCACACTCCATTTTTTGGATGACTAAGGTTCTTCTGGTCGGTCCTGAGCTGGAAAGGATGTAAAGTGCCTTGGAGAAGGTGACACCATTCCTCACAGGCGGTCTTCATTGCCAACAATTCTTTTTCGATTACCGAATAGTTAATCTATTTTAAAAGGGGTTTAAAGTTTGAGAGAGATAGGCGACCGAGTGTTCAACTCCTTCATGTTCTTGTAGAAGAGCCACTCCTATGGCAGCCGCAGAAGCATCAGTCTCCACGATGAATGGAAGGGACTGGGAAGGACCAATCTGGGGAACCGGGGAATGAACCGGGGATAGAAGTTGGCTATGCCAAGAAAGCGTTGGACTTCCTTTACTGAAGTAGGTGAAGGCCAGTTAAGTACTGCAGACAGTTTCATGGGATCCCTCTCGACCCCTTGTTCGGTGAGGATGAAGCCCAAATAAGGCGCAGAGGTTACTTCAAACAAGCATTTATCGGGATTTACCAGTAGATGGTGTTCCTGGAGACGTCGAAGTACTTGCCGAAGGTGTTCCTGATGGGCCTGTCGGTTGGGTGAATAGACCAGTATGTCATTAAGGTAGACAATAGTGTTGTGGCACAGTAAGTCGGAGAATATACGATCCATGAACCGTTGAAAAACAGCAGGGGCGTTTACGAGACCAAAGGGCATGACCTTGTACTCGTAGTGACCAAACGGGGTACGGAAAGCGGTCTTCCATTTGACCCCTGCTCGGACATGGAGCAGATGTGCTCATCTCAAGTCCAATTTGGAAACAATGACAGCTCCTTGCACCACTTCAAGGACATCCCTAATGAGGGGCTTGGGGTACCTGTCCCTTATGGTAACACGATTGAGGCCTTGATACAAGGCCTCAACTCACTCGTGTCCTTCTTACGGACAAAAAACAACAAAGCACCTGCAGGTGAACGTGAAGGTTGGATTAACCCATTGTGTAGTTTTGAGTCCAAATATCTCCTGAGTTCCTCCTTCTCCCTTAGGGAGAGGGAAAACAACATGCGCCCAAAAGGTACCAAGGCGTCGGGTTGCAGGTCTATGCTGCAGTCCTCGGGACGATGAGGCGGTAGCTCTTGAGGGTCCTTTTCAATTAACACTTTCCTAAACTGGTGCATATTGGTAGGTATCAGGTAGACTCCAAGCGGTTGTGGGGAATACTGGTACTTATCACAACCTTCATAGACTTGTGTGTCCTTTCCATAGAGCAGGACTTCCGACAGTGACTGTAATTGAAGGTGATCAAATTGCGAGACCAATCTATAGCAGGATTGTGCCTGCAGAGCCAAGATACCCCCAGGATTACCGGAAAGTGAGCGGCACGAATCAGGTCAAACTGAATGACCTTCTTAAGTTGTAAGATGGTCATTTCCATTAGAGTAGCAGCGTGTGTAATCATTCTAGAACTGAAAGGGGTTCCATCAACCCCTTCTACCTTTTGGTCGTCTTCCTTTTCCACTTGATCAATACCGGTCTGGTTTGCTCAAATTATGTCCATGAAACAACCGGCAGCTCCACAGTCCAAGAGTGCCAACGTGTTTACCAGCTTGTTCTTGACCCTGAGTAGAATTGGAATCACCATGAGTCTGTTGTCCTCAAAAGGAACTGCGGATGAGACTGTTACAGAGACATATGGACTGTCTACTTGACCTCGAAAACCCGCCCCAGCTAGTTTCAAGGTCGATCGTTTCCCGAAGGACGGGGAGGTACCTCAGGGCAATCCCTTAATAGATGAGCATCGGAAACCGCAATACAAACACAAGCTCTTATACCTGTGCCTCTTGCGTTCTTCAGGCGTAAGAGGGCCTCTTGTGGTTCTGATCTGCCTGGGTTCTTCCTTCGGAAGGCGAGGAGTGGAAGGGGAGGCAGACGGAATGTCGGAAAAGGAACTAAAAGGTCTTCCTTTCTTCCTTTCGAATCTTCATTCACATAACCGAAAATCGATCTGTACAATTTTGGTCAGAAGGTCAGAAAACGTGGCTCGCCGAGGGAAACGAGCAAGCTCGTCTTTAAGTTCTTCTCAGAGTCCTCTACTAAATATGGTGTATTGTGCGGGTTCAGGCCAACCGGCCTCGGCAGACACATTCTTAAACTGGGTAATGTAACTGAGCAGGTCAGCAGAACCTTGCCGGATGTCCAACAACTTCTTGCTGGCCACCTGAGACGTTGCGTGTCTTTCGAATGTCTGTTTGAACTGTGCCGTAAAGGCACCATAGTCCTGCAAAAGAGGGCTGGCACTTGTCACCAGAGGGGTAGCCCAGGCCAAAGCATTGCCTGTAAGATTGGACACCAAAAATCCTATTCGGGCTTGATCGGAGGCATAAGTATGGGGTTGAAAAGTATAATGAATTATACATGCTTCCATGAACTCCTTAAAGGAATGGTTCGCTCAGAAATATTAATTGCTAAAATGATTGGCAATAGTCTAAAACATAGTTTAGACATAATTTGAATGGAAGTTCCTATGTAAACACTTTGAGAAAACGAGGCTCAAAGTGTTTACATGGGAGCATCCATTTTGTGATTTCAGGCAGCCTCCTCAGCTCTGCCCTTGCGGCACTAAACAAGCAGCAAAAGCCCCCTCCTGGGAGCTTTTCATTACTGCAGCCAGAGCAGAGCTGAGGAGGCTGCCTTCACTTTCATTTTATGTTTTCTGTGCTCCCCAAGCCCAGGGAAGCACAGAAAACGTAAATGAAGGCAAAAAACCGAGGCGCGTCAATTAAAAATAGAACGTTGTTGTATTTGTGATTGCCGTGGTTGGAAAACCACGGAAATCATAAATACAACAACGTTGTTATTCTGACAGCGGCAGCTTTCGCGTTGAGTCTCCTGGGCTCCCCCAACCCCGAGGGAGTCCAGGAGACTCCAAGCGAAAGCTGCCGCAGTGAGAATTACAACATTTCTGGATTTGTAAATACTGCAGCATTTACAAATACAAAAACGTAGTAATTCTCACTGCGGCAGCTTTCGCTTGGCGTCTCCTGGACTCCCTCAGGATTGGCAGAGCCCAGGAGACTCCATGCAAAAGCTGCCGTAGTGAGAAGCACTGCGGCATTTCAAAACACCCGCGTTGTGTTTCTGCCTGAAGCGGCTTTCACTTTGGGGCTCGCGGGCTCCCCCGTAAAGCCCGAGAGCCCCAAAGTGAAAGCTGCTGCAGGCAGAAACACTGCAGCATTTCAAAACACCCGCGTTGTGTTTCTGACTGCCTTGGTTTGGGGAGCCCCGGAGACCCAAAGTGAAACCAAGGCAGGCAGAAACACAACGCGGTTGTGTTTCAACAACGCTGCAGTTTTCCTTTCTAAGTTTCTCAGGGTCCTTCAGCTCAGAGGAGCGCGAGAAACTTAGAAAGAAACCTGCAGCGTTTTTAAATACAACAACGTTGTATTTCTGTTTGCGGAAGCTTCAGCTTGGAGCCCACAGGGATCCAAGCTGAAGCTACCGTAAACAGAAATACGTTTTAAAAGCTGCGGTTTTATTTCTAAGTTATCCAGGCTCCTCCAGCCCGGAAAACTTAGAAATAAACCTGCAGCTAGTCCTTATTTAAAAAAAAAATTGCACTTACCGAGATGCAGCTGCAGCTTTCCTGCCTGCAGTCTCTGGTCTCCATCCTCCAAGTCTGGCACCAATGAAACAAAAGCCACCCAGTGGTAGCTTTTGTTTACTACAGCTGGCTGGCTTTTGCTTCATTAGTGCCGCAAAGGCAAGCACAGGCAGCATCCATTTCACAAAATGGATGCCCCCTAGTGCTTCCCATTTTAAAGTTTGAGCTTCACTTGCTCAATACTTTACATAGGGACTTAAAAAATATATATTTTTTTAGATATTTTTATTATTGCCCATCGTTTTGGCCAATAATTTTTCTGAGCGAACCATACCTTTAAAGCACCTGGGATTACCATCAAACTTCCCAGAAGCTAGAGGCATGGGAGGTAATTCAGTCTGGGGTTGTTCTCGGGCAGTTACCATCTGTTTGAGGTTGTCATTCTTGGTCTTCAGGGCGCAGATTTCCTGGGACAAACCCTGCACAGCATTTATTAACTCTTATCTGTGCAGCTGTATCCATGGTGGTTATTGGTTGGCGTTGCAAACTGTCAGAAAAAATGGGATTCTCAGCAAAGGAATCCTCTAGATCTGTTAAATCCCCTCCTCCTTCTCCTCACCTGATCCTTCCGAAGTAAACTCGACCCTCTTGTCTCTTTTTCGTCTACAGGTCTTCTTTTTCTGGTAGAGATACGGCTTTCCTCTGAATGAAGCCCCTGTGTCGCCGGACAGTGACAGAGAACACAGGACCCCCTTCCGAGAATGCCAGAAACAAGAGGAAAAAAGCCAGCGGCTAAAAAAAAAAAAACTCTTGTATGAAGACCGTTGTAGTTCCACTGTGGATCACGATAGGAATGAAGCGACGAAACCAACAGGGCCTTATTGGACTAGGCTGGGAAAACAAGAAACAGCAGGAGAGCTTAATAACAAACCCAGATCCACTCCGGCACAACAGAGCAGAGCGCCGTAAGAAACAAAGCACAAAGCACAAAGGCAAAGACAGAAAATACACAGAAGGGTAAGGCACAATGAGAGAGACCAGAAGCAACCGAATTAGAAGGCCGGAAAGCGAAACAAAAAGAACAAGGGACCGTAGCAGGGTTGGCGACAGGAAAGAATAACAGAGAAGGGCGAGGGCCAGGTACCGAAAAGGACAGAAGAGCCAGATAGGAATGAAAGCGCAAGAAAGAAGGCAGCAGCAGCTGCAAGCGGAAAACTAAAAACTAAGGAGTGTTAACCCAAAGCGAAAGCAAACTCAAGGGGTTGCAACGCGCAGTCGAAAGAAAGGGTAGAGCTAAAGTAGGAAGCAGAGAGAAAGCGGACAGAAAACTAGACAATCAAGATGACGGCGTGGGAAATGTGTCGGGTAACTCAACGCCGCGCAAATGCAATGAACACCACAAGCGCCAGGATGGCATGCGCGTGACATAATGAGGTAAAGGGGGCTGTTGGTTGCTGGGTCACTAGACTCAAAGGTTTTGCCGTAGCCTTGAAGGCCTTAAACAGTTGCAGCGATTCATCCAATTTCACCACAGAAATAGTCACCTCCTCAAAGGGACTGTCCGTTCCCTCCTGATGGGGCCCCTAACCGGAAGAAGCACTCCCGACAGAACTATCGACTATCCGAGATTGCACCCGGTCCCACCGCTCCCAACGTAAGCTCACATCACGACAGACATCCAGCCATCCGTCCGCTCAATCCCGCAAGAGCCTTAGCCAACACAACCAACAACAACCAAGACCGAGCTGGAGACTACTATATGGACCAACTCGATTGACGTTTCCGCAAGCCATGCTGCAAGTCGTTAGAGACTCCATGACGACATAGCTGCGTTATACAGGAAGCACATGTGCATAAGCACAATCGACACACACACACCAATCCACACGAAGAACATATGCGTACAGTTCTATGAGCTAGAGGACAGTGACACACTTCCTGTTTGCACGTTTGTTATTTTTTATATAGGCTTGCTATTGCACCGCAGAAACACAAGATGCCAGAAGAGCGTGTGTATACGCTTGCAGACGCTACTTGGTATTTACTCTCTGGATGGACAGGAGCACTCAAGGGACCGGACCGCTCATTGCATGCTTTTAACCCTTGAACAAACATATTGGAAGAATAACCAGAGCTTACATAGGCCTCAGATCAATCCAGCACACAAACTCCTTTTACAGAGATCTCAAAGCTGCAAGCTGCTGAGTGAGCAGAATCGGCCTGGCAGGGACTGCTACCGCCAAGGCCACAATGTTGCAAGTGACATTCCTCACTCACGGTGCCACGATGAGCCCAGCTACAGGGCAGGACACCTCAAGTTAAAATACAATTAAAATGGAAATAATTCAACTTCCCTAGCGGCCTCCTCACACGTGATCCCGCCGACCTGACATGATGCCAAGACCTGGAAGCTGGGAAGCTGCAGCCATCTCACGTCTGAGACTGGACCTTGCTACATAATTGCAACAATTCACCTACACTATGCGCTGGGACTGGACTGCTTTCATAGCATTAGCAAAGCCCTCATTGTTACACACTGTCACATAGTCACATCTTATTGATGCACATTATATGAGAGCAGGTGTCTCGCAGGCTGGGAACAACGATGGTCCCAGGCTTGGGGGCCTGCAGCCTGAGCAATCAGGACACTGGGGCACAGGGGCAGGCAGCCGGAATCTCCAGCTAATCATCAGGTGTTCTAATGTAACATTTTTCAGGTAGCAATTTTTAGGATTGAACCAAGTACACCACCTGACACTGTGCCCACCAATAACAAAATACCCTATATATGTCTCCATACTGGACCTACTAATCTGGGAGCAAACCCGGAGTGGTGTTAGGTTCAGGGAAGGATTTTGGTAAGTGACGACGATTGTGACATCACATGTACAAAAAGGGCCTGCGAGCCTGAAACTGTTGAGATGTACTTGGATGGAACTTGATGCCTAGTATGTTGTCCCTGCTCATTTGATATAATAAAACGGCAGTTATCCTTTGCTCCTTGTGTGGACCTCGACTTCTTTGGGACATTGGAAGGAGTTAGGGCCTTCCGTGAGCTGGAGGTCCGCGGACCCCAGGTACGGCTCTGCCGACCCCAGAATTTACTCTAACAAGACTGTCTAGCTTTTTCACTAAAATTGGGTGCAGAGACGAAGGTCCTCATAGAGGATTGACACTGAATGACTGAAGCTGTATCCACAGAATGGGCTACGCAATCTGCCATATCTAGTCCTTCCTGCAAGGTTTTGCAAGCAGCATCTTTGTTAACACCCACTAAGGCGTTAACCCCTACTGAACTTTCCCCTTCAGGCAAGTGCTCGACTGCTTCCAAAATTACCTTCCACAAGATATGCGAGCATTTAGCTAGAGCAAATGAGGGCTTAATGACCTTAAGAGCTACGCTTGTGCCCTAAAAATCTTTTTCACCCATGGCATCCATGTTTTTGCTCTTCCCGGTCCAGGGAGAGTGCAGGAAAAGTGGATGTCTACATCCTTGCGTTAAAAGCCTGGACGACGAGGAATTATGGAATGGTGCTTTTTCAAAGGTAAAAATGCTATGCCAGCGCAGGCCTGTAACTTTTGGCAAATACCTTGTCCACTGTCATTGGTGAGCATGGATATTGCCAAATTCTGGGCACTGGATCAGCAACTGTGGCTTACAAAGGGAGCAAAGTCCCCCTCAGTGGCCACTTGTCTAATATGTCAGTCAGTTCACATTGCACTACCGACCTCAAAGGGATGCCCAGTCCTAAGGCTTCCCCCACTTTCTCCATGGTTTTACGTAATGCTGCATTCGGTACCCAGAGAGGGTGAACTGCATGATTTCTAGATCTGGTGAAGCCTCCAGTCAGCTGACAACCTGGAGGTTAGCTGCCAAATCCATCAAGACCATCTCATCTGTGATGAATTTGGTGATGATCTATCACCTTCATGCCTACAAGCATTCCAACTCAAACGGGATCCCATCCCATTTATTAGCACATTTTTTCATAGTTTCAAAATATCACTCCTCATTTGCTGGGGTGTAAAAGATCAAATTACTTATCTTTCAGAAATGTTTTTTCTGATTGATGCTCTTCCACGGATTCCTCACATCATATATCCATCTTCAAGCCCAGCTGCTGTTTGTAAACTATTTCCAGCACCGGACATGATTTTGAGGCCAGAATATATTGAAATGCTGTGCCCCGTTACTCTAATTTCATCCTTTTTTTCTAGCACTCCAATGTTGAGGGAATGCAAACTGAAAGGTTGCTGTATATTAACCAAGTGGGAGGGTGATGAGGAACCTGTGAGAGGAACATCCATCAAAAAGAACATTAGTGAGAGTTAAGTAATTTGTTCTTCTAATGGATTCCTCCTCCCACTGACTGTTCATCCATTTTGGACGCCGAAAGCACCGCATAGATCTGGAGGCGGCAAGCGAGCAAGGAGACCACCTACACCAGAGAGCTCTGGAGGACCACTATACCAAAAACTGCGTCCTTCCGTGACTGGGAATACAAGCAGTAATGTTTGGCGAGCCTGTCCAGCGATGCACACGTAGCCGCCTGGCAAATTTCCAGAACAGGGACTCCTCTTTGCAGGGCTGAGGCGGCAGCCAGTCCTCTGGGCGAATGAGCTCAGAGACCTTCAGGCACATCCTTTCCAGCCAGATCGTAGCTGGAGAAGTTGATCCACTTTGACAGGGACTGTTTGGTCACAGCCATGTCAGCACAGGCATAAGCAACCAACCAACAAAAAGAGGGTCGTTTTTCCTGCTATTACTTGTCCAAGAGACGTAGTAGCTCAGTGCCCACACTGGGTACATCCCATGGTATCCCTCCTCTGCCTTGGAAGGATGAAATAGAGAAAAAGACACAAAAAGATGGATCTTTTAAGGAGGACAGAATCTGAGACAACCTTCGCGAGGAAGGACAACCTCACTATCAATGTTACCATCTCTTTGAGAAACAAAAAAACAGGGAGAGGTTTAACAGACGATGCCTGGAACTCACTCATCAGCCTAGCGGTAGCAATGGTGTTGGAGAGTATAGTAATGTTGGAGAATACATCCAACGGCCAAAACATGCACAAAAATACAAGCTGCGAAAGCCACTATGAAAAAGGCACACAGCTTCGGAGCAAGCAGCCCCACGTAAAGAAGATTTCCCTGTGTCGCCCAACAAGGCACTAGTAGCCATGCTTCAGCAGATTTACAATGCATCCACTTCATATTTGATTATATTCATGTGTCCTTAATAGATAGATCAGCATTTAACATTAGGTAAAGAAAGAGAGGGGCACTCATAATAAAAGTGAATGATAGTTACCCCTTACACTAGTTGAATAGGGACCCGAAATCTAGTTAGCCATCTCTGAAGCATGAAAACCCTCAACCCCACCACAGTAGAAAACACCAGCCAGGCCTTTGCAATGAAGAGCCCATATACCAAGATGCAACCTTCAATAGTAAGACAGAACGTCGCGCAGTGAGAGGTTGAGGCAAGGCGGGCTAACATGTTCCCAGGGCCAAGTTGTGGTAGTGAGGTCATGAAAAAGTTTCAAAGAAATACCAAACCCCGGAGTTAGAGGACAGAACACTGCAAACAGAATGCTCAAAACACATTAGCTTAGCTGAGCTCCCAAGCCTGTGTTCAAAAGAGATACAACAATTTATGTTCCTAGGCTGTGCTACTAAACGTATCATGATGAAGGTCAAAAGGTTGTAAGGACCAAACAATGAGCAGTAAGGGATATGCTTGTTGAGATCTAACAATCAAGGAACACACTGCCCTTTGTAGGATACGTTGCACTAACAGATAGCCAATTACTAAGACAGGAGCAATGCAAAATACCATTACACATGAAATAGAAGTAATTAGGAGTCAGTGATTTTTATGGAAACTCATGAACCATCCTCACAGCACATATTTAGGAATACATCTATAAAATCACAAATAACACATGTAAATATATATATATATATATATGTAATAATGTGTTATTCATATAGCGCCTTAACCCAAAGTGCTTTACAGAGCACATATTTACATACAATATCACCCAACCGAAATTGGTACTCATTTATCGACCTCGGAAGGATGAAAGGCTGAGTTGGCCTTGCTGGGATCCGAACCTGCGACCTGCAGATCACGCTCAGATTGCAGCAGCAAGCGCTCAACCCGCTGAGCTATCTTATATCCATGTCATTGTAAGATAATGAAGCTTTGCAAGCAGCTAAGCCTTAACGCATAAGGTCAGAGGCAGGACAGATGAACTCATGAGAAAGGAAGAAGAAGCAAGTCATGTTTCCAAAGACAAGTTGCAAAGTTGAGCTCGCGATTAACAGTTCACAATTATGAGAACAGTAAGATGGCGCCAACCGATTAGGTCAATGGGTGAGGATGTAGAAGTTATAATTTCAATGTCACACAGTCGCATCTGACACAGGGATTGGTTGAAACTTAGTCACTCACTCCACTCACACTCCTCATGGAGTAACAAAATGGATGTCAAATTAAGATGATACACGTTTAAAGGATCACTAGCCAATCAGCACCATGAGAAATGGTCTCAATGCTAATTAAGTAACAACTTGATATTTCAATGCAGTCACGAGGTTAGAACAAACCAATAGAGTAAGGAAAAGTATGCAAATGACTATATCCAATCAAAGGTCTGGAAAATGCAAACAACTTGTAACATTTGTTGTCTTTTCTTTTTTGTAATTTGCTATTAAACCAGCCATCTTATGTATTATTGTTGAATGTCTTTTTGTGAAAATGTCTCTTTATTGAAGGCAACAACAAAGTGTAGCAAGTCAAACACCACATTCCTTTTCCAAATAAAAAAAAGAACACAGGACTGATTAACGCCATCAGTTACAAAGCACCACTGTGCGCAACAATAAGTCACTTTGGCAATCACAAAACACAAAAAAGGGAGAAATGCCCACGCCAGTGGTCCATGTTGCTTCCTGTGTTAGTCTGACATGCCATCCCGCCATTGCACTAAACAAACGCAGCCCCCGACCCCTTTGGACGGTAGAAAAAGAGAGCACTATATCATTAGAAAACTCACAACAGGCTAGGATGTTGGAAGTCTAATGCAGGACCATCGGGGGAGACCCCACAGGGGGGGCCATCTCATCTCTGAAATGAGAACTAAGAACATTTCTAAGGTGTCCAAGGTAGGGCCAGGTGTGTGTGGGGAATTTACTTAGGTGCCTGGGTCGATTTATTAGTCGTATCATATTCTAGAAAAGGGGACCAGATCACATTGATGTGTGTGTGGGACTCGAGTAATAGTGCCGCCAGGCCCTCCATTTCATATATCCCATATGCCTTCTCGATCCACTCACCCCGCCCTGAGTGGACAGAAAACCTCTCTTCCATGACATAGTTACACACACTCGCGTTGCAAGCAACCAATTCCTCAGCATGTGGGGAAGCACCAAGAAACTTTCTCTGTCCCGTTCCACCGCAAAAGGACAAACAATGGAGGCAAATCCCTGTCAATTCCATCTATAGCCTTGACCCACCCCACCCCAGCACCTCCTTCCAATACTGTCTAACGAGAGGATGCTCCCACCAAGTGTGCCAATACATACAGCAATGTCCGCAGTTCCTCCAACACAAGGGGCTGACCCGAGGGTACATTTTGGAAAGCATCAACAGAGTCAGGCGCCATCAAGACAGGAGTCCTCTGTTATGCATTTTGAATTGCGACAGCCGGCCTGCTTGTTTAAAGGCCTGCGATTTAGGCTACTGGCCACCAGAAATCCCCAGAAGCTTGAGAGGGCAGGAGCCCGTCCCGAATAATCCATCGGAAGCACCACATGCACCAGAGCCCAAAGAACCTTGCCTGTGCATCCTGTCCGGCAGTCCGATGCCCGCAGGATAAGCATACCTGCCCCCACAGCCTGCATCACTCCAAAGAATGCAACATCTGTGCCTGCTGCACTGCGCCCCTTACTCGAAACGAGATCCCGATTTGTTTTTTCCTTCGTTTTCTCAGCGAGCACACCGTGTAACAGCTAAGATGGCCGCCGCGACCAAGTGTTGATCAGGTTGCCTAGCAACCAAGCCTGTTGTACAGCCACCCCTGACTGGGCCACAAACCCCTTTTGTTGGGCTGACCGTGACCGGAAGGCGACAGCCGGCGAACTTGTTTAAAGGCCTGCGCTTTAAGGCTACTGGCCTGTCTCAGCCGGTCACCGCTGGAACGCGCCGTAGATCCTGCCTCTCGCACCATCCAAGAACCACGGGTAAGAATTCTCCTGGAACGTTATGCGGATGCTCCGGGAAGACTAACAGTGATCTCTGCACTCAAACCACAATGGGAGATCTAGAACTGCCAGCTTCAGGAATGGCTGCCTGAAGGCTGAGCTCCTGCACCTGGACTGAATCCCTACCCTACACTGAGATGGCTGAACCAGCTTCACCTGATACGAAACAACCTGCTAAGAGGCAGAAGGGGGCTGGTGAGAAATCCTCAGATGAGAGAGATGAGAGGGTTGATAAAATTCTGGACATGCTGACCTTGGATGTGAATGAGATTAAGGACAAGATGTCCAGCGCAGAAGAGAGATACTTGGAGCTCACTTCAAGCTTTAGCAGAGTGGAATCTCATCTGACTAATGTGGATGACACAGTGGAAAGGATGGGAAGACAAATCAGGGATTTGCAATCAAATAATGAAAGACTGTTTCTGAAACTTTCTGAGCAGGAAAATTTTTCCAGGAGAAACAATCTAAGGGTGGCTGGCCTTCCTGAAGATTTGGAGAGGGGCAAGCCACTTGAATTTATCGAGAGAGTATTGATTTCAGTTCTCAAGCTGGATCCTAAGACTCACCTAGAATTGGAAAGGGCACACAGGAGCTTGGGACCTAAGCCAGCACAAGGCCAGCGATCCAGACATTTTGTGATTAAGTTCCTGCGCTTTCCAACCAAAGAAATGGTGCTAAGAAAGGCCCGTGAATTACGTGACCTGTCTTGGAATGGTCACAGAGTGATGATATTTGGAGATCTCAGTCGGGATGTCTTGGATAAAAGAAGAGAATTTAATATGGCCAAAGATAAGGCGAGACTGAAGAACCTTAAGTACTACATGGTGTATCCTGCCATCTTCAGGGTGATCAAGGATGGCAGGTTGTTCTCCTTTAATGACAGCAAAGGAGCTGAGGCCTTCTTGAGTGACCTGGAGGGGACTGAAAATGGGAATGATCCTGAGCAACCTATGGAGGCTCTGGAGGCTACTGTGTCTGCTTCACAGAGAATAACAACGAAAAAGAAGAGATAGACTACCTGGTTAATTGAAGCAGTGGAGTTAGTGTTGTGTTTTTTTTTTATTGTGTTTTCTTCATTTCATTGATTTACATTTGATTGTCATCCACTGGTAATGATTTTAGACGTGACGATCGTTAATTACAGTTGGGATTGATTTTTCGTTTCAAAACACAGTCACGGGCCATTAGAGGAAAGGACGTAGTGTTTTTGACGTTCCTGCACGTCGTTTCATGTCACGGGGACATGATTAATGGAGGCCGACGTGTATTCGGAAGGACGCGCGTACGAATGGAGGACGCTATGCTGGGGGAATGATTTGGCGGTATGTGGAACGTTTTACACACTCATGAATGAGGTGCTCGGAAATGTTGGGTTTCTTCCGCTTCCCCCCCCCCCCTCCCTCCATTACCCCGCCTCCGGAGACGCCTGTATACTTATACGCGGGCTTTAATTGAAACTGGGCCTCCCGCTTGCACACATATACAATTGCGTGACCTTCCCTGAGCCTTCCCTGAGCCTCCGTTTACATTGACAGCTTGCCCATGATGGGGCTCTGCCAGATACTTGAAAAACGCAGCAACACACCATATTCAATTGCGCTGGGATAAATATGAATATGGACTGTGGTGACTGAAGCAGGGATTGACAACGCGCTCATGGAAACTTACGGCGCCGCATTATCATTCACTTTGTCTGGTTTGACTGCTTTTGCCCTGGTGACTACAGTCTTGAGGAATCATATTAAAGGGCATGGAAGGAGGTGTATTGAGGCACAATGGGGGAAGTGCAAACAGACATACTTTTTTAACCCCAGTTACATGCAGATGTCTTCTAAAGTGGCCACACACCTGAACCGAACGGGTCATGAATCAGATTCTCCTGCCTTATGTGGTTCATGCACAGTATCATCTCTCTTGGGATACACTGTACAGGGCATTTAGTAATTGGCTGTTTGACTGCCTATCCACAGCACACGGGATACATATCTGTAATGGAGTGTTTGAGACTGTGGTGGTTTGGGGCGAATGTGATGGGTCAGGGTATTCCCTTTAATCTGATGGCAATAGTATGGTAAATTCCTTATTACTGGATGTGCATAGTTAATATAGGAGGTGGGAAGGAAATTAGGGGTATGTTATGTATTCAATGGTCCAATGGCTCGCTGTGGACCTTGCCACGACTGGACTGGAGCTATTCTTCAGCAGTGGTCTCTGAGATGAGGAGGATATTAGGTCTAATGGTATACGGTGTCTCTCACTGACCTACGTAAGTGGATGTCGGGTATCATAAGTGTAGGCATTCACCTATGGTCTGTTTTTTAGTAAGAGTAATTGGGTTAATGGGGTAGTAAGGAGGATCGATGAGTTTTGTGGATAGTGTTAGGGGTTATGGGAATGGAATATTAGTATAATTGTCATTGTATATGCATTGGGTGTGGATTTTGGGGTAGTTGCAGTTTGAGACTTTACTGTTTTTTGTAAATAACTGCACTCATCATCACCTTACAGTCTTGCGGGGTGTATTGTTTGATTTGCTATTATGTGTTCTTGAAATTGCATTGTCTGTGTTTGTTTTGTATTGTTTTATGTGGTTTTGTGGAGTCTGTATGCTTTACTTTGACTGCTCCCCTTTAGTTTTTGGTTTGGATTTGTCCAACTTTAGTATGATTGGTCAATATAGCTGGTGTGATTCGAGTTCAAATGTCGTTGAGTGATTTGAGAATGTGTACCTGGAATGTTAAGGGCCTGAATATTCCGAGGAAAAGGAAGGAAGTACTGAACAGACTGAGGAGGGAAAAGACGGATATTGCCTTCATCCAGGAAACTCATTTGTTGAATGAGTCAGTGCATCTACTCCGAAATAGATGGTTTACTAAGACCTTTTTTAATTGCTATGGTTCCAAATCAAGGGGGGTGGGTATACTGCTGCGCAAAGGCCTAATGTTTCAGGTGGAGAAAGTGGTGATGGATGATGAGGGGAGAATACTTCTTATTGATGTTACGTATGAAGGCAGATTAATCACAATTGGTTCGGTCTATGGTCCATGTAGTAGTGGTGGCCCTTTTCTTAAGATGCTATCGACACTATTAAGGGAGATGAGAGGGGAACATGTAATTTTAGGAGGTGATTTCAATAGTGTGATTGATGGTAAAATGGACCGTTCGGCGCAGTGTAGATTTACTGCTGGAAGCAATAGCAGATCCTTTAAAGAATTTGTGGATAGTCAAGATCTAATTGACGCTTGGAGATTTTTTAACCCTACAGTGAGGGAGTTCTCCTTTTACTCACCGGTGCATGACTCTCATTCAAGGATTGATTACTTTTTTATTTCTGAGCGGTTAGCTGAGGGTTTGCGGGGGGTGACCATAAAAGAGAGGAGTATTTCAGATCATTCGTTGATTACGATGCAGTTGGGTATGGGACAGGATAGGTCGGGGTTCACTAAGTGGCGACTTAAAACTCATATTTTACAAGAACAGGGGATTGCTGATTCTCTACACGGTTTCACAAGGGATTACTTTGATATTAACATTGGGAGTGCATCTGAAATCATGGTGTGGGAGAGCTTCAAGGCGACTGTGAGAGGGGAGCTGATGAATATTACATCGCGGGTGCGGAAAAAAACCCTGGCGGAGATTCAGGAATTGGAAAGGGGACTAGAAAAAGTGCAGAAAGATTTTACAGTGTCCAAACGACCTGAGGATAAGTTGTTGGTTGGACGGTTTAGGGACTTACTTAAACAGAAGATGGACGACCAATATGAGAAAGGTATGTTTTTTATGAAGCAGAAGTTTTGGGAACGAGGTGACAAAAGTGGAAAACTGTTAGCAAATAGGTTACGGGGACTATCGGATACTTCTTTTGTCCAAAAACTAGTTGATGATAATGGTGTTGATATTAGTAAGAAGGATGAGATATGTAGTGGTTTTCGGACGTTTTTTGAAACTTTATATCAAGAAGATCAGTTCCCAAGTCAGGTAGACATGGACTCCTTTTTTGATAAAATTGTCATGCCAAATTTGAGTGTGGACCAAGCTGAAATGATGGATAGACCTATTGAGGAAGAGGAAGTGTCAATAGCTATTGGTCAGCTCAACAAGGGTAAATCACCAGGGATAGATGGCCTTCCGGTAGAGTTTTATCAGACACTTAGTGGGGTTCTTGTCCCGCACCTGTGCAATCTATATAATGGTTTTCTGCGGGATGGTATGCTTTGTCCCACTATGAAGGAAGCTTGTGTAATTGTTATCCCGAAGCCGGGGAAAGATGGTAAGAGATGTGAGAATTACAGGCCGATTTCGCTCCTGAATGTAGATTTAAAAATTTTCAGCAGGATTCTGACTAATAGGTTGAATATGTGCATAGGCAAACTGATCAGTGGATCGCAGGTTGGTTTCATGAGAGGCAGGTATGGTTATGATCATATTAGGACATTGATAGATTTGATGGGCCTACCAAAGACAAAGACCAGAGATACATTGTTGTTATTCATGGATGCAGAAAAGGCATTTGATAGGGTCAATTGGTCCTTCCTTTACCACACACTCAAGAGAATGGGATTTGGGGACACATTCATCAAGATCATCAAGGCGATGAATTCCAATATTAGTGCAAAGGTGTGGGTCAATGGGGTTATGTCCTCCTCTTTCTTGTTATTTAGGGGAACTAGGCAGGGTTGTCCATTGTCCCCGTATCTGTTTAATCTGGCCTTGGAACCTCTCATCCTATACTTGAAACAAGAGCAAGGTCTTCGGGGGCTTAAATTTGGTGATGCGGAAATGAAAGTTCTCTGCTACGCTGATGACATGACAGTGATATTGTCTAATCCGGCTGAGGGATGTGTACTACTTAAACAGATGTTCGATGAGGTGGGACGTTTATCGGGCCATAGAATCAATTGGGGGAAGACTGCGGCATTCCCTTTGGATGTTAGTGTCCCGCGTGATGTCTTGGGCTCTTGGGACTGTCACTGGGAGGTGGGAACTATGAAATACTTGGGTATACATTTAGTTAGGGATTTGAAAAGAATGACCACTTTCAACGTGTCAAGGATACTGGAGATACTTAAAAGAGACATATTGAGATGGGGCCGGCTGCAGTTGGGAATTTGGGCCAAGGTTAATGCTGTTAAAATGGTCCTTTTGCCAAAGGTTCTTTACATCATGCAGTCCATTCCCTTGAGGTTTACGAAGAAAGATGTTGCTTCTATTGATAAAGTTTTTCGGGATTTTCTTTGGGGCGAAGGTAAACGGCCCAAGATTCCTAAATTTATTTTGCACGGTCCAGTAAAGGACGGAGGATTTGGATTCCCGAACTTGATGAATTATTGCACGGGTTTTCTCTTGAAAAAATCGACCCCATATTTCTCTGAGATTCGTGAATATGTTCCCAATTGGTATATAATTGAGAGTCATCAGTTTTCGCCTTATGCGTTGAGAGACCTCTATTCAATGTCTAAATTGCCCGCCTCAGTACAGAAGCTGCCCACAATGAGTGCGACTAGGGAAGCGGTGATGCGCTTTCTGGACTTTGGAGAGGAAAATGATGGGTTGCACTATGATGCATCTTTATGGCAAAATGCATGTTTACAATTAGATAATAGGCCCTTATGCTGGAAAAGCTGGATAGGTAGGGGCATTCTTAGAGTCCGTGATGTGTGGCATAATGGTGACATGATCCTCTTTGAACAGTTAAGAACTTCTTTTGGTATTGGAGCTAGAGAAAGAAATCGTTATGTGGCCTTAAAGAGGCTCTTGACTGAAAGGACAGGGATGCTGGATGGAGGCATGAATGAGAGGCCTGCATTGTGTGAACTTCTCCGATCAGCATCGTATGGAGTTTCAACTTATCTGAAACTGATGCCGGCAGATGAGAGTGATGTGAGAGCTTGGGATAAGCTTCGCCAGGCCTGGGTGGATGATCTTGGGGTGGACATCTCGGTTCGGGAATGGACGTATTTACTTCATGTGGGAGTACAAGCAAAGATGGACATGCAACTGCGTTATATCAGGCAAAGGATCCTCTTTAGACTATATTGGACTCCGTCCAGGATGGCCAGATTAGGTCTATCGGACACTGATTCATGTTGGGGTTGTGGATGTGGGGTGGGCTCTTTGATGCATATGTTATGGACGTGTCCGAGAGTTTCTGACTTCTGGACTGGGGTATTGGATAGACTGGACCTTGTATTAGAAGAGAATCTTCCTCGCTCTTTCCTTTCAACTATTTTGTTATCCAACAGAGGTAGAGGAGACGGAGCTAGGGATTGTACGGAATGGATCAATAAAGGGTTGGTTTTAGCAATGAAACAAATACTACGGGTCTGGAAGTCAAGGAAGAAGCCGAGTGTGGATGGGTGGTTAACAGATATGCAGGTATTGTCAAACTATGATAAAGTTTTGCTTATTGGACAAGGTAGAGAAAGCCGTTACTCTCGACTTTGGG
Source organism: Ambystoma mexicanum (assembly GCF_040938575.1). Taxonomy (NCBI): domain Eukaryota; kingdom Metazoa; phylum Chordata; class Amphibia; order Caudata; family Ambystomatidae; genus Ambystoma; species Ambystoma mexicanum. The sequence goes on along the minus strand of NC_090927.1, from coordinate 302,125,877 downwards.
GACCTTTCAATGATCTATTTGGCTGAAGGTTGGGATCTAAACCCGGGGGGGTAATTCCCTCCTTGAGTTGGGGATGCTTTGATATGTCTGGAGTTGGGGAGCTGTTCCGTTGTGTGTTTGTTATATGTTTTGGTTTCTTGTTGTCTGTCTTAATTGTTGAGTATCAGGAATTTTGGTTCAAATTGTATTTGTTTTTTGCAATTATTATCGAGGTTCATGTGTTCAGCATTATTCTGTTTATTTATTCTAAGTTTCTTTTAAGATTTTGTGATTTGAACATGATGCAATGTACTGGAGATCGTTTTTTCTTTGTTTGTTGTTCGAATCTTTAAATAAAGTGATTAAAAAAAAAAAAAAAAAAAAAACCACAATGGCTAGAGTGCCCAAAGGTGCATCACCATCACGCACAGGACGATATGCATAGTCACCAACTCGCCAGTAAAATAAACAATTCATATTCATTAACGCTCATACTAACCTGCATATGCAACCGCCCTCCGCCTCAAAGTGCATACATGTAAGCCACTACTGCGCACTACAAGTAACCTAACCTGCTGCATGCCATCCACCCTTCCTGAGCATACACGGCAAATGCATTATATCCACATAGGCCCGCATCTCACAACGCGTGATGCCATTTAACCCATTCATGCATTGTGAATGTTATGCATCCTATGTAAAAACTGAATCAACCCACTTTTGCTTAGTGATTGTTTAGACTCCCATCTTATAATCTAATCAGCCTATTCCTGCACTTGAATGTTAGATCTCCCATTTAAAAATGTAATCTGCCACATCACATTGTACACCCACCTACCTTAAGGCAGCTATACCTCACCTCCTTAGGTATCTTATGCGCTCCGAGCCTTCTCATTACGCCTATGAGATTAGCCATTCCTCCAACACTACTTATCAGCCACACTCCACCAAACATGGCAATCCCGGCAATCTCGACCGGCATGCCTCCAGCATCGCTAGCATAAACTCCTACATTCGAACTGCCATCCAGCAGCCTGATTACTTCAAGTACCCAACCCTTCCTGAACACCCCCTGCAACACTGCATCAAGAAATACCAGACTTTGTGCCAGACTGCCGTAACTATTTGAACCACCTGCCAGGGCCCTGATTGACCCAAGCAGCCGGAGCCTCCACCATATGAGACAAACCCTTACCACAGAAAATACTACACCTACTTTCGGCGCCTCACAAAATCTCCGGCTCAAAAACAGTAAAAAGCCTAAAACCTACCCCAGTCCACAGACAGCTGAAGCTACTACTAGTCTATCCCCACCACCCCAGCCTCAAATAGCCCTGCTACAGACCTTAAGGGAGCATTAATAAATGCTAGATCCCTAGTGGCCCACGCTACAGAGATAGCAGACATTATCACAGCGGAAAACTATGACTTTCTGGCCATCACAGAAACCTGGCTGCATGCAGCAGCAGGCTCAGCTATTATGCTAGCAGTCCCAGCTAACTATACCCTCCTGAGAACAGACAGACCTGAAGCACGTGGAGGAGGGATAGACCTCACTGCGAAAACAGACCTTACCATGAGACTAGCCCCCTCCTCAGATGTCACCTCCTGTGAAACCCTCACAGTTAAACTACCTACTGCCAACCCCCAAACTCTTACCATACACCTGATATATAGACCACCCATAGGTTCACTTGATGAAGATATATCAACTAGCTTATTGGACAACTTAAAAAATTCATCACAAGTCCTACTGCTCGGGGACCTTAACCTAGGTTTTAATGACTCCAATGACGTGCAAGCCACCTCTGTGGCTCATATCCTTGCAAATCTTGGTTTCACCCAGAGAGTAGACTCACATACCCACAACAAAGGGAGAATGCTCTACTGGGTGGCAGACCATAATTGCAATGCCATGATCATGGCCAATACCCGTCAAATCTGGACAGATCACCACCTACTGACCTTTGCCTTGGCAACTAAAATGCCCAGTACCACAACAACCTCATTTGCACCACATACACTAACTAGAACGAAAAAAAACATCACTGTCGACTAACTTCTACCTCTCATCCTACCCACCCTCAACTCTCTACAGGACAACTTGGAGCCCAACCGGCTCATAGACGAATATAATAAAATCATGACCACAAGCCTCGACACCATAGCACCGCTAAAACTGAGACCAAGTAAACCCAAGAGGCAGCTCAACTCCTGGTTTACACCACACCTAAAAACACCTTAGACTTGAAAAGAGGAAATGCGAAACTTCATGGAGATTACATCCATCTGATGAAAACAAAACAAACCTAACATATCCTCCCAATACAAAAAAGACATACTCCTAGCAAAAAAAGAAACCTATAACAATAGAATATCACAAGCGAAATCTAGTATGAAAGAACTATTCTCAATTCTAAAAGAGCTAGAGTCCCCTATCCTGGCACAAGACAACTGCATTAAAGATAAAACATGGTGCTTTAATATCCAGGGTGCACTATCTAACAAAGTCACCACCCTTCAAGAGAAAATTGCAACAACCAAACAAAAGCCTCATTAACTACTACAAGCCCGGTACAAACTGACAACTCCATGCCCCCTCCCAGACAATCACACCGTTTTAACTTCTCCAAAATCTCAACTATTGAGACTGAAAAAGTTGTACTGTCCATTAAACCCTCTAACTGTCAAGGCGACCAATGCCCGGGCCAACTCATCAAAGATAAAGCATGTGACCTAGCCCCCTTCATCACCAAACTTTTCAATGCATCCTTCTCATCTGTCACCATCCCCAGTAACCTTAAGGAGTCCTGGATACAGCCCCTCCTTAAAAAACAGACTCTAGACCCATCTATAGGCCAATCACCACGGTGCCCATCCTCCTTAAAATCGTAGATAAGGTGGCTTACTTCCAAATACAAAAATTCCTCCTCCTCCTCCTCCTCCCCCCCCCCCCCCCCCCCAAGGTCTTATGCAACCATCTGGATTCAGCAGCACACCTCTCCAGGGAGTACATTGTATGGATACAATCCTTGCTTAGTGATAGGACGATGAGTCTTTTCTCCATCAGCTGCTGCTGACCCCATCCCTATCACCTGTGGAGTGCCCCAGTGCTCATGTGTCTCCCAGACACTCTATAACATATTTACCAAGCCCCTCTTCAACGATCTGGACCACCTTGGTATCACCTACACTAATTATGCTGATAATACGCAGATTCTCCTACCTCTTTCAGGTGATCATAACAAGGACAGGCATGAATGGCCACGCATGGTTTATGCCTGAATGAGGATAAAACTGAGCTTATCATCCTGGGCACTACATCCAGCCTCAAAAAACTCAGCCCCGACCACATGTCCTTCAGCATTGACGGAAACATCATTAAAGTTGGCAAGAAGGTGAAAACCTCAGGCTTCTACCTCAACTTCACGCTTACACTCACCAAACAAGTAAACACCATGGCCTCTTGCACCGTGTATACAGGTAAACTAATCAGAGCAGGAAAACCCTTCCTCTCTATAAACAGCTGTATAACTTTAGCTAGAGCCCTAATCCCATCCAAACTGGATTATTGTAACTCCCTCTACATTGGCGCCAACAAATACATTATAAAGAAAATACAAACACTCCAGAACAATTGCCCTAGAGCCTCCCTAAATATTCCCAAAAAAGAACCCTTTTCAGCATTGAATAGACAACATAACTGGCTATCTACCAATGAGAAAATACAGTTGAAAACGGCCTCTCTCACACAAAACTGCTTAAACAATGCAGCGCTGCAATACCTCACTGAGAGAATCAATAGAAAAGCCTTGTCCAGGCCTATTAGAACACCAAACACTAACTGCCTCTCTGTGCCTAGATTCAAACTCTCCAAAGTAGGCAGCAGCAGCTTCTCAGTCAAAGCAGCGTTGCTCTGGCACTCCCTACCACACCCTCTTCAAGCTGACCAAACCTACATTAAATTTAGGCAGAACCTCACTAAGTGGCTTAAAGAGTCAGACTAGTAACTATCTCTGGAATAGTGATTACAGCAACTGCAAACAGCAAATCATCCCACCACCAACCTGCTAAACTAGAACCCTCTCTGTATATATAACTGTAGCCAGTCACATACTCTGGACACACTTCTATTATATTGTACAAATCCCCTCTACTTATCTTAAGTAACCCTTTCATCTATGTATCTATTCTATGTCTGTATTCTTTATGCACTGTACCCTAACCTGTATGCAACTAAGTTATAAGCCTTCTTTTACCTCTGTGCCCCGATACCCTCGGGTCTGCCGCGGAATACAAATAAACAAACAAACAAAACAAACAATTGGGTGGCTATGGAGGATGACCAGACCGCCCTGTATATAATCTGCCAAATGTCTACCTTCAGGTAGCTGGCGGTCCGCCACCCATTGTGTCTGTGTTCTAGGTGTGCCCACATGCCCCCTCAGCACTGACAGATACATCTGTGATATGAGCCACTTGGATCCCACCTGCTGATACAGAATCTGCTCAAACCGGGTCAGGGGGCGCTTTAAGGCCTCCCCCCATTGTTGTTCCGTCAGAGGCCCCTTTAGCTGGAGACATACCCATGGGGCAATGGGTGAAAGACTGAGTGCTGTCTCCAAATCGGATTTGCTCAGAAACCTCCCCTTTACACACATCTGGCTGGCCGTAACCAGCTCCGATTCGTACCACTCCTGAAACTGAGAAGGCCCCAAGATAATATCCCTCATTGGGGATGACAAAATGCAACTGAGCAGGGATGGCCAAGTTGTGATCCCTACCATATCCCTTGATACCCTCCACAAATGCCATAGCACCGCAAGCACCGGGTGTGTTAAAATTCTCTAGGGTAGGTGCCGCTGAAGGACAAACAACCATTCCCCCAGAATGACAGGAGTGAAGAGGTGGTTCTCGAGGGCACCCATTGCTTATCCCCACATTCTCATATTTGGGCCACTAAGACCCTCAGCTGTGACGCCCGGTAATATTCGAACATGTCCGGGTAATCTATCCTACTCCCCTCCTTAGGTAAAATGAGTGCCGAGTATGCCCCTCGCTGCCGCTGGTCCCCCCACAAAATGCCCAATAGGGTTCTTTTGACCGCAGCATGGAAAGAGGAAGAATGATCGAAAAGGCCAGACTTAAAAACAGCAGGCGCAGGAGGACTTTCATCTTGATCACCGCTAGGCGAACTGCCTAGGACAGTGCAAATCTCGACCATACCCCAAGATCCCACTTGATCATATCCTAGAGGGGTGGAAAATTAGCCTCATACAATTTACTTAGATCCAAGGCAATAAACACATCCAGGTATTTAATCTTCCTTTTCTGGACCTGAATACCCATCCCCCGGATGGCCCTAACTGACTGCAGCGATGTGTTCTGCAAAGGAAGCGCCACTGTTTTTTCAATGTTAATCTTAAAACCTGAAAGTCGGCCGAAGTCAGAGATGGTCCTTATAAAGGCCGCAACCGAAGTACTCCGGGAACTCAGGTAGAACAGGATGTAATGGGCATATTAGGCTGGTTTATAGTCCCTGCTGGCCATTGCCATTCCCCGTATTAACCAGTTATCGTGTATGGCTTTCACCAGTGGTTCAAGGGCCAGAGCAAAAATCAACGGGGATAAAAGAGCAGCCCTGTAGCGGGCTACGGCTCAAAGGGAACTCCCTGGAGGCGACGCCATTCACTACCACCTTCGTCCTTGCATTCAGATGGAGCCCCATTGACCCTGCAAGCCACCTGGGCCCCACTCCAGCCCTCAGCAAAGCTGTCCTCAGTAATCTCCATTCAACCCTGTCAAATGCCTTTTCATCATCCACTGACAGCAGCACTATGGCCCCCCCACACTTACCTTCCCGCTCAATCAGGTCTAGGATATTTTAGCTATTGGGCCTCATCAGGGGTTGGGCGGAGCTGTAAAAATGTGGCGTAAACGCTATTACCGCCACATTACCGCTCCGCCAAATCTAGAGTTTGGGTGGAAAGTGGGCGGTTTACTTGCAGCTTTTTGCTGGAGGTAAAAACCTCCTGTTTCTACCTATTTTCAGTGCTATTACCGCAGGCGCTATTACTGCCTGTGCTATTACGGACAGCTGTAATATTGCCCTGAAAAGTCCCATAGAGTCATATGGACTCTGAATAAATGGAGACTAATAGTGCCACTGCAAGTCAGCAGCCGGTGCAAATTGCACCAGACCGAGTTGCGGTAATGCTAATAGAGTTGGGCGGCATCCCGGTGCATTTACCGCCGGGATACCGCCCAATTTGTGATGAGGCCCATTGGCTTCCCCCCGTCTGTTCCCGATAAAGCCAACTTGGCCATTATAAACCAGCGAAGGAAGGACCGGGTTCAATCTATCTGCCAGGACGATCGTGTACATTTTGGCGTCCGTATTAATCAGGGAAATAGGCCTATAGGACCCGCATTCCAACACATCCTTGCCTTCCTTGGGGAAGGCTATGATACATGCCTGCGTGAAAGTATCTGGGGTTAATCCTCTATCCATTATGCCATTAAAGAGCTTTGTCAGGAACAGGATCAACAAGGAGGCATATATCTCGTAAAATGCCATAGTAAAACCATCCTGGCCAGGGCCCGAACCGACCCTCAACTGTGAAATGGCATTGCCCATCGCTTCCCACTCCACTGATCTCACAGACTTCAGCGGAAGCAAGTCTAGAAATTCACTAATGGCACCCAACTCCTCATGGTCAAATGAAGTCTATAGCTGCGAATAACACCCGCCAAATCTCACCGCTATAGCTTCAGGATCTATGACCGCGAACCCCTCCACCCACTCCTGATTTTAAGCACCACCCTCTCTGCCCTCTGGCGGCACAGCCGGGACGCCAACAGCATGAGTGCCTTGTCCCCTTTTTCAAAAAAACTCTGCTTCAAGAAGCACAAGTGTGTTATCCCTATGCCCCTCCATATTTCTCCCAGCTCAAGTCCCTTATCTCCTGCAAAAGTTCCTCTGTGCTCTCCGCCATGCCTTTCAGCTATTTCGCCTCACCCTTTATCCCCTCCTTTAGCATGGTTTCATGCAGCATTCCCTTTTCTTTGCCGCTCCTTCGGATATGAGAAGTCTTCGGAAGGTGGCCTTTGCGGCTTCCCAGACAATGTGGAGGGGCACTTTACCTGTGTTACGCAGGAAGAACTCCCTCACCTCTGTTGAAAAAAGTCCCAGAATACCCAGTCTCTGAAGAGTTTGTCATTGCAGACCTCCCATCGGTCTTCGGGGGCGCCGGGTCCCATGTCCAATGTCACCACACTCGTGATCGGACCACCCCACAATCTGAATGCCTGCCCCCATCAAGGTATACTCCTGTGCTTCATCTAACAAGATATAGTCTATTCTGGTGGATGTTCTGTGGGGAGGGGAGTAGAAAGTGAAGGTGCGTGAGTGGGGGCAGACCATCCTTCAATAATCTATGCTCCATGTGGAGTGGGAGGAAGTGCCCCCACTCGTCGAAGACCAGTCTAGTGCAGGATCGCTGATTCTGATTTAGATCCCCTCTGCATACCACCATGCCGCCCCCAACCTTTAAGCGGCCGACCGGGTCAAAGTCTCCAAACAAAATGCTACCTGGGGCTGGTTGGGGGGATGAAGAGCGCACAGCGCAACAGCTCATTGACCCAGCATACTATTCACCACCACCAAGCTACTGTCCATCCCCTTCTTGACCTAGGTCACCTCGAGCCCCAGCCCACTCCAGATCTTATGCGGGCCAGATGACCACCATGACCCCCCCAACCCACCACTTTCCTCCTCAAGCGTATTCCTCCCCAGCCCTAAATTTGGTCTCCTGTAGGAACAGAATATCTAGGTGGGACTGCTTAAATTCTGGCAGCACCATGGAACGTTTCTGGGGAGAGTTCAACCCTTTACATTTAATGAGCCCACCTTGATCACCTGTCAGAGACCATCCCGAGCAGTCATTTATACTGCTTTATTAGGCTTGACTTTGTGAGGACCCCCTTAGCAGCCACTGCCACATTCCTGCTTACCCCCGTCCCATGTTTTTCCATCTCGTCCCACGGCCCTGAAAGTCTCAAGTTTATCCCACCATTGTCCCAAAACCCCAAACAACCCGATTGCCCCCAGCTACAGGCTTACGAGGGAGAAAATCCCTTTCCAGATCCGGAAAAGACCCCAAAAAAGTAGGCCCACCAAAGAGGGACCCCATCGCCCCCGATTGATTACAACCAGAACAGCCAGCCTTCCCGCCAAATAATGCATAACAATCAGCCTTGAAACTACAACTGGTGACTTTCTGCCGCTTTATGCCAAGCCAATAAATGCAAATAAGGACCCCAACAGCTGGTCTGCCAGGAGAAACGTCCCCCCAGTTCTTTCTTCAGTGTGCTGCAGGGACTTGGAGCAATCCAAGGTGTTAGGGGTGTGTTATATCTCCAAGGTTTTCATGTGCCCAGTGCTCTGCCTTTCCCGGGATGGGCGCTCGAAGTCGTCGGCTGTGCATCTGATTTTGTCACAGCATCGCCTGCTTCCATGCTGCAGTCCTCTGAATTCACATGCCTCAAGATGCCCTCAGCCTCCTACGGTGTGAAACTGAACTCCTCTGCTTGGAACTCGAAGGCGAGAGCAAACAGAAATCTCCACCTGCATTGAATATTTTTCTCCCGCAGACACTGGGTCAGGTGGCGACAATCACATTGCTTACTCAGGGTGAACGCACAGAGGTCCTGAAAAATCTCTGCAGGGTGTCCTGAAAAATAATTTGATCCTTCTCTCTGGCTTTCCTCAAGTAGCTGCTGCCTGCCTCTAGTAATGACATTTCACCAGGACTGGTCTGGGCCCTTAAGGGGGGCTCCTGCTCGGTGGATCCTGTCAAACGCGATTAGTGGAGATGGGAATTCTTAAAAAAGTCTGTTTATTAGCTTCTGCACCCGGTGCTCCAACAAGAGGGCTGATTCACCTTGCACCTCCTTCATGCCCAATATACAAATGTTCGATCGCCTCTCTCTGTTCTCTAGGTCGTCATCTTTCAGCTCCAAGTACCGTGCCTTTTGCTCGAAGTCCTGCATCCGACTGTCCATCCTCATCTCCGTTAAATCTGCTTACAGCTTGTTGTTTTAAAGAGCCTCCAGCTTCTCCTCTACCTTATGCACCCTGCCCCCAAGTTCTGTGACCGCTACTCTGAGCCCACAATTGATTGATTGTATTTCCTCTAGGAGCATTTGGATGTCAGCCTTGGTGGAGCCCGCTTGGTCGGCATCTATGGTGGGCAGAGGCTCCGAACTCGCCGTCCTCTCAATGTCTCCCAGGAATCTACGAAAGCAATGCAGTAACTCTGCGGTACTGGGGTTTACCATGTGACTTTGTTGAGGCTCAGTCAAGTTTCCCCCCCGCCCGTGCTTTGGTGCTTCTCCAAAGTAGAGCGCGGTGGCAGGTACTCGGGTGCTCTCGGTTCAGAGCACTCAGCCTCTCCGAAGCCTCACCAGCTGTGCTCACACAGAGACCCCTGATGGTATGAGGGATTAGAATCCAAATAAGGATCAATGGAGAGTCATAAACCTAAAAGTCTCTGGCCCCTAGCACACTTCTGACCAGATACCCCACCGGGGCACAATTCCTGGCCGGCAGACCCACCTTCAATAGTGTGTGGCCCTGTCCTTCAATCCACCATAGGGAAACTCCTTCCAGGCGATGATGTGGCCCGGGTATTGTCACTGTTGGCAGTAGGCCCCTGAAGGTGGAATTCCACACGTGTAATCACCTGCCAACTATTATCTGTGGAGAAGACAGGGACCCAGACAACGGATGTTCACATGCCAGTCCTCCGGGCAGGCGGCCCAGGCAGCTCCCCCGCCAACAGTTCCCAGCCTTCAATGGGAGGCCTCCTCCCCTGGTTCTCTCCACTGAACGCAGGCCACCCTCCTCACCGCCTGTCCCAAAGGGTCAGATGCTGCAGGCTGTCAGACTTGCAGCGTACCTGCCGGTGTGCTCCACTCGGGCCACCCTGTGGTTTGGTGGGGTCCTCCCAGGCCGGCCCTCTAAACCTCCAGGCACCCGCCACCCCCGGTAGCACCCACAGCTTCCGTTGCCTCTCCGGGGAGCTCCCGTGTGCCAGGGACCTCCGGAGCGAGACTCTCCTCTGTGCACCCTGGGTCTCGGGGGCCGCTACAGGACAGTGACAGTGAGCCCTCAATACACAAATGAGGCACTGCTTCACTGCCGGACTCGCCCACTGTCCTCGTTGGGGCAGCCAGGTCGCAGCACAGTGGTCTCGTAACAGCGCCAACACGATGGTGTCCCTTGGCTTGCCAGCCTTCAACTTAGACCGCACCGGGCAATCGGCAGATTAACACGTAGTATGTCTTTCTTTACAAGATTATGAGTCACGGTAGTTATCTTTGTCAGGATAGCTTCACAGCACTTCTACTCCACGTCAACACCTTTCAACTTTGAGCAACTTATACAATATGTCACCATGAGGGTCAAACTCATCTGCCTCATTTGTGCAAGTGAAGTTCCAAATCTACTGACAACCAAATACGCCACCACAGCTTCAGGAATTTGTGACTCTAAACAGTTTTCAGTTATGACAAGATTTTATTTGTTTTTTATTAACATAGCGCTTATACACCAGTGTAGTGCTTCAAAACTCTTTAAGGCGGGAAGGTAACAAGGGAATACAGCAATCATTCTTAGGCATTGAAGATTCCGAATGATAGAAACAGAATAAACGAGCATACTAGGCCCAACGATATTTCTCCTAGTGTAAGTGCATGAAGTGGTACAGTTGAGACCAAGCTCGGGAGGGGGGGTGTGGGGGGCAGTGGAGGGGGCAGACAAACTAACTGGTCCTAATACATTTAGGTCATGCATACAGATGAAGGTGCAGACACGGGGGTGGGGGGGAACAAAGAGTCCGATCCAGTAGGGTCCTGGGTTAAGTGCAGAGTGGTTGCCCCACTCGAGGAGCGCAAGCTGAAAGTACAGTAACGTTGAACAAAGTGCAGCGGCCTGGTGGCAAGTGCAAAAGACTGGCGAGGGAGCCTGGGACCTGAAGGCTCTGGAGGTGAACCAGGCAACCAGTCAGCAAAAACTGAACTGAGTTAGGGAGGAAAAGAAGGGTGGAGAGAAAAGAAAGGACGTTAGCAGGGGAGAGGGAGAGAGAAGGTGGAAGAGAAAGGGAAGGTATTGAGGAGTTTCCGGAACCTAAGGTTCTCCGGCTCAAGATGGAGAAAGCAGGGAGGCTGTTTCAGAGGGAAGCACCTGCAGAGGATAAGGATCTACCCCCAAATCTGTTTGCAAAAGCGGCTCACCGCAGAGAGTTGGAGGACGAGCAGAGGGCTCTAGAGGGAGAATATTTAGGAAGAGAGTGTTGTAGATAGATTCACTTTAAGGCACTTCCACACCTTCAAGTAAGCAAGCCACTCTTCCTCGGAATATTCCATCTCCAAAAGGGAAACCTCTTTGCCAATCTCGTCTGCAACAAACAGCAACCTATAATTGCCTTTAGGACACTCTTCCCTCTTCTTCCTACTGGTTTTGGCAATGTAGGCTGTATGCACTTCAAGAACAATTATAAGAAGAAAGTTGCCCAACTCCCGCCATGCCTTTGTCCCACTGTCTACTGTTAGCCAGAATAATTACCCAGAAGCTTTGATGCCACTCTCTTGGCTTCAGGTAGTGCTTGCACATTTAGGCAATGCTGATGTTCTATTTGGCTCACAGCAATATTCAGACTGTTCTTTGGCTCTGGGAAAGGCTAGTTTAAGTCGTAAATGGGGTAATACCTTGTTCACTCTTTGTTTAGGCAATACTTGCTCTTTACGACTTGCAATAACAATGTTTAAACACTTGTTCTTTCTTGTTGTAAATTGTAAACTGCTTTAATAAGATTCACAGGTCACTCTTCCTCTTAGAATTTTTTTATTAGGTACACGCGACCACTTCTTTGCAAGGTTTTAAGTTCAACAATACAGTTTCATTGCATTTTCTTTTCACGCGAGTGAAAGGGAGAATGCTAGGTCACACGCGAGTGCTACAATTCAAGTGTCCCATTGTCAAATACTTAACGATCAACTTTGTATCACTTCTACTCATACGCAAGAGATTATTGGGTTGGATATTGTTGCTGGCAATGTTTTCACAAAGAATTAAAATGCCTGGTTCCTTTCTCTGCATGCTGCACCACTTCTACGGCTTCTGGCTTCACTTGGCACCCACACCTTTCCTCGCTGAAGGTGTCTTTGGTCTGGCCACAAAATTAAAGAGCCTCTCATGCTCCTGAAATTCTCGGCTCCACAACAACTTCTGGTCACGGTCTCCAACACGCTTCTTGCTGCGAATCTCTGCACATCAGAGTTTGGGGGAACAGGACACTCACAGGACAAACAGGTGACATCTGTTGCATCAGAGTCCCAGTGTCACTTCTGTTCTGCCACTTCTGCCTGGATTGCCAACCCTGTGTCTTCCTGCTGCTACTGCATACACTCCAGCCACAGTTCCAGCTCATTCCAATTGCCTGTACCTGAGGGGGCATTTTAAGCCTCTCAGCTTCCCTCAGATGTGGGCCATTAGGCCTGATTGCCTAACTACTACTGAATCATGCCTCTTCAGCCCTCTTCCTCACCCCAGTACCTATAGGATTATGGGACATGTAGTCCTTGTTAACAAAATTAGATCTTTATAACTGCTTGGTATTAAGGGTGCATTTACTTCCCTTAAAGGTATTCAGGGGTGAACAAGCAGAATTCATCGATAAAGAGGAAGGCGGTTTAAGATGACATTTTTAAATACCCTTAAATTGTACCTTTGGCAGTAAGGAGGATTTTTATCCTTAGGTGCCTCAAATGATCTTTCTGTTCTTAGGGTTTGTTCAGGTTCTACGTCATCTATGACCATAGCCACAGATTTTATACGTGATTCAGATACATTATATTGACAAGGGGCAATTACATGCTTTGGCAACTTTAAAATGTTCTCCCTTTTAAAGGAAAAATACTGCGTTTCATCCCACGGGATCCTCCTCACCACCCTGGGGCCCGTATCCTCACAGCTGATCCTCCTGCAGTACACCACCCCCAAGGTCAGGAAGTGTCTGTCTTTCCCGTGTCACCTGGGAGAATACTCTGGGCAGGGTTTTAGTGAGGAATTCATAGGATTTGTTACACTCCTGCTGCCGACATGCGCCAATGGAAGCAAGGCACAGAAGGGAGGTGAGGAAATTAGAAAAAGAAAAGAATGGGGAGCATGCAGAACATTCAAAAAGCGTCTGTGCATAGCTGCCAGGTCCAACACTGTCCATGCAGAAAAAGGGACTGAGGTGAGGCGTCATAGGGCGGGGCCCCCATGCACACTATACTAAATTTAAAGGGGTAGCTCACATTTTTCGCTGCCAAACGTTCCGGTACTGTCCCCATTTTGGGGGATGCCCACAAGGATGGAGAAATGGGGACAGGACGGATGAGTAGGACATGCATTACTCACCGCAATAGCATTTCTGATGATTTCTTTTTTTTTTTAAACAATATTTATTAATTTCAACAAACAACCAAAAAGAACTATTATAAAGAGTTATACCGGAAAGACGGGGATAGCAGCCGGGCAATGATAGAAGAAACGCTTGAGGACATGGGGCTGCCCAAGATAAGTGAGGAGGAAAGAGAGGAATTGGACTCCCCAATTACCCTGGAAGAACTGGGGGAGGTGGTGAGGCAGTTGCCTACTAGTAAGACCCCGGGGACAGACGGGCTCCCAAGCAAATTTTACAAGGTATGTATAGAAGAGGTCCTCCCCCCGCTGCTAGAGATGATAAATGAGGCGTTCGAGACAGGCCGCCTGCCGGAGTCACTGAGAGAGGCTGTTATAGTACCTCTCCCTAAACCAAATAAACCAGGGCGCAGCTGTGGTTCCTTCAGACCTGTGTCAATGTTGAACCAGGACGGCAAGATATTAACTGCGGTCTTGGCGAACAGACTGAAAAAGGTCATTGCTAAATTAATACATCCGGATCAAACGGGCTATGTCCCCCATAGAAACATCACCAACAATCATATGCGACTTTAGAGGATCATTGAGTTTGGCAGCGGAAGTGAGGAGGAAATGGCGATCGTGTCCCTGGATGCGATCAAGGCCTTCGACTCCGTCAAGTGGCCGTGGCTGCTGGTGGCCCTGAAACACTATGGGTTAGGGCCTGGCTATGTAAGGTGGGCGGAGATTTTGTATAGTGAACCGCTGGCCAGAGTAAAGACGGGATCTGTGATATCAGAGAGGTGGCAGCTTAGTAGGGGTACTAGACAAGGATGCCCGTGGTCCCCCATGCTCTACATTTTGGCCCTGGATCCTCTCGCGATCTATTTGAGGCAGCAATATGACACCATAGGCATTGAGGTGAATGGGGAGCGGCATTTGGGCTCCCTATAAGCGGACGACATGTTGCTGTATGTGCGGTATCCGGAGGAGAACCTCCAGTACATTTTGGAAGTGCTTGGGCGATACGCTGTGCTGTCAGGCATAGCGGTGAACCCGCAGAAGTCTAGTCTGTTCCCGTTGGGGGGGTATACAGGGGTTCCAGCAGAGAGGTTACCGGTCTTACAGGTACCGTGGTCGGTTAGTACTTTTTGGTACCTGGGGATAGATATATATCACACCGTGGGGGAGGAGCATAGGTGTAATACAGAGGTGGCAATCCAAAAAATTGAGAAATGCATGGGGTTTTGGGCAAAGCTGCCTTTGGCGATGATGGGGCGGGGAGCGATGCTAAAGATGGTGGTCCTGCCAAGGCTCCTACATTACTTCGGGAATATTCCGTATCTGATTCCTAAAGGTTTTTTTGCCAAACTGAATAGCATGTGTAGGGACTTTCTGTGGCATGGCACGCGAAATAGAGTGGCGTTATGGAAGCTCCAGAACTTCCATGACAAAGGGGGTATAAAGCTGCCCAATTACGAGGCCTACTATGTGGCGAGCCAGTTGCAATATGTTGCCAAATGGCTATCTGATGAAGAGACCTCCGAACTTAGGCTGTTTGGGCGGGATTGCGCACCCTTTTATTTGAAAGAAGTTATGTGGGCACCCAGGGCGGAGATGGTGGGGCGCCCTAAAATGATGCTGCTGGGGTGGAAGGTGTGGCGTAGGGCATGCCAACTGATGGGGAATCCGTCCCCATGCTCGCCGCAGATGCCATTGGCGGTATTGACAGGGGCAGATGCTCAGCTACGACTGATACTCCGGACCCACTGGGAGCCAGCTGGGGTGGTAACGATGGGGGATATTTGGCTGGGGGGCTCTTGTGTTACCTTTGAGGGGCCGCGGGAGGAGGCTCGGTTGCATGAAGGCCAGTACATCACGTACCACAGAATGGTACAGAGGATTAAGAGGATGTGGCCCGAAACTGTGTTGGAGGAAGAACTGGACGCCACCATAGACATTATATATGATATAGCTGAGGGGGGCCATGAGGTCTCCAGACTGTACGAGATGTTGATGTCTAAACTGGGGAAGGAGGTCACGCAGCTGAGATTGGACTGGGACACGGAGGTTGGGGCCCAAATGGGGGATGGGATGTGGGAACGGGTGCAAAGGTATCATAAGAAGGTGTCTAGAAACGCGAGACTGAAACAGATACAGCTTTATATAACACACACGGCTTATATGACGCCTGGGAGGATATCGAGGTTCGAAAATACAGGTCGGCAAGCATGCCCTAAGTGCGATGAAGAGAACGCAGGCATGGTGCACATGTTTTGGTCTTGCCCGATCATAGAGAGGTTCTGGAGGGGTGTCAAAGAGAAACTCGAAGGAAGAGGGGTCAAGATAGTAGTGGACACGGTATGGGCCTGCCTCCTGGGGGGGTTCCCCAGACCACAGAAACTCAGGCACGTAAGCAAACTAAGGGACCTGGCTTATGTGCTTGCAAAGAGAAGGATTGCCATGGGATGGAAGTCATGCCATGTGCCGAGGATAGAGGTGTGGTGGAAAGACTTGCAAAAATGGGCAGAAGCCGAAACCATAGCATGGCAAGAGGCGTGCAGCAACGGGGGGGGAGGAGGAGAATGAGTCCCTGATGGCCTGGAAATCACTGATAGCCGGATTGTTTGGGTCATTAGAAGACCCGACAGAACCGGTTGAGGAGGAGGCCGAACCACAGGGTGTGGAATCTGATGACTCAAGGTGATAGACTCGCAAGGGGGGTGGTGTAGTGGGAGTAGTGGTTTGGGAATTTGAAAAGTGTAATGAAACTGTTAAACATGTACTGTTTGTTTGGTTTTATTGTTTGTTTGTTTAAAAATGTAATAAAAACTTTAAAAAAAAAACACCAAAAAGAACCAGACAGTGAACAGCAATTATACATTTGAAGTCTCATGTACAGTTTCACCAAGTGTCCACCGCCTCCCCATTACCCCCTCCCCTACCTCGAAGAAGCATTTGTGATGATTGTATCCGCTTAGATTCACATGCTGTGCATACAGACTGGCATCCAGTGGTAACCGCAGAGTATTGCACCTTGTCTTTAGAGAAACTAAAGGGGACGTCGACATAGGCGTGCCTGTAACACTATCCCTAACGTGACGTGTAGTGTACCCAAAATCCCTCACGCGTTGAGGTCCCTCCAATTGTATTTTTTCTGCAATGAGGGAGCCCAATGACTATCATGAGTGAGTACATAAAAGAGAAAAAGCAGTAAGACGTCAATGTTCCTTCCACCCGAGCGGGGAGGATGGGTGGGCGCATGTGAATCTAAGCAGATACAATCATCAGAAATGCTATTACGGTGAGTAATGCATGTCTTCTGATGCTTGGTAATCTGCTTAGAATCACATGCTGGGCATAGACTAGCAAGCAGAACCCGGAGTTGGAGGTGGGTTGTGAGAAGGAACAGTAGTGAAAAGAAGTCTTAATACTGCTTGTCCCACCTGAGAATCAGATCTAGAATGAGTGTCTAGGCAATAGTGTTTTGTAAAGCTGTGTACAGAACTCCAGGTTGCCGCTTTGCAAATGGACTCTAGGGGAACATTTGCAACGAAAGCTATGGAAGCCCCAGTGCCTCGAGTAGAATATGCTCCAGGCTTGAAGGGCAATTCTCTCTTAACAAGAGAGAAACAGAGTGTGATGCATTTGACAATCCACCTTGAGATGGCCGATTTAGAGACAGGATCCGCTTCTCTACCAACTGCCACTGAAACGAAAAATGTGTTCGTTTTTCTCAGTGGTCTAGTTCTTTCCAGGTAAAACATAACTGCCTGCACACATCTAATGTGTGTAGGCTTCTTTCGGCCACGTTAGTGGGATTCTGGAAGAAAGTAGGCATTTCTAGTGATTGTTTCACATGGAACTTGGAAATAAATGTAGGCGCAAATTGAGGGTGAGTGCGCAGAACCACTGTCACAGCCTTATCACCACTGTATGTTAACGGGACCCGAAAAGCCCTATTTTGCCCCTCTTGGGTCCCTTGGAGTCAGTCCTGGGCCGTTGGCATCGGACTCACATGTCAGGGGCGGTTTTCAATGGGCAATTGACAAACATGGCTGCCCCAAAAGCACTTGGGATACCTGCTGGGTATTTAAGCCATGCCCGACTCGAAGCACGCGCTTTGCGTTATTCTGCTCTAGCAGCATGACCTTCACCGGGTCCTGCTCAGCATCCTGGCCTGCACAGGCGAGAGAAGAAAAAGAACCACAGTCAATCCTTATCTGCCCGGCTTCAGCTTCCATCCAACCAAAGTCTTCCATTCATCATCATCTCCCTCCAGCAACATCCCTGGAATGAAGGGCGTGAAAGAGACATCAAGTAAGCTTACTTACCCAGCCCATCTGGAAGGCCATCGCCACCCAAACATCATCCATCGGCTTTGGATTCCGGTTCATCCCATCTTTCCGGATTCTTCCACGACCTGCAAGAAAGAAACAGCACAGGTTAGCCAACTTAAGGACGCTCTCAGCGCCGCATATTGCGCATCCATCCTTACCGTCTTAAACTCTGCCTCCGGTATCCGCTCGCTGCTAACAGCATCTACAAGATAAGCGGAGAAGGTTATTTGGTGCATCAACCAATACAGACATTATTCTTAATACAAAAGACTTACCAGAAAAGTGGAGTCGCAGCCGGTCTGGACTCCAGGCCCATACCAGTGAAGTAACTCGGTGGAACAGTGCCACTGACAACGCGCCCCTGCACAGCGCGGCAGGACGGAGAGCGCATCTTCACAGAAATCAAACTGAGAGAAGCCCCAAGGGGAACCGCAAGAGGAACACCGGGAGGTGGGTCGCGAGGGAAAGAATAGCAGCTAAATTCCACCTCCTGTCTTCTAGAACTGATCCCTGGCAGCACGAACCCCAGAGAAGGTGCAGAGTCCCAGAAGTATTCCAGGCCAGTCGAGGGGCATTCCTGTGGATACAAGGTGAGCATTACAACCACCTTATCTCTGAACTGTAACGAAAGTATCTAGAACTGAAAGGGCCTGTAGTTCACTAATTCTCCTTCTAGAAGTGATAGCCACTAGGAAGGCTGTCTTATAGGTAAAATCTTTGAGACTTACCTTATGCATGGGCTCAAAAGGAGACCCCATGGGATGAATCCTTTTAACCACTCCCGTGAAAGCCTAAATAACTGGTATTTTCTACCACGACACCTGTTGTGACGTAGTGTATGCTGAGAGAGCAGCTAAGTGAATCTTTAGGGAATTAAAAACCAGGCCTGAGTCTAGCAGGTGAGTAAGGTACAATACAATGCGAGTAGGAAAGCAGTCAATAGGATTGAGGCCCTTGGAATTGCACCAGATAACAAACCGCTTTCATTTACTGGAGTAGCAGTATCTGGTGTTCGGTTTTCTCGCCTCCTTTTACTGGAGTAGCAGTATCTGGTGTTCAGTTTTCTCACCTCCTTAAGTATGTCCATGCATCTCTGAGGGAGCTGTAGGTGCCCGAACTCTATGACCTCAGCCAAGCCGCTAAGTGCAGGGTTTGAAGGGCATTGGTGAAGAGTCTCCCCCTCTTCTTGAGATAACATGTTGTACTAGCAAGGTAGTTTCATTGACGGAGATAGGCACATCTCCATCAGATGGGAGAACCAGGGTTGGCTGGCCCACATGGGGGCCACCAGTATCATGGTGACTGGTTCCTGGTGCATTTTGTGCACTATCTTGTTGAGTAGGTGAGTCAGGGGGAAAAGTGTAAACAAATTTCCCTGACCATGTTATCCAGAGACCGTACCCCTTGTATTGGCCCCGTGAGAGATGAGTCTGTCGTGAGAGTGCTTCTACTGCGGGGGTGGTGAAGGTCTTCCCCTTCAAGAGGTTTTCCCTCAACCACCACTGCAGAGAGAGAATGAGGGCTGGCAAGACAACCGCCAGATCTTCCCATTGTCCGCTGGCCTGAGACCACTGGCTGTTGAGCCACTCTTGCATAGGACGCATGCGCAGACGCGCATGAGGAACTAAATAAATGCAGGACGCCATCATTCCTAACAGTCGCATGGCTTTGCGTACCATCACCTCTCGACCGACTACATATTGAGGGATTTGAAACAGCATATTTTGAACCCTCTCGTTGGAGTGGAAGACGAGGTCGTCTTCTGTCCGAATTAGAGCCCCTAGGAACTGTTTGACTTGACTGTGGTCTAGGCTGGACTTCTTTTCGTTGATGGAGAATCCCAGGCTAAATAAGATGTCTATCGTCGTTTAGGTATTCAATAGACATGTTCCGTAGGAATCCCCTGTTATGAGCCAGTCGTCAATGTAAGGGTAAACTGGAACGGATTCTCTGCGCAGGTGCACTGCTGCCACTTCCAGTACCTTCGTAAACACCCTTGGCACTGAGACAATGCCAAAGGGGAGTACTTTGAACTGATGGTGCTTATCCTCTATCATGAACCTTAGGTATTTTCTGTGTGCTGGCAACATTGAAATATGACAGTATGTATCTTTCAAATCCAGTGTTGCCATGTAATCCCCCTGTTTCAGCAGAGGGATTACCTCTTGCAACGTGACCATGCAAAACTTTTGAGGTTTGACAAATTTGTTCGCTGGGCGCACGTCTAGCACAGGGCACATGGTGAGATCCTTTTTGGGTACAAGGAAGTACACTGAATAAATACCCTTGTTTACCTGTAGAAGAGGGACGACTTCTATGGTGCCCTTTTCCTGCAGGATCTCGACCTCTTGCAGCAGGATGCGTAGGTGTTCCGGCGTCAGGCGTCTTGATCTTGGCGGTCTGAATTGACGTGGTCTGCAAAATTCTATGATGTACCTGTGAGCGACGGTCTTGAGCACCCACTGGTCTGTTATCCCCTCCCATGCATGAAGGAAAGATGTTAAACGTCCCCCGACTGGGGAGGCATGGGAGGCAACCTGGATCTGAGGGTCATTTCTGACGTGAGGCCGGGGAGCCTCTGGGAATGGAATTCTGGCCTCTACCCTTTTCACGGTTTTGTCCTCTAGGTGGATACATGGTGGTGGTGTTGGATCCTTGTCCTGAAGACCAGTTGTTTCCTGAACCATACTGGTTTTGAGGGGAGCGAGATTGCCAGCGAAAGGAGCGACGAGAACCACCCCCTCTTTGTTGTGAAGGCCTTTGGGTAATATGGTTTAAGGTTTTGAGAGTCCCATGCTCCTTCTTAGCTGTCTCAAGCGTCTTCGTCCACGGCCTTGCCAAACAAGTTGGTCTCCTCAACCGGCTTGTTTATTAAGGCTGCTTGGGTTTCGAGTTTAAAACCAGAGTTCCTCAACCAGGCGTGCCGTTGAAGTAGTGTACCCTGGGCCAAGGTTCTTCCCGCTGTTTCAGCAGCCTCCAGGGTGTTCTAAATATTGTGGTTGATTTGCTTGCCTTCAGATACAATTGCAAGCAGTTTAGCCCGCATTGGTTCAGGGAACTCTTGAAGGCCCTCTTGCAACAAATTCCACTGCACATCTGAGTAGCTAGCCAACAGAGTGGTGTAGTTGTGTTACGCTCACTTGGTCTCTGCGGAGGCATTGGGGCGCGGTTGCAGCCCTCCCTGAACTTGAATCATCCCCTTCAGGCCTCTCCCTCAGTAGAGAAGCTGTGAGCGGTGGTACGTGGTGATACTGCTCCTGCGTGGAGATAAGAGTGTGCGAGTACGCCAATCTGCGATTGTTGTACCTCTCGAACCCTTCACCCCAAAGTACGGTTTCTGTGAGCATACGCCGACCCATAAAGCTCACCTGTGAATTATGGAAGATAAGCTCTCAGTTCTGCTACTTCAGGCAGGGGCGCGTCAAATGGGATCTAGTTCCTTCACTGATCCCTGATAAGGATTAGTCCAGTCCAGCTGTGACTATGCTTCTCCTTATGATTGGTAAGTCTTTCTTGAGCTCTTGTGATGCTGTTCATTCTATTTAATGTCTTTATATGTTGCTCCTATTTATGCCCGCAATAATGTCTCTATTTATGCGGCCTCAATGCAGCTGTGAGACGCGAGACGCGGCCGGATGGAAGATGGATAGTACTGCAATGTTCGACAGCAGGTAAGTGATGGTTTAAGGAAAACCACGAAGTATGGTGAAGTGCAACCATAAACTGACAGTTTGTTCGATGTCTAACCTTGACCTTGTCTTCTGCTTTTCCTTGCAGGCGCTGCTGTCGCTGATGGAGTGTGTCGTGCGGCGGTGCCAAGATGAAGATTACGGCGTTCCGGAAAGTGGAAAGATGAATACTTGGTTCGCTGAAGAGATGTACAGGTAAGAACAGCTTCCCCCAGTTGGTAAGTATGCTGGCAGGCAGCAGAATGTCCAGGACGCAGGATCTTCAAAGGTAAGTCTGTCCTCAGACGACGGTGAGCGTTACGCTGCTTGGAAGTGCAGAATAATGCGAAGCCTCTGTCTTGAGGATCGGGGCAGCTTATATAGCTGAGATCGTGGGCACGCCCATTAGAGCCGGCTTACCAGCCACACCCTGCCACTCCTAGAGAGTGAGCACGGGCGAAGGCATTCCATTAGCAGCCACACCCAAGAATACACTTGGGGCTGCTTAATGGATGAAATGTTCAAGATTAATGCATCCTGCGTAATGGATGGAATGTTCACAGTTAATGCATCTGACGTGCAATGTCCATAATAAAAGCTTTTTGGTGTTAAATGGATGTTCTTGTTTACTTTTGTTCATGAGCCTGGCGCCTAGGTGCCAGGACAGTGTCCACGCAGGTCTCCTGTGCATGCGACCCCTGCATGCCTGTGCCCCTGACTTCATGACCATGACAAGTTGGCTATTCGGGTGGAGAATGCAGCAGCAGCCATTACCCTTTTTCCCAGGTCATACAACTTTTTGCCCTCCTTGTCAGGTGTGCCTCCCCTGTAGACAGGGGGACACCTGTCCTCTTCCTCGTAGACCTAACTACCAGGGAATCTGAATTGGCATGCCCTTTAATGTAAAGGGGGTCGGTAGGAGAAGGGCAAAACAACTTCTCTACTCTGGGATTAACCGCCCTGGTTTGGGCTGGAGTTAACAATGAAGGCGCTAGACGTCTCTTAATAGAGTTCAGTACGGGAATGGTCTGACTGGCAGTATGTCCACTACAAAGTCCGAATCCTGCACAACCTCCTGTGTGGCAAAAAAAAATGTTCAGCCGTCTTCTTTACGATGGCGTTAAACGCCATTTGATCATCCACAGGTGAGGCCTGACAGCCTGGGGTGGTAGGAAGTGAATCCATGCACAGAGCATCAGGGTCCGGGGTAGGAGTACGGGATGCCCAAGGGTGATTATCAACTGGATGGCTGTCCTCCCAATTGTCCATGGGATCAGCAGGATTATCCATAGGTTCACCAAAGGTCTCATCCTGTATATAGGTATTGATAGGCACCTCGTCATCTGTAAGGTCAAAAACATTATGTTAATGAGGATCCTCAAAGGTCCTCTGAAACTTAAAAGGAAGTTCCTCACAAAGCCTCTTGGGAGCAAACCTCTCTGAGAATTCAACAAACTTCTCCAGTCTGTCCATACACCCCACAAACTTCTCCCTAGTCCATGATGAACCAGAGGAGTCCAGGGGAGGAAAGGGATTTTCTTGATTAATTTCCTCTGCAGCATGTCGAGATTTACCTTCTAAAGTCTTGGATAAAGATACAGGGCTTTCAGAGTACTCTTTTCGAGGCTCCGGGCATTGTGACGTGTCTTCAGATGCATCTATACGCCGTTCTTTGTTTCGACTAGTGCTGATGCTCGGGGCTTCAGGGAGATAGAGCCGATGGCTGCACATGGATTTCAGTGCCACTGGGGCCTTAAGCAGTGTCAGAGCCTTCTTCTGAAGCATCTCATCGGGCGCATGTGATTTGGTGCTAGTGCCCTTACTTTTGGATTGCCCGGACGCGGTAGCGGGGAGGGCTGCCGATGATGAGGATCAGCGGGCAACGCCAAAATATCTGACGTGCCCGTTGGCTCTTTCAATCGCTTCGACTTAACTGCCGAAGCAGAACTGTGTTTAGTGTGGGAAATGGGGTCCGTCCGTGTCGCCGGGATGTATTGTTCCCATAGCAGGACTCACGTCATGCCTATCAGGACGGGGGCGGACGCTGCAGAGCGAGAAATTTCCACGGTAAGGTCAATGGCCTCCAAAATGGGGACTTGGTCATCGCTAATCCCTTCGTCACACTCTGCGGCAGTGGCAGCGGGGGAATTACTTTTGGCCTGCGACATACCGTAGGCCGCTCCACCGCTTCAAATAGGGCTCCTTAAGAGTCTTCGGCCATAGGAGTTCACAGGTTGCCTTGTTGTGGTCGAGGGGAAGACAATTGTTGCACCAACGGTGCTAGTCTTTCCACGGGTATTTCAATTTACAGTAAGGGCAACATTTAAAAGGAGTTTCGTCCATTGCGCAGGATATAGCTAGCAACGACAAACCCAAGGGAACAAACAGGGGAAAAGGAAAGGCATTCTTGAAAAGAATATGACCACCCAGACCCCACTCTCCCCACTGTAAGGGCCGGCGAGAAAGCCCAGCCACGTGGTCGGCAGTGCCAACCAGATCAACAGCCGTTGAAATTCCGTCGCCAGCAGTCTTCAGCGGTGGCACAGGAATAATCAGCCGGTGAAGGGAGTGTCAATGTGAATAAACAACCAAAGGTCAAGAGATATAACAATAACACAATTTTTATGAAGAGCCCTGCATTACGGCAACCAGATAGCTTGGCGGAAAAAAACAATCTCGGGGACCTCGACGTGTGAGGGATTTTGGGTACACTACACGTCACGTTAGGGATAGTGTTACAGACACACCCATGTCGACGTCCCCTTAAGAGTCCCCTTTAGATTCTCAAAAGACAAGATGTAATACTCTGCGGTTACCACTGGATGTCAGACTATATGCACAGCATGCGATTCTAAGCAGATTAACAAGAATCAGAATAACATTTACTGTGTCGGCAAATTATGCTACACCATTTCCAGTTGTCATTCAAACCACAAAGTCAGCTTTTCTAGAACTCCTTTACTCTCTTCTTTTCTCTGTAGCAATGGGTGTTGGCCGCACCAAAACAAAAAAAAGGGTGGTTTATAAAAGGTTGGGCAGATAATCAATGCACAAACTGTGCCTTATCTCAAGTGTAAGGCTGCCCCAAACAAGGAGTTGTGTAGACGTAGACCCCACTTCTCATAAAAAGCAAATTCCCAAAACAACTGCTGAAATATTGAGGATGGCTCATATCAACAAGTCCAAGAGCCAACAAAAGCCTAAAGGTAAGGTCTTGATGAGGAGTTCTCTGAGAAGCCCACCGATCACATGATGGAGAAAGGGGACCCAACACCTAGTAAAATGTTTGCCCTCATGAAATCAATGACCAAAGACTTTTCCACAATCAAGTTAGAAATCCAAGAGCTAAGAGGGGATCTGGGTTCCATAAATGAATCAATTGAAGAGGTTGAATCTCGCACCTCCGAATTGGAGGATGAAGTTTGCGATAATAAAGAAGGCGATCCACAACTCCGCAACCAGGTGGGGACACTTATAGGTTGTCTGGATGATCAAGAAATGAGGTAATGGAGGAACATTAAGATCATCAGGGTCCAGAAGGTTCTGAGGGGAAAAGATATGAAAACCTGTGTATTGAAGCTGCTGGCAGACACCCTGCATATAGTAATAGGTGACCACACAGATCTAGAAGTGCAGCGGAAGTGCTGTTTTGTTGGAACCTCTGCTGGTTCTGGTGCTACAGAATTCTGTGCAAAGTATATGCGGATCATTACAGCTAACGTGGTTGGTGTGCAGAATCTTGAACTCTGAATACATCACTGACTTTAAACACAGTTTACCTTTAAATTGACTCGAAAAGGGATACTTGTAAGGACTTTTATACCCTTTTTTCTCAATCATCTCTATCCTTAGTTTGGCACCTCCAACCCCGGCTTCATAAAGGGTGGCCGCGCGCATCTCTGCGCATGCATCTAGAAGTGCACGGAAGTGCTGTTTTGCTGGGTGGGGTATGTGGGGTGAGAAAGTGAGCTAGCGTTTCTAGAAAGCATAATAAACATAATAAGTGAATGCGCCTTGAATGCAATTTTGAAACCTTGATCCTGACACTGGCTAGCAATTGTGAGAACACACAAAAAACATAAGTGCACAGCGAGGTGGAATTATGGCTGAACTGCGTCTAAAGTGTACTGTTAGTTGTTTATTGTTGTTAGTTGGTATCTATGAACGCTCACCACCGAGTGGTAATGGAAATGGAATTTGACACAACCTTGTTACCTGAAAGTTCTGTCCAAAGGGTAAATGATGCCGTAAGCGCTAATACTAATCTATTCTGCGACCTGGTGCTTCTGGAGCTGCCAAACAAGCTGGCAAATTAAGCAAATGAACCCGCTTTTGCCATGTCTTGTCACTTGACTAATGGAAAATTTGATTTGTTCTAGTCTACGTCCCTGTAACAGTGAGGACTCCTTAGTTCAGCTAATTGAAATCTGTCCAGATGGTGATGGGATTATACAAACATGAGTACCCCAAGCAGCGTCCAATCATATCACCTGTACTCACCTGAATAGGGAAACATAAGTAAACACCTACGCGTTTAGTGAAAGCAAGCATGATCAATCGCAGGCTGACTGGTTGTTAGATGAAATATCAGACGTGTCTCCTGTGGTGCGACTTTCCGTGCTACCTACTGATGATCACGAGATAGTAGAGACAGGAGTACCCCTCGGAAGCAGGATGAGCATAGAACAAGGAGTTGACATACGGACTACGTCAGTAATTGAATGCAATATACAACATGATACAAGCACATCATTTGAGGCTGAAATTCAGAGGAAAAACGGCAGTCAAATGCATACAGAAGCAAGGAAAACAAGGGAAGGTGAACACTTTTTTGAACTACCAGGTGAAATACTACAATCCTGTGAAATGATAATCACTCTCGAGATAAACCCAGATAATCTAGAGGATTAAAATGTCAGTATGACGAGCATCTCATCCACGGCGATGTTTGAGATATTAGAAAACGTGCTGACAAGTTTTATCACAAAATGCGAACGAATAGAAAAAAAACGAGATGTGCAGTCAATATTGCTCCATAAGAGTATACACTGTACCAGAAGAGTGTACAAAGATAGTGGCATGAACACAGAAAAGGTAGCAATAGATACACAAATAGACGTATACACTGTATGTCCACAGGAGGCAAGAGCGTGATTTGAAGTCCAAAGTAACCAAAAAAATGTTGTTCATACAATAGGACCCATAACAACAGTGATCCCCAGCACCCTAGCTGAGGAAAATAGTGACGACTACAACAATGCAGAAACGAATAAAGAGCAAGCGCAACATACACCACCTAAGACAACGCAAAACTAAACAGAACACAAAAAAGAAGGTAATATCTATCACAGCCATGTACACCTTGAAAGAAAAAATGAGAAGAGTGAATGGATGCATCACTACCAACGAAGCAATCTCACTCAACATTTTACGGGATTCAGTGGGTGAAAGACCCAGTAAAGCAATAGTACCCCCTGCACACAGTTCCCATAATACTAAGCAATCCCAAACAGCCACCACGGCTGATACAGAGATTGAGATACATCACGAGCGATGCTCACCTGGCACTAATTGCAGAAAAGAGCAATCTCACCCAAATGACATTCGTAAATATCTATGTGACCCCATAAGTGAGTCTCGAGGCCAGCCGAGTAAGAAATCCATTAGTAGTCTTGTAGACAGGTCGAAATCACAGAAAATGAAAAGAGGAAATTCGATAACTGGTGTAAGCAACTGTCTTAAAAGCTGTCAAGTGCATGTTTGCAGAGACATTATATGCGAGATTTAATATCTTTCATTTAAGTGTTCCCCCTCTTTTCTCCCTGTTCTTCTTGGATATTTACCCCTCCCTTTTTCTCTTCTGGCGTCCCCCCTTGATCTCCCTGTCCCCACTCCCCTCCCCAATCTTGACCAACAGCCCCAACTCAGTATCTCCTACCCTACCCTTTCCCCTAAGGGCGGCCCAGGTTACTATGATCGCTTGGACAATGTGTCCATCGCGCCTGGCCCACTATGTGACCCAGAGAAGTCATTGTGGGCATTTCTAAACACCAATAAGGATTCCTAGTTCCTCCCTCCTAGCCCCACTTGGGCTGCATGCTTGTTAATACGTGTTGACGTCTTACCCCCTTCCTGGGGTGTAGCTTTAGCAGTTTTCCCCTATGTTACTTACCTTTGTACTGTAGTTGCTCGCCAACTTGTGTCTTTGTTTCCTTTTTCATTTCTTTCCGTCGATTTTCCCCTTGTATGGCACTGTTTTCCATTCCCACAGTTTTCTGCGTCCTGTCTCCTCTTTGTTGTTTCTCGCCCACTTCCTCCATCTCTTCTTTAAGTTCAAAATCTGCGCTACCTCTTCACATGTCATAATTCTATGTTGTCTTCCTTCCCATGTAAACAGTAGGTCGAACAGGAATGTCCATTTATATCTTACTTGTTTTGTCGCCAAAAATGTTACTACTGGGCCCATCCCTCTCCTCTTTTGTAGCGTGGATTGTGCAAGGTCTTGATAGAGTTGTATTTCTTCTCCATTCATTTGGATTTGACGTGCCGTCCTCACTTTCCTCAGAATGTGTTCTTTATGGGCGTATGAGGTGAGTGCTACTAATACGACTCTTGGGCGTGCACCCTAGTTTCCTGTTCTCTGTGGGCCCACGCGGTGCACCCGATCCAATTGAATCTCTACTTCCCCATTACTTGCCAGTATGTCTGAGAAGACTAGTTGGACCGTGCCACTTGGATCTTTATCCTCAATTGTTTCCGCAAGGTTTTTAATTCTAATGTTGGACCTTTGTTACCGGTTTTCCAAGTCCTCACATTGGATCTCTATATTATGTGAAAGGCATGCCATGTGATCAAGGCCATCATTGCTTTTTTGTGCTTCCTCTTCCACATTTTGTACCACTTTTTCCAGCGTGTCCATTCTTTCTTCCAGTTTGGCCACACCCAGTCTCAGTTCCTTTACATATGGTTTCATTTCTTCTTTTAATGTTTCAAACCGAGTGTGAAAGGAGGCCATAAACTGTCCTAGGAATTCCTTGAACCATGGTTTCATATCTTCCTTGCTTGTCGCCATAGTTCCTTCTGGTGTTATCTCTGGTGTCTGTGGTTTATGGCTTGATCCCCCACTTCTCGAGTGTGTTGTGCTTTCACTGATCCACAGATGTTTGATGCTTGGTTCTTGTCTCGATTGGGGGATATGTGGGGTTGCCAGCGCCATTTTCCCCCCATGTTCTGGTGATGTGAGCTCTATCGGGGTTCCTATTAGGTCCCTGTTAAATTGTCTTGTGCTCCAATTTTGCCTTGGCGGAGGGTATTCGCCCTGTGGTTGTCTCCTGCTGTTGTCACGCTCTCCATCTCCTTTCCAGCTCTGGGTAGTGTTTCTCTTCACTAGGGTTCCCCCCACCTTGATCGTGTTCTGATCCATCGGGACACGCAACTGCTTTAGCTTTTCTGTTTTCATTATCCCCTTCTTTGATTTCCAGGCCTATTTATTGGGTTGATCTCTCGTCCCTTCTGCATGGGGCGATTCCCATTGTATTTGACTTTTCACTTTCCCTTGTTTCTCTCTTGCCTGCCCGCCACCATTCTATTTATTTATTCTGGCATTAAGTCCTCTTTTCGGGCTATTTCTTTTGGTGTTCAGCGAGGGCCTATAGGGTGGTCCTCTTCCTTCCCTGAGGCAAGGATATCTCCTCTTGCTTCTGGCCCTGCTACAGTATCTCCTTTGTTGTGAGGCCGGCCGTGGTCCGCTCCCTTCGCTTCTGCCCTGGCTCGGGTGTCTCCTTTGTTGTGATAGGCCTGTCTGACCCACTCTTGGCGGTCGTCACAGATTTCTCGTGGCCTCTCTCTGAGCGCTTTCGGCGTCAGAGGTTGCTCAGCGTCTGTGCTTTTGTTTTGGATCCAGCAGGGAATTTGTTGATCCACTCCACGTAGCTTTATTATATTGTGGTTATTGAGGCACTGTGGGTGGAAGACGCTCGCGCACGTCCTCTTCCACCGGCCGGCATCTTGGAATAAAGATGGTGTCAAAGAGCTGGTCAATTTTCCTTAGAGGTTTAGTTTTGTTCACATGGTACAATACCACCCTTCGTACATCAAGTGTATCAGGCTCCTTTCAGCTGAGTTGGATGGATTTTGAAACAAGGTAGGAAGTTCTATGGATTAACATGGAACTTTGAGATGAATTTAGGTGAAAACCTAGGATGTGTTCTGAGGACAACCTTGTCCTTGTGGATCATGAAGAAAGGGTCTTTTACAGACAAAGCCTGTAGCTCAATAGCTCGTTTTATAGAGGTGATATAGCTACCAGGAATGCAGTTTTGTAAGTCAGATGTTTTTGGCTGGCGTTGTGCATAAGCTTAAAAGGTGGATGCATGAGCTTGGAGCGCAGGACATTAAGATCCCAACATGCAGGAGGGTTGGAAATTGGAGGGCATAGCCTCTTTACGTCTTCCATGAATGCTTTAGTGACGGGAACTTTCCACCAGGACACATGGTTTTGTGAAGTGGTGTAAACTGACAGGGCCGCTAGATGTACTTTGATGGAGTTGAATACTAGGCTGGAGTGTAGTAGGTAGAGCATGTAATGTAGAATGTTAGCTGGGGAACATTCTGTTGGGTTTAGTATTTGTGACCTGCACCATATCACACATCTTTTCCACTTATTGAAATAGCAGTGTCTGGTGTTGGGTTTTTGTGCTTCCTTTAGGATATCCATACAACTTTGTGGAAGATTCAAGTGGCCAAACTCTGTGACTTCAAGAGCCAAGCTGCCAAGTTCATAGATTGAGGGTGTAGATGGAGAGATGCTCCCTTGTGTTGTGTTAGCATGTTGTACGGGCACGGAAGCTTGATTGGGTCGCACACCGCCAGTTTGAGCAGATGTGGAAACCAAGGTTGTGTCGCTCACATAGGAGGAACTAGGATCAGAGTCATTTGTTCCTCGTGCATCTTGTGCACTTTTTTGTTCAGGAGTGGTGTTGGGGGAAAAGCGTAAGCAACTTTCCCTGACCATTTCATCCACAGGGTGTTCCCCCTGGACCCTGGTTGAAGAAACCTGGACGCGAAGTCTGGGCATTTTGCGTTTAGGCTTGTGGCAAACAAGTGGGGGGTGACCCCACTGTGAGAATATTTCGTCTGGGATATCTTTGTTGAGTTGCCACTTGTGTTCTTCTGGTAGAGGGTATCTGCTGAGAGTGTCTGCCAGAGAATTGAGTTCCCCTGGAACATGTTAAGAGGTTAGGAACATGTTCTGCTTGAGTGCCCACTTCCATATTTTTGGGGATATCTTGGTCAGACTTTGAGAGTGTGTACCTCCCTGTTTATGTAGAACATGTCAGTGGTGCCGTCTGTAAGTACTTGAGCTGTTTGACTTGTAAGATGTTGCTGAAAGGCTTGAACATCATTGCGGACTGCCAAAAGTTCCATGAAGTTGATGAGTCCCCGGGCTGTAGCATGTGTCCACTGGGCGTGGGCTGCGTGGTGAAGGAAGTGAGCTCCCCATCCAGTGAGTGAGGCCTCTGTAATTAGGATCGCTTGTGCTGGTGGAACACGGAAGGGTTTTCCTTTTAGCAGGTTGCCCATGGACGACCAGCGAAGAGCCTGTGAGAGTGTTAGAGAAACAACCACTAGATCGTTCTACTGACAGCTTGCCTGAGACCATTGTTTCGCTAACCATTCCTGCATTGGACGCATGCACAGGCGAGCAAGTTGAACCAAGTGAATGTATGAGGCCATCATCTCGAGCAAGCGCATTGATTTGCGTACAGTTATCTGGCGACCGGTCTTGTAGTGAGGTACTTGCTACAGCATACTTTCTACTCTCGTTTGACGGGAAAACCAACTCCTCTTTTGTCCTTAGAATAGCTCCCAGAAATCGTTTTATTTGGCTGGGGACTAAACTTGATTTCTTTTCGTTGATGGAGAAACCCAGATTGAAATGAAGGTCTATTGACTTTTGGATATATTGTTTGCAAATTTCAGGGTATTCCGCAGTAATCAGTAAGTCGTCCAGATAAGAGTATACAGGGATTGACATTCTGCACAGGTGTGCTGCTACTACTGCAAACAACTTTGTGAATACTCTTGGCGCTGAGGCGATGATGAAGGGGAGTACTTTGAACTGGTAGTCCATTCCCGCTATCTCGAAACTTAGACATTTCCTCTGCGCATGGAGAATTGAAATATAAAAGTATGCAACTTTCATATCCAATGTTGCCATGTGATCCCCCCGTTTTAAGAGGGGGATCACTTCTTGAAGCGGGGTCATGCGAAACTTTTGGGGTTTGACATATTGGTTTGCAGGGCACAGATCTAGTACTGGGCGTATGGAAAGGTCTTTCTTTGACACAAGGCAGTACGTTTAATAAATACGCTTGTTTACCCGATTTGCTGGGACGATCTCTATTGTGTCCTTCCCCAGCAGTGCCTTTACCTCTTTTAACTGTATGCGTTTCTCTTCTGGCATCATTTTTCTTTGTCTTGGTGTGCAGTTGTTTTTTTTGTAGTAGTTCGATACAATACCCGCCTGCCACGGTGCACAAAACACACTTGTTTGACGTTATCTCCTCCGATACGTGGGTGAAGTGTGAAATTCGACCTCCTACTGGCGTGGCATGGGAGGGGACCTGCAGTGGTGCGTCATGGTTTGGGAAGGGTGGAGCCTCTCACAGGTGAGGTTTTGCCTCTTCCTCTGGATCTTTTATTTCCTCTTTGAAAACCGGAAGAGGAAGATTGTACTTGCGATTGGCCCCAAGATGAAGACTGTCTGCCCCGAGTGTGTATTGGGAAGAGCGTTGCTAACCCCGACCCTGAAACCTACTGGAGTTTGAGGAGCCCCGTTGTACGTACGGCTTGTTTGTTAACTGGCTAAGGGATTTAAGAGTGTCATATTCCTTTGCGCTTTTGAGGGCGTCTACGACATCTTTAATGAAAGTACATTAGGCTACCCCGGCATGATAAGGAGAGTGGCCTAAGTCTCTACCTTAAAACCAGACTGTCTGAGCCAGGCATGGTGCTTGATGAGCATGCCTTCTGAAATGGTGCAGACTTCATTATCTGCTGCTTCAAGATTATTTTTGAGGATGCGGTTTGATACCTGTTTGCCCTCTGCAATAGTTTGTTTTATTCACTTATAATGCGCACCAGACCCGAGGGTAATAGGGCGCAGCAGTAAAGGATGTGCGAAGCTTAGGTTACATGGTTACAGATAATATACAGGCAGTGGCATTGATACAGGTAATAATATACAGATAATACTATACATGGTTACAGATAATATAGAGGCAGTGGCATTAATACAGGTAGTAGTATACAGATAAAAATATACAGGCAATATCATTAACGCAAATACACAGGAATGGGAATGTAGATAATACTATACATGATTACAGATAATATACAGGCAGTGGCATTAATACAGGTAGTAGTATACAGATAGAAATATACAGGCAATATCAGTAACACAAATACACACAAATTAACAGGAGTAGGAGTGTATATATACTTCGTGGGGAGTATATACAAGCAGGTGGTGAGGGGAGCTGGGAAGCACTTGCTAGTTGATAGAATGCTTCAGCTGGTTGATATAGCTGGATCTAAATTTGAGGTAGGATTTCTCAGCACGTATAGGATGGGCAGAGAGTTCCATACTTGAGCCGCCCGGACGGGGAAGATGGCACCCCCCCGGCCTTGGTCAATTTGAATCTTGGAATGATAAGTGTGTTGACATTGGATATTCTTGAGGGTCTGGAGGAGCTTCTCTCTACAAATCTATCTGTGAGATTGCGAGGTGCCGCATTGTTCAAGGCTTTATGCGTAAGGGATGCAACCTTTTGTCTTGGGTCGACAACCAGTTGTTGTTACGCCTTATCTTAGATATATGTGATCTTTTAGATATACCAAGGGCTGCTCTCAAGGTATTATTTTGTAGAATTTGGATTCTATGTGGGATATATTTATTAGCACCAACATATAAAGCATTGCAATAGTCGAGCCTAGATAAAATGAGGGCTCTAGCTGAGATAATGCAATTGTCGTCTGAGATAAAATGTTTACTTGCACTGATGAGCTTACATGTGTAAACTGTAGCTGAAGCTAATGAGTTCACCTGTTTGTTGAAGGCGAGGGTGGCACCTAAGTGGAAGCCAAGTGTCTTTACTTCCTTGGCTACCTTAATAATATTCCCATCGATCTCGAAAGAAGAGTAGTCCTGGTCTAGTTTTCTGAGATTGGAATGTGTGCCCAGAATGATTAGTTCTGTTTTGTCATCATTCAGGCATAGACCATGAGTTGCCATCCATGCCTGGATGATGAGATGAACAAGTTACTTCTTACCTTGTAACGTTCTTTCAACGGGATGTTCCTCCGACGTATTCCTTATCTTTGATAATACGTTTCCAGCTTGCTGGCCTCGGAAATCTTTTCTGTAGAGGGCGCTGCGCGTCGACGTCCGCCGAGTCGATGTCCCTCGGCGGCAACGGTATCAGCGCCGACGTCATCATACCCATAAAAAGCCACGTGCTGCGTCCGTTGCTCAGTTCCGTTTTGTAGCATAAGAAAAGTCATGCCTGAATTGGTTGGGCAGAGAGTTCCATACTTGAGCCGCCCGGACGGGGAAGATGGCACCCCCCCGGCCTTGGTCAATTTGAATCTTGGAATGATAAGTGTGTTGACATTGGATATTCTTGAGGGTCTGGAGGAGCTTCTCTCTACAAATCTATCTGTGAGGTGCCGCATTGTTCAAGGCTTTATGCGTAAGGGATGCAACCTTTTGTCTTGGGTCGACAACCAGTTGTTGTTACGCCTTATCTTAGATATATGTGATCTTTTAGATATACCAAGGGCTGCTCTCAAGGCATTATTTTGTAGAATTTGGATTCTATGTGGGATATATTTATTAGCACCAATATATAAAGCATTGCAATAGTCGAGCCTAGATAAAATGAGGGCTCTAGCTGAGATAATGCAATTGTCGTCTGAGATAAAATGTTTACTTGCATTGATGAGCTTACATGTGTAAACTGTAGCTGAAGCTAATGAGTTCACCTGTTTGTTGAAGGCGAGGGTGGCACCTAAGTGGAAGCCAAGTGTCTTTACTTCCTTGGCTACCTTAATAATATTCCCATCGATCTCGAAAGAAGAGTAGTCCTGGTCTAGTTTTCTGAGATTGGAATGTGTGCCCAGAATGATTAGTTCCGTTTTGTCATCATTCAGGCATAGACCATGAGTTGCCATCCATGCCTGGATGATGAGATGAACAAGTTACTTCTTACCTTGTAACGTTCTTTCAACGGGATGTTCCTCCGACGTATTCCTTATCTTTGATAATACGTTTCCAGCTTGCTGGCCTCGGAAATCTTTTCTGTAGAGGGCGCTGCGCGTCGACGTCCGCCGAGTCGATGTCCCTCGGCGGCCACGGTATCAGCGCCGACGTCATCATGCCCATAAAAAGCCACGTGCTGCGTCCGTTGCTCAGTTCCGTTTTGTAGCATAAGAAAAGTCATGCCTGAATTGGTTATTGACCTTGAAGGAGCGCAAGCTGCAACCACAAGGGAAGTATCACTGCGGGGATGGATGGGAGGGGCGATAAGGAATACGTCAGAGGAACATCCCGTCGAAAGAACGTTACAAGGTAAGAAGTAACTTGTTCTTCGAAGGGATTGTGTCCTCCGACGTATTCCTTATCTTTGATAGACTCCCATAGCAGTGGCATGTAATTGGAGGTGGGAGTGAGAATGTTGTGTATCCCTTTAGGGATGGACCGAATGTAATACGGCTTTGCCAAATCTGGTCTCTTGAGTAGTGGAGGAATCCAGGTTGTAAAATTTTGTGAATGTATGTGCGGACGACCATGTGGCAGCCGCACATATGTCTCGGACCGGTACCCCACTTTGGAGAGCCGAAGAGGCTGCGATACCCCTGGGTGAATGAGCCCTGAGATTTTGGGGTGGCTCT
Source organism: Ambystoma mexicanum (assembly GCF_040938575.1). NCBI lineage: Eukaryota > Metazoa > Chordata > Amphibia > Caudata > Ambystomatidae > Ambystoma > Ambystoma mexicanum. Next base: position 302,090,490 of record NC_090927.1, on the reverse strand, counting down.
TTCCCTGCCAGTTTGTAACATTCCAGAATGGCCAAAATAATCCACCTGGAGATGGTTTGCTTTGTTATGGGTAGTCCCAACTTGTGACCTGAGCATCCTACAAACAGTTGGTCTGCTTGCCTGATCCTAGCGATTCTGTTGATGTAAAAGCTGAGCGCTCGCCTTGGGTCCAGCCTATGTAGCCTTTCCTCCTCTTTCCCCGGATGGGGAGGAGGGTAGAACGAAGGTAAGGTAATTTTCTGAGTAATATGAAATTAAGAAACCACCTTTGGGAGGAAATTAGGCTTCACCTGTAGGACAACTTTGTCCTTGTGGAAGATTGTATGTGGGGGTTTACAGGAGAGAGAGCTTGTAGCTCGCTCACTCTCCTAGCAGATGTTAGTGCTACCAATAGGACAGTTTTAAGCGTGAGAAATCTCAGCGCACAAGAGTGAAGTGGTTCGAATGGAGTGCCCATTAGGAAGTTTAAGACTAAATTTAAGTCCCATAGGGGAACCTGGAATGGTTTTGGAGGATAAACATTAGTTAATCCCTTGAGAAATTGTACCACTAGAGGAAGTTTGAAATACGATGGTTCCTCCGCAGTGCGCTTGAAGATGGAAAGCGCTGCGAGATAGCCTTTTACAGTGCCAACTTGAAGGCCTGAGTTTGCCAAGTAGAGTAGAAACGATAACACTGTTGGTGTACCACATGAAAAAGGGTTGATATTCTCTTCCCTACACCAGCTGCAAAATTTGTTCCAACGGCAGCGGTATAAAGACTTTGTTGCTGGCCTTCTGGCCGAAAGCAACACCTCCATGACGTCATCAGGGAGATCCCAATCCTTGTACCTCACCCTTTCAGAAACCAAGCGTGAAGGTTGAGGGTTCTGGTGTCTGGATGGAGAACCTGACCTCCCTTCTGCGAGAGAAGATTCTCCTTGAGTGGAAGACGGATTGGAGGACAGATGGACATATCTAGAAGGTCCGGGTACCACGTTCTCCTGGCCCAATCCGGGGCAATTAGGATCATGGTTTTCCGGAATCTTCTCAACCTCCTGATCATTTGAGGAATAACAGAGACTGGTGGGAACGCGTAAAGGAGTGGAAACTCCCAGTCCACTACGAACGCGTCTCCTAGAGCTCCTCTGGGGGGTAATTCCCTTGAACAGAACAGATCGCACTTCCTGTTGGTGCTTATGGCGAACAGATCCACCTGAGGGGTTCCCCAAAGGGCGAAGATCTCTTGAAGGACTTCCTGAGCTAGCTCCCACTCGTGGGAGACTGTGCTCTGCCTGCTCAGAGTGTCCGCTGTCAAGTTCTTCTCTCCGGCTAGGTGGACTGCCGATAGAGAGATTCCTTCTTGGATTGCCCAAAACCAGACCTGCATCGCCTCTCTGCACAGTAGCAGTGACCCTACGCCTCCTCTTTTGTTGAGGTAGTGCATGGCCACCGTGTTGTCCGTCATTATCAGGACATTTCTCCCCTGTACTGATGGCAGGAAAGCTTTCAGCGCTAGTCTGATCACTCTCAGCTCCAAAAGGTTGATGTGTAGTCTGGACTCCGATGGAGACCAACGACCGCTGATGGTCAAATCGTTGGCATGGGCTCCCCACCCCATGAGTGAGGCGTCTGTGACTACTGTTATCTCCGGCCATGGTTGCCAAAACAGTTCTCCTTTCAAGATGTTCTCTGGATAGGCCCACCATTGAAGGTCGCGGGCTACCTTGTCCGGAATCCGGAGGAGATCTGTCATTCTCCCTGAGAATTGCGACCACTGACTTCTCAGTGCCCACTGAAGAGATCTCATTCTCAGGCGAGCCTCTGGCACAAGGAAGATGCAGGATGCCACGAGGCCTAGCAACCTCAAAAAGTCGAAGGCTGGGAGACGTTGGGCATTTTGAAATTTGGTGACCATCTGTAGAATATCTTGAGCCCTCACCTCTGGTGGCGAGGCTTTTCCCAGGGAAGTGTCCAGGACCGCTCCAATGAATTGGAGTCTCTGTGATGGTATCATCTGTGACTTCTTTAAATTGAGGGAGAAGCCCAGTTTGTGAAGGAAGTGGCAGACATATTCTAGCTGGGCCTGGGCCTGTTTCGAAGATACAACCCTGATCAGCCAATCGTCCAGGTAGGGGTAGACGTGGATCCCTTCCCTCCTTAGACTCGTCGCCACTACCGACATCAGCTTGGTGAAGACCCTCGGGCGGAGGTCAGCCCAAATGGCAGAACTCGAAATTGATAATGAGAATCGCCAATTGCGAACCTCAGGTATTTCCTGTGTTTGAGATGGATTGGCACATGGAAATAAGCATCCTGAAGGTCCAGAGATGCCAGCCAGTCCTGGAGCTGGAGGGCCTGAAGGATCTGAGAGAGAGTTACCATCTTGAACTTGTCCTTCCTGAGGAACTTGTTCAATTTTCGTAAGTCCAGGATGGGTCTCAGTCCTCCGTCCTTCTTTGGTATAAGAAAGTAGGGGGGAGTACCAGCCCTTGTTCCTGTCCGCTACAGGTACCGGTTCTATGGCACCTTTCTCTAGCAGGTCTATAATTTCCTGCAAGAGGAGCAGATCTGGAACTTTTAGAGAGCTGTTCCCCGGTGGATGACTCTGAGGAATGTGTAGAAAGGGTAGGCAGTAACCCTGGGCAACTGTCTCCAATGCCCAAGCATCTGACGTTATAGCCTGCCATTCCGTCAGATGGTGAGTTAACTTGCCTCCTACAGGTGAATTGTGTGGAAAGGCCTCAGAGTGGTTTGGGGGCGGCTGATGTAGATGCCGAGGGTAAAGAGGCACCTGCTGCTGCGGCCTTAGTACTTTTGACCCGCCCACCTCGGGTGGATCTCCTTTGGCCTCTTTGAGCCGGCTGTCCTCTGCCTTTCCCGAATGCGGAATAATAGCGAAAGGACTTTCCTCTCCCAGAGGTTCCTGAGGGGTGAAAAGGAGTTTGGGGATAGCAGCTCCTAAAGATTTTGCTGCTGCTTTAGAAGTCTGCAACTTTTCCAGACTGTCATCAGCCTTTTTCCCGAATAGTGAAGAGCCGTCAAAGGGCATATTCAAAAGTATGGCCTGTACATCTGGAGCAAAGCCAGACTTTCGCAACCACGCATGCCTGCGGATTGTTGTACTTGCCGCCATGGCCCTGCTTATACTGTCAGCGGAATCAATGCCAGTTTGAAGTGATTCGCACATGGCATCTTTGCCATCTTTAATAATGTTAAGGAAGGCTTCCTTTTCCTCTCCTTCGGGTATGCAGTCAGCCGCTGATGAAGCGCACTCCCATACTGTGTGACTGAACCTGGCAAGCGTACAGGTGGCGTTGATGGACTTCAACGCCATACTACAAGCAGAGAAGACTTTCTCCGCCATAGAATCGTACCTCTTGTCATTTCTATCCTGTGGGACAGTAGGGTAAGCGGTCCTACTGCTAGATGAAGTTGCCGCTTGAACCACCAGGCTCTCTGGAGTCGGGTGCTTTGATAAGTATTCAGGGTCAGCAGCCACTACCCTATACTTGGCTGACAATCTTTTATTGACCGCAGGGATAACTTCAGGAGTTTCCCAATTAGATGTAATTTTCCTTTGTAAGGCTGCATGGAAGGGGACCACAGGGTCCTCCTGTGGACCTTTGTCTAATATGTCTGTTAGGTCATCCTGTTGAAAAACAGTTCAAGGCGCAGACCAACCCATAAATTCAATAATTCTTGCCATAAGGGTTCTATAGGGTGTTTCGGCATGTTCTCCTGGGTCTAGTTTAACAAATTCCACTTCTGGGGAAGTGTCCAGCCCACTTGCCTCATGTAGTGACTCCTGTAGGTCCTTTAGCCTTCTTTCCTCAGAGGTGAAATCCTCTGAAATAGGCAGTGTGGTCCTCTGCAAACCAAATGTTTCCCGGTCAGAATCTTCCCCCTCTTCATAAATTGAAGATAGTCCAGGGTACTCTGACCTCTGAAATGGTGTAAAACCCACTCTAAGGCAGAAGGAGCCAAACTCGTCATTATTGGGCGAGAAAACGTCGATGTTGTTGACGCCGATGTGACAGGCTTCGAAGGCGCCGAGAACGGCGTCGAAAAAACTGGAAGGGGTCTCGAAGAACTCGAGAGGATTGGGATCCTACTCGTAGACATCGACGACGGTCTCGGCGTCGTGCCGGAGGCCCTTGGAATCACTGTTGGCTGTGGAGTGGCCTTATCTTCTCTTTCATCGGCGTCGATGTCGGTGCCTTCTTACCCGATGGCTCGTGGCGCTCTCGGGTGGAATGTTTCGCCGGGTGCTGCGACTCGCAGCGTTTTGATTTTTTGGGTTTTTCACCCGGGGTATCAGCTGTCTTCGAGGGGGTCGAGGCCGCGTTCTCGAAGACGCTTAACATTTTCTTTCTGAATTCCTCCCACTCAGCTTGAGAGCTGTGTTTAGTGGGACAGGAGACCCTTTCTGGGGACACAGAAGACGACGAGGAAAGGGAACTTCGACGTCTCTTTTTTGAGTGTCTTGATCTCGACGAATGGTGGGAGCTACTTCGAGATCTAGAATGGGAATGTTTTCGACGGCGAGCAGACGAATGCCTCGACTCAGCCGAAGAAACCTTTGAGGAGGTTTTGACTGACTTACCTCTCTCGAGCTTCCCCTTGCGCTCCTTCAAGGCTTTCGCTGTCATGGACATGCAGTCCTCACACTCCGAACAATGGTGCTCGGTTCCCAAGCACCACAAGCAGATCCTGTGTGGATCCGTTATCGACATTTTTTTACCGCAGTCTTGACATTTCTTGAAGCCGGATCGCGGCGTCGTCGGTTCCGATGAAGATGCCATCGAGAACGAGAAGGTATATTCGAAGCGCGGAAAAACAGGACTGAGCAACCGACGCAGCGCGTGGCTATTTATGGGCATGATGACGTCGGCGCCGATACCGTGGCCGTCGAGGGACATCGACTCGGCGGACGTCGACGCGCAGCGCCCTCTACAGAAAAACATTCCGAGGCCAGCAAGCTGGAAACGTATTATCAAAGATAAGGAATACGTCGGAGGACACAATCCCTTCGAAACACCTTATTTACCAAGGCCAAATCCTTGCTGTAATCCCCTGAAAGTGGGAGGAGAATCTGGGTATCATCTGCATAGTTAGTGTAGGTGATATCAAGAAGGTCCAGATCATCAAAAAGGGGCTTAGTAAATATGTTGTATAGAGTCGGGGATATGCAGGAGCCCTGGGGAACGCCGCACAAGATGGGGATCGTGTCCGCCGCATCTGAGGGGGAAAACACCCTCATGGTCCTTTCACTGAGGAAGGATTAGACCCATGTTATAGCTTCTTTTGAGAAGTGTGCAGCAGAGTTTACGTGTCTACAAAGGACCTTGTGATCGACAAGGTCGAATGCCGCCGAGAGATACAAATGTAGGAGGAGGGCTGTTTGACCTTTGTCCCGTAGCTCATCTATTTGAGCCTTCAAATCGATGAGGGCGGTCTTGTGCCATGTTGTGGACGGAAGCCCGATTGCCGTAATTGCACACTTGGTGCGTGTCTTTCCACAGGAATTTCTGGTGGCAGGTAGGGTAACATTTAAAAGGAGTTTTGTCCATTATTAATGAAAAGGGCAGTTAGACGAGGAAAAGGGAAAGGGGATGGCCGAATATACATTCTCTAAAAGAAGTCAGTATGAGACCTCCACCTTCTCTCCCTACTATAAGGGCCGAAGCCCGAAGAGGCCAGTGAAGGTGGCGTCTGGTCATCGATTAAGTCAAGTCGTCATGGAGTTGTCCGTCGAAGGCCGTCGAGCCATTAGTTGACTCTGCGGCAAGAGCGGGCAACAGAGAAAGAAAGAGTTCTACGAATAAACTTTCAATTAGTCAAAGGCATCAGCCTGGAAAGAAACTCTGCAACTGAAATATACAATCTGAGGCACCTTGACACGTGAAGGACCATGGGTACAGTACACGTCACACTAGGGATAGTATTACTAACACACCCTGTCGATGTCCATATTTTGAGTTTCGAAAACAAATCTTCTAATACTCTGCGACTACCACTAGATGTCAGACTATGCAGAGCATGTCATCTAAGCAGATCCACATGCTCCAGAAAAGTATATACATCAGTATGGAGGGTATGTCTCACCGTTGAGATGTATTCTGCTGAGGGGGCATGTGAGGGCAAGCTGTGTGGGTGTATATTTTGTTGTTCAGTTTTATTACGGTTGGTTGCCGGAATGGAGAAAAATAACACCTATTATTTAAAAAAAAGAAAAAAATGGAGGAGGAGGAATTCGAGCAGGTTTTTATGACATGTGGTAATCATGAGGAGTGGGCGGAAGGTATGAAGGAAAATGGCGGCATCTGTAATGTTATGGGCTAGATGGAAAGAGAGTGGCCGTCTAAGAGCGAACTGGATGGTGACAAGAGAATAAATTATGAAGTCAAGGATGAACTGAGTGTATAAGGAGGAGTGTTGTTCAGGTCTGGAAAAGTTGTGGTTCAGATAGGACAGAGATAACTTGATTAAGGCAGCTCATTTGGAGCACATAAGTGTGATATGGACAAAGGCACTGTTGCATGAAGACTATTTGTGGCCGAATTTTAATAAGAAAGTAAAAAGGAAGCTGAAAAGATGTGTAAAATGTATTGAATTGGGAAAGGGCTTGCGTACATGCACAAAGTCTATGGTGAAAGTGGAACGGCTAAAGGAGTGTGGGAGGATGTAGCTTTGGATTTGCTGGGGCCGGTGTGCCTAAGTAGGGGAGGAGCTGAATTTTAGTGGTGATGGTGGATTTGCTATCCAGGTGGATTGAGTTCAAGTTTGCGAGAGTGGTGTATACAGAGTCAATAGTTACATTTATGGAGAGAGCTGTTGGTCGCGGGGGATACCCTTCTAGTGTGTCACAGACAGAGTGCAGTTTGTGAGCAGGAAAGTGGAAGGGTAATCTGTCGAGGCATGGGATCAAACACAAGAAGGCTTCATTCTATCACCCGCGAACAAATGGATGTGTTAAAAGGGTAAACAGATGTATTGGCAAAGAAAAGAAAAAAGTAACTGATGAGAGGGTGAGACCACCAAGAAACTCGCCTTGTGCAGTGACAGGGATAGCCCCTTTTGTGTTCATGAGAGGATGTAAAGGGAATATCTTAGTAGGTCCTTCTTGGTTGAGAAGGTCAGTGAATGTTGATATAGGTGTGGAGGATGTCCGGGAGAGAGATGTGAAGAAGAAAGAGTTGGTGAGAAAGACTTTGGGGTTCAAGAACGTGATAAAATGAGTCTGAATTTAAAGTAGGTGAATGGGTCCTTGTAAGGAAGGTGGTGGTAAAGCAGAACAAGTGTTTATGTGTGCTCCAATGCAAGTAGTGAGGGTGCTCGGAGGCACTGTGGGTTTAAGGGGAGGACAGGTGTGGAATAACAATAGGGTTGTAAAGGTTCATGCTGTGGCAGTGTGAAGGAAGGGAGGTGTGTTGTTTAGGCATGAATGGAATGTGAAGCAAGAGGTTCTGCCTCTAGATTCTAAGTCGTGGAATGACAGTTAAGTGAAGGAAAGCCAAGTCCATGTTAGAGGCTTTATGGTTGCTGGATACTGACTTTGAATAATCAGATTAAGTTGTGGCAGGATAGTTAACTTTGGAAAAACCCTATGATTAGGTTGTTGGACAGACCATTTCTTGGGGCGCTGGGTCCTCTAAAGGGCTCCCTAATAAAGCTGATAACCGGGGTTAAAATGACCCTTTCAAATTCATTCACATAAATTCCTTTTTAATTTTTCATTAAGCGGGATAGATCTAATTATGTTACTAGTGCTCTCTCCAAGCGCATTAAAAAATCTCAAATTCATCACTTTTGAGTCCCCATTTTTAGTGTCATCCATGTCCTTGCATTAAGAGGCTACATTGAATCTAAAGCTTACAGAACCCTCAGGTACGTTACTTTTAAATCCCCATATTCTTTGCACAGTTCCTCGGTTGACACTTTTGTAATGATTTGAGCTTCTCTAATGGAACACTTATGTGGAGCTCAAATATTAAGACAATTTGTCCTATGTCCCTTACCAACCTTTTATCTCAGATGAACCACTTTAGTAATCTTCAAATCTCTTTAAGAAGAAACTGATTCTCTCACCCTCTTGTTGTTGGAAATGCAATTTGAAAAGGTATGTTATTTGAACATACTGTCATTTCTAACTTCTGGTATGAAGTCTGACAAATGATTACTGATATTATTAATACCTCTCTGATTATGCACCCTCTCAAAGTGCAAATCATGAGAAACTGTTGCACTTGTTAGTATCTACTACCAGCACTTCCAAGCAGAAATCCAGTAATATTTCTACATATACTTGGTTACTTGGTGGGCTTGCGTGAGATTACTAAAAGTACAGCAGAGCTGTGAAAGCTTTTTTTAATAGGCATAGCAGGGGAGCAATTACCCCGCCCTTGAATTATATAAAAAACAAGAATGCACCACTACCTTACTTGGGGCAGAAATATGGGGCTTTTCAAGAATCAAATCAATAATGAGGGTTGAAAATAAATTCCTCAAAAGCCTCCTCATGCTACCGCAGATTACTACTAGCAATTTATTACAACTTGACACTGATATTTCCCTTACAGCTGACGCAGACATGTTTCGTGCCCTGCTGTACTGGCTCTGCCTTTATAATAATGAACGATTTGTGAAGTATCGGGATGCACTTGACCATTTTTAGTGTTTGGCGGGGAAGAGCGGGGGCTGAGCCTGCCTTGGGTGAAGCACGTCAAGGACACACTCTTCATGATCAAAGAATCTGCATTGTGGACAGACCCATCTGGTGTGGACCAAATTGCAATTAGTAGAGTAAAGAGGGCCATTGTTTCTTACACAAGATCAAAGAAGGTGGAAGAGTGTTTTAAATTGAAATTAGGACCAGATTATCTGGTTACTAAAGGAAAATTGGAATACGAAGGGTTTTTGGACAAAGTTAGTCCCCCCCATCCCGCTTGGATGAGTGCGTTATCTGGCCTTTAGGTTGGGAAACTTGAGGTATGCATTTCGGGGGGTTCAGGCCATTGCCCTCTTTGCCACCATGAAGAGGAAACCATGGCCACTTTATGTGTCAGTGCCCCATTTTTAATGCTTTGCGACAACAACATATAAAGCCTCTGTTAAGAGTAGCAGGGGTGCGTACTATTACAGAAGCATTGGCATATGGCAAACATTTTTATCATTTGCCCACCGTAATAGGTATGGTGAAGTAAATTCACAGGGAATGGCTAATAAGATCTGACTTGTTAATAGGCCGAGCATGCTAAAATGGGCTGCTGATGAAATATATGGTAGTACTCTTCACTTGTGTTTGATCGCATGTGTTAAAGTTAAATTTAAAGTTGCAAGTCATATTATTGTTGTTGAAAATGATTTTAAAAGGGGGCTGCGAGGTAACATTCCCCTCAGGCTTTTTGAATCAATTGTATATTCATTCCCCAAGCCATTTTATATTTGTGTTTTAATATATGTATTGTATCTGTAATTTTCACCACGCTCTTTTATACATTCATGATGGATTTTTATGTATTGTATAACTGTTTTTGACTTCATGGCCAAAGCTGAATAAAGTTATTATTATTAATAATAAAAATAGGTGTAGATATATTTAAAGGTAAAAAAACCTAACCGGGGGGCGTGGCTTGGAGCCGACGCGATGCAGTTGCTCCTCTAAAGCCGCCCGTGGACTGCCCGCTGCTGTAGCTAAAATTATGCAGTTCCTGTGGCCTACATGATCCATCGACGCCAGCTATGTATATCGGAACCGATGGGGCACTAGCAGCTCAAAGATGAAAGCCGGGAGAGGGAGCACTATGCCCGTATTCGTCGCTTGAATCCCGGTCTCCCCCTCTGCCGCTCAGTGAATCCAAGATGGCGGGCGCACATATGATGGCGTGCGCAGTCAGGAGCTGGAGGCGATCCTCCGCGTAGCACTCGAGCCGGAGGGGACGGACGAGCATCCGGATATCCAAACAAGCGGGGACTGTTTCCATCGGCCGGTGAGGGCGGCCTGGCCCCCCCCCCCCCCTGGAACCGGCGAGGGGCCCCGCATGCACTGGCCCCATTTTGTGCACCCTCTCCCTCTTCCTCCTGGGGTGCCCCGGCCCGCGCCGCGTTACAGCTACACATCCAGCGGACGGTGACCTACGCGGGCTGCGTTAGTGGCCCTCCTGGGTGCCCGGTGGGGCCTACCTTTCGGCCTATGGACATATGCAACGGCCCTTGAAGCGACTCCATTTCCTGGAGTGGAGATGGGAGACCCTCCCCCCAACGGTTGGCGGCAGGAGCCCTCAGCAGGAGCCCCTTGAGAGATTTAAGGTAGGCCTAGCCTGCATGCTTTTCTTCCTGAGCCCTTCCTGGGGCGCCCCGGCCCACGGCCCTGCTGCCCGCGGATAAGGCCTACATCCCGCACTGGCAGAGCTTCTTAGCCTCTGGGGGCCCGTGAGGAGCACCCATAGCAACTCTTCTTCACCGCTACATCGTGCCCGGCGGCCATTGTCCCGCCGCCGACAACCAGCGCGATGGCCAAGCAACAAAAGACCACCAAGTCTTCGGACATAGCAACTCTGCTGACCGGTTCCGACAAACCTAAAAAACAAGATTCCTGCCCCTCTATCTCACCGGAATCCCTAGATAACAAGGGACCTTTGGCGACCAAAGAAGATATACGTGAATTCATGGCGGATATCAAATCAGAATTCCGCTCTTGTATGGCGGAACTCACAACTAAACTGGAAAGCACAGATAAAGTCTCAGAGGTTGAACAAAGAGTGGGAGTTGTGGAGGATCATATCCAAGATCATGCCTCCGCGCTAACTGAGAATACAAGCAAGAGGACCTCGAAAATAGGGCCCGGCGCAATAACCTCTGTATTCGGGGGTGTTCCCACTTAGATCCCAGACAAGGGGTTGGCTGAATATGTGGGCCTCTTTTTCCAATCTCTCCTCCCTGACCTCCAAGATTCACAGCTTCTCCTAGATCGCACCCACAGGCTGAACCCCCGACGCAGAGTGGAATCGGATGCCCCCCCCGATGTCATCACTAGGGTGCACTTCTTTACCACAAAGGAAGCCATCTGGGCAATAAGCCGCTCCAAAGACGAAATTACATTCCAAGGGACCTCCCTCCAGATCTTTCAGGACCTTTCTCCTCTTACTCTTCAAAAGAGGCGAGCCCTTCGCCCTCTAACCACCTTTCTTCAGGCTCAAAAAATCTGCTACAGATGGCTCTTTCCCACAGCTTTGCATTTTTCCTACGAGGGCTCACTCAGGAAAATTAGCCACCTGGAAGATGCTACCGACATCCTGTGCCCAGATGCTGCCAAACCCTCGTCTTTCCTGCCCTCCGAAGCAACGGCTGACTCAAACCTGGTGGCCTCCCCTAATCCCACACAAGATTCTTGGTCGAAGATTCCCAGATTCTGGAAGAGGAAACAGCCGGATTCGACGCCATGATGGAGCTTCCACCTCGATACCGGCTCGCAGCCCGGCACCATGATCCAATCAGCACCCTCAGGAACACAGATAAGCTTCATCCTTAAAGCAGCGGGCATTATTCCACGGCCCATGCACGGTTCCAAGGCACAGTCCATCTATGAGTCCTTGGAACAAACCACTAAGATTACCTGTAAGGTTAAGCATGTTGGCTACACACTGTTCTATGGCCCCGTTGGCCAACGGAGGCATTAGACCCGCAAAAGTCAGCCACACTCAGTTAAAACTCGGACCTCCTGTTGGCGGCCCGAGAAAAAACCCCACAGTCAAACTATTTAGAACTTTGGGGGTGGTGGATTCATGGAGAGTACTCCACCCATCCGAAAGAGACTTTTCCTTTTATTCTTATGTCCACAGAACCTTCTCCAGGATAGATCTTCTTCTAGTGTCTCCACAAATCTTCACATTCACCAACAATGTGACAATTGGCTCCAGAATCTTGTCTGATCACGCTCCGGTGACCCTGGAAATCCGAGTGCAGGAACCAGCTAACCCCCAACAGCGCAGATGGACTCTATATGATCCGATACTCAATGATATGCCACTCAGAGACGCGATCGCAACCACGATCACCAACTTCTTTAAGGAGAACCCCAGTGAGGACACCTCTACCGCCAATACTTGGGACACAGTGGCAGTGGTGCGGGGTGAACTGATTGCGCAAGGAGCGGCCTATCATAGACACAAGCGTCAAACTCGCCAGGGCCTTGAGGAAGACCTTAGAAATGCAGAAAGGAACCATAAGGAGAAGGGCTGGACCCCTAAAACTCAGCGGGCCATCCGGATAGCACAAAAAAAGATTGAGGCCCACTATGCCGAACACACTGCCCACCAAATGGCAAAAGCAAAACAGTTTTATTATGCTAAAAACAACAAAGCAAATAAGCTACTAGTGGCCAAACTTGCCAAGGCGAAGAGGAACAATACAATTGTGGGCCTGCGGGACCAACGAGGCAAGGTTCATTACGCTGACCAGGACAATCTGCAGCTCGCTGCGACCCACCTGACTCAGGTGATGACCGCTCCAGCGTGGGACATGGAGGAACAGAAGGAATACTTACGGGGTGCAGCGCTTCCCCGGCTAAAAAGAACAGCCGTGATTCTCTGGAGGCGCCGATTACTGACAAAGAAGTGGACGAGGCAATAAAAGCCCTTAAATCCCGAGCCCCTGGCCCTGATAGGTATACAACCAGGTTTTACAAGATTTATAAACCCCAACTATTAGCACCTTTGGTACAGTTGTTTAACTCGTTCAGGACCACGGGCACTGTAACCCCGTCCATGCAGGAGTCAATTACGGTCTTATTACCTAAACCTGGAGGCGATCCGAAGAACCCTGCATCATATAGACCCATTGCCCTGCTCAACATAGATGCTAATATTTACTCTAAAATCAAGTCTGTCTCAGTTCTTGCCGGAGATAATCAGTGCGGATCAGAGTGGCTTCCTCAGACACCGCTCCACGGCCGACAACATTCGAAGAGCCTTGGATCTGGTGGAACTTGCCTCCCGGGATTCCCGGGAATTGGTGCTTCTGGCACTGGACGCGACCAAGGCGTTCGACAAAGTGGATTGGACTTTCATGAGGCTCACCCTCGAGGCTTTTGGATTTGGCCCGGAGTTCTGCACAATGACGCTGGAAAATTACAAAACTCCCAAAACCCTTCTCAGAGTTAATGGCACCCTCTCCTCCCCCATCAACCTAACTTGCGGAACCCGACAGGGATGCCCGCTGTCGCCACTTCTCTTCACTCTAATTATGGAACCGATTGCCCAGCGGATCAGATTGAACCCTGCAGTCGAAGGCTTTCAATCAGGCACGGCACACCACAAGCTGGCCCTATATGCAGACGATGGAACAAGTTACTTACCTGTAACTGTTGTTCTCCAGCATGGGTCTGGCATGGATTCACATGCTCATGAATATTCCCCGTCGTCAGGCTGGGAATCCTCGGTAAAGAAAAAACCAGTATCAGTTTTGTTTCTGATCTGTCTTTCGTAGTAATAACCAATCACTGGTCTCTGCGTCATACTGACCAGAGCCAATGACTGCCCTCTACCTAAGCCCCGCCTCTGGCAGCCATCTTCAGATTTGGAAGCACGTGAAGTGGCAGTATGACCAAGTGAAGAGCCGCAGAGGGGTAGGCGGGAGGGTTCGCATGTGAATCCATGCCAGACCCATGCTGGAGAACAACAGTTACAGGTAAGTAACTTGTTCCTTCTCCAGCACAGGGTCTGGCATGGATTCACATGCTCATGAATAAAGAATACATAGCAGTACACACATGCACAACCACGGGAGGTGGCAAAGGCTCAACATTAAGCATTACATCAAACTCAACATTAAGCATCTTATCTCCTCACCAGGCTCACCTCAGGCGAACAGGTTGCGCAGCACTGCTTGGCCGACCCTGGACTCCTCCCTGGAATCCCGATCGACGCAGTAGAATTTCGTGAAGGTGTGCGTCGACCTCCACGTAGCAGCCCTGCATATGTCCAGCAGGGGCACACCAGAAAGGAACGCCGTGGTAGCTGCGATCGCTCTGGTGGAATGGGCTCTCGGACGGCCAGGCAGCGGTCGGTTTGCCAACCGATGACAGTACATAATACAGCCGGAGAGCCATCTGGAAATGGAAGCCTTCGAGAGTGCCTAACCCTGATTGACAGGTCCAAAATTCACAAAGAGTTGTGACGTCTTCCGAAAACACTTTGTGCGGTCCACGTAGAACTTCAGCGCTCTAGCCACATCCAGCCAGTGCAAAGTCCTCTCAGCCGGCGACGAAGGCGACGGGAAGAACACAGGCAACACCAAGGGTTCGTTGAGGTGGAAGTCCGACGGCACCTTGGGCATGAAGGAGGGGTGCGTCCTGAGCACTACCCTCGTGTCGTGAAAAGTCAAGTACGGGGCCTTGCAGGCAAGGGCCTGGATCTCTCCCACTCGTCGTGCGGAGGTGATGGCCACAAGAAACGCTGTTTTCCACGACAGAAACTTCAACGGGGCCGAGTGCAGAGGCTCGAACGGAGGTCCCATGAGCTTGGTCAGCACCACGTTGAGCTCCCACGCCGGGGCCGGAGCCTTCACCGGTGGGAACGATCTTAACAGTCCCTTCATGAACTCTTTCACCAGACGATGAGACCACAAGGACGTCCGCCCCGTGGTTCTGGTGTATCGGGAGATCGCAGCAAGATGAATCTTGATGGACGCGTGTGCCAGTCCAGCTTTGGCTAGCGTCAGCAGGTACGGCAGTACTTGGGGAGCCGTAATCCGAAGAGGGTTAATCTTCTGTGCGTGGCACCAGACAGAGAACCTCTTCCATTTGTGTCCGTAGCATTTAAGAGTCGAGGACGCCCTGGCCTTTGCAAGAACCTCTCTGCAGTCGGCCGGTATGTCGTATCCTCTAAACTCTAGCGCTGCAGGAGCCAGGCCTGCAAGTTCAGCGATTTCGGGTCGTGGTGGAGGATGGCGCCTCCTTCCCTGGAGAGTAGATCCGCGTCCACCGGCAGCTTGATTGACGGGGACGCTGACAAGTCCAGAAGGTCCGGGAACCATATATGCCTCGGCCACGAAGGTGCGACGAGGATCATCCTGCACCGTGAACTCTTGAGCTGGTTGATGAGCCGGATTAGCAGTGGCAATGGAGGGAACGCGTAAAGGAACAGGCCCTCCCAGGGGAACGAGAAAGCATCGCCCATGCTCCTCGCCTGGGGAAACCTGCTGGCGAACCTCCGGCACTTGGAGTTCGTCGCCGTCGCGAACAGGTCGATCTGGGGTGTGCCCCACCGTCGGAAGAGGCGATCCACTAGATCCTGCCGTAGCTCCCACTCGTGGCACGAGCGCAGCTCCCTGCTGAGTGAGTCGGCGATGGTGTTTTTTATCCCTGCCAGATGAAACGGCACCAGAAACATCCTTTGGGCGACGGCCCAATGCCAGAGGTCCTGCGCCTCCTTGGACAGTGCTGGGGACCTGGTTCCGCCCTGTTTCCTGATGTAAAACATGGTGGTGGTGTTGTCGGTGAAGATCCTCACCACCTTGCCCTTGAGGGACGGAAGGAAGGACCTGAGGGCCCAAAACACTGCACGGAGCTCTAGGACGTTGATATGTAGTGATTTCTCCGTCGGGAGCCAAAGGCCTCTTGCGTGCAGATTTTCGGTGTGCGCTCCCCACCCTTCCAGGGAGGTATCCGTGGTCACTATATCCTGGTGGGCTGGGGTCTGGAAGTCCATGCCCGCCGTCAGATGCGCGCGGGTGCCCCACCACCGGATCGCTCGTCGGAAACTCTCGTCGAGTGTGATCCTTTCCTCGAAGCTGCCCGTCGTTTGGATCCAGCGCGCGTCCAGGAACTCCTGCAACGGGCGCATCCGGAGCCTGCACAGGGGAATGAGGTAGATGCAGGAAGACATCATTCCGAGGAGGGACTTGATGGACCTCACCTTGGCCGCGTCGGCCACCAACATCCGTTGTACCTTGCCCAGGATGGCCCTGGTCCTCTCCGCCGACGGGGAGGCCAGAAGGGACACTGTGTCGAGCCTCGCTCCCAGAAACAGTGCGTCTTGCGCGGGTACCAGGTGGGATTTGGCGTAGTTCACGGAGAATCCCAGGTCCGTGAGAAGCTGGACGGTCCTTGCCGTGTGGTCCACGGCGAGCTCCCTCGTCTTGGCTCGGATGAGCCAGTCGTCCAGGTAGGGGTAGACGTGGATCCCCTCTCGGCGCAGCTGCGCCGCCACCGGTGCAAGGCACTTGGTGAAAACCCTGGGTGCCTACCGTAGTCCGAAGGGGAGGGCTTTGAACTGGTAGTGACGCCCTTGGACCACAAACCTGAGAAATTTTCGGTGCCCCCTTAGGATGGGAATATGGAAGTAGGCATCCTCCAAATCCAACGACGACAGGAAGTCTCCTTCCTCCAGCTGACCCAGGACGTGCTGGAGGGTGACCATCCGGAACTTCTGAGCCTTGATGAACTTGTTCAGACGTCGCAGGTCTAGGATGGGGCGCCATCCTCCCGTCTTCTTCTTCACGAGGAAGTATCTCGAGTAAACTCCGGAGCCCCAAAGCTTCTTTGGAACGAGTTCGATGGCGCCCTTCCTGAGCATCGCCTTTACCTCCAAGAGAAGCTGCGGGACGTGAAGCTCTTTCCTGGCCACGGGGGGGACGCGCGGGCACCTTCTTTGAAACTCGAGCGCGTGGCCCCGGGCTAAGGCGTCCAACACCCAACGGTCGGTGGAGATGGACTCCCACACGCTGACGAAGCTCGCCAGCCGGCCTCCCACCGGGGTGCTTCGGTGGGGGCCCGACCCCACGGTCGGTCCAATCCTGTTTCGACGAGGCTTTGCCGCCTTGACCTCCTTGGCGACGACGGCGGGGTCCGCCCGACTTGCCTCGTCCCCTATAGACCTCCTGAGACGACGAGCGGGCCGCTTGACGGTAGGTGGAGAAACCGCCGCCGGAGCCTTTGGAGGCGCCCTTGCCTCCGCTGCTCCGAAAGGGCGGCCGTCGTTGTTGCAGAACCCCAAGGGCCCGGGCCGTCTCCGCTTTAATGGCCTGAAGGGAATCGTCCACTGTTTTCCCAAACAGGTTGTTCCCATCGAACGGCATGTCCAGGACTCTGGTCTGTACGTCTTGACGGAAGTCCGTAGCCTTGAGCCATCCACGCCGCCTAAGGCACACGCCGTTGCCCAACTGGCGAAATCCGTATCGGCGATGTCCGTCGCAATAGTGATGGCGTGGTCCGACGCCACCTCACCTTCCTGTAGGATCTCCAGGGCGTCCGCCCTCTTGTCGTCCGGTAGGAAGTCCAGCAGGGGAGCCAGTTTGTACCATAGCTCCCTGTCGTAGCGGGACACGATAGCCAAGGCGTTGGCCGCCTTCATCGTCGTCGCTGCAGACGAGATGACCCTGCGTCCCATAGAGTCCAATTTCTTTCCCTCGCCGTCCGGCGGGGAAGTCGATGTGGAGGCCGCACCCCCCCCCGCTTTCTTCCTGGCCGCCGCGGAGACGACGGAGTCCGGGGTAGGCTGCGCCCGGAGGCACAGGGGGGCCGCGTCCGGGACCCGGTACTTCTTTTCGTACCGGTCTCTTCTAGCTGGCGTCGTGGAAGGGTTCTTGAGGAGGGCGAGGCGTCCAGTAGAGGCACCGCGAGGACCGTCTTCCTCTTGGCCTCGCGCCGTTGATAAAGGAATCCTTCCTTTTTCTTCTCCTCAGGGCAGAGTTGGAAAAGTTTGGATCCCCTGGCGATCATGGAGTGGAACGATCCAATCTCGTCGGGCGGAGGAGCCCTGGTGGGAGGTGACGACGGAAGATCCTCGTCGTAGACCTCGTCGTCCGTACCCGTCGCGGCCGTGTCAGTCCCCGTATCATCCCCTCGAGTCGTGGACGGGGAGGAGGGCTGGACGGGGCGCGACGGCTGAAAATGAGGTGGAGGGTGAATCCTTCTTTTCTTGGGAGGAGGAACGCCAGAAGGTCCCGGTTCTGGGTCCCCCGACGGGAGTGGTTCCTCCGCTGGCAACGGTAGTCTCGTCCTTATCTCCGAGCATAAGGACTGTATAGCCAACAAAATGGCCGCCGAGTTGTCTTGCGGCGCTGGCAGAGGGGAATCCGACGGGCGATCAGGGGCTGTCATGATCTCTGCTTCCAAAAGGTCAGGGTTTTCCCAACTCCCTTGGAAGCAGATTCATAACCCAGGTTCCGAGTGCCAACCAGTCCCAATTGGGACCTTTTGGACCCAGTCCTGGCGCCAGTGGCACCAGGCTCATAAATATGCCCAGTCCCAGCGCTGGAAGCGCCGGGCTCATAATGCTTGGGTGGACTTACCTGCAGCAGACCATGCTGCTTACTTGCCTGCCAGTTGAGCCTCTGATCCTCTTCTGTTTGGAACTACTTTTCCTGTTGGGTGGGGCAGGAGCCACTCCCTAGGTTCAGAACACTGGAACTCTTCTGGAAAGCAGGAACTCTTTTCTTACCTAGGCGTGGCTGTGGAAGGAGACCCCTAAGCACTACAGGAGGCTATTTAAACCACACCCGATGGATGAATCTTGCTTTGCATTATTCTGCATCCTCTGCAGCAGAACGCTCATCGTGTCTTCTGCATCTGATCCTGGGCCTAAGGAAAAAGGCTTACCATCCTGAATCCAGTCTTCAGCAACACCTATAAAGACAAGAAAAAACAGGTTAGCATTACGGTCTTCAGTGACAGCTCTTCACTTACCTGGGCCATCGGCTGTCACCAACGCCTCACGCTGCATTCTGAAAGACAAAGGCTTACCTACTCTTCGTGCGCTCCGGAGGTCTTCACACTGCATTCCGGCATCTGAAAGACAAAAGCTTAACAACTCTTCGCACGCTCCCGAGGCCTTCGGCGCTGCATCCCGCATCTGAAAGACAAAACAAGGTGCGTTTATAGACATTGGGGAACTTTAATACTCACGTGCCATTACTCCTTTCCACATCTAACCCAGTGGGTATTCCGGCACCCTGCAGCCGCTCCGAACTTGTACCTGCAAAATAAAAAGACAGTTAGAGCGCATCGTGAAGCAGGCAACAAGCGCTTACTTACGTGCTTCCAGACGCTTCTATTCATCACACGGGCTCCATCTTCAACTCACTTCAGCCCGTCATCCACCATCGCCGGAACCCTGCAAAACAAGAGACATCATTACTAAAGACTTTAAAGACATTAGAATTACTCGAAACTTACCGTTCGTGCAGTAAACGACGGACAGCAGTCCTCTGAAGTCAAGAGGCCTGCTCCCCTTATCCAGTGAAGAAACTGGTTACAGCACCCTGCCCCGAGGCAGATGGAGAGCACGGCGTTCACTTACCTAAGGTGAGAGCGTTAACCTTCGGGGTTCTACAGGAGAAGAGAAAGGGAAGAAGAGAGAGACATTCAATAACCCAGTTCATTAATCCCATATTTTCTATCTGCAGACATCTTACCCTTCGAGTCAAACATACAGTGCACAGAGGTCCAGCCCAAAGAGCCAGCCGTGTGTTACACATCACCTTTGAAGATACGGTATACGCTCAGTCAAGACCGGCGCCTCTACGGGAATCAGGTGAGCGTTACAGGGGCCCGTCGGTGCCCTCGACGATGTCATTGTCACCCGCGTCGGGATCCATCCCGACGGGCCGGTCTTCTTCCACGCCGAGGCCGTGGCTTAAGACCTCGATCAGCTCTTCCTCCGAGGTTGAAGCCGAGTCTACGACGACACCCTGCCCCCCCCTTTTTCTTCTCCGCCGGAGATTTCACGGGGGTCCTATCGATGGGCATAAAAGAGGACTCCCTCCGAGGTGGCAGGGAGACTCTGAGCCCCGAGGTCGCCACCACTGGCCTAGCCTCCACAGTCTGAGCCAGGGCCGCCGCAACAGTCTCGATACAGGCCTTGGCCGGATGGATTAAGGCCTTCACCACCTTAGGTGCGCTCACCGCCTTATCCTTGAGGGGGGGACACTGCCTCGCTCCCCCTCCGATGGGGCCTTCGAGCTCGACCGGAGCCTCTCCAGGAGCTTCGCCGGGTGCTCGGCCTTCCTCTTACCCGACCCAGAGCGTTGGCTTGTGGTTGATGGTACCGGGGAGGGTGCGCCCTGCCTGGCGCCCGTAGAGCCCGACCGTTCGGCGCTCCCGGTGCCAGCGGACTCGCGGTGCTTGGCCTTGTGTTGGACCCCCGTCGCCGGGACGTCCTCAAAGGTCTTAGAAGACCGCTCGGATTTCTTCCTCTTCTTCTCGCCGGACGGGCTCTTCCCTTCCAGCCAGTTGGCGAGACGTTGATGGCGGTCCTTCATGGTCCGCTCCGACATGTTGCCGCAAAATGCACAGTCCTTCTCCACGTGCGTCTTGTCCTCATGTAAGCAGTAGAGACAAAAGGAGTGTTCGTCCTCCTTAAAGACGTTCTGCAGCTGGCATCCAGGGCAGACCCTGAACAGCTTTCCGGGCGTCGAGCTTCCCTTCTCCTGGGCCATGTCCGGGACGGGCCTGAGAAAACTTCTGGAGTCCTCCAAAAGCGTAGCTCGACGAAATCTTCACCCTTGAGGGGCGCAGACGAATCCGACAAGGGTCCCCGTTGATCGTATGGAGAGTCGGTGGAGCTTGAGGCTCTTTTGACCGAAAAAAACGAAGTTTTTGAGAAACACGTGAAAAAATAGCACTAACGCTCGAGAGCAATAGCACGAGGATCCCAACACATGAACGTGCGGTAAAAATCTGAAGATGGCTGCCAGAGGCGGGGCTTAGGTAGAGGGCAGTCATTGGCTGTGGTCAGTATGACGCAGAGACCAGTGATTGGTTATTACTACGAAAGACAGATCAGAAACGAAACTGATACTGGTTTTTTCTTTACCGAGGATTCCCAGCCTGACGATGGGGAATATTCATGAGCATGTGAATCCATGCCAGACCCCATGCTGGAGAAGTCCTCCTGACTATCACGAAACCCCGCTCCTCCCTCCCTCAAGCTCTAGCTGAGATAACGAGCTATGGCAAGGTCACAGGCTTCACAGTCAACTACCGGAAATCAGTCGCCATGGGAGTGGGTGTGACCCGAGAAGACCAAGAAGCCCTAGTTCCACTGTGCCCAATACAATGGACAACTAAAGGAATTAGCTACTTGGGAGTTCAGATCCCGGCCAACCCAAGCGAGACCTATCGGGCTAATTCTCCCCCATTATTTACCAACTTGGAGGCAGATTTGAGACGCTGGGCGGCACCAGAGATATCGCTGATGGGCCATATTACAGCCTGTAAGATGAACTTACTACCGAGATTTCTGTATGCGTGATCCACCCTCCCGGTGCCGGTTCCGGCGCCATCCCTTCAACGCCTACAGAAGAAAATGCTGCAGTTTATTTGGAGGGGGAAAAAGCCCAGGATCCCTAAATCCACGATGCTGGGCAACGCAAAACTGGGTGGCCTCGGGGTCCCTGACCTGCAGAAATATCAAATGGCGGCTCAACTGTCCTGTATCCAATCATGGCAAGTCCTCACCAACCGCCCTAGATGGGTGGACCTCGAACAAGCGCAGTTACCCCTCCCGCTACTCTTTCTCCCACATGTCCCCCTCCGGAACGGCGACAGTGGCGGAACCTTCTGGCATCCACCAAACACACCATTTCGGTGTGGGACAAGGCATTGAAACAGAAGAGGATCCCGACGGGGCTCAGCCCCCTCTCCCCGGTGTTTATGAACCCGACCTTCTCTCCTGGTCTGTCTTCCCGGAATTTTAAGGCCTGGATTGCAGGAGGCCTAGAAACCCTGGGTCAACTTTTTGAAGGGGGCCAACCTTGCACCTTTGAGCGATGTAAAGAACTCTTTAGAATCCAGGAACAAGATGGATTCACGTATACCCAGCTACGCCACTGGTGCACCCACCCACAGACTCGCCAGGCGGCTACTCGTCCCCCCACAGCCATCGAATTGACCCTTAACGAGCTCCCGCCCCGAGGAAGAATCTCCACTCTATACAGCGCCTCCAAACGGATTTCCTAACCTCCAAGACCCGGTTATATGGCCCTATGGGAGGCGGACCTGGGCCATCCGATTGAAGACCAACAGTGGGTCGACATCTGGTCCCGGGCTCACACCTCCTCATCATGCATTACAAATAGAGAGTGTGCCTACAAGATCCTCCTCCGCTGGTACTACCCTCCCCTAAGACTTCACCACATGAACTCCACAATCAACCCTCAATGCAGGAGGCAATGCGGCCAAATAGGCTCCTTCTTCCACATGTGGTGGTCCTGCCCCAAGGCTCAAGCCTTTTGGAAACAATGCCTAGCGAAGATAGCGGACATCACTCAGGTGCGACTGCCCTTGGCCCCCGAACCTATCCTCCTTGGAGCACCGATCCCCGGGATCTACCCAAGGTCTGGTCCCAAGGCCAAACTATCATCGCAATGCCTACTTGCGGGCAGTGATAGCCCGCACCTGGAAAACGACAGAAGGCCCTGTCATGCCTTTCTGGTGGATGAAAGTCTGGGACATCCTGATCGCCGAGAAGGTGACGGCTGTCGGGGCAGACACTTTACATCGCTTTCGCAACATCTGGGGTCTGGTATTGGATTTTGACCAAAGGTTTCCGGCCCTGACTTTCAAGCCCCAACTGGCCAGTAGAACTATTCAGGATGGAGATCCCCTGCGGGGACGTGAAGACGGAACTTGAGACCAAAGGGTGGGGTGGGAGGAACGTCAAATGATATTACTGTATGCTACATGTCGCAAGTGATTAAGCTTTGCATTGCCATAACCTGCCTGTTTAAAATAAACACGTTTAAAAAAAAAAAAAAAAACGAACCAATCACAACCTACTTCATCTGATATTTGAGAAACTATTGGCGCTTTTTCGGCTTCATGCAGCGCTCCCGTTGATAAATTGATTCAAACTTGATATTTCATTTTGAACTCCTACTCACCATTATTGTGACCTTTATTTTATTGATCTGAATTATGTACAATTTACTAAGTACTTTGGTCATTTAGCCTCATTTTGCAGTGATTGATTATTCTGTTCACAAAACTCACTTACTGTTATACTTGACATTTTCTTGTCTATCTTTTCATTAATACTTCTAGAAATTCCTGCAACAATTTATGAACAAAAAAACAAAGACTAACTAAGATGAGGAATCTTCCAGAAAAAGTATCCATTAAAAAAAAAGAGTTGCAGAAGGAAGACTAAAATGAAGGTCATAAAACATATTTTCTATTTACAGAAACTTAAAACAGCCTGCCTACCTTCTTCTGATGCAGATGAGTTTGAAGGCGGCTTCTTGGCAACAACTGCATAAACGGCCTCGGTCCTGCAGGTGAAAAATGACAAAATTGATTTACCATACTAGAAGAAAATATGAAGCATTTCTAACACCACAATAAAAAAACGAATAAGACTAGAACAAAACTGGTTTCACAGTAGGCGTCACCAAACAACAAACATTAGCAACGTCAACTGTTTTGGCTTTGGTGCATGCACTGTATAGATGTTTTGCATGGAAAAAAGGGGTGCAGATAGAAAGAGAAATAGTGATGATTGAGGAAAGGGGAAAGAAGCGAGGAAAATAGGGTAGGCGAAGGACAAAGGAACATCAAGTATTCAGGAGTCAACTTGAATTTTCACCAGGACACCATGACTTCTAGTCAGCAAAGGCTGGTTACACGAGAAGTGAGATACCTCAAGTGGTTCCAAGCCAGTTGTGAGTAGCTATTTTGTGAATTGATTGTTTTTCCTTTAAATTAGTTATCAAAATGAGCAAGAAGGCCTGAGACTTTTTAAAGACTGTGGCAACTGTACAAAGACTATGCCCATTACTGACACCCATAAAAAAAGCTGCATGTGGTGCGTGGGGACCCATGTGAACATGAATTATGAGGACTTGTAGGGCTTAACCTCAAAGGCCAGGTGCTCCAGGGAGCAAAGACTGCTTATGTTTGGTCTAAGAAGACAAGCTTGATGCCAACAGGCCTCTTGGAGCTCTTTGGCATCATAGTGGGGATATGGCAACCACTAATAGGGAGAAAATCCAGAACCTTCTACCAGTTCCAAGAGAAGAAGCAGTGAATGCAGTCACATTCCAGGGCCGATTCAACATCCTCCAAACACAGGCACTCTAAGAAGAGGAGGAGAACAGGTTGCAAGCTAGATGTTAGCATATCAAGACAGCGTTACAATCCCCAGTGTTATGGAGTTTTTAGAGAGAGTTAACTAACCAGTTTTGTGTCTGCGTGATACTTGTTCTTACATTTCTAATGGGTGCCCTTGAAGGTTGCTCACCCTTGTTATGTTAAGTGGTGTTTTGTACAGTGCAGCAGTGATCTGAAGGGATAACGGTGCAATTGAGTAAATGAGTCATAGTAACAGGGCTTTAAGCTGCTTCTGAAAAGTCAATTGATTGGACTATCGGTGAAGTAGCAATGGAAGGATGTTCTATATTTTAGCTATCTGAACTTTAATATAGACCCTCTGCCTTTCTTTTGGGCATCTAGATACTGTGAGGATTTACTCTATGTCGTCACTTCTCCCCGAGAGGGAGCCCTTTCCCATTAGGCAAGGGAGGTGGGGCTGCTACCCGATAGTCCCCCTGGGTGGTGGATTAATGTGGGAGGATCTCATGCAGAGGGAATCCCCCTCTGGGGATGAGGACAACCATCTAGTGTACAGCCCTTTTGAGAATATCGTCCCAACCCCTACATACTCTAGCCACTACTTCCTCTGCTAACCTGTTTTGCTATACGGCAGAGTACCCTAGGGTTCTTGAAAATACTGAGACAAAGAAAAACAACAGGAACCTAGGTAATCCAAGCACTGGGACGAGTTGGCCCCACGGAGCAATGAAGATGGAAGCTGTGAAAGAGACAAACGTCACTGATACTGCAGGCAAAGTTGTATAAAGATCAACAATGGACTAAACACTTGTTCTCGGGCCATGGAAGACTGCAGGTGTGCTGCGTACTGAACCTGGGAGAGAACTCCAAGGACGCTGGCAGTCTGCATCGGATCAGAAGGTCTGTGCGACTGGACAGGTGCATAGCATTATTGAGAGGAGGAAGAAACGCAGACAACAGTGGGAAATGACACTGTACAGCTGAAGGGAATGCAAAATGCCAAAGTAGCCAAACAGAACGCCCGCCATCCCAGGAAGCCCCAGCGACGTTGTGAAACCCCCTTCAAGGTAAAAGGATGGAACAGGAGACCCGGAATGGATGCAGGGCGGCTCAGTAAGAGGGTGCATGCAATTGTCCCTAGGCCCCTTTGCAATCTTAACGCTTGGGTGGCATGGCAGGGGCAGGAAGCCTACAAACCTCCTCATCAAAGTGGTGGAACAAAGCCAGTTGACCACCAGGGAAGGGTCGAGGACCCCAACCATCATAAAGAGAACTTGAGAAGGAGAGTCCCTCCCGACAGTGGGGGAGATAAGGAACAAGTTACTTACCTGGAACTGTTGTTCCCCAGCATGGATCTGGCATGGATTCACATGCTCATGAATTTTCCTTGTCGTCAGGCCGGGAATCCTCGGTAAATGACAAAACAGTTTCACTTTCACTTACAAACTGTCTTTCTCCTATAAACCAATCACTGAGGTCAGGGTCATACTGCCCCCAGCCAATGACTGCCCTCTCCCTAAGCCCCTCCTCTGGCAGCCATCTTCAGATTTGGTAGCATGTAAAGTGGCAGTATGACCAAGAAGAGCCACAGAGGGGCAGGCAGGAGGGTTCGCATGTGAATCCTTGCCCGACCCATGCTGGAGAATAACAGTTACAGGTAAGTAACTTGTTCCTTCTCCAGCAGCGGGTTTGACATGGATTCACATGCTCATGAATAAAGCATACATAGCAGTACATACATATACAACCACAGGAGGTGGCAAGGCTCAACAGAAGCAAGTACTCTTACCTCCTCACCAAGCTCACCTTCAAGCTAACTGGTTGCGCAGCACTGCTTCGCCAACCGGGATTCCTCTCTGGAAACCCTGTTGACGCAGTAGAATCTTGTGAAGGTGTGCGTAGACCTCCATGTAGCAGCCCTGCAGATGTCCAGCAAGGGCACACCAGACATAGCGCCGTCGTTGCAGCGATCGCTCTGGTAGAATGGGCTCTCGGATGGCCAGGCAGCAGTCGGTTTGTCAACCAGTGACAATGAGTGACACAGCCGGAGAGCCACCTGGAGATGAAAGCCTTGGACAAGCCTTCCCATGGTTCACAGGACCAAAGTTCACAAAAAGCTGAGAAATCCTCCAGAAACTCTTCATGCGAGATACATAGAACTTCAGCGCACGCGCCACATCCAGCAAGTGCAGAGTCCTCTTAGCCGACGACGAGGGCGTCAGAAAAAACACAGGCAACAGCAAAGGTTCATATAGATGCAATTCCGACGGAACCTTCGGCATGAAGGAGGGGTGTGTCCGTAGCACCACCCTCGTATCATGGAAAGTAAAATAAGGCTACTTGCAGGACAGGGCCTGGATCTCACCTACCCTCCTGGTAGAGGTGATAGCCATGAGGAAAGCCGTCTTCCACGAAAGGTACTTGAGAGGGGCTTGATGCATATGCTCGATGGGGGCCACGATGAGCCGTGTCAGAACTGCATTGAGTTCCCAGACCGGGGCGGACGCCTTCACCGGTGGGAACGATCAGAACAGTCTTTTATGGAACTCCTTTACCAGACGGGGTGACCAAAGTGACGACTGTCCCCGAGACCTGGTGTAGAGGGAAATAGCAGCCAGATGCACTTTGATGGAGGCGTGAGCAAGTCCCGCCCTGGCCAAGGACAATACGTATGGAAGTACCTGAGGGGCCGTGACCCTGAGAGGGTTGATCTTCTGTGTCCGGCATCATGTCGTGAAGCGCATCCACTTGTGCCCATAGCACTTAAGAGTCGACGACGGTCTGACCCTGGCAATGCTGCTTGGCTGAGCCAAGCCTGCAGGTTCAGCAACTCTGGGTCATGGTGTAGGATTGCGCCTCCTTCCCTGGTGAGCAGGTCTGCAACCACTGGCAGCTTGACTGGTGGTGACGTTGACAGGCAGAAAAGGTCCCGGTACCAAATCTGCCTTAGCCACACCGGGGCGACGAGGATCATCTTGCACCGGTACCGTTTGAGTCGATTGATGACTCGCATGCATGAAGGGCAACGGAGGAAATGCATACAGGAAAAGGCCTTCCCACGGGAAGGAAAACACATCACCCATGCTCGTTGGCTGGTGGAACCTGCTGGCGAACCTCTGGCATTTGGAGTTCGTTGCTGTCGCAAATAGGTCAATCTGGGGACTGCCCCACTTGAGGAAGAGACCGTCCACTTGATCCTGCTGAAGCGCCCACACATGGTAAGAGCGTAGTTCCCTGCTGAGGGAATCAGCAATGGTGTTCTTGACTCCCGCCAGGTGGAAAGGGATGAGGAACATCCCCTGGGCGATGGCCCAGTGCCAAAACTCCTGCGCCTCTCTGGAGAGCGCTGGGGACCTGGTGCCCCCTGCTTCCGGATGTAGGACAGCGTGGTGGTATTGTCCGTGAAGACCTTCACCAAATTGCGCTTGAGGGACGGGAGGAACGACTTGAGGGCCCAGAACACTGCCCGCAGCTCCAGGAGATTGATGTGGGGATCCCTCTCCTCCAATAGCGACAGGTCTCTGGCATGGGGACGCCCATGGTGACCGTCCCCTGGTAAAGGGGGGGGTTCTGTAAATCTGTGCCTCCTGCAATGTTGGAGCACACAACCCACCACTTTATCGTTCAACGGAACTCCTCGTCGAGGACAATCTTGTTGGCAAAGCTTCCGGACACCTGGATCCAACGAGCATCCAGGAACTCCTGCAGGGGTCTCATCCGCAACCTGCAGAGTCTGATCAGGTAGAGACAAAACGACATCATGCCGAGCAGCGACTTGATGGTCCTCACCGTGGCAACCTTCAGTGCCAACAGTTGTTGCACCTTGCCCAGAATGGATGCTATCCTGTCTTCTGAGGGAGCCGCCAGGCAGGAGACCATGGTGTGCCTGGATCCCATGAACAGAGCTTCTTGCGATGGAATCAAGCAGGACTTTGGATAGTTTTACTGAGAACCCCAGATCAGTCAGCAGCCAGACGGTCCTCTCGGTGTGATCAACAGTGATCTCCCTTGACTTGGCACGGATGAGCCAGTCGTCTAGGTATGGCTACACATTAATTCCTTGCAGGCGCAGATGGGCCGCCACTGGTGCCAGGCACTTTGTAAAGACTCTGGGTGCCCACTTCAGTCCGAAGGGCAGGGCCTTGAACTGGTGGTAGTGCTTCCATTGTAGCGCAGGAACTTGCATTGTTTTTCATGAATGGGGATGTGGAAGTACGCGTCCTCCACATCCAGTGACGACAGGAAGTTCCCCTCTTCCAGTTGGCCGAGCACGTGCTGCAACGTGACCATCCTGAATTTTTGGGACTCGATGTACTTGTTGAGTCGTCGTAGATCGAGAATGGGCCTCCAGCCCCTGGTCTTCTTTCTTACTAAGAAGTATCTGGAGTAAACTCTGGACCCCCGGAGCCGCATTGGAACCTGCTCTATCGCCCCCTTTTTTAACATAACCCACACTGCCAGCCGCAGGTGAGGGATGTATTTGTGCCGAGCCACCGATGTCTTCTGGGGACACTTTCGCTGAAACTCCAAAAAGTGTCCAAGGGCGAGAGTGTCCAGCACCCATCGGTCAGTGGAGAGGTTTTCCCACACGCTGACGAAGTTCGCCAGCCGGCCTCCCCCCGGGGTGCAGGGGTGGGGGCCTGATGTCTTGACCGGGTCAATCCTGCCTAGCGGCCTGCGTGCTGCCTTGGGAGCCTTAATGACAATGGCGGCCACCTCTAATGGCCTTGGAACGACCCATGTAAGCCTCCTGGGTCGTGGACGAGGCCAGCTGGCGTTGGCGGTATAAGGACGATCCTCCGCCAAAACCTTTCGATCTGCCCAACTTCTCTCCTGAGTAACGAAAGGATGGATGGTGCTGCTGGAGCGTGCCCAAGGCACGGGCCGTCTCTGTGTCAGTCTTGATGGCATGGAGTGATTAATCGACAGCCTTTCCAAAAAGATTGTCCCAGTCGAATGACATGTCCAGGACCCTCATCTGAACTTCCTGCCTAAAGTTGGTGGCCTTCAACCAGACAAGGCGATGGAGGCAGACCCCATTCCCCCTTTGGCGGAACCCAGTGTTCGCAATGTCCAGGACCACGGTGTTGGCGTGGTCCGATGCTACCTCACCCTCCTGAAGAATCTCCAGCGCCTCCATCCATTTGTACTCGGGGAAGAATTCTAGGAGCAGGGCCATCTTGTGCCATAACTCCCAGCCATACCTGGCCAGGATCGCTAAAACATTAGCCGCCTTGACCGTCTTAGCCGCTGAGTAGATGACCTTTCTGCCCACGGCATCCAAGTTGTTCCCCTCGCT
Source organism: Ambystoma mexicanum (assembly GCF_040938575.1). Lineage (NCBI taxonomy): Eukaryota > Metazoa > Chordata > Amphibia > Caudata > Ambystomatidae > Ambystoma > Ambystoma mexicanum. Next base: position 302,061,143 of record NC_090927.1, on the reverse strand, counting down.
GTCCAGGGGAACGGAGGCAGAGGATTACAAGTTGGATTACCTCTTTCATGCAGCCGCGAGATCACCGAGTCTGGAGATGGCTGTGACCACAGACACTTTGGTGCAGACTCTGGTCACTTTTCGCTGGGGCTAAGGCAGGGTTTTTCAGCAGTGCCAGGCCCTCATCCCAAATGTCGTCCAGGAGGGGCACCGCCAGAACGGTCTTCCTTTTCGCCTCGTGGCGTTGATATAGAAAACCCTCTTTGGTCGTGTCCTCAGGCGTGAGCTGGAAGAGTTCTGATATGCGAGCGACCATGGAGTGGAATTAACCCACTTTGTCCCGGGGGGAAGCCTTTGGAGGCGGAGTGATGTCACAGTTGTCTGTGTCTGTCGTCGCGTGTCCATCCCCGAGTGCATGTCTGGCGGTTGGTGAGGAAGCCTAGGGTGCTGCTTCCTTTTCTTTGGCGATGGTGGGCCCGGTGTCAACTGAGCAGGTGCTGGTGGTGCTGATGGCATCCTCTTCTGTATCTCCGACACCAATGTGTGGAGGGTTGAAAGAATGTCCTGAGACAAATCTCTTGGTGGTGTCAGGGGAGCAGGCTTGCTGGGACCAGCGCCTATGTCGTCGCCGACGTCCTCGCCCCCTCCGGGGACTTCCTCCTCGACATTCCTGTTGTCCCAAATGTCCTCCTGGACTGTGTGGATGGAAACCATGTCCTTTTTGTCGGAAGAAGAAATATCTGTGCCCAGCAGCACTTACACCCCCACCTTTTTGTGTCCTGAGGGGTCGGTCTTGGGCTTAGGGACAGCATACTCTTTTCCGGGGTCTTTTCCACTGGCTTGGCCAAAGCCTCCCACCTGGGAGGAAGAGCCACTGTGGCCACCGTTGAGGCCTCCTGGACCGGGTCTGTCCCTTTTGCCTTCGTAAGGGCGGCCGCCACCAACTCGACAGTCGAGAACGATTTAGCCTGAACCACCTGGCCCTTCACGGGCAGTTCGGACACCTTACCCTGCGGCTTGGCCGGGTTTAGCTGACTTCCTGTTCGACAAAGAGCTGGAGCAATGGCTGGCAACGGAGGCTGATGGAGAAGCTGATCGCGCCCAGCCCATCATTAGACCTGCTTGCGCGGCGACCCCGACGGAAACAGACTCGCAGAGCTTGACCTTGTCTTGGACCCCGACGGATGGAAAGCTGCTGGGGGACTCACTAGGTTTGGGAAATTAGCCTTGTAAGAGAATTCTCCCTAACAACTACTCATGGAACCTTGGAGGCAGAGCAGTGTCAGGATTATCATAAGAGGAAGACATGAGCTGTAGTTAAGTACAATGAACCAAGTTAGTAATGCAATTCAAAGAAACGCACAATACATTTATATAAAATGTATATTTATTATATTTACACAAGAGATGTTTTAAAATACTTAGCACATTAAACCAAAACACATAAGATTACTTTTAGATACGTTTCAAAGGCTACTGCTTAGTTTGAAGTTGCTTGTGGCTACAATTGACTTTTGACACTGACAGTTCTACCGTATTATCGTAATAATGCGCACTTGTGCACACACCAAGATATACAGTAATTGTATTTAGTTAGCAAAACCACATAAAATAAAGACTTTTTGGAAGGTAAACAGTTGGTAGTCAAACAGCAGCAGATCTTAAGGTCCAGGCAGTTTTAGTACAAGGTAACACTTTTAAAGTCCAATTCGCAACCCTAGCTAAAAGGCAGTTCAAAGAGGGCTTAAAGTCTTCCGAAGCAGCAAAACAGCAAAGGTTCCTGTGGATACTTTGAGTCTATAAGTAAGGATACTAGAAGAATACCTCAACGCTGGAGAATCTTTTAAAGGATTCACAAAAGGGACACAAGCAGCAGCTCGGGTCAGAGGTAAGAGTGGACACCCTGCACAACTCTACATTAACTCCAACGCTCTGGAACAACTTCTTGGATTAAGGTAAGCAATACCTTTTCTCCCCACAGTACCTTAGGTTAGAAGAAATGCTCGTGGCTGGATTCTCCTCGATGTGGCAGCGCTGGACCCAGCCTCTGGATTTTTTGTTCTGGAGACAAAAGGCACGACAATGGACAGGATCTCTCAGCAGCAGTCACGAGGGAGGACCTCTGGCATGGATTTCATCAGCTTCTATGTTCAGTCTGCGGTTTTGGTGCCTTTTCTGAAGCATCAACAAAGGACACGATTCGCCCAGTCAATGTTCGTTGATTCCTGGAGTCCTGCACTGTGGCGAGGGGACTTGGATTAGTCGGATTGTGCCTCTGGAGGTTCACGTGAAGCTCAGCAAAGAATTGGACGGATTCGGCCGTGGCAAGATGATGCACTATGATTGGGTCATGGCAGCTCTGGAACGTCACAGCACCTCAAGAGAAGGCTCAGATTGTAGTTCATCTCAGGGTTGGTTGGTGCCACCAGCCAAAGGAAAGGAGCCCTCTTTGGAGGACCTCTGTCGCATAGAAACCAGTGTCCGGACAGCAGTGGCCACTTAATGGTGCTGCAAAGGGTCTGCAGGCGTCTCTGGACGTCTTCTTCGGTTACTTCAGTTTCCAGTCGTCTACTTCCCTTTCACCTCAGGAACCTCACCTTTTATTCAGTTACAGCACACACTCCTCTGCAATCTCTCTCAGCAGTTTACAGAAAGGGACGGGTGGCTGTCCAATCAGGACAGCCAGACCCTCAGAGGGAGCTGGTTCCATTCAGCCACACAGGCAAACAAAGAGCAATGGAGTGAAAAACTCCTCCCCCACTTCCTGCCTGCCCAGACCCACTGGAGCTTAGGCGGGAAAACCCAAGAGTTCCCGTCAAAGGCAAAACACACACACAGACTTCCCCCTCCCAGAATGATAGAAAGGCTGACAAAGAACAAGCACGCTAGAAATGACGAAAAAAGAAGTTAGTACTTAAGTGACCCTATTCACAACCGAGACTGTGAATACAGTCTGCTGAAAAGAAATAGAACAATAGTCATTAGAACACGCCCATTGCCACCAACCATAAATAGAAGGTTGTCTATGTGACTAAAAAGTCACAGGAGCAGAAAGAAGGGGATACTAGGTATCCCCTTGGCACTCCACATAAGGTGTGTGCCAATCTCTCAGAATATAACATTTTAGGAGAAGAATCTCAAAGAAGAACTCCAAGGGTTCCCAGCAACACTGCCCATAAGGAGCTGTGTGCTGCAAAAGGTTTTACACAGATGCCTTAAAAGAAATATTTATTTAATATGTAATGTGATACAGTTTAAATATAAACTTTACACATATTTCAAATTTAGGTATATACATATAAATAGAGAAAGAGGAAAAACCTCATATTTAAACATTATTCAGCATATAACATTTTTCAGTATAAAAGTACATAAACACTAAAATAGCAGAAAAAGTAATCAGCATTTTCTATATAATACATAGTCCAAAATATGTTGCATTTCATTTCATTACTCAGAAACACAACCATCCCAATGACCCAATTTCAAGGCTTAGTTTTCACATAAATCCAGTTCAAAGATCATGTATCCACCGGCCACCAAATAATTATTATATTAGAGAGCCCGACCTGCTTGTCCCAGCAAATTATTACAATGTTGCAATATGGAATATATTAGATGGTAATGCTCAGTAGTTTTTCGATACCCAACCATATGCTGTACACATAGCTGTTTGAATTTTTATGGAGGTCGAGTTTAAACTACGGTACCAGAACCAATATTATGGGCCAGATTTCTATAGTATAGTTCGTAAGTTTTAGCCAAAGTGGGACAAGCTGTAAGTAGGTGCAGGGCCGTTTCATTAACAGAGTTGTTTTTACATAGACGACAATATCTCTCAAGTGGATCACGTTGGTTATCAATCCATTTGTTAGCAAGCACCGGAAGACAGTCAAGACGTAACAATAGGAGAAAACGTCTGAGCCTACTAGAGGGACTCAAGTTCATATACGGCTGTGGTTTCAGGTATTCATATAGTCTATAGCGCACAAATTGGTATTTAGTAAGTTTACTCAGATGATCATAATTCTCCAACCAGTCCCATAGTGCTATCCGTGTGGATAGGCCTTTCTTAGATTTGTCCTAATCATCCCTCAATGCAGGAATCCATCCGATCTCTGTACAAACTTTCCATGTGTGCATTTAGGCAGTAATTAACCCCCTCCTTAGAGATTTCTTGGAACAATGATCTTAATAAGCCATCCTGAGGCTGGTTACTCATCCTTAAATATAACTCAGCTCTTCTTTTGAGTACTATTGCTTTCAAAGATGTTAACCCCAGTTCCAATCTAAGGATCGCTATAGGAATGCATTGGGGGAGGCCCAATATTCTCCTCCAAAATGTACCTTCTATTACTTGGAGCCAACCTAAATCGATATTTAGCAGTGCTTCAAGACCGTAGGTAACCATGGGAACTAGTATCTGTAAACAGAGCTGGCGCACTCCCCACATGGTATAACTACCATTCTTGATAGCAAATCGGTTTATTAAAGCTGTTAATTGTGTAGCTCTGGTGGTTCGTGTTTTTATGCAGGTGGAATAGTTGCCCATGGTATCCACCTCCACTCCCAGGTATTTGTATGTGGGTGTATATTTTATTTCGATACCCTGTATAACCAATTTAGGTCTGGCAAATGTTTTAGCAGTAAATACCATTAATTGCGTTTTTTCACTATTAATAATCAAGTCATTTTTAGCTGCATAGTCTCATAATGCACAAGCGGATCTGGATAGGCCACTAAATGTGTGATCAATGATGATCAGATCATCTGCATATGCAAGCACTAAACAGTGCTCAGATCCGATAAGTGGAGGGCAGTTATGGACAGCGGATACCGCTATGGGTAAGTCGTGTGTAAATGCATTATACAGGAAGGGAGCAGTAACGCAACCCTGCTTAACTCCTCTATTCTGAATTATCGAGGTAGTCATATGGCCTTGTAGTTCCAACTTCAATTTAGCCGTAGTATTTTGATGTAGAACTTTCAGATAATAGAGGAGTTCGTTCGGGCAGCCCAGCAGTTTTAGTTTCAACCAAAGCTTATCAAGTGGCACTGTATCAAAGGCCGATCGGAAATCTATGAACAAGGCATAGAGGGGGGTGGGTTTCCCCGTGTCTTGGCATTCATCCGCAGCAGATCAACGATCATCAAATTCATGGCAGTGGTGTAACCTTTCCTAAAGCTGCTTTGATACTGATTAAATGTTCGAGCTTTATCGGCCCAGATCTCCAACTTATCCAGCAGCAGCGACGCAAATAGTTTCCCTGTACAGTCCAGCATTGATAATAGTCTGTAGTTCCCTGGTTCCAGTCTGTTTCCTCTTTTAAAGACGGGGATAAGCATAGAGGTTTGCCATGAGATCGGGATGTTACCAGTTTCCAGTATATTATTAAAAAGGATCTTAATTAGGCTAGCCCAGAAGTCAGGAATGCTTTTTAAAACTGCATTGGCTAGGCCATAAGTGCCCAGGGCTCCCGATGATTTGAGCGATTTGATTTTAGCAAAAGTAATTCATTAGTCACCATAAATGGTTTCTGATTAGGGAGCGGGTCGCCTTTGCAGTCGTCATCCGATGCTACTGGGGCATTGCATTTAGAGAGAAATTCAGTCCATTGCTGGTTACCTATTGGATTAACCAAAGTATAGTTTCTAGGTCCCCTTACTTCATTCAAGACACCCCAGATATTTCTAGTGTTTTTTAGGCATATAACTTTGACCATTTGTTGCCATCGACATATCTTCTCTGCTCTTATTTTAGCTTTAATCCAGGCGCAGTATTTATTCTTGAGTAATCTCCGCTGTACAACAAAAGCTTCACATGTCGTCGCTACCGTTTTAGCTTTTCGAATAGCTGCTCTTAACACTCGTTTTCATCCCTAATGCTTTTATCATAGGGTAAGTTCTTCATTCCTTCTTGAATCATCATGTTAATTGGTGTGGTGGCATGTGATGATGAAAAAAAAGCAATCCAATCTTCAATGTCATTAGCAGAAGCTTTAGTAAAAGCTTGGATGTCGTAAAGCAGGACTGCTTGTGCCGTACAAGCCGCATTATCAATGTTTTTAGCATGCCAGCGGATGCAAGAGCCGGTTTTATTCGTGGTCATGGTGCCCAGGGGTCTTGGATTTGGGATTACCCAATCAACAGCAAAAGTTAGAGTTAAAAGACTATGATCACTCCATTTATTTGGGGAAATCTTCATACCTTTTACTCTACCGGCAATATTCGGGCTTACAAAGATATAATCCAAAGTGCTAGTTGTAAGGCCATTGCACCATGTGAAGTTGCCAGGATGGTCACTTCGAGTTCTGCCGTTGACGAGTTCCAAATCCCAGTCAGAAAAGAAATGTTGCCACTTAAAACCTTCAGAGTCTTCTGTGTTGTGTAGTAGTAGGCCTTTAGCTTGGAGCAAAGGGTTACAAGAGGTACCCTCCGATCCCATGATATGGCAATTAAAGTCACCAGTGAAAATAACGGACTCATTCCCCGGTGTCGTAGTCCACTCACTAAGCAGGTCATGGATTGCCTCCTGTAGTACCTCTCTACGGAGAGCACCTGGTGGATTATACAGCCTTACCAGTAGTATATTTTCGGGGGCAATTTCATGGGGAACAGTCAATTCCACAGCTACTATGTTATCCGAGTGAGTTAACATAACTCGGCGAGATTGAACTGAATGTCTAACCCCTATGATTACTCCACCAAAGGGTCTGCCCCTAAGCCCCTTTTTGGCAGGAGACTGATAAAGTGTGTAGCCATTTAGAATCACAGGAGAGACCAGCCACGTTTCCTGTAAGCAGATGCAAAGATGATCTGTTAAGATGTTCACGGACTCTTCTGCTGACACAAGATGGCCGAATCCTCTGCAATTCCATGTGGCAATGGTGTGATCTCATTGCTTACTTATGTGTAGAGGAAGGGATTCAGCCAGCCAGCTCAGGGCTTTCTGCACATCGGCTACCTGAACTTCGGCAGCCTTAGATGGATTATGTGAGAATAAAGGTTTATCAGGCGGGGGAATCGCCTCGCATGGACAGCTGGGATCTTCTGCTTCTGGGTCGGCGTCAATCTCGATGTCTACCACCAACAGGTTTTGTTTAAAACTTCGCATCAGTTGGGCGGTCGCCAAATACTTGCATTGAATCGCAGAGACATTAGCATTGGGGACATGTAGTGGCTCCACGTATTCAAAATCTGCTGAATTAAGGACACGCAGTTGAGGTACTGAGTGGAGCCTAGTCATAAGGGCCGATCTTGTAAGCCAGTTTCTTTCATGTTGCTGATATAAGTTTTTGATAATGCATATGCGATTATTATGGCAGTCCTCTTGGAGGGGCTCCTTGATAGCAGCAGCATTGGAAATATTTGTTGCCGGAAAAGCCCTAGTTGTGCTTTTGTTAGGGGTCGAGGAAATCTCCTCAGAATCGTTGTTGGGTTGAGATGATTCTAAATTAAGTGAATTTTCTTCAATACATATGGAGTCAGTCGCTGTGTCTGGAATTCGCCAACTTGTGAGAGTACCAGGGTCTTTCATTTTCTGTTTTATTGCCCTGGTAGCTCTCTTCCTAGCCTTTTTTGACGGCATCGCCGCCTGCGTAGTCGCTGGTAGGGGAGAAGCCATCACGCTAGGCTTTTTTTTCATGGCTGCTCTTCTAGCCAGTCTTCGTTGTTTGCGTGAGAAGAATACTTCCGGCTCACCAGCCGGTTCAGGTGTAGGCACTGTGCCTGGATTTGTAGTGCTATTCTCAGGACCAGGTTTGCTTCTGCCCCAGTGCTATTTTTAACTTCTTCTTTGGCCACGAGGGTGAGAGTGGTCTCTAAGATGCGCCCACACATTTTCAAAAGAATTTTTAGGGCAAACTGTAAAGAGGCCACTGAAGATTGCAATTCAGCTAACACTGGGGTATTGGAAACAGAAGCTCTACTAGTCTCGGTATTTCCTAAAACTGATGGCTTCTGCAAGGGAGCTAAGTTAGGGGATACCGATAACCTTTCATTAAGATCACTCTGAGAACTTGGTGTACTAGGCTGCAGGTGCTGCAAGTTATTTTCTGACTGGCGTGGCTGGGCTGGAGTCATAGCTCTCTGCATTGATAAACATAGGTCAAGGAGCGAATTACTGTCTATGTCATCAAAGTTTGTGGCATCTTGGGATGTCGAAACAGTGTTACTTGCTGACTCCTCTCCAGCCATTACAGTGGGTTCAGCTACCACAGGAACATCTGATGAAAAAAAGTAAGTAATTGCTCCTTTAATGGGAGGTTCGTTCCTTTTTAATTTAGTTTTACCCAATTTACTATTTAATCCACTGTCGGGAAGATTGTTGTTGCGTTTCCGAAGATTGTCCTTGGGCTGCTGCCCTTGCTTATAGAACAGCATAAGGGTAGCCCAGTTAAGGTGATGCAGGTCGATAAGGATTCCAGAGCGTTGCCTTAAATGTCACTTGAACAAAGGTGTTATCCCTTCTTCACCTCATCCAGTGGTGCCAATGACTGTAAAATTCCTCACATAAGGATGGCTGGTTGAATGATAGCCTTTGTCTCGTAGGGGCGGCCGCGATCAAAGGGAAGCCCCACAGTCTCGCGGCCGTGTCCAGAAATTAATCAGAGACCAGGTGTAAGAAATTTCCACCGTAAGAAATTTCGGCAGGATTTAAAAAGTGTTTAAGCACCCCCACCTGCGGCTCGCTAGGCCAGACACCAATATAGGCAAACCAAGGCAGTGGGAGTGGGAACATACGCGTTGCCGGCTCAGTTCGGCCCAGCTTCCTCAGCTCCCAACAGACTACGGCACAGCGCACTACGCGTGGTCCCACCCCCCGTCAGCAGTGCAATGAGGCACCGGCACTCTGCCACCTACCAGGGGGACAGCCACTCTTGCACTGAGTTCTCCTCTGATCAGATGCGGGCTCTCCGCTCCCCGTGTGCTGCAGCTTCCACGGCCACCGAAAGCACGTACACTCGCTGCAGGGCACTTGCTCCCCGTGTACCGCAGCTTCCACAGCCGCCACAAACACGTACGCTCGCTGGGAAAGAAAGAAGGAGAGGAAAGGACCCTACGGTTGTTGCATGAGCGTGATCGTCAAGCCGCACCAGAATCAAGGATCAGGAAGTTACTCCGTTCTCCGCCTCAGCACGCGTCTGGCCGAAAGAAATATGGAGGAAAGTAGACTCCATAGAAAGGTGCTGGGGGTCTCACTAGGAGAGGGGATGAAGCTTAACAATGATAAATCTCCCTAACATCTAGAAGCTAAGAGGACCAGTTGAGGGGTTCCCCAAAAAGAGATGTTCTCCTCCAGGGCTCCCTGGCAGAGCTCCCATTTGTGTGAGGCCAAAGTCTGTCTTTTCAAGGAATCCATGGTGACATTCTCTCTTCCGGCCAGATGGGCTGCCGTCATAGCAATGCCGTTCTACAGAGCTCAGAACCACAGTTGTGTTGCTTCTCTGCACTTGCTGAGGTAGTGCATGGCCACTATGTTGTCTGTCAGGATCAGCATAGGCTTGCAATTTACAGAGGGGAGGAAGGTGACGAGGGCCAGCCTGATAGCCCACTGCTCCAGCAAATTGCTGTGTTACCAAGAACCCTAGGGAGACCACAGTCCGTGGTCAGGTCTGACAGGTCAGCACCCCAACCAGTCAGTGGTGTTCTGACCACCGTCAGCCGGGGCCAGGGTTGACAAAACAATGCGCATCTCAGCAAGTTGTCGCACATGGCTCACCACGCGTGATCCTGAACCACCTGGTTAGAAGGACGGACATGTGGCCCTGAAAATGCAACCATTGGCAACAGAGAAGCCACTGAAGCAATCTCATGCGGAGCCTCGCCTCTGAGACCATTATGATACGGGAAGTGTAAGAGTGTCGAAGGAGGATGTTGACACAAAGGTGGCATTTTGGTTGGCAAAGGCTTATTTATAAAAAAGAAAACCCTCACTATCCCTGCCTCAAACCAATACTAAAGGATCTGTCAGAATGTCAGTCGAAATCAAATTCCACCATCCTGTATCACAACCTACTTCTATTCCTTACACTACAACTAAAGAATACGTCAACAGAAAGTCCCTTCTCCAGGAGAAGGACTCGTGTCTGCTAGTATTTGGGTGGTATTCCCAGAAATGTTCTTTGGTAAGGGGAATGACTCCCTTCCCCTGGCATGTGGTTCCAGCAAACCTTTGCACCAGTCAACTTTTGGAACCAGGAGAATGCCCCTCTTCTCCTGGAATTGGTCCGCACACTACAATATAGCTCACAGCATAGACAGAGGGAAAGGCTCCCTTCCCCTAGCGTCTCTTGATCAAAAGGGCTTTCAGCTTCTTCAATTCAATTCAGTTTCTTCAGAGGTTTTGCTCCTTGAGGTGCTACAGGGATGCCAACTGCAGCCGCTCCCTCTCTGGGGGCACCTCTATCCCTTGCGAAGCGCCTGCCTTGTAGTCTTCCCGGGGGTGGCCTGGCCTTGAACACGTGGGGCACAGGAGGCTGAGGGGCGAAAACCCTGGCTCCTTGCCAAAGGTGTGGAGGGTTGCTATATGGCTAGGCCCAACTACTTCAATGTGGCCTTTGAAGCCAGAAAGTATCGCCCTAAACGGATTTTGGCCAAGAAACAGCATGTCTAGGAGCTTGGCCTGGACCATCATGCATGAATCCACACATCCTCATTCATGAGTTGCGCCTGAGCACCACACGCATTGCCTTTTTCCTGCCCACGCAGTCTGCCGTGTCCAATCCAGATTTCAAAATCTGTCAGGAAGCGTCTGTGCCATCTGTCACCATAGACAGTAAGCCGTCCCCTACCTCCGCCCTAAGGGATATGTTCAGCTGCGATCACTACAACGAAAGTGAATTCGTCAGGGTGTAAGAAGCATTCACGTCGCGAATGGCCAGGCTGCTAGGCTGCCCAACGCAAACACCTTCTTCACCAAAGCGGCTTGTCTCTTACCTTCCCTGTCAGGTGGAAGAGAAGGGAGTGTGGACAACTTCATGTTAGCAGTTTGGGCCTGCACCACCAAGCTCTCTGGGGATGCATGAGTGGACAGAAAACCTGGGTGAGAGAGGGGCCAGACGAGATTTTCTGCCCAGCTCCCTGTTGACTGCAGAAGTTGAGGCCGACTTCTCTCTTTAATATGGAAGCTTCTACCGCAACATTGAAGGGCAGGAGTGTTTCCTTCCTGGGACCCTCGTCCAGAATGTCTGTTAATTCAAATAGAATTTTCGGTCTGGATCGGGCTGAGAACCCTACGGTATCAGCCACCTTCACCAGCAACCTCTCAAAGGAGGCCTGAGGCTTACTTGGGGTAATGGTTGGGAGAATAACCTGCTCGGGGAAGGTATCTAGGCCACTGGCCTCTTAAAGGGCAGAGACCAGGCCCGGGACATCCTCCCTTTCTTCGTAGAACTCATCCAGAAAGTCTCTTTCCTCCCTGGAGAACAGGGGTTCCAACCCAAAGGGAACCTGGTTCCCCTCCGTGGTGTAAATGTCACACTGATTCAACGTATAGGGTTGAAACAGAAGAGGAGCATACTCCTGAGGTTCTACTGTGCCCGCACCACCAACCAGCGCTAGCAATGTGAAGGACAAAGTCAGGGCTGGTGCCAGGATCTCTATGTCCGAAGGCAGAGTCAGGTGGAGGGAAAGTTCTTCAATCTTTTTGGTCGGGCCCGGTTGCGGAAGACACAGTGGGTCCCATCACAGGAGCCAAAGGCGCCCAAGACGCCAGTACCTTGGCGAAGATATCAAGCATCTTCTTGTCGAAATTGTTCCCATTCTTTCAGGGTGGAGGATTGGGTGGGAAAATCCTTATCTGGAGAACCTCTGGATCAGTGACTCCTTAGAAGAGGAGGAAGAATGCTGGTTCTGGTGTGAGAATCCACTCAGAGAGCAGGACCTCTTGTGGTGCTTCTTCCCTTTCTTCTCATTTTCCTTCTGTGCGCCGTGTGACCTTGAACGTGGACCGCACAACATCATCTTTCACCTTGTGGATGAAGGAAAACGTTTTTCCGTCTGCTCCCAGAGGGTCTTCGGGTGTGTGGACTGACATCCGACAATCCTGAGTGTCGTGCTCCTAGCCCAAGCAGTACAAACAAATCTGGTATTGATCCGAGAGACAGACATCTGCCGGCCGCATTCCATGCACATTTTGAACCCGGAGTCCTTCGGAAGGGTTATGCATGGTGCCGACAAATTCAAAAAACTCAGAGCGTGTTGCTGAAGTGTACAGAGTGTGCAGAGAAAAGCTACTGAGGTCCCGGGGTGCAGCGCTTCAATATATACTGGCCCTGACGTAATGTCCGGCACATAGAGACGTTGGACAGAGCCTATGTGGAGCACATTGCACCCCCTGGCATCTGAAAATTCAAAAGAGCAGCTGCGCTATGAACAGGATTATCATAAATGAGGATTCCGTGGGAGGAAGGAATCCATTAGAATACCTGGTTATCGAAGCAAAGAATGGCATGTCAGGGAAAATGTCTGTCTCGATGTTCATCTTGTTAAAGAATGGATTGTTGTTCCATAGCAATCTTGCAGAGTGCTTTCAACTCTGGATTGTATGGGACTACCAGTGGCACACAGTTTTAGGCCACTTTTGACCTGTATTCTAAGAAGTTGCACCGGGAATCCGTGTTGAATCTGGCTGTCCCCAATTCTGTGGTTGTATCCATGGTCTATGAAGTTTGATTTCAAAGCTTGGATGTTTTTACTCTGGTACCTAGTCTCTGGGTACGCTTAGTTATAGCTTAATGTTGGCTGAATATTGCAGTTTGCTTTGTGTGCACTGGGTGGAAGCTGTCAATCTTCAAATCACAGGCTTGGTTAGTTGGTTTGCGATATACTGTGGTATGTAGCTGTTCATCTTTTATTGTGTTGGTGGTGTTGAGGAAATGTACTTTTTCAGCGAGAGGAGTGTTTGAGGTAGATAGTTGAATGGAATTCATTAAATCTTCGGTGGAAGTGCAGGCTGTCCTATTCCCCAGCAGCCCAAATCAGGTAGATATCATTGATGTGTCACAGATATCTCAATGGTCTGCTGTCACAGATGGTAAGGCAATCATTCTCTAGCTGTGCCTTGAATAAGTTTGCATAGTGATAAGCCATAGAAGTATCCATGGCCGTCCCCATCCTTTGGTGAGAAATATCAGTACCAAATGTGAAATAGTTGTGAGTCAAGGCCAAATTGAGTTTACAGGGGCTGCCTTGGTCCTCAAAAGTATGCTTCCTGGATTCCAAGAGGGCCACACGCGGGTGAGCACTGCGTCCCCCGAGCTCCGGTACCGAGAAAACAGCAAAGCAAGAAAAGCAGATGAGCAAACCCTCCCCAGGAGCTACTTTGTATTCTACAGTGCACAGGGACAAGGAGCGACGTCACGGACTGCGCCACTTGGCCCTGAAACCCTAGAGTACTGCAATACGTAGGGTACGCAGGCTGCCGAAGCCGCTACACTCAACACCGCAGCGAGCCCGGCGGGACACTTGCCACAGCATGGCATCAGACCCACGCAGCAGAACCCAAGCAACCCCAGTGGTGCAGCTACTTTAGAGGACCCTCCTGCAGAATAAGTGCCCTGCTGATCCAAGAAAGGACTAGGCGGCGAACCGCCATCCACTGACAGGGCCAACGGCCATCATTATGTTATGTACCCCTTACAAGGCCATCAACGGGGGGGATCGACACCAGCATACCTAGGAGTCGGGCACCAGCAAGCCAGCACTTCAGGAGAGCGTGCCCTCCCAACAACAACCAACGGGAAAGGGCGCCAGCAAGCTGTGTAGCTGAGAACCATCGGAGCGGCCCCCAAGAACTGGGCAGCCCTACAGACCCCCCAGGAGGCCAAGGGTGCATCCAGTTACTCAGAAGCTCGACCGCTCCAGAATTACAAGTAAGTGAGGAGGGGGCGCTCTGACGAGACCCTGGGAACCCTTCCACGCGCCCGGGAAGGGAATTCACCAGAGACACAGACCGGCCCATTTGTACCAACCCGCGCCGAGCAGAGAAGCTCAGAGGGATAATTCTGACCAGGTCCACCAGGGCCATATCACACAACGCGCCGGCCACACCGGAGGAGCGACTGGGATCCCGGCAGGTAGCTTCGCACGCCGGAGGGCCCGGACCGAGGTCCTCTACCTTAGGCCAACGCACACCACCCAGGATTTCGGTCAGAAGCACCTTCTACTGAACCAGGCGGCGAGCCCTGTCCAGCCCAAGGCGCCCTACCCAAACGCAGCCGCAAAGGCCTCCACAATCCAACAGGGTTCCCGCCTCCTACCAGAGGCAATTAAAACACTCCATGCCATAGAAGTCCTCCATCAAGCGGTAGGGGAACTTACCAATTAGCACAACTAAAGGAACGTTGATAGTGCCTACTAAGGTACCCTAAAGAAAGGCTGCTATTGCAATCAAACCCTAGCAAGGGGTGGCGCACCAGGCCAATTAAAGAGAGCATCACCCCAGGAGAGACCTCGGGAGGGACCACAGGTAGTTACCACAACCTGGTCCCTCGAAGCAGTACTGTGGAGTCCAAGAGGGGGGACTCAAGAATACCGAAGGGATGGAATGCCCCGCAAAACAGGATCACCACCAGGAACTACAGACTACGGACTACATCTGGAACAGGCGGGACTCTCCAGGGGCCAAACCATCAACAACCACCCCGCGCAATGTCCAGAAACCGGAATAAGGAGACTCCAGCAGCCCTCAAAAACTCTTTAAAAAAAAAAATCACAGGAAAGAACCCGAGCACAGATATGGGCCAGGGAAACTGACCCACCAGAGGGCCACCTCATGAGCGACTGGGCCGCGGTAACAGAGACGGCCGTCGCGCAGGAAGACCAAGAGAGGCTGGTGACACACGCCTCACTTAAATACCTACTGGCAGAAATAGTAGACAAAACCAATAATGCGGGCCAAAAACAAATGAATACAGAGAAGATCTGGCCGAAGAAATTCAGGAAATAAGAAGAGACATTAACAAAATTGAAGAGAGAGTGGATACTAATGAGAGGGTCATCCAAGAACTGACAGAAGACGCGAGGAAAGCCGACACCCTGCTGGAGACCCTGGCGGTCGCCATCCCACAACCTCGAGCTACAGACAGAGGAAAACAGGTCCAGGAGATCCAACATACGGGTCAAGTGCTTGCCAGAAGAAACTCAAGACCAAAACCTGACTCAGATCTTGAAGAGCATCTTCGGGGACCTGCTGGAAGCACAGGCAGGCGCGGAGATTCAATTTGATAGAATCCTTAGGGTGGGCCCTCACCGCCAGGAACCAAGGGCAAGACCAAGAGACGTCTTGGTGGCCTTCCATAGCTACACGCTCAAGGAACAAATCCTAGCCAAGGCCAGGAAAGCTAACCAGATCACCTACAATGGGGCGGAAGTTTTCCAGTACCGAGATTTGTTGCAGATAACCCTCAACAGAAGACGACGCATGGCCCCTGTTCTGGCACACCTGAGAGATCAACATATTTGATAAAGATGGCTGCACCCATTCAGACTGAGCTTCTTTTGGCAATGAAAACAGCACAAAGTTACCACATGTGAACAGGGGGCAACTCTACTGGATTCGATGACGAAGGGCAAGCAAAACTCACACCACTCCGCCCCCGCCCCCTCCTGTCCTCCAGTCAACTTAGTGCCTGGAGACCATGGGAATGGTCTACGGTCAAATCCAAAAGATCCAAGAAGGGGGAAAACCACCCCCCCGCCCACAGAACCCTGCTAACCAACAAGGACGCGGACAAAGCGGGGAAGCCCAACGAGTGATAAATGCACCCAAATCAAGGCACAGACTCCACAGCGACTACATGCCTGGGGAGGGCATACAAGAAGTTAAATTCTGTGCTTGAACGTTAATCAGATGTTGTGACTCCACGACCTCGTGGGGGTTGGGGGGTCAGCACGCTGGAATGGGATTGGGATATCCCAGGTGGGGGAAAACTCCTAGGGTCCAGCTCTAAAGACCACAAAACGGTGGGGCTGAGGGTCAGCTGAACCCACCCAGCAGTAGGGGGGAGTGGAGGGGAAAAGGGAGAGAGGGAAGGGTGAAGGAGATCCAGAGGTAGTAGATAGGAGAGGAATGTGGCCATGACCAATGGCAGAGGGGAACCAAAGGGCACCCTCCGAAACTAAAGGGGGCACCAGGCAGACAATAGTAAACCAAGGGAACGAAAATGGCTAAGGCAGATCAACGAAGGGTCTTATCGTTAAATCTCAATGTGCTTAACTCACTGATCAAAAGGAAAAAGGTGGAAAGATTACCAAGGAGGGAGCAACCGCACATAGTTACTCTGCAAGAGACCCACATTCAAACCCGGGACACTCATAGAATCAAAATCTGGGGCTATAGGAGAATCTTCCAGGCCATGCAAAACATCAAAAAAAGGGGCGTCCTCGTAGCGCTAAAGAACGGGCTTGACGTGACTGTAAAGGGGTTGGAAAAGGATTCCCAGGGGAGATACCTTGCAGTAGCATTGGAGGGGAGGGGAGGGGAGAGGCCTACACGGTTGCGACAATCTACACACCAAACATGGGCCAAGACGCCTATATAAAAAGCCCTCACTCGACTAGAGAAGATCTCAGAATCCCCCATCATTTTAACAGGGGATTTCAACCTGGCCTAGGACCCTACCCAAGACAAGAGTACGACTCCCCAGGGACTGCTGGTGCGACCCTTGGGGGACATTAAGCGGAAACTCCAAGACCTTGCCTTAATTGACATATGGAGGGAACTCCAGGGGGACAGGGAGGGATACACCTTTTACTCTGACGCACACCGATCACACTCCAGGATCGACTATATATGGCTTTCCAGAACGCTGCTTGCCTAGACTAATGACTTGGCGCTGGGCGCTAATGACCCTATCCATAAAAAGAAACCAGGGTCCACCCGGCCTGTGGAAGTGGAGATATCCGAAGTGGAAACCTTCTCTGAGAACAATAAGATCGAGGACACACCGCAGAGCTGGTTGGATGCACTAAAAGCAACAATAAGAGGCAGGATTATAGCCATAAAAGCAAGACGAGAAAGGGAACTGCGGTTGGAAGAAGTTCAACTAGAGAATAAATTAAAAGTCATAATGGCTAAAATGGGCCCGAAGCAAACCGCAGCTATAAAAAGAGAATACAGGACAACAATGGGGCAATTAGATCTCATACAAACCAGGGCGGAGGAGCACAAACTTCTGCGTCTTAGACAAAAATACTATATCAAAGCTAACAAATCAGACGCCTGCTAGCCAGAATGCTGAGAAAAGAAGAAAAGGACAAAACAATACTAAAAATTAAGCTACAGGGAGCACTAACAACTAAGTCATAGAGAAAGAGTTTGTGCAGTTCTATTCCAAACTATATAGCTCAGACAACCCTTCACCTAAGCAACAGGAAGCCTAAACATAGCTGCAACAAATAACGGGGGAGGAGAGGGTAGCCCTGGAAGGGGAAATTACAAGAGATGAGGTTAGAGCAGCTATAAACTCACTACCAATTAATTGATCCCCGGGGGCAGACAGCTATGTCGCTGAATTTTCTAAAACCCACAAAGAAGAACAAGTTACTCTCTTACCAGGTAACGTTCTTTCGATGGGATGGTCCGACGACGTATTCCATATCTATGACAGTAATCACCACAGCTGTGCTGCTTCGGAAACATTTTCGGCGTCTTTTTCGCCAGAACGTGTGGCACCAATCTTCTGCCAGTAGGACCACAGAAAGCCTTGCAGAAACGTAAGCTGCAATCGCATAATAAATTCTGTAGCAGGGAAGGCAGGGAGGGAGTGATATGGAATACGTCGGCCCATCCCATCGAAAGAACGTTACCAGGTAAGAGTAACTTGTTCTTCGAGGGGATTGGGTCCTCCGACCTATTCCATATCTATGACAGACTCCCAAAGCAGTACCAACGTAAGGAGGTGGGAAAAGAATTTAGAATACACAAATTTAGAATGCCCAATCAAAATGCAGAGTAAAGGACCGCCTTGCCAAAGGCCAGATCCTGCCCATGGATAGAATTTAGGGAGTAGTGACTTACAAAAGTATGAACCGAAGCCAAAGTGGCTGCATGACAGATGTTACGAATAGGAACACCCCTCTGCAGGGCAGTAGAGGCAGCCATACCCCTGGTAGAATGGGCCCGTAAGCCTACCGGAGGTTCCTTACCCGCCAAGCGGTAACATTCAGAAATTGCCAAGATAATCCATCGAGACAGTCTGCTTAGTAACAGCTTGTCCCAAACGCTTTCCAGCGTAACCAATAAAGAGCTGATCGTCCACTCTGACCCGGGACATGTGTGAAATATAGAAGCTTAAAGCTCTCCTAGGATTCAACCTATGGAGGCTCTCCTCTTCCTTACCAGGATGTGGAGGAGGATAAAATGACGGAAGAATAACCTTCTGGCTCAAATGAAATTCCGACACCACCTTCAAAAGAAAGGAAGGACGAACTCTAAGGACAACTCTGTCCTTATGAAACACAGTGAAGGGTGGCTTAACTGAAAGTGCCTGTAACTCACTCACCCTGCGAGCGAAAGTGACCGCAGCCAAAAATACAGTTTTAAGGGTTAACAGTCTCAAAGGGCAAGAGTGCAAACGCTCAAATGGAGCACCCATTAGAAACTTGAGAACAAGGTTCAAATCCCAACTGGGCACCTGGAAAGGCGACGGAGGGAACACATTAGTGAGCCCTTTCAGAAACTGAGAAATTAAAGGAATTTTAAAATAAGAACACTTCTCAGACGAGCGCTTAAATATGGACAGCGCCGCCAGGTAACCTTTAATGGTACCCACTTGCAAGCCCTTGTGGGCTAAAGAAAGCAAAAAAGACAGAACCACAGGAATGTCACATGAAAAAGGATCCACATTCTTAACCCTGCACCAGTCGCAGAACTTTCTCCAACGGCAACGAAACAGGGACTTTGTTGCAGGCCTTCTGGCCGAAAGCAACATCTCCATCACATCTTCAAGGAGGTCCCAATCCTTATACCTCAACCTTTCAGAAGCCAAGCGTGAAGGTTGAGGGATCTGACCTCTGGATGGAGAACCTGACCCCCCCCTCCCGTGAGAGCAGATCGTCTCGGTAGGGAAGACGACGTGGAGGGCAGGTGGACAAGTCCAGAAGCTCCGGGTACCAGGTCCTCCAGGCCCATGCCGGAGCAATGAGGATCATCCGGGAAACGAACCTCCGTAGCACTTGCGGGATGACGGGGACTGGAGGAAACGCATACAGCAGTGGGAAGGACCACTCCACTATGAACACGTCTCCTAAGGCTCCTTTTGGAGGAAATTCCCGCGAGCAGAACCTTTTGCACTTCCGGTTGACACTGGAGGCGAAGAGATCCACTTGAGGGGTCCCCCAAAGGGCAAAGATCTCCTGAGCCAACTCCCACTCGTGAGAGATCGCGCTCTGCCTACTCAGAGCATCCGCCGTCTCGTTTCCGTCTCCGGCCAGATGAACTGCCGAGATCGAAATTTCCTGCTGGATGGCCCAGAACCAGAGCTGCATCGCCTCCCTGCACAGAGGAAGTGACCCTGCCCCCCGCCCTTTTTATTGAGGTAGTGCATGGCCACTGTGTTGTCTGTCAGAATCTGGACATTCTTTCCTCGCACAGTCGGCAGAAAAGCCTTCAGGGCAAGCCTGACGGCCCTCAGCTCCAGCAGATTTATATGGAGACTGGACTCTGACTGAGACCAACGACCGCTGACTGTCAGCTCGTTGGCATGAACTCCCCATCCCGTGAGAGACGCGTCTGTCACGATCGTCACCTCTGGCCAGGGTAGCCAAAATGGAGCCCCCCTCATTAGATTGTCTTCGACGGCCCACCACAGAAGGTCCTGGGTGACCGAGGGCGGCACCTGAACGGGGTCCGACATCCGGCCGGAGGACTGTGACCACTGGAGCTTGAGAGTCCATTGCAAAGATCTCATCCACAAGCTGGTCTCTGGCACCAGAAGAATGCAGGATGCCATGAGGCCGAGCAACCTCAAGAACTCGAACGCTGGGAGACTCTGGGCATGCTGAAACTTGTGCACCATCTGCTGAATGCGGTGAGCCCTCACCTGGAGAGGAAAACACTGCCCCAGGGACGTGTCGAGCACTGCTCCAATGTACTGGAGCCGCTGTGTTGGCGTCAAGTGGGACTTCTTTAAGTTGAGGGAGAAGCCCAGCTTGTGAAGGGAGTGGCAGGTGACGGACAGATGATCCAGGACTTGCTCGGGAGAGCGCGCCGTGATCAACCAATCGTCCAGGTAGGGGTAGACGTGAATCCCCCCTTTCCTGAGATACGCTGCCACCACCACCATGAGAGCTTGGTGAAAACCCTCGGGGCGGAGGCCAATCCGAACGGCAGGACCCAAAACTGAAAGTGCAAGTCGCCAACCGCGAACCTCAGGTACTTCTTGTGCTTGGGATGGATCGGCACATGAAAATAAGCGCCCTTGAGGTCGAGAGACACCAACCAGTCCTGAAGTTGAAGGGCCTGGAGGACTTGAGAAAGAGTAGCCATCTTGAACTTGTCCTTCCTGAGGAGCTTGTTCAAACCGCGCAAGTCCATGATGGGTCTCAATCCCCCGTCTTTCTTCAAAATCAAACAATAAGGGGAATACCATCCCTTGTTCCTCTCCGCTACAGGCACCAGTTCTATGGTGCCTTTCTCCAGCAGGGATTGAATTTCCTGTGCAAGGAGCGGATCCAGACTCTTCAAAGAGATTCCCTGGTGGATTGTCGTTGTTAGGCAGAAACCTGTGCAGTTCCCTTAGGGACCACTGCAAAAGATTTAAGACTACAGGTGTTGGCAGTAAACCCACTTGGTAGCAGTCTGTACCACCCAGATTTACCTGGTAGCTGTGGCTGAGCAGTCAGACTTCCCTCAAGAAGAGTTAGGCAGTATGCAAAGTATACACAATAGGCACTCAGATACCACAATACAAGCAAACACTGACCAGAGCTTTGGTATCAAAGTATATAATTATTTATTTAAAAACACACAGTTTGAAACACTCCAGCACTCTTATTGTAAAATATTCTAAACACAGTTACTATTGTAATATATATACCCCTTTTCCTTATTAGATAAGTCACAGTAAAACACCACTTATTTTCATACAGAGGTGAGCGCTTAACTAGATTGCACTCCAATAAGTTTGTGAGAAAGGGAGGGACAAAGACAGAATATGGAAAGGTACACCACTCTAAGATTCAGGAACACTGTTGCAAGGCAGAAGAACAAAAGTCACTGGCGAGCCAAAGTCCAAAGGCTGGGCCCCCTCTTAGAGAGAGCAGAGAACAAATGCGCCCAAGATCACACAGTTACAGTAGGCTTAGAAAGTCTTGCAGAGGGTTCAAAAAGAGTTTAGAGAGGCTTAGGAAAGTTTACCCATGGTGTGCCAGCCTAACCCAGGTTCGAAAGCCGAGGGCTAAATCTACCCCGTACAGTCGGTAGCAAGGGAAGCCAGGCGGGACACGGTAACTTAAGTGGGAAGGATCCTCCAGCGGTGGCAGTTGTTCCTGGTAGTGGGTGCAAGTTGCGTCGTCGTCCAGGGGATGAGAAGATCTCGACTTGGAGGAAAGATGAAGGTCGTTGCACTACCAGGGCAGAACCAGTCGCGGAGTTTTCCGGTTAAACGTGGTACCTTTGTTTCGCGGTCGTGGTAAAACGTGGTATCCCGGTTGCCGGGGTGCTTGGCACAGGCAAGGCGGCCACGAGGTACGTCGGGAAAGCGAAAAGACGGTGAAACTGGTTATCCCCACCAGTCAAAGGAAGAAGACTCTCCGGCGGGAGATCTCCTCTGTCGTTGGGAAAAGTGGTGAGGCAGTCCAGCAGGGCTCCACCGGTGGTGGTGTCGTGGCAGGTCGGCTCAGCTTCTCCCTCGTCGGATTCTTAGGTCCTGTGGCGACTTCTGAAGTTCCAGTCCCCAAAGCCCTGCTTTTATGCAGCAAACCCCCATTCACTCAGCCTAGCTGTCACTCAAACATGCTAAGTGGTGAGCCGGCCGGCTCACTACTTGGGCCAATCAGGATGGAGTGCGACTTGAGTTGCCTAGGCAACTCAGTCCAGGGTGCCTAAATTTCCCTACACCCCTCCTAAGTACCGTAGACAGAGTGGCACCACTTTGAAGGGCTTCTGTGGAGAAGCCCGCCAAAAAGTGGAACAAAGAGCCCGACTTGGGTTGGAGTCACAGAAGAGAACACAAACGCCATTTTAGAATCAAGTTTTGGCAAAAATTACCAACCGGAGAATTAATATTAATTAAATAAACCGGCGGTATGTTCGAGGCTACCGTAAATATTTAAATAAAGATAGTAGCCTAAAACAATGGGAAATCCCATAGGAAAATATTTGCGGTTGAATATAAAAAGTAGTATCCACTGCCACCAGCCAAAACGCGATCAGGGGGGACGGAGACGTGCCCCCTCGACTAACAGACCCCGGGGCAATTGAATTGCCGCAGCCAGTACGTCCACAATATGATGGTTTGTACTGGTTCTGTTCAGAATTTAAGACTAGTAAAGTCAATGGGGACTTTACATGCTCTGGGAGACAGTAGTCAGTCCCAGGGTATGGAGTCTATACTGGGAGGTCACTATGACACACCCCTGTGTTACTGCACGGAGGGTGCTGTGTAACACACATCACAAAAACACATGAAGCCCTATGGAGTAAAAGACCCCATAGCCCATTAAACACATCTAGATTCAAAGAAACACACTCAAATCATGCCCAAGAGGGAGGGTAAAAGAGTCTCACTCTTGGCAGGAGAAAAAAATAAACCCCAAAAATCCAGCAAAGCTGCTGGGGGACTCACTAGGTTAGGAAATTCAGCCTAAACAGAGAATTCTCCCTAACAGTCGTGAGGACTCTGCCGGAAAGGAAGAGAGTAGCCGTGGGCTATGATCTTCAGAACCCACATATCTGAAGTAATGGCACACCACTCTACAAGATGCTGCGCCAGCCTTCCCCCAACCGGCGAAGCATGGGCCTCATGACTTAGCTGAAGCGGCTGCGGCAGTGCCTGAGGGCAAAGAGGCAACTGCTCGCGCGGCCTTGGCACCTCGAGTACCTTGTTTTCCACCTCTGGCACTCCTACGGTTGCCCCTTTGACTAGCAGCTCCTCTCGATTTACTAAAGGACGAGTAATATCGAAAGGAACCTCCCCTCCATTGCTGTCCCCTAAGACGACAAGGCGGAGGTTGGCAGACTGCAGCGCCTAACGACTTCGCTGCAGCTTTGGAGGTCTGCAACCTCTCAAGACTCTCGTCAGCCTTGCTGCCAAAATGATTTTCACCATCAAAGGGCATGTTGAGGAGGCGGGCCGGCACATCAGGAGAAAAACCCGACTTCCGCAACCACGCAAACCTGCATATTACAGTGCTCGCCGCCATGGACCGGCTGACGCAATCAACCATGTCCAGACCTGACTGAACGGATTCACACATGGCATCCTTGCCATCCTGCACGACAGCAAGGAAACCAACCCGTTCCTCCCCTTCGGGAATATGATCAGCCGCTAGGGAAATACAGTTCCACAGAGTGTGCGTGAAACGAGACAAGGCACAAATGGAGTTGGCAGCCTGAAGCGCCATACCCCCAGAAGAAAATACCTTCTTCGCCCAGCCGTCAAAACGTTTGTCCTCCCTATCAGGAGGGATGGTAGGGTACGACGCCTGCTTTGCTGGGGCCATAGCCGCCTGCACCACCAAACTTTCCGGAGTGGGGTGCGTGGTCAAGTAGCAGGGGTCGCCACTGGCTGGGTGATATTTCTTCGGCAAGGACTTGCTCACTTCCAGAAGACTCTCCGGAGAAGTCCAAGCCGCAGCTACCCTTCTCTGCAAGGCCATATGGAAGGGCAGCACCGGGTCAGTTGGTGGACCATGGTCCAGGATATCAGTCAGGTCATCCTGCTGAAAATCCCCAGGGGGGGGCAGACCACCCCAGGTAATCCGTGACCCTCGACATCAGGCGCCGATAAGAAGAGTCGGCATGCGTGCCAGGCTCAGGCCTACCAAATTCCACCTCCGGAGAGGTGTCGAGCCCACTGGGGTCATGCAAGGACTGGCGCAGGTCCTCAAGCTGGCTATGACCAGAAACAATGTCATCAGGGACCTCTGCAGGAACCACACCTTCCTCAGACCCCTCATCCACCTCAGAAATATAATCCAGTGGCTGGAAAGAGGGAACCGAAAAAGGAACAAAGACATGTTTTGGCTTAGCCAGAGCCTTTCTAGGGGGTTCCCCCGTACCACGAGGCATCCCCGACAAAGCCGCCTCGAAAGGCGTCGATGGAATCAGCATTGACGTCAAGCGTGGTGGTGACAGCTTCGAAGGCATCGACACAGGCCTCGAGGGCGGAGCCCCGAGCGTGTCTCTTGACAGCCTGGGTGCCGACGGCGTTGACAACTTCTTCGGAGGCGGGGCTTCAAGAGAGTCTGTCGACGACCTCTGCGCCCAGGCTTTCGGCGTCGATGTCTTCCTCGAAGACTTCACAGGTTCTCGCGGTCTCGATGGCGTCGAGGACCAGGACCTGGAATGGGCATGTCTAGAGCGACCATCCTTGTCCGACCGGGACCTCGAAGGTGCCCGGTGGTTGCGACGACAGCTAGAGCCCAAAGGCGGACGAGCGGTGTGTCTAGCATGGCCACGACCGCCGTCCTCAGACGGCAAGGACGGACTGGAGCCCTGCGATTGAAAAATCGCCAACATCTCCTTATGGAAGGAATCCCATTCCTCAGGAGTGGAATGCTTGTTGGGACAAGCAACCCGCCGACAGGCGGAGTCCTTGGAAGAGGACGGGGAAGGTGACCGGTGATGGCGCTTCCTGGAGAGCCTCGAAGAGGCAGAGGAATGGCGGGACCAACTCCCAGACCAAGAACCCCCGGACTCCCGACGACGATGCAGAGAGTCACCCCTCGAATCGTCCGTCGAAAGACCAGTGGAATGCGACTTCCGGGGCGTGGCCACCTTACCGACTGACAGCTTCTTCTTACGCACCCGCAAGGCCTTCGATGTGAGCAATTGGTAGTCGACACAGTCTGTATCATGGTCCTCCCCGCGGCACCAGAGGCAAGCGTTGTGCGTGTCAGTCAGCGACATCTTGGACCCGCACACCCGACAATTCTTAACCCCGGACTGCGGGTGGAAGAAGCCGAAGACATCATATGATAGCAATGAAGAAACAGGTTCGAAGAACCGAAAGAACAGGATTCAGTAGAATCGAGGCGCGCCGAGATCTCCGAAGCGAACATGTTCGCGGAAAAAACAGAACTGAGGCTACGGGCGTTGTGCATCCAACTTATAACATCCGGTGATGTCGGCTCGACGGAGGCCATCGAGGACAGCGTATCGACGTCATCGACGCAGGACGCAGATGCCGAAAGATTTTCCCAAGCAGCACAGCTGTGGTGATTACCGTCATAGATATGGAATACATCGGAGGACCCAATCCCCTCGAAATACTAATACCCTACCTCACGAACTTATTTAACCACATAAGAAAGTCAAAAGCATTACCCAAATCAATGGAAGAGGCTAAGGTGATACTAATTCCCAAAAAAGGCAAAGACCCAATGGAGTGCGGGTCCTACCGCCCCATCACGCTAATAAATGTCGACGTGAAAATCAGGCTTCATCAGGGGAAGATAGGCAGGGGACAACATCAGGAGAATAGCACATCTAATTGAGAAGACCCAAAAGAGAGGAATCCTTGCTCTCCTCCTAGAAGTGGACGCAAAGAAAGCCTTTGACCGGGTGGAGTGTGGATTCCTCTTCAGTACCATGACCAAGATGGGACTTGGGCTGAACTTCCTGGGCGAATTAGAGCCAACTACCAGCACCCACTCCTCTGGCTCGGGAGAGGCACGAAGCAGGGCTGCCCGCTGTCCCCCATATTATACGCATTACATTTAGAACCCTTCTTAGCTGCTTTAAGAGCAAACAAGAGCATAGCAGGAATACCCTTCGGGGGAGGTACCCACATGGTCGCTGCCTTCGCGGATGAACCAGACACATCCCTGAGAGCAGTGAACCTAGAACTTGCCCACTTCGGGGCAGTGGCAGGACTAAAAGTGAATACAAACACATTCGAAATACTCAGCCTCACCCTCATGACCAAAGCCGAATGAAACCTCAAAAAATACTTCCAGTTCAGATGGGTCGAAAACTCCATAACATATCTAGGGGTAAAACTGACCAAATTGGTGGGTGGGTTCTATCAAGTCAACTATCCACCCCTCTTGGAAAAACTTAAAACAAAAATGATAGACTGGGGCCATCTATCTATATCATGGGTGTGGTGTATCAATGTCTTAAAAATGGTGGTGCTGCCTCAACTTCTCTCCTACTTCACGTCTCTCCCGATTCACACCCCGTCCCTCATCTTCAAAGCCTTTCATTCACAAAATAACAAGTCAATTCCTTTGGAACAATAAACCTTTGAGAATAGCTGAGAAATTAATGAGAAACCCCATCTCCCTAGGGGGAATGGGGTACCAGACCTCTAGGCTTACTATGCGGCAATACAGAGGAGAGTCATCAGAGATTGGCAAACGGACAATAGGGGGAAAATATGGAGGTCCATGGACAGGCAGTTGGCGGGGAGGCACCTAGAGGGAATGCTGTGGAAACCAAGAACGGGCAGACCAGCGCAATTGTATAGTAATCTGATCTTAACAGCATTGGCCAATGCATGAGACCACGAGGTAAAAATATCACACATCACCTCCCTCCCCTCCCCATGCACACCACTCTTCGATAACTCACATTTCACCCCGGGACATAAAACACCCACATTCGACCCCTGGCAGCAAGGGGGATGCCACAGGGTTAGAGACATGTTTAGCAGAGAACAGATTAAATCCTTCGAGCAATGCAAAGCCGATTTTGGGGTGGGGAAATGTCAAAGGTTCAGCTATGTCTAATTGCGGCGCTGGCTGTTACACCCCTCTATGAGAAAAGCGGGGACCCAAAAACTGACCCCTTTCGAGAAGTACTTAAATACTGACCCTGGGGACAAGAGAGTGGTTGCTAACATATACAAAATCATTAAGGACAGAGAGGCCCCCCCGAGCAGAACATATATTGGGAAATGGGAAGCAGACACTGGATGCACGACAGAGGATAGTAAATGGTCGAAACTCTGGGGGCTGATTCCCAAATTATCAAGATACCTGCAAATTAGAGAGATCTGGCTGGAGCCAATTCTGCAGTGGCACGTGGCACCTGGAGCCACATATGGTGGGATTGCCCAAAATTAGACCAATACTGGATGGGTATCCACGAAGCAATAAAGCAGATCCTAGGGATCAAGAGAAGAGGAAACGGGGCTAGCAATGATAGGATTAAATGGGGCCCTTGAAAGCATTACGAAAAAAGCAAACCAAAAACTCTACGTCATTATTATGATGGCAGCAGCATTGGTTCTGAAGTCTAGTCACATCTCGCCATGGAATGGCTACAAGGAGAGCACACCAGTTTTAACAGAGACTGGTCAGCTTTGCTGAAATATCTAAGAGATGGAGCATGCCGGGCATGGTGCACAAGGCCCAAGAGCCTAATGGGAATAACTGCTGAAGGAGACCTATAACGGACATATAATGAAGGAACACCCGAGCAGAGACCTGGGAAACCTAATAACACCATAGAAGCACCGCTCCAGCACAGCGCCACTGCAAAGACTGCACCCGGATCAGGGGGGGAAGTGGGAGGGAGGGGTGGGGACAGAAGGGGGGCAGGGGGGTGGAAATTCAATGTTGAAATATGTTATTGTTGAATATTGCAAATAAAAACGTATTGGAAAAAACAAGTATGCTTCCTGTACTTGTGATATGCAGAAAGGGTGCACAAAAAATAACTAATTAAGAGTGCCCTCAGTTTACCACTTCCCTGAAAAAGAAGGCACAGTGCACTTTGATCCAGATCCACCTTTATGGCGTACACTACTTACTGCATCGTATATCTGGTGCTTTTATCTGCTAAGATTCACAGGTCGACATCTAGTGGTAGGAAGAACATAACGAGGGCTCACGAAATAGAAAGACAAAAGCACGAAAGGGGAGGATATATCACCAGATGCCCGAAGGGCAAACAAACCGAGCAAAGCCCACTCTGTGCAATGCTGGGCGGGAGGAAGGAACAAGTTACTTACCTGTAACTGTTGTTCTCCAGCATGGGTCTGGCATGGATTCACATGCTCATGAATATTCCCCGTCGTCAGGCTGGAAATCCTCGGTAAAGAAAAAACCAGTATCAGTTTCGTTTCTGATCTGTCTTTCGTAGTAATAACCAATCACTGGTCTCTGCGTCATACTGACCACAGCCAATGACTGCCCTCTACCTAAGCACCGCCTCTGGCAGCCATCTTCAGATTTGGAAGCACGTGAAGTGGCAGTATGACCAAGTGAAGAGCCGCAGAGGGGTAGGCGGGAGGGTTCGCATGTGAATCCATGCCAGACCCATGCTGGAGAACAACAGTTACAGGTAAGTAACTTGTTCCTTCTCCAGCATGGGGTCTGGCATGGATTCACATGCTCATGAATAAAGAATACATAGCAGTACACACATGCACAACCACGGGAGGTGGCAAAGGCTCAACATTAAGCATCACATAAACTCAACATTAAGCATCTTACCTCCTCACCAGGCTCACCTCAGGCGAACAGGTTGCGCAGCACTGCTTGGCCGACCCTGGACTCCTCCCTGGAATCCCGGTCGACGCAGTAGAATTTCGTGAAGGTGTGCGTCGACCTCCACGTAGCAGCCCTGCATATGTCCAGCAGGGGCACACCAGATAGGAACGCCGTGGTAGCTGCGATCGCTCTGGTGGAATGGGCTCTCGGACGGCCAGGCAGCGGTCGGTTTGCCAACCGATGACAGTACATGATACAGCCGGAGAGCCATCTGGAAATGGAAGCTTTCGAGAGAGCCTTCCCCTGATTGACAGGTCCAAAGTTCACAAAGAGTTGTGACGTCTTCCGAAAACACTTCGTGCGGTCTACGTAGAACTTCAGCGCTCTAGCCACATCCAGCGAGTGCAAAGTCCTCTCAGCCGGCGACGAAGGCGACGGGAAGAACACAGGCAACACCAAGGGTTCGTTGAGATGGAAGTCCGACGGACCTTGGGCATGAAGGAGGGGTGCGTCCTGAGCACTACCCTCGTGTCGTGGAAAGTCAAGTACGGGGCCTTGCAGGAAAGGGCCTGGATCTCTCCCACTCGTCGTGCGGAGGTGATGGCCACAAGAAAAGCTGTTTTCCACGATAGAAACTTCAACGGGGCCGAGTGCAGAGGCTCGAACGGAGGTCCCATGAGCTTGGTCAGCACCACGTTGAGCTCCCAGGCCGGGGCCGGAGCCTTCACCGGCGGGAACGATCTGAACAGTCCCTTCATGAACTCTTTCACCAGACGATGAGACCACAAGGACGTCCGCCCCGTGGTTCTGGTGTATCGGGAGATCGCAGCAAGATGAATCTTGATGGACGCGTGTGCCAGACCAGCTTTGGCCAGCGTCAGCAGGTACGGCAGTACTTGGGGAGCCGTAATCCGTAGAGGGTTAATCTTCTGTGCATGGCACCAGACAGAGAACCTCTTCCATTTGTGTCCGTAGCATTTAAGAGTCGAGGACGCCCTGGCCTTTGCAAGAACCTCTCTGCAATCGGCCGGTATGTCGTATCCTCCAAACTCTAGCGCTGCAGGAGCCAGGCCTGCAAGTTCAGCGACTTCGGGTCGTGGTGGCGGATGGCGCCTCCTTCCCTGGAGAGTAGATCCGCGTCCGCCGGCAGCTTGATCGGCGGGGACGCTGGCAAGTCCAGAAGGTCCGGGAACCATATCTGCCTCGGCCACGCAGGTGCGACGAGGATCATCCTGCACCGTGACCTCTTGAGCTGGTTGACGAGCCGGATTAGCAGAGGCAAGGGAGGGAACGCGTAGAGGAACAGGCCCTCCCAGGGGAACGAGAAAGCATCGCCCATGCTCCTCGTCTGGGGAAACCTGCTGGCGAACCTCCGGCACTTGGTGTTCGTCGCCGTCGCGAACAGGTCGATCTGGGGTGTGCCCCACCGTCGGAAGAGGCGATCCACCAGATCCTGCCGTAGTTCCCACTCGTGGCACGAGCGCAGCTCCCTGCTGAGTGAGTCGGCGATGGTGTTTTTTATCCCTGCCAGATGAAACGGCACCAGAAAAATCCCTTGGGCGACGGCCCAATGCCACAGGTCCTGCGCCTCCTTGGACAGCGCTGGGGACCTGGTTCCGCCCTGTTTCCTGATGTAAAACATGGTGGTGGTGTTGTCGGTGAAGATCCTCACCACCTTGCCCTTGAGGGACGGAAGGAAGGACCTGAGGGCCCAAAACACTGCACGGAGCTCCAGGACGTTGATATGCAGGGACTTCTCCGTCGGGAGCCAGAGTCCCCTTGCGTGCAGATTTTCGGTGTGCGCTCCCCACCCTTCCAGGGAGGCATCCGTGGTCACAGTCTCCTGGTGGGCTGGGGTCTGGAAGTCCATGCCCGCCGTCAGATGCGCGCGGGTGCCCCACCACCGTATCGCTCGTCGGAAACTCTCGTCGAGCTTGATCCTTTCCTCGAAGCTGCCCGTCGTCTGGATCCAGCGCGCATCCAGGAATTCTTGCAACGGGCGCATCCGGAGCCTGCACATGGGAATGAGGTAGATGCAGGAAGACATCATCCCGAGGAGGGACTTGATGGACCTCACCTTGGCCGCGTCGGCCACCAACATCCGTTGCACCTTGCCCAAGATGGTCCTGGTCCTCTCCTCCGACGGGGAGGCCAGAAGGGACACTGTGTCGAGCCTCGCTCCCAGAAACAGTGCGACTTGCGCGGGCACCAGGTGGGATTTGGCGTAGTTCACGGAGAATCCCAGGTCCGTGAGGAGTTGGACGGTCCTTGCCGTGTGGACCACGGCGAGCTCCCTCGTCTTGGCGCGGATGAGCCAGTCGTCCAGGTAGGGGTAGACGTGAATCCCCTCGCGGCGCAGCTGCGCCGCCACCGGTGCGAGGCACTTGGTGAATACCCTGGGTGCCGACCGTAGTCCGAAGGGAAGGGCTTTGAACTGGTAATGACGCCCCTGGACCACGAATCTGAGGAATTTTCGGTGCCCCTTTAGGATGGGAATGTGGAAGTAGGCATCCTCCAAATCCAACGACGATAGGAAGTCTCCTTCCTCCAGCTGACCCAGGACGTGCTGGAGGGTGACCATCCGGAACTTCTGCGCCTTGATGAACTTGTTCAGACGTCGCAGGTCTAGGATGGGGCGCCATCCTCCCGTCTTCTTCTTCACGAGGAAGTATCGCGAGTAGACTCCGGAGCCCCGAAGCCTCTTTGGGACGAGTTCGATGGCGCCCTTTCTGAGCATCGCCTTTACCTCCAGGAGAAGTTGAGGGACGTGAAGTTCTTTCCTGGCCACGGGGGGGACGCGCGGGCACCTTCTTTGAAACTCGAGCGCGTGGCCCCGGGCCAGGGCGTCCAGCACCCAACGGTCGGTGGAGATGGACTCCCACACGCTGACGAAGCCCGCCAGCCGGCCTCCCACCGGGGTGCTTCGGTGGGGGCCCGACCCCACGGCCGGTTCAATCCTGCTTGGACGCGGCCTTGCCGCCTTGACCTCCTTGGCGACGACGGCGGGGTCCGCTAGACTTGCCTCGTCCTCTGTAGGCCTCTTGCGACGACGAGCGGGCCGCTTGACGGTAGGAAGCGAAACCGCCGCCGGAACCTTTGGAGGCGCCCTTGCCTCCGCCGCTCCGAAAGGGCGTTCGTCGTTGCTGCAGGACTCCAAGGGCCCTGGCCGTCTCAGTATCCGCCTTGATGGCCTGAAGGGAATCGTCCACTGTCTTCCCAAACAGGTTGTTCCCGTCGAAGGGCATGTCCAGGACTCTGGTCTGGACGTCCTGCCGAAAGTCTGTAGCTTTGAGCCATCCACGACGTCGAAGGCAAACGCCGTTGCCCAGCTGGCGGAACCCAGTGTCGGCGATGTCCGTCACCACGGTGATGGCGTGGTCCGACGCCACCTCACCTTCCTGCAGGATCTCAAGGGCCTCCGCCCTCTTGTCGTCCGGCAGAAAATCCAGCAGGGGAGCTATCTTGTACCAGAGCTCCCTGTCGTAGCGGGCCACGATAGCCAAGGCGTTGGCCGCTTTAATCGTCGTCGCTGCCGACGAGATGACTCTACGTCCCATAGCATCCAATTTCTTTCCCTCGCCGTCCGGCGGGGAAGTTGATGTGGAGGCCGCACCCCCCCCCGCTTTCTTCCTGGCTGCCGCGGAGACGACGGAGTCCGGGGTAGGCTGCGCCCGGAGGCATAGGGGGGCCGTGTCCGGGACCCGGTACTTTTTCTCGTACCGGTCTCTTCTAGCTGGCGTCGTGGAAGGGTTCTTGAGGAGGGAAAGGCCCTCATCCCAAATGTCGTCCAACAGAGGCACTGCGAGGACCGTCTTCCTCTTGGCCTCGCGCCGCTGATAAAGGAAGCCTTCCTTTTTCTTCTCCTCAGGGCAGAGTTGGAAAAGCTCGGAAGCCCTGGAGATCATGGAGTGGAAAGATCCGATCTCGTCGGGCGGAGAAGCCCTGGTGGGAGGCGACGACGGAAAATCCTCGTCGTATGCCTCGTCGTCCGTACCCGTCGCTGCCGTGTCAGTCCCCGTATCATCCCCTCGGGTGGACGGGGAGGAGGGCTGGACGGGGCGCGACGGTTGAAAAGGAGGTGGTGGATGGATCCTTCTTTTCTTGGTGGGGGGAACACCAGAAGGTCCCGGTTCTGGATCCCCCGACGGGAGAGGTTCCTCCGTCGGTAACGGTAGCCTCGTCCTTATCTCGGAGCATAAGGACTGTATGGCCAACAAAATGGCCGCCGAGTTGTCTTGCGGCGCTGGCAGAGGGGAATCCGACGGGCGAGCAGGGGCCCCGTCGGTATCCTCGACGATGTCGTCGTCGTCACCTGCGTCGGGGTCCATTCCGACGGGCTGGCCTTCTTCCACGCCTAGGCCGTGGCTTAAGACCTCGATCAGCTCCTCTTCTGAGGTTGAGGCCGAATCTACGACGACGCCCTGCCCCCCCTTCTTCCCCACGGAGGGTTTCACGGGGGTCCTATCGATGGGCACAAAGGAAGACTCCCTCCGCGGAGGCAGGGAGATTCTGGGCCCTGAGGTCGCCACCACTGGTGTAGCCACCACAGGCTGAGCCAGGGCCGCCGCGACCGTTTCGATAGAGGGCTTGGTCGGATGGATCAAGGCCTTCACCACCTTAGGTGCGCTCACCGCCTTATCCTTGAGGGAGGGGGCACTGCCACGCTCCTCCTCTGCCTTAGAGCTCGACCGGGGCCTCTCCAGGAGCTTCGCCGGGTGCTCGGCCTTCCTCTTACCCGACCCAGAGCGTTGGCTCGTGGTTGATGGTGCCGGGGAGGGTGCGCCCTGCCTGGCGCCCGTAGAGCCCGACCGTTCGGCGCTCCCGGTGCCAGCGGACTCGCGGTGCTTGGCCTTATGTTGGGCCCCCGTCGCCGGGGCGCCCTCAAAGGTCTTAGAAGACCGCTCGGATTTCTTCTTCTTCTCGCCAGACGGGCTCTTACCCTCCAGCCAGTTGGCGAGACGTTGATGGCGGTCCTTCATGGTCCGTTCCGACATGTTGCCGCAAAACGCACAGTCCTTCTCCACGTGCGTCTTGTCCTCATGAAGGCAGTAAAGGCAGAAAGAGTGTTCGTCCTCCTTGAAGACGTTCTGCAGCTGGCATCCAGGGCAGACCCTGAACAGCTTTCCGGGCGTCGAGCTTCCCTTCTCCTGGGCCATCTCCGAGACCGGGCCTGAGAATCTTCTGGAGTCCTCCGAAGTGTAGCTCGACGAAATCTTCACCCTTAAGGGGCACAGATGAATCCGACACGGGTCCCCGTTGATCGGATGTAGGATCGGTGGAGCTTGAGGCTCTTTTGACCGAAAGAATCGAAGTTTTTTGTGAAAAAGCGCGAAAAATAGCACTAACGCTCGAGAGCAATAGCACGAGGATCCCAACACATGAACGTGCGGTAAAAATCTGAAGATGGCTGCCAGAGGCGGTGCTTAGGTAGAGGGCAGTCATTGGCTGTGGTCAGTATGACGCAGAGACCAGTGATTGGTTATTACTACGAAAGACAGATCAGAAACGAAACTGATACTGGTTTTTTCTTTACCGAGGATTCCCAGCCTGACGACGGGGAATATTCATGAGCATGTGAATCCATGCCAGACCCCATGCTGGAGAAGACACGAGTACACCAACTGGAAAAGAAGACAGTAAAATGTTGGGGTAGGGAGACGAGAGGCACGCACAGAAGAGCAACAAGGGCCCATGGGAAAAGATGGGCCACAGCACGAGTGGCCAAAATGTGAGCACTGAGAAAATCAAAAAAGCCACCTGGAACGTACGAGGGCTGAACAATTATGTTAAGAGACAGAGACTACGCTTGGCTGAACAGATCAAAAGTGAAGGTGGCAATGCTACAGGAAACCCGCTTGACGAAAGATAAGCAGTTCAATGGAGAGCACAAATGTATGGCTCAACCTATTCCAACTATGCCAGAGGAGTATTAATGTGGGTAACCCCCAACGTCCCGTTCCAACTCATAACGGAAGAAAAAGACAAAGAGGGCAGGTTGATCATTGTGCATGGCATGTTAGAAAACAGAGAAGTGTGTTTGGTCAACAATTATGCACCAAACCATGATGCAAGACAGTTCTTCAGGACAGTTGCACCCTGACTAGCCCCATTCAGGGAGTCGACCTACATTTGGGCAGGAGATTTAAACTGCACACTCAACCCTACGTTGCACAGGTCAGACAATAAATATATAAAGCCAGCACCACCAGCGAAAGCCCTATAGGTGATCCTACAACAGTTGAATTTGGAAGATATCTGGAGGAAAATACATGGGGAAACCAGAGAGTACTCCCACTACAGCACCCCGCATGTAACACATACACGCATAGATTACATTTTCACTGGTTCAGAAACCCTGGCGGAATTTACTAGCATACACATCAGAGCACACATCAGAGCACACAGACCATGCCCAGCTATTGGCAATATGGGAATACACTCCTAGGAAAGCCCCTATACATACGTGGAGGCTGAGAGCTGAGGCACTATTACAGGGTGAGTTCCAAGAACACATGTAAAACACAATAGAAGACCACTTCCATCACAACTCAGGCAGTGTAGACAAGTATGGGACCCTGTGGGACGCCTTTAAGGTGGTGGTTAGGGGGGTGGCGATCGGCAAGACGGAGGGACTAAAGGGAAGCATCTTGACAGAACTGGCCAAAATAGAACGGGCGGAAAGGCAAGCGGGCATAACTGGGAAAGAACCGGCTGAATTAATACCACTACGGTTGCAGTACAAAACCATTTGGGAGAGGTTGGGGAAGTTAGACTATGGAAAGTATGTGCAGAAACTACATGCAGAGGGTGATAAGCCAGGCAGACTTCTGGCCTGGTTAACTAAACAGGACATTAAAAAGGAACCGATTAACAGAATAAAAAATGAGATGGGGAAGAGGTGAGGACCCAAGATGGT
Source organism: Ambystoma mexicanum (assembly GCF_040938575.1). Classification (NCBI taxonomy): domain Eukaryota; kingdom Metazoa; phylum Chordata; class Amphibia; order Caudata; family Ambystomatidae; genus Ambystoma; species Ambystoma mexicanum. Next base: position 302,025,643 of record NC_090927.1, on the reverse strand, counting down.
ATTAAACAGGTATTCTCACAATTCTACGAGAAACTGTACTATCAGAATCAAGAGGCAGTTATCTCGGACATAAGCGACGCCCTGGCCCAGATCGAGCTACCAAAACTAACCGACGAACAGAGGCAGAAACTAGAGGCCACGCCGACGGAGGAGCTAGAAGCCGTAATAGATAATTCCCGACGTCAACGACACTGGGACACAACGGGTTGCCTGTGGGTTTTACAAAAAGCACAAGCAGACACTGGCCCCTAAACTGCTGGTTGTCTATGAAGAGGCATGTACACAGTGTCAATTACCAGACAACATGATAGAATCATTAATAATACCAATCCTGAAGCCGGGGAAGTCAACACTAGACTGCAGTTCATACAGGCCAATTTCCCTGATCAACCAGGATTGCAAAATTCTGACAGCGAAATTGGCTAATAGGATCAAACGGGTCAGACATACGTTGGTGCACTCAGACCAGACGGGTTACGTCCCAGGGCGAAACGCCACGTAATAGACCAGACTAACTCGAGATATGAGTGCGTGTTAGCATCTTTAGATGCAGTCCAAGCCTTCGACTCTGAACTGGCTACTGCATGTGCTTAGGCATTTGGAATGGGGGGAGTGCTTCCTGCAGTGGATAAGGTTATTATACAGGGACCCTGTGCAAGAGTGAAAACGGGCAGACACATCTTGGCGGCATTGGAAAATACATAGGGATACAAAGCAGGGGTGCCCGCTGTCGCCAATGCTTTATATATTGGCCTTGGAACCCTTAGCGGTCTTTCGGAGAGCAGAGTAAAGTGACGCCGGAATTAAGATGGACAATGTCTTGCATCTAGTCTCACTCTACGCAGATGACATGCTCTTATATGCTGCAGACCCACAAAATAACCTACAATTTCTGTTAGAGGCAATAGGAGCATTTGCCAGGTTGTCCGGTATATCCATCAGTACAGAGAAATCCTCCCTGTAACCCCTAGCTGGACTCAGGAAAAATAGCACACACCAACTACTACTCTTAGGCCTGACATGGGCACCGCATACCTTCCGCTATTTTGGGAGATAATTATACCATGACCCCATTGAAACTCAAAGCCAATACGCAAGTAACGCTAGAGAAAATTGTAAAGTCAATAACATTCTGGAAGACGCTGCCACTAGGGATGATGGGGAGAGCAGCCCTGCTAAAGATGACAGTTCTACCCCGCCTCCTGTACTACTTCACAAACATACCCCACAATATACCCCGGACATTCTTCAAACAACTGAACACAAAAGCACGGGAATTCCTGTGGGGAGGGGGAAGAAATGGACTGGCTTTACACACACTCCAAAGAGATTATGAGTCTGGAGGCATTCAACTGCCCGATTTTGAACGGTACTACTTGGCAGGGCAGTTACAATTTGTGGTACACTGGCTGGGGGACGAGACATCTATCTAAATACTGTTACTGCAGCCAGCACTGCAACACTGTTACCTGAGAGAGCCAATATGGATGGAGAAGCACTTACTCCGAATGCTCCCTAAGTGGGCAAGACTGGGTCTGACCCACTGGAAGAAAGCGTAAAAGATCCAAGGACCCCTACTTGGCACAGATCTCGCTAGCGGGACTTGCAAATTCCTGACCTGAAGCCCTCACACAATATAGTAAGCACTGGGAAGCCAAAGGAATTGCACAGGTTGGTGACCTATAGAAGGAGGGATAATGGGTGGAACTACAGACCCTGACAGAAGAATATGGAGTAAATAAAGGCCAATTCCTGTTGTACAATAGCATGGTAAAAGCAATAAAAAAACAGATGGCCAAATCTACCAGAGGACACTGAAACAGGGGAGCCACTAGATGCATGGTTCGATGTGTCCGAAGGAGAACACACAGTGTCCAGACTTTAAAAACTGCGCCTGAAAAGCCACAACACGCAGGAACTGCCGGCACGAGGGAGGTGAGAGGCAGAACTCCAAAAAACCTTCCAGGATGATGAGTGGTCAAGGGCCTTGAGGTACACAACGAAGGTCTCCAGGATTGCAAGGTTTAGGCAAATACAACTCTATGTCACACAAAGAGCATGCCTTACCCCAAGTAGAATATCCAAGATGGGGAGTAAAGCAACCCAAAGCTTCCCAAGATGCGCAACAGAAAATGCGGATATGCTGCCCATGTTCTGGGCCTGCCCAGTAATAACGAAATTTTGGAATGATATTAAGGCAAGAGTGGCAGAGGGTGGAATCCACATGTAAGCGTGGACACCAGAATCTTACCTGCTAGGACTTTTCCCGAGAGGTGGCAGACCAAGAACACACTTAGCCAAAAAGAAAGACTTGATGTGTATCCTGCGAAACGTCGGATAGCGATAGCGTGGCAATCCACTACTGGCCAGACCATAGAAGCATGGTGGGCAGACAGAGTGATGGACATGGGCCCAAACAATAGTATGGACCCCAGCGCTATACAGAGGTGCAAGCGAAAGCAGTGATAAGATACTGGCATGGAATGCATTAGTACAGGAACTGTTTGCACCCAGGGTAGAGAATGATATGGACAATCCCAGTGCAGCAGAAATCGCAGACAGAGACGCAGGTGGAAATGAGGAACAGCGGTAGGAAATGCCCAAGTTAGCAGGAGGGCAAAGGCCCTGATGTAAAATAACACTACAGGTGACGATACCCAGTTGCAAGTAAGCAAAGTGAGCTCCGAATATGGATGATTTAGATTGAGCGCCAAGACAGACAAAAAAGATGTTGCAAACTCCCAACACGAAGTGCCAGAGTGAATGAATGCTATGTTATTTGTTGTGTGTTATCTAATTGTTGTGTAAAAAACAATGAAGAGTTTAAAAAAAAGGGGGGGTGGAGGGGAGACCCGCAGATTGCCTAGACAAACTGCAAGATTCCTTTCCCAGAAGCGAAAGCAGACAATGATTGGGGCCTTAAGATCTAGTATCTTTATTAGGCTGGCTTGAATGCTGAGGAGTAGAACTGTGAAATCTAAGCACCTTCCTGGGAACCATATTAGGTGGTACAGATAAGCATTCCTGCAAACACTCTGCATCTGTCAATTCTAATTCAACCCAATTAATCTGAGTATTCTGCAATAATGTCTGGTTGTTTTTATGCAGGAGCAAGGAACCCATGGGTGCCTCCTCATGTCCATTAATAGTTAGCATGTGGATTCAGGTCAGCTCACCCTCCCCTTGACGGCCGAATCCACTCCTTAGAGTCGCCATGTTCTTAACTTCAAACAGACTCCAAAGAGAAAGAGAATAACAAGTAAGCATCTGGTACACCCCATTTCAAACTGGCCTGCCGTCTGCTCCAAGGCAATATCGTCTCTCTGTCTGCACTAAGAAGAGAGCCCACATCCAAGCCTGCGTCTCTACAGCATCTAACAACTCGTCCGAACTCTTTAAAATCTGCAAGGAGCTGGCCAATCCTGCTGCAGTCTCTACTTCTCCCGTCCCCCTCCAGGCCCTCTGCACGGCCCTGGCTTCTCACTTCATCTCTAAAACCCAGGACATCCTGTCCACCCTTTCATCCTCTCCTCCCCTTCCCACTTCTCTTTCCGCTACCTCTGGCCCCCCTCAGCTGCCCCATCTTCCCTTTCTTTCATCTGTGCTCCCAATGAGATTTCTAGACAAGTGCGATCTATGAAAGTCTCGCCAAAACAGGTTCTTCCCTGTTCATCCAAAACCATCAAGGACCATATTGACACCCTCGCTCCTGCCTGGCCAACTTCTGTGATCACTCCTTCACCGCCGGAGCCTTCCCCTGCCCCTCTGAAGCACTCCCTTGTGCACCCTCTGCATTAACTTCAACTTGCTCCTCCACTTCCAACTCCCTCAAGGCCAGTCGCTTCTACAAGCAACAAGTTGGTGGTAAATCTCTTTTTTCGGCTGATGCCTCCCTCTGGAACAGCCTCCCTGCCTCTCAGAAACTTGAGGAGAACCATCTTTGGTTCCGGAAGCATCTCAAGACCTTCCTCTTTGCTTCTGCCTTCTCTCTTCCTTGCTGATCTGCCTGTCTTGCACTGGACTCCCACCTACCCGCTGAATATGTGCCCAGATCCCTCCCTGCCCACCCAGCTGCATACCAGCACACCCTCCTGGCAACCTTTGCTCTTGGGTCTGTATCTGCAACCCTACAGTCCCCTTAACTGCACTTATCAGACACACGTTATCTGAGCTTAATTCTTGCACTTGCCACCTGTTGGCCGCACTATCTGTTGTTTTTGATCACTTGTTCAGCACTTACCACTCCTCCTGCAGTCACAAACCAGGGTATAAGAGCATGAAAGAAACCTTACACTCTATCCCAGCAGCTAAAAGGCAAGGAAGCCTGCAGTTGTTGCCCGGGTAGGACCCGGCTAAAGCGAAGAAAAAAAGAAATACACAGTCACATATAATAAGTTCAAATAGTGATCAAAGTAGACATCTGTAACCCAATACTTCTGAGAGTCAATAGGGCACAAACAAACTGCCTGTGTCAGCGCTGAAGAAAAGAAAGTAATTGAGTAGGTTGGAGTAGGTGACCTTCCTCAGTCTTCCACAGCGTCTAAGCTCAGGGACGGTTCAAAGGCGAAAAGCCTGCAGTCGCCGCCCATGTAGAAGTAACAAGTTACTTACCTTTAACTGTTGTTCTCCAGCATGGGTCTGGCATGGATTCACATGCCCATGAATATTCCCAGTCGTCAGGCTGGGAATCCTCGGTAAAGAAAAATTAGTATCAGTTTCGTTTCTGATCTGTCTTTCGTAGTAGTAACCAATTACTGATCTCTGCGTCATACTGACCACAGCCAATGACTGCCATCTCCCTAAGCCACGCCTCTGGCAGCCATCTTCAGATTTGGTAGCACGTGAAGTGGCAGTATGACCAAGTGAAGAGCCGTAGAGGGGTAGGCGGGAGGGTTCGCATGTGAATCCATGCCAGACCCATGCTGGAGAACAACAGTTACAGGTAAGTAACTTGTTCCTTCTCCAGCATGGGGCCTGGCATGGATTCACATGCTCATGAATAAAGGAATACATAGCAGTACACACATGCACAACCACTGGAGGTGGCAAAGGCTCAACATTAAGCATTACATCCAAAACTCAACATTAAGCAATTCTTACCTCCTCACCAGGCTCACCTTAGGCGAACAGGTTGCGCAGCACTGCTTGGCCGACCCTGGACTCCTCCCTGGAATCCCGATCGACGCAGTAGAATTTCGTGAAGGTGTGCATCGACTTCCACGTAGCAGCCCTGCAGATGTCCAGCAAGGAAACACCAGATAGGAACGCCGTGGTAGCTGCGATCGCTCTGGTGGAATGGGCTCTCGGACGGCCAGGCAGCGGTCGGTTTGCCAACCGATGACAGTACATGATACAGCCGGAGAGACATCTGGAAATGGAAGCCTTTGAGAGAGCCTTCCCCTGATTGATAGGTCCAAAGTTCACAAAAAGTTGTGACGTCTTCCGAAAACTCTTTGTGCGGTCCACGTAGAACTTCAGAGCTCTAGCCACATCCAGCGAGTGCAAAGTCCTTTCAGCCGGCGACGAAGGCGACGGGAAGAAAACAGGCAACACCAAGGGTTCGTTGAGGTGGAAGTCAGACGGCACCTTGGGCATGAAGGAGGGGTGCGTCCTGAGCACTACCCTCGTGTCGTGAAAAGTCAAGTACGGGGGCTTGCAGGAAAAGGCCTGGATCTCTCCCACCCGTCGTGCGGAGGTGATGGCCACAAGAAACACTGTTTTCCACGACAAGAACTTCAACGGGGCCGAGTGCAGAGGCTCGAACGGAGGTCCCATGAGCTTGGTCAGCACCACGTTGAGCTCCCACGCCGGGGCCGGGGCCTTGACCGCCGGGAACGATCTGAACAGTCCCTTCATGAATTCTTTCACCAGACGATGAGACCACAAAGACGTCCGTCCCGTGGTTCTGGTGTATCGGGAGATCGCAGCAAGATGAATCTTGATGGAAGCGTGCGCCAGTCCAGCCTTGGCCAGCGTCAGCAGGTACGCCAGTACTTGAGGAGCCGTAATCCCTAGAGGGTTAATCTTCTGTGCGTGGCACCAGACAGAGAACCTCTTCCATTTGTGTCCGTAGCATTTAAGAGTTGAGGACGCCCTGGCCTTTGCAAGAACCTCTCTGCAGTCGGCCGGTATGTCGTAACCTCCAAACTCTAACGCTGCAGGAGCCAGGCCTGCAAGTTCAGCGACTTCGGGTCGTGATGGAGGATGGCGCCTCCTTCCCTGGAGAGAAGATCCGCGTCCACTGGCAGCTTGATTGACGGGGACGCTGACAAGTCCAGAAGGTCCGGGAACCATATCTGCCTCGGCCACGCAGGTGCGACAAGGATCATCCTGCACCATGACCTCTTGAGCTGGTTGATGAGCCGGATCAGCAGCGGCAATGGAGGGAACGCATATAGGAACAGGCCCTCCCAGGGGAACGAGAAAGCATCGCCCATGCTCCTCGGCTGGGGAAACCTGCTGGCGAACCTCCGGCACTTGGAGTTCGTCGCTGTCGCGAACAGATCGATCTGGGGTGTGCCCCACCGTCGGAAGAGGCGGTCCAATAGATCCTGTCGTAGTTCCCACTCGTGGCACGAGTGCAGCTCTCTGCTGAGTGAGTCAGCGATGGTGTTTTTTATCCCTGCCAGATGAAACGGCACCAGAAACATCCTGAGCCTCCTTGGACAGGGCTGGGGATCTGGTACCGCCCTGCTTCCTGATGTAGAACATGGTGGTGGTGTTGTCGGTGAAGATCCTCACCACCTTGCCCTTGAGGGACGGAAGAAAGGACCTGAGGGCCCAAAACACTGCACGGAGTTCCAGGACGTTGATATGGAGGGACTTCTCCATAGGCAGCCAAAGGCCCCTCGCGTGCAGATTTTCGGTGTGCGCTCCCCACCCTTCCAGGGAGGCATCCGTGGTCACCGTCTTCTGGTGGCCCGGGGTCTGGAAGTCCATGCCCGCCGTCAGATGCGCGCGGGTGCCCCACCACCGGATCGCTCGTCGGAAGCTCTCGTCGAGTGTGATCCTGTCCTCGAAGCTGCCCGCCGTCTGGATCCAGCGAGCGTCCAGGAACTCCTGTAACGGGCGCATCCGAAGCCTGCACAGGCGGATGACATAAATGCAAGAGGACATCATTCCGAGGAGGGACTTGATGGGCCTCACCCTGGCCGAATCCGCAACCAGCATCCGCTGCACCTTGCCAAAGATGGCCCTCGTCCTTTCCTCCGACGGAGAGGCCAGAAGCGCCACTGTGTCGAGCTTCGCTCCCAGAAACAGTGCGTCTTGAGCGGGCACCAGGTGGGACTTGGCATAGTTTATGGAGAATCCCAGGTCCGTGAGTAGTTGGACGGTCCTCGCCGTGTGCTCCGCGCCGAGCTCCTTTGTCTTTGCTCGGATGAGCCAGTCGTCCAGGTAGGGGTAGATGTGGATCCCCTCCAGGCGCAGCCGTGCTGCCACCGGTGCGAGGCACTTGGTGAACACCCTGGGTGCCGACCTCAATCTGAAGGGAAGGGCTCTGAACTGGTAGTGACGCCCTTGAACCACGAATCTGAGAAACTTTCGGTGTCCCTTTAGGATGGGGATATGGAAGTAGGCATCCTCCAAATCCAACGACGACAGGAAATCGCCCTCCTCCAGTTGACCCAGGACGTGCTGGAGGGTGACCATCCGGAACTTCTGTGCCTTGATGAATTTGTTCAGTTGTCGTAGGTCTAGGATGGGACGCCATCCTCCCGTCTTCTTCTTCACAAGGAAGTATCTTGAGTAAACCCCGGAGCCCCGAAGCCTCTTTGGGACGAGCTCGATGGCGCCTTTTCTGAACATCGCCTTTACCTCCAAGAGAAGTTGAGGGACGTGATGTTCCTTCCTGGCCACGGGGGGGACGCGCGGGCACTTCTTTAGAAACTCGAGCGCGTGACCCTGGGCCAGGGCGTCCAGCACCCAACGGTCGGTGGAGATGGTCTCCCACACGCTGACGAAGCTCGCCAGCCGGCCTCCCACCGGGGTGCTTCGGTGGGGCCCGACCCCACGGCTGGTTCAGTCCTGCTTCGAGGCTTTGCCGCTTTGTCCTCCTTGCCGACAACGGCGGGGTCCGCCCGACTTTACTCGTCCCCTGTAGGCTTCCTGCGGCGACGAACGGGCCGCTTGACGATAGGTGGAAAATCGGCCGCCGGAACCTTTGGAGGCACCCTGCTTGCCTCCGCCGCTCCGAAAGGGCGGCCGTCGTTGCTGGAGAACACCAAGAGCCCGGGCCGTGTCCGTCTTAATGGCTTGTAGGGAATCGTCCACTGTTTTCCCAAACAGGTTGCTCCCGTCGAACGGCATGTCCAAGACTCTGGTCTGCACGTCCTGACGGAAGTCAGTTGCTTTGAGCCATCCACGCCGTCTAAGGCACATGCCGTTGCCCAACTGGCGAAATCCAGTGTCAGCGATGTCCGTCGCTATCGTAATGGCGTGGTCCGACGCCACTTCTCCTTCCTGCAAGATCTCTAGGGCCTCCGCCCTCTTGTCTGGTAAGAAGTCCAGCAGGGGGGCGATTTTGTACCACAACTCCCTGTCGTAGCGGGCTACGATAGCCAAGGCGTTGGCAGCCTTAATCGTCGTTGCTGGCGATGAGATGACTCTGCGTCCCATCGTGTCCAATTTCTTTCCCTCGCCGTCCGGCGGGGAGGTTGACGTAGAGGCCGTTGCCCACCCCGCTTTCTTCCTGGCCGCCGCGGAGACGTCCGAGTCCGGGGTCGGCTGTGCCCGAAGGCACAAGGGGGCCGCGTCCGGGACCCGGTACTTCTTCTCGTACCAATCCCTCCTCGCAGGCGTTGTGGATGGGTTCTTGAGGAGGGCGAGACCCTCATCCCAGATATCGTCCAGTAGAGGTACAGCGAGGACCGTCTTCCTCTTGGTCTTGCGCCGTTGATAAAGGAAACCTTCCTTCTTCTTCTCTTCCGGGCAGAGCTGGAAAAGCTCGTATGCCCTGGCGATCATGGCATGAAACGATCCAATCTCGTCGGGCGGGGAAGCCCGGGGAGGAGGTGACGACGGGAGATCCTCGTAGTAAACCTCGTCGTCTGTGCCCGTCGCGGCCGTGTCAGTCCCTGTATCATCCCCACGGGTCGTGGACGGGGAGGAGGGCTGAGCAGGGCGCGATGGTTGAAAAGGAGGTGGAGGATGAATCCTTCTTCTCTTAGGAGGAGGGCCCCCAGAAGGGCCTGGCTCCGGGTCCCCCGTCGGGAGAGGTTCCTCCGTTGGTGGTAACGGCAATCTCGTCCTTATCTCTGAGCATAAGGACTGTATAGCCAACAAAATGGCCGCCGAGTTGTCTTGCGGCACTGGTTGAGGGGAGTCCGACGGGCTGTCAGTAGCCCCGTCGGCACCCTCGACGTTCTCGTCGTCTCCTACGTCGGGGTCCCTCCCGACGGGCTGGTCTTCTTCCACGCCAACACTGTGGTTTAAGACTTCAATCAGCTCCTCCTCAGAGGTTGAGGCCGAATCCACGACGACCTCCTGCCCCCCCTTTTTCTTCTCCGTCGGAGGTTTCAAGGGGATCCTGTCGATGGGCATGAAAGAGGACTCCCTCCGCGGTGGCAGGGAGACTCTGGGCCCCAAGGTCGCCACCACTGGTGTAGCCTCCACAGGCTGAGCCAGGGCCGCCGCGACTGTCTCGATAGAGGCCTTGGCCGGGTGGATTAAGGCTTTCACCACCTTAGGTGCGCTCACCGCCTTCTCCTTGGGGGGAGGGTCACCGCCTCGCTCCCCCTCCGATGGGGCCTTCGAGCTCGACAGGGGTCTCTCCATGAGCTTCGCCGGGTGCTCGGCCTTCCTCTTACCCGAGCCAGAGTGTTGGCTCGTGGTTGACGGCGCCGGGGAGGATGCGCCCTGCCTGGCGCCGGTAGAGCCCGACCGGCCGGTGCTCCCTGTGCCAGCGGACTCGCGGTGCTTGGCCTTCTGTTGGACCCCCGTCGCCGGGGCGCCCTCAAAGGTCTTAGAAGACCGCTCGGACTTCTTCTTCTCGCCTGACGGGCTCTTCCCCTCCAGCCAGTTGGCGAGACGCAGATGGCGGTCCTTCATGGTCCGCTCCGACATATTGCCGCAAAACGCACAGTCCTTCTCCACGTGCGTCTTGTCCTCATGCAGGCATTAGAGGCAAAGGGAGTGTTCGTCCTCCTTAAAGACATTCTGAAGCTGGCATCCAGGGCAGACCCTGAACAGCTTTCCGGGCATCGAGCTTCCCTTCTCCTGGGCCATGATCGAGATGGGCCTGAGAAACTTCTGGAGTCCTCCAAAAGCATGGCTCGACGAAATCTTCACCCTTGAGGGGCGTAGAAGAATCCGACACGGGTCCCCGTTGATCGGATAAAGAAACGGTGGAGCTTGAGGCTCTTTTGACCGAAAAGAGAACATTTTCCTAAGAAAAAGCGCGAAAAAAGCACTAAAGCTCGAGAGCAATAGCACGGGGATCCCAACATTTGAACGTGCGGTAAAAATCTGAAGATGGCTACCAGAGGCGGGGCTTAGGGAGATGGCAGTCATTGGCTGTGGTCAGTATGACGCAGAGATCAGTGATTGGTTACTACTACGAAAGACAGATCAGAAACGAAACTGATACTGATTTTTCTTTACCGAGGATTCCCAGCCTGACGACTGGGAATATTCATGAGCATGTGAATCCATGCCAGACCCCATGCTGGAGAAAAAAGCTTTGCTGAGTACACGAGGCAGAGCAAGTACAGTGTAGTCAATGCACTTTTCAGCAGCAAACAGATCCGCAGTGAAGCATCTCCTTTAGTTTTGTAGGGAGTTTTTGTAGGAAGTAATCGTGCGGTATAGCAGTGAAAAAGAAGCAGTTACTCTGTAGCACGAGTTGAGAGTAAGCTGTCCAGGTTAAGCATGCATGCAAACTAATGCCAAAGATGCAAGCGTACATGAGACAGCAACAGGCAGCAAAGGCACTCTCGCTATGCGACCCGTACATTCAAGGTTTTACCGTAGATGATTGGGCTGAGGGCTAAAGGCATCCGGCGTGCACGGACTGCACAGACTGCTTTCTGCAACCAACTCGCCCAAAACTGCTCCACGGTCCTGTGCCATTTAAGTAGTGCAGCTCCTCCTTCAGTCAATGAACACAGAAAAAATACATGGTCAGACTGCACAGACTGCTTTCTGCAATCAACTCGCCCAATTCCCCGAATCATCCATCCGCTGATTGTTCTTTGTTGTCTTGCAGTAGACGCAGTTGCCGAACCGCAGCAGGCTTTTTTTTGGCAGTTGGTGGGTAGACCGCGAAGCACCTGCCGCCAGCATGCGGCCTTCTTTCGATGGCTCAGTCGAAGAACAGCGTTGGGGTATGTGTTTTGTTTCACATGCATGCATCCTTATAGCCAGTAGCTTTCCCCCATAGCAGTGTGCTGCAACTGCCTTTCCGGGCTGGGGACTGACGCACAAGAGCCTGATTGTTCCCTTGTGATGTCGTCGGGTTCCAAACCGGATCCTTCACTGCCCTGGCCTTCTGGATCAAACGTAAAGAGACTGGCGGATTCTGGCTCACCTATCACTGCATGTGCCGCCCACCACTTTGTTTGACGTGCCTTGAGGGTTTTGGGTCTAAAAGGTTTACAGGATGTGCAACAGGTCTCTTGGTGATCGTGAAGAAAGCTGTGGTTACACAGTCAGTGTCCTTCCATAGATATTTTCTGTTGCAATTTGGACAGAACTTAAATGGAGTCTCCCCCCCCATGGTGTAAATAAATATTACGGGTATCAAGACAGAAGCAGGAAATGTTGGAAATGAACATAGTAAGAAGTACTGGGTCTACCCAATAAGGCGGATTGCTCAGCAAAGGGGAGGTTAGTTTTGTAATCTCAAGGACAGTGTCTGGGCAATTGTATACATTGGTATAAGGAGCTGGGCATTCCGTTCTTTTCTCTTTTTTCTTTTTTCTTCTCTTTATTCCCCTCAGCACGAGTTTAGCTTCTTTCCTTGTCTGATCGTTTTTTTGTTTCAGTTGTTGGGGGCATCATTACCTTGATTTTAGTGTTTTTTTATTTCATGTTTATCATCTATGTGCTTTTGTATTATGTGTTTTGCTCTTAATTGTATTTAATCACATTTTGATGGGAAATTGGTTTTGTAAAAGTTTTTTTTTTAACCAAATGCAATAAACAAAAAAACAACAAAAAAAGTAGTAAATTGAGGTATGCATTCTTTGTAAGAGATGAATCAGTCCCCCCACTCTCCCTAATGCTAGGCCGAAACCAGGTGCAGGCCAAAGCCTGTTGCCAGAACGATTGTCCTTTTTGTTAGTCGGGTTGGTCTTCCGTCGAGATGTAGCGTTGAGTGGTAGCCGTCAAAATATGAATAAAATTGCAGTAACCCAAAAAGTAGCATAGCTACAGGACTCTGCGAGAACACGTCTAACCATCATGGCGGAAAGAAATAATTGGAGGGACCTCGACACATGAGGGATCATGGGCACCAGACATAACTAAATTTGGTCAACCCCGAGTTCACCAAAAAGAGATCTAGCATGGTCCCCCTGTTTCTTAAGTGTAGCATGCATATTAGTAATAAAAGAGAGCACTCACTCCTTTGCCTTTTCACTTCCTGGTAAGATCTTGACATAGGATTTTGGGAACCATCCTTTTAATCCATGTACTTCTCCAAACCACCAATTTTCCTGCTGCTCCAGCACAGTAATGGTGTCATTTTTGGAGAAATTCAAGTGGTTGTCCTTCTTTGCAGTCCAGGAGCACAGCGCTTGTGCCTTCAAGTTCTCTACAGCTTGGCCCTGTTAATTAAGTTTTAGATAAAAGACAAAGGGTGAAATAATTCCAATTAAATGCCTTGATTAGTTGACAAATGTTGAGTCTCATACTTGAAATATCATTAAACTTACATCATGTAAGTGACTTATTTATTTTTCAAGTTAAAAAATATGCTCAGTATAGGATAGGAAGATTGGGACAGACAAGTAGTAGCAGGAGAAATGGAGGGACATGATTATACATAGGCAAACATTTATGTTTTGAGGCTCTTTCTGAAAGTGGAGATGGAGGGTGCACTGCAGATGTGTCGAGGTAGTGTGTTCCAGGCTCTGGTACCAACTGGGTAAATGCTTGTTTTGTGTCTATGTTAATTTGCATTGTGGAATGTGTAGGAGATGCAGGCTTGCTTGTCTGGTGTTTGTGTGGTTTATTTGTTTAAGTTTGTCATAAAGGTAAAATATATCTCTATCTCTACCTGTGGTGTTCCCCATGGGTCCAACCTCTCTCCCTGGCTGTTCAACCAATACCTGGCACTTATTGCCCACTGCATTGCTGTGCTCTGCCCCAACTTCCAGTGCTATGTGGACGACACTCAGCTAATTTTCAGGCTACCTTCAGCCACCTATTCTCCCTCTCTCATCTCTGACTGCCTGTCCGCCATGCAGGAGTGGTGTGCCGCCAGTGATATCTGCCTTAATGCAAGTAAGACATCGGCACACCTGCTCCCTCCTTTCCTGTCACTCTCTGGCCGGCCTCTCTTGGCCCTCTTCCTGCTCCCACCTGTGAAGCTAAAAACCTCGGTGTCATCTTCGACTCCACACTCTCATTCTCTCCTCACAACTCTGACATCTGTAAGAAGTCACACTACCAGCTGCACCTCCTCAGAGGTATTCTTCCTGTCCTCTCCTTCCCCCGGAAGCTCACTGTCTCCAGAGTGCTGGATCTCTCTAGGCTGGACTATTGCAACAGCCTCTTTCTAAATCTGCCTGCTTCTACTCTTCGCCCTCTGCAACTCATCTAGAACAGGACAGGACTGCAAGACTTGTTCTTGGCCTGAAGCCCAGGGATCGTATCTCTCCAGGCCTGAAATCTCTGCACTGGCTCCCAGTGGCTGCAAGATTAAGTTCAAAACCCTCTGCATTGTCCAGAAGGCCTTCTGGGGCCTGGGGCCTTGTTAGGCAGAATTATATGCAGTACACTTTGGGAACACCACACACAATTAAGACTACAAGTGACAGTACAATTTCACCTTTGGTACAAGCCTGTACTACACAGTTAGAGGGGTAGCAGTAGCGGAGCAGCCAGACTTATCTCAAGAGTAAGTGAGCAGTATAAAATAGTTACACAAAGGACAGCAATTATTATGATTCAGGCAAATACTGACTCAAGGTTTTCAAGTAAAAGAATATACATTTATTTCACTATTCAGTTGTTTAACAGTACACTATTATAAGCAGTCTAAAAATCACAATCTTAAAACACCACACCACTTCCCTTAAATTCCAGACAAGTTAAGCTCACAAAATGAAGTGGGAGCAAAATGGCACTCCAACAATTTAAAAGGGAGGGAAAGACAAAGTTAATAGAAATTAAATCACACCAACAGGTACGTACTCAGGGCAATTCAACAAGAGGAACTACAGAGATAGGATCAGGTAGAAAAGGCTTAGGGCCAAAGTCAATGGGTGAAAAGTCTTTTGCTCAAGATCACACAGTTCATGGTAGTTTGCGGTAAAGTTCATGGCACGGTTTCCGGATAAGGTTGGTTGATACAAAAGTTATTTCGAAGAGAAGGACAAGCCCTTGAATTGGAGAAAGATTTCAAACGCCTTCACCGCAGTTGAACGAAACGGACAACCGGATTTGCACAGTACCTTAAAACGGAGAGGGAGCTGTAGCTGAGGCGGACGTTCCTGGTAGTTCCTGCAGGCTCACGGTTCCGGAAGCGACTGTCAGACTGACAAGAAGTAGGAAGACTGGAGGGTCCTGTACTACCCAGGGAAGAAACCAGCAGCAGAGCAAAGCAACAAATAAAAAGTACGCTCCTTAAAACCCAAGCAGGGTCTCACCTTCCTGGCTATCCAGCCCACTGTAGCTCTGTACAGCGAATTCGCCCAGAGGAGGGGTCCTGGCTTGCAGTTTCAGCAAACTGGTTGGTCCCACCAGCTCAAGGGAAGAGGTTTCCTGGAGGACCTTCTCTGTCGTCGGATTCTGAAGATTCGGACCTGCAGCAGGGCTTCACCGGACAGTTTAGTCGTTGTAGGGGTCCCCTTCTGCCAGTTCCTCGCTGGTTCTTTCATTACAGTGGCGACTCTGCCTTTCCAGTCCCAGAGACCTGCTTTTTATGCAGTTTTCCCCATTCATACAGCCTGGCTGTCAATCACACAGCAGGGTGGCTGCCCTGGCAAGGACAGTCCCCTCAGCCAATCAAACAGGAGTGCGACTTGGTTCACCAAGGGAACCCATGGCAGGGGTCCGAATATCTCTCCCTCACATCCTGCCTAACTAGACTTTCAGGAACCTGAAGGAGGGCTTCTGTACAGAAGCCCGTGAAAAGTCAGCAAACAAACAAGTCGTCCCCGGTTTGGCGCGCAGAGAAAAACACGAGAAAGCGTAACAAAAAGAAATAGCGAATAAACCCAGCCGGAGCCAAAATAAAATGTATTTGTTGAAGCGGGTTTATGTTCGAGGCTAATATAATAGCCTAAAACATTACCATGTTTATATAAGATAATCGCGGTAGAAAAGTTAGGGTAGATACCACTGCCACCAGCCAAGTCTTAATGTAAAGGGAGCAAAACAATGCTCCAAGAGGCACAGACAAAAAGGGATAAGAGTTAACCCTTTCCAATACTCCATGCAAGATGGGGTGTAATGGGTCTGTGGTTTAAAGTGACTAAAGTAAAGTTAATGGCAACTTTACCCTTTTCTGGGGGACACTAACCAGCCCCAGAAAATTATTATTAAGTCTCAAAGACAACCCTGTGTCACTACACTGAAGGTGCTGTGTAAAACACATGAAACTATGAGGCCATGGAGTAGGTGAGGCTCCAGTGCTCAAGATCACACAAAAAGTGAAAACACACACAGCAAAACACATGCAAGAGTGGGAAAAAAGGCTCACACTCTTACCAGGTGAGAAAAATAAATCCTAGAAATCCAGCAAAGCTGCTGAGGGACTCATTAGGTAAGGGAAATCAGCCATTTATGAGCCCTCTTCTATTGTTGAACCGTGTGAAACCAAGATACCAGGGGAAGGGAAATACTCCACCTGGCTAGTTTCAAAAGGAACATTAAAACCCTTTTTTCAGAAGACGATCATTTCTCTGGAAAAGGCGGAGAATTACCTTTAGTTGGTGTTTAGTGTTAGGGAAAGAAGGAGTTTATACGACAGTGGTCACTTATTATTTTGGACATTCTGACCGGTTCCTTTCTTTATTATTTGAGGCAGGGAAAACCCTCTTAGTATTTGGGATAGTTAGGGTGTTCCCTTTTCTTTCGGGTACAATAAAAGTTTGTAGCAATCACCATGCCACCTTTGTGTCGATCTCTTACTTCTACATCCTTACACAGGGCACGTTTTTTTTTGCCTGCCTCTTTCGAGGCATCTGAATTCCTGCTTGAAAGAGAGGAGGGAATGGTTGAACATGGTGGAGGCTGCAGGGTTTTAGTGTTTTTAGGGGGGCAATTTTTTCAAGTGCATGTGTGATGATGGTGTAATGTTTGAGGAGAATGGAGGCATGTGTGCTTCCAGAGGCGAGTCGGAGTGGTGCTTAAGCAGTGTCTGTAATGTCTTGATTTGTCTGGATAAGGGCTAAAGGGGGATTGTGGGCAGATGGTGGGTGCCTCTTTAGTAGGGTGAGTTGAAAGGGATTTTAAAGTGGTCTGGCCACGACACTCAGATTCGATTTTCCACAGACAGGACATTTTTGTTTGAAATCAAAAGGTCCAGGTTGTGGTCAGCTGTGTGAGTGAGTGTGAGGGTAGGTGGTGAGTTGTGTGAGGTCATACGGGATGAGTGGAGTGAAGATATATGGGTTTCTGTCTGGATAGGAACTACCAGGGTTGAAGTCGCCAAGGTAGAGATTGCTGCAAGGGGAGCTGTGGTTGTTCGTTGTGAAAGCCAGTGTGGAAGTTGGGATTGGATGGTGTGGCCAGTAAATGAGGTGGATAAAGGTGGGGTGTGATGGAGATAAGCAAGTGATAGAGGGTTTAAAAGGCTATGAATAGGGGCGGGGGTTTGAATTGTGAATGGATCTTTATATGTGAGATAGTGTTGTTTGTGCAGTATAACGCGCAAAAGACTCAAATATTCTGGCTTTCAATGCCTTAAGTTAGCTAAGGTGTCCCAGGCTAACTCAGGTTCGAGAGATGAGGATTTAATACACCCCGTTCAAACGGTTGCAAGGGAAGCCAGGCGGAACACGGTACCTTAAATGGAGAGGATCCTCCAGAGGGGGCAGCTGTTCCTGGCAGCGGGTGCAAGTCGCAGCGTCGTCCAGAGGAAGAGAAGATCTCGTCGTGGAGGAAGAATGAAGGTTGTTGCACTGCCAGGGAAGAAATCAGCCGCGGAGTTCTCCGGTACAAAGGTACTACCCTTTCAGTTCGCGGTAGTGGTGAAAACGTGGTATCCCGGTTGCCGGGGTGCTTGGCACAGGCAAGGCGGCCACGAGATGCTCCAGGAAGGCGAAAAGAAGGTAGACTGGTTATCCCCACCAGTCGAAGGAAGAAGACTCTCCGGGCTGGAGATCTCCTCTGTCGTCGGGAAAAGTGGTGAGGCGGTTCATTAGGGCTCCACCGGTGGTGTCGTCGTTGCAGGCTGGCTCAGCTTCTCCCTCCTCGGATTCTTAGGTCCTGTGGCGACTTCTGAAGTTCCAGTCCCCAAAGCACTGCTTTTATGCAGCACACCCCCATTCACTCAGCCTAGCTGTCAATCAAACATGCTAAGTGGTGAGCCGGCCGGCTCACCACTTGGGCCAATCACACAAGAGTACGACTTGAGTTACCAAGGTAACTCAGTCCAGGGTGCCTAAACCCCCTCCCACATCCCCTGTGGAACCCAGACAGAGTGGCACCACTTTTGGAGGCTTCTGTGGAGAAGCCCGCCGAAAAGTTGAACAAAGGGCTCGACTTGGGTTGGAGTCACAGAAGAGAACACAAACGCCATTTTAGAATCGAGTTCTGGCAAAAAATACCAACCAGTGAATGAATATTAAATAAATAAACCGGCGGTATGTTTGAGGCTATAAGAATTAAATAATTAAAGTTGGTAGCCTCGAACAATGGGAAAATCCCATAGAGATATATTCGCGGTCGAATATAAAAAGTAGTATCCACTGCCACCAGCCAAAACTCGATCAGGGGGGACGGAGACGTGCCCCCTCGAACAACAGACCCCGGCGCAATCGAATTGCCCCGACCAGTACGTCCACAATATGATGGTTTGTACTGGTTTCTGTTCATAATTTGGGACTAGCAAAGCCAATGGTGACTTTACATGCCCTGGGAGACAGTAGTCAGTCCCAGGGTATGGAGTCTATGTTGGGGGGTCGCTACGACACCCCTGGGTTACGGCACAGAGGGTGCTGTGTAACCCACATCAAAAAAACATGAGACCCTATGGAGTAAAAGACCCCATAGCCCATAAAACACATGGAAAGTTAAAGGAACACCTCAAATCATGTCTAAGAGTGGGAGCACAAGAATCTCACTCTTAGCAGGAGAGAAAAAAATAAACCCCAAAAATCCAGCAAAGCTGCTGGGGGACTCACTAGGTTTGGGAAATTAGCCTTACAGAGAATTCTCCCTAAAAGTGCTATTTTATACATAGCTTTGTCACCCGAAGACTGACAGCTCTGTCAATGATGCAACAACCACATATGCATTTCATACTCCTTATAAATTATCAGTGCGGTGCAGTTGACATCCTTGCAATTTGGGCATGTTTACTAAAACACTATCTATGATATGGTGGATTTAAATAAGATGGCTGAAAAATCAGTTTATATGCAATGCAAGAGCAGAACAGGCAATTTCAGTTAAACCACCCATGTCACTGCATCACCTAGTAGCACCTCTGGAAGCTCACCTCCTATTCAAAGCCACAGAGCAATGCACTACTTACTGGGTAATTTGCACACCCATAGTGTATTGCCACATAACAAGGTGCTAAAATGTATGCTTTTCAGGTGATTTAATACACCTATAATACATTGCTCAGTGTCTCTGAACTGGAGCTGAACATCCAGGGATTACTACTTGGTGGTGCTGTGGCATGTGTGGTTTGTGAACTAAAAGAACAAGTTACTTTCTTACCTTGTAACGTTCTTTCGATGGGATGGTCCGACGACGTATTCCATATCTATGACAGGTAATCACCACAGCTTTGCTGCTTCAGAAACTTTTTTCGGCGTCTGCGTCCTGCGTCGATGCACCGTCGTCGAGGAGCTCCTCTGACGTCCGACGTCATCCGATGTGATAAGTAGGACGCACGACCCCCGTAGCCTCAGTTGTAGTTTTTTCTCCCAGAACGTGTGACATTAGTCTACTGCCAGTGAGACACAAAGCCTTGCGGAACGTAAGCTGCAATCGCAAAAGACATTCTGCAGCGGGGAAGTTAGGGAGGGAGCGATATGGAATAAGTCGTCGGACCATCCCATCGAAAGAACGTTACTAGGTAAGAAAGTAACTTGTTCTTCGAGGGGATTGGGTCCTCCGACGTATTCCATATCTATGACAGACTCCCAAAGCAGTACCACAGCAAGGAGGAGGGAAAGAATTTAGAATCAAAATTTAGAATTGCCAATCAAATAGCAGAGCAAAGCAAAGGACCGCCTTGCCAAAGGCCAGATCCTGTCCTCGGATGGAATCGAGGGAATAGTGACATACAAATGTATGTACTGAAGCTCAGGTGGCTGCATCACAGATGTTGCGAATAGGAACACCCCTCTGCAGGGCAGTAGATGCAGCCATACCCCTGGTAGAATGGGCCCGCAAGCCAGCCGGTGGGTCTTTAGCGGTAACACTCCGAGATGGCCAAAATAATCCAGCGAGACAAAGTGTTTCGTCACAGCTTGTCCCAAACGCTTTCCAGCGTAACCAATAAAGAGCTGATCGTCCACTCTGACCCGGGACATGCGTGAAACATAAAAGCTTAAAGCTCCCCTAGGATCAAGCCTATGGAGCCTCTCCTCTTCCTTACTAGGATGTGGAGGAGGATAGAACGCCGGAAGAACAACCTTCTGGCTCAAATGAAATTCCGAAACCACCATCGGAAGAAAAGAAGGACGAACTCTAAGGACAACCCTGTCCTTGTGAAATACAGTGAAGGGTGGCTTAACTGAAAGTGCCTGTAACTCACTCACTCTGCGAGCGGAATTAACCGCAACTAAAAACACAGTTTTCAGAGTTAACAGCCTCAAAGGGCAAGAATGTAAAGGCTCAAACGGAGCACCCATAAGAAACTTAAGAACAAGGTTTAAATCCCAACCGGGCACCAGGAAAGGTGACGGAGGGAACACATTAGTGAGTGAGCCCTTTCAGAAACTGTGAAATTAAAGGGATTTTAAAGTAGGAACACTCTTCAGACGAGCGCTTAAAGATGGACAGCGCCGCCAGGTAACCTTTAATGGTCCCCACTTGCAAGCCCCTGTGGGCCAAAGAAAGTAAAAAGGACAGAACCATGGGGATGTCACATGCAAAAGGACCCACATAACTCTGCACCAGTCGCAGAACTTACGCCAACGGTAAAGAGACTTTGTTGCTGGCCGTCGGGCCGAGAGCAACACCTCCATCACGTCTTCAGGGGGGTCCCAAGCCTTATACCTCAACCTTTCAGAAGCCAAGCGTGAAGGTTGAGGGATCTGACCTCTGGATGGAGAACCTGACCCCCCTCCCGTGAGAGCAGATCGTCTCGTTAGGGAAGACGACGTGGAGCGCAGATGGACAAGTCGAGAAGGTCCGGGTACCACGTCCTCCGAGCCCACGCCGGAGCAATGAGGATCATGCGGGAACCGAACTTCCGTAACCTCTGCAGCACTTGCGGGATGACGGGGACTGGAGGAAACGCGTACAGCAGTGGGAATGACCACTCCACCACAAACGCATCTCCTAAGGCTCCTTTTGGAGGAAATTCCAGCGAGCAGAACCTCTCGCACTTCCGGTTGACACTGGAGGCGAAGAGATCCACTTGAGGGGTCCCCCAAAGGGCGAAGAGCTCCAGGAGAATCTCCTGAGCCAACTCCCACTCGTGAGAGATCGTGCTCTGCCTGCTCAGAGCGTCCGCCGTCACGTTTTCGTCTCCGGGCAGATGAACTGCCGAGATCGAAACTTCCTGCTGGATGGCCCAGAACTCGAGCTGCATCGCCTCCCTGCACAGAGGAAGCGACCCTGCCCCCCCCCTTTTTGTTGAGGTAGTGCATGGCCACTGTGTTGTCCGTCAGGATCAAGACATTCTTTCCTCGGACAATCGGCAGAAACGCCTTCAGGGCTAGCCTGACGGCCCTCAGCTCCAACAGATTGATATGGAGTCTGGACTCCGACGGAGACCAACGACCGCTGACTGTCAGCTCGTTGGCATGAGCTCCCCATCCCGTGAGGGATGCATCCGTCACGATCGTCACCTCCGGCCAGGGAAGCCAAAACGGAGCCCCCTTCATCAAGTTGCCTTCGACGGCCCACCACAGAAAGTCCTGCGCGACCGAGGGCGGCACCTGAACCGGGTCCGACATCCTACC
Source organism: Ambystoma mexicanum (assembly GCF_040938575.1). NCBI lineage: Eukaryota > Metazoa > Chordata > Amphibia > Caudata > Ambystomatidae > Ambystoma > Ambystoma mexicanum. The sequence goes on along the minus strand of NC_090927.1, from coordinate 302,004,167 downwards.
GGAGGACTGCGACCAATGCATCTTGAGTGCCCACTGCAACGATCTCATCCGCAGGCGAGCCTCTGGCACCAGAAGAATGCAGGATACCATGAGGCCGAGCAACCTCAAGAACTCGAACGCTGGGAGCGTCTGGGCATGCTGAAACTTGTGTACCATCTTCTGAAGGTGAAGAGCCCTCACCTGGGGAGGAAAACACTGCCCCAGGGAAGTGTCGAGCACTGCTCCGATGTACTGGAGCCGCTGTGTTGGCGTCAAATGGGACTTCTTTAAATTGAGGGAGAAGCCCAGCCTGTGAAGGGAGTGGCAGGTGACGGACAGATGATCCAGGACTTGCTCGGGAGAGCTCCCCCTGATCAACCAATCGTCCAAGTAGGGGTAGACGTGAATCCCCCCTTTCCTGAGATGTGCTGCCACTAATACTATGAGCTTGGTGAAGACCCTCGGGGCGGAGGTCAATCTGAACGGCAGGACCCGAAACTGAAAGTGGGAGTCGCCAACCGCGAACCTCAGGTACTTCTTGTGCTTTGGTTGTTTCGGCACATGAAAATAAGCGTCCTTGAGGTCGAGAGACACCAACCAGTCCTGAAGTTGAAGGGCCTGGAGGACTTGAGAGTAACCATCTTGAACTTGTCCTTCCTGAGGAGTTTGTTCAAATCACGCAAGTCCATGATGGGTCTCAATCCCCCGTCTTTCTTGGAAATCAAAAAATAAGGGGAATACCATCCCTTGTTCCTCTCCGCTATACGCACCAGTTCTAAGGCGCCTTTCTCCAGCAGGGATTGAATTTCCTGCACAAGGAGCGGATCCGGACTCTTCAAAGAGAGATTCCCTGGTGGATTGTCTGGAGGCCTGCACCGGAAAAGGAAGACAGTAGCCGTAGGTTATGATCTCCAGAACCCACACATCTGAAGTAATGGGGTGCCACTCTGCAAGATGCTGCGCCAGCCTTACCCCAACCGGCGAACCATGTGACATGGCCTCATGACTGAGCTGAAGCGGCTGCGGTGTTGCCTGGCTGCAAAGAGGCAACATCCCGAGCAGCCTTAGCACCTCGAGTACCTTGTTTTCCACCTCTGGCACTCCTATGGTGGCCCCTTTGACTGGCAGCTCCTCTCGCTTTACCAAAAGATGTGTAATAACGAAAGGAACCTCCCCTCCATTGCTGTCCCCTAGGACGAAAAGGTGGAGGTTGTCGAACTGCAGCGCCCAACGACTTCGCTGCAGCTTTTGAGGTCTGCAACCTCTCAAGGCTCTCGTCAGCCTTGCTGCCAAAAAGATGTTCCCCGTCAAAGGGCATGTTGAGGAGCCGGGCCTGCACATCAGGAGCAAACCCCGACTTCCGCAACCACGAAAACCTACGTATCACGGTGCTTGCCGCCATGTACCGGCTGACGCAATCTGCCATGTCCAAACACGACTGAACAGCCTCACACATGGCATCCTTGCCATCCTGAACCATGGCAAGGAAACCATCCCGTTCGTTCCTGTTAGGCAGAAACCTGTGCAGTTCCCTCTGTTACCACTGCAAAAGATTTAAGACTACAGGTGTTGGCAGTAAACCCACTTGGTAGCAGTCTGCACCGCACAGATTCACTGTGGTAGCTGTGGCTGAGCAGTCAGACTTCCCTCAAGAAGAGTTAGGCAGTATACGGAGGATACATAAATAGGTACAGAGTTACAATAGCACAAGCAAACACTGACCAGAGCTAGGTGTCAAAGTATAAACTTATTTATTAAAGATACACTCATAAACTACACTAGCACATTAGAAAAGATAAGAAAGTCAAACACAGTTACTATTACTCATATGTACATCCCTAATCGTTTGTTGGACAATTCTAAGTTAACACCACTTATTTCCAACCAGAGGTGAGCGCTTAACATTAGATGGTACTCCAACAAGTATTACCAAAAGGGAGGGAAAAGGCAGACATAAAGAGAGCAGTCAGGTAAAACACTTTTCACATAAGGTTGGCAAAGACAGTCAATAGTGGAACAAGGGGAATTAGTTCGGGGCCCGCGTGAGAGGGAGCCAGGCGAAAATGTGCCCAAGATCACACAATGCCACAAGTCTTTGCAGGTGAGTAGAAAATGGTTTTACTAGGGTTCTGAAAAGTTTAGTTAGGGTGTCCCAGACCTACCCAGGTTCGAGAGCCGAGGACTAAATCTACCTTGTACTATCGGTGGCAATGGAAGCCGGGCGGATCACAGTACCTTTAAAAGTGGAAAGATTCCTCCAGCGGTGGTAGTCGTTCCTGGTAGTGGGTGTAAGTCGCGGCGTCGTCCCGAGGAAGAGGTGGTCTCGACGGGGAGGGAGGCTGCAGGTCGTTGCACCACCAGGGATGAGGCCAGCCGTGGAGTTCTCCGGTCACAAAGGATTTTTACCCCCTCTTTCGCGGTTGAGGTAAAAAGTGGTATCCCGGTTGCCGGGGTGCTTGGCACAGGCAAGGCGGCCACAAGATGCTTCGGGACGGCGAAAAGAAGGCAGCAACTGGTTGTCCCCACCAGTTAAGGGAAGAAGACTCTCCGGCGGGAGATCTCCTCTGTCGTCGGGAAAAGTGGTGAGACGATTCTGCAGGGCTTCACCGGTGGTGTCGTCTTGGCAGGTCGGCTCGGCTTCTCCCTCTTCGGCTTCTTAGGTCCTGTGGCGACTTCTGAAGAACCAGTCCCAAAAACCCTGCTTTTATGCAGCAAACCCCCATTCATACAGTCTAGCTGTCACTCAAACATGCTAAGTGGTGAGCGGGGTGGCTCACCACTTGGGCCAATCACACTAGAGTGCGACCTGAGTTGGCAAGGCAACTCGGTCCAGGGTGCCTAAACCCCCTCCCACACCCCCTGTGGTACCCAGACAGAATGGCACCACTTTGGAGGGCTTCTGTGCAGAAGCCCGCCGAAAGGGGAACAAAGGCTCGACTCGGGTTCAGGGTTACTGAAGTGAACCTAGACGCCATTTTGGTGGCGAGTTCCGGCAAATAATCCCAACCGGTGAATTTATATTAAATAAATAAACCGGCGGTATCTTTAACATTGCACCAAAAAGTGGTGCATCCAAAACCAATGGGAAATCCCATTGGGGAATATTCCGGTGGAATACTTCCGTGGTATCCACTGCCACCAGCCAGAACTCGGCGAGGGGGGACGGGACAGTACCCCCTCGACAACAGACCCAAGGGCAATCTAATTGCCCCTACCAGTACTTCCACAGTAAAATGGTTTGTACTGGTTAAGTTCCTAAGTTAAGACTAGTAAAGTCAATGGTAACTTTACAGACCCAGGGAGACAGTAGTCAGTCCCAGGGTGTTTGGGGGTCTCTAAGACACCCCTGTGCTACTGCACCGAGGGTGCTGTGTAACACACATTTCAAAAACCAATGATGGCCTATGGGGAAAATTACCCCCCCAGCCCATAAGCACATAGCAAGTCACAGAGAACACTCTCAAGTCATGTCCAAGAGTGAGGATAAAAGAGTCTCACTCTTGGCAGGAGAAAAAAATAAACCCCACGAAATCCAGCAAAGCTGCTGGGGGACTCACTAGGTTAGGAAATTCAGCCTAAACAGAGAATTCTTCCTAACAGTTCCCTTTGGGAATATGTTCAGCCGCTAAGGAAACACAGTTCCACAGAGTGTGCGTGAAACGTGACAAGGCCCATACGGAGTTGGCCGCCTGAAGCGCCATACCCCCTGAAGAAAACACTTTCTTCGCCCAGCCGTCAAAACGCTTGTCGTCCCTATCAGGAGGGATGGTAGGATACGACGCCTGCTTTGCCGGGGCCATAGCGCCTGCACCACCAAACTCTCCGGAGTGGGGTGCTTGGACAAGTAGCAGGGGTCGCTACTGGCTGGGCGGTATTTTCACGGCAAAGACTTGCCCACTGCCGGGAGACTCTCCGGAGCAGTCCAAGCCACCGCCACCCTCCTCTGTAGAGCCATATGAAACGGCAGTACCGGGTCAGTTGGTGGACCAAGGTCAAGGATATCCGTAAGGTCATCCTGAAGAAACTCCCCCGGGGGAGCAGACCAACCAAAGTACTCGGTGACCCTCGACATAAGGTGCCGGTACGAGGAGTCGGCATGAGTGCCAGGCTCAGGCCTACAAAACTCCACCTCCGGAGAGGTGTCCAGCCCACTAGCATCGTGCAGGGACTGCCTCAGGTCCTCAAATTGGCTATGACCCGAAGGAATCTCGTCTGGCACCACATTAGGAACCATGCCATCATCAGAGCCCTCATCCACCTCTGAAATAAACTCAAGATGGTGGTAAGAAGGCATAGAATGTGAACCAAAGCCATGATTGAACTTGGCCAGAGCCTTTCTAGGGGGTTCCACCGAGCCTCGGGGTACCCCCCGTCGACACAGCCTCGAAAGGCATCGAGGGAATCGGCGTTGATGGCGAACGTGGCGCCGACAGCATCGATGGCGTCGACACAGGCTTCGAGGCCGGAGCCCCGAGCGTTTCCTTCGACAGCCTGGGCGCCGACGACTTCTTCGGAGGCGGGCCTCGAAAGAGTCCGTCGACAACCTCGGCGCCACCGGCATCAACGTCTTCCTCGAAGACATCACAGGTTCACACAGTTTCAAGCGCGTCGAGGACCGGGACCTGGACCGGGCATGACGAGAACGATTCCCCTTGTCCGAGCGGGACCTCTCCCGCGAATCATGCCGACCCCCCGAGCCCAAAGGCGTGCGAGCGGTGTCTCTCGACCGATCACGACCGACCCCACTCGGAGGGGCGGACGGACCGGGAGCCCTGCGATTCGAGAATCGCTAACATTTTCTTCCCGAAGGAAGCCCATTCCTCCGGTGTCGCCTGCTTGGAAGGGTAAGCGACCCGCCGACGGGCGGAGTCCTCGGAAGAGGACGGGGAAGGCGACCAATGATGGCGCTTCCGGGAGTGCCTCGAAGAGGCAGAGGAGTGGCGGGACCGACTCCGGGACCGAGACCCACTGGACTTCCGACGACGACGCAGAGAGTTGCCTCTCAAATCGTCTGTCGAAAGCCCCGCAGACCTTGACTTCCGTGGCTTAGACACCTTATCTACCGATAACTTCTTGCGCTCCCGCAAGGCTTTAGACCTGAGCGACTGGCAGTCAACACAGTCATCCGTGTCATGGGCCTCCCCGAGGCACCAGAGGCGGGCATCGTGCAAGTCCATAACCGACATCTTGGACCCATAGTCCCCGCACTTCTTAAAGCCCGGACGCGGTGTGGAAGACGAGGTAGACACATTCATGAAGAAAGACTTCACAAAACGAAACGGGTTCAAAGAACCGAGAAAGAACTCCAAAGAGTCGAGGCGTGCCGAGATCTCCGAAGCGAACACGTTCGCAGAAAAAACGGAACTGAGGCTACGGGCATCGTGCGTCCTACTTATAACATCCAGTGACGTCGGCCGTCGGAGGAGGTCCTCGAGGGCGGCGTATCAACAGCATCGACGCAGGACGCAGAAAGATTTTCCAAAGCAGCACAGCTGTGGTGATTACTGTCATCGATATGGAATACGTCAGAGGACCCAATCCCTTCGAAATAAGGATACAGGGATATCAACAAATCTTCCAGTTTAACGGGGGGGGGGATAAAAAAGGGGTGTTGATAGCGGTGCAGAACAATTTAGACATCACTGTTAGGGAGTGGGAAAAAGACACCAATCGGAGGTATGTGGCGTTTACTCTACAGGAGAAGGTGGAACTTTATACGCTAGCCTCCATATATGCGCCCAGCTCGGGTCAGGATGGATTTATACAGAAAATGTTGAACATGTTGGAAAGATTTGCTAAGGGATAAATTATATTATCAAGCGAATTTAACATAGGTTAGGATCTGGGGGCGGATAGGAGCAAGGGAAGGGCGGTAACTCAAGGTAGACCCTCGAGAGAACTAGGTGAGAAAATAGATAAACTTTAATTGGTGGACGCCTGGAGGAAAAAGAGGGGTGATACTAAAGGGTATACTTTCTTCTCTCCTTTTCACAGGACATCCTCTAGGAGAGACATTTGGGTATCGCAGAACTTGTTGGGTCTGGTCCTAGAAATAGAGGTGGGTGCTATAGCATTATTGGATCAAGCCCCCCCCCCCCTAACTCTGAAAGTGAGGAGGAAAAACATATTGTCCGGGTTATGGAAGTGGAAATACGCAGCCTATGGTATACATTACTCACCGTAATCGCATTTCTGATGCGTGTATCTGCTTAGATTCATATGCTGTGCATAGGCCGACATCTAGTGGAAGCTGCAGAGTATTACAGTTGTTGTTTCCGAAATTCGAAAAGGGACGTCGACGGGACGTGCCAGTAATACTATCCCTGGTGTGACATCCACTGTACCCATGGGCCTTTACGCGTCGAGGTCCCTCAGATTGTTTTGTTTCTGACATGAGGTAGTATGAAGTGTAGCATGAGTACAGGTGTATCCAAGCAGATATGTATCAGACAAGCTCATAATCATCCATTCACCTTCTCTCCAGGGGAGGACGGGTGGGCGCATGTGAATCTAAGCAGATACAAGCATCAGAAATACGATTACGGTGAGTAATGTAACCCTTCTGAGGCTAGTGGAATCTGCTTAGATCACATGCTGTGCATAGATTAGCGAGCAGTGTTAGGAGAAGGTGGTGGGTTGTGAGAAGGTTCATGGGCAAACAGATGTTTTAGAACCGCTTGTCCCACCTGGGAATCTGTCTTGGAATGGGTGTCAATGCAGTAGTGCTGAGTGAAGGTGTGTACTGAGCTCCATGTAGCTGCTTTGCGAATGCTGTCTAAGGGGACATTTGCAATAAATGCCAGAGTAGCTCCTATGCTCCTTGTGGAGTGAGCTTTTGGCACGAAAGGCATAGTTTTGTCTGAGAGAGAATAGCACAGTTGTATGCATCTGAATATCCGTCTGGAGATGGCATTTTTGGAAATGTGGTCCCCTTCTTTGCCTGGGGCTACGGAGGCAAACAATTGGTATGTTTTTCTTCGCGGTCTGGTCTTGTTTACATAGTAAAGGACTGCCCTCCTTACATCTAGTATGTGGAGTTTTACCTCAGCTGAGCTTTTTGGGTTCTGGAAGAAAGCCGGAAGCTCAATGGACTGGTTCACATGAAATTTTGAGATGAATTTAGGATAGAACCTAGGATGAGTACGTAAAACCAGTTTGTCCTTGTGTGTGACAAAAAAAGGATCCTGCACTGACAATGCTTGCAATTCACTAACTCTTCTTATGGAAGTAATAGCCACCAAGAAGGCGGTCTTATAAGTCAGGTGTTTAAGACTTGACTTGTGAATCGGCTCGAAAGGGGGTCACATGAGCTTAGCGAGTACTACATTGAGATCCCATCCTGGTGGTGGGTTTGAAATTGAAGGGTGGAGTCTCTTTACTCCATCCACGAATGCTTTGATGACCGGCACCTTCCATCACAATACTTTATTGTGGGAGGTGGTGTAAGCTGACAAGGCCGCCAGTTGGACCTTTACAGAATTGAATACTTTTTTTTTTTTTTAAGTTTTTATTATTTTAAAAACAAATAAACAATACAAACCAAACTAGCAGTATTATTTGCGACAGACACATGAACATCAATTAATGCACACTACTGCTCCCCCATCCCTCCCCCCTCAAGAGCTTGTTGGCGTTTCTCATTCTGTATCTTCTGCGTGTGGCCGGATATCGCTTCCTTCCGAAGCTGCAGAATCCATTATTGTGCCAAACAGTCCTGTAATTAACACTCTCCATGCCATCAGGTTACCCACTTCTTCCCCGCACTTGCTACATGCCTCCTGCCATACTACCGTTTCAGCCTCCGCCCATTTTTGCAAATCCCGCCACCATACCTCAACCCGTGGCTTGTGGCACTGCTTCCAGCCCATGGCAATCCTTTTTGCAAGCACACATGCCAGGTCCCTCAGTTTCCCAACATGTTTAGTATTCCGTGGTCTGGGAAACCCTCCCAACAGGCAGGCCCAGGCCGTATCTATGTTGAGCGTGACCCCTTTATCCGCTAGTTTTTGTGCCACTTCCCCCCAAAAACCTTCAATCACTGGGCAAGACCAGAACATGTGTGTCATATCAGCGTCTTCTTTATCGCATTTTGGGCATGCTTGTCTTCCTGCATTTACAAACTTAGATATTCTCTTCGGGGTCATATAGGCTCTATGCGTTATGTATAACTGTATTTGTTGCAATCTGGCGTTTCTGGACACCTTCTTGTGGTATCCCATAGCACGCTCCCACATCCCATCGGTCATCTGTGCCCCCACCTCCGCTTCCCAGTCCAGCCTCAAATGCGTCAAATCCTTCCCCACCCGGGTCATCACCATCTCATTCAATCTAGAGATCTCGTGCCCTCCTTCTGATGTGTCATATATTGTCCCCATAATGGCGTCTGGCTCCTCCGCCAGAACAGTCCCTGGCCAGGTTTTACGAATAATCTGCACTAGCCTAAGATACTTGACATATTGGCCTCTGTGCAAGCCTGCCTCTTCCCCCAGTTCTTCGAAATCCTTAATGATCCCCTCTTGCCATACATCTCCCAATGTGACCAGCCCGACCGATTCCCAATAGGTCCTGATTATCATTCTTAGTTGGTTGTCTTCCCCTGCTAAGGCCACTAGCGGCACTTGTGGGGAACACGGGTACTGGTTCTCCATCAGTCGGCATACTCTACGCCACATCTTCCACCCAAGCAACATCATAACCGGGCGTTCTTTCATTTCAAGTCTAGGCAACCAGATAATCTCCTTTAGGTAAACCGGAGTGCAGTCCTGTCCAAACAGCCCAAGTTCAGAAGTTACCTCATAAGAAAGCCATTTGGTTACATATTGCAACTGACCAGCTACATAATAGGCCTCAAAATTTGGCAGCTTAATGCCCCCTCTATCATAGAAGTTCTGCAGATTCCATAACACCACTCTATTTCGAGTGCCATGCCATAGGAAGTCTCTGCACATGCTATTCAGTTTGACAAAAAACTTTTTGGGTATCCAGTACGGTATATTACTGAAGAAATTTAACAGCCTGGGCAGGACCACCATTTTGAGCATCGCCCCCGTCCCATCATCGCCAGCGGCAACTTCTCCCAAAACTTCATACTTGTTCGGATTTTTCCCACAACCACCTCGGTATTATGCAAGTGTTCCTCCTCTACCGTGTGAGACACATCTATTCCGAGGTAGCGGAAGGAATCAACCGCCCATGGTACAGACAACACTGGCAACCGCTCCAGAGGGGCTCTTCTGTAGCTCCCCAATGGGAACATGCTCGATTTTTGGGGGTTCACCGCTATGCCGGACAGTTCTGCATACCTTTCCATAACCTCTAGAATATATTGAAGATTTTCCTCCGGATATTTCAGATATAGTAGCAAATCGTCAGCATACAAGGATATTAGATGTTTCTCTCCCCCTACCTCAATACCTATCATGTCATATTGTTGTCTGAGGTACACTGCCAGGGGCTCCAGGGCTAGAATGTATAACATCGGGGACCAGGGGCACCCTTGTCTGGTGCCCCTACTAAGTTGCCATCTCTCAGATATAACCGATCCTGTGCGCAACCTGGCCAGTGGTTCACTGTATAGTAATTTTGCCCACCTAACACAGCACGGCCCCATCCCGTATTCCCTCAGGGCCTCCAGCAACCATGGCCACCTCACTGAGTCAAAAGCTTTGACTGCATCTAGGGACACAACCGCCATTTCACCCTCACTCTTGTTCCCCTCTTCAACCACCCGGTGGAGTCGCCTATGGTTGTGGGTTATATTTCTGCTGGGGACATAACCTGTCTGGTCCGGGTGTATCAGTTTGCTAATAACTCTACGCAGCCTATTGGCCAGGACCGCCGTCAATATCTCGCTATCCTGGTTCAACATTGACAAAGGCCTATAGGAGCCACAGCTATGCCCTGGCTTGTTGGGCTTAGGAAGCGGCACAATTAACGCTTCTCTAAGCGATTCCGGCAGCCGGCCCATCTCAAAAGATTCATTGAGCATCTCTAGCATAGGGGGGGGGGGGTACTTCCTCTCTATATGTTTTATAAAACTCGCCAGGGAATCCGTCCGCGCCCGGGGTCTTACAGGTGGGCAGCTGCTTCACCACCTCCTCCAATTCCTCTAAGGTAATCGGTGCGTCCAGCTCCTCCCTTTCTTCAGCACTAATCTTAGGTAATTCCATGTCTTTTAGAGTTTCTCTTATCTCCTCTCGATTGTCCCCTCTCCTGTCCTCATATAATGTCCTATAATAGTCTAAGAATGCCTCGTTGACTCCCTCTTGGGTGTCAACTACCTCCCCGTCTTCTCTAGTTATCGTCCTAATCGGGGGCCTAGGGGTTTCGCTCTTATATAACCACGCCAACAAGCGGCCAGTTTTATCCCCACCTGCATGTTGCCTCTCAACATACTTCTTATAGTTAAGGTTGCAGAGCCTTTCCCAAAGCTCTGCACACCGCTGCTGTAGTTCGAGTACAAGTTCCGCATCCCCTCCTGCCCTGTTGCTTTCCCGTTCCAATTTCGCTTCCGCTTTCTCTAACTCTGTTAGGACCCCACCCTGTAGGCCTTTTGATTTAGCAATAGCAGCACCCCGCAATACCACCTTAAAGGCTTCCCAGAGCATGCACGCTGAGTCCACACTGCCTGTGTTTTCCTCAAAGTACTGTGTGATCGCATCCCTGATATCTTCCCTGAAGACCGGGTCCCGGAGCGCCTCCGCCCGGAGGCGCCATGTCGGTATCCGCGCCCTGGGGCGGCAGTACTGCCAGCTCAGAACCAGAGGCGAGTGGTCCGACAGGACCCTCGCTCTGCAGTCTATTTGGGTGGTCTCTATTACCACATCTGGCGTGGCAAAAAAATAATCAAGTCTCGTATGCAGTTGTTGCGGGGCTGAGTAATGCGAGTACTGTGTTTCATTAGGGTGTTTCAGCCTCCAAACATCTGCCAGCCCGAAGTCGTCGAGTAATGTCTGCAATACCTTGGCTGCTGGGGTGGGCCTATCAATCTTATCATCGGATCTGTCTGCCTTGGGGTTGAGCACGCAGTTGAAATCCCCTCCCCAAATAACCGCTCCTCCCATACACGCGCCCAGATGAGTACACAGGGTTCTAAAATATGCTGCAGTATTTTGGTTTGGGGCATACGTATTTATAATGCACACCTCTCTATTCTCCACCAAAGCCTTTAATATGACCAACCTCCCCTCCGTGTCCACCACCTCTTGTGTAAGTTGGAGCGGAACGTGCAGTGCCACCCAGACCAGCACTCCCCTACCGTAGGCAGAATACGGAGAGCCTACTACAGTACCTCTCCACTTCTTCCCCACCAGTTCCAGTTTTTGCCGGGTCAGATGTGTTTCCTGCAACAACGCAATATCAATCTTCTGTCTTTTCAAGTACATCATGACTTTGTTTCTCTTTAAGTAACTGTTGAGTCCCCTGACATTCCATGTTACGATCTTAAGGTCCCCCATAGCTCATGAGTGTCCTCTTCCCTTCCGTGTAGCGAATCCCCTTTGCCCACGTGATACAGATACAGCTCTCCAACTTTACTTGTAGCCTCTTGTACAAGCTCAAACTACCCATAACTATGTACACAACAAATTCCCCACTTTCCTCCCCACCCTCCACCCATCCCTTCCCCCACTCCACACACCCCAACTGCTGCCCAGCTCCATTCTCGGAACTCAGGCACCCCCACATCTAGCCCTGCAAGCACCAAACAATGCCCAGAGCTCAGTAGGGTGAAGTCGCCCTAATGGCCACTTAACTAAGATTACTGTGGGGTAAAGAGATCCGCTCTGCAAGGCTCCCATTAATTCAATAATAATTACAGTGCTCATAAAAGCTAGTGTAACCGTCTGACCTTCTCTACTGAAGGTTGCGCAAATGACTATATTCAAGTCCCATGGGTCCGTGCCGCGCCATCTTGTGGCACCCTCCTTGTGCATTACTTATCTCTTTCATGCTCTCTCTCCGTCCGAACTTCAGACTCCTGGGGACATCCCTGCGCATCGAGCCATCCCATGGCATCCTCCGGGGTCTCAAAAAACAAAGTTTTGTGTTTATGTATAACTTTCAATTTTGCCGGATACAGCAACATGTAATTGTGGCCCGCCTCTCTCAGTCTCCGCTTTACCGTCCCAAAGTTCATGCGGCTACGCTGCACAGACAGGGTATAGTCCGGGTAGGCCGTGATGTTTGCCGCTCCTCGTATAATCGTTCCTCCCTTGCGGAAGTGTTCCAATATCCTCTCCCGGTCCCGGTAATTCAGAATTTTGGCTATCACCGGCCTAGGCTGGTTTCCTGGCGGCGGCCTCCTTGTTAGAGCTCTATGTGCCCGTTCCACCGCAAATCCTTGAGATAGGGCTCCTCCGGGTATCTCTTGCAGTAGCATGGACTCAATGAACTCCGTGGGATCGTGGCCCTCCAATCCCTCCGGTAGGCCCACGATGCGGATGTTGTTTCGGCGGGCGCGTCCTTCCGCCTCCTCCGCTCTGCTCTCCAAGTTGCCCACTCTCTCTATCAGGGCATGCAATTCGGCCTTATGGGAGGCACAATCTGCGGTATTCGGGCTCACTTCCTTCTCAAGGGTCTCTGTGCGCTCCGCCAAGGCCCTGAAATCCTGCCGGAGTAGATTAACTTCCTCCTGCACCTCTCCAACCTTAAGGTCCAGTGCCGTTTTCAGCTCAGTGACGGCTAGTTCGAGTTTGGCTTCCCAGGCCGCCTTTAAGTCTGCAATCGCAGCTAGGACTTCTTGGTTAGTGCCCGTTGCCGTCATGCTGCCTGCAGGCGACTTATCCCCTGCAGGCGACTTATCCATGCTCTTGGTATTTTCTTGACCAGGGGACAACTTAGCGAAGTCATCCAGGGTGGGCTGCTTCGCCTTCGGCCTCACCGTTCTATTAGGCATGACCCAGAGGACCTGTATTCTGCACAAGTGACAAATGCGCACCCAGTACGCCTCTTTCGCTCGATCACCGTGCGGCCTGCTCCTTCCTTTGTTCCGGACATTGGTCGGCCATTTTGTGTCGTCTTTTGTCTCCGGTGCTCCTTGTCTTTTCCGCACAGAATGCTGCCGCCGTTCTTCCTACACCTTCCAAAAGTTCACCAAGCATGGTCCAATCATTCACACACCGACATGTGTATTTTCAGCAGTCGTCGGCCCATCGTTGCGCACTTTTACGCCCGGATCATTTCAGGATCTCGGGAGCTCCTCCAGATCACGTCCTCCTACATGGCCCTCATAGCCACGCCCCTACAGAATTGAATACTAACCCTGAGTCTAGCAAGTGGAGCATATAGTTTAGAACGTGGGATGGGGTTTGTTTAGACTGGCACCAAATTACAAATCTCCTCCACTTGTCAAAATAACAGTGTCTAGTGTTTGGCTTTTGTGCCTCCTTGAGGATATCCATACACCTCTGTGGTAGGTTAAGATGTCGGAACTCTGACTTCAGGAGCCACGCTGCCAAGCTTATAAAGTGAGGTTGCGGGTGAACTGTTAATCCCCTGTGCGGAGTGAGTAAATTGGTCTGGCACAGGAGCGTGATGGGATTGCACATAGGCAGTTTACGCAGATGTGGATAACATGGCTGTCTTGCCCACATAGGAGCAACAAGGATAAGCGTCTAGCATGGGGAAACCCCATTGAGAGAAGAGGTGGTCTACGACCCTTGGGTCTAGTTGCCACTCATGTTCCTCTGGTAGGGGATCGCTGCTCAGTGAGTCGGTTAGAGAGTGGAGTTCCCCTGGAACGTGTTGTGAGAATAGGAATATTTTCAGTTTGAGTGCCCATTTCCATATTTGTTGAGCTAGTTTGGACAGATTTGGAGAGCGTGTGCCCCCCTGTTTGTTAATGTAAAACATTGTTGTGGTGCGGTCGGTGAGGATTTGCATGGACTGGTTTACTAGGTGTATCTCAAATGCCTGAAGGGCCTTGAAAACCGCTAGTAGTTCGAGCAGATTGATGTGGTTTTGCACCGTGGCCTGAGTCCACAGACCCTGTGCTGTGTGATGAAGATGATGAGCCCCCCACCCGGCGAGAGACGCCTCTGTTGTAACTATCGCCTGCACTTCTGGATCGTATAAGGGTTTCCCCTTCAATAGATTTTCTCTCGTTCATCAGCAAAGGTTTTGTACTAGTGTTGGCGAAACGACCACTAGATCGTCCCACTGACTGCTTGCCTGAGACCACTGTTCGCCAACCACTCCTGCACGGGTTGCATGTGCAGGCATGCGTGCGGTACCAGGTAAATGCAAGATGCCATCATGCCTAGCAAGCGCATAGCTTTGTGTACGCTTATCTGGTGGTGGGCCTGATAATGAGGTATTTGCAGTAACATATTTTGGACACTTTGCTCTGACTGGAAGACTAACCCCTCTTGTCGGTATATTACAGCTCCTAGCAACTGTTTGGTCATGCTTGGCACTAGGCTCGATTTTTTCTCATTTATTGAGAAGCCCAATTGCAAGAGGAGGTTGATAGTACTTTGAATGTTTTGCCTGCAAATTTGGGGAGTCTCCCCTGTAATCAGCCAGTCGTCCAGGTAAGGGTACATTGGGATTGCTTCCCTGCGCAGGTGCACTGCCACCACCGCCAGCTTCCGATCTTTCCAACTTCTTGCTCCCTTCCACTGGAACCGCCTCCCCCTTCACATCCGCTCTTCCCACGCCTACCCTTCCTTTCGCTCTTCTCTCAAATCTTATCTTTTTCACTCACCTCCCTAGCACCCTTCGTTTCCTCTCTTTCTTCTCCCTCCCCCTCATTCCTCACCTCCTACCACTGCTCTTCCTTTCCCTCTCTACTTCCTTCCTCCCCACCCCCTGCTCTCATCTAGTCCTACTCTTTCCTCTCCTCTTCCTCACAAACTCTTACATTCCCTCTTACTCCCGCTCTTACCTCCACTAACACCTACCATTCCCTCACTCACCTCTGCCCCCTCCCTACTACCTCCTCACCTCTGCAATATTATAAATTGTTCTTTATACTGTTTTCGAGTTATGATTCAATTGCCATGTTATGCTTGTTGTATTTTGCTTGTTCTCATGTAAAGCACTTTGGATTAAAGGGCTACATAAATTCAATAAAATACAAATACAGTAACTTTGTGAATACCCTTGGTGCGCATTCTATTCCGAAGGGTAGCACCTGGAATTGGTAGTGCTTGTTTGCTATCTTTAACCACAAGAATTTTCTGTCCGCCGGGAAAACTGAAATATGAAAATAGGCATCTTTCATATCCAATGTTGCCATCTAGTCTCCCCACTTCAGCAGGGGGATTACTTCTTGTAGCATAGTCATGCAGAACTTTTGTGGCTTGACATAGGTGTTTGCAGGGCATAGGTCTAATACTGTGCGCATTGTTAGATCTTTTTTGGCACATGGAAGTAGGTTGAATAAATACATTGTTTATCTCATTCGCCAGGACGACTTCTATGGCATCCTTTTGGAGCAGCGTTGCGATTTCCTCGAGTAGGATGCGTTGTTGTTCCTTCGAGTGAGTGTTTTGACGTGGGGGATGGTTCCACGGTCGCTGGATCAGTTCCACACAATAACCGCCCGCCACGGTGGATAGCACCCATTTGTCTGAGGTGATTCCCTCCCATGCTTGTGTGAAGTTTGAAATATGCCCGAACATTTATACAAAAATATCAGCTTCCCGGTTAGATCATCTGGATTCATAAGGGGCAGACAAACCGGAGACAATACTAGAAGAATAACACATTTAATGGAAAAGGTCAACATAAAGAATGTTCCGACTCTCGTGATCACAAGTGATCGATAGAGTGGAGTGGCAGTTGCTATTTTATACCATGGGGAAAATGGGATTCAGAACCAAATTAATTTCAAAGATGAGGGCTAATTAATGAAATCCGATGGTTGATTAATGGTAAATTATCGGGCGCAGTTAGGGTTTTTAGAGGTACTAAACAGGGGTGCCCCCTGTTCCCATTACTCTATGCGATTCACTTGGAACCACTATTGGCCACAATATTTATTCACATTTATAAAGCGCACAGCAGCCCGCGGGCATCATGGCGCTGTTTCAAGACAATGAGCTTAGTTATTACAGTACAGTCTAGTAGTAGACAGGAAAGTACAGTCTTTGTTACAACAAACACAGTGAAGGATTGAGTGGGAGGGAAGGGGGGGGGGAGATCAGGATTTAGTTGAATAGGGGCATGTATTTGTGCTTTCCTGAAAGCTGAGGGAGGGCTCTGCTGCAAGTGTAGTGTGTTCCAAAGTTTTGGTGCTAAGTTAGGGAAGCCAATACCCCCTGCTTTGGCCCTTTTGAAAGAGGGGATGCGTAGTTTGTTGGCATGGCAAGTTCTTTTTGGGCGTGTGGAAGTATCTTTCCCAGTGGTATCTGATAGGTAGGGTGGAGTGCCGAGTGAAAGACACTTGTGTGTGATGGAGAGGGCCTTCAAAGTGATCCTATCCTTCACTGGGAGCCAGTATGCGTCTCTTCTAGCTTGAGTGATATGGTCCCTTTTCGGTATATTTAGGGCTGCTCTAAAGGCATTATTCTGGATGACCTTGAGTCTGTTTCAATTTTTTGCAGAAGTCCCTACTAACAGAAAGTTGCAATAATCTAATTTGGCTCCAATGGTGGGTCTGGCTATAGCGAGGCGGTTTTGCTTACAAAGGAAAGGTTTTACTTCGTTGATCAGCTTAGTGGTATGGGCAGAAGCAACAGCGCTGACCTGTTGCGTCATAGATAGTGTGGAATCTAGGTAGACACCCAGTGTACGACACCCACAATAAGGGAGTCGGCTGATACTGCAGAAGTTCCATTTGGGGGGGGGGCGGGGGGAGAGCAGCCCATAAAGTAGCGCATTCGCGGACGATATGCTATTAACACTGATGGAGCCGGATAGATCCATGAGGGCGTTGGACATGGAATTGAGTACATTTGGGTTAGTAGCAGGGCTAAAAATGAACACTCACAGATCAGAGGTATTGAACCTGACGATTCCAGTGGAGAAGGAACAGGAACTCAAAAAGTCCTTTCGGAATAACTGAGCTGCCAAGGCTATAAGATACCTGGGGGTTAATATCACTAAAGACATTGAATCGTTATTCATAGCAAATTATCCCCCTCTAGTAGGAGAAATTGGGACAAGGTTACTCGAGTGGGGCCCACTGTCCATATCATGGATAGGAAGGATTAATGTTCTGAAAATGGTCATCATACCGAAACTCCTGTACTATTTCATGATGCTGCCAACGAGGGTGCCCAAGTCTTTTTTCCGTGCTATCCAAATGCGTATTGGAAAATTTGTATGGAACAATAAGAAACCTAGAGTTGCACGAATAGTAATGAATATGCAAAGAAATAGGGGTGCGACGGGAGAGCCAGACGTTACGGCATATTACTTGGTGGCCCAGACTAGGGTGCTTAGGGACTGGTTAAAAGACGATAGGCAGAAGTTCTGGAGACAAATGGACGAAGCCCTAGTGGGGGGGGGGGGTTACCTCGAGGGGGTGTTGTGGAAACCTTAAAGGGAAAGGGACAGCCCAAACAACATGTATCATAGCAAGATTGGAGCCCTGGTGGGAGACGTTTTGGATTAATTGGTAGAGTGGGATTTAACACATATTAATCGCCATTCACACTGATATTTCATAATCCGCAATTGAGTGAGAGGGTCCAGCTTCAGTGAGTCGGACAAGGGTGGATGCCTTAAGCTACGGCACACGTTTGAGAGGGGGAGGGGGGAATTAAATCCTTCAACCAGTATGAACTTGACTTCTCATTTGGGGAGGTGGAGATGGAACAAGTTACTTAGCTGTAACTGTTGTTCTCCAGCATGGGTCTGGCATGGATTCACATGCTCATGAATATTCCCCGTCGTCAGGCTGGGAATCCTCGGTAAAGAAAAAATCAGTATCAGTTTTGTTTCTGATCGGTCTTTCTTAGTAGTAACCAATCACTGATCTCTGGGTCATACTGCCCCAAGCCAATGACTGCCCTCTACCTAAGCCCCGCCTCTGCAGCCATACTCAGATTTGGTAGAACGCCAAGTGGCAGTATGACCAAGTGAAGAGCCGCAGAGGGGTAGGTGGGAGGGTTCGCATGTGAATCCATGCCAGACCCATGCTGGAGAACAACAGTTACAGGTAAGTAACTTGTTCCTTCTCCAGCATGGGGTCTGGCATGGATTCACATGCTCATGAATAAAAGAATACATAGCAGTATACACATGCACAACCACAGGAGGTGGCAAAGGCTCAACATTAAGCATTACATACAAACTCAACATTAAGCAATTCTTACCTCCTCACCAGGCTCACCTTAGGCAAACAGGTTGCGCAGTACTAGTTGGTCGACCCTGGACTCCTCCCTGGAGTCCCGATCAACGCAGTAGAATCTTGTGAAGGTGTGCGTCGACCGCCACGTAGCAACCCTGCAGATGTCCAGCAGGGGCACACCAGACAGGAACGCCATGGTAGCAGCGATCACTCTGGTCGAATGGCATCTCGGACGGCCAGGCAGCTGTCGGTTTGCCAACCGGCGACAGTGCATGATGCAGCCGGAGAGCCATCTGGAAATGGAAGTCTTCGAGAGAGCCTTCCCTTGATTCACAGACCCAAAGTTCACAAACAGTTGTGACGTCTTCCGAAAACTCTTTGTGCGGTCCACGTAGAACTTCAGCGCTCTAGCTACAGCCTGCGAGTGCAAAGTCCTCTCGCCCGACGTCGAAGGCGACGGGAAGAAAACTGGTAACAGCAAGGGCTCGTTGAGGTGGAAGTCCGACGGCCCCTTGGGCATGAAGGAGGGGTGCGTCCTCAGCACCACCCTCGTGTCATGAAAAGTCAAGTATGGAGGCTTGCAAGATAGGGCCTGGATCTCTCCCACTCGTTGTGCGGAGGTGATGGCCACAAGGAACACTGTTTTCCATGACAGGAACTTCAAAGGCACCGAATGCATAGGCTCGAATGGGGCCCCCCATGAACCTGGTCAGCACTACATTAAGCTCCCACGCCGGGGCAGGAGCCTTCACCGGCGGGAACGATCGGAATAGTCCCTTCATAAATTCCTTCACCAGGCGATGAGACCACAAGGACGCCCGTCCCGTAGTCCTGGTATATCGGGAGATGGCAGCCAGATGTATTTTGATGGAGGCGTGAGCCAGTCCAGCTTTGGCCAGTGACAGTAGGTACGGCAGTACTTGAGGGGCCGTAATCCGCATAGGGTTAATCTTCTGTGCACGGCACCAGACAGAGAACCTCTTCCATTTATGACCGTAACACTTGAGAGTTGAGGACGCCCTGGCCTTTGCAATAACCTCTCTGCAATCAGCCGGTATATCGTACCCTCCAAACTCTAGTGCCGCAGGAGCCAGGCCTGCAAGTTCAGCGACTGTGGGTCGTGATGGAGAATGGCGCCTCCTTCTCTGGAGAGAAGATCCGCGTCCGCCGGCAGCTTGACTGGTGGGGACTTTGACAAGTCCAGAAGGCCGGGAACCAGATCTGCCTCGGCCACGCCAGTGCGACGAAGATCATCCTGCACCTGGACTTCTTGAACTGGTTGATGAGGCGGAGCAGCAACGGCAACGGAGGGAATGCGTATAGAAACAGGCCGTCCCAAGGGAACGAGAAAGCATCGCCCATGCTCCTCGGCTGTGGGAACCTGCTGGCGAACCTCTGGCACTTGGAGTTCGTCGCCGTAGCGAACAGGTCGATCTGGGGTTTGCCCCATCGTTGGAAGAGCCGATCCACTTGATCCTGGCGCAGTTCCCACTCATGGCACGAGCGCAGCTCCCTGCTGAGTGAGTCGGCGATGGTGTTTTTTATTCCTGCCAAGTGGAAGGGAACCAGAAACATCCCCTGGGCGACGGCCCAGTGCCACAGATCCTGGGCCTCCTTGGATAGGGCTGGGGATCTGGTGCCCCCCTGCTTCCTTATGTAGAACATTGTGGTGGTGTTGTCGGTGAAGATCCTCACCACTTTGTCCTTGAGGGACGGAAGGAACGACTTGAACGCCCAGAACACTGCTCGGAGCTCCAGGATGTTGATGTGGAGAGACCTCTCCTCCGGGAGCCAAAGGCCTCTTGCGTGGAGATCTCCGGTGTGGGCCCCCCAACACTCCAGAGAGGCGTCCGTCGTCACCGTCTCCTGAAACGCCGGGGTTTGAAAGTCTGTGCCTGTAGTGAGGTGAACCCGGGTGCCCCACCATACGATCGCCCGACGGAACTCCTCGTCGAGAGGGATACTGTCCTCGAAGCAGACCGTCGCCTGAAACCAGCGGGCGTCGAGGAACTCCTGTAGCGGACGCATCCGAAGTCTGCAAAGGGGTACAAGGTAGATGCATGAGGACATCATCCCGAGAAGGGACTTGATGGACCTCACCCTGGCCACATCCGTGGCTAACAGGCGCCGCACCTTGCCCAGGATGGTCTTGGTCCTCTCCTCTGAAGAGGAAGCCAATTGTCCCACTGTATCGAGCTTCGCTCCCAGAAACAGTGCTACTTGCGATGGAACCAGGTGGGGATTTGGGGTAGTTGATGGCGAACCCCAGCTCCGTGAGTAACCGGACGGTCCTCGCCGTATGTTCCCTTGTCCTTGCCCGGATTAGCCAGTCAACCAGGTAGGGGCAGACGTGGGTCCCCTGCAGGCGCAGTTGCGCCACCACTGGTGCCAGGCACTTGGGGAAAACCCTGGGTGCCGACTTTAATCCGAACGGTAGGGCTCTGAATTGGTAGTGGCGTCCCTGAACCACGAACCTGAGGAACTTCCTGTGCCTTTTTAGAATGGGGATGTGGAAGTAAGCATCCTCCAGGTCCAACGACGATAGGAAGTCGCCCTCCTCCAGCTGTCCCAGCACGTGCTGGAGGGTGACCATCCTGAATTTCTGCGCCTTGATGTATTTGTTTAACCGACGCAGGTCCAGGATGGAGCGCCAACCGCCTGTCTTCTTTCCGACGCGGAAGTACCTTGAGTACACTCCGGAGCCCCGGAGCCTCTTGGGGACGAGCTCGATGGCACCTTTCTTGAGCATCACCTTTACCTCCAACAGCAGTTGGACGTGATTCTCCTTCCTGGCCACGGGAGGAATGCGAGGGCACTTCTTTTGGAATTCCAGCGAGTGCCCGTTGGCCAGGGTGTCCAGCACCCAACGATTGGTGGAGATGGACTCCCACACTCTGACGAACTTCGTCAGCCGGCCTCCCACCGGGGTGCTTCCGTGGGGGCCCGATAACCCGGCCGGGTCAGTCTTGCTTGGAGGCGGCCTTGCCGCCTTGGCCTCCTTGGCGACGACGGCGGGATCCCCCTTGCTTGCCGCGACCTCTGTAGGCTTCCTGGGAAGAGGAGCAGGCCGCCTGGCGGTAAGTGGAGGAGCCACCGCTGGATCCTTTGGAGGCACCCTGTCTGCCTCCGGAGCTCCGAAAAGGCCGTTGCTGTTGAAGCACCCCAAGGGCCCGGGCAGTCTCCGAGTCGGTCTTGATGGCCTGTAGAGACTCGTCCACCGCTTTATCAAAAAGGTTGTTGCCGTCGAACGGCATGTCCAACACTCTGGTCTGGACGTCCTGGTGAAAGTCTGTCGCCTTGAGCCATCCTCGTCGTCGGAGGCAAACTCCTTTGGCCAGTTGGCGAAATCCGGTATCAGCAATGTCCGTAGCCACCGTTATGGCATGATCCGATGCCACCTCGCCTTCCTGCAGAATTTCTAGGGCCTCCGCCCTTTTGTCATCAGGCAGGAAGTCTAGCAGGGGAGCCATCTTGAACCAGAGCTCCCTGTCGTAGCGAGCAACAATCGCTAAGGCATTGACCGCCTTAATCGCCGTCGCCGCCGACGAGATGACTCGTCGTCCCATAGAGTCCAACTTCTTGCCCTCGCTGTCCGGCGGGGAAGTGGAAGCCGCCGCGCCCGCTGCCTTCTTCTTAGCCACTGCCGAGACAACCGAGTCCGGCGTGGGCTGGGCCCTGAGGCACAAAGGGGCGGCATCGGTGACTCGGTACTTCTTCTTGTACCTGTCCCTCTTGGCAGGTGTCGTGGAAGGGTTCTTGAGGACAGCAAGCCCCTCGTCCCAGATGTCTTCGAGTAAAGGCACCGCAAGGAGCGTCTTCCTCTTGGCCTCTCGTCGTTGGTACAGAAACCCCTCCTTTTTCTGTTCTTCAGGGTAGAGCTGGAAGAGCTTGGATGCCCTGGTTATCGTGGCGTGGAGAGAGCCAACCTCGTCGGCTGGAGACGCCCGCGGGGGGGGGGGTGACGACAGGATGTCCGCCGTGTCATCGCCGCCGTCATCGTCCGACCCCGTCACTGTATCCGTCGCCGTATCCTCTCTAGGATCCGGCGAGGGGGATGAGGGGTCCACCAGTCTCGCAGGTACAAAGGGCGGAGCGGGGTGGACTCTCCTCCGCTTGTTCGGAGGGCTTCCCGACAGGCCTGGTTCTGGCTCCTCCGTCGGGATGCATGGTAATCTCGTCCTTATCTCGGTACATAAGGATTTGATTGCCAACAAAATGGCCGCCAAGCTATCCTGGGGCTCAGGCAATGGCTGCGACGGACGAGATGGCCGCTCCACTGGCCCCTGTTCGTCGTCATCGTCGCTATCTTCGATCACGTCAGCGGGAACCGTCCCCTGGGACCGAACCTTCTCGAACCTCTCGTTGAGGCGTATGAACCTCTCGTTGAGGCCTATGGACCTTTCGTTGAGGCCTATGGACCTTTCGTTGAGACCCTTCTCGGTTTCCACCAGTTCCTCCTGAGAGGCTTATTCCGAGTCTGTAATGGCCACCGGCCCCCCCTCGCCCTCTTTTTCAGCCGGGGGCTTCACGGGGGTCTTAGCGATGGGCTGGAAAGAGGATTCCCTCCACGGTGGCAGGGATACTCTGGGCCCAGAGGCCGTTTCCACAGGTGTAGTCTCAGCCGGCTCTGCCAGGGTCGCAGCGGCCACTTCGGTAGAGGCCTTAGCCGGGTGGATCAAAGCCCTCACCACCTTAGGTGCGTCCTGGGCCTTCGCCTTGGGGGGGGGGGTCATCGCCTCGCTCCCCCTTTGAAATCGACCGGGTCCGCTCCAGCGGCCTACCCGGGTTCTCAGACTTCCTCTTGCCCGAACCAGAGCGCAGGCTCGTGGTCGAACATGCCGGGGAAGTAGCGCCCTGCATGGCAACCGAAGAGCCCGACCTTTCGGCACTCCCGGTGCCCGCGGACTCGCAGTGTTTGGCCTTCTGTTGGGCCCGGGGCGCCCTCACAGGACTTAGAAGCCCGCTCACACGACTTCTTCGCCTTCTCACCTGCTGTACCCTTCTCCAGCCAGGTGGCGAGGCGGGAACGACGATCTTGTTTGGTCCATTCCGAAAGGTTCTTGCAGAACGCACAGTCTTTCTCCACGTGCGTCTTGTCCTCATGAAGGCAGTAGAGACATCGCGAATGCTCGTCCTCCTTGAAAACGTTATATAATCCGCATCCAGGGCAGTTCCTGAACAGCTTGGATCCGGGCGTTGAGCTTCCCTTGTCCTGGGCCATGTCCGTTGAGGTAGGCCGCAGATCTTCCGGAATCCTCCAAGAAGTGTAAACTCGACGAAAACTTCACCCTTGAGGGGCGTAGAAGAATTCCGAAACGGGTCTCCGTTATCGGAAGTAGAAACGGTGGAGCTTGAGGCTCGATTAAACCGAAAAAATGAGAATCTCCTGAAAAAGCGTGAAAACGCAGTAAAAAAAACTCGAGAGCTAAACACGAGGACTCCCAACACTTGAGCGTGTGGTAAAAATCTGAGGATGGCTGCCAGAGGCATGGCTTAGGGAGAGGGCAGTCATTGGCTGGGGGCAGTATGACACAGAGATCAGTGATTGGTTACTACTAAGAAAGACAGATCAGAAACGAAGCTGATACTGATTTTTTCTTTACCAAGGATTCCCAGCCTGACGACAGGGAATATTCATGAGCATGTGAATCCATGCCAGACCCCATGCTGGAGAAATCGCTACACATTAATAAGGCATTGGCTGCTGAACCCAATGATTAAGGAGGCAGCAACAAGATCCCTATTACCGTTTGTAAAACTACTTATATCAGATTCCAGGGACAAACATATGGTGGGAACAATTTACAAATATATCAAACAGAATGAGGTAGCAGGTCACAGACGCTACATCAGGCAATGGGAAGAAGCATTAGGCTTGCTGATTAAAGAGGAGGAGTGGGCACAATTATGGGTACATATCCCCAAACTCACAAGCTCAGTCCAACTGCAAGAGATGTGGGTAGATGTACCGTTGGCATCTCACTCCGGTGAGACTTCATACATTTTTTCCAAAGGTATCCAAGAAATGCTGGAGGGAATGTGGGAAGGAAGGGTCATGGGAGCATATTTAGTGGGAGTGTCCGCACACCTTGTGGTTTTGGGACAAGATTGGAGAGGCTATAGAGTAAATTCTGGGGATCAAGGGAAGGGTATATAAAGGCTTGGCTATTTTAGGGGTAGGAGGACCACTTGGGGACTTAGCTTCGAAAACCCAGCGAAAGTTTTATGTGATGTTGATGATGGCTGGGGCATTGGTGATGACACAAAAATGGAAATCGAAGGAATCGCTGAAGGAACACGAATGGGCAGGAAAGGTGTGGCACTTTGCAGCATTAGAATGGGTGCCTTATTCCCTGCAAGGAGATCTTGGGGGTTTTGTAGCAGATTGGGATTTGGTGATGAGGTTCCTACGGAAGGATTCTAGAGATGCATGGTGCCCAAGGAAGATGAAACTATTAGAATTGATTTAATAAGAGGGTATCACCTGTGAGGAAGGGGAGATGGGGGTTGAAAGAGAAATGTGTAGGCTGAAAAGGAGGGTGGACTATAGGGACTTTGGAGACGATTCAACATAGGAGAAATTAAAAAATTCAGTGGAGGGACATTGGGAAGGGGGGCTCCAGGGAGGAGGGAGTTGGGAAAAGTGTCTTATTTGTATGTAAAATGTCAATAGAAATCTGTGTGAAAAAAAGAAGAGCAAGTTACTCTCTTACCTAGTAACGTTCTTTCGATGGGATGGTCCGACGACGTATTCCATATCTATGACAGTAATCACCACAGCTGTGCTACTTTGGAAATATTCTGCGTCTGCGTCCTGCATCCTGCGTCGATGACGTCGATGCGCCGTCCTCGAGGACCTCCTCCGACGGCCGACTTCACCCGATGTGATAAGTAGGACGCACAACGCCCGTAGCCTCAGTTGTAGTTTTTTCCCAGAACGTGTGCCACCAGTCTTCTGCCAGTCTGACACACAAAAGCCTTGTGGAAACGTAAGCTGCAATCGCATAAGAAATTCTGTAGCGGGGAAGGTGG
This sequence comes from Ambystoma mexicanum, assembly GCF_040938575.1. Lineage (NCBI taxonomy): Eukaryota > Metazoa > Chordata > Amphibia > Caudata > Ambystomatidae > Ambystoma > Ambystoma mexicanum. The sequence goes on along the minus strand of NC_090927.1, from coordinate 301,978,918 downwards.
GGAGGGAGCTATATGGAATACGTCGTCGGACCATCCCATCGAAAGGACGTTACCAGGTAAGAGAGTAACTTGTTCTTCGAGGGGATTGGGTCCTCTGACGTATTCCATATCTATGACAGACTCCCAAAGCAGTACAAATGCAAGGAGGTGGGAAAAGAATTTAGAAAACAGAAATTTAGCATGCCCAATCAAATTGCAGGGTAAAGGACCGCCTTGTCAAAGGCCAGATCCTGCCCCCGGATGGAATCGAGGGAATAGTGACGTACAAAAGTATGAACCGAAGCCCAGGTGGCTGCATCACAGATGTTACGAATAGGAACACCCCGCTGCAGGGCAGTAGAGGCAGCCATACCCATGGTAGAATGGGCTCGCAAGCCGACCGGGGGGTCCTTACCCGCCAAGCGGTAACACTCAGAGCTAGCCAAAATAATCCAGTGAGACAAAGTCTGTTTCGTCACAGCCTGTCCCAAACGCTTTCCAGCGTAACCAATAAAGAGCTGATCGTCCACTCTGACCCGGGACATGCGTGAAATATAAAAACTTAACTCTCTCCTAGGATCAAGCCTATGGAGCCTCTCCTCTTCCTTACCAGGATGTGGAGGAGGATAAAATGCCGGAAGAACAACCTTCTGGCCTAAATGAAATTCCGACACCACCTTCGGAAGAAAAGAAGGACGAACTCTAAGGACAACCCTGTCTTTATGAAACACAGTGAAGGGTGGTTGAACTGAAAGTGCCTGTAACTCACTCACTCTGCGAGCGGAAGTGACTGCAACTAAAAATACAGTTTTCAGAGTTAACAGTCTCAAAGGGCATGAATGGAAAGGCTCAAACGGAGCACCCATCAGAAACTTGAGAACAAGGTTCAAATCCAAACCGGGCACCTGGAAAGGTGACGGAGGGAACACATTAGTGAGCCCTTTCAGAAACTGAGAAATTAAAGGAATTTTAAAATAGGAACACTCTTCAGACGAGCGCCGCCAGGTAACCTTTAATGGTACCCACTTGAAGGCCCCTGTGGGCCAAAGAAAGCAAAATAGACAGAACAATGGGGATTTCACATGCAAAAGGATCCACATTCTTAACCCTGCACCAGTCGCAGAACTTACTCCAACGGCAACGGTACAGGGACTCCATTACGTCTTCAGGGAGGTCCCAATCCTTATACCTCAACCTTTCAGAAACCAAGCGTGAAGGTTGAGGGACCTGACCTCTGGATGGAGAACCTGACCCCCCCCTCCCGTGAGAGCAGATCGTCTCGGTAGGGAAGACGACGTGGAGGACAGATGGACAAGTCGAGAAGGTCCGGGTACCACGTCCTCCGGGCCCACGACGGAGCAATGAGGATAATCCGGGAACCGAACCTACGTAACCTCTGCAGTACTTGCGGGATGACAGGGACTGGAGGAAACGCATACAGCAGTGGGAATGACCACTCCACCACAAACGTGTCTCCTAAGGCTCTGTTTGGAGGAAATTCCTGTGAGCAGAACCTCTCGCACTTCTGGTTGACAGTGGAGGCGAAGAGATCCACTTGAGGGGCCCCCCAAAGGGCGAAGATCTCCAGGAGAATCTCCTGAGCCAACTCCCACTCGTGAGAGATCGCGCTCTGCCTGCTCAGAGCTTCCGCTGTCTCGTTTTCGCCTCCTGCCCGATGAACTGCCGAGATCGAAACTTCCTCTTGGATTGCCCAGAACTAGAGCTGCATCGCCTCCCTGCACAGAGGAAGTGACCCTGCCCCCCCCCCTTTTTGTTGAGGTAGTGCATGGCCACCGTGTTGTCCGTCAGGATCAGGACATTCTTTCCTCGCACAGTCGGCAGAAAAGCCTTCAGGGCTAGCCTGATGGCCCTCAGCTCCAACAGATTGATATGGAGTCTGGACTCTGACGGAGACCAACGACCGCCGACTGTCAACTCATTGGCATTGCCTCCCCATCCCGTGAGGAATGCGTCCGTCACGATCGTCACCTCCGGCCAGGGCAGCCAAAATGGAGCCCCCCCCCTCATCAGATTGCCTTTGTCGGCCCACCACAGAAGGTCCTGGGCGACCGAAGACGGCACCTGAACAGGGTCCGACATCCTGCCGGAGGACTGAGACCACTGGAGCTCGAGTGCCCATTGCAAAGATCTCATCCGCAACCTGGCGTCTGGCACCAGAAGAATGCAGGGTGCCATGAGGCCGAGCAGCCTCCAGAACTCAAACGCTGGGAGAGTCTGGGCAAGTTGAAACTTGTGCACCATCTACTGAATGTGATGAGCCCTCACCTGGGGAGGAAAACACTGCCCCAGGGACGTGTCGAGCACTGCTCCGATGTACTGGAGCCTCTGAGTTGGTGTCAAATGGGACTTCTTTAAGTTGAGGGAGAAGCCCAGCTTGCGGAGGGAGTGGCAGGTGACTGACAGATGATCCAGGACTTGCTCTGGAGAGAGCGCCCTGATCAACCAATCGTCCAGGTTGGGGTAGATGTGAATCCCCCCTTTCCTAAGGTGCGCTGCCACCACTACCATGAGCTTGGTGAAGACCCTCGGGGCGGATGTCAAGCCGAACGGCAGGACCCGAAACTGAAAATGCGAGTCGCCAACTGCAAACCTCAGGTACTTCTTGTGCTTTGGATGGATAGGCACATGAAAATAAGCGTCCTTGAGGCCGAGAAACACCAACACCAACCAGTCCTGAAGTTGAAGGGCCTGGAGGACTTGAGAAAGTGTAACCATCTTGAACTTGTCCTTCCTGAGGAGTTTCTTCAAACCGCGCAAGTCCATGAAGGGTCTCAATCCCCTGTCTTTCTTGGAAATCAAAAAATAAGGGGAATACCATCCCTTGTTTCTCTCCGCTACAGGCACCAGTTCTATGGCACCTTTCTCCAGCAGGGATTGAATTTCCTGCACAAGGAGCGGATCCGGACTCTTCAAAGAGAGATTCCACGGTGGATTGTCTTGAGGCCTCTGCCGGAAAGGAAGACAGTAGCCGTGGGTTATGATCTCCAGAACCCACACATCTGAAGTAATGGCGCGCCACTCTGCAAGATGCTGCGCCAGCCTTCCCCCAACCGGCGAACCATGGGACATGGCCTCATGACTGAGCCGAAGCGGCTGCGGCAGTGCCTGAGGGCAAAGAGGCAACAGCCCGAGCGGCCTTGGCACCTCGAGTACCTTGTTTTCCACCTCTGGCACTCTACAGTGGCCCCTTTGACTAGCAGCTCCTCTCGCTTTACCAAAGGAGGAGTAACAACGAAAGGAACCTCCCCTCCATTGCTATCCCCTAGGATGAAAAGGCGGAGGTTGTCGAACTGCAGCGCCCAACGACTTTGCTGCAGCTTTGGAGGTCTGCAACCTCTCAAGGCTCTCGTCAGCCTTGCTGCCAAAAAGATGTTCCCCGTCGAAGGGCAAGTTGAGGAGCCGGGCCTGCACATCAGGAGCAAACCCCGACTTCCGCAACCACGCAAACCTGTGTATCACGGTGCTCGCCGCCATGTACCGGCTGATGCAATCTGCCATGTCCAAACCCGACTGAACGGCCTCACACATAGCATCCTTGCCATCCTGAACCATGGCAAGGAAACCATCCCGTTCATCCCCTTCGGGAATATGTTCAGCCGCCAAGGAAACACAGTTCCACACAGTGTGTGTGAAACGAGACAAGGCACAAATGGAGTTGGCCGCCTGAAGCGCCATACCCCTGCAGAAAACACTTTTTTCGCCCAGCCGTCAAAACGCTTGTCGTCCCTATCAGGAGGGATGGTAGGGTACGACGCCTGCTTTGCCCTGGCCGTAGCCGCCTTCACCACCAAACTCACCGGAGTAGGGTGCTTGGACAAGTAGCAGGGGTCACTACTGGCTGGGCGGTATTTTCGCTGCAAAGACTTGCTCACTGCCGGGAGACTCTCCGGAGAAGTCCAAGCCGCTGCCACTCTTCTTTGCAGAGCCATATGGAATGGCAGTAGCGGGTCAGTTGGTGGACCAATGTCGAGGATATACGTAAGCTCATCCTGAACAAACTCCCCTGGGGGAGCAGACCATCCTAAGTACTCAGAGACCCGTGACATAAGTCGCTGGTACGAAGAATCGGCATGAGTGCCAGGCTCAGGCCTATAAAACTCCACCTCCGGAGTGGTGTTCAGCCCACTAGCATCATGCAGGGTCTGCCTCAGGTCCTCAAACTGGCTATGGCCCGAGAGAATCTAGTCAGGCACTGTGTCAGGCACCATGCCATCATCAGAGCCCTCATCCACCGCCGAAATGAATTCCAGATGGCGGTAAGAAGGCACAGAACTGGAACCAAAGCCATGCTTGACCTTGGCCAGAGCCTTCCTAGGTGGTTCCCACGAGCTACGGGGTACCCCCGTCGACACAGCCCCGAAAGGCATCGAGTGAATCGGCGCCGACGTCGAGAGAATCGGCGTAGACGACAGACGCGGCGCCGACAGCATCGACGGCGCCGAGACAGGCCTCAAAAGGCAGAGCCCCGAGCGTGTCCCTCGACATCCTGGGCGCCGACGGCGTTGACGACTTCCTCGGAGGCGGAGTTTCGAGAGAGTCCGTCGACGACCTCGGTGCCACAGGCGTCGACGTCTTCCTCGAAGACTTCAAAGGTTCACGCGGTCTCGAGCGCGTCGAGGACCGGGACCTGGACCGGGCATGCCGAGAACGATTCTCCTTGTCCGAGCGGGACCTTTCCTGTGAATCACGACGACCACCCGAGCCCGAAGGCGTGCGAGCGGCGTCTCTCGGCTGATCACGACCGACCCCACTCGGAGGCACGGACGGACCAGTGCCCTGCGATTCAAGAATCGCCAACATTTTCTTCCCAACATTTTCTTCCCGAAGGAAGCCCATTCCTCTGGTGTCGCATGCTTGGTGGGGTAAGCGACCCACCGACGGGCGGAGTCCTCAGATGAGGACGGGGAAGGCGACCGATGACGGCGCTTCCGGGAGTGGCTCGAAGAGGCAGAGGAGTGGCAAAACCGACTCCGGGACCGAGACCCACTGGACTTCTGACGACGACGCGGAGAGTCGCCCCTCGAGTCGTCCGTCGAAAGCCCTGCAGACCTCGACTTCTTGGGCTTGGACCCCTAACTTCTTGCGCTCCCGCAAGGCTTTCTACGTGAGCGACTGGCAGTGGACACAGTCATCTGTGTCATGGGCCTCCCCGAGGCACCAGAGACAGGTGTCGTGCGAGTCCGTGACCGACATCTTGGACCCACAGTCCCCGCACTTCTTAAAGCCTGAACGCGGTGTGGAAGACGAGGCAGACATCTTCACGAAGAAATCGTACACTAACAGGTTCGAAGAACCGAGATGAACAACAGAAACTCCAAAGAGTCGAGGCGTACCGAGATTCATGAAGCAAACACATTTGCGGAAAAAACGGAACTGAGGCTACGGGCGTCATGCATCCTACTTATCACATCGGGTGATGTCGGCCGTCGGAGGAGGTCCTCGAGGACGCCGCATCAACGGAGGAGCCGAAAATTTTCCAAAGCAGCACAGCTGTGGTGATTACTGTCATAGATATGGAATACGTTGGAGGACCCAATCCCCTCGAAGGTGGTGTGCTGCATTGTGGGGAAGAGGGAGGAGACATGACAGCCTTCACATCCCTTCTCTTCCAAGTCGTCAGAGGAAGAGACTTGGCTCCACAACAATGGTTCCCCGAGACCGGGTATGATGGTCGAGGGAGCACTGCCAGCATCGATACTGTGTTGGTGGGGGTAGATGAAGTGATGGTGACAGTCGATGGTGCGATGGTCGTGACTGCAAGAACACACCGTTTTTGTCAACAGGGGTAACAAAGTCGTCGACGTAGTTGTCGTCGAGGCTTTCATCAACAAGTTAGCTTGCTTGCTCGTCATCGACGGCTTTGACGAAGACTTATTTGGTGCTGCTTATGAAGATGTAGTCGACAGGGTAAATTTGACTGTCAACGACGAAAAGTGGCCACCAGACCTGGAAGTGAACTTGCTGGATGGGGTTTCCCTGCGGTGGATGGGGAAAAACCATTGGCTGCTCTCGCCCCTTCCAAACCCCTTGGGCACTGACCTTAGGTGGTGAGGACCGGCCCTTTGAGACAACCATGGCAGGTCGCAAGACGCCCATGTGTCGCTTCCTGCTGCTGCCGTGGTCTTCATGCGACCTAGACCTCTTACTGGAGGTGGTTCGCTGGGCCTTCCTGTCCTTCCATAGAGAGGCATGGCTCCGTACAGAAGCATAGTCGAAGGCCCCACCAGCATCCTCAAGCCACGCAACAAGGCACCAGTGACAATCACGCTGCGTTTTGTTGTAAAAGTACTGTCAAATCCCGCAGTCCTATTTAAAGGGATGTGGATGTAGACAGTAGATACAGTTGTGTGGTTGTCTTCGATATACACATTCTTCAGCCCACAGCGGGCACATGCCTTAAATAAAATCTTCCTCGTAGATTCCACCATGAGTAGGTCCAAATGCACAGACGATGAAAAACCTAAGTTACCGGCATCTGGAAACAGTTGTCAATGGGTCGAACAAGTGATTTTTTCGTCGAAAGACAGTAAAACTTTTTTGATAAGTAGATAAATGTAGAGAGAAAATGTTGAGGACTCCCAACACGAAAGTGCAGTAAAAAATCTGAAGATGGTAGACAGGGGAGGAGTTAAGGGAGATATTCCTATAGGCTGTGGGAAGTATAACCCGAAACTGACTGTACTAGAGCACAAAAGTGACTGAAAGTTTCAGTTTAAATGTAAACTGCTCTATGTTACAGAGGATTCCCAGCCTGACGACAGGGAATATTCACAGCATGTTAATCTATAAAATATCCAATTCTGGAGAAGGCCTTGCACTTTTAGTTGCCACCTGTGCATACCCTTTGCGCCTCACCAATCAGTAGTCAAACTCCAGCTTTGAAGAGAAAAACGCACAACTGAATGTCGCAGACGGCCTCAAGAGCACCCCAACTCTCAGATGAAATTTGAGTGTTTTTATTTTTATTTGCAGTGGGCCTGGAAGAATGCTCTAATTCACCATGAAGGTTTAGAAGGCTCAAGCTATTCCAGTTGTCACTTTAAGAGCAAAGCTCTAGGGCTATATCCAGTGTCCGTCTTTGCTGAGAAAACATTTCTTAAACGTCTCCTGTGCCTTCCAAACAGTGCACCTTCAGCTGCAGTTTTTGGCGCCAGGGCATTCGGAGAGAAAATATGACAATGTTAAAACCGCTAGTATATATGCTTAAAATCTGGAACACTGATACCCTAACTAGCCTACAGGGAAGGGATTATTGATGTACTTCACTAGAATGGTGGCAAATCCTTGGGTTGGTTTAAATATGTAAAATCTATGCCTCAAAATACTGGATTAGGTCATTTATGGTTGGACCCAAAAAGATATGGCTCACAGTAGAAATGAAAATTTACTTAACTTTTGAAACTCTGTGCTGAAATACAGAATGGATAATTGTCTATCGCAACGTCTGTCGCATAGCTATAGCGGCAGAAGAAATATTTATGCATCAAATTGCGGTCAGGTATATGAACATTCGCTGCCTTTACTGTAAATTGGAGTAAGAGAGCAACGTCCATATGCCCTTCTTGAGAGGGAGTTCGAGGACAACTGGCTAAAACCAATTATAAATCACTTTGGACTTCAATGTAGAATGGAGACGCTGCTCTATATAAAAACATACACACTCCCTTTGGTGTTTGATTGTGTTACTATATTTTTTGATCTAAGCTATGCACAAGAGGAAAACGTATGTAGATATGTGCTGAAATTCTAATTATACATGTACCCGTCGGATCAGGAACTTAAGTAGGATATCTCCAATGAGATGTTTGAATTTGACAATCCCTCCTTTCAACTCTGCTTTGTGATTTTATGATGTAGGCTTTTATGGCTTATTGACTAAAATAAAGTGTTTCTGACAATGATGATGAATACCCGTGATTCAACACACTGGGGCTGTACCCTGAGAGTACCCTCCTCATAGAGCAAGGCCCTCCACACAGGGCCTTGCTGCACTTCACCACACATGGCCCCCTCCCGGGCCCACTGTAAGCAGAGCCCTTGATTCCAATGCACTGCGGTCACAGATGATCTGCGTCGCCACACTGTTTCCTGATCCTCCCCGATCAGCTTTGCAGCGAACCCGTGGGCAGGCAGAAAGGATGCCAGCCACCAGACCTCACAAACTGTTTATCCCAGTCAGTGAGCCTCCCCGCGCTTGCTCAATCCAGGTCTGCTGTGTGGGACGCGAGGCAGACCAGAGCTGATACCCAGCAGCGCCGGTGACACTGGGACCCAGGTACCCACTCCTCAGCATAGGTACTGTAGCAACCTCTCCTTAGTGTGCCTCAGCAGTACCGGGCTCACACGCACCTTCCTTTTGCGTTGCCCTTGGAGGTCCTTTGCTTAGGCCCTTGCCACCATCGGCACCTCCAGTTAGCAACGGGTCACCCCTTTCAGCCCCCAGTTCATGCAGCGGGCCCTCCATGCCCCGTCAATGAAGCTCCGTCATGGAAGAGGGCCAGGATATCGAAGGATTTCAGGGGATATTTTGGATGGCGGCGCATGGCTCAAAAGGACAGAGTCATCTTGATTGGGCTCTCTAGTGCACATTTTGAAGTTTTTAATGTATTGTTCATGATGTTCATTTAGATTTGTTTTGAATGCACTTTAATGGGAATCAATTCTTCCCAATATTTCAAATAAAGTTAATAAGTGTGAAGTGTATTAACAGCTCCAATTCCACAGACTGCCATGCAAGCTGATCGACGTGCTCACACCCTGCCACTATATGGACCCGGTTAGTGATTACCTCAACTGTGTCTATTTGTGTGGGACACCTATGTCACATGTAATGCTCAAGCCTTCGTAAGGTGATCCTGAAAAGCACAGCGTGTAGACACCATTTTCCCTCCTGAAGGGATAGTATGCACCACCGACCGCCCCTACACGTATGGCTGCTTGTCGATGCTGTGGACATTATGCTGCTCACAAGTGTGCGCTCAACACTGAAGCACAACAAAATTCGGAAAATCCTGTCCTCATCATTACTAAGGGGAAGTTAAGGCAAAAATCCACCAACAAGGGTGGTGCATCCTTACTACTTTCAGAGGTGGGGCAGGCCAAGAAGGTGAGGAGGAATCTATAGAACTCTCAAAACAATGAGAGGTCAGGAGGTGGGTTTAAAACAGGCTAAACAAGACAATTCTGCAAAACTGCCCTTCCAGGTAGGGCATCACTGTCAGTCCATAAATTCAAGCTGCAGTGCTTATAAAGGTATGCAAGGATGACAATGTTGCAGCATGACAATATTTCCTTGAGAGAAACTCCCCTCTGCAATGGCAAAGAGGCTGCAACCCCTTTGTGGATTGAGCTTGAAGCCCCCAATACAACCTTCTTCCCAGATTTCTCACAGCACTCAGTTATGCACAAGACAATTGATTGTTATAAAGTCTGCTTAGTAACTGCACGCCCCAATTGTGTCTGTGAAAATGAGACACAGCTGATCATCTTAGCGAAAGTGGGCTGCTCTGGACACATAAAATGGAGTGCTCTTTTCGAGTCCAACCTAAGGAGTCTCTACGACTCCTTTAAGGGTGAGGAGTGGGGTGGAAGGCTGGCAACTCAATCTTCTAGTTAACTTGAAATTCAATTCAGGTCTATGCAGTAAAGCCTGCATCTAACTAACACATCTAGCAGATGTGATCACCACTAAGTATGAGAAGTTAAAACAATTAAGAGTGTGATGGCATCAAGTTTTCCTCACCCAATCCCAGGCGATCAGAATCAAGTGAGCAAGAAATTATCTCAACTTCCTGAGTACCAATGGAATGACTAGAATCTGGAGAAACCGCAGAGTGGAGGTTGAGAAAATCCACTTCACTAAAAAAGCATCCGTCAGAAAGTGAGGGACCCCTAAGAGGAAAATTCCTGTGAGCAGGAGAGTTTGCACGTTGCGTTGGCTTTTGTCGCAAACAGACCCACAAGAGGGCTTTGCCAAAGTTCAAAGATTCTGACAAGGAACTCTGGGCAAAGCTCCTGCTCGTCGGAGACTGTACCCCGCCTGCTCAGGGGATCCGCCAACCCATTCCCTGTCCCTACCAGATGAGCTGCCGAGGCAGAGATGTTGTCCTCCATCACCCAGAACCACAGCTGCATGGTCGCCTTGCACAGTGGCAGCAACTGTACACGCCCTCTCGTTGAGGTAGTGCACGCCACCATGTCGTCCTTCAAAACCAGGACATACTTCCACAGAAGGGATGTTGCAAAAGCCATCAGTAGATGTCCGATAGCTGGAAGCTCCAATAAACTGATGTGCAACTGATACTCTACCGGAAATCAAAGCCATCCCACCTGCAGATCCCAGAAGTGAGCATACCAGCCTTTCAGGGAGGCGTCTGTGACAATATGAACTTCAAGCCAGGGCAACCAGCATGACTCTCCCACCATCAGGTTGCATACATGCCAACATTTTGCACGTCCTGGGAGGGACATTTTGGCATCAAAAGCGAGGGAATTGAATGTTCCTATTGTGCTGCATTAGTGTTCGAATTGTTTTAGGAGGGATAAAGTAAAACATAGCAAAATGTTGGAAAGAAAAATCAGAAGTCTCCCGTACTAAATCGGGAGGGTTGGCATGTATGAAGTTGTCTTGACTTGACTACCATGACAGACATCGACCACTTTCTCTGAGATTCGTAAGCATCTGACATGTTGCCAGAGAATTGTGAACACTGGCCTCGGAGCAGCCACTGGAGGGAAAGCATTTTCCAATCGGGCCTCTGGCACCATGAAAATGGAGGGTGCCATGAGATGCAAGAGGTGGAGGAAGACGGATGATGGTAGCATGCATGTGTTCTGGAATCAGGTGATCGCGACATGCCAAACACTGGTGACACTATCCACGACTTAGAGGGGCTTCCTTACCCAGGAACCTATGGGATGGTGCTGTGTTACGACTTCTGGAAGAAAATAAAATGTTAATAAAACATTTTATTGATTTTATAGTCATAAACCATAACAAACATTCACATTGATATCACATAGATAATATTATCACTTTGGTATTCCGAACCCACATTAACCAACTATATCCCCAATCCATTCTGTAGGCGTCCAACATAATATATTTCTCAATTCCCCTCTTCCCATCTGCACCAGATCTTCCTTGGCTTTTCGGGGCATCCTCTTGCCTTGTTTATAAACTTCCATAGCCACGCAGGTGTCTACGTCAACAACCCATTGTTCAAAAGGAGGATATTTGTGGGATCCCCATAGCTTCGCAATGTTGCGTTTAATCAGCCCTGTCTTTGTAGAAAGGAGAGTTTCTCGTAGCTGGTAGTTAGTCCTTCCCAAACAATTCCTAACAGCATCTTGGGGTCCATTGGTACCTCTCATCCCAGCACTCCTGTTAATTTGTCGCAAAATTGCTGGCAAAAGAGCTGAATTTGGGGGCATTCCCATAGGATATGGATGAATGTGCCCACACCCCTGTGACAGCGGAGACAATTTGGGCTAGTGGCTCGGTTCCATCGATAAAACGCGACCCTAGGGTAGTACACTCTGGGCAAGACCTTCAGTTGTATCAGACGGAGTCTAGAGGAAATTGCAGTTACATGTGGGTACATCAGTGCCAATATCCAGGCCTCTGGTTCAATGGTCCCCACATCCACTTCCCATTTCGCTTTGAGACTAGACAACTCAGGTGTCGCAAAAGCAGTTATAACATTATACATTGTGGAAGTGACCTTGGTGAGTATGTGATCCAAGAGAATATTCCACTCCAATGGTGTACATTGTGGCACATCTGACAATGCAGGAAGATGTGTGTGTAGTGCGTGGGCGAGCTAGTGGTAGTGGTCTGTGTGCGGGAAACCGAATCTGCACCTTAGTTCATCAAAAGGGGTGACTCTCACCCCCCACCCCCCCGTGAGCATGTCTATAATCGTCAGAACCCCGGCTTCCACCCATTCCGGTAGTTTATCTATCTCTGGGAGATTATCGTTGTTCCATTGGGGTTGTACCGGGGTCACCTTTTTCCCCCAACCTATATGCTTGTGGGCCTCCCTCCATATCAATGCGGTATGTATCGCCATCGTCCGTAGGGAGTAAGGGGTGTGGATCTCCCAAGGGGTTGATATAGATTCATGAGTGGTTGCATATCCTGCAGTCCCATGATCTCTGCTCGAACATGTGGTAGTTCCCGGTCACCATGAAGGAGATCATGAACGACCATCATTTGGCTCACCAAATAGGATTGGAGGTGTGGTAGTCCTATACCCCCTCCCAAACAGAGTGTTTCTAGTGGGCGAAGAGCAATTCGTGGATGCGCCCCTCCCCACAGGAGACCTCTCAGAATACCCTCAATTTTGTGAAATTCCAGATCTGGGATTCTCAGGGGGACATTTTGCAGGATGTATAGAAAGCGCAGTAGTGCGAGCATTTTGAAAAGGGCTGCTCTTCCCACCAAGGTTAGTGGAAGCAGTGTCCAATGTCGGACATCAGTGGTCAATTGTTCAGTGACTGGGTATAAGTTAGGGGTGAGAAATTCAGAGAAATCCGTTGCCACTTGTATCCCCAAGTAGCGAAAAATTTTCACATTCAGTGTGATACGGACAATCTGTGGGAAGTGTGCGATTCGCTCCTTTAATCAGGAAGAAGAGCGATTTATTCCAGTTAACCCGTAGTCCACTAAATGCGCCATACTGCTCCAGTAATCACGTGACAATTGGACAAGCGCGGGCCGGGTCGCTCAGATATATCAGGAAGTCGTGAGTGTATAGTGATACCATGTCTTCTCCGCCCTCAGGCAATTGAAATCCTGCCCATAACTGTCAGACGGAGCAGCGCGGCAAGGTGTTCAACAGCCATTGCAAATAACAATGGGGACCGTGGGCACCCCTGACACGTCCCTCTCCCCAGCGGGAAGTTTCTAGAGGGCCACCCATTGCCCCTGACGTCCGCCAGTGGAGATTCATATAGTAGTTGTACCCACCCCAGAAATGTCTCCCCAAATTCCATTTTATGCATAATTCCCCAGAGGCTCTTTTTCGACATCAATGACCAATAATGCAAGGGGTTCACGAAGGACAGGTGCCCTTTCCAGCATCAGATGTAATCTACGAATATTCATATGCGTCGACCTGTGTGGCATAAAGCCACATTGGTCTGGGTGAATTAAAGAAAAGGTACTTTGCAAGAATTTTTGTTTCGCTGTTGATCACTGAAATTGGTCTTTAGGATTTACAAAGTTGCGGAGATTTGCCAGGCTTGGGGATGACCACTACATTGGCTTTGTGTAAATCAGGGGAGAGGAATCCCCGTTCCTTGAAGTGGAGGAACATTTTGTATAGGGGGCTAGCCATCTTATCGCCACCCAGTTTTTTCCATGTTTCGATGGGGAAGCCATTTGGACCTGGTGGTTTACCAGAATGTAATTGGGAGATGGCCGTTGCAATTTCAGACTCTGTAATATCTGCATCTAGTTGACTTTGCTGAGTCTCAGACAGGGGAGAGCAATATTGTCAAGCATGGTACCATGTATTGGTGCGGTCGGACTCTTATATAGTTCGGCATAGTAATCCGCGAAAGCCTCAGCAATTTCGAGGTCTGTTTGCACCAGCCTGGTTTGCGCAGTCTGTATTCCCCTAACATGACGGTGTCCCTCGTCCAACCGTTCAAGCCAGGCCAGTTTCTTGCCAGCTTTGTCCCCAGTTTCATAAATGGCAATGCACATTTCCCAATGGGCCTGTCTGGAGTTGTCCAGGGCAACATTCCGGAGGCATTCTCTGGCTGTTAGAAGGGACCGATGTGTTTTGGGTGATCCCATAAGTATTTGCTTTGCTTCCCATTCCCCTGCTTCTTTTTCTGCATCTGTTATTTCGTGAAGGTATGCGTTCTTTTTGGCAGATATCCAGGAGAACATTTCTCCCCGGAGTTCCGTCTTGTAAGCCTCCCATATAAACTCTGGACTATCTACGGTGTTATTAATGTCAAAATATGTATCTGTCATATCTCCAATGTGATTAGTCGAACAAAACAGGCACGGTCCCAAATTTTTTGTTAACGGGGGAGAAATTCTCAAACGGAACCCAGTAATAGGGAAAGACAAAGAGTACCACAAGGCACAGAGAATTAATTACCCCTTACTACTCTAACTCCAGAGATGACAGAAATCAGAATACTCTAGTCACATGTTGAAACTATGGATATCCTGGTAACCTTGGATGTCACCTCCCTTTATACTAGTATCCCTCAGGCAGAATGCCTAACTATTATGGAACTATATCTGAATAAGCGGACTGAAAGCCTCAGGAAAGTACCCACTTCATTTATTTTGGAATGCATTAAAATCGCCCTGACAGAAAACTTTTTTCTGTACGATGGCACATTCTATAAACAAATACACGGCACAAGTATGGGGGCTACCTTTGCCCCCGACCTCGCTAATCTCTTCATGGATTATTTTGAATCAACTTCCATCTTTGATGAACACAATCCGTTTAAGAGCAACATCATTAAGTGGTTGCGTTACATCGATGATGTGTTCCTTATCTGGAAAGGCGATATAACCATGTTAGAATCCTTTTTAGTATGGTTAAACAATCATCACCAGCACATCACCTTTACTATGACGTATGACTTACACTCCATACCCTTTTTGGATCTCTCCATTTACAAAACAGAGCCTGATTTGCTAAAAACAAAGCTCTTTCGAAAACCAACTGATAAAAACACCTTATTAAGATTCAACAGTTTCCATCCGTTAAGTCTACGAGAAAATTTACCGGTCGGACAGTTTCTGAGATTAAGACGAAATTGTTCTGAAGTATGTGATTTTGTTCATGAGGGTAAGGATCTGAAAAAACGTCTCATCACTCGAGGGTACCCGAAGAAATGTATTAATCGTGCTTATAAGAGAGCTAAACATGCTAACAGACATAGTTGCCTACATCCAGAACAAAAAATCTCGCAAGAAAGAATCACATGTGTGAGCACTTTTAGTCCTATCAGCAATGCCTTACGTAGAACTATTAAAAAACAATGGCATATATTAACTACCGATGACTTCTGTCCAACACAACCGAGATTTGCTTTTAAACGTCAGAAGAACCTTAGAGATATGCTGGTTCATACATATCCCACACCATCTAGTCCTTTGCCACAACAGACTCTCTGGAATCTCCCGCCAGTTCTTGGCCATTATAAATGCGGCCATTGTTCGGTCTGCTCCCTTACCATCAATTGCAAAACCTTGACACTGAATGGGAAGATTTGGAATCTAAAATCTTTCTCGAACTGTGGTTCAGATTGGTTGATTTATGGCATTAAGTGCCCTTGTAATTTACTCTATATTGGTAAAACCAGTAGAGTCATAAGACAAAGAATATGTGAACATAGATCGTGTTTAAAAAACAAAACAGACAAAAAACCATTGGTGGCTCATTACATTTCAGCCAAACACAGCTACACTGAATTACAGTGGTTCGTTATTCAAAAGATACCGGCTCCACCTAGAGGTGGTAACCGTGATCTAGCATTAACAACTGCAGAACAAAGATTGATCTATAACCTGAATACGGTGAATCAGGGCTTAAATGTTGCTGTGGAGTGGAATAGTTTGATAAACTAACATTCAGTACCCCTAATGTATTTAGGGTCACAGGACCCTGGTGTTTGTATAAACGAATACAGTCCTGCGATAATCCCTGTAAATATATGTTACATGATTTCACTTCATGACCACATGACGCGTTTTTTCCAAATACAATTGGCTCGTTTCAAACGTAGTATCATGTTTAATTCTATTAGTCGGGTCGGTCTATAACCCGTATAGATATACTTTTCTTGTGAACTGAAATAATACTGTTCCTGTGAATTGAAACATATTGAGTTCCCCGAATCCATCCGGGACTACAAGACCTATGTTCTTCGACAATCCTTGAAAACACATGTCACATGACGAACGCGTTCGGTCATGTGACACGCCGTTCCGATTGCGATTGGCCCGTCATATTGGCCTGTTCTCTGTGAACAGTTTGAACTACTAAATATCCACCCACCTGGGGCTTTAAGACTTCGTTTGTTTTGCGTAAATGAACTTAGTTCTTCTGACATTTTTCCTGACAATCTTTGGAAATATATGTCACATGATGCACGCGTTAGGTCACATGATATGTGGTCCCGATTGCGATTGGCCCATTATATACGTACATCTGCATATTTAATCTGTCTTCCGGGTGGCCTAGCAGCGAAGCCTGTAAACGAAGCAACCCTGACGAGCGGCCTCATACGAATACAACACAATCCTTGGTAAGCTCGAGCTTGCATGCCGCCGAAATTATGTTTCTCTGTATCGAATTTTCGAACTTTGGCTTACATATACGTGTTCTCCGCATTGACAGCCTCCTACTCTGGATACATTTGATCCGGGAAACTGAGACACGCCTGCATGAGCGTCTCATGTGCGAACAGCCGTTCCATTACTGCGCCCCCTAAATAACCGTGCCTGCGCGGACCTCAATAAAGAGAAGGTACATTTATGTCTTCTTTTTGTTTGGTGCCCATAAGAACTGATTAAGACTAAGCATAACACTTTTGGGCACTAACTGTTCTGAACTAGTTTTTCTTTAAATACCGGATCCTGTATGGTTTCAAAACGACACACAGGGTACGGCGTAAATATCTTCTAGAGCTGAGATATCTGGGCTGTAGGAAGTTTTCATCTCCTGACTTTAAGAGTATAATGTCTTGTTAAATATGATAATTGTGGGAATTGATTAGTAACCAATATACACCTGAATTAGATGAAATTATTGATGTAGACATGGTCTTTATTACATTATAGGACAAGGTGAGCCTTGCCAGTGAAGTCAGTGTATAATCCACAGTGGCGTGGACTAATTTTATACACAATACGGATGAAATTGTATCATCGTATGAAATACACTCTCTCTAGAGTCAACAAGTAAGAGATTTTGATACTATGTCACATTTGTTATACAGGATGCTGTAAGTGTGTGTTTTTTCTTTTGTCCCTTGTGTACGTTAGGGTACGGTATTTGGATTATCAAGTAATGTTTGTTTAACTAGGTTAACATAAGGACCCTAAGAAATGTGTGGTAGGACTAAGAGGCTAAATATTACATATGTTTTTTACATAACTCACCTATGTACAGCTACGGGATGTTTTTCTTGCAAAAATTTTTTTTAAAAATAACTATGTAAATTACAACTGGTTATACGTGAAGTAATGTCATCACCCTGTTTTGAATTTGTAGATCTATGATGTCCCATCTACATCACATAAAAGACCAAGTGTGAAGAAATCATATGTCCTGAAGATGGCCACGATATCTATCTCGAAATAGACATTTGAGGAAATGTCTGATTTCTGTATGGGCCGAAACATGTCGACAATTTATACCTCAGCTAATGTCTAATGAGTGACAATATAGCTTATGAATTTTTTCTAAAAATAGGGTCATTGTTTGACACATTTATATTTGTATCAATGTATTTTATGTCTTTTTTAAGCGTTTGGTATCTTTTTGATACATTGGTGTAGGAATAGACTCTGTCTTTTTATATCTATATGAATTAAAGTATTTGTGAACATTTTCTTTGGGTGATAGTTTTCCTTCTCTCTAGTTCTCCACGCTCGTATGACAGTGATCTTTGTGTGTCTGTTGTAAACTTATGTGACTAGAGTATTCTGATTTCTGTCATCTCTGGAGTTAGAGTAGTAAGGGGTAATTAATATCTCCAATGTGATCAATACATTCTGGGAAGCCGAGATAATAGTTATTTCGTCTCCATGAGGGGGCAGAGTGGGTTTATTGGTCTTTATTTCTAGCATTAGGGGGTGAGTGATCCAAGATTCCCAGAAGAAGTAGGTTTGCAGTGACTTCCCTGTGTGCATCTACTGTCGGGAGAAAGAAAAAAGTCCAGCCTTGACATGGAGGCACGGGCCCGGAATGATAGGAATAGCCGCTGTCCTATGGGTGAAGTTCTCACCACACATCACTCAGACCAAGTGCAGAGGCGAAGACAGCCAGTTTCAGCCATGTTTTGGGATTCCTCCCACATATATGTGTGTAATCTAGAGTCATGTACATGATATCATTGAAATCACCACCAAGGACCCATAGATCTGCTTGATGATTTGTGATAATAGGTATTAGGTCATCGAGTAGTTCTGCAGGGAGTGGAGGAGGAGCGTATACTGCCAGTATCCCAATGCTTCCACCCCAAAATGCGCCTTGCAGGAGCACAAACCTACCTTTGGGATCTTGTTCGACCAAGGTTAGAGTGAAGGGAAGCGGTTTATGAAGTAAAATCAAGACGCCCCCTAGAAGAAGCCTTCATCAAGTGCAGTGCTGTAATTCTTCTACGAAAGAGGGTGCATGTTGTAACGGCTAGGTGTGTCTCAGTGAGGAGGGCGATGTCAGGGGAGTGCCTATTGAGGAACTGGGTAATTAGACAGTGCTTAATCTCAGAACCCAGGCCGTTCCACGTGAGGAATCTGAGAGAGCTTTGGTTATTCTTAGCCATTCCGAGACTGATAATAGAGGGTGTGTCTGACTGTCAGATGGTACGTGGGGAATATCTCAACTGTGTGCACAGTGGGGGCGTAGCCAGCAAGCAACAGATGCAGCAGTGAAGCTCCGGAGCTTCTGCTCCAGGCCACACTGATATCCGGTATAAATCCTGTCCAAATTCCTTCCCTGAGGCAGAATTCAACAAGGCTGTGTAGCGAAAGACCCCAGGTCTCCAATTAGCGAGTTGGGAGAAGAACAGACACCGGCTTGTATTCTAACGCGGCACGACTGCGAACCGCCGGAGGAGACTGCAAGATGGGCACTACCCGGGGTAGTGTAGGTTGGTGACTCCATCAGGATGTTACACACGTTGCTTCTGAAGAACTGTGGGGACCTGAACACCCGGACAATGTGTTCGGAGAAGTGAAGGAGCGGGAACACCCAACCAGCAAGAGAATAAGATACGCGGGGAAGGCATCGCTGAACTGCAAGCACGGAGGCAGAGACGGTCCCGCACAGAGGCAGTAGAGCACTGACCCACCCGCTGCGGACTGCAGGAGAGAGAAGTGGTGCAGGAGGAGTGGAGCCGCTGGCGCTGACAGACTGTTGGCCGCGTGTCGCAGACAGCGGCAATGAGGAGAGAGCCCTGGTGGTGAGCCAAGGATAAGGAACACCACCAGAAGATGAGGTGAGGTGAGCGCCCAAGCCCGCAGAGCAGGGCTAAGCAGAGTCTGCAAGTGCAGGGGAGCAGTGCGATTCCCCCTAACCCCCTCGCTGGGCTCCGGACCGGTGCTGCCGAGAAGCACACACATGGCCGCAAGGTTATACAAGGTGTGAAGAGGGTCGCAACAGCCAGACAAAGCAGTCCCCCCCAACCCCCAAGACGTGAAGGCTACTAGTGAAGGGCACATTGCAACGAGGTACGGCAGGGAGGCAAATGCAAAAGAGTAGGCGGCCACACGCAGGAACAGAGGACTGCCAACTCTCAGCCTCTCACGGACCGCAGAAGAGAGGCGAGCAGTGCTGACAAACCACTGGGTACGCACTATAGGGGACAACAGTGGCAAGGAAGCCCAGGCGGGGAGTAGTGCGCAGAGAAGGACCCAGGTGACTGTTAGGGCGAATTCTTTACCTTACTTAGTGAGCCCCTCAGCAGCTTTGCTGGATTTCTGGGGTTTATTTTTCCACCTGGTAAGAGTGTGAACCTTTTTCCCACTCTTACATGTGTTTTGCAATGTGTATTTCTACTTTTTGTGTGATCTTGGGCTCTGGAGTCACACCACTCCATGAGCCCAGCTTTTTTGTGTGCTTTACACAGCACCTTCAGTGCAGTGACACAGGGTTGTCTCTGAGACTTCCCACTGACTCCAATTTTCTTGGGCTGACTACTGTCCCCCAGAAACAGGTAAAGTTGCCATTTACTTTATGTAGTCATTTAAACTACAGACCCAGTACACCCCATTTTACATGGAGTATTGGAAAGGGTGAACTCTGATCCCTTTTTGTCTGTACCTCCTGGAGCTTTGTTTTGCTCCCTTAACACTAAGACTTGGCTGATGGCAGTGGTATCTACCCTACCTTTTCTACCAGGATTATAGTATATAAACGTGGTACTGTTTTAGGCTATTGTATTAGCCTCGAACATAAACCTGCTTGACCAAATGCATTTTATTTTGGCTCTGGTCGGGTTTAGTCGCCATTTCTTTTTGTTAACATCCTTCTTGTGTTTTACTTTTCGCGCCAAACCAGGTTTGCCTTCTTTGTTCGCCGTCCTTTGGCGTCTGGGTGTCTAGGTGGGCTGAATGTGAGGGAGGGGTTTAGTAACCCCCTGCACAGGTTCTCCTTGGAGACCCAAGTCGCACTTTGTGTCCATTGGCTGAGGTGGTTGTCCGGGCTGGACAACCCCCCTACTGTGTGATTGACAGCCAGGCTGTGTGAATGAGGGATTTTGGCATAAAAGGCAGCACTCTTGGGCTGGAAGTGAGAGTCGCCACTGGAACTGCAAGAACCAAAGAGAAGCAGATAAGAAGACGGCTGCTGCAACTCCCGAATCCCGGTGAAGCCCTGCTGCAGTCCTGAGCTATCTACCTTTCAACGACAGAGAAGATCCAGTCCGGAGTCTTCTTCCCTTGAGCCTGGTGGGATCAACCAGCTCACCTTCTACAGCCAGAGAATCCTCTTCTGGGTCGAAATCGCTGCACGAAGCTGTAGTGGTCCGGATAGCCATCAGAAGAGCCCTCTCCTGTTGCAAAGGAGCGCACCTTTTATTCATCGTTGCTTCGCTGCTGCTGGCCTCATCCCTGGGTAGTGCAGATCGCTCCAGATGTCCTTCTTGTCCCCACGACTGAAGCTCCAAGAACCGTGAGTCTGCAGAAACTACCAGGAACAACTGCCGTAGCACCATCTTTCTTCATTCGAATAATGTCTGTTTCCATTTGGTCGTTCTCTCCGTCCGACCTGGAGGAATCGGGGTGAACCCTTTTCCTTTCCGAAGGCTAGTCCTTTCTTCCTTCCCTCTTATAACTTTTGCCTCCCTTTGACAATATCCAGTACTCCTGGCAATGTTAAGCTCGAACTGTTGTAATCGTGTGACCCTCGACAACAGAGCCCTGCTCCCTTTGGCACTGGCACAGGCCTATTTACTTTATCTGTCTCTTAAAACACGTCCTCTGATTCTAGTGCCTTGACAAAAGTATTGCCTATGATTTATATCCACTATTCCCTGGTTTTAATTCAATGTACTAAGTGTGTTTGACTACGGCTACATTTCTTCCAGCGGGTACGCTTTTCTTTCGTAAGATCGAACTGTCATTACTGTCAAAAAGTGAGCTCTTCTTAAACCCCCGGTAACGTCTTTTGTTTCGCAACACCGGTCTGTCACATCCTAATGTACTTACCTTTAGTTGACCTGAACCAAAGGAATTGGTTGTGTGTAGTATATTTAGAGTGTGGTTTAGTTTAACAGAAGTGAAGTGTTTTGTGAACAGATGGTTTAAAAATAAATGTACTTATATTTTTTAACCAGAAACCTTGAGTCAGTGTTTGAGTCACAGTACTTGTAGTCCTTTGTGTAATCTCTATTACTGCTCATTTCCTCTTCAGATAAGTCTGGCTGCTCAGCCATCGCTACCACTTTACTGTGTAGTACAGGCTTGTACCAAAGGTGAAATTGTACTACCACTTGTAGTCTTAATTGTCTGTAGTGTTCCCTAAGGGTACTGCAGAGGATTCTGCCTAACAGTGACGGGGTAGGAGGCGCGGGGGTGCACCCTAATTCGGCAAGTGTGATTGTGTAGAGTAGAGGCGGCAGCCCGAGGCGGAGAAAGGAAGCGGCGCTGTCCCCCCAACTCCCCAAGCATAGGGTTGGGGGCCAGACCCGCTGAGAACAGCCACACGACACTAAATACGCATAGTGGGCGAAGAGGACATCCACAACGAGACATAGCGGTACCCCCTCCCCTGAGAGAAGTGGAAGCCGGTATAGCTAGAGGACAAGAGGCCCTGACCCAAAACACACGATCATAGACCGACTGACAGCGGGCAACAATGCAGTAGGCTGCCCAGAGAAGTGGACTAGCTCAGCGTGCGCACATACCGGGGGACAGCAAGCGGAAGGAGCGGAAGTAGGGAAG
Organism: Ambystoma mexicanum; assembly: GCF_040938575.1. Classification (NCBI taxonomy): domain Eukaryota; kingdom Metazoa; phylum Chordata; class Amphibia; order Caudata; family Ambystomatidae; genus Ambystoma; species Ambystoma mexicanum. The sequence continues at coordinate 301,956,771 of NC_090927.1, read as the reverse complement.
GAAGAGGAGCATCGCCGGGTCAGAGTTTTAGCACGGAAGAGCAAGACATCCGGGTGTTCAGCCCACTGTAGGACTCGGGGAGTACACTGGGGGACCCCGTTCAGCACGGAGGTGAGTGGAAGAGACTGGCGCCTAGTGACAAGAGGGGGAGGGACCGCACAGATAGGAGGACGTTGGAGGAGGCTTCCTCACGCCGCAGTGACCAGTACAGACAATACAGTGCCTGCATACTCATGCGCATGGAAAGTAAGCTGGCATAATGGTGAAAGAAAAAAAAAAAAGAAAAATCGACCACTATGCGACTGCCAAACAAAAGACAACCAAAAGTCAGGAAGAAAAGAGTGAGGCTCCAAGAACAGGTGCAGAGAAGGGAGAGTGAGTCACGCTGGAAGGACTACTAGCTGCCATCCAGGAATCAAGAACTCCCTTGGAAGGGAAAGTGCTGGAGGTGGGTACAGATGTGTCCTTACTGCGAGCCGACCTATGCGAGGTCAGCAAAATGGTAACGGAAGTGGAGCAACGTGTAAGCATGGTGGAGGATGATCTGACCATACTTAAGAACCAAGTGTGCGGCCTGATTGGCGCAACAAGGGGGCTGGAAGTGAGGGCAGAAGACTCTGAAGGCCGCTCTCGCCATAATAATATACGTTTGGTGGGAGTTCCAGAGGGTCAAGAAGGGCCAAGCACAGAACTGTACGTGGAAAAGCTGATAATGGAGACTCTGCGCCCGAAAGGTTTATCAAAGTTATTTGCAGTGGAAAGAGCGCATCGAGTGCCAGGCAGACCCCCCCCCACCACTGGGGGGCACAGCCCAGAGCGATAATAGCTAAACTGTTAAACTTCAGGGACAAGGATACGGTATTACAGGTGACACTACAGCAGGTGGCACGCAAGGCTGGTTACATCAAGGTGGAGGATGCAAGAATCCTAATTTTACCAGACTTCGCACAAGAGGTCAAGAAACAAAGGAGGTCCTTCGACTCGGCTGGTCGTAGACTCTGAGAACTTAATTTACAATACAAGACTATCTTTCCAGCAAAATTTAAAGTGATGGAGGGGGACGGTCATATGTGTTCACATAACCGAAAGATGCTTGGGATTGACTGGATGGCAGGGAACCGAAAGAGACAGTTCAAAGGTCCAGAGACCAACGTAAGGGAAGAGAAGAAAGCCAGCTAGCCGGGAACTGAACACAGGTGCCAGGGTAAGTCAATGACTGTTTGTCTAGTTGAAATGGGAGGAAGCGGGATACTTGTGACAAAACAATTGCAAGGGAGCATGGGAAGATGTGGCTGGAGCAGGAAGCGGGTCCAGCCAACCCCAGCACTGGGATACACCTGGCACATAAGATAACGGATGCGGCTGGAAGGCTTGTCCCGGCTGGAACAGGTTGAAGGGGAAATGGGGGATATATGGAGGGGGGACGGTTGGGAGACTTGTGGGTGGGGGGTGGGGGGAGGAGAGGTTGCAGAGTTAGAGGAAAGTTGTTTGTTGGGGGATGGGGAAAATGTAGGCCCAAGTGATGTTCAGTATCAGGGGGAAGGGTGTCAGAGCGGGTGGCTTTGAGCCCGTAGTGGACTCAAGACGAAACAATGCACATGATGGCTAGGGTGGGAACCGCCTTAGAATAGGCACGTGGAATGTATTGGGGTTGGGGAGTAGGGGAAAGAGGGTCAGAGTGGGAAAATACCTGAAGCGCAAAGGATACAATTGGCACTACTACAGGAGACCCATCTGCAGGGGGAGGAGTTGAAGGCGTTGGAAACCAAATGGGGGGGTCAAGGTGTTTGTGTCCTCGTACTCCACCAACACGAGAGGGGTGTTGATTTGGGTGGCCTCTGGGGTCCCTATACAGGTAGATTGAACGATTGCCGACACAGAGGGTAGGACAATAGCCTTAGAGGGTCAATGGAAGGGGCAAGATATCTGTGTGGTGAATTCCTACACTCCGAATGTGGATGATAAGTCCTATTTTACCTCAGTGATGGAATTGAATGGGGGCCAACGGGTGGGGTTATATATATGGGGAGGGGATATTAACTGCGCCATAGACCTGGAACTAGACCACACGGGGAGAGGGGTCCAACGAAACTGTAACGCTCACCTTTTATCCACAGGGACGCCTCTCGACTGGTCTGGGACGCTTCTGGGAACACCACCTCCCCGGGGTTCGGTCTGGCAGGAATCAGTTCTAGAAGACTGGAGGTGGATTTAGTTACTATTCCTTCCCCCTTGCGGTTTCCCCTTGGTACTCCTCTCACCTTGAGTTTCGAAATGTTGCGCTCTCCGTCCTGCCGTGCTGGGCAGGGGTGCGTTGTTGTTGACACTGATCCGCCGAGTTACTTCACTGGCGTGGCCTGGACTCCAGACCGGCTGTGACTCCACTTTACAGGTAAGTCTTTCGTATTGTATAATTAATGTCTGTATAGATAGATATTCCAATAACCTTCTTCTCTTGTCTTGCAGGAGCTGATGGAACGAGCTAAGGCTGCTGGCAGTGTTCACGAAGGTAAGGATGCGGCGCTGAAAGTGTCCATCCAAGTTGGCTGACCTGTGATGTTATTCCTTGCAGGTCGCGGGAGGTATCCTGGAAGAAGTGATCGATCGGGCCAAAGCCAATGGAAGATGTTCGGAATGGCGGAGGCCTTCCAGGAATGCTGAGTAAGTAAGCTTACTTGATGTTTTATTCTCGCCTCTGTTTCTCCGAAGATGTTGCAGGAGGAGGATGAAAATGTCCACGAAGACTCCGACTGGATGGAGGAACTGGAGCTGGACTGGTAAGGATTCTTGGTCTAGAATCACTCGTGCAGGCCAGGATGATGAGAAGGACCTGGTGAACGTCACGCTGCAAGAGCAGAATAAAGCGAAGCGCGTGCCTCGGGTCGGGCGTGTTTTAAATACCCAGCAGGTATCCCAGGTGCCTTTGGGGCGGGCCCCGCCCTGGATGTTAGACTGCTTGTTGCAGTTCCTTGTTAATCCTTGTGGGGGCAGCCATGTTTGCCCATTGCCCATAGAAACCCACACCAGCCAAGTGAGCCTGATGCCAACGGCGCCAGGATTGAATCCAAGGCAACCGAGACAGGCTGATTTGGGCCCTTCTGGCCTTGTTTAAGTACTGTGGTGAGGGCCACGGAGCCTGAGCCCCATGGCTAGGGGTTAAGGTCGTGACAGAAACCACTGGCGAGAGAGGCACCGAGGCTAGTGGTGGAGAGACTGGATATAGTGGAGTTCTGGAGCGAAGCGCACTGACCAGAGAGGGGGTATTCCTTTCACTCAGGGGTGCATGGGTCATTCTCCAGACTGGGTTATCTGTGTGTGGGAAGAGAGCTTTCACCAATTTCATGACCCGGGATATTTAGATAAAGCCATATCGGATCACTCCCTACTGGTCACCGGGTTGGAGGGCACGAACAATCGGTCAGATATGAGGTTATGGCGAATGAGCAGGGGCTACTGGGGGATGTGGCTAATACACAGGTCTTGAGAGAAGCAATCACGTCCTGTTTTGAAATCAATGAGGGATCGGTGGATGATGTGGGAGAACAATGGGAGGCATTTAAGGGGGGGGTGTATGTGCCAAGCGATAGGGGTCCAGAGATCGCTGGACGGCACCATTAAACGGCTAGAGGACGAAATACAGCAGCTGGAGGTTGATCTGGTGTCACACCTCGCCCTCGGCCGCGCCACGTTTCCAGGGTTCTGCCTCGTTGCTCTCGTATGAGCAAGAACAATTGGGGAATTCCGGTTAAAACTAAAATAAGGGACAGGAAAGTGATCGCCCTTCATAAAGGGTTACGGCGCCGGCATGTGCCCTTCTTATCGCGCTGGCAGCTGCCATGGCAAATTTCTACACGAACTACAGCATCCAGAAAACCTGCTACGTTGTAGTTCTCGGCGTTGAGAGGGGAGCCTCATTTTCAAACGATACGCCTCTTGTTGTTATTTATTCCACAGCGGCATACAGAACGCTGCTTCTGTTTAAAGTTACAACCGGCATACTTTCCGAAGTGCTCTCCCTGTATCTTGAATTGTGAAGTCCTTGTTTTTCCTGTGTACCGACTCTGCCTGCACACGGACTCCTTCTTCTGAAACCCCGATTGAACTGTTTTCTGACCACCCGTGTACCAGACCCCTTGGACACTGATTCTGCTGTGTTTCGTGACCGCCTGTGTACCAGACCCCTGCCTGCTTCCTGGACTCTGAGATAGTAACTACTCCGGTAAGAAAGACTCTAATTGGAATCCCTTATTCTGTGGAATTCGACTTCATTCCTAAGTGCATCTTTTGAACGCTTTGCTGTGGTGCACCATCCCGAAACCAGTGCGACCCTTGTTCCGTTCGGGGATAGCTACCCTACTAACCTCCCTATTTTTTATTTTATACTTTCGTTGTTTCCCAGGACTCTTTACGTCAATCCTATTTCCATCAGGGGTAAAGTATAGTTTTTCTTGGTTTTTCCATACTGCAGAATTATACATTAGCCATATACTAAGACCTCTCTACTTTATAGGTTACTCCGGTTCCTTTGGTTTAAGGGGAGATTAAACCAGGTACTACTAAAGGGGAATAGTCTTGGGAATAAACCAGTTTCATTATTGGCAGATTATTAACTTGTTATCCTTTCCTTTACAGCCTGGGTTTGAGACGGTCTGTTCTCCCCGCTTTTTTGATCGATCGGTCCCCTTGTCTGTACAGTTCAGCAGGTGGTCATATCGGTTTAAAGAGCTCATTCCCTCACAGAGAGGAGGCTTGGGTAGGAGGCTCCAACCCTAGCTCCTTCAAGCAACTCCCCAGCAATAGAGGTCCGGCCTGTTTACGTACTCTCCATTCCGGTGAGTAACAGAAACAGAAGCCATGGAAGAAGTTGATCCTTTAACCACCTTGGTTCGCTTGGTATCTGAACTTCGTTCTGATATGACAGCCGCACATAGTGCTCTCCATCAAAGGATCGACAATTTGCAGAGTTTCCCAAGCCCCCACACCCTGGGGGTGGATACGTCTGCTGCTACGGCATCAGGTTCAACCGGTCCCATACCCTCTGCCTCTGGCTTTACGACTACCCCAGTGCTTATGGCTACTCAATTCCCACTGGCCCCCCCAGAACGATTCTCTGGGGATCCTAAACATTATCGCACGTTTATCAACCAGTGCAAATTACATTTTCTCTGTCGGCCCACTGCTTTCCCTAATTCTACAACGAAGGCAGCCTTTGTTCTCTCTCATCTTGGGGGTACCGCAGCCGCTTGGGCTAATCCGTTACTGGAATCTAATAGTTACGTCCTTTATGACTGTGATGCTCTCATCACGGCCATGAACAGAGTATTTGACACCCGCTATAAATCCCAGGCTACTGACCTGGAGTTCCTCAATCTGCGTCAAGGCACATCCTCTTTGTTTACATACCTTACTAAATTCAATCAGTTGGCAGCTGAAACTGATTGGCCGGAGGAGAAAAAAATCAGCCGTGTTTTACAAAGGGTTGTCAGATGAGTTAAAGGACGTTTTGGCCACAGTACCAGTGGTTCCAACCACTTTTGGTGAACTATTAGACCTGGTATTACAAATAGATGCTAGAAGAACCGAAAGAAGGGGTGAACGCAAGTCACCAGCCCCTGTTACTCTTCAGGTGGAACAGTCTTCTCCTTCTACTTCGCTTCCAGAACCTATGCAGATCGGGGCAGTAAGAGGTCCTTTGACTTCTGCACAACGGGATTATCGCAGAACGCATAATTTATGCATGTATTGCGGATCTGCTGAACACCTCTTGAAGGATTGCCCGAAGAGACCTGTCAAAAAGCCGGGAAACGCCAGAACCCGGCGATAGACAGGGTCCCTACGCCGGGGGTGCTTTCCTTGGACTCTCATGGTGCTGTTTCTGTTCCTGTTAGCCTTCCTGTGGTATTTACCACTGAAGATAGTACCTTTTCTTCATTGGCGATCATTGATTCCGGGGCCACCGGGAATTATATGGATTCCGATTACGCCACAAGTAAGAACGTTTCGGTTGTCTCTAAAGCCCAACCCGAGGCTGTTCACGCTGTGGACGGTACATCCTTTGTCTCTGGCCTAGTCACACAAAATACCTCCTTAATTCATATGCAAACCAGGGAAGGACATGCTGAGTCGATCTCCTTCGATCTCATTAAAGCCCCTCAATTCCAGGTCATCTTGGGCATCCCTTGGTTGCAACATCATAATCCAGCCATCGACTGGACAAGAAAAACGGTGCAGTTTCCTTCCACTGAGTGTAACGAAAAGTGTTTCTTAGACACTAGTGTGTCCTCTGAGTCTTCTTGTCAAGCCTTGGTAGCATCTATGTCCATGATTGGAGCCATCACTAAATCTCCCGAAACCGAAATCATTCCTGAATACAAGTCTTTCTGTGATGTGTTTGACAAGGGAGGGGCAGACCAATTGCCACCTCATAGGCCTTACGACTGCCCAATCGATTTACTGCCAGGTGCTAAGGTCCCGGCGGGTAGGGTCTATTCCCTTACGGTTCCAGAAGATAAAGTATTAAAGGAGTATATTGACAAGGCATTGGCCACTGGGTTCATTAGAACTTCCAGGTCCCCTGCGGCTTCTCCGCTCTTTTTCGTTCCAAAAAAGGAGGGCGACCTCCGCCCCTGTATTGATTATCAGGCATTAAACGCGGTGACGGTAAAAAATCAATATCCCCTCCCGCTCATTTCAGTGCTCTTAGACCAGCTTGGTTGTTCTGTAGTCTTTACCAAGCTGGATCTTAGGGGTGCATATAATCTCGTTCGAATGCGAAAAGGGGACGAGTGGAAGACCGCATTCAAAACACGCTACGGACTGTATGAATATCTGGTGATGCCGTTTGGTCTCTGTAATGCCCCAGCCACCTTCCAGGCATTCATGAATGATATTTTCCATGACTGTTTGGATCAGTTTGTTGTAGTATATTTGGACGATATCCTCATATATTCACCCTCCAGTGAGGAGCACACGAGGCACGTGCAAATTGTCTTGCAACGGTTGAGGGAAAACCACCTATTTGTCAAAGCTGAAAAATGTGTCTTCAACTCCACTGAAGTGGAGTTTCTTGGTTACGACCTGACTAGTAGGGGTATAAGAATGAGTCGCTCTAAAGTCAGGGCTGTCTTGGATTGGCCTGTTCCTACGTCGATTAAAGCCTTGCAATCCTTTCTGGGGTTCTCGAACTTCTATAGGCGCTTCATCCGTTCTTTTTCTTCTATATCAGCGCCGTTGACGGCTTTGTCCAGCTCTAAGAAATCCTATCAATGGAACCAGGAGGCACAAAGAGCCTTTGACACCCTTAAGGCAGCTTTCACTTCCGCCCCAGTGTTACAGCACCCTAATCCGTTACTCCCATTTTTGGTGGAGACCGACGCCTCTGGCTCGGCTATTGGGGCGGTTCTATCTCAAAAGTGTCCAGATTCAGGGGACGCCCATCCGATTGCATTCTTCTCAAGAAAATTGACGCCCTATGAGCGCAATTATCCAATCACAGAAAGGGAACTCCTAGCCATAAAAGACGCCTTTTCCGAATGGCGGCACCATCTTTTGGGGGCTCGACATCAGATCACAGTTTTTTCGGATCATCGGAGCCTTTTGGCGTTTAAATCAATGCAATGTCTTACTGCACGACAGGCTCGCTGGCATCTTTTCTTTTCCCAGTTTTATTTCACCATCACATATCGACCGGCACGATTGAATACTTGTGCAGATGCTTTGTCACGCATTGCCTTCCATTCTGACAACAAAACCTCTGACAAACCGCTCTTGTTACCTGGTAACGTTGTTTGTGCCTGCACTCCTCAACCTAGCCTGCGGACTTTGATTTCGGATTGGGTCTCCGCGCATAAAGAAGAATGTGAGAGACTCAATCTTGATGTGGTTCAAGGCCTACCCTACATCCAAGGACGCTTGTTTGTGCCTCCAGGACAGGCACGATTACGTGCTCTAGCCTGGTCTCATGATTCCCTGTGTGCGGCTCATCCGGGTCAGCAAAAGACGCTGGAGGGATTACGCCGTTGGTCTGGTGGCCTACCATGTCAAGGGATGTGATTGACTATCTGGCATCCTGTTCTGTATGTTCCCAATGCAAGGTCTCCCGTTCTAAACCTGTGGGTTTGTTACGCCCTCTCCCTGTGCCTCACAAACCATGGAACATGGTTTCCATGGACTTTATTGTGGATCTACCTCCTGTGAAAGGTCTTGACACTATCTGGGTAGTAATTGATTATTTCACCAAGATGGCGTTGTTCATTCCCTGTACAGGTCTGCCTTCTGCCCCTGTGTTGGCTTCCCTTTTTCTCCAGAACGTTTTTCGGTTCTTTGGATTGCCTGCCATCCTGGTTTCGGATCGTGGCTCTCAATTTACATCACGTTTCTGGAGGGCTTTGACTGCTTCATTGGGTATTGACGATTGGTTCAGTTCTGCTTATCATCCTCAGACGGACGGGCAAACCGAAAGGGTAAATGCCACCCTTGAACAATTTCTCCGGTGTCTCTGCCTTCGTTTCCAAGCATCATGGTTGACGATGCTTCCCTCTGCTGAATTCGCTTACAATAATTCCATGCATACCGCCTCAGGGGTCTCCCCGTTTTTTGCCCTATATGGTTGCCATCCACGATCTTTACCGTTTGATCCTACGCTTCCCATTGATAACCCGGCGGCTCGGGACTGTGTAAGGGAATTGGTGACGACCCGTAGTACGGTTCGCTCTCATCTGCTTCTAGCTCAGGCCAGGGCAAAGAAAAATGCTGATCGTCACAGAAAACCGGCACCTACTTACAAGGTGGGCATGAAAGTTTGGTTGTCCACCCGTAATTTGCGGATTCCTGGCAAACGCTTGTTACCTAAATTCGTGGGTCCTTTTCCCATTATTGAGATCATTAATCCGGTGGCTGTACGCCTTTCTTTACCTTCCTCGTGGAATCAACATCTGGTATTTCACGTATGTCTCCTGAAGCCTTGTCCACCCTCTGTTCGGCTGCCCGATCGCCCTCCTCCGATTCAGGTGGATGGGGATAATGAATACGAAGTGGCGGACATCCTGGATTTTCGTCTCCGTAGGGGGCGCCCCTTTTATTTGGTGGATTGGAAGGGTTACGGTCCCGAAGACAGGTCCTGGGAGCCCTTGTGCAATATACATTCTCCGGCTCTCTTGCGCCGTTTCCATGCACGGAGGGGGTCTGCGCCGCCTTTGGGGGTGGATGCGGTTACACCTCACCCTCGGCCGCACCACGTTTCCAGGGTTCTGCCTCATTGCTCTCGTATGAGCAAGAACAATTGGGGAATTCCGGTTAAAACTAAAATAAGGGACAGGAAAGTGATCGCCCTTCATAAAGGGTTACGGCGCGGGCATGCGCCCTTCTTATCGCGCTGGCAGCTGCCATGGCAAATTTCTACACGAACTACAGCATCCAGAAAACCTGCTACGTTGTAGTTCTCGGCGTTGAGAGGGGAGCCTCATTTTCAAACGCTACGCCTCTTGTTATTTATTCCACAGCGGCATACAGAACGCTGCTTCTGTTTAAAGTTACAACCGGCATACTTTCCGAAGTGCTCTCCCTGTATCTTGAATTGTGAAGTCCTTGTTTTTCCCGTGTACCGACTCTGCCTGCACACAAACTCCTTCTTCTGAATCCCCGATTGAACTGTTTTCTGACCACCCGTGTACCAGACCCCTTGCCTGCTTTCCGGAACTCTTGGACACTGATTCTGCTGTGTTTCGTGACCGCCTGTGTACCAGACCCCTGCCTGCTTCCTGGACTCTGAGATAGTAACTACTCCGGTAAGAAAGACTCTAATTGGAATCCCTTATTCTGTGGAATTCGACTTCATTCCTAAGTGCATCTTTTGAACGCTTTGCTGTGGTGCACCATCCCGAAACCAGTGCGACCCTCGTTCCATTCGGGGATAGCTACCCTACTAACCTCCCTATTTTTTATTTTATACTTTCGTTGTTTCCCAGGACTCTTTACGTCAATCCTATTTCCATCAGGGGTAAAGTATAGTTTTTCTTGGTTTTTCCATACTGCAGAATTATACATTAGCCATATACTAAGACCTCTCTACTTTATAGGTTACTCCGGTTCCTTTGGCTTAAGGGGAGATTAAACCAGGTACTACTAAAGGGGAATAGTCTTGGGAATAAACCAGTTTCATTATTGGCAGATTATTAACTTGTTATCCTTTCCTTTACAGCCTGGGTTTGAGACGGTCTGTTCTCCCCGCTTTTTTGATCGATCGGTCCCCTTGTCTGTACAGTTCAGCAGGTGGTCATATCGGTTTAAAGAGCTCATTCCCTCACAGAGAGGAGGCTTGGGTAGGAGGCTCCAACCGTAGCTCCTTCAAGCAACTCCCCAGCAATAGAGGTCCGGCCTGTTTACGTACTCTCCATTCCGGTGAGTAACATCTGGAGGGGGGCCAGCAGGTCAGGGGAAGCATTGGCAGGGAAACTAAGTTCACACAGGGAGGCCTTAAACTCGCTAGAGCAGTTCGACAAGGGGCTATACGCAACAAAAGTCCGTGGGGAAGGAGACAAGGCGGGGCAGCTCTTAGCATGGCTGATAAAGCGGGAAAGCCGAGGGGGGGGGGGGGGGTGGCGATCACCCACATACCGGACCCGACGGGAGGCCTGGTGTCTTCACAACAGGAAATAGATGGGGTCTTCCAGAGATACTACAAACAATGGTATTTGTACCAAGAGGCCTCAGACTTGCTGGACCTGGTGCATTTGCCTAGGCTGGATGAGGAAGATAAGGAAAGTCTGGATCTACCCATAGAGGAGGGGGAATACTAGGGGCAATAAAGTCGATGCAGACTAACGGAGCACGGGGTAGCAACGGCTTCCCGGTGGAATTCTATAGGACATTTGTGGACATCCTAATCCCCCAATTGAAACAAATCTATAATCACACACTTCAGAAGGGGTTGCTACCAGAGTCCATGAGAGAGGCGGTAATCACGGTATTGTTTAAAAAAGTGGGGACCCACAGCAGTGCGCCTCTTACAGGCCCATTTCTTTATTAAACGTAAACACGAAAATCCTGGGGAAGGTATTGGCGAATAGGCTAGCGAGAGTGGCTCCTAGTTTAACACACCCAGACCAATGCAGATTTGTAGGTGTACGGGACACTGGCATGAACCTACGTAGAGTGCATCATGTCATGGACTTAGTCAAGAACTCACAAAGGGAACTAGCTCTGGTGGCAGTAGACCCAGTCAAAGCTTTTGATTTGTTGGAATGGCCATGGCTTTTTAAGGTAATGGAGGCCTATGGCCTGGGTGAGGGGATTATGAGGCGGTTGCGACTGCTATATAGCACTCCCACGGTCAGTGTGAAAACAGGGGGATGGATATCGCAAGGATGGTGCCTAGAGTGGGGAACGTGTCAGGGATGTCCGGTTTCCCCCATTTTATTCGCCCTTGCGCTGGAACCATTGGTGAGATACTTACGGTCCACCATTGCAGAAACAGGCATTTGGGCGTGGGTGGCGACACAGCATTTCGCTCTACGCAGACAATGTACTGCTGCATGTGGACAACCCGCTGGAAAATATTTAACTTTCGCAAATTGTCTGGTTTTCAGGTGAATAAATAAAAATCTCTGGGATTCCCATTGGTGGGCCTAAGGGAACAGAGGGGGAGGGTATCTTATGCAGGGAGCTTCGCTGGGAGTGGGAATCTTTTTAAATACTTGGGGAATCAGATCTACCATGATGTGGAGGAGACGTTTGTGCACAATACCGGAGGGCACTTTCGAGGGTAGGGGACGTGGTAACATTTATGAAAAAACTGCCATTATCCCTGATGGGGAGAATCGCACTATGCAAAACGGTGGTCCTCCCGCGTCTTTTGTATTACTTTGCGAATATATCCCATATATAGTTAAGAAGATACTTTTTAAGACGTTGAATAAAATGCTAGGGGAACTGCTGTGGCATACCGGGCGTACCAGGGTGGCAATGCGAACATTACGCTGCAAGAGAAGAAAGGGAACTCAATATGCCAGACTTCGAACTATAGTTTAGGGCAACACAAATGCAAGCGATGGCACGTTGGCAAGCAGGGCCAGAAGGGGAGTTGGCAGGATTGTTGGGGGTGAATCCCACCAGAGAAACAAGGAGTAGAGCTACTGTGGGGGATCAGAAGGGGAAGGGGGGGGAAACAGATCTTTAAAACGGTTCAAACAGTGTGTGGGGAAGCTATTAAAGAGAATACGGGCTAAACAGTTATATAGTAAGGGACTCCCACTTGGGTTTGATGCTACCATTAGGATGGCACTGCAAAGCGTGGGGCTCAAAGCATTGAGAGAGAGACAATGCACCACATTAGGGGATCTCTTCAGGGTTGGCAAACTGCTGACGAATGGAGGCAAACGTATCGAGTAGCAAGAGGTCACTTCCTCACATATGCCAAGGTGGTAAAGCGCATAGCAGCATTATGGGACAGTATTCCGGAGGAGCCAGAGGAGCATCCATTGATGCAGATATTACTGGAAATAGGGAAAGGCGGGGGTAAAGTATCAAGGGTGTATAGAGCACTACAGGCAGCGAGGGAGGAAAAAGAAGTAGCGGTTAAGGAGAAGTGGGAAAGGGACTAAGGAGCGCCTAATCCAGATAAGTGGGTACAGATGTGGGAACAGGTTTAAAAAATGTATAGGAATGCATGGTTCCAGCTCACTCAATTGTACTATCTACATAGAGTGTATCTGACGCCGGAGAAACTACACACGAGAAATCATGTGGTGCTGCACGCGATACAGTTGGGATCAAATCGGGTTTTGGCATATTGTATGGAGTTGCCAAGTGGTAGCTAAATATTGGGAAGTGGTGGTAATCTGAGTGAATGCCCTATTGGGAAGCAATTACGAATGAACCCACAAGGTGTGTTTGTGGGAACTTCTGCCGGGAGCAAAGGGGTACAAAAACCGAAATAAAATCATGCGATTTCTTTTGATACTGGCCAAGAGGCAGATTGCGATAGAATGGAAGAAGTCGGCCAGTACAAAAATTGTTACATGAGATACGTCGATGGGGCCTGACCGAAGTAGAATACCTAAAAGAACATAGGGATCCAGAAGGGGGAAATGCACTAGTGGTGGACTGGGGAACGATACTGAATTAGCTGGCATCCACGCAGGATCTAAAACCCCTTTGAATACATACAGGGCTGAAAGTGCAGGGGGAGGGGGTGAGGAAGGATGAATCTGGTTGCAGGGAGAAGGCTGGGGACAGGGGAGCGAGGGGGAGGGAGGGTGGATAAATGGGGGAGGTGGAAGTTCAGGGTTAAGGTTTCCTGTTGGACAATGGGCCATAAAGTCACGCATAGTGGTCACAACTGGGGTAGCCACCTAAGAGGGAGAGAACTAGAGCAAACAAGCAGTCCATGGACCAACCATGGGTGTATGCATACTAATGTAACCCAATGCCAGTGTCAGAACACAGTGGACTGAGCCCCAGAGGGGTGGTACCTAGTGGTTGGTTCAGGAATGGAACCAGGTATGGGCCGTATGATTACGAGAATGACGTAATGAGGCGGCGATGACGATCTCAATAGATGGGATAAATGGTTTGACGCATGTTGTGATGTTTATTGTCTTTCTCTTTTTCTTGTGTATGATGTTCATTTAAAAATAAAAAATGTAAAAACTGTTGTGAAGTACTTGTTCGTGAGTGTGTTTGAAAAGGAGGGAGATGTGTTGTGAAGTGCTAGTTTAGTCTGATGTGGTTTGTCATGTGATTTATGTCGTCACCTGAGTGCCTGTGGAATGTTGATGTATGAGTGGGAGAATGCTGTGGTGAGTGTTCTATGTTGAATCAGTTGGGCCCTCCCTCCCTGGGTGATGGGTGCCGGTGTTTGCTTATGTCTTATGCCTGATGTCTCAGCCATGTAACTTGTAAGATAAGAACTGGAAGTAAACTTACTAAGAAGTAACCTAAAGCTGCCTGGACTGTGCTTCATTACAAAAACAAATTTAAAAAAACTATGTGCACAGTGGTTCGGGTAAGTGAATGTATGACCGACTCAGCCAAGCTCATAAGAACAAGAACAAAAACAACAAAACACCCTCCCCCTCACTCTATACTTCGCCCCAACCTGAAGGATCTGTCACCCAAGCAGTCGGTGATAGCCAAAATAACCAGCTACCAACGTTAAAACGTAGGACATATGTCCAAAAAACGATCTCCGGCGTATTCCATCACCAAATAAATAAGCTGTGTAACCAATCAGTCAAACATGGGAGGGGTCCGATGAGTTACACAGTAATTGCTGAAGTTTCGGCAGCTCCACAGCTTATTCATTACAGAGCATGAGGATTCATCTGCCCATCAGCGGGCCATTGGCAGTGTTCAATGTCATTGCTAATCGAATATACGTCTGCATTGTTCCACTTAGGTGTTGTCTGCGGGCACAGCTGGGTCGGGTTCTTGCGCATCCATCAGTTGTGCCGGAGAGGGTCGCCCAAGGCGGGAGCCAGGTCTGTTACTCGTCTTGTTCCTTTCTGGCGCCCAGTCGCCATCCAAGTGCAGTCCGGCCCATTTCCAAGCCTCCGGGGATCAGTACATTTTACAGTGGTACCCTTGTGATATATCTTCAATAGCGCCGGGAACAACAAGCCATATTTAACCTTCATGGAGTACAGGCATCTTAAGTTGGTTGAAGGATTGTCTGGCATGTTGCACTTCCCTAGTGTAATCCGAGAAGAAGGACATCCGGGATCCGTTATAGGTAATTAATTCCTTCGCCTGGCCCATTTGCAGTAATGCGTTGCGATCCCCGTCATTCAGCAATCTGGCAATAACTGTGCCTTGTGATGCCCCAGGCAGTGGTTGTCCCAATGGCATGAATCCACGCAAATGGACTGGAGGAAAGCTCTGTGGCAACGCGTGGGTCTTGGAAACAAGACCATGCTGAGCAAACAAGTTCGAAAACCCGGACCCGCGCTTGAAGACACAAAAAAAAACAGTGCGTTATAAAATGGACCTAGCGCCTACATACCTATGGGTTATGTGCGCTGTAAATAAGTGCCAAAAATAAATAAATACATAAATGCAGTGAGCTCTTTCAATGGAAAAAAAAGTTCAAAAATGTTTTGGGTTCAAATACGTCTACCAGCCATTGTTCCAGAAAGAGCTCCATGTTTGGTCCTTCTGTTTTCTCGGGCAGTCCCAGGATGCGTAAATTGAAACGCCGCAATCTGCCCTCTCCTTTGTCGATGCGGTCTTCCATTGCCTTCATGCGTGCCAGTAATTTCAACATCTGTTGTTCAATTGTGTGGAGCCCATCCTCCATCTCAGAAATACGATGTTCTGCCGCTCCCGCATGGAAAGATAATTTATGGAGGTCATGGCACAGGAGTGAGACATCCGTACTGATATCGTCCATTTTCTTTTCCATGGTGGAAATGGAGCTAGCTATGGTGGCCATCACGTCTTTCAGGGAGATGTTCGTTTTCATTACCACAGCATCGCCTTGCAATGCTTGATCAATGGGAGCAGTAGTGACAGCTGTCGACTATTGATCCATTCTGCTCTCGGTGGAGGCCTTTTTCAGTTTGTTCTTGACCATGGTGTATATGTCACCGAAGGAGCAGGGCTGATGTTTGATGTGCGATGCCTGCTTTGGCATCCTAGTGGTCACAGAGGTAATCAATCACCAATGGAGCATCAAACATGCATACCGGGAAGTATTATGGCCTTTGTTGGGGTGGCGAGGAGTACAATTAGTGCTATGTTCCCAGTTAGTCCAGTGAGGGTCTAGTGGGGGATCTTGTAGTTTCGACGCTGCTCGAGAGGGCTTCTGCCTGTAATCAGAGTAAAGCAAGTGTCTTTGCAGAGCCGGTTGCTGCAGGCTTATCTTAGTGTCACAGTAATTGAGTGTGTCGGGTGCATGGTGTAGGCGGCCAGTTTTAGCGTGTCTCGTGCGGGTAGTGTGGTAGCTTCAAAGTGCAGGTCTCCTCCCAGGCCCAATATCTCCCCCCAGCACAGGACAGCAGTCCGAGCCAATCAAGCCGCTCGCCACAGTTCTGCAATGGTCCTTACCGGATTGGCGCAGATTGTGCTTACCCATCAGATCGGAGTCTTCCATTGCATCCACGACCTGTTCATTTATAGAGATCCAGATATAACAGCAGATTACGCTGGGGTTCTGTGGCACATCACAACCCCCGAGCCGGGCCTTCTCTTTATTATCCTGCCGTGGCAAGCGTAGCCGCAGGCCTGGTGTCCTTGGATGTCTTAGGTCCTGGAATACGCTGTCACAGAAGTCCCTTTGATGCTTCGCACTCCAGTCTGCGGTCGATCGCTTTGTGTAGCTTGGCATCAGAAGCTGCTCCAATTTAGTTCAGAGGATTCCCAGACAAAAGTTGCCTCCGGGGTTTGTCTCTCTTCCAGGTGTTCGGGTTGCAGTGTGCCCCCAGGCCCAGTGCTTCAGCAAACCTCAGCAGGTTTGTGCGGTCTCCCTTCCAGCCGCAACCCGGCGGTTATGGGCAATGTTGTAGGGCCTCCCAAAGCGAGGCAGGGTAACTGCTGGTACAATCCAGCAGGCCCAGGAGAGGGGCAGCTCCCTCCACCAAACCTGGCCCTTCTCTTCCGGTCACACAGCCACGCAGTCTCGTCCTCCACAAAGGAAGGTAAGCGTGAGGTGTGAACAATCACCTCACCCTTACCAAAGCAGCAGGGTGCTAAGCACCCAGAGGAAACTAACAGCCAGGCAGGGAGAGCAAATGAACCGCTCCCTCTTCCCCCGCCTGGGGGGCCAGACAGTCGGCTACTGCCGGCCTGGGGGTGGGGCTCCAGCCCCCACAGACACACTTCAAAGACTCCCTGGGTCTTATAAAAAGAGCTGCACGGCTCACCAAAATACAAACTGTTTGCCGACCCTGAACGGGGACCCAAACAGTCAGGAGGTTCACTGTTTACTCAATGTCTTCCACCTTTTCTTCTCTTCCACAAAGCCCACCCACCCTAGAAAAGAAGGGAGAAGAACAAAGGAAGAGAAAAACAGGACACTGTACGGTGACCACAACAAGTCGTGGGACAAGAAAGGCGGCACGGGCCAGAGGGGTAACCTCAGGACCCAGTGCCCAAAAGTACGATATTATTTGGATATGCGATTATTGTTATTATTTCCATAACCATATCTGTAACAATAAAATCCCACGGCCTTTTATTGCCAACACTGGGAAGGGAAAGGGTTCCAGCAGGTCACGAAAAGCACTAAGGTAAGTTGCGTGCATATGGGTCCAGCAGTTAACTCCACTCGTTGGATTAGCGTCCCTCCTATCCACTGTAGCCCGCCTGCTCTCCGGGGTCCGGGCTAGGATATGCTGCGTTCCTACACCGCGAGCGCAGGTCATGGGATGCCTACCAATCCGCCTGCGAAGACAGTTTGTGGTGTCCTCCGGGCCGATGGCAAGATGGCGGCTGGTGCGGCTGACCGCCGCGCACACCAAGAATGGCTCTTTGTCACCGATTTAAACCGGAGACAAGCCGTTCTGCTCCCCGTCAGTGCCGCTTCACATAATCTAGGGTAACACGACGACTAATGGGCAGAGGAGCAGGCTATTGAGCAGGATATTTTCGGCTCCTAGACACGTCCTCACCCTGTCATCTCGGAGCAGAGCCCCCTAGATCTGCGACTTCTGAAAGTTGAGGGAAAAGTCCAAGTCGTACAAAAGCAGGCGTCCTCAAGATGAAAATACCTGCACCAGTGAACAGCCCTTGCTGAGCCACTTGTTTAAGTAGGGAAATCCCCTCCCCTACCCTCCTGAGACTGGCCGCTACTACTGCCATCAACTTGGTGAACAACCTGGGTGTGGTGGCCAACTCAAAGGGGTTGTTGCTGATGGCATAAGAATCACTCCAATTCTTAGAGGCGGTTCAAGGGTTTTTAATGCAAAATCAATGGGCACTAGGGCCATCCTCTCTCTCTTCTCCAAGTACCTCCCTCCCTAGGCCAGACGTCCAGGCCCATGGTTAGCATAGAACGATTCTTTCAGCATCAGTATGCAAGTTGAAAAATAAGCTAAGGTGTTTAGACTAATGACAGTGGGCTTTATATGCCTAATCTCCCTTTTGTAGCTTTCCCTACTCTAATCAATGTCTTAGGACGGAGGAGCTTGCAAGCAGCGCCTCCTTCCTCCTTGTGATCGAGGCACAAGCACTGGTTGCACCGTCTGTGCTTATCTTTCCAAGGGAATTTGCTCTTACAAATAGGGCCAAAGACCAAAAAGGAAAGAGGAAGGAAAGGGAAAGGCATTCTCAAATAGTATGGAAATGTTCACCCTGACTCCACTCTCCCTAGTATGTAGGCCGGCAGAAGGCCCGGCCATGTGGTCCGCAGCACCGACTAGATCACCATCCGTCGAAGTTCTGGAGGTCTTCGGCGGAGATCTGGAACAGCCGTCGAAAGAAGGGACAGATAGGGTGATCTGAAATATTTCATATAACTATCGACCAAAGGTCGATGGACAATAAGCAATGTTCTTTGACAAGCTCCGCATAAGGCGACAAGTATGCTGGGCAGAAAAAAACAATCTGAGGGATCTTGCGTACACTACACGTCACATAGTGATAGTGTTACAGGCACGCCAATGTCGACGTCCACTTTCGATTCTCAAAAGACAAGATGCAATACTCTGCGGTTGACACTGGATGTCGGACCATATGCACAGCATGTGAATCTAAGCAGATTAACAAACATCAGAATGATTATTCGTCTAGTCAGGCAAGAAATCACAATAGGTATATTGATGAATTTTCAGTTCTGCTGCTTCTACTTCAACAACTTTGCTTTTACCACAGTTTACCACGAGGACATTCTCCTTGACCCCCATAGCATTCCACTTCGTCTGAACTACTGAAGTGTTGCATCCACTGACAACCCAAAAATACCACCTCAGTACATTGTATTTTAAAAACACTTTTGGACAGTGATAGAAGTGAACCAAAAAAGTAGTGGAACTTTGACTCTGGCGTGGGACAGAATAGGAAGCAAAGGAGCAATGTGCAACACATTTTTCAAGGGTTGCAGTGATGCTGGTTGACAGCCAATTGAGTTAAAATAGATGTCAGTTTAGCTGTAACTGATAGCTGGTGTTAAAGTGGAGAAGTGTGCTTTGACTTCATAAAGAACAGTTCTGGAATGGTGAAAAAGGTTGAAAAAATTAGTTAACAGTAAAAAATAAAAGTAGTGGAACACTGCTCGCGGCCGTTCCCCCCTCCTAGGGCATGGTACAACCAGATTTGTTCCTGTAGCCCCACAGGTATGTCATGGTGTGGGGAGGGTTCGAGCCCACCTAGAAAGTTCCTGGTGGCTTACAGTGTAGAGCGTCAATGGCGGTGTCTCTCTGCCGGTGCTTTAGGGTGTTGTGTGGCTTTGCTGATTGCTGCATAATGCCACATCTGCAAGTGTGCTCTTGTTTTCCCGGTATAGTGCGCTTATAACAAGAAAGTCCTCAGTGTGGCAATTTACAATGCTGGTCGAGGTATGTTCTTGTTGTTTCTGGAGTGTGGACAGCGCTTATGGGTGTCTCACTCTGTGTATTTCTTCCTTCAGGATGTCTTAGTTCTTTCTAAAACAAACAGAGTCTGGTGACCATTTGTTGCATGAGGCATGGTGTGAGACAATTGTGTACTGCACATAAATAGACTGTTACAAGGGGGAGGGGAGGTGAGCAGAGCCCAGGAATTGGGGCCCTCTTCACTGCCACCATCCACCTCAGGGGTAGGACTGGCTATAAATTCCTCCCTAGTAGGTCTCCCATCTATGGCTAAGAGGGGTTCCAATCCCCTCTTGACGAGGCTAAGGTATGGTGGCCTTGCCATTTTAATTTCAGAGTGCTTTCTGTGACAGCTCCCAATGACAAACATCAGGAACCTCATTTGCTTTTGATGAATGGGCACATGAAAGGAGGCATCTTGAAGGTTTAATGACAAAAGCCAGTCATGGCTCTGCACAGCCTGGAGCATCTCCCTCAACATCACCATCCTATGTCCTTCTTCAGGTACTTGTTGAAGCTCTTGAGGTCCAGGATGGGATGGATACCTCCTCTTTCTCAGGCATCAAAAAATACCTGGAGCACCAATCCGTTCTCTTCAACAGGGCGGGATATCCTCCACCAGTCCTTTCCCCAGTATCGAAGCCAGCCCCTCCAGAAGAACAGGCTCTGGATCTGAGCTCTGAAGAATGGGTGGTCTGCCCAAAGGTTCTCTAATGAACTAAAGGCAAATCCCCAGCTCCGACCAACTTCAGTACTCAATCATCAGTGGTGATCTCCTTCCACTCTCCTGCAAAGGCACAGGGACATCTCCGAGAGGAGCAGTATGGGGTGGGGGCCTCAAAGAGGATTTGTGGCAGAATCCTGAAGGCACCCCTGACCAGACATGTGTACTGTCTGTATCGTCTTGACTGGAGGTTATTGCGTATTCCAGATAGACTATGTGAAGCAGCAGAACACTCTCTCTCTGGTGCCACAAGTGAAAGAAGTTGACAGAGTGGTTTGCTGGACTGCATAACCCAAGGAAATGGCTTTATTCCTTGAATTTCTCCAAAGGCTCGTCCGCCTTAGGCATGCACAACTGGTTGCCATAGAAAGACATGTCCAACAACTTTGCCTGCACCTTAGGGGAAAACCCTGAAGACCACAGCCATGAGGCACTGCGGATAATATCCGTAGAGGGAATCTGCCATGATCAAACTGGCCTGCGGGGCTTGACAAGCCGCTGCATTACCATCATTAACTATGTCAGGGAATCTACTTAAGACTATGGGACTTGATTATAGTCACTGAAGTAGCTTGCTAAATGGTGTGACCAGGCTGGGGGAAACACATGATCCGCGAATATTGCGATCATGACTTTGTTAAGGAGCCTTGCAGGACCAACCTATGCATCCCCCATTTAGATTTTAGTTAGGTCGCCGATAGTGCGGTGACACCCTGCTGGGGTCTTGCCCGGGGTTCCAGGGTAGGCCCAAACGCAGGAGAGCCTGAGATCCAGGGATGGAAGGGAGGGGTTGTGTGCTGTGGTTTGTTATAGTTGGGGAGGAGTTATGGGGTGAGCCTACACCCCAGGGAACACGAGACGAACCATGGGAGACCTTATGATAGTCACTTGGAACGTCAGGGGGCTCAATAGTTATCTGAAGCGGAACAAGGTAATGATGTACCTGCGCAGACAGAAAGTGGATGTAGCCCTGTTACAAGAAACTCATTTAACACAAGATAAACTAGAAGTTATACGGAAAAAGTAGAGGCGGGACAGTAGTAGGGGCAACATATTCTGCCTATGCAAGAGGGGTAATCACATGGGTGGCCCCACATGTTCCGTTCCAGTTGCTGAGCTCGCTGGTAGAGGCGGATGGTGATCATGAAAGGGATGGTGGAAAATAGAGAGATCTGCATTGTAAATACTTACGCCCCGAACCAGCATACGGCTGCGTATTTTAGGACCTTGTATAGTAAATTCAGTGGAAGCGTGGGGGGAGCTGTATTATAGGGGGGAGATTTCAATTGTGTACTGAATCCCAACATAGACAGATCAGACACTAAAATAGTTAGACCCACCCCGGCCGCAAAGGCACTGCATGCACTATTGGCGGATTTTGGGCTGACGGATGCATGGAGAACATGTCATCCGCAGGATAGACAATATTCACACTATGCAGCCCCACAGGGCCTATATACAAGACTGGACTATGTGTTTGTCACGCAGGAATTACTGACCGAAACACCGCAGGCGGAATATAAAGCTAGAGTCCTCTCAGACCACTCGCCACTGATGCTAGTGTGGCAATACCGACACCCGAGGGGGAGGATAACCACATGGCGATTGCGTGCAGAAGCGCTTAAAGATAGCGTATTCAGGGAGGATATGCGAGAGGAAATAATAAGCTATTTCGAGATAAATACTGGCAGTTTTAAGACAGCGGGCACACTCTGGGAAGCCTTTAAAGTAGTAATGAGGGGAATTGCCATAGCCAAGTCTAAAGGGCTGCAGAATGAGATTCTGACCGAATTACAGGACTCTGAAAAGGAACTGGAAAGGGTATTGGAACGGGGCAGTAACACTAAGGTAGATACAGAAATGGCACTGGGCCTGCAGCACAAATGCGCCGGATATTGGGAGAGATTATGTAATCTTAACTATAAAAAGTACATAGAAAGACAACATGCTGGAGGCGTCAAACCAGGAAGACTCCTTGCGTGGCTCTACAAAAGCGAGACCCCCTAGGCCCCCAATCAGGACAATAGTGAAAGACAATGGTGACATAGTGGATCCGCAAGAGGGGGTTAATCAAGAATTTGCAGAATATTATAGACGCTTGTACGGGGATGAGACAGGGAGCGATAGGGGGAAAATAGGAGACATACTGGAAGATATTGGACTACCCCAAATTAGTGTAGAGGAGAGGGAGGACGAAATGCCCCGATCACCCTAGAGGAGCTAGAAGAAGTGGTGAGGCAGCTGCCCACGTGTAAAACCCTGGGAACCGACGGACTCCCAAGCGAATTTTATAAGGCATATAAAGTAGAGATATTCCCCCCCCAGTGCTGGAGATGCTTAATGAAGCATATGAAGTTGAGAGACTACCGGAATCATTGCGCGAGGCAGTTATCATACCACTCCCCAAGCGCAATAGGCCTGGTAGTGACTGCGGATCCTATAGGCCCCTATCGATGTTGAACCAAGATAGTAAGATCCTAACAGCGGTTCTAGCAAACAGACTAAAGAAGGTCATCAATAAATTAATACACCCTGATCAGACAGGATATGTCCCAAATAGAAATATCTCGAATAATTTGAGGCGACTCCATCGAGTGGTTGAACATACTGGAGGAGATACAAGCGAAATAGCGATAGTATCACTGGATGCGATCAAGGCATTTGACTCGGTCAAGTGGCCCTGGTTGAAAGCGGCCCTAGCCAATTACGGTATGGGGCCAGGATATCTTCACTGGGTAGAACTCCTATATAGTGCGCCACTAGCGAGAGTGAAGACAGGAACTGTGATCTCTGAAAGGTAGCAACTTGGTAGAGGAACCAGACAGGGATGCCCCTGGTCCCCCATGTTGTATATCCTGGCTTTGGAGCCTCTGGCGATTTATTTAAGGCAGCAATATGATGCAATAGGCATTGTCGTCGGGGAAACATCACATTTAATTTCACTATACGCAGACGATATGTTATTGTATTTGCGCTACCCAGAAGAGAATCTTCAGTATATGTTGGAAGTGATGAAGAGGTTTGCAGAACTTTCAGGTATAGCTGTGAACCCAAGTAAATCCTGTGTTTTCTCGCTGGGCAGATATAGAGGGCTCTCGTGGAGAATTTGCCGGTTCTACAGATACCGTGGGAGATCACAACCTTTAGATATCTTGGGGTAGACATATACCATACAGTAGAAGCCGAACACAGGCCTAATACAGAAAGAACGGTTAAGAAACTGGAAAACAGCATGAAGTTCGGGGCGAAACTCCCCTTGGCAATGATGGGGCGAGGGGCGATGCTCAAGATGGTGGCATTGCCCAGACTGTTGCATTGCTTCGCGAACATCCCATACTCCATAACCCGGAAATTCTTTACTAGGTTGGACAGCATATCCAGGGAATTCCTATGGCACAGGATGAGGAACAAGGTAGCCCTGTGGAAACTCCAAAATCCGTATGAGAAAGGGGGCATTAAATTACCAAACTGGGAAGTATATTATGTAGCGAGTCAATTGCAACATGTAGCCAAATGGCTCTCTGCGGAGCCTACCTTAGAGCATAGGCTGCATCAAGGTGATTGCGCCCCATATTTTCTGAGAGAAATGATATGGTTACCCAAGTGGGAGTTGAGAGGTCGTCCAGGGATGTTGGGTCTTGGGTGGGGGATGTGGCAGAGGGCGTGCAGGTTGATGGACAAACCGGCCCTGTGCTCCTCGCAAATCCCATTGGTCACAGTGATAGGAACAGAAAAGCAACTAAGGTTAATGATTAGAAAGTACTGGGAACCGGTGGGAATAGCAAAGTTGGGGGATGTGTGGCAAGAAGGGAAAATATTGGAATTTGAGGAGCTGGTGGAACAAACGGGGTTGAGTGCTGGGCAATATATTACGTTTCATGGGATGGTGCAACGAATTAAAGATACCTGGTACAAGGTGGAACTAGCAGAGGAACCGGACACCACATTAGACATGATATATGATATAGCGGAAGGGGGGCATGAAACGTCTAGAGTGTACGAGATGATGATGACTCAAGTGGGCAGGGAAGTGGTGCAACTTAGACTGGACTGGGAGGAAGAAGTAGGGGAACTGATGAGTGACGGGATGTGGGAAAGGGCTCAAGGGTATCATAAAAAAGTATCGAGAAATGCTAGGCTGCAACAGATACAGTTGTATATAACTCACAGAGCGTACCTGACGCCACTAAAGATAGCCCAATTTAAGAACGCCGGAAGCCAAGTGTGTCCCAAATGTAATGAGGAAAATGCAGGAATGGTACATATGTTCTGGGCATGCCCACTGATAGTGAAATATTGGAAGAGACATAGCACAGAAAATGGAAGACAAGGGAATCTGTATGAAGGTGGATACTGTGTGGGCTTGTTTGTTGGGAGGGTTCCCCAGATCGCGGAAGCTTAAACATGTAAGCAAATTGAAAGATCTGGTGTATGTTCTGGCAAAGAGAAGGATTGCGATGGGATGGAAAGCGTGTCATAAGCCCAAAGTGGATATGTGGTGGAGGGACTTGCAGAAGTGGGCGGAGGCAGAAACAGTGGCATGGCAGGAAGCATGTAAAGGGGACATAGAGGGCGAAGCTGGATCCCTAGCGGGTTGGAGACAACTAATAGCAGAACTGTTTGGGCCTTCGTATGATGGACCAAGTGATGAAGACTCAATAAGCGCGGCGGAAGAGGACTCCCCACCACAAGAGGTGGAGACTAGCAATGAGAGAAAGTAGGCTTGGGAGGGGGAGGGACGGGAAACAGTGGGCGCAAATGTAACAATGTATGTGTATTTGTGAGAGAGTTATGTATCCACTGTAAGTTTAGTTTGGTTTGTTATTTGTTGTTTGAATAAAGTTAATAAAATTGTTTAAAAAAAAAAAAACTGTCAGGGAAACTGTCCCGGACCGCACATTCCAGCAAATGGAACAAAACTTTGGAGCTCAGAGTCCATAACATAAGGGACCATTTTGGCAATGTGCACATGATGTGTGTTGCCTTTAAGGCCATGCTCCCTGAAGCAAAGGCTTTTTGGGTCAGAACCTCAATTTTCTTCGCCTCTCTATTTAGGTGAAGAGCCGAGGCAGAATGCTTAGAAGTCACTTTGGCAGCACCAACCACCAAATCTTTCTGGGGTCAGGTACGCTTGCGCCGGCTTGTACTTCCTTGTAAGATCAGGGTCGTGGCCACAAGGACAACGCCAGATCCGCAATTGTAGCATTAAAAGCAAGAGCGGTCTCTGAGTGCAGCTCTTTATACAAGATGTTGGTCAACTGGTACTGAAATAACGATTTGGCAGGAGCTCCTAAGCCTATAGTAGCCATCACTGTTTCCATCGTCTTCCTAAATTGCTTGTTGGGATGCGCATATAGGGCAGCCTGTTGCAGCTCCAGGTAGGGGGATGTGTCAAGATCATTCGCATTGTGGAGCCACAATGCCAAATTTATCAGTTTTGCCTGGTAGTCTAGGAAGTCAGGAAAACTATCCATCTCAGGCTACACTGGTTGTCGCATTAGAAAATATTGCCAACATTTGGTCCCTAATCTCCTCCCACTCCTTCCTGGAAGTAGTCAGATGGAAGACTTAATGTATTTTTTAGCTGATGAATCCTTGCTCTCTTCCCTCCTAGACCAGTGTTTTCTCTTCTTATGAGAAGAGGTCGGAAGACGAATGGCAAAACACATTGCGCGAGTGATACTTTTCCTGGCCTTCTTGTGCCTTCAAGCCTGCCTCTCCCCTTTCTCTATTTTCTTGTGCCCTCTAGCCTGTCTCTCATCCCCCTTCTCCGGAGTCGGACCTTCTGTCTCAACCTCTGAAGATGTAGGAAGAGAATGGGCTAGGGACTTCGAAGCTGGACGAGCTAATGCCAAGTTGGCAGCCCGCTCCTGCAAGGTCTTCGGGTTCTTCGACACACACGAGATGCACTGCTCCATGTCGTCATCCATCCTCAGACACGACACAAAGATATTATGTGAGTCAGTGATGGACATCTTGCAGCTGCAATCTCAGCAGCAACAGAAACCTAACTTCTTATGATTTTTCTAGCCTATACTTTGACAAGAGAACATTTCCAAGATTCCTGTGTGTTGATTGCGCAGAAAAAAGGACTGGAGGAGGGTGGGGCATAACGTGTGCTATATACACACTGTCTACATCATGTCCGGAGTTGAGGAGTGCGATTGCAGGGAGGTTGTGGGGGTCTGATCTCCGAGCTATACTACTCACCAAGGAGGGATTTTCCGTCTATCTAGATGAGAATCTGAGAGGATGCAATCAATTTGAAATGTATTACATTTTAAATGCGCAAACCCAGAAACTTATCACAAAGATGATCTTTTCCCCTATACATATAACAGGCAAAAATAGGTCGTTTACTGTACAGCAAAGGGGTAGTTCTATACTCTGAGTCAACTAGCTCTAATGGCAGATTATTTGGGTTGGGGCATGGCCCTTGGCTTTAAGGTGGGCTCTGCACCTATACCGCCTTCTAGCCGTCTCTGGGCTCTGCACCTATACCGCCTTCTAGCCGTCTCTTGTGACATTGGTGTCTCTCGGGACTTTGCCCAAGTAGGGTGGCTTTTCTTGGCTGCAGAGCCCCCGCGTGTCTAGCGGATGGGGTCAGTGACCCGACTTAGTGACCCTAGAAGAAATGGAAATAAGAGACATTGCAACAAACCACCACTGTAGAAAACTAAGCGACACATCCATCAAAATCAAGTTCTTCAATAACATTTTAACTCTACCTTTCTGTCTTTACTATTTATTTCCTCACAACTATTTTATAGTAAAGAAAAGAGAAGGCACAATAAAGAATTCCATTTTCGAAGAGTCGCAGAGTCAACAATAGCACAAATGTAATGCTACAAGATCTGCCAGAGATTCAACCTATATTATTAGCACAGTACAAATATTGCAGACAAGGCAAAATACAATAGTAAAATAATTTTCTGAAAAAGAATTGAGAATCGGAACGTGAAATTAAAAATTGGCATCAGATGGGTAGAACTTCTAGTGTCATGAAGTAACATAAAAATGTGAAACAACAAGAAAATGCACAGGCTCTGGGCTTTACTAGTGTAATATGTTCATATCAAGCACCAAACAATATTTTATTGCAAACATACCTGACCATGGATAGGGGAGACAGATCCAGGGGAAAGAGTACGAGTGAAAGCAGAAGTCTTCTGCCACGTTGTGTTAACAGCCAGTCCAGAGAAAGCAACATTTTGATAATCAGACTCTACTACAGCTGCAGGTTTACTAGGGGAACGCGGTCTGCAAAAAATAAAATGAAATTGTCAACATAAATACTATACAAACAGCTGAATACCTAACTACTATTGGAAAACATATGCTAATATCTACAACTCACCTACATATCATTCAGGAAAGAAAATGTACATGTTACCCAACATAGTGAGTCATACTGGTAGTCAATGTCCCTCTTTTTACAGAATCCTTTGTACAGAGGGTGCAGATATTGTAAGCCAGGACATTTCTTGCAAAGCACTGAAAAAGTAATGGAATCCTGTGCACGGGAGTCGTGTCCCACACGTGCCTTTCCAAGCCCTCTAAAATACGCCAGCTTTTATACCCCAGTAAGGCAGATAACATGGACGTCACAAGTGATTACAGTAACAAACTACTTCCCTTCAGAAATGTTCTTACTGATGGATATAGTACTCATCTCTGAAAAGGTCAGCCAGGTGCAGATTGTTCTAGATATTGTTCTCACAACCACTAGGTAGCTGTATGGGTCACTGGCACCTTTCACACTGGAAGTGACATGCTTGGTGTTTACGGAAGCGCACGTGCCCTAAAAGCTCTGTTCCACTGTTTTTTCCAAGCAACAAAAGTATGTAGAACCGTCAAATAAAAATGATGATCCATTTTACAAGCAATCTTCAGATGGGTCGGTGGGAGGGGTGACATGTAATCTGTAGGAAAAATATTTCATTAATCGGTTAGACTATTATTACATGTAACAAACTCATGCTTCCAATGGACACAGTAGTTTCCTCTCATAAATTGCTCATCTTTAAAGACTCACAAAGACATACTGACAAGAGAAGGAGAGACTGTGAGGAAACCGTATGCACCAAACAGCTGAAAAAGAGACAGCAACCTGCCCAAACAGTCGCACCAGGCAGATTGGTGGCGTTTGGTAAACCTGTGCAGGAACACCTATGTGGACTGAACAAATGAACAGCAGGGAATCCCCTATCTGCAAGGCAGAAGTTGCTGCCAACCTTGTGGAATTGCCCGTAAGCGAGAGCTTTGTGTGCCAACTCATAACAAATCTTGAAGCATAACACAATCCATCAGGAGATTGGTCTGCTTGGAAATCGCCCTCCCTTTCCCCCGAGTCCCACAAAGCCCAAGAAAATAAATCACCCTCCCTTTCCTGAGTCCCACAAAGCCCACGAAAAGATGCTTGTCCCAAAGTAATTAGTTTATCCTGGTCACATAAGATGTCAAGACCCTCTTGGAGGCCAGTCTATGGCAGCTCTCTTCTTGCTTAGATGAGTGTGGGGGAGAGAACACAGTCTGAGGTGGATCCTTTGGTGTAAGGTGAAATTCGGAAACCATCATGGGGCAAAAAAACGTCTAACCCACAAATTGAGCTTTTCTTTAGAAAACATAAAAATGTGCACTGTAACTGAAAATGCCTGAACTACAGAAAACCCCCAAAGCAGACGTTATTGCCACCAAGAAAACCACCTTGTAAGAGAGTAACCCATAAAGGGCAAGAGTGTATGGGCTCAAACAGTGCTGCAATTAGAAACATCAAAACCAAATTAAGGTCCCACCAAGGAACAACAATGTGGAAAGGCATTTGTTAGGCCCTTAATCATCCTCAAAATAGTTTATTTTGGATAAGATCCCCTATAAAAGCAAGATATATCCAAAAAACATCTTACCTCTTCCACTCACCTCCCTAACACCCCACCTTCCCTACCTCCTCCCTTCCCCTTTACCCTTACCTCTTACTCCTCCTCTTCCTTACCCTCTCCATCCCTCTGATCCCCTTCCTCCCTTCCCCCGCTTGATTCTCGTCTCATCTTCTCCGCTCTTCTTCCCTCACATTCCTGCTCTTTCCCCCATCCTTACCTCCTCTAACACCTACCACTCCCTTGCTCACCTCCCCCCTTCCACACCCTCCTCACCGCTACAATACTGTAAGTTGTTTTTTATGCTATTAGCTGGTTGTGGTTCAATTGTCATCTTATGCTTGCTGTATGTTTACTTGTTCTTATGTAAAGCACTTTAGAGTAAAGGGCCATATAAATTAAATAAAATACAAATACATAAAATACAATTATAAAATGAGAGTGCAGACATAGCAAGATCAGAGAGAAAAAGATAAATTATTTAAGAGCAATAGAAATAAACAGTATTATGTGTGACAGCGACTTGGCCCTGTGAGGGGAGACATGAACCCCTCTTAATCTGTGGCAGGCGGCCTACAAGTGCAAATGCCAGAGCCAATCCAACCCTAGAGGCACAAATGTGAATGGTCCTTGAATGATAACCTTGGTACCACTGTTTGTCACCCAATACCTTGCAAACCCATTTCTGGCCAGAGTTCTCCATTATTGGTTGCAGGACTACAAGTTCCAGGATGCAGTGCGACAGCGAGTGAACAGCTGAAGAAGTCACCAGCAGCACTGAAACACAAGCAACTCGAATGGCTATCTGTCTCTAGAATTTAGGAAACAAATAGGACCTGCTGCAACAAAAGCAGATGAAAAATCTTCGCAACCACCAATTGGAAAATATGCAGGGCTACATAATGACCCGCGTATGAAGGAGAGGGAGCTAAGAAAGGTTTATGGAATGTCGCCCTGCTTTGGCCAACCCTCTGGGAGAAGTGCATGAGAAGAAGGAAGTGGAGACAGGAGAGAGTAGTAGGCGGAGGAGGAGGTAGAGGGAAGAAAGAGCATTCAGTGGAGTTAGAGAGAAGGAGGGTGTGAAGAACAGAGGGGCAGAAGAGGAGAGAGAGAGGCAAGAGAGAGGGTACTGTGATAAGATAGACAAAGGAGATGGACAAGAAGAACAAATTACTTACCTCTCAGTAATGTTCTTTGTGATGGATGTTCTCCCCCGGAACCCTTATCGATGATGATTGTGCTCTATATTCCTATAACTCTTCGGAACCCCTCCGCCTCCAGGGGGTGCTGCACAGCTCTGTGTCGGCTCCCACTGACGCCTCTACGCGCCCAGCACAGACATCGCGTCAGGGCAGCTATATTGAGGCGCCGCACCCCATGACTGTACATCTTTCCACCTTTTTTCCCTAGCACTCTGACGATGAGGGACTGTATAAGTGATGGGAGGGCGAGGAGAAATCCTCGGGAGGAACATCAATCATAAAGAAAATTACCCAGATGTAAGAAATGTGTTCTTCTTATGGATTGTTTCCTCACAAAGTAATGTTTAGCAAATGTGTGCAGATATGCCAACATTGCAGCCTGGCAGATTCCCAGGATCGGGACTCCCCCACCGTCTGCATGGCAGAGGTGGCAGCCATTCCCCAGGTAGAATGAGCCCAGAGACCCTCAGGTACATCCTTCCCAGCCAGATCATAGCATTTCAATGTCTGTTTGGTCACATCCCTTCCAGCACAAGAAACATTGTAACCAACAAAAATATTGTCATCTTTTCTAGCCTCTCTACTACAAGAGACATGGAACTTAAGGGCCTGCACTGGGCCCAGCCCATGGAATCGTTCCTCTGCCTTAGAAGGGAGAGGCGGAGGAAAAACACAGTAAGAAGGATCTTCTGAGAGAGATGCAAATCTGAGACTACTTTTGGAAGAAAGGAGGGTCTCACGCCCAATGTAACCTTCTCTTTGGAAAAAAAGACAATGCCTGGAGTTTACTCACCCATTTCGTGCAAGTAAGGGCAACCAGGACAATCACCTTAAGGGTTAGCAATCTAATAGGACAGGAGGAAATGAAGCGTCTCCAACCGAGCACCCATTCTATATTATTGCACTTACGCTATCCAAATTGTCATCTGATCTAGTACGATAGTAGCTGTCTGTGTCCCTCAACTTGTTCTTCCCCGCCCCCAGCACTATCTGAAATGTCGTCCGGTCTAGTACGATAGTCGCTTGTTTTGTCCCTCTCCTCTTCCCCCTGCCCGCACCTCTTGTCAATTCTCCGGCTCTACCAGAAATGTTGTCAGGCCAAGTATGTTAGTTGCTTGTCTGTCTCTTCTACCCCGCCACCCCACCTTATCTTGTCATAGCTCTTATTCTATCCGAATGCTCATTTGACCTAGTACGATAGTAGCTGTCTGTTCCCACCCCTTTCTTCCCCCACCAATATCTGAAATGTCGTCAGGCCTAGTATGATGGTTGCTTGTTTTGTCCCTCTCCTCCTCCCTCTTCCCCCTGCCCGCACCTCTTGTCAATTCCCCGGCTCGACCAGAAATGTAGTCAGGCCTAGTACGTTAGTTGCTTGTCTGCCCCTTCTCATACTCCAGCTGAAATAGTGCTAAGGTAACCCTTTACAGTGCCAAATATGCAGTCCCACTTGGGCCAAAGAGAGTAGAAAATTCAACACAGGGGATAAAGGACAGGATAAATGGTCCAGATCCCTCTCCCATCAAAAGACTTAGAATGTACGCCATCTGAAGGCCTAAGTAGACTTTGTGGAGGGTCTCCGAGCAGAAAGGAGTACATCAAGGACATCTTCCGACAAGTCCCACTCCCTGTATTTCAGCCTCTCGGTAGTCAAGCATGAAGGTTCTGGCTGCTGTGGTTCAGGTGGATCACTTGTTCCTTCGACTGGGAGTCCACTCTGCTCAAAAGGCACCAAGGAGGGGAGATGGCCATGTCCAGCAACTCCAGATACCACATTCTCCAGGCCCTGTCCAGAGCAATCAGAATGAGGGTGGTTCCAAACAGGCGCAATATCCTTAGAACCAGCTGAGTGACAGGGATCGGCGGGAACACAAAGGAGGTTTAATGTCCACTCGACCATCAATGTGTTCCCCAGAGCTCCACAACAAGGAAATTCCGTGGAGCAGAACAATTCACACTTCCTGTTTACACTGGAAGCAAAGAGGCTCACTTGAGGAGTCCCTCAACAGGAGCAGATTTCCTCCATAACTACCTGACAGAACTCCCACTCGTGGGAGACCGAAGTCTGTCTACTCAATGTATCCGCTGTGACATACTCCCTTCCGCCCAAGATGGGCTGCCGTCAGGGAGACGCTGTTCTCCAGACCCCAGAAACACAGTCACATTGCTTCTCTGCAAAGAGGCAAGGAACCCACACCACCATGTTTGTTGAGGTAGGGCATTTCCACTGTATTGCCCGTCAGGATCAGCACTGTCTTGTGTTTCACCAAGGGGAGGAAAGCGACCAGGATCAGCCTGCTCGCCCTCAGTTCCAGCAAATTGATGTCTTCAGAGACTCTGTGGGAGACCACAGTGAATTCACTGTCAGATCCGATAGTTGAGCGCCCCAACCAGTCAAAGATGCATCCAAGACATACTTTGAACTGGTAATGCTGTTGGCCCACCATGAACCTTAGGTACTGCCTGTGTCTCAAAATAATTGGAACATGGAAGTGGGCATCGTGAAGGTCTAGTGACACCAACCAGTCCTACAGGTCAAGAGCTTGCAGTATTGGGGCTAGGGTAACCATCTTGAACCTATCCTTGTGAAGGAACAAGTTCAGCAGCCATAGATCCAGAATAGGATGCAAGCCCCCATCCTCCTTCGGCACCAGAAAATAAGTGGAGTACGACTTGCTGCCTCGTTCCGAGCATAGTACCAGTTCTATAGCCCTCTTTAAAAGGAGCTGACCGACTTTCTTACGGAGGATGGGATCAGGAGGCAGGGTGGTGGTCTGAGGCCTGTGGTCCACTGAATGAGAGCGAGATAAATAGCCCTGATGACTGATCTGCAAGGCCCATGCGTCGGACATGGTCATGGACCATTCCGAGCTGAATAGGGAATGTCTCCCTCCCACTGGAGTAGAGTGACGGAGCCCATCACTGATGTTTTGCGCAGTGGGTAGTTGAGGGGACCTTGGCCATAGCTGCACCTCCTCTCTTGGCACCCCTAACCCTTGCCTCTTGGGAAGTGTCTGCCTTGCAGTATTCCCAGAGGGGCCGACTATGGCCTCTAGAGGCATAGGTAGAGTAGGGGTGAAAAGCCCTACCTCTGGCAGGCTGTGTGAAGGGCTGCTGCATGGCTAGCCCCAAAGACTTAGCCGTGGCCTTTGACGGTTGAACCTTCTGGAGTGCGTCACTAGCTTTTGAGCCAAACGTGTTCTGGCCAGCGAACGGCATGTCCAACAGCCTGTTCTGTATGTTGGCCGCAAACCCTAGCGTCCTCAACCAAGAGTGATGCCCGAGTACCGTCCCTGTGACCAAGGGACCTGCCCACACAATCTGCGGTGTCCAAGACATGACTAACATCTGGCGGTGAAGTAACTCTGCCATCAGCAATCAGAGCCTGGAAACCATCCTGCATTTCTGCCTCAAGGATGTGCTCGTCTGCTTCTGCCACACCAGACCAAAGCCTGAAAGAGAATTTGGAGAGAGCGCATGAAACGTTCATCGCACATAGGGCAAGGTTGCCTGTCGCTAACATCATCTTCCCCCTGTCTGAAAGGAGGGACAGGAAAGTCAATGTCTTCAAATGTGCCGTCGCTGCCTCAACCACCAAACATTCAAGGGAGGTATGAGAGGATGGAAACGCCGGATAAGATGGCGCCAGACAATCTTTCCTTGCCAGATCCCTGTCCGCTGCTGCAGCAGAGGGAGGTTCTCCCAAACCTCTGTTACAGGTGCCTGCCTCCACTGCTAAACTGAAGGGCAGTAGAGCCTCCTTTTTAGGGGCATCATCCAGGACATCACTGAGCTCATACTGAATCTTGGATCTGGAAGGAGCAGAAAGCCCCAAGGTCTCTGACATCTGGGACATCATCTGCTGGAAAGCGGCATGGGGCTTGCCCGGAGTGTGAGCTGGCAAGATTTGGCCAAGCCAGGGGCAACTCACAGGCCCTCAGCTAAAACGAACATCCTCACCTTCCCTGTAAAATTCTTCATGGAAATACCCCTCTTCCCTGGAAGCCAACCGGAATGGTACCTGATCACCTTACTCGTGGTAGATGGAATACATCTTCGACATGTAGGCGTCTCTTGGAAAGGGAGCGTACTCCCCTGGAAGATTTGACCACACCAACGTTGATCAGCACCAGCAAAGATGCCCATCATCTTTAGGCAAAATGCCTCCCATTCCTCTTAAGTGGAGACTGGGTGAGAACAGGACTTATACCTGCCGTTCTCGGGACTCCATGGAGCGGTGGCTACTCTTCTTAGAGGATGAAGAATAGTGACGGCAAGAGGACCCAGTGGGACCTCTTCTGGTGCTGCTGCTTCTTTTTGTCCTTCTTTTCTGCCTCTTTGGCTGGGCTGGTTTTTTGGGATGGTGCTCTGCGTCGCAGTGCGACCTCAAGAGAGACCGCAGCTCCACACTCTTCGCCTTGTGAACGAAGGTGAAGAGTTTTGCCGCCCTTTCACTGGGGGCCTTCGGGTGCATGGACTGGCACGACACACATTCATGCATGCATGTTGTGCCGCTCGGCCAAACAATAAAGACAGATCCGGTGCAAATCCGAAACCAGAATCTGCCGGCTTCAATCCACACACCTTGAATTGCAAGGACTTCAACTGAGTTGGCATGGCGTACAGACATTTTGCAAGCGAACACTTGCCGATCAGCGAACACAGTGTGTGGAAAAAAGAAACTGAAGTCACTTGGTGTGGTGCCCATCATATACTTGCCCCAATGTCAGGTCAGGCGTGAGATGCATAAAACCGTCAGACGGTGGCAGAAAAGTCCCTGAAGAACAGCTGCGCTGGGTTGGATTTATCATAGATGAGGAGTCGGTGGGAGGAAGGAAGACATGGTGTCTTAGAAGTTCTATTAAAGGAAAGAATGCCTCACATAACCCTGCAGCCATGATGGTGGTTTTCCCTAAGCTTCAAAGTGAACCAACACAGAGAAGTTGTGCCACTCTGCCCGTACTGTGCACCCTCTATTGACAGAATCTATGACCAGTGTGAGAAACCAGAGGGTGTCTCACCCACTAGTCCCTGGTATCGATCTCTCTCAGGTGGCCAGGGCACAGCCATCGCCTTTGGATCCAGACTCTGGGGGTGGACAAGTGCGGGAGGATCACCTGGGTGAGGGGTCTTCAGGGATTAAGGGTGAAACAGCCAATGGTGAGATGCGGTTTTCCTCCTTTTTTATCTACCCCCATCCTATTTTGTAGAATTTTCTGTCCCAACTGCCCCCCACCCCCTTTTTACACAAATACTGGGCCGAGAAAGAGGGTGACTGGGAGTAACCAGAGTAACTCTCTCACATCGTAGTGGACATGTCCCATTAATCGGGTCAGGCAAAGTCAGGCACTTTACAGTAAGCGCATACACATGTACCAGTTAACTCTCCTCACACAAATAAAAGGCAACACCTAAAGACACACTCTGAGCAAAGCGGAGTACGAGCAGAGCGTCCAGGAAGAAGGCACACCTACTGGAGCGGAGCAACGGACCAAGGGACAAGAGCAGCGAGCCAAAAACCACAAGGGTTCCCTACTGGAGGCTGTTGCCTCCGACAGACTGCAAAAGACATGTGGAGAAGGCCAGATCCCACAAGTGAAGATTGCATTGTGTTTAAAGGACGCAAGCAACCCTCCCGGGTGAATGGCAGAGTTGCGGAGGAGAGGCCAAGCCTGTGGTACTAACCTTGACTCGTGAATTGGAAATAGCAAAACAAGAAAGAAGCACACACAGCCGGTGAGTTGGCAAGCGACCTTAGAGACTGGTGTGTGTTAAAACAAATGAAGTAGTAACATTATTTCACAAGTGAAGTCTGCACGCGTGTGGATGAAAAGTGAAGAAAGGCAGACCTGTGAATGAACTTTGAAGTAAAAGGCAGCGGTGAGATCAGCGATACTAAGTATCGGAGTGGTCCGGTGAAGGGAAGTAGCCCATTCAAAAGTCTCTGTGAAAGGTACATTGTTTGAGGCTATAAAGTGAACAAATAGCAAAAGTGAATTAAGCGAGAGTAAATGGGAACTTTGAGTCGAAGGGGTCCTGCGGTGGTCTGTAAAGAGAGCCACGCACATTCGAAAGTCTTCAACATCCGAAAGTGGTCCGAGCCCAATTGAGGGAGACCCGAAGTACAATAAGCTTGATGAAAGGAGCCCCCCGGCAAGTTTGTGTTGAACTGTGACGTGAGAGGTCTGAGCCCGACAGAGGGGGACTTACGTCATCTGTGTGCTGTAAGGTCTGAGCCCAGCAGAGGGGGAACTTTGTGAACTTTATGTTGGAATACAATTTTGAAAGTCAAGTAAGAGACTTTAACGTGAAAGGTGAGGTGGGCCTCAATCCATGGTTTGGAACTGCTTAAAGTGTCAAGAAACCGAGCCAGAGTGTGTCATCTTGCCTACAAGCACAGCCTTACTCCGTGAGGTTTAACGTGAGGAGAGCTGTTTCAATTACCTTTATTCTTTTGAACACTGATTTTTCCTTTGCATACATTTCACATTTTTACATTTTGTACAAGAAATAGGGCAGGCATTAGGTTTTTGTTAGCATAGACCATTTTGATTTGAGGGACTGCACTAGGACTGTTTGGTTTATCGTTTAATGGTCGAGACTACTCCCATCTTAGTTATAGGGCAACATAGGAATTTCTCCGACCCCAACATTTAAAATAAAGGTTTTACAAATGGGGGTGGGGGCCCTGTGTTAATTTGGCTCTCGTCTGCGCTCTCTGGATTCCCCTCTTAGGCCTTCTCCACCCCTGCTGTAAGCAGAAGGGACACGGTTACTCCCAATCATCCCCAGTGCTCCCACTTAAACCTTACCCCACCCATGTAAAGTTCACTACCTTTATTAAAAATCCTGCCATTTATGCTGCTTTTTGACAAACAACATGCATGGAGTCTAGTCCCTTGTTTATTTTCAGGAATTCCATTGCCCTTTTACACCATCCAGCGATGTGATTTACGTTGATGAGTGCTAGTAGAGCCTCCGGATGTATTTTATCTTTCCGTGTCGTCCCGCCCGGTGAGTGAATTTTCTGCTCCTGTTGAACTCATAGTTCCGTGCTCTGAATGCCAGACGCAGCAGATTGAGTGTTCCATTAATTATAGCCACAGAAGGCGAGTTCAGATGCTCTCAACGTGAGGTGGAAACCCTGGCAATGTACTTTTACAAACATGGACTGGTTTTATTTCATGTTTGCAGGGTACTTGTGGGATGCCTATTTTGTCCTGCTCTTAATGCTAGATGCAGCAGATTGAGCTTTGCTTGAACTACAGTCAGCAAGTTCTGATGCTTCGTACGTGAGGTGGACCTAAATGGACACGCTGTAGAGTATTTTAAAACCTGCACTTATTGTATTTTATGGTTGTAGGTTATTAGTGGGACGTTCATTGTGCCCTGATCAACTATTCTTTTGCGGAACAGCTTCTGAGGTAGAAGTTCTTCCTATTCTATATTGATGCATGGATGGTTTTGTGGCTGATTGGACTTTGCTATTCAATTTCATTGCAGATGAGTAATGTCTATGCCTTTGGTTTGTTTTATTGTATAGTGTTTTTTACCATTTGAGGTCTCTGCGTTGTCGATCCGTGTAAGTATTCTGGGTGTGGTGGCACTTAGGGTGATGAGATGCAAGGAATCAGGAGTAAGACTCAGACACAGCGGCACAATGATGGCTGCTTTAGACTTTAAAATGGTTGGAGAAAGACTTCTCTCGCCCTATCACCACGAGGAACTTCCCTGACTCAACGAAACTAAAGGATGTCAGTGTCAGAATGTCCAAAGTAGAGAGTTCTCGGTCCGGTGTCCAAAATCCGAACCTTACCCTTACATGGTAAACTCAAAATAAAGTGCAAATGGATATATAGTCTTTCAACTGGTCATTTGTAGCTTTTTCCAAAGTTCCAACACAAAGTTGCAAAAGGTGCAACATGGCGAATAAAGTTCCACAATCCTCAGGACAGGGTCCTCTTCCCCTGAGAGTCTCAGATTCATTTCAGTTCACACTCACAATTCTCAGCAGGTGTTTTTCTTTCACTGAGTTCTTCAGACACTTTATTGTTTGCAAACAATAGTTTGGGGAATATGGTTCCTCCCTTGGTTTCTTTTCCAGTTTCCTATTTCCTGGTCCAGGTGGTACGATTCCCTTTTCCCCCGGATTTCCCACATTCAAAGTTATTTACTTTCATAGTCTATTACATTATTATTATATTTTTATAAAGCGCCACATGCCCATGGGCCTCAGGGCACACAAAAAGACAAGTACAAGATAAGACAGTAGTCAGAGCCAGAGATAAATGGAAGAAGCGAGAATGTAGCCCTATAGCAGGGAATAAGGTTGAAGAGGTGGTGCTTCACCAGCTTTTTAAAGAGACTAATCGAGTCTGCAGATCTAATAGACACTGGTAGAACATTCCAGGCAAGAGGGGCCTGACCATCAAAAGTTGTGCCGTCAAACCTGACAAGCCTGTACCTCAGTTGAACCATTTTGAGGTTATCCTTGGAGTGCAGGAGGCGGCCTGGTTTGTTTACTTTTGTCCGGTCCTTTAGATATTGTGGTCCTGTGTTAGTCTAGCACTTCAAGGAAAGTGTCAGGATCTTGTAGGAGATCCTATGTCAAATGGGAAGCCAAGGTAGTTCCCTTCTAGCAACGGACACACGATTCCGTCTTGGGAGGCCGTGAATGGCGCAGACTGTGCAGTTTTTGGGAAACCTGGAGAGAATGCAGGTTGATTTGCGTGGTGCCAGCCGGCAAACTGTTGCAATAATCTAGTTTTGAATTCACTAAGGCGGTGGCTAGGAGAGAACAGATGCTGCCTGAGATGAAAGGACGAATGTGGTATAGCCGCTTTATTGTAAAGGCGCCTGAAGAGCGGGTGTGCGAAACGTGGGATTTCATGGTAAATTCGGCTTCTAGGAAAACACAGAGTCTTCAAGATCCAGCATAGCGGTTTCTGTCCCATGCTTAGCTCTGAAGCCTGACTGGCGTACCCCCAAAATGGTATTTTCTTCAATGAAGCCCTGAAGTTGTAAGCAGGCTACCTTATCCATGATTTTAAGAAAGAAGGAAACATTTGTGATAGGTGGATAGTTTTTGGCCACTGCTGGATCCAAATGACTTTTCGTGAACAGTAGAGTGATCCAGGCCTCTTTCAGGGACACTAGGACCAGGCCTTTGCTAAAGGAGAGGTTGAAAAGTCTTGTTATCCAAAGCACCAATGACTCAGGGGAGGCTTTGAGGATGTTGGCCGGGCACCTGTCTCCCAGGCAGGATGTTTGTTTCATATCCTGAATGATCTTGTAGATTTTAGCTTCAGAACAACGTGTAAAGCTAAAGGTGTCATTATTAGATTGAGGGGAGTTGGCATCTGGGGAAGGCAGAGGAGTCACTCTGAGTTTGACTGTACACTCCTGTAGGTCTTTGATAGCCTGTTGATGAGCCCACATTTTAGAAAAAGATTTGTTGTGGATTGTCGGGCACCAAGCAGAATCTTTGGTAAGATCATTATTAGTACCTGGTTTATCCTCGAATTCGTTGAGGATTTTGAAAAGTTTGATGGAACTTGAGCAAGGAATCTTGATTCTGTTATTGAGGTAGGCTGATATAGCTTCTATGATGGCGATCTTGAAATCTTTTACTGGCTGCTTGTAGGTGCTTAAGGATTGAGGACTGGGGTTCTTAGGCCAAACTCTTTCGAGTAATTTTTTAATGCGTCGAAGTAGAATAATGTTGTCATTATACCATGCATTGTTATGAGTTTCAGTTTTCATTTTTGACTTTCGTAGGGGAAAGAGTTTCTATGACAGAATCAATACTGGTCGTGAGATGGACTACCAAGTTGGAGGAATTGGTAAGTTTGTCAATGGGCTGTAGCCTGGCCACAAACAGTGCAGATAGTTTAGCTGGGGTTCCATGTGTTAATTCTGCCATGAAAATATTGTGATGCTAAAATATCGGCATATTTTTGTGGCAAAATTCACACATGGACCCTGCAGGGGACAACCCCCCCCCCCAACCACCTCATCATCATTTTTTAATGTGCGGGGGACACCCCTACAACCCCCGCTCCCACAAAATATCCCCAACAAAAATATCGCCTATGGCGAACCAAAAACAGCCATATCTACAGCAATATTTTTGTTGGGGATATTATGTAGTGATGCCTTAGCTGGTGTGACATTCTTAAGATTCCTCGATTGCTTTCCGATTCTGGGCAAAGAGTCCATTCTGAGGGGTGGTGTTGGAAGCTGGGCTTGTAAATCCACAATATAGTGATCGGACCACGGACAGGGACTCACTTCAGCATCGGAGAGGTGCAAAGAATGTGTAATGACACAATCCAAAGTGTGTACCCAGATATGAGAGGGGCCTTTTACCCACTGCAAGTATCCAATGGCTTGCAAGGACTTAGTTAGGGAGGAGGCTTGCCTATCGAGTGGCTCTTCAGCCCATAAATTCAGATCTCTAAGAATGATAAGGGGGCGGGGGGTCTTGACCTTAGTGAGAAGGTTGAGAAGTCCAAGGAATTGTTCTTAAAATGTGGCATGCCCCAAGGTCAGTAAAGGACCAAGATAGTTAAGGAAACATGATGACTGATGTACATTTTTGCTACCCCAGAAATGGGATCAAGCGCTGCATTGTGCTTATACTGACCAGGGATAACCTCGAGCTTGTTCAGGGTCTCACAGTCACCCATATTAGCATGAAGATGTAAGGGTGTTTGAAAAACAGTTGTGGAAGCTGAGGACAGCAGCGAGTCGCAGGGAGGGTGGAAATAACACTGCAAGAGGCTCTCCTTTTCGGTCAGGTATGGGGAAAGGTTATGAGCAGTAATACACGTCAAATTATCGCGCAGCTTTTGTATGCGCTCAATGGTTGCAGACATTATAGAAAAGGATAAAATAGATGCGTAAGGTACACTGGAAACCAAGGGATTTGAACAGGTACACCTCGCACACCTTTCGCAAACCAGTGAAATATGGCCTCTTCAAACGCGCTGTCGCCAACATGCTGCTGACGTGTATAAGAGAGTCAGTGGTGCTGGCAAATGTAGTTCAACTGAACTACAGAACTCTCAATCAGCTGAGGCCTATGGCGCGAGCTGACACGGCGAGGCACGCAGCAATGTGAGAGTAAAGTAGAAGGAAAAAGAGCAAGACCCTAAGTGCCTACAATCTCAAATCTCAAATCTAGATGTACCCACCAAATAAATGCACAGATAAAAGTTTCAGAGGCACGTTCTTCAGGACAAATGAAAATGCAGTCCTTACTGCTTGGAGGGTGGAGAGCAATTAAACAATATCTGCGCTCAGAGTTACAATCATGCAGAAAAGGAGTCCCATTAACACCGCACTGTACTCACAATCATACACACTATATTTGAGTGCGGGTCTCAGACACTACACCAGGTGAATTGGTTGCTTCTCCTGCCAGAACTTTCTTACTTTCTTCACTTTGCTTTTCCAGAGTATGCAATTTTCCAATCCAGGGGCTATGGTTCCATTCCCCTGGATTTCACACATTGAAGGGGGTTCTCTTACTCTTCTTTATTTTCACAGTTTCACCATTATAGTTCTTTTCCCAGAATATATAATTTTCCAGTCCAGGGGATATGGCTCCCCTCCCCTTGATTTCACACACCTAAGATTTTGTATTTCCTCTTCTCGGGTCTTATAGTTTATTCGCAATTGGGTGCGTGACACAGACTCGCAATCACATTGCCTGGTATACTCTCCTGACAGAACCTTTTAACATCGCAACTTACCGGTTTCACCAAATTCAGGGTGCTTCCCTTTCCCTAAATTATACTTCTAATAGCTTCGACTTTCAAGAGGTATGGGTCTTCCCTTATTTCCTCATACTTGGTTGTGTTTTAGTGCTTTAGAATTAGAGAAGACTTCTTTTGACTGATTCTTTGCACTACAAAGAGACCCGGGGGGAGGAGGAATACTGAGGAAAGCTTTTTTCATGCAAATATAATCACACACAGACATGGGCGAGTACTAACAGAAGACAGTATTTAAATATAAGGTGCAAAATACTATTAGCTGAATACATTTGTAAATGTAAAATTCTATTTCGTTTTTCTCAAAGCACGGTATAATCAATCTCACTACCGGGAGGAACTTGGCCTGCACTAAAAAATGGATCTCAGAGCATGCAGTGTTGCGTCACTGAGACTAAGCTCTGGCAGAGCACACTAAGCGGCTGATCAGTTGTCTGTCAAAAGCCCATGCAGATTAAG
This sequence comes from Ambystoma mexicanum, assembly GCF_040938575.1. Classification (NCBI taxonomy): domain Eukaryota; kingdom Metazoa; phylum Chordata; class Amphibia; order Caudata; family Ambystomatidae; genus Ambystoma; species Ambystoma mexicanum. Next base: position 301,914,234 of record NC_090927.1, on the reverse strand, counting down.
AATAGGGGATTGAACATGCTCAATGCACGACATGCAGCATTATGGAAAACAAGGTTTTAAGGGGAATTTCTGGACCAGATGAAAATTATGAGCATAATGAGTGAAGTATGGGGGGCATGGCGGGAAAATGTGTTTATATATAAATGTTCATAAGTAACAAAATGATGAAAAATGAAGCTACAGTATATTCTTGCATAGGCCAGCAATATGTTAAGTAGCATGTCCTAAAACAGACATCGCCGGCCATGAAGGAAAGTAGACGGCAGCATTCCTTGTAGGGAAGAAGGACACATTTAGAAGGAGCCATGCCCATATCCATAGTTATTTGCCCCATTCTCATTTCTGTACAGATTAAACTTTTTATCCTTGCAGGATAATACTCTTGGCCTTGCTTCCCTATAGGGGTGCATTTACTCTAGTGTGAGCGTGATTAGGGGTACCCATATAATTAAGGGGTTCCCCCTGTAAAGTTGGGCTACCTTTCAGTGGTGACCCCGACGTGATCTTAGCCCCATACTTTGCGAAGACCAAGGCCAGTCAGCCACGCCCATCTATAGTGACCAGTCCTCTAAGTCAAAAAACAAATGTATCCTGAGCGACTTTAGTGGGAGCAATTTTTAAAGAAATCCTCTCCGCACACTAAAGCGGGGCGTGGCTCCAGAAAGATAGGCCAGCTTGCTTCGTAATAGAGGAAAACTCAAGTGAAACACGCACATGTGAGTATACTCTTGCAAGTGATAACATGGGAACACGTATGTATGAATGTATGATAGTATGGTGATGTGGATGATGTACGAGGTCAATGGAATAGATGGAACAGGACTTTTTGGTGATGTATTCTGGAATAGGACTTTTGGCGATGTATTATGGAATAGGATGTTTGGTGATGTGTAAAGCAATAGATTGGTAGGATTTCAGGAGATGTGTTATGGAGTAGATTGGATAGGAGGTGGGTTATGTATTGAAATTGTGGCATATTTTTGTTTTTCTACTTTTTATAATGGATAAAGGGAACCTCAGCATATAAAGACAGAGGAAAGCGAGCCACACTTCATAAGGACTGGGAAGTAAGGGATCCTCAGCCATAATAGGTTGAAAAGGTAATACAACACATTATTTTATGACGATAAAAGCAATGGGATCCTCAGCATATTAAAAAATGCTAGGAAGGTGGTATTACAAAGGATATAAGGAAAAACAGTAGTGGCTCGGTATAAGGAATGGACCTGGATTTTAGTCTATTTTTATATATATTCTCTTGCTGTCTTTTGTGGTACAAATGGAAGGAAGGTGGATGAGTTGCGGTGTGTGTTTGGTGAAATGAAAGTGGAAAAAGTATAAGGGGTGGAGGAAAAAGTGGGTTGATCTGTATTTTTGTCTAACTAGCAGAAGCGTACACAGCATAGCAGTAGGGGATAAGTGAAGCATTATGGACGAGCGCAACATTATGGAAGAAGAAACTCCAATACAACACATGCATAGGGTTCTACCACTGTATTGTGACAGAATAAATAAACAATGGACAGTAGAAACAAAGGAAATGGTATGTCCTGCTCCTGGCCAAAGCAGGGCTCCCATTACAGAAACATGCTAGAAAAAATGTCCATCCTTTTAGCAGCAAAATATAAGGGGGAAAAAAAGTTCCAAAAAAGAAAGGAGATTTTAGATTTGTGGCAATTATTCAAGGATATGGAAGATCAGGAAGGTGAAAAAGAGATCCAATGGGGAATATACCCCGTAACGCCTAAACCTGCAGTAGGGTATAAAAATCCAGTCTATAAGCCTCCAGTGGTAGAGAGAGAGTCCACAACATGATTATCAGGTTTAGCAACTCAGGGGGAACGCAAGAGCTTTTGCACCTCCACCTCCATATAACCCATTCACAAGCGCTGACATGCCCGTAGCATCAGTGTACCCAGACGGTCCACAAGCAGATATAAATAATCAGTTAAGAGCATTGCAGAAAAGGTTAGTCAGGTTACAAGAACCTGAAGAAGTATCACCAGAAATAAGGTTACCGGTGCAGATGTTAGGGGATTGGAAGTCAGGAGATTTTTTTTGTTTAGAGTCAACCCTGGGGCAATAAGAAATATTTGTGTGGAAAAAGATAATGGGTAGAGGGTATGGACGGTCCTGGGACAACAAGTAGAACATGCAAGGGAAAATGGAGGGTAAGATCAAGGTGGTAGAAATAATGAAGAGGCAGGGTAAGAGGATCAAGGAAAGGAGTCAGAGAGAAACCCGTCCCTGCCACAAGAGGCAGTGAGGAGGGACAGACCAAGAAATAGACCAGATTTAATGGTGGTAGTACAAACTCAGAAGGAAAAAGGGGTAGAAAACAAAATAGATATGCAGATGCCTCTTATACATAAAGGAGTAGGGATAACCCAGTATGTGCCATGGCCTCAAATGAACAAAGATAATTTGATTAAAGCTCTCCCCCAGCTTATAGCCGGAGCTAGTAAATGGATCTATGCATTTGAAAATCAAACAGCAGGAGTAGCCTTAGCACTAGGAGACCTTAAGAGTTTACTGGTCGTCATAGTTGGGGACCAGGCTGGGGACCTATGGGCAAGGGCTGGTTACTCTGGGGTAAGTCTTGCAGATAATGAACATGATAGAGCAGCCTTTAATGAGGTACGGGCAAGGGTATGGGATGCCCTATGAAGGATGTACCCAGATACTCCTGACTTATTATTATTATTATTAATGTAATGTACAATGTGTGATCATGAGGACCCAGTTAGGTGTATTCTTATGTTACAGGAAATGTGTAGAGTTGAAACAGGAGGGCAACGATACCATTCGGTACAATTTTTCTATTTTATCATAAAGAGGGGATTACCAAAAGCGGTCCAGAAGGCACTAGATAAAATTGTTGGAGTTGAAGCCAAAGGGTGGGCAAAGATACAAAGTATAATAGTCCACCATTGTAAGAGAATCAAGGAACGGGACAGGGAGACAGCCCAGAAGCAGCAAAAGGATGAGGCAAAACTAGTGGAAAAGAAACTAAATAAGGTTGGCGTCCAAGCACCAGTATTGGCACCGGCTCAGGGGGAAAGGACAGGAGATACTCAACAAATTGGGAATGCCACCATTGCGGCACCATGGGGAGAAGGAGGACAGGGACAGTGGGGTGGGCACAGTGCTCCAACCCCAAGCTCGAGCAATGGTAATAATAAATGCAATGGCAAGCGAGTCAGTAGTCCGTGGTGCTCCGGTGGTCCCGGACATATTTTTATATGATATTAAGGTATTAGTAAAAGCAGTGCCTCAAATTGAGACAAAGTGTTGGTGAGTGCCCACAGATTTTATTTTCCGACCCATGGTGCCACCCAAGATGTTGGCAGGGACAATAATGTCATTAGATTTACTAGGACTAGTAGTGTCAGACACAGTATTATGTATAGACCCGACAGAACAATTAAAGGAAATGACTGATAAGGAGTTATTTGAGGAGAGCGAGAAAAATTGGGAGATTTTGGAAGTTTGCATCCCCTGTGATATCATGGTGCAGGATAGGAGGGTACAGTGCCCCCTGATGGCAGGGGTGACCCAGTCTTTATTTTTTGAGGACATGCGATATGTGCCAGCACAATTATGGACTAATAATCCATATGATGTTGGGTTACTGAGAGATTACATTGAATTGTAATCAGTACAGATTACATTGAAGTCAGGTGCCTAGCACAATCATCCAGTACGTGGATGATCTGCTACTATGTAGCGAAAATTAACAGTGCAGGAGGGATTCTGTTGCATTATTGCAATTGCTGGCTCACAAAGGGTACAAGGCAGATAAAAAGAAGCTACAATACTGCCAACAGGAGGTACTATACTTGGGACAACTCATTTTTGCAAACGGGAAAAAAGTATTGTCAGAGAGGGCAGCGGCAGTACGCACCACCCCTAGGCTCAGTACTGTCAAGGAAATGCACCAGTTTTTGGGCTTATGTAATTATTGTAGAGCATGGATCCTAAACTATGCAGTCTACACAAGGCAGCTGTTACAAAGTCTCAGGGAAGGGTCAGAGGACCTAAAAGTAAATTTGAATGGACTGAAGAAATGACTAGACAATTTGAGGACTTAAAAAAAGCTGTTTTAGCAACTCCGGATTATATACAGGAGTTTTATGTATTTTCCCACTCTGATGAACGGCTCATGCATTGACGGAAGAAGACATACTTTATGTTGATGGGTCATCAATAAGTGATGCACACAGGGGCGGTAGTGACATGAGGTAAAGGGGGGGAGAAAAAGTGCCCACCCCTGTAGAAAGTGAGACCACGGTTCCATACACAGCATTGCCCATATTCCAACTAGACCATTATTACCTGGGGTACTGATCAGCCCCAGGTTTCAAGGTCCTTATGAGGTGGTGTTCTGTACTCCTCTCGCTGTTCGTATGAAGGAGTTAAAATATTGGGTGCATCTCTCGGATGTCCAAAGAGCACCTGAGACGAGGCAAATCTCAATAAGGACCTCACAAAAGAAGAAGATATTTCATAAGGATCTATGCCAGGGTGGTGTGCAGTGGCACACGCCTGATTTTTCATTTATCTTTTTTCATTTATTTTTATTTTTTTCATTTTGCATCATTTTTCAATTTCTTTGGTGATTTCTTTTAATTTTTAAAGGTCCAGAACCCGGTCAGTCTTTCTCCCTCCTTCACCCTCTCCTCCTCCTCCTCCTTTCTTTCTCTTTCTCTCTCTTTCTCGATAACCTTGTTTCTCCTCTCCAGGAATAAGCATGGATGCCTGACCGACGTGTTCAAACCTCTCCGTTATGTAGGGATAAAGTTAAGATAAATATCATTTGTTATAGAGATTATGTAGTATATCTTTTTAGTAATATATTGTTTTGTAAAACACTGCTTGTGGTTGTTGGAGTGGATGAAGGTATGTCTGTTATATGGGTTGGCGATATAAATGGGGGTGGAGGACAGTTGGAAAATAATGCTAATATGAATATATAAAAAAAGCAAATAAAAATGGCTCACTTTTTGCCGACCACCCCTACACGTTTTCCTAGACGAATGAAACGGGAAATACGAATGATGTATGATTTATATAAGGGGTTGTGCTTTGACACCATTTCTGACATCCAGCATTTAGAAACATTGAATAGCTGGTACTCTGATATGCGCATTGCGGGAAGGAATATAATCAATGAAAGCTGTTACGTGTGTGCACTTATCCCGTACGCATCAGGGGCTCCTAAGGTTTTAGTTCCACATCCAGTCCCAATTACAGAGGCAAAATGCCTGGTACATCTTGCACTATGAAGGACAAAGGACATACTCCAGGCACACAGTGAGCAGTTGAGGAGCATTGATCTAGATCCAGCGTTATGCAGTGGCAACACGAAATACCGCCAGTGTCTACAAGTACCATATTTTTCCATGGGAGGTTACGCAAATGACAACGAAAAATGGTAGGGCACCACAGTGACATGCACGGCAGATGGACTGATCGAGTACAGCGGATAAGCAATATCCCAAATAAAGACTATGTGTGCGCAAATATGGTCTCAATACATCACAAGACTGACATGGATTGCAACAATGGAAAAGCCAGTGCGAATACATAGAGACAGACTAAGAACTTTATTTTTAGCAATGAAGGACCAGTCCCTGTTGGCGCAAACACACAGTGCAACCACACTCTTGTGATGCCAGATGTGGTGGGTCAGTCAAAAGGCCGAAAAAATAATATCGAATTACAAAAATCTAGAAAAAAAAATCTCGAAAAAAATATCGAATTATTTATTTATTTATTTATATGTGTTTTTGGGGTCAGGTAAGTAAAACAAAGGGGTAAAATAAAAAAGGGGGGGTTGGGTGGGGAACCCCCCCCATTTCGAATAAAAAACGTCATAAAAAAATTCGACATTTTTTTTTCGCCCTTTTTTTCGAGATTTCTTTTTCAAGATTTCTAAATTCGGTATTATGACCATAAACCGCCAGATATGACTAAAGGTACGGCAGCAGTGATGGATTACTACTAGGTTTGTGGCCAACAAGCCCACCCTCATGGAGGGGCAAGCGTTCACTGGCCACCCTGCACTCAGTGCTACTAGTAATCCTGGAAGAACACACAAAGGGAGAAGAAATGCCTGTCAAGTTGCCAACAGCCACTCCAGCACCTAAAGAAGCACAAAGAAACTTGCAGATCACACAAGGATTTGGTATGCTGCCAGAAAAAGGACTATTTCAACAGCGGGGAAGAAAGAAGAGATCAAACTATGTCTCAAAGGATTTCCTTGCACTGCTCAGAAGAATACCTGATCAATATCAGCTTTTCAGCTCAGCAGAGACTTTATTTTCATCTTTTTTTTAGCTCCTGAGGTACAAGCAGCTACTGCACTTTTATACCCCCCGAAGGTGCTGAGAATGTGTCACTATCCCACGTCATCGAGGCGGTGCACAATCTAGGTGTTCAAATGAAGAAAGAAGGTGGAGTTCAGAACACGGATTGGCTATCACTTGTCTTTGATTGGGTCCCATCATGGCTGGAGGCAGCAGTAAAAATACTGGTTCCTGTTATTGTATTCTTCTTGGTCCTCTTCTGCATGTGCCAATTGGGTCTCCGATGTTGTGTTCATATAGTCCCTAATAGTGCAAAGATGATGGTATCAATTGGGGGATCTAAAACATCTTGCCATACAATAAACAACGAAACTCAAATAAATATTTCTGGAGTTATAGATATGTTGGGTGGGGATGAGTTTGTTACTGTAGAAGTAACAAAAGGGGGGAATGTTGGGAAGGAGCTAGCGCCTTCCTTCATTCCCAAGTGCTTTGGAATTGGGTAGGACTTCTTTTGACTGTTTCCAGGCACTACAAAGACCCAGGGGGGAGAAGGAACCCTGATCAAAGCTTTTTTTCATGCAAATATAATCACACACAGACATGAGCGGGCACTAACAGAAGACAGTATTTAAATATAAGGTACGAATTACTATTAGCTGAATACATTTGTAAGGCATGCATTACCCACCGTAATAGCATTTCTGATGATTGTATCCACTTAGATTCACATGCCATGCATATAGTCCAACATCCAGTGGTAACCGCAGAGTATTGCATCTTGTCTTTCGAGAATCGAAAGGGGTCGTCAACATCGGCGTGCCTGTAACACTATCCCTAACGTGACGTGTAGTGTTACCAAAATCCCTCACGCAACGAGGTCCCTCCGATTGTATTTTTTCTGCCATGAGGGAGCCTATTGACCATCATGAGGGAGCCTTATTGACCATCAAAACAGAGAAAGTAGTAAGACGTCTATGTTCGTTCCACCCGAGCGCGGAGTAAGGGTGGGCGCATGTGAATCTAAGCAGATACAATCATCATAAATGCTATTACGGTGATTAATGCATGTCTTCCGATGCTTGTTAATCTGCTTAGAATCACATGCTGTGCATAGACTAGCGAGCAGTACCCAGAGTTGGAGGTGGGTTGTGAGAAGGAACAGTAGTGAAAAGATGTCTTAGTACTGCTTGTCCCACCTGAGAATCAGATCTAGAATGAGTGTCTAGGCAATAGTGTTTTGTAAAGGTTTGTACCGAACTCCAGGTTGCCGCTTTTCAAATGGACTCAAGGGTAACATTTGCAATGAAAGCTATGGAAGCCCCAGTGCCTCGAGTAGAATGTGCTCTAGGCTTGAAGGGCAGTTCTTTCTTAGCAAGAGTGTAACAGAATGTGATGCAATTGACAATCCACCTTGAGATGGTCGATTTAGAGACAGGATACCCTTCTCTACCAGCTGCCACTGAAACAGAAAATTGGTTTGTTTTTATCAGTGGTCTGGTTCTTTCCAGGTAAAACATGACTGCCCTGCGCACATCTAATGTGTGAAGGCTTCTTTCAGCCACGTTAGTGGGGTTCTGGAAGAAAGTAGGCATTTCTATTGATTGGTTCACATGGAATTCGGAAATAAATGTAGGCACAAATAGAGGGTGAGTGCGCAGAACCACCTTATATCTCTGAACTGTAACGAAAGCGTCTAGAACTGACAGGGCTTGTAGTTCACCAACTCTTCTTATAGAAGTGATAGCCACTAGGAAGACTGTCTTATACGTAAGATCCGTGAGACTTGCTTTATGCATAGACTCAAAAGGAGACCACATAAGTCTAGTCAATACCACATTCAGGTCCCATCCGGGAGCCGGGTTAGAAATGGGGGGGATGAATCCTTTTAACCCCTTCCATGAAAACCTTAATAACTGTTATTTTCCACCACAACACCTTTTGTTTTGACATAGTGTAGGCTGAGCGAGCAGCTAAGTGAACGTTCAGGGAATTAAAAACCATGCCTGAATCTAGTAGCCGAGTCAAGTACAATACAATGTGAGTAGGAGAGCCGTCAATGGGATTGACGCCCTTTGAATTGCACCAGATAAAGCGCTTCCATTTACTGGAGTAGCAATATAGGGTGTTAGGTTTCCTTGCCTCCCTATGTATGTCCATGCATCTCTGAGGGAGTTGTAGGTGCCTGAACTCTATGACCTCAGGAGCCAGGCCGCTAAGTTCAGGGTTTGCGGGCATGGGTGAAGTGTCACCCCTTTGTCCTGAGATAACATGTTGTAGGGGCAAGGCAGTTTCATTGGAGGAGATAGGGACATCTCCATCAGATAAGAGAAGCAGGGTTTGCAGGCCCACATGGGGGCCACTAATATCATGGTGACTGGTTCTTGGTGCATCTTGTGCACAATCCTGTTGAGTAGGGGAGTCTGGGAAAAGCGTAAACAAATTTCCCTGACCATGCTATTCAGAGACCGTTGTACTTGGACCGGTTCTGGGGGTACCTGAATGAGTAATCTTGGCATTGAGCATTCTCCAGAGTTGAAAACAAGTTGATCTCTGGGAAACCACATTGTGCGAAAATGTTGGAGACAAACTCTTCGCGTAGTCGCCACTCGCACTCGCGAGCTAAGTACCGCTTGCAAAGTACTGCTTGGCCCGCTCTCCCGCTCGTGCTGCTCTTTCCTGTGACGGTGCCTGCGAGCGCGACTTGGATTGGAATTGTGCAGAACCTTTTTCAAAGTCCCATGACACGTCCCCGGGGGGGGTTGGACTTTGTGAATTTCCTATTTCCTGTTTTTGCCCGCACACCAGCGCGCACGCACTCGCAAGCTAAGTACCGCTTGCAAAGTACCGCTTGGCCCACTTAGCCCGGCGTGCTGGTAAACAAGGGAAAATTGCCCCGTTTACAACTGAGGTAATAAGCGTTTATAGTTTTGGTTTTCGTTTATTATACAGGGTGAGTGTATGCTAAATTGTTACTCGCTGAAATCTTGTATGCCTGATAATATAATTATGTCTGTGTCTTAGAATGTCACTAAAACGTGTTCCTCACATAAATCTATTGTCCTCACTCCACGTGTACCAGACAAAATTGTCACCCAGAGTGAAAAATATCCAATGTTTGGACACACACAACCCTCCACCGATATTAGACAAAGACCCCGATTAACGGTGCTTAGTCATCCTTGTTCACGCCCGCGTATTGGTAGGGTATTTATACATCACATGCCTCAGCTGCTGTCAGAAGCTACTCTTCTGTCAGCAGATGTGGGAAAACCTGCCAATGCTCCCTTAAATGTCAATCCTCGATTCATCTTGATGAATTAAATTACAGCGACAGCACCAAAGATAATGTCTCGCTTTACGCTAGCCAATGCGAATCTCCCATATCAAATTGCAGCAAGCATGTTAGCAAAACCATGAGTGAGTCATCATTTAACTCGCAAGCTAATGTTTCCTGCAATGTCATGCCCACCCTACGGTAATGTAAGAAACGGGACAGTCCCAGTACACAAGTTTCAACACCACTACCAACGCCATTAGTAGAACTCACATTGTTTTTTAAAAATAATTTTTATTATTTTATAAACAACACTCCAAACATTACAAACAATGAGGACTTCCGTGTTTAAGCTTCACAACATTACATTACAAAGTACACTTTTTTCGGTCCTCCCCCTCCCACCCTTTTAACTCGAGCCCCTGTATCCATGTCATCGTCCTGCTTATCTTCAGGCGTATCTTATTACCATTGTCTCTTCTGAATCATCATCGCTATGGTCTGCCTGGAAGGGACCCACCATTAAGGCCACCATTTGTCTCCAAGCTATTAGGGGTCCTACCTCCTCCTCCCCCCATGCTGACTGCTTCATACCAGACAGCTGTTTCTGCCTCTGCCCACCACATCTCAATTCTAGGCCTATGGGCTACTTTCCAGCACACTGCAATTCTCCGTTTGGCCAGGATGTAGGCGAGGTCCTTCATCTTGCTGATGTGCCTCAGGTTGCGTGGTCTAGTAAAACCCCCAAGCATGCATGCCCAAGCTGACTCTACATCCAGCGTGCGTAATCCCTTTTCCTGCCAACCGTATCTTCAGCTCCGTCCAAAACCTTCCCACCTCCGGGCAAGCCCAAAACATGTGTAGCATCCCAGCTTCCTCCTCCCTGCACTTAGGGCATTTCCGTATTACCGGGCCCCCAAACTTGGCAATTCTACTGGGAGTCAAATATGCTCGATGAGTGACATATAATTGAATCTGCTGGAGCCTCGCGTTTCGGGACAACTTCTTATGATACTTTTAGGCTCTATCCCATTGCCCGTCCGACATGGGTTCTCCCACCTCCTCTTCACAATCTCGCCTCTTGAAGCAGCTCCTTCCCCACCCTAGTCTCCAGTAGCTCATATATGCGAGATATTTCATGCCCACCCTGCGAGATATCATACATCGTCTCGATGGTAGCATCAGGTTGTTCCGCAAACACTGCCTCAGGCCACCTTTCTCGCACCTGCTTAATGATTCTGGAATAAGTAATATGTTGGCCTTTATGCACCCCGGTTTCCTCTATTAGCCTCTGAAAGTCCAATGCCTCCACCTCCTGCCATATATCTCCAAGGGTAGCCAGGCCCATTGGTTCCCAATATCTGTGGACCCCTTTTATCATTTGGGAGTCTTCTCCGCATAGCGCCACTAAAAGCACCTGCAGGGAGAATGGGGCTGGGCTTCCCACAGTTTGCCATGCTCTACGCCATATTTCCCAGCCAAGCAACCACACTGTCTCTCTAAGGAAGTAGGGAGCAGGGTCCTTATACAATAGCCTGGCTTCAGCCGTTTCTTCTTCAGACAACCACCTGGCCACATATTGCAGCTGTCCCGCCAAGTAATATAACTCAAATTCCGACAAGTTTATACCCCCCCTGTCACACCAGTTTTGTAGGTTCCAGAGGGCCACCCTGTTCCTGGAATTGTGCCATATGAAACCCCTGCACAGGCTGTGGAGTTTGGCAAAAAAGCGCTTAGGGATCACATACGGGATGTTTACAAAAAAGTGTAACAGTCTGGGCAGGACTACCATTTTAATCAGAGCCGCTCTTCCCATTGTGGCCAAGGGTAGCCTAGACCAAAATCCCATGCTATTCTTTATACCTTCAACTGCCTTTTCCGTATTGTGTTTGTGTTCTTCTCTTGTCGTGTGGTATATGTCGATACCTAGGCATCGAAACGTCTCAGTTCGCCAGGGTGTGGGCAAAACCGGTAGGCTCCTCGGTAGGGCGCGTCTGTACCTCCCCAGGGGGAACATGCTGGGATTTACTGCTATGCCTGAGAGGGTAGTGTATCGTTCCATCACCTCCAGGACATATTGTAGCTTTTCCTCTGGGAAGCGCAGACATAAGAGTATATCATCGGCATACAATGATATGAAATGCGAACTCCCCATATTGTTGTCTGAGGCAGACTGCCAATGGCTCCAGCGCAAGGATATATAGCATTGGCGACCAGGGGCAACCCTGTCTAGTGCCCCTGCTGAGTTGCCATTTATCTGAGCTTGTAGCACCCGTTTTGATCCTTGCAAGTGGGGAACTGTATAACATTTTGACATACCTCAGATACCCCAGCCCCATCCCGTATTCTCTCAGAGTCGCTAGCAACCAAGGCCATCTCACTGAGTCGAAGGCCTTAATTGCATCCAGCGAGACAATTACTAATTCGCTGGGATCCTTCTCTGTTTGGTCGATAATGTGGTGGAGTCTCCTATGATTATCAGTTATTTTCCTGCCAGGAACGTAGCCTGTTTGGTCAGGGTGTATCAGTCTGCCAATGACTCGCTTAAGCCTGTTTGCCTGCACTGCTGTGAGGATTTTGCTGTCCTGATTAAGCATCGATAGGGGTTTGTATGACCCACAGTCTGTGCTTGGCTTACCTGGTTTTAACAGCGGGATGATCACCGCCTCCCGTAGGGACTCTGGCAACCTGCCGCGCTCAAACACCTCTTTAAGCATGGCCAGCAGCGGGGGAAGCAGCTCTTGTTTGTATGTTTTGTAGAATTCACTAGGGAGCCCATCCGACCCCGGAGCTTTGCATGTGGGCAGGTGGTGAATCACTGTCTCTAGTTCTTCTGAGGTGATTGGGGCGTCCAGGTGTGCCCGTTCCAGATTGTCTAATGTGGGCAAGCCTATGCCTACTAATGTTTCCTGGATCTCTTGATCCATTTCTTCCCCTGCGTCCTCATAAAGACGTTTATAGTATCTGAGGAACTCTTCATTTACTCCCTCCTGGGTATCCCAGATCTGGCCCTCATCCCCTCTGATTTCCCTGATCACTGGCTGTGATGTTTCCTTTTTATATAACCAAGCCAGCAATCTGCCCGGCTTGTCTCCTCCCGCATGCTGCCTTTCGACATATTTCTTGTAGCTCAACTTACATAATCTATCCCAGTGCTCACTGCTGGCTTTTTGTAGCAGCTTCATCCTTGCCTCCTCCTCCTGAGAGGTGCCCCCCTTAAGCATTATGTCTTCCAACTCCCTCTCCGTTTCCTGCGACTCTCGTGCGATGCCCCCTTGGAGCCCTCTGGATTTTGATATGGCTACACCCTGCACTACTACTTTGAATGCCTCCCATACGGTTTCCACAGATTGAACGCTTCCAGTGTTAATGTCGAAATACTCAGTGATCGCCTCCCTCAGGTCCTCCCGGAATCCCAAGTCCTGCAGGGCCTCAGCTCTGAGCTTCCACGTCAGCATTCGCGCTCTAGGTGGTTGGTGTCTCCATTCCAGGACCAAAGGGGAGTGGTCTGAAAGCACTCTGGCCTTGTACTCTGCGCCCGTCATTTCTCCTGCTAACTCAGCAGCAGCAGCAAACATATATTCCAGCCTCGTGTGCCGGTTATTTGGGGCCGCATAATGTGAGTACTGCCTGTCTGCTGGGTGTAGCTGCCTCCAGACATCTTCGAGTTCAAAATCTCTCAGCAGGGCCTGGAACGCCTTTGCGGCTGGGGTGGGTTAGTCTGGTTTACCATCTGATTTGTCCATTTTAGGATTTAAAGTACAATTAAAATCCCCTCCCCATAGGATCGCGCCGCCCATTAGGGGGCTAATTCTACCGTATAAAGTCGTAAAATAAGCTGTTGTATGTTGGTTAGGGGCGTATAAGTTTATAATGCTCACTTCCCGGTTTTCCAGCATCCCCCGCACTACTATCATTCTGCCTTCCTGGTCCATTGTAGACTGAATCAGTTGAAATGGTGCATGCGGTGCCACCCATGTGATAACTCCCCTCGCGTAAACTGAGTATGTAGCTCCCGTAATGCTCCCTTTCCACTTCCTCTTGACTACCTCCAGTTTCTCCCTAGTAAAGGTGGGTTTCCTGTAATAATGCTATGTCAATCCTCATCCTCCTTAGGTACATCATAACTTTATTACGCTTCAAATAGCTATTGAGGCCCCTCGCGTTCCAGGTCACCACTCAGACTACCTGACACCATCCAAGGGTTGTTCCGCCTCCTCACCCAGGTTCCCCCTCCCGCCTGATTTGACACAAGATTGGGCTCGTACCCCTCCCATTGCCAACAAAGATTCCCCAACAAACCCCCTCCTCTTCCTGCACAACCAAAAACCACTGCACACAACCCTGTCCCTCCCCCACCCTGCCCAACCCCAACAAGTGCCCAGTTCCATCCCTGGATCTCAGGCTCCCCCGCGTTTGGTCCTGCCTTGGAATGCAGGAGATCAGGAGCCCGGCAGGGTGTCACCGGTCTACATGTGACCTAACTAATCTACTAGTTGTGGGGGTATGTGGACTTGTTCCGTAAGGCTCCTGCCCCTTCAGTTACTCGAGTTCAAGGATTGTAAATATATATGCATATATGACCCTAATCGCAAGCCTCCAGCAGGCTATATCCTGTACTATATTCAAGTCCCAATGTCTTAGACTGCGACACCCTGGGTACCACAGTCGCCTGCTACTTATCTGTGCCGTCTTTTTTCTGGATACCCGATTCTTCGGGGCAGCTCTGCGTGTCCAGCCATTCCATAGCATCCTCCGGGTTCTCAAAAAACAATGTTCTATTCTTGTGGAACACTTTCAGTTTTGCCGGGTAGATCAGCATATACTTGTGGCCTGCTTCCCGCAGCCTTCTTTTCACGGCTCCAAAGTTCATGCGTCGGCGTTGCACTTGCAATTTGTAGTCCGGGTATGCCGTTATGTTTGCCGACACCCTTTGTATTGTTCCACCCTTCCGGAAGTACTCCAGGATTTATTCCCGGTCCCGATAGTTCAGGATCTTAGCCATCACCGGCCTAGGGGGGTGCCCGGTGGAGGCCTCCTCATCAGGGCCCTGTGTGCCCTTTCCACCGCAAACCACTGGGACAGCACACCTCCTGGTAACTCCTGCAGCAGCATTGTTTCAATGTACTCGGTAGGGTTAGGTCTCTCCGCTCCTTCTGGCAATCCGACAATGCGTATATTATTCCTCCGGGTGCGTCCTTCCGCCTCCTCCGCCCTACTTTCCACCGCCTCCTCCGCCCTACTTTCCAGGTTGCCCACCCGTTGCACTAGAGCATGAAGTTCAGATTTGTGGGCTGCACACGCGGCTGTGTTCGGGGCCACTTCTTTTTCTAGGACATCCGTACATTCTGCGAGCGCTCTGACATCTTGCCGGAGAAGTTCACCTCCTCTTGTACTGCCCCGACTTTGAGCTCTAGTGCCGCCTTCAACTCGTTCATGGCCAATCCTAGTTTGGTTTCCCACTCCACTTTCAGGTCAGCGATCGCTGCAAGGATCTCCTGGTCTTTTCCTATGGTGTCCGTACCCCCAGTGAGGGTTTTGTCCTTGCTTCTGGTCCCTTCCGCCCCCGGCGGTGTTCGGGCATATTCGTCGAGTGTGGGTTGCTTACCCTTCGCTCTGGGCAGTTTGTTGGACATTTTGATGTGTCCAAGCAGTGTGTGCGAGCCCCACCGCATGTAGCCTCTGGCCTCCGTTAAGTTAGACTGCAGTCAATAGCAAAGCCCAGACGGACCCTGTTGAGTGTGTTACTTAGGCTGCTGGATCTGCTCCTGGAGTGGGCTGTGTCCTCCCACGTAAATGTGTTTCGGCACCCTTTCACACTTGCCTCTCTCAGCTGGCAGCCTGCGCACACCCCGGTGCAGCTCTGATCTCTTCCTTCCCCTCTTATAGAGGGGAAGGCTCCTGCACTGCCCGTTCCGTGCCTCACGCAGATCCGCCAGTGCCTGCTACAATCCCATGTGTGTGCTTTACAGCTGCTGGGTAGTCCACCGACGCGTCCTCTTCTTCCACCGGGGACTTGCTATGGTCACGGCATATAGCCACGGACAGTCCCTGCTCTTCAATCCATCATCCGGGCTCACTTGTCGGTGCCGATCCGCTTCCAGCGGCTCCGCCCGCGGCCGCCTGGTCGTATATGCTTATCTTTGTGCGCCGTCCCTTTGTTCCCAGTAAGCCGCCATTTTGGAGCCTCCGCTTATGAGTCGCAGCAATCTTCTTAGGCTCAGGGTTCGGGAGCCACAGTGTCAATAGATTCAAAAATGCTCTCCAGCTGTACTGTGCGGTTTCATATGTCTGCACACTTCATTTTTCGAATCGTTGCTGGGCAGCATTCAGTGCTTACTGTTGCCTTTCGTGCAGCCCGCAGCTCATTTCATAATGGGCTTGTTACTGTCACGCAGTGCGGTGCCAACGTTGCAGCGGTGCTGCCTGTGGCCGAATGAGCTTTCCTGCACCTGGTCTAAGTGGAAGTTCGTTATCAGGTCTCCCAGACCGCCCTTTTATGCCAGCAGGGCATATGGCCGCAATGTGCAATTACTTGCGGGCTCGCCCGTACTACCGGGCTGCCCCGGAGACCGAATATTGCTCTGCGAACGCGGGGTGCAGCCACACACGACCCACAGCTGCTCTCTCGTCCGCTCTGATCGTGCAACAGGAGGACCAAAGAGGGGACCACTCGCAGCGTGACTGTCGGTTTTTTAAGAAACCAAAAAAGGGGGGGGGATCCTCTGCATCAGTTAATTCTTTATGCGACACCCTCTTCCATGGGTGCAGTAGAAGCTGGCGCTCTGTTTCTGCTAGGAGTCTGCTTGTTTCCTTGCACCGGCCCGACCCTTGTATGCCTCAGGCCAGCATCCGCTGAATGTATCTGTATTGGGCTGGATCTCTCGGGTCCAATTAGCATTCCAATTGCTCTGTTGTGCCAGCATCTGTAATCGTCCTCCCCACGTATGCCTTTATTTTCAGAGGCAAACCACTATGAAAACTGAATGTTTGCAGATGTCTAAAGCTGCGTAGCGTCCGCTCCACTGCCGCCCCGCCTGCAGTTGGGGGTGAGCTGCGGCCCAACCTCCTAAGGATCGATGTTCTGTCCTTTTACGTCCCTGCCGGTTCAGGGCCCCTTGCGCCGCAGCGGTTTCTGCCGCAATTATCTCCTCCGACTCAGGCGGACCGCAGTTACATGGCCGTACTTGCTGTTTCATCCTTCTCCGGACCTACGTTCGTCCCACTACGGTTCTCGCTGTGCCGCTTGCAGTCAGTGCTTGGGCCTACCACCTTGTGCACCTAGTGTTGTGCCCGATATGACTTGGCTCGCTGCTGCAGCAGCCGCACTTGCCTCCGGCGATGCAGTGTGATTTATTCCGTTCGGTCCCTCGCGGGAGCCACCATATTAGTCTTGGTCTCCGGCAGGGCTTTTCACTGTGCAGCCTCAGTCTCTATGTCAGCTCCCCCTTCGTTACGCGTTTGTGCCAGCCATCTTCCGACATTCAGTGCTATGTTTCCCACAGCAGTCCGTGCCAGCTGCTTATCTCCGTTTCCCATCTCATTGTTCGTAGCAGATCGCCATTTTGTTTCCTTCGCCGGCAAGCAACCGCAATCTGCTCTGGACTCAATCCACACGAATCTCATTGCCGATCAGCTCAAAATAGTGCACCACACATGCCGAGCCGTCTCATACATCTGCACATATGATTTTACCAGTCGTGGGCGATTTTCTGTGTAGTTTCTATTCGGATTGTTACAGGGTCGGCAGGAGCACTCTGGAAACACGTCCTCTTACATGGCCCTGTAGCCACGCCCGCTAGAACTCACATTGTTAGTGATCAATACAACAATTCTGAGTATGTTTAAACTATTTGAAACAATGAATGAAAAAGTATGCAAACAATCGGACCAATTGGACTCCACTGTTGAGAGGATGCACACGTTCTCATTGAAACTGCCAGAGGAAATGCTTGTAACCCTGGGGACCCAGCCTGTAAACCATGGGACCCAGCTTGCCTTTAGTACATAGTTCGACTCTTCCTACCTTCACCCATGTCCATACGACCAGTTGAAGATGAGGAGCCGAATACAAAGACAAGAAATTCAAACAAATCACGGACGAGTATTCCTTCTAACGAGTCCCATAATCTAGCAAATTCGACTCTAGTCGAAGAGGTGAAGATTAAGCCCTCCAATAAAAGTCAAAATCCGACTGAGGCCAAGAGACCTAAATCCCAAAAAATTGTCCATCTTCTGAAGCCGTCCAAAAAATCTAAAAATATGGCACAGCCTAAATTGTCTAGAAATACGCTGTCCTCTTTCTTCAAAGCGAATACAGTAGCTTCAAATACAACAGATACTAGCCGAACTGCAATTAGTGGTTCCACACGTCAAAAAGCAAAGTCACAAATGAGGACGCATTGCCAGTTCTTGACAAAGCGTCTGAGACCAGTGATCCTTTGAATAAGACAATGGCTAATCGTACCAAGACGATGCATGCACAAACTCCAAGCTCGACCTGCAGTTTCGCCCGATATTATTCCAGTTGTACCCAAGCATGTCTTAAATCTTTCTCCTTTGAACAAACTATTAGATCTTTTAGAACAGCCAAATGCGCAAAACACGTGTATGGCTTGTAGACAAGATCCTCAAATAACTGCCAGCGCTCAGGACAGAGATAAGCATATTTTGAAACCTAATACACATGTTAATAGTACTTTGGAAGAAATGCAAAAGGCTTTCAAAATATACTTTGATAAACAAGATCATATTGATGATATACCAATCAAATCAGTTCCTAAACCGTTTGATTCTAATGCTTCAGTGGAACAAATTATGAGAACAGTGGATGAATATATTACTAAGAGATTGACAACTGGTGCCACTCTCTTTAATATACAGACTACTGCCCCTACTGATTCTCGAGATTCAGGACAGATCTCCTCTGCGGATGTAATTCCACAACATGTTGTTCCAAAATCTTATGATCAGGAAGTTCAGTCCCTTCCAATAGGCATGAAAGAGTATCATACGCGAGCACGAAATCACTCCTCCGAACCAAATCACCTGATGAAAGGTAATCAGGGTCTGGAACGAAAGAATAATGCCAAATCACAACAACTTAAACCTTTATGCCACACATTAATCCTGAAATGCAGAGGTGAGCCATTCTTTGCCCATGATTTAAATAGACTTAAGTATCTTGAACATCTTCAATGATGTGATTGAATTGGAAGACATCACATCAGGTGATATAGATTTGGTCGAGTTCGTAGCAAGCAAAAACATGACCGTGGTGAGACTCTGGATCCATTCAGGGATGGTCATGAATGTCATATGGCAATCAAAAATGACCCCGTTTAAGATGGGCTTCCTAATAGCTCAAGATCCAGATCGGATCCAGAGACAGGAGTACCAGTCACGAAACTTGCAACAAAATCTTTCTTTAAACCTTTTACATCAGGAATCAACTCAGCGTACTGCAAGACAATATGAGATGACATCATAACCAACAAACACTGAACAACAAACCCTCTTGACTATAGGATGTTGGAACACAAGAGGTCACACACATCTACAAAAATCTATAAATACATTTGACCACCCTTTTGACATCCTAATACTACAAGAGACATGGTTTTTAACCCCACCAGCATGGGACAATTATGAGATTTCCTTGCTCCCTGCTGCAAGGGGTTCCAAAGGCAGACCATCTTCAGGCCTATTGGTGGCGGCTAGATGAAATTCTGGTTTTCGGGTAGAATCGTGGCTATCACATGATATTTTCTTGCAACTCACAAAATTAGTAAATCCTTCGGGGAACATTGCTATAATAAATATATATCGCAACCCGGAAGGCATATCTGACAACATCTTTTATGAAGAATTTATAAAACTACTTGATATCATTGCTACTACGGCAGATATCACAGCCATGATCGTAGCTGGTGACCTGAATATAAATGATGGATTCCAGAACATGGAAGTAGGCACCAACAGGGTCATAGGTGGTCTAGTGTCATGGCTCAAAGAAAATTCTATATACTCAATGGTGCTGTAACGAATGACATCCCAGCCCAACCTACATGGCACAGAGACGGTTCTCATAGCATCATTGAATATATATATGTTGATGCTCATTCATTTACGCAAGCGAAGTCATTTAAAGCTATTCCCCAACAATTCAGTGACCATAATTTACTTGCCTTAGAACTCTGTTAGAAAAGATCTGTCAGTGAACCCAAGATAAATTGGTATGGATTCTCGCCATCAGTGAATAACGCAAAGTCCCGTTTTTCATGGTCAATTCCTAAACTCCAAGCCTTAAATGAAGCCATGGAGTAGAACTTGTCTGGTTCTTCTAGGAAACAATATACAACATTATTGAATCAGTTCAAAGATAATATCATGATTCCTAATCACCATGCAGTGAAACATTCTCATGCGTTTGATCCTAAGGTCCGAGCGAGACGTATAGCTTATCTCAAAGAAAGAAAACAAATCCTAAAATCTGATATGACTATGCCACAAGCTGCCCTTAGATCAGCAAAATGTAGATATCAAAACTGGATTCGAGCTCGTAGATCATTGTTATTTCAACATGATAGTGAAACCATGCTCAAAGCTATAGCACTAAAAAATACAGCTGACATCTGGACCCTACTCAATAATCGCTCTTCTATTTCTCAAGTTGAAGTGCAAGCAAACGGAGTGAAAGAAGAACTATGGATTGATAACTTCACTCAGCTATATGACGATAAGTGCTTTGAAAAATATAAGTATACCCTGAAAACTGAGTCAAGGTGGCAAGTAGAATGCTCAGCTGAGATTATAGAGCATTATATAAAACAAGCTAGTGGGTCGAGAGCTAGGGATCCAGACGATCTGAGCAATATAATGTTAAAAACAAACAGTCGAGTATGGGCAACTATTCTGAACAATCTGTTCCAAAAAATATTGTCCACCAAAGTTCTTCCGTTGTCATGGCAAACATCAATTATAGTCCCCATATTCAAAAAAGGTTTAGATCGATACCGGGGAACTAACCCATAGCTCTCTTAGATACCCCGGGAAAACTGTTTGCAAAATTAATTCTCAGAGATTTTAATGCTTGGACTCTGCAGAACAATTACTGTGATCCTTTTCAATCTGGATTCGTGGCAGGCATGGGCATGACAATTAACCTGTTTTCTACAAATGCCCTAAAATCACAATGCCACCTAAAAAAACAACCCCTATACTTAGCTTTCGTTTATCTACATGCTGCCTTTGATTCAGTTTCACAGGTTTTCCTTATGTCAAAACTGCATAGAGATCACTGTCCTCTGACACTTTCAGATGTACTTTATAGCTTTCACTCTAACACGTCCATACGTGTACGATTGGATCTAAATGGCCGACTAACAACTCCAATTATGACTGCACGAGGCCTAAAACAAGCCTGTTTGCTGGCTTCAGCAGTGCTTAACTACTTTATTTATGACATCAAGACCACTTTTGATTCCATTATCCCTGATACTCCCAAAATCAACAATATACAGGTTAAAGCATTGATGTATGCTGATGACTTGGTTTTGATATCACAAACTCTGATTGGTCTACAAAGATTATTGGATGGTTTTGAGGTCTATATTGATCAAAATGAATTGAAAATGAACATTAAGAAGACCCAAATCATCCAATATACGCACAAGAAACAAGCGCAGCCCATACCAATGGTCAATTAATAAAAACAAATTGATGGTTGTCCCAATGTATACATACCTGGTGATGATATTTGAAGCTAACAGCAGCTCGAAAGGCCATATTACTCAAATGCAACACAAATTGGACACAGGCATTTCACAAGCCAAAATTATATTACATTGTTTTAGCAAATTTTCCATAATGCCACCTTAATATACTGGAAACAGAAGACAACACTGTGCTTACTATATGGTGTTGAAACAGTTGCTCCGATCCCTGCACAAACTTTGAACAAGTTAGAAGCCAAATTCTGGCGTCAAATGCTCTAGTTACCACAATGCATTCCCATCGCATGGTTGTGATACGAATTGGGTATAATATCATTGAATGCGGCCTATCAGTGGAAAATGAATGCATTTTTAAGGAAATGTATGGTGTCCACCAAGATGCACGTAATGCTAAAAACGATATCAGCTTATCTTTTTTCTTCTCAACATTAATGTGTTCAGTCTTGGTTAAAGGCTACGTACAACATTCTTCTTAATGCAGATATATCTATTGAAATGTTGATTAATGACCCAGATAAGGCCAAGAAAAAGCTGTACACCATGGACTGGATAAATAATATAGCCACATGCCTGCAGTACAAGAATGTATCTAGTTGAAGATTTTGGCCCAGAAAATTGGGAATGTTGGAGAATTATCTCTCAAAGTGCCCGTCTAAATTCTATATACTGAGTATACTTCGTTTTCGCTGGAACCTTTGGCCTACTAGGAATCTGGCGTACATACGTCAACAGCTACCTTTGTTAGCTAATTTCTTCAGATTCTGTGAGAACCATGAGATCCCGGAAGCTGCGGAACATTTAGTTGTTAACTGCTTAGCTCTGAGAGAATTAAGCAGCATTAATTTCTTGGAATATTGTCAATCTCTGAGTCTCCTGGATAACAAATTGTGTTGGGACTATGTAACAGCTACAGCATTTGTGCCGCTCCAGATTGCAGTGATACAATTTTTAAATGCTTTGAACCTCCAGGTGGAAGAAAAATGAATTACATCTTAAATTGCCACGTATGATTTGTATGAAATCCACAGATACAAGATTGTCAGACCCCATATATTTTATTTTAGTAAGAAGGATATTAACCATGTCTGTTGATTGTGTTTTTACATGTGAATTTTGTATTAATTCTTGTTTTCTTAGTTT
The DNA here is from genome assembly GCF_040938575.1 of Ambystoma mexicanum. Lineage (NCBI taxonomy): Eukaryota > Metazoa > Chordata > Amphibia > Caudata > Ambystomatidae > Ambystoma > Ambystoma mexicanum. The sequence goes on along the minus strand of NC_090927.1, from coordinate 301,891,774 downwards.
TTGTAAGAAATGCCATGTAATTTTCTGAATTAATGTAGTATAATTGTTTTGAAATTATCAAATGAAATTGAAAAAGTTGATTAAATTCAGCTAATTTCAATAAAAAAAAAATAAAAAAAGTAGTTGCCATTTGTACTGTACGGGCAGTGGAAGTCTCTGTTGAGCACGTCCGCTAGAAGATTAAGTTCCCCTGGAACGTGTTGGGACAACAGGAACATCCTGTGTTTGAGAGCCCATTTCCAAATGTTCTGGGACATGGAGAGTGTGTGCCCCCTTGTTTGTTCAAGTGGTACATGACTGTGGTGCTGTCTGTGAGGATCAGGACTGCCTTCCCCTGTAACTGTGTCTGAAAGGCTTTCAGTGATTTGAATACAGCTAACCGCTCCAACAGATTTATGTGGTGGGAAGCTACTTCTGGGGACCACACGCCGTGCGCCGTCTGCTGCAGCAGGTGAGCCCCCCTTACCCCGTGAGAGATGTGTCTGTCGTGAGAGTGGCTTCTACTGCGGGTGTGGTGAAGGCCTTTCCCCTCAAGAGGTTTTCCCACGACCACCACTGCAGAGAGAGAACAAGGGCTGGCGAGACAACTACCAGATCTTCCTATTGTCCGCTGGTCTGACATCACTGGCTCCTGAGCCACTCTTGCATGGGACGCATGCCCAGACGTGTATGAGGAACTAAGTAAATGCAGGAGGCCATCATTCCTAACAGTCGCATGGCTTTGCGTACCATCACCTCTCGATCAGCTACATACTGAGTGATCTGACATAGCTTGTTTTGAACCTTCTAGTTGGAGGGGAAGACAAGGCTGTCTTCTGTCCGAATTGGAGCCCCTAGGAACTGTTTGACTTGACTGGGGTCTAGGCTGGATTTCTTCTCGTTGATGGAGAATCCCAGGCTGAATAAGAGGTCTATCGTCTTTTTAGTGTAAAACAGGCATGTTCTGTAGGAATCCCGTTATGAGCCAGTCGTCAAGGTAAGGGTAAACCAGAACGGAAACTATGAGCAGGTGCGCTGCTGCCACTACCTTCGTAAACACCCTTGGCGCTGAGGCAATGCCAAATGGGAGTACTTTGAACTGATAGTGCTTGTCCTTTATCATGAACCTTAGGTATTTTCTGTGTGCCGGCAACATTGAAATATGAAAGTATGCATCTTTCATATCCAGTGTTGCCATGTAATCCCCCTGTTTCAGCATAGGGATTACTTCCTGCAACGTGACCATATGAAACATTTGAGGTTTGACAAATTTGTTCGCTGGGTGCAAGTCCAGCACAGGGTGCATGGTTAGATCTTTTTTGGGTACAAGGTAGTAAACTGAATAAATACCCTTGTTTACCTGTAGAAGAGGGACGACCTCTCTGGCGCCCTCTTCCTGCAGGATATCGACCTGGCGGTCTGAATTGAGGTGGTCGGCAAAATTCTATGCAGTACCTGTGGGCGACGGTCTTGAGCACCACCTGGTCTGTTATCCCCTCCCATGCCTGAAGAAATAATGTTAAACGTCCCCCGACCGGGCCGGCATGGGAGGGGACCCGGATCTGAGGGTCATTTCTGACCTGAGGCCGGTGAGCCTCTGGGGGTGGATTTCCGGCCTCTACCCTTTCCACAGCGCTGTCCTCTAGTTGGATACATGGTGGTGGTGTTGGATCCTTGTCCTGAAGATGTGTTGTTTCCTGAATCATACTGGTTTGGAGGGGAGCGAGATTGCCCACGAAAGGAACGACGAGAGCCGCCCCCTCTCTGTTGTGAAGGCCTTTGGGTAATTTGGTTTAATGTCTTGAGTCTCATGTTCCTTCTTAGCTGTCTCAAGTGCTACGTCCACTGCCTTGCCGAACAAGTTGGTTTCCTCAACCGGCTTGTTTATTAAGGCTACTTGGGTTTCATGCTTAAAACCAGAGTTCCTCAACCAGGCGTGCTGTTTTAGTAGCGTACCCTGGGCCAAGGTCCTTCCGCTGTTTCAGCGGCGTCCAAAGTGTTTTTAAGAATGTTGTGGTTGACTTGCTTGCCTTCCGATACAATCGCGAGAAGTCTAGCCTGCATTGGTTCAGGGACCTCTTGAAGGCCCTCTTGCAGCAGGTGCTACTGTACATCTGAGTAGCTAGCCAACAGAGTGGTGGTGTTGGCTATTCGGGTGGAGAATGCAGCAGCAGTCGTAACCCTTTTTCCCAGTGCATACAACTTTTTGCCCTCTTTATCAGGTGCTGCCTCATCTTTAGACAGGGGGACACCTGCCCTCTTTCTCATAGTCTTAGCTACCAGGGAATCAGAGTGGCATGCCCTTTAATGTAAAGGGGGTCAGCAGGAAAAGGGCGAAACAACTTCTCTACCCTGGGATTAACCGCCTTGGTTTGGGCTGGCGTTAACAATTAAGGCGTCAGACGTCTCTTGATAGAGTTCAGTAAAGGAATGGCCGGACTGGCAGGACGGTTTTCCTTCAGTGTGTCTCGATTTGAAAATGTTCAGCTGTCTTCTTTAAGATGGCGTTAAACGACATATGATCCTCTAGAGGTGAGGCCTGACGGACTGGAGTGGTAGGAGGGGAATCGATACAGAGCGTCAGGGTCCAGGGTAGGAGTAAGGGACGCACAAGGTTGATTATCAACCTGATGGCTGTCTTCCCAATTATCCATGGGATCAGCAGGATCATCAGTAAGGTCCCCAAAGGGATCATCATCCTGTACGTAGTTATTGATAGGTACCTCGTCCTCAGTAAGGTCATAAACATTCTCTTCATAAGGATCCTCAATGGTCCTCTGAAACTTAGCCATTGGCGTATAAGAAAGCTCCTCACGAGGCCTCTTGGGAGAAAACCTCTCTGACAATTTAACAAACTTCTCCAGTCTGTTCATGCACCCCTCAAACTTCTCCCTGTTCCATGATGATGAACCAGAGGAGTCCAGGAGAGGAAAGGGATCATCTTGACGATTCTACTCTTCAGAACGTCGAGCTTTTCTTTCTTACGTCTTGAATGAAGATAAAGGGCTCTCAGTGTACTCTTTTCGAGGCTCTGGGTGTTGTGACGTGTCTCTAGACACTTCTTTAGGCCGTTTCGACATCTGTTTCGACTGTTGCTTTTGTTTAACCGCCGAAGCGATCATCGTGATACTATCACTAATGCTCAGTGTTACAGGGAGGTGTGACTGTTGAGACTGTGGCTGCGCAGTGGATTTCGGCGCCACCGGGGCCTTCAGCGGTGTCGGAGCTTTCTTCTGAAGTGTCTCAACGGCCGAGTCTGATTTGGTGCTAGCGCCCTTACTTTTGGACTGCCCGGACGCATTCCACTGTCGTGGTTGCAGGGAGGGATGCCAATCATAGAGATCAGAGGACAACGCTGAAGTATCCGACGTGCCCATTGGCGCTTTGGAGCGATTCGACTGGACCGGCGAAGCAGAACCGTGGGTTGTGTGATTAGTGTGGGAATCGGGTGCAACCCTGTCGCCGGGATGTATTGTCCCCATAGCAGGACCCATGTGTAACGCTCACCTGGTATCCACGGGGACGTCACTCAGTCTGTTCTGACCTCTTACGACCTCAAACCCTTCCCTGGAGTCTACTCGACTGGAGACTGGGCCTGAAACACAGGATTGGTAGAGTTTAACTCCCTATTGTCTCTGTGCATGAACGCCTTCTTCCCCACGGTCCAACCCTTCCCTTTGATCAACAGCTCACCTTGTTTTCTTGGAAAGTGTGCTCTCCGTCCTGCTTTCAGCGCAGGGGCGCATTGATTGATGCAGGCTTGTTGCTGCCTAGTTACTTCACTGGCAAGAGTCTGACAGGTAAGTATAATGAGTCTTTTGAACAGTTCTCTAACTTCGTTCATTTCCTTCCTTAGATGATGGCCGGCGTCCAGGGATGGCGACGTGCTACTGAGATGAGTAGCGCTGAAGGTGAATGAAAACGCGATGTGACCCTTTCGTATTTGTATTGAACCGAGTTCTTTTTCTGCGTCTTTTAGGTGCCACGACGTTTTCAGCGTGGATGCCAGTTATGAAGAAGAAATGCGGTGAGTAAGCGCGGTATGCGGCGCCTCTAGATGTTTCCACGCTAACCTGGAGTGTCTTTTCCCTCTTGCAGATGGATGAGAAGTTCCGGAGAAAGAGTTCCCCCAGAGCAGCTGGGATTCAGGTAAGCGTTTGAAGCTCATACAGTCTTTAAAAAGAAGCGAAGATTTGCTGAATGCTTACTAATGCCTTTTTTCTGTTCTTTTCCCTTTTCCTTAGGAAGCAGCGTGCCGGGATGGGAATGACACCACCGAAGATGCCCGCAGAACAGAAGAAGCGATGAATGGGGGGCAGAAGCACCGCAAGGTAAGGCTGTTCCTAACGGTGTTCTTGTTCTTGCAGGAGCTGAGCGCAGAAGAAAGATGCAGGCCTACTGGAGACCGATCCGAACACGGTGAGTGTCACGCTGCAGATGCAGAAAACACAAAGCATGTTTCTCAGTCTGGGCGTGGCTTAAATAGTCTCTGGATATCCCAGGTGTCTCTGAGCTGAACCACACCCAAAAGACTAGGCTGCACATGCAGTTCTGAGAACCGAAATATGTGGGGGCATCCATCTAGTCCCCATCAAAGCACTACAAGTCCAATCCCCAATGTTATCCTATGGGAGTGAGTGAGTCTGGTGCCACAAGCGCCAAGTCTGACTCCAAGCGGGTCTTTGAAGGGATGGAGAGGCCCTTGAGGGCCATGTAGGTGATCGTGGTCTGGCTCCAGCCTGACATCTTGGAGGGCTGGGGACATGAGGGGCAGGAATCATGACACCACGTCGTGCCTATCGGGGCCGTGGGCGGACTCTGCGGTACGAGAAGTCTACGCGGTAAGGTCAATGGCTTCCGAAGTGGAGCATTGGTCATCGCTAATCCCTTTGTCACACTCGGCGGTAGTGGCGGCGGGGGAATTACTTTCTTCCTGCGACATACCATAGGCCGCCCAACGCTTCAAACGGCAGTCCTTAATAGTCTTGGGCTGTAGGACTTTACAGGCCGCACAGGACGCCTCGTTATGGTCGAGGGGGAGACAATTATTGCACCGACAGTGTTCATCTTTCCATGGATATTTTGCCTTACAGAAAGGACAAAATCTAAATGGAGTCCTGTCCACAGTGCAGGATCGTGATAGCGACGACAAACCCATGGGTACAAAGTGAGGGGAAAAAGAAAGGCATTCTTGAAAAGAATATGACCACCCCAACCCCTCTCTCCCTACTGTCCAGGCCGGCCAGAAGGCCAGCAGTCGCAGTGGTCAGCAGTGCTGATCGGATCAACAGCAGTCGTAATTCTGTCATCAGCAGTCATCAACGGTGGCACAGGAATCGGCCATCGAAGGGAGTGGCAATGAGAATAAATGACCGAAGGTCGAGAAATATAAAAATAACAATGTTTTATGAAGACATCCACATTAGGGCGACGAGATAGCTAGGCGGAAAAAAACAATCTGAGGCACCTCAACGCGGGAGGGATTTTGGGTACACTACACGTCACATTGATAGTGTTACATGCACGGCCATGTCGACATCCCCTTTCAATTCTCAAAAGACAAGATGCAATACTCAGCAGTTACCACCGGATGTCAGACTATATGCACAGCATGTGATTCTAAGCAGATTAACCAGCATCAGAAATGTTAAATTCTATTTAGTTTTTCTCAAAGCACGGTGCAGGCAAGCTCTCTGCCGAGAGGAATGTGACGTACGCTAAAAATGGATCACAGAGCATGCAGTGCTGCGTCACTGAGACTAATCTCTGGCAGAGCACACAAAGTGGCTGATCATCGGTCTCTTAAAAGCCCACGCAGACTAAGAATAGGGGATTGCACATGCTCAATGCATGACATGCAGAATCTTATCCCCATCCTCATTTGTGTACAGATTAAACTTGTTATCCTTGCAAGATAAGACTCTGTTCCTTGCTTCCCTAGAGGGGTGCATTTACTCTGGTGTGAGCGTGATTAGGGGTACCCGTATAATTTAGGGGTACCCCTGTAAATTGGGCTACCTTTCAGTTGTGAGTCCCAGACTCCCTGTGTTTTCATCAACGTTCAAGTGTACTGTTTCATTTAAGCTCAAACAGTCCACAACCTTTCTCTTCCCCTTATTTATCTGTTGGGTCCATGACCCGCTCTCATTCACATGCATTATTCCTTTTAGCTGTCCCGGTGTTCCACCTCCCTTGGTGACATTCGCCCAGTTTATTTATGGTTTGTGGCAAATGCTTGGGAACGTCCCAGTGTCCAAAATTCCGCTATTCACCGGTCTTCGTCAGCAGATCCAGCGTCCCTTGCAGCCTCCCATTCTCTCAGTCAGCCTACTGCCCTGGAGGATGTCCTATTTGGTCGCTGCTATGCCTTCCACATAGCTGGGAAGCTTCCTCTGCCTATGGCACCTGTGCAGCAGACCTTCCCTCTCAGAACCTCTCCATCTGGCACTTCCAGCAGATCTCCCACTCCGTTCTGCAAATTATTTCTTTTCGGTTTCCTGACTGGCTTCGGGAATGGTATGTCTCTTTCCTGTCTGACAGATATTTTGACTATCCTGGCATCTGTCACATGTTCCCAATGACTAGAACACATGGGGAGCTTCTCAGTGGATGTGATCTTAATTGCTGGAACCCCCTTCCTAATCCCAATATGCCCGTGTGGATAAGTGTGTCCATCACTTTCAATCAGATGTTCTACATCACAATATGCCACACAGAGATGGGCAGGTAATGGATTGTTATGATCATTACCTAAAAGGGGGGAGGGGGGGGCATACCCCGAGTGGAAAGGGGGATACCATGTTCCATCCCATGAGGGTTGTCTCACCCCATTTGGTGCTCCCTCAGACAGCCACCCACAGGGTCAGGATCAGGTAGTGGCTGCCATTCCCTGGCCATAAGGGAAGAGAGTTTCCCCACAGAGAGAGAGATGACATCGCTAGATTCATCACAGAGATTCGTTTAGAGGGGTAATTTTTTCACATTCTCGCTTTTTCAGGCCACCATTAATTTTTGTCATTAATTCGAATGTGAGTATGTAAATCAATAGTGCGTACAACTTGACAGTACATCTGATTAGTTCTATTATCAAACCTTCTATAATTTGTTGTTTTATCCTTTTCTTCGTAATGTGGTTATTACCCTGAAGAAAACATGTACAAATCAATGATTTACGTCGAAACTGGTCGGTCTTTACTTATGATCAGTAGATGGAAGCAGAAAGTGAGGGCGACTGTTTTTCTCCATGCTGAGCAATTTCTAAAACATATGATTATGTCCACACTCATTTTGAGTGTTATTATGGTTTTCCACTGTTATAGGTCATGATGTGTTCCATTGAGTAATTTCAGAGTAGCTCACAGTGGTAGTCACTCATTTAGGATTAGAAGAAGGATATGTGTTGATTATGAGATTTTAAGATTATACTGTACATGTGTTGAAATGAATTTATGTGAAATATTGGGGTGTCTTTTTCCTTCCTGCATGTATTGTCTTGTTTTGAAAATCAGTTGTCTTGAAGTGTTGTAGAAACCATCTATTCTGTTATTCAATAAAATATTTTTCTACTTTTGATTCATACCTCCAGACCTCTTTTCTGCTTCTTTCTCATTTTCCCTCAGGTCGTGGGGGTGTATGAGAAACCCGCTTTTAAGTTCTCCCAGTAACTTTATGTATACATAGTCCAGGAGAGCTTGATCCTCAAGCTCCTCCTTATGGACCTGTAACTGGTGGGGTCCAGAGCATTGGCGTGCTGCGGCGTCACTCTGCAGTCTTTTGAGCCACATGATTGTGGTGGTGGTGGTTATGTCACCCCACTATCAGTGGTAGTTTCATGCACATGTCTATGCAATGTCTCTTGCTTTTATAAGTTTTCCAGGAAGGTAATGTTCCGGATATCTTGCCCATGTGTTTTGCAGGTTTCCTAGCTGGCTCTCTGGACTTGTCCCCGGCATCACCGAAAAACACAGGTAGGAGTTTTTTCTTGGATGAGGAACAAAGATGAGGAGCTCTGTGATGAAGTCACAGCGGGCACTGACTTTGTCCTTGTTTTCTTCTTTCCAGAGACGGTCGTGGATCCGAGCGGGAGCAGCCACTCTGAACGGTAGGTCTGTTCTCTTGGAGACCTGCTCTTGTCCTTTCCTCAATCCTTCAGTTTCTTCTGGAGTTCTTCCTTGCTTCTTTCTTCTTCTCTGGGGTTCTCTTCTTGCTTCTTCCTTTTTTCTTCATAGTACTTCTTTTGCTTGTGCTTCAGATCACGGGATGCGCGATCAGTCCCAGCTGGCTTCCTGGAATGTCTGGCACGTGCTGCTGTGGGGCGTGGTCTTAAATAGGGTGGGGTGCTGCGAGAAGTCGCTGTCTCGCGGGATATCAGATGTTTTGTGCCAGATACTGCTGCTCTCTTGGACCAGGGGATTGACTGGCCTGCCTGACCTTCCCTGTGACTGCCACTGTCACACCTAACAGGCCCATGTCCACCTGCCCAGGCCATGCAGCTGAGGTATTGGCCAAATTAGTGAGCCTGCTCCTGAGGGCCCCATGGCACAAAGAAAATAGTAAACTAGTGCTTGCCAGGATGTCTTACAAAAATGCAGTCCTCTGTCCAAGCCTAATCTACTCTACCATCTGGACCTGTCACTAACACAAACAGGAAACACAATGTGCCTAGAAAGAATTACTCTCCCCTTTATTTGGCTTGTGGTGACTGGTTTCTGACATCCACCCAACTGTGTCTTTGGTTCTCCCTTTCCCTTTCAGGCCTCGGCCTGCTGGTACAGTTCAAAATAAATCCTTTATTCTTTCTTTTTTTCTAGAGAAGGTTGTTCGGGACCCCACACAAATGTTCTTGTCAGTTCAATGAGTTTGATTTTTAATTGGATTAACTGGTCTTGTAAACAGGTTCCTTGTTCAATACAAAAGGCTTGGTGCTTATATTTAGAATCTGTCTCTTGTTCACCCCTGCATGGCATTTAATTCTTTCCTGGGCTATAGTATTTTGTATCCCAGCATGGGCCTCCTGGCTCTTCGGCTTGTGACTGCTCTTACCCCTCCATGGGGTACCTGATATCCCCTGCATGGGCTAGCCAGCGACTCAGGCAGTCAGGGTTTTGTATTGCTTTGACAACCTTTGTTGAGTAGCTTGTGGCTCAGCGTGGGCTATCCGGCCAATCAGGCCCTCTGGGTTTCGCATTGCTTTTAACCCATCATTTGGTATCTCTGTGCTCACCGCCTTCCTCCTGGCTCCTCTGTCGGGCCCCGTGTCTGGCTCCGGCAGCAATGCTCATTTGGGGGAGGGTGGGGTGCTTCTCTATCTGGTGTTAAACCGCAAATTCAGCATCTTCGTGGTCGGTCTGCCACTTCGGTTCCCAGTCGCTCGCTCTCTCAGCAGTCCTGAGCTCCTGTGGCTCCCCATCTTCCTGGACTTGGGAGCATTCCAAGGGCACCAGTTTCCTCCACCCACCATGCCATCTGCTAGGGCCTGCCTCCAGTCTCTCACACTAAGGATGTCTCACTATCTGCCACACTCTCTCTCTGCATGGGTCACAGGTCCCTTAAATTCCTCTCTGGAACGGGAGAGCAGACACCAGTGTTTCACTCTTCAGGCTTGGAGGTTAACAGGGCTAGGTCAGAAACCATGCTATTCACATTTAAAGGGCCTTGTACATTATTTTACTGCTCAACCCGCATGTAGCAAATCAGCACTTGGGATTCTGTGTTAAAGGGAGGTGTAGCAAAACCTGTTAGGGAGAATTCTCTCTTTAGGCTGAATTTCCTAAACTAGTGAGTCCCCCAGCAGCTTTGCTGGATTTCTGGAGTTTTTTTTTCTCCTGCCAAGAGTGAGACTCTTTTTCTCCCACCCTTGGACATGACCTATGGTGTTCCTTTGACTGTTAATGTGTTTTATGGGCTATGGGGTCCTTTACTCCATAGGGTCTCATGTGTTTTACTATGTGTGTTACACAGCACTCTCCGTGCAGTAACACAGGGGTGTCATAGTGATACCCCACCATAGACTCCATACCCTGGGACTGACTACTGTCCCCCAGGGCATGTAAAGTCACCATTGGCTTTACTAGTCCCAAATTATTAACAGAAACCAGTACAAACCATCATATTGTGGACGTACTGGTCGGGGCAATTCGATTGCCCCGGGGTCTGTTAGTCGAGGGGGCACGTCTCCGTCCCCCCTGATCGAGTTTTGGCTGGTGGCAGTGGAAACTACTTTTTATATTCGACCGCAAATATTTTCCTATGGGATTTTCCCATTGTTCGAGGCAACCAACTTTAATTATTTAATTCTCATAGCCTCGAACATACCGCCGGTTTATTTAATTAATATTAATTCGCCGGTTGGTATTTTTTTGCCAGGACTCGATTCTAAAATGGCGTTTGTGTTCTCTTCTGTGACTCCAACCCAAGTCGAGCCCTTTGTTTCACTTTTTGGCGGGCTTCTCCACAGAAGCCTCCAAAAGTGGTGCCACTCTGTCTGGGTACCACAGGGGGTGTGGGAGGGGGTTTAGGCACCCTGGACCGAGTTACCTTGGTAACTCAAGTCGCACTCTTGTGTGATTGGCCCAAGTGGTGAGCCGGCCGGCTCACCACTTAGCATGTTTGATTGACAGCTAGGCTGAGTGAATGGGGGTGTGCTGCATAAAAGCAGGGCTTTGGGGACTGTAACTTCAGAAGTCGCCACAGGACCTGAGAATTAGACGAGGGAGAAGCTGAGCCGACCTACCATGACGACACCACCGGTGAAGCCCTGCGGAACAGACTCACCACTTCCCGACGACAGAGAAGATCTCCCGGCTGGAGAGGCTTCTTCTCCTGACTGGTGGGCACAACCAGTTTTACCTTCTTTCTTCGCACCCCAGACCGGTTTGTGGTCGAACTGCCCGTGCCAAGCACCCCGGCAGCCGGATAGCCACTCACCACTGAACCGCGAATCAACAAACCGCTCCTTGTACATGAGAAACTCTGCGGCTGGTTTCTTCCCTGGCAGTGCAACGGACTCCTGTCTTCCTCCACGACGAGATCCTCTCTTCCCCCGGACGAAGCACCGACTTGCATCCGCTGCCAGGAACAACTGCCCCCGCTGGAGTATTCTCACCACTTTAAGGTACTGTGTCCGCCAGGCCTCCCTTTCTAAAGATTGCTACAAGGTAATAATAACCCCTTAACCTTCTGGACTGTGCTGGCCGCCTTGACCCTCTAACTGGTCCCTTTCTTTGGTCCAACTCCTTTTTGAACCTTTACAAGACTTTTGTGCACTGCAACCGTGTGACCTTGGACACATTTCGTTTCGATCCTCTTAAAGCGGATCCGGCCTACTGACTCTGAATTCACGATTTTACTTTGCCTTCCTCTCTTGTTATGTTCTTGTAAAAGTGTTGGGATCTGTTTCAATTTATTCTCTGCTTTTCCCTCCCTTTTTAAAATGAGTTATTAGAGTGCCATCTACGTTAAGCGCTCATCGCTGTCTGAAAATAAGTGGGGCTTTACTTAAGACTTGTCTAATATTCTTTTAAGGGAGTGTATATCTTTTAGTGACCGTGTTTTTGAATTGCTTACTATTAGTGCCTGTGTGTTTTTCTAGATGTGGTTTGAAATAAATAATTATCTTTTTTACACCAAGCCCTGGTCCGCGTTTACTTGTTCTACTGTGTTCTCTTGACCTATTGTGAATACTCTGTATACTGCATAACTCTTCTTGAGGGAAGTCCGACTGCTCAGCCACAGCTACCAAGTGAATCTGTGTGGTACAGACTGCTACCACGTGGGTTTACTGCCAAACACCTGTAGTCTTAAATCTTTTGCAGTGGTCCCAGAGGGAACTGCACAGGTTTCTGCCTAACAAAATCTTGTCCCCTAATTAACTCCCTGGATTTGTCACAGGATGTAGGAAGATCAGAGAAAGAGAGAGAGACGGAACCTGGGAATAGAGCGACCAAGAGAGAGAAAGGAATTAGGGGGAGAACGGGAGATAGAGCAAGGAGCACTGACATTAGTGGAATGAAAGTGAGTGAGAGGAGGCAGAGGGAGAAAGATAACATCTGCGGCAGGCACTGTTAGGCAGAATCCTGTGCAGTGCCCTTAGGGACCACTACGCACAATTAAGACTACAGGTGGCAATACAAGTTTTACCTTTGGTACAAGCCTGTACTACTATGTTAAAGTGGTAGCAGTAGCGGAGCAGCCAGGCATATCTCAAGAGTATATGAGCAGTAGCAGAGATTACACAAAGGGACCACAATTACTGTGACTCAAGCAAACACTGACTCAAGGTTGCAGGTAAAAAAATATAAGTACATTCATTTTTAAACCATTTGTTATAAACACAACACTTCTATTAATTCAAAAACCACATGTAAAATACACTACAACCAACCAATTCACTTTGTACAGTATAGCTCAATGTAAGTACCCTGTGTTTTAACGGATCGTTGTTGTGAAACAAAAGATGTTACCGGCAATACACTTGCAATCACTTTGACAGTTCGGTCTTATTAAATAAACACGTATCCGAGGCAAAACACACTTAGCACCTGAGATACCCAAAGAGAGTTGGGGGCAAAAATCATAGGCAATACTTTTGTCAAGGCAGACAGAATCAGCGAACACTCAGACAGAAATTCAAGAGTCAAGAGGCCGGATCCAGTGTCAAGTGGAACCGGGTTCCTGTTGTCGAGGATCACACAGTCGGACAGTTCACGATTCAACGTAGCCAAGAGTACTTAGATATTGTCAAACGAGGAAGCAAAAGTTATAAGAAGGAGGGAAGACAAGGGCAAGCCTTGGAGATGAAGAAAAGGGATTCACCCCGATTCCTCAAGCAGAACACAGTACCTTATTCATGAAGAGGCTGGTGCCACGGCAGTTGTTCCTGTTAGTTTCCTGCAGACCCTCGGTTCCTGGAGCTTCGGGACGAAGGAGGATGTCGGGAGGGGTCTGCACCACACAGGGATGAGGCCGGCAGCAGCGACAGTGAATAAAAGGTGCACTCCTTAAAAACAGGAGAGGCTCTTCAGATGGCTATCCGGACCACTACAGCTGTGTGCAGCAATTTCGACCAAGAGGAGGATCCTCTGGCTGTAGAAGATGAGCTGGTTATCCCCACCAAGCTCAAGGGAAGACGACACCGGACTGGATCTTCTCTGGTCGTCCAAGGGTAGATAGCTCAGGACTGCAGCGGGGCTTCACCGGGACGGGATAGTTAAAGCAGTCGACTTCTTCTCCGCTTTTCTTCAGTTCCTTGTAGTTCCAGTGGTGACTCTGACTTCTAGCCCAAGAAACCTGCCTTTTATGCGAAAATCCCCCATTCACACAGCCTGGCTGTCAATCACGCAGCAGGGGGGTTGTCCAGCCCGGACAACCACCTCAGCCAATCATGCAAAGTGCGACTTGGGTTTCCTAGGATACCCTGTGCAGGGGGCGACTACACCCCTCCCTCACATTCAGCCCACCTAGACATCCAGGTGCCTGCAGGAGGGCTTCTTGGCAGAAGCCCGCCAAAACACAGTGAACAAAGAAGGCAAACCTGGTTTGCCCTGCTGAGTAAAATACAAGAAGGACTTTAACAAAAAGAAATGGCGAATAAACGCGACTGAAGCCAAATGAAAAAGGATTTGGTCAAGCGGGTTTAAGTTCGAGGCTAATACAATAGCCTAAAACAGTACCACGTTTATATAGTATAATCGCGGTAGAAAAGTTAGGGTAGATACCACTGCCACCAGCCAAGTCTAAATGTTAAAAGAGCGAAACAATGCTCAAGGAGGTACAGATAAAAAGGGCTAAGGATTAACCCCTTCCAGTTCTCCATGTAAGCCGGGGTGTACTGGATCTGTGGTTAAATGACTAAGTAAAGTTAATGGTAACATTACCCTTTTCTGGGGGATAGTAGTCAGCCCCAAAAATGGAGTCGGGGGGGGTGAGTTGGGAGTCTAAAAGACAACCCTGTGTCACTGCACTGAAGGTGCTGTGTAACACACAAAAGAAGGGGGCTACTGAAGTGGTGTACTCCAGAGTCCACAATCACAAAAACAGAGGAGAAACACATGGCAAACACGGGTAAGAGTGGGGGAAAAGCTCACACTCTTACCAAGTGAAAGAAATAACTCCAGAAAATCCAGCAAAGCTGCTGGGGGACTCACTAGGTAGGGGAAATTAGCCATTGAATGAGAATTCTCCCTAACAGGCACCATCGTGAATCATACAGATATGAACCTGAGAGAAATATACAGCAGGGAAGGAGTCAGACCAAGAAGGCTTCAGCCTCTAGGCCCTCACCAATAGCTTAGGCTAAACTACATAATTGGTGTTGCCAATCTCTAGTGTTGCTATTATCCTGGGTGTTGGGGAAGCCTGGATTAAGGTGGTGGAAGCCTATTTGATGCAGAGCTAAAAAGCAGGGAAAACGACTAGTTTGGCCAACCGGCAGCCTGACAAGATCATCAGAAGGAAATTTGGCTATTTGCTAATTAAAAAAAACCTTGAACCATCTTTTTGAGTTTGGCGTTTGTTGAAACCATCAATGAAATAAGATCAGTTACATCACAAACTTACATAGGCACATTCACATCCGACAAGTCACCTAACATATTACAATGAAAGCCCCATATATCTAGATTTTACTCTGCAGGCTAGAACAAGGAAGATAGGGGACCGTTCCTTGGTGCCGCGGTCCAGACCCAGCAACATCGAACCTGTCAGCTAAACATCTTTGCCTTGTATTTTTTTGTTTGTTTATATGGCGCCAGCAGTTTGCAAGCATCAGGGCACTGACATGTACACGTAGGGACATAACATATAAAACCACAGGACAAGGCACTCAAAAAGTCATTAGGAGTATCAGCTTCTTAGGACCGATTTATCATTTGAACAGATGAGTATTGAGTTTTCTCCGGAAGCTTGTATACTTTTGTTCTAGTCTTAATGAGATGGGTAGGTTGTTCCACATCATGGATGCTTTAATATGGAAGGCTTCCCAAGTCCGTTGAGATATGAGCATTATTACATTTCATGCAGCCTTTTATGTAGGTATGCAGAAGCACAGACAGAATGTCAGTATTCACAAACTAACACTTACAAGTGACTACTTTGCCATCTTCTGAGCAAGTCCGGGCTTTGAGCTAGATTATCAATTGTTTTGGTACACAGGAGGAACACTATAAACATAGGTTCTGGGCAGCAATCCAGTGGTTGTTTTGTTTATGTAAATAGTACCCGATGTTCCAGTACACTGCAAACAACGTTCTGATGGACTATAGTGGACTAAAAGTTACGAGACAAAGTTTGACATGGGGTCCAGGCAAGGACGGATGAAACTGGAGAATATTGTTGACAGATGCATCTGGAGATAGGTGCGACTGGAGAATATTGTTGATACACGTGCCTGTGGAATATGTAAAGAATATTCTCTGAGAACATTTTTGATAAACATTCTCTGGGAATATACAAAACATACAAACTGGAGGCTATATAAAGGGAGAGTCTGGGAGGGGCGACAGAGCTGTTCAAGAATCCTCAAGATATGCTGTTGGAGTGAGGAAGAACTGAGGGCCCAAGCAAGTTGATACCTCCTTACTTCAGATGTATGGAGGAGGGAGGGGCTCATGTCGGCTCCTTTTATGATCTGGAAATTTAGCAGCATTAAAATAGATTTTTTGATGGATTTATGAAGGCAAAGGCTTCTGTTTTCTGCTTTTGAGAGAACTACTCCTTTTTTAATGGAGCTGCATAAAGAAACATCCTTAACTACAAAAGTTCAATACCCATTGAACTCTCATTCAGATTTGGCTTATTTTTGCATAATGGGCATCCAACTGACATTACATCTCTTAAGGCTTTGCTATAGCCTTTAGAGACCATGGTATAGGTAATTGACAGTGTGTATGATATTTTGTGGATATGTTTAGTAAATTTTGTATTGTACAACCCAAGCCGTCCTCCAGCAGCAGGCTGTAAGCTCTCAACTATCACAGAAGACCGAGTATGAGAGATGGTTTTTACCTGTTTTACTATCACATTGAGAAAGGGGATAGGAACTGAAAAACAGTTCAATTCAATTCATGAGGCATTTTAGTGACAACTGATGCCCACAGAAATGACTTTAATATGTTATTGTGGTTTTTGGTTGGTGAATTCATTTTAAGCAGGGATATAGTCTAGAAAATTAAAGAAGTGTTTTCATTGATAAACTTTTCTCATATTGAGTGTGTTATGTATAGTCACTATAATAGTTGAAATGCTTTTCTATTACTTTATTCTCCAAATAGAGAGGAATTACCTTTGCAGGAGAGTGGGAGTGCAATCATTGAGTGTTCTTTATTGAGAATCAATTCGAGAAGATTTGTGCATGTAAATCTAGTGTGGGACAGCTATATAAATTGTCATATATTGTCTTACATTATATTTTGCATGGCTCAATGAGGAATGGGTTGGTAGAAGTTAACAATAGTCCCTCTATGAATTACATGACATTAGTACATCAGTCCTGTGTTGATGAGTGAGGATTGCTAGTCCACTGCATCGGTTTAGTGTCTACTTTCTCTTGGATGCACAATGCACAGCAACAGATGTATGCTTTTTGTCCAACTCTATACCTCCCATAACTCATAGTGGGGGGGGGAGGGTTGAGGGTGCTGGCGGAATGGGGAGTCTAGCACAGTTCCTTTGGGGTGGAAGTAGGGCTCTGTTTGTAGAGGTGATAAGAATCACATGCACCTCCCTCCGCCTACCACATCATGGAGAGGAAGTGAAAACTGGTAAAACTGTGTGTAGACAAGTTATGTTTTTGGTTTCTTTTCTTAATCTGCTCTTGCATTTATATAGCGCTATTTGTGAGGTTTAAGTTACTTATCTGTAACTACTGTTCTCCAGCATGGGTCTGGCATAGATTCACATGCTCATGAATATTCCCAGTCGTCAGGCTGGAAATCCTCTGTAAAAGAAAAAACAGTTTCACTTTCACTTTCAAACTGTATTTCTCCTCTAAACCAATCACTGTCCTCTGGGTCATACTGCTTCCATCCGATGACAGTATTCCCCTAAGCTCCATCCCTAGTGGCCATCTTCAGATTTGGTAAGCACATAAAGTGGCAGTATGAACCAAGAAGAGCCACAGAGGGGAAGGAGAGAAGGTTTGCATGTGAATCCATGCCAGACCCATGCTGGAGAACAATAGTTACAGGTAAGTAATTTAATCCTTCTCCAGCATGGGGCCTGGCATGGATTCACATGCTCATGCATAACAATTACACAGTAGTTCGTATAGACAACCCCGGGAGGTGGCAAGGATCAACAGAAGCAATTAACACTCAACTCTGGAACAGATTCACCTCAAACAAACAGGCTACGAAGCACCGCTTGACCGACTTAGGACTCCTCCCTGGAATCCCTGTCGACGTAGTAAAACCTCACGCATGGTGTTCGTGGACCTCCACGTAGCAACCATGCAGATGTCGGGCAAGGGCACACCAGAATGAAAAGCTGTCGTAGCTGCGATGGCTATGATGGAGTGTGCTCTCGGACAGCCTGGCAGCGGCCTGCTAGCCAGTCGATGACAGTGCATGATGCAGCCGGAGAGCCACCTGGAGATAGAAGCCTTCAATAATGCCTTTCCCTGATTTACAGGTCCAAATTTGAGGAACAACTGAGAAGTAATCCGAACAATCTTTTGTACGTGCCACGTAGAATTTCAAGGCATGAACAACATCCAGCGGATGTAAGGCCATCTCCGCCGGCGACGATGGATGTGGAAAGAAGACCAGTTTTCCCAAAGGTTCGTTAAGGTGCAATTCTGATGGAACCTTTAGCATAAAGGTTGGATGTGTACGCAGTACCACCCTTGAAGCGTGGAAAGACAAATAAAGCTGCTTGGCCCCGGTGATAGCCACGAGGAAAGCTGTCTTCCATGAGAGAAACTTGAGCGGAGCCTGATGCATAGGTTCGAAGGGCGTTCCCCTGAGCTTAGTTAGCACAACATTGAGCTCCCAAGCCGGGCCAGAGCCGTCATCGGTGGGGAAAATCCAGAAGAGCCCCTTGAGGAACTCCTTGATGAGCCTGTGAGACCACAGCAAAGGTCTGCCCGGAGACCTGGTGTACCTGGATATGGCAGTGAGATGTACCTTGATAGAGACGTCAGCCAGTCCCGCTTTGGCCAAGGAAAGCAAGTATGGTAGAAGTTGCGGGGCTGATACACGCAGACGGATAATCTTCTGAGTTCCGGCACCACACAGAAGCGTTTCCATTCATGTCCGTAGCACTCAATCGTTGACGAGGCTCTAGCCCTGGCCAGGATGTCCTTACATTCTGCGGGTAAAGCATAACCTCGAAACTCTATGGCTGCAGGAGCCATGCCTTCAGGTTCAGAGACTCTGGGTCGTGATGCAGAATGCCCCCCTCCCCCTTATCTGGCAAGAAGGTCCGGGGACAGCGACAGCTTGATAGACTGGACCACAGACAGACTTAGTAAGTCCGAATACCAGATTTGCCACGACGGGGCGACTAGAATCCTCCTCCAGTGGCACTGTCTCGGTGTGTTGATCACACGTGAGAGGAGGGCAAATGGAGGGTAAGCGTACAGGAACTGTCCCTCCCACGGGAACAAAATCACATCCCCCAAACTCCTCGGCTGAGGGAACCTGCTGGAGAACCTCTGGCAATTGGAATTCGTCATTGTCGTGAAGAGATCAATTTGGGGCTGGCCCTATTTGCTGAATAGAAAATTCACCTAGTCCTGGTGAAGTTACCACTCGTAGCAAGAAGGCAGCTCCCTGCTGAGCGAGTCCGCAATAGTGTTCTTGACTCTCGCTAGATGAAACAGGGCAAGGAACATCCCTTGACGAACGGGCCAGCGCTACAGGTCCTGGGCCTCCTTGGAAAGCGCTTTTGAGCGGGTCCCCCCTTGCTTCCGGATGTAGAACATGGTGGGTGTGGTCTGTTAAGATACGCACCACCATGGTGGACCGAACCGTCGCCGTCTGCACCAACGACAAGCGCTGTACCTTGGCACTGTATGGCTCTCACCCTCTCCTCCGAGGTCGACGCCATACACATCACTGTGTTAAGTCGCCACCCAGAAACAGAGTGTCCTTCGATGGCGTCAAGCAAGACTTTGGATAGTTTATGGAGAACCCCAACTCGTCAGCAGATGCAGTCTTCGATGTGTGTTCTCCTGCCAGGGTGCCTGAGTGGGAACGCACCAGCCTGTCGTCCAGGCAGGGGTACACGTGGATGCCCTGCAGATGCAGATGTGCTGCCACCGAGGCCAGGCACTTCGTAAAAACCTGCGGCTCCGATTTCCGGGCAAAAGGCAGAGCCCTGCACTGGTAATGCTGACCTTGAACTACGAACCGTAGGAACTTGCAGTGTTTCTTGTGAATGGGGATGTGGAAGTAGGCATCCTCCAGATCCAACCACGTCAGAAAATCCCATTGCTCCAGCTGGCCGAGCATGTGCTGCAACGTGACCATTTGGAACTTTTGGGACTTCAGCACTTGTTGAGACGAAGATACAGGATCGGCCTCCACACTCCCGTTTTCTTTCAAACCAGAAAGTATATGCAGTACACTCCAGAGCACCGGGGACGGGTTCTATTGCCCCTTTCTGTAACATGGCCTGCGCCTCCTGCAGAAGCTGTGGTCCGTGTTGTTCTTGTCGCTGAATCAGTGGGATACAATGACACCTGCGTTGGAACTCCAAGGTGTGTCCCTGTCCGAGATATCGTCCAGCACCCATCTGCCCGTGGTTGTTTTCCTGACCCCATATTACCTTGATGGACAAATACATTGCATGATAATAATCCACTATCAACATTAGTATGCATATCCTAGTAAGCCCAACTAAGAAAGCTTTCTTTGACAACTGCTTTAGATAAAGATCTGAATTTGCAAGATTTGTCCACTAGGACAAATATTTATCTATTGGATGCGTCAAATTCTTCTCAGGAATGGTCACAACAAAATTCTACATGTGCATGTGGTATTCTGCTGATCTTTATTCTTCCAACTCTTTAAGGATCATCTTACTCTAAACGATACAGAGTCCATTCTTGTAGAGCGGCATCGGGTTCCAAACTGGAGCTGCATGGCATTGTCATGCTTCCAAGGCAAGCACGTTGCCCTGAGCTATGCATCCTGCCCAGAAGATCCCACATGGCCTAATTCCAGACTTTGGCATCTATATGGGATACTGCTTTGCAGGGCCAACAAGTGTTTTAGAAAAGCATTCTCCAGTGCAAGATTGACATGATCCCAGAGATCAAACGCATAAAGAACTGCTCCCCTGTCTAGATTATGACAAACCTCTATGGTGGGCTCTGCTGCTCGCTTAACAAATGATCTGGAAAACTGCTGAATTGCTCATTCAGCTCTTCAAAATGAACTCACTTCATTATTTGGGGTGCCCATTAAACCATGCGGATACAATGCGGCAACCAGATCATAAAAGCATTTTACAGTTTTAAGCAAATCTTCTCTAATCCTTACATTTAATCTTGGTTTCTCTCTGGTGTTGCAAACCACAGTCTTTTGATTAAGTATGGTTGATGGTTAGCCCTTTTGAAGTGAAGAGCTCTCAAAATGCAGACAGAATCATCAGCAAATAGGAGACTTATCATGTTGAAACTATTTACTTTAGGGACATCTGCATCAAAATATTATATGTCGTGGGGGGGCCGCTGTTGTGCGCCGTAGAAAATGGCCGCCTGACCTGTGAGCTCCATAGCCTACGAACTCCTGTTCTCATAAATCCTGGGGATCGCCTCTGCAGTGATGAGCCTTTTTTGCAGTAAAGGGGTATGGAAACCTCCGGGAGTGGCCAGCTTGACTTTCCGACCAAATCGGGACCCCGATTGTCTGAAAACGGTCCCCTGATCCCTGACAGTGGAAACGAACTGTCGGAGGGCTGCGCGCCAAACTTCAGACACCCTATGACAAGAGCCCTGTGCTCTGCCTGCTGTGTTCGTGCGGGAGCCCCACACACCATCCGGCTCGGCACACGATCCCTGGCGGGGGGTGGGGGGGGGGTAGGACCAGCAGTTGCACCCATACACTGGATGCAACCCTGCTTGGAGAGCCAGCAAACCTACCCTGGTTGGCAGCGGGCGCCGGAGAACAGTGGGACTGAGCGCGAGGGCCACGCTCCTAATAGCCCACTCCCCCAGCAGCAAACGCTCTAATGGCCAGCTGAATATCTACGTGCCAGCTGAACCCGCGGCCCCACGTAGAATCCCAGAGCTGCTGCAACCAGTTTATAGCCCTCAGGGGGAGCCACAACAACTGAGAGGTACGTGTCTGTATAGAAACCCTCAGCACGTATGCACGAGACCGGCGGGATATCTTACCCCTGGCTTAGTACTCTCACCCTAACTGGGCATATCCCCCCCCTCGCTGAATAACAAACCATAGCTGATACCCCCCCCCCCCTCTCTGGGGAGGATCATCACCGGGGGAGGGGGGCTCCTCGCTGAACGGGACTTGGCGTACTCCAAACTCCACCATATTATGCTGCGGCTCATCTACCGTGTGGGAGGCAAACTTTAGTATCTGGCTGAGCTGCACACATCCCACACACAATCTACCCTTGCCCACTATGGATGTGCAGGTAACATTTGTGACCCGCAGAGCCATTAGGAGACACGTGGCTGGATACCCGTGTATAACTGTGCAACTTCAGTGCAACAAGGCCACCCAAATGCCCGGAACCACCAGAGTCATAAGCTCCTTTGTCTGAGCAGCCCCTAACCACCTGATCGAGACCCCCTCTACTGTAGCGGGAAGGATTCATCCATATACTTACCCCAGGGTGCTCATACTTCATGCGGGGGAGCAAAAAACAAAAAGAAAGGCCCAATGGACGCATTTGCCAACATGTCCAATATGGGTCCTGATGCAGCCCAGTTACACCCCCCAGTGGATCCCACAACAGATCCTCCTGAACAATGAATTGGCCCCCTAGATGGCGGCGATTGAGAAGGGATTTGCCGCCATCAACAATAAGCCTGATGATATCGGAGTTAACATAGCATCCATACGATCTGACATAAGGAAGGTGAACGCCGGGTTGCCGAGGCAGAAGACCGAGTAAGCACTCTAGAGGACACGTCCACTTCACAGGTCAAGGCGATTGAAGACCTTCACAAAGACATTAAAACCCTCAGGGCAAAATGCGAGGACCTAGAATCCCGTTCACGTCGCAACAATATACGTGTGGTCGGGATTGAAGAATCCAAGTTCAATGTTCCTATGGAGCAATTCCTCACAGAGGTGCTTCGCACGCTGTTTATGGACAATCAGTTCTCAAGCCAATTCCTAGTCGAAAGGGCCCACAGAGCGCTGGCTCCCCATCCAAAACCAGGTGCCCCTGCCTGAACAATTAGAGCGCGCTTACACAATTATCGAGATTGTGACTTCATCCTGAGGCTAGCGCATTAAAAGGTCTCAGTCATACGATACTAATCGTATTCACATATATCTGGACTTCTCGACAGGGGCACGTCGGCCAGACGCTCATTCGACAACGTAAGGAGACTATTACGAGAGAGATACGTTTTTATGCCATGTTGTTCCCCGCTAAACTCCGCATCCAGCATGCTGGCAAGACCCATTTCTTTGAAACACCGGAGGATGCTAAGGCATATGTCGAATCAAACATCCCTGCCAATGCCGGAAACACGCGACCGCAACCTCACACGGCTAGGACCCGGACAAACCGATAAGCTCACACACAAAACCCCATAGGGAGAAATACACGTTAGAGGTTCCAATATTTTTAGAGGCTACTACTCTGGGCGCGGCGCCAGACCACGCTGCCTCCATTATTGCAAAATTGCAGTTAGTTAGATGGGGTGCACCGCCCGATTGGGGGGATGGTGAGGGTGAGGGGGGCGCAAGACAGGCCGGTTGCCTGCATGGGGCGATATTCAACATTACTGACCCACGTGAATACATGATTGTTGTTAATGGTTGGGGAGAGTTGGGAAGTTAGTTTATTATAAAAGCCTGGCTTTAGACCAAAATAGCAGGACTCATCACAGTAGCGTTGACAAAATACACCCAATATCGGGCAGTCCACATGGAAACGGGGCACGGCACTAAGGGTACCAGACTTTTAACCTGGAATGTCAGGGGGCTAGCGAATCCAATTAAAGCTAGAAAGATCCTAGCCTATGCCACTAGACTTAGAACAGACATCATTTTACTTCAAGAAACAAATGCCACAGAAAGAATGTCTGTTAACTTCACATGTGCCTGGGGACAACAGATTTTTGCCACAGACTACTCAACTCAATCCAGAGGGGTGCTAACGGTCATTCACCGTAGGTTAGGCTTCCGGACATCTAAATCCAAGATTGATGTGGAGGGTAGATTTGTTATTGTATGGGGTATCCTCCAAGAACAAGACAGGATTATCATTAACACATACGGGCCAAATATTGACAGTTCAGAATTTTATCAACCAATACTAGCCCTAAATAGGCCAGTGGGGGAGGCGAAAGTGTTATGGGGGGTGACCTCAACACTCGACCGATCCCCCACTACGCAGAGAAGATTATGAAATCTGCGCAAACCAACCAACAAGTCATGTCCTTAATACCCCTGGAGGATGCCTGGAGACGACATCATCCCCTTCAGAGGGACTACACGTTCCATTCATACGTTCACTCAAGCTCTTGGATAGATTACTGGCTATGCTCCACGGACAGCATCTCTGGGATCAACAAATGCACTATACTGCCACGGACCCTATCAGACCACTCACCAGTGCTATTGGAAATTCATCTGGGTAATCCCTCCCCGGCGACCCGCACATGGAGAATTCCACCTGGCCTGCTCCGAGACGACACCCTGATAGAACCTTTAAGAACTGAGCTGACCGAGTTTTTCAAACGCAATGATGGGTCTGTCAGCTCCCGTAAAACGGTATGGGAGACCTTCAAGGTGTGGCTGAGAGGTCACATGATCTCCAAGGTTCATGGCACACTGCGAGAAATACGCACAGAGCTGTTCCTAGCCGAGGCCAATGTCAAAACAACAGAGGTAGTCTACATCAATGCACCTCGGCCGCTCACATTGACCCCGCTACAAATTGCCATGACAACATTCGACACATGGGCAGAAAAGGAGGTTTGGTATATGTCACAACCCATAAAAGCCAGGAGACCTGGAGAGGGCAACAAGACGGGCAAAATGCTGGCTCAACTCATCAAGACCGAACAGGGGCATAGGCCAATCACCAGTATCTTAGACCACAAAGAAGTGACACATACAGATTGTAACAAGGTGAATGAAGTATTTCCTTAAATTCTATACTAATATCTATAGAAATGCGTATCAAATGTCAGATGATGAACTCTGCAGTTACTTAGACTCCTTTCCGCTCCCCACCCTAACCTCAGAGCAGGTAATTAACCTGGATCTTTGTTAGGCAGAATCCAGTGCAGTTCCCTTAGGGAGCACTACACCAGATTAGGACTACAGGTGAGAGCAATAAAGCCACTTTGGTATCAGTCTGTACCACAAAGATTTAGTTGGTAGCTGTGGCTGAGCAGTCAGACTCATCTCAAGAGGGAGATGAGAAGTATTCAGGGTTTACACAATAGGCCTACTGTACTATGGCACAAGGAAACACTGACCAAAGCTTTGTAGTTCAAAAGTAGATATATATTTATTTTATACACTTCTAAGAAAACACATGCATCACAAGTATCAAGCAAGTTAAATTAAGTCAATAGAAAAATATACACACTCCCTATATAAATTGTAGACCAGGTGAACCAGAGTGAAAACTGACAAAACGGCACAGTGACAACTACACACAAGGGATCCTCTAACAATTTCTCACAAGGGAGGTAAAACACAAGTTATTTAGAAATAGGTTCTTATACACCCTAACAACACTTCCCATCAGTTGTGAACTAGTTCAGCAAGACAGTGCATCAGTATAGGCAATACTATAAATGAAAACTGAGCAAAATGGCATTTCACAATGAATATGCAGTGGGAAGGAAAGGGTAGTTATAAGAAAGGGTTGCACCACACAGTTTGAATGGAGAATCAATCTCGAGAAGGCAGGTCTAACAAATGTGACCAGAGTCAGTAGGCCTGTGCCTGAGTTAGTGGTACAGGGCAAGGGCCCAGGAGCAAAATGTTCTTGTAGCTGCAGTCAAGTCTTTGGTTAACGATGTTGAAAAGGTGGATGCAGAAAGCGAAAGACAATGTTAAGAGAGAGGAGCGGCCAACCCAACAGGTAGGTAAAGGATTTAAAACACCTTTACCACTACCGCGAAGAAAGGGCGGCCTGGTGGAACAATGTACCTTAAAAATGAAGAAGTGGCTCCTGCGGGGGCGGTTGTTCCTGGTAGTTCCTGCAGTTCGGGTGATCCAGCAGAGGAAGAGAAGCTCTCTTAGTGGAGGAAGGTTCGAGGTTCTGCACTACCCAGGGATGAAACCAGCCGCGGTGCTGCCAAACGAAGTTTAAAAGGTACGCACCTTTTAATCGCGGTCTGGGTCGATAGCTGCTTGGCTATCAGTTCCCCAAGTGCGGGGCACTGGCGATTCGACCACAGCAGGTTCGGGAAGGCGATTGGCAAACTGGTTGGCCAAACCAGCTCAAGGGAAGAAGGCTCTTTCAGATGAAGATCTCCTCTCTTCGTGTGGAGAAAAGTAGTGAGACGCTGCAGCAGGGCTTCACCGGTGGTGGTAGTCTTTGCAGATGTCTTTGGCTTCTCTCTTCTTCGGTTCCATAGTTCCAGTGGCAACGTCTTGCTCTTCCAGTCCTCAGGACCCTGCTTTTATTCAAAAAGATCCCCATTCATACAGCCTAGCTGTCACTCACACAGTGGAGTGGTCATCTTGGCGGGAGACGCTCCAACCTATCAGGATAGAGTGCGACATGGGTTGCTGAGGCAACCCTGTCCATGGGTCCTACTCCCCCCTCCCACCCCAGACTCAGTGGCACCGGAAGGAGGGCTTCTGCACAGAAGCCCGCCAAACGGATGAACAAAGGATCCTCGACCTGGGTTAGGATCGTAGAGAAAAACACGAGAAATAAGTTATATTAAAGTTCTGGCAAATAAAACCTACCGGAGCAAAGTTAATATTAAAATGCACCAGCGGTATGTTAGAGGCTGTCAGAAAAAGTGGTAGCCTCGAACAATGGGAAAATCCCATAGGGAAATATTCGCGGTTGAATATTTATGGTAGTAACCACTGCCACCAGCCAGAAACTTTAGAGAGAGGGACTTTAAGGTACCCCCTCGAAAATTAACATAGGGGAAAAACTATTAACCCCTTCCAGTACCTCCATAGTAAGATGGGTTGTACTGGTTAAGTTCATAAAAATTGACTAGTAAAGTCAATGGGGACTTTACATGCCCGGGGAGACAGTAGTCAGTCCCAGGGTATGGAGTCTATGTTTGGGGGTCGTTATGACACCCCTGTGTCACTGCACTGAGGGTGCTGTGTAACACATGTGAATAAAGATGGTTCCTATGGGGGAGAGAAAATCCCATAGGCATTAAACACAAAAATAGGCTAGAACACACACAGCATAAATGCCTAAGAGTGGGAAAAAGAGTCTCACTCTTAGCAGGTAAAAAAGAAACAAATCCTTCAAATCCAGCAAAGCTGCTGGGGGACTCTATAGGTAAGGGAAATTAGCCATAGTATGAGAATTCTCCCTAACAATCTTCCTATGACCCTCAATGAAAATAATCAGGCAATTAAAGACCTGAAAGCGGGCAAGGCGCCTGGATCGGATGGCATACCAGTAGACTTTAATAAGGTTTTCATAACAGAGTTGGCCCCCAAGCTGCTGGAGGTGTGGGAGGAGTCCTTGGAGTCCGGGTCCCTGGCGACATCTCAGAGGGAGGCGATTATCACGGTCCTACTAAAGTCACATAAACCCCTGAACGAACCAGCATCATACAGACCCCTGTCCCTCATTAATGTGGACACAAACATTTTCGCCAAACTTATTGCCAAAAGACTGAACACATACATGAACTATCTGGTCCACACGGATCATTCCAGATTCATATCATCTCGCTCTACTGCCCCGAATCTGCAAAGGTTTTTCGCCATCTCCTCTCTACTGAACCGCGAGGCCAAAACAGTGGCGATCACATTAGATGCCGAAAAGGCTTTTCACTATCTCATGGAAGTTCATGTACGCGATACTAAAGAAGAACAAGTTACTTACCAACTAGTAACGTTCTTTCGACTGGATGTTCCTCCAACGTATTCCACGTCTTAGACATGTAATGTTCACAGCTGTGCACTTTGGAAACTTTTTGGGCAGATGGTGTCCTGCGTCGATGGCGTTGGGCCGATGTCGCTCGAAGGCCTCCGTCGAGGGCGACGTCACTGGATGTTATAAATAGGACGCAATGCACCCGTAGCCTCAGTTTAAGCTTTTCCCCTCAGAACGTGTGGCACCAGTCTCATGCCTGCTTGACTGCACTTAGCCTTGCGGAAACGGAAGCTGCAATAGCATAGGAAATTCTCCTGAAGGGCAGGCTGGGAGGGCGATGTGGAATACGTTGGAGGAACATCCAGTCGAAAGAACGTTACCAGTTGGTAAGTAACTTGTTCTTCAAATGGTTGTGTCCTCCAACGTATTCCACATCTTTGACAGACTCCCAAAGCAGTACCAGTAAATGGAGGAGGGAAAAGAATTTAGTGTACCCAATTATATTGCAGACTAAAGAACCGCCTTCCCAAAGGCCATATCCTGACCATGGATTGTATCCAGGGAATAATGTTTAACAAAAGTGTGGATTGAAGCCCATGTAGCAGCATCAAAAATATTCTCAATAGGAACACCCCGCTGGAGGCCAGTGGAAGTAGCCACGCCCCTAGTGGAATAAGCTTGCAACCCTTCAGGAGGGTCCTTACCAGCCAATCGGTAAAACTCCATAATGGTGAGGATAATCCACCTGGACAAGGGCTGTTTGGTAACAGCCTGGCCAAATCGGTGTTCAGCATATCCCACAAAGAGTTGATCGTCCACTCTGACCCTGGAGATCCAAGAAATGTAAAAGCTCAGAGCTCTGCTAAGATCCAACCGATGGAGCCGCTCCTCTTCCTTACCAGGATGAGGAGGAGGGTAGAAAGATGGAAGAACCACCTTTTGACTCAAAAGATATTCAGATACTACCTTAGGTAGAAAAGAGGGACGTACTCGCAGTACAACCCTGTCCTTGTGCAACACAGTAAAGGGTGGCTTAGAGGATAGTGCCTGCAATTCACTCCCTCTGCGAGCGGAAGTAACCGCAACCAAGAACACAGTCTTGAAGGACAGTAATCTCAAAGGACAAGAGTGCAAAGGTTCAAATGGAGCACCCATGAGAAATTTCAAAACCAAATTCAAATCCCAAACTGGCACCTGGAAATGGGACGGCGGGAATACATTAGTCAGTCCTTTAAGAAACTGAGAAATCATAGGAATCTTAAAGTAAGAACATTCTTCGGATGAGCGCTTAAAGGTAGACAGTGCCGCCAGGTAACCTTTAATGGTACCAACTAGAAGTGCCCGGTGGACCAAAGAAAGTAAGAAAGACAAAACCATACGAATGGAGCACTGAAAAGGATCAACATTGCGATCTCTGCACCAGTCACAGAACTTGTGCAACGGCAACAGTACAGGAATTTTGTTGCAGGCTGCCTGGCTGAAAGCAACACCTCCATCACGTCATCCGGGATGTCCCAATCCTTATACTGCAACCTTTCAGATACCAAGCGTGAAGGTTGAGAGTCTTGACCTCTGGATGGAGAACCTGACCCTCCACCCCTTCCCCTCGCGCAAGAGCAGATCCTCTTGGTAGGGAAGACAGTGTGGAGGTCAGATGGACCTTTCTAGAAGGTCCGGGTACCAGGCTCTCCTGGCCCAATCTGGAGCAATGAGGATCATGTGGGAACCGAACCTCAGTAACCTCTTTAACACTTGAGGAATGACAGGGACTGGAGGAAACGCATACAACAGTGGGAATGACCAATCCACCATGAACGTGTCTCTTAAGGCTCCTCTTGGAGGAAATTCCCTTGAGCAGAATCTCTCGCACTTCCGGTTGACACTGGTGGCGAAGAGATCCACTTGTAGTGTTCCCCAAAGGGCGAAGATCTCCTGAAGGTCTTCCTGAGCCAACTCCGACTCGTGAGAGATCGTGCTCTGGCTGCTCAGAGCGTCTGCCGCCGCATTTTCATCTCCGGTCAGATGAACTGTCGAGATCGAAATTTCCTGCCGGATGGCCCAGAACCAGAGCTGCATTGCCTGTCTGCACAACGGGAGTGACCCTACCACCACTGTTTGGTGAGGTAATGCATGGACATTGTGTTGTTCGTCATGTTCAGGCCACTCTTCCCCCGTACAGAAGGCAGAAAAGACTTCAGGGCTAGCCCGATGGCCCTCAGCTCCAACTGATTGATGTGGAGTTTGGACTCCCTCGCAGACCAACGACCGCTGGCTGTCAACTCTTTGGCATGAACGTCCCATCCTGTGAGGGAAGCATCCGTCACTACAGTCACCTCCAGCCACGGTTGCCAAAACGGTGCCCCCCTCATCAGGTGCCCTTCGTTGGCCCACCACAGAAGATCCTGGGAGACCGAGAGTGGAATCTAAACAGGATCCGACAGCTTTCCGGAGAACTGTGACCACTGCATCTTGAGGACCCACTACAGGGATCTCATCCGCAGCCTGGCCCTCTGGCACCAGAAAAATGCAGGACGCCATGAGGCCGAGCAACCTTAAGAATTCGAAAGCGGGGAGACCCTGGGCATGTTGAAACTTGTCCACCATCTGCACAATGTGATGAGCCCTTACCTTGGGAGGCGAACACTTCCCCAAGGACATGTCTAATACATCCCGATGTACTGGAGCTGTTGGGAAGGTGTCAGATGCGCCTTCTTGAAATTCATGGAGAAGCCCAGCATGTGGAGGGTGCGGCAGGTGAGACCGAGATGATCCAACGCTTGCTTGGGAGAGCACGCCCAGTTCAGTCAGTCGTCCAGGTAGGGCTAGACGTGAATCCCCCTTCCCTGAGGTACGCTGCCACCACCACCATTAGCTTGGTGAAGACCCTCAGGCGGAGGTCAATTCGAACGGCAGGACCCGAAACTGAAAGTGGGAGTCGCCAGCCGCAAACCTCAGGTACTTTATGTGCATGGGATGGATTGGCACATGAAAGTTAGCATCCTTGAGGTTCAGAGACACCTACCAATCCTGAAGTTGAAGGGCCTGGAGGACTTGAGAAAGAGTGACCATCTTGAACTTGTCCTTCCGGAGAAGTTTGTTCAACCAACGCAAGTCCAGGATGGGTCTCAATTCCCAGTCTTTCTTTGGGATCAAAAAAAAAGGGGAATACCATCCCTTGTTCCTCTCCACTACAGGCACCAGTTCTATAGCGCCTTTCTCCAGCAGGGACAAGATTTCTTGCGCAAGGAGTGGAACCGGAAGCTTCAAAGAGAGTTACCCCGGTGGATTGCCGTGAGGCCGCTGAAGGAAGGGAAGGCAGTAGCCGTGGCCTACGGTATCCAGAACCCACACATCTGAAGTAATGGCTCGCCAATCTTCGAGATACTGAGACAGTCTGCCCGCAACCGGCGAACCATGGAACATGGCCTCATGACTGTTTTGAAGAGACTGCAGCAGTGCCTGAAGGCAAAGAGGCAGCTGCCTGAGCGGCTTTGGCACCACGATTTCCCCGACCACCACGGGTATTTTTTCACTTGCCCCTTTGACTGATGGCCCTTTTCGTTCTACCAAAGGAGGAGCAGTAACGAAAAAAACCTCCCCTCCACTGCAGTCCCCTAGGATGAAACGGTGGAGGTTGATGGACTGCGGTGCCTAAAGACTTTGCTGTAGCTTTCGAGGTCTGCTACCTCTCAAGGCTCTCATCAGCCTTGCTGCCAAACAAATGTGCGCCATCAAAGGGCATGTTCAGAAGACGGGCTGCACCTCCGGAGCAAACCCAGACTTCCGCAACCACGCAAATCTGCGTATAATGGTCCTCGCAGCCATGGATCGGCTAACACCGTCGGCCGTATCCAAACTCGACTGAAGGGATTCGCACATGGCATTCTTGCCGTCCTGCAATAAAGCAAGGAACCCATCCCTTTCTTCCCCCTCGGGAATATGCTCAGCCGCCAAAGAAACACAATTCAGCAGAGTGTGTGAAAACCTTGTCAAGGCACACGTGGAGTTGGCCGATGTTAAGGCCAAGCTCCCAACAGAAAATACATTCCGGGCCCAACCGTCGAAGCGCTTGTCGTCCCTATCCGGAGGGATGGTAGGGCATGCCGCTTGCCTCGAGGTGGCCGTAGCCGCCCGAACCACCAAACTTTCGGGAGTGGGTGAGTAGATAAATAGCTGGGGTCACTAACAGAAGGGCGGTATTTCTTAGTCAAAGATTTATTTACAGCCGGAAGAGATTCCGGGGACTGCCAAGCAGCTGCCACCCTTTTCTGCAAGGTAAGATAAAATGGCAAAACAGGGTCAGAGGACGGACCTTGATCTAAAATGTCTGTTAGATCATCCTGCACAAAGTCTTCAGGAGGACTGGACCAGCCCAGATACTCCGAGAACCTCGCCATGAGCCTCCTGTACGAAGACTCTGCATGAGTCCCAGGCTCAGACCTCCCG
Organism: Ambystoma mexicanum; assembly: GCF_040938575.1. Taxonomy (NCBI): domain Eukaryota; kingdom Metazoa; phylum Chordata; class Amphibia; order Caudata; family Ambystomatidae; genus Ambystoma; species Ambystoma mexicanum. Next base: position 301,860,163 of record NC_090927.1, on the reverse strand, counting down.
AATTCCACTTCCGGATAAGTGTCCAACCCACTGGCATCATGGAGGGTCTGCCTCAACTCCTCCAACTGACTGTCTCCAGAAAAAAGTGGAGCCTCATCAAGTTCACCAGGGTCCTCAAACTCAGACCTTTCCTCCTCTTCATAAATGTCATCCAGAGGGGGCTGAAACCCAGGCCTGGAGACAGAAGAGGGCCTGGGGGCCAAAACTTGCTGCACAGACTTCCCAGAAGCCTTCCTTGGAGGATCCACGAGATCCGGGTACTCCAAAGGCAAATTTCGAGAAAGAATCCCTGTAGTCGCCGAAGGCGTTGACGCCGTGAGCACTGGCATCGAACCCTCAGTAGGTAGCTGCGGTCTCGCTGGGCACAAGGACCGAGACCTAGAGACACATCTCTTGTGATTTTTCGAATCTTTGTCCGTACGGGACCTCGAAGGCTCCGGATGCGAGTCGCGTCGTGGAACCGAGCCCGAAGGCATGCGAGCCACGGTACGAGACCGATCCTGGCCGGCTTCGTCAGAAGGCGCAACCGGACCCGTGCCCTGCAATTGAAAAATCACGAACATTTGTTCTTTTTTAAAACGCAGCCCATTCCTCCAGAGTCGAGGACTTTGTTGGGCACGCTACCTTCCTCAAGGGCACCATCCTCTGAGGAGGACAGGGAAGGCTACTGGTGACAGTGCTTCCTAGAGTGTCGGGACGAGGAAGACGAATGGCGGGAACCACTCCAGGACCGAGATCCCCGGGACTCCTTCCGACGCGGAGAGTCGCCCCTCGAGTCGTCGGTGGAAACCCCCTTGGACTTGGACTTTCGGGACTTAACAGGCTTAGAGCCCCTACCTGCCTCAAGCTTCCCCTTCCGAAAGGCCTTGGCAGTCAGCGACTGACATTTCGAGCAGTCATCGGTGTTGTGCGACTCGCCCAGGCACCACAAACAAATGCGGTGCGGGTCGGTGAGCGACATCTTGGACTTGCAGTCTCGGCAGGTCTTGAAGCCAGACCGTGGAGTCGGAGGCGTCGAAGAGAAAGACATCATAATGATGAACACACAAGGCGCGCTGAGTAACACGAAGCAACACGTTCGCGGAAAAAACAGAACTGAGGCTACGGGCGCCGTGCGTTCTATTTATAACATCTGGTGACGTCGCTCTCGACAGAGGCCTTCGAAGGACATCGGCCCGACAACATCGATGCAGGACGCCCTCTGCCAAAAAAGTTTCCGAAGTGCACAGCTGTGGACATTACATGTCAAAGATGTGGAATAAGTTGGAGGACACAATCCATTCGAAGATGGGTTTTGGCCCAGGCTTGACGCAAGCTATACAAGTGCTGTCACGAACTACAGAACATGTCCCTTTTGGAATTCCTGGTCCTTGTCACAACGGGGCTTGCACTCCATAATACTCCCAACTTTGTCGTCCAGCGTGAAACCCCTTTCTCACTCCACACTCTGGACGTAACGTATTCTATTAATAGACCACGCCTTCCGCAGCTCCGCACGTCTCAATGCTATTGCAAAGTAGCGATCCGACGTGTGTCCCGTAGCTCGCAGTATTGTTTCCTTGTACCTGTCTATCTACCCGTTCCTTGCCCCTTCCTTTCCTCCTATCTCCTGGACTCGTGTGCTAGTTGCACTTTTCCTAGTTCCCCAGATTCCTGGATCTGCGTCCCTGAAACTGAACGCACTCTGGAGTCAGAAGAGACTCGGGCAGCCTTGTTCAAAACCAGGTCCGTCCGCAAGAAGGCAGCGACCAAGGACACCAGCAAAGAACGGACCCAGGTGAGAAGGGGGGGGACTCCTTGACAGTTTGAGATGCCACCCGACCGAACTCGATAGCGACATGGAAGCCGCCGTTCAGGACCTGATGCGTCGCATGCAAGAACTAATCAACCGAGGTCCAAAATCTAAAGGTGGAAAACGCTGCACTCAAACAATTGGTCCTATCCTGGGATTTGGCCACAAAAGAAAGCGTCTTATTGGGCGGCATTGTTGACAAATACGATGGGTCGGCAAAAACCCTTTGTGGATTCCTGAATTCATGTTTGGTCCACTTTACATTTAAGCCTTATTACTTTTCGACTCCCAGGGTTAAGGTGGGTTTCATAATTTCCCACCTTTCCGGGAATGCCTTAACTGGGCTACACCCCTCGTTAACTCCTGCAATGCCCTCCTAGATGACTATGATGGGTTCATACAGGCCCTTAAAAACATGTTTGTTCGCCCTGATCAGATCTATAGTGCCCAGGAACGTCTGTTAGACTTTCAGCAGGGTTCCCAGGATATGCTCACTTATGTGACCCGATTCAAGCAATTGGCCAAGGCAGCCGATTGGTCCTCTGAGGCGAGTTTCACCCTGTTCACGAGAGGACTGAATGATGAGATTAAGGATGAGTTGGCCAGAGTGGCTCGACCAAACTCATTCCAGGCACTAATGGGCCTTGCCATGCAAATAGACTTCCGTATCCAGGAAAGAAAGGCTGAAAAGAAGAAATCCAGGGGAAATCCTTCCAAGGTGTCCTTTGAGAGCACCGTCAGAACGGACATAAACCCAGGCTCAGTCACAGAACCAGAACCCATGCAAATAGGAGCCTTCCGTGGACCCATATCCCCGCAAGAAAGAATGAGAAGGATTCATACGGGGTTGTGTATGTATTGTGCTTCGGACAAATATTTGGTTAGGGAATGTCCTTTAGCCCCCCCCCCTCGGCTTTCGGGAAACGCCAGCTCCCGAACCTAGATGGAGCACAGCTCGGGAGAGAGATGTTTGCTCCACATCAATTCCATCCTTGAACTCTCCTGGACAAAACAAATTGGTCATACTACAGGCATTTCTATCACCCTCCAAGAGCAAGACCTATCCCATTTTGGCCTTGGTAGACTGCGGAGCTATGGGGATCTTCATTGATCATGATTGGGTTGCTAGTCACCAGATTCCGTATGAGACACGAAGTACCTTACAGTCTGTGGAAGCCATCGACGGAAGACCCCTCACTTCAGGGCCCATAAGCCTGCAGACCAAGGAGATCCAGCTCTCAATAAATCACCATCAAGAGCTGATTAGGTTCGAAACCATTAAGTCAGCCCACTACCCCATGGTATTGGGTATGCCCTGGTTACAAAAACACAATCCGTATATCACCTGGACAGCAGGATCACTATTCCTAGGCTCAGAGTTTTGTATGTCTCACTGTCTATTCCTGGAACCTTCATTAACACCCCCTAAGGAACCGCATAAAGACCAAGAAACACCACTCATGGTTTCCAATATCATACAAGTCCCTGAGGCCTACCAAGGTTACGCTGATGTGTTTTCGACTGCCATAGTCCAGGCCTTACCCCCACACAGGCCTGAAGACTGCGCAATAGAAACGGAACCCTCAGCAGTGATACCCTTCGGCAGGATGTTCATCCTTTCTGAACCCGAGAAAAAGGCTCTCAAAGAATACCTGGATACCAACCTTGAAAACGGCACCATAAGACCTTCAAAATCTCCAGCAGGTGCTTTGTTATTCTTTGTTCCCAAAAAGGATACCCAGGAACTCAGACGCTGCCTCGATTATCGTGGCCTAAATCAATGCACCCTCAAAGACTGATACCCACTACCCTTGATTTCGGATATCCTGGAAGCCGTAAGGGGCGCGGTAATATTCACCAAGTTGGATCTCCGGGGTGCCTATCATTTGATCCGTATCCGGGAAGGAGACGAGTGGAAAACCGCCTTTAGAACACCCTTTGGCCATTACGCATACCTGGTCATGCCCTTTGGACTAGCTAATGCCCCGGCAGTCTTCCAACGTTTTATGGATAGGGTGTTCTCTGGCATGTTGTTCCTCTTCGTCATTGTATATCTGGATGACATATTGATCTTTTCCAAAGAGCCTCAAAAGCATGAAGAACACGTAAAGGCAGTACTACAAAGACTCTGAACACCAACTCTTGGCCAAACCCGAAAAATGTTCGTTTCACGTTACCTCTGTTCACTACCTAGGATTTATCCTTAGCCCAGAGGGAATCGGTATGGACCCTTCAAAGGTAAACGTCCGTGAAACAAGTTCAATCCTTCCTGGGGCTTTCCAATTTCTACCGAAAGTTCATATCCACCTTTTCCGAGATTGTTCAACCGATCGTTGCTCTCCTAAAGAAGGACACCCCTTTTATCTGGTCCACACAGCACGACACAGCGTTCCAGCATTTGAAGACCGAGTTTACACAAGCTCCTATCTTAGCCCAACCCGACATAAGCCGACCATTTCTAGTGGAAACGGATGCCTCTAATTACGCCATTGGAGCAGTGTTGAAACAGAAATTAGAAGATAAGCTGGAACACCCCATTGCTTATCTTTCACGAACCCTGACTCCGAGTGAAACACACTACTCCGTTCCAGAAAAGGAATTGTTAGCCATCCGCCAAGACTTCACTGAATGGCGGCATCTACCTCTGGGAGCTAGACATCCAGTCCAAGTCCGTACGGGCCATCGGAATCTTCAGATTCTACAGTCATTGGAATGTAGAAACAGTCGTCAGGCGCGTTGGGCCTACTTTTTTGCCCAGTACCAGTTCTACATCACTCATGTCCCCGGATCACATAACCTGATTGCTGACGCCTTGTCTCGACGTCCTGACTACGTAACCACTGAAGATAAGGCATATCCTAAGATGTTTTCCCCCAGGATCATCATAGCTCAAGCAATCAACCTCCTGGAAGAAATCCGAGCGCAAACCCAATCCTCTGAGTTATGGAAGGATATGTCAAGGAAAAATCAATGGAATCCAAGAGCCAAGGAAGGATATTTATTCAAGGACAATGCACTGCTCATTCCCACACAGAAATTACAACAGAAAATAATAAACCTCTGTCATGACACACTTCACTACGGGCATCGTGGCATCACCAATACCCTCTGTCTTATACAGAGACAGTTCTGGTGGCCTAAGATGAAGACTGATGTGGAACAAGTTACTTACCTGTAACTGTTGTTCTCCAGCATGGGTCTGGCATGGATTCACATGCTCATGAATATTCCCCGTCGTCAGGCTGGGAATCCTGAGTAAAGAAAAAATCAGTATCAGTTTTGTTTCTGATCGGTCTTTCTTAGTAGTAACCAATCACTGATCTCTGGGTCATAGTGCCCCCAGCCAATGACTGCCCTCTCCCTAAGCCCCTCCCCTGGCAGCCATCCTCAGATTTGGTAGCACGTAAAGTGGCAGTATGACCAAGTCAAGAGCCGCAGAGGGTAAGGAGGGAGGGTTCGCATGTGAATCCATGCCAGACCCATGCTGGAGAACAACAGTTACAGGTAAGTAACTTGTTCCTTCTCCAGCATGGGGTCTGGCATGCTCATGAATAAGAATACATAGCAGTATACACATGCACAACCACGGGAGGTGGCAACAGGCTCAACATTAAGCAATACAACAACTCAACATTAAGCATCTCTTACCTCGTCACCAGGCTCACCTTAAGCGAACAGGTTGCGCAGCACTGCTTGGCCGACCCTGGACTCCTCCCTGGAGTCCCGATCGACGCAGTAGAATCTTTTGAAGGTGTGCGTCGACCTCCACGTAGCAGCCCTGCAGATGACCAGCAGGGGCACACCAGACAGGAACGCCGTGGTAGCAGCGATCGCTCTGGTCGAATGGGCTCTCGGACGGCCGGGCAGCAGTCGGTTTGCCAACCACTGACAGTGCATGATGCAGCCGGAGAGCCATCTGGAAATGAAAGCCTTCGAGAGAGCCTTCCCTTGATTCACAGGTCCAAAGTTCACAAACAGCTGTGATGTCTTCCGAAAACTCTTCGTGCGGTCCACGTAGAACTTCAGCGCTCTAGCTACGTCCAGCGAGTGCAGAGTCCCCTCGGCCTGCGATGAAGGCGACGGGAAGAAAATTGGCAACACCAAGGGCTCGTTGAGGTGGAAGTCCGATGGCACCTTGGGCATAAACGAGGGGTGCGACCTCAGCATCACCCTCGTGTCATGAAAAGTCAAGTATGGAGGCTTGCAGGATAGGGCCTGGATCTCTCCCACTCGTCGTGCGGAGGTGATGGCCACGAGAAATGCTGTCTTCCACGACAGGAACTTCAACGGCGCCGAATGCATAGGCTTGAATGGGGCCCCCATGAGCCTGGTCAGCATCACGTTGAGCTCCCACGCCGGGGAAGGGGCCTTCACCGGCGGGAACGATCGGAAAAGTCCCTTCATAAATTCCTTCACCAGGCGATGAGACCACAAGGACGCCTGGTGTATCGGGAGATGGCAGCCAGATGTATCTTGATGGAGGCGTGAGCCAGTCCAGCTTTGGCCAGCGACAGTAGGTACGGCAATACTTGAGGGGTCGCAATCCGCAGAGGGTTAATCTTCTGTGCACGGCACCAGACAGAGAACCTCTTCCACTTATGTCCATAGCACTTGAGAGTTGAGGACACCCTGGCTTTTGAAAGAACCTCTCTGCAGTCAGCCAGGATATAATATCCTCCAAACTCTAGTGCTGCAGGAGCCAAGCCTGCAAGTTCAGCGACTCCGGGTCGTGATGAAGAATGGCGCCTCCTTCTCTGGAGAGAAGATCCGCGTCCGTCGCCAGCTTGATAGGTGGGGACGCTGACAAGTCCAGAAGGTCTGGGAACCAGATCTGTCTCGGCCACGCCGGTGCGACGAGGATCATCCTGGACCTCTTAAGCTGGCTGATGAGACGGAGCAGCAATGGCAACGGAGGGAACGGGTACATGAACAGGCCGTCCAAAGGGAACGAGAAAGCATTGCCCATGCTCCTCGGCTGTGTGAACCTGCTGGCGAACCTCTGGCACTTGGAGTTTGTCGCCGTCGCGAACAGGTCGATCTGGGGTTTGCCCCATCGTTGAAAGAGCCGATCCACCTGGTCCTGGTGTAGTTTCCACTCGTGGCACGAGCGCAGCACCCTGCTGAGTGAGTCGGCGAGGGTGCTTTTTATTCCTGCCAGGTGGAAGGGAACCAGAAACATCCCCTGGGCGACGGCCCAGTGCCACAGATCCTGGGCCTCCTTGGATAGGGCTGGGGATCTGTTGCCTGCCTGCTTCAGGATGTAGAACATTGTGGTGGTGTTGTCGGTGAAGATCCTCAGCACTTTGTCCTTGAGGGACGAAAGGAACGATTTGAGCGTCCAGAACACGGCTCGTAGCTCCATGATGTTGATGTGGGGAGACCTCTCCTCCGGGAGCCAGAGGCCTCTTGCGTGGAGATCTCTGGTGTGGGCCCCCCCCCATCCCTCTAGGGAGGCGTCCGTCGTCACCGTCTCCTGATACGCCGGGGTCTGAAAGTCCATGCCTGCCGTGAGGTGTGCACAGGTACCCCACCATAGAATTGCCCGACGGAACTCCTCGTCGAGCGAGATCCTGTCTTCGAAGCTGCCCGCCGCTTGAATCCAGCGGGCGTCGAGGAACTCTTGTAGCGGACGCATCCAAAGTCTGCAAAGGGGCACAAGGTAGATGCATGAGGACATCATCCCGAGGAGTGACTTGATGGACCTCACCCTGGCCACATCCGTGGCTAACAGGCGCTGCACCTTGCCCAAAATGGCCTTCGTCCTTTCTTCCGACTGAGAAGCCAATCGCTTCACTGTATCGAGCTTCGCTCCCAGAAACAGTGCCACCTGCGACGGAACCAGGTGGGATATGGGGTAGTTGATGGCGAATCCCAGTTCCGTGAGCAGGCGGACGGTCCTCGCTGTGTGTTCGACGGCGAGTTCTCTTGACCTTGCACGGATTAGCCAGTTGTCCAGGTAGGGGAAGACGTGGATCCCTGTAGGCGCGGCCACGCCGCCACTGGTGCGAGACACTTGGTGAACACCCTGGGTGCTGACTTTAATCCGAACGGCAGGGCTCTGATTTGGTAGTGACGCCCCTGGACTACGAATCTGAGGAAATTTGTGTCCTTTTAGAATGGGGATGTGGAAGTAAGCATCCTCCAGGTCCAATGACGATAGGTAGTCGCCCTCCTCCAGCTGTCCCAGCACGTGCTGGAGGGTGACCATCCTGAATTTCTGTGCCTTGATTTACTTGTTTAACGGACGCATGTCCAGGATGGGGCGCCAGGGTGTCCAGCGTCACACGTTCGGTGGAGATGGACTCCCACACGCTGACGAACTTCATCAGCCGGCCCTCCACCGGAGTGCTTCTGTGGGGGCCCGACACTACGGCCGGTTCAGTCCTGCTTGGAAGAGGCCTTGCCGCCTTGGCCTCCTTGACGACAGCGGTTAGACCCTCCTTGCTTTCCGCGACCTCTGAAGGCCTCCTGGGAGGAGGAGCGGGCCGCCTGGCGGTATGTAGAAGAGCCACCGCTGGATCCCTTGGAGTCTGCCTCCGGAGCTCCGAAAGGGCTGCCGTTGCTGAAGGACTCGTAGGGCTCGGGCTGTCTCCGTCGGTCTTGATGGCCTGGAGGGACTCATCCAACGTCTTCCCAAACAGGTTGTTGCCGTCGAACGGCATATCCAACACTCTGGTCTGGACGTCCTGGCGAAAGTCTGTCGCCTTGAGCCATCCTCGTCGTCGAAGGCAAACCCTGTTGCCCAGCTGGCGAAATCCGGTATCGGCAATGTCTGCTGCCACCGTTATGACATGACCCGACGCCACCTCACCTTCCTGCAGAATCTGCAGGGCCTCCGCCCTCTTGTCGTCCGGTAGGAAGTCTAGCAGGGGAGCCATCTTGAACTAAAGATCCCTGTCGTAACGGGCCACAATCGCTAAGGCATTGGCCACCTTAATCGTCGTTGCCGCCGACGAGATGAGGCGTCGTCCCATGGAGTCCAACTTCTTACCCTCGCTGTCCGGCGGGGAAGTGGAAGCTGAAGCCGCCGCACCTGCCGCTTTCTTCTTGGCCGCTGCCGAGACAACCGAGTCCGGCGTAGGCTGGGCACTGAGGCACAAGGGGGTGGCGTCAGGGACCCGGTACTTCTTATCGTACCTGTCCCTTTTGGCGGGTGTCATGGAAGGGTTCTTCAGGATAGCCAGCCCTTCGTCCCAGATGTCGTCGAGCAACGGTACCGCGAGGACCGTCTTTCTCTTGGCCTGTCGTCGTTGGTAAAGAAAGCCTTCCTTTTTCTGTTCCTCAGGGCAGAGCTGGAAGAGCTCGGATGCTCTGGCTATCATGGCGTGGAAAGAGCCAATTTCGTCGAGTGGAGAGGCCCAAGGGGGGGGAGGGGGGTGATGAAGGAATGTCCATTGTATCATCGCCACCGTTGTTTTCTGTCCCCGTCGCTGTATCCATCGCCGTATCATCCCGAGGGACTGGCGAGGGGGATGAGGGGTCCACAGGCCTTGTGGGCACGAAGGGCGGTGCGGGGTGGACTCTCCTCCGCTTGTTAGGAGGGCTTCCCGACGGTCCTGGTTCTGGATCCTCCGTCGGGGTTCGTGGTAACCTCATCCTTATCTCAGTACATAAGGATTGGATCGCCAACAAAATGGCCGCTGAGCTATTCTGGGGCTCGGGCAATGGCTGCGACAGGCGGGATGGCTGCTCCACTGGGCCCTCGTCGTCGCCATCTTCGATCACATCAGCAGGATCCTTCCCCTGGGTTCAAACCTTCTCGAACCTCTCGTTGAGGTCTTTCACGGTTTCCACCAGATCCTCCTCGGAGTCTGAATCTGAGTCCGTAATGGCCACCACCCCCCCCCCCCTATTTTTCCACCGGGGTCTGCACGGGGGTCTTAACGATGGGCTGGAAAGAGGATTCCCTCCGCGGTGGCAGGGAAACTCTGGGCCCTGAGGCTGCCCCCACTGGCGTAGTCTCTGCCGGATTCGCCAGGGCCGCTGCGACAACCTCGATAGAGGCCTTTGCCGGTTGCCTCAAGGCCCTCACCACCTTAGGTGCATCCTGGGCCTTTGCTTTGGGGGGGGGGGGCGGGGGTCATCGCCTCACTCCACTTCGAGATCGACCGGGGCCTCTCCAGAAGTTTACCTGGGTTCTCGGACTTCCTCTTCACCAAACCAGAGTGCTGGCTCGTGGTTGATCGTGCCGGGGAAGTCGCGCCCTGCTTGGCAGCCGAAGAGCCCGACCTTTCGGCGCTCCCGGTGCCCGCGGACTCGCCATGCTTGGCCTTCTTTTGGGCCCCCGTCGCCGGAGCGCCCTCACAGGACTTAGAAGACCGCTCAGACTTTTTCTTCGCCTTCTCACCTGCTGTGCCCTTCTCCAGCCAGGCGGCGAGGCGGGAACGACTATCTTGCTTGGTCCGTTCCGACAAGTTCTTGCAGAACGCACAGTCCATCTCCACGTGCGTCTTGTCCTCATGAAGGCAGCAGATACATCTTGAATGCTCGTCCTCCTTGAAAACATTTTGCAATCCGCAACCCGGGCAGCTCCTGAACAGCTTGGATCTGGGAGTCGAGCTTCCCTTGTCCTGGGCCATGTCCGTTGAGGTAGGCCTCAGATCTTCTGTAATCCTCCAAGAAGCGTAACTCGACGAAAACTTCACCCTTGAGGGGCGTAGAAGAATTCCGAAACGGGTCTCCTTTATCGGAAGTAGAAACGGTGGAGCTTGAGGCTCGATTAAAACGAAAAAATGAGAAAATCTCCTGAAAAAGCACGAAAACGCAGTAAAAGCTCGAGAGCTAAAGCACGAGGACTCCCAACACTTGAACGTGCAGTAAAAATCTGAGGCTGGCTGCCAGGGGAGGGGCTTAGGGTGAGGGCAGTCATTGGCTGGGGGCAGTATGACCCAGAGATCAGTGATTGGTTACTACTAAGAAAGACAGATCAGAAACAAAGCGGATACTGATTTTTTCTTTACCGAGGATTCCCAGCCTGACGACAGGGAATATTCATGAGCATGTGAATCCATGCCAGACCCCATGCTGGAGAAACAGCAGTACGTCCAAGCTTGCATTGTCTGTGCTCAAAATAAGCATGATAACAAGAGACCGGCGGGTCTTCTACTGCAACCAACACTGCCAACTAGGCCATGGGAATTCATCGCTACAGACTTCATTGTGGAACTACCGCCATCTCGAGGATACACTACTATCATGGTTACCATAGACTTGTTCACTCATATGGCTCATTTTACGCCCCTCAGTAAACTACCATCCTCCTCCAAACTAGCTGGAATCTTTCTGGAACACATATTCCGCCTGCATGGACTTCCTTCCAAGATCATATCTGATAGAGGACCTCAATACGTCTCACAATTCTGAAAACATCTCTGCCGAATTCTGGGAATTCAACGTGCCCTCTCTTCAGGGTATCACCCCCAAACCAACGGAGCCACAGAACGTGCGAATCAGACCCTGGAACAGTATCTTCGATGTTTCGCCACCAAGGTCCAGGATGACTGGTCACTCCTGATACCCGTTGCTGAATTTGCCTACAACTCCAAACATTCAGCGCTCAAAACCAGTCCTTTTTATTGTAGTCAAGGGTTCCATCCATCGGTTTTACCCTCTGTTCTTCCTCATTCTACACCGGTACCTACTGTTGACTCCTGGATCGAAACCCTCGTCAACATACACCAGGAGGCCAAGGAATACTTAGAGAAGGCCAGAACGCAGACCAAGAGATATGCGGATTCCAAAAGAAGACCAGGCCCCTCTTATGCAGTCAGTGACCAAGTATGGTTGTCATCAAAATTACTACCCCGACATCTACGACCAAACAAATTGGCCCCCCGGTACTATGGTCCATTTCCCATCAAGGAAATTATTAACCCCGTCTCATACCGGATCAAACTACCAGACTCCTGGAAGAAAATTCATCCAGTTTTTCATACCACCTTTATTGAAACCCTACATTCCATCCTCCCGGAAATCCTGTAGACCTCCTCCTCTGCTGGTCGACAACCAACTGGAATATGAGGTATCCCGGATTTGCGATTCCAGTTATAAACGGGGCCAGATTCACTACCTGGTTGAATGGAAAGGATACCCTCCTAGTGAAAGAACCTGGGAACCTATTTCTAATATCAAGGCCCCTCGGTTGCTCAGAAGATTTAACCTCATACACCCGGGCAAACCTGGAGGAAAGGGTCTTCGGAGGAGGCATGCTGTCATGAACTACCGAACACGTCCCTTTTGGACTTCCTGGTCCTTGTCACAATGGGGCTTGCACTCCATAATACTCCCAACATGGTCGTCCAGCGTGAAACCCCTTTCTCGCTCCACACGCTGGACATAATGTATTCTATTAATAGACCGCGGCTCTGTGCGTCTCAATGCTATTGCAAAGTAGCAATCCGACGTTGTGTCCCGTAGCTCGCGGTATTGTTTCCTTGTACCTGTCTATCTACCCGTTCCTTGCCCCTTCCTTTCCTCCTATCTCCTGGACTCGTGTGCTAGTTGCACTTTTCCTAGTTCCCCGGATTCCTGGATCCGCGTCCCAGAAACTGAACGCACTCTGGAGTCAGAAGAGACTCGGGCAGCCTTGTTCAAAACCAGGTCCGTCCGCAAGAAGGCAGCGACCAAGGACTCCAGCAAAGAACGGACCCAGGCGAGAAGGGGGGAACTCCTTGACAAGTGCTATACCACAACCCCACAGCCAGAGTCTGTACCGATGGTACCATCTCACCTAGCTTTGATCTACTGAGGGGTACTAGACAGGGTTGCCCCCTGTCCCCATTGATTTTTGCTCTTACAATAGAGGGCATGGCAGCAGTCCTACAACACAGACATGCCTGGAGGGGGATCTGCATCATGGGATCACCTCATTTCACTATACGCGGACGACACCATGCTTTACATCCGTGACCCGGAAGTCAACTTGCCCCCAGTGATGCAGGACATAGCGGAATTCACAAAATACTCTGGGTATAAGGTTAACCAGTCAAAATCCAAAATAGTCCCCCTGACCAAGGCTACGAAACAGTAGGACGCCACTACCCAATTCCGCTGGTCCCCCAACACAGCTCGTTACCTTGGTATCATCTTAGCGATGGACATAGACACTGTATATCTTAACAACTACGAGCCGTTCTTGGATCAACTGAAAAGTAAACTTGGTATCTGGATCAAACTACCAATATCCATGTACGGCCGGATATCCCTATTGAAGATGCTAGTGGTCCTGAAGCTTCCATATTTGTTTTGCGGTATCCCCATCTGGCCGGGCAAGAATTTCTTCGACATAGTACAGAGGCTAGCGACAAATTTCCTTTGGGGTGGAGGCGCCGCAAGAATCAGCTGGTCCAAACTCTGAAAACTACAACACTGGAGGCCTCGCAGCTCCAGACTTCCTTCTATACTATCATGCGACTCGAGCGCATTTTGCAAAATACTGGTCCAGTACCTCGGAGCAATATGCGCATGTCCGGGCCGAGGAGTTCGCTGCCACTCCCATGAACATTCAGAGCATGATGTTCGCCAGGGTGAAAGAGGAGAAGTTACTGGCGGACCCTCTCTCGACCACAGCACATGCATGGTCGAAAATCCTCAAGAAGGTGGGATGTGAGGTCCCATACTGGCCCCATTCCCCCCGTGGCGTTACCCCAACCACAAACCCTCAAAAGACCCAACGTTACAGAAGAGATGGGACCCAGAAGACGAAGCCAAATTAGGAGACCTATTCCCAGACGGTAAGTTTGTAATGATGGCTGAAGTCCAAAGCAAAGTGTGTCCCGGTCTGTTCACTGCAATGCAATACCACCGGTTAAAGGCAGCCTACAAGAAGATCTGGCCGTCATGGAGCCGCCTGTACATAAATTCCTGACGGAGATCCTGACACAAGATGGCTTCAAGGGCAGCGTTTCCACACTATACAGAGCGGTACAGACACACTCCCTTTCCAAAAATGAGATTAAGACCAAGCGGGAGAAAGATCTGAACATCGAAATAGATGAACAACACTGGACGAATTACTGCAGATACACCAAATCCGTCTCGCTGAACGCTAATCTTAGATTGATCCAATTCAAACTTTTAAATCAACTATACATCACCCCTGACAAGCTAACTAAATTAAACCCGTCCAAGCAAGCAAAATGTCCCAAGTGCGACACACCTACAGCAGACGCAATACATATGTACTGGCACTGCCCGCCAACCAGGCAATTCTGGGAGGAAGTCTGTGGAACCATGGGTGATATACTAGACATTTGAATTCCGGCCACGCCGCAGAAATACTTACTGGGAGATCTAGGGAAGACCCTGCAGAAAGTAAGCAGACTTTTTGCGGTGGCAGGAGCAGTGGCCAAACAGTGTATTCTAAAGAAGTGGTAATGTAAGTATCCTCCCACCCTTCAGGAATGGCTGCGAGACTTGATCAATGTCCAAGAATGTGAAGAAACCTATATTCGTGGCATTCAAACTACCTCCAGACCGAAAGACATATGGGGCCCCCTCAGGAAATACCTCCGCGATATTGCAGAACCTGCCGCAGGAGGCAGCAACCAGACTGTAGACTGGATAGATGACCATAATTGAATCATAATTGCTACTGTAAACATCTGTTATTATAAGTGGTACTGTGTACCCGCTGTTCCTGTATGTCATATCCTACCACGCACTTCTAGTTGTTATGCCAGCAAAAAATAAAGTTTATTAAAAAATATATATATATTATATGTCGTGCACCAGGCTAGTAACAAATTTGGAGAGCAAAGGGCTGTTGATACGCATCGCTGCCTTAAACCTTTTGGGACAGGAGCAATTGCATTGCCTGACTTCCTAGCCCCCCTCCCCAACCCCCATCTAACAACTTCCTGATTATGGCTACAGTGCCTTTATAGGCTATTGTATACCAGTGGGCACATATAGATCAACTAAGGCAGCCCACTAAAGAGCATGTAGGATGCATTGAAGGTGGTCTACAAATGAATAAAAAGAGCTATAGAATTTCTTTTTCAGTGACCATGTATTTTTATAAAGGTAAAATTAACTGACATACCATATCTAAGGTGCCTATTCCTTTGTGTACGACGGCCGACATGCTTGGCAGGATCTCATAGCCTGTGCACCACACTTCCAATTGAGTAAGCCTAATAGAACTTTCCAAAGATTTTGACCAAATCATCAATGAGGGATGTAGAGTGCTTATTCTTAGACAGATCTCTTGCTACTTCCTTAAAAATGGACACTGTCTCAGCTTGCCTCCTTTAGTCAGTAATCAAGGTACTTGCTAACATTAGATTTGTGTTAACAAGGGTGCCCAGATTTTATGTTAATGGTTAATTATCTGTGACTTTAAAACCTTTTTAGAGTGCCAGGCCCTCACCACCTCAGGTTCTCAGAACACTAGAGCCTCGAACTAGGGGAATAATAAGTTCACAATAAGAATTAATGCCCTCCACATTTACATTTTTACAGCTGCTGTCCTGTTCATCATCCACTTGTGTGACACGCTTAGCAGGCTGTGACGACTTGAGCATTGTGGCTGCCCAAACCATTGGAGTATTGCCTCCTGACATTGTTTGAATGATATCACATTGCCCTTATTGTTGATGCAATGAATGGTGGTGATGTTGCCCGTAAGGACATTGACGATGAACCTTTGAGTAATGGTAGGAATTAGTGCAATGCAAGAGGAGCTGCCCAGTAAGTGGATGTGGAGCAGCCTCTCCAGTCAATCCAATTGCTATCTGTCCAAAACTTCTAGAAGCTGAGCTCATCAGTCCATGAATTGATCAGCAGCGTCACTGAGGGCCATGCATGGCGGAACAGATCACTGCAAAGGAATTTGAACAAGGAAATCCTTCAGTGAACTACTTGGCAGATGTTTGCATTGGCCATGAAAAGGGCCATCATGTCTCAAGTAAAATGAAAGGAAGGTACACTTCTGGAACCCTTCCAATCCGGCTTCCGGACAGGATTTGGTACTGAGACAGGTTTGATAGCTGTCTGGGATGAGCTTTAACTGGTTGTAGACGCTGGACCTCTCTACAGCATTTGACACTATGGATCAAGGTGTCCTGTTGAAGCGTCTCAGGGAGGTAGGGAAGGTGTCAGATCACGCTATCAAGTGCTTTGATTCCTTTCTATCAGATCGCCAGCAACAAATGCGGTTGGGAGGGTTTATTGCAGACCCACTGCCTCAGGGATGTGGTCTACCTCAGGGGTCATCACTGTCCCCTTTGTTTAATTTAGATCTGCACCCATTAATGGATATCCTCAAGACACACAATAATGGCTTTCAATCATATGCCGACGACACTCAGATTTTCTTTAAAATTGATGATTAAGAAGATTCTTTTGATAGGGTTGGCCAGTGTCTAGAGGACATTAGTAAATGGATCGCGGTGAACTGGCTGCAACTAAATCTACGCAAAACAGAAGTGGCCATGTATGAACAAAACAACTTCTGCATGGTGACTTTAACGGGGTTCAACTTGCTTGGTTTCTTAATGTTTATTTTCACTGTTGGATTTACTTCCTTTTTTCTCACACTACTTGTAAACCAAAGTCTTTCGATTGCAAAGGGATTTTGCTTGACCCTCTGTATGACCACTTTGACCTATTTTGCTGGTCTTCCCACAGCCTTTTGTTACTTGTAGTTTCTTTTATATGGCGCTCGACCAGAGTCTCTCAAGTTAGCAACCATGTGGTGCCGCTTTCTCTGTACAGCTGGTCTCCCCTTCACACTTTTACATTTCATTCAAAGTTCATCACTTTTGGTTAAACAACTTGCCACTTTGCGATTCTCACGCAACACAGCCTGGTTCACATAGATTCTCCCCTCGACTCACATGTGGTGATGAACCATTTGGCCTTTGCCTTCTCTGGAGTCAAGCCCGGTACCACGGCGCGGAAGCTTCCCTCGCTCCTGCTTATCGGCATAGGTTTGTCCTGTGTACCGTTGACATCTGTTGCAGAACACTTGTGCTATTGTTCACTGTCTCAGGCTCTCTTCCACAAAGGTTCTGCGGGCCTGGGACGAAAAGAGCAAGGTCATTTCTCTCCTCGCTACCCTCTTGCTTCCTGCTGCCTTTCTCCTTCTTTTGAACTGCCGCATGGTAGCCGTCTCTTCGTGCTATCCGCTGTACTCGCCTCGCTCGTACTGTGCTGTCTGGCTCCACCTTTCATCCTTGTGGAGAAGGGAAAGGGCTGTCAGGTGTGTGTGATTCTGATCAATTGCCTGACTTTTCCTGACCTTGTATTGGGACATATAACGGCTCTGGTGTTAGTCCGTTGTCCTTTGTGTTGTGCGAAAGTGTTGAGAAGGGAGTGAGGGGGGCAGTGGTTTGCAATGTCCTCCATGAGAGGATGGGTAAAAGGTGTTATGAGGAAGGGATTACTGCGTCTCAGTCGGTGTCCCACTCCCTGAGGAACCCCCATCCAGGTGATCCTCCCTCACTGGTCCACTGTAACGCCCACCTGATTCCCGCAGAGGCGCCGGTCTTGACTGGGCGAATACCGTATCTTCAAAGGTGATGTGTAACACACGGTTGGCTCTTTGGGCTGGACCTCTGTGCACTGTATGTCTGACTCGAAGAGTAAGATGTCTGCAGATAGAAAATATGGGATTAATGAACTGGGTTATTGGGTGTCTCTCTCTTCTTCCCTTTCTCTTCTCCTGTAGAACCCCAAAGGTTAACGCTCTCACCTTAGGTAAGTGAACGCCGTGCTCTCCATCTGCCTCGGGGCAGGGTGCCGTAACCAGTTTCTTCACTGGATAAGGGTGCAGGCCTCTTGCCTTCAGAGGACTGCTGTCCGTCGTTTACTGGACGAACGGTAAGTTCCGAGCATTTCAAATGTCTTTAAAAGTCTTTTGTAATGATGTCTCTTGTTTTGCAGGGTTCCGGCGATGGCGGATGACGGGCCGAAGTGAGTTGAGGATGGAACCCGTGTGAGGAATAGAAGCGCCTGGAAGCACGTAAGTAAGCGCTTGTTGCCTGCTTCACGATGCGCACTAACTGTCCTTTTATCTTGCAGGTACAAGTTCGGAGCTGCTGAAGGGTGCCGGAATACCCACTGGGTTCGGCGTGGGAAGGAGTAATGGCACGTGAGTATTAAAGTTACCCAATGTCATTAAACGCACCTTCTTTTGTCTTTCAGATGCGGGATGCAGCGCCGAAGGCCTCCGGAGCGTGCGAAGAGTTGGTAAGCTTTTGTCTTTCAGTTGCCGGAATGCAGTGCGAAGACCTCCGGAGCACGCGAAGAGTAGGTAAGCCTTTGTCTTTCAGATGCCGAAATGCAGCGCGAGGCGTTGGTGACAGCCAATGGACCAGGTAAGAGATGCGCTGTCACTGAAGACCGTAGTGCTAACCTGTTCTTTCTTGTCTTTATAGGTGTTGCTGAAGACTGGATTTAGGATGGTAAGCCTTTTTCCCTTAGGCCCAGGATCAGATGCAGAAGACACGATGAACGTTCTGCTGCAGAGGATGCAGAATAACGCAAAGCAAGATTCATCCATCGGGTGTGGTTTAAACAGCCTCCTGTAGTGCTTAGGTGTCTCCTTCCACAGCCTCGCCTAGAAGAAAAAGAGTTCCTGCTTTCCAGAAGAGTTCCAGTGTTCTGAACCTAGGGAGTGGCTCCTGCCCCACCCAACAGGAAAAGTAGTCCCAAACAGAAGAGGATCAGAGGCTCAACTGGCAGGTAAGTAAGCAGCATGGTCTGCTGCAGGTAAGTCCACCCAAGCATTATGAGCCCGGCGCTTCCAGCGCTGGGACTGGGCATATTTATGAGCCTGGTGCCACTGGCGCCAGGACAGGGTCCAAAAGGTCCCAATTGGGACTGATTGGCACTCGGAACCTGGGTTATGGGTCTGCTTCCAAGGGATTTGGGTAAGTCCTGACCTTTTGGAAGCAGAGATCATGACATCCACCCCCAGGAACTGGATCCAATAGTGATGACCATGTCCTTGTCACCTGGATGACAGATCCCCGGGGACTAGCTAGGGAGACACCTTCAGGTTTATCACAGGGTGGACCAGTGAGGGAGGATCACCTGGATGAGGGGCCCTCGGGGAATGGAAGTGTGACACCGACCGAGACACAGTACCCCCTTTCTAATAAAATCTTATCCCCATCCTACCTCGTAGGATACTCAGAAGTTCTAACCCCTGCACCCTTTTCCAACACTAACACTTTCCTACACTGTGACAGACATTGGACCAACACCAAGGCTGTTTACCTCTCAACACAAGGGTCAGGCAAAGTCAGGCAATTAAAAATAGCTACGCACACCTGACGTCTCTTTCCCTCCCCCACAGGGATAAAAGGCGGAGCACGAAAGCAGCTAATCCGGACCGGCAGTTCAAGCAGAGGAGAAAGGCAGAGCGACCTGGAGGGACGATGTTAGATCAGTCCAAATAAGGGCCTAGCAAAACCATTCTACTGAGGCAGTACAAGACTCCACTCTTAGTATGAGGCTGTACCACCTGAGTTCGGGGTAGCGTAGACAGAGCAACAAGGCTTATCTTAGGAGGGAGAGAGGGCAGTAGATACAGTACAAGTGAACATTGTAATACAAATGATCCAAAGAAACACTGAAACACTATGTATTGTAAAAATAAAGGATTTATTTAAATACAGGTAGGCTCAGATAAATCTAGGGGTTAAGTAAGTACTAACACATATGAAATCACAATATAAAACACAACACTATACTTCAAAGTACACAGACCCAAGTATAGACCTTATAAGGAACACCTAACAGTAGTTCTAGGGGAGTCAAAACCTTGTTATACACATTTAGTATAGGTCAAGCCTATTCTTTGGGAGTAAAAGACCAATGGTTACTTTTAGATTACTTTTGGTAATACAAGGACAGTAGGCCCTTCCAGTTGTACAATGACTCTTGGAACAAATCACATAAACAGTCAACTGGACAATATACTTTTGGTGAATAGTTCTAGTAATTCTAGGTGCAGTAAAAACCTAGAACTACTTTTGTCATAACACACAGTTATACCAGGTGAGTAAAACCTAAGGATGTAATATGCAATTACAGATGCTTGGGAAATCAGGGAACCCCAAATTGAGGTAAGCAATAACTCTGGTAACTTGATTTGGATGGCACACAGCTAACACAAGGTAAGTAAAACCCACTTACTTTAACTTCACAATGAAGGGGAAAGTAAAACCCAATGTCACACTTTACTGAATCATTATTCTAGGTAGGCAACAACCTAATGTAGACTTCTTAAGGACAGGCTAGCAGCAAGTCAGGGGAAGCAAGACCCAGTTGGGGGACACTCATACAGTTATCCTAACAGGACTAACCTGGTGATACCAACAGTTGGAGGACACTCATACAATTACCCTACAGGAATAATCTGGTGAAACCAACACATTACTTTTGTAAAGAGGCACAACCTAATCACAGGAAAGTAAAATACCTTTACATCTACTTTCTTTTAGACTGGTAAAACAGTGGCTAAGGAAGAAAATATGTTAACCATACTTTTAAGAATAGTGCATCACACATTCAGTAAGAACATTTGTAACTGTTCAATCTGAGAATTACAGTTACCCACCAACTCTTTACAAGTAAGTAAAACACTTGATTTATTTTCTAGGCAGAAGTCCCAATCCCTTCAAAGTCTTTCCCTTAGAGCATGAGTGTTCTCAGTAGCAGAAGGGGGGTCACTAGGACTAGTGACCAACAGGCAGTGTTAGAATACATTCTTTAGTAGCAAAAGTCAGAGTTTCCTTAGGAAAACTGGCAAACAAGTGAGTCCTTTACTTCCTGGGTTAGAAGAGGGTCCAGGGGCTTCACAGAAGACACCCCAGCAGGATTCTAGCAGTGGGACTGGGTGCACTGGATGAGGGACCTCCCAATCACAGAAAACACCCCAGGACTACACAGAAATCCCAACAGGCTTAAGGTAAGTATATACCCAAGCCAACACAGTACCTCAGCAATGAAGAAGAGATTGCAGCAGGAGAACTTTAGGGACTGCAGCCAAATACCCGGTCAGTGGATTCCTTGTCCTGGAGACTGAACACAAGACCTCAGAAGGGACTTTGCAGCAGGGATCAATGAAGAAGGCTCTAGGCAAGATTTCTCTTGCGGCTGAATGTGGTTCTGCGGGTTTGGGGCCTTTTCAAGAAGCACAGAAGAAGACAGAAAATTGCGGTTGAATTCTCGTTGTTTAAAAGGTCCAGCCCTCTTCGGAGGGGACTTTTTGGACTCGATTCGTGTCTCTGGAGATCCACCAGGATGCCCACGAAGGTTCAGCGAGATTCGGAATTCAGAAGATTGTGCACCGCACAGTGGCTGGAGGTCCCAGGGTATTGGGGTATTTCAATAACGCAAGGTCACAGCAACCCATGGGATGGCTCAAAATGCAGGTCGTCTTGAGTCTAGTGGGTCTCACCAGGCTCTGGGTTCGGGTCGTCGTTTTCGGAGACCCCAGGTCGATCGGAAGGAAGGGCTGCAGCAGGCTCCGGTTACACAGCAGGCTCTCTGGTTGCTGGAAATGATTCCCGCCACTTTTCCTTCGTCATCCACTTCGGTTTTCTGTTCCAGTGGTCGACATCCCTTCAGCTTCCAGGTTTCCAGTATTTATCAGGAACTGCAACACAACCTCTGCATTCTCTCCCCGCATTTTATAAGAAAGGGACGTCTGGCTGTCCATTCAGGACAGCCAACCCCCCACTGGGATTTGGCCCAGTTGAAGGAAGGCCTAAGACAAAGGAGGGGGAAGTTTTGGACTCCTCCCCCACTTCCTGTGCTTACAGACTGACTGGAGCCTGGGCGGGGTGTCCAGGGGACTCCCGCCAAAGACACAACTCAAACGAAGGAATTTCCCACCCTGGATGTCAGGGGAAGGAACAAGAAATGACAAGAAACACTAAAATGGCAGAAAAAGACGACAGGGGCCATTTTGGTAAAATGAGCACCCTTAGGTGCCTTTACTGCAGCTGTGATTACAGCCCGCGATAAAGGTGCAACAAATTAGTAAAAGGTATCACCGTCACCAGCCATTAAAGGTAAGCTTGTCACTGTAACAGAATTGTTATAGTTTAAATGTGAAAGGGGATACGTTGCATCTCCCCAGCACTCCACATAAGGTGGGGTGTGCTGGTTTAACAGAATAAAATGTAAAAGGGATCCAAAGATCCTTTCTACCCTTGGGAACTGTAGTTCACTCAAGGTTAGCACAAGAAAGTTAAATGGGGAGCCCCTAGGGCAACCCAGCAACAACAGGCACTTATTGCCAATAAGTTGTTAGACATGATAACTTTAAAAAGACATTATGGAGAGTCTTAAAAATGACACCCATAAAAAGAGTTAAAGACAGGTGAGTGTGGAAAAAGGTTCTCAAAAATATCCCACTAGAAACGCAAAAAGTTTTGGAGTTGAACCAGGAAAGGAAGATTTACCAGCTCTGTGGAAATCTTACCTAACAGACAACGCAGAGGGAATTGCCCTTGCCCTTTCCAAATCAGATCCACAAGTGCTCCGAATGGGAAAGCATAATAAGACTGGGAAATCCAGTGGGTGAGTGGTATGACAAGTGTCAACTGTTAGTCAAAGCAGGGAGAAGCGTTTGCCGCCGTGGTGCCGTCATTGACTGAGAGACAAGAAGCTCCTTTGCCCTGCACAAGGTTAACAGGTGCCTCTTTCGGGTTAACAAAGGAGTTGGTGTTACGCTCACCTTAACTCTGCAGGAGCACCCAGAACCTCTGTGCTGTGAAAACCTCGGCTACCTTCTCAAGGACACTGCGTCGAAGAAACAAAGTGCAAGAAAGGTGGTAAGGTGTGCGTGGGTTTTCTGTGGGACTGATAAATGACTACACCTTTCCCCCCTCCTATACTTTGTGACCCTTTACTTAGCGTGTGGGCTCACCTTTTGTGATGAGACAGGGGGCTCTCCATCCTGCTCTCGCATGCAGGGGCGCAAGGTCCCGTAAACACCAGTTACTTCACTGATGAATATCTTCTAAAGAGTCTTGTGATGCTTCTCACTTTCTCTGTGGAGTTTTGCACTCTTGGTTAAATGTGATCCTGCTATTCTGGAGTTTCATTCACCCACAATAGATTGCAGGATAGTTCTTATAGTAGTGCTTCAAAATAAATGGTTTAGTTCCCCAAATGAATCTGGATACCTGCACAAGCACACTGTGCTGTGCGCTGCCTCGAATTTAGGTCCTGTTGCACTCCTTCGATTCTGGGTTGTATTATGCCGCCTTCTCTACAGATCTGCCAGGATGCTATGAGCGGCGGTTCTCGCGCACTGTCCTCACAAGCCAAATCACACAGGTCCGTAGGATTGCAGTGCCCCTTCGAGCTGGTCATGGGAGCTGGAGCCGGGGATCTGAGAGACCGCGCGTGGAGCCGGAAGCCGCCGTGGACCGCAGATCAGAAGCGGGTTATTCCTCGAGCAAGAAACGGACACAGAAGACATTGCGGGACGCTTCACAGGATCAAGTGTTGTTAACCGACAACGCTAAGGTTCAGGAGACGGAGTGAAGCGATGATCGAAAATCCACCAGCTGGGTCGTGGAACAACGGTGAGCGTTCAGCTGCCTTGGGCAGAGAAACGGGAAGCAGAGAGACACGCCTGGGTGTGGCTCAAATAGCTGGCCACACACAGAGACCAGGCTTCAGCTCCAGTAGGAGCAGAATAGGTATCCTCCATGTTGGGTGTGATCAGCCTAGAGCTGAGTTCAGTGTGTGATGCAGTGAGCGCCATGCTTGAGTCCAGCTATGTCCTTTTCTAAACAGAGTGTACTGATAACGTGACAGGAGTCTAGAATTTGGCCGAGAAATGTATGAATGTGCTACAGGAGTTGCAGTCGTGACAGTTGGAGAGAGCCAAATGCAACTGCATCTTCAGCCTCGACCAAAAGGGGAAAAGGACGAGAAAGATCCTACACAACCGGTGAGTGAAACAGATCCCAGAGACCGGTTTTTGCAGGGCATAGAAACACTGATACGCTTGAAAGGCTCGACGGGTTCTGTGAAACCACGAGTGAAACTAAGGGACACTGTATCTGTTCAAAGTGATAGAGAGCCCAAGGGCTACGTGTGTGCAGTGAAACCGCGCAAGAAACCCAGAGAGAAGTGAATGATAGTGGTGAGGTCCAGTAATGGGAAATCACCTTGTCAAAAGACTCTTTAACCTGTGTGAACCAAAGGGGCCTAGAGAGGGGCCATGGTAAGAAGAAACAAATGAAAGTGCTGTGTACTACAAATACCAGGAGGCCCTGGGAAAGGCTGGTGTAACTAGCGTTCAAAATCAAAGTGGTCATACAAAGGTAAAAAGTAGAAGTAAAATCCTCGTACATTCGAAAGCTTTGGCAAAAAGGAAAGTGAGAAACTGGCGTTTGCACCCAAACGAGGGGAACGGGATGAGAACATTGTGTTGAACGAACTGAGAGAAAATCTGAATGGGGGCTTTAGAGAAAGCTTCGGGAGAAAACAGATTGAATTGGGAAACAAGCTGTAGTGCACTCGATTGGGGGAGGCTAACGTTACAAGAAGGATCAGAGCCCGGCTGAGGGGGAGTCAAGGGGCGAAGAGCAATCGCCCAACGTGAAAGATTACCAAAGGAACTTTTGTTTTGTTTGTGTCACAGCAGGCCTTCTAAGGCAAGCTGCAGAAAAGTCCTTCTAAGGACTTTGCAGGAAAGAGACTTAGTCTGGCATTGTTGAAAGTAACCGTAACCTCATGCTGGCGAGGCCCAGGTGTGTGCTGTGCTCAAAGATCCTGCCTTGTCCCGTTCCAAAATCATGGTAACGGGAGACACTGGCTAGAACTTCCTGACTTATTATTTGTGAACACTTTTCTTTTCTTGTGAACACTGTGCCACACTCGTTTTGAACTTTGCTGTACGGATTGGCAATCGTTTTTTTAATTTTATTTTTTTGTCATTGTCCTTTTATTTCACAAGACGCCACTAGGACTGCCTTCTTATTTGATGGTCACGGCTTGCTCCCATCTTAGATTTAGGTTTAGATTAGGTGTTATTTCCACCCATTTATACAATTTAATAAACATCCTTGAATTGTGATCACTTGTGTCTGATCACTTGTGTCTGTCTTTACTGTTGCCACCATGAGTTCCTCACATAGGAAAGTAGCAGAGTATTGCATATCTAAAGGGAGAATAGAGTGCTGCAGCTCCAACGCCTGGAGGATCTGAGCAAAGTTCACTGTTGGGAAAGATCATTTTTTGGGCTGCTTTTGCCCCCTGCTGTGCAGCCACAGGAACAATTGTCTCGACTTCTACCGCCTACATCCACCATTTGATGGTTGTCCCATCTACTCTCTCACCTACTACTCACCCCTCTCTCATCTACTGCTGCGCTCCCGCCTCCGAACTACTCTCACCGATCCAGCCACCTTTTTTTCAGTCACTCGTCTGTCATTCTCTCAATCACCTTCCAGTCACTCCTTACACTCCTCCCAACACTGTCACCCACCTTGAACGCATGGCAGCACTTGCTGTCACTAAATAATACCTTTCCTTTTCTTCTAAATGCCTCAACACTCCAGTCCCCCATGCTCCCTCCTGGTCTCCCATCTCCTCCTCTGACCGCAACCGAATAACCCTGTTTCCTGTCACCCATTTTATCCTCCCCTACATCTCCCATTGGATCTCTTACACTGACAAATCTGGTCCTGTCTTCCCTGCCCGTGAGGTGTTACACGGATCAACGTTTACAAAAAGGAGGTTAAGCCTGGTTCCTTTTTCCTGTGTGGCAGTCATTCTGTAACAATGGTGGCCCGCTTTGGTGAATGTCCCAATTTATGTCAGATTGCCGTGTTGTGGCAACTTCCCCAGAAAGTATTGGGGAATTAAATTTGGTGTTAAGCTGCTCCGTGGCACAGATATGAAAGTCTCTTAGAAGGTACTCCATTCTCTGTTGCCGGAGCCGGAACTCAGACAAACAGGCACTTGGAGAGGGGACAGGAATTGGGGTCCTCTCAACCGCCACTGTACCAAATTGGGTAAAACTGGCTCTGGCTTCTACCCTGGTAGGCTTCCACACCAGGCCGAGGCACACCGAGGGAGGAAAAGAAAAAAAAAATCTGATGGAAGAGCCAGAGCTCCCATGGGTATATTTTTGAAACCACGCACAATACGCCTGCCTCGGCCCCGCCGAGAGGGAGACTACTGCGGACCCCCAAGACCACAATGGACATGAAAGAAAACAGCGTGAAATAAACAAGGGACTTGCCTTAGAGATGGGAAAGCCAGACAACCCCCTTTAACATGAACTGAGAGATAGTTCAAGATTAACCGCCATTGTTTTGCAGCGGCCCCACATGGAGAAAGGGGTGAGGCTTAAAGTACTATATGAAGGTTTTTATCTATGAGACACTTCCCGGGAGGGAAAGGCAGTCCCAGATTGGACAGGGACAGCAGACCAACCAGAAGATTGGAATGGGGTTAAAAGAGACCCTATGAAACAGGAAGTTGTGAATTGTTTGGGTGAGGTCAGAGTTGGCAGAACTAGAGACCAGCAGGTGGAATGGAGGATGGAGTGGATTGTGAAGGTGATTTTTGGAGCTGATGAGTTCAAGTGGTACTGTATTGTAAGTGGTGCATGAAAGAGTGGCAACTGTTTAGGAGAGGGAGTGACTGACGTGCTTGTGTGAGTGAAAGGAGGTTGTTTGAGTAGAGGTGGGAGTGGAGCAGTAGTGTGAAGGAGAGAGTAGATGTGTGGAGGAGGCAGAACTAATGTGCAGGTGCGAGTAGTAGTGTAGTGGGTGGAGTAGTAACATCAAAAGGTGGAAGTGAGACGTAGGGACAGAGAAGGAAGACGCTAGGAATAGAGAAGAAGGGTATGATATGATATGGCATTTATAACGCGCCTATACACAAGTGTTTCAAGGCGCGACAAGGCAAGGGAGGGGGAACAAAGGGAGGACAAAACGATCCTACTAGGCCAGGTATCATCCAGATCACGCAAGTGCAAGGGAAGGGGGGAAGGGACAGTGCAATACATGGGAATAGATAGTAACAATAAGTTCAATAAGTAACAGTAACAATACGTACAATAAATAACAGTAACGGCCAGCAGGTGGCAAGTGCAAGGATAAGTGCTGACATCAGATGTCAGGTGCTGGTAGGGGGACTGAAGGGATACAGAGACAGTCCCTAGTGCAAGTGTGTGTGACTGGCTGGGGGGACCTGGGTCCAAGTTCAGAGGGTGTCCAGGTAACCAGCGCAGTTCTGGTTACAGCCAGATGGTCAGCAGGGGAGAGGAGGCGAAACAGCAGAAACAAAGAGAAAGGTTTTGAGGTGCTTACGGAATTGGAGATGTTTCTCCTCAAGTTTAAGGGAGGCAGGGAGGCTGTTCCAGAGGGAGGCCCCAGCTGAAGAGAGAGATCTACTGCCAGCTTGTTGCTTGGAGAAGCGACTGACCCTGAGGGAGTTGGAGGCGGATGAGCGAAGGGCTCGAGAAGGAAGATATTTAGGAAGAGAGAGTTGAAGGTATTGATGCCCTGCGCCCCAAAAGGCCTTGTGGACAATGCAGAGGGTTTTATTTTTTGCAATACAGTTTTATTGTCATTTAATGTTTAAACATTACAAGCAAGTCAAAGAAACAGATGAAGAACAGTGAAACTAATATAAACACCCCCCCGAAGAAAAAAAACCTCCCTTTCTCCCCTCACAATCCCCACCCCCCTGTTGGAACGGAGCAGTCCCTCTAATTCTTCTGTGTCGTCCTCTTGGGATTGTGCCCTCTGCGAGCTTCCACCCTGTCTTGTGCAGAGGGCCTCTGGCTCCATGTATCTTTAAATGTCCTTGTCTTCTTGGTCTGGGATTATCCCCAATAGTGTCATTTTCGCCACACGCCCTCCTTTAGGTATATCAGTAGCGCTGACCATTCCGTATTGAATTTTAGGTAGGACAACCATTCCATTGCTAGGAGCGACCATATTTTTTAAACTCATTCGTGATCTGCGGGAGGGTGCGCTGATTTCCATTTGCGCGCCAGAACTAGTGCCGCTGCCGCCATCATCATAATGACATAGAGCTTCCGGTGGGGTTTGTTGCTGATCTCTTCTAGTGCCCCATTGAGTCCCACCAGGGCTAGGCCCCAATTCCCCTCTATTTCTAGCCCCAAGACCCGTTCGATGGCTGAGTGGACCGTTCCCCAGTAGTCTGCTAATTCCGGGTAAAACCACCATATGTGGCTCCATGTGTGGCCACAATTCTTCCAACATTCCTTCGGTACCCTTGGGTAAATCTTGTGGAGTCTCACCGGGGTGAGGTGCCATTGTGTTAGGAGTTTCATATTTCCCAGATTTTGACTGATCTTGTGAGTTTTGTCATTTGGGACCAAAGTTTCAACCAAGCTTCTGACTATATTGTGATACCCGTATCGGAGTCCCATTTCACTTTGTACGGCATGGGTTGCCGTGTCTCCCCTTATTTCATAATCTTATATATGTTTGCAACCACTTTCTTGTCACCCGTATTTGTGTCCAAGTATTTCTCAAACACTGTGAGCTCCCGGGTTGCCGCGGTTCTCATCTCCGGGTGGGAAAGCCAGTGCCTTAGTTGAGCATAGGTGTATCGTTGGTTTTCCCCCCAATTCAAAGTCAACTTTACTTCGGTAATAAGTTTTAATCTGGGAGCCCAGGAACATGTCCCTCGCTCTTCAGCAGCCTCACTTTTGCCATTCTTGGAAAGCCATTGGGACGAGTCCGGGGGTGAACTGAGGGGAAGGGAACGTCGTGGTGTTGCATTTGCTCGCTGCTTCGTCCCAGGCACTGCCCACCATGCTCGTGATTAGGCTTGCGTACATTTATGGTGGTCTGTCCACCTTGGGTTTCCACAGTGCCTCCTCCAGCTCCGTTCCCACCACCGCTCTGTCCATGGGTCTCCATACCTTGTCTCTGTCATTCCTTTGCCAGTCTCTGATGACCCTTATTTGTGCAGCGATGTAGTAGGCTATGAGGTCCGGCACACCCATCCCCCCACTTCCCAATGGAGATCTCATGACCCTCCCCGCCACTCTCTGTGTTTTATGGTTCCAGAGGAATCTGTACGTTGCCTTCTGGAGAGCTTTGAAGACCAGAATTGGGAGGGAGGTGAAGTAATAAAGGAGCCGCTTTAAGAGCGTCATTTTCAGGGCGTTGATTCGGCCCAGCTACGATATGGCGAGTGGCCCCCAGTCTATCAATTTTGAATTCAGCTTCTCTAATAGTGGCGGGAGGTTTGCCTGGTACAATTCTTCGACCTTGCTGGTCAGCATTACCCCCAGGTATTTCATAGAATGTTCTACCCACCTAAATTGGAAGTTGCGTTTAAGGGGTTGCGTCTCCTGCTGGGTTAGTGTGAGGTTGAGAACTTCTGATTTAGTTATGTTGACCTTTAAGCCCGCAATTGCTTCGAATCGGTCAAGCTCCTTCTTGGTGGCTCTGAGTGATTTGTCTGGTCGAGTTAGGGTAAGGATCATGTCGTCCGCGAAGGCTGCGATTTTATTTGTTTGCCCCCCCGAATGGTATCCCCTCTATTTCCGCATTTGCCCTGACTGCCACAAGGAATGGTTCTAGGTGTAGAGCGTAAAGTATGGGTGATAAAGGGCATCCTTGTTTCGTACCCCTTTGTACCAGGATCTGTTCCGAGATGTGACCATTTATAGCAAGACGTAAGAGAGGGTGCTGGTAATTGGCCTCCACTCTTCGCAGAAAGCTCGGTCTGAACCACATCCTCCTCAAAGTTGCAAAAAGCAATCCCCACTCAACCCTGTCAAAAGCTTTTTCAGCATATATGGCTAAGAGGGGAGCGGGGATAGCCTTCTTCTAAGCTTTTCGATGAGGTGTACTATGCGTCTAATGTCACTAGTTTGCCTGCCTCTCACAAAACCTGACTGGTGAGTCTGGACCAGCTTCGGGAGGATGAGCTCTAGTCTATTCGCCAGTATTTTGGTGTGAATTTTGGCATCTACATTTATGAATGCAATAGGACGGTATGATCCGCACTGTGTCGCATCTTTGCCCTTCTTGTGCAATAATATAACCTTTGCTTCTTCCATAGTTTTCGGTAATGTTTTGGATGCCCCTATATGATTATATAAAGTGGTCAGGTGAGGGTTAGGTCTTCTTTGTGGAGTTTATAGAACTCCGAACCGTATACATCTGGGCCCGGAGATTTGTTAATGGGGAGTGAGTTAATGGCTGCCCTAACTTCATCTTTTGTAATGTCCCCTTCCAGCATATCCCTTTCTTCCCTGGTTAGTTGGTTCAGACGGATTTCCCTCAAGTAATCTTCCCGTTTATCTGGGGACGGGTATTCAGAGCTGTAGAGGGTAGAGTATAAATTAATGCATTCCTGTTGAATGTCTTCTATGTTGGTACATATCCAACCCCCCTGCTGTTTTATTTTCAATATAGTTCTATCCCTCTCTTCTTTCCTGAGCATTTTGGCTAGCAGACGGTCACATGTGTTAGCTTTAACATACAGCCTCTGTCGGAGTCAAAGCAAATTGAGCTTCGCTGCTCTAGTCTGCAATAGGTCTAGCTGCCCCCCGATAGCCCTGAATTCCCTTTTGGTGGCAGGGGTCTGCTTCGGGGCCATTTTAGAAATTAGCTTTTTTTAGTTTGGCCTCTAGGTTGGCTTCTTTGAGTCTCAGCTTGAGCATGCGCCTGGCTTTAATCGCTATGATCTTGCCTCTCAGGGTCGCTTTAAGCGCATCTGACATATTTTGCCAGCTAGTCTCCCCCTCTTTGTTGGTGTTAATTTCTTCCAAAACTTACTTTGCCAGGGTTATATCCTTGAAGAAGTGCCCCGGGTATCTCCACTTTCAGAGCCCCAGAGGGCCCTTTTTCCTAACTAGTTCTAAGGTCA
This sequence comes from Ambystoma mexicanum, assembly GCF_040938575.1. NCBI lineage: Eukaryota > Metazoa > Chordata > Amphibia > Caudata > Ambystomatidae > Ambystoma > Ambystoma mexicanum. Next base: position 301,829,523 of record NC_090927.1, on the reverse strand, counting down.
AGGGCGTGTGGTCCAAGAGGGAGAAAGCCCCCAGCTTTATCTCGATTACCTTGCCCATTGGGGGACCAGTTGGCCAGACATAATCGATCCTGGAGTCTGATCTATGGGCGTGGGAGTAGAAGGTATACCCTCCCTTTCCCCTGTTAGTTTCTCCAAGCGTCTGCTAGGCCTAGTTGGTAAAGCTTCCCTTTGAGGTCCCCTGAGGGCACCCCCTGGGGGCCCGGAGTCTGGATGCTCCTGTCTCTGCTGGGGTCCCAAGCAATGTTGAAGTCCCCTGTGAGGATAATGTGGAATTTTGCAAAGGTTTCTAAGCATTTGAGCACACGTTGGATGTATTGGTCCTGACACGTGTTAGGGGCATTAGTGTTGCAATTGTGTTTGCCTCCCACCTTCCTTCCACTGCTATTGTGAGGTATCTGCCTTGGTTGTCTTTATCTGAACTTGTTAACTTTAGGTCTAGCCCATCCCTTTGTGCCATGAGGACTCCCCCTTTTTTATTGGGTTGTGTAGCTTGAAAGATTACCCTGTATCCTCAGAATCTGATCCTGTTGGTGTCCTGTGTACGTATGTGTGTTTCTTGCAGGGCTATGATGTGAGGGCCTTGTCTCTTAAGGTATCTCTCCACCTTCTTCCTCTTGAGCGGAGAGTTGAAGCCATTAATGCTAAGCGATAGAATTTTCAGACGACTAACTGTGGCCATCTTCGGATTCCCAAGCCCCGGTAGTCTATGCGGGGAGACCCACCCCCCTGTAATGTGCGTGCCCCTACGTTCATTCTTCTTCCGGGTGTTCCCTCTCCTGCTTTGACTCCCTCAATTTGTATGTGCTGCTCCGTTCTCCCCCCCCCCCATGGTCCCCTACTCCCTCCCCTTCGCATGGTGAATCCAGCTGGCACATAGCCCCCCCCCCCCCCCTTGTACAATTCCGAGAGCTGGTTCCTGGTTTCCGCCCAGCGTTTCCCCACGCAGGAATTCCCATTCCAATGACCATTCCCTCCCTATTCTCCCATGCCCTTGAGTTCCTATCGTTCTTTCTGACTCAGGCTTGCGAGGTGCGTTATTGTTGTGTGCCCTCCCCAGGGTTCTGTGTCTGATAGCGTCTGGGGCCTCGGTAATTCCTCATTCGAATTGTAATTCTGTTTGACCTGGTTTGTTGTGTTCTACACTAGAGGATGGGCCGTCGTGTCGTGGTTGCCGGCCTCCTTTCTTGTTTCTCTTGGATTCTATCATTGTCCACTCCCAGCTTTTCCGAGTGGGTATTTGGCTGGGTTGTGAGGGACGGGCTGTGTGCTCCCCCTCCTCGATTCCCAAGACGTTTTCCCCCTTCCACGCACATTGTCACCTTATATGGGTTTCCTTGCCATGTAAAGCTTTTTTTTTTTTTATAATTTCTTTATTAGCATTTCACATAACAACATAGCAATCAACTCAACAAACCAGACTCCCCCTCCCCTTACCCCCCCGCCCGGTACACATGCAGGTAGCGTCCCAAACCAAAGTTATCTTGAGTAACAAGGCATTGTGTTCCTGGGGATCTGCCCAACATAATTTCCAGGTTCTCCACCACACACGTGGCAGCTCACTGATTCCTTGGGCAAAGCTCTACAAAGGGGATACAGGATGCACTTCAGGGGCCGACCGAACTGGAGACCCCTGCACCGCAGGGGGTCTCAGACTCTCCCCTCCCGGCTGGATGAGAAGATGTGACGTGTATGCATCCCACATCCGACTATCACTTCGGCGGTTCCCTCTCACCGCATCCCATCTGGTTTCCATATCATTACAGTACAATATGTCCTTAGACCATTGGGCAATTGTTGGACTCCGCCTACTCCCCCACACCATAGCTATCCGCCTTTTTGCCAGAATTAAAAGAAGACCTACCAACTTCCTAGTGTCTTTAGGTATTTGTTCTGTATACCCTAACAGGGCTATCACCGAATCTGGCGCAAACCTTTGCCCAACAATTTCCCCTATCACCGCAAACACTTGCCAAAATTGCACCAATTGCCTACACTCCCAAGCCACATGAAGAAAGCCTGCCATCTCCTGTCCACACCTCAGACATGCCCCAGACCTCTGGGGAAAATAATCTTTTAGCTGAGCTGGAGAGTAAAAGCACCGGTGCAAAAACTTAAAGTGGACCAATTTAAAGTTCGAATTAACCGCCCCCTTCTTGGTCATCTCACAACAGTACTCCCACATATTTACAGAGATATCCCGCCCCAACAGCCTCTCCCACAACTCTTTGGGCGATCTTCCGCCTACAAATTTGGTCTTCAAAGCTAGTTTGTACAACCCGGAGAGCACTCTTTGTCCAATACCTCCCCGCAGCACCTTATCAAGCAAGAGGTCCATTGCAGGTGACTCCGGAAAGGAGGGGAGCAGCCGCTGCAGAGTCCCCCTCAGCCTATAGTACAGAAAAACATCCACAGCTGACAGGGCCCCTTTCACCCTTAACTGGTCCAAGGAGATGAACTTCCCGTCCGGAAACAGGTCTCCTAACCGAAAGATACCCAGCTTTTTCATAGTGGCCACATAGCATGCCTCACTGGTCAGAGGGACACCAGGGATAAATATTGGTGGGATTTCCGGCGAATAGAGTACACTCCCAACTGGCGCATGCCTCAAAGTAGACCAAGCCCGAAACGTGAGCTCCACCAGGTTCCTAGGGGACCTAGCCCGACTCGGAGCGGTCAGGATAACCGACCTTAGCAACGAAGGTGATGCAATTGACCTCTCTATCTCCACGTGTCTGTGCTCCGCCGCCATCCCGTACCAGTCCCTAAGATAGCTCGCCTGCGCCACTATGTAATATAATTCGAAATTGGGAAGGGCCAAACCCCCCTCCCGAACCGGTGCCATAAGCTGTCCCAAAGAGACCCGAGCTTTCTTCCCGGCCCATATGAAACTCGTGATCGACGAGCGGAGATCCTGAAAAAATCTCTGAGGAACTTTTATGGGCACGTTAAGGAACACATAAGAGCCTGGGGAGAATAGACACCTTGATCACCGAGATCCTGCCGTACAGATTAAGAGGTAGTAAGGCCCAACCCGACATCACCTTCTGAACCGAGTGCAAAACCTCTAGATAATTAGCCTTATACACCATCTCTTCATTCCTTGCAACCGTAACCCCCAAATAGCGAGTGCTCTGCAGGTCCCACTGAAATCCCCAGGTATCCGGAAATTGCAACACCTCATCCGTCAAGGGAAAGATAACAGACTTGCTAGTATTTATTTTAAGCCCCGAGAGATCACCAAAGCGCTGGAGGTCCCGCATGATCGGGTCCAGATTAATGTCAGGATGGCGGATGAACAGAACCATATCATCTGCATACAGTGATATTATCACCTTATGGGTATGCAGTTGGATACCTCGATGTAAATGAAATTCCCAAACCCATTCAGCCCATGGCTCTATTGCCAAAGCAAAAAGTAGGGGAGACAACGGGCAGCCCTGACGTGTCCCTCGCTCAAGTGGCAACTCCCCCGTGGTCTGTCCGTTCACCATCACCTTAGCCACTGGGTTGGTGTGCAAGAGTGAAACCAAGGAGACAAAGAAGTTGCCCAGGCCCAATCTGCGCAATACTGTAAATAAAAACGGCCATTCAACGGAATCAAACGCCTTAGCGGCATCTGATAGGACCGCGACCGCCGGATCTTCCGGTGGAAACGCCGCGATCAGACCAAACATCCTCCGCAAACCGAACGAGGGGGAACTCCCCGGAACAACCCCTGCTTGATCGGCCCTCACAAGGGTTGGCATCAGCGGTGCTAGCCGCCTCACCACAATCTTCGCTAAAATGTTATTGTCGAGATTAATGAGCGAAATTGGCCGATACGATGAGCAGTCATCATCTGGTTTACCCGGCTTCAGCAGTACAACCACAACAGCCTCCCTAAGAGAATCAGGCAATCGGCCCAGAGATACCGCCTCCTAGTACACCCGCAACAAGTATGGCGCTAAGCTTTCCGCATAACACTTATAAAATTCAGCAGTAAAACCGTCAGGACCCGGGGATTTCCCACCCGGTAGCGACCTAATGGCATCCACCACCTCCTCCAACGTCACCGGCCTATTTAACCAGCTCCTCTGTTCCTCCGAACACCAATATAACCCCACCTCATCAAGGAACGCTTCTATATCCGCCTGCGCCACAGACAAACGGGATGAGTATAATCTAACGTAAAAGTCCTGGAGCTCATGAAGTATCCCTCTATCCTCATAGTGAACAACTCCCCCTTCATCTGTGATCGACGTCACCCTATTCCCCCGGCCGCCCATTCGAGTGAGTCGCGCAAGCGACCGCCCTGGGGCCTGTCCTTCCCCGTACTGCCGAGGAGCCACCCTATCCCACATAAACTTAACCTCCCGTTAGGCAAGGGTGTTAAACACCTGAAGCTTCTGCTTGATACCTCCACTCTGAGCCGCATTCGGAACAGGTGCCTCCCCCTGCAGAACCTGTATTTCGTCCTCTGTGACCGCCAGATCCCTCCGCAACTTCTTTAAAATCCCCAGTTCCTTAGCAATACACTCGCCCCTGATCACACACTTAAACCCTTCCCACAGAATACCATCATATGACACTGACCCATCATTGGTCTCGAAATATGCCTCTATAGCCTTCAGCAGTTCCTGTGAGCGCCTCACTTTTAAATCTCCAGGGGGGCCGCTCCCTATCACGACCCTCCACTCGAATCGACAACAGAACAGGGGCGTGGTCCGACAGAGTGCGGGCCAAAATGCTGACCCCCACAGACCGACCCATAAGTGCACTGGACACTAGGAAGTAATCTAACGGGGCTGCCGAACCATGCGGAGCGGAGTAGTGCGTAACTGACGCACCCCAGGATTTCTCAAGCTCCATATATCATCCATATCCCACACCGGGAGCATGTTCCGAATCCTGCAGGTTGCCTTACCACCAGAGCACACTGCATCGCCCACCCTATCCAGCGAAGTATTCAGGACTGAGTTGAAATCCCCTGCCCAAATAATTTCCCCATCAGGGAGAGCCCCCAATTGTTTCTCCACCCAGTCAAGCGACTCCACCGTATCGTGATTGGGACCATAGTAACTTATCAACGTATACAGCTTCCCTTGTACTACCTCTTGCACCACCAAAGCCCTACCCTCTTGATCTTTCGCAACTTTGACCAGACGGAAACCCACCGACCTATGCACCAAAATGCACACTCCCCTAGGGTAAGAGGAATAGGAAGAGAAATACCTATGGCATCCCAACCCTTACCGAACCTAGACTCGGTGGCCGCGGTTAAGTGGGTCTCCTGAAGGAAAGCCACCCCCACCCTATGTCGCTCCAAGTAGTGTAGAACTTTCCGATATTTGGGCCAACTATTCAGGCCCCTGACATTCCAAGTCATACAGTTCAGTGTTGCCATTTGAGAACATTAGAACCCCTACTAACCCACCTCCACTCAGCCCCCCAGGCACCCCAACCACCCATGTGTACCACCAACCCCCCCAGCGCCACCCACCCTCCCCCCCAACCTGCCGATGACTCCCTCCCCAACCCAATCCCACCACCCCATTAACCCCACCGACAACTCCAGATCCCCACCCACCATGCCGAAGACCCCAACATTCCGGCTCCCCCACCCCTATCAACTTAAACCCACCCAGCTTTTGCACCGGGAGCAGCCAGGAGCCCAACCCTCCCCACACCCCACCAAGGTAAGTACCTCCGCGCTCAGAGGAAGCCCCCAATGGCACAAGTAACTTCTACAACAGGAGATCGTACTCTGCCCGAACCCATTCAATCACCATCTGCCCGCGGCCTAGGTGACCGCGGCAACATGTCGAGGAAAGTGGATGCCTCCTCTGGAGTTTGAAAAAAAAAACGATTTGCCCTCATGCACCACCCGTAGTTTAGCCAGAAACAACATGGCGTATTTCAGGCCCCTTTCCCTCATCCTCTTCTTGACGTTGATAAAGGTTTTTCTGGCCGCCTGCACTTTATCTGAGAAGTCCGGGAATAGTCTGATAGCGTCACCTTTGTACGACAAGGCGCCTTTCTCCCTAGCCTTCCTAAGTGCCGTGTCTCTGTCCCGATAGTTCAATAACCGAGCTATCAACGGGCAAGGCGGGGCACCCGGAATCGGTCTCCGTCCATTTGGAATCCTATGAGCCCTTTTGACCAAACACACCGAGGAGAAGCCCTCAGAGCCCAATGTTTCAAAGTATGTCCTCCAGCAACAACTCCATGTTCCCCTGATTTCCCGACTCCGACAGGCCAACAATACGAATATTATTCTGACGTGACCGCGACTCCAAATCTTCTTGCTTATCTCCGAGTTCCTTTAAGGCTCTCCCCAACCTCAGACATTTCGCCCGTCACTGTTACCGCCGTTCCCTCCACGCCCGCAAGGCCTCCTTCCACTTCATCCAGTCGCTCCCCGTGCCGGTCCAAGCGGACCTGCATGTGGTCCACCTTGCAAGTCAGAGTATCCAGCTTATCGTCCAGGGACTGGATTCCCGACTGCAACTGCGTGAGCTTGACATTAATGTCCTGAAAGGCGGCTGCCGGGTCCGGACCCATTTCCGTGGCATGGGACCCCGCACTTACATTCATTGCAACACAGTCTTTAGGCCGCACGGGCGTCTCGAAATTCAGTTTAGCCTGATTTTTGCCCCCTTTCCCAGACTTAGACATGGCTGGCGCGGTAGGAGTGATCCAGATCCAGACAGGGTGTCCCGTATGCACAGCAGGGGCGACCAGACCAGACCGCCACACCGGGCCTTAAAGCAAGGGCCCCTCACGTGGGTACAAAAAAAAAAAAAAAAGAGTCATTCCCCCAAAGTCCCCCCACGCACGGGCGCATACACCAGGGGGGCGAATATATTCCCAAGGGGCAGCCAGCAGGAGCACTCAGGCGCTGCAGATACGATATCGCCCCCCAGCTGCAGCCCCCGACAACCCCACCGCTGATCTCCAATGTAGGGTCCTGTCACCGGGTGCACTAAAGTCAGGAAGGCCGGGCACCCCACAATCCGAACTGTCGGCACTCCCCACCAGACAGCAGGGCCAAGATCCCACAACACATCTCCACAGGACAGGGAGCGGGAGGAACTGCGCAGGCCCTACATTCCTCCCGACCGCTCACACAGCGTACACATAGACTCTGGAGGCCACCCTGATCTGCCTCCCGAGGAGCCAAGGCAATCTATCCCACAGGACGAGCCGCCAGCTTCTGCCTCGCCCTCCCGGCTCGGCGGCCCGTATCGCACGGCGTACAACAGGAGAGGGAGGCCGCCACGGCACTCAGGATGCCTGCCCGTGGCCCACTGCTCTGCATCCGTCCACCCGCAGCTTTTGCCGGCCCGGCACACCCGGCTCCTGCAGCGATCAGCGGGCGCTCCCCCGCCACTCTGCCAGCACCGTTGGTCTAAGGGGTGGGGGTACCAGGCGGCCACGGCACTTAACCTCTGCCGACACCGCTCCAAGGCGCCTCACCCCCGAGGGACCGCCGCACGCCTCCTCCACCTCCGGCAAGCTCAGACCCTGGGCGCACCTCCACACAGGTAGGCGCCTTTCACCGGCAATGGGGTCGGAGCACCGTCCCTCCCCCTCCTCACTGCACCAGGCCTCAGCCGCCGCTTCGCAGCCGCCGTTTCCACTGGATTCAGCTCTGCTTTCTGCCCAGAGTCGCCTTCCTCAACTCACAGCACTATCAGGAAGAGACCCCCGCAGGGGGGCTTCATCCTTACACCACGGAGAATGGCGGATTAACAACAGGATGTTCGGGGTGTGAAGGAGCTTCACAGGCTTGCGGCCATCTTGGTCGGGCTCACGAGCGACCCCTGCCATGTAAAGCTTAGTGCGAATAGGTGCAACCATCTGTATCGTACTTGTTGGGATCTCAAGTGGGTCAGGACCGGGGCCATGCGCCATCTTCTATTTAATGTGGTTTGGGACAGGTCCTGATAGAGCTGTATCTCTGTTCCGTTATAAGTTATTTGGTTGGCGGACCGTGCCTTAGCCAGGATATGTTCTTTTAAGGTATAGCTGTGGAAGGCAATTAGGACTTCCCAAGGTTTTGTCCCCGGGTCCTGGCGTTTTGGGACCTACCCTGTGGATCCTGTCAAAATGGATGTCGATACCTTGGTCATCGTCTAGCAGGTTATTGAAGGTGGATCTCATGTACAGGGCCAGATACTGGTCTAGGATGTTTTCTGGGAGAGATATTACACATGTTGGAGCGCCGAGAACGTTTTTCCAAATCCTCGGCTCATAGCTCCAAGTTATGAGTAGCCACGGCCAGAGTTTCCAGCAGGGTGTCTGCTTTATGCGCTTCTTGAGCCATTTCTTGGAAGGCCCTTTCGTTAGTGTCCACTCTTTCTTCTATTTTGTTGATGTCCCTTTTGATGTCTTGTATCCCCTCGGCCAAATCCTCCCTTAGGGACTCCATTTGTTTTTGGCCTGCATTGCTGAGTTTTTCAACCAGGTCCCCCCCCAGTAAGTCTGAGAGCAGAGTAGGTAACCGGGCCCTCGTGGTGACCCTCCACATTGTCCGTTGAGGCATCCGTCCCCCAAGCAGCATTGGATCGGGCCCCCATTGGATCCGTGTCGCTTGCCCATATCTGCGCCAGGGTGCCCTCCTGGGTTCTCTGATGTTTTGGAGGGGGCCGGGTGTCCCTGTTCTTATTCCTTGACATCTCTAGGGTGGGCAATGGGCCCTGCCCAGTTGTGCGGTGAGGAGGGCCCCCCGCTCCTCCTATACCTGGATAAGGGATCCTGGCTTGTTAGTGGGCCGCTGGGCACCCTCTCGCGGGTGGAGCTCCCCGGGGCCTGTGCTGGCTGGTAGCCGACTTCGGTTGCAGATTGACCCCAAAGCCGCTCTTGGGCTGAATATCTTTAATCTCTGTTGTCCGGTCTGTGTGCGTGGCCTCCGGTGGTGCCCCTGTCGGCCTTTTGGTACAGGCCAGTCGCTGAGGAGGTGGCTGGGGGGCCCTGTCTCTGCTGGCAGGGCGGAGGAGCCTCCCTTGAATGCGCCCCTGTGCTAGTTAGGTCCGGGTAAGGCACTGTGAACGGGCCTCTCGGCCCTAGTATTGGATGTAGGGTATGTGGGGCGAGGCGGCGCTACGCCCCTGGTGGTCACCTCCCCACTCCGATGTGCCCTGTCCCCCCCCGCACCCCTGGAGGCTGCCGCCTCCCTGCCTTCACTTACTTGGGGGGGGGCCTTGCGCTGTCCGATTTGGGGGTTGAACCAACCGTGTGGGCTGGGGGGGGGGCAGCAGAGTCCATCCTCCTCGTAGCTGGTTGCTCTGGGGATGTCCTAGTGGAGGATACCTGCTTGGTTCCCAGTGTCGTGGGCGACCCCGACGCTGACCGCCAGCGGCTCCGAGCAGAGGTGGACGTGCACCGGAGGGCGTCTTGGTTGTTTCCGTTGCATGTGTTGTCCTCCTCTTCACTGCTCCCGGTGAGAGGCCCGATCCGCTGCGGCCACCAGATCCACCTCGACGTCCCCTGGGCAGCTCTATGGTGTTTGCCAAGCAGCAGGGGGCTCTGTGTGTCACGGCTGAGCCGTCAGCCGATCTAGTGCTGGGAAAGGTGTCATGAATCACAGAGTGCGCCCCTTTTGGGCTTCTTGGTCCCTGTCACAGCGGGCTTACACTCATTAATACTCCCAACATGGCCGTCCAGCGTAATCCCTTCTCGCTCTCACGAGCTGGATGTAGCCTTTTCTACTAATAGACCACGCCTTCCGCGGTTCGGCGCTTCTCAATGCTATTGCGAAGTAGCGACCAGACGTGTGCTCCGTAGCTCGCGGTTCTTCTCCTTTTTCCAATCTCGCTATCCCTTCCTAGTCCTCCCCCCTTCTACTTACCTCCTGGATTCCTGGCTAGCGTGCTTCCACTGCCTCCTGGATTCCTGGATTCGGCGTCCCGGAAACTGAACGCATTCTGGATTCGGAAGAGAATCGGGCAGCCTTCTTCAAGACCCGGTCCATCCGCAAGAAGGCATCGACCAAGGACAACAGTAAAGAACGGACTCAGGTGAGAAGGGGGGAACTCCTTGACAAAAGGTGTGGAGCTCCAGGGGAGGACGGAGCTCCGTCCGTTAGCTGGGCGAAGCCCCCAGGCGTGTTACACACTCTGGAAGTGAGTACAGTAAGTCCCAATTTAACTGCAGTGGGATACGGGAGCCCCGATCTCCACGGGCCCGGGGGTATGCTGATGCTCCGGAGTTTCGGTTACATCCCCTCCTCGAGGTGGTCGTTCCTGGAACCCCGCACACGGGCAGCGGCCGTAGCTCCACGACCAGGGCCTTCGATTGAGCCGGGCCGCTGGTCGAGTACTCAGTCCAGGGGGAGGGAGAAGTCTTAAGTGGCTGTGTCTCCAGCTGGTGTTCTTTGGCTACGTGGAGCCCTGGGCAGGCGTGTAGGCCGCAGCTCCCCGCCAAATCTGTCCCTCGCTGAGTCAGCGTATATCTCGGGCTATGGAGTCGGGTCTCGCACCTCCGTCTGGGATCTGTGTTCGCTTAGCTATGGTGCGGCACCTGGGGAGGGCTTATCCGCTTCGGTGATCGTCAGAAACCAGTCCGTGGATGCGGGAACTCGGAGCTCGCGCTGTCTATTCTCCGGCGGCCATCTTGGAATCCCAATGCATAGGGTTTTGAACTTAATCCTCGCAGCCAATGGGAGCCAGTGCAGAGATTTCAGTCCTGGAGAGATACGATCCCTAGGCTTGAGGCCAAGGACAAGATCTCAGAATCCTGTTTTGGATGAGTTGCATGGGGCGGAGAGTAGAGGCAGGAAGATTTAGAAAGAGGCTGTTGCAGTAATCCAGCCTAGAGAGAACCAGGGCTCTAGAGACCGTGAGCTTCTGGGGGAAGGAGAGGAAAAGAAGAATATCTCTTAGGAGGTGTAGATGGTAGTGTGACTTTTTAGAGACGTCTGAGATGTGAGGAGAGAAGGAGATTGTGGAGTCGAAGATGAGCCCGGGGTTTTTAGCTTTGCAGGTGGGAGTAGGAAGAGGGCCAAGAGAGGCCGGCCAGAGAGCAACAGGCAAGGAGGGAGTAGGTGTGCCAATGAGAAGAATCTCAGTCTTACTGGCGTTAAGGCAGAGGTCATTGGTGGCACACCACTCCTGGATAGCAGACAGACAGAGATGAGGGACGGAGAGGAGGTGGCCGAAGGTAGCCTCAAAATGAGCTCAATGTCATCTGCATAGCACTGAAAGTTGGGGCAGAGAACGGCAATGCGGTGGCCAAGGAGTGCCAGGTACTGGTTGAACAGCCAGGGAGAGAGGTTAGACCCCTGGGGGACACCACAGGTAGAGAAAAAGATAGCGTAGAGGAAGGACCCAAGTTGGACCTGGGAGGGTCGGTCAGAGAGGAAAGAAGTAAGCCACGCCAGGGCCTGACCAGTGATACCGAGGTTGACACAGACAATTGAGCAGGATGGCATGGTTGACAGTGTCAAAGGCAGAAGAGAGATCAAGCAAGATGAGGACACACGGGGTGTTAGAGTCAAGGATGGAGAGCAGGTCTGGTGACCACGAGGGGGGGAAGAGTGGCAAGAAGGTAACATCAAAGTCAGCAGAGGAGTAAGTGGGTTTGTTAGAAAGGAGACTAAATCAGGCAGTGTCTGGGAGGCATCATCCCTGATATGTTTGTAGATAATTAACCGCTGTATAATGTAGGGACAGTTTAGGAAGTCCCAGCGGGAGCATAGATAGATAATGAACTGGACATTTGGTTTTCACTCTGCGCAAAATTCAGAACTTGGGCAGTAAGGGGGAAAGGCTGGGGAGAAGAGAGAGAGAGTGACAGACAGACAGACAGACACTTTCTACGCAATGTGTTATGTTCAATCTATTTTGGAGAAGCTCATTTGATGTCTCCTTCCCATTGTTGTAAGGGTCCTTGCAAGTCAGGAGACTACTGTTGTCCTCCCTCGCTGATCATAAAAGCAACAACATTTATGTTGCAATTACCTAATGCAATTGGTTGTCGGAGATGATCTTTTAACACCGTGCATCTAGTTTTTCTCATTTCCTACCAGGAAATAAGAGCAGCAAAGAGAAGGCTCTGGCAGCTCACATCACCAAACTCTGTAGAGTGCAAGGAGAGAAATATCAGGTCTGATGGGGCTCTACAATGCTGCTGAGCAATTTATTTGTTCAGAGAAAATATAGATGCAGGCCTACTCCATAAAACCACCACAGGCTATTATAAGCATCTCTTTAAAATGGTAGCAGGGTTAGTATGTGCACCTTTGAAGCTACAGAAGTGGGACAGTCAAGCAACTCCAGTATGTGCACCTTTGAAGCTACAGAAGTGGGAAAGTCAAGCAACTCCACCCAGGTCATGGCATTCGTTATAAACCCACAAATAAGGACTTTGGACTGACATTCCTGTTGCACAATTTCCGGATCTGGGACAACTCTGGCTTGCTGGCTTCTCTCAAACCCTCTGCAATAAACAGGATGGCTGGGTTGAATGGACCATCAATATTGAACTCTCCCGGCAGGCTAAAATCCCAAAGCCTCCTGATGGTTAGTCCGAACGAGACCTGTTCATCGTCATCCACCTCACAAGAAAATGGACAACACTTGCCATGGAGTGTCCAGCGTGGTGCCCCCTGCTCTGGCAGTGGAAAAAAGTGATGCCAGCACCAAGGAGTTGTAAAAAGGGCAGCACTTGAGCCGATAGCACTGTCTCTCTCGGCAGCCAACTCTGGAACAAACTTTAAGGGGTGCAATGGCAATTCTTGGCTTTTCCTATGCTTTTCTGGAAGGAGGTCGCAGGGTCTGAGTTCCAGGCCATAGTGGGGAGGGTTCATGCAGGAATGCATGGAAACCCTGAAAGCCTCACACTCCAACAGAGAGGAAGCTAAAGTAGGTAAAGCAGGTTCTTAATCGAAATCAACAAGCCGTGGAGAAGTCATCTTCCAGACACTACCTACGAGACCTTTATCGTGGCACAATTTCTTATACAAGGAGGAGTGCATGTGGGAAGAAGAGGACACTGGAGCAATGATGTGCATCTTTTTCTATTGCTCACCTTCCTCAGCCAAGTAAAGCCCTGTTGAGGTCTCGTCATAACTTCGCCAGAGTCTTTTTTACTGATGGACAAAATGCCACTTATTTATGTCCCACCTTGGGTTGCAGAGATTGGCCACAAGCCACACCCTTTGTGTCATGTTCCCTACCCAAATAAAAAGACAGGCAATGATGGCAAGGATCAAAAACTGAATTGGGTCTACTGTGTTCATTAAAGGGCTTAAAACCAGCTTAACGGGAGACTTGGTGCAATATGATTTGAAAAAGACTAAGTGTTAGTTAATAAGGTGCTTGTGGCTTTGTAAATCTACACAGAGGATGTCACATCTGGCCCCATGATAGTATAACAAAGCCGGCTGCAGAACCACACCTTATGGCCAAACAGTTAAGTAGCTGTGAGAAATATTTTGGAACATTCTGTACCAGAATGCCATTTTCAGACATGATAAATCAACAGGAGGAAGGTATCTGTTAGAAATAAATACTTACTGGTACATCCAACTCCCCCCTCTTACTCTAAACTACACGGATAAATCACCAAGCACACAAATGTCAGGGAGGATACCAATATGCTCCTCTATTTAGCCCAAAATATTCCTGAGCAGCACCTGGACAATCCAAGCATCGACTTGGAGCTAATTATCAAGGCATAATACGGGTTTGCAAAGCGCGTATGGAAAGCATGTAGTATAGCCCAAATTATCACGCTACAGATTACATATAGGGACATATTGGCTCCAAAGGCATCCAATGATGTGGTCTTTCCTTGTAGAGAATACACATGGGCTACTAGTGGAGGTGCAATCTTAAGAATGTAGTAGGACTACAGGATACCAAAGACTACGCAGCAGCCAATATAAGCCAGCTTTTTTACGATAAAGGCTGTTGTAAGTCACAAAGGAATGGTGATACATTCTTCAGTCATGTTAATAGTTAATACAACATTTTAGAGTGATTCTTAGATTATGAAAATACAGAGGCCTTGCCATCTTCGATAATGCAAATAAGGAGGAAAGGAAGATGACAAAACTATGTTCACATGGCTATTTGTCTAAAAGACTTATGATCCAGGCCACACGCACAATATTCAACTCCCACAAAGAGTGAGGCTTTTTTAGAGCAGGGAATAGCCTTAGTAAACACCCTGAAGTGATGCTGGACTACCAGATTATGCATAACGCTTTTGTTACAGATTTGTAACAAATAGGATTTGTAAATCCTATTGGATTTACCAGGTGACAAAGGAAGATAATAAGGACATAATGTAATCCAGAGATTGACGGCAGGACTGTAAAAGCTGCAACCACGGTTGTGACAAGAAAGCCAGGCTTCCCAAACAAAGAAAAGGCTGGGAAACTCATACAGTGTTGGCAGCCAGACCCTGTTCAGTCAATTAAGAACTACTTGTATTATCCTAGGCCTGAATTTGAGAATGACTTCATAGCCGACGAAGTGGAAACGCATAAAGTAAATATCCCAGACCATTTGAAAAGAAAGCCTCCACCAGGGAAAGGGGTCCCCAGCTATACAGAAAGCATTGAGTATGCACTGGAGGTTTGTTGTGTTGCAAAAAGTTGACTGATGGATAATTCCGAAGCCTGAAGATGGAGTCCAAGACTTTACTGTGTGCTCCCCATAATTTGGGCTGTGTCAAGGTGATCATGGATTTTGTTCTCCAGATGTCGACACGCCACGTCCATCGCAGAGCCTATTACTTCATGGCTGATAACTGAAATTCAAGAGTTTCTGAGCCAGAGCACACATATAAGTAGAGTGCTTTTCCTGTTAGTACCGGAGTATATGTAAAAAACCATGCTCTTTTGCAGTTTTCTGGAGGATATGGCAGGACTGGTTTTGTTTCATCAGAATTTAGTTATAGATGATTTTTTTCCATGGTGTCACCTGTGATGAATCAGAGGTGATTATCCCAAGAACCCTGGCCAGTCACCCTGCTCATGTGGCCAAGGAAAGGCAGACAATTCCTGATCCTGGGATAATCACATGAGAGGGGACTCTGGTAAGGAGAAATGGGAGAATCCTCGAAATATCTTCCATAGAGACCCAACAGTTTTGATGTCCTACTGTAAAATTGAGGCCTGTGATATAAAAAGTAATCAGAACATGCCCTTAGTACTGGGACGAGGAAGAGGAGCTCAGAACACAGAACTGCATCATGCAGTGAAGTGATCCTAATGACCCACACCTGAACATGACCTTTAGGTATTTAAGGCCCCCTCAGGTTCAGCCCATTAGAACAAGAAGGTGGAGCAGTAATAGGAGTTGTGAGCTGCAGTTGCAGCAGCCGAAACAGGGAAACAAAGACACTGGAGTCGCCACTGCTGTTGAAGCGGATGTCGGTCCTGAGAGGGTCTTTAACATAAAGTGCAGAGTGGGAAGCAGTGCTTCTGCCAGGCTGTCCCGTGGGAGTGAAGAGCGCTCCTTATTTTGTGCCTGGTCCCGATGACTGGTCAGCATTGCAGTGCAGGAGGAGCAAGGAAGTTCGAGCTGACGTGTGTAGAGAGACCGGTGAGTTGGCCTGAAGTAGGTAACCCCGGAACGCTCCGTAGTCGAACGCTGACCGCTAACCCATATTTTGTCTCTCAAACTAATGCAAGAACGTCTTTATGGTGTTACAATCACTTTAAAGGAAAGCCAGAAAACAAAGGTTACAATTAATATTGCTAAGTCTAGGGGGCAATACTGTAGCCATATTAAGACCTACATTGCCAAAGCAAAGAGTGGGCAATACTGAAGAGGAACAATAACCACCGTTGCCAAAGTAAAGAGGGGGAAAACCTTCAGAAAGTAATAACCAGCATTGGCAAAGTAATAAGAGACCGATATTGTAGAAAGATTGTAACCAGTATTACTAGAATGAGGAAGAGGCAATAACTAAGTGATAAGCCAACAAGCTGTTTGATGTGAAATTGAGAGACCAAGAGTGGCAGGAGAGATGCCCTCCTTGTAAAATGTATCAAGGAAAAGAGGAACATAACCCGCATTGCATGTGGCAAATAAAACAGGGAAACAAACAGCACCAATGTGTAGTGTGTCCTCATAGAAGAAGTTGTGTATCTCAATGTTGTTGAAAGTCGAGGACTTTTCTGAAAGTGTGAAGCGACCCTCATCACAGAGAACTTGTAGTAGTGTTAGGAGCGTTTATCCTGGCAGGCGAGTATACCAAAAAAGGGATTTTTAGTGATAGTTGTAGCAGGTTAGTGAACCAGGAAGAAGACACTGAAGTAAAGCGCTGTAGTTTTGAAGGAAAGAAAGTGGCAAAGCCACTATATTGTGTTAGATGAACTGTGTTAAAAGTCATCCTGACAAAAACCTTGTTGTGAATCAAGACGAATTGTGGAAGTGTTTAGTTTTCAAAGAAGTGATTTTGAGATATTGACTATCGGTTAAAAAATAAAAGACTATTTTGTGGAAACAATGTCAAGTGCTAAGTGAAAGACTTTTGGAACAAAGGGAAAACTTGGTTACAAAAAGGAACTTTTCTTATTTTGACCTTTCGTTGGAAATCCTACTTTGAAACTGGGGAGGGGGATTCCACCCAGGTTGCAAGGATACATAGTTACCAGGTTCATGTTGAGTATAACTTATTTTTGTTAAACCTGAAATGCCATAGTCTATCTTTATGAGTTTAATGTATGTATGTATGTATACGTGTGGGACATATTCCTTTTATTAGAGTGTTTTCCTTTAGTTCTGTTTTGATAGGGAAGGAAGTCCTCTTTAGGTTAGGGATAGCGAGGCATTTGTCACACCCTTATGAGTTAATAACGTGGCTAATTGTGAAAAACCTTAACCAAGTTGTCCGCCTCATATTTCTTCTTTTTTTAAAAACTTTATTAAGCTTGACATTGCAACAGAGAGAACGAGCAGCATACAGATAGTCTATAAGTTTACATTCCATGTACATAGTCTGGTGGGAAATTATACCGCTTTGCATTTTTGACCCCTCACACACCTTAATGGTATTTAATATTCATTTGAATACTTTATTCGGTGTAAAAACCGTAAAGTAAATTGCCTCGTAAAACTAGAAGATTGATCCATTCGCAATAAACTTCGTACATCAATCAAACGGATAAAATCAAATTAAAATAGGATAGTTCTTTGACATCTTAACTGGAGGAGAGCAAGCTTGCAGCCTCTCAGAATCACATAAAAGGCACCCTCCTCCCTCTTTTCCAATATTTTCATTCTGACCAACCAAGCCCTATGGATAGAACTGTCTACTGGGAATGCAACTTGGTGCGCATTCGTACCCTTGCAAAACTTAACTGCTTCTCTGGTGGAACATATCCCCGTCTCCCGTAGCAGTGGCCTTAGATTATATCTTCAAGACTCTCAGTTTTCCACAAAAGAAATTGAAAATGTGCAACAGTTTCGGTAGCAGCATCACATAAATACCTGATCCCCCCCCTCGAACCCCAAGATCTTTCAAAGGCAGGACACATGAAGTCAAGATAACTCTCAAAGCCATAATCAGCTTTACCCTCTAGATAGTCTAAGCCCAGTTTGAGCTTCGTAGCAGCCTCTATCATCCTTTCTCGATTCATTATGGCTACTAGGTTCTTAATCCTCGGTAAAGAAAATTAATCAATACTTCAGGGGTTTCTTAAAGCGCACACTCATTTAATGCTATTTGTTGAGCTTTGACATGTGCAGCCCACACAATACTCACCCCCCTGCCAGACTTAGTAAATGTTTTAATGCCTCAAAGTACTTCTCACGACCTTCCATGCTCCACAGTCTGAGCCAGTAGAAAATGGACTTCAGAGCCATCAGAAACTCTATCGAGCTGATGTCATACTCCAAATGCAGCAATGCTGCAGGTGAGCTCTGTGGCAACTTGAGCAGATTTTTAAAAAAACGTGTTTTCAATTCTATCGAGAGACTGGTGGCTCGCATATCCCCAAATTTGTGTTCCGATGACAGAAGCTGGAATTGCCATTCTTTGGTATAGTTCAAGTGCCAAGGAAATTGCACGTCTCCCATGTTTTTTTAAAGGAGTACGTAGCCCCACTGTACTTACCCAAGTTACAGCAGGCTGTTGCAACTTGTGAGCACCATCCACAGTTCTCGTGGAATCTAATTCCTAGATAGTCATAAAATAAGGTCTGTTCCAACTTAACCTCATCTACAAAGATGTTCAATTGCCTATATTTCGAGAATTGTTTATTGTAAATATCAAGATGGCCACCAATGAAGTACATACAATCTTCAATATCTCTGTTATTTATGGATGGGTTTTAATTTCTATAGTTTCATTTGAAAGATATTGGGCCTGATTTACAGAACGTTTTCCTATGGCAGTGCACCATTATAAAACACTTCCATGAATCAGGCCCATTGGCGGACACAAATATATGGTTTTAACATTTACTCTGAAGTCAAATGGTATCGCAAAAATGTACATATTCATATTATGAAACATCATTTGCACTTTAAATGGTTCCATGTGTTAAAATCGCGGCAAAAATTGCTGTGCTTACAAAATATTGCGGCAAAAAGGCTGTGGTTACAAAATATTGCGGCAAAAAGGCTGTGGTTTTGCCACCGCAATCCATATAAAGGATGAAGGGGACACCCCCGCACCCTCCAGACCCATTATACCATTAAAGGGGAGCGGGGAACACCCCTGCAACCCCCGCTCCCCTTAAATGGTATAATGGGGTACACCTTTACCGGGTCAAACCACTGCATTTTTGCCGCAATTTTTTGATAAGGCGACATTTTTGCTGCAATGTTATTACTGCATATCCTTTAAATTTGATGTTTCATAGGAAATGAAACCTATCAATATGAAATTTGAGCAACTGTGATAGGGTCATGACTGTCAGGGGGAAGGTGGAGATGAGGCAACCCCAGTTTCTGAGACTCCTCATATGATATTCCTGTTATAAATGGTGCCAGCCTATGTTGCAAAATACCTTCTAGTACATTTTCTGGTCAGTATTCGCTCTTAACTCCAACTCCCAGAGTGCAACTTGGAAACTGGGGAAATTCTGACCCATGCTAGGAGAATAGAATCAAGAACAGCCAGGAAATGGACTTTGAATTTCCCTCCCAAACAACAATGAGCCACCCAACACCTGATCTGACAACCCCAGACTGACCCCAGGAAAATGGTTTGCCAGCTGAAAACAAAATTACATGAGGAGAGACTGCAGGGGCACAGGGGAGACTCAGAAAACCTTCCCAAACCAAACTGGCAACAAAACTCACCAACAACAGAGGAAAGCTGCAGGGAGAATGAACAGCCTAAGCCCTTGTCTGCTAACACACCAGAGACAGTCTCCAAAACCGTTCTGTAAAACAGGGGTGGGGGGGGAGTTTTTTTTTTTTTAAAGCCGCTCACCTGTGTAACAGTCCCTGGTGAAAAGCCAAACAGCATGATTCGTAGATTCAGAGGAGAGCTGCAGTCAAGGAAAAGTGGAGGAGGTGACAGAACCACACTATTAAAGGTGACAGAAGGAAAGGCAGAGAGTGGGTTGTTCGAGTGAGATTAGAGGAGGAAGGGGCAGACCAAGAGACCAAGCGGAGGAGGACGGTGCAGAAGACCGTGGATGTACATTATTCTGGCAGGGTGCAAGCTGAGATATTTGTAAGGAGATGGTATCAGTTGTGAGAGTGAAGTAGAGAGTTATTTGTGAAGGAGGGGTTAGACATGAGTGAAGAGTGGGATTATAGGGGTAAGGGAGGAAGGTAGAATGAGAGGGAGTGGGTGTTGGGAAAGAATAAGGATAGTAGTGAAAAAGGACGGAATGGGGTGTGAGGAGGAGTGTGCAAGAGAGAAGTGAGGGGGTGATATTAGTGAGACTGAGCTTATTCGGAGAGTGAGTAGGGCACTCTAACCCCAGAAGGATATGTAGAGCACCATATCCCCGAGTGGGGGGTTAGAAGAATGGGGTAGTTAGAGGTGTGAAAAGGGGTGTAGAGAGAGTTGAGGGGTCTAGTGAGTCGTGTGGGGAGAGTAGTAGCAGTACAGAGAGGGGAGAGAGTAGTGTGTAGAAAGTAATAGTAGTAGTGTGGAGAGAGTAGGAGGAGTAGTGTGGAGAGGAGAGTAGTAGTATAGTGGAAAGGGAAGCATAGTAGGGTGTGAAGAGGAGAGTGCAGTAGGGGAGCAGAGAGGGAAGCGTAGTGTTTACATCAGAAGATGGAGGTATACCGAGAGAGAGAGGGGAACATTGGAGGGATAAAGAATTAAGTGTCAGGGAGTGTGAGGATGAACAGCGGGTGGAGTAGGCGGGATGAGAGTAGGAGGAGATAAGGGAGAGTAAGAGAGAGACATAGGGAGGAATATCTGAGTATAGAAGGATAAAACCCAGAGAGGCCAAAGTGTCTGGAATGCCACAAATCCTTATGTGGTACCATTCTTTGGGAAACTTTGAGCAGGAACGGCCTAGATTACTACCAGAGGGAGTTTAGATAGATGAGGTATTTAGACGATGGGATTCAGATGGCAAAGACCTTAGATCGTAGGGCTAACCAATCTCTAGATACCATCCTGTGGTTGAAGACGCTTAGGGGAGAGAGGGAATGGTCGAACTCGACACAACCTGCCTATTGTTATCTTGAAAGATCTGCAAATTCTCACCTTAAGCTGTATTTTTAAAAATCCAAAATTAAAATCCAAACTCTTGAATTTTCCTGGAGTCTCTCTGGGTTATTAATGCAATCTGAGACACTACATTATTTTAACTTGTTCAATAGGATTATGTACTCTGATTGTACTATTGAAATTACTAACCTTCAGAGAACAATTATATATTGTCTTTTACTAGGTTACATATAGTTTATCATCTTTTCCGAAATCCTCTTCACTGTCAGATTCTGCTAAGTTTGGTACAGTGTGGAAATCCTTATCACATAGTTCATGGTTTCATCCACACTTACACATATGTAAAAGGTAGGTGGTTTGCTAAACATTTACATATGTATGTGTTCTTATCAACTGCAGAATGGAGTCTGGAATGCACAGCATTAAGAGGGAATGGGAGCTATTCCTTCGATCCTCCATCAATGTCCGATTGGAGATGAAATTGTTGGCTGTAACTGGTCATCCTAGGTTCCAGATCATGACATGGTAGTTGACTCTTCATTGCAGGTAAGAAAACACTTCTTCTAGGCAGAAACGTGTCCAAGCTGGTCTTTTTTGTAGAAAACGTCCAGCTTAATTCTGCAAGTTTAGTTATACTACTTTTAGGGTGATCGACTTGGCATGCTTCTAGTTTATCCAGTACCTGCTCGTGAATATTATTTTGTGTTCCTAGCAAAATAAGTACCAAAGGGTGTCTTCAGATGCTGCAGAGAATGCCTTTCAGTATGACATTTTATTCGACCTTTTTCCAGGCATAGTACCTGTGCTATTAGATCCAGACAACCGTGAAAGGCAGATAACGCATAAGCCTTCCAGGAACCCATTGACAGGAATACCTCTGCAAATGAACTAATGTGCTTTCAAGTATTCACAAAGTAAGACTTGGAGAAGTGTTTTGGATACTTTCTTATAGTAAAAATGAAAACCGTTATGTCCTGTAAAAATATATATAATTTTCTAGCTCCTCTTTATGTGGCATTGATGACATGAATAATTACCTTTGTATGTGCCCTCTTGTGGACTACTAAGACAGTTCTAAGAACAATGTGAAGCAGCCACTGCTATATGTAAAACCAAAACAAAGTCCTTTTTGGCGATTTGTACATGTTGAAGAGTTTTATGAGCTGTACGCTCACTAATTTCCCCACTGAGCGTGGTTTGGACTAACATGGTGGACAGCCTTTGCACACAGTAGTGAAGTGGTCCTCTGAAACCATCACTAGAGCAATTCTGAAAAACTTTTCTAACATAATTCATGACTAGTGAGGAGGCAAGTTTCTTTCCTAATTTCAGAATTCACCTTCAAGCACATAACTTTTGGTTGAGATGCACACCTTTGGTGCCTTTTTTGGCGACAATTGAGGCCAAAACTGCTGCTTTGGTGATCAAAGATTCTTCCAGTTTAAAGGAATGGTTCGGTCAAAATGTTTTATTGCCCCTACGGGTCGGCCATGTTTTTAAGCCGTAGTCGGTCGATTTTAGAAAAATTTCCTATGGACCTTACCCGAGTTTTCGTCCATTAAACGCACGCGAAAACAGGCATCAGGGAGCTGCCATTTGTGATAATCCTATCATTTCCCCCATCGCCCTGGCTGACCTGCTTTTGCGGCACTAAATCATATCCCCCGCCCCTGAGCCTGTCATCAGCAGACGTGTACCGCCCATTTCACAACGCCAAAGCACGTCTTGTGTCAACATTCGCTGCGCTTCAGCAAATGACGTGTCGCCATGGAAATGGCAGGACGCCTCTTTCCTCAATAAGTATAAACAGACCGTTTCACAACACACAGCAGCAGATTTTCGATTCCATTCCTCTCTCTGTGTTACTTTGAGTATTCTGTGACTCGTTTCTGTGCTCTGGTCAGCTACCTTCGTTGCTTGTAGCCCGTGTGAACAGATACCAGTACCACCGCTATCAATTATTTTAGTTTGTTAAACACACAATGGCTACAATAATGCCCTACATGTACGAGCCCGAGTATACCGAGGAGGAACTACTGGAAAGGAAAACACGCGAAAATGATGGGTCTTCGGACGGCAGTTGGGAGGACGATTCAACAGCTGAAGAGCCTGGACCTAGTCGCATGGACGGTGTTTCCACCTGGTGCACATGCAATCGGTGCAAGCTAATGCCAACCGAGGACAAGAACTGCTGCTGCTGTGAAAACTCGGGATGCGTGGCCTACATTTCGGAAGGCGAGCCACGACCGCAATGCATCACCGAGCTGCCAGACTTCAGGGCAGCCTGCCTCACACGGTCCGTGTTGAGGATAATGATGGTGCTTATGCACGAACTTCGTGCAACTGTTCATCCTCGTAATCCGAGTAACG
This sequence comes from Ambystoma mexicanum, assembly GCF_040938575.1. Taxonomy (NCBI): domain Eukaryota; kingdom Metazoa; phylum Chordata; class Amphibia; order Caudata; family Ambystomatidae; genus Ambystoma; species Ambystoma mexicanum. Next base: position 301,806,552 of record NC_090927.1, on the reverse strand, counting down.
AGTAAGTATACTCTGCTTCTCATGCCACTCCTATTTCATGGTCTTCAACTATATCCAAAATTACATATACATATCATTGTAACGCACGAAAGTCGTTCAATAGTGTGCAGTGTCTAGATAGCATTTGTCCGAGCAGAATGCCATTAGTTACAAGAATTGTCATTGACAACAAACGTTTATTAAACTTATCTTGGTCATTTATAAACAGTTGTTTCATTCCTTTTCACAGGTGGTACAGGCTGGTGGCCTATCGTTCCTTTACATGGTGGCTTCACGGGAGGCTTGGACACCGTGTTCGAAGAGTGATACCTGCCTGTGCCGTTCGTGCCATAAGAGAAACGTTCCGGAGTGACAGCGGTCAGTACAGGGGATTTTCTCTCGCTGTGCTGCAACCTGAACTGTACAATGTTTAAAGTCTTGTATTTTTGTGTCATCAAAATAAGATACAAAATAAAACACCACATATATTTTAACAACGGTTGTTTCGATTTTTTAAATGAATCAAGTGTGTCTCCATTCAAGGATGGATGTCAGACATCAGTGCTCCGAATGGGTGAAGGTCAGGTCGCTGTGAAGTGGGGTGGTCACTATCTAAGCTAACATAATATATTATCAATAATGCATGCACTAAATAACACTTGTTCAAAGTCTTTCAATGGGTTATGTCTCTATAAAAGTCACACATATATCTATACTATCAATTAACATTGTATTATACAGGCCTTAGGTCAAGGGTCTTGACCACTATAATACACTGTTTGAAGTGTGGGTCTGTGCTCACAAGAATCTCCGGTATGTGGCATTTGTTATTGATAGGCAACGATATACTGCAGTAGGGGTCTAATGTTAGTTGGCGATCTGCTAGGTGGGCATCATGGCGTGGTCAGTGGTCTGGCACATGAAGAGAATACCTTGCAGGGACACAGGGTCAGAATGGCAGTAAGTTTCCACTGGCAAGGGTGCGTGGGCAAGGACACGTTTGTGGAGATGAACAAGCTATGTGCTTGGTCCAGGCTGGTTCACGTGCAGGACCGTGATCTCAGAGGAAGAGTGATGTGTTACATTTATTAGCTGTTGCAAATACCTCTGGAGTTTTCCAGTCAGAGTGGGAACGAGGGTGTGGGCCATGTGCTTTGCGCGCTGTACTATCGCAGTGAGGCCTGGTCACCAAGATGGAGTGGAAAGGGGGTACAAAAATGGATGCCCCTTGTCCTGCTCAGTGTTCCCATCTACGCGAATGTCATCCAAAGTTAACATCACATAAGGGCAAAGGGCGAACCCACTACTGGAGGCACTTGGTATGAGTTTCTACTGAGAAGTAAAGGATGAGAGGGGCCTGATGGCCCCTTGCTCCCACACACTTGCCTGCACGCCCCAGGCCCATCCATCCCACCCCCTCTATCAAATACGGTTCGCACCCGGGGATGAGCACTGGCATGGGGGGCTGTCACGGGCACAAACAGCCAAGGTGCCAAACAGCATGTACACTTCAAAAGGTATCCCACGCCCAGAGGCCATCGCTCACATGGCCTCCTCAGACCCTGTGTCTGCAGGCAGGCCTCCCCTGAGGCAGGCCGCCCCCCCCCCTGCAATCCACATAATTGTGTCTCCATTCAGCAGTCTTCCTGTGCCTTATCTGCACGCCCCAGGCCCATCCATCCCACCCCCTCTATCAAAGGCGGTTCGCACCCGGGGATGAGCGCTGGCAAGGGTGGGCTGTCACGGGCGCAAACGGCCAAGGTGCCAAACAGCATGTACACTTCAAAAGGTATCCCATGCCCAGGGGCCATCGCTCACATGGCCTCCTCAGACCCCGTGTCTCCAGGCAGGCCTCCCCGAGGCAGGCCGCCCCCTGCAATAAACATAATACCACGACATGCACACGTCATTCATTCACAAACACACCCCTGTTTCTAATACTTTATAAACCACTTGATATGTCTCATGAGAACATCTTTGTGCTTTGCAAGTCAACTCCTGAACCTTCTACCTGAGAAGCACTGCGATCTATGCTAATCTGCTTGTCGCCGTGCTATCTGTGACTGCTTCGAGCAAACTCGTCAGTGTGCTACCTTTGGCCATCTACCTGTTCTCCTGCAACATACTGCTCGGCCTGCTGAATCCAACTGTTTGTTGGTCAAGGTAAGGCCATGTATCCTAGTCATATTTCGGTCATTTTTACATTTCAATCTATTTGCTATTACAGTACCCAATAGAGCTATGGTCATTGGTCTCATTGCTATTGACTTGAGTTTCAATTGTTATGCTATCAATAGATCTATTTATTTTCATCTGTGTCAATTGTCATCGAATTGCATCCTTCGGGGGTCCAGTCTATAATGTAAGCATGGTTCCTTTTTGTGCAAGACAGAACATCCAAGGGACGAGTCACATGTCCAGAGTTTAGTCACATAATTTAAAAAATGTCTGTAACTTATGCAAATACTAAGCCACACATGATGAACTGGTATAGTTCCGGTAACCAAAACAAACCTTGCATTGAGCATGGTATGGTTCATTTACTTTTTTATGACATTTTTATTCATCAAGGTTTTATAATAATCTTGATATTTACTTTTCAGAATTTTCAACAATGCCTGCCTGTTCGATTAGCGGTTGCCCTTCGAAGACCCATGCTAAATCTGAAGGCACTACAATGCATGTATTCCCGAAAACTGTTGATCGAATAAGAGAATGGGTCAGACATTGCGGATATCCACTGGATGAGCTGGAAAGTAGAGTCCAACAAGTCTTTGAGGACAAGAGGGGTGATCGATACCGCTTCTGCAGCTGGCACTTTCCCTCGAACATGTACACCACATCTTGGGTAACAAAGAAGAATAAACGGCGATCGACACGAAAATTGCTCGCAAACGCTATTCCCACTCTATTCGTCCACAATCCGCCACTGGTGAGTCAAGTGTCTGTTTTTAGCATTAGGCCTTGCGGTAGTGTGTAGGTAGCCGAATGGATTCATTGATATTTTAGGTGTTGTTTCCAATTTTTAATACTTTCGACATTGATATGAGTGTATAGCTTTTTGAATAATGACATTTATCAATATATTATTTTTAGATTTCATAACCCACAAACAAAATCTATATATGGGCACAGGGAACTGTGCTATATTGCACATTACTCAAGTATTCTGTCTCCTTACATGGCAATTTTAAATATTGGCATTTCATTATCAAACAATAATTTACCTTTACAACTTCTTGACTATCCCTTGAATCTGAAGCAAGAACATTCTACTTCTGTCACGTGCTCGTAGTTATCAACCACTTCTAGCGCGTATCAGGTAATCATACTTGGCTATTCCGCTACAGACTTGTTTTTTGCATGTCAAGTAATAGTTTGTATGTATTGTGTGATTATTTTACCAATTGTTTGGTTAGTGCTTTCCAATTGATAGACACCTTAGTCGTCGTCCCCTGGTGTTTGTTTTCAGTTATAATTAGTGTTATCCATACTAATGCAAGTACTGTCTTTCAGGGAGATGCTGAAGCATCCACCACATTGACAACAGCCCTAGATGTTCTTCAGCAGCACGAGGTATGGATACTGACAGCTCAATCGACCGTGATCATCAGGACTGGAACACTTGTCGTTTGATTGTTCTACACCATGTTTCATTCGTGGTTAGCTGTTGATATGTACCTGTGCGGTCGACCCCAGCGTGTGTTGTGTTTTCAATATTGTAATCCTTGCTAATGCAAATACTATGTTTCAGGCAGTTGTTGAATCGTCAACCCAACCACTTGATGCAGAGCCTGACATTCAAGTAATTCCGGTGGAAGCGGACCATGCGGATACAAATCGGCTCAACAGCTTTCGGAAGTGCGCACCACATTGACAACAGCCTTAGATATTCTTCAGCAGCACGAGGTATGGATACTGACAGCTCCATCGAGCGTGATCATATAACGTGATTCCATTTGCTATACTTTCTTCCCTATTAACGCAAGTACTGTGTTTCAGGGAGACGATGGAGCTTCCACTACAATCACAAGATCCCATTTAGATGATGCAGATCTAAAGAAATCGGAGAAATAAGTCGATTAAATCTGATCATATTTAAATATTCCTTGATTCTTTTAGACAATGCAACATTTGTGGTTATCTCTTTATATGTACCTGTGCCGTCGACCCCAAGTGTGTGTTATGTTTACAATATTGAAAACCATACTAATGCAAGTACTGTGTTTCAGGGAGTTGCTGATGCCTCCTCTTCAATACAATCATTTGTGGCAGTCCATGCAGAGCCAGAGGTATGGATACGGACAGCTCCATCGAACTAGGTCATCAGAGCTCGAACACTTGTCGTTTGATTGTTCCACACAATGTTTAAATCGTGTTTGGCTATTGAGATGTACATGTGTGTTCGTCCTCACGTGTGTTTTATGCTAACAATATTTTGATACACAGTAATGAAAATACTATGTTTCAGGGATTCGATGGAGCCTCATTCCGTGCTGTCTATGCGGATACAGAAAATATAGTCGTTGCAGCGCAAGAGGAAGGCGAGACATGCGGATACGTATCGGAGCAACAGCGTGCAGATGTTGAAGGTCGAGTCAAAAAAGTTGCAAAGAAAAGAAACAAAAAACAAAAATAAGGTTAGTTACAAACAATTCATAACTTTAGAAATGTTTTTGTGCTGGGGACTATTTTATGTTTTTTTCAAGTCAATTGTACTATACTTTATCGTGTGTTTAAACTGAACATCCCTTTTCCAATCTGTCCTCTAGTTCCCCGTGGGTCTACGAACAATACATACAGTCAGTGAAGCGAATGAGAGAAGTTGCTTGCCAGACCATTTACACTATGGAGGCTACGGAGGTACTATTAATTGAGAAGCGGCAGGTTGAGACTCGGGATGCTCATGTCCAATGTACAGAAAATGAAATGAATGTGTCCGGAGAATCCGGCAAATTTGTATTGGACCATTGCTACAGTACGACCGCACCACTGCAACAACATTATACTGGATGTATTGAAGATAGCTCTGAAGTAGTCGCAGATCAATTCACACAATCTACACCCGCCAACAAATTGCTACCAAAAAAGCTGTTGACATTGGTGTGTTCTCCCATCAATGTTGAAGTAGCAGATGTTGAAATGACAGAGAATGAACCAGCAGCAGCATTCACCGGCGCATCAGAACTTGATAGCAGCGATATTTCTTTCAAATGTGGTGATATGTCCTCAACGTCACAGGCCAAAACAACTTTGACGCAGGATGACAGTCTAATGAAAGAGGACAAATACATAGTATTCGACAGTTGTTTGATGGATATTAGAAGTATGCTGAAATGTGGGCATTCCGTCAGAGGGAAAGTATGTGGGAAGCCATTGATTCATGTGACTTGTCAAAAACAAGGCAGTAACGTCACAATACATGCCACCTGTAGATTACATCATACATTCTCATGGTCTGCACAACCGATGCTGGGGAAACTGCTAGCAGGCAATCTACTGTGTGCAGCTGCATCACTTTTTAGTGGCTCCAGTTTTAGAAAGTTTAAGTCTTTCTTTCAGTTTGTGGGACTCCATTTCATTTAAAAAACGCAGTACTACAAATACCAACATGATTATCTGTTTCCGGCCATTAGTGATGCTTGGAAAATTGAACAATTGTCTCTAGCAAGTACATTCGAAGGCAAACAATTCAGGCTAGCCGGCGATGGACAGTGCGACAGCCCTGGATTTTCTGCCAAGTACTGCACCTACCACTTTCAGGACATGGATAGTAAAAAAAATTGTGAGTTCGGTGGTCGTGCAGGTAACACAATGTACATCCTCAGTGGCCATGGAGAAAACAGGATTTATAAAATCAGTGGAATATCTGCAATCGAGGGGAATGCACATCGACCTCATAGCCACGGATAGACACGTTTCAATTGCCAAGACAATGAGAGAGCAGTTCCCACATATTAAACATCAATTTGACATATGGCATCTTGCTAAATCAATCAATAAGAAAATCTCGACTGCAGGGAAAAAAAAGGTTTGGAAAGTATTTCAGACTGGTCCCAGTCTATCAGCAACCATCTTTGGTGGAGCTCTAAAACTTGTGAAGGGTCAGTGGAAATACTACTTGAAAAATGGCGGTCACTGATGCACTACTGTACCAACGTGCACCGCTGGTCAGAAAACCTACATTTCCACCAATGTGAAAATGGCCCTTTCTCCCCAGTGGAGGCACGGAAGAAGAAGTGGTTGAATCCATCTTCACCGACACACAAAGCCATTGAGAAGATTGTTTTCGATAAAACTCTATCAAGAGATTTGAGGGGACTGACAGAATTCTGTCACACAGGAGGTTTGCAGGTGTTGCACAATATGTGCCTAAAGTACAGGCCAAAGCGCTTGCATTTCAGCATACAGGGCATGAGACATAGGACTCTACTTGCCGTCTTGGCCCAGAACGAGAATCTCGGCCGTGAACAATCTAGGACTAAGGGTAATGTAAGGATGCCTCGCTACACTAAGGCCTTTTCAAAAAGAAGTAAGCAATGGGTGATCAAACCATTCTATGAGGAAATGGAGTTCGACTTTGCCAAAAGCCTTATTGTTGCTGTATTAGAGAAGCAAAGATATGGAATTTTGAACGTTTCTGTGCAGAGCACTGATCCATTGCCACCCAACATTGCCACTGTGCCATGTCCACCCAAAGGAGAGCTGATTGTGAAGTACAAATCCCGGTTTAAATAATTGTAATACGATTGTCTTTTTGTAAATAAATGTTATTGTATAGTGTGCATACAAAGTACGCTAACCCTATCCGCTACCTTCACCATCCTGGGTGCCGAACAACCTGGGTGTCATCTTTGAATTCTCTCTCTATTCACCTCATATTGCTGACCTTGTCGATATGTGTATGTATATATTTTTGTTGATTTAACTAATTTTCGCAATCTCTTCTAAATGCTGTGCACTGTTAACTGAGGCTTGCGTATTGCAAATAATAAAAGAAACAAACAATAAATATCACTTTCAACTCAACTCCTTGGGTACTTTATACTTTCCCTGACCTTCCCCAAAAATTAAAAGTCTCAATAGTTATGGTTCTTTGGGGCTTCAAAGCTCGCAGACAACGAGGACAAAATTGGGGGCCTTAGAACGCGCCAAGCGAGCTGTTGCAGATGGGAGAGAAGCCAGTTCGCATTTGCACATTGAGGCGCACTACATAGATGGATTCGAAACTTCAAGTTCTCACAGATGGCTTTACTACGGGATGTTGCAAAGAAAGAATGTATGCTCATTTCTAGTGAAGGTCAGCGGCTTTGATTTTCAGCTCCCGCCCTGAAGAGGCCCACAACTCGCACTGGCAGTATAAGGTTCTATTGTTTTTTGACCCTGAGAGACAGGGACCATGCCGAAAGAACTTCATTTGAAGGGGGGGCAGGGGGATGCAATAACGTAAGAGACGATAAGGCAGAAAATTCTGAAACTAGACTGAGTTTCATGTTAGTTCAGTATATGAAAAATCGTTGTCAAGAGCACAGTGGGATTTACGGACTGCATTACACAGAGACACAATGGAAATTGCAAATATAATGTAAGTAACTCTTTAGACGCTTTTATACCGGAATGAAGAATTAATGAATGGATGCATGAATAAATGAATGAATGAAGAGCTTGGAAAAAGTTTGTGGGATCGTCCTTGTAGCGGGCACATGGGCATGCAGGTCCACATTCCACGCGCATGTAGACAAAATCTAGTGATATTTTCTTACTTTATAGGCAGTGAGGTGACAGACAAAGATATCGTTGGAGGAATTAAGGCCTTCTTTGGAGTGGATGTTTTTTCACTTTCTGGCACTTTTTCTACATAGTTAGATGGGAACCAGCCAACATTTGCTTGAAAGCTTCCATACAGCCAACCGGGCTCACCCACAGTTTTCTCATCGACCTAAATAAAACACAAAGGAAATAAATGTGACCAATAAAACAAACTGGGTGGACGTGATTACCTTGTGATTTCAGTTCTACAGAAAATATACTGGCTATATACAAATATGATTGAAACTTGAAATAAAAACAATGTTAAGGTTTACGTTGATCATCATCGTGTAGAGGCACTAATTTTGGAGATAAACAAGACAAGTCCTTATGTTTGAAAACATTCAGCCTGCAAATTGGGAACTCAAAAGTGTTTTAATTAAACTCACACAGCACCAGCAGTGCCACCCATTCCTGCAGTGCTGAAAGGGCATCTTTGTGAACTCCACTGGAAGTGACCTTGCCCAGTATGTAACTGGCACCAACATCCCAAGCCCAAAAGTTTCCCAAATACTTCCCACCACAGGAGGACTGAGAGCATTCAGTGAGGGGTCAGTTATGCGAAGCGGACATATGCTTGTATTTTTCACAGAATTAAACATTTTATTAAAAAGAAAAACGGAGAAAATAAATCCTTGCTAAACCTACTCTATCAGGGAGTTCCCTACCTAGAGTAAGAGCTAAGGGAATCACTCCTAACAGAAACAAACTGGCCCTCACACTAAGCAACAAAAACATACTAAGTAAATTATAAACAACATAAATGAGTGAATAACCAACAAACAGTAATTAGGATAACCTTCACCTGTCATGGGTAAATCCCTTCCCCAGGATTGTTCAAAGTCAATTTCTCCAAATGGTCAGAGTAATACAATCTTGAACCAGTTTTTTGTAAGTTCCAAATAAAACACAAGTTCTCCAAACAAAATTCCACTGATAACAGTTCTTCAGCTTTCAGATGAAAAGATCCCTTTCCAATTCCAGCCGAGGAAATAGCACCAATGGTAATCCTGGATGTCTTCCTTCCAAGTTTTCTTTGCCACTGTTCAAAGAATAGATTAGCCACTTCTTCTACAATACTTCAAATGTTCATAACCTCTGCAGTACATTTGGTATAGTGGTCAGGATGCCATTTCATGATTTCTTGGGGTGGGGGGTCTTTCTCCTCTTGACAATCACCCTTCCACTGCTGTTACGGTGGAAACAGACTCCTTGGTTCCACAGTATGCCGCTACTTCAACCAACTTCACTGTGACATCCACTTAGAGCTTTATGTGTTATACTGCCACAAGGATAACCTGCCTGTGCATCCAGACGGACTTTCTCTAATCATCAACAGTTTCAGCATTAAAAGGTTGTTTGTTCAATCTTTACAAGACCCAGTACCCTTGCCCATATTTGTACAGACCTTCTTGGTTCCAGTAGCTACCTTGAAGCTGTATTGCCACACTTCAAACGTCAGATAACCATGTTCGTCTTGTATCAGCATAGCTCTCAACCATTTGTGTTGCCAAAGCAGGTGAAATCACCCGATTTGGTTTTTGGCGGGTGAGACGCCCATTGGAATGAATGGGCGTGCAGGAGGCTTGGCGGGTGAGTCAGCCGTTTTAAAGGCGGGTGACACCCGCCAAAAGCGTGTGAGTTGAGAGCTATGTATCAGAGGATACTGGACCTATAACATCTGTGCCCGTTAGGTGGATTGATTTAAACAAGGCTTCCTTCACTCTAGAAAGGGCTTGCCTCTTGGCTTGGGTGAATCTTGTTCTTATTAGTATGACAACCTCTGCAGTTAAAGAATATTAATTTTAGTGTTACAAGATTCAGTCTTCAAAGGGAAAACATGTTTAAGCATATGCAACCCCTCTTTAAGGTAGTTCTTCGACCTTAACTATTTGTAATGCTTTGTATTCCCAAGTATTAACACAGAGACACTTTGTACTCTGGTCGGAATCAGAATTGATCACACGCGACCTCCATTTGTTGTTTAACGATCTTGTTACAAGTGTGAAAGTCAGCATCAGCATTTTCAGAGTACTTCAGAAAGCGTTCACCTTTTAATTGGAGACACGCTACCACTCCAGCAACATTTAAAAGGTCAACAATGGGAAATGAACTGCTTTACTTCACACGTGAGCACTATAACTTGTACTAGAAGCACACGTGATACATTTCCATTGGCAAGAATGTCTTTCACAACGACAGTTTCTACTTGCTTCTAGTTTAACGTTACCCACTTTAGAGCTGGTAACAGTTACCGGCAAGAGTTTATGAGTGAACCTGAGCGCCATTCATCACTCACCAGCTCCAGGAACACTGAGGTTGTGGGCTGTTTCCACTTCCAGACTTCTTCCTCTTCCTTCTACGTTTAGGTACACTTGGGAACCAAACCCATCTGCAACACGGGTGTCTTCAGTCCAGCCTCACCAGTTTGGAGTCTCCTGCACTCTGTTCTCCCTTGGCTTGCTTCTTGCTATGGGCCTCGGGCTCCAGCATGGTTACGACTTTGCAATTACAGACACTGGGTGCACCTGGGAAGACCTTCACTTTCAGCATGTCTCTCTCAGTGTAGCCATGGCAAGGCAGGGTTTGTCAATGCAGATCACTCTCAGAATTTAAAGGTGAAATCTGCTCTCTCCACGTCCAGGGCGTCCCTTAAGTGATCACACTTCCTCATGATCTGCCAGACTTCTGATCGTCTCCCTTTGCTACTACTGCCAGCTTTCCAGCTCCTGCTCCAGCTCCTTCCTCCTGCTGCAGCCTTTTATGCCTCTTAGGTGGGGCAATTGGTTTCAGGTACAGGCCATTACTGTTAATTGCCTGCCCATGGCAAATGCTGTTAGGCCTAATTGCCTGTCCTTTACTCCTGCATGCCTCTTCAGCCGTCTTCTTCAGATCAGTCCCTATGGGATTCTGATACATGTAGTTCACTTCATCAAAGTGAGGTTTTTCCACTTCTTTAATTTGTCAAAAAGCCATCAAAAGGGAGGGATTACAGGGAAAGTTAAAAGAGGGGATCCTCCCAGTCTTCCTGGTCCGATTCCCCCGCTCCCTCCATGTGATCCTACCGCAGCACACCACCCCCAGGGTCGGGATCAGAAAGCGCCTGACTTAACCTGGCCATATGAGGAGGATCCCAGACCAGGCTTCTGCAGATAATCTCTTCAGATTCTTCACAATTCCAAGGTGATTGATGGGTGGAGGGCAGTGTTGCAAAGTCCACAGCTTGTTTATGTTGTTGAATGAAGTCAAGAGGCACAAGTAGCAACAATGGATGCACGGAGCAGGGAATCTCAGTTTTCCAGATGCACACACTGTGTAGGGAATCCAAGAGGGCAAACGCACATCTTGTGGGCTAGTTCTGTCCGCCAGAATCGGCTTTCAGTCCTGCATATTCTATTGAACAAATTCATATAATTTGCGCTTGCATCAGTCAGGAGCAATCGGGGAAACAAAGTGCACACATTCATGATAGATGTGCTCAGCCCATGGGGAGAAGATGCAAATGTAAGTAGGGGTTTCCAAAGGACAGGAGTCTGTGCATGTAGATGGCAAAGGTTAAGAGGTGGCTGGTTGCAGGTGACTGGAGAGACAGAATAGGCAAGAGGTTGGAGAAGAAGGTTGCAAGAGGTGCGGAGGATGATATGGAGAGAAAACCAAAGGTGGAAAGGGAGAGATGGTGAGGAGGAGAGAATACACAAGGAAGAGGGAGGGAGAGAAACTGATGAGGATCCAATGGGGGGGGAGAAAGAACGGCTGAGGAGGAGGCAGGGAGATCACTTAAGGGATGATGGGGAGAAGCACCAAAGAGGAGAAATGAGACGACACTGGGGGCATTGGAAAGAAACCTGCTGCAAAGGAAATTAAGACAAGTCCGAAGGAGGAGTGGGAGATGAAGACTGAAGAGAAGAATAAGAGAGGAGTTAAGGAGGAGAAAAAGAAGCTGGAGAGTAGGTGGCACGAGGAGGTAAGAAGGAACAGAAGTGCTGGAAATGAGGTAGACTAAAGAGATAAGTAGGAGGTAGAGAGGAGTAACTAAAGGAAGAAAGGAAGGGACACAGGTTCCCTAAGCCTGTGGGGTGCGAGAAGGTGTGAAAGAGGAACACGCATTTGGCAACGCCTCAAGGAGGCTCAACAGGAGTTAATGGGCAGCAAAGTGAGCAGGAGTGTGAGGGAAGGTCCTGCAGATTGGGTTTAAAACCCCCAAAAATGATATCGAGCTTCATGCCAGAGTTCAGCCTCTAAGCCCAGGATGGGGTATTGAAACTATGCTGCTTACCAAGGTCTGGTTTCCAAAAGAAGTGTGTTGCACCCGAGCTATCCTCCTGGCCTCAGGTTGATAGGTTATCAGACTGGGACTCTGGGGAGGGGAAACAGAAATGAGGACAGCAAGCACCCTGCAAAGCCTTAGTGGTGGTCGCTCATCCGGTGGAAGTTTGGAACACTATTGGGAAACAGACAATGTCCTATGTGCAAAGCTGCCTCAGGTTCCCACCAGAGCCAAAGAACCTGCCTTCCTTACTAGTGACAAGTCGTAGAAGAACCAACCAGATAGAACAAGGACACCACTGCATTACAGATATAGAATGACGCTGAGGAGAGACCCATTAAAGTCTGACATTTCTTTGAGAGACTGCTTACAAGGCCATATCCACCACTGCACTTTGGACTGTCATTTACATTTCAACTTAGTTATGTTGCAAACAACATACAGTATGACAAACAGTATCATTGCAACTCCTCTTTATTTCAGATAAGAGAATGCAGAGCTAATAACTCACATAGCAACAACCTCCCTCATCCACCAACTGACTCCTTTCTTCCACTCCATTCCAGAATCAGTCACTCAACACTGTCACTCGGGATTCTGATGCCAGAATCCACACTTACATAAACACGTGGCCAACATCCCAACACCTCCCTTGCGTCCACTGACATCACACCCCATTACCAGGGCTTGTTCTCCTGAACGCAGCCATCCTCTTATCTTTGCCCCATACCCATCCACCCTTAACCAAAACAGCAACACTTCAATCTCTCACCACTTTCACGTCCTCAGAAAACCTCGATTCACCCTCCATCACTCTTCCTGGTAACTTCAAGTTTACCAAATCCCCTGGCCTAACCCCCTTGCAACTGTGAAGTCGATCATACCACATCTTTGCTCTTACCTCACTCAGATAAATGCTATTTCTTATTTCCACCAAATCCAACTGCTCGACACCCGACCTCTCGATCCATTCTGGGCACAACAAGCTATTGGGTACATGTCCCCGTAGGAGTTCAAATGATGATACACCCATTACAGAGTGCAGTGCTAATCTGTACTGAAACAATTTCTTCATTACAGGCCTGATCCAAACCCCTATTTTCCTGACAGCAATCCTAATGCACAGTTCTATTGAACCTATCCACCCCTTAACTTGAGGGTTGTCCAATGACATGGTCACCTGGTACAATTCCATAACCTTCTAAAAAATTCCACAAACTCTTTCAAGATGAACTGAGGCCCACTGTCCATAAAAAATCAGCTAGGAACACTGATGTTGCTGGGTGTGATATCACTTACCATGCATACCTTAGGCCACATGGACAACAGATCCATTACCACCACCACGTATGCATCTTGTGTCCCTTATGTTAAATGGACCCAAAAGATCCACTGCAATTTCTTCCCATTGTACCCTGGGTACATCACGTATCCTCATTGGCAGTTCAGAGATCCTAAGTCCCTTGTCACTTGCCACACATTCTAAACATCTAAAAGTTTTGTACTCCACCAGACTATCTAGACTCAGGCCACCAAAAATCTGCTCTTGTTAAAGTCTTAGTCTTCACTACACACACAGGACCTTTATGGTCCAGTGCTACAACTTTGTCCCACATGCCTTTTGGAATCACCACCCATTGCCCTCTACATAAATATCCACTAATAACTGACAACTCATTGCAAACCTTTCTAAACTCTGACTCCCTCATTCTATGTCAAGACCGGAGGCGAGGATTAGGCTTAAACTCTTTAATGCCACTTCTCATAGCAGCTTCTTCAATACTTAACTTTTAGCTGTTCAACACTTTTCTTTTTAAACAGTAAATTCCTTTAAACTAAAACTTCTAACAGCTGGGACTACCAAACCCCATAATTCCTTGGTGTTTCTGTAGTTTTGCACCTTGTTTACCAACCAATCCGGGACCAGCACAGTCTTTGCCTCATATCCTGCCTGAACTTCCTCCTCTTTCTTTGCTGTTTCTCATACAGATAAGTCACTGTTTAGTGCTCTATTATATTTTCTTTAAGGAAGCAGATAATGGGGCAGTTACTGTGTTTTGTGGTGGCTAGTGTAGTGTGTTACATCAGTCAGAGAGAGATAAACGGCGAGCGCCTTTTGCTTGTTGATTGAAAAAGTGTGAGGAGTTAGCGGAGACGGAGTCGGCCGGGATCCACACCTAAGGAAACGGCGAAGACCGCCTTGTTTCCCGTCTGGTTTGCCTTGATTTAGAAGACACAGGAGAGCACCAGGACCGTAAATCATCTTGCTCGTTCCACATTACTGGTGCTCTCCCCGTAACATCGTAGTTCTCCACGTAGGTCCTTCCAAGCTGCTAGCAGCATAGAGGAAAGGACCTAGAGATTAGCCCGGTCACGCGGGATAGAATAGTTACTGCGCATGCGCGCTGATTTCTCGGGCACGGAAAAGAACAAAGTATTCGGAAGGTGCCAGTGAGCTGCTACAGTCCACAGGGAAAGTGCCTAGCAGAGCCTCTCTCCTACACGGTCCTCTACCAGAGGCTCCTAAGGCACAGAGACCTTAATAGAGAATAAGAAAATTAATAATGATAAAAAAAAAAAACATTTAATAAGCAGTCAGGGGGCTTAGCCTTTCCTCAGAAAAATTAAGCATGAAGGAAGAGAGCACCACTCCCGAATATAGAGAGGAGATGGAGGGAGACAGGGATCTGTCACTCAGTCTCAAGAGGGTTCTAGGGGACTCTCTGGAAATATCTGTATCTCAAGGAGAACAGCCCATACAGGAGCGCCTAGCAGCGCTGGAATTCCTCATCACATCAACAGCCCCTAAGAAAAGGATGAGAGAGCTCAGCACAGGTGCGGGCACTTCACAGGGCAAGCACAAGATAATGGACTTGGCGGAAAGAGCTAAAGATACCGGAGAACCGGTGGACGCACCCATGCTAGCCAGCTGGGCAAAGAGAGCGGTGTGCTCGTTAGGTAATGCCAGCTGTGCCCTGTCCGCAGAGGCGCACCGCAGCTATTACTCAAGATCTACAGTAAGTTAGGAGACCTTGCAAACTATGAGGCAAGGGAGATGAGATGTTGTTCGGTGAAGCTTTCGGAAAGGAAATGTCCCGGTTTCTAGGGACCTATAAAGCACTGGAGAAAGCACAGACCTCCATCCACAAGAATTTTCGCGGATGGGTTTTAGCTGGGACCGGCAGCCTTAGAGGCTGCTCAGCCAATCCTTTCAACACAAGACGGCCTCATGGCGCAATACTGGGAGAGTAGGCAGCAGGATGTCTTTTTCCCCTCAAGAGGAAGAGGTTTCCCACGGACGGAGAGGCAAGGAGGGTTCCGTCAACCAAGTGCTGCCGGCGGCAGAGCGTGAGTTACCCCAGAGTTGGTATCAAGCGATGCGTGGGTTTTACAGACCGTAGCAGGATTAAAGCTAGAGTTTGTAGGCTCTCCTCAGCAAACAGACATCGCATCATGTAACAGGATGACGGGAGGGAGGAGGAGATGCTCCTCGAGAGAGAGCTACTAGCACTGGCAGAGAAGGGAGCGATAGAGATGTGCTCCCCCGGGAGCCCGGGATTTTACAGCAATATGTTCCTGGTGCACAGGAAAGGGAAGTCGAGGCTGGTTGTCAACCTAAAAGAGTTGAATGGCTGGCTCCTATACAGACATTTCAAAATGGAGGGATACACCTCCTAAGAGACATACTTTACAAGGAAGACTGGTTAGCAAGGTTAGATTTAAAGGATGCCTACCTGACTGTTCCAGTAGCTCGGGAATACAGGCATTTTCTCAAATGTTTATGGAAAGGACAGAGCTGGCACTTCGCGTGCCTGCCTTCCAGTCAAGAGTCGGCCGCCTGGGCTTTCATGAAGGTGTTGGCGCAGAACAAGTCGGCCTTGGCAGAGCATGTGCTCTGGTTGAGTGCTCTGTTGTCATCTCTTGGTTTCCTGATCAATCGAGAGAAGTCAGAGCCAGTTCCGAGACAGTGGATGGAGTTCTTGGGATTTGTGGTGGGCACCTGGAAAGCCACATTAGAGTTACCCCGGCAAAAGATAAGAGGGATAAAGAAGGAACAGAGGATAGCGATTGGGAAGTTCCATATTTCGCTTTGGAGTCTAGCGAGAAAAGTAGGGCTTCGAGAAGCCTCCATTCAAGTGATTTTTACGGGTCCCCTGCGCTACAGAGCGCTCCAAAGATTGAAGATCAGACACCTGCAAGGAGGTGTGAGGTATCAACAGATGGTGCTGTTGGACGAAGAAGGGAGAGTTGAGTTTCAATGGTGGCTGCAGAACATGGAAGCATGGAACGGCAGAGCCATCTTTGGGGATGTGCCATAGTTAGTGATAGAATCGGACACAAGCAGGTCCGGATGGGGCGCCAGACGCAGTCTATTACAAACCAGAGGGAAGTGGTCAGCAGAGGAGCTAGGGCTGCACATAAAACTATCTGGAGCTTCTGGCGCGGTCTTTCGCAGTGAAGGCGTTCGCCAAAGAGAGAGTGAATTGCTGCATACTGCCGAGGATGGACAACATCTCAGCGGTGCGGTACATAAACAAGCTAGGGGGAACAAAGTCAAAGATGTTAGCGGAGTTAGTCAAAGACTTCTGGCACTATTGTCTGCAGAAGAAGCTAGTGATCGCAGCAGAGTACCTTCCAGGGAAGCAGAACGTGGTAACAGACTGGAACTCCAGGTATCTGGTGGATTACAGCGATTGGAGATTGAGCAAGTCAGTTTTCTCACAGTTACAGAGAAGGTGTGGCCCTATAGAGATAGACCTCTTTGCCTCCAGGTTGAACGCAGAGTTTCCCAGATATTACAGCTGGAGGCTGGGCCCCAAAGTAATAGGGAGAGATGCGTTTCTCCACAGCTGGGTAGCAGCACTGCACTATGCCTTTCCCCCCTTCATCATGTTTGCGAGGGTCCTGGCGAAAGTCCGCCGGGAACGAGCAGAGCTAGTGATGGTGGTGCCTTTTGTGGAAGTCTCAAGCATGGTTTCCGATTCTGATGGAACTTTCTTCTGATTTCCCCAAGACTGATTCCATGGGAAGCGGACCTTCTGTGCGATCCGACAGGACAGGTGCATCCTCTGGTACAAACAGGGTCCCTGTAACTTCTGGCGTGCAGGATTTCAGGCAACGATGGGACTTGCCGGACCTTTCGAGAGCGGCTGCAAATTGTATCAGAGACTCATGGGCACCTTCTACTCTTAGGAGCTATGACGGTACATGGGCCATATGGGAGGAATGGTGTGCCCAGAAGCATTTTCATCCTGTTTCAGCATCTGTAGTGCACATACTAAATTTCTTGGTGGAGCTGTCCGAATTTGGACGAGCATTTTGCACGCTAGGAGTGGATCGATCAAAAATTTCCGCAGGCCATGAGAGATGCTAAGGCCGGCCTGTCGGAGAACACCCGGTGGGAGTGCGATTATTGCAGGCGGTGAAGATGCGCAAGCCGCCAGCATCCAAGTATTCCGTGTTGTGGGATGTTGGAAGTAGTTTTTCAGCTCTTTCAACAGTGGCCAGGGAATGAGCAGTTATCAATACAGCGGTTGTCCGGCAAGTTAGCTATGCTTTTGTGCTTAGTGTCATGTAGGAGAGAGTCTCCGACGTGAAAGCTTTAGAGATTAACAGGGAAGTATTTTATCCAGAGGGAGTAGCATTCCAGATTTTTCAGAGTACAAAGAGTGCATCTACAGTCATTTCATATCCTTATTTCCCGGACGAGCCCAAGCTGTGTGTGTTGCGCGTTGCATCAAGGAGTATGAGAGAGTGACGAAAGATTTTAGGCCGGCAGGGGTGGAGCAGCTGCTTGTAGCGTGTAGGAGGCCTTTTCATGCAGTAGCTTCCGCCACCATAGTCAGGTGGGCTAGAGAGGTCATGTACTGGGCAGGTATAGACTAGAGCACCTTTGGGGCCGATTCAGTCAGGGTAGCCATGGCGTCCAAGGCTTTTGCAGCAGGGGCTTCCTTGCAAGATATATTGAAGTTATCGGATTGGTCTTCAGAAGCTACGTTTAAGACTTTTTTATTTCAAGCTTGGCTGTAGCTGATCATGCAGTATTAGAAAGCTTTGAACAAGCATAATGCTCACCTTTGGTCTTGACAAAGAAGGAACAAGTTACTTACCTGTAACTGTTGTTCTCCAGCATGGGTCTGGCATGGATTCACATGCTCATGAATATTCCCCGTCGTCAGGCTGGGAATCCTCGGTAAAGAAAAAACCAGTATCAGTTTCGTTTCTGATCTGTCTTTCGTAGTAATAACCAATCACTGGTCTCTGCGTCATACTGACCACAGCCAATGACTGCCCTCTACCTAAGCACCGCCTCTGGCAGCCATCTTCAGATTTGGAAGCACGTGAAGTGGCAGTATGACCAAGTGAAGAGCCGCAGAGGGGTAGGCGGGAGGGTTCGCATGTGAATCCATGCCAGACCCATGCTGGAGAACAACAGTTACAGGTAAGTAACTTGTTCCTTCTCCAGCATGAGGTCTGGCATGGATTCACATGCTCATGAATAAAGAATACATAGCAGTACACACATGCACAACCACGGGAGGTGGCAAAGGCTCAACATTAAGCATTACATCAAACCCAACATTAAGCATCTTACCCTCCTCACCAGGCTCACCTCAGGCGAACAGGTTGCGCAGCACTGCTTGGCGGACCCTGGACTCCTCCCTGGAATCCCGATCGACGCAGTAGAATTTCGTGAAGGTGTGCGTCGACCTCCACGTAGCAGCCCTGCATATGTCCAGCAGGGACACACCAGAAAGGAACGCCGTGGTGGCTGCGATCGCTCTGGTGGAATGGGCTCTCGGACGGCCAGGCAGCGGTCAGTTTGCCAACCGATGACAGTACATGATACAGCCGGAGAGCCATCTGGAAATGGAAGCCTTCGAGAGAGCCTTCCCCTGATTGACAGGTCCAAAATTCACAGAGTTGTGACGTCTTCCGAAAACACTTCGTGCGGTCCATGTAGAACTTCAGCGCTCTAGCCACATCCAGCGAGTGCAAAGTCCTCTCAGCCGGCGACGAAGGCGACGGGAAGAACACAGGCAACACCAAGGGTTTGTTGAGATGGAAGTCCGACGGTACCTTGGGCATGAAGGAGGGGTGCGTCCTGAGCACTACCCTCGTGTCGTGAAAAGTCAAGTACGGGGCCTTGCAGGAAAGGGCCTGGATCTCTCCCACCCGTCGTGCGGAGGTGATGGCCACAAGAAACGCTGTTTTCCACGACAGAAACTTCAACGGGGCCGAGTGCAGAGGCTCGAACGGAGGTCCCATGAGCTTGGTCAGCACCACGTTGAGCTCCCACGCCGGGGCCGGAGCCTTCACCGGCGGGAACGATCTGAACAGTCCCTTCATGAATTCTTTCACCAGACGATGAGACCACAAGGACGTTCGGCCCGTGGTCCTGGTGTATCGGGAGATCGCAGCAAGATGAATCTTGATGGACGCGTGTGCCAGTCCAGCTTTGGCCAGCGTCAGCAGGTACGGCAGCACCTGGGGAGCCGTAATCCGTAGAGGGTTGATCTTCTGTGCGTGGCACCAGACAGAGAACCTCTTCCATTTGTGTCCGTAGCATTTAAGAGTCGAGGACGCCCTGGCCTTTGCAAGAACCTCTCTGCAGTCGGCCGGTATGTCGTATCCTCCAAACTCTAGCGCTGCAGGAGACAGGCCTGCAAGTTCAGCGATTTCGGATCGTGGTGGAGGATGGCGCCTCCTTCCCTGGATAGTAGATCCGCGTCCACCGGCAGCCTGATTGGCGGGGACGCTGATAAGTCCAGAAGGTCCGGGAACCATATCTGCCTCGGCCACGCAGGTGCGACGAGGATCATCCTGCACCGTGACCTCTTGAGCTGGTTGACGAGCCGGATTAGCAGTGGCAAAGGAGGGAACGCGTAGAGGAACAGGCCCTCCCAGGGGAACGAGAAAGCATCGCCCATGCTCCTCGCCTGGGGAAACCTGCTGGCGAACCTCCGGCACTTGGAGTTCGTCGCCGTCGCGAACAGGTCGATCTGGGGTGTGCCCCACCGTCGGAAGAGGCGATCCACTAGATCCTGCCTTAGTTCCCACTCGTGGCACGAGCGCAGCTCCCTGCTGAGTGAGTCGGCGATGGTGTTTTTTATCCCTGCCAGATGAAACGGCACCAGAAACATCCCTTGGGCGACTGCCCAATGCCACAGGTCCTGCGCCTCCTTGGACAGTGCTGGGGACCTGGTTCCGCCCTGTTTCCTGATGTAAAACATGGTGGTGGTGTTGTCGGTGTCCTCACCACCTTGCCCTTGAGGGACGGAAGGAAAGACCTGAGGGCCCAGAACACTGCACGGAGCTCCAGGACGTTGATATGGAGGGACTTCTCCGTCGGGAGCCAGAGGCCTCTCGCGTGCAGATTTTCAGTGTGCGCTCCCCACCCTTCCAGGGACGCATCCGTGGTCACTGTCTCCTGGTGGTCTGGGGTCTGGAAGTCCATGTCCGCCGTCAGATGCGCGCGGGTGCCCCACCACCGGACCGCTCGGCGGAAACTCTCGTCGAGTGTGATCCTCTCCTCGAAGCCGCTCGTCGTTTGGATCCAGCGCGTGTCCAGGAACTCCTGCAACGGGTGCATCCGGAGCCTGCACATGGGAATGAGGTAGATGCAAGAGGACATCATTCCGAGGAGGGACCTGGTCCTTTCCTCCGACGGGGAGGCCAGAAGGGACACTGTGTCGAGCTTTGCTCCCAGAAACAGTGCGTTTTGCGCGGGTATCAGGTGGGACTTGGCGTAGTTCACGGAGAATCCCAGGTCCGTGAGGGGTTGGACGGTCCTTGCCGTGTGCTCCACGTCGAGCTCCCTCGTCTTGGCTCGGATGAGCCAGTCGTCCAGGTAGGGGTAGACGTGGATCCCCTCGCGGCGCAGCTGCGCCGCCACCGGTGCAAGGCACTTGGTAAATACCCTGGGTGCCGACCGTAGTCCGAAGGGGAGGGCTTTGAACTGGTAGTGACGCCCTTGGACCACAAACCTGAGGAATTTTCGGTGCCCCTTTAGGATGGAAATATGGAAGTAGGCATCCTCCAAATCCAACGACGACAGGAAGTCTCCTTCCTCCAGCTGACCCAGGACGTGCTGGAGGGTGACCATCCGGAACTTCTGCCCCTTGATGAACTTGTTCAGACGTCGCAGGTCTAGGATGGGGCGCCATCCTCCCGTCTTCTTCTTCACGAGGAAGTATCTCGAGTAAACTCTGGAGCCCCGAAGCCTCTTTGGGACGAGTTCGATGACGCCCTTCCTGAGCAACGCCTTTACCTCCAGAAGAAGCTGAGGGACGTGAAGCTCTCTCCTGGCCAGGGGGGGGACGCACGGGCACCTTCTTTGAAACTCGAGCGCGTGGCCCCGGCTAAGGCTTCCAGCACCCAACGGTCGGTGGAGATGGACTCCCACACGCTGACGAAGCTCGCCAGCCGGCCTCCCACCGGGGTGCTTCGGCCGGTTCAATCCTGTTTCGACGAGGCTTTGCCACCTTGACCACCTTGGCGACGACGGCGGGGTCCTCCAGACTTGCCTCGTCCTCTGTAGGCCTCTTGAGACGACGAGCGGGCCGCTTGACGGTAGGTAGAGAAACCGCCGCTGGAACCTTTGGAGGCGCCCTTGCCTCCGCTGCTCCGAAAGGGCGTCCGACGTTGCTGTAGAACTCCAAGGGCCCGGGCCGTCTCAGTGTCCGCTTTAATGGCCTGAAGGGAATCGTCCACTGTTTTCCCAAACAGGTTGTTCCCATCGAACGGCATGTCCAGGACTCTGGTCTGTACGTCTTGACGGAAGTCCATAGCATTGAGCCATCCACGCCGCCTAAGGCACACGCCGTTGCCCAACTGGCGAAACCCAGTGTCGGCGATGTCCGTCGCAATAGTGATGGCGTGGTCCGACGCCACCTCACCTTCCTGTAGGATCTCCAGGGCATCTGCCCTCTTGTCGTTCGGTAGGAAGTCCAGCAGGGGAGCCAGTTTGTACCATAGCTCCCTGTCGTAGCGGGCCACGATAGCCAAGGCGTTGGCCGCTTTAATCGTCGTCGCTGCAGACGAGATGACCCTGCGTCCCATAGCGTCCAATTTCTTTCCCTCGCCGTCCGGTGGGGAAGTCGATGTGGAGGCCGCACCCCCCCCCGCTTTCTTCCTGGCCGCCGCGGAGATGACGGAGTCCGGGGTAGGCTGCGCCCGGAGGCACAGGGGGGCCGCGTCCAGGACCCGGTACTTCTCGTACCGGTCTCTTCTAGCTGGCGTCGTGGAAGGGTTCTTGAGAAGGGCGAGGCCCTCATCCCAAATGTCGTCCAGTAGAGGCACCGCGAGGACCGTCTTCCTCTTGGCCTCGCGCCGTTGATAAAGGAATCCTTCCTTTTTCTTCTCCTCAGGGCAGAGTTGGAAAAGCTCGGATGCCCTGGTGATCATGGAGTGGAACGATCCAATCTCGTCGGGCGGAGAGGCCCTGGTGGGAGGTGACGACGGGAGATCCTCGTCGTATACCTCGTCGTCCGTACCCGTCGCTGCCGTGTCAGTCCCCGTATCATCCCCTCGGGTGGACGGGGAGGAGGGCTGGACGGTGTGCGACGGCTGAAAAGGAGGTGGAGGGTGAATCCTTCTTTTCTTGGGAGGGGGAACACCAGAAGGTCCCGGTTCAGGATCCCCCGACGGGAGAGGTTCCTCCGTCGGCAACGGTAGTCTCGTCCTTATCTCTGAGCATAAGGACTGTATAGCCAACAAAATGGCCGCCGAGTTGTCTTGCGGCCTTGGTCGAGGGGAATCCGACGGACGATCAGGGGCCCCGTCGGCACCCTTGACGCTGTCGTCGTCACCTGCGTCGGGATCCATCCCGACGGGCCGGTCTTCATCCACGCCCAGGCCGTGGCTTAAGACCTCGATCAGCTCTTCCTCTGAAGCCGAATCTACGACGACGCCCTGCCCCCCTTTTTTCTTCCCTGCCGGGGATTTCACGGGGGTCCTATCGATGGGCACAAAAGAGGACTCCCTCCGAGGTGGCAGGGAGACTCTGAGCCCCGAGGTCGCCACCACTGGTGTAGCCTCCACAGGCTGAGCCAGGGCCGCCGCGACAATATCAATGGAGGGCTTGGCCGGATGGATTAAGGCCTTCACCACCTTAGGTGCGCTCACCGCCTTATCCTTGAGGGGGGGGGGACACTGCCTTGCTCCCCCTCCGATGGGGCCTTCAAGCTCGACCGGGGCCTCTCCAGGAGCTTCGCCGGGTGCTCACCCTTCCTCTTACCCGACCCAGAGCGTTGGCTCATGGCTGAAGGTGCCGGGGAGGGTGCGCCCTGCCTGGCGCCCGTAGAGCCCGACCGTTCGGCGCTCCCGGTGCCAGCGGACTCGCGGTGCTTGGCCTTATGTTGGACCCCCGTCGCCGGGGCGTCCTCAAAGGTCTTAGAAGACCGCTCGGATTTCTTCCTCTTCTTCTCGCCTGACGGGCTCTTCCCTTCCAGCCAGTTGGCGAGGCGTTGGTGGCAGTCCTTCATGGTCCGCTCCGACATATTGCCGCAAAACGCACAGTCCTTCTCCACGTGCGTCTTGTCCTCATGTAAGCAGTAGAGACAAAAGGAGTGTTCGTCCTCCTTAAAGACGTTCTGCAGCTGGCATCCAGGGCAGACCCTGAACAGCTTTCCGGGCGTCAAGCTTCCCTTCTCCTGGGCCATGTCCGGGCCTGAGAAGCTTCTGGAGTCCTCCAAAACGTAGCTCGACGAAATCCTCACCCTTGAGGGGCGCAGACGAATCCGACACGGGTCCCCGTTGATCGGATGGAGAGTCGGTGGAGCTTGAGGCTCTTTTGGCCGGAAAAAACGTGAAAAAATAGCACTAACGCTCGAGAGCAATAGCACGAGGATCCCAACACATGAACGTGCGGTAAAAATCTGAAGATGGCTGCCAGAGGCGGTGCTTAGGTAGAGGGCAGTCATTGGCTGTGGTCAGTATGACGCAGAGACCAGTGATTGGTTATTACTACGAAAGACAGATCAGAAACGAAACTGATACTGGTTTTTTCTTTACCGAGGATTCCCAGCCTGACGACGGGGAATATTCATGAGCATGTGAATCCATGCCAGACCCCATGCTGGAGAATGAAGATTACCCAGGCTATTAGCACCCGAAGTCTTGATTCTATTAAAGACACGGAGGCGAGCATTATCCCGTTCTTATACGCAGGGTGGGATAGTCACATGACATGCTGTTGAAGTATTGCTGTGACATGTATGTTGCTTTGTGCTATGATGATGATTAATTCTTCAACTTGCCAGAACATCCTAAACTCATTAAATCTGTTACCTCCTGATAGAGCTCATCACATTGCACCTGAAAAAATCCTTTGTTCTCTTCATCCTCAAACTCACCATCACTTGAGGACTCTTCCACCATTTTCACTGACAGCACATCAGCCACTACATTATTCCTACCAAATGCATGTTCTACACAAAACTGCAGCCCTTGTAAACTGCTAACCCATCCTTCTGGATACTCAATCCAAACCTCCCTTGTTGAAACCACTGACTAATGGTTTATGATCAGTTCGAACAATAAAAGCTCTCCCCCACAAATATGTCTTAAACATGGTGATGGCTCATTAACAAGCAAGTGCCTCCCGTTTAATCACCAAATAGCTCGTCTCTGCATCCTTGAGGGTCCTAAAAGCAAACAATAGGATAAATTGTTGCCTCACCTTCCTGCATAAGTACCGCACCTAAGACCAGAGTCACTGGCATCAACATTTACCACAGTTTTCCTATCATACTTGAACCTAGACAACAAAGATGCTTACAACACATCTTGTTAATCTTCAACAAATTCTTCAGCATACGCACTTGACCAGTGAAAGGACAGATTCTTATTTGTCAGCCTCCTCAAGCTCCTTGTTTTATCTGACAAGTTCTTAATGAACTTGCTATAAAATTCAATTAGGCCCACACAATCAGCAAATTCTATTTTATGCTTGGGCTCGGGCATATCCTTGATTGCCAACACCTTTTTATACTTGGGTCTAACCCAACTACCAGATAGTTCATGCCTCAAATATGTTACCTTGCCCTTTCTGAGGTTGAACTTTTCTAGCGCTACAGTAAGCCTAGTCTCTCATCATTTCCAGGACTATGTGCAGACTGCAGTCATGCTCATCCGCATTAGACACCCAAATCAGCACAATATCCTGGCAGACCATCACACCATGCCTCACCCAAAAATCCATACATAACTTTCTCGAAGACACTGGCCACAGACACCAACCCAAATGGCATTCTTCTGCACCGGTATTGGCCAACAAGAGTAATAAATGCCATTAAGTCCATGGAATCTGCACAGAGTACCACCTGATGTTACGCAGATCTCACGTCAAGCAAAGAAAACATTCTAACTCCAGAAACTTTCATCAAATGTTTGTCTACCTTCGTCAAAGGAAATGTCTCAGCCACCACATTCCTGCTAAGGTTGCTAAGGTCTGTGCACAGTCTGACAACCCCACTGGACTTCCAGACGACTGCAATCAGGCTCACCCATTCTGATGCTTCAATGCCCTCTATGATCCCTTCACTCTCCATACTCTTTAGTTCTACCTCCAGCTCTTATCTCAAAGCCAGAGGAACACTACACAATTTAGAAACAACAGGCACAGCCCCTTTCTTGAGTCTTATTCAATGGACATCCAATTTCCTTCTTGGAAACTTCTGGGCACTATGACTATATCTTAACTTCTGGATGCCCGACAACGTTTTGCCACTCAATTTACTCACACCTTGGTCACTTGCTAGCACATCCCGTAATGCTAAGACTTGTTCAGGGTGACAGGGACCCAAACTGATGGCCAGCTCTACCTGATGATTCCATGAGAGGATTTTACCATCCCTTCCGACCACATACACCTTCTCAATGGCCTTCCGTCATTTGAACTGGAGCGTTGGGGCAAACTCCCCTACGATATCAAAAGAACATCAACATACGCGTGTGCGCTTGTTACTGGCTCGCTAGTGTACAGCAACCAAAATTGTCTTTCCAGGTTCGTATGTTAACCAAAGTATAGTCTGCTCCGCTGTCAACTAGCATGTGTACCGTCACGTTTCTTATTACAATGACAGCATGTGGTTTCCTCTTCTTTAGTTTTCCTGACACAGCGCATATGGATGAAACCACCTCTCTACCTGCAACCAAGTCACTGTCTTGCAGGAGGTACTCAACAACCACATCATGTACCATCCCGGTTGTCCCTTTGAAGAACCTGCAGCAACGAGCGAGGTGCCCCTTTCTTCCACAGTCTCAACAAACTATGTGTATCGCAACACAGTCTTCAGCATTGGCCAAGTGATTCATGCTACCACAGCGATTGCACTTTCTCCACAACATATTTCTATTATCTCCCTTGGTTGACATTCTCCAACTACGTGAATCTCCTCTTGGGCTATGGCCTGCTCCAGAATCATACTGTCTCCTACCCAAATTCTGATTAAATATGTGCAAGGATGCACTCTGTGCATCCGTCTTGTTGATATAACCTTCCTCACTTATAGATAACGGTTGGCCGGGGTTTTGTTAGCACCAACTTCTTGGGCCCTGCAACAGATTCAGCTTGTGGTGTAGATGTGCCGCGTGTTAGCGAAGGGTTTCGGAGGACAAACAAACACCTCTGTTTTTACTAACAAAGAAAAGTATTCCATTCACAAAAGTAGCTGCGCCACATTTCTTTGTTGCTAAATTATTTTGTATCTCCTGGGGGAGAAAAAACGCCCTATTGATTACACGTGTTTCTGCACCTCGTATGCCTTTCTCAAATCGGGGCAAATGTTCATGTTCACATCATGTACACATTACATGGAAAATAATAGCGTTATTCTATGGAAAACAGTGAGCAAAGCCAAAATCATAATAGACAGACAATGAGGAGGGGTGGTAGGTAGGGTAAGTAGGGTTCGAAAATAAACAGAAAAAGCAAAAAGAAATTATAAGCATTGATAAATTGCATTACAATAAATATATTCACACCATGTTCTGCAATCCCCCCCATTCCTCCAGGTTCTGGCAACCTCTTGAACACTTCATGCCTAGCTGGACTCAGACAGTGGAACAGCAGTGTGTCCTTTCTTTCATTGGAGTAATTTGGGTCATAAACTGCCTTCCTTCCAATCTGTCTATTTGGTAATCGGTTCACCGGGCGAGGGAAGAAACATTGCATCTGCTATGTTCGGCCATAGTGTACAATGGTGGAGAGCGAAGAGCAGTAAAAAAAAAAATCCAATAGAATTGGATGTACACTATGCTGTCTCTTCTCACACATCAGCACGAGTGCACTGTCTCATCAGATTACATCCATTCTTACAACCACGGTTGCCTTAACACTCCATCCCCCTGCCAAACAATTTGGAGCAGCTGCTTCTCCGGTTTTTAACAGCCTGCAATGCATTCGACCTGCCACAATTGTTGAATGCTTTGCTGGGCAACGGAATGCTGTGGTACAGTGTCTTGTGTTGAGTGATATGTGCTGCGGTGAGGCGATTCTGTGGCCGTGAATACCAGGTCTGGCCTACATACCCTATAACTGTGTTCTGTGTTCCTTGCCTGTCTGGCGGCTGGGTTTGGCTGAACGCTGGTGCTGCTGGGCTCTGCCCTGCTCTGAATACAGATGAATACTGCTGTTTGGAGCGTTGGACTCACTGTGTCTGGGAAACGCTTGGAGACGACTGGAGGCATCAGGCCGAAACTGGGTCTAGAGGCCAGGTCCAAAGACTTTTACACACAATGCCCCTCTGCGCTTGATCTATTTATGGTTATAAAAGGGAAGGAGGTAAGCTAAATTTATATTCAGCACAATCTTGGGTTAACTTGCTGGTTGATGTTTCAGGAAGCTGCCTTTACCATATTTGTGGTTAACTCTTAGTGGATACACTCTTCATAGTAGGTAAGAGTTTTTGCAGCAATGCCCTTTACAAGGTCCCAGCATTCCAAGTCCCTCATGGCATGTATTGGGATGTCATGCAATGATGTATCTGTTAAATCTAATACTTGGACGCGTTACAAGATGCAGTTAAAACCAAGCAGCCCAATTATGTCCGACTGGAGCTCAGTAGTCTCTTAACTATGTCCTCTCCTAAAGGGAGTTGCCGGTCTGAGGTCCTTGTGTTGGGTGCCAAGCCCAAACAGCACCATATAGAATAGAAGATTGGAGAGACTAAAATCATTCAGGAGGTTGGCGTATGTACATTTTGTGAACAGAGGGAGGAGCAAGTAAAGTAAGTGAATATTCAACTGGCAAGTACCAATGGTCTAATTTTATCTAGGTCCATGTCCATACAAGCCCCTGTGCAAAGGATGGAAAAAAAGTGTCATTGGGTTTTATTATCACAGTCTCCTCAGGAGTATGGTGGTATGGTGGATGAACAGATTGATCACTCTATGCAGATTAGTTATAGACAATGGATTCATGTCAAGGAGAACATCACACCACATGTGAATTATATCACTAACAACTTTGCAGGTTTTTGCGAGATAGACCATTTCTGCCAAACTGAATAAACTTACGGTACAGACAAGTTTTGACAGACTGACCTGAACGGGATGATTTTTGTTCAACCCTGAAGGATAAATCTATGAAACTGCTGGAGGTTACACTTGACCCTCAAGTGTTGATACCTTCTTTGCACGTTGCATTTGGGGAGCCAATACGAATATTGGCATCAACATTACCTGTTAAGAGCTGGAGCGCTAGCACAAGTATCTTTGTGTTCTGTACAATCAGTTAAGTCCAAACTCAAAGTTGATACCATTAAGAGTTTATACGTTGGCAAAATGCATTTGCATGCGATTGTTGATAAAAAATATAAGAAAATTTGTTATGGACCAAAGAAATGTCATCATTACTAATTTTGAGAAGCCGGTAGGAAAGGAGACTAAGGAGGCCCTTAGAAACAAAGTATTGGCCTGGCTCCATCAGAAAACCGGGCCTGGGTAGGACTACTGATCTAAGGGGTCTCCGGAGGATTGAACTTGATGACTGGTGCTCACAGAATATGTACTTGTGTGGTGTTGGGGCAGTAACCTCCCACCTTTTCTGAGTATTTGTAATGATTTGCCGCAGGGTTCTTCCAATCTGAAACTGACAGTGGATCTTAATAAAACCTATAGTATAGCTATAGACCGAATTGCTCTTAGCTGGTTTTTTGATTGTCCCGTTTACTAATTCTTTGTTATTGTACGATTAATCTGCTTTCTGACTTTGTACTATGTTTTGTTTGTTGTATGTTGCGCTCTGAGCCTTTTCGGTGTGTGTCTCGTGCACTTCTTCCGTCAAGCCTTGCAAAACATGACAGGTGTCACTGAGGCAACTGAAATCCCCACGCACTCACCTTCTCTCCAGATACAGGGGGTCACGGTACGGTCCCTCTGGTTGTGGAATGCCAGATGTGGACTAGGCCAGAAAAGTATGCAGGCTCCAGCAGGCTTGACATACCCAATGCCTTTGAATTGCTTCCCCGGCACGCATGTCCAGGTCGTTGCTCCTGGTATACCAAACCCTCATAGCGAATTTTTATGCTTTGATCCACATCAGACAGGAGAAATCGGATTGTCCAACCACTCTTTATTTCAGGTAAGAGAAATCAGAGCTAGCAACTCAAATAGCAACAACCTCCCCATCTGTCTTCATCCCCCAACTGACTTCTTTTTCCCGCTCTATTCCAGAATCATTTACTCAACACTCACTTTAGATTCTGTTGCCAGAATTCACATTTATATAAGCACACACAAACTTGTGACCAACATCCCATAAAACTTTCTATTTTGAGAGAACCAACATTTGTTGCTAAGGGAATGCTGTCAATCATTGGGGACCAGGCCTCCGTGATCTTTTTGTCACAGGAGCAAAGAAGTGGGAACAGGGATTCTAGAAACCCTAGCTGTTGAGGCAAAGTTATTTAACTATTCCAAAGCAGACTGTGGACACCGTTCTCAAAGCAAGCTAATTATAAATGAATTTTTAAGAAAATAGTTTGCCTCAACAGTTCTGTTAACCAGTTTTACTTTGCAACAGCAGCGGGATAAGGAATCTTATCCATCAGAACCAACGTTATCTCAAAGGTGTATTACGTGTTATTCTAATGGATACCCTCCCCTCTGCAGATTCCTCATCTTTGAAAGACTAAACCAGTAATGCCTGACAGACTTGGACAGAGGGTCTGCACACGCAGAAAAAGAATATAAAGATATTGCAAACTAAGATCTGTACCATAGATCATCCAAACAAGCCCTCAGCCCTGGTATCTGAATCCAGTCAGCAGTGTCTTATAAATGTATGTAGAGTCTAATATGTTGTAGCCCGGCAGATCTCATCTTCTTGATATCAATTCCCCCCATACCTCAGGAAAGCGGTTGCAGCAGCATGACACCAAGTAGAATGTGCTGCACTCAACACCAAAAAGACACGTACACTGCTACATAGCAAAGTCTGATGCAAGTGAATATCAAGTTACACATGTTCTGTTTGGATGGAACCACCCCCTAAATGCCTGAACAATAGTCACAAACGGCCAGCTGTCCAACCTGATAGTGGCTCAAGGCCCCCCTAGGATCAAACCTTTTCAGCTTCTCCTCCACTTACTAAGAGTGTGGAGAAGGTTAAACAGCTGGATGTTCTGGTAAAGATAGTATTTACCCTGTTAGCTCTCATGGCCTGCATAACACATACTCACCTGGCTGGAAATATGGTCAGCAAAAGGAAGTTTTCAGTGTGGACAAAAAAGCTTGTCATCCTTCCTGATATCCCTTGTCAGAGAGACATAGTGTCTGACAGCCGGAATAGGGTCCAGATGATGGAATCTCTCCTCCCATTTACTGTGATGAGGTGGAGGAAAAAACACAGGCTGATGGATCTTATGATGGAGATGAAAGTCGGACACAGCCATGAGTAGGCAGGATGATCTCCTTCTCAAAGGCACGTTCTCTTTGAAGAACACCAAGATTGGAGGTTTAACAAAGTAGGAGGCATAGCCTGGAGCTCACTCACCAGTCTCGCAGAAGTAATGGCCACCAGGAAAATTACCTTATGGATCAGCGAGGCTTAATGAACAAGATCATAGGGGGTTCAAACGGATCGCCCATAAAAAATGTCAAGACTAAATTCAAATCCCACGCCGGAACAACAAACTGGCATGGGGCAAACGGATTGCACAAATCCAGTGAAAACTGAATAATAGTGGGGATAGTGAAGAAAGAGCTCTGCTCCATTGCCCATTTGACGACCGAAATAGCAACCAAGTACCCCTCCAAAGGGCCAATCTGCAAAGCAGACTGGGCCAGAAAAAGCAGGAAATCAAGTACAGAAGAAAATGGATAGACCAAAGGGTCCAGACCACTCCACGACACCAAACCAAGAACTTACCTCACATGCAGGTATAGCAAGACTCGGTTGCAGGCGTCTGAGCAGAAAGGAGCACATCCAGGATGCCATTCAACAATTCTCAATCCTTATATCTTAGCCTTGAAGCAGTCAAGAATGAAGGTTCAGTTTGCTGAGGATCATGGAAGACTAGACCTCCCTCTCCTCCTCCTCCTCCTCTTAGTCAGAAAGCAGGTCCACTCTCTTCAAAAGGTGCAAAGAGGACCCAGTCTGGAGGGATTGGGATTAACGTGGACACCAACTTCCACGGATGCCTCAGAAGTTGTGAAATGATAGGGATCATAGGAAATGCATAAAGGAGTTTGACAACCAATGTGTCCCCAGAGCTTCCTGCAGAGACAATTCCCTGGAGCAGAAGAACGCACACTTACTGTTCACACTTCAAGTGAAAAAGACTACACAAAAAGACCCCCAGAAGGTGAGTATCTCCTCCAGAACATGCCGGAAGTGATCATACTTGTAAAGCCGAAGTATGTATAATAATAATAATAATAATTTGGCACTTATATAGCGCTACGAACCCTCAGGTATCTGAGCGCTGCTTATTATTACCCACGGTGTGTGGTGCTCATTTATCGACCTTGGAAGGATGAAAGGCTGAGTTTGGCCCTGCCGGGATTCGAACCTGCGTTAGGAGGCTCTGCACGGATGTCAAAGCGAGCGCTCTACTCGCTGTGCCACTTGACCGGCTAACAGAGCAACAGTTATGAAGTTCTCTATCCAAACAAAATGGGCAGCCATCAAATGAACAAATTACTTACCTCTCGGTAATGTTCTTTCTGATGGACGTTCCTCCCACTGATTGCTCATTTATGATATCCCCAGCCCAACGCAGCAGTTCTCCAGAAGCTTTTCTGCCAGGAAAATCACCTTAAGGGTAAGTAACCTAATTGAACATGAATGCAGGGGCTCAAACTGAGAACCCATAAGAAATATTGAAACTAAATCCAAATCCCAACCTGGAACCACAAACTGGTGGGAGGAAACGGATTACACAAACCCCACAAAAACTGCATAACAGCCTTGTTCCTGGGACCTACTGAAAACTGAAATCAACAGTGAGGTAAACCTTCACAGTGCTAATTTGCAAGCCTGCCTGGGCCAAAGAAAGCAGGAAATCTAACACAGGGAATAGAGGACAGGATAAATGGTCCGGGCCCCTCTCCCTGTATCAGACCAAAAATGTAAGCTACCTGCAGGCATAAATGGATTTCAGAACGGGCTTCCAAGCTGAAAGGAGAACATCCATGACGATGTCTGACAAGTCCCACTCCTATCTCAGTTCCTCAGTAACCAAGCATGAAGGTTCAGGCTGCTGAGGCTCGGGTGGAAGACCAACCCCTTCCAATGGGAGAGCAAGTCAACTCTCCTCAGAAGGCGTCAGAGAGGGCAGAGGAGTTCCCCACCAGGTGAAGATCTCCAGAACTTCCTGAAAGAGCTCCTACTAGTGGGAGGCCGAAGTCTGTCTGGTCTAGGCATCTGCTGTGACATTATCTCGTCCCGGCCAGATGAGCCGCCATCAGAGACAGTGTTCTCCAGAGCCCAGAATCACACTCACTTTGTTTCTCTGCACAGAGGCAAGGACTCCATGCCACTTCGTTTGTTGAGGTACTGCATGGCCACTGTGTTGTCTGTCAGGATCAGCAGAGTCTTGTGTTTCACAGAGGGGAGGAAAGCGACCAGGGCCAGCCCGATCGCCCTTAGGTCCAGTAAGTTAATGTATTATCGAGACTCCGCGGGAGAACAAAGTCCGCTCACGGTTTGGTCTGACAGGTGAGCGCCCCAATCAGTCATATGCATCTGTGAAAACCGTCACCTGGGGCCAAGAATAGTGAAACAACTCACCCTTCAGCAAGTTGTCTTGCACGGCCCACCACACAAGATCCTGCGCCACCGGTTCCGAGATTCACAAGGGGGTCGGCCCTG
The DNA here is from genome assembly GCF_040938575.1 of Ambystoma mexicanum. NCBI lineage: Eukaryota > Metazoa > Chordata > Amphibia > Caudata > Ambystomatidae > Ambystoma > Ambystoma mexicanum. The sequence continues at coordinate 301,773,178 of NC_090927.1, read as the reverse complement.
AAACTGCGACCATTGGTGACGGAGAAGCCACTGAAGCAATCTAATGCGCAGTCTTGCCTCCGACATCACTAGGATACAGGAGGCCATGAGGCGCAGAAAGGCAGAGGCTTGTCCCTGGGATTGGAAGACATTGTACATCCGAAAGATTTGCGCCACTCAATCCTCGGGCGGGAAGGCCCTACCCAGGCGAGTGCCCAAGACTCCACTGATAAATCGTAAGGACTGGGCTAGTGAAACCGACCACCTTTTGAAGTTCAGGGAGAAGCCTAGGCTGTGCAATAGGGTGCATTTGCAGAGTAGGTGTTCCGACACTAGATCTGGGGAACGAGCTCCGACAAGCCGGTCGCCCAGGTAGGGAAAGGCGTGAATGCCCTCCCTCCTGAGGCCTTCCACCACTGCTAGAAGCTTGGTGATAACCCTGGGAGCAAATAAAAAAAAGGCAGAACGGCAGGACCTTGAATTGGTAATGGTGTTGACGGACCACAAACCGCAGGTACTTCCTGTGCTTTCGATGAATCAGCACATGGAAGCAGGCATCCTGAAGGTCCAGGGAAACCAACCAGCCCTAAGTCCCCGTCGTCCTTTGGCACCAGAAAATAGGTGGCATACCAACCCTTCCCTCATTCTGAGTGTGGAACTAGCTTGATCGCACTTTACGCCAGTAGACAACAGACCTTCTCCAGGAGGATGGAGTGCGTAGACAAGTGGATGGCCTCAGGTCTGTGGTTGCTGAAAGAATGGAATGCAATATCCCTACTGAATGTCCTGTAAGGCCCAAGCGTCGGACGCAACCTTTGATCATTCTGGGCTGAACAGAGAAATCCTCCCCCCACCGGGGATGAATGACAAAGCCTGTCAATGAGGATTGGTGCCATGGGGTGCAGCGGGGACAACAGCCGGTGCAATGCCCCCTTGCTGGGCACCCCTTCCTTTGCCTCTTGAAAAACATTAGACTTGTCCTCTTCACTGGGCAGACTGGTGGGAAAGGGGCGCAAACCACTGCCCTGAGATGTCTGTGCAGAAAGGCTGTCGGAGGAAAGATTTAGCAGTCGCCTTGGACTACTGAACTGAACATCAAATGGCATTTCCAACAATCTGAACTGGACATCGGCTGCAAAGCCCAATGTCCTTAGCCGTGAGTGGTGCCAGACCACTGTGATAGTGGCCATGGCCCTTCCCACAGTGTCTGCTGTGTCCAGTCCAGACTGCAGCATCTGATGTGCACCCCTATGCCGTCAGAAACCAAGGGTTAGAAACTGCCTCTAATCGCTCCCTCTGTGACATCCTCAGCCACATTGGCCATCACAGTCCAAAGGCCGAAGGAGAAATTCACCATGGCATGAGTGGCATTCACGGCTCGCAGTGCACCACTGCTAGACAGAAACACCTGCTAGCCCCATGCATCAAAACTCTTTCTCTGTCCGGTGGAAGGGACGGGAAGGTAGTGGTCTTTAGGCTAGCCATCACCGTCTACACCACCAAGCTCTCAGGCGAAGCATGGGAAGGAAGAAAGGCTGGATCTGACTGGGCAGGACAGCGTTTCCTCGCCAGATCCTGGTCCACTGCAAGAACAGAGGCAGGTTTCTCCCACACCTCCAATACAGGGGATTCTACTGCCACATTCAAGGGCAGGCGCATCTGATTCTTGGGGGCATCGTCCAGAATGTCTCAAAGTTCACACTGAACTTTGACCTTGGATGGAGTAGAGAGCCCCAGAGTACTAGCCACCTTGGTGTCTGTCTCAAGGACTTCTTTATGACGGGAAGAGGATTCTGCCACAAACGTAATAACCTCCAATCCTGAAGGAAATGCCAACCAGTTTAAATATAACCATGCAGCGGAGCAGTTCCCCAAAGGCAAGAGTGCTACTTGACACACACCCTTCCTGATATGACCAGCACCGGGACACAAGAGCTGCAGGAAGGGGGACCAGAACACCCATGAGAAGGTAAAGACACAAAGGATGTATCAGCAGCAGTAAAGGCTAACCTGTCATGTCAGTATACTAGTAGACAAACTCACACAAAAATCATCATAGAACAAAACATGGCTAAGTACCTAAAGAGTCTTCTAACAGACTCAAACCATACATGAAGGAGCATAGTCCTTGCAATTACTGTTTCAATTTGCTAATGGACAAAATCCAGGGTTCAATGAATGTTGAGAGAACGCAGCACCACTGCTGTGGTACTCCTTTTATGCCGCATCGGTCCATTCTCTTTCTGGTATCTGGCGTGGCATGCATCACCGCGGATTAGAGAAAGAGACCGATATGCACAGTGTCAGAACCCAGAAACAGGGCAGCCTCGGATCTCTATGATGAGGGATCCAGTCTCCAGGGAAAATAGTAAGTCACCCGGGAGTGGGATGGGTTCCGATCTTGTTTGGGCGGGCCGGGGTTCCTAATACTTAGCCATCAAGCGCTGAAAGGTGGTGTGAGGCTTTCCTGGGGTGGGAGCTGGCAATAATGACATCTCTGGAGGTGTCGAGGCCACTGGCCGCTTGCAGGTCCTCTGCCAAGCCCAGCATGTCCTCACATTCCGCGTAGAATACCTCTGGGAAATCCCTCATCTCCCTAGAACAAGTAGGTTCAAGCCCAAATGGGATCTAGTCGCCCACTTCATCATATTACCGTGTACCATGTCTAAGAACCTTTCCTTGGGCAGCATTCATGTAAGCCAGAATCAAGCCTTCTTAAGCTCCTCTTTCAGCGCCTCGATGCCCAAGGGCTGCAGTGCGCTCTACAAATCTAAATAAATAAAATAGAGGACACACATCCTTGACATGAAGGCGTCCTTAGGGAGTGGGGCATATTCCTGCAGGGCTGCGGTGTCTGCAGTGCCGAAGAAGTCGCTGGCATCACTGTTCCCAAAGGTGGGGCCTGTGTCTCCGTCTGGCCCAGGCCTGAGCCCTTAGATGTGCAGGATTAGTCCCCAGAAGGTACACTGCCAGTCGCAACAGATGCAGTGGGACTCTATGGCACCGGAGCGAACAGCGCCTGCACCACAGATGCCGCCTTGGCAACGATGTCCAACATCTTTTTGCGCAAGCTCTCCCATTCATCCAGCAGTGGTGGTTCTTCGAAGAAGACGTACGTCAGAGCAAGGACTTACTCGGGGAGCACAATCTCGTCTGATGCTGCCCCTTTTCCTTTTCCTTGTGCGCCATGCGACCTCAACCAAGACCGCAAAGCTTCAATCTTTGTCTTGAGGATGAAGGTGAAGGTCTTCGCCACCCTCTCCTAAAGGTCCTGAAGGGCCTTTGGGTGCATGGACTGGCACGACATGCATTCCTGTGTGTCATGGTCCTTGCCCAAGTAATACAAACAAATCCGGTGCAAGTCCGACATTTGCTAGCCGCAGTCTGCGCACAGCTTGAAGCACGGGGCCTTGGACGGAGTAGGCATCACATACTTCCAAAAGTAAGTAAATAAGTAAAGCTCGATGAGCATGTACCTATCGGTGAACAAAGTGCGCGGTAAAAAGGAACCAAGATCACGGGGCACGATGTCACTATATATATATGTACTCGCCACGATCAATGTCATATAATGCATGGGCCGTGAAGAAGCATCGGACGGAGCGACGCGGAGCCGCACTGCACCCCTGGCAGCGGAAAAGTTTCCAGAGAACAGCTGCACTGGGATAGGGATATCGTAGATGAGGAATCAGTGTGAGGAAGGAGTCCTTTAGAAATGTTGTTCTCCAGAGCCCAGAAGCACACTCACATTACTTCCCTGAACAGAGGCATGGCACTGTGTTGTCAATGGGGATAAACACACTAGCACTGCACAGAGCAAGGCTACCATGTCCAACCTGATAGCCCACAACTCTACCAGTTTGAAGTGTTCTAGAGCTTCTGTCAGGGACACCAGAGGGTGCACACTATTAGAGCAGGGAGAGCACCCCCCAAGCATATAAGTGTCAATTTGGGCAAGAGCTGGCAAAGCAACACCCCTGTCAGTATGTTGTCACGCGCAGGGCCCACCAAAGGATGGAGCCGACGAAGAAGACATTTTCAAACAAAAATAACTATCGAATTCACAGAAGAACCGAAGCGTGCCGTAATTCTCTTGAATCAGTAGCTTGGAAAAACGGAACTGAAGCCAACAGGCGCTGCGTACGCTACTTATACTGATGATGATGTTGACAGTCGAACGGAGGGTCCTTTTTCTTTCCAGCTTTTTCAACTAAGAGGACGTGACTTATATTATTGAAAGGGCTCCTACTCAAAATAAACTCTGACTGATCAGGATACAGTACGGAACGCATTAGGGTCTTGAGACTTATTGCATTATTTTTGCCAATATCTTTCAATCGATTTCAAAAAAAGGTAGCAGGCGCTCCTCTCCAGAAAGAACATGGCATGATAACCTGTTCTGAGATGAGAGTTTGCAGCACACGCTTTTTGCTCACTGTACCTTTCACAGATGGGAAATATCCATTTGCATATCAGTCTTTGTCAACCAGATGTGGACTCCATGCTCACTGTGCTCAGAGAGGCACAGCTTCACCTCACTGATGAGACCCAACAAGACTGAAACATGTGTATGGGGTTGCTGTTGGTACTCTTGTTCAAAAGGGAATTGTCATAGCATTTCGGTGCTGGTCTGCCCATGTGGGCGGGACAAAGACTGATATGCAAATGTATATTTCCCATCTGTGAAAGGTACAGTGAGCAAAAAGCAGATGGCTGCGAACTCTCAAAGTGGTTAAAAACCACTGAAAAGGTTATCATGCCATGTTCTTTCGAGAGAGGGGCGCCTACTACCCTCTTTTGTATCTTTCAATCGAAATTCATTAATTGCACAGGCTTATAAAAGGTGCATTTTCGTGGATACTTTCCCCTTTTGGTATGACAGTTAACTGTACTTTCTGGAACAAGTCTGGCCCCTACCTAATCAAATTGAATAGCTTACATGAAGGTCCAGCCAGCACCTTAGCATATATATTCATAAATAATAGCGCATGATCTGTCTGAGTTGGGCCTTTCAGAAACTCAGTTTCGACACAACTTCAACTGCTATGGGAATCCAACCAATCTCTTTGGGCTTTCAAGAAAACAGGGAGCAGCACAGATTCCAAATATTCTCCCCGAGCCTGCAGATCAAGGCCACACACTCTAGCAAAGCGCCCATTAAAAGGAAAGAAAATAATTCCTTGTGGGAGATTAATCTTTCTGCCTTTCTCCTCTTTTGTTAATAAGAATGTGAATATGCAACTTACTTTCTTTAGCTTGGCCAAAATCCACCCAGCATTATTTTCCCCTTCATAGTACTTTTGTTTTGTCCTTATCAGGATTCTCTGATTTGCTTGTTCTTAAAATGTGTAATTGCCTCTTTAACTTTATAGAAGAGCTTTCTTCATCAGCCTGTAAATCCGTTTCAATGACAAAGCTATCAACTTTCCTCTCATTATTCCCTTATGGGCACAACCGTGAATTCCTGACAATGTTTCAGTAGGGGTAGGGTATTTAGGAGAAAATATTCCCAGATTTACTCCTACAAATCCTCTCTAACCGCTGTGTCTTTCAAAACAATCCCATTCAACCTCCAACTCCAGTCGATTATGGTAGTACCTGCTAGGGATGTTTATCAGCCTAATAGGGTATGGATCACCAATGGGCCCATGAGAATATCTGCCCGGTTGGACCTATGGAGACGGTCCACTGAAAGAAAGAACTGATCTTTCCTGGAGTAGGCCGGATTAGCCTGCATGAACAACCAATTGCTCATCTCTGGCAATGTTCTTTCTGATGAATGTTCTGCCCATGGATTCCTCATCTTCGATATCTTCTTCCTGCTTTAGCAGTTCTCTGAGTTTTTTCAACAGCAGGGTGCCCCATGTGACATCAGCATTGAAGTTCCTGGATGTGCCTTATATGCAAGACCAAAAAGGACATTGGTGTAACTTTAAATAGCTCACACAGATGTACTGTAGCACTTTTGAGTGTGTCACCTGGGACTTCTTGCAGTTGATGGAGAAGCCCAGTTTGTGTAGGAAGTGGTAGGTGCTGCTGATATGTTTCAGTGCCTGTTCCAGGGAATACACCCTGATCAACCAATCATCTAGGTAAGGCAATACATAGATCCACAAACTCAGATGGGCTGCCACTATCACCAGCAACTTGATGAAGGCCCTCATGTCAGAAGTGAGCCCAAAAAGTAGAACCCAAAATTGATAGTGGGGGTACTGCCAATTATGAACCCCAGGTACTTCCTGTGCTCGGGATGTATGGGCACATGAAAGTAAGCATCATGAAGATTGTCTGACACCAACCAATCCTGGAACTGAACAGCCTGTAGGATCTGCAAAAGTGAATTAGTCCTTTCAACACCTCAGGTCCAGGATGAGTCGCTTTTCACCAGTCCTTTTTTGGAAAGAGGAAGAAGATTTAATACCAACCAAGGTTCATCTCAGCTGAATGTACCATTTTCTATGGCACCCTGCTGCAGCAGGGAAATGATCTCATGATGGAGTACCTGATCTGGAGGCCACAAGGGATTCACAGCTGGAGGATTATCTAGGGTTCTCTCCAGAAAAGGAAGACAATAGTCCTGGGACACTACTTGAAGTACCCACACATCTGAAGTAATACCATACTATTCTTCTGAATGCTGGGCTAATCTTCCTCCTACTGGTGATGCTTGAGAGCATTCCTCAAAGCGGGTTTGAGGCTGTAGAAGCAGCTGAAAGCATGAATGGGACAGTTGGTTGTGCAGGCTTTCCGCCACAACCTCTAGCTGGACTATATATGGGTTGCTTGTCCTCCATCTCTTTGATTAAGGGAGGAGAAGTAACAAAAAGTGTTACCTTTCCATCCTTCTGAAGATGTCTGTGGTTGCTGTTGCCATACACTGAGCCTAAAGATTTTACTGCAGCATTCGAGGCTTAAACTTTCTCAAAATTGTCATCAGCCCTAGGACCAAATAAATGTGACCCATCAAAAGGCATATCCAGCAACCTGGCGAAACACCCAGTTTTCAGATTCATGCAAATTAACTGAATACTGAGCTAGTGCCCATGAACCCTCCTACACAGTCTGCTGGGTCCAATCCGGATTGGAGAGATAGGCATGCTGCTCATTTATCTGTAATTAGGTTGAAAAACCCCTCTCTCATCTCAACCTCTGGGATACGTTTGACTGCCTCAATTATTATTGGCAACAAAGTGTATGTGTATTCTGTCAGAGCATAGGACGCATGCCTGTAAGGGACATTTTGCTAGATGTAAAGTTTTTTTTCTCGATAAGGCATCAAATAGTTTATCGTCCCTCTTTGGAAGAAGTGATGGCTAGGCTGATAATTTTGCAGTAGATGTGGCAGCTTGAACCACAAGACTCTCTGGGGTAGGGGGTTTTGAAAGAAAGTCTAGGTCTGAGGAGGCTTGTATTTTTTACCTTTTCCTTGTATCCCACAGGAGCTGTACTTGGTATTTTCCATACCTCAAAGAGGGAGGATGGGGGGCAGGGGGAGGGGGGAGGGGGGAGAGTCCTTTAATCCTGCATGAAATAGTAAAATAGGTTATTTAGGTGGACCTTTGTCCAGGATATCTGTAAGATCATATTCAGTAGAACAAGTTACTTTCTTACCTGGTAACGTTCTTCCGATGGGATGATCCGATGACGAACTCCACATCTATGATAGGTAATCACTACAGCTGCACTGCTTTGGAAAATTTTTGGCGTCTGCGTTCTGCGTCGATGACGTTGATACGCTGTACTCGAGGGCCTCCGTCGAGCCGGCGTCACTGGATGTTATAAGTAGGACGCACAATGCCCGTAGCCTCAGTTGTCGTTTTTTCCCAGAACATGTGGCACCAATCTTCTTCCAGAATGACTACAGAAAGCCTTGCGGAAACGAAATCTGCAATCGCATAAGAAATTCTGTAGAAGGGCAGGTAGGGAGGGAGCGATGTGGAATACGCCGTCGGAACATCCCATCGAAAGAACGTTACCAGGTAAGAAACTAACTTGTTCTTCGAAGGGATTGGTTCCTCCGGCGTATTCCACATCTATGACGGACTCCTAAAGCAGTACCAACGTATGGAGGTGGGAAAAGAATTTAGAAATTTAGTATGCCCAATCAAAATGCAGAATAGAGGACCGCCTTAGCAAAGGCTAAGTCTTATATGGAGAGAGTCCAGGGAGTAGTGTTTTACAAAAGTATGGACAGAGGCCCATGTGGCTGCTTCACAAATGTTATGAATGGGAACACCCCTCTGCAGAGCAGAGGAGGCAGCCACACCCTTAGTAGAAGGGGCCCTCAAGCCTACCGTAGGGTCCTTACCAGCCAGACGGTAGCATTCCGAGATGGTCAAGATAATCCATCTAGACAAGGTCTGCTTAGTAACAGCTTTACCCAAACGCCTTCCAGCGTATCCTACAAAGAGCTGATCGTCCACTCTGACCCGGGACATGGGTGATATGTAGAAGCTTAACGCTCTCCTAGGATCCAACCCATGGAGCCTCTCCACTTCCTTACCAGGACGCGGAGGAGGATAGAACGCCGGAAGAATGACCTTCTGGCTTAAATGAAATTTCCGACACAACCTTCGGAAGAAAAGAAGGACGAACCCTAAGGACCACACTGTCCTTATAGAACACCGTGAAGGGTGGCTTGGCGGATAGTGCCTGCAACTCACTCACTCTGCGAGCGGAAGTAACCGCAACTAAAAATACAGTTTTCAAAGTCAACAGTCTCAAAGGACAAGAATGTAAAGGCTCAAACGGAGCTCCCATTAGGAATTTTAGAACCAGGTTCAAATCCAAACCGGCCACCTGGAAATGTGACAGTGGGAACACATTAGTGAGCCCTTTCAGAAACTGAGAAATTAAAGGAATCCTAAAATAAGAACACTCCTCAGACGAGTGCTTAAATATGCGCTGCCAGGTAACCTTTAATGGTACCCACTTGCAGCCCCTTGTGGGCTAACGAAAGCACAAAAGACAGAACCACAGGAATGGCACATGAAAAAGGATCCACATTCTTACCCTGCACCAGTTGCAGAACTTCCTCCAACGGCAAAGGTACAGGGACTTTGTTGCGGGCCTTCTGGCCGAAAGCAACACCTCCATCACGTCCTTAGGGAGGCCCCAATCCTTATACCTCAACGTTTCAGAAGCCAAACATGAAGGTTGAGGGACTTGACCTCTAGATGTAGAACCTAATCCCCCTCCCGTGAGAGCAGATCGTCTCGGTAGGGAAGACGGCGTGGAGGGCAGATGGACATGTCGAGAAGGTCCAGGTACCACGTTCTCCGGGCCCATGCCAGAGCAATGAGGATCATTCGGGAACCGAACCTCCGTAACCTCCGCATCACTTGAGGAATGACGGGGACTGGAGGAAACGCGTACAGCAGTGGGAAGGACCACTCCACTATGAACGCGTCCCCTAAGGCTCCTTTTGGAGAAAATTCCAGCTAGCAGAATCTTTCGCACTTCCGGTTGACACTGGTGGCGAAGAGATCCACTTGTGGGGTCCCCCAAAGGGCGAAGATCTCCAAGAGACTTTCCTGAGCCAGCTCCCACTCGTGAGAGTCCAGGCTCTGCCTGCTCAGAGCGTTTGCTGCCACATTTCCGTCTCCGGCCAGATGAACTGCCGAGAACGAAATTTCCTGCTGGATGGCCCAGAACCAGAGCTGCATTGCCTCTCTGCACAGAGGTAGAGACCCTGCCCCCCCCTTTTTGTTAAGGTAGTGCATGGCCACTGTGTTGTCCGTCAGAATCAGGACATTCTTCCCCCGCACAGCCGGCAGAAAAGCCTTCAGGGCTAGCCTGATGGCCCTCAGCTCCAACAGATTGATATGGAGTCTGGACTCCGACAGAGACCAACAACCACTGACTGTCAACTCATTGGCATGAGCTCCCTATCCCATGAGGGATGCGTCCGTCACTATAGTCACCTCCGGCCAGGGTAGCCAAAATGGAGCCCCCTTCATCAGATTGCCTTCGTCGGCCCACCACAGAAGGTCCTGGGCGACCGAGGGCGGCACCTGAACGGGAACCGACATCCTGCCGGAGGCTTGCGACCACTGCATCTTGAGAGCCCACTGCAAAGATCTCAACCGCAGCCTTGGCTCTGGCACCAGAAGAATGCAGGATGCCATGAGGCCGAGCAACCTCAAGAACTCGAATGCCGGGAGACACTGGGCACGTTGAAATTTGTCCACCATCTGCTGAATGTGGTGAGCCCTCACCTGGGGAGGCGAACACTGCCCCCAGGATGGGTCAAGCACTGCTCCGATGTACTGGAGCCGCTGGGTAAGTGTCAAATGAGACTACTTTAAGTTGAGGGAGAAGCCCAGCTTGTAAAGGGAGTGGCAGGTGATGGACAGATGATCCAGGGCTTGCTCGGGAGAGCGCGCCCTAATCAAACAATCGTTCAGGTATGGGTAGACGTGAATCCCCCCTTTCCTGAGAAACGCTGCCACCACCACCATGAGCTTGGTGAAGACCCTCGGGGCGGAGGTCAATCCGAACGGCAGGACCCGAAACTGAAAGTGCAAGTCGCCAACCGCGAACTTCAGGAATTTCTTGTGTTTGGGATGAATCGACACATGAAAGTAAGCATCCATGAGGTTGAGAGACACCAACCAGTCCTGAAGTTGAAGGGCCTGGAGGACTTGAGAAAGAGTAACCATCTTGAATTTGTCCTTCCTGAGGAGCTTGTTCAAACCACGCAAGTCCATGATGGGTCTCAATCCCCTGTCTGTCTTTGGAATCAAAAAATATGGGGAATACCATCCCTTGTTCCTCTCTGCTACAGGCACCAGTTCTATGACGCCTTTCTCCAGCAGGGATTCGATTTCCTGCGCAAGGAGCGGATCCGGACTCTTCAAAGAGAGATTCCCTGGTAGATTATTGCGAGGCCTCTGCCGGAAAGGAAGACAGTAGCCGTGGGCTATGATCTCCAGAACCCACACATCTGAAGTAATGGTACGCCATTCTACAAGATGCTGCGCCAGCCTTACCCCAACCGGCGAACCATGGGACAAGGCCTCATGACTGAGCTGAAGCAGCTGCAGCAGTGCCTGAGGGCAAAGAGACAACTGCCCGAGCGGCCTTGGCACCTCGAGTACCTTGTTTTCCACCTCTGGTACTCCTACGGTGGCCCCTTTGACTTGCAACTCCCCTCGATCTACCAAAGGAAGAGTAGTATCGAAAGGAACCTCCCCTCCATTGCTGTCCGCCAGGACGAAAAGGCAGAGATTGGCGAACTGCAGCGCTCAACGACTTTGCTGCAGCTTTGGAGGTCTGCAACCTCTCAAGGCTCTCGTCAGCCTTGCTGCCAAAAAGATGTACACCATCAAAGGGCATGTTGAGGAGCCGGGTGTGTTCGTCAGGAGCAAACCCCGACTTCCGCAACCACGCAAATCTGCACATCACGGTACTCGCCGCCACGGACCGGCTGACACAGTCTGCCATGTCCAGACCCGACTGAACGGATTCACACATGGCAAGAAAATCATCCCGTTCCTCACCTTCGGGAATATGTTCAGCCGCCAAAGACACACAATTCCACAGAGTGTGAGTGAAACGTGCTAAGGCACACACGGAGTTGGCTGCCTGTAAAGCCATACCCCCTGAGGAAAACACTTTCTTCGCTCAGCCATCAAAACGTTTGTCGTCCCTATCAGGAGGGATGGTAGGGTACGACGCCTACTTTGCTGGGGCCGTAGCCGCCTGCACCACCAAACTCTCCAGAGTGGGGTGCGTAGTCAAGTAACAGGGGTCGCTACTGGCTGGACGGTATTTTTTCGGCAACGACTTGCTCACTGCCCGGAGACTCTCCGGAGAAGTCCAAGCTGCTGCCACCCTTCTCTGTAAAGCCATATGAAATGGCAGCACCGGGTAAGTGGGTGGACCTTGGTCAAGGATATCTGTCAGGTCATCCTGCAGAAAATCCACTGGTGGCGCAGACCACCCCAAGTACTCCATCATCCTCGACATGAGACGCTGGCATGAAGACTCGGCGTGCGTGCCAGGCTCAGGCCTACCGAACTCAACCTCCAGAGAGGTGTCCAGACCACTTGCATCGTGCAAAGACTGACGCAGGTCGTCTTCCAACTGGCTATGACCAGATAAGAGTTTGTCAGGAACCTCATCAGGAACCAAACCATCATCAGACCTTTCATCCACCTCAGAGATGTAATCTAGAGGCTGGAATAAATCCCTGGATGAGGGCACAGAAAAAGGTTCAAAGACAGGCCTTACTTACTTCTTCAGGGCCTTCCTCGGAGTATCCACCGATGCACGTGGTACCTCCGGTAAAGCCTCCACAAAAGGCGTCGACGGAATCTGCGTCGACATCTAGCATGGGGCAGATGGCTTTGACACAGGCCTCGAGGGCGGTGCCCCGAGCGTGTCCTTCAACGGCCTCGGCGCCGATGGCGTCGATGACTTCCTCAGAGCCGGAGCCTCGAGAGAGTCCCGCGACGGACATGGTGCCGATGGTTTCGATGTCTTCTTAGAAGACCTCACAGGCTCCACCGGTCTTGAGGACCGGGACCTGGAGCGGTCATGGTTAGAGCAATCCACCTTGTCCGACCGGGACCTCGAAGGTTCCCGTTGATCGCGCTGACAGCCTGAGCTCGAAGGCATTTGAACGGTGGCTCTAGCGCGTTCCGTGCCGGCGACTCTCGACGGCGCGGACGGAACAGAGCCCTGCGACTCGAAAATCGCCATCATCTCCTTACGAAATGCGTCCCATTCCGCAGGAGAGGAATGCTTGGTAGGTCAAGCTACTCACCGTCTGGCGGAGTCCTCGGATGAGGAAGGCGACCGGTGCCGGCGCTTCCGCGAGTGCCTAGAAGAGGCAGAGGAATGGCGGGAACCACTCCGGGACCGAGACCCCCTGGACTTACGCCGACGATGCGCAGAGTCGCCCCTTGAATCGTCGGTCGAAAGCCCAGTGGATTTCGATTTTCGGGGCTTGGAAACCCTCCCTATCGTCAGCTTCTTCTTTCGCTCGCGCAAGACCTTTGACGTCAAAGACTGGCATTCGTCACAGTCATCGGTGGCGTGGTCCTCGCCGAGACACCAGAGGTAGACGTTGTGCGGGTCCGTAAGTGACATCTTGGAACCGCAGTCCCGACACTTCTTGAATCCCGACCGCGGGGTAGAAGAAGAAGACGACATGATATACTTCCCCAATAACCAAGTTCGAAGAACCGAGGCGCGTCGAGATCTCCGAAGTGAACACGTTCGCGGAAAAAACGGAACTGACGCTACGGGCATTGTGCGTCCTACTTATAACATCCGGTGATGTTGGCTCGCCGGAGGCCCTCGAGGACAGCGTATCGACGCAGACGCAGACAACCTTCCGAAGCAGTACAGCTGTGGTGATTACCTGTCATAGATGTGGAAAGCGTCGGAGGAACCAATCCCTTTGAAATGTCCTTACTAGGCAGAACCCAAACTAAACCTTCTATGATCTTACTCATAACCTTATATGCTTTGATCTTCCCTCTTTCAAGGCTTTCAGTCTCATTGATTGGTACAAGCCACAGTCAACTATTTCATGGTCGGTGCCAAGGCACCAAACACAAATCATGTGAGGTTCAGTTATGGACATTTTGGAGTCACAATCCTCACATTGCTTGAAACATGTGGGTTTCAGAGTGTACATTTTTAACAGAAATATTGTTACATTCAACCAACGTCTAAAGAACAAAATTACTTTTGAGGTGAAGTTCAATGTTCTCAGAAGCATGTTGAATATACAGAAAAAATGAAGTTAAGTTAATGGGCTCAGAATGGGCTATTGATGCAGACGCCATGTCCAGCCAGGACGCCGATGATGTCCTCTGCTGTTGAAAAGTTCCAAGATCTGCAAAAGCAGGAAGAAGAGATCTAAAATGAGTCTGTGGAAGGACACAATCCATTAGAAATGGGTATATTCCCTTTACTGCGGGTGACCATTTCCACATGTATAGACCAACTCAGAAACAGCTATAGGATGTTATGCTGTGGTGGATAAAAGCTGTAAGGGTGCAGAAAGTAAGGTTCGGACACAAAGGTGACAGTTTTGGTTATAAACTTTTATTAACCAGTAAAAGCGTTTGGAAAATGGCCTCTCTGTCCCTACAGCTAAAAGGGGTTTTCCTGCCTCAAAGAAATCTTAGGAAAACGTCAGGATGTCAAACAAATAGTCAGTCACTGTGGTGTCCAAAAAACCCTACTTCTGACCCTAACACTAATAACGTAAATCTAACGTGCAAAGGTATTCTTTTCCAAACTAAAGTGGTAATGGTAGTTCTTGCCAACAGAAAAGTTCTCAATGTCTTGGGTGGTCAAAACAACAGAAGAAATGTTTGAAAATGTATTACTCCAAGGATTATAGACTAGCTCCTTTCCCCTGGATTCCTTCTGGCTCTACTTTAGGAGAGCATCTCCTCCTTATGTGGTTTATTTTCCCTTAATTATCTCCTTGGGTCTTAGACCTGTATCTTCTTGAATAAAATTCACTGTGTTATTAGGTTTTCATATGGGCGAGAGTCCCAGACTCGCAATACTTCTCCCTATTCTCTCCTCGCTCTTCCCTGTCACACCTGAGGTTTCTAGACAAGTCCTGTCTATGAAAGCCTCCTCCAAACAGGTGGACCCTTGCCCCTCCGAAAACCATAAAGGACAACATTGACTATCTAGCTCCAGCCTTGGCAGACCTCTGCAACATCTCCTTCGCCACTGGAGTTTTCCCCACTTCTCTCAAGCATTCTCTTGTTCACCCTCTGCTCAAAAAACCCTCTGGCGAACCTTCTATTCCGGCAAACTATCGCCCGAGCTCCATCACTCTTTTCCTGGGCTAACTCTTGGAGAGAGACGTTGGCTATCTCTCAGTTTACCCTCCACACTCAGGGCTTTAAGTGGGCCGGGGCTTGCTGGGGCTGGGCCCCGGCAGGCTCCGAAATTTCGTTTTGAGGCGGGGCCCTGCCGGGGCCCACTAATCTCCCCTGGCAGCCACGGCCACTACACGGAAAGGCATTTTTTTCTACAGAAAAAAATGCCTTTCAGCCGTAATGGTGGCGCCGCACCTGCGAGGCATCCCTTTAATCAAGGGATGCACGTGGGCCAGCGCCACCATTATGGAGAAAACGTGAGGCCGCTGGAAACAGAGGCCTTGCTTTCTAAATACTGAAGTTCCCGCGGATTTGCAGGAGTTTCAGTCTTTAAGAAAGAGGCCTCTGCTTCCAGTGGCCTCACCCTTTTAGCCTTAATGGTGACGCTGCCCCTCCCCAGCTGGCGAGGGGCAGCACCACCATTAAGGCTGAATAGGCGAGGCGCTGTCCCCTGCCAGGCAAGCCTATACAAAATAAATGCAGAGATTAGCACCCTCTCCCACATAGGGGAGAGGGTGCTAATCTGCAAAAGGCTGCCTGGCAGGGGTTCCAGTAGCCCATTGAGCCGAGGCTCGTCAAGGGGGCGTGGCCTAACGGGCCAGCAGGACCCCTGCTGTTAGGCCACGGCCCTCAATGAGCCCCGGCTCGATTTGTAGTGCCACTTAAGGCACTGTCCACACTGAATCTGTTAGTTGTCTCCATGACCATCAGTCTGGCTTTAGAGCATCCAGAGGCACGAAAACTTCTCTGCTGAACACCCGTGAAGACCTGCTCTCAAACCTTGACTCTAACTCTCCCTCTGTCCTCATCCTTCTTGACCTCTCCTCTGCTTTCGATTTGGTAAACAACAACATCCTGATCTCCCGTCTCCGTGATACTGTGGGCATCAAAGATCAGGCTCTGGCGCGGCTTGCGTCCTTTCTCGGACCGTCCTTACCAGGTGGAACTTGGGTCCTTTCTCTCCGATATCACTCTCTACTTGTGGTGTCCCCCAGGGATCTAATCCATTCCCCTGGTTTTTCATTGTCTACATGGCCTCTTTGGCACACAAGATCTCTAGCTTCACCTTCAACTTTCCGTGTTATGTGGATGACACACAGCTCTCCTTCATGCTCCCCTCAGCCTCTTCCTCCTCCTTGCTCATTCCCGTCCGTCCGTCCGTCTGTCTGCAATTCAGTCCTGGTGTGCTGCCAATGACCTCTGCCTTAATGCAAGTAAGACAGAGATTGTTCTCATTGAGACCGCTGCTCACGCTTTCCCACTTTCACTCTGGCCGGCCTCCCTTGGTCCTGCTCCTTCACCCACCAGTGAGGCAAAAAATCTGGGTGCCATCTTCAACTCCACTCTCTGCTCTCTCCTTCTCTTCTCACATCTCAGAAATATCCAAAAAGTCCCACTGCCAGCTGCACCTCCTCAGAGGTATTCTACCTTTTCTCAGTTTCCCCCAAAGGCTTACCATCTCCAGAGGCCTGGTTCTCTCCAGACTGGACTAGTTTAACAGTCTCTTTCTCAATCTTCCTATTTCTACTCTCCGACCTCTTCAACTTATCCAGAACAGAACCGTGAGACTTATCCTTGGCCTCAAGCCCAGGGACCGCATCTCTTCGGTGCCAAAATCCCTCCACTGTCTCCCCGTGGCTGCAAGGATCAAGTTCAAATCCTTCTGCATAATCCAAAAGGCTTTTTCGGGTCAGGGTCTGCACTACCTAAAATGCTCTTTTCCTAAATACTCTCCTTCTAGAGCCCTCAGCTCAGCCTCCTCCAACTCTCTGCCTGTGAGCTGCTTCTCCAAACAGAGATTTGGGGTAGATCTTTATCCTCTGCGGGTGCCTCCCTGCCTCTCTCCGTCTTGAGCAGGACCTTCTTAAGTTCCGGAAACTGCTTAAGAACTTCCTCTTCTCTCCCTCTTTCTCTCTCCCTCTCCTGTGCTAACCTCCTTTCTCTGTTCTCCTGTTTCCCTTCTCCCATGGGCGTAATTTTAAGGGGGGGACAGGGGTGTTTGTCCCCCCAACTTTCATGGCACACTATTTTGTCCCCATTCATTTGAATGGGGCACCTTTTCTTCAGAGGTCATGTCCCCCCCAACATTTTCAGCAAGGTTTCTCCACTGCCTCCTCCTCTCTCCTCCCCAACTTGCTCAGTTTTGCTGACTGGTCGCCTGGTGCACCTCCACAGCCTCACAGGTCCGAGGCTCCCCTGCCAGTCCTGCACTTGCCTCTGGGCCACTGCACTCTGAGTATGTTCCATGAGATGGACTCCCTCTCTGCACTTAAGCCTGGCCCCTGCTGGACAGGGCACACTTGCCCCCCTCACTCGCACTTCCTGTCTGCACACTTGCACGATCTTGAATGTACTAGGCCTAGCGAGATCGTTTGTCCTGTACTCCCTCTGTGTCCCGGCCCTAGCTTGGTTGCGCCTGAAACACTTGTGCAAAGGCGCATTAGTGATGACCAACCACCAATCAATCTGAAATGTCACCAGGCCTAGTACAGTAGTTTATTGTTCTCCTATGTCCTTCATCCCTCTCCCCCACCCCTTCTCTCCCCACCCTTTGCATTGCACTTGCACTAACAAGTTGTTAGGCATAGTACAAGTTTTCCTTCTCCTACCCACCTCCCTTCTCTCATTCCCTATCATGCACTTGCACTAGTAGAAATTCCTCAGGTCTAGTATACTAGTTATTTTTTGTTAGATCATAAAGAAATTTCAAGGCCTAAGAATGACGACTGCATTCCCTTGTTTCCTTTCCGCTTTGAAGCACTTCACTTGTGTATAAGCGTTTTACAAATAAACAATTACAATTAAAATGTTACTGTATTATACCAGCTTGGTGTAGTTTCCTGCCAAGCATATGTGTTCTTCTGATCTATCTCTTTTGCTTTCAGGATCTCAGAGCCTCTTATTCTCAGGTTCTCGTGTGAGTCCCAGACTCGCAATCCGTGCTAGCAATTACTTGGTTTACTCTCCTGCCAAGCATATGCTTCTTCTGTACCGCTACTGTTTCTCTCAGGGTCCCAGGCCACCTTAATCTTTGACTTCTGCAGTTGTTCTCCAATTTCTCCAGGACCTTTAACACCTCTCGGTCTGCCCAGGTACCCGTTTGTGTGGTTTGCGTCTCCCGAGCAACAATGCTTCATTCTGAGGCTCCATTGGCGTTCGGGCGTTCTCTGTGGTCAGCAGCGTTTCCGCCTGTCAATTCTAATTCCTTGGACTAGACCTTCTGTCTACAACCGCCTTCAGGGTCCCCTTCTTGTCGGCGGTTGCGCCGCCAATCTCTGCTCCCTTCTCGGGCTATGCTTTTGATTTCCGGCGGCTTGCCAGACTTTGGAACGCCCAGGTATTTGTTTGGACAGCCTGTTAAGTAGCTCTATCCCCCTGGACTACATTCGTGCTTCCGTTCGCCTCTGTGCTAAGTGTCTACTGATGCGGTCCCCTGTTCGCCGGGTCAGTGTCGGATGGGTTTCCTTGTCAGAGGATGGCTCTGTCCATGTGGGTTTCCCTCTGATATTTTATATTTCCTTTGACCAATCAAATGCCATGAGAGACTAGACCATTCACTCCGGTTCTCTGGTGTGATCTTCATATTTCTGGTCATCATCGTCTTCACAGTACTTGTAGTGGAGTTATAAGGAAAGCAGTTTGCATTTCCTGGGCCGCTAGTCAGGTCTTACACACTAGGTTGGTTGACCTTATAACAAAAAACATTGGCAATGGATGGGAACCGGGAAGGAGGGTCTGGCTTCGGGAAAGCGTGAGGGTCTAACGAAGCGGAGGTATAACATGTTATCTGGGAAGGATTGTTACGCTCAGCTGGTATCCACGGGGACGCCACCCAGCTGTGGGGACTCTGGTGCCCTTCTGGACTCTGGTGCCCTTCTCAGCCGCTCCCAGGTATAATCAGCAGAGAAGTTCTGCCTGGAAAACAGGTGGACAATGTTGAAGATTGGGCAACTAGGGTAAGAGCCTCCCAACACCCCGTATGCCTGAAGCCCCTCCCCGGACCTTTCCTCACCTTGTTATGGGTTTGGCGTGCTCTCCGTCCTGCCTTCTTGGCAGGGGCGCGTTGTCCTTTGTGGGCGAATGCGATCTAGTTACTTCACTGATGCAGGCCCTTTAGAGTCTTTCAGGTAGGTCTTATTACTGTTATACTGTATGCCTTTCTTGGATTTAAATAATGTCTTTTCTCTCTCCTTAGGTGCGCGGAAGTTCGCTGTGGAACGTTGGCTGAATTGGGACTCACCGGCAGGTGATGGTACTTCGAGAGCGCCTTGATGCGGTAAGTAGGCGCTATGAGCAGCGCTATGCTAACCTGATGTCTTTTGTTCCCGTAGGTTGCAGTGCTCACCCGGAGCAAGAAGTCCCAAGGTGATGCTGGTCGATGGGCGACTCGTGAGGTAAGCTGCCGGCACAATTGTAAAATGTCTAATGTCCTGTTTCTCTCCTTTTGCAGATTCGACGGTCCGGGAGGCTCGCTGTTCCTTGGATGCTGATTGCAGGAGTGGATGGCAGCTAGCGGTGGAATCACAGGTAAGCTGCTGCTATTAACAATGTCCTTTTGTTTTTCTTCCGAGGTTCGCAGATGCAGCTGAACACAATGAGCGTCACGTTGGAGGATTGCAAAGTAACACGAAGCGTGTTCTCCAAGTCGGGTGTGGTTTAAATAGCAACAAGAAAGTATTCCAGGTAAAATAGTCCCTAGGCTACCACACCCAAAACACTATACCGCATAGCTGGGTTCCAAGGAGCCAAGCTATGTGGATGCCTCCATGTTGACTGGCACTGAAATAAAGTAGTTCCCAAGCCCAAGTCTTCATTAAGTATGAGCCTGGCGCCAAAGGCGCCAGGACTGGCCCCAATAGGGTCTAGGGCCTAGGCAAAGGATGCCTAAGCTTGTTGGGGGCCCGAGCCGGGACCCTTCCTGGCCCATGGGCCAGCCGGGGGGGGTTTCAGGAAGTGGGTCGTGACAAGGATCATCCCTAATCCCATAAGGGACTTCCTCTCTTATGTGACCCTCCCGTGGTGCACAACCCCCAGCGGGACTATTGTACTGTGAACGCACCACCCTGGCCCCATGGGAAAGGTCTCTCGCTAGGGGAGATGGAGGACATCCACAGATGCGTCACAAATCCGAGATATTGAATAGGTAGTCAGAGGATCTATCAAGAGCCCCATCTAATACCAGAATCATATTCCCTTACATCATTTAGTCCCACCGCCACACAAACCCAAAATGTTCTAAGAAGTGCTGCATAAAATGCATTTGTCCTTGATTGGGTGTGTAGAATGAGAAGGTGTAGTGCACCCCTATCTTTACTTTTATCATAATAAATCTGTCATCCATTTCCCTAAAGTAATCTAACCATCAAACATAAACCACAAATCTATGCGAATTTTGAGAGAGCAACTCGTGCTCTTTTCACTGAATAATCATTTTTTATTGTGACCTGGTTTGTAGTAAACATTTCACAAACAATCAAAAAGAAAAATTAATTAAAATCCATAAACACAGAAAGGAAATAACAAGAATTCATAAGGTGATCTCAAAACTCCAGATAAATGCTGGTCAAAACACAGCTAATCATTAGCATTTGATCAATTCATGATGATTAAGGAATCTTAAAATCACAATGACATGGTAAATAGAAGTGCTAGAAACCCCATGTTGCCAAAATAGTCCATTATCAAAAGCTCTCAAAGCATTAGTAAATTTGCCAAAAAACTGTTAACCATCTATGAGGGTTGGACAGTAGATAGGTATATGCTTTAGTGTCTTCTTCATCTGTTGTTTCTAATAATAATGAAGAAAGGACAGGTATGCATCAATGCAATACTCATTTCCATTGTTAAAATCGGTTCTATGTCATTTCATCGATGGGTGTTTTTCCCAAACATCTTTGCTGAAAAAATCTCATTGAATTTTTATTATTGGGGAGGTGGGGGAGGAGGGGTTCCTACCAATCCCCCCTCTACTACCTATTCTTTACTATTCCTGACGCCCCAACCCTCTATCCCTTTATATGTCCTTTCCCACCGCCCCCCCTATACATTTTGATGTGTTTTCTCTGCAAACATGTTTTGTAAAAACACCCGTCGAAAATACTGCTGAAAGGATGTTGTACTGTTAAAATCAGATTAAATCTGAATCTAAGAACATTTCTCCATACCCGATTTGGAAATGTTGTTAAATATGGTGGCAATTGACCAAACCTTTTATGTTCTTTGGCCAGGTCCTGATGTAACTTATATCTTTCTAACGCCTCGCAAGTGTTTATCCAGTCACACTGCCATAGATGCCGTTTGCAGGCCTGGACCGGCCCACCAGGAGTTTCCCTGGTAGGCCTTGGGGGGCATAGGGCCTCTTTTCCTGGCTGAAGAATACAAAACCAATCATGTGGGAACATGACATTCAAGCCAGCCACCCTGGGTGTAGTTCACGCACGATTCCCCCTGTGGATTTGGCTTCATGCCTGAGCATTGTGGGGGGCACCGGCGGGCATCATTGGGAAACCACAAGTTCCCTAGTGTGCTCCTAGCACACTGTGCAGATGTAGCTCGGGCAGTGCAGTGCTCCGGCGATGACATGCTGTCTGCTTCCATTCAGCAGACAGCAGCAGCACGTTGATTTTAGAGACCTGGTACGATTTGAAACTGCAGGGCTGAGGGCAGCAGGCCTGGAAAGGTAGGGATTGGCACGCTTTTTTCTCTTTGTTTTTCCTGGTGCTTGTCATACTTGGTGACACTTTTTGTCTGGTGTCGCCTTTCCCAGTGTCTCCTCTCTCTCCTTGTCCAGCTCTCTTTCATTTTGTCTCCCCAGGCTCAGCTTGGCTGTGTCTCTCCTACCTGCACTTCCTCCCTTAAATTCCACCCTGCCTCTCTAGTCGCTCCCTCAGAAAGGGCTCCAGATTTCTACCTTCTATTCTGTAACGTTTGTCTCTCTGATTCTGCTACCTAAGAGACGTTGAATATATGATTTCCCTGATCGTTTGATTTCGGAGAACTTTTGTTGTTGTTGTTGTTGGTAAATTGTTTTAGTCGAATTAACAACTTTTTCAATTATTTACATCTTCATTTCAATTCGATAATCAAAATTCATCTTATAAACATGTTTAGTTAGACATCATACAGAATATTACACATAGTAAAGCTAAGAGCAATGAAAGTACATTAAACAGACAATTTTAACTTTAACTAATATGATTGCAAGTACAAATAAGGATGCTAAATGTTTCGGTTTGATTTTATATTAATTATGTGTAGTCTAGGATAACATAAGTAGCATAGTCTTCATACAAGGCACCTGAGATTTAGACAAATTGTATTAGTTTAAATTCTTTCAAAAACTGTACCATGTCTATAATAAGAGACGTGTTAGAGGTGTTGAATATCCACTCCCATAATTAATCTTGAGTTAAAAGGTGACGATGTTTAAAGTGTCTGTAAAGATAACACATTCTTATATCTGATAGGTTTGGGCAATCAATCAAAAGAGGTTTTGTGGTCTCTATGGAATCTGGAACCATAAAGTAGGTGCATACTCTAGATAATTTTAAAGAATTACTATATGAGGCAAATTTGTCTTTGGTGGGAAGTAAATTAAACCAGAAAATGTAAAAAAGCATCCGCATATTTTCTATCCGGAAATTTAATAGGGTTCTTTTGTAATACATTTACAGCACGCAGTTGAAAGGCGCTTTTTTAACAGCTTGGTATACCTTGATTTGTTCACTAGTGTTTATCCAGTCACTTCTCCATAGTTTCAATTTAGCTTTATCTGGGGATTCTAGTAATTGGTCTAAGGAAATATCAGCTTCTTGAAGAATTAAAATACATGATTTTTTCCATTCTGCAAGTGGTTTAAATGGAGATTTGTCTAACATTTTTCTTAATACAGGAAACAAATTATTGTTTGTGTTGGTAGATATTAAACACTTCCTGTAGAGGGCTAACATAAGCCAGGAAACTGAGGCATTCAAAGAGATGAGACCCAATTCAAATCTTATGAGGGAAATGGGAATACTTAGTGGAAATGGAAGGATGCGTTTCCAGTAGATACCTTCCAGAGTATCCCATTCAACAACCTTAGGGTTTATCTTCGATTGGCTTTCATTTTATTATTGTTAACACCTTTTGTAGATAGAAAATCCTAGAAGGAATAATGGAAAATCTTCCGTAGTTTCTCTGAAGGGCTTTGCCCTGTATAGCGAGTAGTCTCATTCGAGCTGAGAGTTCCCCTTGATATGGAAGATCCATAGGGTGAGTATTTATATTCACTCCTAGATATTTATACTCATGTACTTGACTCAAAATGCTATTTCCCAGGTACAATTTGAAATTATAATTGCCAGAAGGGCGTTGATGTTGGAAGACCAGAATGTTAGATTTGGCTGAGTTGATTATCAATTCATTCATCTGTGCGTATATAGACAAAGCTGAAAGTTTTCTTTGAAGACCAATCAGTGTTCTATCTAATATCATTAGATCATCTGCGTGTAACAGATATAAAATTTCATGACCATCCAATTTTGGTGCAAATGAAAGTGTAGAATTAAAAACAGAGTGTACATCATTGATATAAACATTAAATAGAATTTAAGCAAACAGACATCCTTGTTTTAACCCAGAATTGGTTGGTATTGATTCTGATAACTGACCATTGGATGTCAATTTGATTTTTATAGTAGTATTAGAATAGAATTTAAATATTAAGAACCTAATATACGAAGGATACCCAGCATTGAGAAGTTTTTTCCATAGGACTTGTCTCGACACTGAGTCAAAGGCTTGTTTAAAATCTATAAAAGCAATAAAAAGAGGTTGTTTGGATAAAATTGCTTGCTGTTTTAAAATCGATCAAATGAATACATTTTGAGTGGTTCCGATTCCTGGAACAAATCCCGCTTGGTTCACATCTAGCAAGTTATTTTCATTAAGCCATTTTGCAAAATCCCTAAGAACCAATTCTGCAAAGATTTTCCCAGGAGCATCCAATAGTGTATTGGTCTGTAATTGTTGGGATCAGACCTATCACCTTTTTTAAATATAGGGATAATTATCAATGACTCTAGTGAAAATCCTTTGCAACACAGGAGCCCACATCTCGGAATTTGTTTTAAGTGTTGCATTTGTGAGTTGATCAGGTCCCGGTGCTCTCGATTTGCTTAGTTTCTTTATTAAAATTTGTTAGGGAGAATTCTTGGTTTAGGCTGAATTTCCTAACCTAGTGAGTCCCCCAGCAGCTTTGCTGGATTTTTGGGGTTTATTTTTTTTCTCCTGCCAAAAGTGAGACTCTTTTACCCTCACTCTTGGGCATGATTTGAGTGTGTTTCTTTGAATCTAGATGTGTTTAATGGGCTATGGGGTCTTTTACTCCATAGGGCTTCATGTGTTTTTGTGATGTGTGTTACACAGCACCCTCCGTGCAGTAACACAGGGGTGTCATAGTGACTCCCAGTATAGACTCCATACCCTGGGACTGACTACTGTCTCCCCGGACATGTAAAGTCACCATTGACTTTACTAGTCTTAAATTCGGAACAGAACCAGTACAAACCATCATATTGTGGACGTACTGGCTGGGGCAAGTTTTGGCTGGTGGCAGTGGATACTACTTTTTATATTCAACCGCAAATATTTTCCTATGGGATTTCCCATTGTTTTAGGCTACTACCTTTATTTAATTATTTACGGTAGCCTCGAACATACCGCCGGTTTATTTAATTAATATTAATTCTCCGGTTGGTGTTTTTTACCAAACCTTGATTCTAAAATGTTGTTTGTGTTCTCTTCTGTGACTCCAACCCAAGTCGAGCCCTTTGTTCCACTTTTTGGCGGGCTTCTCCACAGAAGCCCTCCAAAGTGGTGCCACTAAGTCTGGGGTACTTAGGAGGGGTGGAGGGAAATTTAGGCACCCTGGACTGAGTTGCCTAGGCAACTCAAGTCGCACTCCATCCTGATTGGCCCAAGTGGTGAGCCGGCCGGCTCACCACTTAGCATGTTTAAATGACAGCTAGGCTGAGTGAATGGGGGTTTGCTGCATAAAAGCAGGGCTTTGGGGACTTGAACTTCAGAAGTCGCCACAGGACCTAAGAATCCGACGAGGGAGAAGCTGAGCCGACCTGCCACGACACCACTACCGGTGGAGCCCTGCTGGACTGCCTCACCACTTTTCCCAACGACAGAGGAGATCTCCCACCAGAGAGTCTTCTTCCTTTGACTGGTGGGGATAACCAGTTTCACCATCTTTTCGCCTTCCCGACGTACCTCGTGGCCGCCTTGCCTGTGCCAAGCACCCCGGCAACCGGGATACCACGTTTTACCCCGACCGCGAAACAAAGGTACCACCTTTAACCGGAAAACTCTGCGGCTGGTTTCTGCCCTGGTAGTGCAACGACCTTCATCTTTCCTCCAAGTCGAGATCTTCTCTTCCCCTGGACGACGACGCAACTTGCACCCACTACCAGGAACAACTGCCACTGCTGGAGGATCCTTCCCACTTAAGGTACTGTGTCCCGCCTGGCTTCCCTTGCTACCGACTGTACGGGGTAGATTTAGCCCCCGGCTTTCGAACCTGGTTTAGCCTGGGACACCCTGGCTAAACTTTCCTAAGCCTCTCTAAACTCTTTTTGAACCCTCTGCAAGACTTTCTAAGCCTAGTGTAACTGTGTGATCTTGGGCGCATTTGTGCTCTGCTCTCTCTAAGAGGGGGCCCAGCCTTTGGACTTTGGCTCACCAGTGACTTTTGTTCTTCTGCCTTGCTAATAGCGTTCCTGAATCTTAGAGTGGTGTACCTTTCCATATTCTGTCTTTTTCCCTCCCTTTCTCACAAACTTATTGGAGTGCAATCTAGTTAAGCGCTCACCTCTGTATGAAAATAAGTGGTGTTTTACTGTGACTTATCTGATAAGGGAAAACGGGGTGTACATATTACAATAGTAACTGTGTTTAGAATATTTTACAACAAGAGTGCTGGAGTGTTTCAAACCGTGTGTTTTTAAATAAATAATTATATACTTTGATACCAAAGCTCTGGTCAGTGTTTGCTTGTATTATTGTACCCGATTGCCTATTGTGTATACTTTGCATACTGTCTAACTCTTCTTGAGAGAAGTCTGACTGCTCAGCCACATCTACCAGGTAAATCTGGGTGGTGCAGACTGCTACCATGTGGGTTTACTGCCAACACCTGTAGTCTTAAATCTTTTGCAGTGTTCCCTAAGGGAACTGCATAGGTTTCTGCCTAACAGGGGCGGGGGGAACCTACCGCCCGAGATACGCCCTGACAAGGGGCCGGGAGGCGCAAGATCTGAACTGGAAGGTAACCATATGCCAGTCGGATAAAGGTGCAGAAGCTTTGTGGACATGCAAGATGTATGTATGAAACCAAACTGCATGTTGATCGATTGTGACGGGGCAAGGCTTGACTGCCTGCCTTGGGTTCAAAGACCTATCGCACACAGAGGTGGATGTTGGCTAGTTGCCAGAATCTTTAAACAGCACCCAATGTCCTAGACAGGCTACTGTGGGGCGGTTGCGCCCGAGTTCTGCCTGCAAACCTCAGATGCTGGGCAAATGTTTATAGTTTTGTTTGCTCAGTTGATGTTCGTTAGTTCCTCTCGCAGTGGATTACACAAGAGCAATTGTGGGGGGGGTGTTGGGGTCTGGAGCGATTGGATTAGGGAGTGCAGTGAACCTGATGACATGGCACGGGACGCAGCGCTAAATTGGGTTGTGGTGGTAGCAGCATGCGGGTCAAACAAACCCATGACGCCTATTGTTAAGGTACTGATGTGGAACTTGAGGGGACTGGGCACGTACTTATGCAGAAACCGGATAAAATCCTTCTTAGACAGGAAAAAGGTCTCCATTGCACTACTGCAGGGGACACACTTGTCGGCTGCGGACCTTGCAAAGATTAAGGAGAGATGGGGTGGACAGGGTTACGGGGTGGCATACTCGAAGTATGCTAGAGGAGTTTTCACATGGTTCCATCCTAGTGTGCCTTTCCATATGACGGGGATGGAGGAGGGCAAAGATGGGAGGTAGTTAATACTGTGGGGTCACATAGACCAGTTAGAAGTGTGCTTTGTCAATTCCTACTTCCCTAATCACGTATTCCATCACATGCAAGCATGATTAGCGCTAGAGTTGCATAACACAGGGAATGTTTTGTCATATGGGGAGGGGATTTTAACTGTGCAAGGGATCAGCTGCTGGACAGATCAATCCGGCCTAGAGGCAATGTGGGGCCCGCATCCTTGGCTCTCAATACAGCACTCCTTGGCTCTCAATACAGCACTAACGAATTTAGATGTAGTGACATATGGAGGGTGCATCATCCGGAAGACAGGTGCTACTCATACTACTCCTCGCCTCATGCCTCTACACCAGGATCAATTATTTCTTTGTGGGTGGGACCCAAATGGTGGAAATGGGTGCAGTACAATGCCTGGGTAGATTAATCTCTGACCACTCCCCACTACTTATGGAATGGACAATAAGAGGCCCCTGTCCCCCCCATCCCAATGTGGCGCATGCCTACTGACGCCCTAACAGATCAGATTTTTAGGGATGAGCTGAAAGCGAAATTGGTTGAGTTCTTGGAGCACAATGTGGGCAGCGTGAGGGAGTGAGGTGCTATCTGGGAAACACAAAGTGGTTTTAAGGGGCGAGATAATGGCTGGAGAGGGGGGTATGTGGAAGATTGCGGGCACACCTGAAAAGACTAGAGGACGATATCCAGCAGCTAGAGCAAAGGGAGATGGGACAGAAGGCTGGTGAGGCACTTCTGGCAGAAACCAGGGGTCACTGTTGAGAAGCGTGGGATAGGCTATCGAAATTTGACTATAGAGTTAAGTGTGTCAGGACCTACCAGGTAGGGGACAAACCTAGTAGGCTACTTTCATGGCAATCCAAGAGGGAACATCCGAAGCAACTAACTATGGAACTGAGGGATGGCGAGGGCAACCTGTGCAGAATGCAGACGGGCATCAATAATGCGTTTTTAGACTTTTACGCAGAGCTATATAAACACAAGAGTTTGGTCCCGCAGGAGGAGGTGATAGGCACCCTGGAAGAAATAGGGCTTCCTAGGCTGGGAACGCCTCACAAAGAGGTGTTTGATGTGGACATTACTGTAGACGAAGTGAAGGAGGCAATCAGCTCGTTGGCCACTGGAAAGACCCTGGGCAGCGATGGACTGCCCACGAGAGCTCTACAAAACATATGGGGAGGTGGTCGCCCTGGTGTTGCACAAAGTATTCACTGAGGCTTTCACAAAGGGTGAGGTTCTGAAAAGCATGAGGGAGACACTGGTGATCCCGATTCCCAAAACGGGGAAGCCCACAGATAGCTGTGATTCCTACCGACGTTGCCAATGCTCAACTACGAAATAAAAGTCTTAACGACTATATTAAGCGGGGCAGCTCTGCAGAGTGATGGGGGATTGGTGCATGGTGATCAGAACGGTTTTATCCCAGAACGCAGCATTGCTTTGAATTTGCGACACTTACAACATATTGTGGCCCAGACTGCTGACTGCCAAGACCAATATGTGGTTGCGTCCTTGGACACAATTAACGCATTTGATTTGCTATACTGGGAGTGGTTGTTTGAAACATTGAGGGCATTCAGATTTGGAGATCATTACATCAAGTGGGTGAGGTTACTCTACACGTCACCAGTGGCTCGTGTTAAGACAGGTAGGCACGTGTCTGTGGCTTGGGGCATACAGAGGGGAACAAGGCAGGGTTGTACGTTGTCACCCATGCTATACGTGCTGACGCTTGAGCCTATAGCAATTTATCTCCGCAGGGAGTTCCTGGAGGCGGGCATATGAGTGGGAGGTGTTGGCCATCTGGTCTCGTACGCTGACGATGGTCTTCTTTATCTCCAAAACCTGCAACACAACCTACCGCTGGTGCTGGACGTGCTCGTCAATTTTTCCAGGGTCTCCGGAATATGTTTTAGTAGGGAGAAGTCCTGCCTGGTTCCTGGCCTGCTGGCCTGCGGGGATTGGCAAATGACAACCTACCAGACATGGGGCTCCCTTGGCGCCTGTAATCTTTCAGATATCTAGGGGTGCACATCATGCACACACCAGAAGACATGCATGCACGTAACATTGGGGGCATGGTACAGGGACTGAGAAGGTCTATGACATTCTGGTCAAAGCTGTCACTGATGGGCAGGGTTTTTTTTATTATTAATTTTTATTTTCAATAAAACAAAACAAAATAACACACATTACAACTGTTTAGGACGTACATATTCAGCATCAAACCATCACATTATACAGTGTAATTCTCCGTCCTCCCCCCTCCCACCCCACAAACTAGAGCCGGCTCACTCATGTCATCTACAGGAGCATTATCAGGTATCGCAGTGCTTGTGCACTCATCCGAGTCCTCTAATTCGTTATTGTCCTGGTGAGGGTTTGCCATAGAGGTCACCAATTGCCGCCAGGCCAACAAGGGCCCTACTTCCTCCTCTCCCCCCCTAGTAACCACTTCAAACCAAACTACGGATTCTGCCTCCGCCCATCTGAGGAGGTCCGCCCACCATAGCTCCACCTTGGGTCTGTGGGCCGCCTTCCAGCCCATTGCGATCCTGCACTTGGCCAGGATGTAGGCTAAGTCCTTCATTTTGCTTATGTGCTTTAAATCCCGTGGCCTGGGAAAAATCCCGAGCATGCATGGCCAAGCTGATCCCACGTCCAGCTCCACTCCCCCACCAGCCAGTTTAGTTTTAATCTCATCCCAAAATCTGTGCACCTCCGGGCAAGCCCAGAACATGTGTAGCAGCCCTGCTTCCACCTCCCCACACCTGGGACATTTCTGCGTAGCCGAGCCTCCAAACCTTGCAATTTTCCCGGGAGTCTCTCCCATTGAGAGCTCTCTCCCATTGCCCATCTGTCATGGGTCCTCCTACTTCCTCCTCCCAGTCCTGCCTCAATTGAAGCAGCTCCTTCCCTGCCTTTGCCCTTAGAATCTCGTATATTCTAGATATTTTGTGCCCGCCCTCTGACGCATCATACATCGTTTCCAGGGAGGCATCAGGGTCATCCGCTAGCACTGTCTCCGGCCATATCTCCCTAACCCGTTTTGTGAGCCTAGCGTAGGTTATATACTGGCCTTTATGCACCCCTGTCTCTTCTTGCAACATCTGAAATTCCAATGCCTCCCCTTCCTGCCATATGTCCCCAAGGGTGGCCAGGCCTACTGATTCCCAATATCTACGGACAGCTTCGAACAGTTGAGAGTCGTTCCCGCATAGTGCCACCAGCGGGGCCTGCTGAGAGAACGGCTCTATGTCACCCATCATTCTCCACGTTCTGCGCCAAACCTCCCGGCCCAGCCTCAATAGCCGCCCTCTTCCCACCAGTTTGTTCTTTTGTAACCACACCACTTCATTCAAAAAGTATGGGGCCGAGTCTTCCCGCAGAAGCCTGGCTTCGGCCGAGTCTTCAGTCGACAGCCACCTGGCCACGTACAGCAGCTGCCCCTCCAGATAATAAAGCTCAAAATTTGGCAGGCCTATGCCCCTATCGTCACATGGGTTCTGGAGTTTCCACAGGGCCACTCTGTTCCTGGAGTTACCCCATATGAAGCCCCTGCACAAGCTATGAAGTCTCACAAATAGGCTCCTGGGAATCAAAAACGGTACATTCACAAAGAAATGCAGGAGTCTAGGCAGGACCACCATCTTAAGCAAGGCCGCTCTCCCCATCATAGTCAGGGGCAATCTAGACCAAAACACCATGCTGTTCTTAACTCCCTCGAATGCTTTCTCCGTATTGTGTTCGTGCTCCGCCTCGATCTTGTGGTAAATATTTACTCCCAAATACCTAAATGTCTCAGTCTGCCATGGTTTCGGCAGGGTAGGCAGCCTCTGTAACGGGACATTCTTATATCTACCCAAGGGGAACAGACTAGACTTCCTAGGGTTCACCGATATGCCCGAGAGGGTGGCATATCGGTTCATCACCTCTAGCACATACTGCAGGTTCTCCTCCGGATAGCGCAGATAAAGGAGCATGTCATCTGCATACAGCGATACCTGGTGTCTACCACTTACTGTACTAATCCCCACCTCCCCGTATTGTTGCCTCAGACATATTGCCAACAGCTTTAATGCCAGAATATATAGCATGGGTGACCAGGGGCATCCCTGTCTGGTCCCCCTTCTAAGTTGCCAAGTATCTGAGATTATGGATCCTGTTTTAACTCTCGCCACCGGGGTGCTGTATAACAACTGGACCCACCTGATATATCCAGGTCCCATTCCGTATCCCCTCAGGGCCGCTTTCAACCAAGGCCATCGCACCGAGTCAAAGGCTTTGACCGCGTCTAGCGACACGATAGCCAGCTCACCCGTATCTTCCTCAGTGTGGTCAATGATGTGGTGTAGCCTCCTATGGTTATCTGTAATGTTCCTGCCGGGGACATATCCCGTCTGGACTGGGTGTATCAGCTTACCGATCACCCTCTTCAGCCTATTGGCCAGCACTGCCGTAAGTATTTTGCTGTCCTGATTCAGCATGGACAAGGGTCTGTAAGACCCACACTCCACGGCCGGCTTGCCTGGTTTCAGGAGTGGGATGATCATCGCCTCGCGAAGGGACAATGGCAGTTCCCCGTGCTCATAGGCCTCGTTGAACATGGCAAGCAGTGGCTGAAGCAGTTCCTGTTTGTATGTCTTGTAAAACTCACTAGGCAACCCATCCGTCCCGGGTGCCTTACACGTGGGCAAATGTTGGATCACCAACTCCAGCTCTTCCGAGGTGATAGGGGCGTCCAATTCCGCGCGTTCTAGGTCGTCCAGGGTGGGCAGCTCTATGTCCTCTAACGTGTCCAGTATGTCTTGACCCCTATCCACCCCTGCGTCCTCATATAAGTGTCTGTAAAACTTGAGGAACTCCTCGTTCACCCCCTCCTGGGTATTACAGATGCGACCTTCCCCATCCCTAATCTCACTGATCACTGTGCGGGGGGTCTCACTCTTATACAGCCAGGACAGCAATCTGCCCGGCTTATCGCCCCCTGCATGTAGCCTCGCCGTGTATTTCTTGTAATTTAGTCTACATAGCCTATCCCAGAGTCCACTGCAGGTTAACTGTAGGTCTTTTATCTTATCGCTATTCTCCCGGGCGGTATCCTCATGTCGTGCGAGACCCTCCAGCTCCCTTTCCGTTTCCTGAAGTTCCCTTTCGATGCTCCCCTGGAGCCCTTTAGATTTCGAAATGGCTACTCCACGCACCACCACCTTGAACGCCTCCCATACTGTTCCAACCGAGCGCACACTGCCCGTGTTTCTATCAATATATTCCTCAATGGCCTCCCTCAAATCCTCCCGGAACCCCTCATCTTGTAATGCCTCAGTCCTAAGTCTCCATGTGGGGTGCATCTACCAGATCTGGAAACATTATTTAGCAGCGCAGCTTACTTTTGTCACCAAATGGCTCTCTGATGATGCCACATCTGAGACACCGTTGCTGCAGCAGATGGTGGCCCTGGCACACCTAAAGGAGATTCTATGGTTACCACTGGGCTGTATGGGCCGTCTTCCTGCACTAGTGACGCTGGGCCGTAGAGTGTAGAGCAGAACACAGAAGCTACTAAAAGTAGACAACACATATTCGCCCGAGGTCCCTATAGCGGTAGATGTTTGCAAGAACAAACAGGAACTCACAGTGGCAAGGATCTGGGAAGGATGGGGGCTCTCAAACTGGGGAGACATGTTTGCAGAGGGTATGTTCAAGGAAATGGAAGCACTAACTGAGCAGGCAGGGTTGCCCAGGGGTCAGTTTTTGTGGTATCTGCGGGTGAGAGTAGTGGCAAAACGGAAATAGGTGAAGTGGCCTGAGGAGCCGGAAGTAACCCCACTCTGGACTGATGTACACCTTAGGGGATGGATGGAGACCAGTGTCTAGGCTGTATAACATCTTGGTTGACAGGCCAAAACCTAAAAGCAATGAACTGAAGTCTAGGTGGGAAAGGGACCTAGGGGTGGAACTTGGTGAAAGAGAATGGGACAATATGCTAGGCTACCCCAGGGAAGTGTCCAGAAAAGGCTGATTCAACTAAATGTGCTGTACCACACCTATATGACGCGGAGCAGGGTGGCCAAGTACAGCAAGAAGATTCAGGAGGTATGTCCATGGTGTGGTGGAGTGAATGCGGACTTAATGCACATGTTCTGGGGCTGAGTGATAGTACAAAGCTTCTGGGGATGCATTGAGCAGGCGCAGCCTTGCAGGAGTGCGGGACTCACAAGGTATGACTGGACCCCAGTGACATTTATGGGCATGGCCTGTGTCCTAGCTAAGTGATGCATCGCCATGGCATGGAAAACTACTGGGGGCCCACAGTACAACGGCCGGCGCAAGGACTGAGTTCTGGACTGAAACTGAGACTAAAGTATTGGGCAATGCGCTACAAGGGCAAGTGCTGCATATGAGTCTTGCAAAGCATTGGTCTGGGACATGTTCCATCCCTCAGAAGACAAACCCCCCAGAGAGATGGGCCTCATCTCAGAACATAAAGCACAACTCAATGGGTTGAATAGCAGTTCCCAAACTGTCTCCCGTGTACGGATGGTTGCTGATACTGACACATCATTGGCCAGGGGGAGGGGGAAGTGTAATAATGGAAGGAATCAACCTACGAACCCACACAAAACATGTGAGAAGGATATGTGAACATAAAATCTGATGAGGGAGGAATGTTTTTTTGTTACTGTTTTGTTTCTGTTCTATTAGTAATGATTGCATTAGTGACAATGTCTTATGAAGTGGCCACAGCACAAAATGTAATTGCAATGAAACATTGACTATGTTACCTGAAAGTTTTGCAATGCTCTTGCATAAATGCCAATAAAAAGATGTTAAAATAAATTAGTTCAATCAGGGCATGATTTCCACTGTGAAATGGCACGAAAGCCGTCATAGATAGCCTGACTGACTGCTTGCAGTTAAAGCCGAATGGTGTGTCAGTTGCGTTCCGACGTCGACCAACGACCGCTCTCCCCTGCAGATCCCACAGTGAGCACTGAGGCGGGTCAGAAGGAGGACGCAGACTCTGACTTTCCATTTTAAGAGATTTTTATTTTAAAAAAAAGGTACACACTCCTATCCTTCCCTAAACTGTGGATGCTCCCTACCTAAGAAAACTAAGGTGCTTGTCAGTTGTCGGTGCAAGTGCCAAATCAGATTCAGTCCGCTGTCCAAAACAATGCTATTCTGGCCCAACCACGATAATAATAATAACGAAAGCACAGGATAATGACTCCCTTCTCCTGTTGTCTGGGTCTTCCCCAAGTTCAGTTCAATGCGGCACACTTGGATATCTCTTTGCCACCTGTGACGAATCCCAGGATATCACCCCTGCTTCCCTAGGGGGAACTCCTTCCCATGAAGCCAGGGAGGTGAGGCGACTACCCGATAGTCCCCCTGGCAGTGGTACTCAGTGGGTAGATCTCATGGGAGGGATACTGGGACGATATTCAAGGGAAGAACCCGGTATACCCTGAATATTCCATACCCTCCCTAATCTCCTTTTTCTATACAGGGTAAAATGATTCTACACTCTTCCATGTACCTATATAGGGTAGAGCATCTAAACATCTTCCAAAGTACTGAGATGAGGGAGAGTAGGGACTCCATGTATGAATCATGCAAAAATACTGAGAGGAAGACGATTCCAAGCAACCCAGTAAAGAGGAACAACATCAGCACTGGGACGAAGAAGAGGCACAGAGTAATGGTGAGCGCTCCCCTGAACTAACTCCAGCAGTCTAGTCAACATGGACAATCAGTAAGCTGCTAATACATAAAAAGGGAAGAAGGACTGAAGAGTTTGTTCAGCCCTCCCCAGAGGAGCTGCATGCAGGTCGGCGGAGCAGAGAAGGGAGACCCGAAGAGCCAAGACAATAAGCCGAAACCTCCAGTAAGGGTTTAAGGAAGAAGGATCCTTCGCCCTAGCGGGAAGCAGACCAGGGAGGTCTACCCGAGGGAAGGGACAGCGCTGCGCACGCCGGCAAAACGGAATAGCAGCAATCAGTAGCTACGGAGATGCCATGGCTGGGAAGGACGAAGCAGTGAGCATCGGTTGGACGAGATCAACCCCTGATACCGGCCGGAGCCTGAACGGAAGCTGCCTGACAGTAGGGGCTTGCCAGTGGGAACGGATGACAGATCAAGGCTGGGAGGAAAACCTGTGAGAGAGATTTTAAAGACCAACTGCATATGACGTAGGGTTCTGGGACCCTAATTACAAAGAAAGAGCATGAAGAAATAATTACAGATGGAACAAGGGTCTGGAAACCCCCAATACAGAGAAGTTATTACAACCACTATAAAAACAATAGAAGTGCCTGGCAGGATAGTGAACCTGGTCCACGTTACAAATAGCAGAGAAGCTCAAAAACAACCAGGGGAACCCCCTGGGGTTATGAGAAGTTGGAAAAGATCCAGAAGGAGGGCAGTCATTTCCTCTGGAATCGTGTGGAAACCTAAGAAGGCCAAGGGAAGTGCCTGCCATACCCCCTGGCATTGTGAATTGTGAAAGCCTAAGAAGGTCAAGGGAAGAGCCATACCCCCAGGCATTGTGGAAACCTAAGAAAGCCAAGGGAAGAGCCATAACCACTGATATTGAGAATAGAATAAGTAATTTGAAAAGACTTTCTTTTCTGTGCCTGCCTTTGACGGAGAAATCCTCCAAGAGAACTGTTAGAACTTTTTGTTTGTGCAATGTGGAGAACATGTCTCATCACCAGGAGATGAACACAAAGCCTCAGCTCACAATTAGGGAGTCACTCTTCTGGACTAAGAAGATTCTAATTTTTTCCTGAGTTGAGAGTGTAAGGGACAGAAATATGTTTTGACACAGTATGGTGGCCCATTTGCTTTAGACTGACATCCTGACTGAGTCCTTAGTAGTTAGTTGAGGCAAGGAAACCCCTCTTGGTGTTAGGGACAGTTAGGGTTTTCTGCTTTTATTTTAACTCAAATAATTCTATAACCAAAACAATGCCAAGGTACTCCCATTCTTAATGCACCTTACGTTTAAGCACTGCTTAATGCGATTCTGCTACCCACCATTGTGAAGTGCAAGGCCCACACTCGACTGACAGTACCACGCAGGGTAACGTGCTGGCTGTTGGCTATGCGAAAAATGCAGCCCTCCATGGCCCTCAGGCTCCTGATTATGTGCCGCTGTTTCTCCTATCATTTGAGGACCCCCTAGCATCTCTTTCCTTTCTGGCTGTCCTCCAAGATGCGGCCCTTCAGGCCGAGAAACAGGGCTGGGAAAATCATAAATGTGTTGTTGCCCCAATCGCCTATGGCGCGATAACACGTTCCGGTTAGTGGCCGCACTAGCTCTCTTTACTAGCTCTCATTAACCATCCCCGTACAGCAGAGAAAATCAAGCTAAAGAGTTATACAACTTGTAATACTTCCTATATCATCTACTTCATCAAATGCCTGTGTGGTCTTTACTACATTGGTCAATCCAAATGGGCAGCGAGACTTAGCCGGACACTGGCATGAGAAGGGAGTAGTTTCTTACCTGTAACTCCATTTCTCCAGTGTTGGTATCTTTCATGGATTCACTGTCGTCAGGCTGGGAAACCTCAGTAACCTTAATATAGCAGTTTTCCTGTGGAAAACTTTGACACTTTTGAGTGTCCTATCAACGTATTTATGGGTGCTTTAGGTTGCACCAATAGGCAGTCCAGTATAAAAAGCCCCACCCCCACGGTGTCCCTTCAGATTTTAACCTCACCAAAATGGAGGCACTCAAAACGTAGGTTTGCCTGAGGGGGGAAGGCCGGAGGGCGCATGTGAATTCATGAAAGATACCAACGCTGGAGAAATGGAGCTACAGGTAAGAAACTAGTCCCTTATCCAGCATTGGATCTTTTATGGATTCACATGCTGTGAATATACTACATAGCAGTAAGACAACCTGGAGGTGCATAACAGGCAAACAAGACCCATGCCCTAGGCAATCAACAATTGAAACATTCATTTTTAGTTCTTAAGATTGAAAACATCATTAAAACCAAACCCCCGAAGCTGTGGGGTTTACCTTATTGGAACAGGCGGAGGACCGCACGCCCCACCTGCACATCCTCTGCATGTTGTTGCTCCAGACAGCGGTATCTGGTGAAGGTGTGTGGCACTGCCCATGTTGCTGCCTGGCAAATGTCACTGAGCGATATGCCAGACCACAGCACCGCTGATGATGCCGCGGACCTCGCAGAATGGGCCCTGGGAGTCGACTGCAATGGCTTGCCAGCCTTGTCGTGGCAAAAAGGAAATCGTAGATGACACCCAACTGGAAAGCCCCCGTTTATAAATCGGCTTCCCCTTGTTGGCAGAGCCGAAGGCCACAAACAGTTGCCTCTACGTTCTGAAGGACTGAGTCCTGTCTAGGTAAAATTTCAACGCCCTCTTGACATTCAAGGAATGCTGCGCTTTCTCCGCTGGCGTGGACGCCTTTGGAAATAACGTGGGCATGTCCAACGTAGCGTTCATATGAAACCCTGATGTAATCTTCGGAATAAAGTGGGGATTTGTACATGGGAGAACCTTGTCCCTCATGAAACGCAGATATGGTGGGTGGATAACCAGAGCCTGAAGTTCAGACACCCACCACTCTGAAACACTTATGTACGAGCGCGATAAAAATAACATATCAATCAATCAATCACCAGGTAGACGTTATGGCCACCAGAAAAGCCACTTTCCACGTGAGAAACTTCAACGCCGCCGTGGACATGGGTTCAAACAGTGGTTTCATGAGGGCTGAGAGCACCACGTTGAGACTCCAGACTGGAGAAAACTTCTTCGGGGGCAACATCCTGAATAGGCCTTTGAGGAAATGTTTAATCAGCCTGTCGCTGAACAGAGTTGTAGAGATGCGCTGCCTTGTGAACCTGGAGATAGCAGCTAAGTGGACCTTGATTGAGTACAACGCCAGACCCCCGCCCCCCCCTTCGCCAACGGCAGAAGTTGTGTAGGCGACACCTGCAATGGCTGCATGTTTGGTTGCTGTGAGAACCAGGCACAGAACCTTTTCCACTTTCGACTGAAAGACACGTTGGTAGATGGCGCCCTTGCAGCCGCCAAGGTGCAGCGACAGTCTTGTGGAATTCCTATGTGTTCAAATTCGGAGTGGTCAGGAGCCACGCTGCAAGGTTGAGGGAGCCGGGGTCGTGATGCCACACCTTTACTTCGTTCTAAGACAGAAGATCTGGCTCTGAACCCAGACGAAGAGGGTCGTCCACTGCGAGGTGAAGAAGGTCTGAGAACCAGGTGTGCCGGGGCCAGAACAGGGCTACCAGGATCACCTTGCCCAGACCCTTGCGCACCATCTGGATCGTTCTGCGGACCAGAGGAAACAGAGGGAATGCGTATGCGAACAGGCCCGTCCACGAAAATGAGACAGCGTCCCCCCTTGAGTCCAGATGAACCACCCTGCTGGCAAGGTGCACTGCCCGTTTTCCAGGCTGGCGAACATGTCCAGTGGGTGAGTGCGCCATTTCCTAAAGATCCTAGCCACCTCGTCGTCCTTCAGTCGCCATTCGCATAACTGCACTGAGTCTCTGCTGAGAGCATCCGCCTGCTTGTTTTGAACCCCCATGCAAATAGTAAGCCACTAAGTGAATCCTGTGCTATATGGCCCACTGCCAGACCGCCTGATCCTCCTTGGCTAGGGGATGTGAATGCATGCCCCCGTTTGCAGAGATAAAACATAGTCATGGTGTTGTCTGTCAGAACCCTGACCACCGAGCCCTTAATGAGGGGCAAAAAAGACTTCAGAGCCCAGTGTACTGCTCTTAAATCCACAACGTTGATATGCAACAAAGCCTCCTTAAGGGACCATAGGGCCTTGGACCTGGAACCTGTCGAGGTGAGCTCCCCAACCCACCTTGGAAGCGTCCATCAATATCATACACTGAAAGTCTGGCTCCACCAGGGGCATGCCCCGTACTATGTGGCCGGAGCAAGTCTACCACCACAGGGCGTCTGCCAGTGCCTGGGAGATGAGAACCTTGTCGGACCAGGATCCGAGAACCTGTGACCAAGTGGAAGCGAGAAACTCACGCACTGGTCGCATGAAAAGCCGACAATTCGGGATGAGTGGGATGCAGGATGCCATGGAGCCCAGAAGAGACATGAATGCCCGGACCGTGATTGCCTTTCCCAGCACCAAGGAACCTGCCGTGGACAACAG
The DNA here is from genome assembly GCF_040938575.1 of Ambystoma mexicanum. NCBI lineage: Eukaryota > Metazoa > Chordata > Amphibia > Caudata > Ambystomatidae > Ambystoma > Ambystoma mexicanum. The sequence goes on along the minus strand of NC_090927.1, from coordinate 301,734,105 downwards.
CTTCTCTATCCTTTCCACAGACAGCTTCACCAGATTGAGATGTGTATGAAATTGAGCCCCTAGAAAAACAAAGTCCCTGGAGGGCGTTAGACAGGATTTGTTGAAGTTGACCGCAAAGCCCAGATGATGCAACAGGATCATAGCTGCCAGGAGAGACTCCAATGCCCACTGACTAGTGGCCCCCCCCTTTCCTGTTTTCCCGGTACAGATACACATGGCGCCCTTCCCAGCAAAGGTAAGCCGCCACCGGCTTGGAGCCGACTTGAGGCCAAAGGGGAGAACCCGAAATTGGTAATGTTCGTTGCCTGCCACAAACCTTAGAAACTTGCGATGCTTGGGGTGCATTGGGAAATAAGCATCTTCTAGATTCAAGGATGCCAGGAACTACCCAGGCTGCACTGCCCGAATCACGTCCTGCAACGTTAGCATCCTGAACATTTGGCGTTTCACATGTTTGTTCAGTGGCCTCATGTCCAGAACGGGACGCCACTTTCCGTTTGGTTTTATGACGACGAAAAACCGGTAGTCGGTACCTTGTCATTTTTCCGAGTTGGCCGCCTTCACCGTCATCGCCCCCACCGTCAGTACCTTCTTGCCAAAAGCATCTAGCTTACGGCCCTCGTTGTCTGGGGGAGTCGCACACTTATGCTGGCTACGACCCCTTCCTACTGGCAGCCGCCGACACCACAGACTCCAGCGTGGGCTGCGACGTGAGGCACTTCGGCGTGTACTCAGGCGCCTTAAACTTTTTCTCCAAGCAGCCCTTTACCGCAGGCTCTGGGAAAGGATGGCGGAACATGCAAAGCCCTTTCTGCCACACGTGGTGCAAGATGGGTATAGAGAAGACCGCCTTCCGCCGTTTCCCCATATGATCGAATAAAAAACAGTTTTTTCTTTCCTCCTCTGGAGTAAGGCCAAACTCCTGGCAAGCCTTGGCCATCATGGCATGAAAAACGCCCACATCGTACATGGGCGAGGGCTGCGCTGGACTGCTTGGTGGATACACCTCTGGGTCCGTATCCCAGGTATCCGCCCACCTGGGCGAGAACGAGAAAGTCGAGAGCTAGTCCTGCGGAACGCTTTCGGGTCAGACTCCACCAGCTACCCTTCTTCTTGATCCCTGGGAGGAGGGGAACATCCCCTAGGAGATGGAACAGGCTGCCGAACCAGGGGAGACTTCCTCGGATGAGCCTGACCCTTCGGTTGAGGAACTGCTGGAACCTCCTGCCCCAAGGGCTCCACCGGGTTCTGGGGTACCGGGTGCCAGGCATCCAACTGTCCAAGGAGCGACTGCAGCATAGACAGCACTTGCAGGGAGTGCGGGCTGACCAACGGATACTGAGGCAGAACAGCCCCCAGGCTGTCTGATGTGGATGCAACCACCAGCCATAGACCCAACGCTGAAGGGTCCAGGAACGGATGAGAATCCTCCTCCGGACTTGAGGCCAAATCATAGGTGGAGGGATCTTGCTGTAGGATTTCCAATGGAAGCAAAGGTGCAAAGCCGGGCCCAGACTGTCACGGCACCACCCCGGATGACAATGGATCACCATCAGACCCCAGTGGACCCGTAGAACTCAGAAATCCCACACCTGCCAAAACAGCCATCGTCGAAGTCATGGTCGTCAATTAGGTAATAGCAGAGGCCAGCACGGTGGATGAAGGAATCGCCGGCACCAAAGTGGTTGTCGACGGGGTCACTATCGTTGATGAGCTTGTTGTCTGTGGAATCAAGGCCCCAACTGGCGGCCTGGGCTTTGCTGGCGACGACCACTGCTTGGATGCGGAGCTGGAACGGCATCTGGAAGACTCTTTACCAGACGGCGAATGATGCCGGTCCTTCAACGACGTCTTCATCAACGAGGAGGATGAATGTGACCGTGACTTCTTATCCAAAGACAAGGGCCTGCGCGATAGATCCCCAGGCCTCTCAGGTGGCCACTCGACTCCTTCGACTTCTCAGCCTGTGGCGCCTGTGTGCCTGGAGCAGGGCCTCCGGACCCCTTGTCCATTTGCACCGGCCTTGTCCCCGAGCACTCACCGCCTTGTCCGAAACCGGACCTGTCCCCAGGCGTGGTTGCTTTGGCGCTGGCTCTGCCGACTGCGCCCTCTGGCATGGAGGAGACCTCTTCGGCGAAGAAGCGGAAGACTTGCCCCCACGGGCCGAACCAACTTCTGATCCCGGGTAGGCCCCTTTAAGTGAACCAGCAAATGAGCCGCTGGTTACGGTTCTTGGGCGTCTTATGGGAGAAACCCTGGCAAAACTCGCAATTCTCCACAGAGTGTTTGGGGTACAGGCAATACAGACAGTCCGCATGACCGTCTCCTTCATAGACGTTCTTGAGGCTGCAGGTCTTGCATGGCCGGAACAACGATTTCTTCGGGCCCATAGATGACGTGATGGGCCTGAAATACACTGCAGCCCGAAGCCATAGAAAATCGGAAAAGCAGAATAAAATTATCATGCGAGAACATGAGGTGATCCCAACAGTTTGGAGACGGTTGAAATCTAAAGGGAAGCCGGGGCTATTTATACTGGACGTCCTATTGGTGCCACCTAAAGCACCAATAAAGACGTCGATAGACACTCAAAGTGTCAAAGTTTTCCATTGATATATTAAGGTTACCAAGGTTTCCCAGCCTGACGACGGGAAATATTCACAGCATGTGAATCCATGAAAGATCCAATGCTGGAGAAAAGACATAATATATCGCAAATTAGGTTTCAGATTTTAGAAACGGACAAAATTTAACCTACATGAAAATATCAATAACAAACTGGATAGAAGAACAAGTTACTCTCTTACCTGGTAACGTTCTTTCGATGGGATGGTCCGACGACGTATTCCATATCTATGACAGGTAATGTCCACAGCTCTGCTGCTCCGGAAAATGTTCGGCGTCTGCGTCCTGCGTCTATGATGTCAATGTGCCGACCCTGAGGACCTCCTCCGACGGCCGACGTCACCCGATGTGATAAGTAGGATGCACGACGCCCGTAGCCTCAGTTCTAGTTTTTTCCCCCAGAACGTGTTACACCAGTTTTCTGCCAGTCAGACACACAAGGCCTTGTGGACCGCAAGCTGCAATCGCATAAGAAATTCTGCAGCGGGGAAGGTAGGGAGGGAGCGATATGGAATACGTCGTCAGACCATCCCATCGAAAGAACGTTACCAGGTAAGAGAGTAACTTGTTCTTCGAGGGGATTGGGTCCTCCGAAGTATTCCATATCTATGACAGTCTCCCAAAGCAGTACCAAGCAAGGAGGTGGGAAAAGAATTTAGAACCCAAATTTAGCATGACCAATCAAATTGCAGAATAAAGGACTGCCTTGCCAAAGGCCAGATCCTGCCCTCGGATGGAATCGAGGGAGTAGTGACGTACAAAAGTATGTACCGAAGCCCAGGTGGCTGCATCACAGATGTGACGAATAGGAACACCCCTCTGCAGGGCAGTAGACGCAGCCACTCCCCTGGTAGAATGGGCCCGCAAGCCAGCCGGAGGGTCCTTACCCGCCAAGCGGTAACACTCGGAGATAGCTAAAATAATCCAACGAAACAAAGTCTGTTTCGTCACAGCTTGTCCCAAACGCTTTCCAGCGTAACCAATGAAAAGTTGATCGTCCACTCTGACCCGGGACATGCGCGAAATATAGAAGCTCAACGCTCTCCTAGGATCAAGCCTATGGAGCCTCTCCTCTTCCTTACCAGGATGAGGAGGAGGATAGAACGCCGGAAGAACAACCTTCTGGCTCAAATGAAATTCCGAAACCACCTTCGGAAGAAAGGAAGGACGAACTCTAAGGACAACCCTGTCCTTATGAAACACAGTGAAGGGTGGCTTAACTGAAAGTGCCTGTAACTCACTCACTCTGCGAGCAGAAGTAACCGCAACCAAAAACACAGTTTTCAGAGTTAACACTCTCAAAGGGCAAGAATGCAAAGGCTCAAACGGAGCACCCATAAGAAACTTAAGAACAAGGTTCAAATCCCAACCGGGCACCAGAAAAGGTGACGGAGGGAACACATTAGTGAGCCCTTTCAAAAACTGAGAAATTAAAGGAATCTTAAAATAGGAACATTCTTCAGACGAGCGCCGGACAACGCCGCTAGGTAACCTTTAATGGTCCCCACTTGCAAGCCCCTGTGGGCCAAGGAAAGCAAAAAAGACAGAACCATGGGAATGTCACACTGAAAAGGATCCACATTCTTAACTCTGCACCAGTCGCAGAACTTCCACCAACGGCAACGGTACAGAGACTTAGTTGCTGGCAGCCTGGCCGAGAGCGACACCTCCATCACGTCTTCAGGGAGGTCCCAATCCTTATACCTAAACCTTTCAGAAGCCAAGCGTGAAGGTTGAAGGATCCGACCTCTGGATGGAGAACCTGACCCCCCCCTCCCGTGAGAGCAGATCGTCTCGGTAGGGAAGACGACGTGGATGGCAGATGGACAAGTCGAGAAGGTCCGGGTACCACGTCCTCCGGGCCCACGCCGGAGCAATGTGGATCATCCGGGAACCGAACCTCCGTAACCTCCGCAGTACTTGCGGGATGACAGGGACTGGAGGAAACGCATACAGCAGTGGGAATGACCACTCCACCACGAACGTGTCTCCTAAGGCTCCTTTTGGAGGAAATTCCCACGAGCAGAACCTTTCGCACTTCCGGTTGACACTGGAGATGAAGAGATCTACTTGAGGGGTCCCCCAAAGGGCGAAGATCTCCAGCAGAATCTCCTGAGCCAGCTCCCACTCGTGAGAGATCATGCTCTGCCTGCTCAGAGCGTCCGCCGTCTCGTTGTCGTCTCCGGTCAGATGAACAGCCAAGATCGAAACTTCCTGCTGGATGGCCCAGAACTCGAGCTGCATCGCCTCCCTGCACAGAGGAAGTGACCCTGCACACCCCCCTTTTTGTTGAGGTAGTGCATGGCCACCATGTTGTCCGTTAGAATCAGGACACTCTTTCCTCGCACAGTCGGCAGAAAAGCCTTCAGGGCTAGCCTGACGGCCCTCAGCTCCAACAGATTGATATGGAGTCTGGACTCTGACGGAGATCAACGACCGCTGACTGTCAACTCGTTGGCATGAGCTCCCCATCTCGTGAGGGATGCGTCCGTCACGATCCTCACCTCCGGCCAGGGCAGCTAGAATAAGGCCCCCTTCATCAGATTACCTTCGACGGCTCACCACAGAAGGTCCTGGGTGACCGAGGGCGGCACCTGAACAGGGTCCGACATCCTGCCGGAGGACTGTGACCACTGGAGCTTGAGTGTCCATTGCAAAGATCTCATCTGCAACCTGGCCTCTGACACCAGAAGAATGCAGGATTCCATGAGGCCGAGCAGTCTCAAGAACTCGGACGCTGGGAGAGTCTGGGCAAGTTCAAACTTGTGCACCATCTGCTGAATGTGAAGAGCCCTCACCTGGGGTGGAAAACACAGCCCCAGGGATGTGTCGAGCACTGCTCCGATGTACTGGAGCCGCTGTGTTGGCGTCAAATGGGACTTCTTTAAATTGAGGGAGAAGCCCAGCTTGTGAAGGGAGTGGCAGGTGATGGACAGATGATCCAGGACTTGTGCGGGGGAGCTCCCCCTGATGAACCAATCGTCCAGGTAGGGGTAGACGTGAATCCCCCCTTTCCTGAGATGCGCTGCCACCACCAACATGAGCTTGGTGAAAACCCCTGGGGCGGAGGTCAATCCGAACGGCAGGACCCGAAACTGAAAGTGCGAGTCGCCAACACCAAACCTCAGGTACTTCTTGTGCTTGGGATGGATCGGCACATGGAAGTAAGGGTCCTTGAGGTCGAGAGACACCAACCAGTCCTGAAGTTGACGGGCAGGGCCTGGAGGACTTGAGAGAGAGTAACCATCTTGAACTTGTCCTTCCTGAGGAGTTTGTTCAAACCGCGCAAGTCCATGATGGGTCTCAATCCCCGTTTTCTTCGAAATCAAAAAAATGGGGAATACCATCCCTTGTTCCTCTCCGCTACAGGCACCAGTTCTATGGCGCCTTTCTCCAGCAGGGCTTGAATTTCCTGCGCAAGGAGCGGATCCGGACTCTTCAAAGAGAGGTTCCCAGGTGGGTTGTCGTGAGGCCTCTGCCGAAAAGGAAGACAGTAGCCGTGGGTTATGATCTCCAGAACCCACACATCTGAAGTAGTGGCACGCCACTCTACAAGATGCTGCGCCAGCCTTCCCCCAACCGGCGAACCATGGGACCTGGCCTCATGATTGAGTTATAGCGGCTGCGGCGTTGCCTGAGGGCAAAGAGGCAACTGCCCGAGAGGCCTTGGCACCTCGAGTACCCTGTTTTCCACCTCTGGCACTCTTACGGTGGCCTCTTTGACTGACAGCTCCTCTCGCTTTACTGAAGGACGAGTAATAGCGAAAGGAACCTCCCCTCCATTGTTGTCCCCTAGGACGAAAAGGCGGAGGTTGTCGAACTGCAGCACCCAACGACTTCGGTGCAGCTTTGGAGGTCTGCAACCTCTCAAGGCTCTCGTCAGCCTTGCTGCCAAAAAGATGTTCACCGTCAAAGGGCATGTTGAAGAGCCGGGATTGCACATCAGGAGCGAACCCAGACTTCCGCAACCACGCAAATCTGCGTATTACGGTGCTCACCGCCATGGACCGGCTGACACAATCTGCCATGTCCAAACCCGACTGAACGGCCTCACACATGGCATCCTTGCCATCCTGAACGATAGCAAGGAAACCATCCCGTTCGTCCCCTTCTGGAATATGTTCAGCCGCTAATGCAACACAGTTCCACAGAGTGTGTGTGAAACGAGACAAGGCACATACGGAGTTGGCTGCCTAAAGCGCCATACCCCCAGAAGAAAACACTTGCTTTGCCCAGCCATCAAAACGTTTTTCGTACCTATCCGGAGGGATGGTAGGGTATGACGCCTGCTTTGCCGGGGCTGTGGCCGCCTGCACCACCAAACTCTCCGGAGTGGGGTGCCTGGACAAGTAGCAGGGGTCGCTACTGGCTGGACGGTATTTTCGCGACAAAGACTTGCCCACTGCCGGGAGACTCACCGGAGCACTCCAAGCCACCGCCACCCTTCTCTGCAGCACCATATGAAACGGCAGTACCGGGTCAGTGGGGGAACCAAGATCAAGGATGTCCGTGAGATCATCCTGAACAAACTCCCCTGGGGGAGCCAACCATCCCAAGTACTCGGTGACCCGAGACATAAGGCGCCGGTACGAAGAATCGGCATGAGTGCCAGGCTTCGGCCTACAAAACTCCACCTCCGGAGAGGTGTCCAGTCCACTGGCATCATGCAGTGACTGCCTCAGGTCATGAAACTGGCTATGGCCCAAGAGAAGCTCATCTGGCACCGTAACCGGAACCAAGCCTTCATCAGAGCCTTCATCACCCTCTGAAATGTACTCCAGGGGGTGAGAGGGGGACCAAAGCTATGCCTGACCTTAGCCAGAGCCTTTCCAGGGGCTAACCCCGTACCACAGGGCCCCTCCGACACCACCGCCTCAAAAGGCGTTGAGGGCGCCGAACGACGGCGTCGACACAGGCCTCGAAGCCGGAGCTCCGAGCGCATCTCTCGACGACCTAGGCGCCGACAGCGTCGACGACCCCCTCGGAGGCAGAGCCTCGAGAGAGATCGTTGTTAGGGAGAATTCTCTGTTTAGGCTGAATTTCCTAACCTAGTGAGTCCCCCAACAGCTTTGCTGGATTTTTGGGGTTTATTTTTTTCTCCTGCCAAGAGGGAGACTCTTTTACCCTCACTCCTGGGCATCATTTGAGTGTGTTTCTTTGACTCTAGATGTGTTTAATGGGCTATGGAGTCTTTTACTCCATAGGGCTTCATGTGTTTTTGTGATGTGTGTTACACAGCAGCCTCAGTGCAGTAACACAGGGGTGTCATAGGGACTCCCCAGTATAGACTCCATACCCTGGGACTGACTACTGTCTCCCAGGGCATGTAGTCACCATTGACTTTACTAGTCTTAAATTCTGAACAGAACCAGTACAAACCATCATATTGTGGACGTACTGGCTGGAGCAATTCAATTGCCCCGGGGTCTGTTAGTCGAGGGGGCACGTCTCCGTCCCCCCTGATTGAGTTTTTGCTGGTGGCAGTAGATACTACTTTTTATATTCAACCGCAAATATTTCCCTATGGGATTTTCCCATTGTTCGAGGCTACTATCTTTATTTATTTAATTACGATAGCCTCGAACATACCGCCGGTTTATATATTTAATATTAATTCTCCGGTTGGTATTTTTTGCCAAAACTCGGTTCTAAAAAGGCGTTTGTGTTCTCTTCTGTGACTCCAACCCAAGTCGAGCCCTTTGTTCCACTTTTTGGCGGGCTTCTCTACAGAAGCCCTCCAAAGTGGTGCCACTCTGTCTAGGGTACTTAGGAGGGGTGGAGGGGGATTTAGGCACCCTGGACTGAGTTGCCTATGCAACTCAAGTCGCACTCTGTCCTGATTGGCCCAAGTGGTGAACCGGCCGGCTCACCACTTAGAATGTTTGAGTGACAGCTAGGCTGAGTGAATGGGGGTTTTCTGCATAAAAGCAGGGCTTTGGGGACTGGAACTTCAGAAGTCGCCACAGGACCCAAGAATCCGACAAGGGAGAAGCTGAGCCGACCTGCCACGATGACACCACCGGTGGAGCCCTGCTGGACCGTCTCACCACTTTTCCCAACGACAGAGGAGATCTCCCGCCCGAGAGTCTTCTTCCTTTGACTGGTGGGGATAACCAGTTTCACCGTCTTTTCGCCTTCTCGACGCATCTCGTGGGCGCCTTGCCTGTGCCAAGCACCCCGGCAACCGGAATACCACGTTTTACCATGACCGCGAAATAAAGGGTAATACCTTTAACCGGAAAACTCCGCGGCTGTTTTCTTCCCTGGCAGTGCAACGACCTTCATCTTTCCTCCAAGTCGAGATCTTCTCTTCCCCCGGACGACGACGAGACTTGCAGCCGCTGCCAGGGACAACTGCCACCGCTGGAGGATCCTTCCCACTTAAGGTACCGTGTCCCGCCTGGCTTCCCTTGCCACCGACTGTATGGGGTAGATTTAGCCCCCGGCTTTCGAACCTGGGTTAGCCTGAGACACCCTGGCTAAACTTTTCTGAGCCTCTCTAAACTCTTTCCGAACTCTCTGCAAGACTTTCTAAGCCTAGTGTAACTGTGTGATCTTGGGTGCATTTGTGCTCTGCTCTAAGAGTGGGCCCAGCCTATGGACTTTGGCGCGCAAGTGACTTTTGCTCTTCTGCCTTGCTAATAGTGTTCCTAAACCTTAGAGTGGTGTACCTTTCCATATTCTGTCTTTTTCCCTCCCTTCTTCATAAACTTATTGGAGTGCCATCTATAGTTAAGCGCTCACCTCTGTATGGAAATAAGTGGTGTTAACTAAGACTTATCTGATAAGGAATAAGGGTTGTATATAATAGTAACTGTGTTTAGAGTGTTTTACAATAAGAGTGCTGGAGTGTTTCAAACAGTGTGTTTTTAAATAAATAATTATATACTTTGATACCAAAGCTCTGGTCAGTGTTTGCTTGTATTATTGTGTCTGAGTGCTTATTGTGTATACTTTGCATACTGCCTAACTCTTCTTGAGGGAAGTCTGACTGCTCAGCCACAGCTACCAGGTAAATCTGGGTGGTACAGACTGCTACCAAGTGGGTTTACTGCTAACACCTGTAGTCCTAAATCTTTTGCAATGTTCCCAAAGGGAACTGCACAGGTTTCTGCCTAACAATCGTCGACGACCTCGGCGCCACAGGCGTCGACGTCTTCCTCGAAGATGGCACAGGATCACGCGGTCTCGAGCCTGTCGAGGACCGGGTCCTGGAACGGGCATGGCGAGAACGGCTACCCTTGTCCGAGTTGGACTTATCCCGCGAGCCGTGCCGACCACCCGAGCCCGAAAGCGTACGAGCAGTGTCTCTCGACCGGTGTCGACCGACCCCACTCGGAGGCGCAGATGGACCGGTGCCCTGTGATTCGAGAATCGCCAATATTTTCTTCCCGAAGGAAGCCCATTCCTCCGGTGTCGCTTGCATGGTGGGATAAGCGACCTGCCGACGGGCGGAGTCCTCGGAAGAGGACGGGGAAGGCGCTTCCGGGAATGCCTCGAAGAGGCAGAGGAGTGGCGAGACCGACTCCTGGAAGGAGACCCACTGGACTTCCGACGATGACGCGGAGAGTCGCCTCTCGAGTCATCCGTTGAAAGCCCCGTAGACCTCGACTTCCGGGGCTTAGACACCCGACCTACCGACGACTTCTTCTTGCGCTCCCACAAGGCCTTGGCCGTGAGCAACTGGCAGTCGACGCAGTCGGCCGTATCGTGGGCCTCCCCGAGGCACCAGAGGCAGGCATCGTGCAAGTCCGTGAATGACATCTTGGACCCACAGCCCCCGCATTTCTTGAAGCCCGGACGCGGGGTGGAATACGAGGTAGACATCGTTTCACTAACAGGTTTTCACAAAAACCGAACAGGTTCAAAGGAACCGAGAAGAATACAACAAACTCCAAAGAGTCGAGGCGTACCGAGATTCACGAAGCGAACACGTTCGCAGAAAAAACGGAACTGAGGCTACGGGCGTCGTGCGTCCTACTTATCACATCGGGTGACGTCGGCTGTCAGAGGAGGTCCTCGGGGACGGCGCATCGACGTCAATCGACGCAGGATGCAGACGCCGAAGATTTTCCGAAGCAGCACAGCGGTGGACATTACCTATCATAGATATGGAATACGTCGGAGGACCCAATCCCCTCGAAGAAAGATCTACTGGATGGACCATCTTGGCACACTTAAACCAGACGGGATGAATGAGGTGATGAACTACCTATGCTACATACGATTATTTGCAGCCATGTAGTATTGTAAAGTGTGGCCAGATGGGTCACTACGGAAAAATGTGTAGAAATATCAGAGGAAGAGGAAGGAATTTTATGCGGGGGAGTGGCAACAGGGGTTATCGCCAGTCTACCAGGAGCAACATGATGGGAGTGTGAGCTGTGGAAATGACACATGGTTCTGATGATGCAGTAGCAGTCACCAAAGAAATGGATGATGTTGTGCAAATTTTAACTCTTTCGTCTAAAGAAAATAATATTGGCTCCTGGGTACCAATGTCTATTGATGGGATTACCATAGAAGTAATGGTGGATACAGGATCCCCATATACCATAGTGGATGAAAACACGTTCCATAGTATCCTTAAAAAAAAACGTGAGGATCTATGTCTCAGCAGAGTCAAAGCGACGGGTTATGGCAAGTCTCCCATTGACATTCTTGGTTATGTGTGGGTCCAGTTGGCTTTTGAAGGGAGACAAACATATTGCAAGTTATATGTTGCCCGCGAAGGGTTTGCCATAGTCGGCTGGTGGGAACAAGCGGCTTTGAAAATCAGAATCCATCCGGGGGAAAACATTCCCATCATGAGTGTCACAGATAAGTGCTGCAATTCAGATGCCAGTTTGGTGCAGTCTTTTCCAGACGTATTCAATAACCATATAGGTTTGCTCAAGGGTTTAAAGCATCGCATTGTTCTGAAAAAAGGAGCAGAGCCTGTTGTACATAAATTAAGGAATATACCAGTTGGTACCCGTGAACCTTTGAAGAAGGAGTTAGAAAGACTGTGTTCTCAAGACATTATTGAGCCTATAGAGAGCTCTGAATGGTTGTCCCCTATTGTGATTGTGCGGAAGCCAGGGGGAGAAATTCGCATGTGTGTGGACTTAAGAGATTTGAACAATATATGGGTTGATCGCCACCCCCTACCTAACATAGGAGAGATGCTCTCCACTATGGAACCAGCTAGATACTTCACCACACTTGATCTATCCTCTGCATACCACCAAGTGGTGTTGGAAGAAGAGTCTAGGCACCTCACATCTTTCATAACCCCTTTGGGTGCTTTTCGCTTTAAAAGGATGCCATTTGGATTAGCATCCGCAGCTGCTGTATTCCAAAGATTGATGCAGTACCTTTTTGAAGGATTAAGGGGTGTCTATTTTTTTCAAGATGACATTCTGATATCAGCTGTATCAGAAGAAGACCATGATGCCAAACTTGTAGGTGTACTACAGATTTTACAACAAAAAGGACTCACATTAAAAATAGAGAAATGTAGAATTAAAAAGAAGGAAGTAACGTATCTGGGCCATTGTATTGATGCAGAAGGGATAAGGCCTAAAGAAAGTCTTGTGGATACGATACTAGAAATGCCTGACCCATCTAATAAGGATCAATTGAGGAGCTTAATGGGATTAACGGAATATTACTCCAAATTTATTGATCACTATACGCACAGGACGAGCCACATGAGGAGCTTGATGAAGAAGGGTGTGAGTTTTGATTGGTCACCTGAATGCAGGCGAGAACTGCAAGACATCAAAATGTCAATAAACAAGGCCCCTGTTTTGAAGATGTTTGATTGTAGAGCCAAATCCATTATATCAGTTGATGCAAGTAACGTGGGCTTAGGAGGTGTGTTGGAACAAGTCCAACATGGAACAAATGTCCCGATTGCTTTTGCCTCTAGGACACTAAAGGATGCAGAGAAAAATTATTCCACAATTGAAAGAGAAGCTCTGGCAGTGATGTGGATCTTAGAGCATTTTAAAGGGTTGATTTGGGGAAGCCCCATTGAAATTAAAACGGATCACAAGCCCCTCATACACATCCTAAGCCCCAAGAATTTGCATTTAATGTCTCCTCGCATCAGAAGGTGGATTCTAATTATAATGCAATACAATCTCACGGTTAGTTTTACCCCTGGCAAAAGGAACAGAGTTGCTGACTGCTTATCCCGCCTGCCATGTTCCACAACTCATGAAGTGGCCAAGGAAGAGGAGATGGAAATGGATTGTGTGATAGCACAAATACACCCCAGTTTTTCCAAAGAAGAATGGGTCAAGGCTAGCGAGAGGGATGATGAGCAAGAGCAACTTAGAAGGGCAATTAGAAGTGATTGGAGAGAAGTAACAGAAAGCATTGTTCCTTGGGAAGGTAAGAAAGATGAATGTCTTGCGATGAAGTGTGTATATACCGTGGAGATCATATAGTTCCACCTTTGGGTTTAAGAGAGAAGATAATGGAAATAGCACACGAGGGGCATATAGGAAGAAACCCAACTAAAAGAAGAGTCAGAGAGACATTTTGGTGGCCCAATATATGAAGTGATCTGGAAAACATTGTAAAAGAATGCTCTGCATGCGCAGTGAGTGACAAAGGTAAAGTGACTAGAGCCACACCGTTACAGCCTATAACGATACCAGACTCAGTGTGGACGAAGTTGGCCATTGATATTTCAGGCCCATTTGAAATATTAGAACCCCACAAAATCTATATCATTGTGTTGATGGATTACACTTCAAAGTGGGTGGAATGTGGCATAATGGAAGAGTCAGTTTCAGCCATGAAAGTTAAAACATTTCTGGAAGAAATTTTTAATAGAGAAGGGGAACCTCAAGAGATGATATCGGACAATGGTGCACAATTTATGTCAAATGAGGTGCAGAAGTTTCTCAAAGAAAGGGCTATTAAGCACAGAACCACAGCTCTATACCATCCCATAGGGAACGGGTTGGTGGAAAGGATGAACCGCTTTATTAAAGATACCATTCAACTGGCTGTAGCTAATAACTTGCCCTGGAGAGAGACTCTTAAAGAAGCTTTGGTAACTTATAGAGTCACGCCACATTCTACGACAGAGGAAGAGCCATTTACTATGATGAGGGGAAGAGTTGCTACAAATAGATTGAGACCAGCCTGGCTGCCGTTGAAGAAGAATAAATCTGTGGACATGGATGCAGTGGTCAAGAGAGTAAAAGACAAACAAGAGGAATACAAAAAATATTATGATAGACAGAAGCATGTGAAGGAGATGAAGATTGAGGTGGGTGACTGGATCAGAGTGAAAGAACCCAGGAGAGTTTTGAAAGGAGAATCTAAATATCGTCATCCACAAAGAGTAGTGAACTGTTCAAATAAATCTGTAACACTAGAAGATGGTAGTAAGTGGTCATGTGATGACATTATTGTAACGGATGGAAAAGTGAAACAGATGATGGATGACAACAAAACGGTGGAGAGGAAAGATATGATGGAGAAAGAAGGATCTGCATCACTCAAAACTGCATACCATAGTGAGCTGATGAACAATGATGTCCCTGGGTTGGGATCCAGGAGAAAAGTGCCACGGATGAATTGAACAGGTTACATATAGACCAATGTAACTCAATGACTTAATGAAGATGAGACAACGTGTATCCTTTCACTTGCAGATTTCTTTGCTTGTGATTCTGCATTTTATGTTTTGTTTTTGTTTCCAATTCCCCATTTCCTCTGTATGTAATTATGGTAATTGTGTTAAGGGGGGGAGATGTTATAATGTGAAGGTTAATAGAGACTCGGCTGGAGGAAGGCGGACGCAGTGGGGAACTCTCCTTTACGAATAAACAAGATAACAACTTGAAGACAGATGTATGATTACTTTATTTACAAAGAACACGCATAACACTACACTGAATCTTTTCTCCTGGAGGAGCTTTGATGCAACGTATATTGTTTCTTGTGATTGGGACACAGGAGATCAACCTCCTATGCTACACATTACCATGTGCAATCATGCAGCATTGTACTTGGACCATCCTGTACATTCTCTCTTTGAGCAGTCCGTATATACGTGTTTCTCATTGTTTTTTGTGATAAGTTCACCTGTTTTTGATCATACTCTCCTCATTCCATTGTATTTGGATTCGATCATGTACAGTTTGTTCCTTGCTTACAAACTGCTATTTGCGTTTACACACGTGATCTTCCCATCAGGTCCAGAGGATCATGCATACATAATTGCCCATACCAGGCACATCCCCATGGGCACCTGCCCATGTACATTTTAACCGGGTTCAGCGGATCTCCACATACAATTGCTCACACTAGGCTAAGTAGTTTTGTTGCTATCATCTACATCTGGCACCTGACATTTCTATTTCGCATGTGTGTGCTTTTTTTCGCATGCGTGCTTTAATATTTACATTGTATTTGTTCTGCCCAACGCGGTTTCATCAACACGTGTTAGACATTTAGTTACTTTTATGCTAACATTACATACACGCTTGATTGTACACGGTTCGCCGCTTTACACTTTCCTCTCAGTAACATGCCCGCGCATCCCAGCCTCCCTTTCCCTACAGAGGGACTAGGACGCGAGGCGCCTGTGATGTGGCCACACCCCCGTGCCTGCCACGTCACAATGCCGGCGGTCTCCTTAGCAACAGTTGTACACATACACAGGCGCTTTCTCTGCTGCAGAACCGTAAGGACGAACAGCCGCTAAGCACTTTTTCAAAACGCTACGGCGTTGCACAATGCGAGTAGGTCTATAAATCCAGACACAAATTCTTAATTGCCCACATGGATTCCATGATCAGATCCTGAACATTCCAACAATTTTGGAGTTTTCCACACATATTTAGGTAATCCTCCATTTCTTTACATCACGAGCACGATTATTTACTTACATTACTCACCTATATCTATAACATTTTTACACATTTAATTCACAGATTCTGACCCAGGGGTCAAAATGCTAAGGTACTTTTTAAAATGATTTTTTTGATTATATGGTGCTGTGTGCTTTTTTATTACACCTTTCAGAGCTTTCTTATTCTGACTATGATTGCATTGACATGAATTCTTTGTGTCTTTTTTCTTTGTGCATATTTAAATTTCTAAACACTGGTACGAATACATTTGTTTTCTGGATATATTTGACTGTCCAATTATGATGTCTTTAATTATATCTGTGCACATGTGCTTTATGTTGGTACCAACCAGGGCTCAGCCCTGATGAAGGAGTTTACCTCCGAAATGCATTACCATATTAGCTCGAATTGATGAGGTTGATGACTGCCTCAACGGTTCTGTCATTAAAAACATTTTTTCTTTAATTCAAGTTGATTTTGGAACTCTTTTGTAAAACTTCATTACCGAAAGATTTATTTTTAGGATTACGGAAAATGTGTACAATTTGCAGCAACCTGATCTTAATTACTGAGCAGCTCCTCATGGAGAGCAGAATGTGAGCGTTTGGATAACTGTGTGGTTTCCACCCAGTATTTTCTTTGATTGTTTATTCAGATTCAGGTGTCCTTGGATCTTTTTCACCAGACAGCTCCTCATAGCAGTGACACATATCCTCTATACAAACATAAGTTGAATTAACTGAACCAATGGTGCCCACCTTTGCTTTCCATTCACTTGACCCACAAGCTCTCTTAACATATCTCGCAGGTGTTGCTCACTCTGTGTCCCCTTCAAGCAAGGGAAAGATAACCTCAGAGGCCCAGAGATATTGGTTTGCTTCCAAGTTTCCCTCCATTGCTCAGAAATACTGTGCTCACTGACCAACATGGCTCATGTTCATCCCTGGAAAGCCAGTGAAAATCACTCCAGGGGCACATGAAGTCCATTATGTCCCCTGCGTGAATCTCCAATTAGACTTCATTATCTTACCAAAGTGTGCCTCCTTTGAATACATCCTGGTCATCATTGACACATTTTCTGGATGGACTGACTAACCTGATTCCATTAGAGTTGCCAAGAAACTACTCAAAGAGTTCATCCCACGTTTTGGTCTTTCAGTTTACATAAACTTTGACAGAGGCACCCATTTCACTGGACAAATAGCACAGAAAATTTGCAGTCCCTGTTAGGGAGACTTCTCCTTCTAGGGCTAATTTCCCTCACCTAGCGAGTCCCCCAGCAGCTTTGCTGGATTTCTGCAGCTAATGTTTTCACTTGGTAAGAGTACACCTTTGTTCCACTCTTACATGTGTTTTGCCATGTGTATTTCTACTATTTGTGTGATCTTGGGCTCTGGAGCACACCACTCCAGGAGCCTCCTTTGTTGTGTGTTACACAGCACCTTCAGTGCAGGAACACAGGGTTGTCTTCGAGGCTTCCCTCTTACTCCATGTCTCTGGGGCTGACTACTGTCCCCCAGAGAGAAGTAAAGTTGCCATTAACTTTACTTAGTCAGTTAACCACAGATCCAGTACACCCCATCTTGCATGGATTACTGGAAGGGGTTAATCCTTAGCCCATTTTATCTGTACATCCTAGAGCATTGTTTCGCTCTTTTAACATTTAGACTTGGCTGGTGGCAGTGGTATCTACCCTAACTTTTCTACTGCGATTATACTATATAAACGTGGTACTGTTTTAAGCTATTATACTAGCCTCAAACATAAACCCGCTTGACCAAATTGTCTTTCTTTTGGCTCCGGTCAAGTTTATTCGCCATTTCTTTTTGTTAAGTCCTTCTTTTGTTTTACTTTGCGCGACAAGCCAGGTTTGCCTTCTTTGTTCACCGTCTTTTGGCAGGCTTCTGCAAAGAAGCCCTCCTCTTGGCGCCTGGGTGTCTAGGTAGACTGAATGTGAGGAAGGGGTGTAGTCACCCCCTGCACAGGGTATCCTAGGAAACCCAAGTCGCACTTTGGCATGATTGTCTGAGGTGGTTGTCCAGACTGGACAACCCCCCTGCTGCGTGATTGACAGCAGGCTGTGTGAATGGGGGTTTTGCGCATAAAAGGCAGGTCTCTTGAGCTAGAAGACAGAGTCGTCACTGGAACTACAAGGCGCAGAAGAGAAGTGGAGAGAATGACGACTGCTGCAACTACCCCGTCCCAGTGAAGCCCTGTTGCACTCCTGAGCTATCTACCCTTCAACGACCAGAGAAGATCCGGTACAGAGAGTTTTCTTCCCTTGAGCCTGGTGGGGATAACCAGCTCATCTTCCACAGCCAGAGGATCCTCTTCTTGGTCGAAATCGCTGCAAACTGCTGTAGTGGTCCGGATAGCCATCTGAAGAGCCTCTCCTGTTTTTAAGAAGCACACCTTTTATTCATCGTTGCTGCTGCCGGCTTCATCCCCTTGTGGTGCAGACTCCTTCAGACGTCCTCCTTCGTGTCGAAGCTCCAGGAACCGTGGGTCTGCAGGAAACTACCAGGAACAACTGCCGTGGCACCAACTCTTCCCTTGAATAAGGTACTGTGTTCTGCTTGAAGAAGTAGGGTGAATCCCTTTTCTTCACCTCCAAGACTTGCCCTCGTCTTCCCTCCTCCTTATAACTTTTGCTTCCTCTATCGACAATATCTAAGTACTCCTGGCTACGTTGAATGTTGAACTGTCTGACTGTGTGATCCTCTGCAACAGGAACTCTGTTCCAATTGACAATGGCTCCGGTCTATTGACTTTTAGTATTTCTGTCAGCGAGTGTTCTCTGATTCTGTCTGCCTTGACAAAAGTATTATGTGTGATTTTTACCCCCAACTCTCTCTGGTTAGCCCAGGTGCTAAGTGTGCTTTTGCCCCGGTAACATTTCTTGCCGCGGATACGCGTTTCTTTAATACGACCGAACTGTCAAAAATTGATCACAAATGTATTCACGGTAACGCTTTTGTTTCGCAACACTGGTCTGCCTAATCACAGGGTACTTACCTTGAGCTATTCTGTGCCAAGAAAATTGGTTGGTTGTAGTATATTTTTTGTGTGGTTTAGAATTTCTAGAAGTGCTGTGTTTTACTGATGGTTTAAAAATAAATGTACTTATATTTTTTACCTGAAACCTTGAGTCAGTGTTTGCTTGAGTCACAGTAATTGTGGTCCTTTGTGTAATCTCTGCTACTGCTCATATACTCTTGAGATAAGCCTGGATGCTCTGCTACTGCTACCACTTTAACATAGTAGTACAGGCTTGTACCAAAGGTGAACTTGTATTACCACTTGTAGTCTTAATTGTGTGTAGTAGTCCCTAAGGGCACTGCACAGGATTCTGCCAAACAGTCCCTTCGGGATCCTCCAGCACCTCCATTGTAGTTTCCACCCACAATCGGCAGGGGAACATGAAAACTTCAACATGAAGCTCTGCCTTGCCAAGGTCTGCCAGGAAACTGGCCTAAAATGGCCTGATGCCCTCCCTCTTGTCCTCATGGACCTGAGAAACTCTAAATAGGAGTACCCGGCCTCTCCCCCCATGAGATACTCATGGGGAGGCCCATGAGAATGCCAGTTACTGCACCACCTTCCCCTGAGCTCTTTGACTTACAACTGAATGATGATCTTGTTGTGTCATATTGCAAAAGACTAATGCTCGTTGTCAGTTCTCACTTCCAGCAAATCCAAGCACTGCCTCGACCGCCTGAGACGCTGTGCCACAGCCTTCTACGGGGAAAACTGGGTGGTCCTGAAAATGCATCAGTGCAAATCATCCTTGCGGGAAAAGTCCTTTCCAGATCCTGCGGACAACCCACACCGGAGCACGCTGTAGAGGCCATGACTCCTGTGTCCACGCCAGCCAGTGTATAAACACAGCACCTCCAATTGACGACGAAAAACAGCAGGAGGTTCAGGACAAAGACAACCAGCCATCCACCAGCACCAAAGACACAGCAAAGTTGCAATCTGAAGGGTTACAGGAGAAAGACCCCTCTTCAGCTGTCCACTGGGGTCCCAGAAGCTAAAACCACAGTGAGTGACACTGCATCCAGCACTCTGTCAGGAACTCACGGCCTCCTTTACGCCCACATGGTAAGAATCTAGGTAGGGGGGTTACTGGGACTGTGGGTGGAACGTTTCTGAGTCGCTGCCACCTTTGTCCCCATTGCAGATGTACTTGGTGTAGGGGTACAAGGTGTACAGGACACAGAAAGCCAGGAAGACTACGTTTCCCAGCAGCCCCGGGCCTGAAACTACAGCTCCAGCAGCCCAGGACAAAGCCCGATACAACACGCATGCGCGATCACCGAAAGCTCGTCCGTGCTCGACTCTGCTGCCGAGAGGACGCATCTCACGGAGCTCCGGTGAAACTTCTCGCGGGGCCGCCCTCGCCACAGGACACACCTTTAGGCCCCGCGATGTCAAAGATAAGTGTATTGCCTGCTCTTTAAGATAACCAGAGGGAAGTGTGTACTGGAAAGGGACTTCGCTTACCAGTGACTATTGAAAGCTCACACACTGCGGGGGAGATACGCGAAAGCTCGCGAACTAACTAACCCACTAAACTTTGCATGTGATATGCATTCGCCGGTTGCGGGTGCAAACATAGCAGTATGCTCGCCTGTTGCGGGCCATTCTAAACGTAGCAGTACGCTCGCCTGTTGCGGGCCATTCTGAGCTAGCATTGTGAAAGGGCAAAGCTAACTTTCTCCCTTTTTGTCAGGGGGGAGCCGCTATCGACAGCGACCAGAACGTTTCGCAGCGCACAGTCAGTGGAGCCGGCGGGCGGAAGAAGCGCACTGGAAAACTCGGAACACTAGAGCCAAGTGCAAAATGTGATCAAAGCATTGTACCAGATTATATGTTTTATTTGTGGAATATTCAACCAGGGGGAACGTGAATTGCATATAGAACCCGATACTGGGCAAACTTGTGAATGGTGAACAAGTGCTGGGTTCCAGCCTAAGGGTAAAGCATGCATGTGGTAAGAATGCATGACTGAATGAACGCTCAAGGAGTGACAAAGGCAACTACCAAGGAGAAGGTAGTCCAGACTCAGAAGGTCAGAGTCTGGGAACAACGTGACCCTAAAAAACCCTCTCCCTACCCATAACCTCTCCCTAACCCTCAATCCGGTTACCCTACCATCCCGAAACCTATCCCATCCGTGGACCCTAACCCTCTTTCCCCGTGGGGGTCGCAGTGACCTGTGTTTTAACTAATCCAGGTGCCAAGACCATCAAGGGGAGGTAGGAGTTCCTGCTACTTCTGCGTTGGGACGGACTTCGCCTTGACACACTCCTTGACGACAAAATTCCGCTACCTGTACAGAGGTACAACTTGCGGAGTGCGGCCACCATCTCACCTGACATCAACAGGTGAACCATCACTCTCAGAAATTTGCTACCCTTGTCTCATATGGGTGGCCCATCGCTCTCAAAGGTTTTTGTCACCAAGAAGCTACAATAACGCTCAGGAGTGGAGGTTCATAAGTACTCCAGCCCAGCTAATTTCTTCCAGCTCTACCCATCTGTCATCATCATCCTGGCTGGGACCCTGAACTTTTGCATCATCATCTCTCCTGTCTACCGGGTCCTGTAACGACCGACACTCTTTGGAACTTTTGGGCATAAGGCCCCAATCTCCATAGGGTTGGACTGCTAAAGGTAGGAGTAACACTGCTATTGCATTATTGAATCTGAATTGTTTACATGTTGCTGTTCCTTACCATCTTTTTGCTATGCCTCAACCTGCATCCACCATCCTACACCCAGGCACCAACACCATCCTCAACTTCTCTTGGGCCTACGCGGACCTAATGAATGCCTCTGACTACTATGTATGCTCCCACACTCCTATGTACACCAGTGGGGGGATTCCCTTCAACCCCGTCCCGTTCAATCTTACTAAATAGTGTTATGCCCTTGTGTTCAATGACACTTCTTGTCCCAATATGACCCATCCCTTTCCCTGGGGATTCTTCTTCCCCAGCTACACCAATACTTCACCTCCCAAGATAACGACTGCATTTGTTCCACACAGATCTTTTTCACTGTGACAGGCATGCTGCCCTCAATGGGGATCACATCAGTAACCTATGTCCTTAACAGAAGTGCTACTTCCACCACGTGTAACGAAACAGCTGTCAGTAAGATCAAAGTCGAAGAGAGGAATAAAGTGGATAACAGCAATTCAACTAGCCCAAACTACTAGATCATAAATAACAATAACAAATAACAATCCAACATCAAGATCCAAGCGAGAAATCGAAAACTAATAACCTCTAATGTAAACTAAAAAAGACAAACAAAATAAAATAAGTAAGATGGATCAAAGCAGTGAAGTGAATAAAAAGAATAAATATGAGAGCAGTAAAGTGGTTGAAATGAATGAAATGGATGAAATGAATGTAATGGACGAGAGGAACAAAATGGACGAGAGGAATAAAGTGGAGAGGATGGAAAGACAAATACATGATACGGAGGAGTACACGGAACTGGTAGAGTGCATGAAACAGATAGATGGCATGGAATGTAAGAGTGCATGGTATAAATAGAACAAATAGAATAGACGATTCAAGTGCATGGGACAGATGGAGAACATGGGACAGATCAAGTGCGTGCGACAAGTGACATGAGTTAAACCGATAATGCATGATGAATGGATGAAGTGAGTGGAGCGGATGAATGTCGGTGGATCAGATGAATGTCGGTGGAGAGGATGAAGTGCGTAGAGCGGATGAGAAAGTAGAGTGGATGAGAGCGTATAGCGGATAAGAGCGTAGAGCATATGAGAGCGTGGAGCGGATGAAGGGTGTGGAGTGGATGACAGCGTGGAGCAGATGTAAGGTATGGGGATGTTGAGCAGATGTACGGTTTTGAGTGGATGTAAGGTGTGGAGCAGATGTAGGGTCTGGAGCGGGTGTACAGTGTGGAGCGGATGTGGAGCGGGTGTAGAGTGTGGCGCGGGCTTAGAGTGCGGAGCGAACGGGTGATGTAGGTGACAGAACTGGTGATGTAGGTGGAAGGAACGGGTGATGTAGATGGAAAGAACAGGTGATATAGGTGGACAGAATGGGTCAAGTATGTTGAATGGAACGGATGTAGTGTGTGGAGCGGGTGTAGAGTGTGGAGCGAACAGGTGATGTATGGGGTTGGAACGGGTGAAGTAGGTGGAAGGAACGGGTGATGTATCTGGAAGGAACAAGTGAAGTATGTGGATGGAATGGGTGAAGTGGATGGATCAAGTGAAGTATGTGCTTGGAACGGACGAAGTATGGGGTTGGAACGGGTGAAGTATGACAGTGGAACGGATGAACTGGGTGGAACGGAAGAACTGGGTGGAACGGGTGAAGTATGTGGATGAAAAGGATGAAGTATGTGGATGGATCGGGCGAAATGGGTGGATGGAATCGGGGGAAGTGGGTGAATGGAACAGGTGATGTATGTGGAAGGAACGGGTGAAGTAGGTAGATGGAACAGAGAAAGTGGGTACGGAGAAAATGTGAGGATGAAACGGGTGAAGTATGTGGATGAAAAGGATGAAGTATGTGGATGGATCGGGCGAAATGGGTGGATGGAATTGGGGGAAGTGGGTGAAAGGAGTAGATGAAGTAGATAGATGGAACGGAGAAAATGGGAGGATGGAACGGGTCAAGTAGGTGGATGTAACGGCCGAAGTATGTGGATGTAACGGCCGAAGTATGTGGATATAACGGCCGAAGTATGTGGATGTAACGGCCGAAGTATGTGGATGTAACGGCCCAAGTATGTGGATGTAACGGCCGAAGTATGTGGATGTAACGGCCGAAGTATGTGGATGTAACGGCCGAAGTATGTGGATGTAACGGCCGAAGTATGTGGCTGTAACGGACGAAGTATGTGGATGGAACGGGTGAAGTATACGGCTGGAACGGATGAAGTATACGGCTGGAACGGATGAACTGGGTGGAACGGGTGAAGTGGATGGAACGGAAGAAGTGCGTGGATGAACGTATGACTTATGTAGATGGAACAGGTGAAACAGGGTGTATGGAACGGGTCAAGTAGGTGGATGGATGATGCATGGAGAACGGATAACGTGGAAATGAGCAGACCGGATGATGAAGGGATAACATGTATAGATGTATAGACCGGACGAAGTGCGTTGATCGATAGGAACACATAGAACTGATCGAACTGATAGTGTGCATAGTACTGAGCGAGTACATGCAATGGATGGAATGCACGGAACAGATAGAGGGCACGGAATGGACACTTACAAAATTATTCGAGTGCATAAAACGATCAAAGTGCATAAAACGATCAAAGTGCATAGAATGGTTGGAATGCACAAAATGGTTGGAATGCACAAAATGGTTGGAATGCACAAAATGGTTGGAATGCACAAAACGGAGTGAATGGAACGGTTTGGAGTGAATGGAACGGTTTGAAGTGCATGGAACGGTCGGAGTGCATGGAACGGTCGGAGTGCATGGAACGGTCGGAGTGCATGGAACGGTCGGAGTGCATGGAACTATTGGAGTGTGCTCGATCTCAAGCACCTAAGGTAAACCACCATATCACATCTCCACGCTTACTCTCTTCTTTCCACCACCACTCAACTAGAACACAGCGATACTATGACACCATTCGGTATAGCTGTTCTCATACCATCTCTTGCCTCATACTGCCCATTACCCTAACTAAGCACAGCTGGTTACGCACCCTCCAGCCTAGGTGTTCTCCTCAGGCCTAACGCAGTCAGAATCGGTCTGGATAACAACCTGCCAGAACAAACATATACTCTTGATCTCCCAACCACCACACCTACCGCTAAGAAGCGGGTATCACACGAATGCCACACATGCTGCACACATATCCAGTGCTCACACGCACCTTATGACTCACTCACTCTCTCTGCTGACTTGAACTTCGGTTCCCGAGGGCGTTCAACCTACCAGCGCCATGAGATCATACCAATGGTACATAAGGCGCTATATAAATGCAAAATAACATAACATAAGATAGGACAATTTCATAGTAATAGCACCAACATAGCACTCTACACCCACAGAGGGTTATTTTTCCTTTGTGGGGCTAGCACCTACCAATGGCTCCCAGCTAACTGGACTGGTCAGTGCACCATTGGGTTCATTCGCCCAGCAATCCGCCATGTGTTCCTTTTTCCAGAAGCTCACTACACACCCCGAAGATCCAAACGCAACACCTGGATATGGTTCAAAGGCCTCATAGGGTTCCTGATCCCGAGCATTGGCACGACCACCAATAGGGCCGATCTTCATGAGTTATCACTCCTCCTCAAACAGGTAGCCAACAACACCGCCAAAGGAATAGATACTTAAAAGCAAACAAGTTGCACTCAGAACTATGGTCCTCCAGAATAGAACGGCGCTCGATTATTTACGAGTTGCGCAAGGGGGTACTTGTAAAATGATAGGATAAGAATGCTGCACCCGAGTACCCGATAACTCCTCCCAGGTTGAGGCTGTCATAAAACACTTCCAGGGGGTTGGTACTACCTTACATGGTATAAAGGAAGGTTATGCCAGCTCACTGTTAACTTGGAAAACACTTTTGGTTCACTGGGCTCTTCCATGCTACATGTTATTTTAATCATTGTTGTTACAAGTGCCGCCCTTGCAATGATAGTGTTTCTTATTCGTGCCTTCCATCATGCTAAACAGGTGTCTCACTTGCCTGCTGAGGCCAGGCTGCTGCCACTCGAAATAGAGACAACTCTACTTAAAAAGGACGCCTCAAAAGACGCCTCTGATGACAAGAAAATTGAAAGATGTGTTGGGACACATGTCTAACACCCAATTGTATGAATATTCTTGAATTAGGACCTTCGAAGCAGATGATCTGTGCCTCTGAAGCAGCATCCTTTCTGTGGCAATCCCTGTGCCTATCAACCCTATCCCTATGTCACTCATGTACCTGGGCATCTTTGATTGATGCTATGCCCCAATCATTCTCCCTGCGTTCTACGCCTGGTCTCAGGGACAACCAAACGGGGGGTTGATGTGGCAGGATTGTTAAGCGATGCTATGTTATACTAGGATTGTTATGCTATGTTATTTATTTTATTTTAGCATTTGTAAAGCGCACTACAGCCCACAGACAACGAGGTGCTGTAAGGACATTTTAAGAAGGCTTGCTTGAGGGTTACAGTAAGCGGCCCCAAAGAGTAAATTTAACTACATTTGCATGGTTACAGAGGATACACATAGGACGTTACAGTTGGTTACTAATAATCTAGTCTAGGTAATAGGAGGCAACACAGATATGCGATGCTATGTTATGCTAGGATTCTTATTCTATGTTATGCAGGATTGTTATACTATGGTATATTACATTAGGCTCTCTCATACATTTAGGCCTCAGATCTTCCTTCTGCCTACCTCTGCACGCAGCAACCCGGACATGCCCAAACAACTCCTGGGGTAGATGACATGTCAGACCTTTGCTTATTCTCTAAGAGTATAGCATTAGCACCATATTTGGTAGATAAAATTAGGGTTTCTGCAAATGTCGTTTCTCCATAATACAGCACGATGTCCCTGCAAGGCTGTGTCAAAAGGTCACAATTTAGATGTCGACAGTTCTTGCCAGAGGTCTGCAATATTGTGCCAAGTAACACCCCCCCATTGTGAAAGTGCTATAATATATTAGTGATTGCTTATATGCTATATAACCTGCGCCATAGCGGTGGTCCAGAGAAACCTCTGTGTGCCGGTTGCCTGGACACTTGTCCTACTGTGTGTTCTGCTGATCACTCTGTATGCTGTGTATTTGCTATCTAATACAAGAAGCTTGGTTTACCACCAGTCTGTGTCTGATCTCCTTATTTGCTGCAAACCGAGGCTGATGCCAAGGGAGCCCTTGGGAAGGGGCCCGATCTTGGCCACCACAGTGTGTTCCAGTAACCAGATATACAGAGATATTCTCATTCAGTATTTTTAAATCTTCTTGTGTACTAGAACGAGTATGCGTGTCCTAGTTATCTTTATATATAAAGCTGAATGTATGTATGTGTGTATGTTTGTCCGGGTATTCAAATCCACGCCGTTGAACCCACTGCTAGCAAATTCTGCATGGATTCCTCATTTGTCTGGGACAAGATTGTAGTTATGTTTGGATGCAAAAAATTAACTCCGTAGACACCTTCATTTACTGATGCTCACCCCGATTCACTACAATAGATACTAGGAGGAGGCAACATTTGGAAAAGTGTTTGAAGCTAAACGTTGGTTATTCCTTGTATTACTAAATGTATTACTACTGTATACAGTTCAAAAGTGTTTATTAAAGCATTTTTAAAGGGAATTGAAAAAGAAGTTTTTTTTATCACACCACTCCAAATATGGGAAATGGCAACATTACAGTTTACTTAAGTTCATTCACAAGAAGAGACCACAATCAATCAATCTTTCTTGGACATTTTCTCAAATGTGCTGAAGCCATTGAGTGACAAACAATCCGCGCAAAAAAAAAAAAGAACAACACTTGGAAAACCTCCATCTGATGCAAAGCGAAAATCAATATCAAGAGCTTCTGAAACACAACAACAAACAGCAGCACAATTTGCCGACAAGAGCTAGGGCACATGAGACACCACTCGATCAGGACACGGGCACGCTGGGTACACCATCTAGTGCTTATTTTTCTTCCTCGTTCCACTACTGGGTCTCCCGTTGTCCCTTCACCTCTGGTTTGTCTGGGAAAGGTCACTGGGGTCCTGTGAGAACTGGGGATTCTTTCTCTGCATGTCGGCATGACCTCAGTAACCAACCAGCTTGCTGCTCGAATGCACCCTCCATTGCTTCGTTCTTGGTCTTCTTCGCTTCTGTGGTCTTGGCGCAGTCCATGCAGCAAAGGGTACACTGCATCTCTCATCCGGTCACTGCTCCACCCTCTCTCTCTCTGGACCCGGACGTCTCTCAGTATGCCCTCCTTTAGCGTTCTGGTTCCCTCTCTGTTCCCAACGCAGCGCATTGGTAACCTACTTCGGTTCTCTCGTTTTCCCTGCACGCTTGGTTCCCACGTATGTCTGCAGGGTGGCATCCTTTCCCCAAAATGGCGTTTCGGGCTTCTCTCAGGGCTCTATTCTCAGTGATGGACGTTGCACGTCCAAGACCTTGTCAGCTGGGCAGCACCAGCCGATTTAAACTTGGTGATCCTCCTCTCTCACTGTCAGGGCCCAGTCTTCCATTTTTATGACGTCCTGCTGGGGCCTCCCTGAGCATTTGGACAAGTCCTACTTCTCTTTCAATTGTTCCTTCATTATGGTTTGAAAAATCCTCTCTGTCCCAGTTTCTCTTATAGGTCTTAAAGGTATACTGATCAACAATAACCAACTTGGGCTTGTTCTTGATGTCTTCTTTCTTTTTTTATTATTATTTGGCAAAATAAGCCTTTAACCAACTTTAAAACAGTGAACCACACAAAAAAAACAATTACATCAAAATGTCACATAATACACTTACTATACTTACTAAAAACAACACTTAAGAAAAAATAAAAAAATAAAGAAAAATTACATTTGGTCCTAAAGCAATTAATTTAAAACCCACATAAAATGAATTCATAATAATCTTAAAACACTTATCAAAAAATATTTTATTCTCATCTTCCTTATAAACATAGTACATATGGAGTTCTTGAAGTCTTCCTTGATCAGCTTAAACGTAGACTTTCTACAAAACCCACCACCGCTAAAAGTATACTGTTTGTCCTTCCCACCAAGCAGTCATTCCAAAACCCTTCCATCCCATCTGGAAACCCCATATCAGTAAACTTGCTAAAATATACATTTCCTTCAAACCATCTTGTAAAAGAGGGTATGATTATTTTAGCTTTAGGGAGTTCCTCACTGGAGCGGGCGTCCTTGTCCCCAAAGGGGGAGTTTCTCCTGGTGAGGTTGCACTTGCCTCTACCCCTAGGAAGGGTGCTGCGTAGCAGGCTCACTTCCATAGCCTCAAAAGGAAAGGCTCCCACTTGGGGAGAAGTAACAGAATCCCACGATTTGCCACAGCTTCCAGGCCCTTAAGGCATGCATTCGCGACCACTTGCACTTACGGCCAAGGTGGCCAAAAGGTTTCCCCCGCCACCATGCTCTCCCCCCTGTTGACCGATCAAGGGAAGTCACTGACCACCATCTTAGAAATTCTGAGGTCATCCTTCATGTCGCCGAAGAACTTTGACCACTGGGCCTTCAGAAGCTATTGAAGAGATTGCATTCGAAGCCTGGCCTCTGGTACCAGAAATATGCAGGAGGCCATGATACCCAAAAGATGGAGGAAGGAAGATGCTGGAAGGCTGCCGAAGTTCTGGAAGAGTGTGCCCATTTGACCGATGCTGGTGACTCTTTGCTCGGGGGGAAAAGCCTTCTCCGGCCTGGTGTCCAGGACGGCTCCTATGAACTGCAGCTTCGGCGTTGGTTTAACTTGTGACTTCTGGAAGTTCAGGGAGAAGCCCAAGCTGTGTAGCAGGGAACAGGTGACTTCGAGCTGCTTCCATACCTGCCAGGACCCTTCCCAGACCAACCAGTCATCCAGGTAATGAAACACATGAATGCCGGATCTCCTCAGGTGGGCCACCACCACTGCCATCAGCTTGGTTAAAAAAAACCTGGGAGCAGAGGTTAGGCAAAAAGGGAGCACTTTGAACTGATAATGAGTGACCCAGTGATGAACCTCAGGATACGCCTGTGCCCACGATGGATCAGCAAGTGAAAATAGGCATCCTGAAGGTCCAGCGACTCCAGCAACCAACATCTCAACGTCACTATTATGAATTTGTCTTTCTTCAGGAATTTTTTCAAGAGTGACATCCAATGGGACAGAGTCCTCCCCCTTTCTTGGGCATCAGGAAATAGTGGAACTACCAGCCCGGCCCCTTTCTACTTGGCTGGTACCTCCTTCATTTCACCCTAAAGTAGGCTCTTCAGTTTTTCCTGGAGCCCTGGCTGTTGAGGAAGGGGTGGTGTTCTGTGATACAATATGATAGTTTATTTATATTCGGCCTATACACAATGTGTTTCAAAGTGCTTCAAGGCAAGGGAGGGAACAAGGGAAAATGCAATGACATTCTTACAGGCCATGAACAGTAAGGATGTGAAATTAACCATCATACTCGGCCTGACGACATTTCAGATAGGGCAAGAGCTAAAACATAGATAAGGAAGGGAGGGGAAGAGTGGGAGGAAATGGAAACAGACAGACGACACCGTACTAGGCCTGATGACATTTCTTGTAGAGCCGGAAAAATCAAAAGGTGAGGGAGAGGGGTACAGAAAGGAAGGGGAGGAACAAAACAAGTAACTATCGTACTATGCCTGATGACATTTCAGATAGTGCTGGAGGGGGAAGGGGAAAAAAAGTAAGGGGAGTAGGGGAGGAGATCGGAAACGGGAGAAAGGGAGAGGAGGAGAGAACAGAAAGTAACCAGTCAAAAAGTGTGGAGAAGCAAGAGGGGAGAGCAAATACAATTGCAGAAGTCAGTAGAAACACATAATGTTGCAAGCCAGGATACAAGTTGAAGATGGGAACAGCATGATTCAGGGCCACCATGAGTACAAGATGCAAAGGAAGTCCAGCATGAGAGTTGATCAATGAAGTCCATAAAAGTCAAATCCAGCATTGGCCACAAGACAGTGATGGTGAAACCAGAATGTATCACGATAGACTCCTGCAGAAGTAGGCTGGAGGGGGACAAGGGGAGCAGTGTAGCAGAATCAAGCAAAACAGGCAACACCTGTGTGTGAGAAGGGGGGGCACAAGGGAGCATCACAGGGTGGGGGGAGCAAAGGGGGTGAGGATGGCCTGTAGGGACAGAGGGAATAAACACATGTTGGTGCATGCTTACCTGATGTCTGAGCAGGGGGTCGGGCCCTGGATCCTACTGTTCTGAACAGGTCCAAACAGGAAATGCCCTTTTCTATGCCTGCCCTTCGCTTCGGATGCCCGGGCGAGAGATGCCCTTGACCTAGGAGTTAAGAGCAGGAAGGAAGGGGCAGGGCACTATCCAGTGGTCTCTTAAGGAAGGGGAGGCAATATCCTACTTGACCAGCTGAGGGGCCCAGGCATCAGAAGTTATCTCCTTCCACCTGCCCATGTGCTAGGAGACCCTCCCTAAAACCGGAGAAACATGTGGGAAGAACTCAAAGCGGTTCAGCGAGCGCTGCTGCCCCTGACACCGCAGAGGAAGTCGACTGGCACCAGAGGGCTCTCTGTCCCTGTCGGGTGCAAGAAACACTTCTGGCCCTGCTTGGCCTGTGGGAACGGAGCCTTTCTCCCGAAAGGGACATAGCGCCTGTAACCACTACCTTGGGATCTAAAAGAGAATTGTTTGGCAGGCTGCTGAACCACAAGGACCAACAACTTTGCAGCAAGCTTTGACTCCTTGAAACACTCCAAGGATACAACAGCCTTTGGCCCGAAGAGATGCTCGCCAAAGTACATGTCAAGCAATTTTGCATGCACCTTTGGGGAAACCCCCAATCCGTGGAGGTACACCACCCTGGGCTTAGCACGCCACCTCCTTTCCATTGTTGACCATGTTGATTAACCCATCCCAAAACTCACGAACTGGGAGATGGCCCGCTGGTTCCGCAATCATCTTCCAAAGAATGTATGAGTATTTGACAAATGTACAAGTGGCATGGATGGCCTTCAGTAACATACTCCACAAGGCAAAAACATGTTTTGCCAGAGTGCCAGTCTTTTTTGACTCCCTGTCCGTCAGGAAATTTGGACAATGTAGGCCTTGAGCTAACGGCAGCGGCCTGGACCACCAGACACCCAGGGGTTGGGTGGGTTGTCAGGAAGTTTAAGTCCGCCCTAGTCGGCTTATATTTTCTTGTCAGTTCGGCTTTGACCGCCAGCATCAAGCATGGCTGTTGCCATAATGCTGCAATGAGGTCTGAGATGGCTGCATTAAAAGGCAGAGCGCTCTCTGACTGAGTACCCTTGTCTAAAATGTCTATCCGGTCATAGGACTGCAATGGTTCGGCTGGGATGCCGAAGCCAAGAGCCACTACCACCCTCTCAACTGTCTTCCAGTACTGTGCATTGGGATGGGTGTGGGGGGACACGTGCTGCATGTCGTAGTCTGGCATAATATCTAGCCCGCTCGCATCGTGCAGCCCTTCGGCCAGGACGAAGCGATCCGCCTGGTCCAAGAGGAAGTGAGGTATATGTTGGCCTCCTACCTCTCCCCATGGGCTCCATTCCGAAAGGGACTGTGTCTTCCTCATCATCGAAAATGGTCATGGACTCTAAGAATCCCAATGTGGACTCTGGCATAAAGCTCTGGTTCATGGTAGACATCGACTGTGCAGCCCTACAAGGGATCTTGATACAGACGCCTCGAGGGCCGCCAATGCCATGGTCGGCTTCGAGAATGTTGAGGTCAAGCTCGAGGGCATTAGACCCGACACGGTCACCTTGACGCCCAGAACTCCGGGTGTAGCCGGTGCCTGTGCTGCGAGTGGCATCGAGGCCAAAGCTTTACCTGCTGCCTCAAACAGTTGAAGCATCTGATATTTGAACACCTCCTATGCCTCTCTTGGATACGACATACCCGTTTCTCTGACGAATCAGTCATGCATGCGCTTCCTTTTTTTCTTGTGGAAGGATGCAGACAAATGGTGGGATTTACTTAGAGAATGAGAACTTGTCTTTGCTTTTTTGCGATGCCTATCCTCCATTCTTGGGTGTAGGCTCTTCAGTGTATGGATCCCAAGACTAAGTGAGCAATCGATCCAGGGATTTTGAAAGGGGCTTCCCTCATGCCAACTCCACCAAATTTTCCCTAAGTGTCTTCAGATTCCTATGCAGACAGGATCTGCACTGCTCGACGCCATGCTCCACCACCAAGGCACCGCACACAAATGTTGTGACGGTCCGTGATAGAGATTTTTGAACTGCAGTCCCTGCAGCGCTTCAAAGGCAATGGCTTAGGGCCTGAACATGTCAGCGTCGAAAAACAATTTTTATCACAAAATGATAGAGCATGCTAAGAACAGCGTGCTGAGCATGCAGAATAAAGGAACTAAGGTATGGGGTGTGGTGACGAGGTATATGTACTGCCAATGTCACATACAGAGTCGAGGGGTGGCACGGTAAAGGCATGCAGGTGTTGAGACCATGCTGAGCCACACTACGCCCCCTATCGAAATTTTCAGAGCAGCTGCCGCTGGATAGGATATCTATCAAGATGAGTAATCTGCGGGAGAATGCATTCCATAGAATGAAGCTATGGAAGCAAGAGCATAGATTAATCCAACATTAGCCTTTTACAAAGAACCCAAAACACTGTACCGTAGAGTGTCGACGGGCATTGATATTCATTAGGTGGGATTAGCAGCAATTTTGGTTTCTCAACAAAACACAATTATCTAACTATTTTGACCATGCATCCTCCACAACCCGAGAGCTCCATCCTTTCAACTGTCCTAGAAACACTAGCAATTGTGGCCCAGGTTTTGGATCTCTCAATCCCTGCTATCATTACAAACAATGTTCTAGTGCTGCCAAAAGCAATCACTAATCTGAATGGATAAAATAAGCATTTTAAAACGTTCAAGATCCCACTACTTCCTCTGACATTTTCAGTACACATCTATTTCTATTGTGAGGATGCATTCTCCTTGTTAATCATAATGGTCAGTTTCTCATATATAACATACACTTCAAACAGTGAACTCCTGGTTGAGCACTACTCAATTACAATTTTTAGCTACTGCCTCCAGAAATGGACACCAACAGCTCACCATAAAATGGGTCTAAACCATAGAAAGTCAATTTGGCAAATGTAAAAACAAAAACATGTTTTCTCCTATACCTCACAAAGAAATCCTACCTGCCAAAATGTCCCAGTTAAGTGTATGGGGTAAAATATGTAACCCTATCATTCAACAGCACCTTCTAGCCTGCAATAAAATCTGAAATCTGCACATCTGCTTAAAGGGCTTCCTTCTAAGGGCCATATCCCTCCCTGTCTGGCCCTAGAAGGCCCCCCCTGCTTGTCACCGCTCCTGCAACTTTGCCCAGGCCCACGCTGCACAAAGAAAAAAATGTACTGTTCACCTGCATTTCGGGACCTTGTTACATGTGCTACTACTTCTTAACGGTAAGCACCCTGGATCATCTGCTCCTGCACCACAACCCTCTACCTGGTTGCCTGCTGATTCCTGCCTCCCCTGCCCTACAGCCTGACGGCAACCTGTATCTTTCTCTCACTTGATATATGCATCTGCCGTAAATCTCTCTGAGAACTCACTTTCTGCTACCTGCTAGTGCAAAATCCACAATTGCTCTTCAATAGCACCTCTATTATTTTAATCCTCCATTCTGTGCTATTCTAATGCTTTTGGCAAATTCGAATCTACGTGTGCCATCACCGCAGCCTCCATTTTGTGCTGTTCTACTGCTTTTGGCAAATTCGAATCTAGGTGTGCTTTTTAAATCACTGCAGCCTCCATTTTGTGCTGTTCTAGTGCTTTTGGCAAATTCGAATCTAGGTGTGCTTTTTAATTCACTGCATCCTCCATTTTGTGCTGTTCTGGTGCTTTTGCAAATTCAAATGTAGGTGTGCTTTTTAAATCACTGCATCCTCCATGTTGTGCTATTTGTAGTGCTTTTAGCAAATTCAAATCTAGGTGTGCTTTTTATTCTGTGGACTGTTTGCCTTCCTTTGCACACCTCCTCCCCAGTGCCTGCCTGGTAGCTAGGCCATTTGGCTAATTCCGAACACTGTACACAGCTCGCCTGCGTATCTCTCTCTCCCCCTCTATCCCCATGGCACTCTCCATCTCTCCTATCTATTTTAACAGCTATTCTTCTTTTTCTTTTACTGTTTTTATTGTTTTTTGCATATAAAACAGTACACAATAACACCAACTAGGTGCAGCGTGCCCCTGCCACCCTCCCCCCTACGCCCCTACCTCTTCCAATGCTTACACATATCGTTGGTATGCACACAATTACAGCAGTCTCTGTGCTGGGTTTAGTATCATCAACATGAGAGTTAACTGTGGATTGTACCACAGGCATTTCCACACCTTACAGACGCTTTAAACATTCAGTCACCTCTATTGTGAATGATCAAGGGGATACTACACGAGGGGGGCAGCCATCAGTTGTTGCTATTAGGTACTGGTACACTGGGGTCATATAGATCCTGAGGGATGCCCAGTAGTCCTAGGGTTTGCTGTTAGGAGGAAGCGTCAAATTGTACTGTGTTTCCCTCTGTTCACAACCCGACATGAGATTGAGCCAGTGTTGAAATGTAGGTGCTCTATTGGACCCACATTTTTGTGCCATAAGCGATCTAGCACACACGGAAGCCATGTCTATGAGGCGTTTCTCGCTCCGGGTGCCATTAGGGCCAGCAGCCACATTTCAGGGGTGAGTGGTATGAGGGTATCGGTCATGCCTGACATTGCTTTGGCTATTTTTGACCACAGGGGCTGAACCTGAGGGCAGAGTCATGCGATGTGGCAAACGTCTGCAGATGACTGGTGACATCTCTTACAAGTCGGGGGTCTAAGTGGGAATAGCTTGTGCAGGGTGAGTGGAGAGTAAATATATCTGATGCAGGAATTTAAAATGAATCAAGCAAAATCTATTATTAATGGAAATGGATTTGGTCTGGGGTGTGTATTAAGCTTCACTGGACATCCTTCAGTGTGTTCCCCAAGTTGTCCTCCCATTTACCTCTATGAGGGTTTGCATGTGGGGGTCTAAGGGCCCGGGCCATGCCATATAGGGTCGAGACCAGCTTCCTGGTGGATGTAGGCGTGATGTATATACCATTAATGGGGATGTGCGGGGTGCATTTGGAAATTACAGCCAGCTGGCTTGTGACACCTCCTGAAGCCGGAAATACAAAAATTGTGTGATTCTCCCTTGGATTTAAGGTCATCCCACAATATGAATCTGCCTTCAGGGGCGATATCTCCTATTGTGTTGATCTGTAGGTTTGTGAAATGTTGTAGAAAAATAGCCTTGTGCGTTAGTGGTATGCCTCGGACGTGGTATAGGGCCATGGTGGGGGAGTACCATTGTCCCAGCCCGGCCCGGCCCATTTAACCAGTCGATCCCACGCTCTGCGGGTGACCACCAAAGGCTGTACTTCTGCTCTCATTTATCGTTTCCGTATGGCCGATAGGAGTCCCCTGAGGTCGTCTGGTCGGGTAAGAGCTTTTTCAAGTCGTGTGTGGGGCAGTTTGCATGTGGGGGACAACCACCAGATGGCATATTGAACCTGGGCGACTAAATAGTAAAGAAAAAGGTCGGGGACATCCAGGCCCCCCTGGGAGCACGGGCGACACAGCGTGTCTAATGAGACGCGAGGTTGCTTCCCAGCCCATATTAATTTAGTCATCATGCTCTTTAGTCGGTTCCAAAAGCTCGTGGTGGGCCAGATCGGGACGTTCTTAAAAACATACAGTAATTTCGGCAGGACCACCATCTTGGAAAGTGAGATCCGGGCTGATTGAGAGATGGGAAGGCGTACCCATGTGTCCACCCTGTATTCCAAGTATTGTAGGGCTGCAATGGAATTCTCCTCATATAACCTAACCGGGGAGGTAGACGCTCGGATGTCTAGATACCAGATTCCCTGTGGGCACCAGGAAAAAGGCATTGCCAATGTCATTTGGGGTAACCCTTGTGGTGAGTGGAAGGATCTCAGATTTGGTCCAATTGATTCGCAGACCCGATAGAGCTCCAAATTTGGTGATCTCTTCTACTACGGGATTCAGGTTGGTTTGCGGGTATTTAACATATATTAACATATCGTCCGTGTATAGAGAGACAATGGATGTGTGTGAACGGAGTGTAACCCCTCTGTGGTTGTGATATTCCCTCAGGGCGCATGCCACAGGCTCGATTGCCAGGGAAAACAAAATGGGGGAGAAAGGGCATCCTTGTCTAGTGCCCCGGGATGGATAAATGGGTTTGGATTGTTTGCCATTGGTATACATCAGGGAACGCAGGGCCGTATATAACAATCAAACCCAATGTAAAAACAAGGTACCCATGCCTGCCCGACAGAGGACCTCAAACAGAAACGGCCATTCGACAGAATCAAATGCTTTTTCAGCATCCAACGCTGCCACTGCTATTGGGACCTCCGGGTTCACGTTATGCATCAGGGTGAATAGTCTCTGCAGGTTACTTTGCATAGAGCTGCCAGGTATCAAGCCTGCCTGATCTGGAAGGACTAGGCTGGGAATGTGAGGCAGAAGCCTGTCCGACAATAGCTCCGCTAGTATCTTGTTATCAGTGTTGACCAGTGATAGGGGCCTGTAGGACGAGCACTTCCTGGGGTCATTGTCTGGTTTAAGGAGGACCGTCACTAGGGCTGTCCTGGTGGACTCAGGTAGCCCCCTGTTATGCTTGATTTATGCTGGATTCAAAATGGCGCGGATGCGCAATGCATTCTGGGAGCGCTCGGAGCCATGTTGGATATTTACTTCATACCGCCGTGAAACGCTGCACCCATTTTGCTGAGTGTTAGATTCACAGTGCTGAGACAAACATGCTTTTCCAAACCTGGTATGCGGTCAAGGCCATTTCTGCTGGGAAAGCTAACATTGTTATGGTTTGCTACTGTTCTCCGTGGAGCGTGTTTTAGAGAAGGGAGGCACTGCGCTTCTTGGGGGGAGCTCTTGATTGATCCAGCTGGCAACCGACAGCTGTTCCTCAACTGCGCAAGTGCAATTTCCAGAATGTTCGAGAATTAACTCCCCTTTGTGGAGTGTGTATATATGCAGAAACCCGGAGGTGGTCAGGTGAGACTTCAGCCGGAGAAGGACGCTTACGTCCGGCCTTCCTGTGAGCTGTGGTACTCTCGGCCTGGCTGTTCCCGGGGTCTTCCAGCCGCTTCTGGACGAGATGAGGAATCCTGTTACGCTCACGGTGATGTATTTCTTTTTGACTTCTTTGCTTCTTCTGTGATCTATGTCCTTATTATTT
The DNA here is from genome assembly GCF_040938575.1 of Ambystoma mexicanum. Lineage (NCBI taxonomy): Eukaryota > Metazoa > Chordata > Amphibia > Caudata > Ambystomatidae > Ambystoma > Ambystoma mexicanum. The sequence goes on along the minus strand of NC_090927.1, from coordinate 301,696,623 downwards.
TTATGAGTTATTTCTATGTACTTGTAATCTTTGAATAAATAGCCGTAAAGAGCTGATTATCTTCTAAAGAGTGCGTGGCTGTGAGTTATTGTGTCCGTCTATTTATGGTTTAAAGTATTTGCTCTATAATTGCATTGGTGATTTATGGTTGTTCCGTGCACTTTTTAGGGAAGAGAAATACACACCCCCGTCGAGCTGGCCAACTCATACAACTTTATATAGTTTGGCAGTAATGCCGTCGGCCCCAGGGGCTTTACCATTAGGGAGAGAACGGATTACATTAAGGAATTCCTCACTCGTGGGGGAATCATTCAACCTCGTTCCGTCTTCCGTGTCCAGCCATCCAAGGGCGTTCCCATCTAGATATTGTCCGATATCGTCATGCCCCGCAGTACACTGGGTAGCGTAGTATTGTCGGAACGCGTCATTTTTTCTCCCGGTATCCCTAGTAGGTTCCCCTTCAGATGTTTCCTTTTCTGTTATGTGATCTTAGTGCCGCTCTTGCTCGATAGCCCATGCTAGAGTCCTACTAGGACAGTTCCCCTGCCCGGATCTAGCGGCCGCTATTGGATCTCCCATAAATCTTTCCTCGTTGGCCATCAGCAAGCGAATCTCCCATCTCTTGGCCTCTACGCTAGCCTGAAGTTCGGGAGAGTCCTGCAGGGCTTGTCAGGTCTCCATGCTTTTTAAAAATCATTTTTCTTGGACGAGATGGCTCTACGGATACACTTTAGGACGCCCCCTTCCTGGGAGACACACCAGCCCCGTATAAAATCTTTATAAGTTTCCCATACCAACCCGGGGTAGGAGACAGAGCCAGTGTTTAGTTGGAAGAATTCGGTAATAGCTAGGCGGATGCTATGACCTCCAGTGCGCGGGCTCTGAAACTCCATCAGGGTTGTTTGAGAGGGGTGATCGGACTTGTGCACCGCACCAAGACTGGGGAGTGGTCAGACAGGGTTCGGGGTGAAATCAGAGCTCTATAGAACACTTGTGCCAGTTCTGGGGATATTTGGATGTAGTATGTCCTGGAGGAACTCCCGTGGATGCTCGAGTAGAAAGTAAATTTGCGGCTGACAGAGTGGTGGAGGCGGCAAATGTCGACCAGGGCGTAATCTGCTGCAATGGATGTCCATTTTTGGGCCGCCCGGGTGAGGGTTGTCTGTACAGAGGAGGATCTGTCTTGGGGTAATGACAGGGCTATATTAAAATTCCCTCGCCCACACCACCTCATACCCCAGGAATGTATGTAGGTGTTCAGAAAAGGACTGGAAAAATTCCGGGCAATCATAGTTTGGACCATATATGTTTATGAAGAGAACTGACCAGTCAGCTATTTCCCCAGCAACAAGGACAAAACGACCCTCCTCATCAGTTACCAGGTTACATAGTTTGAATTCCAATAATCAGTGTATATATATATTGCGACGCCCTGGGAGTGGGTGGTGTAGGACAAGTCATACCTATGGATACCCCAGCCCGCAAGACTAGGGAGTTTGTGGTCTTTCCCCAGGTGGGTCTCTTGAAGACAAAGGGCATTCACGTGATGATTCCTAGCATAGTTTGAGATCAGGAGTGTCTTTTTCCCGTTAGTGAACCCTCGGATGTTCCATGTAACTAAGGTAATGTCTGTATTGGAGGGAGTATCTACTATAAAGTTGAAGATGCAGGCGATTATGGCCTTCTCAGGGGCCTCGGGGGTGGTCTGACCGCCAGCGAGCGATGGGCCTGCTCCACCATGAAGAGGCCCGTGACTGGGGGGGGGGGGGAGTTCTGCCATTCTACCGCACAGTTTATCGTGGAGACGTCGACTTTACATGTTAGGGCATCAATTTTGGCACCAAGATTGTCTGTACTACTTTTTAACGCTAGCAGTGTTTGGTTGAGGGCTGAGATGTCCAGATGGGAGGGTCCAGGATCATCCTCCTGTTGCGGTGGGTCACGGTCTGTTCTGGCAAATTGATCCATCTTTGACTGTTTCTTTTGGTTGCCCATTGCCTAGGGTTCTCCCGTAGACGAGTTGTCAATTGTGTTGTCGGAAACTGTAGGCCATCCGTGGTGAAGGGGGTCTCACGTGGAATGCCGAGGGGGACCTCGGACCTCCGCCAAGACAGGAAGACAGGGATCACAAAGTATCTCTATGGGCTGGAGGCGAAGTGCAGGCAAGGTTTGTAACGTTTCCAGAGGAGACCAGAACCAGGCAAGGGGAGCGGCAACCAGTAGGGCACTGGGTGCCCAGTCAGGGTTTGAAGAATACACTGCAAGTAGGGGAGGGGGTACTGCAGCATGAGAAGAGCGACCGACGCTGTGAGTGTGTCCAGAACTGTAGATCAGCTGGCCTTCCCCTGGGCTATCACATGGGCCTTATATGTCGCTGGCCAGGGCAGGAGGGAGGTGGTGGCTAACCCACCTCACCCGCCCCACACCTTTGATGATTGTGAAGGAGCAACTGCAGGCCGCCGAAGCAGGGGTGACAGCCCAGGGCACAGCCTCTGCCAAAAAGCCTGCTCCAGGTGGCGCGGGAGTCTCCGGGAGCGCCGAGACGCAGCCCGTGCCCTCCCTCAGTGCCAAGCCCTAGTGATCAGCGGTTTATTAGAGGAGTGGGGCTAGAGGCGAACATCAGTCTTGATCCCTGCTGTGTTGGTGGCAATGGGTCCATGATTCTCTGCCAGCACCGCGTTCCCCGCGGGAGGCAGAGGCCTTCGCTTTTAGGGCAGGGGGTGGTAAGATCTCCCAGTCAGGAGGGAGTGGGTCTCTCCGACCCCTAGGTTGGCAGGGAGGGGGATAGCGTGCGCGGATCGCCCTCTCCGCGGCTCCTACTCATTGTACGAAGAAGGCTGTGGGTGGGCTGGATGTTGTCTGGACCCCGATCCCCCAATCCAAGCGGGCCCCGTGCAGCTCCTCAGGATGGGTCATGAGCCGGAGCGCTCTGGGGTGAGGTGTCAACAGTGCCCCTGTGGTTCGCAGGGCAGCCTCCCAGCACACTGGGCGCAGCCCCCAAATCGAGACACCTCGTGTGCGGTATGGTGTACAGAGCGCCCAGCGGGCAGGGTGCGGGTGTCATGATCTCTGCTTCCAAAAGGTCAGGGTTTTCCCCAACTCCCTTGGAAGCAGATCCATAACCCGGGTTCCGAGTGCCAACCAGTCCCAATTGGGACCTTTTGGACCCAGTCCTGGCGCCAGTGGCACCAGGCTCATAAATATGCCCAGTCCCAGCGCTGGAAGCGCCGGGCTCATAATGCTTGGGTGGACTTACCTGCAGCAGACCATGCTGCTTACTTGCCTGCCAGTTGAGCCTCTGATCCTCTTCTGTTTGGAACTACTTTTCCTGTTGGGTGGGGCTGTGGCCACTCCCTAGATTCAGAACACTGGAACTCTTCTGGAAGGCAGGAACTCTTTTCTTACCAGGAACTCTTTTCTTACCTAGGCGTGGCTGTGGAAGGAGACACCTAAGCACTACAGGAGGCTATTTAAACCACACCCGGTGGATGAATCTTGCTTTGCGTTATTCTGCAACCTCTGCAGCAGAACGCTCATCGTGTCTTCTGCATCCGGTCCTGGGCCTAAGGAAAAAGGCTTACCATCCTGAATCCAGTCTTCAGCAACACCTATAAAGACAAGAAAGAACAGGTTAGCATTCCGGCATCTGAAAGGCAAAGGAAGACAAAGGCTTACCTACTCTTCGTGCGCTCCGGAGGTCTTCACAATGCATTCCGGCACCTGAAAGACAAAAGCTTACCATCTCTTCGCCCGCTCCGGAGGCCTTCGGCGCTGCATCCCGCATCTGAAAGACAAAACAAGGTGCGTTTAAAGACATTGGGGAACTTTAATACTCACATGCCATTACTCCTTTCCACATCTAATCCAGTGGGTATTTCGGCACCCTGCAGCCGCTCCGAACTCGTACCTGCAAAATAAAAAGACAGTTAGAGCACATCGTGAAGCAGGCAACAAGCGCTTACTTACGTGCTTCCAGGCGCTTCTATTCATCACACGGGCTCCATCTTCAACTCACTTCAGCCCGTCATCCGCCATCGCCGGAACCCTGCAAAACAAGAGACATCATTACTAAAGACTTTAAAGACATTTGAATGACTCGAAACTTACCGTTCGTGCAGTAAACGACGGACAGCAGTCCTCTGAAGTCAAGAGGCCTGCGCTACCTATCCAGTGAAGAAACTGGTTACAGCACCCTGCCCCGAGGCAGATGGAGAGCTCAGCATTCACTTACCTAAGGTGAGAGCGTTAACCTTTGGGGGTCTACAGGAGAGGAGAAGAGGAAAGAGATAGGGGCACCCCAATAACCCCAGTTCATTAACCCCATATTTTCTATCTGCAGACATCTTACTCTACACGTCAGGCATACAGTGCACAGAGGTCCAGCCCAAAGAGCCAACCGGGTGCTACACATCACCTTTGAAGATACGGTAGTCGCCCAGTCAAGACCGGCGCCTCTGCGAGAATCAGGTGAGCGTTACAGCGGGCGGCCGCAGGTCCACAAAGCTACACCACACCTAGGGGCTGGCGGGGTGACCAGTGTGCCTCCCAGGGGGGAGCAGTCCTTCAGGATGATATAGGATCTCTCCCCAGGTGGTGGGCATAGGAGGTGCGAAGTGTGCCTGTGTGTCGAGTATCCGAAACCTCTGGGCGGGCCTTGCCAAGTTTAGCACTTGGTCAGCCGTTGATGGGGGATGGGCAGTCCGCTGAGTCGAGACCTCTCCACTCAGGGCAGCCAAGGCTTACGCAGAGATCTCTACGTCTATGTGGTCCCCGAGGGCTATGCTTGTACCCCCATAATCAGCAAGCGTCCCGCTTCCATATTCTGTCGGTTTGACTGGTGGCAACTTAGCTGGAGTACAGGATATTCAACCGATGAGTGTCCGTTGCTGCTTTTGCCTCCACCTTCATCCCCACTCCCACCACTGCTCTCCCTCGGACTCTGTTCTTGCTAACCTGCACCTTGCCATCTCTAACAACGTTGACATCCTTACCCCTGCCATGAGGATCTGCCTAAAACCTGCACCAAGGACAGCAGCTGGTATGACTCAGATATAGCATCTCTGAAACGCAAGTGCAGAGTTGCTGAACCGAAGTGGCAGACTTGGGCTTACCCTAAGAAAAACTGGCCTGCCGCCTGCTCTAAAGGCAATATTGCTTCTCTATCCGCTCCAACAGGCGGGCCCACATCCAAGCCCGTATCTCTGGTGCCACCAGCAACACGGCCAAACTTTTCATAATCTGCAAGGAACTCAGCAATCCACTTGCAGTTTCCACCTCTCTCTCTCTCTCTCTCTCTCTCTCTCTCTCTCTCCTTCCTTCCCAGGCTTTCTGTATTGCGTTGGCCTCCCACTTACATCCAAAACTCAGGCCATCCTGCCGTCACTCGCCTGCAACCCCACCTCCTCTCCCACGCTTGCTTCCCCTGCCTACTTTGACCCTCTTCCTCCCGCGTCCCTCACTCTCCTCACTCCTGCCCATAGCACTCGACGAGGTCACTAAAGTGGCCCACTCTATGAAGGCCTCCTCCGAACAGGTGCTCACCTGCTCCTCCAGAATCATCAAGGACAACAGTTACTCTCTCGTCCTGGCTCTTGCTGACTTCTGTAACCACTCCTTCGCCTCTGGCTCTTTCCCTTTCTCTCTCAAGCATTCCCTTGTGGACCCTCTCCTAAAAATGCAGTCTGCTGACCCCTCCTGCCTGGCTAACTATCACCCTATCTCTACTACCCCCTTCCTCGGTAAACTCTTGGGAAAAGTTGGTAATCCCCCCAACTGACACACCACACTGATCTTGTTGGTTGCCTTCATGACCATCAATCTGGATTCCGGGCATCCAGAGGCACAGAAACCTCTCCTGTACACCCATGAAACTATGCTTGCAAATCCTGATTCCAACTCTCCTGCTGTTCTCATTCTCCTCGATCTCTCCTCTGTCTTTGACATGGTCAACCATTCCATCCTGATAAAACGACTCTAGGACACCCTCAGCATCACTAACCAGACACTGGATTGGCAGACCATCTTCCTCACTAACTGCCGTTCCCAGCTGCAACCTTTCCCTTTCTCCTCCACCACCACCAACCTGCGGCATCCTTCAGGGCTCTTTCCTAATGCCATGGCTCTTCAATAGCTATCTCGCCCCTCTTGTTCACCTGATCTTCTCATTTTCCCCTCATTTATAGTATTATGACGATGACGCACAGCTTTCCTTGAAACTTCCCTCTACTTCCCCCCTCTTCCACCTCGCTCATCCCCGACTGTCTGTCCGCCATTGAGGCTTGGCGTGCCAAGAATGATCTCTGTCTCAATGCCAGTAAGATGGAGATCCTCCTTATCCAGACACCTGTGCACTCTTTTCCTCCTACCCTATGGTCATCCTCTTCGGGCACTCTACTCCCACCATCTTGTGAAGCCAAAAACATTGGGATAATTTTCGAATCTGCTCTCTCCTTCACCCCTCATATCATGGACCTTACCAAGCAGTCCCACTTGCAGCTCCAGCTCCTCAGAGGCATCTTTCCTTTTCTCACCTTCCCAGCGAAGCTCAATGTCGTCCGGGCTCTGGTCCTCTCCAGGCTGGACTACTGCAACAGCCTCTTTCTCAAACTCCCTCTTTCCTCCCTTCACCCCCTCCATCTAATCCAGAGCAGGTCTGCAAGACTTATCCTTGGCCTCAAGCCCAGAAACTGCATCTCTCCAGCTCTAAAATATCTGCACTGGCTCCCGGTGGCTGCAAGGAACAAATTGAAGACACTCTGCATCATCCACAATGCCTTCTGGGGCCTGGGAACACGCTATCTCCAGCTTTCCCTTCCTAAATACTCCCCTGCTAGAGCCCTATGCTCCTCTAATTACAACTCTCTGTCGAATGCTTCTCCAAGCAGAGAGTGGGGGGCTGGTGTCTCCCCTCGGCTGTTGCCTGTCAGAAGTCTGGCTTATGGGCACAGGCTATACCTCAGAGTATGCACTGTAGATTAGGAGAGATGCACTAGGTAATGCTAGTATATAACAAATAGGGTACATACCAAGTTGATCTGAGTTCTAACAGGTATTCACAGGAATTACAGGGGCAGGAGCTAGCTGTAAGCAAAGAGACACGGAGAAAGCAGAGGGAAGCAAATCTACTCGGCAACACGGATTGATCAGAATAAAGGGTGTACTGGAATATGATAAGGGGTCTCCAGGAATTAGGGAAAGCCTTTGGGATCGGTACCAGCAGATTACTCTTAAAAGCTGTTTTACAGTAGCGTTATGAGTTTGGCGTGCTGAAGTGTCTGTTGTACTAAGTGAAAGGGTGAAACTGGAGACCATATACTAAGGCAGGTAAGACTCCAACTGACTAGATGAAGGCAAAAGAAGTCCTTCCCTTATCTGATCAGAATGGAGACCAACCCAAGGGTAACACTGTAAAAGGATACAGAGCGGAGGCACAACAGTGGACCAATATGTAATACAGCCGGAAAGTAGCATAGAAAGAAATAACCAGGTAGAGGACAGGTAGAGAAGAGACTGGAATATCAGGACACACAAGGCAATGGACTCAGACAAGATAGGTTGCTGCCAACACAGCAAATCCAAGGGGTTAAGGAAACTAAGAGTAATTAAGAATAGGCACTAGAACTATGGACTGAAGTCTGGTAATATTGCAGGCAAGGAACAAACAGGAGATTGAGAGACTGGGATTGCAGAGAGAAAAGGAAAAGCTACGCATAAATAGGACAAGTCTGTGAAGCAGAAATGCTTACAAAAAACAGGATGTTAGCAGAAAGTTATATAGGCAGCAGAGATATCAGTTCAGAACTGGATGGCCTTAATAGCAGAACAGGACAGGTGCTGAAACACAGCAGCAAAGGCAGGAAGGGTTTGTTTTAGAAGTCAAACGTTGAAAAATCAAGGAAAGGTTCAAAAACGGGCAGACTGCAAAAGCAGACTGGAAAGGGTGCTGCAAGGCAGCAACAACAAATAGGATTCAAAAGCCAAGATCAGGGTATTCAGGAAAGGTTCAATAACTGGTCAGAGGAGCACAGAACCAACTCCCAGTGTAAGTAGTTGACAGAACTGCTTCTGTTCAAAGTGAGCTTATAAAGGGCCTAACAGGGTAGAGCTGATTGCAGTCTCAGGCAGCTGCGTTCAATCAAGCCCAGCCCTGGCTTCAGTGGTATGCAGCAGTGGATTGTAATTAAGTCTCTGGAGCTCTCAGCAGCCTAGTCAGCAGTAGCTTGGAACAGGTGAATGCAATCAGGTCCTTTCCAGCTCTTAGTAGCTTGCTGCAAACAAAGGTACTTTATATGCCTCCTCCAGCCCTCCGCCTCTTAGACAGCATACATGTACCAGAATGCATCCGCTGGTTTAACCCAAAACCCGGGATGGAACATGAAATTAGATTGGTCCAAAACTGCAGTGATAAAACAAGTAAATGAACTCAGGGGCAGTTTATAGGTTTCAACTTCACACTTATACCATAAACAGAGTCTCTGAATTTGCACATGTAGCAGTGCTGGGTGGCAGGTGGGTAGGATTGTGACAGTGACTCCCTTTGGAACAGCCTCCCTGGCCCTCTCAGACTTGAGCCTGACCTCCGTAGGTTCCGGAAACTGCTAAACACTCTGCTTTTCTCTACATCTTTCCCTTCCCTGCTAATCACCTCACTGCCGCTGAGAGTGGTGGCTTGATCCTCATGAATCTCACAGGATCCCAGGCCCATCCTTCCAGTCAATACCAGCACCCCCAAGCCCCACTTGCCCAGCGGGCCCCTGCCTGGTGAGGCCACATCGCACATTGAAAGTCAGCTGTACCAGCACTTAGCCTGAGGTTCTCCTCCTTGTCTCCCCTTCGCACTTCCCTTCAGGGCCCTCCTCCAGCACTTGTCCACTCCTCATTTCTTGCCCCGTCCCATTCACCTGCACTTCTCCTCCATGCACTTGCAAGGCCGAACGCCACAGGGCCTAGAAGGACCAAGACTGTATATTACGGGTTTGCCATTGTTTTATTTGCCCTGTTCCTTTCCTATTTAGTCTTGTAGCGCTTTGAAACACATTTCTGTAACATAAAGCACCTTACAAATGCTCAATAAAATAAAAATATTGAGCAAAGCATATTTAAAATACACAATTAATGCCTTAATACTAAGAAGATTACCATGGCAACAAACACAGTTTACCACCAAGTCTAGCACCATGCTTCTGCCACTTTCGTTTCAGGATCAAGAAAACAAGAGCACACAATGCTGGTATAAAAGTCTATGTTGCCTTCCCATAGATTTAACGCATTAAACTCAAACCTATTACTCTCGTTTATTGTACTTTACTGCTCATGCATCAGCATAATACCTAACATCAGCATTCTTCTACTACTGAATAACCTTTGTCCCTATATCTTCACCATTTGCTGCTGGGACGCCCATACAATGTAATTAGCTGCATTCATATGTTCAATTCAGGTTCATCTTCACGTAGTTGTACGCATTCTTTATCCAAAGACTTCTCATAGTCTCCCAAGAACCATAGAAATTGTATTGATGTTAGGACAAAAAACAATCTTACTTAATGTAATTGCCTGAAGTAGAAAATAACATTAATATTGTTACAGCATCAGCAAGTAAAATATGGCAAACATATTTTTAAGAATTTAGAATTCACCTGAATTACATCTCCCGCATTAAAGCTGAGCTCATCATTGTTTCTTGCTTCAAATGGGTAAAGAGCTGTATAGTTTACAAAAGAATGCGTTTTCGTATTTTCTGAGGCACCGTTAGCATTTCCTAAGCAAGAAAAAACACATTTCTTAGGCATTCCACATCTTTGTTCACACAACACTACTATCAAGAACTTCATGCTTAACAGAAAACCTGGAGGTACTTATATGAAACAATGTGAGCATGTTGTACACAGTCATTTAGATCCATGTTGCCCGTTTAAATAAATCTGGAGTAAACAAGGATCATATGTAAAAAACATTTAAAGATTAGACGTCTTGGTTCCAGTCGTGCGGTAGCTTAAAGGAAAGGGAAAAATAGAAAAAACAACCTTACAAGTGCACCCTTCATTAAAAGATTCAGCACATAATCCATAAATGTTACATTATTAATATAATTGTTCTTTTATAACGCGCTGAATACCAACAAGAGGTTTCTAAGCACGGGATTGGGATTCAAAGCTGTGTTGCGCTGTGTTGTCTTCCAAGACAAATGTGTTTCCCTGAGCTATCCTTCCTCCCCAACCATGAGAGTATCCAACTTAGGCCTTCAGGGCTTGTTTTTACTATCAAACATTTAGGGTATCCAAAATAACATCACGTTTACAGGCTATGCACACACAAGAAACATTAATACAGGGATTTAAAAGGGGAATAATGAAAACCTCATGGGACTGAGGACCTTTGGGTCCACAGATGGATACCATTCAACCTTCCTTAGATTGATGTATGCAGTGGGGAAAGCTTGCACCTACTAGAGATTTGCAACATTTTTTGTTCAACTTTATGGATCTTTTTAATATGGACTATGTATTTGCATAAAATAAAGAAAACGTGACAGAATTGAGGAGTACTTTGCCAAGAATTCAGGAAGTGTGCATAGCGCAGGGACCCTGTGGCGGGCATTTAAGGTAAAGGGGGAAGCGATTGGTAAAATGGGGGGCATACAGAAGGAACTGCAGGACAGGAGGGAAAAAGAAAAAGTTATCATTAGACTGAGACAGGCCTGTATAGAGCACTAGGAGCGGCTGGGAAAGCATGTCTATGCTAGGAATCTGGAAAGGCTGCACAAGGTAGGCAGGGTGTTGTGCTTGGCTGTGTCGAGCAGAAGAGAAGAAGGAAATGATTGGTACCATCGGAGATGAGTGCGGGGAGGAGTGGCGGGCACAGGGGGAAATTAATGTAATTTTTGCCAAATATTATGAGCAAATGTACAGTGCGGGAGAAGAGAAGCATGGTGCGGAAATAGAGGAAACCCTGGGAGACATAGCACTACCGTGCTTAGAGCCAGAGCAGGTAGAGATACTAGACGCACCACTGATGGTGGAAGAAGTGAGTGATATCATTGTATTGTATTGTATTGAGACTTAATATAGCACAAACAAGCCCACTAAGGGTATCAAGGCGCATGAAGAGAGAAGGGAGGCAGCCAGGGATACTTAAACAAGAGGGTTTTAAAATGTTAACGAAAGGGAGGAAAATGAGGGATGTTGCGAATCTCAACATGAAGAGCATTCCACAAGGTAGGGCCTTGCACGGAAAAGGACCTTTCACTGGCACGACTCCGGAGGAATCGGGGAATACAGAGCAAAGAAAGATCAGCAGAGCAAAGTAGTATGCAGGGTCTGTAAGGTACCAGTTTGGATTGCAGAAATTCCGCCCCAGCCTTGTGAATAGCTCAGTGAACAAGAAAAAGAGTCAAACTTAATTCGGCTTTTTACAGGAAGCCAATGAAGTTGACAAAGAAGCTCCTGAGAATGAGCCAGTCTGGGAGCATTGACAGCAAGACGGGCGGCTGAGTTTTGAAGGATCTGTAAACGTTGAAGCAGACATTCTGGTTGACCGAGGTAGATCCCATTACAATAGTGAATAGACCCCATAATAGAAGCTGTGACCATTTTGGATCTAGAATCAATCTGAAGGAAAGGGAGAATCTTTTTCAGTAATTTGAGTTTGGCAAATCACGTTGGGCTGTGTTACGCACAATAGGTCAGTTACACACCCATACAACACCTTGCATAACACTCCGATACAAAGTACTGTCAGGCTCCCCGGTTCACAGCCCAACCCTCCTCATGTCCCATCACCTAGGGTGCAGGGGAGTCGCCATCACCGATGGTTGCGGAACACACGCAGAGGACGGTGTGGTTCGTTTCTTCGTCTCCAATGGCAACTGCCATGGAGATTGCGATCGGGCTGGAACAGCCGATCGCGATTGCTTCCTGGTTTCACATCAACTTCCCGATCACGTGCACGGAGCCCCACTCACGTGATCGGGAGGCGGCTCGCATAAAAGCCGGGAGCTTTGAATCACTCGCCGCTTCACAGCTGTTCTCTAACACTGTTCGGCGTTCTTGACTCTTGTTTTTGACCTCATCGGATTTCGACCTCAGGCTTACTCTCACGGATTTGATTAACTCTTGCTCCTTGGATACGGTTGCCGATACTCTGCACGGATACTGGTACTTTGGACCTTTGGTTTGTGCATAACGGACTGCTTTGGATTTTCCCTTTCTGTTCACTTGCTACAACCTGGATTTTGACCCTTGGATGGTTTACGACCCTCCTTCTGTTCATTCTTGGAAATCATTACGGGTTACTGGTGGTCAGCTCGTACCTACCTCCAGGTACTTGACTGTTTGAATCATCGGCGCTCCCTTGCACCAATTCCTCAGGCTCCCTTCCACTGAACATAGGTAAGAACGTATCCTTTATTCACTCTTAACTAAAGCACTGTCTTTGCCTGTATTAACCCCGACTTCCTTCCAACAGCCTCTGGAGTCCTCGACGCCACCTGATTCTACAACCAACAACCACCTGTGGCCTCAAAACTCGCACAGGGAGTGTTTATCTTTCTCTCCCTGTGGGTGATTTGTGGACAGAGGCTCAATACTCTTCACTACGTGGCAAGTCTTGACAGGCTGATCTGGAACCAGAGGACATCGTTTTTATGCCTAGGCTTTTAACAACTGAGGCAGGTTCACGACATGGGCCAAGACAGGGGGGGCCAGTAGTTGGAAGTCCAAGAACAACTAGGACAGGCAGAGCCAGCCAGTAGGACCTCGGTTTTATCACCATTAAGCTTAAGCCAGTTGTTGAACACGCAAACAGCAACTGCCGAAAGACAGTTCTTTAACTGATGTGGTGGGTCAGTAGAGGGGGCATCAAGGCGAAAAAGAATTTGTGTGTCATTGGCGTAACAAAAAAAACATTGTTGCCCACTGGTAAGACACTGGGGGCTGACCATCTTCCGGGGGAATTTTATAAAGAATACGCTGGTGAGTTAAAGCCGCATCTTTGGGGATGCTGGAGGAGGCGTTTGAAGCAGGGACACTACCAGGTAGTCTTAGGGAGTCACTTATAGTGCCAATCCTTAAGCGAGGGAAACCACGGTTAGATCCTAAAGGATGCTCTCTATGATTAACCAGGACTGCAAAGTCTCAGCACCGCTCCTTGCAATCAGACTGCGGAGGGTGATTACAACGCTTGTACACCAAGACCAGACGGGACACGTCCCGGGTAGAAGCACCTCCTGTAATGTGCATAGATTACACCATATAATAAGACAAAACCAGGGGGGGGTGGATGAGGACGGTGAAGTGGCCTCCATTGACACGATAAAGGCGTTTGATGGGAATGGCTGCATGTGGTACTGGGGATATTTGGGGTAGGCCCAGGTTTTATACAGTGGGTCTGACTGCTCTACAAGAAACCGATGGCCACGGTCAAAACGGGTAGGCACATCTTGGAAGCTTGGAAATTGCGCAAGAGGACTAAGCAGGGGTGCCCCATGTTATTCATCTTGCCATTGGTACCTCTGGTGGCCCTACTTAGGACAGACTATGGATGCAGGCATACAAGTAGGCGATACGGCACATGTGATCTTGCGGTATGCAGATGACATGCTATATCTGAGAGACCCAGAGGATAACCTGCTGTACATACGGGAGGTATTGGATGGGTTTGAGGGGCTGTCCGGCATAACCATCAGTAGGGAGAAGCCTGTTCTCGCTGGCGTGACCGTGAGCTCTTAACAAACCTTGGACTGTGATGGGAAATAGAGACCTTCCCGTACCTGGGGGTGGATGTCTACTGGGAACCAGAGAGGGAGCATGAGGGAAACACATTGAAGGCGCTGAAAGGGGTGGAAAGATCTATGGCTTTCTGGAAGAAGTTTCCGTTGTCTATGATGGGTAGTGCCTGCAATACTGAAGATGGTGGTATTGCCATATTTACTGTAACTCTTCGTGAATATACTGTGCGAAATCCTGAGGCGTTTTTTCCTCAAACTTGACTCACTGGTGAGGGGGCTCATATCTGGGGAGAAGGGAGGTGTACGATCTTGTTGAACACTGTACATAGGGACTAGGGAGCGGGGGGAATCAGACTGCCTAATTTTGAGGCATACTACCTAGCTGGGCAACTTTAATTTGTCATAACTTGGCTAGCGGATGAGGGCTAACTAGAGACAGAGCGATTGCAGAAAGTGCTCAAACCGTACTACTTGAAGGTGTTGCGTGTAGGACACACCAGCTTCAGAGGGTCGATGGTGCTCATGAAACTGGGGTGGAAGATCTTGCACAGCCTATGGACGATGGTGGTCAGGCGGGACCCATACTCCAGCAACATACCCTGATAGCCATAAGCAGAAGAAACCCAGAAGAGGCACTCGACCGCTGACTACACTGGCAAGCAAAAGGGATAGTCACAGTGGGGGGCCTACACAGAGAGGGGATATGGGTGTGCTTTTTGGAACTGATGGGAAGAATACGACATCTCCTAAGTGCAATTACTGGTGCACCACAGGATATTCAAGACAGAAGAGAATAGATGGTCGGGACTTACAGAGGGGGAGGCAGGGACGATATGTTAAACACACTTTATGACGTGGCTGAAGGGGGACACGTGATCTCGAGAGCTTACGAGGTGATACTAGATGTGATGGGACAGGTGGGGCTGCGGGTGAGAGCGAAATGGGAGAGGGATTTGGGAACACCTTTTACAGATGAGGAACGGACCAAAGCACTAGCGTACATGAGGAAAGTGTCCAGAAATACTAGATTGAAACTGACACAATTGAAGGTCACACATTGGGCATACATTACCCCAAAAGACATCTCAGAGTTCCCAGGGGAGGAGCCACAAAAATGCCCTAGATGTGGAAGCGAATCAGCTGGGATGATGCGTATGTTTTGGTCGTGCCCTGTAATTGCGGTCTTCTGCAAAACATAGTGGACAAGGTCAGGGGAGGGAGTGTAGACATGAGTAGATGGACGTCTGGAGCATGCATCCTGGGACAGATTCCGTGGAGGTGGGGAGAGGCGCATCTGACCAGGATGAAAGATCTTGCATGTGTAATGGCGGAAAAAAAGGATTGCATTGGCATAGAAAGCAGCAGAAGGCCCTCACAATAAGGCGTGGTGGGCGGACCTGAGGAAATGGGTGGAAGCTGAAACTGTGGTGTTGCACAGGGCGGTGTATAGAGGCCAAGGGGAGGTTAGTAACGATGTGACAGCATGGAATACGCTTGTGCAGGCGATGTTTGCGATCCCCGAGGATGGGTTGCAGGGGATCAGGAGTAATTGGGAAGGTGGTATAAGTGGTCACAACAATCGGAAAAGGGGGTGTTTCAAGAGACACAAGGCAGGAGGATTAGGGAGGCATGCTTCGTTGGGTAGCTGGGTTTGTGGGGGGCAATGTTGTTATAGTTGAGGATGGGTATTAGGAGACAGTGGGGTGGAGAGGTAGGGGCTCAAGCAGATAAAGGAGCACTCAGCAGGGCAGGCGTTTGGCAAAGTACACACATGTGGAACCATATCAAAGGGACAATGGGGCGCTTATTGGATTAGCTTCTCGACAAATTCCTGACCTGCACCAATGTCTTGAATGTCCATTGTATGTTATAATGTAATACAATTAAAAGTTTCAACAAAAAAACAAAAACTATTTTGGGAATATTTTACACAGCAATACAAAAATATAACAATGGAAATATTGTTTACTTACTCAGGGTCGAAGAAGCCTTTAAAGCAATTAATTCAATAACTTACCAGACCATACCTCTGCAAATCTCCAGTGCATTTCTTATAGCAGGCTTTTAATCGTCTATTTGACGTGCCTAATCCACTTTTGAAGGCAACCCATTGCATGGGCACAGCAAAGACACGCCTAAGGCAAACCTGCTACTTCTGCACAGTCGTAGGGGACAAAAAGCATTCACCCTCAATTCCCACTGTGCAGTATAACCAACAGGAGCAGAAACGAATTGCTAAATCTCAGGCTAATGAGTCAACAATACAATTAAACATAAGCCTCAAACCAAAGATATCCTAGGTGAACCTTCAATCAAAAACTTACC
The DNA here is from genome assembly GCF_040938575.1 of Ambystoma mexicanum. Taxonomy (NCBI): domain Eukaryota; kingdom Metazoa; phylum Chordata; class Amphibia; order Caudata; family Ambystomatidae; genus Ambystoma; species Ambystoma mexicanum. The sequence continues at coordinate 301,680,572 of NC_090927.1, read as the reverse complement.
AATGTTTCTTTCTAATTGTAAAACAACCAGTGTACAAATCAAGTACATGTAAGATATCCAGCAAGACGTTAAGGAAAATAAAACATGGTCAACTAAGTGCATTTTTCTGACTCAAGGATGTCTGAATATTGAAAGACCCAGATTTGAATCAGGCACAAACCAAGCACCTTAGATGGGGTATTTTAACTGCCGGTCTGCAGTTAAAATTGCCCCAGAAAGTCATCAACTTACTATAGATAACGATTTTCAATTGCTGGCTCTCGCTGTAACCTGGCTGTCTGATACAACATATGCAGTTGTAAGCAACCTTGGTCACGCCGAGATATTCAAACCCTGAGAGCGGACTGACTGGAGAATATGGGCGTTCAGTTTATATTGCATTAGGACCTGACAGTCTCTACCAAAGATGCCCTATCACAGCCTAACTACGAGGGCATTGCATAACAGATAAAATGTTCTGATCCTAATGGCCTCTGTATCCTAGTATGCTACCACACAACCGGTCTGAATATGGCATTTAGCTCACCCCGGGTCAACTTCATCACCTGGTACTGTATGTAGTAACATTTCAAATTATAGAAGATTTCAGTTTGTGGGTAGATGCACAGTAGGGTATTAGAGCCTCATATTATTGCCTTGATCATTTCAATGATCTTAATTTTGAGCAATCCACCCACAAACCAACCAATGTGCAGGACCATAAATGATCTGTTTTTTATCAAATAACACACATCCAGATCCTGCCCGCCAGTTTGGCTGTATCACTACTGAATTCTATTTTAGGTTGGAGCCCTTCACCTCAACGATAGGAGGACAAAAACAAATGTAGAAATGCACCACAAAAAAAAGTAAAAAAAGGTCAATACCTAGGCCTTTAATGACTGCTCGTCCTTGGTAAGGGGGCATTGTTCTCTGTGGTGCTGTGTAGAACAGTTTACCCTATCATCAGATACAGTTAACCTGGTCATTAAGCGACAACCCTGGTAAATTACAGTTGTCATTAAACTCAGACATCCCCTTAGTTCCCTTCCAAAGGCCATTCTTTTGAGTAGTAAGTTAAACTATCAAAAATAAGCTGAATGATAATTTATGACTTAACAAAATAATTCATTTAAAAGTGGTCCTGATAAAAGGTACCATCAAGCCATTTTGAAGGCTTAACAGGAATTTGTATTTATTTATTTATTTAATTTATTTATATAGAGCAATGAACGAAGCCCGTGGGCATAGAGGCGCTAAACAAGACATACGTACACAAAACATGAAGAGAAGCATGGGATGATGGCCGATTAATTACTAGTTTAAGAACTTAGCAAAGAGTACTGTCTTCAGGCTCTTCTTGAAGACAGCACAACATGAGCATGATCGCAGATTATGGGGAAGCTCATTCCACAGACTCGGGGCTGCATGTGGGAATTACCCTCTTGTCACATATGACCGTTTTGGAACATTGCGTCACCAAAAGGGAGGTGTTGTTAGAACACAAGCTCCCTAGTCCCGGGGATCTGTCATCCAGGTGGCCAGGATACAGCCATCGCTACTGGATCCAGTTCCTGTGGTGGACCAGTGTGGGAGGATCACCTGGATGGGTGGGGGGGTCCTCGGGGAGCGGAAGTAGGACACCAACGGGTGAGACGCAGTATCCCCCTTCTTATAACACATTTTCCTATCCTACCATGTAGGATACTCAGAAACTCTACTCCGCCCCCCCTTTTCCAACACGAACACTTTTGCACACTATGAAAGACAACAGACTAACACCAGAGCCGTTTACATGACATGTCCCAACACAAGGGTCAGGCAAAGTCAGGCAATTGACCAGAATCACACACACCTGATGGCCCTTTCACTTCCCCATAGGGATAAAAGGTGGAGCACGAGAGCACACTATGAGCAAAGCAAACCGCACGACGAGACAGCTATCTGAGGGAGGGGGTTCAAGAGGAGGAGAAAGGCGTTGAGAACCGAAGGGGCAACAAGGAGAGAAGCGACCTTGTCCTTTCCGACCCAGACCTGCAAAGCCTCTGCGGAAGGAATCATACGGTAAAACCAGGAGTTTGTGAAAATAATGGGGAGAACTGCCTCAGCAAACTTCTCACCTCCTCTTGTTGATCAGAAGTCAGGTGAAGGGCCAGTTTGACACCCTCAATGCAGCTATCTGAAGGGAGGCCCTGGAACAGGTCGGGCAGAGGTTTTGACTCCTCCTCAACATCGGATGCCAAAAGCATTGCAGTTATTTCAACTCTTGGGGTGAAAGCCTTCTGCCTATTTACATGGAACACTTTTGGGGCCTGTCCAGCCCTTCCAAGGTCCACTAAATAGTTGACCTCACCCAGTGACTCCACCACTGTGTAAGAGCCTAACCATTTGTCCAGCAAAGCTCTAGGTTTTATATGGTTTATGATCAGGACTTGCTGATCTGGTGTGAAGTTGATGAAGGCAGCTTTCTGGTCATACCAATGTTTCACCAGAGCTTGCACAGCCTTCAGCTTCTCACTAGCCAAACAAATCAGGAGTGCCATTCCTTTTCTGAGTCCTAGCACATAGTCTACTACGTTGGTAGTGATGGAGGGAGTGGGCATCCTGTTAAACCGCTCAACCAGACCATTGGTTTGTGAGTGGTATGCGGATGAAAACTTATAGGTAACTACACATTCCTTCCACATGGCCTGCATATACTTTGACAAAGTTACTGCCCCTATCAGACACAACTTCTTTAGGGAAGCCAACCCTAGTAAAGCTTTTGCAACTGACTTGGCAGTCACAGTCTTAAATGGGATGGCCTTCAGGCAGGCTTGCACGTCCCCTAGAAACCATAGCGTACTTACGTTAATCTTTCCCATTGTGTCTTTTTACATAGACTTTAAATAGAATGCATACGTGAGACGACTCACGAAAAGCACAGTGCCTCGCTCGGCACGAACAGTTTCGCTGCTTACAGACGGCTACATGGGAGGCGGTGCGCCTTATTAAACAGAGACTCTCTCCCTATGAGTTTCGCCGTGTGGATTTATTAGTGGTCATAAACAAAGGTATTTGTCTGCCTTTAATTAACCCTACTCCGCTTTTCGTGCAAAACTTTTTTGCGGGCAGTTTGACACCATTGAAATCATTGTTTGTTTATCCCTCCAGTCCATTTTCTGAAGAGTGAACAATTTTGGTATACACCAGAGGCTACTGGAACACAAGTTATTAGGCAAACCCAATGGGGATGACAGGTATAACTATTTAATTTATTATTTATTTCTTTACTGAGTCACGACAGATTTTCAACAGGGTTGAGTATAAAGTTTGTACTATGGCACCGGATAAAATGAATTAAAGATTCGGTACCGCATACCGTTGACCTTTAAATAAATGAAGGGTCCGTATGGATTGCCAACACTTTGCCTACAGCTTTTGAGGCAGGTGTATAATGTATTTGCCTACGTTTAGGTAGTCAGTTTATATTTTGGATCTTTATTATGGGATACCAGACATAATTGATGGGTAGAGAGATAGATTAGAGTGATCCCCTTGTTGATATATTTGCAAGTACTACTGAGTGAGGGGAGACAGCAAGCTATTTTAACAAATATTTTTAATTATATGTCTATTTGTTTTATTTTTAGAATTTGTTAATGTTCATCCCATCCTGATGAAGACTTATATATTGTGTCAAGTCGAAACTATTTACCAACTGGAAAGCCCGTGTTTTAAAGAAGATCTGCATTTATGGGCACCAATAATCGATACTACATTTGGAATTAACTACTGTTAGATGTACATATGAAGAGATTTGGAAATGAATTGTACATTTCTCTTCTGTATCTTAAAATAATTGAAAAAATGTTTAGGGATTTACTTAGACTGAATGAATGCTTGGATGCATGTTTTATAGAATGCTCTTTTATCTAAATTGATTAAAATGTGTAATGTTTTTTGTACTCAAATCAAAATAAAATGAAATAATGATTTGATTCTTTTAGCTTTCTGCCTTCAGTCTCGAAGTTAGTCTCGCTCTCCTGGCACCACTTTGTATTTCATCTTAGGATACCTGGTGGCATGGTCGACCAGTACCACGATAAACCTATTGCCTGAGGATGTTTCGGGGTCAAGGGGACCAACAATGTCCATCCCTACCCTCTCAAATGGTACCCCCACAACTGGGAGTGGTACCAATGGAGCTTGGATTGTTGTGCCACTTTTCCCAGATAACTGGCATGTGGCACAACTCCTGCAGCGACTTTCTACTTGCGCACCCATCTTGAGCCAGTAGAAGTGCATGGATAACCTTTGCTTGGTTCTCTTGATGCCAAGGTAACCAGCAAGGGGGACTTCATGTGCTAACTGCAAGAGGAAGGGTCTTACAGCAAGAGGAACCACCAACCTCCAATGGTTTCCTTCTGTAGACTCTGTGGGCTCACTGTAGAGGAGCCCACCTTCTCAATAAATCCTATGCTTCCCAGGAGGTTCACCCTCAAGCTGGGAGCAGGCCTGTCTCCTTAGGCCTTCCAAAGATGGGCACTCACATTGGCCCTTACTGAACTCAACCCTGTCAGGACCACCTTCCACTAACAAGCTCTGTAGTTCAGGATGGCCATGGGGATTGAGGATTTCAGGCAACACCTCTTCCTCATCAGGTTCAGGTGTTTGACCAACTACCTCAACCCCAGTGGTAGGTAAATTAGGGGGAATATTCCCTTTCCCTCTTTTGTCTTTTTTTCCTCCTTGAGCCTTGGGTTTCCCCTTTGGCGTAGGCTGGGCTTTGGACTTGGCCAGTGCAGCCCTTGTTTGTGACCTTGTGTATGGTCTCTCTGCTGTGTCACCAACAAGTCCTAAAGCTTCGAGATCATTCTCCAGGAGGACCTTTCCTCGGACTTGCCTCTGAATGCTCACTGGAATCCTGACCACTGTACCATTTATAGTAAGATTTACAGGCATTACTGGGAACTTGAGAGGGGGACCATCAGCCAACTTACTGGGTACCAAAGGAGCTCTGGCAACTTCTTCTGGGTCTACCAAGGGAGAATCCACTACTGTTCTACTGGCCCCACTATCCCTAAGGGCGGCAGTGTCAACACCATTGATCAGCACAGAGTCTTTGAAATAGTGCTTTATGTTATCAGGAATTCTGGCATATGCCTCTGAGGCTTTAGGCTCCCAGGAACCCAGGGAAACTAGGACTACCTCAGATTATATCCCACTGGGCAAGGGGTCTGAGAGGATGCCCCTGTGATCTCTTCTTCCTCATATGAGGGGGAAGGCCAGACTCACAGATTGGACCACCAAGGTTTTCACTTAAAATCTGGGGTCCCCCTTCACATGGTCACTTGCTCCACAAGCCACACAAGATCCAATGGGTCTTGGGACATAGGGAGGCTTACTGTAATCAGAGTTCTGCTTGGAAGGATAACTTGCACTACCCTATGCATTCTCCTGTGACTTACCCTTACATTTCTTTTCATGGCTCTTTTGGGAGGAAGTTTTATCAGACCCCCACCCTCTTTATCTTTGGACTTTCTCCGCTCCTCCTGCTTGCCAGGATGAGTCTTGTCCTCATGGGAAACACTATGTGACACCCACAAATCCACTGCTATGGCCAGCTTCTTAGGATCTAACTCCTTTGTATTTGCCAAGTGCTGCGTAATCTCAGGGGAACAAGATGCAAAAATATGTTCAAGCATGACAAGACATATTATACCCTCAAAGGTGGAGACCTTACAGCCTTCAAACCAACCAGTCAAGTTCTTTAAGGAATCTGTTACATAAGACACCCAAGTACTACCATCTTTCTTTTTGTACTCTCTAAACCTCTTCAAGTATTGGGCAGGATTCTTCCCAAACTTTAAGATGAGAGTTTGCTTCAATTTTGCAAAATCTACTCTTTCAGCCTTTGACATCTCCATAATAGCACTGCAGCCATAATGGAGTAGTCTGCTGAGCAACCATGCAATTTTATCAGCATTTACAACCTCTTGAACTTCACATGCATACTCAAATGCATTCAATCAGTCCATAATGGTATGCAGTGATAAAATGGCGGCAAAAATGTCGCCTGAACAAAAAAATGGTGGCAAAAATGCTGTGGTTTGACCTGTTAAAGGTGTACCCCATTACACCATTTAGGGGGAGCGGGGGTGTCTCCTGTTCCCCTTAAATTGTATAATGGGTACGGGGGTTGCGGTGGTGTCCCCCACATCCTTTACATGGATTGTGGCAGCAAAACCATGGCCTTTTTGCCATGATATTTTGTGTCCACAGCCATTTCTGCCCCGATTTTAACACATGGAACCTCCATAATGTCATTCTTCTCATCATACACATCGAGCAGATCTTTCGGAAATCTTGAATGAGAGGAGGACCCAGACCCATGTCCAGATCCCTTGGATCCATTTGAAACTTGAAGCTTGGCCAGTTCCAACTGGTGATTCCCCCGTCCCTTTCCGCCTGCTCTATCTTCAGTTTAGCCATGTGAAATTCAAGCTCCTTCTGCTTAAACAGCAGCTCTTGCTTCTTGAATTGCAACATGGCATCAGCATCAGAGCTGGCAGAGGAAACTTGGGACATTACGTCATCCCTGTCATCATGGGCACCATGGATGAGGGCAGTGTCAGTTCCGTCAGTGGGAGCAGCCCACCTCCTTCTGCACTCTCATCTGATACTATGGCTTCGAGTTGGGACTCTTGCCATTCCATGATCCTTTGGATCATTTCAGTCTTTGTACCTTGAGCAGGCAAGCCTCTCTCAGTACACATCATTATGAATGTTTCAGATTTTAAAGCATTCAAGATTATATTGGTAATTGTTTCCATTATTATAGATAGGTTTATGGCCTTTACAGTTACTTACTAAGGTCACTATGTGTCCTGGGAAGGGGTAATCTGAAATGCCTTCACTAGTGTGAAACACAGCATACTTTCAGTCCTATCCCACCGCTGTACACCAATTTGTTCAGATGGATTTCTGAACTCTGTCCTAGTGGGCAGAGGTTCAGAAGGCCAGCCTGGTTTCTTGGAACAGGGTAACCTTCTGGACAAGACAGACCAATCATGGTAGCATTGGCAGCGGTCAAGATTAGGTCTCTGGGGGTGAGGGTGACTTAAAGACCTCAATGAGAACACAGAGTAAAGGAAACTACACATCACTCCCAGTCAAGTGTAAATAGTGTAGATATATTAAACATACAAGTATTCAAGGCCTTCGAGTTTCAACACTCAGTAATTATCAACAGTAATACCTTTAAACAAATACAATCCTACTAGAATACATACATACAATACCAAGTGGCCTAAAGAGTTAAAAGCACTGAATGGGCCCACAAACTAAAAGGGGAGGAAGCAAGCAGTGCAAACAGTCTTTAGGCAGTTATTTATCAATCAATCAATCCCTAACTGAGTGGCAGTCCAGTCCCTATGAAGAGTGGAGACTAGTGCTCAAAAGTACTGTTAAACTCTGGTGCAACCAATAGTGCAAAAGGGAGAAAAACACAGTCTCTTGCAGGGGCTGTAGTAGCTCAGGAAGATGGGTGAGGCGATGAAGAATGAGTTCCCACGATTCGTCGAGGGTCTCCCCAAAAGGGCAGCACAGACACCAGGAGATGGGAATGGGACGGTAGCACAGGCTACCTGTAGAAAGGTGGGTGGCCCTCAGGGGACACTTGTGTGCAAAAGTGGATGGATGCGCTAGGGGCCACCGGTAAGGGTTGCAAGTACTCACCAACCCCTGGCACACTCCGGACCAAACTTTGCCAGTCAAGCCCACTTCAGTTGCAGGTTCAAATGCGGCAGTTGTGCAGCTTTGCGGCTTTCAGCAGCGAAGTTACAGTGATTATTCCCAAATGGGACAGTGGTGATTTCTCTGCTCCTGGTGGAGGGATCAGGCCAGTTTCACTGTAGCAGGCTTCACCATACTGAGGGGCACAGCAGCAAGGCACCTGTGAAGTTCGTCACCATGGCGGTGCGACACGGTAACCGTGTGTACTCTGGTTCGGGCGCTCTCTTTGTTCCAGAACTGGGAATGCCAAGTGAACGAAATTCGGTGTGAGAGTGCCATGAACAGAGAGTTTGCGATGTACCAAGTTTCAAGGGTCTCTTCAAAACGGCGGCAGTCTCAGAGCAAAAGGTCGTGCGCAAACTGGTCAGCCGACTGGTTGGCCCAGGGACACTTCTGAGAAGACTTACTTGAAGGGTTTGATGAAGGTGCCGAAAATAGTTGGTACCACTATTCCAATAGGTCAAAGCGTCTTCGCAGACCTACTAGTTCGATCAGATGCAGAGGGGTCCAGCGGGACATCAGCAGGATCAGGGTGCTAAACATTCCAGCGGGTCACCAGCGGTTTCTCAACTCGGCTTCTTAGTTTCAGGATAGTTGGATCCTATCCTAGGTTCAGTGAAAACTCAAGCGATTGAACTGGTGTGGGTGTTTGGGGCCTTCTCTTATCCATAATCTCCTTCACACTAAAATGAAGAGGACCCAATGGGAAATCGGCTCACATACAGGCACAACAGACGTGGACCAATCATGGACCACAGTGGTCCCAGTCATTCACAGCACACCAGACTCTCTGGCACCCAGGATGTGTACTGGAACTAGACAGACCAGCCCACATCCTGGAAATACACACACAAGGCATGCAGAAGCCTGCGAAAGCTCGGCGTTTCGCAAGAGAAAGCATGCCCAAATAAGGACTGAAGTCAAAGGGGCAAGATGGCCAAAGGACAGGACAAAGAACCTCGTGGCATGGCCATTTTGGAGCCAGGCGATCTTCCTGTGTCAACCGAAGTAAACGCGGTTTGCATGGCAAGAAACGGTTAAAAATAAGAGAAAACATACGCTGTCATCAGCCCTGTCCAAGGCACTTCTGCAATTCTCATAATAAATCCTTTGAGGGAGTCTAGGGCCTTTGGAAATTAAAGGAAGACCCAAGCGCACTGTACTGGAAGGTACATTGTGCACTTGTAACGTGTTGCAGAAAAGTTGCAACATTGGAAAGGACTAAGGGAAACAAAGTCTCCCAGTACTGACTGCCTTTAAGGGCATGTCAGTTTCCCCATAGCAAAGTGAGCAAAAGCCCAGTGGAGTGCAGCTGAAGGCTGTGCTTCACTGGCAAAGTCAGACTATGGTGTTAAAACAGCAGCATAAAGTTGGGGGTTACACAACTGGAGGGAAAACTTCACATAATTGGGAATATTTCCTAACAAACAGTACACAAAGCCCTCCTACACTGGGACAGGGAGAGTCCCAGTGTAGGAGTGCAGGACAGCGAAAGACGCTTGCTACCGTGGTCGCATCCTTGACTCCAGAGACAGGAAAAACCAAGTGGTTCATCACAGCCGGTGAGTGGAGGGGAGAAACGATAATAAACCGAACTGTCTTAAACAAAAGCGCCAAATAGAAAATACGGGAAGTTCAAACAAATGTTAACACCTTAGGGGAAAACCAGCTGCAGAGGGGTCAGGCACCACGTGGGTACTAACTTGAGAGACTCTGATTCCCCTTTTTGTTGAAACTAACGATACCAGAAGGCCTTAGGAGAGCTGCCTGTAAACAGTCAAAGTGGTCATACAGGTGTCTAGCAAAATCCCCTGTACAGTCGAAAGTCTTTGACCGACAAATGATTTTAAAACTAAGGGAAGTGAATCCAACATAGTGGGAAAGTAAAAGTAACTGCAAGGCTGGCAAACGCGAACACAACAGATGATGCCTGCAAAGCAGGCCAAGAATGATACCTCAATGAACATTGTGTTGACAAGAGTGAACCCGACAGTGGATTGTCTAAACGACATTAAGACTTTTGAATGCCACAGGTGAAATATTTTTAAGAAAAGCCATAGTGAACCGAAGGCGGGAGGCTAACAATCGAGAAAGGTCTGAGTCCGGAAGAGAGGGATCCAGGGGTGAGAAGTCATCACCCAACATACTCACGGAAAGGAACTTTTTGTTTGTTATTTTGAACACATACAGTCCTCGGAGGCAAGAGACTTTATATAGAAAAGAGACTTACTCACCGAAGGTCCTAATACCGGAGAAAACGGAACTGTAGTCCCGTGCTGGAAAAGCTTGAGCGTGAGCTGCATCAGGAGTCCCGCCTTGTCCCGTGCTCAAAACGTGGGGAAGGGAGAACCCTGGCTACCACATCCTGACTTATCATTTGTGAACACTACTTTTTTTCTTGCGAAAAAGATCCCACACTCTTTTTGTATTTAGTTGTAAGGATTGGAAATCCGTTTTTTTCTTATTATAAGCCTTTTTATTTGACAAGACACCTCTAGGATTGCCTTATTATTATTTGATGGTCATAACTTGCTCCCATCTTAGATTTAGGTTTAGATTAGGTGTTTTTCCAACCTACCTTTACATTTTAATAGACACACTTGACTGTGATTACTTGTGTCTGTCGTTACTGTTGCCACCATGAGTTCCTTACAGTACTTAGAGAAAAATGTACTCAAACATTTTCAATGTCTGCAAATAACGGTTTAGCTCAGATTGTCTTCGCCCACCCTCGCCACCATCCCTCATCAACATTTCCTGGACATGCCACAGTTCTTTGTCAATTACATTTCCCTTCAAAGAGAGGGCACTGAAGTGGCTGAAAAGCTTGATACACCCTCACATGCATCACCACCTGCCTGATCCCCTTTGAGTGTACAATGGCTTGGGCGGATGCCAACATGATTGAGTACTGAAGGATTAATCTTACCAAATGCATTAGATCTGTTACTGGCCTGGACTATACAAGCCTGTTCTAAGCAAATTGCCAAAATGTCAAATATCAACAGTGTCAATTTTGATGGAATGGGGCAGTCTACATTGAATGAAGATGAACAGGCTTCTCTTAAGAAATACATTCTGATTGTCAGGGAAAAATCCAAGTGTATGCTTAAGGAACGGTAATAGGAAATTGAATTGTAGGTGAATGTAATGAAACATTTAACAGCATGTTGATTTGACAAAGACTAGCCATAAATATTAGTAATAGGCCAAATGCAGTTGAAGAAAGAATCCATTATGAATGTTTGCGTCTAGAGGCAAACTGAAGAAAGGCAGCTTGGCAACTAATAATATATTTATGAACTCGAGGGCTGCACACATCTCTTTACTGCGCCACAAGTGGATTTCAAGAACTCGGACTCTTGGTCATATTGAAAATAAATTTATTAATGGCCCTTTTTTGATAACACGTGTTTCGGCACACTCCGAGTGCCTTCCTCAGATCAGGGCAATGTCTGTTTACTAAGTATTGATGATACAACATAAAATTAAAAATTGACAAATAGAAAAACATTAACACAGACGACACAATTACAGAGGAGCACAAGTCATATTGAGTTCATATGTTTCGCAAATTCCCCAAAACAAAAATAAATAACAATTAAGACATTCATTTATACACATAAACAACGTAGATTAAATGCATGGATCCATTTGTAAACCAAAGTAGTTAACACATACCAGTCAGACGTCGGAAAATCATTTGAGGGAGTGTGGAGGTGGGAGTGAAGGGTGGTTGAAAATATAAAAAAGAGAAAAAGAAATAGAAATGTTTGAGTCAATAGTTGAGATCAGGGGATTACATTGATTAACTTATTGGGGAAATCCCAAATGGGTAAATCTAGCTTACCCATCCACTGGTCTGTTCGCTACAGATAACGTGATTGGTAGCTGAATCCCATCAGACTCCAAATGTTTTCTAAAGAAACCGAGGTAGGACATCAGAATCACTCCACTGTATTCATACGTTAATGTTCTATTTAAACATCCTGACATTATCATTAGTTTCCCTTCAACACATTTAAAAATGCTCACATTACGCTACGTTTAAAGTGTTCAATTCTGTGACCTAGGTTAGATCCATATCTTGAGCACATGACCTTGGCAATCAGTGTTTAGCATTTCTGCACGGCAATGGGATTTAAACAGTCCTCATGTCATTTCCCCATAAATCAGCATTTTATCATTGTGTGTCATGGCAATAAAGACCTTATAAGCGTGAGGGTGTCGACTACAGGTTTGAACGCGGACCCTTTGTTAATTGGTGCGTTGTTGTGGGGGCTTAACAGCCCCCTAGGGCTTACCTGAAAAGTTCAGTTTGACTGCATCACGCGTCGGGATTCTAAAATGGCAGAAGTCATTCCATGTCATTTGTATATAAGATGTTGCCATGGTAATGTTACTTAGTCCTACCTCTGTTTCCGTACTAAGAAAACTGTCAGCCATGTTTTAGTGGTGAGGACTTTGTTATCTGTGGCGGGTTCGTGCGTGTTCTTGGGCCGTTTTAAATTCAAATGAAAACAGTCCTATGCTGCAGTATGAGCTCCATTAGTTAAAGTCTCTCTCCAAACTAATTTGCATGTGGACCTAGTCCGATGTCCCACCCTGAGGAGTGTTAACTCCTTCAGGTGCATGCTGGGAGATATAGTCCCTATGACATTCTAAGGGCAGGGCAGGCCTGGGGAAGCCACCCACAAACCCTCTTGCTTTTAAGTCTTGTTTTGGGAGGCAAATCTATTCCTACCTGAAACTTGCATACACTAAAAATTAGGGTACATAATGCCAATCTAGGTTTTGAAGATAATCCAACTATATTATGGCCTGCTTCTCAGGCGCTTTTTTCAACACCAATTACAATTTACAAAAGTTCATAAAAAATTCATAAAAAGTATGACATTTCCTTGTCTGTATTGAGGCCGTCTTCTACACTTCTGAAGAAATTTATGAGTTTGGCCTCCTCCTGACGTAGCAACAGTTCCTGGTTGCCTCCTCTGCACCCCAATGTCACTTTTTTTAGACCGATGAATTTGATGTATTGTTTATTGTCCATCTGGTGGACGCGTTGCCAGTGGTCCGCTAGAGGCAGATTCTTGTCCTGGCTTCCAATCACTGCCAGGTGTTCCCTGATCCTGAAGCGGAGTTCACGAATCGTACTGCCAATATAGATTTTCTTGCAAGTGCAGATGATAGCGTATATGACATGCTTGCTTTTACAGTTTATCTGTTCTCGTATCTTGATTTGAAGTCCATTGTCTGCCTTGAAATTGTTTGTCATAGGTGTGGCATGTTTGCACATTGTACATGTGCCACACTTTCTGAAGCCTGGACTGGATTCTTTTAACCAGGTCCCTGCTATCTCCTCCTTTTCTTCTGGTAGTAATGACGGGCTGAGGCTCTGTTTCAAGGTTTTGGCTCGTCTGTAGATCAATGACGGGTGGTCATGTATATATGACCCAATACGGGGATCCAATTTGAGTAGATGCCAGTATTTTCTGAGAGATCTCCTGATAACATGGTTGTTTGCACAGTATGTGGTAATAAATTGCACCTTGTCTGACGGATTAGGTTTAACCTGTTATGTCAGAGTCTGTATCCTCGGGATTTTTCGTGCTATGTTATAGGCAGTTTCAATACTCTTCCTTGGGTAGCCCCTGGCTTGAAATCTCCTGGACAGTGTTTCACATTCTTCATTAAAGTGAGATAGTTCATTGCAGTTCCTCTTGGCCCTCATGTACTCCCCTTTAGGGATATTCCTAATTACCGGTCCATAGTGGCAACTCGTTGCATATAGTGTGGAGTTTACTTCTGTCTCTTTCCGGTATGTTCTGGTTTTGAGATGTTCTCCTGAAACATAAACATTCAGATCCAAAAAATTGATCTCTGTCTCACTGCTGATTCCTGTGAACTCAATGCCTAGCTGGTTGCTATTAATTTGGAGTCTAAACATTTCTAGTTGCTGTGGTGTGCCATTCCATACTAACAAAACATCATCAATGTACCGGGTCCATTTGATGACGTGTCTGTTGTAAACCTCTGTGGTATAGATTAATAGGTCCTCAAACATGCCCATTACCAGGTTCGCTAATGCTGGTGCATATTTTACCCCCATGGCTACCCCCCGTTTCTGTTTGTATATGGTGTTGTTAAAGGTAAAGATACTATTGTCTAGGGTGGCCATGAGCATTTCTTTTAACATACAAACGAACGGGAAATGTGATGCCGATTCGTCCTTAAAGATGTAGTCAACAGTATCAAGTGCCAAATCATGCCCAATGGACGTATAAAGGGCCTTAACATCCCACGTAGCAAGATGGTATGTAGGCTGCCATCGGATGTTTTCAATGATATGTATTGCAGAAGTTGTGTCTTTTTAAGTAGGCCTTTACCAATTTCACTTTGGGTCTTAATATGTGGTCAATGTATTCCGATAGTGGTTCTGTAGCCCAACCTATTCCACTCAGGATTGGCCTTCCTTCCGGATAGTGGAAAAATCTTTGTGCACCTTGGGAAGAAAATAAATAGTTGGTAATGTCGGTTTGGGGATGAACAAAAATCTTTTTTCCTCGTCTGTGATGAGGCCCTGTCGGTGCCATCCCTCAATTAAATCCTTAAGATCTTGGACTATTCTGTTCATCGGGTTACTTGTCAGAGTTTGGTAACAGTTTGGTGTGTCGAGATGATTTTGTGCCATTTTTATGTAATCCATGCGGTTCAAGACAACTATATTTCCACCTTTATCAGCTTCTTTGATAACCAACTGACGATTGGTTTTGAGTTTCCGAAGTGCATTCTTCTCTTGCAGTGTAAGATTCTCCCGTTCTGTCTGTCTGCGGTTGTACCTCAATCTGTCTTGGGTATTTTACAGGTCTTTTGTGACCGATTTGTAGAAGGCATCTAGCAGTCTACAGGGAAGACAGGATTATATACCTTTCAGGAGAAATATAACAAGTTTACTACCTCTTCATCCAAGGAAAGCACACCTAATACATCACCTGCAAGCTCGGATGCAGAAGAAGTATCGGAAGGAGAACTACTTGTATCAGAAGATGACATCAGAGCAGGAAAAGGCTTCCTCAACCAGATAAGGAGATACAAAAAGGGCAATAGGACCCAAACACCCAAGCAAGTCCGTTTTCAATTAACGAATCTTCCAAACAAGAAACAACCTTTACTCGGAGGAGAGGAAGGAGGGGGTCAGGTAGACACAGGCAACCCAGATGCCTTAGAAGATTATCGGAGATTGACAAGAGCAGGAGCCAGGGCAGTAGCCAAACAGAGCCAATGAATACCCTTGTGATGAACCTATCAGACACAGATTTATCTCAGGATGAAATCTCTCTCCTTAATAAAGGACTATCATTTGCACCAACTGCCTATATGGAACCCGTGCAAGTGCATATCGACCTGTTTAAATTCGTGAGAAAATTAAAACTTAAGAAATTCTTCGCCACTCAAGTAGAGCAAAGGAAACTAACTTCAGATCCAGTAAGAAGAAGCGAAGTTACGATAGAGGAATTGGGCAATATTCATCTATTAAGATCATTACAAGAATCAGATAACTCTCCTATTCATCAAACCATGCAAGAACTATCAATTACACCTATTGGTCTAATCAACAAAGAACTTAAACCTACATCTAAATTCTTGCCACAACTACCGCCGGACAATATGCTAGATGCCTTCTACAAATCAGTCACAAAAGACCTGTATAATACCCAAGACAGATTGAGGTACAACCGCAGACAGACAGAACGGGAGAATCTTACACTGCAAGAGAAGAATGCACTTCGGAAACTCAAAACCAATCGTCAGTTGGTTATCAAAAAAGCTGATAAAGGTGGAAATATAGTTGTCTTGAACCGCATGGATTACATAAAAATGGCACAAAATCATCTCGACACACCAAACTGTTACCAAACTCTGACAAGTAACCCGATGAACAGAATAGTCCAAGATCTTAAGGATTTAATTGAGGGATGGCACCGACAGGGCCTCATCACAGATGAGGAAAAAAGATTTTTGTTCATCCCCAAGCCGACATTACCAACTATTTATTTTCTTCCCAAGGTGCACAAAGATTTTTCCACTATCCCGGAAGGAAGGCCAATCCTGAGTGGAATAGGATGGGCTACAGAACCACTATCGGAATACATTGACCACATATTAAGACCCAAAGTGAAATTGGTAAAAGCCTACTTAAAAAGACACAACTTCTGCAATACATATCATTGAAAACATCCGATGGCAGCCTACATACCATCTCGCTACGTGGGATGTTAAGGCCCTTTATACGTCCATTGGGCATAATTTGGCACTTGATACTGTTGACTACATCTTTAAGGACGAATCGGCATCACATTTCCCGTTCGTTTGTTAAAAGAAATGCTCATGGCCACCCTAGACAATAGTATCTTTACCTTTAACAACACCATATACAAACAGAAACGGGGGGTAGCCATGGGGTAAAATAAGCACCAGCATTAGCGAACCTGGTAATGGGCATGTTTGAGGACCTATTAATCTATACCACAGAGGTTTACAACAGACACGTCATCAAATGGACCCGGTACATTGATGATGTTTTGTTAGTATGGAATGGCACACCACAGCAACTAGAAATGTTTAGACTCCAAATTAATAGCAACCAGCTAGGCATTGAGTTCACAGGAATCAGCAGTGAGACAGAGATCAATTTTTTGGATCTGAATGTTTATGTTTCAGGAGAACATCTCAAAACCAGAACATACCGGAAAGAGACAGAAGTAAACTCCACACTATATGCAACGAGTTGCCACTATGGACCGGTAATTAGGAATATCCCTAAAGGGGAGTACATGAGGGCCAAGAGGAACTGCAATGAACTATCTCACTTTAATGAAGAATGTGAAACACTGTCCAGGAGATTTCAAGCCAGGGGCTACCCAAGGAAGAGTATTGAAACTGCCTATAACATAGCACGAAAAATCCCGAGGATACAGACTCTGACATAACAGGTTAAACCTAATCCGTCAGACAAGGTGCAATTTATTACCACATACTGTGCAAACAACCATGTTATCAGGAGATCTCTCAGAAAATACTGGCATCTACTCAAATTGGATCCCCGTATTGGGTCATATATACATGACCACCCGTCATTGATCTACAGACGAGCCAAAACCTTGAAACAGAGCCTCAGCCCGTCATTACTACCAGAAGAAAAGGAGGAGATAGCAGGGACCTGGTTAAAAGAATCCAGTCCAGGCTTCAGAAAGTGTGGCACATGTACAATGTGCAAACATGCCACACCTATGACAAACAATTTCAAGGCAGACAATGGACTTCAAATCAAGATACGAGAACAGATAAACTGTAAAAGCAAGCATGTCATATACGCTATCATCTGCACTTGCAAGAAAATCTATATTGGCAGTACGATTCGTGAACTCCGCTTCAGGATCAGGGAACACCTGGCAGTGATTGGAAGCCAGGACAAGAATCTGCCTCTAGCGGACCACTGGCAACGCGTCCACCAGATGGACAATAAACAATACATCAAATTCATCGGTCTAAAAAAAGTGACATTGGGGTGCAGAGGAGGCAACCAGGAACTGTTGCTACGTCAGGAGGAGGCCAAACTCATAAATTTCTTCAGAAGTGTAGAAGACGGCCTCAATACAGACAAGGAAATGTCATACTTTTTATGAATTTTTTATGAACTTTTGTAAATTGTAATTGGTGTTGAAAAAAGCGCCTGAGAAGCAGGCCATAATATAGTTGGATTATCTTCAAAACCTAGATTGGCATTATGTACCCTAATTTTTAGTGTATGCAAGTTTCAGGTAGGAATAGATTTGCCTCCCAAAACAAGACTTAAAAGCAAGAGGGTTTGTGGGTGGCTTCCCCAGGCCTGCCCTGCCCTTAGAATGTCATAGGGACTATATCTCCCAGCATGCACCTGAAGGAGTTAACACTCCTCAGGGTGGGACATCGGACTAGGTCCACATGCAAATTAGTTTGGAGAGAGACTTTAACTAATGGAGCTCATACTGCAGCATAGGACTGTTTTCATTTGAATTTAAAACGGCCCAAGAACACGCACGAACCCGCCACAGATAACAAAGTCCTCACCACTAAAACATGGCTGACAGTTTTCTTAGTACGGAAACAGAGGTAGGACTAAGTAACATTACCATGGCAACATCTTATATACAAATGACATGGAATGACTTCTGCCATTTTAGAATCCCGACGCGTGATGCAGTCAAACTGAACTTTTCAGGTAAGCCCTAGGGGGCTGTTAAGCCCCCACAACAACGCACCAATTAACAAAGGGTCCGCGTTCAAACCTGTAGTCGACACCCTCACGCTTATAAGGTCTTTATTGCCATGACACACAATGATAAAATGCTGATTTATGGGGAAATGACATGAGGACTGTTTAAATCCCATTGCCGTGCAGAAATGCTAAACACTGATTGCCAAGGTCATGTGCTCAAGATATGGATCTAACCTAGGTCACAGAATTGAACACTTTAAACGTAGCGTAATGTGAGCATTTTTAAATGTGTTGAAGGGAAACTAATGATAATGTCAGGATGTTTAAATAGAACATTAACGTATGAATACAGTGGAGTGATTCTGATGTCCTACCTCGGTTTCTTTAGAAAACATTTGGAGTCTGATGGGATTCAGCTACCAATCACGTTATCTGTAGCGAACAGACCAGTGGATGGGTAAGCTAGATTTACCCATTTGGGATTTCCCCAATAAGTTAATCAATGTAATCCCCTGATCTCAACTATTGACTCAAACATTTCTATTTCTTTTTCTCTTTTTTATATTTTCAACCACCCTTCACTCCCACCTCCACACTCCCTCAAATGATTTTCCGACGTCTGACTGGTATGTGTTAACTACTTTGGTTTACAAATGGATCCATGCATTTAATCTACGTTGTTTATGTGTATAAATGAATGTCTTAATTGTTATTTATTTTTGTTTTGGGGAATTTGCGAAACATATGAACTCAATATGACTTGTGCTCCTCTGTAATTGTGTCGTCTGTGTTAATGTTTTTCTATTTGTCAATTTTTAATTTTATGTTGTATCATCAATACTTAGTAAACAGACATTGCCCTGATCTGAGGAAGGCACTCGGAGTGTGCCGAAACACGTGTTATCAAAAAAGGGCCATTAATAAATTTATTTTCAATATGACCAAGAGTCCGAGTTCTTGAAATCCACTTGTGGCGCAGTAAAGAGATGTGTGCAGCCCTCGAGTTCATTTTTACAATCGGAGTGGGGGAACTCATTGTCTCCGTTCCTTCTGCACACACCATTGCACACAACAAACTTTGGTGTATAGATCTTAAGTCGCGGAGGTCTAAGAGTGGTTTGCCCCAAAAAGTTCCCTATAAATAAACTAATAATATATTTACTCAGCAAATTATTTAGAGACATGCTTGCACTGCCAACAATATATTCAAGCATTCCGATAAAGTTACTTCAAGTTAATGTTGATAGAAGAGTATTGAGGCTTTATTGTATTCAAGGTACTTTGGGTTATCTCATGTAGACTCGAAACTGCCCTTGAGTGTCTAACGTTACCTTGTTCTATAGAGTCCACTACTGTGTTGATTGGGGAGACTAAAATTCTCCCAGGTGAGGTCATAAAATCTTCCATTCATTGCAAAGTAGTAGGAAGTGAATAAAGAATATTGAAATTTGAGGGCAGGTGAGCACAGTCTGGGATTGCATGGTATCCATCTGCTGGTCTTGTCTGTTGTCACAAGATCAAGTCCGGCGCTCGTTTTCAGTCATATGCGGGTCAATAAACACTTGCCAATTTATGCCCAATTATTCTCCAATCACCTGCTTCACCCCATTACCCATCTGGCATCAAACCATGCCACAGTACAGGGTCAACCGTCCGAGACTTGTAATAAACTTTAAGCGAATTTGAAATCTGGAGTGGTTGCTTTTCTTGTACTCCCAGGCCTTGAACGTTGTGGATCCTTACTACTTTTGATGCATTTTCAGTAGGACACGGGTGTAGCCCAAGAGCACTAAAAAGTTTTCAATCATTCTTGAATGGGCGGGACAAAGAATGATATGCAAATATTTATTTCCCATCTGTGAAAGGTACAGTGAGCAAAAAGCAGATGGCTGTGAACTCTCAAATTGGTTACAAACCACTGAACAGGTTATCATGCGGTGTTCTTTTGAGAGAGGGGCGCCTGCTACCTTTATTGTATTTATGGACAGAACTTGGGGTTGGTCACCCTAAGTTACTTAGGGGCAACCAGACGTGGACTCCCTGCTCACTGTGCTCAGAGAGGCACAGCTCCACCTCACAGATGAGGCCCAACAAGGCTGAAACACGCGTATGAGGTTGCTGTTGGTACTCTTGTTCAGAAGGGAATTGCCACAGCATTTTGGTGCTGGACTGCCCATGTGGGCGGGACAAAGACAGATATTTCCCATCTGTGATAGGTACAGTGAGCAAAAAGCAGATGGCTGCGAACTCTCAAAGTGGTTACAAACCACTGAACAGGTTATCATGCCGTGTTCTTTCGAGAGAGGGGCGCCTGCTACCTTTTTTGTATTCTTAGATGTAATGTTTCTTTTCCGACACCTGTATGTGTTCAGTGCTGAACTAGATTGAATCTGGTCTAGCCTGCCATTCATACCCCAATGATGATCTTATTTATTTAATTTAAATCTATTAAGGTCTGTGGGCAATCCCCTGACAACATTGGTAAATGTTATAAGGTCAAGTTGTCTACAGCTTAATGCAGGAAAACTAAGATTATATACTTCAGGGTGGGTTGAGTGGAAACAGTCAACCTTGCTACATCCACCCTTAACCCCCTTACAAGAAGGGATTCATGCTCTATGAACGAATGACAAAAGGTCAATTAAGGGCAATTAAGGCAGTTGTTTTTCTAACTTCATCGCTGTTGAACATGCAATGTGATGCATTCAAATGAAGTTCCAATTCTCATTGAGACCTATGCAATGCACTATATGCTGGCACTTATGCCAAATTGCTTCAAAGATGGCAAATCGAACCACAAATAGTGTTCAGACTATTCAGTAGCTTGTACAAATACGATCCTATGAAATCATTGCTTCACTCTTCCTCAAGGAGATCCTATACTCAGTTTAAAGTGGGGTGTCAGGTGCATTACCATGAATGCATTTATGCACTAATTTACCTTAAAATCCAAATCTATAACCACTTGCACTCTCTTAGGTCCTGAAATTCGTGGTCAAATCCTTCCTTTTAAAAGAGAATTGACACCTTGGGAAATATTCCTTTAACATTCACACAATGTAGGGTGACAGCAGACTATGTCAGGGCCAGCGCCATTTGGTTAGTGCCATACATGATATCCATCCTACTCCGTCACCCCCTGACTCCCTTGAATTAAACTCACTGATATTTTTTGTTGGAGAGATGGATGACATATTATGCAACAGAGGAATGCTGCTTTTTGTGCTTTCTGTAATAGATGCGTGGGTCTGTAGAGTAATATGTTACATACCTTACAGGTAAACAAGACAACACAGAGCAACATGTTTGAATCGCGGTCCCGCGCTCAGAGACTGGTCTTCAGTGTTGAGCGTGTTACAAAAGATTAATTCATTATGGTGTCATTATGGTGTCTGTGCTGCAGATACTTAACCTTTGAAGTGTCCATCAGCCTGGCTGGCCCCTCAGAAGAGTTTAAAACATGCTTGCACTGCATTTTGTGCTGTCATTCACATTTGCTGGAAGGGAACACTGCTGCCTAAAACTCCACAAGAGGCAGTTTGGTGACCATTCTAAGGGTTCTCAAAGGGTGGGGGGGGGGCAGGTGATAAATAATATGCAGTGGAGAGATGTTATCCCTCAAAATGAATATTAAATGTGAGGTACGTGACTTGTTCTTCTGATGGATATTATCTCCTATGCCGAATCTTTAACTTTGAAAGATTTTCCCAGCAGTACCTAACAATTTAGGAAGGTGTGGCCTCAAACTTCAATAATAGAGATGCACTCTATCAAGAGATGTGTTGAACCAAACAGACTCTCTGTCCCATTATCAGAATCTAGAGAGCAGTAAATGTGCACAGTCAGCCAGGTCCCGGAACAGGCCTCTTTCACAAAGGTGGTCACAGCTGCGCAAAACATAGCAGAATGTTCCACATTCTCCTTCAGTGGAGTCTTGAGCACAGATTCGTAGAATAACCTAAGAATCTTGCTGTTTTTGCTGGAAAGTCAAATCTTGCTCTTTTTGCTTTTTGGCTAGAAAGTCAAATCTTGCTGTTTTTGCCTTTTGCTAGAAAGTCAAATCTTGCTCTTTTTGCTTTTTGGCTAGAAAGTCAAATCTTGCTGTTTTTGCTTTTTGGCTAGAAAGTCAAATCGTGCTGTTTTTGCTAAATTCTCAGTATTTTCGTTGTATACTGTTGCTTCTCTGTACCTTGACAGCACAGTGACCTCGCCACTCTCTCTTGTCCCACACCTACCTGCCTTAGCATCCCCCCCCAGTTTCTCCATCCTCTCCTCGCTTCCAACCCCCATGGCGCTTTCCGTTTCTCCTATCTTTTACAACTGCTTCTCCACTGACTATCTTTCCCTTCTCACCAAGTCTGGTAGGAAGAAGTTCAAAAAGGATATCTTGGCCTCTAACACTGGTCTTCCCATCTCAAACACCTCCTCCAATACTTCCACCAGACAGACCTTGACTGACATCCTCTTTGTCGTTCGTTCGCCAGATCTATGTACTCTTCATATGATCTATGTGCTCTGTCCTGTCTCCTCCTCTCCCATTAATGGTGGCACTTGCTGGGAAGTTCTCATGGCTTCCTTCGACTCCTTTAAAGTCATCATTAATGTCTACCTTAATGGCACTGTCATGGTCTAAGACCCTCAGGCCAATCTCCTCCTCTTTGATAGGCACTTCCCTCGTCTCATCAATTACCTCTCATTTCCTCTTCTGTACTGCTTTCCCCTCCTCTCCCCCTTGGTACCTTGCCCTCTCTCTCCCCTCCTCTGCCCCTCCTAGGGCTCGTTCACCTCCGCAGGTTGTACCTCTAATCTGTACCCCTCCCCGGAAGGTCTTTAAGGCTGGCAACCTTCTTCATATTGCCACTCTCAACGCTCCCTCTGCTGTCAAACACTCCTCTGACATCTGCCACCTCCTTGAAGAACTAGACCTTGATGTCCTTGGTCTTACTGAGATATGGTTCACGGCCAGCTTGGTCATGAGCTTTGACACTCTCATCCCTGATGGCTACAAGATCTTCTCTGCATCCAGATCCTTCCGGTCCGGTGTGTGGGGAGGGGTGGGGGGGAGGGAATAGCCCTGATCTTTCCTCAGTGGATTCCTGCCTTCATCATTCCCACTCAGACCTACTTCTCTTTTGAATGCCTTGTCTGTAGGCTCTCCCTCTCCTGCCCATTCTCTTACTGTGGCTACCATCTGCTGGCCTCCTGGTAAATTCACGTCATTTCTCTCTGAGTGGGCGGACGTCTCCTCCTCCCTCCTGGCCTCTACCACTCAACTCCTCCTCCTTGGTGACCTCAATATCCATTTCGACTCTCCTTGTTCCTCCTCTGTACTCTACCGTGACCTCTGTGACTCTCTCTCCCTGTCCATCCTCGCCTCTGGCCCGACTCACTCTGCAGGGCACACATTTGATGTCTTGATCTCCTCTGACCTCTCCCTCTCCATCCCTCTGACGACTCCTCTCTCCTGGAGCGATCACTCCCTCCTCTCCTCTCATCTCTCCCTCTCTTTCCCCCCAAGCCAAGCCTACCCCAACACTGCCACCTACCTTCTCGGACATCCGGCCCATGAAGCGTGTGTCAGTTGAGGCTTTCGCCGCCACCTTCTCCCCGCCCTCCACCTCCGACTGTCTCACATCCTGACAAAGCCCTGTCTCTGCTCTACTCTTCAATTTCTGATACTCTTGATGCTCTTGCCCCTGTCATGAGGATATGTTTGAAGTCCAAAGCCAAGTGCAATTCCTGGTATGACTCCGAAAATCTGCAAGGAGCTAGCCAACCCTGCTGCAGTCGCTACCCCTCCTGTTGCCTCCAAGGCTCTTTGCAATGCCCTTGCCTCTCACTTTATCTCAAAAACCCACGACATCCTGTCCACCCTCTCCACCTCTTTGCCTCCGCTCTGTCTGTGCTTGCTGACCCTCCTTCAGCCACCCCCCACCCTCCTTCTGGTCCTTTCCTCTTTTCTCCCCAGATGAGGTCGCTAGACAAGTCTGATCTATGAAAGCCTCGTCAAAGCAGGTTCATCCCTGTTCATCTAAAACGATCAAGGACCACATTGACCACCCTCGCTCCGGCCCTAAATGATTTTTGCAACCACTCCTTTGCCTCAGGATCCTTCACCTCCCCTCTGAAGCACCCCCTTCTCAAGAAACCCACAGCTGATCCTTCTTGTCCAGCTAACTATCGCCCAGTTTCCATTACTTCTTTTCTGGACAAACTCCTAGAAAAGTTGGCCATCTCTCAGCTTAATCTTCATTCCAATTCTGTTGGCTGTCTCCATGATCACCAGTCTGGCTTCAGAGCTGCCAGAAGCACGGAAACTGCTCTCCTGAACATCGGTGAAGATCTGCTCTCCAAACTTGACTCCAACAATCCCTCTGTCCTCATCCTCCTCGATCTCTCTTCTGCCTTCGACACGGTCAACCATACCATCCCATCCTGCTCAACCGTCTCTGTGATAACCTGGTATCACTGATCAGGTTCTGGCCTGGCTGACCTCTTTCCTCTCTGGTCGACCCTCCCAGGTCTAACTTGGGTCCTTCCTATTATCTATCTTCCCCTCTACCTGTGGTGTTCCCCAGGGGTCTAACCTCTCGCCCTGGCTTTTCAACCAATACCTGGCAACTCTTGCCATTTTTTGCTCAAATTTCCAGTGCTATGCTGATGACACTCAACTCATTTTCAGGCTGCCCTCGGCCACCTCCTCTCTCTCTTTCAATGATTGCCTAAATGCCATTCAAGATTGTTGTGCCACCAATGATCTTTGTCTGAATGTCAGCAAGACGGAGATCCTCATCATCGGCACACCTTCACCATCCTTTCCCCTCACTCTCTGGCCAGCCTCCCTTGGCCCTCCTCCTACCCCTACCTGCGAGGCTAAGAACCTCAGTGTTATTTTTGACTCCACACTTTCCTTCTCCGCCCACATCTATGATGTCTCTAAAAAGTCAAACGTCCTACTGCTCCTCCTTAGAGGTACTCTGCCTTTCCTCTCCTTCCCCCAGAAGCTCATGCTCTGGTTCTCTCTAGGTTGGACTATTGTAACAGCCTCTTCTAAATCTACCTGCCTCTACTCTCCGTCCTCGGCAAATAATCCAGAACAGGACTGCGAGACTTGTCCTTGGCCTCAAGCCCTGGGATCGTATCTCTCCAGCTCTGAAATCTCTCCATTGGCTCCCAGTGGATGCAAGGATTAAATTCAAAACCCTCTGCATTGTCCACAAGCCTTTCTGGGGACTGGGTCTAAAATACCAGCGGCTATCCCTCTGCAAATACCTCCTATCTCGAGCTCTTCGCCCCTCTAACTCCCTTTAGGGCCAGTCGTTTTTCAAAGAAACAAGCTGGAGTAGATCTCCGTCTTCGGCTAGGGCCTCCCTCTGGAACAGCCTCCCTGACACTCTAAAACTTGAGGAGAACCATCTCCTATTCTGGAAGTACCTCAAGACCTTCCTATTTGCTTCTGCCATTGCTCCCCCACTCCCCTGCTGATCTGTTCTCTCTCTTGGCACTGTGCACCTGGCCACCCTCTGTCCTCTGGGCCCAGGTACCTGCTCACCCTGCCACCCTCCCGCACTGCCTCCGGGCCACCCCTTGAACTGAGGTCTGTAGCTGTACACATGCAGTCCCTCCCCCTTTTTTTTCTTCCTACACTTATCAGACCTACCCTGTCTGCTGCATTAAACCCAGCACTTGCCAATTGCTGGCTGCAATACCACTGTTAGTTGCCTTTATTATTTATTAATAATTTATCTGTTTCTCCTTTGCTCCGCACTCTCCACTTCTCCCGCCTTCCATGCACTCCCCCCCCTCTCCCATGCACTTGTGCGTTCTCAGTGTCACTGGGCCTAGTAAGATCATTGTTTTGTTCTCCCCTGTTCCCCTCCCTTGCCTTGTTGTACTCTGAAACACTTGTGTACGAGTGTGATAGAAATAAAATATCAATAACCTAGTGCATGTGGCAGTCCATCTGCACATGCACAGCCACTCTTTTGGAAGAAAGTACAAATGCAAAGAACAGTTTGCTATCCATTCAGTAGTCATCAGAACTAGTAGGGTAATGGCTCAAAGTCCTTTCTACGGTTTAGCTTCTTTAATCTCTCTTCTGTCTAAGATGGATACAGCAGAGGAGAAATTGCAGGAAGTGGATTGATTACTAAGAAACTCATTATTGACTTGAGTAAGAAAAGACTGATTCACCAGAAATGTCACAAAGATAGTGTAAGACCTGCCAGCCAAAAGAGCATCTGACTTACTTGTCCGAGTAGTGTTATGGCCACCAACAGGGCCCTCTTCCGAATGAGGAATGTAAAATGACATCCATTGGCCCAAGTGGAAGGACCATCACCTGTGCCAGGACCAAACACAGGTTATGCTGTATTTAAATGTATATTGCTCAAGGTTATCAAGTGAACAGGCCCCTTAAGAAAATGAAGAACAACAGAGATCTCAAACAATGATGTATGGTCCCAGCTTTCAAGGAAGATGGACAAAGTGGCCAGGTATCCTCATATTCTGGAAACCTGGAGACCTCAGACCATCACTTACTAAGGAAAGTGAAAAGGCCAGCACCTTTTCCCCAGATGCCAAGCAAGGGTCAATCTCTGTGCAATCATCACACAATCTGTAAAAACACACCCAATCACTGAAGTAAAGATTCTGTCCAATTTGCTGTCTGGTTCAACCATGAGGTCCAGGACCACCTCCGACAGATTATGTTCCTGAAATCGCAGGCGTTCAGAAGCCATACATGAAGCTGAAGGCTTATTGGGTCTGAATCGTCAATCCTGCCTACTGCCGGCGTCAGCAGGTCCTGGGAAAACGGAATCCTACAGCACCCAATTGGCTGACATTGCACAGACCAAACCCTTCATGGCCACCAAGATAATCATCCCCCTGAAGTACATGAAAATCCTCACAACTAGCTGCAGCAGGGAAAACTGTTATGCTCACCTGGTATCCACGGGGAAGCCACCCAGCTGTGGGGACTCTGGTATCCTTCTCAGCCGCTCCCAGGTATGATCAGCGGAGAAGTTCTGCCTTGCTATGGGTTTTGGTGTGCTCTCCGTCCTGCCTTCTTGGCAAGGGCGCGCTGTCCTTTGTGGGCGAGTGCGATCTAGTTACTTCACTGATGCAGGCCCTTTAGAGTCTTTCAGGTAGGTCTTATTACTGTTATACTTGTATGCCTTTCTTGGGTTTAAGTCATGTCTTTTCTCTCTCCTTAGGTGCGTGGAAGTCCGCTGTGGAACGTTGGCTGAGTTAGGACTCGCCGGTAGGTGATGGTGCTTCCAGAGCGCCTTGATGCGGTAAGTAGGTGCTATGTGCAGCGCTATGATGCCTTGCCTTTGCTAACCTATTGTCTTTTGTTCCCGTAGGTTGTGGTGCTCACCCGTAGCAAGAAGTCCCAAGGTGATGCTGGTCGATGGGCGACTCGTGAGGTAAGCTGCCGGCACAATTGTAAAATGTCTAATGTCCTGTTTCTCTCCTTTTTGCAGATCCGTCGGTCCGGGAGGCTCAATGTTCCTTGGATTCTGTTTGCAGGAGCGGAGGGCAGCTAGCGGTGGAATCACAGGTAAGCTGCTGCCGTTAACGATGTCCTTTTGTTTTTCAGATGCAGTTCTTCCAAGGTTCGCAGGTGCAGCTGAACACGATGAGCGTCACGTTGCAGGATTGCAAAGTAACGCAAAGCGTGTCCTTAAAGTCGGGTGTGGTTTAAATAGCTTCAGAAAAGTAGTCCAGGTAAAGTAGTTCCTAGGCTACCACACCCAAAACACTATACCGCATAGCTTGGTTCCAAAGGAACCAAGCTATGTGGGTGCCTCCATGTTGGCTGGCATTGGAAATAAAGTAGTCCCAAAACACAAGTCCTCACAAAGTATGAGGCTGGCGCCAATGGCACCAGGACTGGCCCCAAGAGGGCTTCAGAAAAGGATGCCTGAGTTTGTTTGAGACCCGATCCAAGGCCCCTCCTGGCCCATGGGGTGGCAAGGTTTTTTTTTTTATATGGGTCGTCACAAAAACTGAGACAACACATGAATCAGCATGAAGTGACACAGGATTACTGAGGCATTGCTCAGAGCAACCCTCATGGGAATCTGTCTGGAGTAAATGGGCTGCAAATAAATGCACCTAGGATGCCCCAACCACTCGAAAACGTAGTCCACCACAGTCTGATACAGAGACCACTCATGCAACATATCTTGTAGCCTGCCCTCCCCAGCCAAGTGAAAAGTGTGGACCAATATATCCTTGTCATTTGGCTACATCCATAGTGCCTGAGCCTCTCTGCACAAGAGGTGACACCTATCCCCCGCACTGGTGGACAAAATGCATGGCTGTAGTGCGGTCTGTCAGGAGGATCACTTTTGTCCCCTTACTGTAAAAACAAATATTGCAGCACTTGAATTTTTAAATTGGTTTTAAACTTTATTATTCATCTAATTTATGCAGGAGTAACGTTCCCATACATCTTCAGGGTGCAAGGAGAGGGCAGTGATAGGTAGGAAAGCGAGGAGAGGAAACAGGAAATAAATGCCTTAGGGGATCTTACTAGTAGAAATGGGTGGAAACTCAGCTGATGTAAGCAAATCCATATATTTGAAAATGGAGAAGGTGTTATAGAGTCATTCGTGGGAAGTGTGACAAATCCAGGGAATTAGTCCCTTCTCAACAGGGAGGCGGGAGGTGAACCCGCTACGCAAAATACATAAGAGGGTACAGGGCAGGTGGGACCCCAAGTAAAGGTATGACTACACCTTTCTGTTAGACTCCCCACTGTTTGTGTTATATACAAGTTGAACCATGTCATCATGGAGAGGACCCTTTAACTAGGAATGGCTTGGCTGCTGACCACACTGTTAACTTCTGTTTAAGAGACATGAAACCAATCCTGTTAACTCTCTAGTTTCACAGAAGAAACTAAAAGGACGCATTATCGTACCTACAGGGGGGGGGGTAGGGAGTGAGCTTAAGGCAGCCAGAGGACAGTGGAAGCCGGCGCTGTTACGCTGGGCAGGTCGACCCTGAAGACAGGACCACTTTAGATGTGTGGTGGGTGGAGGAATACCGGAGGCCACAGGAGAGAAGAGTGCCTGAAGACCCGAGGTCCTCTGAAGCGGGAGACAGAACCGCTGGAGACACAGTGCACCATAGCTGAGACACCGAGAAGAAAACTCACTGCTAGAGAGCCAACGACTGCGAAGGTGCTGCTCCTCAGCTAGCGGAGCCACCACCTCCTTTAACCAGCAACAGCGCCAGCACTCCGGTACGCAACTGGTACTGAAGGGGAGGAGGGCGGTGGAACTCTGAAGCACTCCATGAGGGGGTGAGAACCATGCATCAAACACACTGCCAAGGAGGCTGAATAGCCCATGAGAGGTTGAGAGATACAGGACCCCTGGAGAGAGTAAGAACATTCCATCACGCACACAGCCGACAAGGCTGAATAGCCCAAGAGAGACAGATAAATCCAAGACCCCTAGAGGTGGGGGTGAGAGCATTGCAAACCAAACACGCCCAACAAGGCTGAATAGCCATGTGGGACTGACAGAGCTAGGACCCTTGTAAAGGATGAAGACATTGTACTACGCCTACGTTCAGTTAGGCCAGATAGACACACGGGGATAAACGAGAGACAAGAAAGAGTGAGATATCCTGGAGGAAGGAGCAAGAGAGACCATGTAGGTTCAACAACCAAGTGACTGAATTACAGGGAACACATTTTGCAGTTAGAGACAGAAATTTGCGAACTTAGCAGAATCTTGCTGATGTGTTCAAGAGTCCCGTTCTACAGAGTTTCGTGAGAAAAGCAGAACTGGTTTTGAAAGAGAAATTACTTACCGTAATGTTCTTTCTATGGATTCTTCCCTCGCAGATTCCACATCGGATAGATATTCTCACCAGCCTCGCTGCTTCGGAAAATATTCAACAGGGGGCGTTCGTGGACCTCGACCCGGCCGTGGACTGTCGATCCGTCTTGTTCGGCGTCTAGTCGTCAGCTCCGGACGGGACGTCAGACGTCGTATAAATACCATGTCAATATGCCCCAACCTCAGTTACCCCCTTTTATCCCGGGCACCACACACTGCATAGAGAAACCGAGAACAAAAGCGCTAATGAGCCCTCAAAAATAGGTAACTATAGACCTCCGAAGGAGGAACAATTGAACAAAAACTACAAGTAGTGTTAGAAAAATCTTTGTTTTAAAAACTGTGGCAGGAAGGCAGAAAATGGACACAGGACGATCACCAAGTCAACGAGAAAGAGAAGCTACGTGCTAACCACTGATTTTCTGAGCGTGTAGATGAGCAATCTGCGAGAGAAGAAACCATAGAAAGAACATTAAGGTAAGTAATTTCTCCTTCAATGGATTGCCTTTCTCCTGCAGATTCCTCATCGTCGGATAGACTCCCAAAGCAGTAAATGAAGGAGGCGGCAGAAAGTTATACCAGAAATATTTGCAGCACTGCCCATTCAAATCACGCATCAGAAGTATGAGCCACATCCGGACTGTAGCGCTTTCCAAAGGTATGCAGGGATGGCCATGTCACAACGTGAAAAATCTCCCAGACAGGGACTCTACTCTGTTAAGCTGGTGATGCTGAGACCCCCCTTGTAGAATGGGACCTGATCCCTGCTTGTAATTCCTTCTCAGCGGACTGGTAGCATTCATCTATGCAGAAATTTAGCCATTGGGATAAAGTCTGCTTGGTTATGGGCAGGCCCTTACGGACTAAGGGAAAGGCCACGAAGAGCAGGTCAGCTCTCCTGAAGTCAGCTGTCCTGGCACTATAACTCAAAGCCCTCTTCGGGTCTAGGTGATGCAACCGTTCCTCCTGCTTAGAAGGGTGCAGAGGAGGGTAGAAGACCGGAATGTCGATGGATTGTGAGAGGTGAAATTCTGAAACAACCTCGGGGAGGAAGCCAGGCCTTGCCCTGAGTGAAAACTTCTCCAGGAAAAAATGCAGGACGGGTGGCTTACATCATAAGGCCTTCATTTCATCAACTTGCCAAGAGGATGTAATCGCCACCAAGAAGGCCGTTTTCAAACAGAGAAGCCATAAGGGACAAGCGTGCATAGGCTCAAAGGGAGTGGCCACCAGAAATGTCAGAACCATATTAAGGTCCTAATCCGGGACAACAAAGGGAGTTGGCAGAAACTAATTTACAAGTCATTTCAGGAATTGTGCCATTACCGGGATCGTAAAAAATGAACCTTGATCCAGGGATCTTTTAAACACAGACAAGGTTGCCAAATATCCTTTGACTGTGGTGACCTGAAGGTCTGCAGAGGCCAGTGACAGAAGGAATTCCATCAATGTAGCGGTGGGGCAAGAGATGGTGTCAATCTCGCATTCCCTGAACCACGCTGCAAATCTTCTCCATCTGCACGTGTACAAAGATCTTGTACATGGTCTGCGTACAGCCAGCAACACCTCAAGTACTTCCTCAGAGAGGTCGCAGTCATCATATCTCATCCTCTCAAAAGCCACGCATGTAGGTTGAGGGATTCCGGGGTCCGATGTAGTATCCGATCTTCCTACTGGGTTAGTAGATCTGGACATCGAGGCAACCCGTGATTTGGACAAATAGACAGATCCAAGCGGTCGGAGTACCACGTTCTCCTCGTCCAATACGGGGCGATCAAGAACATGTTCACTCGAAACCTCTGCAACCTCAGGAGAACCCATGGAATGACGGGAATCCGAGGGAACGCGTAAAAGAGAGGGAAGGTCCAATCCACCAGAAGCGTGTCCCCCAGTGCACCGGTCACTGGGAATTACCTCAAGCTAAACTGTTTGCATTTCCTGTTTTACTCCGTTGCAAACAGATCCACTGCTGGGGTACCACAGAGAGCGAATACCTCTCTAGGACTTCCTGGCACACTTCCCACTCATGTGAGACCTTGCTCTGCCTGCTCAGAGCATCCACCAAGTTGTTATCTTTGCCCGCCAGATGAACTGCAGAGACCGAGATCCTGTTCTCCAGCAACCACAACCAAAGCATCATCGCCTCCATGCAGAGGGGGCATACGTGCACACCACCTTGCTTGTTGATAAAGTGCATTGCCACTGTGTTGTCCGTCAGAACGAGGACATGTTAACCCCGCAGAGACGGGGCGAATGCTTTCAGGGCTAGCCTGTTGGCTCGCAACCCCAGCCTGCTGATGTGTCACGTGGCTTCTGTCGTTGACCAGAGGCTGCTCACTTGCAAATACTTGCAGTGAGCGCCCCAACCCTTCAGAGAGGCAACCGTGACCACTCAGGTCTGAGGCCAAGGAGGCCAGAAGGGTTCCCCCCGCCAAGAGACTTTTGCGGCCCGCCCACCAGGACGTTGACCACTGATGCATAAACCCTGAGGAGATCCAACAGAGAGCTGAGGTACTGGGACCACGGATCCCTCAGTAGCCATTGCAGAGATCTCATGGGCAACTTGGCCTCTGGCATTAGAAAAATGTAGGCCATGAGGCAGAGGAAGGAAGCCGCTAGTAGAGTGGTATGGTTCTGGAACAAGTCGACCATTTGTGTCAAGCGGAATACTCTCTCCTCGGGAGGGAAGGCCTTCCCCACCCGGGTGTCTAGGACTGCTCCAATGAACTGGAGCCGCTGGACTGGTGTCATGTGGGAGTTTTTTTTTTTTTGTCAAAATCTTTTTATTGAAACATCAATTCACATTGAGATCTTAACAATATAAACAGTGGCAAGAATATTTGAATGCAGTTCAACAGTTCATCAAAATTCGCCAACTTAGAACCTCAACTAATGACGCTGAGACCAATTAATTTAACAATGGGTTGACATTTCATTTTAACCATTATAGTTTCATTTGTGACATCACAGTTCCTCTTGGGGATGTATTGTTGCAATTGTATGTAGAAGAAGAAAGGAAAGGGGAAAAAAAAGGGAAGGAACAAAACTCATTTTTCACCTGCTCCCCCCAATAGTCCGGGTATTACCCTTGGTGTCCGATATTCTCCTGCCGTTCTGGTGCCAGGTCAGCCATGTCCCTTGTTTACACTGAATCTCCCAGGACTGGAGAAGGCATTTGATCAGTCTTGGTTTGAAGAACATATGTTCCTTTTCTTCCACATGGTCTAGAAATGGGCCCCAAATTTGTCGGAATTTGTCCGTTCGGTTCAATAATGTGGCTGTTAGCTTCTCCATTCCCAAGAGTTCCCAGACCTTGACCCACCATTGTGCAATATGGGGGCCCTCAGGTTCTTTCCAGAAGCGCGCGCGCGTAAGGCGGGCTGCCATCAGTAGTTGAGTGATGAGCTGTGCTCTGGGACCAGATTGTGGGTATGATCCGTCCTCAGGGGTATCACCCAACACCATCACTACCAGGTCCATGGGAAGGAGGGATACGCAGATGTCTTTAATTTTGGAGCGGATCTCCAACCAGTAAGATTGAATAGTCGGGCAGTGCCACCACATGTGTCCTAAGTCCCCTTTTGCCCCGCACCCGTGCCAACAAGTATCGGGGTAGTCTACATTCATAGCGTGCAGTCTCTGCGGTGTGAAATACCATCTGTAGCATATTTTAAGTGCACATTCCCTCACCGTCGTGCATCTGGAAGACTTGTGTGCTCTGGCCCAGATTCTCTGCCATGACTCAGGAGCAATCTCCTTCCCCAGTTCTTTCCCCCAAGCTACCATGTACGGCAATTCCTCCTCCTCTGGGGCTATTTCTGTGAGACGGTAGCACGTAGCTACATTATGGGAGCGTTGACCTCCTTCCGCAGTTAGTTCTAAGCCTATGGGGGGTCTGGTGGCTGCTTTTTTAACTAACGGGTTGGTGGTCCAGTGCCTAAGTTGAATGTATTTAAACCTTTCAGATTCTTGGAGGTTAAATTTCTCCTTGCATTGAATAAATGTTAAGGGGACACCGTCAGCATATGTCTCGTGCAGCCTCAAGATTTTAGTTCCCGACCAGTTATAGTAAGATCTAGGGTGAAGCCCCGGAGTAAAGACAGGGTTTTGTGTGATCGGAGTCATAGGGCCCAGACCCGGGTTCAATCCTCTTAAGGTGAGCTGTCTGTCCCAGCATCTGAGTGAGGAGCTCGTGGTTGGGAGAAGTGGAAGTTGTGAGGCTCGCGTTTCCCGCGGCAACTAAGGAAGGTGAGAGAGGGGGGCCCCGGCGAATGATTGCTCTATGTCCTGCCATTTGGGGGGGTCCTCTTGGACAGCCCAGCCCAGGATAGGGGCTATCTGAGATGCTCGATAGTATCTTACAATAGAGGGGAGCCCTAAGCCTCCAAGCTGCTTACTTCTGATAAGGATCTTGCGCTGGATTCTGGGTGTTTTACGCTGCCAGATAAATTGGCATATCGCTTTCTGCAGGTCTTGTAGATCTCGCTCTGGAATATAAACTGGGAGCGCCTGAAATACGTAAAGGAGGCGGGGTAATAAAGTCATTTTAACAGCTGTCATTCGCCCCAGCCATGAAATCTCCTGGGGACCCCATTTTAGCAGTGATTCCTTAGCTTCTTTAAATAGCGGGGGAATATTGGTCTTCGTCAGCCCAGAGTAGCTTGCAGTTAAGTGCACTCCCAGATATGTTATTTTGGAGGTTACCCAGCTGAGGGAGAATTTGTTCTGTAAGGCATTTAGCACCTCAGGGGTTTCGGACAAGTTCAGCCCCTTTGATTTGGCTGCGTTTATTGAGAAGCTCGAGATCTGCCCAAATCTATCCAGCAGGGCCATCAGCGGAGGGACCGAGGTCTGGGCCTCTCGCAGAAAGCAAAGCACATCGTCTGCATATAAGGCAACTTTATGAGTCTGATCTTTTAATTTGAACCCTTGGATTTCAGAATGTAGGCGGATATGTTGGGCCAGCGGTTCCATTGCAAGCGCAAATACCAGCGGTGATAGGGGACAACCCTGCCTGGTCCCTCTGCCAAGAGGTATCTGTGGAGTCCAATGGGCGTGGACTCGAACCTGGGTGGTGGGGATCTGAAAGTTGGCCAGGATCAACTTGGAGAAGTGTGGGCCAAACCCAAAGCCCTTCAGGACAGAGTGTAGGTAATTCCATGACATGCTGTCAACAGGCGCGATGGGCATCTAATGACAGCAGGGAAAATGGGGCTGATATGGAGGGGGCCAGAGATAATAGGTCAATTGCTCTTCGGATATTGTCATGAGCCGATCGACCCTGGATGAAGCCCGTCTGGTCTCGGTCTATTAACTTAGTTAATACTTCCCCCAGGCGGCGCGCTATGATTTTGCTGAAGATCTTAGCGTCAGTATTAAGCAAAGCTATGGGCCGATAGGAAGCGCAGTCTGCCGCGTCTTTTCCAGGTTTTAGTATTAAGGTGGTAAATGATTCGGCCATAGATCGAGTGACTGATCCCGAATCCCACAGGGTATTAAATAATGTAGTTAAATGCGGTGTGAGTTCTTTTGAGAAGGTTTCATAGAATTTGTTTGTGAATCCATCTGGACCCGGGGCCTTCCCAATGGGGAGGGATTTGATGACTGCTTCTATTTCCTCCACCGTTATTGGAGCTTCTAGGGTATCCTTCAGGTATCGGGGTAATTGTGGGAGCTCCGCTTTGTCTATAAACTCATTAATGAGGACCGAGTTTCCAACATACGGGGTAGCATGTTCCGTGAAATAGTCTTCTATAATGTGACGCTTGCCCTCCTCCGAGTATGTGCCTTTGCCTGTCCTGTCTCTCAAAAAGTCTATTCTATTTTGTTTGGTCTGCTTTCCTATTTTGGCCGCTAATAATCTATTCGCTTTATTCCCTTTTGTGTAAAAAAATTGTTTGGTGCGCATCATGCCATAGGTCGCCCTCCCCACATGATGCGCTTCCAATGCTCTCTTAGCCACCCTCAAGTCTCTTAATATGCGCCGAGTGGGTTTCTTCATATGCGCCCCTTCAAGCCTGAGGACTTCCTCCTCTAGTTGCTCTCGCAGCAATTTCCTGGCTCTCCCGCGTTGCGCAGCCTGATCTATTAGGTGGCCCCCGAGTACCGCTTTCCCTGCATCCCAGATAGTCCCCCAGCCCACGTCTCCCGTGTCATTTTCACTATAATATAACTTTATAGTTTCTCTGATGTGGGCCCGAATCATTGGGTCATCTAGTAGAAAGTCGTTTTGCCTCCAGGGGTGTTTCGTGGGAGGGGTGACCCGAGGGGGAGTGATAGATAACAGGACCGGGAGTGATCTGCTAATGCCTCTGGGAGAATCTCAGCCTCTAACACATTTGGGATCAATGAGTCGGCTATCATGAACATATCAAGTCTTTTGAACCCTCCATGTACTGGTGAGAAATATGTGTAATTCCTTTCGTCCTGGTGGAAATATCTCCATACCTCGATCAGGGAGTGATCTCTCAGCACAGAGGTAAGGGCCTTGAGGTTGTTTCCATCGTTTACTGTTGGGGGTAGTGTTTTGTCAACCAAGGGATTGATTACAGCATTAAAATCCCCTCCTCGAATTACCTCCCCCTCAGCGTGGTCAAATAGGGCTTTGGACAGCTTTGTGAAGAACTGACTTTGATTAGTGTTCGGGCCGTAGATGGAAACTAGAGTGACCTTGCGGCCTTCTAGTGTGGCGTTAACCAGCAGAAACCTCCCCTCCTCATCACAAAACTGTCCATTAGATTTGAAAGAGATCCCCTTGCGCACCAAGATGGCAACCCCCCCGCTTCTTCAAACCACTCGATGAAAAAAATCTAATGGGGTAATTTCTGTCATTCAGGTGGAATGCATCCGCAGGGCACAGGTGTGTCTCTTGGAGAAACAGGAAGGAGGCATCTAAGGACTTCAATCTATGGAGGAGTGCTTTTCGTTTCAAAGGGGAATTCAGACCCTGCACGTTAAGTGAGATAAATTTGTAGCTAGGGGTTGCCATGGTTCAGTCGCTCAGGTTTTAGGGGTAATTTGAATCTCCCGGCCATCGCCGGACTGATGCGTTTCCTTAAGTGGGGCACAAAGGAGCAACCAGGATGAGGGGCGTGGTGAACCAAAACATAATCTTTCTCTGGCAGCGTCAGAGAGGAACATAACATAAGAAACTCATT
Organism: Ambystoma mexicanum; assembly: GCF_040938575.1. NCBI lineage: Eukaryota > Metazoa > Chordata > Amphibia > Caudata > Ambystomatidae > Ambystoma > Ambystoma mexicanum. The sequence goes on along the minus strand of NC_090927.1, from coordinate 301,643,541 downwards.
AAGGAACTTATAAAAAAGGTCTATAGTACCAATTACGCTAGTTATTTCCATCAGGAATTGCAACGTTCATAGTCCCCAAAGTAATTTAACCCGAATAATACTTTTATAGGGCGCCATCTAATCTGACGCACAAGTCAGTTACTAATAGAGAATTTCCGAAACCCAAATTACATTTAGACAAAGGGTTCAGAGGTAACAGGTAAATACCGTAATTAAACTGGGGTTCAACATGGGGGAGTCAATCCTTATCTGCGGGCAGCAGTCTGATTGTAGGCCTCAGATGAGAGCTTCAAGAAGGAGAGAAAAAAGGAAGAGTAACATTCCTGTGCATGGGGGAGAACTTCGTAGGGTGTTATGCTCCCCACTCTCTCAGCGAGATTCCCCCATCGGAACGTGGCAGGGATCAGGTGGTGTCCTCGCTGGGTACAGTCCTTCAAATGAAGGTGTAAAGCCGATCTCTCACCTTCAGCCTGTACAGATCTCTGGCCAACTTTTCCCCTCCGAGGATGCCGGTGACGGGGCCCCGCCGGGGGGTTTTTGTTGTCTTCCTCAATTCAGATTCATCACTCAGGGCGGTTGCGGCCTCCGGTCTACGTCGGGATCTCCCCCTCCTAGGTTTCGGCGCCGGGCGAGAGGTGGACTCGTCGCCTTCCGGGGGTCGTGGGTCGTGGTCCACCCCGTCGGGTCTCTCTTCCATCAGGCTTTTCGCTTCTTCCTCCGAGGATATTATGTGGTGTTGATTGTTGAATTCGAATATCAGCTTGCAGGGGAACCCCCAACGATACCGGATCCTCTGATCCCTCAACCAGGCTGTCACGCTGTGCAGGCGCCGTCTGCGAGCTAAGGTGTATGGGGCCAGGTCCTGAAATAGATGCATCTCAGTACTCTGAAATCGAATTGAGTCTTCGTTCCTGGCTGCCGCCATGATGTCCTCTTTCTGGCGGTAGAAATGCACCCGGGTAAGTACATCTGGAGGCAAGTTCTTCAACTGGGCCGAGGAATACACGCAGTGAGTTCTGTCCAATTTTAGCTCCTCATTTGGTGGCAGCTCTAAGAGGGCCCTAAAGAATGTCTCGACATATTCCGCTAGGTCCCGGTCAGGGATCTTCCGGGGGACTCCTCGCAGGCGTATGTTGTTTCGTCTCTACCTATTTTCCAGATCAGCTTGCTTTGCCCAAATGTCCTCTAGATGGTCCTCGATGACCTTTACTCTTCCCGCCAGAGCATCGTTGTCATGGGATTGCACACAGGTAACATTCTCTAGGTAATTGACTCTTGATTCCAGCCCCCCGAGGTGGGATGTAAGTTCTGCAAGCGACTGGGCCAGGGAGTCCTTGGAGGTTTGGATCTCTTTCTTGATTTCCTGGGTGATGTCTTGCTTGAAGGATTTAAACATATTCTCCAAATCTTCCCTGGACACGGCCATCTTGGTATTTAATTCCGGGGTTAGAGCTGGGGTGGAGAACGGGTCTCTAGGTTGTGGCGACAGATAGGCTTGAATACTGTGTGTTTTCTTTTTAGTCCCTGTTTTGGGCATCCCCAGGGGGGTGTTGTGGACGTCGCTTATTTGACTTCACATGAAGATCCTAGATGCTCGGGGAATGGAGAAAGCCGGAGCACCCTAGCCGTGGTTTGTTGCTGTCATGAGCTATTACGGACTTTTGGCATAAAGTGAGCTAGCACAGTTGTATTTCAAAGGGACCCAACCAGGCCGCATGGGAAGGCCATCATAAGGGTCAACCACGAGACCAGAGGGGAGCTGGGCGAGTTCCGGATGCAGCAGTGCGAGTGGAGGCGGATTCCTCGGATGAAGCGTTAGGTGTGCTTGTGTGTCGACCGTTTTCTTCTTTGCTAATGTTCTGGGCTTCCACTGGTGATACGGCGGGTGTGCCCCCTCTGCCTAGGCTGGGTTCCGGGGATGTTGAGGATGGGAGGCGTCTAGAGGCTCGTGATGGCCGGTAGCAGTAGAGTATGGGGAGCAGCGCAGGATTAGGGTGGGTTAATAAGTTTGTCTCGTTCCCCGGACCAGGATCCTTTGTGTTAACCCGGACCCTTCAGGGAGATAGCGCTATGCGCCCCCAGATCCCAGCCTCACCTTCAATGTCCTGCTGTCAGGTTGCTTCCACCCGGCGTGGTTCCCTTTTCCGGGGGGGGGGGTCGAAAGTCGTGCTGGATATTGCCGCTCTCCTGAGCCCGTCTTTTGGGTGTCGGGGGCCCAGGAGGCAGCGGGCGCTCGCCCCCTCTGCGGCGTCTCCGGAGGCCGCCCCTCAGCTATGCTCCCGGGGCGAGGACTCGCTGAGATCCTCCGCTTCTTCTGCGGGTCGGCCGCTGGACTGACGGGCATTTCCAGGGCCCCCCCGCAGGCAGCTTGTTCCGGCACCACAGCGGCCACAGCCCGGCGATCTCCGACACTATCTCCGCCTCTCGGATCTAAACCTCCAGGGGTCTGCGTCAAGCTACGCGCAAGCACCGAGGTCCAGGACGGGTTCCTCCGGTTGATGCGGCGCCCTCAGCAGGCATTCCCGGCCCCCCGTGCCGTACCTCCCGCTCGATCAGAGCTCTCAGGGGCCGGCCCCGTGCTGCGACTGGGCTTCGTAATCAGGGTCTGCCCCGGATGATGTTACGGGGAAACCTTAGAGCTTGTCAGTCTCCGCTCTGCTTACACCGTCGGTCCTTCCCCCGCGACCCTGCTTGGCCGTATCGGACCGTGTTGTTGGTGTAAGTTCTTTACAGCCGCAGGGGGGGTTCCGGTGGGCCGCGTCTCTGTGTCCTCTTCAGGGATGATTTAGGCGCAATCCGCCATTTTGTCGCCGTTACGAGGTAGCTCTCGGCAGCATTTCGCTTCCCGAAATTGGACCGTTAGGGGTGGAATTATCTACCAGCAGCTCGACCAGATCATCAGCTTCATATCTTCTTCCCTCCGGAGCTGCAGTTGGGTGGAAATTCTTTAGTAAAACGGGTCAGCATGACTTGGGCATTACAGAGAGGAGCTCAGGGGAAACACGACCGCATGGCGTGCTGCTTAGCCACGCCCCCGTGGGAGTTTTTAAGATTAGGGAGAAGCCCAGCTTGTTCAGCAGCAAGCAGGGGAACTCCAAATGGGACACGACCTGCACTAGAGACTTCCCTCAGATCAGCCAGTCGTCCACATTTGGAAATACATGGACCCAGGATCTCCTGAAGTGAGCTGTAACTACCGCCATGAGCTTGGTGAAGACCCTTGGAGCGGAGGTTAGACCAAAGGGAAGCACCTTGAACTAATAGTGCACATCTCCTATGGTGAACTTTAGGAACTTTCTGTGCTTTTGATGGATTGGCATTTGGAAATACGAGTCCTGTAGGCCTATCGACACCAGTCAGTCCTGTAGTTCGAGAGCGTGGAGAATCTCTCTCAACGTCACCATCCTGAACTTGTCTTTCCTCAAGGACTTGTTCAAGGCCATGAGGTCCAGAATGGGCCGGAGACCTCCCTTCTTGAGTACCAGGGAATACCAACCCAATCCTCTCTGCTCGGGCAGTACCTCTTGCACGCCACACCTTCAGCAACAGGGTTCTCAGTTCTTCCTGGAGCTCCTATCCCGGTTGGATTGGAGGCAGTCTGTCCAGTGGTTTTCTTAGAAATGGCAGACAACCTGAATGAGCAGTAAAGCCCAGGCATCGGAAGTAATTCCCTGCCACTGGAGCAAATGCTCCGTCAACCGGTCCTCTGTGAGAGGGGAAAATCAAAGTGGCTTCAGTGGCTGGGTCACCCCCGCCGCTGACACTGCCTGTTGACCTCTAGAAGCCCCTCTGCCCTTGCCTGGCCGGGGGGAGCTGCGCCCTCCTGTCGTAAGGAGCATATATCCTGTATCCCTGTGCCCTAGAGGCGTAGCTAAATGCAGGTTTGGCCAGCTACACAGCTAGGCCCAAGGATTTGGCAGCAAGTTTGGATTCCTTAATTTTTTCTAAGGAATCGTCAGCTTTCTGGCCGAAAAGAAGAATGCTCTCAAAGGGCATGTCCAGAAGCTTGACTTGGACATTAGGAGAAAAGCCAGAGGTTTTTAAATAGGCCTGCCTTCTTAGTGTTATGGTTGACACCATAGATCGGCCAACACATGCGGCGATGCCCAGGCCAGTTTGCAGCGACTATCTAGGTACCTCTTTCCCATCCTCCACTAGCTGTAAGAAGCCTTCGTGCATTTCCCGTTCTGGGACATACTGAGCAGCATTTTCAACTGCTGTCCATATACTGAAGGAGTACTTGGCAAAACTGTTTGCCACATTTGTAGCTTTTAGGGCCATGCTACCTGAAGTGAATGCTTTCTTCGCTGAGGAATCAATTTTTTTTGCTTCGCTGTCGGGAGGCAGAGTGAATGTAGAAGATGCACGTCTAGAAGAGACCGTAGAAGCCTGCATAACAAGGCCCTCCGGGTAAGGGTGAGAGGAGAGGTATGAAGGGTCTCCTCTAGCCAGCCTTCATTTCCTGGAAATGGTGGCACTGACGGGAGGAACGGAACAAGGGTTTTGCCACATAATTGCTAAAGGATCGGCAATGGCAGGGTTTAAAGGTATATTACGTTACGTGGTAAAGCCTTCATCTAAAATGTCAGTAAGGTCATAACCTTGTACAAGCGCCACTGATGAATGAAATCTCAGGGTGTCAATAACCCTTTCTACCAGAGCCCTGAATTTAGAAGCATTATGAAGATAGGGCTGGGACTGCTGAAATTCGAGGTCTGGTGAGGTGTCCAGACCGCTGACGTCCTAGAGGTCTTGAGTCAGTTGTCAGAGCTGATTCTGGTCATCAAAATAATCAACCATGGGAAGGCCACCAGGTGGCGCAGGCAAGATGGCTGCCTGAATCTTGAGCTCTATCTATAGCCCCGGGATATATGTGGTGATATAGCGGAGAACAGGCTCCCCTCTGCTTCAAAAGTGGAAATAACTACGTCGGAACTGGAGGATGACTGAGGGCATGAGAAACAAGGCTCTAAAAGTGTCTGTGTGCTTCGAAAGACGGCCTTGTGTCTGCTGGCGACCCTCCCCACAGCTGTGTTACACATGGCAATGGAAGAAAACGAAACCACCTGGCCTGCAGCCCCGAGGCGAGAAGCAGTGGAGCCCAATGCCATGGCTGCGACGACTCCCAAGGCGCGGATGAGCCCATGCTCTGCTGGACCTGGGCGAGCCTCATGCGGCCGGCGATAGAGGTGGGGAAACCACCTCCATCAGTGCAGTGTCCCCCGCCTGGGCTTTTGCCGGAGCACGCCCTCCCCGACATTGGTCGGGAGAGCGGGTGAGGGACGAGACACGGAAGAGGTGGAGGCGGTGGGGAACTTGTCCCCCCGCTCCGCACGGGTGCGACACTGGAGATCCATGGCACCCGCAACACGTGGGGGAAGAGGCACGAGCCCTGCCGCTCCCTGAATTTTCATGATGGGCCCTGCTGGGGGTGGGCGGGGCGGAGAGATGAACAGTGAGCCCGCGAGGAGGCATCGGGCCGGGCCCCCCCAAAGCACACTGACCAGGCCAGTGACTGTCTTGAGGGGAGACAGCCCCCAAAGAGGATCGTAGACGGGCATCACAGGAGGTTAAGCTGCAGGAAGTGGAGAGGACAGACGGAAAGGGGGCCGGCAGCCTGAGGCCCACAGGGATGAGTTAGGGGCAATACAGTGCCCAGCAGTACATGGCAGTCTGCCTGAAGAGCACACTAAAGGCGGGCCCAAGCCCTGCTGCAACGAGAGGCCAGCCCCCACGTGGGGGGACTCCCATAACTCCAGGAGACAGTGGCAGCTAAGTGGAGTCACTAAGTGGGGGCTAGGACAACACACCTGTGGCACAATCACTGCAGAGGAGACACCCATCCCTCCACTGGCCAGCAAGGGAGACAAAACAACCCAACCTAGGGACAGGGAATCAATAGGGGTACGCCCCTGCAGAGTAGAAAGCACAGGCGATAGTCCTCTTGAACAGTGAGACACCCACGGCCATATTGGTGCCCCCCCCGCCTACTTGAACGAAAGACCTAACCACCCACGGCCATAGACCAACCCCGGTTGGAGGGCCCTTGGACTAGTGGAGCTGCACTGCAAATACCTGTTGAATACAGGTGCAGCGGGGAATGGGCAACTCATGAGTTGGAAGGGGGCTTTGGCAAAATTTCAGTTTCAAGCGGAAGACAGTGATGGAACCCGGGAGTGCTCCTGCAGCGCCGGCAGAGCTGGGCTCCATAAAAACAGACATCCAGACTATCCTCGAGGAAATTAGGAGGATAGGAACGGAAATGGGGGCAAGACTGGCCAACCTCTCAGCTAAAACAACCACGTTGGAAGACAGGATGGACGGGTCGAGGCCGACCAAACGTCCACTGGGCTCCTGGAGACACAGATGGAGGCATGCTTCATGGAAATGCAGCATTGAGAAGAGGAGCTACGCCTCCAGGTAGACGATATTGAGAATCGTGAGAGGAGATACAATCTTCGCTTCTTCTGACTGGTGGAGGCAGAAGACGAGACCCTGTTAAGCCTGGAGCATAAGGCACAGGACATAATGAAGATAGCCATCGGAGCGGAGGCCGGTGAAGGGGTCATGATAGACAGAGCCCATCGAGCAGGGGGAGGAGCAAGAGGCCCCCCGCACGATCCTAGCATAAATGCAGTATTACATAGACAAGGTGAGGATTCTGGAGGAAGCGAAAAGCCCAAGGGAAATACAATACGGAGACTCCAAAGTGGCCATTTTCCAGGACCTCTTGGCCCACACGCTACTGAGGAGAAAAAAGTGTGGGGCCCTTACTAAATGGCTGCAGGAGAAGTGGGTCAAGTACTGCTGGGGATACCCATTCTCAATGGTCTTCGAATGGGAGGGGGAGACACACCATCTGTTGGCTGAGGAGGACATTCAGAGGATCACGGAGGACCTGGTTGGCAGTCGTAAGTGCCCTTCAACGGAGCAGGATGAGGGGGGCTAGACCCCACTCAGGGGCGTAGAGGACCGGAATCAGCCCGGGGATAGCGCAGAGCGAGATGAGCCTGAATATTTCAGAAGCGGAACACTCCCCCTCTGCGATCGAGAGACACTTGAAATGAAGTGGGGATGCGTCAGAATAGCGCTGGTCACCCACATTCCCTCTGTGGTACCCGGTGGGATGAAATTGATTATGAAATTGCCAGTGTTGGTTTGTTTTTCGCTGGTGCTAAAGGGGCCAGTGATACACTGTTTGTGGTTTCGTCTGTTAAAACCTGCATAATGTTCTGAAGGTGGGGGGGGCGTGGCTAGATGGCTACGTGAGAGGTCGCTCTTCTCCGGAGCTCCCGTAGATCCATCATCGATCCTGGCAATACATGCGGAAAGCGGACGACAAGACATATTGGCAGCACGCCCAGAGACATGTGAAGACCCAGAGCCTCTGTCAATCGTTGTACGAGGCTGATCGGATGACCAATAGAGGAGCTGCGGCCAAAGGAAGAAAGCCGGACGCCCGGCGAGTGGGGACGACCAAGATGGCGGACACTCAACAAAGGGTCATAAACTGACCACCACACAGTGCGGCGGCGACAGGCAGCGGGCGGCGCCGGGAGAGGACCCGCTGTGGCTGATTGATTTGTGTGGAGCCCCACGGTGCATGCCCTGAGCAGGGGAGCAGTGGAGTGGCCTGTCCGGCCGAAGCGAGGAGCTCCGGCGTTTCCTTGGTGGCGGGTGGCCGCGAACGGCGCCGCCGTCAGAGGGGGACGGACGGCGGAGGTGGGTGGCCGTGGTGGCATTCCCCCTGGCACACATAGTGCCTGGAGGCAGCTCGCGCTGAGCTCGCCGGATACGCTGCAGCCGTGGAGCGGCCGATTGGGAACATTGACGGGGCGGAGGACGGTCCCCGGCCAAAGCCCGGCACGCCTGAGCTGGGCGTAGGGAGAAATAGGACCAGCGCACAGTGCCACGACGGGGGCCGGGCGCTCCGCGAGCTGGCGGAGTAAATCCTCCCGCAGCGAACTTAAGGAAACTCCATTCGCGCACACTGCTTGATGCCGGCCCCCTAGGGCAGACTGATTCCCCGGTGGGGGGCTGAGTGGGGGCCCCCTCGGAGGCGGAGAGGACGCACAACACTGGAGGGGAGAAGGGCAGAGGAGGCCCTGTGAAACGTTTTCAGACCGCGCCCCCCTGCGCGAGGCACTGAGAAGCGCAGGAGAGGCATTAGCAACAGTTTAACCAGACAGTCGGACGAACGTTCTGGGCGCTCTGCAGTACTGGACTCATGCACACAGGCCTTGGAGAACATACTGCCCCCAAAATAACTGATACACTGTGGGAGCACAGGTACATGGGAGGACAGAGCCCATTCCAGGTGCTGGGAGAGCACTAAAGACACACCTGCACACCGTGGAAACGACCCCCGGCACGCCAAGAATGGACTGGTGCCAAAGGGACCTCTGCATGAGTGGGGCGCCGCTGACATACAGGCGAACAATATAGCAGTATGTCTAACAGAATTGTTAGACCCAAGAACAAACAGCCCACGCTGGAGGCTTACGCCAAGTCGCCCCCGGGCACAGAAGGGGGCAAGAGCAGACACTCTACCGCGGCGGTGGCGGAGACACCGGGCACGATTCAGGAAGTGCTGGCAGCGATAGCAGATTTAAAAGTTGCCTGGGAGACTAAATTGGGCTTAGCAATGGATGAACTGAAAGTGGGCTTGGACCTCAAGATCGGAGCAGTTCAGGAGGAAGTCAATCTGCTGAGACAAGATGTGCGGTCGCTAGCGGAGCGCACCGGAAACCTGGAAAAGGAGATGGCTCCGAATACGGCGGCATGCGCTGCCCACGGATCAGAGCTCCATGCCCTCGTGCAGCGAGTAGGCAACTTGGAGAACAGGGCGGAGGAGGCGGAAAGGCGTGCCAGATGCAATAATATTCGCATTGTGGGTCTGCCAGAAGGAAAGAAGCCTAATCCGACGGAATACGTGGAATCCATGCTCATGCAGGAAATAACTGGTGGTGCTCTGTCCCAGGGGTTTGCAGTTGAGAGGGCGCACAGGGCCCTGATGAGGAGACCGCCCCCGGGGCCCCCCCTCCCGCGGCTGCTGATCGCTAAGATTTTGAATTATCGGGATCGGGAGAGGATTCTTGAATTGTTCCGGAAGGGAGGAACGATTGAAAAGGGACCGGCAAAAATCACGGCGTACCCGGACAATACTTTGCACGTGCAGCGCAGCCGAATGAACTTTGGGGCAGTGAAAAGAAGGTTGAGAGAAGCCAGTCTCCGATATATGTTGCTTTACCCGGCCAAACTGAAAGTGTTCCATAAGAATAAAACCCTGTTCTTCGAGACGCCGGAGGACGCTATGGACTGGCTGGACATGCAAGGTCGCCCACAGGAACCGGACGTCCAGACGGGAGCAGCTGGAGATAAGTAGCGAGTAGCTGGGTCATCCCCGGCGACATAATACAAGACATTGGGATTAGTATTTGGCAGTATATGGAGCGGAGGGGAAATGTAGGGCAGCAATGTAAGCTGGTAAGATTTGCCAGAGGTCATAATCCTAATCGGAGGAAGACATTAGGTCTTAAATATAGTGTTAAGTAAAGAGTGTGGGAACGGGCTGCAGCAAACGAATGCCAGCAAGCTCCGTTGGAGGAAATTAACCTGAACAGTTGAACGGGAGTTCCGGGGGGCTATCCTTAAACCCCTTAGTAGTATATTTAGTTAGGTCACTGTTAGATCGGTGACACCCCGCGGGGTCCTAGCCTTCGGTTATCAGATAGGACCAGACGCGGGCGGGCCTGAGATCCAGGGATGGAGCTGGGCACTTGTTGGGGCTGGGCGGGGGGAGGGGAAGGGTTGTGTGCAGTGGGGCAGAGTTTGGGAACGGGAAGGGGGGGAGGTTTTGGGAAGGGGGAGTTGTTGAGGGGAAAGAGGATAGGGGGAGAGTCGGAAAACGAACCATCAAAGGGAGCACTAAAGGGAGTGGTGGGTTGGGAACAGACCGAGTAGATGGTATCGGGTAATCTCCGGATTGTGACCTGGAATGTACGGGGCCTCAATAGCTATCTGAAACGAAATAAAGTGATGCTGTACTTAAAGAGGATGCGCATTGACATAGCCCTGCTGCAGGAGACTCATCTCACTAGGGAGAAGCTGGAGGTGGTCAGGAGAAAATGGAGGGGTAATGTCATGGGGGCTACATACTCAGCGTACGCCAGAGGGGTTATCACCTGGGTGGCGCCGCATGTGCCATTTCAGGTGCTTAGCTAGACGGTAGACCCGGAGGGCAGAATGGTGGCGGTAACAGGGCTCCTGGAAAACAGGGAAGTGCATATCATAAATCTGTACGCCCACAACCACGACACGGCGGCTTATTTTAGGTCTCTTTACGGCAAACTTGGCCCACTGGCTGGGGGCGCGGTGGAGTGGGGAGGGGACTTTAATTGCACCCTGAATCCCAAAATGGATAGATCAGTTGACAAGGGGGGGGGAAATGGCGCCGGCGGCCAAAGCGCTAGGGACATTGTTGGAAGACCTAGGCCTAGAGGATGTGTGGAGAAGGCTACATCCTATGGATAGGCAATACTCACACTACGAAGCGCCACATGACTTGTACACGAGGCTAGATTATGTGTTTGTAGCGGCTGAGATAGCGGGAGAAATGGTAGGAGCGGAATACAAGGCCCGGGTATTATCTGACCACTCGCCTTTGGTGGTAGAGTGGCGACACCAACCCCCCAGATCGCGGATCCCAACATGGAGACTTAGGGCAGAAGCACTGCAAGATGAGGGGTTCCGAGAGGATTTGAGGGATGCCATCGAGGAATATTTTGACAAACACGGGCAGCGTACGCTCTGTGGGAACGTTGTGGGAAGTGTTTAAGGTGGTGGTGCGTGGAGTAGCCATTTCCAAATCTAAAGGGCTCCAAGGGGTATCGAAAGGGAACTTCAGGAAACGGAAAGGGAGCTGGAGGGCCTCACACGACATGAGGATACCGCCCGTGATAATAGAACCAAGATAAAGGATCTACAGCTAACCTGCAGTGCACTCTGGGATTGTAACGCTCACCTGACTCCCACGGAGGCGCTGGTCTAGTCTGGGTTGCTGTGGCCTCTTTGAGTGTGATGCGCAGAACTCGGAACACCGACTGAACAGGACCCTCAAATCTTGCTTGTCTGGCCCGTAGGAATATCCTTCTGCAGATGAGAAAGGGGATTAACAGTCTGCAGAATAGTGTGCTTGCTTCCCCCTTCCCCCCTTCGTTCTTCTCTAACTTCCTCCGAAATCCCCGGTTGAAGCTCACCTTATAGTTTGAAAGGATGAACTCTCCATCCTGCTTCTGGTGCAGGGGCGCGTGTTTGTCCAGTTACTTCACTGGTTTTCAGAATGGCGCTGGCAAAATCCACTTGACTTTTCCGAGCGGAACTCCGTAAGTATGAAGATTACAAAAGTTCAAGTGTAGAGCCTCCTTTTCTGTTGCCTTCCTAACCTGTGATCTGTCCTTTATTTCAGGTGCAGAATGAAGGCGATGCGTTGAGGGATTGAATTGCCGATGGTAAACTCAGGTGAGTTAGCGATGGGGGCGATCCCTCTTAATGTCTTTATATTCCTCCAGTAATGTCTTTTGTCCCTTCCCCTTAGGGGCCGGGGTGCGGTACCTGCCAACGAAGCGGCGCCGACCCGAAATGAGGAATGGTCCACCAACAGAAGACCGGTAAGTGTTATGGCGGAAAATTAGGCTTTCCTCATATGTTCCTTCTGCTCACCTTTTGTCTCTTCTTCTCTCCCCTAGGCGCAGAGATGTGGCGACCGGTGCAGACAGTCGCGGTGGAGCCAGAAGAACTCCTGAGGACAGGTGAGTGAAGCGTGGCGCTGCAGCGAGCAACGCGGTGCTTTTAAATGAAAGTCTTTTCTCAGGAACGCTGGCGTGAAGGTTCCGGATGCAGGTAAGAAGTTTGATAAAATTCTTGCTTTTCACCTTTCTCTTCTCTTCTTTCCTTACAGGTGTTCTAGGATCGAGGCGGGCGTGGCTGGAGACCAGATGCAGGAGCAGACACGGTGAGCGTTCAGCTGCTTGGATGCAGAACAACGCGAAGCGTGAGCTACTGTCTGGGCGTGGCTTAAATAGCCCCCAAAGTAGTTCCAGGTAAGTATCCTTCCCTGGCCACGCCCGAGTGGCAAAATAGTCCCAATTAAAAAATAGTCCCTTTCAGGTCTCAGGGAGGCCTGAATCTTGCAGCATGGTCTGCATCAGGTAAGTGCACAAAACACCTTCCTTTATGAGCCTGGCGCCTATGGCGCCAGGACAGAGTCCAAAGAGCCCCTATAAGGGGCCGCTGGGCTTTTACCCGGGGGCATGATGCCTGCTCCCGGGGGTGCTGGGCCTGGCCTGGTGCTCCGGAGGTAGGCATCATGACAGGGATAGGCTGGGTAGACTAAATTACAAGAAATACACGGCGAGGCTACACGCAGGGGGCGACAAGCCGGGCAGATTGCTGGCCTGGCTGTATAAGAGTGAGACCCCCCCGCTCAGTGATCAGCGAGATTAGGGATGAGGGAGGTCGCATCTGCAACACCCAAGAGGGGGTAAACGAGGAGTTCCTCAAGTTTTATAGACATTTGTATGAAGACACAGGGGAGGATATGTGTCAGGACATACTGGACACATTGGAGGATATAGAGCTGCCCACCCTGGACGACCTAGAACGCGCAGAGTTAGACACTCCTGTCACCTCGGATGAGCTGGAGGTGGTGATTCAGAATCTGCCCACGTGCAAGGCGCCCGGATCGGATGGGTTGCCTAGTGAGTTTACAAGACATACAAGCAGGAGCTGCTTCAGCCACTGCTTGCCATGTTCAACGAGGCCTATGAGCAGGGGGAACTTCCATTGTCTCTTCGCGAGGCTGTGATCATCCCACTCCTGAAACCAGGCAAGCCGGCCGCGGAGGGCGGTCCTACAGACCTTTGTCCATGCTCAACCAGGACAGCAAAATACTTACGGCAGTGCTGGCTAATAGGCTGAAGAGGGTGATCGGTAAGCTGATACACCCAGACCAGACGGGCTATGTCCCAGGCAGGAACATCACTGATAACCATAGGAGGCTACACCACATTATTGACCAAACTGAGGTAGATACGGGCGAGCTGGCTATCGTGTCGTTAGACGCGGTCAAAGCCTTTGATTCGGTATGGTGGCCTTGGCTGAAAGCGGCCCTGAGGGGATACGGAATGGGACCTGGATACATCAGGTGGGTCCAGTTGTTGCACAGCACCCCGATGGCGAGAGTCAAAACAGGGTCCATAGTCTCAGATATTTGGCAACTCAGCAGGGGGACCAGACAGGGATGCCCCTGGTCACCCATGTTATACATACTAGCACTAGAGCCGTTGGCAATATGCCTGCGCCAACAATATGGGGAGGTGGGTATTAGCACAGTAAGTGGTAGACACCTGGTATCACTGTATGCGGATGACATGCTCCTTTATCTGCGTTATCCGAAAGAGAACCTGCAGTATGTGCTGGAGGTGATGGACCGTTACGCCACCCTCTCAGGCATATCGGTGAACCCTAGAAAGTGAAGTCTGTTTCCCTAGGGCAGATATAGGAATGTCCCGTTACAGAGGCTGCCCATCCTGCCAATACCATGGCAGATTGAGACATTTAGGTATTTGGGAGTAAATATTTACCACAAGCTCGAGCCGGAGCACAAACATAACACAGAGAAAGCAACAGAGGGAGTCAAGAATAGCATGGTGTTTTGGTCTAGATTGCCCCTGACTATGATGGGGAGAGCGGCCTTGCTCAAGATGGTGGTCCTGCCTAGACTTGCATTTTTTTGTGAATGTCCCGTTTTTGATTCCCGGGAGCCTATTTGTGAAACTTCATAGCGTGTGTAGGGGTTTCGTGTGGGTAACTCCAGAAACAGGGTGGCCCTGTGGAAACTCCAAAACCCGTGCGATAAGGGGGATATAGGTCTGCCGGATTTTGAACTCTATTATCTGGCGGGGCAGCTGCTGTATGTGGCCAGGTGGCTTTCGGCTGAAGATTCGGCGGAAGCCATGCTTTTGCGGGGAGACTCAGCCCCATACTTTTTGAGGGAAGTGGTGTGGTTGCGAAAGGACAAACTGGTGGGAAGGGGGCGGCTACTGATGCTGGGCTGGGAGGTCTGGCACAGAACATGGAGGATGATGGGTGATCCGGAGCCGTTCTCCCAGCAGGCCCCACTGGTGGCGCTGTGCGGGAACGACTCAACTATTTGAGTCGGTCCGTAGACACTGGGAACCGGTAGGCCTGGCCACCTTTGAGGACAAATGGAAGGGAGGGGAGGCATTGGACTTTCAGAGGTTGCAAGAAGAGACAGGGGTGCATAGAGGCCAATATAGAACCTACGCTAGGCTTGTGAAACGGGTTAGAGAGAGATGGCCCGAGACAGTGCTAGCTGAGGACCCTGATGCCTCCCTGGAAACTATGTATGATGTTTCGGAGGGCGGGCATGAAATATCGAGGATATACAAGCTCCTGAGAACAAGGGCAGGAAAGGAGCTGCTCCAATTAAGACAGAATTGGGAAATAGAGGTGGGAGGACCCGTGACGGGCAATGGGAGAGGGCCCAGAGGTACCATAAAAAGGTGTCCCGGAACGCGAGACTCCAACAACTTCAATTGTATGTTACCCATAGGCCTTATCTGACCCCCGGGAAAATTGCAGGGTTTGGAGGGTCGGTTACACAGCAATGCCCCAGGTGTGGGGAGGTGAATGCGGGGCTGTTTTGGGCTTGCCCGGAGGTGCACAGATTTTGGGATGAGGTTAAAACAAAACTGGCTGGTGGGGCAGTGGTGTTGGACGTGGGATCAGCTTGGTCATGCATGCTCAGGATTTTTCCTAGACCCCAGGACTTAAAGCACATAAGCAAGATGAAGGATTTAGCTTATGTCCTGGCCAAGCGCAGTATTGCTATGGGCTGGAAAGCGGCCCACAGACCCAGGGTGGAGTTATGGTGGGCGGAACTCCTAAGATGGGCGGAAGCGGAATCCGTAGTTTGGTTTGAAGGGGTCACTAGGGGGGGTGAGGAGGAAGTAGGGCCCCTGCTGGCCTGGCGGCAATTGGTGGCCTCTATGGCAAACCCTCACCAGGGTAATAACGAATCAGAGGACTCGGATGATGAGCGCATAAGTACTGACCTACCTGATAGTGCTCCTGCAGATGACACGAGTGAGCCGGCTCTAGTTTGAGGGGGCGAGGGGGGAGGTTGGGGAATTATATTGTAAAATGTAATGGTTTAACAATGATTTTTACGTACTGAAACAGTTTTTATTGTGTGGTGTTTTGTTTGGTTTTGAAAATAAAATAAATAAAAAAAATAAAAAAATGTTCTGAAGGTTGTTTGTGTGAGGTAGAGAGGGGGGACGCAGGGTGTTAGGGGCCTTAGCTTGATGCTAATGGGGTACACTTGGCATTCCGGACTGACTTAAGGACACAGAAGCGACTGACCTGCTAGACAGGATACCCAGGGCTGGAAGCGAGTCCCTGGTGGTTCGTTGACCATGCCAGACACACTGGGAGATGGAGACGGATGCCTCAATTTGAGGGAAAGGTGGGAGTGATGAATGGGGGGAGCGAAGGGGGAGGAGGTCAGGGTATACCATGGATCACCAACATAGGGAAGGCCTCAGGCCTAGCGGGATGCAAATGGTGGCCACGGGCGAAGCGGTCTAATGTTTGAGGGACAGGTTGGTACGCTGAACGTTAAGGGTTTGAATTCGCAAAATAAACGATCCCACAACACTAACATGTTCCGCAAACAGAAATTAGTGGTCTTTTTCCTGCAGGAGACGCATTACTGACAAGGGGCGGAGTCGCTGATAAAAGGGAAGGAGAAGGGTAGGAACTTCTGGGCTTCTCATAAACCTCTAAAAAAGAAGTGGTGGGCATAATCCTGGGCAAATCATTCCATCTGACGGAGATTTGAGACCAAGAGAGGCTTTGGGGGGAGATTTCTGGGAGTAAAGGGCATGTGCGAGGGAATGCGGATCACATTGGCCACCCTTTAGGCGCTCAATGTGGGCAAGATAGAGTTTCTACGTCGAGTGTTTAGGGCAATGGATGGGTGGGCAGAGGGATCCATGATGTTGGGTGGGGACTTTTATCTGATACTTGACCCCCCCAGTTGGACTGTCAGCGAAGTGGGTGGAGATGAGAAGGGTGACGAAGGACACCCTAGCCCTGTGAGATCTGTTGCAGGAACATTTCTGGGTGGACGTGTGGCATAGGTCATGGCCGGGTCCGGGGGGAGGGGGGAAAATCATACTTTTTTTTCCCCCTGCACCAGTCATATATGAGATTGACGACCTGTTAACATCGGGGGAGGGGTTAGGGGAGGTTGGAGTGCCGAGAGTGGAGACCGTTACGTGGTCAGATCACGAGGTTGTGGTAGTGGATTGGCGGAAACGAAGGCCTTGAGGAGCTATAGGTGGCGGTGCAACGATACTCTGTTGGGGGACCAAGTATTCAGGGAGTTCTTGAGGAAGGAGATACAGGCCTACTTCGAAATTAATGATAATGGGGGAGACTGATATGGCGATGGTGTGGGAGGCAGTGAAGGCCACTTTCCAGGGTCTGCTCATAGCAGAGGGCGCCCGTAGGAAGCAAGAAAGGGCATTGATTTGAGGGTAAGATTTGTGAGGAATTGAGAGCTATTCGGGCACAGCTGAGCCAAAGTGATATAGACAGGGAGGCTCTTTTGGGGGAAATGAGGGTTAAGAGACAAGTGCTACATGCGGTCCTAATTGGGGAGGTAGTCAAGAAGATGAGATACCCCTGGCAGAGGTACTATGAGAGGGGAAATACGGTGGGGACCCTTCTAGCAAATAGGGCGAGAGGCTGGAGGGCGGACAGAAGGGTAGAAAGCATCTGTGATAAAGGGGGGGGCGGGTGTGGAAAGGAGGGGGGATGTAACGGAATGCTTTGCGAGTTTCTACAAGGAGTTATATGATAGACAGAGGGAGGAGTCGGTGGAGAACTACCTGGCTGAGCAAAAACTC
This sequence comes from Ambystoma mexicanum, assembly GCF_040938575.1. Lineage (NCBI taxonomy): Eukaryota > Metazoa > Chordata > Amphibia > Caudata > Ambystomatidae > Ambystoma > Ambystoma mexicanum. The sequence continues at coordinate 301,626,544 of NC_090927.1, read as the reverse complement.
CCTAAACTTACAGATCGGGGGAGGAGGTCGTGGAGGCCATTAAGAGGTTGAGGACAGGGAAGGCCCTGGGGAGAGCGGCTTCACAGCCATCTTCTACAAGCAGTACCAAACCTTACTGGTGTAACCCATGGCCAAGCCGTTTAATCTGATGATAGGACAGGATACACTGCCACCAATGTTTCTTCAAGCCCTGATAAGGGTGATACCGAAAATTGCAGGCAGAATGCTCCTCATACAGTCCATCTCTTTCCTAAATGTGGACGCAAAGGTCTTTTCTAGTATCTTGGCGATGCGTCTGGAAACCCATCTTCCTCGATTAATTCCTCGGGACGAAGTGGGGTTCGTGTTAAAAAGGCAAGGAGCTGACAGTATGCGGAAAACTCTCCACGTGCTGAGCACGCAGGCAGTCCAGGTGGAGGGAGTTCCCTGTTATCTCTAGAGGCCGAGAAGGCATTCGACCGGGTGACTTCAGCCTTTATGGGAAAGGTTTTCTTGTCCCTGGGAATGGGCCCGAGGTGGATGGGGTGGATATCGGCTTTGTACTCAAAACCCACGGCGAGACTTGTAGTCAATGGGAATGAATCGGGGCCCTTTCCACCAGGGAGGGGTACACGTCAGGGATGCCCCCTTTCCCCGCTCATATACTCACTAGTGATGGAACCGTGGGCGACTTTGATATGGAACAACTGGGAGATTAACGGCCTCACGGTGGGTGGGACGCACTGCAAGATAAACTTGTTCACGGATGACGCACTACTCTATAACAGGCCATCCCAATCGATCCCACATGTGTTACGAAGTCTGTAATGTTACGGAAAACTGTCAGGCTTCAAGGTCAATCTGGGGAAAACTGTGGCGTTTATAGCAGGGAGCTATCAGATAAAGAGGGAACATTTGTGACAGAGCTTCCTTTCAAGGTACAGAGGGACATGTTTTGCTACTTGGGGATTCAGGTGACGCAATGCCCAAAGGATCTCTTCGCCAGAAGTTTTCTCCCCCTTTGGTCGGCAGTGAAGCGAGACATGGAGAGGTGGGCAGGGTCATGGTTCTTATGATTGGCACGTTTGAACTATGTAGAGATGGTGGTTCTCCCAAAGTTTCTATTTTAATACCAGATGTTACCGATACCAGTGCCCAGGTAATTCATAATGGAGGTGAAACAAACTTTGTTGCTGTTTCTATGGGCGGGGAAGAAACATAGGATCGCCTATGAGACACTAATAAGGCCAAAAGAGAAGGGTGTAGTGGGACTCCCCCGATCTAGCAACATATTATAAAGCAGCCCAGTTGAGAATCCTGGTGGATAATTTTACTCCAGGGACAGAGAAGCAATGTGTCGCAATGGACAATGAGGTACTGGCCCGGGTCCCGTTAGATGAGTGGTTGTGGGTCCCCAAAACTTGCATCCCAAGGAGAGTACTGCAGCACCCAGTGCTGGAGGTCCTGTGGTCCATTTGGAAGGAGGGAGGTGACAACAGGTGGCTCACGACATGGCCATCACCCTTGAGCTGTATCTGGGTCCCCCACTCAGGGATGGGATTGAGGAGCTATTGACGTTCCAACCTCGGTATGGAGCTGGGCTCAGCAGGGCGGAACAGCTATGGGATGGGGGAACCTTTATATCTCTGAAGGGAGGCCCTGGGTCTGAGCAAACTGTCACCCTTTCGCTACCTGCAATTGAAGGGGGCCCTGACAGAGGAAAGATGGGGGAGAACCTCAAGAGGAAGTTAACGGATTTCGAAAGGTTTCTGGTCACACAGAAGGGGTGCAAGGGATTGATATCTAGGCTCTATAAACTGCTTCTCCTGGCGGCCCGAGGGACAACCCCCCTGCAAGAGTGAGGTGGGGTCAGGACTTGGAGAGAGATATTGATGATACGATGTGGGCCTGCATGTGTAGGCAGGCCAATTGCTCCACTACATCACTTCAGTACAGACACCAATCCTTGAAAAGACTACATAGGTGGCACTAACCCCCCCCCCCAGTGAGGACAGCCCGGAAGAGGGCGGGATATGACCCCCCCGACCGCTGAAAGTGTCACAGCGACAAGAAGGATTACACATGTGGTGGAATTGCCCCAAGGTGCAGATATACTGGAGAGAGGTTGTGTCTTGGATAAAGGGGGTGGATGAGATCCAGAGTGACCACTCCCCATGGCTTGTCCTCTTTGGTGTGAATGCGGAGGGGGAGCTTGAGGCGGTACAGGACCACATGCTCCACACTATGTTGGTTGCAGCGAGGTGTTGTCTGGCCCAACGGTGGAAAAGTTCACGAATGCCAAGGGAGAAGGAGTGGACCTCCAAGGTCTGCGCGATATGTCTGCACGATATCTGATATGGTGTACCAAACCCACCTCTTAGACAAGTCCAGATCTAACATTGAGGGGATGTGGCTCCCGTTCTTTAAAAAGTATGGCTGACTGGCTTGATGAGGCTGGGAAATAACTGGAGGTGGGAATGAGCAGGGACGGTTTCGGTATGGGAGAGTACGTTTGGCGGGCATGTTGCCTAAATCGGGGATTTGGGTGAGGTTTTCTAGCGTAGCCAGGAAGAACACTCACATTCGGTAAAGACACATTAACATGTGTCCAGCCTTTGGCGGGGTGCAATTTGAAAGATCCATGGTTGGGGGGAGGATGGAGGAGGGGGAAGGGGGTTGGCATTTCACTGTTGGGCTGTATAAGTATTGTATAACTGTGATTCTGTGTTGTTCTAACCTAAATGCCAATAAAACTGATTTTCAAAAAAATTAAATAATCAACCATTCCTGAACCCAAGTAAATCGGGTTGAGATCCCTCTGATCATCAGCGGCATGACCGCCGAAGATACCTGCCATGGTATTGAAAAATGTGTATCGGGGTAGTGGGGTGAATATTTTCTCGTTGAGGGTTTGTCTCTCGGCGCTGATATGGTGGATGTCTGTGCCGATCAGGATCGAGACACTGTAGCGTCGGCATCCTTGGATGCATGGGGATGATCCAGCTTCCATTGGATTTCTTTCACTATCAAAAGATTTATTGCGCCGACATTGTCGGTACCGGGGCACTACAGGGGTCAGGTATACAGAGCGCCACTCTTGGCTCCGAAGCCTGCTGCGTGGGGGGATTAGCCGTGCCAACTGCAGCATGCTTCTTGATTATTTCAAGCATCGAGGATTTGAAATCCTCCCACTCTTGGCGGCTGGTAGGCCCAGCCGACGGCTTACTTTTAGCTATTGACGACTCAGAGTCCCAACGGTAGCGGTGATGCCTCCTCTTCTTTCGGGACGAGGAAAAGTGGGTCCTCGAGTGGGACAGTTTCTTCTTCTGCCTGTGTTCTTTCCCAGGATTGTGCCCCTCAGTTTCAGCCTCTGAAGACCGATCCGTCGACTACGCCAGTGATTTTGAAGGCAGTCGACCCAGAGCGAGTTTTGCAGCTCGATCGCGAAGGGATTTAGGTTGCATTTGGGTGCACGACAGACACCCGTTAGTCCCGTGACCCGTGCGGAGGCACCAGAGACACAACTTGTGCTGGTCAGTGATGGACATGTTGGTGCCACAATCGGAACACCGCTAGAAACCGGATACCCGAGCGACCGGCATATCGCATCAAGGAATTTGAAAAAAGTACAATGTTTTCTGATGAAAACATTGAGAAAGTAGAAGCTCTGTGTTCCTGAGCAGCGTTGTAGCGTGCAGAAAAAAGGAACTACGGTTGGGGTGCAGTGACGTGGTATTTATATAATGCCTGCCGTCACGTCCGGAGTCGACAACCAGAAGCTGAGCACAACGGATCGACGGTTGACGGCTGGGCGAGGTCCACTACGCCCCCTGTCGAAAATTTTCAGAAGCAGCAAAGACGGAGGGTATATCTATCAGATGAGGAATCTGCGGGAGAAAGGCAATCCATTGTACTGTATTTACCGGCCGAGGCCTGAATTGAGAAAGAAGTGAAAATACAAGTGGGAGGGGTCAAGCGCCACCCCGAGCCAAGATGGGAGCAAAATACCTCCACATGCTACGTTATGTTCCTTTGTCGCTGGTGGTAGAGCAGGCAATCGGACATAATAGGCTTGGGAACAGGGAAACATTTCATTTTTAAAAGACATCCTGACGAGCACCATCCATGTTATTTTTTAGAATAGGGAACCTGCAATTATTAGAAGAAGCAATAGGAACGATATTTTTTTCCTTTAATACATTTGAAACCTTTGAAACAGGTCTTTGTGTCTGTCTCTTAGGGCTGACTCAACACAAAACCTTTTATGGTGAACCAACCCAGCATTAAACTTTGTACAAGGGCTTCAATAGGTCCTTCATTAGAGCAGAGAACTTGTTGAGATGTTCTTAGTTTTCGGTAGCTTTTGGGAGCTCATTTCAGACGGTTTTACCTTGAACTGCAAACAATTTATCATATAGTGGTCTTCTTTGCTCAATTCATTGAAGTACCATGGCAGAAGCAGATCTGAGTGAGTGACAGGGACGTTAATACGGGGTACAGTGTTTTTAGAAGATCTTTGGGATCATAATTAAGACTTATGTTATGAATTAAGGACATGGTGGTTCGAACAGCTTTAGTTAACAAAAAAAACCTTACACAACATGTAGAACAAAAACCATCATAAATATACATAACCCTTAAGATCCACAGTAAGAACAATAATAGATTCACATTTTGAATTAAAAAACAATTAGATCAACATTAGTCTGTTATATTAAGTTCATCACAGCATATAAGAAACGATAAAGAGATCTTATATCACACTAACCAGAGTTCATTGAAGCGACGCTCCAGCATCCATTAGGTAGCATTAAATGACCAAATTCATTATTTCCAGTTCGTTGGTTACATCTTGCAAAAAAGCATTTAATGCCACAATTAGGGAAATATTGAGCCCCCACATATATCTACTCCAAAAAAGGTTCACTGACAGCTCCGAATCTTTATCAAACCTATCTTTAAAAATCAAGGCGTGCGTAGGCTCAAAGTAGGGACAAATGAGCACTAAATGCTTCAATGTCTCTTGGGAGTTGTTATCGCCAACAAAAACGACACCAAAAGTCAAGAAGACTACGGCCCGGCGCATCTTTATTACCCCAGTGCCGTGTCCTCTCGAGAGTCAGTACCTGATTGAGCCTAAAGCGCATATAGCTTGTTCTTCCCCCATCACAAAGGCACCTCTGAAGATAGAGGGGCAAACATTCCAGAGCATGGCCAAAATTGGAGTATTCTTGTAGGTTGAGTAGGAATTAACACAATCCACAGTTTCCACCCAATCTGCCCTGAAGAGAAACCTCTTCACTATCCCCGGGCGTTGAATAAGTTCTTCTATGGTTAAGCCAAGGGAAAGCAAGATTAGCTTGATTTTGGCGCAAAACTTTCCCATGGATATAACCAAATCAGAACTCACCACTTCTCCTAATGTTTCATACAAAATGTTTTTCGGAGGGTCGCTTATTTTCCTAAACAGGGAAAGTTGTTTCCAAAGATACCTAACTTTAAGTGATATAAGGCTGAGCTCATGGCAAAAAACTGCATTGGGCACTGCCATAGATAAACCCAGTATCTCTGTCCACAGCTTTCCTTGGATGATGTTAAGAGTAAGGCCCATATCGTGGTTGCATAGGTCCAGGCTGTAGAGTAAAATGGGCTCACATTTGGCGAGATAATATCGCCTTATCGAAAGCAGAGAGACTCTGCAGACCTTCACTCTCAAAAATGTCATTTGGGATTGGAGTTTGCAGGCTTTCTCCTCAAGGCTCTGTTTCCATGATTTCACACTAATCCTATTTGTAAGACTGTACCCCAAACAGGTAAGGGCCTGGACCTGATCCACTGATTAGTCACCCATGATCCACTTATAAGTCTGCATCTTTCTTCTTTTAGAAAAGACCATTATCCGAGATTCTGATGCATTTGGCAAGAGATTGTTAGCTACCGCATAGAGGTAAAAAATATACATTTTCCTTTTGAGGCCACAAGGGGTACGATCCAGAAGAATAAAATCATCTGCAAAGGCCATCCATTCGATCACCATCCTCCCCAACCTGGCTGGTGCGATAGAAGGTCCCTGCCACACTCCCTCCACATCACACATGTACAGGTGAAGAGAATTGGCACCAGTGAGCAGCCATGCTTAACCCCTACATATGTGGCAATTTCCCGAGACAAGGTCCCCTCCTTGGTCAAGCGGACCCTGATAGTTGTATTGGTATGGAGTAGGGCAAGGAGCTGGACAATCTTGCACGGAATCTTCATAGCTAGCATTTTGGACCACAATCTCGATCTTATTACTCCATCAAATGCATTTGAGAGGTCCAATTATGCTATAAACACTAATGATGCTATAAACACATCTCCTATATTGAACTGATGTCCCGAATTTCTTAAATGTGCCAAACCCTTCGCATTCAAGTTGGTTCCCAGCTCTTCCCTGAAACCCAATTGAAATTTGCTAAGAAGCAAATTATGCCTGACCACGTTATTAAGATCTCTTAAGAGCAGGATGGCAAAAACCTTGCTAGCCGCATCAATGAGCGATATGGGTCTATAGTTACTAGGAATTAAGATATCACCCTTCTTATATATGGGCACAATAATAGATTGAACCCAAGAAGCCGGGACCGTGTGATTCTCGAAGATGTAATTCAATACAGGTTTCAAAAAGTTAGCCCACAGCTCAGGGGCGGCCTTGATAACAAAAGGCGGAATGCCATCTAGGCCGGGGGCTCCCGACGGCTTAAGTTTGTGTATAGCCCATATAATGTCCTTTTGACCCCAAGTACAACCTCCTACAACAGGAGATCCCAAAGCAGTACCTGGCCCTATTACACATTTAGAGGACAATGCAAATTTGTTTTGTGTAATAAATGATCCAAGCATCAGCTTGGATTGGACAGTCTAAACTGCCCTGAGAAGGGTCTAAAGTCCTATTAACAGTGGACCAGAATTTGCCACCCATACCCTTACAGAGATTTTCCATCATGTTCTGGTGGGAATTCAAATAATGATCCATCCTAAGCGATTTAACCAAGTTCTTGTGTCTGGAATTATCTTTCTTTTTAAAACCAAAAACTCCATTATCGACAAGGACTGTTTAAGAGCCACCAAGTCGCTACGTTTGTTAATTTTAGAGTTAGAAATTCTAGTATCCCACCTGAAACTCTCAGATTGGTTGATGGAATAGCCTCCCACTTTACTAATCTTATAGGCACAGATAAGTATAATGTTGTTATAAGGATTCCCCCCTCATAAATGGGAACTATCCCGCAAATCAGATTGGACAGCTTTCGTTAAGTGGTCTGTAAGAAGAGTATTATATCTCCTAATGGTTTTAGTGTTCCAATTAACCGATCTCTCTAGTTTCACCATTGAAAGACCCATTAGTCAGGCCTAACATGAATACCCAAGTGAGCCAAAGTCAGAATGAAAACCAGTGGGGTATGGTCCCCCAGGTCAGTATCTATATGAGCCAGGTTACCACACACTTGTTTCCATCCATTAGCCACGTAGAATAAATCAATCCTGGAGCTATGAGAGCTCCTCTTCCACGTATGCTTAGGTAATTCTGAATTACATGGGTGGTCCAACATCCCCAAATCCCATCCTTCTAAAAAATATCCCACTGCATCCACTGGCTAAGATTGGGGTGGAGAATCTTAGGAATAGCCCGCCTATCATTCCACTGAGTGCCCTGAGCCTCCCGGCACAATACGTTTCCCAAAAGCCTTCTCACACTATTCCCCCAAGATCTCACTAAGGGTCTCCTCCACATTTTCAAACAGCACTTTCATAGGATTCCAATAAGGGTTCAGCCAACGTGCTTCCTCAATAGCACCAAATCGTGTCCATTCGCGCTCCCGCACTGGAATCGCCATTGGAGTACACGAGGTACTCGAAATTCAAAAATGGCCGACTCCTTTCTCAACGCCAGATCAGCCTGCCCAGGACACCTCTCCAGGCTATACTGATAGGCTGTCCTGCCTACTTCATCCCCCATTGGCTGCCGGCAGGCAGAGCCGGCCCACAACACCCAAGGCCCACTGCTACAAGGCCAGCACCTGTTTGATTCCTGTTTGTGCCAGACTACCATCTGCCAGACCCTAACTGCCACACACAAGGTAATCGAAATACCTGAAACCATAACTTTGCCATATATAGTGACATATGCTTCTCGCCCTGTTTGAAAAAAAATCTAACTTTGGTGACCCACTACCTATGCACCCTGCTAGTGACCTATGCTTTTGTGCCTTGATTGCTAAAATCGAATTTAGGTCACCCACTGCCTATGCACCCTGCTAGTGACCTATGCTTTTGTGCCTTGATTGCTAAAATCGAATTTAGGTGACCCACTGCCTATGCACCCTGCTAGTGACCTATGCTTTTGTGCCTTGATTGCTAAAATCGAATTTAGGTGACCCACTGCCTATGCACCCTGCTAGTGACCTATGCTTTTGTGCCTTGATTGCTAAAATCGAATTTAGGTGACCCACTGCCTATGCACCCTGCTATTGACCTATGCTTTTGTGCCTTGATTGCTAAAATCGAATTTAGGTGACCCACAGTCTATGCACCCTGCTAGTGACTACAACTACACTGCACTAGCCCTTCTTGCCCAATATCACAATGTATCTCCATGCGTTTTATACAGTGTTACTGAGATCAATATTGTACATTTTGAACAGCCAATACACAACCATGCTACCCAATTTACCAGCACTTGAGCCCGTATATAACCCATATACACTAACTGAAATGACCTCCATACCTTGCCCTATTCTCATGAGGAAACTTAGATTACGTGCCAGGCTCCCAAGGCTCTATGACCCTCTACCTAAACCAGCCCACAACAAGGTGACTAGGAATCCTTCCCTACACCCTCTTCAATTGAACAGTAGACTCCACCGTGAGCCCATCCGTGACCAGAAAAGTACACATGAATCCGTGCCACCACCCCTAAACCCAGTAGATCTCAGGACCAAGGGTGCACTAATAAATGCCCGCTCCATGGTAGCCCATGCATCAGACATTGCCGACCTGCTACACAAGGAAGACCTGGACTTCTTAGCGGTCACCGAATCTTGGCTTCACCCCACGGCAGGCCCTGCAATTATGCTAGCGGTACCAGATGACTACATGCTATTAAGACTTGATCGTACCACCTCTAGAGGCGGAGGTCTTGCCATCATAGCCAAAACCAAATTCCATATTACAATTGAATCATCCACTAATGTGAGCTCTTGTGAATCTCTAACCGCCAAGGTAACACTATCTAATACTCAATCCACCTTATCTACCGACCACCGGGCCCTCTAGGGTCATTTGAAGAAGACCTCACAGACATCTTATCAAATAATATTAAAAATTCCTCACAACGCATCTTACTAGGAGACTTCAACCTCGGATTTAGCGACCCTGCAGACACAAATGCAAGTACTATCAATAACAGCCTAGAGGAACTGGGCTTCACCCAGAAGATCACCGAGCCCACCCATACCAAAGGGAGAACTCTGGACTGGCTAGCTGTGCACAACTGCCCAGTCCTGGTCTCCGCCATACTCCCACAGCCCTGGACAGACCATTACTTGATCTCGTTCACCCTAGAGGCAACCCCAGCACAAGCTAACAGCATAGCTCCAGCTGTCCAATCCCGAAATAAAAAAAACATCACCCCCGAAAACTTGATCCCGCTAATCACACCAACCTTGAATGCCATCCCGGATCATACAGATCCATTCACGATGGTGGACATCTATAATAAAATCATGCTTTCATCCCTTGATGCCATAGCCCCATTGAAGTTAAAAAAGAGTAAGCCCCGGAAACACATCAATTCCTGGTTTTCACCTCATCTTAAAGCCCTCAGACAGGAAAAGCGACGCCATGAAAAAATCTGGCGAGCTTACCCTTCAGAAAACAACAAAAAAAACTTGAGCAGTCTAGCTTCCCAATATAAAAAAGAAATTATACTGGCCAAACAATCGTCCTATAGTACACGTATCGCTCAAGCTAAATCTAACACTAGAGAGCTTTTCACAATACTTAAAGAGGTTGAATCCCCGATTCAAGTGCCTGACTCATGTATCAAAGATAAAAACTGGTGCACTGGCATACAAAATGCCCTAGCGAACAAAATCTCCTCCCTTAAGACTAAGATAAGCATTAAAAAAGAATCTCTGCTCGCCTCTACTAAGCCGAGTACCGTCACCCATAAAAAGGTTCACCCGACTCAATCAGCTCCCCCAGCGCACAACCCCCCCTTTAATTCCCATAAAGTATCCACCAAAGAGGTAGAAAATACTATTCTCACCCTCAAACCTTCAAATTGCCACGGAGACCTATGCCCCGCTCAACTGATTAAGGATGCAGCCCGTGATCTCGCACCATTTATTACCAAACTAATAAATGCGTCTTTCACATCAGGCACCGTATCTAATAACTTAAAACAGTCCTGGGTCCTCCCTCTACTTAAAAAAACGAATTTAGACCCATCCACTCCAACTAACTACCGCCCCATCACCACAGTACCATTCCTTCTTAAAATCCTCGACAAAATAGCATACCAACAGATCCAACATTACCTTGCGCACTTTCATCTCCTAGGCGTCCGACAATCTGGTTTCAGGCCAAAGCATGGAACCGAAACTGCACTTATAGATCTCAAGGCACAAATAGACGAGCTGAGAGACCAGGGTAAGGCAGCACTATTGCTACTCCTTGATCTCTCTGCGGCCTTCGATCTGGTCCACCATGAGATCTTGTGCAACCACCTACAAAAAGCTGGCCACTTCTCTCAAGAAGCAACCAATTGGATCCAATCCTTCCTTAATAACCGCACGATGAGAGTCTTCTCATTGTCAGCAGCAGCCGACCCTACACCTATCACTTGGGGCGTGCCTCAAGGATCTTGCGTCTCCCCTACACTTTATAACATCTTCACGAAGCCTCTTTTTGATGATCTAGACGATCTGGGTATCACCTACACTAATTACGCCGATGATACCCAGATCCTCATCCCGTTGTCGGGGGATTATGACAAGGATTTGGCCTTCGTTAATAAAGTGTACCTCATCATCCAGGCATGGATGGCCTCACACGGTCTATGCCTGAATGATGACAAGACGGAACTCCTTATTCTAGGCTCGACACACTACCTCAACAAGCTGGACCACAAATACTCATCGTTCATAATTGACGATAACAAGATCAAGGTAGCTAAGGAGGTTAAAACCCTCAGCTTCTATCTAGATTCCTCCCTCACCTTCAACAAACAAGTGAATGCAATGGCCTCCGCCACCGCGTACACTTGCAAACTCATTAGGGCAGCCAAACCCTTTCTCTCCCCTACCAACTGCACCACCTTGGCCAGGGCGCTGATCCTGTCCAAGTTGGACTATTGCAACGCTCTATATGTAGGTTGTAACAAATATATCTCAAACAAAATCCAAATCCTCTAAAATAACGCCGTTAGAGCGGCCCTCAGTATCCCGAAGAAAGCCCACATCTCTGATTCCAGAAGATCTGTCAACTGGCTATCCACCAAGGACAAGATATTCCTTAAATCGGTGTCTCCGATTCATAAATGCCTCCACCAAGCAGCCCCCCAATACCTCATCTCCAGATTTACTAGACCCACCTTCTCTCGCCCCGCGAGAACGGCCAATTCCAACCTTCTTCTGGTGCCCAGGTTCAAACGTACTATGTCTGGAGGCAACAGCTTTCCAGTAAAAGCAGCGGAATTTTGGAACTCCCTTCCTCCTACCTGCAGGGAGGACCTACCCTACCACCAGTTCAGAGCCAGAACTATCCACTGGCTTAAAACACTCGACTCATAACGACCTTCTGATGCCCGGATGCGCCACTACCACGTGGCTTTTTACCTCATTGAATGTAAATATGTGTATAGTATTGCTTATAGTGTATATGTTCCACCCTTCCTATTCGGCGTGATACGTCCAGCACTGTAACCGCAGCTGGACCTCACCCTACTGTATGTAACTAAGTTTTTGCAACGCTCTTGCTGCCTTTGCGCCTGGCTACCCCTGGGTTAGGTGCGAATTATAAATAAATACAATACAATACAACAGCAAAATGGGCTCCAACACATTCGCTATATCCAATGTAATACCCAGGAGCCAATCCATGCTACAGACCAATTTACAATTAAACCCCAAATTTCAATCTACGGCTATGGTCAAGCCCCCACTTGGTCGTCCTACCATGCCTTTTAAGGAAGGATGTGAGAATGTATGGAAACCCTCTATACTAAAATGATCAACAATCATAGTTTCCTGGAATAAATATATGCGGGAGAGATTGTTGACAGAATATTTCCGTAGAAATGTATTCAAATTTAAGCTCCCACAAGTATTCCATGAAATAACTTGAATGTTAGTTATGTCATGCACATCCTGTTCCTTGTCTTAGGGTCTTCAGCATCTTAAGGGCTGGCTGTAGCCAAGACCAGTCCTGTCCATTATTTAGCAAATTAGAAATCAAAGACAGAACTGGTATAGAATGATTAGATTGATTAGAGTCCAAATATACTGCTTGCCCAGCTGGAATAGTAATGGGTTCCTTATATGCTAGGAAGATGTCAGCCTCCGTTGCACTAGATAGTGTGACCAGATTAAATCCCAACGACTCGAGATTTTTTCCCTGAGCTCTTACTATATCTGCTGCCATCTCCAAGTGGAAATTACATACCATTCAGAGATTATTGTGAACTGGTAGGGAAATGGCATCAATATCGTCAGTGGTTATAGATCAGAGTAGAGGAATCTTCTTACTTAAACAGATTTGTTCTATTAAGATTAGACACTTGATCTGTCTTATTGTTATTTATCCAGCCAATTATTTTGCCTGTATTATTCATAGAGACAGGTTTTTCAGGAACCAACAACTCATTTTTCTTATCAAGGACTACTGATTCCTCAGGCTTAGATGTAACTACCCCTAATATGTTGCCATCCAATGGGGTCGTTAAGCCTGAGAACGCTACTCCCCTAATCATATTATCAATAACCGGCCCACTTTCTTTATTAACAGTGGAGGGTGCGCCAATAGTCTGTGAGCCTACCTGGAGTGCATCAGTCAATGGGGGGGCTATAATCTATGAGCCAATCATAGAAGAAGCCCCCAAATGCTGCGAGCCAGTAGAAACCCTAGCATGCTTTGTGCTGACTATTTTCCCAAAGGCCGTCATCTTTGTTTGTTTTGTCTGAGGGCGATCATGCACAGATTCTACCCTATGTTGGTTTTTATCACTATCCTGTATAGTTTGTATCTCTATATCATTATCCGCTTCCATCCCTGCCGTAGACCCCACCCTTAGACAGCTCCCCAGAGTGGGCCATATCACCTCTAGGAGGGTCGTTACATGTGATGGATAATTTAGGTTGTTCTTCTTGAACTAATATATTTCTGATTCTCTAAGATTAGAGTTTCTCCCCTTAATTTTGGTCCCTGGCATGTTTTAAATTTTCCTATGCATCCTTGCCCCTCTTATCCCTTTTTTCCTTCTATGGATGGGAGACTGGGGAACTTCATTAATATCATAATTAGATACATTAGATGGCCCCTCCCCCTGGTTGTGCAAGTCCTCTGTATCGAAAATTGCCTGTAGAGGTAATTCCACTGTTTTCCTAGTATGTTTAGATTTTTCATTGCACTTAGTCCCCTTTATCAACGGGGTCTGATGTACTTCACTTGTTTCTTTACTACTAATACTCGTGATTAACCCTCTCTTAGGTAGCTCAGTAGCTTGTTTATGACTGGCCGCCTCCATTTGGATCATCACATCCAACAGAGGTGAGGGGCTATCCAGAGCACTTGGCCTCCCCCCTCATGGAAATTCTCCCCAACATTATGACAGGGATATACTGTTCCTCCATCTCTTTCCCCCCTATAAGAGAAAGATGGCTATTCTCCCGAAATCAGAAATTCTAGTAATGTAGTGAGTTTGGCATCCATAGTGGACAATCTGATCTTTTGTTCAGCCCTCAGCCTATCATCCTCTTTAGAATTGTTATAATTTTTGGATTTTCCCTCCACTCAACCCTCCAAAAAAGCAAGTCATAGGGTTAATTCGTTAAAGGCAGATTGTTGCCCCGCCAAAACACCTCAAAGTTTCCTGTGTCTCGCCCAGGGTTTTCAAAGCCAAATTCAAACTAATATGTAAATTAGACAGGAGGGGAAAAGTAAAATCAGTAACTCCAGAATGAACTATAGCTTGTTTCTCCGTTCTGTCTTGAGTTGGGGGTAGGATTACCTGTGCCTCAGGCTCACTATGTGGGACAATGCCCACACTCTTTATAGAAGCTTCTGGTCCATCCCAAAACTCTGTTTGTGTACAACCCTCTTAAATTAATGGGTGGGTAAACTTTCTCTTGGTCATAGATTTTCTCCATTTGTGGTAACCCTATCATTTCAGTACACCGTGCCCCCAAGAGATCTACACCAGTTGAAAAAGTTACTTACCAAACTGGTAACGTTCTTTCGATGGGATGTTCCTCCGACGTATTCCACATCTATGACAGTAGTGTCCCAAAGCTGTGCACTTTGGAAACTTTTCAGCAGAGGGTGTCCTGCCTCGATGGCGTCGAGCCGATGTCCCTCGAGGGCCTCCGTTGAGGGTCGACGTCACCGGATGTTATATGTAGGACGCACGGCGCCCGTTGCCTCAGTTTAGTTTTTTTCCCCCAGAACGTTTGATACCAGTCTCCTGCCAGTATAACTGCCTACAGCCTTGTGGAAATGGAAGCTGTAATCACAGAGGAAATACTCCAGAGGGGCAGGCTGTGAGGGCGATGTGGAATACGTCGGAGGAACATCCCATAGAAAGAACGTTACCAGTTTGGTAAGTAACTTGTTCTTCGAAGGGATTGTGTCCTCCGACGTATTACACATCTATGACAGACTCCCAAAGCAGTACAACACTATGGAGGAGGGAAAGAAATTAGAATGTGAAATTTAGAGTACTCAATTAAATGGCCGAATAGAGGACTGCCTTACCAAAGGCCAAATCCTGCCCATGGATGGAGTTCAGGCAATAGTATTTCACAAAAGTATGGACAGAGGCCCATGTGGCTGCTTCACAAATATTCCGAATAGGAACACCCCTTTGTAGAGCAGTGGAGGCAGCCACACCCCTAGTAGAGTGAGCCTGTAAGCCTACCGGAGGGTCCCTCCCTGCCAGACGGTAGTACTCAGTGATAGTCAAAACAACCCATCTGGACAAGGTCTGTTTGGAAACAGCCTGACCCAATCGATGTCCAGCATAACCTACAAAGAGCTGATGGTCCACTGTGACCCGGGACATCCGTGAAAGATAAAAGCTCAAAGCTCTCCTAGGATCCAACCTATGGAGCCTCTCCTCTTCCTTACCAGGATGCGGAGGAGGATAAAAAGCCGGAAGAATCACCTTCTGGATCAAATAAAATTCAGACACAACCATCAGAAGAAAAGAAGGTCAAATCAAAGGAATCTTAAAGTAAGAACACTCTTCAGACGAGCGCTTAAATATAGACAGCGCCGCCAGGTAACCCTTAATGTTACCCACTTGAAGGCCCGTGTGGGCTAAAGAAAGCAGAAAAGTCAACACCATAGGAATGGAACATTGGAAAGGATCCAAATTCTGACCCCTGCACCAGTCGCAGAACTTCCGCCAATGGCAACGGTACAGGGATTTCGTTGCGGGCTGCCTGGCCGAAAGCAACACCTCCATTACGTCAACCGGGAGGTCCCAATCCTTGTATCTCAACCTTTCAGATACCAAGCATGAAGGTTGAGAGACCTGACCTCTGGATGAAGAACCTGACCCTTCTGTCCGTGAGAGCAGATCATCTTGGTACGAAAGACGGCGTGGAGGGCAGATGGACATGTCGAGAAGGTCCGGGTGCCACGCTCTCCTTGCCCAATCCGGAGCAATGAGGATCATTCGGGAACCGAACCTCCATAACCTCCGCAACACTTGAGGAATGACGGGGACTGGAGGAAACGCGCACAGGACTGGGAAGGACCACTCCACTACCAACGCGTCCCCTAAGGCTCCTCTTGGGGGAAATTCCCACAAGCAGAATCTCTCGCACTTCCGGTTGACACTGGTGGTGAAGTGATCCACTTGTGGGGTTCCCCAAAGGGCAAAGCTCTTCAGAAGGACTTCCTGAGCCAGCTCCCACTCGTGAGAGACCGCGCTCTGCCTGCTCAGAGCGTCCGCCGCCGCGTTTTCGTCTCCGGCCAGATGAACTGCAGAGATCAAGATGTCCTGTTGTATGGCCCAGAACTAGAGCTGGATCGCCTCCCTGCACAACAGGAGTGACCCTGCCCCCCCCTTTTTGTTGAGGTAATGCATGGCCACTGTGTTGTCCGTCATAACCAGAACAGTCTTCCCCCGCACAGACAGCAGAAAAGCCTTCAGGGCCAGCCTGATGGCTCTCAGCTCTAACAGATTGATGTGGAGTCTGAACTCCGACGGAAACCAACGGCAGCTGGCTGTCAACTCGTTGGCATGAGCGTCCCATCCTGTGAGGGAGGCATCCGTCACGATCGTCACCTCCGGCCATGGTTGCCAAAATGGTGCCCCTTCATCAGATTGCCTTCGTCGGCACACCATAGAAGATCCTGGGCGACCGAGAGCAGAATCTGAACGGGATCCGGAGAACTGCGACCACTGCATCTTGAGAGTCCACTGCAGGGATCTCATCCGCAGTCTGGCCTCTGGCACCAGAAAAATGCAGAATGCCATGAGGCCGAGCAACCTTAAGAATTTCGAAAAGCCGTGAGACTCTTGGCACGTTGATATATGTCCACGATCTGCAGAATGTGATGAGCCCTCACCTGCGGAGGCGAACACTGCCCCAGGGACGTGTCAAGAAGTGCTCCAATGTATTGGAGCTGCTGCAAAGGTGTCAAATGCGACTTCTTTAAATTGAGGGAGAATCCCAGCTTGTGAAGGGAATGGCAGGTGACGGATAGATGATCCAGGGCTTGCTCCGGAGAGCGCGTTCTGATCAGCCAATCGTCCAGGTAGGGGTAGACGTGAATCCCCCCTCTCCTGAGGTACGCTGCCACAACCACCACCAGTTTGGTGAAGACCCTCGGGCGGTTGTCAATCCGAATGGCAGGACCCGAAACTGAAAGCACGAGCCACCAGCCGCAAACCTCCGGTACTTCCTGTGCTTGGGATGAATCGGCACATGAAATTAAGCATCCTTGAGGTCCAGAGACACCAACCAATCCTGAAGTTGAAGGGCCTGGAGGACATGAGAAAGAGTGACCATCTTGAACTTGTCCTTCCGGAGAAGCTTGTTCAACCAACGTAAGTCCATGATGGGTCTCAATCCCCCATCTTTCTTTGGGATCTAAAAATAAGGGGAATACTATCCCTTGTTACTCTCCGCTACAGACACCAGCTCTATGGCGCCTTTCTCCAGCAGGGAAAGGATTTCCTGCAAAAGGAGCGGATCCGGACGCTTCAGAGAGCTTCCCCGGTGGATTGTCGAGAAGCCGCTGAAGATGGGGAAGGCAGTAGCCGTGGGCTATGATATCCAGAACCCACACATCCGAAGTAATGGCACGCCATGCTCCAAGATGCTATGCAAGTCTGCCCCCAACCGGCGCACAATGGGACATGGCCATGATGGGTCTCAATCCCCCATCTTTCTTTGGGATCAAAAAATAAGGGGAATACCATCCCTTGTTCCTCTCCGCTACAGGAACCAGTTTTATGGTGCCTTTCCCCAGCAGGGAAAGGATTTCCTGCGAAAGGAGCGGATCCGGACGCTTCAGAGAGCTTCCCCGGTGGATTGTCGAGAAGCCGCTGAAGATGGGGAAGGCAGAAGCCGTGGGCTATGATATCCAGAACTCACACATCCAAAGTAATGGCACGCCATTCTCCAAGATGCTGCACAAGTCTGCCCCCAACCGGCGCACCATGGGACATGGCCTCATGACTGAGCTGGAGCGGCAGTGCCTGAGGGCAAAGAGGCAACTGCCCGAGCGGCTTTGGTACTCTGAGTACCCCGTCCACCACGGGTACTCTTACGTTGGCCCCTTTGACTAGCAGCTCCTCTCGATCTACCAAAAGAGGAGTAGAAACAAAAGGAACCTCCCCTCTATTGCTGTCCCGTAGGACAAAAAGGCGGAGGTTGACGTACTGCAGCGCTCAAAGACTTCGCTGCAGCTTTGGAGGTCTGCAACCTCTCAAGGCTCTCGTCAGCCTTGCTGCCAAATAAATGAACACCATCAAAGGGCATGTTCGGAAGACGGCTAAACACATCAGGAGCAAACCCCGACTTCCGCAACCACGCAAACCTGCTTAGGACGGTGCTCGCAGCCATGGACTGGCTGACACAGTCTGCCGTGTCCAACCCCAACTGAAGGGATTCACACATAGCATCCTTGCCGTCACGCACGATGGCTAGGAAGCCATCCCTTTCCTCCCCCTCTGGAATATGCTGATCCGCGTAGGAAATACAGGTCCACAGAGTGTGTGTAAATCTTGCCAAGGCACATGTGGAGTTGACAGCTTTCAGTGCCATGCTCCCTAAAGAAAAGACTTTCTGAGCCCATCCGTCAAAGTGCTTGTCGTCCCTATCCCGAGGGATGGTAGGGTAAGCATGCTGCCTCGAGGTGGCCGTAGCCGCCTGAACCACCAAGCTCTCAGGAGTGGGCTGAGTAGACAAATAGCTGGGGTCGTTAACAGATGGGCGGTACTTTTTCGACAAATTCTTATTGACCGCCGGAAGCGATTCCAGGGCCTGCCAAGCCGATGACCCCCTTTTTTGCAATGTAAGAAGGAATGGCAATACCGGGTCAGAGGGGGGACCTTGGTCCAAGATGTCAGTAAGGTCATCCTGAATAAAATCCTCAGGAGGACTGCACCACCACAGGTTTTCGCAGACCCGAGACATGAGCCGCCTGTAGGAAGAGTCTGTATGACCTCCCGGCTCAGGCCTACGAAACTCAACTTCCGGAGAAGTATCCAGGCCACTGGCGTCACATAGGGACTGTCGCAACTCCTCCAATGGACTGTCACCCAACAATCCCGGAGCCTCATCCTGAGAAACAGGATCTTCAATGTCTGACCTTTCCTACTCTTCAAAAATGTCAGACAAAGGCTTGGAAAACCCAGCCAAAGCAACAGAAGAGGGCCTGGAGCCGAATATCGGCCTCCCAGACGTAGAGGAAGCCCCAGAAGACTCCTCAGACACATTACGCCCAAAAAGCACTGAGGGCATCGAGAACATCGACGTAGAGACCGCCGAGGGCTTCGATGCCGGAATCCGCCCTGATGGTATCGACGCCGAGACCTTCAGCGTCGACGCCGCTACAGGTGTGGGCTGATAGGACAGAACAGCATCGTTTGAGTCCGACGAGCCGATGCCGGCACCTTCACAGAATGCAACAGTCTCACTGGGGGCGAGGACCAAGACCTGGACGCATGACTCTTGTGACTGCTCTTGTCCGCACAGGACCTCGAGGGCTCCTGGTGCGAGTCCAGGCACCATAAACAAATACGTTGCGGGTCGGTCAACGACATCTTGGGCTTGCAGTCCCGGCAAGTCTTGAACCCGGACCGTGGAGTCGGAGGGGTCGAAGAAATAGACATCATAAGAGATTAGAAGAATCCATGAGGCACGCTGAGTTTCACGAAGCTATACACGTTTGCTGTCGGAAAAAACAGAAATGAGGTAACGGGCACCGTTCGTCCTATATATAACATGCCATGACGTCGACTCTCGACGGAGGCCCTCGAGGGACATCAGCTCGACGAAAGACGTCCTCTGCTGAAAAGTTTCCGAAGTGCACAGGTGTGGGACACTACTGTCATAGATGTGGAATACGTTGGAGGACACAATCCCTACAAATTATTTTTTATGATCCTAGTAATTTCTAAAGAGGAAGCCCCTCTGAAAGGCTCCTTAGCCCCTTCTGATTAAATTCCGGAAATCTTGTTGGCATCTCCAAGTCAATAATTTCTTTTAGTAAATCCCCTGTTGTGTCAGCCACTTGTAAAAATGAATCATCCATGTCATCCCTACCCTGATTATTACCTCTGCTCTTAAGTCTTTGCTGACACTAGGTGGAGCCATCTTTCAAGTGGCTCACAGAACCTCCAACGTTAGTAAGTCAAACATCTCAGAGATTGGCTTTGCGTCACAGTTGGTACTTCCAAACACACTTGAGGAATGCGGGGCAATTAAGGCCTTTCCAACACTGTGCTGCCCACTAATGCAATTAGCATCCACCCCACTAAAGGAGTCAAACAATGGTAGAAATTTCCCCTTCCCCATTTATCCCCTTAAATTGCCTCCTGTAGTGGTGTGGATGCATGAAAGCGTACCACCCTTTTAATACCAAGTACACATTCCTGTAAACACTCTGCATCTGTTAATTCGTATCTGCTAGTGGAAAGACTAGTATTTCCCAAAGGAGCCTCTTTAATCAAAGAACACTGTTTTTCCGGATGATTGAGCCCATCATGAAGATTCGATATAGTTGTAACAATATCATTAGGGGGCATAGGCTCAGCATCATTCAACTTTAAAGGCTCCTTTTGTAGTAAGCTCCCATACACTCTCAGGTTTTGGACCTTGGGTGACAGAGGAGCAACGCTCCCCTTCCACAGGATCCTCCTTCTCCCGACTCACAACCCCAGATAATGTGGCAAGCTGTATGTCCGGCCCCCTAGTCACATGCTCCTCAGTAGTGCCAAAGCCGCTTCTTAGAGCCAGCATAGTTTAACAAATAGAGCCCCCCCCAAAAAAACAAAAAAACAGTTAAAAGGAAAGAAGGGAAATAAAAAAAGAAAAACCCTGGATTAACATATAAAAGACAGGCAAATAAGAAATTTAAAATAGTAGTAATTAAATAAATACAAATTCATCAGCTCTAAATAAGACCCCTGTAATTTACACCATCAATAATGACAATAGCATCCAACAGGGGAGAGGGAAACCTTGCAGCCCCCTTGTAGGGTCCTTATAAAAATATGAATCATAACATGTGGAGTTTTGCTCCACTAAAAATAGAACATGTCTAAATATAATAAACTTGCCGTCCTGGGAACGCCCGATGGCATGGGGAGCTGTCTTAGTCCGTCTCCCCCAGTTCCCCACTGACCGGCAAGTAACTTTAGTCTCCTTACAATGGTCCAATCAATGTGGGGAGATGGAATCACTTATGGGCACCACCCAACTCAGCAATTATAAATCATTTCCAGGATACTAAAACGAATACAGCCCAACAGCCTAACAGTGAAGTCGCGCCCTTTACGCCAAGTGGGCTTAATGCCACATGGGTGTTGCCGCCGCGTTGAAATAGGTGCACTTCCGGGGTTGGCGTGGCCTCCAGACATCGCGCTGCAGGTGTCAGAGTTTTACAAAGTGTTCACAATAACATCAATAGTAATACTGCGTAAGGTTCAAGCAGTATTTTCCCAGGCACAACTTACAGAGTAATAAAAAGTAGACTGGGCAGTCATGCAGGAAAGACTTTCCTCTGTAGGTAGTTGTCACATGACCAGTTGGAGATGGAGGTTGGAAGAAGACATCGACTGGGGACAATAACAAAGAACAAGAAATAGTGAGGAGGTTGGGATGGTGGGTTTGGGGTAGTGCTGAAAAGCCGGTGGATGCACCTGAAGCTGTAGGAGACTACCTTCAGGGCTCACACTTGAAATATTGAATATTGATGGTGCTTTTGATGTCGGGTTGGGGGGTTACAATGCAAAGGTGGTAATAAGGGCAAAGGTAGTGAGAGGGTGAAGATGGCATGCAAATGATAGATTAAAAAGGGTGCTTGAATGAAGGGTGTGAGAAGCAAGAGAAGGAGCAAGCCAGGTGTCGGTGGTAGAATGGGAGTGAGCCCATGAATGGATGCGAAGACGAGAAGGAAGAACACATTTGTAGGATCTGGTTGTGCATTGATGGCCAGATGTGATGAAGGATGTGGGGCAAGGAGGGAGAGCAGCAGGTGACATTTACAGTGGACGTGTAGTGAAGCTGAGAAATGTGTTAAGGGATGGAGGGAGCAAAGGAGGCTCGCCCTAGGAGGAGGAGGCTTGAGCCGTAGTAAATGGGACGAAGGATAAATGCAGAGATAACAGTTTATGTAGAGTGGTAGGAGATGAGGGAGTGATCTTGGAAATGTTAAGGAGATTGATCCTGACACCTTTGACTGTGGCGGTTAAGAAGCAATGGAGCTTTAGATCACAGTCACTGATTGAAAGACTTTCAGGAGGGTATGATGTCAGGGGCACGGGCACTGGGAAGGGGCAAAGAGGGGTAACTGAAGGCTGGAAGATGGACGGCTTCGGGTTCAGCATAGACTGAAAAGTGCCATTGAGTGATGGATGTTGTAGACTAGTTGCAGATCCTCAGAGCAGGGGTGAAGTCGGGAAGGAGAAGAATATTGTGGAACTATCCGCGAAGAGGGGGGTAGAAAAAGCTGAAAGACTGGGTTAGGTTAGATGGAGGAATTAGGTGAAGCAGAGTTGGCCCAGGACAGATCCTTGGGGAGGCGCCCATTAAAAGATGTGCAATGTCACACGTGCTACGGTTGGAGGAATGACATAAGAAACACCATCTAGGTGGAAGGCAATTCATGCAAGAGCAGTTCCCTTATTTCCAATGTTACAGAAGGTTAGATGACTGTGTTGAAAGCAGCAGAGTGATCGAGGAGAATAAGGATGGAGTAGCGCTTGAAATGGTGAGCAGAGGATAAGTGAGACATGTGTCCGGGAATTTTCAGGTGAGTGATGATCACAGAGATTGTCCTGAGGTGGCATAGTGGTGGAGGCATGAAACAAGATGGTATTTGGCAACCTTAAAGCATACAAGAAAAGAGTCCGTTTAGAGTGACAGGATGAATAGGGATGCAAGAAACTGGTTATTAGTGTAAGCTCTTGGAGGTACTGGAGGGGGAGGGGGAGATATAGAGGGAAAAATAAAGGGTGCACCGGTCTTACGGATTTCAGAAATAGCAAGAAGGGTAATTGGCTGAAAGAGAAGCAGATACAGTGAAAAGGAAAATACAACGTGGCTTGAATGAGAAGATTGTTAACAGGGATAAGGGCAAGGAGAGGAGATAAGTTGAGTGAAGGAACAAGTTACTTACCTGTAACTGTTGTTCTCCAGCGTGGGTCTGGCATGGATTCACATGCTCATGAATATTCCCCGTCGTCAGGCTGGGAATCTTCGGTAAAGAAAAAACCAGTATCAGTTTCATTTCTGATCTGTCTTTCGTAGTAGTAACCAATCACTGGTCTCTGCGTCATACTGACCACAGCCAATGACTGCCCTCTACCTAAGCACCGCCTCTGGCAGCCATCTTCAGATTTGGTAGCACATGAAGTGGCAGTATGACCAAGTGAAGAGCCGCAGAGGGGTATGCGGGAGGGTTCGCATGTGAATCCATGCCAGACCCACGCTGGAGAACAACAGTTACAGGTAAGTAACTTGTTCCTTCTCCAGCATGGGGTCTGGCATGGATTCACATGCTCATGAATAAAGAATACATAGCAGTACACACATGCACAACCACAGGAGGTGGCAAAGGCTCAACATTAAGCATCACATCAAACTCAACATTAAGCATCTTACCTCCTCACCAGGCTCACCTCAGGCGAACAGGTTGCGCAGCACTGCTTGGCCGACCCTGGACTCCTCCCTGGAATCCCGATCGACGCAGTAGAATTTCGTGAAGGTGTGCGTCGACCTCCACGTAGCAGCCCTACATATGTCCAGCAGGGGCACACCAGACAGGAACGCTGTGGTAGCTGCGATCGCTCTGGTGGAATGGGCTCTCGGACGGCCAGGCAGCGGTCGGTTTGCCAACCGGTGACAGTACATGACACAGCCGGAGAGCCATCTGGAAATGGAAGCCTTCGAGAGAGCCTTCCCCTGATTGACAGGTCCGAAGTTCACAAAGAGTTGTGACATCTTCCGAAAACACTTCGTGCGGTCCACGTAGAACTTCAGAGCTCTAGCCACATCCAGCGAGTGCAAAGTCCTCTCAGCCGGCGACGAAGGCGACGGGAAGAACACAGGCAACACCAAGGGTTCGTTGAGATGGAAGTCCGACGGTACCTTGGGCATGAAGGAGGGGTGCGTCCTGAGCACTACCCTCGTGTCGTGAAAAGTCAAGTACGGGGCCTTGCAGGAAAGGGCCTGGATCTCTCCCACCCGTCGTGCGGAGGTGATGGCCACAAGAAACGCTGTTTTCCACGACAGTAACTTCAACGGGGCCGAGTGCAGAGGCTCGAACGGAGGTCCCATGAGCTTGGTCAGCACCACGTTGAGCTCCCACGCCGGGGCCGGAGCCTTCACCAGCGGGAACGATCTGAACAGTCCCTTCATGAACTCTTTCACCAGACGATGAGACCACAAGGACGTCCGCCCCGTGGTTCTGGTGTATCGGGAGATCGCAGCTAGATGAATCTTGATGGACGCGTGTGCCAGTCCAGCTTTGGCCAGCGTCAGCAGGTACGGCAGTACCTGGGGAGCCGTAATCCGTAGAGGGTTAATCTTCTGTGCGTGGCACCAGACAGAGAACCTCTTCCATTTGTGTCCGTAGCATTTAAGAGTCGAGGACGCCCTGGCCTTTGCAAGAACCTCTCTGCAGTCGGCCGGTATGTCGTATCCTCCAAACTCTAGCGCTGCAGGAGCCAGGCCTGCAAGTTCAGCGATTTCGGATCGTGGTGGAGGATGGCGCCTCCTTCCCTGGAGAGTAGATCCGCGTCCACCGGCAGCTTGATTGGCGGGGAAGTTGACAAGTCCAGAAGGTCCGGGAACCATATCTGCCTCGGCCACGCAGGTGCGACGAGGATCATCCTGCACCGTGACCTCTTGAGCTGGTTGACGAGCCGGATTAGCAGTGGCAAAGGAGGGAACGCGTAGAGGAACAGGCCCTCCCAGGGGAACGAGAAAGCATCGCCCATGCTCCTCGCCTGGGGAAACCTGCTGGCGAACCTCTGGCACTTGGAGTTCATCGCTGTCGCGAACAGGTCGATCTGGGGTGTGCCCCACCGTCGGAAGAGGCGATCCACTAGATCCTGCCGTAGTTCCCACTCGTGGCACGAGCGCAGCTCCCTGCTGAGTGAGTCGGCGATGGTGTTTTTTATCCCTGCCAGATGAAACGGCACCAGAGACATCCTTTGGGCGACGGCCCAATGCCACAGGTCCTGCGCCTCCTTGGACAGTGCTGGGGACCTGGTTCCGCCCCGTTTCCTGATGTAAAACATGGTGGTGGTGTTGTCGGTGAAGATCCTCACCACCTTGCCCTTGAGGGACGGAAGGAAGGACCTGAGGGCCCAGAACACTGCACGGAGCTCCAGGACGTTGATATGGAGGGACTTCTCCGTCGGGAGCCAAAGGCCTCTCGCGTGCAGATTTTCGGTGTGCGCTCCCCACTCTTCCAGGGAGGCATCCATGGTCACTGTCTCTTGGTGGTCTGGGGTCTGGAAGTCCATGCCCGCCGTCAGATGCGCGCGGGTGCCCCACCACCGGACCGCTTGGCGGAAACTCTCGTCGAGTGTGATCCTCTCCTCGAAGTCGCCCGTCGTTTGGATCCAGCGCGCGTCCAGGAACTCCTGCAACGGGCGCATCCGGAGCCTGCATATGGGAATGAGGTAGATGCAAGAAGACATCATTCCGAGGAGGGACTTGATGGACCTCACCTTGGCCGCGTCGGAAGCCAACATCCGCTGTACCTTGCCCAGGATGGACCTGGTCCTTTCCTCCGACGGGGAGGCCAGAAGGGACACTGTGTCGAGCTTCGCTCCCAGAAACAGTGCGTTTTGCGCGGGTACCAGGTGAGACTTGGCGTAGTTCACGGAGAATCCCAGGTCCGTGAGAAGTTGGACGGTCCTTGCCGTGTGCTCCACGGCGAGCTCCCTCGTCTTGGCTCGGATGAGCCAGTCGTCCAGGTAGGGGTAGACGTGGATCCCCTCGCGGCGCAGCTGCGCCGCCACCGGTGCAAGGCACTTGGTGAATACCCTTGGTGCCGACCGTAGTCCGAAGGGGAGGGCTTTGAACTGGTAGTGACGCCCTTGGACCACAAACCTGAGGAATTTTCGGTGCCCCGTTAGGATGGGAATATGGAAGTAGGCATCCTCCAAATCCAACGACGACAGGAAGTCTCCTTCCTCCAGCTGACCCAGGACGTGCTGGAGGGTGACCATCCGGAACTTCTGCGCCTTGATGAATTTGTTCAGACGTCGCAGGTCTAGGATGGGGTGCCATCCTCCCGTCTTCTTCTTCACGAGGAAGTATCTCGATTAAACTCCGGAGCCCCGAAGCCTCTTTGGGACGAGTTCGATGGCGCCCTTCCTGAGCATCGCCCTTACCTCCAGGAGAAGCTGAGGGACGTGAAGCTCTTTCCTGGCCACGAGGGGGACGCGCGGGCACCTTCTTTGAAACTCGAGCGCATGGCCCCGGGCTAAGGCGTCCAGCACCCAACGGTCGGTGGAGATGGACTCCCACACGCTGACGAAGCTCGCCAGCCGGCCTCCCACCGGGGTGCATCGGTGGGGGCCCGACCCCACGGTCGGTTCAATCCTGTTTCGACGAGGCTTTGCCGCCTTGACCTCCTTGGCGACGACGGCGGGGTCCGCCGGACTTGCCTCGTCCTCTGTAGGCCTCCTGAGATGACGAGCGGGCCGCTTGACGGTAGGTGGAGAAACCGCCGCCGGAACCTTTGGAGGCGCCCTTGCCTCCGCTGCTCCGAAAGGGCGTCCGTCGTTGCTGCAGAACCCCAAGGGCCCGGGCCGTCTCAGTGTCCGCTTTAATGGCGTGAAGGGAATCGTCCACTGTTTTCCCAAACAGGTTGTTCCCATCGAACGGCATGTCCAGGACTCTGGTCTGTACGTCTTGACGGAAGTCCGTAGCCTTGAGCCATCCACGCCGCCTAAGGCACACGCCGTTGCCCAACTGGCGAAACCCAGTGTCGGCGATGTCCGTCGCAATAGTGATGGCGTGGTCCAATGCCACCTCACCTTCCATCTTGAATTTCTGAAGAGGGGGGAGAGTTTGAGGGTGGATAGGTCCAACACAACTCTCAGGCCAGCCTGGTTCTTCATTTGTATGGCGAAAATCCTGGAATAGAAGCCTAAGCCTCTCTCGGAGGCTGTCACTTCTTCCACTGCTCGTCTCTCGACAACCTACCGGATCTCTGCCAACAGAGTTGCCGTCCCAATCTGTGGGAGTGGAGGGGAGGAGAGGGAGGTATCGCTAGGCGGTACCCCTTGGATACTACAGAGAGGATCCAGGGGTCGTAAAGTTCTGGCACCAGAAATGCACATGAGAGGCAAGCCTGCCACCCACTGGAGATGCGTCATGCCTTTTTTCCATCAGAGGCTGCAGCTGAGAAGGGGTATTGGAATAAGCCCTTGCCCCCCCACACCCCTTTTTGTTGCTTGCACCGGTGCTGACTCAGCGAGCATTCAGGTTGTCTCGACCTCCGTCCCTGGAATCCCCGGAACCCACCAATCACACGCACCTTGTTGGAGCGTTGATGCGACTGGGTGAATGCCTTGGGCGTGGCCTTCGTCAGGATGGATAAAAACTTTGCAGTCTGCAAGCTGTTTTTATCTAATTCCTCATCGGTGGTGGAGTGGAAGACGTCACTACCCTTGAACGGAAGGTCCAATATGCGTTCCTGGATGTCAGGGTTAAACTTAGTAGCCCGAAGCCAGGCTGTCTGTCTCATGTCCGTGGCGATGCAGATGGCCTGGCAAGAGCTATCGATGTGGGCCACTGTGGACTCCATGATGTCCTGCGCTACCCGCTTGGCTCTTCCTAGACCCGCTTTCAAGCGTGCCTGGCCTTGCACCAGAAGTTCCAGAATGAAGTCTGATATTTACCACAACAACCTCTGGCTAGTGGCTGCCAGCATGGCATCTGTGTTGGCCTGAAGCAGGTGCAGGGAGGCGTTCGAGTACAGCTTCTTCCCGTACGCCTCCAAGATCTTTTCCTCCTTACCTAGCAGCACAGAGGACGAGGTGGCCGAGGACAACTGAGGCTTAGAGAAGAGTGACGCTGCAGCGATCACCGAAGAATGCGGCTGATAACAACAGTGTATCCCCTTCCATCTGTCTATACTTGCCATTGAGGCGCCGAGTGACAGGTTGGCCGGAGTGTGGGTTGAGCCACCCATTCTTGGCTAGAGCCACAACGTCCTTCTGCATTGGGATACCCATTTTGGTAGGGGGTCGTAGGGTGAGGACTTCTGCCGAGACCCCCTCCTCGGGCTGCTCGACCTCCGTTGTGGAAGGCCTTCGCTGACGACGGCCTGTCAGGGTCCTCCTCATCGTCTGTGTCCTACAGTGTGTCCGGCTGTTCTGGAGCAGGTGGAGGAGTGCTGGGTGCCGTGGGCTGCGGTGTGGAGACCGGAGCCAGAGGCTGCTGCAGAGTCTGGTGTGAAACAGCCTGTACTGTGGGAGGCAGAGGAGCCGGAATCCTAGGACCCGGCAGGGTTTAGCAGGGGCTGCGCTGGGGCCTGTGGTGCCGGAGCCATGGGAGGAATGACTGGAGGGAGCAAGTCCCTGACAGCATCCCGTAGGATGGCCCCCATCTGGGGGGCTCGCATCAGTGCCAGGAACCTTTCAAAGAACCTGTCTTCGGAGGCAGAAGCAGAGGCAGGGGATGTTGACGGAGTGGCTGGGGGCTGCTGGGGCTGGAGCGCACTGTCTAGGTAGCAGGGGAAACCTATCTGACATCTGGTTGACACCAGTCCCACCTTGACACTCGTTCACCCGCCTGCTCTGTTCCTAGGCGTGGCATAGGATAAGCGGCCATGTTTTCTGGAGCTGTAGTCATTTTGTCGAGCTGCGTGACAAAAGACGTGGTGGCTGGCTCCCTGGGTCCAGCCTCTTCCAGAACTCTTGGTTGTGGAGCAAGAGACCTGCCCGACACCTCAGGTCTGGGACTGGAAGGCGTGTTGCTCTCTGCATTGTTGCAGGTAGTGCTGCATGCAGGTGCCCCCTTGGACACTGAGGGGTACTAGAGCGTTGCCCCTCGGGTGTACACCCGGTAAACAAACCTTGGGGTCCCTCAGCACTGATTCCGGAAGGATCTGATGACCCCTCGGCCGTGAGGCCAGTAGTTGGACTAGCCTCGGTGTGTGCGCTGGTAGTAGAACCTGAGAGGTTCCTCCCGCTTGGGCGTTTCCTCTGGAAGGAGTCGCACTTATGTGGTGCGATGGAAAATAGTGGGCCACCTTTGGGCTTCGATCTCTGCTTAACGAAGTTCTTCAAGTTCGCTGGAGGTGAACTTTCGAAGAGCTCTCTCCCCACTGAGTTAGCCTGTCCTTCAGGGCGCGTGGAGCCAGTGCATCGCATGCGGTACAACCTTGCCAGCCATGGTCAGGGCCAAGGCAGTGAAGGCAAAGAGCGTGGGGGTCAGACGTAGGGAAGAGCCCCTCGCAGGCTGGACACCTGCTGAAGCCCGCTGAAGTTGACATGCGCCAGCGAGGAGCGTGTTGCCGGAGTACCGAGTACCTGAATGACAAAGAGAAGGCAAGAAGATAGAAGAAGAATAGTTTGGGGAAGAGCGCGTGGTATTACATGGCTGTAGCCAAAACCAGGAGCGCTGGTGAAATTGGACTGTTAGCGTCGATGAGGAAAAGGGGACTGAGGAGTGGCACTGGGGGGCGGAGTACGGGTAGCACATGCTCCCAGGGCCGCACCCCAGCATGCCTTTAAATTTAAAGGGTAAGAAGGTTTTTTCTGGTGAAAAAGGTTCCGTCTCCCGTCCCTTGGAAGGGAAGCCCATGCAGTATGGAAGAAAGGGTATGAGACGTAAGAGTAAGTAGAGAATCAAGGTCATATAGGTAGGGGAGGAGATTTTTCAGGAATTTTAAGTTCCCCATGAGTGTGATGGAGGATCTTGTTAACAGAAAGTCCAGAAGGTGGCTGAGATCAGGGAAGAAGTAGGGTATTCAGTGATATAATCGCTGGAAATAACATTGAGTGACTCAATATTCTTTTTTAAGGCATTATCCAGCACTTTCCCCGCAAAGATTCTAGGACTGGAGTTTGTTCATAAAATTGCACCAGCGCTAAAATATGCTGGGAAGTGCGTTTAGTACCTTTAAAAAAAATGTATAAGTTACTCACTGTCGTTAGTTCCCTTTCCTCCACATTGCATGGGTCGTCCCTTCCAAGGGACGGGAGATGGATCCTTTTTCACCAGAAAAAAACCTTTAAATTTAGAGGCGCGCGGGGGTGCGGCCCTGGGAGCATGCGCTGCTCCGATTGCACCTTCCGGCGCCACACCTCAGTCCCCATCGACGCGTCGACAATAGATTAAACATTGCCTAATGACACCAGTATTATTGGGGGGGGGGGGAGGATGGTGGGACGTATGGAGGAAAGGGGACTAAGATTACGTTAGTCACTACGGTGAGTAACTTTTAATTACTCTTACGTCCCTTCCCCTTTCCTCCATACTGCATGGGCGATTACAACTGAACGTAGCCCCAGGGTGGAGAGGAGACCCCCCCGCTTAAGCAAATAGGTTCCTGAGAACCGCCTGTCCGAAAGCCGCATCAGATCTAGAGCGGGCATCCAAACAGTAATGCTTGCAGAAAGCCGAGGGAAGAGGCCCAAGTGGCCGCCCTGCTTATGACTTGCCAAGGGACATGGCGCTGGAATGCGATGGCGGTTGCCTTGGCCCCGACTGCCTGGACGTGCAGGTTAGCCAGAAGCGACTTGTGCTGGCCCTCGTATGCTTCTTTGATGGCTGAAACCATCCAGTATGGAGGCCTTGGAGGCCTGCTGGCCTGGTCTTGCACCTCCGAAAGTGACAAACAGGGTGTCTGATTTGCAGAAGCCCTTGATCCTGTCAAGGTAGAATTTCAGGGCACGCCTGACATCCATTCCTGACGTAGGAAGGACTATATCCTTGTTCAAATGGAAAGCAGACGGCACCT
This sequence comes from Ambystoma mexicanum, assembly GCF_040938575.1. NCBI lineage: Eukaryota > Metazoa > Chordata > Amphibia > Caudata > Ambystomatidae > Ambystoma > Ambystoma mexicanum. The sequence continues at coordinate 301,595,635 of NC_090927.1, read as the reverse complement.
TAGGCAGAAATGCTGGATGGGTCCGCAAGACTACCTTGTCCCTGTGAAAGGTAGTATATGGTTCTAAGGCAACCAGCGCCTGGATTTCGCTGACTCTGCGAGCCGAGGTGAGGCCAACTAGTAAGGGCGTCTTAATGGTGACATGCCTGATGTCCACGGACGCCAGTGGCTCAAATGGTTTGTGAGCCAGTGCGCCCAAGACTATGTTCAGATCCCACACGGGATGTGGCCTCTTGATGGGCGGGTAGAGCCTTGCGAGCCCCGTTAAATGTTTCTTGACAATCGGATTGGAGGAGGCGAAGACCCCCTCCTCCGAGTTCCTGTAAGCCCTGATGGCTGCGAGGTAAGTGTGGCAGGTGTGCACCCGTATGCCAGAGTAGGCAAGGTGCGCCGAGAAGGAGGGCACGTCGTCCAGAGTACATGCAAGGGGGTCGATATCCTTGGAGTCTGCACAGTGGCAGAACCTGGTCCATTTACTTTTATACTGGGCCGTGGAAGCCTTGCTCCTTGCGCCCTGTATGATTTCCAGATTAGCCTGGGAGAGGGGGAGGTGCCTTAGCGTTACCTGCTCAGGAACCATGCTGTGAGGGCTAGTTTCTATGGCGCAGGGTGGATGGCCCTGCCCTCCCCCACCCCCCTGCTGCACCAGCAGATGCGCTAGGCCCGTCGGAAGGTGAATCGGTGGCATCTCCGAGAGGCTGAGCAGCTCTGAGAACCATGGCCTGGTCGGCCACCATGGAGATATTAGAATGATGGTGAGCTGGCGAACTTGATCTTGCAAATCACTGTGAATCAGCGGAGTGGGCGGGAAGGCGTACGCTGTCATGCTGTCCCACTGAATCTGAAATGCATCGCCCAGGGAGCTGGGGCCCTGGCCCTGCCAGGTGGCAAACTGAGGGCACTTCTTGTTGTGCCAGGTGGCAAAGAGATCCACCTGGGGAAGACCCCATCTGTTGACGATCTCCTGAATAACGCAGTCATTTAACTGCCACTCGGAATTGTCCACTCCCAACCTGTTGAGCCTGTCCGCCTCCAGGTTGGATTCCCCCAGAAGGTGGACTGCCGTGAGGTAGATGTCATTTTTCAGGGGCCACTCCCACATGCTGATTGTCAGTCTGCACAGTGGAGGGGATCTGGTGCCCCCCTGCTTGTTGACATAGAACATGCTGGTCGAGTTGTCTGTCTGGATGAGGACAACTTTGCCCCTGAGAAGTGGAAGGAATGCTCTGAGCGCCAGCCAGATGGCGTTCAGCTCCAACCAATTGAGTGAATTCGGCCTGTTCCTGTCAACGCGCAAAAGGGGACTGAGGTGTGGCGCCGAAGGGCGGGGTCAAGGAAGCGCATGCTCCCAGGGCCGCACCCCGTGTGCGTCTAAGCACTCCAGGCAGTATGAAGAAAAGGGGACGGGACGTAAGAGTACATTGCGACACCATCGATGTTATTTTTAGCAATTATATTGCATAGAACCAAAAAGTTGTTTAGTGGGCTATGTAGCCTACAAATACGGAGGACAGTAAGATGGTAGGCAATAGATTCTGAGTGGAAATATAATCAAAGGAGAGTGGGGCCAAGTCCAAAGGTGGCCTGGGGTAGAGATGATAGCCCTGTTGATCATAAGGTCATCAACCTCTCACTTCATATTGGGACGAGTGGGTAAAGGAGGAAGAGTAAGATTGCAAAGCAGCAGTGGTGGTGGCAGTAATCCATGTGTTCAGATGGATTTTCAAAATCAACCGTGGGGTGGGCTTTGAGAGGAAAACCTATTATGGTGAACAGGTAAGACACCGACGTCTAGCCAAACCAAGTCAAGTAGGGTAGCAGAGCAGTGATGCTTACACTCCGGAGGGTGCGAGTTTGCTCTAGGGCTACAATGAGACGCACACAAAGCACACCAATAAATCAAGTTAGACACATGATTTACAAAAATAAACAATTTTTAGGCCTTTGATTACACTCCAAGCAATGAAAAGGGGAATGTTTCAATGGTCCTACTTCTCCCCATCTCTAAAAGGGTTATCCCTGCCTAAATAAACTCTTGGTGACCTAATCGGGGGCGTGACCAAGAAGCATGACGTGTAGACGTGCTTCCCTTCAGCTCCTGCCATCGCACGCAAAGATTCTGATAAAAATAGCATTCACACTGCATTATTTGGCAAACAAGCAGCAGTGTTGGAGAGAGGACTGGGCAGCGAACCGGCCGCTGTGCTTTTGGTAGCAGGCAGTGCTTCCCTCTCGCTGGTTTTGGCCTCAAAACCCCAGTGTGGGAGGAATGTATGCTGCCAGTTACAATTGTCACCATGGAGCCCTAGTGGTGTTCGGCCAAAGGTTTGTGGGCTGGAGGAGTACAGAGACGCTGACAGGGTAGTGCCAAGTTGTCAGTGGGCACCTACGGGGGAATAGAACCAATCATTGTATGAGTGCAGAGAAGAAGGTATTGCGGCCAGGCGGTTTGTGACTGGCTGCCGGAGGCAGGAACGGAGCCCATCTGTGGAACTGTGCTGGCAGGCCCAGTCCCCCAGACTCATGGGCTGCTATGGCAGGGTGATGTGTGCGGCCAGGCAGCAGGCAGAGGGAGACGGGAGAAGGTCCGATTGCGGAATACAAGAGGCGGCAGCAGAAGCAGAGTGCTCCATGCGGGCATAGCACCAGAGGGGGACGTGGTGAACGGTACGCATGGGATGCTAAGTAGGCTGGAGGGGGGCCAATATTGGTGGTTGTCGGCTCTTGACTGTCCTCGGCAATTGAGCTGGACGGGTGAAAGGAGAGGAGAAGGACACGGAGTGGCTGGACAGGGGCATACTGCCCTCCTGTTGAGTAGCAGCACTAGTGCGACATGAGTGGTCGTGCACCCTGAGGGTGCGTGTCTGGTGGTGGGCGCCTCATGAGTGCCGGAGGGCATTGGCTGCTTCGGCAAGGAGGGGAGCCTGTGGCGAAGTGGGTCTCGACCCAGGTAGACCACAGTCAAGGGCCAACAAGAAATGGATGAAAATACAGACCCATGGCAGAGACAGGCCAAACCAGTGGCTGTGTCCCAAGAGGGGGCACGAGCGACAAAAGGGGTCTGGAGGCATTACTCTGGAGTCACTGATGGAGGCAATACAGGCCACCAGAACATATTTGGAAGGAAGCATCAAGGAAGTCGGGTTGGACGTGTCCTTGGTGTGAGCAGACCTCCGTAAGGTATGTGAAAATGGGACGGAGGCGGAGCAGAGGGTCATCACGGTGGGGGACGACCTACTGCAGCTCAAGAATCAGGTGGCTGGCATGGCTGGAGAAACAAGGACTTTGGAGTCCAGGGAAAAGGATGCAGAGGGCCGCTTGCGAAAATTTAACATACATTTGGTGGGGGTGCCAGAGAAGGAAGAAGGCTCACACCTACTCCTGGAACAGCTGCAAGTGAAGGACCTCTCGAAACTGTTCACTGTAGAGGGAGCGCATTCGGTGACCCGGGCAAGGCCCCCCACCGCCCCGCCGTGTGTGACAGTGGCGAAGATACTTAATTTTAGAGACCGAGACGCTATCCTGCAGGATTTACGCCAAGCTGGATACTATGCGGTGGGTAATGCAAAGATCTGTATCTTCCTTGACTTCACCTTGGAGGTGCAGCAACAGCATACAACGTTTGATGCAGTGCAACAATGCCTACGAGATCTGAATATAAAGTACATGATGTTTTACCCGGCGAAGCAGAAGATTATTACTGAGGGCAAATCCTGTTTCTTTACGTCACCATAGGAGGTGTGAGCCTGGTTGGAATCTGTGCTGTAGCATGTGGGGCGGAAAGGCGATGCACGACCCAGGGACTGGTAACATGGGGACCTGGAGAGGGCTGGCAGTATTTGGCGCACTGCAGCATGAGATGTGTATTGGTGAGGGGGCAACAATGAGGGTGTGATGGTCAGGGGGGTGGGGCAGGAGCCTGATGGGGTGAGCCCCTGCGCCCACGGTTATAGGTTCACAGGAGGGGGGAGGTATGGTGAACGGTATGACCGATGGATTGAGAGGAAGGGGGAAGGGATGGGGGATGAGGGGGGAATTGTGGGGGGAATGGGTAATGGGTGCTGGGTGTGGGAGATGGAGGGACAACAGGGGAAGGGGAATTGGGGGCAGGGGCTTGGGGAGTTGGAAGGACAGGTATTAGGACCATTGGAACGGTTAACCTGTGGTCCAAAGTTATTGTTGAGGAAAAGGTTAGGGTAAACAGTTGGGAAACAGGGGTTCAAGTTTGTGGGTTGTATGGTCGAGTGGGAGGTTTGGACCATGGTTTAAGTGTGGAAACAGCATGGTTACGAACTAGAGGGGGAAGATGCAGGGGAATTCTACTATGGGGGAGACGGGTTGAAGTTCAGGATTTCGAATGTCCACGGGTTAGGTAAATGACTGAAATGGTGAGAGGATTTCTGAGATGGCATGTGGTCCAACTGGTAATGCTCCAGGAAACACATGTTGCAGAAGGACTTGGATTCACTTAGGAAGCGATGGGGGTGGAGGGGTAGTGGTGAGGACATCATACACCAGAGAAATTTTAATTTGGGTCGCGACAGGGGTCCCAATTCGGGTAGATAAAGTTTTGACAGATGATGTGGGAAGGACTGTGGTGCTGGTGGGTACACTTGAGGGGAGGCACATCTGTGTGATTGATTCTTACGCACCAAATGTGGACCATAAAGACTACTTCCCATCAGTGGTGAGCCTGGTGTGTGGATACAGGAAAGGCCAGTTTATCTGGGGGGGATTTTAATTGTCTCCTAGAGTCGCACCTGGATAGTACAGGGAAGGCCAATCACCTTAAAAAGCAGTCAGCGATGTCCTTGAGGGAGGTAGTGGGAGACAGAGCTGGTAGAATTGTGGCGAGAGCCGCACAGACAGGAGAGATGTTATTCCTTTTTCTCAGGGGGTCCACAGATGTAATTCCCGGCTGGACTATATGTTCGTGGGGGCGGAGGTCTTTCATTCCTTTGATAAAGTGGAATATTTGGAGAGAGTAATTTCGGACCATTTACACCTGGTTACGCAGCTGCGGCGGTTACATCAACTTCCACTGGTAAGAATATGGCTGTTACCTGCCAAGTCCCTCGAATATGTGGCATTCGCGGGTACACTACTTGAGAAGTGCGGTTCTTTGAAGTCAATGAGGTCTCGGTGGAATTGGCCGGGATTTTGTGGGAGGACTTTAAGGCAACAATCAGAGGGGTTTGTTTCTCCAAAGTAACTGGAGTGCGGCGGGTCCTACAAGATCAGTTAGGAGAGACGGAGAGGGCGGTGTCGGCATAGGAGACAGATCTGGCAGACGGAAGGCAGGTGGGGGAGGAACTGGCAGAGGCACTAGCTTCTCACCGTGATTGGCAGGCTCTGCTGTCCCATTTTGATTGGAGTAGGCGGGATGTAAGGCTCCATGGGGAGGGCGAGAAGACCGCTGTTGGTTTGGCTGATCCGTCGGGAGCAGCCCCATAGCACCATCACGCAGATCAGGAGGGAATCGGGAGAATTGACTAGTACCCAGAAAGGGTACTTTATCTGGCTGTTTTATCAATCCTTGTATACTACCAAGGGTACCCACTCTGCGACAGAAACGGATGAATTGCTGGAATTGATCCAGCTACCGGCTCTAAAAGGGGATCGCGTGAGGGGCTGGAGGGGCCCATTTAGAAGACAGATATCGGCTGGGCACTGCAGGCAATGAGGAAAGAGTCCCCGGGAGTGATGGTTTTCCCCGTTGGAATTTTACTGCAAATACGCAGACCTTTATATTCCCCACCTTAAATAAGTGTATGACAAGGTCTTTCAGGCCGAGTTTCTTCCTGATTCAATGAGAGAGCTGGTGATAACAGTCCTGTTGAAGGGGGGTAAGGATCCCTATCCCTTACATTGCACATCCTACCACCTGATCTCATTGTTAAATGCTGACATGAAGGTCCTGGGGAAGATTTTAGCCGCCAGATTATCTAAAGTGCTCCAATTCTGGTGCACTAGCTTTTGACTCACTAGAGTGGTACTGGCTGTTTAGGGTACTAAGGGCCTTCGGACTTGGGGAAAATATCTATCGATGGTTACAATTGCTGTACAGCAGGCCGGTAGCAAGGGTAAAAAAGAATAATTGGATTTCGTCGCACTGGGCAGAGGGACGAGGCAGGGGTGCCAGTCTCGCTGATCTTGTTTTCAATGGCAATGGAGCCTCTGGCGGGGTTTCTCATGAAGGAGATGGGAGAAGCAGGGATACTTGTGGGAGGGGTAAAGCATATTGTCTCCTTATATGCAGATGACTTATTACTCTATGTAGCAAACCCACGAGAGAACATGCCAATGTCGTTAGATGTTCTGGGTAATTTTTGCGTGCTGTTGGGGTTTCGCATCAATAAAGAGAAATCTTTCGTGTTCCTGTTGGGAGCCATGCATGACCCGGATTTACCTACCCTTCCGGACTGAGGGACAAGATGCGAGGGGGAAGCATTTAAATATCTGGGAATTACAATTTTCCATGATGTGGAGGAGACATTTGTGAACAATACCGGCAGAGCGATGTCCGGGATTGGAGACTCAATCAACATTTTCCGATATCATTGATGGGGAGGGTGGCACTCTGCAAAATGGTTATACTCCCAAGTCTTCTCTACTATTTCTCTAACATACCGTATGGCATTAAGAAAGTATTTTTTAGAATGTTGCATGAGAAGGTTGGGGAGCTGCTGTGGGGTACAGGGAGGAGGAGGGTCTCACTGCAACTTTGAGACACCCGTGGTCGGAGGGGGGCCTTCATTTGCTGGATTATGAGTCTTATGGCAGCGCAGTTGCAAGCAATATTGACGTGGTCCGACACAATGGGCGAATTGCTGATGGGGTTGCCGGGGGTCCTTCTAGCACACCGGAAGGGAAAAGAGCTGCTGTGGGGCACGATTGGAGGAATGTGGGCCACAAACATATTCCAGGTGGTGAGGAAGCTCCTGAGGAAACTGCAGGTTTCCGGTCTCTATAGTGCAGATTTACCGTTGGGGTGTGGACCCTGGACTCCCCTTGGCACTGAGGAGGATAGGGGTGTCTGACTTGGGAGATAGGGGGTGCAAGAAAATGGGGGACCTGTTCAAGGATGGGTGGCTGCTGAATGAGTACTCACTATAGGGTGGCAGAGGGGCATTTTTTAACATATGGTATGATGACCGGTATCTAGTCATAGCATCAAATAAAGCATAGAATGCCTCACCATCTAAAAAAAAAGGGTTAAAAAAAAAAAGCATCTAATGCAGTTTTTTTAAGGTAAAGGGTTTATTTTAATTGTATTGGGTTTTTAAAGGTGGAAAAAAGAGGGGTTGGGGGAACGCCCATTAAAAAAAAAGAAAAAAAATGCATTCAATGCTTTTTTTTCGCCGCTTTTTTTTAGATGGTAAGGCATTCGATGCTATGACTATAAACCATGGTGACCAGACGCCATGTGGCTCCAGACGAGCCAGCTGCTACAGGTGCTCCTGATACGGACAGGGTCTCTCGGAAGTACATTCCCCACAAAGAAATTGGTGGTTCAGTGTAAATGGGAGAAGGACATGGGCGTTCTGATTTTAGAGGGAGAGTGGACGAAAGTCTGGGAGCAGGTTAGGAGGTTTTGCAGAACGCAAGATTCCAGCTTATCCAGTTCAACACCATCCACCATCATCCATAGGACGTATACGACTCCCGACAAACTACGCGCAGAGTTAGGATTGCCCCCGTAGTGCGACGGGGCTAGCAGGGATATGGCATATGCTCTGTGGGTGCTCGGTTGTGACACGTTACTGGTAGGCAGTGATAGTAAAGATTAATGAACTACTTGGCTCTAGTCTTGAGTGCTCCCCGAAGGTGTGTTTGTGGGAATTACTCCCAGGGAGAAAGAACAGAAAACGAGAAAATCGAATGGCCCAGTTTATGCTGGTACTAGCAAGGAGGCCATTGCCTGGAGAAAAAAAACAGGGTCCGTCAGTGGTGCATTGGAAGGAGGATATCTGCAGGTGGGGGATGGCAGAGATGGATATATTGCGCAAAATCAGGGACCCTGAGATGGAGGAAGGGGTGATGGTGGAATGGGGCCAGCTGCTGAGGAAATACGGTTCTCTGCAGATTTGAAACCCCCCTGAAAGAGTGGAATGAGCGGTCAGAATATGTGCCTTGAGAACCACAATGAGGTTAGGGGGAACGGGGAGAACTGGTAGGGTGGGGGGCCGTCAGAATAGGGGGGACAGATGCCATGTGGTCCAATGTACCCTAATCTTACTAATCGAAAAGGCATTACTATTGACAGTCATGTATAAAGTGGTGTATTCTTTTGTGTACACTAAAACTTGAATAAACAAATGTTTGCTTGTCGTAAGGATGTTTGTCCAAATTAAAAGTCTGTCCTCTATTCAGAAACCTACTCTAACCCTACCACTAGCCTACAAAAAGGGTTCAGCATCCCAATGAAAAATGGTACCAGGAGAATGGCTCCCTTCTCCGGGTGAACTAGCTCAGTCTTTAGCCCTTTCCCATCAATCTTTTGCTCTAGTTTCCAATTCAACAACGCATTTTGTCCATACAGATACTAACTCCCCCATTCCTGCCTTCCCCAAACCCCCCTGCCCCCATCTATCACCCCCTTCACTCAATTGGTAATCACTAAACAATTGCACAGTAATACCAGAAGGAGCAATCGCACAATGTTCAATATCTCCAGGTTGTGCAGAGATACGTTGGCACCATACCCCAATCTTCCTGAAACTTTGAATAGTCCCCTTGAATGTTACAGGGGACCCATTCTATTGCAAGGATGTGCCAGATTTTGTACAGCCGATCACGGTATGTAGAGGCCTCCCTGCTTTTCCATTTCCTGGCTGCCACCAGAGTCACTGCCAATAGGAGGACCATGCAAGCCCTGCTTTGTTGCGCAGTTTCCTTATCACAGAGGCCTATTACGCTTACATCCATCACCAGGGTCAGATTAGTGTTCAGCAATGTATTGATTGCAGCCTGCACCCGTTCCCAGAAGGTCTGCAAAGCTGCACATAACCAGCAAATGTGGGCCCAATCCCCATGTCCTTTCCGAGCCCTCAAGCAGTCCGCCGACACGTCTGCATAAATCGTCTGGAGTCTCTTCGGAGTGAAGTGCCACTGGAGAAGGACCTTATACCATACTTCCCCCCAATTGGATAGACCTAGTTAGTTTGGGGATGTTATCTGTAAGGGAGGCATGGTAAATGACGTATACTAACAAAACCTAATGCTTGCCCTATCTCTTACACACAAAGTGTGTAAAGGGGAATATGTATGCAAAGGAAAGTTAGTGTTATAACAAAGAATCAAAGTGGCTGAGTCAGCGCTCCTCCCCACGTTGGACAGCATGGAGAAAGGCAGCCTCCGTACAGAGAATGACACACTCTGGCTCAGGTTTTCAAAACAAAGGTAGTTCAAAACAAGGATCGGGGCCCCCTCAGCCTTCCACGTTAGAGTCACTTATTCCAGCTATCAAACGTTCTTTCACAGTTCAGCCGAAAGTTCACAGTTCAACAAAAAGTTCAAGTAGGTCTCCCTTGGTCCCTTACCCAAGCTTAATTCACATTCTTTAGGGGTTCCCTTCCCTTAACCTACCTCACTTACGGTCTCCCTCTGTCGGGCTCGGACCTTTTCCTGATGTCGAGGCTTTTACAATCAACCACCGCAGGACCACTTCGACTTTCCCTTCAGCTCACACTTCGTATTATTCGCCCCAGTGTCTCTTGGGCTGGGTAGTTCAGTATCATAAGCAGAAAAGTTCAACATTCACCTTTTCACTACCCCTTTTGCCGGGGATAATCTTGATCATTACGCTTTTTTGAGCTCATTCACTTCGTCGCTTTATAACTAAACATTTCACCTTTCGCAGTGACTTTCGAGTGGGCAATGTCCTTCCACTGGACCACTCTGCTACTCTGTATCACTGGTTCACAGTCATCAGTAATTTAAAGTTCACCACAGGTCTGCCTTCCTTTGCTTCTCATCCACACGTGTGCAGCCGTCAATTATGAGATATACTGTTGCAACTTCAATCTTTCCTTAACACACACCGGCCTTTCATGTTGCTCGCCAACTCGCATGCCTTTCTTGTCTCTGCGGTTTTTCATCCATAAGTCAAAGTTAATACCACAGGTTTGGTCTGGCCTCTCCAACTCTGCCTTTCACCAGGGAGGGCCGCTGTATCCCTTGAAACGCAATGCAGTCTTCTTGTCTGGGATGTGGCCTTCTCTGTGTATATTTCACGGCTCTTCAGAGGCAATGACCTGCTGCAGGGAGCTCCAGGGTTTCTCTACCCTTTGCACTCGTCCCTCTGTAGGTCGCTCTGCTCCAGTAGGTTTGCCTTAGCCCCGGAAGTTCTGTTCCTTTTCGTGCTCCACCTTGCTCAGAGTGTGTCTCTATGTTCCGCTTTAATAAGTGTGGGGAGGGGCAATTGGTATCAGATGTATGTAAAAAAAAAGTTAAGTGCCTGACTTTGCATGACCCGATTAGTGGGATATGTCCAATAAGATACGAAAGGGTAAGCCTCTTTACTCTCAGTCAACCCCTTCCTCGGGCCAAGTTTTTGTGTGGAAAGGGGGTCGGGGGAATGAGACGTTGGAGGATACTAAAAAATAGGATGGGTCATGGGTACCGGAAAGTGGGTAATACTGTGTCTCATCTTCGGTTGCCTCACCCCCACTCCCTGAACACCCCTCACCCAGGTGATTCTCCCCCTCCCTCCCCCCGCACTGGTCCACCCCCCAGCCCAGGAACTGGATCCAAAAGCGATGGCTGTGTCCTGGCCACCTGGATCCCAAGTCCCCTAGGACTATCGTGTGAGACACCCTTTGGTTTCTCACACCTGTAAGCCTTGTGAATGGCCGCAACCATTCATCTGGCTATAGATGCCTTAAATGCTTGCTTGCCTGGTTTTGAACAGTCCTCAGTCCTGGCCCGGTACAATTTTAAAGCTTGTCTGATGTCGAGACAGTGGAGCACCCTTTCCGCCTCCTCCGCCGAGTTAGGCAAGAAAGTGGGGAGCACGATATACTCATTGATATGGAAAGATTAAACGACTTTTGTGAGGTACCTAGGATGAGTGTGAAGCACCACCTTGTCCCAATTAAACACTGTGTAGGGTTCTGTGGCCACTAGAGCCTGAATCTCCCTGACTCTGTGAGCCGATGTTGGCCCACCAGGAGCGCTGTCTTGAGAGGGACTAATTTGATGTCCACTGTAACCATGGGCTCAAAAGGTTTGTGCGCCAAGGCACTGAGAACAGGGTTCAGGTCCCAAACTGGGTGCGGGTGCTTGATCAGTGGGTACAGTCTTGTTAGCCACACTAGATGCCTTTTGACCACTGGGTTATATGAAGAAAAGTAAGACCTGTCAAAGTTCCTGCATGCTCCGATGGCCGCCAGGTATATTCGGCACATGTCCACCAGGACCCCTGATTTACCAAAATAAGCCAAGAATGATAGCACCTGGTCTAGCGTGCATGTCAGTGGGTCTGCTCCGTTTTCTTGGGCCCAGAAAAAAAATCTGATCCATTTACTTTTATACTGTTTCTGTGTAGCCCGACTCCTGGCTTCCTGGATGATTTCCAGATTGTCCTGAGACAGCTGGAGATGTTGAAGCGTTACCTGCTCAGGGACCAAGCTGCTAGGACTCGTTTGTCCGGTGAGGGGTGGAACGCTGCTCCTTTCTGCTGAACCAGCAAAGGTTCCAGCACGAGAAGTAGGGGAACCAGAGGTTGGTCTGACAATTGCAGCAGATCCGAGAACCGCTGCCTAGCCAGCCACTGGGGAGCTATCAGAATGAGACGCAGCTGGTGGGTTTCCCCGTTCTTGACCAGGGCTTTTGTGTAGAAGAGAGGTCGGGGGGGGAACGCGTAGGCCCACATACCATTCCATTGAATCTGCAACACGTCCCCCATGGATCCCTGGCCGCCCTAGGAGGAGAACCACTGGCAAGTCCGATTGCCCTCTGTTGCAAACAGGTCTATGCTGGGGTGACCCCACTTGCTGAAAATGTCCGTAAATACCCTCTTGTTCAGCTGCCACTCGTAGTTGTCTGAGCCCAGCCGACTGAGGCTGTCGGCCTCTAGATTCGACACTCCCGGAAGGTGTACTGCCAAGATCCAGATGCCACGTGCAATGGCCCATTCCCAAATGGCTATTGCCAGTTTGCACAAAGGCAGAGATCTGGTGCCCCCCGCTTGTTGAGGTAATACATGCAGGTATGAATTCACACCACTCTGCCCTCAATGATGGGAAGACATGGCCTGAGAGCGAGCCAGATAGCGATCATCTCCAAACAGTTGATATGGTTCTGCTGGTCGCCCCTCGACCATGCACAGCATGGCTGCTCAGGGGGGGCCCTGGAAGGAGGTGGCTGTTGGAATGGTGTGGTCCGCTGTGGGCGGCCTAAAGCCTCTGCCTGCCTAGAGGTTGGATTCCTACCTCCACCACTCCAGGGCCACGTGTAGATGCAGGGGTATGGAGACCATTGCCACCTGGTCTCCAGATTCCTGATCCCAGGAGTCCGATAAAATGTAACTGCAGCCTCCTCATCCGCAGCCTGGTGTAAGGAACCACCAGTAGACAGGCCACCATGACACCCAGTAAGTGTTGGTACCACCTTGCCGAGGTTACAGTTCTGCTGAGGAAGTGACCCATAGCAGCCTTGATCCTTGCCACCTTTTCCTTCATGGGGGAACACCATTGGCCTTTGCGTGTCCCACTGAAGATGCAAGAATACGAGTGTTTTGTGCCTGTTTGACGGTGTGACTTCTGCAAGTTGAGTGAAAAACTCCAGTTTATAGAGTGTGGTCATGAGCCTGAAGGCTGAGAATCTGACTTGCTCCGGAGACCCTGCTCGGACTAACCAGGCGTCGAAGTACAGGTAGACATGATGGCCCTCTGATTGGAGCAGGGCCGCAACAGCATTCATGGGGCTTGTGAAGACCCTGGGTGCAGAGTTCAGGCCGAATGGTAGTACTTTGTATTGGAAATGCAGACCCATGACCCGAAAGCTTATGCGCCTGCGCTATGGGAACATGTAAATATGCGTCCTTCAGATCCAGAGAGCAGGGCCAGTCTCCCCCACACAGCGTCTCTGCTATTAGAGCTGGAGTCACCATTTTGAATTTCTGTAGAGGGAGGTACTGGTTTAAGAAGGAAATATCTAGGATCACTCGCAGGCCAGCCTGGTTCTTTTTCGGAATAGCAAAGATGCAGAAATAAAAGCCCAACCACTGCTGGGGAATTGGGACCTGCTCTACCACCTCGCTCGCCATAAGGTAGCGAACCTTCGTTGGGAGTGATGGTGTCCCGATTTGGGGAATGGGAGAGGAACGAAGATGAGGAGATGCAGAGAGGCAGCCGGAAGCCCTGTCAGATTGCAGAGATCACGCAGGCATCCGCAAACCGTGCCTGACTGTGGAGAGCCAACCTGCCCCAAACTGGGGTGCTGTGGATCTGAAACATCCTGTCATTGCTTCTTTGGTTCTGAGGCTGGCGCCCGGGAAGGAAACAAAGAAAGCTTTTTGGGAAGACTTCTGATGTTTATGCCTGTGCTGGCTTGGGGACCGGTCCGGCTCCCTGGCCCGGCGGTCTTGGAAACCCTGGAACCTGCCAAATACCCAGCCCTTGTCCAAGCGAGCCTGGACCTGCCCAAAGCTCTTAGCTGCCGGTTTGGAAAGAATAGCCAGCAATTTGGCTGTCTGGGAGCTGTTTTTCTTTTTTTCCTGCTCCTCATCAGTGGTGAAGTGGAACAAATTGCCTTCCTCGAAAGGGAGATCTAATATTCTCTCTTGGATGTTAGGATTGTAAGTGGTTGCACTTAGCCAGGCCATCGTTCTCATATCTGTGGCCACACAGACGGCTCTACTTGCCGTATCAATGTGGACGACTGTAACCTCCAAGATGTCCTCGGCCACCAGCTTGGCCTCTGCCAGGCCAGCCTTGAAGGATCTCTGCCTGTGGGACAGTAGATAAGTCAGCGATCTCCCTCCACAGCCTTTGGTTTGCCGCAGCCAAGATGGCAACAATGTTGGACTGTCCAAGATAGTAAAGATTTTTACCGTAGGCCTCCAGTACTTTTTCCTCCTTGACCGGGAGCACAGAAGTGGCGGTGCTTGCCGATGACATCTGCGGTTTGGCATACATAGATGCGGCCGCGATGACATAACTGTGGCTGAGGGTGAACTGATAAGAGCAGAGCCGCCCTCCACTTACCTAAATTTTGCATCCAGCCTTTTGTTAGTTGGCTGTGTGGAGTGAGGCTTCAACCACCCCTTCTTAGCCAGGGCAGGCACATTCATTTTTTTTGCAGAGGAATCTGGGATCTGCACTCTGCCCTGATGAGAAACTCAGCCAAGACCCCCATCTATGGCTGTTCCTTTTGTGGCTGTGGGATGCCAAGGTACTCTGTCAAGCTGGCGATTCTGTTGTGCAATGCATGTGCCGACGAAGGTGTGTCTTGCTACTCGTTGTCAGTGTCCTGCTGATCCCCTGTGTCAATGGGGGCCATAGGGTCGACTGGCGTAGGTTCATGTGATGGCAGCTGTGCATGCGCTGCAAGTGTGTCTATTAGAGCCATCCATGTCACAGGCTGCAGCGGTGGAGTAGGTTGCGCTTTTAAGTATATTTCCCATTTGCAGGGAACGCATGAGCATTAGGAATTTGTTGAAGAAAAACTCCTCGCAGGCTGGCTGGGATCGCTCCTGGAATGTGGCCTGTAGTGGTAACATGAACCACTGTCTGCCCGCTGTATGTGAGAACGATGCTTCTGTGTAGCGTGCTTGTCCCGAGACGGTTGGGTAAGTTGTGCACTGTTAGGGAGAATTCTCTCTTTAGGCTGAATTTCCTAACCTAGTGAGTCCCCCAGCAGCTTTGCTGGATTTCGGGAGTTTGTTTTATTCTCCTGCCAAGAGCGAGACTCTTTTTCTCCCATTCTTGGACATGATTTATGGTGTTCCTTTGACTGTTAATGTGTTTTATGGGCTATGGGGTCCTTTACTCCATAGGGTCTCATGTGTTTTTACTATGTGTGTTACACAGCACCCTCCGTGCAGTGACACAGGGGTGTCATAGTGACACCCCACCATAGACTCCATACCCTGGGACTGACTACTGTCTCCAGGGCATGTAAAGTCACCATTGGCTTTACTAGTCCCAAATTATTAACAGAAACCAGTACAAAGCATCATATTGTGGACATACTGGTCGGGGCAATTCGATTGCCCCGGGGTCTGTTAGTCGAGGGGGCACGTCTCTGTCCCCCCTGATCGAGTTTTGGCTGGTGGCAGTGGAAACTACTTTTTATATTCGACCGCGAATATTTCCCTATGGGATTTTCCCATTGTTCGAGGCTACCAACTTTCATTATTTAATTCTCATAGCCTCGAACATACCGCTGGTTTATTTAATTAATATTAATTCGCCGGTTGGTATTTTTTGCCAGGACTCGATTCTAAAATGGCGTTTGTGTTCTCTTCTGTGACTCCAACCCAAGTCGAGCCCTTTGTTCCACTTTTTGGCGGGCTTCTCCACAGAAGCCTCCAAAAGTGGTGCCACTCTGCCTGGGTACCAAAGGGGGTGTGGGAGGGGGTTTAGGCACCCTGGACTGAGTTAGCTTGGTAACTCAAGTCACACTCTTGTGTGATTGGCCCAAGTGGTGAGCCGGCCGGCTCACCACTTAGCATGTTTGATTGACAGCTAGGCTGAGTGAATGGGGGTATGCTGCATAAAAGCAGGGCTTTGGGGACTGGAACTTCAGAAGTCGGCACAGGACCAGAGAATCCGACGAGGGAGAAGCTGAGCCGACCTACCACTACGACACCACCGGTGGAGCCCTGCGGAACCGACTCACCACTTCCCGACGACAGAGAAGATCTCCCGGCTGGAGAGGCTTCTTCCCCTGACTGGTGGGCACAACCAGTTTACCTTCTTCTCTTCGCACCCCAGACCGGTTTGTGGTCGAATTGCCCATGCCAAGCACCCCGGTAACCGGATAGCCACTTACCACTGGACCGCGAATTACAGGACCGCTCCTTTTACCTGAAAAACTCTGCGGCTGGTTTCTTCCCGGGCAGTGCAACGGACTCCTGTCTTCCTCCCCGACGAGATATTCTCTTCCCCCGGAAGAAGCACCGACTTGCATCCGCTGCCAGGAACAACTGCCCCCGCTGGAGTATTCTCACCACTTTAAGGTACATTGTCCGCCAGGTCTCCTTTCTAAAGATTGCTACAAGGAAATAATAACCCCTTAACCTTCTGGACTGGGATGGCCGCCTTGACCCTCTAACTGGTCCCTTTCTTTGGTCCAACTCCTTTTTGAACCGTTACAAGACTTTTGTGCACTGCAACCGTGTGACCTTGGACACATTTCGTTTTGATCCTCTTAAAGCGGATATGGCCTACTGACTCTAAAACTCACGGTTTTACTTTCCCTTCCTCTCTTGTTGTGTTCGTGAAAAAGTGTTGGGATCTGTTTCAATTTATTCTCTGCTTTTCTCTCCCTTTCTAAAACGAATTATTAGAGTGCCATCTACGTTAAGCGCTCACCGCGGTCTGAAAATAAGTGGGGGCTTTACTTAAGACTTGTCTAATATTCTTTTAAGGGAGTGTATATCTTTTAGTGACCGTGTTTTTGAATTGCTTACTATTAGTGCCTGTGTGTTTTTCTAGATGTGGTTTTAAATAAATAATTATATCTCTTTTACACCAAGCCCTGGTCAGTGTTTACTTGTTCTATTGTGTTCTCTTGACCTATTGTGAATACTCTGTATACTGCCTAACTCTTCTTGAGGGAAGTCTGACTGCTCAGCCACAGCTACCAAGTGAATCTGTGTGGTACAGACTGCTACCAAGTGGGTTTACTGCCAAACACCTGTAGTCCTAAATCTTTTGCAGTGGTCCCAGAGGGAACTGCACAGGTTTCTGACTAACATGCACCACATGACCTAAGACAGAGGCACCCATTCTGACCTGGCCGAGGATTCCTGCCTAGCGGGTTCACCAGATGAGTGGGCCTCTGGCCTGGTCTCTGGTCCGGCCACCCCCCTGTCCTTGTGCGCCGCCATCTTGTCCGCGCCCACAGTGCGTGGATCCTTGGATGACATGGGCCTGGATTCAGCCTGTCTGTTGGTAGGTGCAGGCTGCGTCCCCTCCCTGCACCTCAGGCGTGTGCCTGGTAGGCTGTTGGCCCTCGGCCATGAGGCCAATAGTGCTACCTGCTCTGCGTTTAGGCACCCCTCAGACGTAGGCTTGGTAATAGGGCAAGGGCCCTGGGGACTAGTCCCAGTGTGAGAGCTCCTTGGCATAGGAACTGGGAGGATCTTTGGACCCCTTGACCGATAGCCCAGTAGCTACTGCAGCCTGAGTACCATTTTTGCCACTGCTTGGGCCCGACTGGCCGCTCCCGTTGGTAGACTTCCGCGGGAAGGGGTCACCCTTTACGGGGTGCTTTGTTCAACAATGTGCTTGCCTTCTTGGTCATCCTCCGCACGTATTCCTTAAGGTGCTCTGGCGGCGACCTGGATAACAGCTCCCTCCACCGAGCCAACCGGTTCTTGTGGGACCGGGGAGTGAGCGCGTCGCACACTGAGCAGCTGTCCTATCCGTGATCTTGTCCTAGGCACCGGAGACAGAGGGCGTGAGGGTCCGACGTGGGGAACAAACCATCACATAACTGGAACCTGATAAAGCCCGCCACAGACGACATGCACCAGGGACGCGCTGGGGCACCTGTGGACGGTATATCCCTGGAAGTATTGGATCGGAAAAAGATTTAATAGAATAGCTCTAACAAGACAATTAGAAAGCACGTGGAGTTATGCATGGAGTTCTAGGCCAGAAGGGCTTAACCACGAGCGCTGGTGAAACCGGACCCTCCCGTTGATGCAGAAGAGAGGACTGGGGTGTGGCAGGGGTGCGGGGGGGGCAAAGGAGCACATTCCCTCAGGGCCCACTCCTGCGCGTGTATACATTTAAAGGGAAAGTTCTTTTTCTGGTTAAAAAGGTTCAGTTCCCGTCCCTAGCGAGGAACACACATGCAGGATGGAGGAAAGGAGACAGGACATAAGCGTATTAGTATCCACCCACTAGGTGCCCTGCGCCTCAGCATCCTCTGCTCAATGGCGCACAGGAGTCCTCACCCCGCCACTCGCACCCACCACGCCGGGAGCTGCTCTCAGGGGTCCACACTGGGCCCTGTTAGGCAGAATCCTGTGCAGTGCCCTTAGGGACCACTACACACAATTAAGACTACAAGTGGTAATACAAGTTCACCTTTGGTACAAGCCTGTACTACACTGTTAAAGTGGTAGGAGTAGCAGAGCAGTCAGACTTATCTCAAGAGCAAATGAGCAGTAGTAGAGATTGCACAAAGGGACCACAATCACTGTGACTCAAGCAAACACTGACTCAAGGTTTTTGGTTTAAAAGTACATTTATTTTAAACCATCTGTTCACAAAACACTTCACTTCTATTAAATTAAAACCACACGAAAAATACACTACACACGACCAATTCACTTTGTGCAGCACAACTCAAGGTAAGTACCTTTGGTTTTGACAGACCGGTGTTATGAATCAAAGACATTACCGGGAATACATATGCGATCACTTTTTGACAGTAATGACAGTTCGGTCTTACTAGAGATACGCGTACCCGCGGGAAGATATGTTACCGGGGTAAAACCACACTTAGCACCTGAGTTACCACGAGAGAGTTGGGGACAAAAATCATAGGCAATACTTTTGTCAAGGCAGACAGAATCAGAGAAAACTCTTTAACCCGAAGACAAAAGTCAATAGGCCTGTGCCAGTGTCAAGTGGAACAGGGATCCTGTTGTGGAGGATCACACAGTAGATAGGTCACGATTCAGGGTTGCCAGGAGTACTTGGATATTGTCAACAGAGGAAGCAAAAGTTATAAGAGGGAAGGAAGACAAGGGCAAGCCTTGGAAGAGGAGAAAAAGGGTTCACCCTAGTTCCTCGAAGCTGGACACAGTACCTTATTCTTTGAAGAAGCTGGTGCTACGGCAGTTGTTCCTGGTAGTTTTCTGAAGACTCATGGTTCCTGGGGCTTCAGTTGTGGAGACAAGAAGGAGGACGTCTGGAGTGATCTGCACTATCCAGGGATGAGGCCAGCAGCAGCGACGGTGAAGAAAAGGTGCGCTCCTTTAAAACAGGAGAAGCTCTTCAGACGGCTATCCGGACCACTACAGCAGTGCGCAGCGATTTCAACCATGAAGAGGATCCTCTGGCTGTGGAAGAGGAGCTGGTTGACCCCACCAGGCTCAAGGGAAGAAGACTCCGGACTGGATCTTCTCTGGTCGTTGAAGGGTAGATAGCTCAGGACTGCAGCAGGGCTTCACCGGGACTCTGTAGTTGCAGCAGCCGTCTTCTTCTCCGCTTCTCTGCGGTTCCTTGCAGTTCCAGTGGCGACTCAGACTTCCAGCCCAAGAGTCCTGCCTTTTACACGAAAATCCCCCATTCACACAGCCTGGCTGTCAATCACGCAGCAGGGGGGTTGCCAGGCCCGGACAACCACCTCAGCCAATCATGGCAAAGTGCAACTTGGGTTTCCTAGGATACCCTGTGCAGGGGGTGACTACAACCCTCCCTCACATTTAGCCCACCTAGACACCCAGGCGCCAAGAAGAGAGATTCTTTGCAGAAACCCACCAAAAGACGGTGAACAAAGAAGGCAAACCTGGTTTGCCGCGCTATATAAAACACAAGAAGGAATTTAACAAAAAGAAATGGTGAATAAACCCAACCGGAGCCAAAAGAAAGAGTATTTGGTCAAGCGGGTTTATGGTCACGGCTAATATAATAGCCTGGAACTATACCACATTTATATAGTATAATTGCGGTAGAAAGGTTAGGGTAGATACCACTGCCACCAGCCAAGTCTAAATGTTAAAAGAGCAAAACAAAGCTCAGAGGCACAGACAAAAAGGGATAGGCATTAACCCTTTCCAGTACGCCATATAAGATGGGGTGTACTGGGTCTGTAGTTTTAAAGTGACTATTTAAAGTTAATAGCAACTTTACCTATTTCTGGGAGACAGTAGTCAGCCCCAGAAAAATGGAGTCAGGGGGAAGTCTCAAAGACAACCCTGTGTCACTGCACTGAAGGTGCTGTGTAACACACAAAAAGGTGGGCTCATGGAGTGGTGTGCTCCAGAGCCCAAGATCACACAAACAGTAGAAATACACATGGCAGAACACATGCAAGAGTGGGAAAAAGGCTCACACTCTTACCAAGTGGAAAAAATTAACTTCAGAAATCCAGCAAAGCTGCTGGGGGATTCACTAGGTGAGGGAAATTAGTCATAGAATGAGAGTTCTCCCTAACAGGCCCTTCCAACTCTGAGTAGTTGCATGCTGTTAATACCCGACAATAGCTGCCTGTATAAATGAGGCTCCTCTCACCGTCGGCCAAGCTTTCCCAGGAGGTTGAAGGCCCATCTTTCAAGAGTGTACCTCGAAGTATAACTTCCCATTCAGAGAGGGTGGGAGGCACATGGCTGACTCCTCAAGGCTCGCTAGGTTTTAAAGTATATGGGGCCACAAGGTCTTCAGCGGTGAGTAGTAGCTGACCTCTTCCAGACTGTGATGTCCGTCAGCAATTGTAGGGCCAGAAGCGATCACTGTGGAAGTCATCCTCAGTGACCCCTGACTCCGGCCACCACCTCTGCCAGCCCCGCTGTCTCAGCTGCGGCCCCTGCCATGGGTCGGCTGACACACCAGTCTTAGCCACTGCAATGCGGCGCTCCCCTCTGTCCCTCGATTTGGGTGCCGTACTGGGCTATTGGCCAAGCGGTTTCCAAGGGACACCGGCAAGCCACCCGCTGCCAAGCACCACTCCAGCTGCTGGCAACTGCACTCCGTAGCTGCCCCACTACTTCGTCCATGGATCTTCAGGGGGTGTCCCCTCCACCCCCACACCAGTGTCAATTGTCACTGGGGTAGATCTCCATTATATAGGGCCTATGTTCGCTGAGGCGGTGCCAGCCAATCCGCTTATATTAGACTTTTTGCAGGAGGGCCGGGCTGCTATCAGCACATCGGCTCTCTACTTGCCTTGGGATATTCTTGGACAATAGTCCTCAATAGTATCTTCACCTCTTCCCAAAGGCTTTTGAAAGCTTTCTTTACATTGCCAACAATTCCTCCCTGTTTTACTATGCTATGAAGATTATATCTACCTAGCTCTTGTTCTCTAGGATCCTCTTTAATCCTACTTGGATTATCACTGTGACGAGGGAGATTCCTCACAATGCAGTCTCATTGTTCAGACCTGTGGATATCACTACTGTGACCACGGAGATTACTCCCGATGCAATTTCCACTCTCTGTGCTCCCCGGGCCCCAGCCAGGTTTCCTGCAGTTCCAGTTATCTTTGTGTATTTGGAACGCATGTCTGGTTCTTCCTGGGATCGTGGATGACTGGCTATTTGCTCGTTGTTTCCTTCTGGTTCGTCTACACGGCTCTGCGAAGGCTTGGGGCTGGTGGTATTAGTGTTGTTGTTGGACAAAGTGGTCCACCTCCCAAAGGTCACGCTACCACCTCAACTTCCCCGGCACTTGTTGAGTGAGTTGGCTCCCTGCCAGCTTATGGTATTCTTCTGCTGCTTCTACTCTTCTGTGTCCTCTCTTCCAAGAACCAGCTTCTCTGCACAGCTGACAAGTTCCCAAGATTCAAAGTTCCTGGGCTTTGCTGGCTCCCTACCAGTTTCTCTCTTCTTCCTGCAGTCCTTTCACAGCTTTTCCCTCTCCTAGCTGGGTCCACCCTGCACAGTGTCATAGTGTTTTGGTTGTTTCCATGATGTGTTCTTCATGCCTCCTTGTGGCCACCTCTTGTTCTTCCTTGTCTCAGTGGTGTCAAGTCTCAAACAAAGCAGGGAGGGAATGTTACAGTAACACAGTATTATTTTCAGTTGCACTCACTGCAGACTTTAGGGTTTTTATGGGTGCAAGCGGGTTAGGGTTTTTATGGGTGCAAGAGGGTTAGTAAGTTCATTCATGGAGCGGTAGTCCTTATCCACAATGAGGGGAGTCTATCCTTGTGAGTTCCCGCTTCAAACTACCCCTAGGGGGACTATTGAGTAGCAGCCTCACCTCCCTAGCCTCACATGGAAGGGTCCCCCTCAGGGGAGAAGTGACAAGATCCTGTAAACCTTCACACCATTACGTTCTTTTGTGGACTATGTGAAAATGGACTACCTACTATAATATAAAGGGGTCTTTTGTGGTGCAGAGTCTGGAGGCCTTTTGGCACTACTGGGCAAGCAGCCCGTTCTGTAGCTCCATTTGCTTTCTCTCTCAATGGGAAGAAATCCTCCCACGCATGTCCTGCTGTGGAAAAACGTCTACAACTATATCTATTTTGTTATGTTACGTTGGTTGCTCGTATGGCACTTTACTTTGCTCTTAGTCAGTCTCAAAGAGTCTAGGGTGAAGAAATTATAAGTTACTCAACATAGTAACTAACGTACTCTTAGTCCATATCCCCTTTCCTCCATACTGTATGGGCGTCCCTTCCAAGGGACAGGAGACTGAACCTTTTTCACCAGAAAAAACCTTTTCCCCTTAAAATTTAGAGGCGCGCAGAGGTGCAGCCCAGGGAGCATGCGCTGCCCTGACACCGCCCTCCGGCGCCAAACCTCAGTCCCCATTGACGCGTCGACAATAGATTTAACATTGCCTAATGACACCAGTATTATTAGGGGGGAGGTTGGTGGGACATATGGAGGAAAGGGGACTATGGACTAAGAGTGCGTTAGTGACTATAGTGAGTAACTTATAATTACTCTTACGCCCCGTCCCCTTTCATCCATACTGTATGGGCGATTACAACTGAATGTAGTAGCCCCAGGGTGGAGAGGAGACACTCCTTAAGCAAATAGGTTCCTGAGAACCGCCGGTCCGAAGGCCGCATCAGATCTAGAGCCGGCATCCAAACAGTAATGCTTACAGAAAGCCGAGGGAGAGGCCCAAGTGGCCGCCCTGCTTATGACTTACCAAGAGACATGGCGCTGGAATGGAATGGCTGTTGCCTTGGCCCTGACTGTGTGGGCATGCATGTTGGCCAGAAGTGGCTTGTGCTGACCCTTGTACGCTTCT
Organism: Ambystoma mexicanum; assembly: GCF_040938575.1. Lineage (NCBI taxonomy): Eukaryota > Metazoa > Chordata > Amphibia > Caudata > Ambystomatidae > Ambystoma > Ambystoma mexicanum. The sequence goes on along the minus strand of NC_090927.1, from coordinate 301,572,521 downwards.
TTGATGGCAGAGACGATCCAGTGGGATATGGAAGCCTGACAGCCTGGTCTTGAGCCTCTGAAAGTGACAAACAGGGCATCCGACTTGCAGAAGCCCTTGGTCCTGTCCAAGTAGAATTTTAGGGCACGCCCGACATCCAGGCAGTGCAGCACCCTCTGTGCTTCGTCCTTGGGATTAGGAAAAAACGTAGGAAGGACCATTTCCTCGTTCAAGTGGAATGCCAACAGAACCTTGGGCAGAAATGCCAGGTGCGTCCGCATGACTACCTTGTCGTTGTGAAAGGTGGTATATGGTTCAGAGGCGACCAGCGCCTGGATCTCGCTGACTCTGCGAGCCGAGGTAAGGACGACTACTAAGGCCGTCTTGATGGTGACCAGCCTGATGTCCACGGAATCCATTGGCTCGAATGGTTTGCGCGCCAGGGAGCCCAAGACTATGTTAAGGTGCCACACAGGGTGCGGTCTCTTGACGGGCGGGTAGAGCCTAGCGAGACCTGTCATATATTTCTTGACTATAGGGTTGGAGGAGGAGAAAATGCCCTCCTCCGAGTTCCTGTAAGCCCCAATGGCTGCAAGGTATGTGCAGCAGGTGTCCACCTGCACGCCTGAATGAGCGAGGTGCGCCGAAAAGGAGAGCACGTCATCCAAAGTGCACGCCAAGGGGACGATACCCTTGGAGTCTGCCAAGTGGCAGAATCTGGTCCATTTGCTTTTATACTGGGCCCTGGTGGCTTTGCTCCTGGCCCCCTATATGATCTCCAGGTTGGCTTGTGAGAGGCTAAAATGGCGAAGCATTACCTGCTCAGGTACCACGCTGTTAGGGCGAGTTTCCCTGGGGCAGGGTGGATGACTCTCCCCCGTGCTGTGCCAGAAGATGTGCTGGGTCCGTCGGAAGGTGAATCGGGGCCACCTCCTGTTAGGGAGAATTCTCTGTTAAGGCTAATTTCCCAAACCTAGTGAGTCCCCCAGCAGCTTTGCTGGATTTTTGGGGTTTATTTTTTTTTCTCCTGCTAAGAGTGAGGCTCTTTTTCTCCCACTCTTAGACATGATTTGAGATATCCTTTGACTTAGTAATGTGTTTGATGGGCTATGCGGTCTTTTACTCCATAGGGCTTCATGTGTTTTTGGTATATGTGTTACACAGCACCCTCCGTGCCGTAACACAGGGGTGTCATAGTGACCCCCAAACATAGACTCCGTACCCTGGGACTGACTACTGTCTCCCAGGGCATGTAAAGTCACCATTGGCTTTACTAGTCCTAAATTGTGAACAAAACCAGTACAAACCATCATATTGTGGGCGTACTGGTAGGGGCAATTCGATTGCCCCTGGGTCTGTTGTTCGAGGGGGCACTGTTCAGTCCCCCCTGCGCGAGTTTTGGCTGGTGGCAGTGGATGCTACTTTTTATATTCAACCGCAAATATATTCCTATGGGATTTTCCCATTGTTCAAGGCTAATACTTTTTAACATAGCCTCAAACATACCGCCGGTTTATTTATTTAATATTAATTCACCGGTTGGTATTTTTTGCCAGAACTCGGTTCCAAAATGGCGTTTGTGTTCGCTTCTGTGACTCCAACCCAAGTCGAGCCCTTTGTTCCACCTTTTGGCGGGCTTCTCCACAAAAGCCTCCAAAAGTGGTGCCACTCTGTCTGGGTACCACAGGAGGTGTGGGAGGGGGTTTAGGCACCCTGGACTGAGTTGCCTCGACAACTCAAGTCGCACTCTTGTGTGATTGGCCCAGTGGTGAGCCGGCCGGCTCACCACTTAACATGTTTGAGTGACAGCTAGGACTGATGAATGGGGGTTTTCTGCATAAAAGCAGGGCTTTGGGGACTGGAACTTCAGAAGTCGCCACAGGACCAAAGAATCCGAAGAGGGAGAAGCTGAGCCGACCTGCAACGACGACACCACCGGTGGAGCCCTGCTGAACCGACTCACCACTTCTTCCACTGACAGAGGAGATCTTCATCCGGAAGAGTCTTCTTCCTTTGACTGGTGGGGATAAACCAGTTTGCCCGCCTTTTCACCTTCCCGGATCATCTCGTGGCCGCCTTGCCTGTGCCAAGCACCCCGGCAACCGGAATACCACGTTTTCTCCACCATTGCGAATAAAAGGGTAGTACCTTTTAACCGGAGAACTCCGCGGCTGGTTTCTTCCCTGGCAGTGCAACGACCTTCAGATTTCCTCCACGTCGAGATCTTCTCGGACGACGCCGCGACTTGCATCCACTGCCAGGAACAACTGCCCCCGCTGGAGGATTCTCTCCACTTTCAAGGTACTGTGTCCGCCTGGCCTCCCTCGCAACGGTCTGTGTGGGGTATCACGTAAATCCTCAATTTACCACTTGGGTTGGCCCTAGGCTGGCTAACTGAACTTTTCTGAGCTGAGCTTATTCCTTTTTAAACTCTCTGCAAGACTTTCCAAGCCTTTTAAACTGTGTGATCTTGGGCGCATTGGTGTTCTACTCTTTCCAAGAGGGGACCTGGCCTCTGAACTTTTTGCTCACAAGTAGACTTTGACTTTCCTGCCTTGCTGAGTGCTTCTAAAGTATTGTGTTGTGTGCTGTTCCTAATTTCTGCCTTTTCCCTCCCTTTTTCTTAACTTATTGGAGTGCCATCTTTAGTTAAGCACTGACCTCTGTCTGGAAATAAGTGGTGTTAACTAAGACTTGTCTAATAAGGACTAAGGGATGTATATATATTAATAGTGACTGTGTTTTTGAACTTGCTTATAATAATAGTGCTAGAGTGTTTCTAAGTGTGTCTTTAAATAAATAATTATATACTTGATGACAAAGCTCTGGTCAGTGTTTGCTTGTGCTACTGTATTTTGGTACCTATCTTGTATACTCTATATACTGTCTAACTCTTCCTGAGAGAAGTCTGGCTGCTCAGACACAGCTACCAGGTAAATCTGGGTGGTGCAGACTGCTACCAATTGGGTTTACTGCCAACACCTGTAGCCTTAAGCCTTTTGCAGTGGTCCCTAAGGGAACTGCACAGGTTTCTGCCTAACACCTCCGAGAGGCTTAGAAGCTCCGAAATCCCTGGCCTAGTCGGCCACCATGAAGCTATCAGAATCATGCAGAGTCGACGAGACTCCTTGATCTTGCAAATTACCCTGTGGATCAGGGCAGTGGGTGGAAAGGCGTAGGCTTTCATGCCTGTCCACTGGAGGTGAAATGCATCGCCCAGCGAGCCGGGGCCCTGACCTTGCCAGGATGTGAACTGGGGACACTTCTTGTTGTGCCAGGTGGCAAAGAGATCCACGTGGGGGTGACCCCACCTTCTGAAGATCTCCTTAAGAAAGAGGTTGTTTAGCTGCCACTCGGAATTGTCCGCTCCCAGCTTGCTGAGCCTGTCAGTTTCCAGGTTGGGTTCCCCCGGGATGTGGACTGCCGTGAGGTAAATGTCGTTTTCTAGGGCCCACTCCCACATGCTGATTGCCAGTCTGCACAGAGGAGGGGATCTGGTGCCTGCCTGCTTGTTGACGTAGTACATGCTGGTCGAGTTGTCTGTCTGGATGAGGACAACCTTGCCCTTGAGAAGCGGCAGGAATGCTCCGAGCGCTAGCCACATGGCGTTCAGCTCCAACCAATTGATGTGGGATTCCTGCTCCTGTCGAGTCCAGGTGGCATGGACTGAGAGGCAGTCCACGGTGGCTCCCCAGCCCTCGAGCAAGGAGTCTGTGGTGATGGTGGCATGCGGGGAGGGTGGCCGAAAGGGCTTGCCCGTCCGTAGATTGCAGTCCCTTGACCACCATGTTAGGTCCGAGTGGAGAGATGTAGGGACGTTGAACATCTCGGGTTGAGAGCCCCTCTCCTGGTTCCATGAGGCCGCGAAGTGCAGCTGAATCCTCCTCATCCTTAGTATGGTGTGCGGAACAGCTAATAGGACTGCTGCAAGTAGACCCAGGAGATGCTGGTACCACCATGCTGAGGTCACCTCTCTGCTGAGGAAGTGGGCGGTGGCCTTCTTGATGGCCGAGATTTTGTCCTCCGACGTGAAGACCTTCTCAGAGCACGTGTCCCAGATGAGGCCCGAGTCTGCGTGGGCTGCAGCTGTGACTTCTTGAGATTGAGCGAGAAGCCCAGATTGTGTAGTGTGCTCATAAGGGCATGGGAAGAGCAGTGAACCGCTTTCAGAGATGTATCCCTGACGAGCCAGTCATCGAGGTATGGGTAGATGTGGAGACCCTGCGCTCTGAGGAGGGAAACCACGGCATTCATGAGTCTGGTAAAGACCTTGGGGGCCGAGTTGAGGCCAAAAGGAAGGACCTTGTATTGAAAATGGTAGCCCATGATCCTAGGAAAGAATGATGGGGCTGCCAAATAGGGATGTGTAGGTACGCGTCCTTCAGATATAGGGAGCACATCCAGTCTTCCTTGTCCAATGTCTCCGCTATAAAAACTGGTTTAACCATTTTGAATTTTTGCAGGGGAAAGGAGAGGATGAAGATGGAAAGGCCCAGCACAACTCTCAGGCCCGCCTGGTTCTTCTTCTGAATGGCGAAAATCCTGGAGTAAAAGCGAAGCCTCGCTGGGAGGCTGGGACTTCCTCCACTGCCTGGCTCTCTACGAGCGACCGGATCTACGCCAAAAGAGTTGCTTTCCCAACCTGTGGGAGTGAAGGGGAGGAGGGAGGAGAGGCTGGGATAGGAAGACAGTACCCAGTGGATACTACGGAGAGAATCCAGGGGGCTGCAAAATTCTGGTGCCAGAACTGTGCATGGAGAGCAAGCCTGACCCCCACTGGAGAAACCTGGACCCGAAGGGGCGTGTCATGCCTTCTTTCCATCAGAGGCTGTCGCTGAGGAGGGGGACTGGAAAAAGCCTCTAGTCCCCCTGTTAGGCAGAAACCTGTGCAGTTCCCTTAGGGACCACTGCAAAAGATTTAAGACTAAAGGTGTTTGGCAGTAAACCCACTTGGTAGCAGTCTGTACCACACAGATTCACTTGGTAGCTGTGGCTGAGCAGTCAGACTTCCCTCAAGAAGAGTTAGGCAGTATGCTGAGTATACACAATAGGTACAGAGACACAGTAGTACAAACACACACTGACCAGAGCTTTGGTGTAAAAGTATATCATTATTTATTTAAAAACACACTTGTAAATCACACTAGCAAAAAAGAGGTAAGTAATTTCAGCACACAGTCACTATCATATATATACAACCCTATTCACTTATTAGACAAGTCTTTGTCTGAAAATAAGTGGTGTTTCTCACTGAGGTGAGCGCTTAACATAAGATGACACTCTAATAAGTTGTAAAGAAAGGGAGGGAAAAAGGCAGAGTTAAAGAAGCACACAAGTTTCAATACTTTTTCAAAGAACCACAGTAAGGCAGGATAGGCAGAGTTCTACTGGAGACCAAGGAAGTCAATTGCAAAGCCCACTCTTGGAGAGAGCAAGCAGAAGGGGTCCAGGTTCACCAGTGGGGTTATGCCCAAAGAGTCTTTGTAGATAGTTCGCACAAAAAGGATGAAATTAAAGTCAGGAAAAGTTAGCTAGGTTGTCCCAGGCCAGCCCAGGTTAGAAAGTCGAGGCTTTACTGTCACCCCGAACGATCTGTCGCAAGGGAAGCCAGGCGGGACACAGTACCTTAAGTGTGAAGGAAGCTCCAGCGGGGGCAGTTGTTCCTGGCAACAGGTGCAAGTCGGTGTTTCGTCCAGAGGAAGAAGAGGTCTCGCCGTGGAGGAAAGATGAAGGTCGTTGCACTGCCAGGGAAGAAACCAGCCGCGGAGTTCTCTGGTTAAAAGGCACTACGCTTCTCTTCGCGGTAGTGGTAAACCGTGGTATTACGGTTGCCGGGGTGCTTGGCACGGGCAAGGCGGCCACGAGATGCTCCAGGAAGGTGAAAAGAAGGCAAAACTGGTTATCCCCATCAGTCAAAGGAAGAAGACTCTCCGGACTGGATATCTCCTCTATCGTCGGGAAAAGTGGTGAGACGGTTCAGCAGGGCTCCACCGGTGGTGTCGTCGTGCAGGTCGGCTCAGCTTCTCCCTCCTCGGATTCTTAGGTCCTATGGCGACTTCTGAAGTTCCAGTCCCCAAAGCCCTGCTTTTATGCAGCACACCCCCATTCACTCAGCCTAGCTGTCAATCAAACATGCTAAGTGTGAGCCGGCCGGCTCACCACTTGGGCCAATCACACAAGAGTGCGACTTGAGTTACCAAGTTAACTCGGTCCAGGGTGCCTAAACCCCCTCCAACTCCCCCTGTAGTACCCAGACAGAGTGGCACCACTTTTGGAGGCTTCTGTGGAGAAGCCCGCCAAAAAGTGGAACAAAGGGCTCGACTTGGGTTGGAGTCACAGAAGAGAACACAAACGCCATTTTAGAATCGAGTTCTGGCAAAAAATGCCAACCGGTGAATTAATATTAATTTTATAAACCGGCGGTATGTTCGAGGCTATAAGAATTAAATAAAGTTGGTAGCCTCGAACAATGGGAAAATCCCATAGAGATATATTCGCAGTCGAATATAAAAAGTAGTATCCATTGCCACCAGCCAAAACTCGATCAGGGGGGACGGAGACGTGCCCCCTCGAACAACAGACCCCGGGGCAATCGAATTGCCCCGACCAGTACGTCCACAATATGATGGTTTGTACTGGTTTCTGTTCATAATTTGGGACTAGTAAAGCCAATGGGGACTTTACATGCCCTGGGAGACAATAGTCCGACCCAGGGTATGGATTCTGAGTTGGGGGGTCGCTACGACACCCCTGGGTTACGGCACGGAGGGTGCTGTGTAACCCACATCAAAAACACATGCGACCCTATGGAGTAAAAGACCCCATAGCCCATAAAACACATGGAAAGATAAAGGAACACCTCAAATCATGTCTAAGAGTGGGAGCAAAAGAATCTCACTCTTAGCAGGACAGAAAAAAATAAACCCCAAAAATCCAGCAAAGCTGCTGGGGGACTCACTAGGTTTGGGAAATTAGCCTTACAGAGAATTCTCCCTAACACCCCCCACCCTTTTTTGTTGCTTGCACCGGCTCTGAGACGGTGAGCCGTCCGGCTGCCTGGATCTGCGTTCCTGGAAGCCGCGGAAACCTCCATATGTACGACCCTTATACAAGCGCGGCTGAGATTGGGTGTACGATTTGGGCGTGGTCTTTGTCAGGATGGATAAAGACTTTGCCGTTTGAGAGCTGTTTTTCTTTTTGTCCAGCTCCTCGTCCGTAGAGGAGTGGAATAAGGTCCCCCCTCGAACGGTAGATCTAGAATGTGCTCGTGGACATCCAGGTTGAATTTTGTTGCCCGGAGCCAGGCTGTTCTTCTCATGTCCGTGGCAAATACAGATGGCACGGCTTGAGGTGTCGATATGAGCCACTGTGGATTCCATGAGGTCATGCGCCACCAGCTTGGCTTCCGCTAGCCCCGCCTTAAAGCGTGATTGTCTGTGGCTGGGGAGTTCCAGGAGGAAGTCCGCAATTCACTGCCATAATCTCTGGTTGGCGGCAGCCAGCATGGCATTGGCCTGACGTAGATGTAAAGAAGCGCTGGAATAGAGTTTGTTGCCATATGCCTCCAAGATCTTCTCATCCTTGCCTAGCACAGCCGCAGAGGAAGAGGCTGAGGACAACTGAGGCTTGGAGTATAGTGATGCTGCAGCGATCACCGAAGAGTGTGGTTGAGGATGGTCCGACAGCAAAAGTGTATCCCCCCCCCCTCCACCTGCCTGTACTTGGCGTCCAGGCATCGATTGACCGGCTGGGTCGAGTGGGGTTTGAGCCAGCCCTTCTTGGACAGGGAGACTACATCAGTCTGCATAGGAATCCCCGATTTGGCCGAGGGGCGTTGTGTGAGGACTCCAGCCAGAACCCCCTCGGCCGGCTGCTCGACCTCGGGTTGGGGTAGGCCCAGGTACTCCGCCAGCCCAGCAAGACGTTCATGGAAGGCCCTGGCTGAGGATGGCGTGTCCAGATCCTCCTCCTCGTCCGTATCCTGCGGATCTGGAGCATCCTGTGGAGGAGTAGATGGCGCTGACGACTGGGGTACAGAGACCGCAGCCGGAGGCTGAGGGGGCGGCGGAGGTTGCAGAGTTGGCTGTGGAGCCGGAGGAGGCGGCGGCTGCACCGGGGCCCGATGGAGGAGTCTGTGGTGCCGCTAGCATGGCGGGAATGACTTCCCTGATGGCACCTTAAATGATAAACCCCATCTGAGGTGACTTCATGAGGCAGAGGAACTTCTCGAAGAGCACCTCCTCATTGGCCAAAGAGGTGTCAGGGGGGTGCCAGTGGGGTAGCAGGAAGCTGCTGGAGCCGCTGTGTACCCTGCCCATATGGACGCCAAGGAAAGCCGCCTTGCTCAACTGAGGGGTATACTGTAGGCCACGTACTTGGTTGAGGCCAGTCCCACCTCGACACTCGTCTTTCACCGAATTCCTGGAATGGCGTCGGACGGGAGCCTCTTTCTGGCGCGTCAGCCATTTTGTCGAGCTGCCTGCCATATGCCTGCGACGTGGTGCTCAGCTCGCTGGGCCCGGCCTCGCCCAAGACTCTTGCGTGTGGATCACGAGGCCTACCCTGCTCCTCGGGCCTAGGCCTGGTAGGTGCGACACCCTCGACCCGGAGGCTGGTAGAGCTGCATTTAGGCGTCCCCTCAGACGTATTGCCAGTATTAGGACGTAGCCCCTTAGGTGTATTGCAGGTATTAGAGCATAGCCCCTTGGCCATGGTGCCAGTAAGAGGGCGAAGCCCCACGGGTGTAGACCTGGTAAAAGAACCTTCCGGTCCATCAACACTGCGCCCGGGAGGATCCCAGGATCCCTCGACCCCGAAGGCCAGTAGCTGAAGCAACCTCGATGCACGTGCCAGTAGAAGGACCTGACCGGTACCTCCCGCGCGGGAGATTCCCTGGGAAGGAGTCTCCCTTGCGGGATGCGATGGAGAATATAGGCCTTACCTTGGGCCTGGTTCGATGCTTCACGAAGTTCTTGAGATCCTCTGGAGGCGACCTCTAGAAGAGCTCCCTCCACCTGGCTAGTCTGTTCTTCAGCACCTTCGAGAACAGCAAGTCACACGCTGAACATGATTGCCAACCGTGGTCTGGGCCAAGGCAACGTAGGCAGAGGGCGCGGGGCTCTGAAGTTGGAAAGAGCTCGTTGCAGGATGGACACCTGCTGAACCCTGTAGAAGTCGACAAAAAAAAGACAAACCAGTATCCGCACGTGGAATTACATGGCCGAAGCCAAACCCAGGAGCGCTGGTGAATTTGGCTCGTTCCCGTCAACACGGAAAAGGGGACTGAGGTGTGGCACCGGAGGGCGGAGTCAGGGCAGCGCATGCTCCATGGGCCACACCCCCGCTTGCCTCTAAATTTAAAGGGGAAAAAGGTTCCGTGTCCCGTCCCTTGGAAGGGATGCCCATACAGTATGGAGGAAAGGGGACAGGACGTAAGAGCATAGAAAGTGAAAGAGTTGTATGGTCTGCCGAAGGGTCATTTTGTTTAACTTTGTTTAAAGCATTAAAGGCAGTCCAATTAAAAAACGGTATTAGTTGCTGCCATAGCTTGTGCCCCAGTTCCAGAATAGAGCTGCAATTAGAGCAAACCGTTCGAGTAATTTTCACATGTGTGAGTTGTACACATTAGGAGCAGTAGACCGGACAGTAATAGCCGTTGTGACATATTTGCCCATTAAACGATTGGTCTGCTTTTCTTTCCTCATAGCCCATCTCACCTTATAATTCCCAAAATAGCCCTCTGTACATTTTACATTTGTCCGAAGGACTTTCTGAGAAGGTGACAGGAAGACATGGGCGTCACATTGGGGAGGTCCATAGTTATGGGCAGGGCTGAGAGGGAGTGAAAGTTCAAGCTGGATAGTAATTATCAAAGTGAGTAGCTAAAGCAGTGTTTAATTTGACAAATGCAAGTTTGATGGAGTAGTGGAGAGACCCTTTGGAAGAAGGCCACCACTTGGTCTGGGTACTGGGTTATGGATTTGGGCTTGGATTTCCATTTGGTGATTAACAAATGAGAGAAAGTATGGAGAAAGTGTGACTGGTTAGAAGGTGAAGCCTCAAAAGTACATCAGAGCCTGTGAAAGTATGAGAGATTGGGTGTGCACGTTCATGTGATTTGTGATGTAAGGTGTCTAAGAAGGAAGCTGACAAAAAGGTGGCATTGTTTTCACTATAGATTTATTGTATTTACCAAAAAAAGATCCTCACTATCCCTAACTTCTAAGAGGGGTTTTACCTACCTCAAAACTAGTACTAAAGGGTCTTGTCAGAATGTCCATCAAAGTAATTTCCACCATACTGTGTCACAACCTACTTCTATCCGTAACACTACAACTAAAAGTTAAACAAAGTTCCTTGTTCAAGGAGAATGGCTCCCTTCTGCTTGTTGGATAGTCTTCAAAAAGAATGTTACCTCACAACAAAAATACCAGGGGGAATTATTCCCTTCCCCTGGCTTGCGGGTTTTAGCAAGTCATTACACAATGCCACATCCAGGAGAAGGACTCCCTTCTCATGGTATGGATCTTTGCAATTTCCTGTAAAAGCAGGGGGAATGATTCCCTTCTCCTGGTGTCTTTAGCTCAACTCTCTGTTCCAGACCAAGAGAATGCCTCTCTTCTCTTGGTAGGACTTTGCAGAGTTCACAACAAAGCCAGGGGGAATGACTCCCTTCACCCGGCTTCTTTAATTACACTCCTGGCTCGATAGCAGGAGAATGACTCCCTTCTCCTGGTATTGCTGGATACAGTTCTTTCTTACTGCTTTCGGCTAGATGCAAACTTTGCCACTTTAATCAACTGTTAGCAAAGTCCCAAGTCATGTTGGGGTTCCAGACTCTTCTCTGGTGGTCAGTAATTTTCTTTTTCCCCACTGTAATGAGGAATATTTCCTCCGATTCCTTCAGTATCTACACTTGGGTCCCAGACCCTTCTCTGGTTCATGGTAGGATCCACAACCCTTCACTGGTGGTCAGTGGGTTTCCGTCTGCCACTGACACGAGGAAGATTGTGCTGGAGGGATGACTGACACTGGCTAGGCCCAATAACTGCTTCAGTCTCACTGGGCCGACCGAAAACTGTTTGAGCATTTCTCTGGCCCGCTCCCGTCTAGCCCCTAGGTCTCCCTTACCTCCTCGGGGCTCTAGGTACGTCACTGGAACTTCCCGAGACAGGGATCAGCTTATTCGGCTGTTCTGGCTTCTCTCCATGTCGGGATCCGCAGTGTGACATCTCCCTGCATGGCATTGTACATTTGTATCGTACCTAAAAGTTTGCATGTACAAAAAGACCTAAAAATGCTACCACCAAAGTTCGAACCTTTGGTGGTAGCAATGTAGATAAGTATTAAAAAAAGAAAATACTGCGGGGGCGTCCCCCATAATATCCCGTTCACTATACTGTGTGGTATAGTGAGCGGGGTGTTGCGGGTGACAAACCGCAGCACACCCGAAAAAAAAACAGGAGCTGCAGGGGTGAAAGGGAAGTGGTGCTGCAGGGACTCAGCGTGAAGAAAAAGGTACAAAGGGTATGTTTATGTTGGGGGTATGTTAAGGGTGTGGGTGGGGGGGTGTAGTGGGTGTGGTGTGGGTGGGGGTATGGGTATGTAGGGGTTATGTACGTGTGTTCGCATTGGGAAATGTGCAAACATTTGGTGGTTCGCACTTTTTTCATGCAAACTTTAAGGCCGCGGGAAAATCAGCTGCGGTCGGATCACACAGATCCCCCTGCACAGCTCCGCTTTCTTCCTTCTCGCAGTATTAAGCTTGGTGTGCAGTCATAATGTCAACAGTCAAAATGTCGACAGTCAAAATTTCGAAAAATAAATGTCGAAAAAATAAATGTCGACAAACAATAATGTCGACATTTTTCGATATTTTTTCGAAATTTTGAATTTATTGTATAAATAAATATATATATATATATATATATATATATATATATATATATATATATATATATATGATGTGTTGAGTATGAGGGGTGGTTGGGGGGGTGTGGGGGGGGGTGGCAGGGGGGTGTTGGGTGAGGGGGGGTTGGGGGGGGACCCCCCCATAGTAAATGATACTATTTTTATTTATTTAATTATTGACTAAATAAATAAATAAATATATAATTGGTATGTGTTGAGTATGAGGGGTGAAAGGGTGGTTGGGGGGGTGTGGCAGGGTGGCAGGGGGGTGTTGGGTGAGGGGGGGTTGGGGGGGACCCCCTCCATAGTAAATGATCCTTTTTTTGGTTATTTATTGAATAAATAAATAAATAAATAAATATATAAATAGAATGTGTTGCATATGAGGGGTGGGAGGGTGGTGGGGGGGGTGTGGGGGGGGTTGCAGGAGGGTGTTGGGTGAGGTGTTGATAGTTTTAAGGGTTTATAGTCATAATGTCTAAAAAAAAAGTCGACTTTTTTTTTCGAAAAAATGACTTTTTACATTATAAGTATAGGATGTCGACATTATTATTTTCGACATTTTTTTTTCGACATTATGACTATAAACCTTAAGCTTGGGTCTGCACCGACAGACCCAACGGAGGATTCCCACCGCTGCTCTTCATGCTCCTGCTGGAGATTACCCACACCTGTGTCCTCTCTGGCTGTGCTTGGGTCCGCGGCCTGGCTTCCCCCTTTCCACTTTCCTTTGTTGCTCTTTATACTTTGAATCCAGTTCCTCCCATGCAGTTCAGAAAAGTAATTTAACTCGGTTGATGATTGGATCTTCCTGCCTATTCAGGGCCACCTTGTACCAGTCAATGATCTTTATGTCTCCTATGCTCTTCCTCGTTCTAGTACTTTTTGCAATGTTCTAGGTCAGAGTAATACATAGGGTTGCCTTCAAAATAGTGGCTATGAACATTGGGGAGGGACGACATTCAGTGGACTATATCCTGGGTTATCGTACTTGTACCCAGAGGGGGAATCCCTCCCCCATGAGGTCTTCCCACATTAAACCACCTCTAGGCAGACTATTGGGTAGAGGCCGCACCTACCTAGCCTCATGAGAAATGGCACAGTGAGGGTGTGTGGTGTGGGGTGGGTGTGGGTGTGTGTGTGTAACAGTTTGTGCGCGGAGGGGGCATGCATTATGATTACATGGCAATGCTTGCTTATGTTTTGGGGTTGGTGTGAGAAACCAAATGGTGTCTCACTTACCAGTCCCCGGGGATCTCTCTCATGTGGCAAGGGCACGTCCATCACCTTTGGATCCAGACCCTCGGGCTGGACCAGTGTGGGAGGATCACCTGTGTGGGGGATCTTTGCAGAGTGGGGGTGATGCAACCGATGTTGAGATGCAGCATTCCCCTTTTTCCCGTGCCCATACCCCATCCTATTTTATAGGATTCGCCAACGATACGACTCCCCCGGCCCCCTATCTACACATACACTTGGCAGAGGAAGAGGAAAACAGAGTAAAGAGGCTAACACTTGCATATCTCATAAGACATTTGCTGTTAATAAGGTCAGGCAAAGTCAGGCCCTTCCAAAGACCCACTTGGAGTCAGACTTGGCGCGTGTGGCACCACACTCACTCATTCCCATAGGATAACATTGGGGATTGGACTTGTAGTGCATTGATGGGGCAAGATGGATGCCCCCACATATTTCGGTTCCCAGAACTGTGCAGTCTAGTCTTTTGGGTGTAGTTCAGCCCAGAGACACCTGGGATACCCAGAGACTATTTAAGCCACGCCCAGGCTGAGAAACATGCTTTGTGTTTTCTGCACCTGCAGCGTGACATTCACTGTGTTCGGATCGGTCTCCAGTAGGCCTGCATCTTTCTTCTGCGCTCAGCTCCTACAAGAACAAGAACACCATTAGGAACAGCCTTACCTTGCGGCGCTTCTGCCCATCATTCATCGCTCCTTCTGTTCTGCAGGCATCTAGGGCGGTGTCATTCCCATCCCAGCACGCCGCTTCCTAAGGAAAAGGGAAAAGAACAGAAAAAAGGCATTAGTAAGCATTAAGCAAATCTTCGCTTATTTTTTAAAGACTGTACGAGCTTCAAACGCTTACCTGAATCCCAGCCGCTCTGGGGGAACTTTGTCTCCGGAACTTCTCATCCATCTGCAAGAGGGAAAAGACACTCCAGGTTAGCGTGGAAACATCTAGAGGCGCTGCATACCGCGCTTACTCACTGCATTTCTTCTTCATAACCGGCATCCACGCTGAAAACGTCGCGGCACCTAAAAGACACAGAAAAAGAACTCTGTTCAATACAAATACGAAAGGGACGCGTCGCGCATTGCGCTCTCACTCACCTTCAGCGCTACTCATCTCAGCAGCACGTCGCCATCCCCGGACGCCGGCCATCATCTAAGGAAGGAAAGGAACGAAGTTAGAGAACTGTTCAAAAGACTCATTATACTTACCTGTCCGACTCTTGCCAGTGAGGTAACTAGGCAGCAACGGGCCCGCATCAATCAACGCACCCCTGTGCTGAAAGCAGGACGGACAGCACACTTTCCAAGAAAACAAGGTGAGCTGTGGATCAAAGGGAGGGGTTGGACCCTGGGGAAGAAGGGGTTCAAGCACACAGAGACAATAGGGAGTTAAACTCTACCAATCCTGTGTTTCAGGCCCAGTCTCCAGTCGAGTAGACTCCAGGGAAGGGTTTGAGGTCGTAAGAGGTCAGAACAGGCTGAGTGACGTCCCCGTGGATACCAGGTGAGCGTTAAAATAACATACATCTGATATCCATTAGCTCCCCCCACAAGGATAAAAGGCGGAACATTGCGGTACACTCAGAGCAAGATGAGACACGAGAAGGAGCAGATCTTCTGGGGCAAAAGCTAACCCACTGGAGCAGAATGACCTATCAAGGGACCAGAGCAAGGGGTAGTGAAACCCTGAAGAACCCGGCAGGAGGTCGTTGCCTCCGGGAAACCGCTAAGGATATGCAGTTAAAGACAAATCCCAGACGAGAAGAAACCTGCGTTGTGTTTCAAGGGTGCCAGCGACCCTCCGAGGTGAACGGCAGTGTTGGGGAGGCGGGGCCAAGCATGTGGTGTCAACCTTGACTCATGAATCAAAGCCGCAGAGAAAAGAAAGGAATGCACACAACCAGTGAGTTAGTGAAAGGCATGAAAGGCCGGGTGTGTGTCAAGGAAAGATTGAAGTGGCAAGCGTGTATTTTCGAATTGAAGGTTGTGCGTGTGCGGATGAGATGCGAAAGAAAGCAAACCAGTAGTGAACATTTAAACTTACCGATAACTGTGAAGCCAGTAATACAAAGTAGCGGAGTGGTTCAGCAAAAGGAAGTAGCCCACTCGAAAGTCTCTGCAAAATGTTTGATGTTTTGTTATGAAGCAACAAAGTGAACAAACTCTGAAATGCGCAATGGTCAAAAATAATCGTTACGAAAAAGGAAGTTAAAAGATGAATGCTTTAAGAGAAAGATTTCTTTGAACTGACCTGATTGTGTTATGGAACTACCTTGGCCAAGAGACACTGGGGCAAATAACATAAGGCAGAACTGAAGTGGAAGTCAAAGTGGTCATGCTGAGGTCTATGAAAAAACCCTTGCACACTTTTATGTCTTCGACATCAGTGAAAGGTCTGAGTCTGACAGAGGGAGATCTGGAATGGAAATCAGGTTGGGGGAAGGGAACCCCTGCCGAATGTGAATGAAGCTTGGGGAAGGATAACCCTGCAAGTGCAGTGATTGCCAGGACCGAGCCAGGCTGAGGGAGATCTACGTTAATCAGGTACTTTGTTGAGAGGTCCTAGCCCGACTGAGGAGACCTACGCGAACTGTTGATGCCTTGAGAGGTCTGAGCCCGACAGAGGGAGACCAGTGTAAACTTTTGTTGTACTGTGAAAGAACTTGTAGTGAACTGAAAATAAGTGACTTTACTGTGAACGGCCAATTGGGCCTAGACACTCGTTTTGAACAGCCTTATTTTAATAACCTGAGCCAGAGTGTGCCAACCTGTCTACAGAGGCTGCCTTACTCTCTGCTGTCCAACATGGGGAGGAGAGCTGGCTCAGCCACCTTGATCCTTTATGTTATAACACAGACTTTCCTTTGCATACACATTCCCCTTTACACAATACTTGTATAAGAGATAGGGCAGGCATTAGATTTTTTAGTATAGGCCATTTTGATTTGACAGACACTAACTAGGACTGTGTATCTTTATTATTTGATGGCAGAGACTACTCCCATCATAGCTATGGGGCAAAGTAGGAGTTTTTCCAAACCCCACAAATGTAATAAAGGTTTTTAAACTTGTAGCTCTTGTGTCAGTTTCATACTTGTGATACCATGCCTCCCTTACAGTGGGCAAGATCACACATGTTTTACATTTGAAATGCTGGCATATATATTGTGGCCACATCCAACATGATGCGTTACTGAAGTGGCATGCTGTCTTATATTCAGCTTAAATTTCTTCTTATAGTGGCATGGTACAACATAGTTTTAGTCACAGCCAGCAGGAATATGTCCTTACAGTGGCATGTTGACATACATGGGGGCAAAGCCAGCATTACGTTTAATTATATGGACTTACTAGCATTTATTGGGCACAGCCAGAATGAAGGTGCTCCAATAGTGGCATGCTCGTATATGTTGGTCACAGCCAACTTCAAAATGCGTTCTTTCAGTGGCAATAAATGGATCCAATGTTATGCACCGGCAGGATGAAAATGTGTTTTACAGGGCAATGATGGCATATTGTTGAATTAGGCCTCATGGTTTTTCTATGAATGCAGCCAGCATGTGAAAAATGTGCCTATGTACTGTTGGTGTGGTGACCTGGCATTCCTTGGAGTACATTATGTATTTGCCTCTAGGATCAATTGCAAATTGTATTGAGTTTTTACCTAATCTCTGTTAAATTTGTGAAGTAATATGCACCATTCCATCAAATCCCTTGAAAAGAATCTCTCTGAAAACCCCCTTCCCTCCCGCTTTCCCTCCATTCCACTCCCACAAGTCCATTTTAACTGGTTCAAGCACACTGATTGCACTTGATCCTACACTCCAACAAATTCTAGGAAAATACTTATGTTCCAGCACTAGAAAAAAAAAAGCCTCCACCGTCCCTCCTTCCCGCCCAAGAATATTAATGTTTCCTGGGAACATCTACATCATATGTAAATGGGTTATTGTAAGTCATTTCCGATAGAAATAGACATCCCTGTTCTTCAAATAAATACAAACACCAACATTGAGCGTAGACTTAGATTTGACAAGCAGTGGAGCATGGTGCAACAATAGTTTCAATAGGAATACATCTAAGGGGACACGTTTACAGCAGGGCAATGTTACATTAAAGTTAAACAACAGGAACAATAATTAGGGGCAATGAGGGGTTAGCCAGGGGACAGGAGAGTGGAAGAAGGGCTACTTGAAGAGGAGGGTCTTGAGGTCCTTTCAAAATTGCAAGAGGGTGGGTGTGAGTCTAACACCAATCACTGAAGAGTCATGTCTCTAGTGTCGGATCAATAATGAAGAAATGTGAATAACGTGTCTTGAGGAAGGGGCCAGGCAGCTAGACATTACTATTCTGACCCCAGACGCCTGATCGAAAACAGACAATATGATGGAAACAATGAGGGCTGGATCCTCCTAGCAGACCTAAAGATAAGATAAGGACAAAGATAAGGTCCCAGAAAGTGCCTGGAGCCTGCCTCAAAGAATGGACCCAACACATTCTACTGTATCTGGTTCAAGTTGGTTTCGTTCTTCATTATGCAGCAATATAGAAATGGTGATGCTTTTTTGCAGGGGGTGGAGCCTGCCAACAGTTGTGCCCTGCAGCATTTAATAGTTCAGAGATACTGCTGGGAAGGGCCTGGTTTTTCAGACAGGGCACATTTTCTTAAGCACTGTTCAGGGACGAGCAGAGTTACATGGCGTTGTACGGTTTTGAATATGCTGGCACGGGGAGGAAAATGGGGGCTAGATTAGCCGATTACTCTGTTCTTTGTTGACCATTACAGCTGGCAGTGTTTACAATTTTAAGGTTAAAAGAAGAGGTGCACATTTCTTGTTCAAGTCGAAGCGAGTTGCAATTGGTCATGGTCAGTCACCATGACATACTGGGAAATACATGGTCAGGAGCAGGAGGAAGGGAATCTGGATGGACTGCTGTAGCAAGATTTTTTTTATGTGATAGCTACTACACTATACACTTCAGGAAATGGCCAGTACACGTTCCATGACTGACCTCCCTAAACAAACATGCACAATTTATTTGCAGGGAAGCTCCATGGTAGGGGTAATTCAGGAAACGCACCATAGGACGTGGGGACAAAGGTAATTTAGAAACTGGCCATTTTCATTGCTATTTCGCTCAACTCGGGACAAATAAGCGGTGGTTGCCTTAATATTCCATAGGAATTTCCAATTTACTGTAATGGATTCTACAAGGCAGTATGGTATACTATTGTAAACGGGCGTCTGTGCACTTCATCATTTTTGTTTGTCATATTTATTCCCTGAATTAAAGCCGCAATGCATTTCTAAGAACCGTACTGGGGAGAGAGGGGGGGATTTCATACTTTTGTGGAGTGGAGGTAGATTCTAGCAGGCAACATGAATCTGGTGTCAGACCCACAAAACAGATTAACCACACAAGACATTTGATAGGCGGGGGCCTTGCCAAAGTTCATCATAATTTAAGAAAACGTGCATGTGGCACACCCGATATACCCACAACCTGTCGACAATTGCTATTAAGAGAGATTAGTGCTTCTGAGTATTCTTTCAGTGCTCAACATGATGACCAAAGTTCTGCTTTCAAGGGCTCGCTATGGGTGACATGGTTGCTGTAAAAAGGTTGACTACAGATGATTCAGACCAATTACTCTAATAAGTTGTCAGGCTGAAGCAACATTCTTATGAGCAGGGCAATAAGCTAGTTTATAGTGGGTTGTTTAGAAAGGTCATGAGGCCAAATCCTTTGTTTAAAATATAAGAGACGCACAGGGAAAATACGAGGGAGATTGGACAAACTAGGCACCTTCCAGGCGTTTTATGGTGATCTCTACAAGTCTGAATTCCTGTATGAAAGAGCTCAGAAAAACATTTTCCATCATCTTTGATGGAAGTCCAAAAGTGGGTTGTGGGCTGCGCCATAGTAAATCTGGCTACAGATGTTTAATAGCATCCAACACTTCCAAACAAATCTCTGGGCCCAGACAGACATCAACACTGTTTCATAAAACATTGACCCCCCTACACAGCTCCTACCTTAACAATGGTATTTAATTAATTCAATAATTCTATGACAGAAGAACAAAGCCAAGAATATAAAGGTGCGTGTCTCGTATCTGTCGTGAATGTCCCCCTGCCTCACCTGAGATCACTTCTTACAGGGATCCACGGGAAGATTCTTCTTGCGGGCGGATCGGGTTTTGTACAGGCCGGCACGAGTCTCTTCCGACTCCAGAGTGCGTTCAGCGTTCCAGGATACTCGCGGGTTCAGGACGTCCAGGAAGGAAGAAGCGGTTGCAAGGATACGTGGATTCCAGGAACAGGGTGGAAGGAGTGGGAATAAGGGTCCAGGAACTTGGATAACAGAAGGGTTCGCCAAGCTGTGAAGTATACGTCTAGTCACTACCTGTTGATAGCGTTGAGACGCGCGGGGGCGTGGCATATTTATGGGACGTACTACGTCTGCTGTGAAGGCTGGTGCGAGGCGTGTCACATGATACGGCCATGTTGGGAGAAACAATGAATGCAAGCCCCGCCGCGATAAGGACCAGGAAGTCCAGAAGGGGCGCGTTCTGTGGGTCATGACAGCATGCCTCCTCCGAAAACCTGTTCCACCAGGTTTGCCCGGGTGTATGAGATATCATCTTCGGAGCAATCGGGGGGTGTTCAGGGTAGAAAGTGGTTCCCAGGTTCTTTCAGTAGGAGGATATCCTTTTCACTCAACCAGGTATTGAAGTTGACCCCGTTTATACCTGGAATCGCTTATTTTGGATACTTCATATTCCAGTTGGTCGTCCACAACCACGGGACTGGGTCTGCAGGATTTCTGGGAGGATCGGATGTAGGGTTTCAATAAAGAAGTGTGAAAAACTGGGTGAATTTTCTTCCAGGAGTCTGGTAGCTTGAGCCGCAATGAGACTGGGTTGATGATGACTTCTTTTATGGAAAATGGGCCATAGTACCGGGGGGCCAATTTGTTTGAACGTAAATGTCGTAGTAGTAGTTTCAAGGACAACCAGACTTGATCACCGACTGAATAAGAAGGCCCTGGTCTTCTCTTCGAATCCGCATAACGCTTAGTGTGTGTTTGGGCCTTTTCTAAATGTTCTTTGGCTTCCTTGTGTATGTTGATGAGAGTTTCGATCCAGGAGTTGACGGTACGTACTGGTGTAGGATGTGGAAGAAAGAGATGGTAAAACCGACGGGTGGAATCCTTGACTGCAATAGAAGGGGCTGGTCTTGACTGCTGAGTGATCGGAATTGTTGTAGGCGAATTCAGCCACAGGTATAAGTAGCGACCAATCATCCTGTACTTTGGTGGCGAAACAACAAAGGTATTGTTCTAGGGTCTGATTTAAACGTGAAAGAGCATGTTGGATTCCTAGAATGCGACAGAGATGTTTCCAGAATTGTGAGACGTATTGAGGCCCTCGGTCTGATATGATTTTGGAAGGAAGTCCATGAAGGCGGAAAATGTGTTCCAGGAAGATTCCAGCGAGTTCTGATGAGGATGGTAGTTTGTACAGGGGTGTAAAATGAGCCATATGAGTGAACAAGTCAATGGTGATCATGATAGTCTCGTATTCCCTGGAAGGTGGTAATTCCACAATGAAGTCTGTAGCGATGAATTCCCATGGCCTTGTCGGTAGTGTAGGTTGCAGTAGGAGACCCGCCGGTCTCTTGTTATCATGTTTGTTTTGACTGCAGATAGAGCAGGCTTGGATGTACAGTTGTACGTCAGTCTTCATTCTAGGCCACCAAAATTGTCTTTGTATAAGACGGAGAGTGTTGGTGATGCCACGATTTCCGGAGTGGAGGGTATCGTGGCAGAGGTTTATTATCTTTTGTTGTAGTTTCTGTGTGGGAATGACTAGAGCATTTTCTTTGAACAAATATCCGTCCTTGGTTCTCAAATTCCATGGATTCTTCCTAGAAATATCCTTCCAGAGCTTAGAGGATTGGGTTTGCATCCGGACTTCTTCCGAAAGACTGACTGCTTGAGCTACAAAAATCGTGTGGGGAAATATCTTGGGATAGGCCCGATCTTCAATAGTTTCGTAATCAGGACGTCGAGATAAGGCGTCAGCAATTATGTTTTGTGATCCAGGAACATGACTGATGTGGAACTGGTATTGGGCAAAGAAGAAGGCCCAACGGGCCTGACGACTGTTCCTACACTCCAAGGATTGTAGAACTTGAAGGTTTCGATAGTCCGTGCGAACCTGGACTGGATGTCTAGCTCCCAGGAGTAGATGTCGCCATTCTGTGAAGGCTTGGCGAATGGCTAACAGTTCCTTTTCCAAGACGGAATAATGTGTCTCACTGGGAGTCAGGGTTCGTGAAAGGTAAGCAATGGGGTATTCCAACTTGTCCTCAAATTCTTGCTTCAAGACTGCTCCTATGGCGTAGTTAGAGGCATCCGTCTCCACTAGGAACGGCCGATTAATGTCGGGTTGGGCTAGGATGGGGACTTGAGTAAACTCTGTCTTTAGGTGTTGGAATGCCTTGTCTTGAGGTGCAGACCAGAGAAAGGGAGTGTCTTTCTTTAAGAGAGCGATGATCGGTTGAACAATCTCAGAAAAGGTGGGTATGTACTTTTGATAGACATTGGCAAGCCCCAGGAAGGATTGAACTTGTTTCACGGAAGTGGGAGGCGGCCAAGCTAGTATGGCCTTTACCTTCGAATGAGCCATACCAATTCCTTCTGGACTAAAGACAAATCCTAGATAATGAACAGAAGTAACGTGAAACAGGCATTTCTCAGGTTTGGCTAGGAGTCTGTGTTCACATAGTCGTAAGACTGCCTTTACATGCTCTTCATGCTTTAAAAGGTCCTTAGAGTAAATCAAGATATCGTCCAGGTAGACGATGACGAAGAGAAACAGCATGTCAGAGAACGCCCTATCCATGAATCGCTGAAAGACAGCAGGGGCATTAGCAAGTGCAAAGGGCATGACCAGATATTCGAAGTGTCCAAAAGGTGTTCTAAAGGCTATTTTCCATTTGTCTCCTTCCTTGGTACGAATCAGATGATAGGCACCCCTGAGATCCAGTTTCGTGAAGATTACAGCACCTCTCACCGCTTCCAGGATATCCAAGATCAAGGATAAGGGGTAGCGGTCCTTGAGGGTGCATTGATTTAATCCACGATAATCGAGGCAAGGTCTAAGTTCCTTGGTGTCCTTCTTGGGAACAAAGAACAGCGAGGCTCCAGCTGGGGATTTCGATGGTTTTATAGTGCCATTTTCAAGGTTGGTATCCAAGTATTCTCGGCGGGCCTTTGTTAGGGAGAATTCTCTGTTAAAGCTAATTTCCCAAACCTAGTGAATCCCCCAGCAGCTTTGCTGGATTTTTTGGGTTTATTTTTTTCTCCTGCTAAGAGTGAGACTCTTTTTCTCCCACTCTTAGACATGATTTGAGATATCCTTTGACTTTGTAATGTGTTTTATGGGCTATGGGGTCTTTTACTCCATAAGGTTTCATGTGGTTTTTGGTAAATGTGTTACACAGCACCCTCAGTGCAGTAACACAGGGGTGTCATAGTGACCCCCAAACATAGACTCCATACTCTGGGACTGACTACTGTCACCCAGGGCATGTAAAGTCACCATTGACTTTACTAGTCTTAAATTGTGAACAGAACCAGTACCAACCATCATATTGTGGAAGTACTGGTAGGGGTAATTCGATTGCCCCTGGGTCTGTTTTTCGAGGGGGCACTGTGCAGTCCCCCCTCATCGAGTTTCTGGCTGGTGGCAGTGGTTACCGTGCAAAATATTCCACCGGAATATTTCCTATGGGATTTTCCCATTCACTTTAAACGCACCACTTTTTGGTGCAATGTTAAAGATACCGCCGGGTTATTTATTTAATATTTATTGCCCGGTTGGGTCTTTTTGCCAGGACTCTGTTTTAAAATGGCGTTTGTGTTCACCTCTGTAACTCCAACCCAAGTCGAGCCCTTTGTTCCACTTTTTGGCAGGCTTCTCCACAGAAGCCTCCAAAAGTGTTGCCACTCTGTCTGGGTCTACAGGATGTGTGGGAGGGGGGGTTTAGGCACCCTGGACTGAGTTGCCTCGGCAACTCAAGTCACAATCGTGTGATTGGCCCAGTGGTGAGCCCCCCGGCTCACCACTTAGCATGTTTGAGTGACAGCTAGGACTGATGAATGGGGGTTTTCTGCATAAAAGCAGGGCTTTGGGGACTGGAACTTCAGAAGTCGCCACAGGACCAAAGAATCCGAAGAGGGAGAAGCTGAGCTGACCTGCAACGTCGACACCACCGGTGGAGCCCTGCTGAACTGTCTCACCACTTCCCAACGACAGAGAAGATCTTCATCCCGGAGAGTCTTCTTCCTCTGAGCTGGTGGGGATAACCAGTTCGCCTTCTTTTTCGCCTTCCTGGATCGTTCCGTGGTCGAATTGCCCGTGCCAAACACCCCGGCGGCCGGATAGCTACGCTTCACCACTACCGCGAATAAAAGGGTAGTACCTTTTAACCAGGAAACTCTGCAGCTGGTGTCTTCCCTGGCAGTGCAACGACCTCCAGCTTTCCTCCACGTCGAGATCTCCTCTTCCCCTGGACGAAGCACTGACTTGCACCCGCTGCCAGGAACACCTGCCCCTGCTGGAGCTTTCTCACCATTTCAGGTACTGAGTCCCGCCTGGTCTCCCTTGCAACCGACTGTTCAAGGTGTCCCGTAAATCCTTGACTTTCTATCCTGGGATGACCTGGGACCTACTAACTTTTCCTAACTTGAGCCAACCCTTTTTGAAGTCTTTGCAACGACTCTTTAAAAGTACTATTCAACTGTGTGATCTTGGACACATTCCGCCTTGCTCTCTTCAAGAGTGGGCCTGGCCTATGACTTTCTTGCTCCTCAGTAGACTCTGCCTTTTCTGACTTGCTCTGGTTCTCCTAAAGTGTTGGTATTGTGAATGTTCCTAATTCTGCCTTTTTCCCTCCCTTTTTAATTAACTTATTGGAGTGCCATCTTAGGTTAAGCGCTCAACTCTGTCTGAAAATAAGTGGTGTTTTTAACTAAGACTTGTTCAATATGTGATCAGGGATGTATATATATTAATAGTGACTGTGTTTTGAACTTGCTTGCCATATTAGTGTTAGTGTATATTACAAGGTGTGTTTTTAAATAAATACTTATATACTTTTATACCCAAGCTCTGGTCAGTGTTTGCTTGTGCTACTGTATCTTGGTACCTATCTTGTATACTCTATATACTGTCTAACTCTTCTTGAGAGAAGTCTGGCTGCTCAGCCACAGCTACCAGGTAAATCTGGGTGGTGCAGACTGCTACCAATTGGGTTTACTGCCAACACCTGTAGTCTTAAGCCTTTTGCAGTGGTCCCTAAGGGAACTGCACAGGTTTCTGCCTAACAGCCTTTTTTTCAGGTTCGGATAGGATAAACATCCTCCCAAAGGGAATCACTGCTGAAGGCTCTGTGTCTATGGCACAGTCTTCAGGTCTGTGAGGGGGTAGAGCCTGAACTATGGCAGTTGAAAACACATCAGCATAACTTTGATAGGCCTTTGGGACCTGAATGATATTAGAAACCATGAGTGCCTCTTGTTGATCTGCTAGATTACTTTCAGACGATATCGAGGAGGGATCCGGGGATAAACAATGAGACAGACAATACTCTGAACCAAGAAACAAGGATCCTGCTGTCCAATTGATGTAAGGATTGTGTTTCTGCAACCAAGGCATGCCTAGTTCCATGGGGTAGTGGGCTGATTTGATAATATCAAACTTGATCAATTCCTGGTGATGGTTTATTGAAAGTTGTATTTCCTTGGTCTGCAAGGATATGGGTCCTGAACTGAGGGGTCTTCCATCAATTGCCTCCACAGGTTGCATTACACCCCCGGCTTCATATTGAATGTGGTGCTTAAAGACCCAATCTTGATCAATACTCCCATAGCCCCACTATCCACCAAGGCCAGAATGGGCTAGGTCTCCTTCTTTGATAACGATAAGAAGGCTTGTAGAACCACTAGGTTGTTCTGTCCAGGAGAGTTCAAGGATGGAATAGATGTGGAGCAAACATCTCTCTCCATCTAGGATCGGGAGCTGGCGTTTCCCAAACGCTGTGGAGGGGCTAGAGGACATTCTCTAACCAGGTGTTTATCCGATGCACAAGCCTGTGTGGATCCTTCTCCTCATCCTTTCTTGTGGGTAAATGGGTCCACGGAAGGCTCCTATTTGCATGGGTTCCGGGTCAGTGTCAGGGGTTGGAACAGGATCAGTTTTTACTGAAGTCTCAAGAGAACTTTTCTGGAAGGGCATCTTGGTCTTTTCTCTCTGCCTTTCTTTCCTGGATACGAAAGTCTATCTGCATGGCTAAATCCATAAGAGCCTGGAATGAGCTAGGACGAGCCACTCTGGCTAATTCATCTTTCATATCCTTGTTTAGGCCCCTACGGAAGAGAGTGAAACTTGCTTCTGAGGACCAATCTGCTTCCTTGGCCAATTGTTTGAATCTTATGACATAAGTTAGCATGTCCTGGGATCCTTGCCGAAAATCAAGTAGGCGTTCCTGGGCACTATAAACCTGTTCTGGGCGGTCAAACATGGTTTTGAGAGTCTGTATGAATCCGTCATAATCATCTAGGAGGGAATCTCCAGAATTGACAAAGGGAGTAGCCCAAGTCAATGCATTTCCTGCGAGGTGCGAGATTATAAAACCCACCTTTGCCTTGGAAGTTGAAAAATAATGGGGCTTAAAGGTAAAATGCACCAAACAGGACTCCAGGAATCCACAAAGGGATTTTGCAGACCCATCATACTTGTCTACGACACCACCCAGTAACACTCTTTTGTAGCGGAATCGCGAGACAAAACAAGTTGCTTTAATGCGGCATTCTCCGCTTTGAAGTTCTGCACCTCGGTTGTTAGTTCTTGCATGCCACGCATGAGGTCCTGGACGGCCTTTTCCATATCGGTTTCAATCTCGGAAGTTGGGCGTCTCAAACTGTCGTGAATCTCCCCCGTCTCACCTGAGATCGCTTCTTGCAGGGATCCGCGGGAAGATTCTTCTTGCGGGCGGATCGGGTTTTGTACAGGCCGGCACGAGTCTCTTCCGACTCCAGCATGCGTTCAGCGTTCCAGGATACTCACGGGTTCAGGACGTCCAGGAAGGAAGAAGCGGTCGCAAGGATACGTGGATTCCAGGAACAGGGTGGAAAGGAGAGGGTGGAAGGAGTGGGAATAAGGGTCCAGGAACTTGGATAACAGGAGGTTTCGCCATGCTGCGAAGTATACGTCTAGTCACTACCTGTTGATAGCGTTGAGACGCGCAGGGGCGTGGCATATTTATGGGACGTACTACGTCCACCGTGAAGGCTGGTGCGAGGCGTGTCACGTGATATGGCCATGTTGGGAGAAACAATGAATGCAAGCCCTGCCGCGATAAGGACCAGGAAGTCCAGAAGGGGCGCGTTCTGTGGGTCATGACAGTATCTTCCTATTGCGGTCATACATGTTGATGCTAAACTTTGCACAATACTAGGAAATAGACTTGACCATATCTTACAGGCTCTGATTACCTTTGCCAATATATGTTGGGTATTTCCCCTAGTAATTAAAACCAAGAGAATAGTGGGTTCAGCCATTCTAGAAGCGCATGCCGCCGAGAAGGATATTGACGATGCTTATTGGTGGTTCACTGAAAAAGTCTTGGTCTTGAAGATGTTCAGTTTTGCAGTCTATATGAAGAGGATATTGGAGAACTATGTAAATCCACTGCCTAAGATAGTGGTAAATTGTCAGCTCACAAAAAAGTCCTTACTAGACAGAGACCCTGACATTGTCTCTAGACTCCCCTTTTGTCTGCTCTGACCATAGAGTCTTTTGCAGCCAGGAGCAGGGAGAATAAGTAAATATCCGGGATAATATTGGGTCAGAAAATGTACAAAGACTACACTTGGGATCCCCAATTACACCCACTCTAAATGCTTTACAGATATCTAATTATCTGAGTCTGTGCGATTATGTTATGGCTGACCTATTGAGTGGGTGTGAACTTTATATATCCTGGCATGTGACAGTCTCTTATTAAAATGGGATATACATGATGACATTTGGGTAATTCATTTTGAACAAACTTGGATGACCCCCTGTTGTCTCTGTTAGAGGAGTCACCCCTCAAACGCATTCTCCATACCCCATGCCCCACGCATCCCCCCCACTCGTAGACACCCAAAAACCCAAGTATATAATTATTTGATTGACTTGCTCACAATGAGTCGACCAATTGTACAGCAACCTAACGTAGTTTGTTTTAATCACAGCATATCTATTAAAAAGAAAAATATTCCCAGACTCTTAACTCTTTCAGGTGTTACCAATTAAAAACACCATATATACAAATCATCAAGCTCATGTTTTTATGTGGTGGGGGTTTGCGGGGCAACAGGGTGAGACGAGGTAAATACCTATTGTACATGCTGAAGGCCTGGGAAGAATATCACATACTGATGTCTACACATGCTGTATGGCTGCCCAACTGTCATGCGCAGTAGGAAGGTCGGGTACATCGCCTTACAGAACACTCATACCCCCGAGGACTCCATGACGCATAACACAGCGAGACTCTCCAAGTCACAGTCAGCCCTTCACATGGTCACGCTACCTGCGGTGCGAGGGAAGCGTCACCAGCTTCCAGGCTCTGTCAGAGGGCAATATTATTTGTTCCCTCGTTTCCAGTGGCAACTGCCATGGAGATTGCGAGAGGGCTGGAGCAGGAGCAGTCGGCGGCAACCACTTCCCGGTTCCGGGCCGAATTCCCAGTCACGTGCCCCGAGCTCCGCTCACGTGATCAGGAGTCGGCAGGGATAAAAGCGGCGCACTTTGAACCACTCGCCGCTTCACAGCTGTTTCACGACACGGTTTGGCGTTTTCGATTTACGTTGGATTAATTTGGATACAGACCTCAAGCCTACGGATTACGGACTGGTTATTCTTGCTCCTTGGATTTGGGGTTTCGTTTCTGCTCGGATTTACGGACTTTTGGACTTTGGCTAACGTTTAACGGATTGTTTGGATTACCCTTCTCTGCTTTGTCAAGTGTTCTACGGTCTTCAGGGTTCCTTGAACTGCTACGGTATCACAGTGTTAAGAATACATCCAAGAATCATCAGGTGGTAGCCAGCGCTGAGTTTTCTGGCACCTGGCTTTAAGGATTGCTGACGCTTCCCTGCACCACAGCCTCAGTTCCTGGCAGTTGTAAAATCACCCTTGGGTAAGCCCTTTATCAATAACAGTTACATTGTTGACAGTACTGCGCTTGTTTGTACTAAAACCTAAATTCATTCCACAGCTCTGGGGTCCTCGGCGGCGTCTGGTCCTGCGAAACAACAACCACCTGTGACCTCAAGGCTCGCACAGGGAGTAGTTTTCTTTCTCTCTGTGTGGAACTTGGGGGACAGAGGCCCATATATTCTTCACGACGAGTCAAGTCAAGACAGACTGTGAAGCCGCGTGTTGTGTTGAATATGAAGGCCGCAGCCGACCCCGTGGCTGCATTGGTACAGGCAATCACAGTGTTGAGGGCGGATATGACAGCCGCCAATACCGCTATACATCAGCGGTTAGATCTCATCTAAAGTTCTCACAATCCCTTACCCGCTGATGCAGAGTTTGGTGATTTGGCGGCCCAACCACCAGTAGCACCACCTGTCGTTCCCACGGCAGCACCTCAAGTTTCCATACTGGTGCCCACGCCCTTTCCTTTGGCTGCTCCAGAAAGATTTCATGGGGATCCCAGAAAGTTTCGTACATTCATAAACCAATGCAAATTACATTTTCTCTGTAGACCTCAGGCTTTTCCCGATTCCACCACAAAGGCAGCATTTACTTTATCCCATCTAGCTGGTACAGCTGCCGCTTGGGCAAACCCGTTACTGGAAAACAACAGTCCCGTTCTTTATGATTTTGACTTACTAGTCACAGAAATATCTCAGGTATTTGACACACGCCACAAGGCCCAGTCCCGGGATGAACAAGTTACTTTCTTACCTGGTAACGTTCTTTCGATGGGATGGTCCGACGACGTATTCCATATCTATGACAGACTCCCAAAGCAGTACCAAATCAAGGAGGAGGGAAAGAATTTAGAAACAAAATTTAGAATAGCCAATCAAATAGCAGAGCAAAGGACCGCCTTGCCAAAGGCCAGATCCTGCCCTCTGATGGAATCGAGGGAATAATGCCGCACAAATGTATGCACCGAAGCCCAGGTGGCAGCATCACAGATGTTGCGAATAGGAACACCCCTCTGCAGGGCAGTAGATGCAGCCAAGCCCCTGGTAGAATGGGCCCGCAAGCCAGCCGGAGGGTCCTTGCCCGCCAAGCGGTAACACTCCGAGATGGCCAAAATAATCCAGCGGGACAAAGTCTGTTTCGTCACAGCTTGCCCCAAGCGCTTACCAGCGTAACCAATAAAGAGTTGATCGTCCACTCTGACCCGGGACATGCGAGAAACATAAAAGCTCAAAGCTCTCCTAGGATCAAGCCTATGGAGCCTCTCCTCTTCCTTACCAGGATGCGGAGGAGGATAGAATGCCGGAAGAACAATCTTCTGGGCCAAATGAAATTCCGTCACTACCTTCGGAAGAAAAGAAGGACGAACTCGAAGGACAACCCTGTCCTTGTGAAATACAGTGAAGGGTGGCTTAACAGAAAGTGCCTGTAACTCACTCACTCTGCGAGCGGAAGTAACCGCAACTAAAAACACAGTTTTCAAAGTCAACAGCCTCAAAGGGCAAGAATGTAACGGCTCAAACGGAGCACCCATAAGAAACCTAAGAACAAGGTTCAAATCCCAACCGGGCACCAGGAAAGGCGACGGAGGGAACACATTAGTGAGCCCTTTCAGAAACTGTGAAATTAAAGGGATTTTAAAGTAAGAACATTCTTCAGATGAGCGCTTAAAGATGGACAGCGCCGCCAGGTAACCCTTAACGGTACCCACTTGCAAGCCCCTGTGGGCCAAAGAAAGCAAAAAGGACAGAACCATGGGGATGTCACATGCAAAAGGATCCACATTCTGAACTCTGCACCAGTCGCAGAACTTACGCCAACGGCAACGGTACAGAGACTTAGTTGCGGGCCTTCGGGCCGAAAGCAACACCTCCATCACGTCTTCAGGGAGGTCCCAATCCTTAAACCTCAACCTTTCAGAAGCCAAGCGTGAAGGTTGAGGGATCCGACCTCTGGATGGAGAACCTGACCCCCCTCCCGTGAGAGCAGATCGTCTCGGTAGGGAAGACGACGTGGAGGGCAGATGGACAAGTCGAGAAGGTCCGGGTACCACGTCCTCCGAGCCCACGCCGGAGCAATGAGGATCATCCGGGAACCGAACTTCCGTAACCTCCGCAGCACTTGCGGGATGACGGGGACCGGAGGAAACGCGTACAGCAGCGGGAACGACCACTCCACCACAAACGCGTCTCCTAAGGCTCCTTTTGGAGGAAATTCCCGCGAGCAAAACCTTTCGCACTTCCGGTTGACACTGGAGGCAAAGAGATCCACTTGAGGGGTCCCCCAAAGGGCGAAGATCTCCAGGAGAATCTCCTGAGCCAACTCCCACTCGTGAGAGATCGTGCTCTGCCTGCTCAGAGCGTCCGCCGTCACGTTCTCGACTCCGGCCAGATGAACTGCCGAGATCGAAACTTCCTGCTGGATGGCCCAGAACTCGAGCTGCATCGCCTCCCTGCACAGAGGAAGTGACCCTGCCCCCCCCTTTTTGTTGAGGTAGTGCATGGCCACTGTGTTGTCCGTCAGGATCAGGACATTCTTCCCTCGCACAGTCGGCAGAAAAGCCCTCAGGGCTAGCCTGACGGCCCTCAGCTCCAACAGATTGATATGGAGTCTGGACTCCGACGGAGACCAACGACCGCTGACTGTCAGCCCGTTGGCATGAGCTCCCCATCCCGTGAGGGATGCATCCGACACGATCGTCACCTCCGGCCAGGGAAGCCAAAACGGAGCCCCCTTCATCAAGTTGCCTTCGACGGCCCACCACAGAAGGTCCCGGGCGACCGAGGGCGGCACCTGAATCGGGTCCGACATCCTGCCGGAGGACTGCGACCATTGCATCTTGAGTGCCCACTGCAAAGATCTCATTCGCAGGCGAGCCCCTGGCACCAGAAGAATGCAGGATGCCATGAGGCCGAGCAACCTCAAGAACTCGAACGCTGGGAGCGTCTGGGCATGCTGAAACTTGCGCACCATCTGCTGAATGTGAAGAGCCCTCACCTGGGGAGGAAAACACTGCCCCAGGGAAGTGTCGAGCACTGCTCCGATGTACTGGAGCCCCTGCGTTGGCGTCAAATGGGACTTCTTTAAATTGAGGGAGAAGCCCAGCCTGTGAAGGGAGTGGCAGGCGACGGACAGATGAACCAGGACCTGCTCGGGAGAGCTCCCCCTGATCAACCAATCGTCCAGGTAGGGGTAGACGTGAATCCCCCCTTGCCTGAGATGCGCTGCCACCACCACCATGAGCTTGGTGAAAACCCTCGGGGCGGAGGTCAAACCGAACGGCAGGACCCGAAACTGAAAGTGCGAGTCGCCAACCGCGAACCTCAGGTACTTCTTGTGCTTGGGATGGATCGGCACATGGAAGTAAGCATCCTTGAGGTCGAGTGACACCAACCAGTCCTGAAGCTGAAGGGCCTGGAGGACTTGAGAGAGAGTAACCATCTTGAACTTGTCCTTCCTGAGGAGTTTGTTCAAACCGCGCAAGTCCATGATGGGTCTCAATCCCCCGTCTTTCTTGGAAATCAAAAAATAAGGGGAATACCATCCCTTGTTCCTCTCCGCTACAGGCACCAGTTCTATGGCGCCTTTCTCCAGCAGGGCTTGAATTTCCTGCGCAAGGAGCGGATCCGGACACTTCAAAGAGAGGTTCCCCGGTGGATTGTCGCGAGGCCTGTGCCGAAAGGGAAGACAGTAGCCGTGGGTTATGATCTCCAGAACCCACACATCCGAAGTAATGGCACGCCACTCTACAAGATGCTGCGCCAGCCTTCCCCCAACCGGCGAACCATGGGACAAGGCCTCATGACTGAGTAGGAGCGGCTGCGGCGTTACCTGAGGGCAAAGAGGCAACTGCCCGAGCGGCCTTGGCACCACGGGTACCCTGTCGTCCACCTCTGGTACCCCTGCGTTGGCCCCTTTGACTGCCAGCTCCTCTCGCTCTACCAAAGGACGAGTAATAGCGAAAGGAGCCACCCCTCCACTGCTGTCCCCTAGGACGAAAAGGCGGAGGTTGGCGAACTGCAGCGCCCAACGACTTCGCTGCAGCTTTTGAGGTCTGCAACCTCTCAAGGCTCTCGTCAGCCTTGCTGCCAAAAAGATGTTCACCATCAAAGGGCATGTTGAGGAGCCGGGACTGCACATCAGGAGCAAACCCCGACTTCCGCAACCACGCAAACCTGCGTATCACGGTGCTCGCCGCCATGGACCTACTGACGCATTCAGCTAAGTCCAAACCCGACTGAACGGACTCACACATGGCATCCTTACCATCCTGGACCAAAGCAAGGAAACCATCCCGTTCGTCCCCTTCGGGAATATGTTCAGCCGCTAACGCAACACAGTTCCACAGAGTGTGCGTGAAACGTGACAAGGCACAAATGGAGTTGGCCGCCTGAAGCGCCATACCACCAGAAGAAAACACCTTCTTCGCCCAGCCATCAAAACGTTTGTCGTCCCTATCAGGAGGGATGGTAGGGTACGACGCCTGCTTTGCCGGGGCCGTGGCCGCCTGCACCACCAAACTTTCCGGAGTGGGGTGCCTGGTCAAGTAGCAGGGGTCGCCACTGGCTGGACGGTATTTCCGCGACAAGGATCTGCCCACTGCCGGGAGACTCTCCGGAGCAGTCCAAGCCGCCGCCACCCTACGCTGTAAAGCCATATGGAATGGCAGAACCGGGTCAGACGGGGGACCAACATCAAGGATGTCCGTCAGATCATCCTGCACAAACTCCCCTGGGGGAGCAGACCATCCCAGATACTCAGACACCCTAGCCATAAGGCGCCGGTATGAGGAATCGGCATGGGAGCCAGGCTCAGGCCGACCAAATTCCACCTCCGGAGAGGTGTCCAGACCACTAGCATCATGCAGCGACTGCCTCAAATCGTCAAATTGACTATGGCCCGAGACAACGTCATCCGGCACCTGATCAGGAACCAGGCCAACCGAATCCTCATCCGCCTCCGAAATATAATCCAAGTGGTGGAAAGGCACCTGAGAGTGCCTGCTCTTAGCCAGAGCCTTCCTAGGGGGTACACCCGAGACACGGGGCACCTCCGACACGAAAGGCGTCGATGGCGTCGAGCGAATCGGCGCCGCCGTCGAGAAAACCGGCAACGGCGCCGAGAGGATCGGCGTCGACGTCGAGGAAATCGGCGTCGACGTCAGATGCAGCGCCTCCAATATCGGCGGCGTCGACACAGCACTCGAAGCCGGAGCCCCGAGCGTGTCCCTCGACGACCTGAACGTCGACGGCTTCGACGACTTCCTCGGAGCCGGAGCTTCGAGAAAGCCTGTCGACGCCCTCGACGCCTCAGACGTCGATGTCTTCCTCGAAGACATCACAGGTGCACACGGTCTCGATCGCGTCGAGGACCGGGACCTGGAACGGGTACGGCGAGAACGAGCCTCCTTGTCCGAACGGGACCTCTCCCGTGACTCGTGCCGACCACTCTTGCGAGCGGCGTCTCTCGACCTCACACGGCCGACCCCACTCGGGGGCGCGGACGGTTGAGTACCCTGCGACTCAAGAATCGCCAACATTTTCTTCCCGAAGGAAGCCCATTCCTCCGGCGTCGCACGGCTGGTGGGATAACCGACGTGCCGGGCAGAGTCCTCGGAAGAGGACCTGGAAGGCGACCGGTGACGGCGCTTCCGAGAACGCCTCGAAGAGGCAGAGGAGTGGCGAGACCGACTCCTAGAAGAAGACCGACGAGACCTCCGACGATGACGCGGAGAGTCACCCCTCGAATCATCCGTCGAAAGCCCCGCCGACTTCGACTTCCGGGGCTTGGACACCCGACCTACCGACAATTTCTTCTTACGTTCGCGTAAGGCCTTGGAAGTGAGCGACAGGCAGTCGACACAGTCATCCGTGTCGTGGGCCTCCCCGAGGCACCAGAGGCAGGCGTCGTGCGAGTCAGTCACCGACATCTTGGACCCACACACCCCGCACTTCTTGAAGCCCGGACGCGGGGTTGAAGACGAAGTGGAAGACATCGCTGCGAAGGAATATTCACAAACGAACAGGCTCGAAGAACCAGAAAGAACAGAACTCCAAAGAGTCGAGGCTAGAACCGAGAAACACGAAGCAACACGTTCGCGGAAAAAACGGAACTGAGGCTACTGGCGTCGTGCGTCCTACTTATCACATCGGATGACGTCGGACGTCGGAGGAGGTCCTCGACGGCGGCGCATCGACGTCATCGACGCAGGACGCAGACGCCGAAAAAGTTTCCGAAGCAGCACAGCTGTGGTGATTACTGTCATAGATATGGAATACGTCGGAGGACCCAATCTCCTCGAACTCAAGTTATTGGAATTATCTCAAGGAAAGGGTTCACTCATAGAATATATTGCTCGATTCAATCAATTGGCCGCTGAGACCTCTTGGCCCGAAACAAAGAAGGCAGTGGTGTTTTATAGAGGACACAGTAATTCCATGAAGGACGCTATGGCCGTCATACCCTCTCTGCCCACAAAACATGTTGAATTAGTTGACCTCGCCCTACAGATAAACGCATGGCGTTCTGAACGTAAATCTGAAGCAGGGTTTCCTAATACAGTTCAGACCTCCCCTTCCACAGATACAGGTGGTGAACCCATGCAAATAGGCGGAATCCGCAGTCCGATTTCCCAAATCGAGCGAGAACGCCGTAGAACTGACAACGCCTGTTATTATTGTGGCCTAAACGGTGATTTTGTAAAGACCCGTCCTCGGCGTCCCAAGACTAAAACTAAAAATTCGGTTTTTCGGACTGCTCGACCCTAGATTCGAGGGCCGGATCGAGCAGTTCATCCACTTCCTCGGAAATGATACCTGCTTTTGCGAGGGTTAGGCCAGTGGTGGTACAGGCTACTTTGAAACCCACATCAGATGTCATTCACACAGTTTCTATTGTTATTGATTCAGGTGCCACAGGCAATTATGTCGATATAATGTTGGCCAAGTCATTGAATCTACCCCTGGTTACCAAACACCACCCAGAACCCGTACATGCAGTTGACGGCACGGCATTGATTTCCGGTCCGATCAGACAACAAACTGCCCCAATCACCATGAATATACAGAACACCCATCAGGAAGTGATTTCCTTTGATTTAATCTCGATGCCACAGTTCGGGTTGATATTGGGTATCCCGTGGTTGAAACAACATAATCCACTGATTGACTGGAAGTCTGGGCGTGTTCATTTTGAGTCGGAAATATGTCAAAATTATTGCATCACTAAACCCGAAGGCATTGATTCACCCCCACGTGCTTTGGGGGCCATCGCACAGCTCACATTGAACGATGACATTCTTTCTTCATCATCAGAGCCACACTTGGTGTTGGCGGTTGCAACTGGCATTCCTTCATAATACCAAGATTTTCAGGAGGTTTTCGATAAGGGCTCTTCTGAAATTCTTCCTCCACATCGCCCTTATGATTGTCCTATTGACATAATTCCTGATTCCATCATTCCTTCTGGACGCATTTATTCACTGTCTCCCTCAGAGGAACAAGCTCTCAAGGATTACATCCAAAAGGCCCTAAAAATTGGTCACATACGCCCTTCTACCTCTCCGGCGGCCAGCCCTATTTTTTTTGTTCCCAAAAAGGAGGGCGACTTACGTCCCTGTGTGGATTACCGCCACTTGAATTCCATCACCATAAAAAAATCAGTATTCTATCCCTTTGATCACCCCATTGTTGGATAGATTGAGTCACGCCACAGTCTTTACGAAACTAGATCTCCGTGGAGCATATAACCTGCTTAGGATTCGCCCCGGAGACGAGTGGAAAACTGTTCGATATGTGGTTATGCCCTTTGGGCTCTGTAACGCCCCAGCCACATTTCAACGTTTCATGAACGAGGTATTCCATGACTTTCTGGATGTATGTGTAGCGGTATATCTTGATGATATTCTCGTTTTTTCACAAAACTTAAAAGAACATGTGACACACGTCCGCGAGGTTTTGTCCCATCTTCGCCAAACCTGAGAAGTGTCAGTTTTATACTGACAGTGTGGAATTCCTGGGATTCCATATTACGCCCGGGGGTCTATCCATGAATCATTTCAAAGTTCGTGCTGTGTTGGATTGGCCGAAGTCCAGTAACCTTAAGGCATTACAATCATTTATGGGCTTCTCAAATTACTACAGGCGTTTTATTCAGGATTTTTCCTCCATTGTAACACCCCTTACTGCATTCACCAGTCCAAATGTGCCTTGTGTGGCTAGAAGAACATCAGACAGCTTTTGACGCATTAAAGACAGCGTTTACCACTGCCCCCGTTTTGAAACATCACGATCCAGAACTTCCTTTCATAGTGGAAGCAGACGCACCCTCATTTGCCCTTGGCGCAGTGTTATCCCAGCATTGCCCTTATTCAGGTCAGTTACATCCAGTGGCATTTCAATCGATGGATTTTGTGACGGACTTACCCCGAACCAAGGGCTTCGACACAGTTTGGGTGGTGGTGGATTCTTTTTCTAAGCTTGCTCGATTTATTCCCTGTTCTGGCATACCGTCCGCCCCAGCCCTGGCCAACCTTTTCATTAAATCTATCTTCTGTCTTTTTGGGCTATCCACGGTTATCATCTCGGACAGGGGGCCGCAATTCACGTCTCAGTTTTGGCGGGCGCTCACAGGCCTCCTGGACATTGATTCCCGTTTCTCATCCGCCTTTCATCCGGAAACGGATGGCCAGACTGAGAGGGTGAACCAGGCCATGGAACAGTATTTACGCTGTCTCATCTTACAGCACCAACAATCATGGTTAAATGTCCTACACCTTGCTGAATTCGCTTACAATAACTCTTTGCACGCTTCTACTGGTTCTTCTCCCTTTTATGTTCTGTATGGTCAGCATCCCCGTACCTTGCCTGTTCCTGATTTCACACTTTCTGTTAATCCTGCTGCGGTTGCATGTGCTCGTGACCTATCGGCTATTCATGCCCAGACGCTCACTCATCTTCACGAGGCTCAGGCGTCGGCGAAGTCTGCGGCTGATAGACGGAGGGCTGTGGCACCTTCCTATTCTGTGGGGGGCAGGGTTTGGCTTTCTTCACGTCACCTCCGACTGCCAGGGTGTCGCAAATTGCTTCCCCGTTTTGTAGGACCCTATAGGATTTCTGCAGTGATCAACCCGGTGGCCTATCGCCTCTCTGTTCCTATTTCTTGGCGCATCCATCCCGTGTTTCATACCTCCTTATTGAAACCTTGTCCCGCTCCTACCAGTCTTCGCTCTGCCCCGGGACCCATTTCTGTGGGTGGCTCTGAGGAGTATGAGGTGCCGAACATTCTGGGGTCCCGTGTGGTTAGGGGTGGTCTCCAGTATCTTGTGGACTGGGCGGGTTTTGGCCCGGAGGAACGATGTTGGATTCCTGCGGCAGATGTCCATGCCCCGCAGC
This sequence comes from Ambystoma mexicanum, assembly GCF_040938575.1. Classification (NCBI taxonomy): domain Eukaryota; kingdom Metazoa; phylum Chordata; class Amphibia; order Caudata; family Ambystomatidae; genus Ambystoma; species Ambystoma mexicanum. The sequence goes on along the minus strand of NC_090927.1, from coordinate 301,534,710 downwards.
TGGTTTCTCGTTTTCACCTGGACCATCCCGCATGCCCAAGGGCTCTGTCATGCGGAGTAGGAAGGTCAGGCACACCGCCTTACAGAACACTCATACCCACGGGGACTCCCAGACACATAACACAGCGAGACTCTCCAAGTCACAGTCAGCCCTTCACATGGTCACGCTACCTGTGGTGCGAGGGAAGCGTCACCAGCTTTCAGGCTCTGTCAGAGGGCAATATTATTTGTTCCCTTGTTTCCAGTGGCAACTGCCATGGAGAATGCGAGAGGGCTGGAGCAGGAGCAGTCGGCGGCAACCACTTTCCGGTTCCGGGCCGAATTCCCGGTCACGTGCCCTGAGCTCCGCTCACATGATCAGGAGTCGGCATGGATAAAAGCGGCGCACTTTGAACCACTCGCCACTTCACAGCTGTTTCACGACACTGTTTGGCGTTTTCGATTCACGTTGGATTCATTTGGATACAGACCTCAAGCCTACGGATTACGGACTGGTTATTCTTGCTCCTTGGATTTAGTGTTTGGTTTCTGCTCGGATTTACAGACTTTTGGACTTTGGCTAACGTTTAACGGATTGTTTGGATTACCCTTCTCTGCTTTGTCAATGTCATGATGCCTACCCCCAGGGACCCAGACCAAGTCCAGCAACCCTGGAAGCAGGCATCAAGTTATCCCAAGCAAGCCCAACAACCCCTGCTAGAGACTATTTGGGTCCAGTCCTGGCGCCTATGGCGCCAGGCTCATATGGAGAGTCAGTCCTGGTGCCATAGGCGCAAGGCTCATAGATTAAAATTTACCTGATGCAGACCATGCTGCAAACTTACCTGATGCAGACCATGCTGCAAGAGCTCCAAGCTAAAAGAGGCTTGGAAGGGACTACTTTACTTAGGGACTATTTTTTTACTCGGGCGGGGCTGGGGAGGAATACTTACCTGGGACTACTTTGGAGGCCATTTAAACCATGCCCGAAGAGCAGCACACGCTTTGCGTTATTCTGCATCCAGCAGCATAACGCTCACCGTGCCTGCAAGTTTGCATCCAGCCTTCTGCCACGCCCGCCTCGAGTTTGGAGCTCCTAGAAAAAGGGAGAAAGAAGGAGAAAAGGTTAGAACAAGAGCAATACCTTTGATCCTTACCTAAATTCCCGATCCATCGCGCCTTCGAGCTGGAAGAAAGAAGCTATTTATGCGCGATGCCTCGGCTGCTGCAGCATCGCGCTGAACTCATCGGCCTTCGCAGCATCTTCACATTCCACTGCATCCTCCTGCATGTTCCCGCTGCACTCCGGCACCTAAGGAGAAGACAAGAACAGCAAGGTGAGCCAAGGGAATACACAGAGGAATATTAATTACCCCCCCATAGACTTACCTGATTTTACCACCGGGGGTACTATTCCTCTTCACGGGTCGGCGCAGCTTCCACTGCATATTCGCTGAACCCTGGCCCCTAAGGGGAAACAAAAGGACAGCAAGGTGAAACAAAGGGACTAACAAGGGGAACCCTCGTCACCACAATAGACTTCCCTGATTTTACCGCCGGAGGTATTATTCCCCGAGACTTCATACTTTCTCTCAGCGCCTGAATAAGGGAGAAAGCAACAGGTTACATATTAACATTATTTTATTGAACTGTGTTGGAAAATACAAATCCTTACCAGAATTCTACCGGTTGCCACGAGGAACTCTTCATTAGGGTCAAGCTGCAACCTGCAAGGAATCGGACAAGAGTGAAAGTCAGGCATTTGAACTCTTACGAACTTTATACTTACGGCGTCTTGCCGGGAATCTCAGAGTCAACATTGTTCTGGAACTCACCAATTCCTTCGAGCCAGTGAAGCAACTGGTTATCAACACACCCCTGCGCTCAATGCAGGATGGAGAGCTCATCTTTTCAAACCATCAGGTGAGACTATAAGAGGGGACATCAAAGGTGATCTGTGGGGAGAACAGTGGCGGTGGGGGGGATTTACGCTCAACTCCACGGGTGGTTAATTCCCTTTCTCCATTTGCAGAAGAATATCCCTATGGGCCAAGCAAACGAAGCTAGGTGGGCCAGTCCAGTCCGTCATCTCGGCCCTACGCGTCACATTGGTGGAGACCGCAGCTATCAGGTTCCGATCGACGCCTCTGTGGGAGCCAGGTGAGCATAACAGTCAAGTGTTCTACGGTCTTCAGGGTTCCTTGAACTGCTACGGTATCACAGTGTTAAGAATACATCCAAGAATCATCAGGTGGTAGCCAGCGCTGAGTTTTCTGGCGCCTGGCTTTAAGGATTGCTGACACTTCCCTGCACCACAGCCTCAGTTCCTGGCAGTTGTAAAATCACCCTTGGGTAAGCCCTTTTTCAATAACAGTTACATTGTTGACAGTACTGTGCTTGTTTGTACTAAAACCTAAATTCATTCCACAGCTCTGGGGTCCTCGGCGGCGTCTGGTCCTGCGAAACAACAACCACCTGTGGCCTCAAGGCTCGCACAGGGAGTAGTTTTCTTTCTCTCTGTGTGGAACTTGGGGACAGAGGCCCATATATTCTTCATGACGAGTCAAGTCAAGACACCAACTGTATTCTCTGGAGGACTGAAACATTTGAGTTTTTGTTACACAAGGTGATAGAGGGAAACAAAGGGGCCGAACCATGGCTTAATACGCATGTTCCAGTTTATGGTTTTATGTAGATGTTTGGACCAATAGTGTACGTAGTAACACAGGAAGGATCTACTATTATTACTGCCTAGACAAAGTAAAGAACATTTGAATATTTTTAACATTACTAATCTTGTGGTACTTGACCCCATTTAGTATATCAATCACAAAATATATGATTGATAAAATCAATCTCATATGGATAAATAGCACCGACGATTATAGCTGGGAGGGCAGGCCAATCCAGCCAGTAATTACTGTCAGAGTTCATAACAGCGGATGCTAATGAGGAATCCTATTTCAGTCTATAGTACATGGTAGCAATGAAGCCTGAAGAAGTGTGGACAAGGACAACAAGGACGGAGAGAGCAGCAAAAAAAGGTATCGGAAGGGGCCACATCTTATTTGCAACGCAATCTCTGCAGACTAATAAAACATGCATCTTGAATAATCTAAATTGTGCTGCACCCCCTGTGGGTGTTAATGCGTGATAACCTAATGAAATTGGGATTTATGAGAGCACACATTTTTTAACACTAGTTAAATAGAGCCCTTTAAACATCATTTCTGAGATCCCTTTGATTTTGCTCACTCAAATGTTTGTATCAAAGTGTTCAATGACAAAAGCGCTTAAGAGTTTGTAGAGACAACAGCAGCAGTACTGTCTGATTAAAAAACAATGAATACCTCAGACAGTTCAATCTTCTCGCTAGTTGAATCCTAGGAAAGCGAAACCATTACAGACCCAGAAAGCAGAGGCTACCAATAAAGTACAAGCTACTCAGAAGTATGGACTCTTGTATTTTACCATATTATTGGGGCATTGGTCCCACAGGGTTGGAGAAAGAGTACTACACCATCCGCAAGACATTGATGGGGAGTTTAGCGGTTTGCATGGAGGTAAGAGGTATGGTCGGGGAGAACAAGAGTCATTACGGTGAGAAACCTGCACATTCTCCTATGTTCCATCCCCTTACCACCATACTTGTTGGAGTCTACCCAAGCACTGACAAGCAAAGGACAGGGAATGTATGAAGATCTCAACCAAAGATATTCCAGGGAACAACAGCCAATCCAAAATAAGAATCAGCAATGGAACTAAAATCCAAGGCATAATGCCCACAGAAAGCATATGCAGATATAGTGGACCATGTTGCCACTGCAGATGATTGCAAAAGGAACGAATATCTAAAAGCCACAGAAGCGAGTACCAGATGTGCAGGAAACCAACCAGCATAAAATGGGAGCCTTTGACACTGGTTTACCAGTATTTTGAACTCCAGAAAAACTGATCTGAAGATCAAATGTCTTTGATACAGAAAAGAGCTCGACACATGTTCAAATTGAACGAGATTCTCTCAGCCTCAAAAGTGGGATCTGAAAGAATGTAGATGGGGGCGTGGCCTGATCTCATGGTGTGAGGCTGCGTTCGAGCGCAGATCCTGCCGAGATCCTTAATGATCCTGTAAAACTCATGTAAGTAAGTTTTGAGCAGCTACAAGCACACCTGTCAACGCTACAACCATTTCCTTGATCCCAGAGTGAAACGTGGCCAAAAATCGGAAGACCGCCGCAGCAACAGACGGCAACAAAGTGAGGCCCCTCCGAATCAAAGATGGCAGATGCAGCGCCCCGCAGGTGAAAGGAAAAGGCGACTGAGGGAAGAGGAGACGGAAGACAAGGCGGGGTGCTCCGAGATAAATAATCACCGGCGCCTGGAGGAACGAAACGAGGAAACTAGGCATCTGAGGCACCATACCTAGTACTCTGGCTGCGGGGTTGTCACACAGGCTGCGGCGGGCCAGACCAGGGCAGCGGGGTAGCGGAGACAACGCCAGCGAGCTAGAGGGTCTACAGGCGAAGGAAGCGGCAGAGACTGATGGACAGCCCCAGCCAGCCGGGGTCACACTGAAGCTGAAAGAGCGATGGTAGACGCACACCAGCACAGGAACCGGGCGCTCGGCGGAAAAGGCACACAGTGAATGAGACCGCCAAGAGCACACGAAGGACGAGGCAAGCTGGACGGGGAAAGGCCTGGAAGTACACGTGCGACACGGCAGAGACCCGAAAGGGACTGCAACATCGGCGGAAAGCAAGTCGCGGCACCCAGCAGCAAGACACGGTGGGGCTGCTGAAAAGGCACCCATGAACCGTGTTAACTTGAGCCAGTGGACCCGCGACCGGTCCACATCATCGAGAAGCCAGAAGGACAGTCGCACGACACGGGCACCTGTGGAGAGAGAACCATAAGACGGCATCTATCTAGGGAGCACAGATAAAGCAAATAAGGCACTCAGGCCCGAAAGCACACGATTGACGTGGCAAGGACGCGAAGGGGGGCCTGACACGGGTGGAATACAAGCAGTGACGCCTGAAGGTGCAGTGGCAGGAAACGGTGAGGCTCCACTGAAGGCCACCCACAACACATATCGACCCGAGCCTGAAGTCACAGTCGGGCCATAGCACCGGAAAACCGGCAACTTCGCCACGGCAAGAGGGAAGCAATGAACAGCGGTGAGACCCGAAATGAAGCCAGGGGCTGGGTGCGGCGAACCTAAAAACAGAACAGTGGCAATTTACTTCTTTACTTCTGCTTTTACCACTACTCATTCCTCTTTTTCCCTCTCATGCCTTATTCCTTCTTCTCTCTCACCAAAACTCATATATAATGTAAATTGTTTCTTGTACTGTTTTCTGGTTTGATTGAGTTTGTTACCTAATGCTTGATGTTTCTAATGTTTGTTGAATCTTGTTTTGTTCCTCTTGTAAAGCGTTTTGGATTAAAATGCTATATAAATTCAATAAAAATACAAAAAATTAAATAAAAGTGACCATCTCACGGGCATAGCTCGAACATTGGAGCACCAGGCACGGAAGGAACACTGCTTGGGTCCAGTAGAGTGCAAACGTGACCTCGCACGTTTGAGTAACTGCAACGCAGCACAAGCGGGACATAAAGGAAGACTCACACAGTGCACATAAGCCACTTTGGACCTCAACACAACAGGCTTGAGCCCCAATACACAAACTCACAACAAGAAAATGCAGTCCCCTGGTCACACAAGCAAGAAGAACAAGTTACTTTCTTACCTGGTAACGTTCTTTCGATGGGATGGTCCGACAACGTATTTCATATCTATGACCGTAATCACCACAGATGTGCTGCTTTGGAAAATCTTTCGGATTCTGCGTCCTGCGTCGATGACGTTGATACGCTATCCTCAAGGACCTCCTCCAACGGCCAATGTCACCAGATGTCATAAGTAGGACGCACGACGCCCGTAGCCTCAGTTGTAGTTTTTTCCCCAGAACATGTGGCACCAATTTTCTGCTAGTTTGACCACAGAAAACCTTGCGGAAACATAAGCTACAATCGCAATAGAAATTCTGTAGCGGGGTAGGCAGGGAGGGAGCGATATGGAATACGTCATCAGACCATCCCATCGAAAGAACGTTACCAGGTAAGAAAGTAACTTGTTCTTTGAGGGGATTGGGTCCTCCGACGTATTCCATATCTATGACAGACTCCCAAAGCAGTACCAACTTAAGGAGGTGGGAAAATAATTTAGCAGGTACAAATTTAGAATGGCCAATCAAATTGCAGAGTAAAGGACCGCCTTGCCAAAGGCCAGGTCCTGCTCACGGATAGAATCGAGGTAGTAGTGGCGTACAAACGTATGGACCGAAGCCCAGGTGGCTGCATCACAGATGTTACGAATAGGAACACCCCTCTGCAGGGCAGTAGAGGCAGCCATACACCTGGTAGAATGGGCCCGTAAGCCTACCGGAGGGTCCTTACCCGCCAAGCGGTAACATTCAGAAATTGCCAAGATAATCCATCGAGACAAAGTCTGCTTAGTAACAGCTTGTCCCAAACGCCTTCCAGCGTAACCAATAAAGAGTTGATCGTCCACTCTGACCCGGGACATGCGTGAAATGTAGAAGCTTAAAGCTCTCCTAGGATCCAGCATATGGAGCCTCTCCTCTTCCTTACCAGGATGTGGAGGAGGATAAAATGCCGGAAGAATAACCTTCTGGCTTAAATGAAACTCCGACACCACCTTCGGAAGAAAAGAAGGACAAACTCTAAGGACAACCCTGTCCTTATGAAACACAGTGAAGGGTGGCTTAACTGAAAGTGCCTGTAACTCACTCACTCTGCGAGCGGAAGTAACCACAACTAAGAATACAGTTTTAAGGGTTAACAGTCTCAAAAGACAAGAGTGCAAAGGCTCAAAGGGAGCACCCATTAGTAACTTGAGAACCAAGTTCAGATACCAACCGGGCCCCTGGAAAGGTGACGGAGGGAACACATTAGTGAGCCCTTTCAGAAACTGAGAAATTAAAGGGATTTGAAAATAAGAACACTCCCAGACGAGCACTTAAATATAGACAGCGTCGCCAGGTAACCTTTAATGGTACCCACTTGCAGGCCCTTGTGGGCCAAAAAAAGCAAAAAAGACAGAACGACAGGAATGTTACAAGAAAAAGGATCCACATTCCGAACCCTGCACCAGTCGCAGAACTTGCTCCAACGGCAACGGTACAGGGACTTTGTTGCCAGCCGTCTGGCCGAAAGCAACACCTCCATCACGGCTTCACGGAGGTCCCAATCCTTATACCTCAACATTTCAGAAGCCAAGCGTGAAGGTTGAGGGATCTGACCTCTGGATGGAGAACCTGACCCCCTCCTCCCGTGAGAGCAGATCGTCTCGGTAGGGAAGACAACGTGGAGGGCAGATGGACAAGTCTAGAAGGTCCGGGTACCACGTCCTCCGGGCCCATGCCAGAGCAATGAGGATCATCCAGGAACTGAACCTCCGTAACCTCTGCAGAACTTGCGGAATGACGTGGACTGGAAAAAAGGCATACAGCAGTGGGAAGGACCACTCCACCACGAACGCGTCCCCTAAGGCTCCTCTTGGAGGAAATTCCTGCGAGCAGAACCTTTCGCACATCCGATTGACACTGGAGGCGAAGAGATCCACTTGAGGGGTCCCCCAAAGGGGGAAGATCTCCAGGAGAATCATCTGAGCCAGCTCCCACTCGTGAGAGATCGCGCACTGCCTGCTCAGAGCGTCCGCAGTCTCGTTTTCGTCTCCGGCCAGATGAACTGCCGAGATCAAAATTACCTGCTGGATGGCCCAGAACCAGAGCTGCATCGCCTCCCTGCACAGAGGAAGTGACCTTGCCCCCCCCCTTTTTGTTGACTTAGTGCATGGCCACAGTGGTTGTCCGTCAGGATCGGGACATTCTTCCCTCGCACAGTCGGCAGAAAAGCCTTCAGAGCAAGCCTGACGGCCCTCAGCTCCAACAGATTGATATGGAGTCTGGACTCCGACAGAGACCAACGACCGCTGACTGTTAGCTCGTTGGCATGAGCTCCCCATCCCGTGAGGGATGCGTCCGTCACGATCGGCACCTCCGGCCAGGGTAGCCAAAACAGAGCCCCCCTCATCAGATTGCCTTCGTCGGCCCACCACAGAAGGTCCTGGGCGACTGAGGGCGGCACCTGAAGGGGGTCCGACATCCTGCCGGAGAACTGAGACCACTGGAGCTTGAAAGACCCTTGCAGAGATCTCATCCGCAACCTGGCCTGTGGCACCAGAAAAATGCAGGATGCCATGAGGCTGAGCAACCTCAAGAACTCGAACGCTGGGACACTCTAGGCATGTTGAAACTTGTGCACCATCTGCTGAATGTGGTGAGCCCTCACCTGGGGAGGAAAACACTGCCACAGGTATGTGTCGAGCACTGCTCCGATGTACTGGAGCCGCTGAGTTGGCGTCAAGTGGGACTTCTTTAAGTTGAGGGAGAAGCCCAGCCTGTGAAGGGAGTGACAGGTGACGGACACATGATCCAGGACTTGCTTGGGAGAGCGCGCCCTGATGAACCAATCGTCCAGGTAGGGGTAGACGTGAATCCCCCCTTTCCTGAGATACGCTGCCACCACCACCATAAGCTTGTTTAAAACCCTCGGGCAGAGGTCAATCCGAACGGCAGGACCCGAAACTGAAAGTGCGAGTTGCCAACCGCGAACCTCAGGTACTTCTTGTGCTTGGGATGAATCAGCACATGAAAGTAAGCGTCCTTGAGGTCGAGAGACACCAACCAGTCCTGAAGTTGAAGGGCCTGGAGGACTTGAGAGAGAGTAACCATCTTGAACTTGTCCTTCCAGAGGAGTTTGTTCAAACCGCGCAAGTCCATGATGGGTTTCAATCCCCCGTCTTTCTTCGAAACAAAAAATAAGGGGAATACCATCCTTTGTTCCTCTGCGGTACAGGCACCAGTTCTATGGCGCCTTTCTCCAGCAGGGATTGAATTTCCTGCGCAAGGAGCAGATCCGGACTCTTCAAAGAGAGATTCCCTGGTGGATTGCCATGAGGCCTCTGCCGGAAAGGGCGACAATAGCCGTGGGCTATGATCTCCAGAACCCACACATCTGAAGTAATGGCACGCCATTCTACAAGATGCTGCGCCAGCCTTCCCCCAACCAGTGAAGCATGGGCCTCATGACTGAGCTGCGGTGTTGCCTGAGGGCAAAGAGGCAACTGCTTGCGCGGCCTTGGCACCTCGAGTACCTTGTTTTCCACCTCTGGCACTCCTACGGTTGCCCCTTTGACTTGCAGCTCCTCTTGCTTCACTAAAGGATGAGTAATAACGAAAGGAACCTCCCCCTCCATTGCTGTCTCCTAGGACGAAAAGGCGGAGGTTGGCGGACTGCAGCGCCCAACGACTTTGCTGCAGCTTTGGAGGTCTGCAACCTCTCAAGGCTCTCGTCAGCCTTGCTGCCAAAAAGATGTTCACCATCAAAGGGCATGTTGAGGAGCCTGGCTTGCACATCAGGAGCAAACCCCGACTTCCTCAACCACACAAACCTGCGTATTACGGTGCTCTCCGCCATGGACTGGCTGACACAATCTGCCATGTCCAAACCCAACTAAACGGACTCACACATGGCATCCTTGCCATCCTGAATAATAGCCAGAAAACCATCCCGTTCGTCCCCTTCGGGAATATGTACAGCCGCTAAGGAAATACAGTTCCACAGAGTGTGCGTGAAACGTGACAAGGCACATACGGAGTTGGCTGCCTGAAGAGCCATACCCCCTGAAGAAAACACTTTCTTCGCCCAGCCATCAAAACGCGTGTCGTCCCCATCAGGAGGGATGGTAGGATACGACGCCTGCTTTGCTGGGGCCGTAGCCGCCTGCACCACCAAACTCTCCGAGTGGGGTGCGTGGTCAAGTAGCAGGGGTCACTAATGGCTGGGCGGTATTTTCGCGGCAAAGACTTGCCCACTGCGGGAGACCCTCCGGAGCAGTCCAAGCTGCTGCCACCCTTCTTTGCAGAGCCATATGGAATGGCAGCACCGGGTCAGTGGGCGGACCTTGATCAAGGATATCCGTAAGGTCATCCTGCACAAAATCAACTGGGGGCGCCGACCACCCCAAGTAGACCGTGACCCTAGACATAAGGCGCCGGTACGATGACTCGGCATGGGTGCCAGGCTCAGGCGTACAGAACTCCACTTCCAGAGAGGTGTCCAGACCACTGGCGTCATGCAGTGACTGACGCAGGTCTTCAATCTGGCTATGACCAGAAAGAATCTCATCTGGTACCATATCAGGAACCAACGCATCTTCAGAACCCTCATCCACCTCGGAAATATAATCCATAGGCTGGAAAATGGGCATTGAATAAGAGAGAAAGACATGTTTTGCCTTGGCCAGAGCCTTTCCAGGGGGTTCTCCGGTGCCACGGGGTACCTCCGACACCACAGCCTCGAAAGGCGTCAACGGAATCGGCGTCTAGCGTGGCACTGACAGCATCGACGGCTTAGACAACAGGCCTCGAGGCCGGAGCTCCGAGCGGGTCTCTCGACAGCCTAGGTGTCGATGACATCGAAGACTTCCTCGGAGGCGGGGCCTCGAGAGAGTCCGTCAACGACCTCGGCGCCACAGGCGTCGATGTCTTCTTTGAAGACTTCACAGGTTCACACGGTCTCGAGGGCGTCGAGGACCTGGAACGGGCATGACTAGAACGATTCCCCTTGTCCGAGCGGGACCTCTCCCGCGAATCGTGCTGACCACCCGAGCCCCAAGGCGTATGAGCGGTGTCTCTAGTATGGTCACGGCCGACCCCTCTCGGAGGTGCGGACGGACCAGAGCCCTGCGATTCAAGAATCGCCAACATTTTCTTCCCGAAGGAAGCCCATTCCTCCGGAGAGGAACGCTTGGTGGGATAAGAAACCCGCCGACGGGCGGAGTCCTCTGATGAGGACGGGGAAGGTGACCGATGACTGCGCTTCTGGGAGTGCCTCGAAGAGGCAGAGGAGTGGCGGGACCCACTCCGGGACTGAGACCCCCTAGACTTACGACTACGATGCGGAGAGTCACCCCTCGAATCGTCCGTCGAAAGCCCCGTGGACCTCGCCTTCCGGGGCTTGGACACCTTACCGACCGACAGCTTCTTCTTACGTTCCTGCAAGGCCTTGGACGTAAGCGACTGGCAGTCGACACACTCATCTGTGTCGTGGGCCTCCCCGAGGCACCAGAGAGCAGGCGTCGTGCGAGTCCGTCACCGACATCTTGGACCCGCAATCCCCACACTTCTTGAAGCCTGGACGTGGGGTGGAAGAAGAGGAAGACATCCCAATAATACTTCACAAAACGAACAGGTTCGAAGAACCGAAAGAACGGAAACTCCAAAGAGCCGAGGCGCGCCGAGATCTCCGAAGCGAACACGTTCGTGGAAAAAACAGAACAGAGGCTACGGGCGTTGTGCGTCCTACTTATAACATCTGGTGACGTCGGTCATTGGAGGAGGTCCTCGAGGACAGCTTATCAACGTCATCGACACAGGATGCAGACGCCGAAAGATTTTCCGAAGCAGCACAGCTGTGGTGATTACTGTCATAGATATGGAATACGTTGGAAGACCCAATCCCCTCGAAGCCTAGCGACAAGGCACCCGACAATTCTGAGGGACCCCCACATGGGAGGTGCACAGACACAACCAGTGGTGCGCTCACCATATGAACTGAAATCACAGAAGCACCAGATGCCATAGAGAACATGCCCTCAGCAAAAAACAAAAAGGACTCACCGATCATTGACTCTTTTAAATGCTGCGAAACAAAGGGCAGCCACAAAGTGCCCCAGAAACGCAAAACACGCAGACAGACAATGAAGCCACCACCAAAGATGGTCAAGTTCTAGAAGCCATAGCAGCTCTAAGATCCTTTAGAGACACAAAAATAGAGGAGGTCAAAACTGATTTGCAGTTGATGAGACAAGATGTCTGCAATCTTATGGAGAGGGTCGCAACGGCTGAAAAAGAACTACAGACAACGGCAGAAACCACCAGAGACTTAGAAAAGCGGCTGACGGAGCTAGAAAGAAAGAATGCGACACTAGAGGCCAGAGCAGAGGACGCAGAAGGGTGCGCCAGATGCAACAGCGTGCACCTGCTAGGAGTCCCAGAGGGGATGGAAGGATCCGACCCCACGAACTTTGTTGAAAATCTGATACTGCAGGAAATTGGAGCAAGTGCACTGTTGCAGGGGTTTGTAGTAGAGAGGGCACACAGGTCCCAAGACCCCGCCGGGCTCACACCCTCGCCCCATGAGAGCAAAAATATTGAATTTCTGTGACAGAGAAGCAATCCGGATATTTTCCAGAGAGGGTGGTGAGATCCGCCGGGACAACGCTACCATAGCAATATACCCGGACTACACGCCTGCAGTGCAAAGGGCAGGGAACTCATTTATGCCGATAAAGTTCAAACTCAAAGCTAAGCATCAAAGAAAATGCTGATGTACCCATCCAGGCTTAAAGTACTCTACAAGGGACGAGCAGTGTTTCCGGAAATGCCGGCGGCGGCCACAATATGGTTGGAACACAACAACTTGGACGATGGAAAAGAAGTGGAGAGATGAGGAGCGGCCGGCCTAAGAGAAGTTTGAGGGGAAGGAAGGTCACACTAACAGAAGATCTGCGGGTGAGTGACCTGGAGCAATGGAGTACTTTGTTCTGTTACATGGCAGGAGCGAAGTAGGAACTTCGATCAGAGCAAACAGACACACCCCACGGATTGCTAGGCGTCGGCCAGTTGCTGATGCACCACAGCCCGCACGCTGAAGCCCGGATGGGCCCAGCAGATGCGGGGGTGCTCAAGCCCCGCGACCATTGCGTGGCTGCTGACCGCAGTTTTAGTTTTGGTTTGTTTTGGAGTTGGTAATGGTTTGAATCCTACACAAGATTAGGTATGTGCCAGGAAGTGCGTGTGTGCTGTTGTGTGCGGCTGGAAGTGGGCGGGGACTGTCCTGGTGCGAGACAATGGGGGATGCCGAAACAGGGCTTGAGACCAAAAGGGCCCAAGGGCTGGGAGGGGGGGACCCACACACTGGAATGGCCAACAAAATTAAAATACTGACATGGAACGTCCGGGGCATGGGAACATATATGCGCAGGAACAGAGTGAAGTCCTTCATCAACAGGAAAAAGGTGGCCATTGCGCTGCTCCAGGAGACTCACCTGACGCAGCAAACCATGGGGGCGGTAACGGATCACTGGGATGGGCAGTGCTATGGGGCTCCCTACACGAGGTATGTCCGGGGGGTACTCATCTGGATAAGTCCAGAGGTTCCCTTCAAACTGCTGAGTTGGGAGTCAGATCCAGAGGGCCGGTACCTGATAGTAAAGGGATGGATTGAGCAGGTGGAAGTTTGTATAATAAATTCATATTTCCCCAATTATGGGATCCCAAGACATCTAGATGCACTGGGTGCCAAACTAGCCCAACATCAGGATAGCTTTTTCATCTGGGGAGGAGACCTCAACTGTGTTAAGGATTGGGAGCTGGATAGGTCTAAACTGACAGCAACCAGAAACGATGCAGCGACAGGGGCACTACATACACTGGTAGAAGCTCTAGACCTGGTGGACGTGTGAAGAGAGCTTCACCCGATGGACAGGGTTACTCGTACTTCTCCTCGCCACACACCTTTCACACTAGAATCGATTACTTATTTGTGGCCAAACACCACCAATCACAAATAGACTTGGCACAGTCCTTTGGCAGGTCAATTTCAGACCACTTGCCACTGTTGGTGACGTGGAAGACGCAGGGTCCCAGGCCACCCATACCGCTTTGGCGCATGGCACCAGACGCCCTGACCGACCAGGCTTTCGTGGAAGGGCTGCGAGACAAACTGGCGGAATACATAGAGAAAAATGTAGGCAGCGTTGAACGATGGGGCACAGTCTGGGAGGCAATGAAAGTGGTGGTGAGGGGTGAGGCTATTACAGGAGCCGAGGGCGTACGGAAAACATTGAGAGTGGAATTAGAAAAAATGGAGGATGAGATAAAGCGTCCAATCCACAGGGGACACGGGAGGAGGAGAAAGTCGACACATCTGCGGGGGAACTGACAGGAAGCATGGGGGAGGCTCTCCAAATTTGACTACTCAGTGAAAACTGCCAGAGCACACGCTGAGGGAGATAGGCCGAGCAGACTGCTGGCCTGGCTGTGCAGAAAGGAACACCCACGATATCAAACCACAGAGGTCAAAGACACAACAGGAGCAGTACACAAGACACAACAGGAGATAAACGATACATTCCAGTACTTTTACTCCCGTCTCTACAGCCACGACCACCAAGTGGCACAATCCGATATACTGAACACACTAGACGAAATAGGCCTCCCCAAAATAGACCCGGCACAACAAGTAACCCTAGATGCGAAGATAACAGGGGAAGATATTACGGAAGCAATAAAGTCCCTTGCCTCTAATAATGAAGGGGCCCCTGAGGGACCCTCACGTATGGAAACAAGGCACAATCACCACATACAAACTGATAAGTCAGACACAAGGTTGTATTCCCAAAATCTAGGGTTTATTGCAAAGCAAATAGTCTCAGTTGGCCAACTGGTCTCACGACCCGCGACGTGCGTCTACCAGACCTCAGGGGACGCAAGAACTGCGGAGATCATACAACAGTTACATATATACATAATGAGCATCTTGTAATCAGTAACGACACATTCTATACCGCCTCGAATACATTTCCTTTGAACTAAGCATGATGATTGACAATTTTGACGAGTATGACACCTTCAAACATTCATTTAGTAACAGTCTGCAATTTTGTAAGCCCACAGACATAAGTCTTTGTTTAAAGGAACACAATGCTTCTGTTTTCGCAAACAAGCTGCGCGTAGGGGAGAGACACATTCCAGGCTTTGCTATCTCCTAGTTTCTATTTGTGTGCTGGGGGTCAACTTGCTCTCCAAAGCTCTACCGGGCTTAAGAAAGGGGGGCCGCAAAGAAGAGCATAATTCAAGTCATTTAATGCTCGCTCTAGCATTTCTACTGTGCTACCGAGACTAGCTGGCACCTTCTGTACTGATTAGCATGCCTTGCTGCTCACTCTCCAAGGATATGTCAGGGAGGAGACCGGGCATTTTTCGGGTTACTGCGTTATGTTTCAACATGCCTCTCACAGCCTTGCATTGTGCACCAGTGAAGCAAAATAATATTTCAGCAAAGCAGTTTAACAGAAAGCAAACATTAGAGAAAACAAAATGGCGATTTCTGTCGCTTTAAAATGGCTGCACCTTAGTCAAGCTTATGGCTATATATTTCTAATACTAAATGCATGAGACGGTTGGTCTTCGGCCAACATACTACATAGCCTTATGATTGAGGGGTATCTACTTTTTCCAGATCGAATGTAAAACACCAGGTAGCGATGGACTCCCTCCGGAATTCTATAAAATGTATGAGACAGTTCTCACACCGGTGCTGCTAGAGGTCTACCAAGAGGCATACACTAACAGGGAGCTGACAGGGTCCATGAGAGAAACGCTAATCATACCAATAACCAAGCCAGGAAAACCAATGGACGAATGTGATTCTTATCGCCCACTGGCGATGCTGAACTATGACGTCAAGATCCTAACTACGACACTAGCTAAACACCTGAACAGGATAATGGGGGGCCTAATACATAGTGACCAGAATGGTTTCATACCGGGGCGCAGATCTGCGTTGAACTTACGCAGACTGCAACATATCCTGGCGCAGACAGAGGGATCCCAAAAGGAATACGCTATACTCTCCCTAAACGTCACAAAGGCGTTCGATTCAATCTACTGGAAGTGGCTGTTGGCGGCACTAAAAGGAGTATGGATTTGGGGAGGGATTAATTCGATGAGTTTGGATTCTGTATACGAATCCAAAGGACAGGGTAAAAACGGTAAGGTTGGTGTTGGCAATCTGGGATATAAAGAGGGCGACTAGACAGGGTTGCCCGCTGTCCCCAATGCTATGCGTGGTGGGCCTTGAGCCAATAGCGATATACCTCAGGAAAAAATATCTAGACGCCGGCGTCTGGGTCGGGGGAGTGGGACACCTACTATCGCTCTATGCAGATGACTGTCATGCGCCACCTCCCGTGGACATTATGGTCCAGGGTGCGGCTTGGGGGCCGCCATTGCAGAGTTCCGCCACGTTCCCGAACGTCGCTGTAACAGTCTAGTGTTTCTTTCTCTGCGAGCCGGAAAGCTTATCAGCCACGCCCCCCCGGCACACAGTGCGTTGCAACCCGCTTGGTCAGCTCTCCGACTGCTTTCTTTCGGTTGCGCTGACGCTAGTTTTCTTCCTTTGTCCTTTTTCTCCTCTGCCGCCCTCTGGGCTGCTTCTTACCTTCCCGTTTATCGGGTCCTCTTGTTTTTCCTTTCTTCTTTGCTCTGACTCCTTTCCGGTTCTTTCTCCGCTCTGTTGTCTCTCGCTGACCGTCATCATTGGCTACCTCACGGTTCCTTCGGAGCCTGCCTTCCACCTGGAATCCTTACGACGGACCTCCGCTGTTGCTGTTTCACACGGAATCCTTACGACGGACCTCCGCTGTTGCTGTTCCACCTCTGGGGTTTTTTTGTGCCAGACGGCTTTTTCCCCAGTTTGTCCCTCCCGGAAGAGGGGCCGCAGGTAGTGCAATTCACAGCAGTACACTGTGGCTTCCTTTCGTGAGAAAGACACTTTCTCAGAAAAAAAAGAAAGAAGAAAGAAGGAGAAGGATTATTGTGCTAGAAGACCACAAATATCATCTATTCAAGACCAATCTTCAGGTGAGGAGGAGGAAAGGGGAGAAAGGTTAAGGGTGGAGATTGAACATTCTCAGAGGGCTGACAATGACGTGCTACTATATGTAAGAGACCTGCATCTAAATGTCCCAGTAATTCTAGACATACTCGATAATGATGCTAAAGTGTCAGGAATCAGTTTTAGCAGATCCAAATCTTGCATATTCCCGATAGCTGGGCTGAGAGGGAGGAGCGCCAATGCACTACCAGCAGTGGGACTCAACTGGGATGTGGACTCGTTCAAATACCTAGGGGTAAACATAAAACATACACCAGAACAGATGCATGAATACAACACGCCAAAGGTGGTGCAAGGCTTGAAGTCCATGAAATTCTGGTCTAAGGTACCATTGTCACTATTAGGTAGGGTAGCCATCACCGAAATTATCATTTTACCGAGTTTCTTGTACTTCTTCAACAATGTGCACTGTTATGTCAAAGCGTCTTTTTTCCGATCATTGGAAATGCTGATCTGGGAGTTTTTGTGGGGCACCGCCCGCCACAGACTCTCACTAACAACGCTATACTTACCATACGACAAAGGGGGTGGGGGGTGAAACTGCCAAACCTGGAGAGGTATTATCTGGCAGCCCAAATCAGCCATATGGTTAAATGGTTGGCGGACAAGTCCACCTCAGAAACTGGCTTGATGCAACACTTAGTAGCTCCCATTAAGCTAAAAAAAATACTGTGGGTAACACATGGAGGCGTGGAACACACCCCAATGGCGGTCACACTGGGAAGGAAAATATGGAGGAGGGTACAAGCCTTGCTGAAACTCGTAAACCCTTACTCCCCAGAAGTGCCAATAGCGGCGGACACATGCCGGGATAGCACAGACATGGCAATGATGAGATGATGGGAGGGGAAAGGAATATATGTGTGGGGAGATGCATACGAATACGGGGTCTTCAGGGAGTTCGACTCAATGCAAGAAAAAGACGACGTGCCGGTTGGGCAGATTCTCTGGTACCAAAGAGTCCGAAAGGTGGCCAAGGAAAGGTGGGAGGGTTGGCCAGAAGAACCACAGGCGGAACTACTCACCCTGATGTATAATTTGAACCATGGCTCGCGGCCGGTTTCTAGGCTGTACAGCATGTTAATAGATGCACCTAACCCCAAGAGCACAACATTGAAAGGGCAATGGGAGACAGACCTGGGCACAGATATAACCGAGAAAGAGTGGGAGAGAATACTGGGCTACCCCAAAGCAGTCTCGCGGAACCACTGTTTCAAACTAATACAACTGAATGTGCTGTATTGCACATACATGACCCTGCACAAGATAGCAACATTCAATAAGAATGTAAGTTCACAATGCCCATGGTGAGGAGGCGAGGGAGCTGATCTAATACACATGTTTTGGGGGTGTGGACGTGTGAGAGGATTTTGGACACAGGTAGAACAAGCCTGCAGAGCAGCTGGTGTAGCAAGGTATGAGTGGCCTCCGAAGGAATGCCTGCTTGGGGCTTATCATAGAATCAGCAAATACAAACACGTGACCATATTCTTGGCTATGGCATGCATATTGGCCAAGAAAACCATTGCCATGTCCTGGAAAAATGCTGGGGGGCCACAATACGGAAAATGGTACAGGGAATTTGAGAGGTGGCCAGAGGCAGAAACCAAGGTGTGGATGGAAGGGGTTAACGGATCAGAGTCGGATGGCAACGATATGTGGGTTGCATGGAAGGCACTGGTGTGGGACATGTTCCACCCCTCTGACGACAAACCCTCCTGAGCGAGACACAGAGTAAGAGACACTTGCTTCTCGTCGGGACAGCTACTTGACCGCACCTCACCGATAACTGCCATTAATGAAACCAGGAGAGCGGGAGAAAGAGTTGAGCCCCCGGGCACTGCGACGCCTGCCCCAACGTTCACTGCAACACACCATATGGCACGTGTAGGAAGTTGTTTGTTAACTGTTGTTATTAAACTTAAGGTGAAATATTGAAATGCATGGCTGTATTTAAACAAATGCCAATTAAAAATAAAAATAAACAAAATAAAAAAACTGAAAGAATGTTTCCAAATTGGCATGAATTTCTGATGCAATCTCTGCAAGGAAAGGTAGAAGGGTCCATAGATATACCTGGTCCTTTTGGAGCATGGTGCAAGGCTCCTCACCAGACAAACCCTGATGTTCACTAAATATGACGCTACTAAAAACCAAGATCAAAAGTGATAGTCAGAGGAGGCCCTGCACTTAAATAGATTATGAGCTACAATACCTATAAATCTTTCTGTGGCCCCCATTGGTTACGCAGGTTCACAGAGGGAGACCACCAAAGTGTCTCTTGATGACTGGATTTGCCAAAGAAAAACATTTCTGAATCTGAGTAAGCCCATATGGCAAGATTCTGCAAGATTCTGACTCACTGCTTAATCTGAAAGAAGCAGAGCTACATGACAATGCATGACCAATAGAGGCTGTTAGACACCTCAGACTCAAATCTAATCACCAGTGATAGAATGTGGGCCTTTCGCTCTTACGTGTTTGCGGGTAGATTCCTTCCTTACTGCTTTATGTCCAGATTACCCTAGGACAACACAAGATGGTGAAAACTCAAGACCTCCAGTAAGCAGCGTACCAAGCTCATTGGCTAGCGGCAGCAGCAGAACATGGGCTCTCCTACTCTGTTACAGATTCTCCCTGAAAGAAGATAGAAGCAAGTGTGCTTTGCTAAAAATAATGGCTCTAAAAAATAAAATCTACTGGGACAAAAAAAGCCACAAACGTGACTTACTTTGAACATGGCTACTTGTCTGGGGAGCATGAGGGAGCGTCAGAAGCAGCCATTCATTTCACGTAAAAAACAATACATTTCCCAGTGTATTGTCCCTGGTCCCATCCAGGGGGCAAACGTTAGGCATTTGTGGTTAGTCTGAGTGGCAAAAAGGTCAACCGATGAAGTCTCGCAACATAAACACTTCCAGAAGGATGTCTGATTGGAGCTCCAAGTCATGAGGATTATGGAACAGGTGACTCGCACAAACTACCCCTGAATTCTGAATTCCTGCTATTTAGTTGGACTTCAGAAATACTATTTACAACAGTTCCAATACCCAATTATATACAATTGGGGAGATTTAGTCACTCCTTACTCGTAAGGAACCGCAGTCGTGTTGTTGATACAGACCAGGTCTGAACAATTGCAGCCATGTTATAGGAATGCTCAAAGGGCCCTGAAAGTAACATTGAATTCCTGGACGTTGATGGGATTAATTATCATCAAGTCTAGGACTGCCCAATCTGTATTTCGACAAGTCTGTTGTCAAAGACACTGAGGAATACAGAAGGAGGCGCCCCTTTGTCTGGTTGAAGGCCCACCAGTTGACTTCTGATTTCAGCTCCTTTGTGATGGGTGCCAGGAAGTTGAGGCCTTCCTAACAGAACCCAAGTGTTGGACAGATAGCACTGTTAACATCTCTTGAGAAGAGCAAACCGTACTTGCAGGTTACCTAGCACTCTCTGGAAGAGCAGGCAGCAGTGTTTAGCGACCCGGAATATATTGGGAAAAGCACTGTGATGTAGTGTTAGCATTAGTGAAAATCCACCCTGTGTGCAAATCCTGCACATACCCAATGTAAGCCAGAGAGTACTTTTTCCAGTTGTTTGAGAGGTCAAGGGAAAAATCATGCAGGAGGACAGAGTTGTGTGGGAGTCCTCCTTTGGAGACTGAGCCTGGAAGTGACAGTCGTCAAGATACTGGTACTAATGAATACTGTAACCTCAGGTGCTTAGCCTGTCCATACACAAACCCGGTAAAGACCTTGGTGCCAAGGTGAGGCCAAATGGAATAACTCTGTACAGAAATGTCCTATTCCTCGCAGACAATGCTCAGGAGCAACTACCATGGGAGTGTCCTGACCATCTTAAAATATGTAACATTACCTTTGGTAACCACATGTATCCCCACAAGCCTCAACTTTCTGTCCCCCACTAATTGCCCAGTGTTTTCACAGAAGGAATGGAGTTAGGGACATCTACAGCTTAAGCAGGACAGCCCAAACCACATAACTACGAGCAAAGGCTGTTCAAAAGAGTGTATATGCCTTAGGTGTGCAGACATTTTACTGTTAGAGTGATTTTGACTGTATTTACTCTCCCACATGCAAGTACCATTTCTAACAAGAAGGGCCTGATTGATTGAATGGTTATATACTAAGTGTGAGAGTGTTTTATAAACAGACAGTGATTTATTTACAGAAACGGCCAAAGACCGTTTATTTACAATATGCCGTCTGTATGCAAACCAGTCAACGTGAGACCATGCTGTGTGAGAAACCTGAAGGTGTCTCCCTAGCTAGTCCCTGGGGATCTGTCATCCAGGTGGCCAGGACACGCCATCACTATTGGATCCAGTTCCTGGGGGTGGACCACTGAGGGAGGATCACCTGGATGGGTGGGTACTGCGGGAGTGGGACACCGACGGGTGAGACGTGGTATCCCCCTTCTTTGGACTCCTTTTCCCCATTCTTCCCCCTTTTCCAACACGAACACTTTTGCACAACACGAAAGACAACGGACTAACAACTGAGGCGTTTACCTGACATGTCCCAATACAAGGGTCAGGCAATTGACCAGAAGCGCGCACACACCTGACGGCCCTTTCCCTTCCCCACAGGGTTAAAAGGTGGAGCACGAGAGCACAGGATGAGCAAGGCAGACCGTTCAAGAGGAGGCAAAAGGAACAAGTTACTTACCTGTAACTGTTGTTCTCCAGCATGGGTCTGGCATGGATTCACATGCTCATGAATATTCCCTGTCGTCAGGCCGGGAATCCTTGGTAAAAAAACTGTTTCACTTTAGTTTATAAATTGTCTTTCTCCTATAAACCAATCACAGAGCTCTGGGTCACACTGCCCCCAGCCAATGACTGCCCTCTCTCTAAGCCCCTCCTCTGGCAGCCATCTTAAGATTTGGTAGAATGTAAAGTGGCAGTATGACCAAGAAGAGCCACAGAGGGGCAGGAGGGAGGGTGCATATGTGAATCCACGCCAGACCCATGCTGGAGAACAACAGTTACAAGTAAGTAACTTGTTCCTTCTCCAGCATGGGGTCTGGCATGGATTCACATGCTCATGAATACAGAATACATAGCAGTACATACATACACAACCACGGGAGGTGGCAAGGCTTAACAGAAACAATTGCCAGCCCCTGCCCCCCTCTCCCATTGTTTGCCTTGGCTCCTTAAGCCAATGGCTGAACCCGGGAGGCGGGAGCCGGCCACACCATCGAAGGCCCACTTCAGAGCCCTGCCTCCATCCAGCTCATTCTCTCTGCCTTTCTTCACCCAGACCGAGCCTTTTTCCCTCTGCTCTCCAGCCCCTCCATCGCGCCGGAACTACGTCGGGATGCGTATTGCTGGGGGTAAGGAATGGAACAATTTGCGTGACACTTATTCCGCTTTTGCAAGCGACCCTGTTTCTTGTTGGAAATTGCACTATTATCATGCTTGCGCTTGTTTTGGCTGGTGCGGCCAGCATGGTGCATTTTTTACATTACCCACTTGCGCTTTAAAAATGTAATGTTTAAATTGTGCTGTGCCTCCATGCCTGTAAGGCCATTTCAAGATGCCCGTGTCCTTGTTGCTGCTGAATTTGTTGTGTTCTTTGTGTGGGCCAGCCCCTGCCCCCCTCTCCCATTGATTGCCTTGGCCCCTTAAGCCAATGGCTTCAACCGGGAGGCGCGAGCCGGCCACACCATCAAAGGCCCACTTCAGAGGCCCTGTTCACCACAGTACGCCACAATGCCACTCTGTGCTCACCCCGTTTGAGTGCCTGCAAGCCTCCCCACCCTTTGCCCCGGTGAGTGCCTGCAAGCCCCCCCACCCTTTCCCCCGTGAGTGCCTGCAAGCCCCCCAGACCCCTCACCCCCTGCGATTGCCTGCAAGCCCCACGGACCCCTTCCCCCATTAGTGGCTACAAGCCCCCCCCAGCCCTTGCCCCCCGTGTCTGCAAGCCCCCACCCCTTACCCCCTTTAGTGCTGCATGACCCACCACTCTTTTTCCCCTACTCACCGCCTGCTCGCCTTTTATCTCCCTTTCCCCCCTCCCCCTCACCTTCCCCTCCCTCTATATACCCTCCCCTTCCCTCCTTCTGTCAAATTCCGGCACTACTCCAATTGCCGTCAGGCATAGTAATCGTATCCACCTGTTTTTCATAGCCACCTGCCTCCCCTCTTTCCTGTCCCTCCTCCTGTCCTGCGAAAGTTAGGCACTACCTCATTGCCATTAAGCATAGTAATAGTAGCAGCCTGTCCTTTACAGTCATCTTGTCCTCTCCTGCCCCTCTCCCACCTTTTTCTTTTATCTTAACACTTACTCTTATCATTTGTCCATCAACCTCTGATAACAGCTTGTCTGTCTCCCCCCTTTCCCTCCTTGTCCTTTCCTCCCCCTCTGTCCACAGCACTACCTTCAATAGTTGACCTTTAGATAGTCACTTGGTCTGTTCCTCTCCTTACCCATTCTCCCCTCACCTCTCCTCCTCCCCCTCCCCCTCCTCTTGTCATTCATGCACTGCAACAATTGTAGTCAGGCATAGTAATGTTACTGCTAGTCTTGTCTCCCTTTCTTCCTCCCTCTCCTCTCCCTTTTTGTTCCATGCACTTGTACTATCTGATATGGTAGTTATTTTCACATTCTGATTTGTTTCAAGGACCTGTAAGAATGTAACTGTATTCTCCCATGTTCCCACACTCCTTGAAGCGCATTGAAACACATTGTGTATAGGCGCTATACAAATAAACAATCAATCAACTCCTCACCAGACTCACCTTCAAGGGAACAGGTTGCGTAGCACTGCTTGGAGACTCTGGACTCCTCGCTGGAATCTCTGTCGATGCAGTAGAATTTCGTGAAGGTGTGCCTAGACCTCGATGTAGCAGCCCTGCAGATGTCCAGCAGGGGCACACCAGACAGGAACGCAGTCATTGCAGCGATCACTCTGGTAGAATTGGCTCTTGGACAGCCAGGCAGCAGTCGGTTTGCCAACCAGTGACAATGAGTGATGCAGCCAGAGAGCCAACTGGAAATGGAAGCCTTGGACAAGGCGCTCCTATGGTTCACAGGACTAAAGTTCACAAAAAGCTGAGAAGTTTTCCGGAAACACTGTGCGGGCCACATAAAAGTTCAATGCTCGAGCCAGATCCAGCGAGTGCAAAGTCCTTTCAGCCGGCGACAAAGGCGTCAGAATGGCCATGAGGAAAGCTGTCTTCCATGAGCGGAACCTGATGCATCTGCTCGAATGGGGCTGAGCCTAGTCAGCACAACGTTGAGTTACCACGCCGGGGCTGGCGCCTTCACCAGCGGGAGCGAACGGAACAGCTCTTTGATGAACGCCTTCACTCGATGGTGCAACCGAAGAGAAGACCGTCCTGGAGACCTGGTGTAGCGGGAGATAGCCGCCAGATGCGCCTTGATGGAGGCGTGCGCCAGTCCCGACTTAGCCAAAGACAACAAGTACGGAAGCACTTGGGGGCCCGTGACCCTCAGAGGCTTAATCTTCTGAGACCGGCACTAAGTTGCGAAATGCTTCCATTTGTGTCCGTAACACTTAAGAGTCGACGAAGCCCTGGTCTTGGTGAGGACCTCCCTGCAGTACGCAAGCAGCTCGTAACCCCCAAACTCTAATGCTGCAGGAGCCAGGCCTAAAGTTTCAGCAATCCAGTTTCGTGGTGCAGGATTGCGCCTCCTTCCCTGGTGAGAAGATCAGCGACCACTGGTAGCTTGACGGGAGGGTTCGCTGACATGCTGAGAAGGTCCGGGTACCAGATTTGCCTCAGCCACGCTGGTGCGACGAGGATCATCCTGCACCAGTACCATCTGATTTGACTGATGTCCCCTAGTAGCAGCGGCAACGGAGGGAACGTGTACAGAAACAGGCCTTCCCAAGGGAAGGAGCATGCGTCCCCCATGCTACCCGGCTGGGGAAACCTTCTGGCGAACCTCTGGCACTTGGTGTTCATCGTCCACTTAATCCTGCCGAAGCTCCCACTCGTGGCAAGAGCACAGCTCCCCGCTGATGGAGGAGTCAGTGACAGTGTTTCTGACCCCCGCCAGGTGGAAAGGAATGAGGAACATCTCCTGGGTGACGGCCCAGTGCCACAACTCCTGCGCCTCCCTGGAGAGTGCCAGGGATCTGGTGCCCCCCGTTTCCGGATGTAAAACATTGTGGTGCAGGGCCGGTCTTTGTGTCAGGCAGATCAGGCAGCTGCCTGACGTGTCAGAGCCTCTAGGGGGCGCCGCACCAGTAGTCCGCCGAGAGTCTGCATCTCAGTGAAAAAATGTTTCACTGAATTGTGTACTGTTACATACGTTTTTATTCATTTACACTGCACGCCGGGGCGCCGGTCAGACCCAGGTCAGGCCAGTCTGACTGAGTGGCGAGCACATGCAGCAGACAACAGTTTCTGCATTCCATCTGCTTGCGGTGCTCCTGCAAAGCCAGGCCACACCAGCCACGTTGATTATTTTAATGCATTATTGCTATTTGCTAGCTCTAAGCAGTTTCAGCTCAGGGCCGCAAATAGCAACATTTTTTGCTTCCTTTCCCGGATGGCACCAGGCGACCAGGCCCCAAGCCTGGGCGCTTGTGCCCTCCTTCAGCGCATGCGCTGCACAGTTCACTGACATGGCAGGGGTTGATTGATTGGGCAGCCTGTGCCCTGCTGTGACCCTCTATCAGTTGGCACAGAAATTGCAGAGGAATCATCGGGATCAAGGGCCCATGCAGCCAGGCAGGATGTATGCTGCGGCAGGTGCCCAGCCAGGAGGAGCCCAAGCCCAGAAGCCACCCTTACCCTTGTGCCAGCTGCCAGCAGCCTGCCACTGCCAAGATAGGCATTGGTCGGTTGGTATTGGTAAGATAAGTGGAACTAAGATGAGCAAATATGAAATGCTGGCCAGTGAGTGGAGGGGGGTTTCAGAAGAAGGGAGGCAGTGTCCGTTGCTTGGAGCATGTGTGCCTGCGCTCACCTGGGCACAGCACACCCTGCCCCTCCGGCAGAGTTAGGAAGGGCGAACAGGTGAGAGGCGTGCGTGCGCTGTCACACACCCGCGGCTGATGCAGTACCTTCAACAACAGGCGGCTATAAGGGGCCTTGTGCACAGCATTGCCCGATTCACGAAGAATGCGCCCTCAGTTTTGGATGATAATAATATAAACTCTTAACTTAAGACGACCTTCAAATGACATGTTACACTTTGTCAACATATTCTTTTTTTCAATAAATCGACACATTTCAATTTGGGACCTACTGAGAATTATTGTGTCGTCTGTCACAATGAAGTATTCCAGCCATATAAAATTGTCCGGCGACCATAATATGAAAACATTTTAGGCCACCTCAAAAATATTTCCACCATGACAAACATATTCTCGTCTTGCTGGGAAGCGCTGGTGCCATCACATTAACATTTTTGCGCATGGAGAAATATCGAAGTCTCTGAGACCTCGTTGGCATTCTGGTGGGTGCCCAGAGCTCGGCGACACTGTGCATGATGCGCTGCAAGGCACTGATGAATGATGCAGTGCGAGCGCTGCCAATAACGGTTAAAGGTGACACTCGCTTATTTCAATGAAATGGTCCTAATACCAGAGACTATGTCTCTGGTGTTTTAATGGGGGGTGCTTTTGAATTCATTGTATTAATGTACAGAGCCTCGACATGTCTCTGTTGCAGGGGCCAAACGGTCTGAGCTATTCTTTCAGAATATGCTTGCATCGGACATTGAGAATCACTTAATGCAAGGTGAAACATCCTTGAAGGGCAACAAACATTCCCAATCTCCAGGATGATAGGCAAATAAGAGAGATGGTGAAATGTTAATGCTGGGTGATGTGTGGGTGCTTATGAATTGTCGGAGTTCATACTGGGAGGCTACTGACATTTGGGATGTCAATATGAAAAACGTATTTGATTGAAATAGACAAACTAAGCCCATAATGAAATGCACACCCAACTGAACATCTACAACAATTAAGAGGATGGGAACTATTAGCTTACAAACTTGCACTCTTTGCGACACACTGGTAACTTTGAGGCCCATATTTACAGAAGAAGCATAATCCAAACCCCTTGCCTTATGTAAAAAGATGTAATTTCATTATTTAATTGACACTTCAGGCTGTGGGTAAATAATGCGTTGAAAGCCTTATCCTACGATGACAAAGAGTAAAGGCAGATACTGTACAGTAAGGAATGGAGGCAGTTCATCCACGATGAACCGGTATGACCAGCGTGCAATTAATATGATAAACAAACATGAGAATTAGGGGTGAGAAGGTTATTTAATATGCACTGTCAGCGTTGATACGACAGAGGGCCTTTTCAAAGTGAAACATAGAGATAGGAATCAATGGGCTGCCGACTTGTAGGAAGCACATTTGTGGAATTTGCTAATTGAATTCCGAAAATGAATATGAGCCATGTGCTAAACAATGTTATAAAGTACACCAAAATGCTGGTGCATTAATATGTAGATCAAAAAAATATCAGTACAAACCCCAAACGTGCCCTCTTTTCCTGCTCACATGTTAAGTGATACAGGAAAACAATATAAGACATTTGATGTGCAATGCAAGTAATTAATTTAGCATATGCACAGTCCGGTACTCCTGTAATACTAGTACTGGATCTCAAAGAAAACAACAGATGCCAATTAATGGCTATTACATGTGGGCTGTGTATATGTGTGCGGCCTGGTCTGAGTATTTGAAAGTGCTACAGAACTCTGAAACGCATATGTAACAATACATGGGGAAGAAAATTAAGGCGGCCGATTGCTGTGGTATAGGCTCTCCAGGAATAGCAAACATAGTCTGAATTTATATTTAATAAGTAGCACAAGGAATTTGGAATGATTATTGGTGAGCCGCGTTGGCCGGTATTATTCATGATGTGCAACCACACAGCTGCACATTGAACATCAGGGTGATCTATTGGTCCAGGGATTGTTGTGGAGCTGGAAGATACCCCCAGGCATGAGAGGGTCACATATAACAACATAGTGATATCCAAGTGTACTTCTGGTGAACTAACCCATCATGTCAGTCAATGTGGGGTAATGAGATCTGCTCCAGATTTAGAGTTGCACCAGTGGTTTGAACTAGAGTTTTGATGTAGTATTAAGTTAGAGGCAGCAGTTTCCGGACCTACGCTAATGGAGCTAAGTGCCCAAAGCACTATGGACCATGGTTGGCAGTTTAAGGGTACCAGGTTGGGCAATGGTGGTTTCAGGGTCAAGCGGTGGTCACTGGGGTCTTATCAAGTTATTCCCTGTTCTCAGCCTCCAAGTACCAGCTGCTCTCTGGTCTCTTAGTGTCCTCTCTCATGACCTTGGGCTTCTGCCACTTCTCGGGTCTAGTTTAACCCTAACTTGAGCCCGTGGTCACAGGGGCTTCTCCCGGTGAGAAGGACGGAGCCCCCAGGTGTCGCTACTCTAACAGGGCTTAAGCAAGACCCAGGTCATTTCATTACATGCTTAAGGCATGTGCTCTGTCAGGGGGCGCCGTCTGAAATCATACATTTACACACAGCCCAGCCAGCTTTTAAATAGCTAAGAGATGACGTTATGCCTAGTAGCTATAACACACGTTGGATGAGTGCTGAGAAGAGTGTGTGCATCACCTGGCAGTATCAGAGCACCGACTAGCAGAGGAAAGTACAAACTAACTCCCGAGCACTGCCAAAGGAAATGGCAGACTGGAACAAAACACAGGTCCTTTATTATATATAATTTAGCCTCTCTTCCCGTTTTGTCTATTTTGCCTCATTTGTTCTATTTTACCTTTTACAGCTCTCTACGCATTGGCCATACATGTTGTCCTATTGGCCTCTTTTACCCTCTGATGCAGCTAGTAGCTATGTTGCCCATGAGCATTATCTATTAATTGCGCCATTTTACGCTTGTTTTACATTCTTCTATCTCACCCTGGAGTACTTAGCCTCGCATAACACGCCCCAGATTGACGTGGCCCCTTTTCACTGTGTTGAGCATTGCTCCTCGTTGGGTTAATGCCTGGCTCAGGGCATGCCTTTGTTTCTGCTGTTCAATATTTAAGGGGAAATGTACAGTTTCAGTTTTTCATTTCTTAATTTGAAGGGGAACATGCTAACACCGCTTTCAGCTAGGCTCTTAAACAATAAAAAAAATCAAAACGAACGGTCAGTGGATTATAGGGATCTGTGTGGCAGCTGAACTTCCCACTACACATGCCAGATTAATGATTTCTAAAATTCCAAATGGCTATTTTTTTTTTTACTTCGAAACATATTGTAAGTATGAGAGGTTCCCCCAGTGCGTCCCTCTACCCTCCACACGTCTGGTATTAAGCCTAAAAAATCAGTCTCTGAGAAGTTAACCATGAATGAACATCAGGCACCCCACACCTAACTCCCCCAACTTCCTTCCTACCTGTGACTAAAATACTTGGGTAGCCTAGGAATGTTGTTTGAGAATATGGAGAAGAAAGGAGATGCCATGCCCACATTCAGAACAATAATAGGCACTACTCTTTGGCACGTAAACATAAAGTGCAGACAGCACCTATGCGGCTGAAGGTTTTCTTTTAATTTGGTAAAGATTAAATGAATTTTTAAAACTGCAAATCCATGTTTGTTCTAATCTCTTAACTGAGAAAGTACAAAAATAAGTGTACCACTATCGACCATGACAGAAAAGCTTTGAGGGGTGCCAACGATGGGTGGGGGGGCGCCAACGGTGCTTCCTGCGTGGGGTGCAATCTGGTGTAAGACCGGCCCTGTTGTGGTGGTATTGTCTGTGAAGACCCTCACCACTTTGCCCTTGAGCGACGGAAGAAATGACTTGAGGCCCCAAAACACAGCTCGTAGTTCCAGGACATTGATGTGTAGTGCCTTTTCTTCTGGCAGCCACAGGCCTCTGGCGTGAAGACATCCGCTGTGTGCTCCTCACCCCTCCAGTGAAGCATCCATCGTGGCCGTCTCTTGGTATGGAGGGCTCTGGAAAGCCGTGTCCCGGCGACGCACCCCCCCACCACCTTATCGCTCAACGGAACTCTTCGTCGAGCACGATCCTGTCTTTGAAGCTTCCGGACACCTGGATCCAACGGGAGTCCAGGAATTCCTGGAGCAGTCGCATTCGCAAGCTGCAGATTCGATGAAGTAAATACATGACAACATCATGCCGAGCAGCGACTTGATGGTCCTCACTGTGACGCTCTTCAGTGCTAACAGATGTTGCACCTTGCCCAAAATGGCCGCTATCCTCTCCTCTAACGAAGCTGGCAGGCAGGACACCGTTTTGAGCCTGGACCCCAGGAACAGCACATTCTGCGATGGAGTCAACTAGGATTTTGCATGGTTCACCGAGAACCACATATCCGTCAACAGGCAGACGCTCCTCTCTGTGTGATCGACGGCAAAATGTCCTTTGACTTGGCCTGGATGAGCCAGTCGTCGAGGTATGGATACAAATGAATTCCCTGCAGTCGCAGATGGGCCACCACCAGAGCCAGCCACTTCGTAAAGACTTTGGGCGCCGACTTCAGTCCAAAGGAAAGACCATTGAACTAGTAATGCTTCCCCTGTAAGATGAAGCGCAGGAACTTGCAATGTTCTATGTGAATGAGGACGTGGAAGTATGCTTCCTCCAAATCTAATGACAACAAAGTCTCCATGCTCCAGTTGGCCGAGCACGTGCTGCAACGTGACCATCCTGAATTTATGGGACTTGATGAACTATTGTTTAGGGCATGTGACTCCTCTATTTGGCAACACTCATCACTATTTAGACCACACCTCTTTTTAAAGCCCCACTCAATTTGACAGCTAGTGTAGTTTTTGTGTATTACCATAGAGAATACATTTTATGGCTTTTTACTCCCTTTTTCTCAAAATTGTGCTGCAACATCCATTATTTCGACACATTATATAAAAAAAAGTTCTTGAGGGGTAATCTCCCTACATTCCTTAGGGCTCCTTCACTGAGCTTGGTCACTTGCTCTAATTCATTGGAAATGTTAGTGCCCCGCTACAAAAAATATTCACTTTGTGCCACAGACCTTAAATCATTTACAAAACACCTCATGTACAACCCGACCGTGCCAACAAAAGTTGCCTCTGCCATTGGCATCTGCATATTACTGGATGTGCATAGTGGTGGCTGATATGTTTGGACTCTGGGGGTGAGGTGCTGCCTCCTCCCCACTGTTTCAACACAAGGTGAAAGATGTAATGTTCGATTTAAAAACATACTTCTATATTTCACCTTGTGCAGGGCATGGCATGGCATGCCTGTGGGGAAGCATGAGTTTGTCATGCACATTTGGTCAGTTAATATAGCAAGATTGTTCGGCAAGTAAAGAGTTGGCGTAATTAGACCCTGACCTCTCAGCTAGATTGGACTGGTGGAGTGCATGGAAAGTGATGCTGGTGGATAATGGAAGAGGGTCGTGGACAGAAGTGGGCCGAGCGCAGGGCAGGACAAATGTCAGCAAATGTGAAGTGGCTAGAGGGAGGAGTCCCACTGATGGGGCGTTGATTGATAAAAAAAAAGGATTCATGTGGGAATAAAGTATCCACCTCATCTTTGGATGAGTGCTCCCCAGAGAGAGGACAAGGACTTAATGTGCATGAATCATGGAGGAGTGTTTGCAGTAATAAGACAAGTACTGCATTGGCCTAGCATTCAAAATCACTCAGAGTTCACACCTTTAGAGAGGCCTACCAATGATCAGGTAAACTCAGCAATCTCAATGCGAGGCCTTCAGAATGAGACCATAAAGCAAATGACAGTCATTTCTAGTCTTGAGCCTTTTAACAGTGGGGTATTGAGTTAGGAATCGCAGTGCAATTCCAATAAAGGCACCCGGTCTTAATTTTGTAGTGCCGATATGGCTATGGATCCCAGTGCCAATTTCCTAAACCCATTCGGTTCTAGAGATTATATTGAGAGAACCAACGTTCCTGCCCTGAATCCATCAACTATCACAGAGAGGAAGTTCTGTTTATTTGTTAAATCTTTTGTTCTTTTCCAGTCTTATTGGAGCAATCTGCTATTTCAGGTGAAACGACTTTGCAAACCTGCTCTGACCCACTGCAGGCGAAAGGCTCTGTGTCTCTGGACTAACCTCTTCAGCCCATCCTGTCTTGGAGAGGGAGCATTTGTATCATTGTGACAGTTCACTGGACCTTCCAACCAGAGAGAAGGGAGGCAATGCATCTATGTGCTAATTCCCGAGGTCTATAGTATTTTGACAGGTTCCCATGCTATTAGATTAAAAACATGTGCTGCCAGCTTCCTCCTGCCTCTAAGTCCCGTGATACTAGCTGTTGTTAATAGCCATTGAAACGGGTAGACAATTTAACTGGACTTGCCAGCTCGAACCCTTGTTGTCTAGGCTAAATACAAATGTCTGAGGCTAGCACTTAAGGTGCAAATGTTTAAGGCTGCTTTACCAGAAACCCCCTCTCTGCATATGACTGGTTCTATTTGCCCTGAGTGAATCCTCATACACCCATCTTCCCTAAAGGCAAAGTTTATCGCTTCAGGAAATAATGCAGAGACCATTGTTTGCTGCAATGTCAGATTCGCCATTCCTGCATGAACCCATCCTTCCTAAGGTCAACAGTGTCCCCAGCCACGTGACCTCGTAAAATCCACCTTTGGTATAGTTTGACTGTTTTATATACCATGTTGTCTGTCTTTGGTCGAAGGTTGTTCCCTTGAGTGAATCGTTTTATATACCTAGATGAGTGAATTTAAGGCTCCATCATTCCGAGAGGTGACAGAAAGCATTATCCAGGTTAATCCCATGTATCCATTCTTGCTTTTTTATTTCTTAATTCTATTTTAATTGTTGGTCATTAGTCCACCGACATAGCTGGCAGAGGTCTTGAGCTCGGTATATGCTTCCCCATGTGTATGCTACGGGTACTTTACCGAGTAATTTGGCCCATCTCGGACTACGATTGGTTAGAAAGGCTGTCGTAGGAACTCTGCTTAAATCATTAAGCTTACAAACACTCTCCCAGTTTCTTCCTCACAGATTCTCGCTCTAAATCCCCAGAAGCTATCCCTCTTGCACCTGGCCAATTCCTCTGTCTCTGATAAATCCCCAAAACCTATTCCTCCAACACATAATTAGACGATTATCCTGGGACAACGCCCCAGAAACAATCCTGCCAATAGGTGGTTTGCTCACAACCAATTAGCTATACACTAGTATCAACTCTTCCAACATAACTTGTGTTTGTATAGCTCTTACCGGTGTGGTTTCCCATTTTAATGACAGGTTCTCTGACTTTGCGCTGATCCCCAGAGCAATTCTTTCTTCAGGTAGAAGGGACTTTGACCATCAGCTAATCCCACAATGTCATCCATCCTACAGTTGACAGGCTCTTTGTCCATGGGTGAATCCCTATACCCCTACAATGAAAAGGTTTTGTCCCTGAAAACATTCACAAAATCCACCATTCCTAACTGGGATATATTCTCTATACTCTGAATCGTAGAGACATCCATCCTTCGGGTAATGGTTCATGTTTTGATCATGGAACCTGGAAATTCCTCTGAACTCATTATTTCAACAGGTACAGATTCTTCCTTTCAGTGAGAAAGCCCAGAATCTAACTGATGAAATGCAGTGTTATGAACCTGGAACAATGGTCAAAAGCTAAACTTCTGAGAGGTGAAATGTAGTGTTTTGGCCCAGAGACACTGCCCCTAATCCATCAGGCCCTATGGGTGAAAGGTAGTTTGTCCACGAACACGGGTAAATCTCCAGAGCCCATTTACTAAACATGGCAATTCTATTTCCTTTGGAAAAACCCTACAGTCGCCATTCGCTTTGGTTGATGGGAAATGGGTGTCACGCCGCCGTCTCCCGGTGGCCGCTGGCGGCTTTGGAACGCTTGGCGTTGGCGGCGCCATTAGATTGTTCCGAGTTGTTTACGCACTTCCTGGTCCACCGGTCTAGTCTTTTTGCTTTTTGGCGCCGGTTCAGTATTTAACCCTGCCCATCTCTGGGTTCGGCGCGTTGCAACTTGGTCATTTTCACTTTGTGGCTGTGCTCCCGTGTTTTTTCTCCTCGCGCCTGCTCTGACTGCCTTTCCTCGTTTTCTACTCCCTCTCCTGTTACCCGAGCATCTCGCTACTCGGGCCATTTCCTTTGCCTCTTCCGCTTGCCTTTCTACGCCTTCTTTCTTCTGCTTTGCTCTTCTTTCCTTTCCGTTCTGTGCTCTATTTACCTGGCCTATTTGTTGTACTCTGCTCCTTATCCACGCCCGTTTGAGTTCTACCTCTACTCTTCAGCCTCAAGCACAAGATCTTCCTTCTATGCTACTACTTTCGGAACCTACACAGTGCGCTACGGGTCTCCTTCCTCCAGTTCTGGACTATAGAACCACCCGGAAGTTTGCTTCAACAACCACCATTGAGAGGTTTTTTTAAGCGGCTGCTTTTTTCCTCTCCATTCGGTCCTCGCGGGAAGGGAGTCCACTGCTTCCCTGTTTAACAGGGAATCTGGGTGGCTTCTTACCGAGGACGACCCTTTCTCTTCTCAAAGAAGAAATCAAAGAAGAAGCTCACTCGGCGAACGGTCTCCTCAGAGGATTCAGGTGAGGAGGAAGGGGAGGTGGACATTGATCTTGTCGAAGACCTACCTTTATAACAGTGCATGACAATGGGGCTTTATAAATCCTCTTCCCTCATGCTTTCCAAAAAATGCTCATCTTCAAAGCAAAAGGCAGTCTTCACTGAATCCATCCTTCAAAAAGGAGACAGAGATTCCCTTTGTTCCTTTCTGCAGGCTGCAACAATGTCACTGCTACCATTGGATATTAAATCCTCAATATGGAAGGAACTAGACTTTTTGGTACAGTCATTCATATGGGATAAAAAACCACTGAGGTTGCAGTTGGGGAAACTTCAGCTCCCTTTGGAGAAGGGAGGTTTAGGCTTACCACATTTTCGTGCGTATCATTTGGCCTATTCATGTCAGTTTATTGCACCATTTCTGGATGCAGAACCAAATGACAGGACGATGGGTGAAATGGGATTGGTGGGCCCTCTATTACCAATGACTACGACTAGTAAGGTGAATCAGAGGAATCCTGTAACTGAATTTTTGAGGAAATGCTGGAAACAATTGTATGTATTTGGGGTGCTGATGCTTTACGCTCGCCGCAAGCATCGATTTGGTTGAATTCAGCTATTAAGGAGAAAGGAAAGATGTTGTTCTGGGTGGAATGGTTCTTAGCTGGAGTGTGCTGGATTGGGGATGTATGGCAGAATGGAAAATGGTTAACGAGAAGAGAGATGTTTGAGAAGTGGCATATTGCGAATTTTTCAGAGTATGATTACAAACGTTTGAAAAGAAGTATTGGGATGGTGAAATGGGAGGAGGATCTGAATTTAGAACTGTTAACTACGACGAGAAAGTCTGGTGAAAGTGGATTTGCTGTTAGGATATATAAGCATATGTTAGGGCGAATTCTCTGTTAAGGCTAATTTCCCAAACCTAGTGAGTCCCCCAGCAGCTTTGCTGGATTTTTTGGGGTTTATTTTTTTTTCCTGCTAAGAGTGAGACTCTTTTTCTCCCACTCTTAGACATGATTTGAGATATCCTTTGACTTTGTAATGTGTTTTATTGGCTATGCGGTCTTTTACTCCATAGGGTTTCATGTGTTTTTGGTAAGTGTGTTACACAGCACCCTCAGTGCAGTAACACAGGGGTGTCATAGTGACCCCCAAACATAGACTCCATACCCTGGGACTGACTACTGTCTCCCGGGGCATGTAAAGTCACCATTGACTTTACTAGTCTTAAATTGTGAACAGAACCAGTACAAACCATCATATTGTGGAAGTACTGGTAGGGGTAATTAGATTGCCCCTGGGTCTGTTTTTCGAGGGGGCACTGTGCAGTCCCCCCTCGTCGAGTTTCTGGCTGGTGGCAGTGGTTACCACGTGAAATATTCCACCGGAATATTTCCTATGGGATTTTCCCATTCATTTTAAATGCACCACTTTTTTGGTGCAATGTTAAAGATACCGCCGGGTTATTTATTTAATATTTAGTCCCCGGTTGGGTCTTTTTGCCAGGACTCGGTTTTAAAATGGCGTTTGTGTTCGCCTCTGTAACTCCAACCCAAGTCGCGTCCTTTGTTCCACTTTTTGAAGGGCTTCTGCACAGAAGCCTCCAAAAGTGGTGCCACTCTGTCTGGGTCTACAGGATGTGTGGGAGGGGGGTTTAGGCACCCTGGACTGAGTTGCCTCGGCAACTCAAGTCGCACTCTTGTGTGATTGGCCCAGTGGTGAGCCGCCCGGCTCACCACTTAGCATGTTTGAGTGACAGCTAGGACTGATGAATGGGGGTTTTCTGCATAAAAGCAGGGCTTTGGGGACTGGAACTTCAGAAGTCGCCACAGGACCAAAGAATCCAAAGAGGGAGAAGCTGAGCTGACCTGCAACGACAACACCACTGGTGGAGCCCTGCTGAACCGTCTCACCACTTCCCAACGACAGAGAAGATCTTCATCCCGGAGAGTCTTCTTCCCCTGAACTGGTGGCGATAACCATTTCGCCCTCTTTTTCACCTTCCTGGATCGTCTCGTGGTCAAATCGCCCGTGCCGAGCACCCCGGCGGCCGGATAGCCACGCGTCACCACTACCGCGAATAAAAGGGTAGTACCTTTTAAACAGGAAACTCTGCGGCTGGTTTCTTCCCTGGCAGTGCAACGACCTCCAGCTTTCCTCCACGTCGAGATCTCCTCTTCCCCTGGACGAAGCCCCGACTTGCACCCGCTGCCAGGAACAACTGCCCCCGCTGGAGCTTTCTCACCATTTCAGGTACTGTGTCCCGCCTGGTCTCCCTTGCAACAGACTGTTCAAGGTGTCCCGTAAATCCTTGACTTTCTATCCTGGGGTGACTTGGGACCTGCTAACTAACTTTTCCTGACTTGATCCAACCCTTTTTGAACTATCTGCAAAGACTCTTTAAAGTACTATTCAACTGTGTGATCTTGGACACATTCCGCCTTGCTCTCTCCAAGAGTGGGCCTGGCCTATGACTTTCTTGCTCCTCAGTAGACTCTGCCTTTTCTGACATGCTCTGGTTCTCTTAAAGTGTTGGTATTGTGTATTTTCCTAATTCTGCCTTTTTCCCTCCCTTTTTAACTAACTTATTGGAGTGCCATCTTAGGTTAAGCGCTCACCTCTGTCTGAAATAAGTGGTGTTTTAACTAAGACGTGTTCAATAAGTAATCAGGGATGTATATATATTAATAGTGACTGTGTTTGAACTTGCTTGCCATATTAGTGTTAGTGTATATTACAAAGTGTGTTTTTAAATAAATAATTATATACTTTTATACCCAAGCTCTGGTCAGCGTTTGCTTGTGCTACAGTATCTCTGTACCTATTTTGTATACTCTATATACTGTCTAACTCTTCTTGAGAGAAGTCTGGCTGCTCAGCCACAGCTACCAGCTAAATCTGGGTCGTACAGACTGCTACCAATTGGGTTTACTGCCAACACCTGTAGTCCTAAGCCTTTTGCAGTGGTCCCTAAGGGAACTGCACAGGTTTCTGCCTAACAGCATATTGTTTCCAAATATAAAGAAAATGTGCATTTGAGAGAAGAATGGAGTCGTAGGCTGGGGTGTGATATTACAGAGATGGAATGGATAGAGATGTGTAGTAATGTGAGACTGTGCTCAATTAATTTGGGTGAAAGATCTAGACACATCAAGATATTGAACAGGGTCTACTAGAGTCCGGAAAGGATGATGAGGCGTCGAATGTCCGAGTCGGATGATTGTTGGAAGTGTTTATGTGAAGTTGGTACTTTGGAGCATATGATGTGGCACTGTTCTAGGATCCGCAGATTTTGGTCCGATATATGTGGAATATGTTTATGTGTGTTAGGGTTTGATCTTGCACTGAATTTTAAAACAATGATTTTAGGAGGAAACACTTTGTCGGATCTCACACAGTCACAAAAAAAGTTCTTGTTCAGGGGGGCATTGGTTGGTAAAAAGTTGTTACTGCGGGTGTGGAAGTCACAAACAATTCCGTTGTATCAGATTGGATATCCGAAATGCATTCTTTGTCGTGTATTGAGAGGGTAATAGAACAACAAAAATGAACCTGGGTGAAATGAGATCATAACATCTGTACACATTTAAACAATACCAAATCTTGTCAAAAATATATATATATTTATTTATAAGCAAATTACACAAATATTTATTGTTCTCAGCATCCACATTTAAACACCACCATTCATTCCATCATTCATTCACAATCTCACTATACGTGTCAATGTTCCACACTTGTGGTACTAAGACCACCTTGAACCAATATATTAACATACATTTCAACACCTCTTGGTGATTACAGTAAGTGTTAATACAAAAACAAATAGCATATTGCTTATTTGCTGTAACTCAACATATGTTTCGGTCGTCACAATAGGCCCCTAATTCAAGCCGGTAAATATAAGCAACCTTCTTCAGGGGACGGATGGTTCTGTTGCAACCACTCCGAAATGTCAAAAGGTGGAGGATGTAATCAAACCTCAATCTACAAACAAACAATATACATAACATCAGAATTCCGATCTCTTATTTGTTCGGACACAGATATATCTTGTGTGTATATCTCAGTTTATGTGAATACAGATTGGCACTCACCTCCACGTGAAATAATGGAGACGCGTGTCAACGATGGACTAAATCCTGCAGTGGTGCTAGATAACTCTGCGCCTATTCTGCAACGTAAGAGGAGGACAAAGCATCTTAGTAAGCCTGCCCTATAAACAATACACCCTTATATATATGGTATGGACACACTATCTTACCTGATCAAAAATTCAGGTATGGGGGTGTCTTGCGTCTTTAGTCAATAAATCCAAAGAGGAAAAATCCCTGTTCTCGCCTGAAATGCAACACAGAGACTCAATACTCAAGTATTTTCATCTTGACAACACTGGAGGTAATCAAAACCTCTTATCAATTCGCCTCACCTCATGCGGCCAAGTCCAGATAGTTTCTTATTCTGGTACCCCAGTTTTTTCTCACTGCGCGGTGGTTCCAGTTCAATGTTCTTGAAGGGATACATGGAACGAAACGTCATGCTCATATATCTAACTAACTCAGAACATTGTCAAGGTTTTGTTAATGCTGCTGTCTCACTCCCCTGCCCCTCCCTACATAAAGTTTTGTGGAGTAAACGGATAAAAACTCCCTTCATGAACCTTTGTTCAATCGTGCTGGAGGTCTATAACGACCCCACTACCATATTATGCTTTTCTGACCCTAAAAATAACAATAATGGGTCGGTGTGCACAGTGACTGCCAAACAGTTTATAATGCTGATGGAAAACACACAACTGCAGCCTTAGCTGGGCTCCATGGCTGTTCAAACACCTCTATATGCATGAAAAAGGGAAAAGCAGACATATCCCGCATCTATACGCATGTGCTGTGCACGCTGATTGTCAGCAGAAATGGAATTGAAAGGGTCGAGTTTACCCTCGCTCTCTCTCTCTCTCTTCAAAACCTCAAACAAACTGTGTGAATTTAAACACTCAAACACACACACACACACATTTTACTATTCTGGATTCCTTCTCTCTTG
Source organism: Ambystoma mexicanum (assembly GCF_040938575.1). NCBI lineage: Eukaryota > Metazoa > Chordata > Amphibia > Caudata > Ambystomatidae > Ambystoma > Ambystoma mexicanum. The sequence goes on along the minus strand of NC_090927.1, from coordinate 301,495,283 downwards.
TCCTGCACACACTCCAAATTTCGTGCTGGTTCCTGGGTGTGGCTTCCTTAAATACACCAACAACATGGTGAAAGGACTCTTAAGCCCCAGTTCCCAGAGACTTCTTGGCCATGTAGTCCCTCCGTGTTTATACGTAGCAAAAATATTGAGCTTTATTTAAATGGAAAATGTGAATATTTTTTCATTCTCCGATGAACATTATAGGAAGCTACTGGATGTTCCAGCTCTGTTCGAGAATGAAACACCAGTAGAAAAGATCCCGGATGGGACAGATGAGCTAAACACCATCACGCAGAAAAAGAAGAAATTAGCTTGCACTCAATTACATGGCAGATTTATGCTGCAATATTTGAAAGGTGGAATTATACCGGAGGGTTTGCAGGTAAAGATAATTCCAAGACTGTTTATTGAGAACATAAAATTTCAAAAAAACTTTAGCGGAGTATGCAATAAGTGTTCAAGGGATTTGATTATTCTTATAGTTGAGACTGCGGAAGAGGAGGCCAAGGCACAAAGCGAAGAGCTAGAACGCCTAGAAAAAGCTTTTGTGGAAAATAAATCTATAAAAGATGCAAAAGCGTTACTAGCAAATTTAGAAGAAGAAATTAAAAAATTCAAACAGTTAAATTTGGACAAAAAAATAAACAAATTGAAAAAAGATGTGAATAACTACAAAGAGGAAAGAACCTATCCCTATTTACGCATGGGATTCTATTCAGAGACCACCTCAGGTCCTTATAATAGAAGGCCCAACCGTTTTGTAAATTTCTCCAATTCCTCTGCCTCATCTAGTGACTCGGACCAAACAGGGGCACCACAAGGTTGTGCAAATTTATCTAACACCCGGGGACAACAATCCGTTTTTTTTCGGAGAGGAGGCCAGAGAGGCCGGCCGAGAGCGAGACAACAATTCGGACCAGGAGTCCGCACGAGACAGTAGTACCAGAATCGGTGAACCCAGATAAAATTCCTATTTTCAATTTATCATCTAGAGACTTGACTGATATTGAACTCAAACTACTGTCCAAGGGTTTATCCTCGTCCCAGTAGCGAGAGTGGATCCATTTAAGTGTGAAATGGAATTACAAGGTTTCTTTCGAAAAATCAGATTAAAACATTATTTTGAGGTATTTTTACTGAGTACATCAACAGGCAACAAAGATGGGCGGAAAGAACGTGAAGAAGTAAAAAACGTTACAGGGCTCAAACCTAAATCACATTTTTCACTTCCAATACACGTGTGCCCCCCCCGAAATCTTGGCCTTTGAAAACATTGTGAGGAAACAAGTGCAGGTGGCTATCAAGAAGAAAAATGTCCATCAAGATAACCTAATAAAGACGAACGAGAAGCATTGAAAATGCTCTGTGAAGATCCCCTTAGAATTATTAAACCTGCAGATAAAGGGGGTGGCATTGTGTTGATGGATATTCAGAAGTATGAAGATGAATGTTTGAGGCTCCTTGGAGACAGGGATGCATATAGAAAATTAGATCATGACCCTACGCAAGCTCTACAAGAGGAAATTAGAAATCTGATGAGACACGCAGCGAATGAAGAATGGATCAGTGAGGAAGAACAACAATTCCTATGTAAGGTTCACCCAAGAAAAGGGGCATTTTATGTACTTCCAAAAGTGCATAAAAATGCAGAGCACCCACCAGGGAGACCGATAGTCTCTGCAATTGACTCACTGTTAGAGCCCCTATCTGTATATACAGAGTTCTTTTTTAAACCATTTGTTGAATTAATACCTGCATATATAAAGGATACGACCCATATGCTCCTCATTCTGGAAAGTATCACCATGGAACCAGATGACATTTTAGTGACGATGGACGTCGAATCATTGTATACGTCAATCCCTCAGATGCAGAGTTTGGAGGTGTTAAGAAAGATCCTCGATACAAGAGAAACACCATTAAATCCACCAACGGGATTCATACTTGAATGTGCGCGTTTGGCCATGTGATAAAACTTTTTTCTTTTTAAGAAAAGTTTATACAAACAACTCAGAGGGGTAAGTATGGGTGCCACCTTTGCACCTGACGTGGCAAATTTATATATGGCTGATTTTCAACATCATTTTGTACTGGGACTCTCATGTGCTTTGAAACAACAGCTGTTTGGGGGATACTTGAGAGTGTGGAAACAGTTTATAGGCGATGTATTCTTTGTATGGAGAGGTTGTATCGAATCTCTGGTGGCCTTCCATATGTGGGTTAATGCATGTGATCCCCACATCAAGTTCACAATGGAGTGGAACAAAGCGAGTAAGTTTTCTGGATCTAATGATCCAAAAGAAAGAAGATCACTTGGAAACAACATTACACAGGAAAAGCACTGACAAAAACACACTCCTACATTATTCGAGTTTTCACCCGGGAGGCCTTAAACAAAATCTACCCTATGGTCAATTTCTCCGTAATAGGAGAAATTGCACACAAAAAACCGAGTTTGTGAACCACTCCGTGAAATTGAAGGACAGACTAATGGATAGAGGGTATCCAAAAAAGCTGGTGAAACAACACTATAAACGAGCCCTCAACACACATCGGGAGATCTGTTTATTAACAAAGACCAAAGAAAAGAATAACAGATTGATCTGTGTGTCTACATTTTCCCCAATAAGCAACCTGATCAAGAGGAGTGTTAATAAGAATTGGCATCTGGTGAAATGCCCAGGGAGTCTGGCACAGAAACCAATGTTCGCGTTTAAACGCAACATGAATCTCAGACAAAAACTAGTCCACACATACAAAGAACAAGAAGATACCAAAACAGTGATGAACCAATGCGGTTTGAAACCCATTATGGGACATCACAAATGTGGCCATTGTGTGGCGTTCAATTTACCTCTACGAAAAAATCATTTGAATATGGCAACAAGAAGGAGTGGTTTTTTAAAAATCACACCAATTGCTTGAGCAAAAATGTCATATACATTATCCAATGTCCATGTGATCTTGTATATGTAGGAAAAACTATGAGAGAGGTACGCCAGAGTATATCGGAACATCATTCCTGCATTAGGAACAAAGTGCAAGACAAACCTTTAGTTGAACATTTCTCTAAATTGGGGCATACAGACAAGGACATTAGGTGGTTTGTACTTCAAACCATCAAGATCCCCATGAGAGGAGGCGACATGTCCACTATGTTACACAGACTAGAACAAAGATGGATTCACTCTTTGGACTCAGTTAAAAATGGTTTGAATATTTCCATAGAGTGGAACAAACTGGTAACTGGATAAGAGACATGGTCTCTGCTCTTATTGGTTGAGCACCGTTTTATATTAGTTATCTGGTGAACTTTGGATACACATGCCATCTGATAAATATATATGAAGGGCATGACATGTCAGCACATACATTTGGACTCTGGATTACCCATATTTGAATTTTACAATATTGGTTCTGGTGAATGCGCCTCCTGCCACTGTGAGGGGGAAGGGCGCTCGTGTCTAATAGCGAGTCATGGAAGTAACCTGCACATTAGATCACACCATGATCCAGGATGAACTGAGGTTGAGTGGCCTTGACCCAGAATAGCTAGCTATACCCAAGGATCACCTTGGATGTTGTAATGAGCCGCATACACCAACAGTAACAATTATGCAGCATAAGCACCCATTGGTCTATGCACGAAAGAGGGTGAGGTAATGCATTTTGTAACATCCCTCATGCTGCACTGGTATCCTTACACAATCCAAAATGTTTGTTTATGTAAAAAACTTTTGTCTATGAAGGGCCTACAATGCCCAAAGTCACTGGGAGCCGGGGCTTAACAGTCCTGTCCACCAACAGAAACAATCAGGGTTTAGCAGCATTTATTGTTTTTATGCATGTAATAGGGTTAGGTAATCCATCCTTCACGCTGCATTGTTTTCCCCCAGATTTATCAAACAAACACTATTTGGTTTAAAAAAGGAAAAAAGAAAAAATGCTTTATAAAATGTTTTACACACAGAGGGACTACATGGCCCAGAAGTCTCTGGGAACTGGGGCTTAAGAGTCCTTTCACCATGTTGATGGCGTATGTAAGGATGCCACGCCCAGGAACCTGCACGAAATTTGGAGTGTGTGCAGGACAAGAGAGAAGGAATCCAGGGTAAGTAAAATGTGCATGTGTGTTTGAGTGTTTAAATTCACACAGTTTGTTTGAGGTTTTGAAGAGAGAGAGCGCAAGGGTAAACTCGACCCTTTCAATTCCATTTCTGCTGACAATCAGCGTGCACAGCGCATGCGAATAGATGCGGGATGTGTCTGCTTTTCTCTTTTTCATGCATATAGAGGTGTTTGAACAGCCATGGAGCCCAGCTAAGGCAGCAGCCCAGCTAAGGATGCAGTTGTGTGTTTTCCATCAGCATTATAAGCTGTTTGGCAGTCACTGTGCACACCGACCCATTATTATTGTTATTTTTAGGGTCAGAAAAGCCTAATATGATAGTGGGGTCGTTATAGACCTCCAGCACGATTGAACAAAGGTTCATGAAGGGAATTTTTATCTGTTTCCTACACAAAACTTTATGCAGGGAGGGGCAAAGGAGTGAGACAGCAGCATTAAAAAAACCTTGACAATGTTCTGAGTTAGTTAGATATATGAGCATGACGTTTCGTTCCATGTATCCCTTCAGGAACATTGAACTGGAACCACCGCGCAGTGAGAAAAAACTGGGGTACCAGAATAAGAACATATCTGGACTCGGCCGCATGAGGTGAGGCGAATTGATAGGAGGTTTTGATTACCTCCAGTGTTGTCAAGATGAAAATATTTGAGTATTGAGTCTCTGTGTTGCATTTCAGGCGAGAACAGGGATTTTTCCTCTTTGGATTTATTGACTAAAGACGCAAGACACCCCCATACCTGAATTTTTGATCAGGTAAGATAGTGTGTCCATACCATATATATAAGGGTGTATTGTTTATAGGGCAGGCTTACTAAGATGCTTTGTCCCCCTCTTACGTTGCAGTATAGGCGCAGAGTTATCTAGCACCACTGCAGGATTTAGTCCATCGTTGACACGCGTCTCCATTATTTCACGTGGAGGTGAGTGCCAATCTGTATACACATAAACTGAGATATACACACAAGATATATCTGTGTCTAAACAAATAAGAGATCGGAATTCTGATGTTATGTATATTGTTTGTTTGTAGATTGAGGTTTGATGACATCCTCCACCTTTTGACATTTCGGAGTGGTTGCAACAGAACCATCCGTCTCCTGAAGAAGGTCGCTTATATTTACCGGCTTGAATTAGGGGCCTATTGTGACGACCGAAGCATATGTTGAGTTACAGCAAATAAGCAATATGCACTTTGTTTTTGTATTAACACTTACTGTAATCACCAAGAGGTGTTGAAATGTATGTTAATATATTGGTTCAAGGTGGTCTTAGTACCACAAGTGTGGAATATTGACATGTATAGAGAGATTGTGAATGAATGATGGAATGAATGGTGGTGTTTAAATGTGGATGTTGAGAACAATAAATATTTGTGTAAATTGCTTATAAATAAATATATTTTTTTTTTGACAAGATTTGGTATTGTTTAAATGTGTACAGATGTTCCGATCTCATTTCGCCTAGGTTCATTTTTGTTGTTCCATTATATTTAGCCTGTAGAACATGTGGAAGTAAGGCAATCCCTATTTCGAAACTTTGAGAGGGTAATATTCAGGAGACAAAAAAACCTGAACATTTTCAAGAGAATTGAGGAAGTTTCTGGATATTTATTGAATCTTGGGTTTTTTCATTGTTATATTTCATGTGAAAAGTTTGTTAATTAAATGGAATATTAGTAGACAATGTGATAATTATCGATTGCTTTTGTAAAAGTTACGAATTGCTTATATTTATGTTTGAGTTTGCTGTTTAATAAAGAAATAATTTAAAAAAACAATGTCACTGTAAACAGCTAATTTTCTTTGCAACAGTGACGAGAGTAATTTTGCAAAGTAATACTGCTAAACGACTCCAACAATGCAACCCTAAAAGTACAAGTGACAATTTTGGTTCCCCCCACAACATTTCAACGGTGGTTGCTCCCCTGTGGGAAGGAATGGGAATATATAGGTGGGCATCATTGAGAGCCATCATGCAGACTCAATACCCTGCAATATGGAGTAGTGGATCGGCACCAGAGATCAAACTTTACCCTGGGAAGGAACAGGTGGAATAGGGGAAAGTTTGAGAATCAATCAATCAAGGACCTACATTGTCCTTTCCCACTGTGAAAAGCAAGAATTCAGAAGTTCCAGAATCACCAGAGAATCCAGAATCGCCTCTGGAGTAACTATTTATTTATTAACATTTTGTAATAAGTGACAAACAGAAATGCCCAATTCCCCCCCTTCTCCCATCTCCCTCTCCCCTGTAAGCTGCTCCCCCCGATGCATACAGATGATAGAACTTTGCACCTTGGCGTTGTAGCTTCAGCAGGGACCTCAGACAATGTCCGAAATTCGTATATTTTGCAGGTGTATCTCTGCCGCCGGATCTGGTACTGTGCTTCTCGTCCCCATTTACTGGTTTCCCACTCCCAGGGCTGCTCCAGGCTCGCTCCATGTCACTGTGTTCTTCGTTCCTTCGAGACCCCATGGATGTCTTCTTCTCCATGTTTTGTTTGAATCCCCCGGGCTGGAAGGTCCTTCTGCTTTGGCTGCCGCTCTCTCCAATGCCATAACTCCGTCTTCTCAGACAGTTCTGCAAGTCCTTCGACAATTTTTATGTTAACATCCCAGTCCCTCTGCGGAAAAGCTAGAATGGTGATTACCATTCCACCAGGTATTCTTCATGGCTCCAATCCTCTTCTTCGTCGCAGTTGGAGTCCAAAAGGTTTTACTTGGGTCATCTGTTCTCTTCCTCATCTCAGTAAAGGTCACCCCTGTGGCCTTGCATACATACATGGGGTGGTTAAGTAACATGGAGGTGGAGGGCAAGGGATATGAGGATGCCCAGGAGATCCTCCCGCTGAGTACCAACCCCAGAGGGACTATCAGATAGTGGCCTCACTTCCCTGGCCTCATGGGAAGGGGCTTCGCATGGGAAGAAGTGACGACATCCAAGGATTCGTCACATGGCCTAGACATTGTTGCTGATGGTTTGGCCCAAGTCAACCGGTTTTGAAGTGCTTCTGTATATGGTCATCTCCTTGAGATGAACATAATAAAATCCATAGGTTTAAAGGCACTATAGGACCCACAACTACTAGCCATTTGCTTCCTGAAGCAACCTACACCGTTGGGTGAGGGATAAGTAGTGGAGCAACAGAAAATTGGGCAGTCAGTAAATCCCTGCAGTCCCTCAGAATGAACCCTGGGAACATGGTGTAGTTTACTGCACTTAAGCACTGGGATCCACAACTTGGAGAAACCCCTGTGTTATGTGCTTTAATGGCCTAGCAGGCATCTCTGAGTAAGGAACCCTGGTGACTGAGAAAGAGGCTCTGGAGAGCCCGAGATCCTTCTGGTAGCAGTCAGTCCATAGGGCAGATTTTCATCCAGTGTTTGAGAAAGATTTGCCAGGTAGGTAGTTCTAAGATACAAAGCACTTACCTGCTTCCTTGGTTTCATCACAATGTCAAATGACATTTAGTTATTAAATCAGAAGACATCTGAAAAGCTCCGCCTACCACTACTAACCTAGAACACAGCTTGAAGGAAAGGGATTCACACAGACCAGGCAGTGTTCAGGTATGGTGGGGGTCCAAACACCACAAATCCGAGTCAGCACTGAAAAAGCCTCGTCACAATAACTACAATTGTGAAAATCCTACCAAGGAATAGGTGGAAAAAAGGGACTCACGAATGCCACAGTGGGGAAAAACCTGAATTACAGATTAAAGTTTGGAGAGCGCTGGCTACGAGTCCAGTTGCATCTACGTGAAGACATTTAATTGCAAGTGAAGTCTGGCGCATGTATAAGGTGGAGGAACAGGGTGCAGGTGGTGTTACATTTGTGCTGCCCGGCATTCGGGTGTTCTTAAAAGAAAAAATTGCTGCACTATGCTGCAGACTAATCCTCAGGGGATTGGTATCCCAAAATTAGAGAGGACAGGATTTGAAGAACTACGTTTCATTCTTACACTGTCTTGAACTCAAATTCCCACTATAAAAATGCACAAACCGTTCCCAAAACGAAGCCACTAAGTCTTTCGACAAGTTCCTGCAAAAGCATGCCATTTATGTCTCTTGCCAGATCTGGCGCTCCTAAAGCATGAATTCTTAATGACCAGAGTCTTGGACAGGAGAGTCATGGGCTTGTAAAAAAGGTGTTATACATGGGTTTTTTAGTACCAGCCTTATGGCATAAGAGGCATGGACAGAGCTAAGGAACAAGTTACTTACCTGTAACTGTTGTTCTCCAGCATGGGTCTGGCATGGATTCACATGCTCATGAATATTCCCCGTCGTCAGGCTGGGAATCCTCGGTAAAGAAAAAACCAGTATCAGTTTCGTTTCTGATCTGTCTTTCGTAGTAATAACCAATCACTGGTCTCTGCGTCATACTGACCACAGCCAATGACTGCCCTCTACCTAAGCACCGCCTCTGGCAGCCATCTTCAGATTTGGAAGCACGTGAAGTGGCAGTATGACCAAGTGAAGAGCCGCAGAGGGGTAGGCGGGAGGGTTCGCATGTGAATCCATGCCAGACCCATGCTGGAGAACAACAGTTACAGGTAAGTAACTTGTTCCTTCTCCAGCATGGGGTCTGGCATGGATTCACATGCTCATGAATAAAGAATACATAGCAGTACACACATGCACAACCACGGGAGGTGGCAAAGGCTCAACATTAAGCATCACATCAACTCAACATTAAGCATCTTACCTCCTCACCAGGCTCACCTCAGGCGAACAGGTTGCGCAGCACTGCTTGGCCGACCCTGGACTCCTCCCTGGAATCCCGGTCGACGCAGTAGAATTTCGTGAAGGTGTGCGTCGACCTCCACGTAGCAGCCCTGCATATGTCCAGCAGGGGCACACCAGATAGGAACGCCGTGGTAGCTGCGATCGCTCTGGTGGAATGGGCTCTCGGACGGCCAGGCAGCGGTCGGTTTGCCAACCGGTGACAGTACATGATACAGCCGGAGAGCCATCTGGAGATGGAAGCCTTCGAGAGAGCCTTCCCCTGATTGACAGGTCCAAAGTTCACAAAGAGTTGTGACGTCTTCCGAAAACCTTTCGTGCGGTCCACGTAGAACTTCAGCGCTCTAGCTACATCCAGCGAGTGCAAAGTCCTCTCAGCCGGCGACGAAGGCGACGGGAAGAACACAGGTAACACCAAGGGTTCGTTGAGATGAAAGTCCGACGGTACCTTGGGCATGAAGGAGGGGTGCGTCCTGAGCACTACCCTCGTGTCGTGGAAAGTCAAGTACGGGGCCTTGCAGGAAAGGGCCTGGATCTCTCCCACTCGTCGTGCGGAGGTGATGGCCACGAGAAAAGCTGTTTTCCACGATAGAAACTTCAACGGGGCCGAGTGCAGAGGCTCGAACGGAGGTCCCATGAGCTTGGTCAGCACCACGTTGAGCTCCCACGCCGGGGCCGGAGCCTTCACCGGCGGGAACGATCTGAACAGTCCCTTCATGAACTCTTTCACCAGACGATGAGACCACAAGGACGTCCGGCCCGTGGTTCTGGTGTATCGGGAGATCGCAGCAAGATGAATCTTGATGGACGCGTGTGCCAGACCAGCTTTGGCCAGCGTCAGCAGGTACGGCAGTACTTGGGGAGCCGTAATCCGTAGAGGGTTAATCTTCTGTGCGTGGCACCAGACAGAGAACCTCTTCCATTTGTGTCCGTAGCATTTAAGAGTCGAGGACGCCCTGGCCTTTGCAAGAACCTCTCTGCAATCGGCCGGTATGTCGTATCCTCCAAACTCTAGCGCTGCAGGAGCCAGGCCTGCAAGTTCAGCGACTTCGGGTCGTGGTGGAGGATGGCGCCTCCTTCCCTGGAGAGTAGATCCGCGTCCGCCGGCAGCTTGATTGGCGGGGACGCCGACAAGTCCAGAAGGTCCGGGAACCATATCTGCCTCGGCCACGCAGGTGCGACGAGGATCATCCTGCACCGTGACCTCTTGAGCTGGTTGACGAGCCGGATTAGCAGAGGCAAGGGAGGGAACGCGTAGAGGAACAGGCCCTCCCAGGGGAACGAGAAAGTATCGCCCATGCTCCTCGTCTGGGGAAACCTGCTGGCGAACCTCCGGCACTTGGTGTTCGTCGCCGTCGCGAACAGGTCGATCTGGGGTGTGCCCCACCGTCGGAAGAGGCGATCCACCAGATCCTGCCGTAGTTCCCACTCGTGGCACGAGCGCAGCTCCCTGCTGAGTGAGTCGGCGATGGTGTTTTTTATCCCTGCCAGATGAAACGGCACCAGAAGAATCCCTTGGGCGACGGCCCAATGCCACAGGTCCTGCGCCTCCTTGGACAGCGCTGGGGACCTGGTTCCGCCCTGTTTCCTGATGTAAAACATGGTGGTGGTGTTGTCGGTGAAGATCCTCACCACCTTGCCCTTGAGGGACGGAAGGAAGGACCTGAGGGCCCAAAACACTGCACGGAGCTCCAGGACGTTGATATGCAGGGACTTCTCCGTCGGGAGCCAGAGTCCCCTTGCGTGCAGATTTTCGGTGTGCGCTCCCCACCCTTCTAGGGAGGCATCCGTGGTCACAGTCACCTGGTGGGCTGGGGTCTGGAAGTCCATGCCCGCCGTCAGATGCGCGCGGGTGCCCCACCACCGTATCGCTCGTCGGAAACTCTCGTCGAGCTTGATCCTTTCCTCGAAGCTGCCCGTCGTCTGGATCCAGCGCGCATCCAGGAATTCTTGCAACGGGCGCATCCGGAGCCTGCACATGGGAATGAGGTAGATGCAGGAAGACATCATCCCGAGGAGGGACTTGATGGACCTCACCTTGGCCGCGTCGGCCACCAACATCCGTTGCACCTTGCCCAAGATGGTCCTGGTCCTCTCCTCCGACGGGGAGGCCAGAAGGGACACTGTGTCGAGCCTCGCTCCCAGAAACAGTGCGACTTGCGCGGGCACCAGGTGGGATTTGGCGTAGTTCACGGAGAATCCCAGGTCCATGAGGAGTTGGACGGTCCTTGCCGTGTGGACCACGGCGAGCTCCCTCGTCTTGGCGCGGATGAGCCAGTCGTCCAGGTAGGGGTAGACGTGAATCCCCTCGCGGCGCAGCTGCGCCCCACCGGTGCGAGGCACTTGGTGAAAACCCTGGGTGCCGACCGTAGTCCGAAGGGAAGGGCTTTGAACTGGTAATGACGCCCTTGGACCACGAATCTGAGGAATTTTCGGTGCCCCTTTAGGATGGGAATGTGGAAGTAGGCATCCTCCAAATCCAACGACGATAGGAAGTCTCCTTCCTCCAGCTGACCCAGGACGTGCTGGAGGGTGACCATCCGGAACTTCTGCGCCTTGATGAACTTGTTCAGGCGTCGCAGGTCCAGGATGGGGCGCCATCCTCCCGTCTTCTTCTTCACGAGGAAGTATCGCGAGTAGACTCCGGAGCCCCGAAGCCTCTTTGGGACGAGTTCGATGGCGCCCTTTCTGAGCATCGCCTTTACCTCCAGGAGAAGTTGAGGGACGTGAAGTTCTTTCCTGGCCACGGGGGGGACGCGCGGGCACCTTCTTTGAAACTCGAGCGCGTGGCCCCGGGCCAGGGCGTCCAGCACCCAACGGTCGGTGGAGATGGACTCCCACACGCTGACGAAGCCCGCCAGCCGGCCTCCCACCGGGGTGCTTCGGTGGGGGCCCGACCCCACGGCCGGTTCAATCCTGCTTGGACGCGGCCTTGCCGCCTTGGCCTCCTTGGCGACGACGGCGGGGTCCGCCAGACTTGCCTCGTCCTCTGTAGGCCTCTTGCGACGACGAGCGGGCCGCTTGACGGTAGGAAGCGAAACCGCCGCCGGAACCTTTGGAGGCGCCCTTGCCTCCGCCGCTCCGAAAGGGCGTCCGCCGTTGCTGCAGTACTCCAAGGGCCCGGGCCGTCTCAGTATCCGCCTTGATGGCCTGAAGGGAATCGTCCACTGTCTTCCCAAACAGGTTGTTCCCGTCGAAGGGCATGTCCAGGACCCTGGTCTGGACGTCCTGCCGAAAGTCCGTAGCCTTGAGCCATCCACGACGTCGAAGGCAAACGCCGTTGCCCATCTGGCGGAACCCAGTGTCGGCGATGTCCGTCGCCACGGTGATGGCGTGGTCCGAGGCCACCTCACCTTCCTGCAGGATCTCAAGGGCCTCCGCCCTCTTGTCGTCCGGCAGAAAATCCAGCAGGGGAGCTATCTTGTACCAGAGTTCCCTGTCGTAGCGGGCCACGATAGCCAAGGCGTTGGCCGCTTTAATCGTCGTCGCCGCCGACGAGATGACTCTACGTCCCATGGCATCCAATTTCTTTCCCTCGCCGTCCGGCGGGGAAGTCGACGTGGAGGCCGCACCCCCTCCCGCTTTCTTCCTGGCTGCCGCGGAGACGACGGAGTCCGGGGTAGGCTGCGCCCGGAGGCATAGGGGGGCCGAGTCCGGGACCCGGTACTTTTTCTCGTACCGGTCTCTTTTCGCTGGCGTCGTGGAAGGGTTCTTGAGGAGGGAAAGGCCCTCATCCCAAATGTCGTCCAACAGAGGCACTGCGAGGACCGTCTTCCTCTTGGCCTCGCGCCGTTGGTAAAGGAAGCCTTCCTTTTTCTTCTCCTCAGGGCAGAGTTGGAAAAGCTCGGATGCCCTGGCGATCATTGAGTGGAACGATCCAATCTCGTCGGGCGGAGAAGCCCTGGTGGGAGGCGACGACGGAAAATCCTCGTCGTATGCCTCGTCGTCCGTACCCGTCGCTGCCGTGTCAGTCCCCGTATCATCCCCTCGGGTGGACGGGGAGGAGGGCTGGACGGGGCGCGACGGTTGAAAAGGAGGCGGTGGATGGATCCTTCTTTTCTTGGTAGGGGGAACACCAGAAGGTCCCGGTTCTGGATCCCCCGACGGGAGAGGTTCCTCCGTCGGTAACGGTAGTCTCGTCCTTATCTCGGAGCATAAGGACTGTATAGCCAACAAAATGGCCGCTGAGTTGTCTTGCGGCGCTGGCAGAGGGGAATCCGACGGGCGAGCAGGGGCCCCGTCGGTATCCTCGACGATGTCGTCGTCGTCACCTGCGTCGGGGCCCATTCCGACGGGCTGGTCTTGTTCCACGCCTAGGCCGTGGCTTAAGACCTCGATCAGCTCCTCTTCTGAGGTTGAGGCCGAATCTACGACGACGCCCTGCCCCCCCTTCTTCCCCACGGAGGGTTTCACGGGGGTCCTATCGATGGGCACAAAAGAAGACTCCCTCCGAGGAGGCAGGGAGATTCTGGGCCCCGAGGCCGCCACCACTGGTGCAGCCTCCACAGGCTGGGCCAGGGCCGCCGCGACCGTTTCGATAGAGGGCTTGGTCGAATGGATCAAGGCCTTCACCACCTTAGGTGCGCTCACCGCCTTATCCTTGAGGGAGGGGGCACTGCCACGCTCCTCCTCTGCCTTAGAGCTCGACCGGGGCCTCTCCAGGAGCTTCGCCGGGTGCTCGGCCTTCCTCTTACCCGACCCAGAGCGTTGGCTCGTGGTTGATGGTGCCGGGGAGGGTGCACCCTGCCTGGCGCCCGTAGAGCCCGACCGTTCGGCGCTCCCGGTGCCAGCGGACTCGCGGTGCTTGGCCTTATGTTGGGCCCCCGTCGCCGGGGCGCCCTCAAAGGTCTTAGAAGACCGCTCAGATTTCTTCTTCTTCTCGCCAGACGGGCTCTTACCCTCCAGCCAGCTGGCGAGACGTTGATGGCGGTCCTTCATGGTCCGTTCCGACATGTTGCCGCAAAACGCACAGTCCTTCTCCACGTGCGTCTTGTCCCCATGAAGGCAGTAAAGGCAGAAAGAGTGTTCGTCCTCCTTGAAGACGTTCTGCAGCTGGCATCCAGGGCAGGCCCTGAACAGCTTTCCGGGCGTCGAGCTTCCCTTCTCCTGGGCCATCTCCGAGACCGGGCCTGAGAAGCTTCTGGAGTCCTCCGAAGTGTAGCTCGACGAAATCTTCACCCTTGAGGGGCACAGATGAATCCGACACGGGTCCCCGTTGATCGGATGTAGGATCGGTGGAGCTTGAGGCTCTTTTGACCGAAAGAATCGAAGTTTTTGTGAAAAAGCGCGAAAAAATAGCACTAACGCTCGAGAGCAATAGCACGAGGATCCCAACACATGAACGTGCGGTAAAAATCTGAAGATGGCTGCCAGAGGCGGTGCTTAGGTAGAGGGCAGTCATTGGCTGTGGTCAGTATGACGCAGAGACCAGTGATTGGTTATTACTACGAAAGACAGATCAGAAACGAAACTGATACTGGTTTTTTCTTTACCGAGGATTCCCAGCCTGACGACGGGGAATATTCATGAGCATGTGAATCCATGCCAGACCCCATGCTGGAGAAAACGTACATTATTGGGTCAGGTGCATTCTAAAGTGAGACAGAAGCCCGATACATTTTATAAGAGCACCCAAGCACTCCTGATTCCAAGCAAAAAAAGGTGCAATTACTTATTGGTATGGCTCAAAGTCAGCTCCTTGACTCCTCAAGCCTCGACCACACCACTCATCTCCTGACGGGACGTTTGTGACTGTACATACAGCACGCACTACGCCCCCAAACCTTAGTTAGGAACAGAACAACAATATTCCTCCCTCTTATTTTTTATTTTTATTACACAGTGAGGAACACGCAGGCAAGACTAATGGCCAGTAGATAAAGACGCAAAAAAGCACCAACCGTTCCTCTACCACTCATCCAAAAGAAGAATACATCAAGCTAAATAAGCTAAGTGGAAGGTAGGGAGGAATCCATAGAAATAACATTATCAGTAAATAATTTCTCTTTCAATTGATTGCATTCGCCCACAGATTCCTCATCTTGACCACAAAGTAACAGCAGGAGGCGGGCTGGAAGCTTACAAAAAAAAAAAAACACCACCCTGACAAAACAGGCATCTATATCCCCTGGTCAAATCCAGGCTGTGGTGCTTAGAGAAGATGTGTAAAGAGGCCCATGAAGTGGCCTAAGATTTCTCTAACTGGTACACTCCTCTGCAAGGCAGATGATGCAGCTACACCCCACGGAAGAGTGTGCCCATTGGGCCAGTGGGTACTGTGAGGGTTCCGAAATGAAAGCCGGACTTAGGTTGCCATGTTTCCACAAAAAGATATTTATTAAAAGAAAAAAGGGTTGGAAAAATGCTTCTCTGACCTACGCTAAAGAAGAGTTTCCTGCCTATAAACCAAAACTAAAGATCAGTCTGTGTCAGGATGTCAATAACTGAAATACTGTCTTGGTCTCCAAAACGTCCTATCCTGACCCTCACATTATAAACAAGTGACAATGTGTAAGGAAAACATATTGAACTGGCCAAAAAAGTGTTCACAACTGAAACGTATAATTCCAATAAAAATGCCCAGATTAGTCACTTGTGTAAACAGTTCCTTGGTATGTTTGCACTCACAAGATTCCTGTTTAGGTGACCAAGTCTTTAACAGTCTATCTTTAATACAACTTTCTCTGCGGTCTGGATAGCAAGGTCTTCCTTTAACATCCAACGTTCCCGATTTAATAAATAAATACTGATCTTTTCTTCATTTCTTGGGGCTTGCAAATTGCATGGTGTACTGTCCTGCAGGTTCCTTTATGCAATGCCAACTGTTTATTGTACTCGCCTGCCATGACTTTTATATTTATATCAATTGCTTTGCTGTCTTTGGCTTACCAAGACTTCTCATGTGCTTCTCCGTTTCATCAATATTGGAGTAATGACCCTCGGGTAGTCTCAGGGGCTTTCTCCAGCATCCCCGGTCAGATTCGTGCTTCTGCGGTATGCTGCTGTCACCCGCTTTCCAATCTGGAGGCTGTAGATGTTCTTCTGGCCTCCCGCGTGGCTCCGCGATTGTACGTCTGCTTCCCCTCAGGATCAGAAATGGAGAACGCCAGCATCTCCACTCACCGAGGGCCCAGGACCTTCCTCGCGGCTCAAAGTGTCTCCACGGCATTTCAGTCTCTGCTTCAGTGTCTCTCCTGTGGCAGCTGCTTCCGTTCTGCCACGCCGATACGTACCGTTTGTAAGCCCTTGAACATGAGCCAACGTCTTCTCCTTCACTGCCTCTCGTAACAGTGTGCATTGCCAGGTTTAAATGTCCAGCACACAGGTGCTATAGAAAAACAGCTTGACTACTCATTGCGGTTCAAGTTCTTGGTACATGGTTGAAACTCCTGCATCTTCCTTGTCTCAGTACTTGGAGAATTCTGGGAGTTGAAGTTCCTAGATGTTGTAAAACCCATGGAATTGTAATAGTTCTATTTACTGATTTTACAATAAGCAACCTTAAAGGACACATTGCTGCGTTTGAGCAGCGTGCGTTAGTGTCATGGTTGTGCATTTGACCATGAAAATATCAAGAAGAGGGTTCACTTCTCCCACCAGCGGGAACATGTATCTGACAGTATGCCATGAGGGTCTGGGGCATCAGAGGGTCTTCCCCATGAAAAAGGGCCTTGGATATAAAAGGAGTCTTCCTCATGGGAAAGGGGTAGATACTGGGTCTCGTTCAGTGAAGTCACGACATCTCCCCGGTAGCTGTCTCCTCCCATTTGATCCTCCTTCATGAAACTGGCCCAGGGTCAGGTAGCGGCCACCTTCCCCCATGCCACATGGGAGGAGGTCAAAGTACTCCCTTCTTTGCCTTCTCATAACATTCAGAGATGCACACAACGAGGGATTGTCTGCTTCATCACTACTTTCCCCCAACCTGAACTGGGAGAATGCCAACTAACAGCTGGTCATCCCGCCGGACAGAAGGTGTCCTTGCCAGAAAGAAAATTAAAGGCCTCTTTGGATCCAATCTGTGGAGTCTCCTCCTCCTCCTCCTTGGATGGGCGAGGTGGTGGAAAGAAAACCAGTACCTCCACACTCTACAATGTAAATCCAACACCACTGTCAGCAGAAACTTGGGTTGGAACTTCAGAGAGACTTACTTTTTACAGAATTTAAGGCAAGGTGGCTTGCACGAAAGTGCTTGGAGTTCACTGACTCATCTAGCCAACGTCATGGTCACTAAAATGGATGTTGTTTGCATGAGTAGGTATGCAGGGGCTCAAAAGGAGCAGGCATGAAGGAGAGAGAGTTAAGATGCAAAGCAGAGACAACATATAGTGGCCTAAGGAAATTATTTACAATGGTTGGAATGTAGAGAAAAACAAGCCTTGCTCCGGACAGCTCTTTACTCCTTAACAGAGATAAGGAAGCCAGATAGTCCTGTATCGTGCCTATTTGCTAAGACAACCTGGCCAGGGAAAATGAGCTCTGGGCAGATCCCCCACTTGTGAGAGACTGTGCTCTGCCAAACCGTTCTCTGTCTCTTCTAGATTGGCTGCAGGGATTGAAATATCGTTCTCCAGTAACTAGAAACAAAGCTGCATGGCTTCTCTGCACAGGGGCAGTGAGAACACACCCCTTGCTTGTTGAGGTAGTGCATGGTTACTGTATCGTCCTTCAGAGTCAGGACATTTTTTACCCCAGAGAGAAGGCTCAAAAGCTGGACTGACTGCTCGCAGCGCCAGCAGGTTCATGCACCAATGGTTCCACTTGGGATCAGAGGCAGCCCACCTGCAGATTCCTGCAGTGAGCGCCCAAGCCTTTCAGAGAAGCGTCCATATCCACTTGAGCTTCTGGCCAAAGTCCGCAGAACAGCCATCGTTTTCTCCTGCTTAACCCCCCACCAGAGGTTGTCGCTCAAGTCCCTCGATATCTGGAGGATAGCCGTCATGTCACCTGAGAATTTAGACCATTGGCTCACGATAAATAACTGAAGGGAGCGCGCATCCGAAGTCTGACCTCTAGCACCAAAAAAATGCAGGATGCCATGAAGCCTAGAATACAGAAGTAGGCTGATGCTGGTAGACTGCTGGAGTTCTGGAACTCTGACCATTTGTCTGATGCTGGTGACTCTCCTCTGGGGAAAAGCCTTCAGCACTGGAGTATCCAGGACTGCTCTGTTAAATTGGAGCCTCTGTGCTGGTGCCATGTGGCACTTCTTCAAATTCAGGGAGAAACCCAGGCTTTGCAGCAGCGAGCAAGTGTCCTCGAGATGCCTTGAACCCTGCTCTGGGGAATGATCTTTGATCAGCCAATCATCCAAGTATGTGAATACGAAGACTCTGGATCTACTGTGGCATGCTGCGACAACTGCCATCAGATGAACTAGTAATTAAGTGTCCACTATAAATGTTAGGCCCCGGTGCTTCCGAGTGATTGGCACGTGAACGTAGGTGTTCTGAAGGTCGAGCAACATGTGGTATGCACTTGCATTGGTGTATCAATGCAAGTCTAGGTATGTTTCCCTCGGCTGGAATCTTGTGGTGTGATAAGGTTCCAGCACTGGCAGTTGGGGACAGACAGGATGGGAGAGCAACCGAGATGGATGCATTTATGGTAGCTCCCTACTCCCATTTCTATAACTTAACCCTGTAACAATAAAGAGTCTTCCAATTTATATAGACCGGTGTCTGAGTGTCTCTCGATTACCTGGCTACAATATGACACCAGAAACCACAAGTGGCGACGAGGATTTCTTTGCTGGAATTGCCTGATCCAGTGGGAAAGGAGCAATAAGGGAGACAAGCAGCCAAAAGGAGGAAAATGTGTCTCAGGAGGCTGTCTAAATGAAGAAACCAGGAGGAATGGCTGTGTGAATGAAGAAAGGGCAGCCAGGAAAAGAAAGCGCCAAAGTCAAGCATGTGGAAGGTGCCCTAGGTATAAGTCCTGTAGGGGAATGGTACAAATGCGCCCTTGCACGCAACCGGAAGGTACAGAGCCTGGTGTACATGTGGAGACAAAATTTAAGGTGCTGTGAATGCTGACCCATATGTATGGCTGGTGGCAGCTGTTTGAATATGGTGCTGCTTCTGGGATAGAGTACACCCCTGCCTCAAAGCACTAAAAAAAAGTGAGAGTACTGAGGAGAGTCTAGATGTTTTTTTTTTTTTTAAACGATTTTATTAATTTTCCAAAAACAAACAAACCAAACCCAATTTACAGTGGATACATCATGTCAATCATAAATACACATAAATTGTTATATTCCAGCCCACTGTACCTCCCCGTCCCTCCCCCCTCCCAAACCTACTCCCCCACATTTCCAGACTCCACCTCTTGCTGTGGGGATTCCACTTCGGCAGAGCTCATTGAGTCTCCATCACTTGATCCATCATGCGAGGGCCCAAATAGTTCAACTATCAATTGCTTCCAACCCGCTAGGGCTCCGGCTTCTTCTTCTGTCTCCCCTTCACACACTTCCTGCCATACCACTGTTTCCGCCTCCTCCCACTTCTGCAAATCCCTCCACCACGTTTCCATATTGGGCCTATGACATGCTTTCTAGCCCATCGCAATCGTTCTCTTTGCCAGGACATACGCTAGATCTTTCAATTTGCTTTCATGTTTCAGCTTACGCGGTCTGGGGAACCCCCCCTAGCAAACAGGCCCACGCAGTATCCACCTTCATGCGGATCCCCTTGTCTTCCAATTTCTGTGCTATTTCTCCCCGAGGAGAGTCTAGATGTTGCAAATTAAATGATAAAGAAAAGTCCCATCTCCTTAAAGTTCTGTAAGAGTAAACCAAATGAGAGGAGGTACAATGCGGTTTGAGCGTTGCCTTTTGAAACTGTATAGGCGTGAGAGGAGAGAGCTGCACCATAAACTTATGTGCAGCTAAAGCCCAGTTACCGTTAATACGGTTTACTCGCTGCAGATCAGTGTGGTCTGGAAGCTGGATGTGCAATGATGACACCATGGAATGCTGAGGCGTGTTGGCGAAGGCGAGAACTTGAGTTCAGTGTTCGGATCCCATTCCTGAAAGCGCTTCGGGATTTTTCCCTTTCTTCGCTTCATAAGGAAAAGAAAAGGCTGTAGCAGTGTGGCCAGAGTAATGATGTACACAGAAGGATTTTAAACTGCTTTCTGTGTAATAAGATGTGATGAGTGCTGACAATGCGAGCACAACCCTCGTGTTTATTTTTACATTACGTTTCTTTGCGTGACAAGAGATGGGGCACAACGCCTCTTGTATACTGTTTGTTCTGGCTGATGCAGATGTACTGTCATATCGGCAGTTTAAAACTGTGGGTGACACTTTTCCTAATGGACACACGCAGTTGGAGCACGTTACAAGGCTAAAAGACAAGGGAATGTATTTTCTGTAAAAGAAATGTATTTATGTATTGTAAAGAATTGGATTTTTGTGGGGAATTTGGATTGCACTCTCACTGGCAAATGGAAGATAACACATTGAGGAAATGAAATGATAATGTGAAGCTGAAATTGAGTATTTACTAGTAAGGTCTATGCAGGTGGAAATTGTCGTGCTGTCATGAGGAAAATGTCATTTTGGTGTGCATGTTTGAGTTGTGTGCTGTGCCTGGCTGGGTAGGTGCAGATATGAGTGGACAGAATGTGGGGGTGTCGAATTATATTGCACAATTTATAGATTGTGATGCACTATTAGTGTTGGTAACGTTTGTTAGGTTTTGCAGGATAAAGGTGATTGCACTTATGGACCCATGGACTTTTTAGGATGAATTTGCATACAGTCTAGATTTTATGTTTGTTCAATAACATTTATTTTGCAGATGGACATTTTCATAGAGTGACAATATGTATATGCCCAAGTGTAAAAGTATTGTTAAGAGAAGTAGAAATACAATGGGTAGAAATGTATTTTTGGGAAAGCTGGAAATGCAATGTACTATTGTTATCGTGCGAATTTGATGCATGTGATGTGTTATTAGTAGCTTAAGGTGAAATATTATAGAACAGATAGAATGTTATTGTGTAAAAGTACACAGGTGAGTACATTAAGGTTATTATATTGTGGATATGAGTGAGTACAATTGTGCAAATGTGTTTATGAGACAAAGTGTATGTGAAATGAGGCCAATGGAATGAGAGTGTCTATAGAGTTATGATGTGAGGCCAAGTTAAATGTTATGGTGTATGGGCATCCAAGTGGATTTATGGGAGAGCATTTGGTGTTTAGTAGATGAAGCTCAATGGAATGTATACATTGTTTGTAGTATGCCCGATGTGTGAAAAGGCAGGTTGCACCATTCTGTATTTTGGCCCAGATGTTTATGAGGATCCAGATAATTTATTTCCCCATGAACAGTAGGGACGGGATGAATGCCTTGTAATTTATTTCCCTTGAATAGTAGGGACGGGGTGATTGAGATTGAATGACTTTACACGTGTATTTATGGATTGCGCAAAAGTGAAAACATGCATGTATTTTTCTGTGTTCACCACTTTGATGGGACTTGATCAACCCTGTCAATGTGTTCTTTTTGCGTTCTGCTTCTTTGGCAGTTGCGTGTGTTTTCATGTGTTCTTTGTGTTTGTCACTTTACTTTCCTTTTCTTACTTTTATATGTTCCTTGGGAGTAA
This sequence comes from Ambystoma mexicanum, assembly GCF_040938575.1. NCBI lineage: Eukaryota > Metazoa > Chordata > Amphibia > Caudata > Ambystomatidae > Ambystoma > Ambystoma mexicanum. The sequence goes on along the minus strand of NC_090927.1, from coordinate 301,473,796 downwards.
GTGTGCGGTGTGTGATGTTTGTTTGGTTTCGGGTGATGGTGAGTGTAATGAGAAGTTGTTAGCATGGTGGATGGCGAGTGTACTAAGATGTTGTTAGCATGGTGGATGGTGAGTTGGTTTAGGCTAGTGAGGAGTATGCTTTGATAAAGATGTGTTATTTTAATAACAAAAAGGGAATGTGTGGTATGCACTTGCATTGGTGTATCAATGCAAGTCTAGGAATGTTTCCCTGGGCTGGAATCTTGTGGTGTGATAAGGTTCCAGCAGTGGCATTTGGGGACAGACCGGATGGGAGAACAACTGAGATGAATGCATTTATACTTGCTCCCTACTCCCATTTCTGTAACTTAACCCTGTAACAATAAAGAGTTTTCATATTTATATATACCGGTGCCGGAGGGTCTCCTGATTACCTGGCTACAATATGACAGCAGACACTACACAACACCAACCAATTGTGTAATGTAGAGCCTGGAGAATCTCTCTCAGAGTCACCATCATGTACTTGTCCTTTCTCAGGATGGGATGGTATACTCCCCTTCTTGAGCACCAGGAAGTAGTGGGAGTACCAGTAAGTACCTCTCCCTGGCCAGCATCTCCTCTACTGCGCATGTCATGAGCAGGGATTTCAGTTCTTCCTAGAGTTCGGTTTCCGGCTGATAAGGAAGAGGAGGGGGATCTGTCCAGGGCTTACTGAGAAAGGGAAGGCAGTACCCTTGTTCCACCAAAAGGAGGACTCGGGCGTTGGAGGACATTTTCCACCTACCACTGTACTCAGAATTTTCCTCAAACCAGAGAAGCATGTGGAGAGAATTCAAAGGGGCTTTGATGACGTAGGCACCGTTGAGACCGAAGACTGGCCTTTCATTGCCTCCTATCAATGCTGGTGCATGAAATCCTTCTTTACCCTTGTTTGCGGCAACTGCTTACGTCCTTCTCACAAAGGGGGTCCAATATCTAAAACCCCTGTGCCTCAAGCTGAATGAAAAAGACTGCTTTGCAGGTTGCTGGACAGCCAATCCCAGCGATTTCACTACAACCTTGCAGTCCCTGAACCTTTGTAGGGCCACACTGGCCTTCGATCCGAATAGATGCTCTCCATTGAAGGCCATGTCAAGGAGCTAAGCCTGTACATCCAGCGAGAAGCCTGTTCCTCGACGGTATGAAGTCCCCCGAAGAACCGTCAACATCACCATCACCTCACGACAATTCACCACGTCGAAGCCCGCCAGGAGAGCGAGGCATGCAATCGCCTTACCGTCATTCATATTATCCAAGAAGCCATCTCTCAACTCCCCTTCAGGTAGATGGGAGGCTGAATGCAAAATAACCTTCCAGATAACATGAGAGTACTTGGCAAAAGAGCAGGAGGTATTGATAGCCTTCCACGCCATGCTCCTGTATGCAAATACCTTCTTTTCAAAGGTCTCAAATTGATGGTCTAGGCCTGGACCACAAACACTTCAGGGGTCGGGTGCAACTTAGGGAAAGGCAAGTCACCTCTAGCAGGCTTGTATTTTTGGTGAGCTCACTGTCAACCACTGGTGCTGAGCACCGATGTTGCCAAAGCATTGTAATCGAGTCAGCTATTGTTGCATTAAAAGGCAAAGTCCACTCCAACTGTAGTCCTATGTTCTAGATCATCGTGAACTTGTACGGCTGCAATGGCCTAGCCAGGGCACCAAGGCCAAAGATAACCTCACAACCACCCTCCCATACTGGACATTTGGGTGCACGCATACAGAACCTTGCGACAGCCGAGAACGTATCCAGCCCACTTGCATTAAGCATACCCGCGGCCAGCTCCATGAGCTGCTTAGTCGGACAAAGTCTGGTATTTGATCTAACTCCACACCCAACAAAAGATCCATCCCAAAGGGGATGGGGTCCCTCATGAAATATAGAGTCTATACGCAAAGTCGTCCGACCTGGATTCAGGAGAGCAGTCCTGGTCCTTTGTTGGATCTGCCCTCAAAGAGAGTTGCCTGCCTTGTGCCCTCAGCGCCTCAGCTGCAGACAGCATCGACACGGAGGCCTTCTTCGGCTTTGCAGAGGTCATAGAGGGCGTGCAACCTTTTTTCAATACCTGCATTGGTCCCGCTGTCTATGCCAAAGCCATACCTGCTGCAGCCTCTTTTGCTTAAAATACTCCCACGCGCACCCGTGTAAAGCCCCGTTAAGTCCCGCTTTGCTGCGGACGCTTTTCCAGCGCTTTTTCTGTGGACTGAGGATTTGTTGCTGCATCAACTACAAGACCCAGCAGGTGAAAGAAAGAGCGAACTGTGCACTGTATGAAGAAAGAATAACTATAAAAACAAACTATAACACACCTTTTTCTTGTTTAGGCTTTACTGCACCAAGGGCTGGGAGGAGCTATATAAGCTCAGGGGCGCGCGCACCGCGCGCGCGCACCCGTGTAAAGCCCCGTTAAGTCCCGCTTTGCCGCTTCGCCGCGTCAACGCGGCCAGTGCCGGCTATTTTAGCTGGTGTTTTGTCTTGCAGTCAGATATTAGGAAGGTGCATTGTAATCAAGTGCCATAAAAACCCTGTGGTGTCTAAAAAGAGGCACCCCAGTGTTAAGATGTACACACTTCGTACTGGCATGCCTAGCACGGAACGAGTGCATGCCCTACTGGAGTCCACTTCAAGAGACAGTCCAGCGTCGTCTCTAAAAACGGCACGACCCTCTGTTAAAAGCGCACCGTGGGACAAGCGAATAAAGAAGAGAAGATCACGACTTGATTCCGTCATGGGCGATTTAAGAAACTTTGGGTTTAACAGCTGTCGGACACCACGCTCTGTAGCTAGAATGCCTGAATTTAACAATCTAAGTGTATCAAATATAGAGGCGCAGCCCCTCTGTAACGACCTAGGGGCGAGCTCTGCCCAGCAATCTGTTGCAAACCCACAGGTGATGCAGGTTACAAATGGTGGCAATGAGGTGGAAGAACAGTTATGTAATATCTCACTGTCTGACTCAATGATACTACAGAATGCTCGTTCAGGGGTTGCTAGTGTAGCTCCCCTCCCGAAAGAAAGCCAGGATGTTGTTGCTGCTAAAGATGTTGCAATTATAGAGCTGGAGTCATCAGACTCTTGCCTTGTGGCCAAGGACGACGAATCTGATCTTTCTAAATCTCCAGCACTATTTAATACCGGAGATATTTCCGATTCCGAAAGTTCGATTTCATTTATTCCGCCGACTCCCAGAAGACTAAATGGAAACAGCTTGATTACAAGTCCGGACCCTCTGACAAAAAAAGAAGCTCCCATAACATTGGAAAATATGAATATGGCATTGATGTCCCTAGCTAGATTGTTTGAAACTTTAGACTCCAAAATTAATATAATACAAGATAATGTTAATAATTTGCAAAGATCTCAGAAGGCATTTGGTTTGTCCTTGGCCCAAAAACAAGAGTCTGACGTCGAACAGGCAGCTCATTTGTCAAAACAATTGGGTATGTTGTTATTAATCTGCAAAAATACTGATGACCAACTAAATGGCAAATTGAGCCCAGTTATAGCGGGGGGAAACATACGATGCGTTAACACTGATGTGCCCTTTGTTGAGGGCATCATAAGAGAAGTAACAGCTAAGGAAACAATGAATGCACCTTTGGTGCAACAATCAGGATCAAGAATAGAAATAACCAAATCTGTTAACGGTGTGAGAGGAGGAAATCTCGTGGAGCTGACAGTAATGGAGCCCTCATCTGACCAGGTGATACTGAGTAAAGAGGAGATAGGGGCTCCTACAGCTGATGATCCAAAAATAAGAGAAACACAGCAGTCAAAAGGGGCTTATACGATATTTGCGAAAAAGTCTAAGGGCCCCTCCAATCAATTAATTATAAATCCAAAGAAATCAAAAAATCAGAAATCTGAAATAATGGCTGCAAGTGGGTCTGCGAAACAATTCTTTAAATCTCTATCTAAACCAGATAGATGCTCAATGTTAGCTTCCAATGCGATCACAAAAAAATATCAGACTCTATCTCAGGAAAGACAAAGAATGAGGAATAAGGGTCCGGACCCCAACCATGTGACTCTCCCTTATGCTCCCCTAGACGAGTTGGTGCATATTGCGCAGGAACTAGGGAGTGGATCCAGTAATATAACGACGCCGACTCAAGTGCCAACTACATTGAAGAATAATCGAGTGAAACTTGACCCAGTGCCTAATGCCACAGTTAATACGCAGGATCTTAGAAAGGCCGTGGATGAGTACATGAGTCAATACCATCCTAAGCCGCAGGTGACTCATCCACTATCTCAGATTTTCAATCCATCAGTGGAGGAACCTGAGTCAGGAGATGATGAGAATACTAATGGCGAGAGGGCCTCCTCTAAACAGGAAGCGAAATCCTCTAAGAATGACCAATCAACAACCAAAACAACCTCGGATGCCCAAGACAATTTGCTAAATAATATTCTATGCACAATTAAAGACTGTCTAGTCGCTTTGACTGCAGAACAGCAAATTGTCAAATCATCCTTGAAGGCAATGAGGAGTGGCCATTCTGATGTGGTAAATCCATCTCATGGAGAAAACACCTCTAAGAATGTAACGTTTAAATCTCCTTTGGAAGAGACAAAATGTTGTAAGAATAGAGATACATCTAGTAAGCGGAGTTACCCTGACTTCAAGGCACCACCCAAGAGTAAAAAGCCTACCCAATTGCTGTCTTTGTTCCTCAGTTGTCGGGGGGGTTCCTTTCCAACATACATAATGAACAGAGGAAGTATCATGCAAATATTTGCAGATATCCCAAACTTGGAGGATATCTCCTCAGGTGATGTGGTGCAAGTGGAGTTCCCCGATGATAGTGATCCAACGGTGTCCTGCATATGGCTAAGCTCTCGCATCATTTATAATATCATCCGGTCCGCTAGATCCGAATTTTTTGATTTGGGCTTTGATTTAATTCCAACCACAATAGAATCCCGTCCGGTGGAGGCTGCCATTAAACCTGCTAGTCAGGTAACTAGTGGTGAGCACACCTCAGGTAGGGGGTTGCAGTTGTGGGAAAGCGTAACTAGGAACCGGTGATTCCGATGCCCGAGGTCAGAAAATGGTAGTCATGAGCTGGAACACTAGGGGACACAAACATCTGTTAAATAACGCTAAGTGTGATCTGAAAGAGTGTGATCTAGTTCTGATGCAAGAAACCTGGCTGACCGTCCCCCTTTCGTGGGACAATCATTATGTCCATCTAGTTCCAGCAATTAAGGGACAAAAAGGTAGACCTATGTCTGGGTTGGCAACTATCTCTAATATGACCACGATAGCCATTATCTCTGAGGGGCCCAATCCAAACTCTTATTTGCAATGCTCAGTAATAATGTTCCAAAAACTGAAATTCTTAGTTATAAACATATATTGGAACCCAATTGCAATTTCAACTTCTACTTTCCTTAATGATCTGAATGCATTAATGGAAGACAATATAACTATCCCGGACATTGCGCACGTAATATTAGCCGGAGATTTGAACATACATTTGCTGGCACCATCTAAGAAAAGAAGTATGGATCGGGTCTCGCCGTGGAGGGCCTTTATTAATACTTGGGACCTAATTATACTAAATGGGGCAGTGGAAACTGATAATCCTCCATCATATACTTGGACTTGTGGTGCTCAAAATGCTATAATTGACTATATGTATGTTGATAGAGGGCTGTTTGAGAAAATCTCTGAGTTTAGGATAGTTCCCACCACAGCGAGTGATCATTGGATTCTGAGAGCTGAGTTTTTGATTCAAACCAAGGAAGAACTTCGCGCTAGTCAAAATCAATTGAATGGTTTAATTATAAATCCCCAACAAAACAGACTACATTGGTCAAGTGATGCACTGCAAACATTTGCATGCAGTGTAACAGATGACCAACAGCGACTGCTAAGAGGTATGGATACTACTGACTATCATGATAAAATGCATCTTTTTGCCCCTGTTTCAACCCCAGACACTAAGAAGAGTAGACAGTGGCACACTCATGTATTTGATCTGGCCATTAGAAATAGAAAGACGCAGTATCGAAAACAGAAAAGGCAGATTTCTCATCTACTGCACATTATCGAGAACTGGCCCTACGCAATTTGAAGACCAAATATAGAAATTGGACTCGAGGTCATAAAGCTGAAATGTACCAACATGATGGAGAAAAGTGGCTACAGATGGTTCAAACTAAAAATACATCACAAATCTGGAAAATGATAAATAATGGAGCAGGTGCTCCGCAGCTAACAGCACAACTTAATGGTGTGTCGGAGAAAAGTTGGGTCGCTTATTTCACCAGCATTTATGATCTTCCGTCCAATAATATCTCAAAGCTGAACCTAGAAGCAATGAACTCATCTTTTCAGATTAATTTTGATCGCGAAGATGTTTTGTTTTACATAAACAAAGCTAGCTCTTCAAGAGCTCCAGGGCCTGGCGGCTTATCAAATTATGCCTTAAAACAGAATCCGGAATTATGGGCATCTATTCTTTATGCTATCTTCCAGGCCCTGCAAATAAAACAGGCAATTCCTCCGTCGTGGTGTAAGGCTATTACAGTGCCAATTTATAAGAAAGGCGATCGAGCGAATCCGGCCAGTTACCGTCCGATTTCCCTTCTTGACGCACCTGGCAAGATCTTTGGCAGAATTGTCCTAAGAGATCTCAATAATTGGGCGTCAGAAGAGAACCGGCGAGATCCATTTCAAACTAGTTTTGTGGGAGGTCTTGGCACCAGTATTAACATAACGACCCTCAATGCAATTAAAGAGTTATACGCCACAAGAAATCAACCAATATATTTGGCGTACGTTGATTTTCGAGTAGCTTTTGACTCGGTTGATCGGAACCTACTATTTGAGAAATTACTAAAATTTGGCTGTCCATCCTCACTTGTGCAATTAATATATTTACTCCACTCAAACACCTCAATGAAAGTTAAACTGAATTTAGAAGGGCTGCTATCGGATGAAATACCTACCAAACGCGGCCTGAAACAAGGCTGCATTTTAGCCTCTACATTGTTTAATTTGTTTATATTTGATCTCGGTAACGAATTTAACAACGTTGTGAATGATGCTCCCAAACTTGGCAAGCAGGTCATTGCATGGCTTTTGTATGCAGACGATTTAGTTCTTATCTCGCAAACACCGAGAGGCCTGCAAAACATGCTTGACAAACTCGATCAGTACGTTGCCAAGAATAATTTAACCTTAAACCTGGAGAAAACACAAGTGATGGAATTGGGGAGGCATGGATTTAGAGCAAAGAAACAGTATGCTTGGCTCTTGAACGATCAAAAGTTGAAAATAGTCAATGAATACAAATACTTAGGAGTCACATTTAGCAACTCTCCTACTAACATACCCCAAAGAGATAGTATAAAGGGTAAATTATCCAGCTTAATATCGCAAGCGAGAATCTTACAATACAAGTATGGCAAGTTCTCGTGCAAACACATTCTCATTTTTTATCAGCAGAAAGTAATCCCCATTGTTACCTATGGTTCTGAAGCCTGGTCACCTTTACAGGCCGGTTATTGGAACAAAATTGAGGCTAGGTTTTGGAAGAAAGTTCTGAATCTTCCAAACTCTAGCCCAACGGCACTGCTTCGTTTTGAGTTGGGAATTCTCTCAGTGAACATTCAAGCATCCTGGAAGAGATGCTGCTTATTTCGGAAATGTGTGTTGGGTTTATCCAGCAATAGTGTGTTAAGAATTCTGGCAGACTATTTGTTGAGATCAGAACATTTATTTCCATCAAACTGGAGAGCGGCCGTCTTGTCGGACCTAACAGAAGCCAACATCTCATTGGATCTCTTACTATCTAATCCTGCTAAAGCCAAAACCAAACTGTATCATTTAGATTGGCACATAACTCAACAGAATTGTATGAAACTAAAAGACTTTGATAGAGCTCTGTTTGGGCATACAAAATTCCGGGACACTGCTGATTATCTATTAAAATGCCCTTCTCACAAGTTGAGAAACCAAATATTGAGATTTCGCCTGAATTTATGGCCAACTAAACAAGTTCTGTCAAGGAGGGGAACTATTAAGAGAGATTCCTCATTTTGTCGATTCTGTAATGATGAAAAATCTGAAGAAACTTTGAAACATTTACTGATAGAATGTGTTGCACTACAATTGCAGAGAAAATACATTGCTGACAAACTAACAAGGTACCATTACATAAGACGCTCTAATGATGAGCTATGGCATGAGCTGTTTGCAACCCCAAAGATAACAGTAAGAATAGCCACTATGCAATTTCTAAATAAGATATTATGTCCAATATATCCAAGTAAGTAAGTTGCTTGCTTAATAGAAGAAATGGGGGAGTACTTGGCTCTCCATATATATTGTCAACTTGAATGTGATGTGTTTGCATTTGATTTTAACATGTTATTACTGGCCAACTCATAGAATTAGACATGCTAACTGAAAGTAGTTGTGCGGAGGATTTTACTCATTTGTCTTAATCATTAGTTAAGCAAATCTATTGATTTTTACTGTATTGGACAAAATTTCGTTTTATGATATGTGCATTATGTTTTAACTTTGTTTTGAAAGGTTGATTTAATTAGCCATCCAAAATAATAATAAAAAAAAAAAAATACTCCCACTACTCCCCACGTGCCCCTTTGGAGGGTCAAGACTTAGTCCCAGTTGTGCATATGCCTGCAATCCTTATTCATTTTGTGGGAACATGAGGAATGATGAGACTCACTATCTCATGTCACCTGGCCTCCTTTGTAATCTTTTTTTCTAGGGTAGGGCCCTTCAGTTTCAACTCCTGGGGATTTTGTGGCCAATGTGGCTGGCAGCTTCGAAGGAAGCCTGCCTACCACCAGTTTGGTGAGCATTCAATCAAGGCCTTAGGGTTCATGGAATGACAGGAGTCAATTGCTCCGTATCATATTCCACCCCCAAACACATGTAGGTTTTAGAACTACAGTCCCAGCAGCGCTTCAAACCCAAAGTCTTGGGCCTGACACACAGACATTGAAATTTATTTTTCATTTTCTGAACAGAGTGCATGGAGTCAACAAACTGAAGTAGGGGGCGTAGTGCATGCTATATGTACAGTCACAGACTTCACGTCTGGAGTCCAGGAGTGGCGCAGTCAAGAAATGTGACAACGAGGTTTAGACTCACTACGTCGCCTGTGGATGTTTTCCGAGCAGCAGACACTGTGGGGATGCTCTATCAAGATGAGAAATCTGTGGAAAAATGCAATCCTTTGAAAATGTGTTCCCTGGACAAAAACAAAGTAACAGCTTCAGATCCATTCAGATGAGAGCTTCCTGTGACCTCCATCTAATTAAGGAGAACAAACCAAGTAACCTGGAACCCATTTCTCCCAGTAATTAGGTAAAAAGGGTACAAGGATTGTGGACTCGCAACACGGTTACCTGTGCGCTATTTATCACTATAGGAGTCTGCAGTGAAACGAAATCTAAGGGGCGGTGTGAGCAGCAGTCCCATCCCGGTCAACCTGGCCACACAGGTTGATACTAAATTAACAATTTGTGGGATGTGGGGGATGGAATTGCATTAAACACCATTAGGCTAAGAGACAACAATCAAAGTACAGTATTTTAATGGTTTGGAATGAAGAACAGCCGACACGTGTTTCGACACTTGCGTCGTCTTCAAGGCATAAGTATTTAGAAATGGCCAATGAATATGAGAAACCACACTGGAGATTGATCGGTAAGTACCTGTTAAGAATGTATATCTTGATCAATATGAAAAGCCAATTGGCTGGGACGAATATATCGTTCGGTAAATCGAGTATGGAGCAAATTAAATGAGACAAATTAGGTAAAAACGCTGCACAAATTGGTTATGGAATAAAGCAATGGCTGACCACTGCAGAGTTATACAATTTTGGGGATGGTAGTCTAAATTTAAACCCTGACAATGAGGAAGGTTCTATGACTGCACCGCTAGACTACCATATGGTTGGAGTTATTGAATCAGCTTCCCAAAACCGTAGGTACCTATTGTGTCATTTTTGCAAAGCATAATGAGGTGACAGTATTCAGGCCATGACTATAAAAACAGGAATGTCACATGATTTACCTTCTTTTCTCCGCTCAGCGTTCAGACTTTTCCCCCCAATTTGTTTAATCTTATCCAGAAAGTTTTCATCCAAACTGATCCTAGAGAAGCGCTTCTCTGGTTCTTTCCGACTCAAAACCTCAGCTCTTTTTTTCTCCTCATCCAGATGCTTGCGCCTATCCTCTGCTTCTTTGCCGATCTGCTCTTGCTTCCTTTTCTCTTCTTCCTGCTGTATTTGCCTTTGTTCAGCTTCTCTCTGAGCTACTTCTTGTTTGTTCCTCTCCTCCTCTTCTCGATGTTTCTCTGCTGCTAGTTTTTGTTGTTGGGCTTCTTGGTCGCGTATCCTAGAAACTGCTTCGTCCGCTTTCTGCTTTTCAAGACGTATTTTCTCCTGTCTTTGGTCTTCTTCAAACTGCTTCTTTTTGTGTTCTTCTTCGAGGCGCACTTTTTCCTTCCAAAGATTTTCTTTCTCTTGTTTTGCCTTCCTGTAAAACATGCACAGAATTATAAAACTGCTATCAAACAAAGATATAGTGATATCATCAGAACACATGATATTAATGAAGCACATTTGTGAGTTTAAGCATAGAGACGGGAAACGCCCCCCACACACCTCCAGCCATTCCTTGCCCCCTAGCCCATCGCCCGACTTCCAGAGATGCCCACTGAAATCATAAGAAGGGATGTGCAAACAGAATGAGTACAACAAGAGGCATTTAAGAGGCCAGTTTGCAAGCCTGTTTTCAGAGGGTTTAGCAAGCTGTAAGACCACAATCAGTGAAGTCAAATTTAGGGACGAACACCTGAGTCCTGGAATTCCCTTGAGCCTGCCTCTCTATGGCAGTGGGAATCTTCCCACTTCCATCTAGAAGGCATTAGGAGAAGTTGACAGTTTATACAGAGCACAGGTTAGAGTAACCACATACCACTGTGGGGCAATCCTGGAGTCGCACAAACTGACACATAATGTGCCAGACTCCAAGATAGCAGAATGTTTCTTTATGTCAGTTTCTTCCTTTCGCTACTGAAGGTTTCCCTAAGACGGTGGCTCCCTAGGGATCTTCTAGCTCTCCCCCTCTCCTATCCACGCTTAAATGAGTTTGGGATGGTGCCTCCTTCCACACATTGTCAATTTTTCAGCTCGCCTGCCCGCTCTTGACTGACTCTCTTCTACTCTTTTGACCCAAGATGTTCTCCTCTTCTCCCACTACTATGCCTCAGTTCTCAAACTCTGCATACTTACCTCTACCCTTTGGTTGCATTTGTTTTTAAAAGAAAATCTTTCTATTGTACATTCCATCTGTGTGCACATTGACACATTCATCCTTTGTTATTTTTCCTTCTGCTTCTCAATTCTTCCAGTACACAACCACTACCTTCTACTACCAACTTACTACTACCTCCGATGTTATTTTCTCATTCTTATTACTCAGTCTCCCTATCACTACCATCTCTCTGCTCGTCACTACTCTTACTGCCCTACTGCTTCACACTACTATCACCTCTTTACTAATCACTTCTCGATACCACTACTCCTACTAGACTACTACACCTTACTACTCCTACTCCCTCTCTACTACCACATCTCTTTCTCAAATTTCACTTGTTACGGCTGCACCTACTTCTACTTTCTACCACAACTACCTCTCCTCTTCACTCCCAAGCACAAACAACCCACAGACCCTCTCTCAAATAACCACCACCCTCCTTCCATACCCTCTTCCTTTGTTCTCCAGGATGTCATCCTCCACCTCCTGTCCTCACCCAACTAACCCACAACAAACCATCCCAAACTTATCTTTAAATATCCTATCCCCTCTGAGGATTGGTTAACTTTTCCTATCAATAGCTTACCTGCTCTCCCAGGGTGTGGCCTGAGAAGTGCGTAGGGTGGGCTGAGGGGCTTCATAAAGGCTTGTAAGCCCTGGCCCCTTCCAGGCTGGAAACCAGTTCATTCAACAGTTACCCTAATCCACTTCAATATCATCTTCCCCCTCAGAGTCTACCTGTTTTCTCAGATACTCTACTTCTGCCAAGCCCCATCGTGCACATCCAGGAGCCACTGCCTTAGCGATAGGCACCCGCCCCTTTCCATGAAATCGTAATTTGTCGGTTTGGCTAGAACAAACATAAATCTTGCAATTTTATTCTGTACTTTAGGTCTCTTTTTCCCTGGCAAGGGTGCCCATAGACAGACAGAGCATGAATGCGTTCATAATTGCTTCCCAATGGCATATTAAAACATCACACCACCTCCACCAAATATAAGGTGATCACTGGGCAGTCCCAGACCATATGCCAGAAGCCTGCATTGCCCGCTCTGCAACGTGGATATTCATGCAACACTGAAGGGTTTATCATGTGTAATTCCTCCAGCATCAAGTACACCCTATGTAAGGAATTGAATTGAATCAGTTGGAACCACGCGTTTCGGGACACCATTTTAACCTGTTCCCACATCTTCACCCATGTTATGTCTGAGATCGATTAACCTGTATCTCTTTCCCACTTATCCTTAACCGCTAACTCTAAATCTTTTCGTATGGCTTGGAAGGCTGTATACACCCTGGAATTCCTTCCCCAAGTTTCAGCAACATTTGTACCTCAGGGCTTGCCTCTGTTCTTCTGGAATATACTCCCAGAGTGCCGGTAACCTTTGCACCACTTTTGTGTATGTAAGAAATTGACCACTCGACACTTTGTAGGTCTGTTTCCATTTGTCAAATATAAACAGCGTTCCCAGCACAAAGAGATCCCCTATTGTCGTGCAGTGTTTCTCCTTGAGGGCTGCCAACCCTACACTTCTCAGTGCCATTCTGATCATGGTGTCACTTCCTATAGGTATATCTGACACATATAGTCCTCTGACTCATTTTTACCAAAAGCTTTTTCCACACTTCCCGTACCACCTTTAAGACATTTGTGTCCCCTTTACCACCCATGGGATTCCACAATAGTTCTATCCCCTGTCTGCAGTCCAGGATCCCTCCCAGCAGACTGGCGATTTCACCCCTCCGGGCCGTATTCCATTGAGCTACTGATTGTAATTGTGCCGCTATAGTATATATCTCAAAATCTGGCATATTCAGTCCCCCATCCTCCGTTCTACGCCTGTATTCCACAACAATTCCCCAGATTCAGCGCTATCCTAGCTGCTACTACCTTCTTGAGAATGTTCGTGTGCACATTCAACAAGGAGATAGGCGTGTATGAGGTACACTGGCTCGGGTCCTTATCCTTTCTTTAGGAGCACAGTGTTTATCGCCTTTCTCATTGTCCCAGGCAATATACCCTTGCAAAATGCATTATCGTACATCCTTTTCAGTTGTGGAACCAGGATATCCGCAAATTGGATTGTATAGCATCTAATATTTCCCCCTCTTCTATTGGTGTCTCCAGCCCCTCTATGGCCTCTCCCTCTAGTCTTGGCAGTCTCACTAGTTCCAGCAAATCTGAGATGTCCAAATCTGAAAATAAATCTTTTTATTGCTTTCATTAACACAAATTCAATCAAATTGACATACAGACGGCAGTGCAATCCCAACCCATACAGTACAGTAATGCTGGACACAAGCAAAGAAAAAGTTTTGTCATGTATTATGCATCATACAAAGATCCCGATGCCATTGGAGGCGTTGCCCCGTGTTTACAGTAGACTGGCTACATAAGGCCCCCGGATGTTCCTAGGCCTGGATGCCGGGTGGCTCGGTATTCAGCCTTCGTGTCATGACAGTACAGAAAATCCGCTCTCCATTGTTCATAGACTTGGGGGCGTCCCATTCCACACATCATGGCGACCCTTCTTTTAGTGAGCAACAACAACAAACCTAGAGGGCTCCTTACATGCTTTGGCAACTCATACGTGGACCCCAACAGAGCAACCAGGGGAGTCGGTGACACCACCTCCCCGACAATCCGAACAACAGCATCGAAACCTTGTACCCAAAAAGGATGTACACTTGGACAGAGCCATGCTAGGGGCAGAAAGGTAGCAGGCGAATCTCTGCAGGAGTCTGGTGTCTCAGGGACAAAAGCCTATGGATGTCCACTGGAGTGAGGTAGAACTGGTGGAGAAATGTGAAGTGGATCAGCTTGCACCTACTATTGACATGAAATGGGAATACCACAGGAATCATCCGCCCACCCCGCCGACTTGTCAATTAAGCTTGCATATAACCTAGAAACCAGCCTGGCCCGATTTTCCGAGCTAATCACTCCGTGAAGGACCGGGGCAATGCGTGGATCCTGGGTAAAGGAGGGAAACATGTCCTTCAACCCAACTTGAAGCTTAAAATACAGGAAAATGTCAAGTGCAGACATCTCGCCTCTCACCTTAAACTCCTCAAGCGTTAAAACGTGCCCCCTTCGGAAAAAGGTCCTGCCAGCACGAGAGGTTCACCACATGTAATCACAACCATATTGCAGGCTCTGATCATGCATTGCGATGAAGTAAGGATTACTGCCCTCAGGAGCGACAGAGCAACGAACAACCTATCAATAAGGAAATGCAGCCTCTCGGGGACCGTGTCATACCAGTAAGCCGGAATGAAGCCTTTGCTGCAATCCAATAGGCCTCAAGATCGGTAAGTTCAAGGCCCCCTCTTTCCAATGGGGCTCTTTCCAACCTGCACCAACACACACACGTCTACTTTGCCTGCCATACGAACCTCGTTATTAAGGCCTTCAATGATTTAAAGAAGTCAGAGGGGACCACTATGGCCATGTTAAGGAAGGTGTGCAAGAACCGGGGTAAAGAAATTTTTTTATTAACGCTATCCTTCCATATAGGGACAAAAATGAATCCACCTCCCAAAGGATGCTTCGATCAGCACTAATTTTAACCCATAATTTACCCAGTATCGCGCCTCAGGAGACTGCTGTAACGCTCACCTGACTCCCACGGGGGTGCTGGCCTGGTTCGCGCTGCTGTGACCTCGTCTAAGGTGATGCGCAGGGTTCGGAAGACGGACTGGACCGAGCCCCAGATCTGGCTTGTCTGACTCGCAGAAGTATCCTTCTGTAGGTGAGAATAGGGGGTTAACTGTCTGCGGGGTAATGCAATCGGCCTCCCACTTACCCCTCTCACCCTCCTCAAAACCCTTCTGTGCTTCCCCGTAGCGTCTCACCTTAGGGTCTGGAAGGACGAGCTCTCCATCCTGCTTCTGATGCAGGGGCGCGTTGGTATCCAGTTACGTCACTGGATTTTCGGATGGGTGAGAACCAAACTTGCTTGGCTTCCAGGTAAGTTTTTCTAGAAGTGGTTCCCCTTGTGTCCATGCATTAATGTTCTAATGCTAGTGTCTTTTTCCCTATAGGGGCCGGGGTACGGAATGCCGGGGAACAGGCACCGACCCGAGGTGAGCGGTGAAATCCTTGTGGAAATCAGGTAAGTCTTTAATGAGTGTTTTGGTAATGTCTTTTCATTCACTCATTAACGCTGATGTCTTTTTCCCCTTAGGGGCCGGGGTCCGAAAATGCCTGGATGCGGCGCGGACCCGAAATGAAAAGGGAATGACCCAACAGGTAAGTCTCGACATGGAGTTTTAGCTTCCCTTTTCCCTTCTTTCTCTCACCTTTGTTCTTGTCTTTTTCTCCATAGGCGCGGGGGCGCGACTGCGAATCCGGATGGTCGCTGCTGAACATTGAGCCGCCCTGTAAATGTGAGTAGAATGCGGCGCTGCAGCGATCGATGCGATGTGCTTTTAAAAATAAATGTCTTCCTTTTCAGGATTGTCGGCGAAATGTCTGTGGGATGCAGATTTAGCAGGTGAGGCCTTTTCCTTCTTCTTTTATCTTGTTCCCTTCCTTTGCAGGTGATTCAGGATGCTGGCAGGTGTGGTAGAAGTCAAGATGCAGGAGCAGACACGGTGAGCGTCCAGCTGCTAGATGCAGAACAACGCGAAGCACGTGTGGCTGATCGGGTGTGGTTTAAATAGCCTTGGAAGAAGTTCCTAGAAGGTGGCCTTCCTCCAATCAGGTATGTATCCTTCCCCGACCACGCCCGGGTGGTAAATGAGTCCCACAGGTAAAGTAGTTCCTTTCAGGCCTCAAGGACGCCGGGGTTCTGCAGCATGGTCTGCATCAGGTAAGTGCACCCAAACACTTTCATAATGAGCCTGGCGCCTATGGCACCAGGACTGACGTTTTCTATGATCCTGGACGCTGTCCAAAGGGCCCCTATAAGGGGTTGCTGGGACCTTCCCCGGGGACTTGATGTCCACTTTCGGGGACGCAGGGCCTGAGCCGGCTCCCCGGGAGCGGGCATCGTGACAACTGCGCTAGCATCACTCCAAGATAACCGGTACAGTCAGCATGCCACTGAAAGTTCAGCTCATCACGGAACCTCTCGGTTCCATCGGTTAGGGGAAACAATACCGACTTAATGGGGTTAATATTGTGCCCCGCAAAGCACCCGAAAGCCAATATATCAGCCGTAACTGGTGCCAGATTAGTTTTGGTCTCTTTAATAAACAATATCAAGTCGTCGGCATGAAGTGAAATCACCAATTTATGGGATACTCACTTGATTCCAATAAATATAAGCTTGGATCGAGCTAGCTCTGCCAGGGGTTCTACAGCAAGCACACCGAGAGAGGAGACAGCGGGGCCCCCTGCCTTGTACCTCTTCCCATCGTGATGGGAGCTGATGAGCTTCCATTCACCGGTAGCCGTGCCACAGGGCCCTTAAATAACAGGGATGCCAGCCTTATAAACCCCACACCCATCCATCTAATGACGGAAAAAAGAAATGGACACTATTGAGTCAAACGACTACTCAGCGTCGAGCAGGGCCTCCACTATGGAGGATTGTTGTTCCAGCACAGAGAGAAGACTGAAGACCCTGCACAGTCCACACGATGTGGACCTCCCAGAAATAAAACCGGCATGGTCTGCAAGGACATATTTAGGCATTATCGGGGCAAGTCTGTTTGCAAGTGTCCTGGCCAAAATCTTGTCGTCGAGCTATATCAGGGAGATCTGCCAATGAGTTGAGCAACACTTTTTCCCGGGTTTTAATAGTGGGTCACCACTGCCAACTGCATCGATTCGGACAAGAGAGCCCTCCTGCAGTGGTCGATGCATATTTAACATATGAGGAACCAGAACTGGTGCATATGCTTTATAGATATTGTCCGAGAGCACGTCTGGGCCTGCAGCCTTACCCACAGGGAGTACTTTTATGGCCGCATGTACTTCCTGCTCAGTCAGCGGCCTGGACAGCAGATTCCCCCCCCCCCCTTCATCCGGACCTAACCAATATAGCCGTACATGGATCTAGATAATTATCCAGTGTTTCTTGGGTCACCCTGGTTTTGGAGGAGTATAGCGCCCGGTAGTAATTCACCAACACACCCATAAGTTCTTCATCGGTCTGCAGGAGGTCCCCCGTTGACGACTCTATGGCTACAATGTGCGTCCTTGCAGTTTCCGATCTCATCATTCGCCCCAACAATCTCCCTGGCACTTTACCCCTAACCATATTTTCACACTGTTTCTTGTTTTTTGAGAAATCTCACCTCCCTCTCGGCTGCATCCCTGAACCTCTCCAACTCCACATGGAAACGTGCCTGGATCTCAGAGTCTGTGAGGAACTCTAATTCTGCCTCCAGACCTCTCAGACAGACCTCACTGGCTGCCAACTCAGCTCGTATAGCCTTGAGAATCCCTGCCTCTTTCGTGATACATATCCCCCGAATCACACACCTAAAGGCCTCCCAGAGCATAGAATAAGAACCCATGGACCCCTCGATATTCTGGAAATAATGAATTACACCCACCCGAACCGCCTCATAAAAGACTGAGTTTCACAGGCTCTCATTTCTGAAAAACCAACTCCTCCCACATGGCCATTTCCCTGGAATGGTGAACTATGTGACCACTGGGGCGTGGTCTGTAAGGAAGGCATGGTATCAACCCTAAGACAGACGCAAGTGACCATACTTAAAGGGTGTTTATTGAACTTCAACAAGGGTGTGATAAACGCCTATCTAACCCGAAATCTACAGATGGGAGCAAGCTACAACCATCAAATAATAAGAATGCATTCCTAGTGGAGTCTCATCAAAATAAAAGGGCATATACTAAAGAAAATCTATTGCCAATCCTTACCGCTAAATATATATAGTGGGGTAGTGTTCATGAAAAAGAAAGAAGTGTTCACACAATGATATGTCAGGATGTTCAGGCTGTTGGCCTCCCTTGCTCACGTTTTCAGCACAGGACAAGGTGGTTCACTCGAGCAAAACACACACTCTGGCTTCTTCGTCACACAAGGATACAGTTCTGTTACGAGCATCAGGGCTTTCTGTGGTGCAAGTCTCTTTACTTCTCAAAAGTCTCTTCATTCAGAGGGCCTGATGTACAAAAACAAAAGTTCCTTTCCTCTTATAAGTATTCAATTCGAGTGATTCACCCTGGATCCCCCTCGGCCAGGCTCAGATCCCTTTTATATCACAGTCGTTTATGTGGTTCCCCCTCGTCTGGGCTCAGATCCCCCCCTTTTTACAATGTTCAGAGAACATTCCCTCTCAGGTGACTTACGGTTCACCCCAGATCCTCCTCAGCCGGCTCCGCCCCATCCTCCTATACAATGAATCTCCCTCAGCCGGGGACAGACCAATTGCAGTTTGCGTTCAACTATCGAAGACTTTCCAATATGCATGGGATTTATCTTGACCTGTTACAGAACCACTTGCAGGATCTCAAACTTCCCTTTTCCACAGTTGCAAGATCTCAAAATTCCCTTTTCCACAGTTGCCAATCAGTTGGATACTGTGAGAAACCTGAAGGTCTCACTTATTAGTCCCCGGGGATCGGTCATCCAGGTAGCCAGGACACGGCCATAGTTATTGTATCCAGTTCCTGGGGGTGGACCAGTGAGGGAGGATCACCTGAATGGGGGGTCCTTCGGGAATGGAAGCGGGACACAAACGTGAGAGACGCAGTATCCTCCCCCTTCTCGTTATGCCTTTTTCCCATCCTGTCCCGTAGGATACACTAACACTCTACCCCCCTTTTCGACACAAACACTTTCGCACACCGCGAGAGACGACAGACAAACACCAAGGCCATTTGCCCGACATGTCCCAACGTCAGGGTCAGACAAAGTCAGGCAATTCACAGGGATAAAAGGCAGAGCATGAGAGCACAATACGAGCAAGGCAGACTGCACGACGAGAGAGCTAACTGACCGTGGCAGTTCAAGAGAAGGAGAAAGACGGCACGAATCGAGAGAATACCAAGGAGAGAACTAACCTTGCATTACTGATAGAGGCCCGTGAAACCTCCAGAGAAGGAATCGTGAGACCGCAAACAATAGCCAGTGTGTGTTGAAGCAGATGTCAATAGTACACAGGCGCCTCCTCTGCTGACAACCAAGCCGGGGAGAGAGGAGTGGCCCAATGGTACCGGCCTTGACTCCACAGACAAGAAAGCCATGCAGTTCATCACAGCTGGCGAGTCCAGGGGAGAGCTGATAAGAACCGGAACTGTGTTGAACGAAAGTAGCAAGCGGCTGATTAAAAGAAATTACTAAGAACTGTTGATATGCAAGGGGAAAGTCAGCATAGCAGATTCAAGCACTACGTGGGTGCTCACATGAGAAAATCTGGGCGATTACCCTGTTGTTGAACTACCGTAACCAGAAAGCCTTGGGAGAAAGGTGAGAAGGTGGTCATACAGCGGGTCTAGTAAAATCCTCTGTACAGTTGAAAGCCTTTGACCGACAGATGATTGTGAAACCTAAGGGAAGCGAATCCTGCATCGTAAAGTTGACAAGCATGAACCCGACTGAGGGATGTCCAGAGTGAACAGTTTAAAAAGACAAAGATTTGGGAAGGTTACAGATGAAGATTGTGTTGAAAGCCATAGTGAACCCGGCTGAGGGAGGCTAACAATCGAGAGGAATCTAAGCCCGAATTAGGGGGAACCCAGGGGTGACGAACTATAACCCAAAATACAAGTAAAGAATTGTCACCAAAATGTCAAGTAAAGAAAAAGTCAACACTGGTTCCAAATTCTTGTCAGTGTTGACTTTTTTTGTATTTTGAGAACTCATTAGACCCTCGGAAGCGAGAAGCTTGATTACAGAGGGGCCCAATATTGATTGAAAGAAATTTCGTTTGTAGATCTGAGCCTGAACAAGGGGGATCCAAGAGTGAAAAGGCACCACCCACCGTGCAAGCTGAAAGGAACTTTTGTTTGTTATATTTTCAAGACACCAGGGTCCTCGGCGGCAAGAGACTTATTTTTTAGAAAAGAGACTTCACCACTGAAGGCCCCGATAAGCTTAGAACGGAATGGTTATCTCGTGCTGGGAAAGCTTGAGCATGTACTGTGCTTCAGAGTCCTACCTTGTCCTGTGCTCAAAACGTGGGGAAGGGAGACTAGACTATGACATCCTGACTTGTGAACACCTCATTCTTTCCTGAGAACCCTATCCCGCACCCTTGGTTTGTAATTCAGCGTAAGGATTGGCAATAGCTTTTTCTTAATATAGGCCCTTTTATTTGACAAGACGCCACTAGGACTGCCTTATTATTATTTGATGATCATAGCTTGCTCCCATCTTAGATTTAGGCTTAGTTTAGGCGTCTTTATTCCGACTCGCATATACAGCTTAATAAACACCCTTGAACTGTGATCACCTGTGTCTGTCTTTACTGTTGCCACCATGAGTTCCTTACAATACTTAAGAGAGACCCACGAGGCGCCAGACCGCTCTGTCTATGGTATCTTGCTTGGCCTCCCAAAGTTCAATCACTCCTCTGGTTTTCAATTATATTTGCGTCGCTCGTCACATACTTTTCACACACTGCTCTCTTTAGATTTCTTCATACAATGTTGCAGTTTGCAATCTCGGTTCTAACACAGGTTGGAGTGGTATCAATCTCTCCGACTCACTGGCTGTGTTGTCTTTACTGGCGCTGTTTTGTTGTAGGAACCAAGGACAGTACCACAGCGGCAACTGGTCCTCCCCGCCTTGGTTATCGAATCAAAAGAGCCCTGCGTACCTCAGACACACAATGCCGGTTTGTTCAGCTTTAGTTCCCAATCTTAGGTTTCTTATTTTCGAAGGTTCACGAAAGTAACGGACTGAAAAGATTAGGGGCACTTCCCTCCTTGCAACCCTCTCTGGCCTCGCTGTCTTTCTCCTCGTATTGAACTGCTATCTGGGAACTGGTGTTTCCTCGTGTGCTTTGCCTTGCTCAGAGTGTGCTTTCGTGCTCCACCTTTTATCCAAGTGGGTAAGTGTGATGGAAGTCAGGTGTGTGTAATGATCAGTAGTTGCCTGACCATTGTATTGGGACATGTCAGGTATACGGCTCTGGTCTTAGTCTGTTTTCACTCATGGTAAGCTGTCAGTGACAAAGTATTCATCTTGGGAAAGGGGGGGCTTGAGTTCCTAGGTATCCTACCTGGTAGGATGGAGAAAGGGTGTTACAGGGAAGGGGATACCGTGTCTCACCATCCAGTGTCCCACTTCCACTCCCTGAAGACCCCTCATCCAGGTGATCCTCCCACACTCATCCACCCCTAGGAACTGGCTCCAAAAGCAAAGGCCGTGTCCTGGCCACCTGGATGACAGATCCCCGGGGACTAGCGGGTGAGACACCTTCAGGTTTCTCACAAGTCAGAGTGTATGTGCCAGGATATTGCAGTCTGCTATCCACCCAGACTGACCCTCTCATAGAAAACAAAATGTTTGATTCTGAGCCATGTAGAGAGGACCTAAATGTATAACCTGTGTCCTACCTATGACGATCCCTCTATGCATCTACAAGATCCTTGGCTGCACAGATCTGCTGCAGTTGAGTGTGGCCCTCACAGTCCCCCTATTAGAACCCCCGACCTATCCATTGCGGTGCACATGACTGTGTTGTAAACCCCCGCCCACAGCACAATGTTTTCAGGAAGTTTCATAAAATGCTCATGAATCAGTGTTGGGGGCCATAATAATGAACAAACATAAACCTCTGTCCTTACACCATCCCTGGCCCTTGCCACCTACTGGTACCGGAATTTCAACGGTACCTTTATAGCTATGCAAAGCCCCACACAAATAAGTAGAGTAGGAGGGGGAAGTATCTATGGCAGCCCCAGGATTTTGCAAAGAGGGCCTCGACTTAAAAGAGCAATTCCAAGTCATCCAAGTCATACATGTGACTCCCTTACTAGCCCTGTGGGTTAAGAATAAGCATCCCTGCAACAGATGTGGAGTAGGGATCCAGCTGTCCCTGCGATCCAGAGCTGCACCAAATGAGCGCCACCAGCCCTTCCCCATACCTTAACCACATACCTGTCTCCCGCCCTGGTCGCGCTGTAATGAGTCCAAGAGCCACGCTCTCAGCCTGTAATAATGCTCATGTTCCGCTTTCGAAGCCAGGCTAGGTCCTTCCCGACCCCTCCAGGTACCCACAGTCGTCCCAGGTAGAAACATACACTCATTTGTTGAGGCAGGTGGCCTGTACGCCGTCAACAACAACCCAACAATAACAAGGCAACCCAATAGGAATTCCCCCACCCTCACCCCACCCCACCAGCAACACACCTGCCAGTTAAGTCCTGTTGCCCCACCCCCATTCCTCAAAAGGTGCGCCAAGGCATGGGAGCCTCTAGAAAGCTTAGTCACCCCCATCCGTCACAATATGTCTCGCCAGCATGCTACCCCAACCTATGACCGTAACCAACTTACAACAGAGCACCAGTGCGCCACAGGAATGCTAACCAAGGTCTCTGGCCCGAGGCCTGCCCTGGCTGTTTCTATTCTTCTTAAGCCCCCGCCATTGTCCACTGAGACCAAGAATTCACCCGTCTCCTCCGGCAACTAGAAGAACAGGGCCTTCCTGTTATGTTCAACTCCCAGCCGCACAGAGAACAGCATAGCATATTTAAACCCCTTCACCTTGAGCCTCTTCACCTCGACAATGCTTTTCCTGGCCGCCCGCACCCTGTTAGAGAAGTCAGAGAAGATACAGATATGATCTCTGTTAGATCTGAGAGAGCCTAGCTACCTTGATCGCCATAGTGCGTAGTCTCTGTCTCGATAATTAAGAAGCCTGGCGATGATGGGCCTAGGCAGTGTGCCCAGCACAGGGGGCCTTCTGCTCGGTATGGGATGAGTCCTTTCAACCAAAAACACTGGGGAGAAGTCCGGTTTGCCCTGTGTTTCCTGCAGTATTGTCTCCACCAACAGCTCCATGGGCCCTTTATCTGCAACCTCCGGGACCCCGATAATCCTGAGATTATTACGATGGGATCTTGACTGCTTTCTTTAACTGGATAATTTCTTGGGAATTTGTTGCAGCCCCATTCTCCACTGAGGACAGGCACTGTTCTGCCTCATCGAGTCCGCCTCCATATTTGCTCGTTCTGACCTGCATATGGTCAACTTTGCACATAAGGGTATCCATCTTATATTTAATGAGGAAATGCCGGTTTGCCACTGTGTTAGAATGCCCTTTATGACCAGCAGGGTGTCTGAGGAGGGCTTTGCTCCAGATTCCCCACCATAGCCATAGCTTGAGACCCCCGCACTGTCTGCTTGGGCTGGTAGGGGGTGGTATAGAAAGTTTAGATTGTGTTTTATCATTTTTCCCCCATTATGCTCCGAGTTGAAAGGGGCTCACAGGGCTGTAAAGACTTCATGGCTACTAAATGTCCACTCTGCAACCCCAGACCGAGCAGAGTCCGATTATCAGGCGAGGCAAACCGAGGGAGTCCAGTCACCAGTCACCTCCCACTCGGCCCGGGCCTCTTATGTCCGGGTTATTTCTGCTGCCCAGCGGCTCATTCCCCTCCTCAGCACGCCTTGCAGAGGGATCAGGCCCACCTCCAGTACCATATCTACTACCCTTCCATGACCAATGCTGGCTCAGAACTGAGGAGGCTGAAGGCGGGTCCTTGCAACCCGGTAGAGTTGCCGAGCCGCACAGGGGCAAATCAAACATTAAATGAGGGACCTGTGGGCTCCACTCTACTCCAAGTACTTTCCTTCCCCTGGCCCTCTCACCTCCCTGTACGCCGGCCGTGTTTGTCCATATGTCGATGGCCCGTAATGCCTTGGTGGTGTGGAGGAGCAGGGGTCAGCTTCTGGGGGCCTCGCCTATATTGTTCACCTGGGCTACGGCTTCAGGGGAGAGCGACTGATCGCTGCAGCGTTGCCCGCCGACTCAGCTTTGCAGCACCAGCCACAGATGCCGCCGAGGTTGGCCCGCAGCCCTTCATTTGGACGCAGGTGGCTCAGTTGCAGGATCGGGCTGTTTTTTCCTCTGAGCCACCGCCACTGCTGATGTGCCAGGTCCACCCCTGTTCTCAAGGGGCAAGTAATTTTAGACTTGGTCTCTGTGCACTCCGGCACCTGTCAGTGCCCCATGCAGGCTCTGGTATGTACCCTGACTTCTCCGTACAGCCCAGGGCAGCCAACCGCCACCCAGAACACGAACCACTTCTGCAAAGCACGCGTCTCGGAGCGGATGGCCCATCCACGATCAGGCGTTCTCTTTCTCCTCTCTGTCGCCCTCTCTCCCTCTCCCCTCCCTCCCTCCCTCCCTCATTCCCTCCCACGCTCTGGACCGAGGCAGGCAGTGTTGGTGCTTCACCCAAGGATATCAACCCGGAGGGCCGCGTCAGATGCGGATTTATGCTCCCTCGCTTAGTCAAACTTAAGCTCTGTAGTGTGCAGCGGCCAGTAGAGACTTCCCAGTGTCTCGCCGGAGGCCCGTCGGTCCCCAGCTCCTCGCCAGTGCCGCAAGGTAAGCGGAACTCCAGCCCACAAGGCACTCCAATTTAGCACCGAACAAACAGTATGGTGCTAGTCAGCAAGTTGCCTGCCAGGTCCTTTATTTGAGTTATCGTTACCCCGGGATGTTCCGGTTTTATTAGCCATACCATCCGTCAGTCAGCCTTTTCCCAGTTGCCATGTATTATCATAGTGTAGCAGCTACGCTCAAATTGGGATAGTGAAATCTGATCTTCCTGCTTAGCCCGCATCATTTTTGCTAAATCCACCCCCACTTGTATTCCCTTTAGTAAGTCCCCTTCTAGACATTGAATCTCCTCCTCCATCCTCTTCAGCGAATCATTCAGGGCTTTCCTGATACCCCCACCATTGTCTGGGACATGCATTTCCATCTGAAAGTTAGCTTAAGGCTTCCCATTGTGTCCCTACATCATCTACTGTGCCTTCGTTCAGCTCAAAAAAACAAGGTGAAGGCCTCTCTTAATGAAAGTAGGAAAGCTGTGTCTTCCAGAGAGCCTGACCCAAATCTCAACAATACAATGGCGGACCTGCTCTGTGGTCCTCTCAGGATTACCTCTAACGGGGAGTGATCTGAAAGAGTTCTGACCAGGTAAACCAATTAAAATATTCCCTACCTACTAACAGTTCATCTAGTCTTGAATATGAACCATGAACTTCCTGCCCATGCGATTCTCACCACAACTCCAGTTGTTCTACGACTCGGTGAAGAACCTCTGAGACCTGTTATTTTGAGGGGTCAGTCTTACCTGTACGGTCCAAATTCTGATTAACCCCTTAAGTGCCAAGGATGAGGTATCTCGTCCTTGGGATTACCTCCAGGTTGCCAAGGACGAGATAGCTTGTCCTTTTAGGCACTGTGTTTTGTGTGATCCCTGCAAAGCAGGGATCACACAAAACTGTAATCCAATCCCCGGGTTATGTGAGGGGGACCGGCCTGGGGGTTGGATTACCTTCAATTTCACGTCGGTGTGTGTAATGAAGGCCGACGTTAAAGTGAAAGTAATTTCCATGCGGCAGCCATTTCAGGCTGCCACGGTGAAAGAGAAAAGGTGAGTGCCCTTCTCCCTCACCCTCGATCTCCGGCTGTATTTCAAGGCGGAGATCGAGAGAGGTGTCGTTGGAAAGGGGAGATTCTCCCCTTTCCAACGACACCTTTCGTGAAAGCATTACTGGGTGAAGAGCGCTCAATCTGCGCCCAGCAATGCCCACTAGACCACCAGGGATTTGTTTTGAAAGCGGGGTGAGGTGGGGGCTGCTTACAGTAAGCAGCCGTGTCCCCCCCAGCCCCCAAAGCACATATATGGGTAACCCTGGGGCAGATGGCTGATCACCTGCCCCCAGGGAAGGGGGCAAATTGGAAAAAAAACAAAAAAAACAAAGGCAGATTTGGGTGGGGGTGGGGGGCCACTAGCCACCAGGGATTTATTTTACATAAAAGGGGGATGGCCATCTCCCCCTCACCCCAAAGGGAAATGGGGGCACCACTTGTAGCCCCCCTGAGGGCAGATATCTGATTTCAGATTTCTGCCCCCAGGCCGGAGTACATGAGGTGGCCCCCCATCCAATTGGGGGAGGGGGAGAGGCCACCAGGAAAGTGTGGGCAGGCTCCCAAAAGGATGGGGCCTGCAGGGTAGGCCCCCCTGGGGCAGATGGCTGCCCATCTGCCCCAGGGAATGGGCCCAAGGGGAAAAATATTTCATTGACTATATTTAAATTAATACAAATATTTCACTCCCCCCACTAGACCACCAGGGAATTGTTTTTATGGAACGGGGGTGTCCCTCACCCCCACCCAAAATGGAATGGGGGTCATGTTATGCAGCCCTCCCTGGGGGCAGTTATCTGCTCCTAGGAAGGGGCATCTGACCCCAGGGAGGGCTGCATGAAATGCCCCCCCTCTTATCCGCGCGCAGGGACAGTTGATTGAGATTCCCTCTTGCATTTGGCGTGGGGGGGGGGAAAGAGGGCCACCCCCTTTACATTAGAAAATTCCCAGGAGGTTTAGGGTGCCCCTCAGCCCCCCCATGCAGCCATATAACGGAGCTCCAGACACATAATGTTGGACAGGCCCCCCCAATGGGTGGGGCAGCAGGTTTTGGACACCCTGGGGGCAGAATGGCACACTATCGTGGCCATCTATGCTAAGGGGAAAGAGGAGATGGGTAAATAAAGGAAAAAAGTGAAAATGGTAGACAGCATTTTAGGGGGGGCTGTGGGGCACCCCAAACCGCCAGGGAATTTTCTAATGGGAAGAGGTGGTGGCCCACCCACAATGGAGTGGGGACCATGTCATGCAGCCCTCCCTGGGGGCAGATATCTGCTCCTAAGAAGGGACACCTGACCCCAGGGAGGAGTGCATGACAGCCCCCCGTATCTGCCCCCAGGAGAGCTACATGAGATGCCCCACCCCTACATTTGGGGGGGTGGAGAGGTGCACCCCCCCTTCACATTACAAAATTCCCCGGCGGTTTAGGGTGCCCCTCAGACTCCCCTAAAGTTTAGCCTGCCATTTTCAATTTTTTTGTTTACCAAACTTGCCTTGGCGCAGATGGGCACATTGGTGTGCCAATCTGCCCCCAGGGTGCCCAAACCTTACTGCCCCACCCACTGGGAGGCCTGTCCCGCATTTTTTGGTGGCCCTCTCCCCCCCACCCCAAATGGAGGGGGGGTGTACCTCACACAGCCGTTCGTAGGAGGCCCAGGGAGGCCTGCATGAGGTGAACCTCCACCCATTTGGGGTGAGGGGGGAAGAGGGCCACCCTAGGTTTTAGTCGACCTGGGGGCAGAATAGCACACTATTGTGCCCATCTGCGCCAAGGGGAGTTGGGTAAACAAAGGAAAAAAGTGAAAATGATAGACAGCATTTTAGGGGGTGGAGGGTTGTGGGGCACCCCAAACCAACAGGGAATTTTCTAATGGGAAGGGGTGGTGGCCCCCTCGACCCCCACCCACAATGGAGTGGGGGCCATGTCATGCAGCCCTCTCTGGGGGCAGATATCTGCTCCTAGGAAGGGACACTTAACACGAAGGAGGAGTGCATGAGAGTGCCCCCCCTTTATTTGACCCCAGGGAGGGCTACATTTGGGGTGGGGGGAGGTGCACCCCCCCTTTACATTACAAAATTCTGTGGTGGTTTAGGGTGTCCCTCAGCGCGCCACCCCCCTAAAGTGCAGCCTACCATTTTCAATTATTTTCTTTGTTTATCAAACTTCTGTTGGGGCAGATGGGCACATTGGTGTGCCAATCTGCCCCCAGAGTGCCTAAACCCTACTGCCCCAACCATTGGGGGGGCCTGTCCGATGTTTTGGGGTGGGCTTCTCCACCCACCCCAAATGGAGTGTTGGGGGGCACCTCATGCAGCTCTCCCTTGGGGTAGATGTCTGCCCGTAGGAAGGGGCAAATGTTTTTTCACGGGGTTGGGGGTGAGGTTCAGTAGAGCACCAGGGATGGCTTTCAAGGGGGGGAGGGCATGATTGGAAAGTATGAGTGTAGATTTGTTTTTGCTGGGGTGACCGTAGGTAACATGTTTTTTGTTTCGTTTACAGCTTTTTCTATTCGAGCAGCTGCAACTTTGAGTATTGTTTTTATTCTTCTATGGTTGGGACCCACTGTCAGTGGGGTGGGTGAGACTGCGGCTGGATTGTTGGTGGTGTGGGTGGGAATGGGCCATCTGGGCAGATATTTTGGTGGGTTGGGACACAATTGCAGGGGCAGGCCACAAATTGCCCCCCATTCCAGCAGAACATTGGTGTTTCCCTTGGAGCGGATGTCTCCCATGTGGGTTGTCCGTCTGCAAGCCCAGGCTGCTCCTCTGGCTGTGCTACGTTACAGATGTCACCCTCTGTGGAGGAATGGGGATCCTGCCGGGGTTCCCTGGAGCGGACGCTGTGCTTAGGGGATGGTACACCCACATGGTACATGGATGTCCAAGACCGGGGGCATCACCTCCAACCGTCCTGGAGTTACAGCTTTTCCCTTTGGGGAGGTATTGACACACAGCCGGGACTTCCTGGTGGGGAGAAACTGTAAAGCAGGCCAGCCAGAGCTCCAGCAAAGTCAGAGGTAATGTCCCTGACCTTGGGCACCCGTCTCCCATGTGGGTCTTTGGCGGGGTTTGTGGGTAATACATTCTGGGGAGATTTGCGCAAGTCAGACATCTTGGGATTCCCACGGGTGACTTCTTTTCAGAACTACATGGGGTTCCCTGGTTTCCTTGGTGGCTTGGACACCCTAGGCCCATATCTGTATGGAGTGTGCTTCAGAAAAAATCATGAAATTCAGCTGTCAGAAAAGGCTTGGGGTTAGCCGTGTTTTAGGCTTTCCCCTTTGCGCCCAGGTAGGTGCACCCACACATGAGAGGTACCGTTTTCATCGGGACACATGACACGCGGGAAGGTAGGCCATGTGTTGTTGGCCGTGTGTTTCGGTGGGTGAGCCGAGCGAAATATGTGGAAATTGGGCTTTTTTTGCCACATTTCGGACTTTGCCGGGGTTTCTGGGTAATACATTCTGGGCCGATTTGCACAAGTCAGACCTCTGCAGATTCCCACGGGTGTCCTCTTTTTGGAAATGCATGGGTTCCCTGTTTTTCTTGGTAGTTTGGACACCCTTGGCCCATATCTGTATGGTGTGCACTTGAACAGAATTCCACAAATTCTGCTGTCCCAAAAGACTTGGGGATGGATGTGTTTTCGGCTTTCCCCTTGGCCGAGGTAGCTGCACCCACACATGTGAGGTACCGTTTTCGTCGGGACACCTGTGGGAACGTGGGAGGTATGACATTTGTTGTGTTTGCGTGGTTTTCATAAGGTTTGACCCATTTGCTGGTGCCCTTTGTCACACACCCCTTTCATTTCCCAAATGTGCCCTACATGTAGTCGCTGCTTTAGGCACCATACACTTCTGTAACCTGCACAAGTCACCTGCCATTGAAAAGGTCTGCCTGTGCTCTTTCAAAACATGTATGCTTGCCGTTCCTCACCACATTGGTTTTCCTGATTTACACATGCTAAGTACATCTGTTCAGGCCGTAAGCATAAAACTCCTGAGTACCATGGATCAGTTTTTTGGCTTCTGGTATTGCTTGTTTTGTGAAACACTACAGAAAATGTGTGATTTACTAACTGCAAGAGTCGAGGGAATGTAGCGGAGCATTGTTTTTCTCAAAATTCATAGAAGCCATTGCCGTACCAAGCCAACCATGTCCACCACATACCATTTCTTTCGGTCATTTTCCCGCTTTTTCCCCAAACTATGGAATGTTCCCCTGCCTAGTTGTTGCCTGACCTGCGCAAATCACCCCTTCCTACACTTGAAATGTTGTCTACTTTTCAGAAATGTATGCCTTTCTGTCCTTGAATTCGGCTCTCCTACCCTTTTCTTCCATTCCATCCACGCATGTCCAATTGGCAAAAAAGGCCAAAATCGCCTACCTCTCACAAAACGGTTGATAACCACATAAAACCCATGGCACTTAAAGGGTTAAAATAAAACAATTAAAATCTCCACCACAGATATACAGGCCGGTCCTATAACCTTGCATCATTTTCAGTACTTTCGGGAAGTATTCCCTGTCATCAGTGTTAGGAGCATACGAATAAAACACACATATATCCTGCCCCTCCAATTTGCCAAACACTGCTATACTTCTTCCTTCAGTATCCCCCATTGTCCCATCCACGTGTAGAGAGACCTCCAGGGACACCCATATCAGTACCCCCTTGTCGAATGTGGAGTATGAGGAGTCAAACACCTTGCCAACCCTCTTGATTCCAATTACTTCAGCTCTGTACCCTGCAGATGGGGTTTTTGAAACAGTACCAACTACATAGCATGTCGTTTTAGGTATTGCCCCCTCGTAGACGTTTCCCGCTGTTGCCCAGACCCTGTACGTTCCATCTACCTATTTTAAGTCGGCCAGTGCCCATTTATCTGAATGAAGTTGGTCAGAGCTTCTCCCATGTCCCTCCGGTAGCGCATCCCCCCATGTGCCAGTGCAGTAAACCTAAAGTGTTCTGGACTGGGGATAACTCCCAACAAGAAACACCCCCACCCCGGTCCGATCGACAACTCCCTCCCTCCCAGTGCCCCCAAATGTTCCTCCCCTCCCCTATCTTCTATACACCACACCACCCCATCTCCCTCTCCCTCAACCCCCTCAACTCTCAACCAACAACGAGTGAGATGGCTCTCCATCTCTCCACCTTCCTCGTGTGGACAATGGATCCTGGTCAGGGGGGTAGCACGTTTCTCCCTCCCGCTCCGAACGCTTTTACACTGTTTGCGTCATCCGGCTTTGCTTAGTGAGCAAACCAGCAAGTCTGGTGCTGGACTTCAAGAAGTCAGCATCCATTTGTTTCCATTTTTACGTCCTCTCCCTCCCTTCCTCCCTTCTTCCCTCCCTCCCTCCCTCCCTCCCTCCCTCCTTCCTTCCTTCCTTCCCTGCCTCCCGACCAGGAGTATATTGTTTCTACGTAAATTTCCTTCTGTGTCCTCTGCTTTAGTTTCCAGCTTCTTCATTGCCCCCATGAGGACTTGCACTTGATTTCTGAGCTGCATCAGGTCATCTTCAATAGTGCTCACCCGCTTCTACACTTCGGTCACCCATTCATACACTTTCCTCAGATCTGGTCTTACCAGTGAGACATCCACCCCTACCTCGTAGATCGGACTCCTGAATTGCAGCCATAAACTACCTGCATCGGTACTTGCTCCAGCTGTGTCATTGGTTCCTCCTCACAAATTAGCTGGCTACTGTTTGGGGCCTGTATAGCTCTCCATTCTCTGCTGGCCCTTCATCATAGTGTCCACTGTGTATGTGCAGTACTGAAGTTCTGTTGCTGGAAGTAAGCGAGTTGTGCCTACACCTGCACCCGTCCGCCAGGTGTACAGTACTTGGCCTCCTTCTTGTGCTTCTCTTGTCAGCCCAGTTCCCTCTTGCACCTAAAAGTAAGAGGATGTCTATGCCAGGAGTCCACTGATGGTACTGGGCTGACCAGTGCTGCCGGGAAGTCGACTGCTCCACCCCAACCTCAAATAGGAGGCGGCTTATTCCCTTTGCCAGGGCTAAGGGTACCTCGCAGTCCACCACCACAGCCCCTGTCCCGATGCTCCACTGTCGCCGCACAAGTTTGCCGCCCTAACAACAACGGGCATCCAGGGGCCTCTGCAAACAGTGTCCAGCCCTTCACATTGGTGCCAGCTTGGAGAGTTTTCACCTGCTTCTACCTCTGTTACAGGCCCGGATGCACCCCTCTTTGTCGGGCTCCTGCTATCTCAGAGGAGGCCAGCATCTATAGGTATATGCTGGGTCCTGCCCAGGTGAGCGCAAACTCACTGTATTCAGGCCGCCATACCTGGGTGTGATGCATCTGAGGTGATCATCCCAAAAACCCTGACTAGGACCTCTTCTCCTGAGGAGAGGGAAACAGTCTATCTGATCCTGACCCTGGGGGTGGTATTATGCGGGAGGAACACATGAGAGGAGATTCAAGTCAAGGGGAATGGGAGCACCCTCTGAATAATATCCCTAATTTTCATACAGTCTTAATGGTATATTGCAAAACTGATGATTTTGATCTTAAAAGGAACAAGGACATTATGGACTTCCTCTTAATACTCGGAGAAGGAAGAGGGGTCCCGAGTCACGAAACTGAATGGTCTAGTTGATGTAATGACCCACACCTGAGCAGGACCTTTAAACATTTACAGGCCTTTCAGGTGCAGAGAAGGAAGCAGCAAGAAGAAATAGAAGCTGGAGTTGCCATTGTGCTGACAGCGGGACGTTGTGCAGAAAACTTGGCAGAGGTTGGGACTCCTGGTTCATGCAGAGGACACGCAGTGGGAAGCACTAGTGAATCCAGCCATCCCCAGAGAGAAAGAGGGAAGCTCTCTGCAGCCTGTGAACTGCTCCTGTATTAGGTTTTTACCAGAGTGTGCCCGGAGCTGTGAAAGCTCCACTGACGGTCATTGCGATTAGCAGCAAACTGAAAGAAGCTGTCAAACGCGGAGGAGGTCCCAAAGAAAGAAGAAGTGATACCGGCGAGTCAGTAGGAGACTCCAAGGCATACCAGTGAGTTGGCCTAATACAGGTAACCCTGAGGCACATATCGAACTACTGAATTAAGGCAAACTGGGCGCAACTCCTCTAATAAGGGTTTCCAAATAGGGGAATATTGTAACCCGCATTGCTCAAGCCAAAGAGAAGCAAAAGTAAAGCAAAGTGAACACAACTTTCCTAAAGAGGGATATCCAATAAGGGGATATTGTAACCTGCATTGCAAAAGCCAGAGTAGGCTGAGAGTGATACCAAGCCAATTTGAAAATAACATTCACAGAGCAAGGTATCCAGAAATAGAAGGTTGTAACCCCCACTGCCAGCAGCCAAAGGGTTGTAGAGACCAAAGATTTCAGGAGCAAAGCCCTCCTTGGAAAAGGAATCAGGGGGGAGAGAACTATAACCTGCATTCCCTAAGGCAAATAGAACAAAATGACCATTATCCTTTTTTGAAATATCCTTGTCAAAGAAGATGTAAACCAATTGTGTTAGAAGTTAAAAGACTAACTCGAGAAGCAGTTGTTTGTTCAAATCTCTCCACTGATGATTCAAGCGTGGAGAGTCTGGAACAAGCCTTGCCGCAGAGTACAAGTTGAAGTAGTAGGAGTTTTATCCTGGCAGGTGAGTAAACCAGGAAAGGGACAAATTGTAGTTAGTCTAGGCAGGCAAGTGTACCAGGAAGAAGATAAATTGAAATATAACGATTGTGGTAAAAGGTTGTGGTGTACAAGCAGTGTCAATTCCACCACTTTGTCTTGATGAACTATTGCATAACCATCCTGACTAAAGTGTTTCTTTTGAATGAACCATCCCGACTAAAGTGTCACTTATAAAGGGGAAGAATGACATGATTATAAGTGATTGGTCTTCAGAGAAAAGAACACTTACATTTGATTTTGAATTGATATTTGAAGAAACAGACTTTTGGTTTGCCAAACAGGAGGTTATGGAAACTTTAACCATTGTTTTGATGTGTAAGCAACACCTTAGAAGTGGGACAGTCACTTTGTTAATTGAAGGATAAATTGGATGAAAATAACCTTTGTAATTGATATGGAGTGAAAATTTGCCATTGAAGAGAACTTTCTTGAAACTGAACGTGGGTTTAGAAAATCCTGCATTGATCCAGGAGAACGGAATCCAACCCTGATCACAAGGATTCCTGTTTATGACTTTTGCGTTTAAATAAACATATATTATTTTCTAGAGTTTAAAACAGACAATTCCTGTATAATTCTGTTGTATGTATTAGTGTGAGGGACAGATACTTTTGCACACTAGGTCATTTCTCTTTAGCCTTAGTTTGTTTGGTAACACATTCGTGCTCTTGCGCCACAGAAGTTATCCGGGCTAGAGGGAGACCCGGACCCGGTCAACCCTCACCACAGCACTCATGAGGCACACAGAGTATTCCGACCAAGATGTGCTGTCCCAGATCGCTTTTTTTTTTTTTTGTAAATGTTTTTATTTTATTTTAAAATCAAACAAACACACTACAACTGTTTCAAAACATAGTAAGCATCATATTCCAACACATTTTCATCGAAACTCCCCAACTCCCCCCTCCCCCCTTAAACTAGAGCCGATTCTCATGTCATTTACGGGAGCATCATTGGGTAGCACAATAGGCATTCATCATCCGGGTCCTCTGTTTCGTTGTCACCCTGGTGAGGGTTTGCCAACGAGGCCACCAATTGCCACCAGGCCAGCAAGGGCCCTACTTCCTCCTCGCCCCCCCCCTGGTGACCGCTTCAAACCAGACTACAGATTCAGCCTCCGCCCACCTCAAGAGGTCCGTCCACCATAACTCCACCCTAGGTCTGTGGGCCGCCTTCCAGCCCATGGCTATCCTACGTTTGGCCAAAACATAAGCCAGGTCCTTCATCTTGCTTATGTGTTTCAAATGCTGGGGTCTAGGGAAAAGCCCAAGCATGCACGACCAGCCCGATTCCACGTCCAGCACCACCCTCCCACCAGCCAGTTTCGTCTTAACCTCATCCCAAAATCTATGCACCTCCGGGCAAGCCCAAACCATGTGTAGCAGTCCCGCATTCACCTCCCCACACCTGGGGCATTGCTGCGTAGCTGGTCCCCCAAACTTTGCAATCTTCCCGGGGGTTAAATAAGCCCTGTGGGTAACGTACAATTGAAGCTGTTGGAATCTCGCATTTCGGGACACCTTCTTGTGGTACCTCTGGGCCCGTTCCCACTGCCCATCCGTCATGGGTCCTCCCACCTCCTCCTCCCAATCTTGTCTCAATTGGAGCAACTCCTTCCCTGCCTTTACTCGCAGGAGCTCATATATCCTCGATATTTCATGCCCGCCCTCTGATACATCATACATGGTTTCCAGGGAGGCGTCTGGGTCTTCCTGTCATGATGCCCGCTCCCGGGGAGCCGGTTCAAGACCTGCGTCCCCGAAAGCGGACATCCAGTCCCCAGGGAAGGACCCAGCAACCCCATATAGGGGCCCTTTGACCTATGGCGCCAGGCTCATTATGGGAGTGCTTGGGTGCACTTACCTGATGCAGACCATGCTGCAGGATCCCGGCCTCCTTGAGGCCTGAAAGGAACTACTTTACCTGTGGGACTAATTTACCATCCGGGCGTGGTCGGGGAAGGATACATACCTGATTGGAGGAAGGATACATACCTGGAACTGCTTCCAAGGCTATTTAAACCCCACCCGAACAGCCACACGTGCTTCGCGTTGTTCTGCATCTAGCAGCTGGACGCTCACCGTGTCTGCTCCTGCATCCTGACTTCTGCCACGCCTGCCAGCATCCTGGATCACCTGCAAAGGAAGAGAAGAAGAGAACAAAAGAAGGAAAAGTCCTTACCTGCTAAATTCGCATCCCAGAGACATCTCGCCGACAATCCTGAAAAGGAAGACTTATTTAAAAGCTAATCGCGTCGATCGCTGCAGCGCCGCATTCCACTCACCTTTACAGGGCGCCTCCATGTTCAGCAGCGAACATCCGGATTCGCAGTCACGCCCCAGCGCCTAGGGAGAAAAAGACAAGAACAAAAGGTGAGAGAGAAAAGGGAATAAGGAAAGCTAAATCTCCATGTTAAGACTTACCTGTTGATTCATTCCCTCTTCATTTCGGGTCCGCGCCGCATCCTGGCATTTCCGGACCCTGGCCCCTATGGGGAAAAAGACACTAGCATTAGTACATTAATGCATGGACACAAGGGGAACCTCTTATCAAAAAACTTACCTGGAAGCCAAGCAAGTTTGGTTCTCACCAATCCGAAAATCCAAGTAACTGGATACCAACGCGCCCCTGCATCAGAAGCAGGATGGAGAGCTTGTCCTTCCAGACCCTAAGGTGAGACGCTACGGGGAATCACAGAAGGGTTTCGAGGAGGGTGAGAGGGGAAAGTGGGAGGCCGATTGCATTACCCCGCAGACAGTTAATCCCCTATTTTCGCCTACAGAAGGATACTTCTGCGAGCCAGACAAGCCAGATTTGGGGGCCCGGTCCAGTCCGTCTTCCGAACCCTGCGCATCACCTTAGAAGAGGTCACAGCAGCGCGAACCAGGCCAGCGCCTCCGTGGGACTCAGGTGAGCGTTACACTTCCGCTAGCACTGTCTCAGGCCATCTTTCTCTAGTCTTTTTCAGAAGCCTAGTGTAGGTTATATATTGGCCCCCATGTACTCCCGTCTCTTCCTGCAACCTCTGAAAGTCCACTGCCTCCCCTTCCTGCCATATGTCCCCGAGGGTGGCTAAGCCTACCTGTTCCCAGTATCTGCGGACCGATTCAAGTAGTTGAGAGTCGCTCCCGCACAGCGCCGCCAAAGGGGCCTGCTGGGAGTACGGCTCGGAGTCCCCCCCCCAATCTTCCATGTCCTGTGCCAGATCTCCCAGCCCAGCCTCAGTAGCCGCCCCTTTCCCACCAGTTTGTCTCTGCACAACCACACCACTTCCATCAGAAAGTATGGGGCTGTGTCTCCACGCAGGAGCCTGGCTTCCAGATCGCTTTTAATAGTCGAATTGCAGTAGAACAGCAGGATATTAGCAGTCAGTCTCAGGGGCTCCGGAGAGTTACACCTTCATACAGTGCTTGATGGCCTCGCCCCCACTTCTAATGCCTTCTTGAAGGACTTTTTCTTTCCATAATATAGTTTCTGGTAATCTAGGGGTGGGGGGAGACGGGGAAGTCTTTAAGAGACTTTTTTGAGGCCTCAATAAAAGTTTCCCAGTGGGTTAGTGTTTTTGTCTTAACAGGGCTGGTGCCCCAGAGACCGTCTAGCCCATTCTTGCGAGTCCTTTCCTAAAGGTTCCTTGCTGGCCTAGTCGAGGTTTCCTTGGGTGCAGGCTTCCAACAGACTCCCTCTGCTGGAGCCGAGCACCCCTTTTTTCATTGCACCTTGGTGGTTCTCGGATTAACGGCACTGCCCCCTCTTCTCCAGCCAGCAGCAGCAGCAGCTCCTCTGGGCTGGGTGCCCGGCATCCTGTAGGCTGCAGCACCACCCTTTGCAGCCTCTCCTGGCACCCGAACCACTGTCCTCCCTGCAGCATCCTGCTGGGTCATTGCGGTGCCTCTGATGTTGCAGGACGTGCTCCTTCCTGTGATAACGCTGCAGTCTCCTTTGGCTGTGGCCACCTCTGCATCAG
This sequence comes from Ambystoma mexicanum, assembly GCF_040938575.1. Lineage (NCBI taxonomy): Eukaryota > Metazoa > Chordata > Amphibia > Caudata > Ambystomatidae > Ambystoma > Ambystoma mexicanum. Next base: position 301,436,290 of record NC_090927.1, on the reverse strand, counting down.
GTAAGGAGGGCAGGGAGGGGGCCTGCACGCACTCAGGCACCTTGATGGGATGTTAGTAGTTGGGCTCCCTCCCCTGACCGGGGCATGGAGGCAGCCCTGTCACACTGACACACCACCTTGTCCAGGTTAAAAGAGAGGAAGCGTTCCTCAATAGTTAGGGATCGAAGCTTGCTGATGCTGCAGGAATATTTAATTGCAGCCATAAAAGCGGTCTTCCTAGGGACCAGACAAAAATCAATTTGCACCATTAGTGCGAAAGGCTTGGGTGCGAGGGTCGTCAAAACTGTTTAGGTCCCCAATTTGCAATCGATCATCAAGTGGGGTGTGGTGAACCAGAAGGAGTTGGACTATAGCTTAACATTTAAAAGGTTTAGAAAATGCCTACCTGTTCCTATTGCTATGAGAGATTTTCCCTGCCTAAAAACTAAACTTAGGGTGCTCGTCAATTGTCCAAATCAAAAAATAGCCCTCAGACCAAAACCTAACTCCTATCTGGCCCATTTTTAGAGGAAACCTTAACAAACATTAGACAGAGCAGTTGCCTTTGCACTCTGGCCTTTTCTGGCCAAAGTTTCTTGGGCTGCTCCCAAGTACGGTTCATCAGTGTAACGTGGATTTTCAATAATTTATCAAAGTAAGGTTTTCAGTCCTCTCGTCAGGTTCCTTATAACAAGTTTTAAGTCGTCACACACATCCAATAGTTCCAGGTATTTGGAGAAAGGAGAAATTATTCCACCACCTTGGACATTGTCTTTCAAATTGGTCTTGATTTAGGATTGAGTAATAGAACCCTCCAGGGTCCATGTTTTCCAAGTGTTGAAAAATGTTTACTTATTTTTCTAGACCTCTGATTGGCTCAAATCAGCAGGGTCGCTGTTGGGCATCTGCCTGTGTCTAGGAATCTGGTTTCTCGGGCTCCCGGAACCCTTTTGGCTGCTTCAGCTCAATTTAGGAACCCTCCAAGGAGTTTTTTTTTTTTTTCTCTCTCTATTTTTTTTTGCTTCCTTGTCTCTTTATTCTCACTGCCATGTTTCCCCGGGTCTGGTTGATCTGCATACCGATGTTGACTTCACAAGGATCCCAGCATTGCTTTCAGCCAAATATCTGGACACAATGTTAAAATGTTGGGCATGCCAATCCACAACAATAATATCAGTCTTTTCTATTCCCATATAGGTAGCACAGTGTTCTTGGTAGAAAGTTCCTGGTAGGAATGGTAGTCATAGTCCCCTAGTGAGGAGTCACTCCCAGTGAGGTCCCGCTTTCCTAGACCACGAGGGAAAGTCTTGATTTGCAGGCTCGCCTCGCTAGCCTCAAAGTGGGTAGCTCCCCCTGGGAAGGAGGTACGAATGCCCAGATTCATCAGAGGTAGGAAACAGATGTCTCAGCGGTTAGCTAAAAAGGCTAGCCTGTCTTTATTTGAGTGGTAAACTGCAATCAATGCAAGGTATGTTTGGTATGAAGACACTTAGGTCCTTGTTTGAACCAGGTTTGACAAAAAGGATGTCATCTAGGCATGCCTGAAGCAGATCTTTTTCCTTAGTCAGCATCCAAAGGCACAAACAAAGCCATTTCCTCTACATTGAGAGTGAGTTGAAGGTTTTTCTGGAAGATACCATCACTCCGAGGTTGTCATCTGATAAACCCAAGTGGCCACAGGTTAATATTTCAGGTGCCAGAACGCCAGTGAAAGTGGTTGTGGGCTGGGATAAACCACCTTGCCCTCCAGCTGGTAAAGAATGTTCGGTAAGGAGGGGGAACGCAAGAGGTTGCCCACTTGCAATAAGCAGTAGGTCCTCATTGGCCTCTGTGGCCTAATGGGGAACTATCAGAAGAGGTTTTGTCTGGCTGGTGGCTCTGAATTTCAGCAAGAACCTCAGAAACAGAGGTAGAGGGGGAAACACAAAAGCAAACAGATTGTTCCACAATATGGACAAGATGTCCCCCAATAAAACTTCCCCTCTTCCCTTACATGAGGCATAATGAAGGCACTTGCTGTTCCATTCTGTTGCGAATAGATCCACCTTGGGGTGGCCTTTGGAAACAAACATCTCCTGGAGAACCTATTTTCTCAGTTCCCACTCGGGACTAGTGGCCGATTTCCTCTGAGCTTGTCTGCCTGGTGAGCTGCCTGTACGAAAATGTTGTGACTCAGTGCCAATTCCCACAAAAGCACTGCTAGGGCACACAGCTTTACCGACTTGGTGCCTCTCTGTTGGTTGATGTTATTGTTATCCGAATGTCTGTCAGCATCAAGACCCTGGAACCTGCTATCAGGAAAGCCTGCAGGGCTAGGAATGCTGCTTTTAACTCCAAGATGTTTACGAGTTCCTAAGCACCCTCCGTGTTCCACATGTCATGGATCTGAATGCTGTCCAGAGCCATTCCCCAACCTGTTAGGGAAGAGTTTATCGTTCTGGCGAACTGATAAGGCGGGTCCTGAAAAACAGTTCATATACGCAGGTTGCTTTTGTCTGAGCACAAACAGCACATCTTGCTGCATCCATGATGGTATGGGGACCGCCTAGGTTAGAGGGCCTGACAACTGGGGCCAATTCGTCAACAGTGTAGCCATGTGTGCCGTATCAGCAGCCTGGCCATAGGTACCGGTAAAATACATGCCACCACCAGCCCCAACAGACACACAAAACACCAAGCTGTTTTATGAGAAACGAGAAAGGAACAATGACGGTCTCCAGTATGTTTATGTAGGAAAAACTTTGCACAACTCTGAATCCCATATGAATCCTATGAATTCTAGCTTCTGAGTCGGGATGTGCGTGGATTTCTTTATATTTACTGATAGGCCTAGATCAAACATCAGGTCTAGGAGCTATTGAAAATGTTCAGATACTTGGTTTGGGGACTGGGCTTGATCAGCCAGTTGTCCACGTAAGGATACAAGAGAATACATTTGAGGCGTAAGAATGCAGCCACCACTACCATCAGCTAGATGAACACAATGAGAGCTGAGCTGAGGCCCAAGGGCAAGACTTGCCACCAATAATGATCTCAGCCTATGGTGAACAGCAGGTACACTTTCTATAGCTTTGATGAGCTTTGATTTCTACTGTGAAAGAGACCGAGTCTTTAAAGGAGGGTGGGTGGAAGATGGAGGATTGGCAGGAAGAGTCAGACGACACTCCCTGTGAACCACCGACGGGCAAGATTTGTTGCCGGTGGACCTCCACTGGGTATGAGGATCCCCCCTCAACCTCCTATTGGCATGCTGTGGATCTGCACTCTTACGTCACTCAAACGGTTTTGAATCTGGAGCCAGGAAAAGATGTCCCAGGGGATGTTATGTGCTTGCTTCTTTCCAGGAGAGCACCAAGATCTGTTCTACCTACTCTGGCGGTCGTGTAATCACCTGAAACAACCTCAACTACTCTTGGTAGTGAATGGCTGTATCTGAAGGACCAAAGACCCAGGTTTTGTGGGGGATTGGTCAGAGCTGCCGAAGACTTTGCCGTCTGGGTGCTATTCTTTTTATTTAGATCTTCGTCAGTATCTTGGATAAAAAGTTCCACCCCATCAAATAGAAGAATAAGTTATTAACCCCGAGTTATGTTTTTTCAATTGGATTTTCCTCATCTTATGATAATTATCCTTTCAGCTTCAGTTGCTTTGGAATTCTTTTTCGACAGGGGGCCTGTGTGCGTCTCATCGAGTCGATGTCCCTCGAGGGCCTCCATTTGAGTGTCGATATCATCAGTATAAATAGCGACTGCAGCGCCAGTTAGCTTCAGTTCTGTTTTTCCTCTCCTGTAGAGAAAAGACAAGGCGTACCATAGACCGTAGGCTTCAAGAAAGCATAAAGTGTAACACGTAAATTCTACGGCGGGGTAGGCTGGGAGGGGCAATGAGGAATATGTGGGAGAAACATCCAATGGAAAGAACGTTACCAGAGGAACTTGTTCTTCGAATGGATTGTGTCCTCCCACGTATTCATCTTATGATAAGACTCCCAAAGCAGTAAATAATTTGGTGGTGGGAGTGTGAATTATATTTTGTTTTAACTGTTATCATGGACTGAATGAAGAACCGCTTTTCCAAATTGTCCTTCCTGACTGAAGATGAATCCAGGCAGTAATGTTTCACAAACGTGTGAATAGATGACCAAGTGGCCGCTGAACAAATGTCTTTGACTGGGACACCTCTCTGAAGAGCAGCAGCATGCCTCCTTAGGTAGTGTTCTCTCAAGCATCCCGGCGGGTCTTTGCCCACTAACCTGTAACATTCCTCAATAGCCAGGATGATTCATATGGCTAGGTTCTGTTTTGTAACAGCTAAGCCCAATTTAGGGCCTGCACAGCCAATGAATAATTGGTCATTTTGACGGAATTAAGCCATTCTTGATAAATAAAAACAGAGAGCCCTTATTGGGTCCAGCCTTCTTTAATCTTTCCTCCTCCTTTCCCGGATAAGGGGGTGGAAAGAAAGTTGGCAAAATGATCTTTTGTGACAAGTGAAAGTCAGAGAATACTTTAGGTAGAAAACAAGAAGGGTTCACCCCGAGAACAACTATGTCTTTATAGAAAACCGTATGTGGGTGTTTACAAGAAAGTGCCTGCAACTATTAGCTTACCCTGGGACCTGACGTTATTGCAATTAGCTAAACAGTTTTCAAGGTTAACATTCTTAATCGGCATAAGTGTATAGGCTCAAAAGGAATGCATGTTAGAAATGTTAACACTTGGTTAAGATCCCATACAGTGACTTTGAATGGAACTGGTGGAAATATGTTATTAAGACCCTTTGGGAATTGAACAATCAGAGGGATTTTAAATTCTGAATCCTCCTCTGAAGAGCGCTTGAAAATAGATAGCGCCACAAGGTAACCTTTGATTGTTAATCTGGAGCCCCAGATTCACCAAATCTAACAAAAAAGAAAGCACCATAGGTGTGCCACATAGAAAGGGATCCACATTCTTATCCCTGCACCAACTGCTGAACTTGTTCCAATGGCAGTGGTACAAAGATGTTGTTGCTGGACTTCTGGCCGAAAGATCTGCATTACGTCATTTGGGAGATCCCAATCCTTGTATCTGAACCTCTCAGAAACCATAAGTGAAGGTTGAGAGTCTTGACCTCTACATGGAGAACCCGACCCTCCTCTCGCGAGAGAAGGTCCTCTCTTTGTGGAAGACGCATTGGAGGGCAGATGGACATGTACCACATCCTCCTGGCCCAATCCAGAGAAATTAAGATCATGGATTTCCAGAACTTGCTCAACCTCCTGATCACATGAGGAATGACAGGGACTGGAAGAAACGTGTACAGGAGTGGAAATTTGCAGTCCACTACGAACACGTCTCCTAGAACTCCTCTTGGAGGAAATTCCCTGGAGCAAAACAGTTTGCATTTTCAGTTGACACTGGTCGCAAGCAGATCCACTTGCAGGGTTCCCCAAAGGGTGAAGATTTCTAGAAGGACTTCCTGAGCTAATTCCCACTCGTGGGAGACTGTGCTCTGCCTGCTCAGATCATCCGCTGCCGTGTTCTCCCTTCTTGCTAGGTTAACTGCAGATAGAGAGATTCCTTCTGGAATTGCCCAGAACCAGAGCTGCATTGCTTCTCTGCATTGCTTCTCTGCACAGTGGTAGTGACCCTATGTCTCCTTTCCTGTTGAGGCAGTACATGGCCAATGTGTTGTCCATCATCATCAGGTCATTCTTTCCCCGTAGAGAGGGATTGCCCTCAGCTCCAAAAGGTTGATGTGTAGTTTGGACTCTGATGGAGAGCAGCGACTATTGATGGTCAGCTCGTTGGCGTGGGCTACCGACCCCGGAGTGAGGCGTCCGTCACTACAGTTATCTCCAACCATGGTTGCCAAAAAGATTCTCCCTTGAGAATGTTGTCCTTGCAAGCCCACCACAGAGGTTCTGTGATACTCTGCTGGGAACTTTCAGGTGGATTGATGTTCTGCCTGAGAATTGGGACCATTGAGTCCTGATAGCCCATTTGAGGGAACTCATTCTGAGGCGAGCCTCTGCTACCAGAAAAATGCAGGATGCCATAAGCAACCTCAAAATCGGCCGGAAGATGCTGTGCACTCTGGAATTTGGTGACCATCTGCAGAATATGTTCAGCTCTCACCTCGGGTGGCCCGGCTTTCCCAGAGGAAGCATCCAGGACTGCTCCAATAAATTGGAGGCTTTGAGATGGTATCATGTGGGACTTCTTGTATTTGATGGAGAGCCCAGTTTGTGGAGAGAATGGCAGGTTACGTTGAGATGTTTCCAGGCTTGTTGAAGGGGAAATGTGCCCTGATCAGCCAATCGTCCAAGTAGGGATAGCCGTGAATCCCCCCCCCGTGATTTCCCCCTCGAGACTCGCTGCCACCACCGCCATTAACTTGGTGAAAACCCCTAGGCAGGGGTTAGCCCGAATGGCAGAACTCGAAACTGATCATGAGAAGCGCCAACTGTGAACCTCAGGTTTTTCTGCGCTTGTGATGGATAGGCAAAGTAAGCATCCTGAATGTGCAATGACACCATCCAGTCTTGGAGTTGGAGAGCCTGAAGGATTTAGGTAAGGGTAACCATATTGAACTTGTACTTCCTGAGGAACTTGTTCAAGTTTCTTAAGTCAAAGATGGGTCTCAATCCTCTGTCATTTTTGAGAATTAGCAAGTATGTGGAGTACCAACCCTTGTTCCTTTCCACCACAGGTACCAGTTCTACAGCACCTTTCTCTGGCACGGTCAAAATGTCTTGCACAATGAACGGGTCCAGAACATTGAAAGAGTTGTTCCTCAGTGAATTATCCTCAGGCCTTTTTTTGAAAAGGAAGGCAGTACCCTTGGGCTAAAGTTTCCAGTGCCCAAGTATCTGAAGTAATGCCCTGCCATTCTTTCAGATGCTGAGTAAGTCTGCCTCCCACCAGGGTCTTGTGAGTCAAGGCCTCTCAAAGGTTTTGAGGCTGCTGAAGCGGCGGCTGAGGGTAAAACTGCTGCTGCTTGGGCTGGCTTAGCACCTATCCCTCGTCCACCATGAGGGAATCTTCTCTGACCTCTTTGACTGGCTTGTCCCTCTTACTCTTCCAATTGAGGAGTAAAAAAATCGAAAGAATCGAAAGAACTTACCCCTCCAAGAAGATGAACTGGAGTAGGGGTGTTGAGGCTGTCTAATTGCAGCGATAAGGGATTTAGCCGCCGCTTTCGACGTCTGCAGCTTTTCCAAACTCTCATCAGCCTTGCTGCCAAATAGTCTCGAGCCGTCAAAGGGCATATTGACGAGTCTAGACTGCACATCTGGTGCAAATCTGGACTTCCTCAACCACGCAAATCTGCGCAACACTGTGCTAGTTGCCATGGATCTGCGGATGCTGTCTGCAGTATCCAGACCTGACTGGAGGCATTCACCCATTGCCTCCTTACCATCCTAGATGATAGCCAGGAAGCGTCTCTTTCTTCACCTTCCGGGATATGGTCAGCTGCCATAGCCACGCACCGGGTAAACGTAAACCTTGACAAGGTACAAGTTGCATTAGTTGACTTTGAATGCCATACTACCAGCAGTAAATATTTTTCTCGCCCAGGCACCCACTCGCTTATCTCTATCAGGAGGGATAGAGGGGTATGCTGATTGCTTATTAGATTTAGCAGCTTGAACCACCACATTTCCTAGTGTTGGACATTTTGTTCAGTACTCTGGGTCACTGCTGGATGGCCTATATATTGGCAACATTTTTATTCACTGCAGTCACAGTCTCTGTCTCCCAATTTGCTGAGAGCGTTTTTATAGTACAATGTGAAAAGGCAAAATTGGATCTGTTAGTGGACTGAACGGAACTCATGGTGGCAACAGTAAAGACAGACACAAGTGATCACAGTTCAAGGGTGTTCACTGAACAATGAATGCAGGGTGGAAAAACGCCTATGCTAAACCCAAATCTAAGATGGGAGCAAGCGTCGACCATCAAATGAAAAACAAGGCAGTCCTAGTGGCGTGGTGTCAAAAATCAAAAATAAAAGGGCCTACACTAAGAAAAACCTATTGCCAATTCCTTACAACTAATTACAGAAAGAGTGTGGGACAGGGTATCAAAAATAAAGGAAATAGTGTTCAAATAATAAGTCAGGATGCGATTACCTTGAGGTCTCCCATCCCCACATTTTTAGTACGGGACAAGGTGGGACTCTGGAGCACAGCACATGCGCGAGTCTTCCCGGCATGAGCCGACAGTTCCGTTCTAGTTAACAGGTTCTTCAAATCTAAAGTCTCTTTGCATTAAAAAGTCTCTTGCCTTCGAGGTCTGACGTATCCCAACAAACGAACACAACAAAAAGTTCTGTTACAAAGTTTGTTGGGTGATTGCTTTACCCCTGGTTCCCCCTCTTCTGGGTGTCGACCCCTCACTTATATTATTCAACCAATCAATTGAAGAGTTCCTTTCACAATGACTTTGGGTGATGACTTTTCTCCCCTGGATCTCCCTCGACCGGCTTGGATCCTAAATGACAAGGTGGTGCTTCCCCTCCCCTTGATTTGCAATACTTTTTGCTTCAGAAATCTTAATGTCTATTTATACAGCACTCCAGGCTTCGTTCCCGATTGTCGGCTTCCCTCTTCCGGGTTCACGCTCGTTCATTCTCTCATTTCACCAAGCAGGATTTATTTCTCTTCGCTTCTCAATCATCTGTAGGTCAAAGACGTTCAACGGTACAGAGGCTTTTACAAGACCCCTGTATGACCACTTTGACCTCTTTCATCATCTTCAAGGGCTTCTGGTGCCTGTAATTTCTACCAAATTGGGTAATCACCCAGAGTTTCCTGCCTGAGCACCCACATGGTGCCGGACCTCTCTGTTGCAGGTTTCCCCTCCCTCTTTCCTTCTTCGTATCAGGGAACAAGGCTCTCATCTCTAATTCACACAGAATACTTGGGGAAAGGACACTCAAAACGAAGATCAGTTATAAAAACGTTGGAAGGCTACATTTGGGGAAGAGGTCAATGATCAGGACTAGGAGACTCTTTGCGAGCAGTTCCCAAACTCACTAAATCAATTCAAGTAAGAGAAGTTTGGCTCAAACTCATTGTGCAATGGCATTATACTATGGCACGCATTGCTGAAATGAAACCTACTATATCGGATAAATGCTGGAGGGAATGTGACCATGTCGGGAATTGGGAACACATATGGTTGGGTTGTCCGAAGTTGAACAGTTATGTTGGATGAACAACTGAGCAGTTGTTAGTTATGTTGGATGAAGCTGGATATTGCAACTAGCAGCCCTACTAGTAATTGCTCAGAATTGGATACAAAGAGATGCACCTCAAACTTCAGAATGGTTTTCTAAAGTATGGAACATCTTATCTTTGGAGTTGATGACATTCTATACAGTGGGATTTCTCACTGTTCACTGAAGAATAGAACATTGTGTTGAACTTTTTAAACAAAGACTTTAATATCCAGAATTGTCCTCAAAGACAGCGCCTGCTGGGTATTGTTTGAAATGTCAAACTGGGGTCATGTAGCAAAGTGGTATTGCATTAAGGTGTGACATGCAGGTGGGGGTAGGGTGGAGGGGATTGGAAAACTGTTCGGGTTAGCCGAGGGAGGGGGGGTACAGTTTGGGATGTCATTTTGAAATTCCAATAAAAAACAAAAACATTAAAAAAAAGTTCAAATTAATCGTTGGCTACATTTCGTTCATCACAGTCAGGTTTCTTCTCGACTCTCAACTGACCGGCTGTGATGAACTGCTTGCCTTTCTTAATCCTTGGAGTCAAGGTTGGTACCACCGAGACCAGTGTCCTTCTCCGGCTTGGTTGTCAGCGGATGAGGGACACGCGTACCATAGACAGCTGCTGCAACACACCCTGGCTACAGTTTGCGGCCTTATGTTTCCATCTGCAGAGGTTGCATGGGCCTTGGTCGGAAAGGGCAAGGTTACTTCTCTCCTCATAACCCTCTTGGTATTCGCCATATTTCGCCTCCTCTTGAACTGCCATGCTGAGTTAGCACTTATGTCGTGCGGTCTGCCTTGCTCATCTTGTGCTCTGGTGCTCCACTTTTTATCCCTGTGGGCAAGGGAAAGGGTCTGTCACGTGTATGTGATTTTGGTCAATTGCCTGACTTTGCCTGAACCTTGTATTGGGACATGTCAGGTAAACGGCTCTGGTGTAAGTCTGCTGTATTCCGTGTTGTGTCAAAAGGTTTGTGTCGGAAAAGGGGCGGGGCAGTGTTTTGGAATATCCTACATGGTAGTATGGGGAAAAGGTGTTGAAAGGAGGGGGATACCGTGTCTCGCCCATCAGTGTCCAACTCCCAATCCCCAAGGACCCACCATCCAGGTGATCCTCCCTCGCTGGTCCACCCCCAGGAACTGGATCCAATAGCGATGTCCGCGTCCTGGCCGCCTGGATGACAGATCCCCCGGGGACCAGCTAGGGAGAGACCTTCAGGTTTCTCACAGGACCCTGATCCAAAATATCTGTCAGGTCATCCTGCTCGAAAGAAGGAGTAGGCCTGCTCCAACCTAAAAACGATCACCTTGCTCATCAGCTTCCTATATAAGGAGTCCACGTGGTCAGTAGGATCTGGTTTACCAAATTCCAGTTCGGGTGAAGTATCTAAACCACTGGCTGACTGAAGGTTATCATACAAGTCTTTTAACCTAGACTCTTCTGAGATTAATTCCTCTGGCACATTAGGGGTGCCATATTGTAACCCAAATGGCGGTGTTTTATCGTCTGAAGGCTCATTGTCTTCATAGAAAGAGGTTGAAGACTTTAAAAATGTCTTTCTTTGGCAAGGGTTTGAAAACCTTTTCCTGGGTTACTGTTGGCTTCGACAACTTCGAAGTAATCGTCGACAAGGACTTTGTAGTTAGAGTCAATTTTGTCAGCGTCGACTTCAACACTGGCAGTGATGGCTCCGATGCCGACAGTGTTAGCGAAGGCATCAGCGTTTTCGACTTTTTATGCTTTTTCGAAAGAACCCTCGAACTGGATTCCTGACTTGTCGAAGCCCTCGATTTTATGTCGGTTCGAGATTTTTCTCGATGCTGTACCTGCTTATGTCTCGGTTTCGAAGATTTCGTCTTCGACTTCCCTTTTCGTCTTGATGCAGATCGACAGGGGGCATGGGCTTTCTGCTTGTCCTTTAAGGGGAGGTCGGACCACATTCTCGAACATTTCAAGCATTTATTTACAAAACGCATCCTATTTTGCTGGGTAGTCTGACTTAGTTGGACATTTGATTACCTCGGCTGAGGAATCGCTAGAGGTAAAAGACGAAAAATGGTGCGATCGACTTGTCGATCGAGATCTTTTGCATCAAGGAGAATCCCTCAACTCATCGACTTTCTTTTTGAGCTGTTCGAAGTTGACTTCAAAGGCAACCACCCCACCACCAATTTACCTTTACGCTCCCTCAGAGCCTTTTCGGTCATCGTCTAAGAGGAGTTACAGTCGGTGACACCACAAACATATGCATTGGGGGGCGGTGATCGACATCTTCGATCCACAGTCTTGGTACTTCTGGAAGCACGTTTTAGGCGTTGATGGAGCCGACGGGGAAGACATTTTCGTTGATCGAAAATAGCCAACGAATTTCACTGAAGAACCGAAGCGTGCCGTAATTCTTGGAAGTGTTAGCTCGGAAAAATGCACCTGAAGCCAACGGGCACTGAATGCGCGATTTACACTAATGATGACATCGACAGTCGAACGGAGGCCCTCGAGGGACATCTGACTCGACGAGATGACACACAGCGCCCCCTGACGAAAATCCTTTCTGAAGCAGCTGAAGCTGGAAGGATAATTATCATAAGATGAGCAATATGTGGGAGGACACAATCCATTCAAAAGGTTGATTATTCGTTCCGGGACATCCGATTGACACTTAGTGGCTTTGAGTAGCGCTTGATGCCCAATAGCCGTATCTACGGCCACGGCCCTAGCAGCTGTGTGAAGGTGGTGATAGACGGCCACTAAGTTCTTGCACTACATGGCGGGCTTCTGTCAATACTGAGCCTAATTCTGCTTGATATTCACGGGGGAGGAGCAAATGGTAGTCACCCAGATCTATACAGAACTTAGGATTGTCTACTGCCAAAACCTCTTCAGCATTGGCCTGCCTAAAGCTCGGGCACAGTTCTGGTAGACCTTCCCTGCATTGTCCAAGTTGTGGTCTTCCCATCCTAGACAGTTCTGCACAGAGGAAGGCGAAGCAGCCAATGCTCAGCTTTTGGGGTGTAGTCGCCACCACTATCGTGACGTGAGCTGTAGGATGGCCCATCATGCATCGCTTCTCTGTTGGAAGAGACATGTACCTCAAAGCCACTGGCTGGACAAAGACAATTTTTTGCAAAAATGTTAAGGCCTCTCCCACCATGTCCGGTTGTACCTTTCTTTGGCCTTCCTCAAGAGAACAGAAGAAAGAACACCTTGGTCAGTCTGAAGATTCCAGTAATGGAATCCCATTGTACTCCATCAGTCCTTGTACCCTTGTCGCGGAAAGCTTTAATTGACGTGGGTACTTCCTCGCTGTCTTCTGATGCGTCATCCTGGTCGTCCGCTGTATGATTTTCTGGAGGAGCATGCAGGATAGGAGGTAATGGAGATGGTGGATCCTTAAGTAGCAGAGGAGGAACAAGAACCGTGGCTTGAGTGCCCATGACCCCCGACAGAGGAGGCGGAGGTGGCACCTCTGCTGCCATCATCTGAGAAGCAGTGGGTTGAATACGAGGTTCCAATGGTTGAAGAGCAGGAAACATCACTTCTTGGCCAGGAATTGGAGTGCGCGCCTCACCCCCTCTTTTTTACATTAGAAAAGTTAACAACTACGCATTCAATAATGTTTGGGGCACAAAGAAATATTGTTTCTTGGTTGTACGTGAAAGACACATAAGATGACCGCTATGATTTCCCCACATTGCGAGTGATGTATAGAATTGCAAGACTATATTCTTTTGGTAGTGATAGATCAAAGTTACAGCAATATAGCAGACAAACATGAAATGTTAGTGGCCTAAGTGACATCACATCTAGAGTACACTTACTCGTTACTTGGATTGCGAGGGCGAACTGTTGCGAAGTTTGTGCATAAGCACCATCATAATGCTCAACATGGACCTTGTGAGGCAGGCTGCCCTGAAGTCAAACAGATCGTTAACGCATAGCAGCGGTGGCTCTTCTTCCGATATGTAGGCCAAGCATCCAGAGTTTTCTCTGCAGCAGCAGTTCTCCTCCTTGGTTGGCACAACCTTGCACCGATTGCAGGTACACCAGGTGGAAATGTCTTCCATGCGACTAGACTCAGGCTCTTGATCCAGTGATTTGCCCTCCCAACTGTCGTCCTAAGGCCCATCGTTTCCGCATCTTTCTCTTTCGACTAATTCCACCTCTGAATACTCTGGCTCGTACTGGTAGGGCTGTATTGTTGCCATTATACGTCAAAATTAAAATGGATAGTAATGATAGTACTAGTACCTGTTCTACAAGCAATGAAGATAGCTGAACAGAGCAGAAACAAGCCAGAGGATACACAAAAAAAGACAGTGAAACTATTGAAAAAGCAACTCTGATGTTATCTGATGAGAAGCGGTCTGTTTATACTGTAAAGAGGCGTCCTGCCATTTCCATGGAGACGTGTCATTAGCTGGCGCACAGAGAACGTTGACACGAGATGTGCATTCGCATTGCGAAATGGGCCGTATGCGTCGAGTGATGTCAGCCTCAGCGGCAGGGATATGATTTAATGCCACAAGGGCAGTTCACCTTAGGGCGATGCGGCAACGGATAATATTAGCACAAGATGGCCGCACCCGATGCTTGATTTCGCATGTGTAAAAGTGACAAAAACTAAGGTATGGTGCATAGGAAATGTTTTTACAATCGATCAACATATGCTTAAAAACACATGCCCGAACGCTTGGGACAATAATCTTTTTGAGCGCACAATTCCTTTAAGTTACCACGGGGAAGCGGTTAAAGAAAAGAAAAAGGAAAGGAGGGCTGCATGAGACGTCCAACGTGGAGAAAGGACAGAGGGGAAGGGGCGCAAGAGGCGGGATTATGGGTATGGTTGCACTATGCGCACGTGGCCTGTGTCTGCGCTCATAAATCCTTAAAGGGAAAGTGTGCTTGGTCTTGTTATGGCTCCGATCCCGTCCTCACTCCGAGGGAGCTCCCATAAGTAAGGGAGAATGGGCACAGGAAATAGGAGTATAGAATTTACCAGAGGAAATGGAAAATGAGACTACTTACAGAAACATATAGTAGTAGGTGGTACAGCACAGTAAGGGTTATGTGACAAGGATATACCTATATGCACTAGTTATTAGGTGACACAGTCAATAAGAACATGTGCTGATGTATACAAAAAGAGGAAGTCCATTACATTGGAAAGGTTCGGGTCGGGAAGATTATATTCCACTGTGTACCTCAGGAGCATCTTAAAAACTAGATGGGGCATTTTTAGGGAAAACATTAGGCCCTGTATATTGATGTAGTTTATATTTTGTCAGGAAGGGGGGTTCCTGTTATGTGGGGATATGAAGGAGAAGGAGTGGAAAGGGGTGGCAGTCGAGGGATGGTTGAGCACAGAGGTTGAGATTGGCTTGAGATTGTAGGTACCTTGTGGGGCAAAGCACAATATATAGTTGGAAAGATAGTGGGGCTAGCCCACAGTTAGATTTCAACACTAGAAGAGTGAGCAGGTTGAAGAGCGTGTATTTGTATTTATTGGAATTTCTAGAGCACCTTCACGATGGCACTGCACAATAAGCAAGCTGTGGGGTGTAATTAAAGGCCCCAAACTGAAGTTCCATGTGAAAAAGCTCTAGCTTTCATCACCAAAGGAAAAGCAGCATTGTAATCCACAAAGGAAGAAAAAATTCAAGTGTCCCTTTCACATGAAAACAGGATTTTAAACACTGACAAAAACGGCTCTCCATGTGTGTTTGCAAATGAAAGCAATTTCAATGTGAAATATTTACCCCAGCCAACATAAAAATATAAGGCAAAAAGACATGGTGAGTGTTGATAAAAGTAATGTATACAATGTTTTGTATGCAAAATACCAGTAGAAATTAAAAAAAAAAAGCCCACTTTGTTTCCATGAAAATGTTTCTGTAGACCCAAGGCAATCCCTTTGCTTGATGTGGGACAAATTTCAAAACTAACTGCCCCCGCGGAAGGACTGGTTTACATCCCCCCAGCCATTTTACAACTGCAATAAAGTGAGTTGCCTGAAAAGTTTGGAAAACCAAGTGGCCTTTAGACTTGCTGTCACTGCAGGACAATTTCCCTTGGCTGGAGCATGACCAGAATGTAAGCAGGAGGTGTGAAAACGGGGGCTACAATAAAGGGAGGCTGAAACTCCAACTTCAAAGAGCAAACTACCAACTTCAAATAGACTAATAAAACAACTCTGGTCATAGGCTGGGTCGGAGTGGCAAATGGCAGATGGCATGGAGGAATTGAAGCTGATATTTGCACATATGAAGATTCATTTTTTTTTTAAAGTACTATAATCATTTAGAACGTTCTCTCAGCAAATATAAGTTGTACTGATTACACGTATGTATCATTTGTTAGGTAATTTCCAGGTGATATAAAATGCATCCACCTACGTCTAAGGGAACTGTAATCGCCATATAAAATGGGTTTCTGGTTGATCTGAAAATGTTCCAAATTTGGGAGTTGGTGAACGGGTGGAGGTTGAAATAAAAAATACAGGTAATGAACTGCATGTTCATAACTGTTGTGTTCTGTGAAAACAGTGGGAAATTGTCACACGGCAGTGCAACATGGTGCAGACCTGGCTGTCTTATTTCATTCCCTATGATTAGCTGAATCAGAAAATATATATTTTATGGCAGTTGTTAGTAAAATTATGAATTTCTGCCACTAGTTTTTGCCAAAAACTTGAAATGAGAACAGAGGGTGGTTACAAATGGCAATTGCCATATGTCTGCTCCAGACTTCTAAACCAATCCGTAGAGCTGGGCTGGAGTAGGGAGGAGAGTGAAGGATAACTGTCCAATCCTAGTTGCGAGAACTCTTGCAGGGTACTCCCCCAAGATTGTAAAGCTGATGGTGTCATCGCTGCTATACAAGTTGGAACGCACTATGAGGAAGGGACAAAGCTGCTGAAATGTACTATTTGGGGGAGCTGCTGAAACTTACCATCTTGCAACTGCAAGGAGAATGCTAAGAGTGCATATGGGGGGAGCAATCTATTTCTAGGAAGGCCTAGAATCTGACTGGGTCCTACGGTGGAGAGCAGAGGCCATCCTTGGGAGTGGAGTGACCAGACCCCTGACCTACCTTTCCAGAGGGTCCTGACATGCAGCTGGCTTTCCTGAATTTTAAACAGGCTTTCTATGTAAGTAGAATACAGCCCTTGGAAACCAAAAGGTGGGGGAGTCTGCTTGCCTTAAATCCTTTCCCTTTATAGTGGGGGTGTGGAGGCAAAACTGTGTAGATCCTTAGCCTATTTATCTAAAAAAAAAAATGAATTCAATTAATGCCCTTTGGCAGAACACTGCAGGTGATTTTTGTTAAAAATGTGAAATGAACAAAGCCCACTTCCCAGTGTGCGCTGAAAAACTATAGTCTATACTTTAATTGCAGGGGTGTCTTTGTTCTTCCATCAGTCCAATCTTTGTGTACAACTTTCTCCAACACAGGCCTTTCAGTGGAGGGGTCTGAAATCCACAATTCTTCAATCATCCTAATATTTCCGTCAGACTTCCCCACCCCAGGCCAAAGTAGGGGTGGGGTGGTGTCTAAAAACAAACTGCTAAATCACCCCGTATTTATTTTAGACCAAAAGTGTGGGTGAAATTATAATTGGCACATTCGTCCAAACCTGAAAAACCAAAGCGCTCAGGAATCAAAATTGTACAGCACAGCATTTGTAAATTGTGTTCACTGACCAGCGCTAATTATTTATTGAAGTGAAATTTGTAGAAAGTAAAGAATTGTGATCTGTGCTTTTTTCAACTCACTTGTGTGATTTATTTATGTTAAGAGAAGTTTATTGTGTGGTGCCACGGATAAAGTGGTGTTTGATATTTCAGTGCGAGTTTCATCACATCTAATTCAAATAAATAAAACTATCTATTATCTCAATAGCCCGGCCTGGCTCTTGGCTTAGTGTGGCACAGGAGGAGAAAGCCTTGGTGATATTATATGTTGTTCAGACAGGGCCAAGCAAACTCAATATTACAGAAATAACGGTATTTGGTGTGGCACTCTAACTGAGGGGGTAGAAGGTCCTACCTGTGTTAATAGTGGTCCGAAATAGATATCGGTACAATGCTATCAACAATACCAAGTCTGCCTAGTATGCTGAACGAGGCAAGGGAGTTTCCAAAGGCCAGCAAGAGATTAAAGAGTGGGGGAACCAAAGAAAAGGTGACGTGTGCTAGGGCAATCATTCTCTGAGGAATTGAGTAGTAAAGGGTCAAAGAGAGCACAGGAAGATCTGCGGATTGGTTCAGACGTCTCAGTGCCTCTTGGTTAGTAGGAGGGATGAATGGGAGAGAATAGTACACAGCATTTATGTGAATATAGAAGGCTTGGGTAAGGGACAGGAAAATAAGTTATTTTGGAAGGGAAAGGAAGGGAAAATGATCAGCACAGCGAGACGGTGAGATAGGGAAGGGTCCCCATAGCTTGAAGTGTAGAGGATAGCTTACAAGGCTGGGATGAAGTTGTCAGGGTAGGTATGAAAGCAGGATGCCTGCTAGAACTGAAGGAGAAGGCACATGAATGTTTTCCTAATAGAAGCATTATTCAAGGCAAGATTGCGTGAAGGAGCAGTGGCTTTAAAAAGGGGTGGCTAGTGCCGAGGTGAAATCAAGGCTGGGATCTATACTTGTGTTTGGGTAACTTTTTAACCATGCACACAGCATCTTACAATATAGTGCACTTTTGTATCACCCTAGTCTTTTACACTTGTTTTTTTAAATTACTTTTATATGTGCCTAAAAGACCTGCTGGTGCCAGCAGATATATTTTTACCATTTTTGCATTCTTTTTAGTGTGCACGTTGATGTTTATGGCACCTAGCTACTAAGCATAGCTAGTCCCCTAAAATGGCCGTGCCACGAGATTCTTTTCTTTGTCCTTTGGCCATATTGTTTGGCCTTCTTCCTGCCTTGTCAGGTCAGGAAATCACTTACATGGTCATCCAGTCGCCAGGGACAGCTGTTTATTTCATGGGCTACTGCTGGCCCGGTGTTTGTAGACCCAGGTTGTGGGTGGGAATGTCTGGTCCTCGTCCACATCTGTGGCGCCTGAACATCTAGGTGTGGGGCATGAGTGAAACCCACAGTGGTCCTTGATTGTACCACTGCTGGCTCTTTGAATAGTGCAGGTCCTTACCATCGGTGCGCTTGTACTTGGGGAGATGAGGAATCTGCGGGAGAAGAATCCATAGAAAGAACATTACGGTAAGTAATTTATCCTTCAATGGATTGCTTTTCTCCCGCAGATTCCCCCAAAGCAGTAGATGAAGGAGGCTGGCAGAAAGTTATACTAAGAAATTTTGCAACACGGCCCTGCCAAAATGTGCATCAGCTGTACGAGCCACATCTAGACTATAGTGTTTAAAGAAAGTATGAATGGATGACCATGCTCCAGCGTGACAAAAATCCCAAACGGGTGCTCCGCTCTGTAATGCATTTTGCTCCCCTAGTCAAATGGGCCGCGATACCTGCCAGTAATTCTTTTTCTGCTAATTGTTAGCATTCCGCTATACAGAAAATGATCCAGCGGGATAAAGTTTGCGAAGGAATTTGGGCATGAATCGTCTCCCTTCACAGACTGGCAGCCACAACAGCTTGGTGGAGACATTATGGCAGAGGTGATCCTGAATGGCAGTACCTTAAACTGGCAGTGCACACTGCCAATCACGAAACTCAGGTACTTCCTGTGCTTTGGATGTATTGGCAAATGAAAGTAAGCATCTTGAAGATACAATGACACCAGCCAATCCTGAAGCTCCAGAGCCTGGAGGACCTGCAAAATAGTTCCATCTTGAATTTGTCCTTATTGAGGAACTTGCTCATGCGCCTTAAATCCAAGATGGGTCACAGTCCTGCATCCTTCTTTGGGATAATAAAATAATGGGAATACCATCCCTGACTCCTTTACGCTAGAAGCACATACTCTATAGCAACACTCTCCAGCAGGGAAACAATCTCCTGCTGGAGTAGCGGATCTGGTGGGTTTGGGAGGACAACAATCAGGGGGCATCTGATAAAAAGGAATACAGTACCCCTGCATGACTGTCTAACCCACATGCCCAAATTAATGGCTTGTTCCGTGATCACCAATATCTCGGGCCAAGGTTGATGAAACAACGCACATCAGCAGGTTGCCTTACTCAGCCCACCAATCGAGATCCTGAGCCACCTTGTTAGAGACCTGTAGAAGGTACGAGATGTGGCCTTGAAACTGCTACCATAAGCAACGGAAAAGCCACTGAAGCAGTCTCATGCGCAGCCTTCCATCCCGCACAACAAGGATGCAGGAGGCCATGAGGCCCAGAAGGTGCACGAAAATGGAGACTGGGGCTTGTTCCTAGTAAAAAGATGTTCACCACCTGATCCTCGGGAGGGAAAGCTCTGCCCAGGTGAGTGTCCAAAACTGACCCAATGAATCGGAAAGACTGGGACAATTAAATATGAGACTTTTTGTAATTCAGGGAAAACCAAAGCTCTGCAAAAAAAAAAAATGCATGTACGGAGTAGGTGCCAGACACCAGATCCGGGGAGCGAGCCGGGGCGAGCCACTCATCCAGGTCAGTAAAGTCATGAATGCCCTCCCTCCTGAGGTAAACTGCTACCATTGCCAGCAGCTTGGTGAAAAACCTAGAAGCCGAGGAAAGACCAAACGGGAGGATCTTGACCTGGTGATGGTGTTGGCCTATCACGAACCTTAGGTACTTCCTCTGCTGTTGATGAATTGGCAAATTGAAGTAGGCAGCCTGAAAACCCACGGAAACAAACCAGTCCTGCACCCCGAGAGCTTGCAGAATCTGGGCCAGAGTAACCACCTTGAACTTTTCGTTGCATAGGAGCAAGTTCATCAGACACAGATCCAGAACAGGGTGCAAGCATCCATCCTTCTTTGGCATCAGAAAATAGGTTGAGTACCACCCCTTTCCTCGTTCTGAGTGTGGAACCAGCTCGATTGCGCCTTTTGACAGAGCATGGGGACCAGAGACAAAATGGGTGCCAGAGGGCCATGGTCCGGGGGACATTGAAGGAATTGGAGGCAATATCCATGTCGGATTACCTGTAAGGCCCATGTGTTTGCGATCGTTTTTGACCATTCTGGGCTGAAAGAGCAACGCCCCACCACTGGGTATCACGATCCTCTATCTCTCGGGAAGCACCTGTCCTGCCCTCTTCCTGGGTCAGACTGAGGGCATAGGTGGGAAAGGGGTGAAAACCCCTACCCCGAGACAAAAGCAGTACAGAGGGCTGTTGCACTGCTAGCCCAAAGGACATAGCAGTTGCCTTAGATGACTGGACCTTCTGGAGCGTGTCGTCCGCCTTGGCTCTAAAAAGGTTTTGCTGGTGAAAGGCATCTCCAACAGCCCGGTCTGGATGTTGCCTGGAAACCCCATCGTCCTCGGCCAAGAGTGGCACCCCCAACCACTGTGCTAATAGGCATGGAGCAGCCCACACAGGCCACTGTGTACATTCCTGACCGCAACATTTGGCGCGCCGCAACCTTGCCATCAGGCGACCAAAAAAAGGAAACTGGCCCTCATCTCTGCCTCTAGCATATACTCCACAACATTGACAACCACCGTCCGAACGCCAATGGAGCACGTGACCATGGCGCAAGATGAATTCACAGCCCTCAGTGCAAGACTGCCTGACGCAAACACCTTCTTGCCTCATGCCTCTCACTCCCCATGTCCAGTTGAAGGGATGGGAAAGTAGAAGTCTTCAGGCTAGTCATCATGGCATGAACCACCAAGCTTTCAGGTGAAACATGGGAGGATGAAAGGCCAGGCCCGAAGGAGCGAGATGGTGTTTCCTCACCAGATCCCTGTCCACTGCAGTAGCAGAGGCATGTTTCTCCCACACCTCCAATAAGCGGGCCTACACTGCCACATTGAAGAGTTTCTTGTGAGCATTGTCCAGAATATTGCAAAGTTCCTACTGAACTTTGGACTTGGACGGAGCAGCAAGCCCCAGAGAACTGGCCACCTTAGCCATCAAACACTTGAAGGCTGCTTAATGCTTACCTGAGTTGGGAGCTGACAAAATGTCTATCTCTTGGGGAGGTGTCAAGGCCACTGGCTACTTGCAGGTCCTCTGCCAGGCCCAGGTCATCCTCACCTTCCCCATAGAACTCTTCCAGGAAATCCGACACCTCCCTAGAGCCCATAGGTCGAAGACCAAATGGGACCATCTCGCCCTCCTCACCATAGATGTCGTACATCTTTAACATGAAGGCGTCCCTAGGGAGTGTGACGTATTCCTGCAGAGCTGAGCGGTCTACGATGCAGGTTGGCGTGGAAGATGTCGCCGGTGTTCAGATGCAGGTGCACCGCCCAAAATATGAGTGCAAGTATGGTCTGAGAAACATTGTCAAGCAGGGCAGCAGGACACTGGCAGTGATGTAATGGTCACATGTCACGAGGACAGTAGAAGTGCTGATAACTTTAGGTATGTACCAGAGAGGTGGTAGAAAATAGCACTAGCACACTTTATTATATTTTGTTTTGTTTTTAAAAACACAGGCAATTGTTGCATTGTAACTTTACTTTTTGTCAACATTGCAGAACATACACATCATATTTTTTATGTGGCATATTGCTCCACGTCTGCGATCAGCACACAGCACACTGCATGGCCCCATATCTACTACACTTGCAGGGCACTGCATCCCACCTGCATCACACTTCACAGAAAACACACAGCAGACCAGCACATTGTGTAGCACACCTGCCCACAATCAAGCTCTTGGCACTCCATTTTCGGGTTACGCGACAGCTGAATAGAAGGTGCATAGCACGTACAGTCATACTTTCACCATCTGGCACAGCACATCGCGTTATATTTTGTTTTATGGCAAACATGTGCACATAACACACAGCACTGCATTATTGTGTCTGATGATTTTAGGGATATTAAGTACTAGGAACAAGAGCAACATGATTTTTCAGAGGTATTGTCCTGCTATTGTCATTTATTAGGCCACAGATGTTAGTTGGGAGCATCTGATTGAATTTCCCCCTGTCCTGCAAGCAGGCTGAGCATTCGGGGCAGGTGGAGAGGGGTATGATTTAGTAGCCAGCTTATTCTTGCAAGGGAAGCGCTTCTCAAGTGACAAAGGCTCAGTCCCAGACAGCCAATGCTGTTTGACCAGATAGGGAAAGAATACATAATGCTTGTGAAGATCACAGTGAGGGGTGGGACTAGTTCTCAGGCAGCCACAATGTGAAATTGGTTGAATAATATGGTGAAATTAGCAGAAATTATGGTCCAGGAGCAGTGTTCAGCAGTGGACCGGTCAGTTTTTTCTATAGGACCGTTCATTGCAGGGAGGTTACTAGAAGATGGTGTAACAGGATTGGAAACATGTTTCAAGTTAGGGAGCAACATAGTGAGCAGGTGTGCACAGTGGGGATTGGGAGTGAATAGAGGTGTGTGCCACGTTGGTTTGCTGCTCATTGGTCCCTCTTGGTGGGACATTGCGGCCCCAGTTGTCTGAGGTAGCATGGTCCAATTAGAATCCAGCCCTTTATCTTATTGTTTCCCTGAGATGGGATTGGTGCATTTTTTGCTGACCACGGGGGGCAAGATCATGCTGGGTGCGTGATATGATAAGTCATTTATAACCGGCCTGTACACAAGAGATTCTAGGCACGACAAGACAAGGGAGGGAAGATGGGGGAGGACAAAACAAACTATCTTACTAGGCCTTGTGTCATTCAGATCGTGCAAGTGTGATACGCAAAGTGCAGGGGGGAACGGGAAAGTGCCAGGTGGAGGGAAAGTGGAAGTGCAATCAGGGCAGCATTGCTCTGAGTAAATGCAGCAAGGCAGCGTGGCTCTAGGTAAGTGAGAGGAGGCAAGGACTATAGGGTTCCAGATACAGCCCGTAAGTGTCTGGTAGGCCCGGAGGCAGTGCAGGGGGCTACTGGTCATGGAGGAGCCTGGTTCCCAGTTGGACTTTGAGGGTAGCCAGGCAACCAGTCACCGCAGCAGACAGGTAGGTCAGCAGGGGAGAGGGAGAGAGAGAGCGCGCGAAAGTAGATGAGAAAAGGAAGGTCTTGAGCCGATTCAGGTGTTCCGGCTCAAGTTTGAGAGGGGCAGGAAGGCCATTACAGAGAGAGGCACCTGCAGAGGAGAGAGGTCTACCCCCACTCTCTGCCTGGAGAAACCTCTGACCCTCAGAGAGTTGGAGGTGGCTGAGCGTAGAGCTTGAGAAGGAAGGTGTTTAGGAAGAGAGAGTTGGATGCAGAGGGTCTTCAACTTGATCCTTGCAGCCACCGGGAGCCAGTGGAGAGATTTCAGGGATAGAGAGATACGGTCCCTGGGCTTGAGACCAAGGACAAGTCTCGCAGTCCTGTTCTGCATTTGTTGCAGAGGGCGGAGAGTAGAGGAAAGCAGATTGAGATAGAGGCTGTTGCAGTAGTACAACCTAGAGAGAACCAGGGCTATGGAGACAGGGAGCCTATGGGGATAGTGAGAAAAGGAAGAATACCTTGGAGGAGGTACAGCTAGTATGGACCTTCTTGGCAAGGTCCGTGAGGAGAGAAGGAGAGAGTGGAGTCAAAGATGACACCAAGGTTTTTTGCCTCACAGGAAGTCGAAGGAAGAAGGGCCAAGGAGGGCGACCAGAGTGAGCGGGAAAGCGTGAGCAGGGGTCTCAATGAGAAGGATCTTAGTCTTACTAGCATTAAGGCAGGGATCGTTGGAGGTGCACCACTCCTGAATCGTGGATAGACAATCAGGAATGAGAGAGAGGAGGAGGCTGAGGGGAGTCTGAAGGAGAGCCGAGTGCCATCCGCATAACATTGAAAGTTAGAGGAGAAGGTAGAGATAAGGTGGGCCAAAGGGGCCAAGTAGACATTGAAGAGCCAGGGTGAGAGGTTAGAGCCCTGGGGAACACCACATGTGGAGAGAGAGGTGGTGGAGACAAAAGGACCCAAGTTGAACCTGCGAGGGTCGGTCTAGGCAGAAGGAGGAGAGCCTCGTTAGCGCCTGATCCATGATGCCCAGGTTCTCAAAGAGATGATTGATCAGGATGGCATGATTGAATGTCAAAAACAGAGGGCAGATGAGAACAGAAGGAAGGCTAGAATCAAGATTAGTGATCAGATTCTCACGGGAGTTCAGGAGAGCAGTTTTCATGCCTCTGGCTGCTCTGAAGCCAGACTGATGGTCATGGAGACAACCAACAGATTCAGTGTGGGAGATAGCCAGCTTCACCAAGAGTTTTCCCAGGAAGGGAGTGATAGAGATCGGGCTGTAGTTTGCCAGACAGGAAGGATCGGCAGAAGGCTTTTTCTGGAGGGGGTGCACAAGGGAGTGCTTTAGGGGAGAGGGGAAAGTTCCAGTGGCAAATGAATGATTGCAGAAATCCGCCAAGGTTGGAGGGATGGTGTCAATGTGGTCCTTAAAGGTTCTGGAGGAGCAGAGGAGCACGTGCTTGGACATCACTTTCATAAATCATACTATGCAGTCTAGAAACATTGCTAGGTGTGGTTGAAGAGAAAGAGGAGAAAATAGGAGGAGAGCAAGAGGCGGCCAGAGGGTGACCAAGAGAGGTAGAGGAAGAGGAGAGAGAGGACAGGATGTCCTGAGTTTTAGTGGTGAAGTGAGAAGCCAGAGCTGTACAGAGGGCCTGGGAGGGGACACGAAAGGTGGAGACTGCAGAAGGATCAGTCAGCTCCTTGCAGATTTTAAAGAATGTGGCCGTTGGATGTGGGCTCTCTTCTTGGTGGACAGGACAGAGTCTGTATTGCCTTTGGAGCAGGCGGCAAGCCAGTTTGTCAGAAGATGCACCCGATGCCCTCCACTTGCTCTCTGCCACCCTACACTTGCGTTTCAGGGTTTCGAGGTCGGAGTCATAACAAGAGTTGCACTTGGAGATAGGCTTCAGACGAATTCTCTGACTGGGGCAAGAACATCCAGAGTGTTGGCCATAGGAGATGCAGGTTAGAGAGAGCTGTGTCAGAGTGTGTCTCAGCAGCAGTTGTTGGAGGAGCAGAGAAAGTAGATGCAAAGGCCACCACTGACACACGGTTCAGGTGAGAGGAGAGCAGAAAGTGGTCAGTCCACGAGAGAGGAGTGGTGAAAGGGGGATGTCTGAGGTGATGAGAGCAACCCATGGTGTGCCCGGCCGAGTGTGTCACACTAGAGGGTAGAATGGAAAGAGGGAGAATGTCACAGAGGTTGCAGAAGAGCCCGCAAGCAGGGGTTAGAAGCATCCAGGTGGATGTTGAAGTCTCTGAGGAGAAGTTGAGAGGTAGTGGCACGGAGAGAAGAGGAGAGGCCAGCCCACTGAGAGGAAGAGGGTGACGTGGCCAGGTCGCTTGTAAATGATGGCCTCAGCAAGAGAGGCCAGGAGAGACAGAGAGCCTGCGGACCAGGCACTGAAAGGAGGAGTAGGCCTGCAAAGGAATGACAGAAGTAGGGATCCGCTCTGGAAAGATCAGGGCTACTCCACCTTCGGGACAGTTGGTTCTGTGTTTGGAGAGGATCTTGTAGCCATCAGGAAGGAGAGTGTCAAAACTTGTGACAGAGCTGGCTGTGAACCATGTCTTGGTGAGGCCGAGGATATCCAGGTCAAGTTCTTCAAGGAGGTGGCAGATGTCAGAGGAGTGTTTGAAAGCAAAGCGAGAGTTGAGTGTAGCGACGTGGAGCAGGTTCCACATTTGAAAGATTTCTGTGGAGGGGTAAAGGCTTGAGGTACACCATGCAGAGGGTGTAGAGGGGCCTGACAGTAGGCAGAGGTGGTAGAAGGAGATGGCAAAGTAGCCAGAGAAGATGAGGAGTGTGCCAGAGAGGTGGCGGAAGAAGGAGGTGGTGGAGCCAGAGAGGTGCTGGAAGGAGTAGCAGGAGAAAGAAGGAAGTTGATAAGACGTGGGAGACGACTATAAAAAAAAGGAGGAGATAGGGCTGAGGGCCCTGACCAAGACGGTGTCCTTCAGATAGACATTAATGATGTCTTGGAGAAGTAGAAGGCGGCCAAGAGGACCTCCCACTGAGTGTCATCATTAATGGGAGAGGAGGAAAAAGGAGAGAGAACAGAGACCACATGAGGGTTCCATATATCTGGGGAGGGAACAACAAAGAGCATGTCGGCAAGTCTGTCTGGACGAAGCACTGATGTAAGTATCAGCGATGGGGAGGCCTGAGTTGGACACCAGGATGTCCCTCTTGAACATCTTCCTTACTGACATAGTGAGAGATAGGATAAGGGATACATTAGCAGTTAGAAAAGATAGGGGGATGGAAAGCACCATAGAGGGTGCGCAGAGGAAGTAGGAGGGGAAGGTAGTGGAAGAGAGAGAGGAGAGATGCAGAGCCATGCCGCGCAACAGAGGATGCGCAGAGGGGATGGGGTCACACAGTAGGGAGCACACAGAAGGGGCAGATGGGAACACTCAACAGTACAAATGGTTCCCCCAGCGGGGTGGTGTCCTGGAGAGTGGGAAAAAACCTACAGGACACACATCACAGTGCAACAATAACCACAGTTTGGGGAGGGGGGACCTAGAGAGTGGGAGAGAGCCTAAAGAACACAGATCCTAGTACAACAATAACCAGCAGTTGGGGGGGGGGGCTAGAGAGTGGGAGAGCCTAATGGAACAGATCACAGTACAATAGAAACCGCAAATGAGGGGACCTATAAAAAAAACAAATTACAGCTAACCACTGGAAGGGGAGAGCCTAGGGTTGCGCAGAAACAGAGCACCTTTTGTTTGTGGCTATAAAATGTTCAGCCTGCAGTGGGCGTGTGACGTTCGCCATGTTCAGTTCATCTTCCCAGACCCTGATGTACGAATACATTTTGTGTTTTTTCCTGCAAGAGGTGCCCTCCTTTTGGAAGGTCAGTGCCAAGAGACCGCAGTCTCAGTCTGGGCCAGGTGTTGGGGTTCATGTAAATGACGGGGGGAGGGGACGGACTGAGCGCAGTTTACTTTCTTTTCCGGAACGGATACATATTAGCTTGCATGCGCGCAGAAAGATAAAGTATTAAATCCACCAAATGTAAAAACATTCATGTACATTAAGACTCTTTTGCAAAATGCACCTTTGACTTCTAAACAGGCTTTCAGACGGCAGAAAGCAGGTAAATGAGTAATCTCAATCTTTGCGGTCAGAAGCTGCAGAAATAGCCTGGAGTTTTTTATGGTCTGATAAGTCTTGTAGATGGTAGATATACTCTCCTGCTGTTTAGCGAGTGACCAAAGGAGTTTCGCTTTTTATTTCTGGTCAGTAGTAAAACACAGGGTAAGCCAAATGCCTAAAGCTATTTAGGAGTTTCAATTGTGTGATAAAGTAGGAGCTTTGTAGATTGGAAAGTTTCAATGGAACAGTGACCTGAGAAATGAGATCGCATTACAAACTAAGAGAAATCATTCACCCAGCCTCCTCGTAGTGTGGGAAATGTTAATGTGAGCAATGTGCAAATCAATGGTTATGGTTTAAACAGCTTAGGCCAATTATTACTAGCAATGACGGACGAATCATAAGAAGAGGCGTGTTATGAATATCATCTGAAGATAATGATCGAGATAATCCTGGCCAATGAAAACGTAGAAATTGGGAAACGATAGGATTTCTTTGAAGGGGGTTGTGCCCAATCATGTTTGGGGGGTGGATTGCAATAAAGTATTTTGGGAGTGTTTTAACTCTTGCAAATGTATAAAAGATGTGAACTTATGTGATATTGTTGAGACTTTGGTTAGTTTGGTCCTGCAACACTATCTAACTGCCCGCCCGGACCACTGGACAATAAACGTGCTTTATGTACAACCATGTACTCACTTCTTAAGTGACGGGCCTGCACAGGTTAAGAGGATTGAAGGCCCAACCGCACACAGGCCCGAGAACGCAGGCGTGTGAGAGTGGTCCCAGAGAGTACACTGCAGGTTGCAACAGAGGCAGTGGGACCCTGCGGTGCCGTTGCCAAAGCTGACGATGCAGCCACCTGTATCACAGGTGCCCGAGCTGGACCCACCGGTGCCTTTGGGCGAAGAAGTCCAACATCTACAGGTGGAAGTTTTCCCATTCCTTCGACACTGAGGATTCGGTTGGAAAAGGCTTGCGCCATCTGCTCAGGGGACTCCCTGGAGCGTTGGCTCTTCTTTTTTGAAGAGGAAGACTAATGTAATGTGCGAGGACTCACACGGGGAGAAGGACCTCATCCGATGCTGCTTCTCCTTTTTCTTGCACAGAGCTACTTTTTCTTCGGAGCATCGTTCTGTGCCGTGCGACCTCGACCGAGCCGGACCCATTGCCTTGTGGACAAATGTGAAGATCTTTGCCGCTCCCACACCAGGAGGACCTTCGACTACAAGGAATGGCACGACTCGCATTCTTGGGTGTTCTGGCCCAAGCAATAGAGGCAAATCTGGTGTGGAGCTGAGACCGACATCGGCTGGCCGCAATCTGAACATATCTTGAAGCCCGAGGCATTTGACGGAGTAGGCATGGTCTAGAAAAATATAAAGCTTGACGAGTGTGCTTCAAGTAGTGAACAGAGTGCACAGAAAAAACGTAACTGAGGGCACGGTGTGAGGGACTGCTATATACAGTGCTCCAGATAGGATTTTGAGGTGGGAATATTTTACGCATGATTTTTCACATGAGAGTAAATGCAATTTCAAGAGTAAAAATGAGTTTTGTCCTCTGAAAGAGTAAAACGTATCCAACACATACACCCACTGCATACGTAAAATCAGACCCATAGACCAAAAACGTTGTAGATCAACGTTGTCTGGCTTGTGCAGAGCCCTTCACTCCGCATGCAAACGACACATCCCGTCTGGGCACATAGTAACAGCACATCGTTCCACTTGATAATGGCATATATCCTTCCTGAACATGCTAGCTACGCATCTCCTCTTGACACATATTAACGAGTATGCCACGTACCCTGTGCACATGGTAAAGGCACATCTAATTAGAGCAAATTTGTGTCATTTGCATGTGTAAATTGCACCTTTACACTGTGCGCATGCTAACAGCACATCTCTATGCATATGCTAATGGAAGACATAGTTTCCATGTTTTGATAGAACATGTTCTGTTTAGCAAGCCTGATATATTTGTACACGTTGACAGGACATATCTCTACCCATAGTGACCTCCAATCTCTTCTATGCGCATGCTATTGGCACATCTCTTCTCATCTGCTAATGGTGCATCTTCTCTGCGCACATACTAGTGGGACAACTCTCTGTACATGTGTGATAACTGCGTGCATGTGCACAGAGGAGATGTGCATGCCAACGACATGCCTTATACGCACATGCTAATGGGATATATCCTCTCTGCACATGCTAACTGCACATTCCATCCCTGCACGTACTAACTGCACATCCTGTGCAGCAACGGGATGTGCAGTTAGCATGTGCAAACTCCACATCCCGTCTATGCACATGCTAACGGCACATCTCGGCTCTACATGCTAATTGCCCTTCTGTTCCATCGCACATGCAAATGACGCATCTTTAATAATTACGTACTATGGGGACATTTCTTCTCTGCGAGTGCTAACGTAGCATCTCCTCTGCCCATGCTATAACAGCACATCTCCTCTCTGCCAGTCCTAACGGCAAGGCTCCCTGCTGCTCAGGCTAAAACGTTGCATCCAAAGAAAGGGTGGAAAGCTACTGGGCAGGAGGGCGGCCTGCACTTCCCAAGTTCCAATTACGTGACGCAGCCTTGATGGGTGTGGCGCAGAGGGAAGACCGCAGAGGAGTCGCTTCTTTCTTACAAGAAATGCAATAATGTAGAATGACCGTTCACACAAGTTACTATCAGTGCTGGAAATTGACAATATGTACTGGGGCCAGATGTACCCGATTTTCCCCCTCCCCTTTCCTTATTCAGCCTGACTCGACCATGTCCTCGCCAGCCCCCACCACAATGCCCAACAGTGCTCCCCTGGCATTCTGCTCTGTTTTGCTGTAATAAATCAAGTACCATTCGAAATGAGATAATAACCGTTACCACATTGCTTAAAAGCTGAAGGAATTTGGCTAAAAGCGCTATGTAAGAACAAAGGTTCCATACTCCCTTTCGACCTGTTATTGGCATAGCCTCCATACACATGCAGCAGCACATCTTCTCTCTGCACATGCTAACTGAGCATCTCTTTTCTTCATGCGCCAGTGGCACATGGCCTCCCTGCATGTGCTATTGGCAAATATATTCAGTTCAGGCTAATGGAACCGTTCATGGGGTAATGGCCCATCCCTTGTGGTATAGTCCAACAGCAACCGCACGACTTACTACAACCAGCATAACTTTATTAAGTATACATTACAGAGCAGGTTTACAACAGGGAGCAAGTAAAGGAATAATTGCAGATGTGCTGGCTCCCACCCCTTTTTTTCAGCACTTTGAGGGGAGAGGTGTGGGTGGCTGGTGGCTTGTGAGTGTAAGCTGACCTACCTGACCTCTCTCCCATGCAGGGGCACAACAAAACCTACATTTCGGGGGGCAGGAAGGGAGAATTAAGTCGTGATGGGAGGGGCCACTTCAGAAAATAGGCAGGGCAAACTTGGAGGCTCTGCCCCCACTGTTCTACCCAACTCCTCCCATGGTCTGGTGTGGGGAACAACAATTAAGCGCAATATGCATAGAGGTGATGGAAGACGTTCTTGAAAGTAACAGCTTTAAAGTTTTACTGCGTTTGTTCAAGTACATTTTTCTGAGCACACACAGTAAAACTTTAACACCACCAGTTTGGGGGGAAAGACTTCCCTCACCTCCCTGCCTATCAAAATGCAAGTGCGCACATCCCGGAGCGCACCTAGGTTAAAATGTAGGCTGGGGCTAACCCTTCAAATGTTGGGAGAGGCACTAACTTCAGAGACTGTGGAGGAATGGCAAACTTACTTGTGTAGGGGCATCTAACTTCATTACTCATTGTAATAAGAATTTTCTAGTGCAGCTTCAATGTTACAATCAGTTAACTGCTCTCTCCTTTGAGTCTGAAACACCCACCCAGATTGTAGATTGTGGGGCAGTACTCTGGACGGCCCAAGCACCTTCAGTGGCTGGGAGCAACAGGGGAGAATATTTAATGTTGGTTCTACCACAGTCCGCTATACTAGAATCTCTGGTGCACTGACTTGCTGTTGATACTATGTCTGCTTTTCAAATCCAGTGTTACAAGAATGGGGGAGGGCCAGTGCAGCAATAATGCAATTCTATGCAGCAGTATTGAAGCCACTAGCAAAGGAACACCAGTATACACCAATGTGTCCCTACACTTATTAAAACTGTCCTTTAAGGGTGTAAACTTATAAGCACTCCAATTTTTGCAATTGAAGTCAGGGTGAGATTACATTATTTGCCCAGCATCACACACTTACGCTAAACAGCGAAGCTGGGATTTTAACCCGTTCTTTCAATTTGGGCATGGCCACCTTCTTCCGCACTTTACTTGGAACAAAACCTTTTGTTTTGGGTGTCAAAACCTACAATAATACTGTTCTATAGAGTTTACTTGCATAGTAAAGCATCATAACATGTAAATCATTATAGCAGCACTTTGTGCCAAAATAATATCACTGTACCTTTTATTTTCCACATCCTGCATGGAAAACTAGAAGATGCAAAAAGCAAAACATCCTGGATTTAACCACTTCATTTTCAGTGCTTTAAAAACACTCCAAAAAATAAGTTGTGCCATAAACTCACTCAGGTTTGGAGATTCGTCACAAACTTCCAGCGTGTTATATATGGTTATTAAAGAATATTCAACTAAGGACATCAAAGCAAACTTTACTTTTTGGCATATCAAGCTATTAGACATTATGGGTATGAACACATTTTAAAAGGGTGCATGCTTTATTGTGTTGCTCGCTTAGCTGTCACAGATTTGATCTTTCAGTTGGAAATTCACCATCATGTGTAAGAAAGGCTATGCTGCTGACACAAGAAACGCTACAGTGCCATCTAGTGGTGGAAAGTATATTTTTTTAAATGAATAAATTAAAGCGTACACGGTACGCAGTAGAAAATGAAATCCTCCGTATTTGCCATAATTACATGCGTAAAAAGGCACAATACGCACGTTATCTGCAGGGCTGGCTATATATACTGGCCCCGATGTCATATCTGCCACAGGGGCGTGTAGAAGCGGACAGAGCCGGCGCGAGGCCACGTTGCGCCCTATGTCGGCAGAACATTTCCCGTAGAACAGGTGCACTGGGATAGGGATATAGATGAGGGTTCCAAGGGAGGAAAGAACCAATTTGAAAATAATAATATTAAGGGTGGCGGCTAGTGGATCTTTATAGTTATGTGGCATACATGTTGTAAAAGCAGAAGAGGTGGAGAAGCCTGAAAAAACTCAGAGGGTTTGGTAGGGTTCAACCCGTGAGATTTATTTCCAAAATAATAAATACATATTTTGCATTTTACAGCACAATTTCTTGAGATATTGGATTAAATTCAAACACTTACAGACAGTTCTGTAGAACACATCAAGCATTCGAATGCTTTAGGTGCCAGATGACAACAGTAAACAGAAAAAAATCACTGCAGCGTAATTGTGTGCCATTGAGGGGAAAACTTGATGCAGTCACACTACATCTATATAGACGAAGTATACCCATATTAATTTGGAGGGAGCCACCATCTCATAAATGGTAAGGAGACTACAAATGCCAACATGCCCTGGGAGGGTTAGATTTGGACCACCGAGGACTAGTGCTTTTTAAGTGTTCAGTAAATTACAACCAGAAAGGTGAATTCAAATGCCCTTTTCAATATTCAAGTAGCTTTAGAAGAGGAGAACCACAAGTATTCCTTAAATGCGAAACGTGAAAAAGACACATATTTGGCATGTCTATTACAGATATATGGTGCTTAGTAAAAAAAAGTATTCTTGGCACAGTCAGTGAATTATAATGTATGATTGTATGTGAAAGAGGACATCACAAATGACCACATCAGGTAAAAATAACACAGATGTTGAGGCCATTATTTCAGGTGGAATGACAGTCAGGGTCAGTGCAAGTATGTCTCACTGTCAGTTAGAATTTTAAGAATTATTGTCAAGCAACCTCAGACACACTTAAACAGACACCGACAGCAAACACACACACAGCCATGCAATGGCATGCGCACAAACCCATGCACAAACTACAGATGTGATGCATAAAACAACAGTGTGAGTTTCAAAGACAAAGAGGAGAACAATCTTCCTTCCTCACAAAGCCCAGGAATAGCACAAGCAGAGGCAGTTGAAGATTCCCTACTTGCTGCAGAAATATAGCATAGGCCGCTGGCGGTGTCCAGTTAAAGGGTCGACAGTTAAATGATCGACAGTCATAGGGTCGACTTAATTTGGTCGAAATTCAATAGGGTCGAATGGTCAACGGGTCGAAATTGGTCAAAATGCATTAAAAAATAAACTTTACGAAGGTTTTTATTTGATATATTTTTATTATTATTGTTCAATAAATATTTAATATGTATTCGTTGTAATTTTTTGATCATTGTGAATATGTAAGCAGTTAACTTTAATATATTACTGTGCTTTTATTGACTAAATTAAATATATGAATTGCTTTGTAACAAGGAAAAAATGTAGTTTGAATGTATTACTTTTTGAACACTAGATGGTGCTGTTGTATTACTTTTCACGTGCATAGTAATGTATACTTGTTTTCTGTTTGTAACGTATGACGTATTACGTTTTGTGCTTCGACGTAGACGCCATTTTTGAAGTCTTTTGTTTGCGTTTCGGATGCCTGTTGCTTGCGTTCCCACTTTTAATGGATTTTCGGATGGATTTTTTTTGTGTGGATTTTTTCTTCTGCTTGGATGCTTTTTTTACTGGATCTTGTCTTGGATTTTTTGGCTTGAATAACGTGTTCATGGATTTTGGTTTTCGAATTCAATGGATGATGGATTTACCTTGGCGAGGATTTTTGTCTTTCCTGGTTTTTTCTTGCATGGATGGATTTTACTTTTATGGATTTTATGGCTTGGAGAACGCTTTTTTGGATTTGGGTTTTTTCTCCAACGGATGGATTCAGCATGGAGTCGCTATTTGGCTATGGTTTCCAGCATTTGGTGTGTGTTTTCTGTGTCCGGAGCTGGCGTATTTTTGGTGAGTTTGCTTTTATTTGTTATTAACATTTTAAATTGTGTGCTACTGCTTCTAGGAATTGCATAGGTTCTGTACTTTCAAAATTGTTTACAATGCTTGATATTCTTTCTTCATAGTCTCTGCATTTTTTTTTGGTTGTTGGTTGGTTTTCCAGAGATAATTTTTGTGATAGTTTTTTTATTTCTTGTCTATTTTGTTCAGATTTTAGATTGTTGATGAAGTGCCATAAGTTTGGGTTGTTGGTGTTGAATTCCTTATTTATTTTGCTGTGCCACCCCTCCTGTACGTTGTTTGTTCTAGGCCAGTTTTCTTTTACCGATGTATAGCAATTCCATATGTGTATTTCATATTTTCCCTTTCTTCTGGTCCCATGTTGCCCAATCCACGTGCACTCCATATAGTCCATTAAATTACTTAATTGTTCCTCATGATTTGTGTAGTATTCTGATGCAATCAAAGTGTCATAATATTTCACAACCATGTCCTCTTTTACAAAAGCTAACGCATATCATTTCTTGATCTGGTGCTGGAATTCTGTGTCCTCTATGTACATTGTCCGTAATCCTAATTTCTGAATTTTTTTCCATAATGATTGTCCGAAATGAAAAAAACAGCCTTGAATATGTGTTTCTGGATATATTTTTGAAAATGCTTTTATTTGTCCTTGTTCAAAATCCATGATTATTGTTTTTGGTGTTTTTTCCGGCAATGATTCTTTAATTTATATACACATCTGTACAGTTCGTCCAATTTTTCAGGCATTAAAAGAAAAATTAAAGGTATAACTGTCCCATTGATTGTCCCATGAATGCTGTATAACTGAAGAAATGGTGCTGGACATGTTTTAAAAGTAGCGTCTCATTCCAAGTAGTTGAATCCCCCAAGTGTGTTGTATTTTGAAAAGTTGCAAAAATTAACATTTTCTCACTGTTTACTTCTAATGTTTTCCACAGAAATTGCTCTCCCTTTTCTGTTTTTTTTGCGTTGTTTCTGCTAGTTTACATTCCGTTTCATTAACTTCGTATTTGGCATTTGTGCTGTTACATGCAGTGGTAAGCTCTCATAAGTTTTGCTTACGAGTGAACTTGTTGGTTCATTTTGATTCATTTCTACATTTTGTTCAATTCATTTAGCGTCTTCTTTATTAAAACTGTGGTATTGTCCGGCATATGGTTATGCTCACCAGTTAAACGTATGTTTTCTCTTTCAGTTATAGCTCTGCCGTTGCAGTTTAATTTTTTGTATTCCTTACATTTCCAATAGCTTTTTTCATTTCTTGTGCATTCCCTGTTGTACACAGATCCTTCATATGCCATTCACCCACTCTGCTATAATGTTTGGGAAACGAGTGTGCAGTCAAAGTATCTTTTGATTAATGTGGAAAGTTATAATATGGAATACTTTAATGTCGAAAAAAAATCGAATTTCTTATTTTTTCTATTTATATATTTTTTGTGGGGGGTTTTGCATTCATAAAAAAGATTTAAAAAAAAATAAAAAAAGGAGGGGGTTGGGGGAACTCCCCATTTCAAATAAAAAACTGTGTGAACGACTTTCTAATTCGCTTATTTAGTGTGTGTAACTTACCGTTTTTCAAGTGACGTATACGCTATTCACTCGGTTGTTTTGGTCAGCTGCTCTCTCTGTCACTTTCCTGACACACTGACAGTTTGTTTTCAACCGTCAGCTGTGCTTATTAATCTAAAACAAGGTACTTTACTCTTCATTTACTATCATGTCATTTAACCCTTTTTTTAATTTTCATTGCTATTTCAATGGGCTAGCCCTTTGTTTCGATCAAATGACCCGTGTATATTATGTGTGTGGTTTGTCGACCCTTTGACTTTCGATCCTTTGGTTTCGACCCTTTTGTGTTTCGATCCTTTGTTTTCGATCCTTTGACCTATAACCGCCGCTGGCTACTGCAAACTTTACTTACATGCTGCAGAACAGTAGTGAAAGTGCAATCTCCACTCACAACAAAGCCCCATGAACAAAGCACATGCACTTTTTGTGATGTTCAGAATAAGTCTCAAATGTTGAGTAGTAATTTAGGCTGGTGGCTACATGCGATATTGGACAAATAAGTAAATGGTTGAAAGAAAATACAGGATTGGGGACTGCTTTTTGAAAGCAGAGACACGTTTATAACGGAGGTAGGGTTCAAGAGGAAAAAACTATTTTGTAATTTTGTTATGATGTGCAATAGACATGGTGATAGACATGTTTTTAGCTTTTTTTGTTCAATCTCACGGGTAAAGAGACATACAGAGATTGATCTGTACATTATTGTGCAATGTTTTATCTACGTAAGTTAAGGTATGGCTTGTAATGAAAAGGAGTAACCACCCCTCCCTAAAGGGGTAGGCTGGGCAATGGGGTGAGGTCATAAGAACATCCAAAACAGAACGAGTAGGGCCGCATGGAACGGCAGTTCACTTAGTGTCATTTTTAATAAATTGAACACACGTGTGATTAGTTTTGACTAAATATATATATTATAGGGTGGCGGTTACTGCCCTATAGACATGGTGAAACAGAGTTACATATGAAATCGAAAAAATTAATTGCTAATAACTTTTGACTCATGTGACGGATGTGGCCGAAATCTTGCAGACAATTATATATGTCATCTGCCCAAATCCCCCATCCCCCAAAAAACCCAGACAAAGGTGTGGGAGATATTCTTTAAAAAATAAAAAAGTTAGTAAGAAGACAAAAAAGGCATTTTCGGCCGAGTACCAATTCATTTTCCCATAGACACAAAAGTACAATTTTTGCTCAACCACACAGCAAAAAACATTGGACAAATTTGGACCAGGTTTGAAACAACTTGGGCACGAACCGTTGATCCTTTTGTGGTTTGGTGTTATTCCGTCCAGTACTTTTTCAATTATTTGATGGAGAAGAACAAGTTACGTTCTTACCTGGTAACCTTCTTTCGATGGGATGATCCGACGACATATTCCACACCTATGACAGGTAATCACCACAGCTGTGCTGCTTCGGAAATTTTTCGGCGTCTGCGTCGATGACGTCGATACGCTGTCGTGGAGGGCCTCCGTGGAGCCCACGTCACCGGATGTTATAAGTAGGACACACGACGCCGTAGCCTCAGTTGTCGTTTTTTCCCAGAACGTGTGCACCAATCTTCTGCCAGAATGACCACAGAAAGCCTTGTGGAAACGAAAGCTGCAATCGCATAATAAATTCTGTAGAGGGGCAGGTAGGGAGGGAGCGATGTGGAATCCGTCATCGGACCATCCCATCGAAAGAACATTACCAGCTAACAAAGTAACTTGTTCTTCGAAGGGATTGGGTCCTTTGACGTATTCCACATCTATGACAGACTCCAAAAGCAGTACCAATGTATGGAGGTGGGAAAAGAATTTGCAGAATAGAGGACCGCCTTACCAAAGGCCAAGTCTTGCCTATGAATAGAATCCAGGGAGTAGTGTTTTACAAAAGTATGGACAGAGGCCCATGTGGCTGCTTCACAAATGCTACGAATGGGAACACCCCTCTGGAGGGCAGTAGAGGCAGCCACACCCCTAGTAGAATGGGCCCGTAAGCCTACCGGAGGGTCCTTACCTGCCAATCGGTAACATTCAAAAATTGTCAAGATAATCCATCTAGACAAGGTCTGTTTAGTAACAGCTTGTCCCAAACGCCTTCCAGCGTATCCAATAAAGAGCTGATCGTCCACTCTGACCCGGGACATGCGTGAGATGTAGAAACTTAAAGCTCTCCTAGGATCCAACCTATGGAGCCTCTCCTCTTCCTAACCAGGATGAGGAGGATAGAACGCCAGAATGACAACCTTCTGGCTTAAATGAAATTCCGACACAACTTTCGGAAGAAAAGAAGGACGAACCCTAAGGACAACCCTGTCCTTATGGCACACCGTGAAGGGTGGCTTAACGGAAAGTGCATGCAACTCAGCCACTCTGCGAGCGGAAGTGACCGAAACTAAAAATACAGTTTTCAAAGTCAACAATCTCAAAGGGCAAGAACGCAAAGGCTCAAACTGAGCTCTCATTAGGAATTTTAGAACCAGGTTCAAATCCCAACCGGGCACCTGGAAAGGTGACGGTGGGAGCACATTAGTGAGCCCTTTCAGAAACTGAAAAATTAAAAGGAATCTTAAAATAAGAACCCTCCTCAGACGAGCGCTTAAATATGGACAGCGCCGCCAGGTAACCTTTAATGGTACCCACTTGCAGGCCATTGTGGGCTGACAAAAGCAAAAAAGACAGAAGCACAGGAATGGCACATGAAAAAGGATCCACATTCTTAACCCTGCACCAGTTGCAGAACTTCCTCCAATGGCAACGGTACAGGGACTTTGTTGCAGGCCTTCTGGCCGAAAGCAACACCTCCATCACGTCTTCAGGGAGTTCCCAATCCTTATACCTCAACCTTTCAGAAGCCAAGCATGAAGGTTGAGGGACTTGACCTCTGGATGGAGAACCTGACCCCCCCCTCCCGTGAGAGCAGATCGTCTCGGTAGGGAAGACGGCGTGGAGAGCAGATGGACATGTTGAGAAGGTCCCGGTACCATGTCCTCTGGGCCCATGCCGGAGCAATGAGCATCATCCGGGAACCGAACCTCTGTAACCTCCGCAGCACGGAATGACGGGGAATGGAGGAAATCTGCGTAGGGGTAGCTTCCAACTGGCTATGACCAGATAACAGGTCATCAGGAACCTCATCAGGAACCAAACCTTCCTCAGACCCTTCCTCCACCTCAGAAATATAATCCAGAGGCTGGAACAAATCCCTGGAAGAGGGCACAGAAAAAGGCTCAAAGACAGGCCTTACCGACTTCTTCAGGGCCCTCCTCGAGTTTACACCGACCCACGGGGTACCTCCGGCAAAGCCACCACAAAAGGCGTCGAGGGCGTCGACGGAATCAGCGTCGACATCGAGCGGGGTGCCGATGGCTTCGACACAGGCCTCGAGGGCGGTGTCCCGAGCGTGTCCTCGGACGGCCGCGGCGCCGATGGCGTTGATGACTTCCTCTGAGCCGGAGCCTCGAGAGAGAGTCCCTCGACAGACATGGCGCCGATGACGTCGACGTCTTCTTAGAAGACCTCACAGGCTCCACCGGTCTCGAGGGCGTCAAAGGTTCCCAGTGATTGCGCCGACCGCCCGAAGGTGTGCGAATGGTGGCCCTAGCGCGTTCCTTGCTGGCGTCTCTCGAGGGGGCGGATGGAACAGAGCCCCGTGACTCAAAAATCGCCATCATTTCCTGAAGAAATGCATCCCATTCCGCAGGAGAAGAATGCTTGTTGGGACAAGCAACCTGCCGATGGGCGGAGTCCTCAGACGAGGAAGGCGACCGGTGACGGTGCTTCTGGGAGTGCCTCGAAGAGGCAGAGGAATGGCGGAACACACTCCGGGATCGAGACCACCTGGACTTACACCGACGACGCAAAGAGTCGTCTCTCGAATTGTCAGTCGAAAGCCCAGAGGATTTCGACTTTCGGGGCTTGGACACACTACCGACAGAAAGCTTCTTCTTACGCTCCCGCAAGGACTTCGATGTTAACGACTGGCAATCGTCACAATCATCCGTGGTGTGGTCCTCAGCGAGGCACCAGAGGCAGGCGCTGTGCGGGTCGGTCAGCGACATCTTGGAACCGCAGTCCCGACACTTCTTGAAACCCGGTTGCGGGGTAGAAGAAGACAAAGACATGATATCTTCACAAACAAACAAGTTTGAAGAACCGATAGAAGTACACTAGAAGAACCGAGGCGCGCTGAGATCTCCGAAGCGAACACGTTCTTGGAAAAAACAGAACTGAGGCTACGGGCGTCGTATGTCCTACTTATAACATCCGGTGACGTCAGCTCGACAGAGGCCCTTGACAACAGCGTATCGACGTCATCGACGCAGGAGCCGAAAATGTTCTGAAGCAGCACAGCTGTCGTGATTACCTGTCATAGATGTGGAATACGTCGGAGGACCCAATCCCTTCGAAGGGGGTGCCCCCCTTCCCAAAAATAAATAGCTATATCTGCCCGAATATATTGAATATCCGAGTGTTTTTAAACGAAACAGCTGCCATCTTTTTTCTCTCTCATTGCGAGTCATAGCCGCTGTTCTACCCTAGGGTACCAAAAAATAAAATGCTGAAAAAAGTAATCTTCAAGTCAAAAACCATGCATATTCCACCAGGCTAGAGGTGGGGGCAAGAGGGCGGTAAGAGGACAACAAGTGAAATTTGGAGGTTTCTAGAGTCTTGAGAATAAAAAGAAATTGTAGTGATGACACAGAATACAAGAAACATTTAGAAACAAATATAGTGAAATTCAAAGCCAGAGGCTACCAGAGCCTAACGCTACTAGATGCCAAAAAAAGAACTGCATCCAAGGACAGAGCAGATCTATTAGGGGACAAAGTGAAAACAGCATCAGTGGCCAGTGGTGAAAGAAAAACAAAGATAGCAACAACTTACAACACATATCACTACCAGATCAGTAAAATCTTGAATAAACATGGACACATTTTACACCTTGATAGTACAGTATCTAAGCACCTGGATAGCAGTATGAAAATCACCTACAGAAGAGCAGCAACAATAAAGTTCCTCATAAACCCAGGTTTCATGGAACCAGGAAAAGCAAGTGCAACAGGAACTTTACATTCTCTATGGAAAATCCCAGCCATAAAAGGATATCAAATGTGGAACCTGCAAGATATGCCCTCAGATGATGGAAAATGTGATTTCAATTGAACTACCGAATGGTAAAAAACATACAATTAACAATTTCATCAACTGCAACACAGAATTTGTTGGTTATGGAAGTAAATGCATTGTGGGTATATCAGAAGCACAATAGGGGAGCTGAAGTTGAGAATCATGGAGCACATGAGTACAATTAAAAATGGGGACCCTAAATATCCATTGGTGTTTGATCACAATATGGAACACAAGAGAACAAATTGAAGATTTGAAATTCATTGGTTAACCGTGACAGAATCACCAATGCAAGGGTGAAATAAGAGAATTAAAGCTGAGGCAGGCTGAATCCAAATGGATCACACTGATGGATACCTACCACAATGGACTAAAATCAGGACAATGAATACTGGTCATTTTTGTAACACAACCAAGAAGCGAGGTGTGTGCAATATGTTAAAACGTATGAGTAATATGTTACAATGCAATTGAAGAAAACCAGCTTCCTCATTGTTCATCAATCAGACTTGGAATATGGCCATTCATTTTCAAATATGCATACCACATTAAATACTGAGTGTGTGCCTGTAAAACATATGATTGCAGACGACCACCTCGCCGTATGCCAAAAACAATATTTGGTTTCAATAACACCATAAAACGGTCAGAAAGATAATTACTTTAATCACACTAACAACCAGATTCTGTAAGGGAATGACCCTTTGCAGGTTTAATACCTGCCGTATATATGATAACCATATTATTTGGTCTCAATACATTTCCCCCAAAAAGTTTGTTGGTAAAATGTAGTCAAAATAATTGAAAAAATGTAAAGGTTGCTCTAACTCACACTTAATCTTCATTGGAATGATCCTTTGCATGCATAATACCTGCTGTTGATATGATTACCATAATTCTTGGTCTTAATAAATGTCCTCAAAATGTATGGTTAGGAAATTGACAATATCTGAATAAATGTAAAGATTGTTTTTCTCGTATTTAACAACAATCTTTATTGGAATGATCCTTTGCAGGTTCAACACGATTAACCATATATTTTGGTCTTGACAATTTTGATTTAATATTAAAAGGTTAAATCATTGATAACAATTGAATAAATGTACACATTGCTTTAGCACACACTCAATGGCAATCTTTATTTTCATTGCTAGATCGCGCTCGAAAATCAGCATTCACAGGATGACGTCATCATGCACAACCTTGTGCAACAAAGTCATCACGTGCATATAAATAACAGGTGCCATTTTAGAATGCCAAAAATTGCTGTGAGCAAGGAGGACCATCATATCTATCTATCCATCCATCCAAGCAAACGTTACATTTTTGGTAATATATTGCAGATTTAATTTCTTTGCAAAAAGAATGAGCCTTAGAGATAATAATATTAATAATAGCCTTAGGGCTCTTCCATACTTCACTGTCTTTTTAATTTTGACCCCAGAAACCAACCTCAAACACCAGCCAGAACGTATAGCAATCTAACTGGAATGAGCATATTTACCAGATAAATCAAAATGCAAGCCACATTACAACATCAGGGCTGGGTAGGCCATACTATTTCAAACACCAGTTGGACTTGAATAATGATAAGAGGACACTTAAATATATTAAAAGAAATGACTCAGTTATGCCACACATGTTAATGCTTATTTTGTGTTCTAAATCATTCATGTCATTAGATAAAAATAAGGAGTCAATTCCTCCTGATGATGCACCAGAAGGTGGTGAAACACATGTAGAGGATAGAGGATAAGGACAGACATAATGTGTGGTTAAAT
Source organism: Ambystoma mexicanum (assembly GCF_040938575.1). Taxonomy (NCBI): domain Eukaryota; kingdom Metazoa; phylum Chordata; class Amphibia; order Caudata; family Ambystomatidae; genus Ambystoma; species Ambystoma mexicanum. The sequence goes on along the minus strand of NC_090927.1, from coordinate 301,393,505 downwards.
ACAAAGACTTCTGAGGATGAAGGCTAAAATCATTTGAGGCGATATATCGAGACTTTCAATGATTTATTGAAGAATTGTCTGAAGCTATAAAGACATTCAAGATTGTGAAGCGGCTCTAAGGGGAATTCAGGAAAAGTACCCAAACCATTTGAAACCAAAGGCAGAGACGTCAATGATTGAAAAAGGAAAAAAACATTTGGGGAGTATTACAAATGTTGCTTTAAAGGAATTTGGGAGAATCTGATGTTTCGAATCTTCAATGTTCATTTTTGTAACACTGAAACCAAAAAAGATAGTTTCCAAGTATGAGCAAAACAATCTTTACATGGCGAGTGGTCTGGTAGGGTTTGAAAATATACAGTGGGCATGGCCGAAATTGTATTCTATTTAAAGATTACCTTTACTTTGTACAGTATGTGTTTTATTTCACTTTTAACATGTTAATCACTTCCAAAAGACACACCGAAAGAAATATACATCTACATGCATGTTTTCAAGCAACTGTTTATTTTTAAAACCTCATTTCTTTTCTGTACATATACACAGAGTAATAATCACTTTTTCTGTTACCCATGTATGGAAATCTTAAAATATATCCTAGTACATAGTTATTTGAAACCACTTCTCATGTCAGTTAGAAATGATACATATGCACATTTGCCGTAAATAAAACAATCAATTATTTATATGTTTATTTTAAAATCTCATAAATAATTAGGGTTCAACATGTGTCTCTATTTCTACTTAATTATTTTGTAACTGCATATACATATATTATAGTGAATAGGTCTTACATACAGTTGGCACAGACAGGAACATTCTAAGCAGTATCCTTTTTTTATTGCTATCTAAAGAAAGCAAACATATCTGTAAAATATTACATATTTATAATTAAGATATCTTTGACCAAATACTACAAAGGAAAGCTTCACAAGTAGTGATATGATGCATGTGTAGCTGCTTACTGTTTTAAACAATGAACTTTTTGTTATGAACTATTTTAAAATGCTAATATCACATATGTAGAAGGGTGTCTAAACATGTAAAAATACCTAGAGCGATCTTATGCCTGATGTCATCGGTTAACTAATCATTGATGTCATATATGATTAGGGGTGTACCGAATAATAGATTTAAATATTCAGCCGAATAGTTGAACAAGTATTCGGCCAGAGCCGAATAGTTGGCTTTTAAAAAAAAGAAAGTTATGTAGACAAGAAAAACATGGTAAATGAAAAACACTTTAAAATATGTACATCCATTTTTTTATTGCATTTCTCTTCAAAATGTGCCTTTTAGGCCTAACCATCCTTAGCCTTCTGGCTCTAGCAAAGCACTGAAACACAAAAGGAGTCCTCACAACTTCAATTGCTTAAACATGTACATATTAGAATAGGCCCTGCTAATAACAACGCAAGCTCCATCAAGTAAAAGGTGACGCACCAACTTCGTGAAAAGCTTCATGTTTGTTTCTCCTTTTGTTCTGCAGCGTGGGCCCTGAAGGAGACATTATGTGGAGAGAGGAGGAGGTGCTGTTTTCAGTGTTGAGAATTACAGTTCGCACCCCCTACATGTGGTGAGCAGTCCCAGCGTTTCTTTGTTTCTATCTTTTTCCTCTTAATTATTGAACATGCAAAGTAGCAGTCCCTGTTCACACGGCCGATGGCTCATTACACCGTGGGCTTCACAAAGCCTCTGAATGTGCTTCAGCGCAAGGAGCAGGCAACGGCAACCACAAAGGTCTCAAAGCCAGCAAGGCAATTTATTTATGTCACTTATGACAGACACCAGGCCATTTGGATATTCGATGTGCCACCAGCCATTATCACCTCTGTTTTATGGATTTAAGAAGAAGGAAGTAATTTGGGTTCCTGCAGGACGCCCGGTGAGGAGGCGCGGTCATTGAGTTGTGTGCATATTGCTGTCTGGCTTGTTTACAGAAAGCCAGGCGGGATCATCCCAAGCAAGTGACTAATTAGCCACACTCAACTCACAATTGTTGCATTCACAGAGTCGCTCCTGCCCTTCTTCCTTGCCTCCCTTCCCCCTCCTCCTCTCCTGCCCCAGCATGAAAGAGGGATGTGATGCAGAAACCATCATCAATCTGGTAAAGTTTGGAGCAGTTTTGGATTGCTGCAGAGAGAGCTGGAGCCCAGAGCGGAGACAAAGGCTCTGAATTTAACCAGAAAATTCAGATCCCAACCAAGACAGGGCTTTTTCTTCAAGAGGAGCAATAGAAATCCACCCGTGTCATCTGCTCAGAACACTTCACACCACTTCACACCAACTGTAAGGTGCTGCATGCAACCTTTGATTACTTCTCTGCAGTGCGTCCAAAGCGTGACAGGTGCTTCATTAAGTTTACTTTGTTTTCAAAGTGTCACATATGCTTCCTGCAGTCCAGGAACCAAAGCTAACTTTACTGGTGAGTGTTTTGTGCCTTATGCACTTCGCTGGATTGGTAACAATGTCGGCATACTTCCCAGGTGCAATGTCGGCATACTTCACAGGTGCAAAGTCAGTGTTGAATGTAATTCACTTCACCGTTTCAAGTGCCTGATGAATTTTAATGCAGAATGTTTAATGAGCATAAATCTGCTCCCTGAAATGAAAGCAGTGCTGGCTGTGGTTCCTTGCCATATGGAATCGCTTCTCGATATCGAGACTGAAATGTGTATCTTAATGTACCCCTCAGAAGATATTTTGAAATGTACACCCCTACAAAGCACTTTACAAACTGCAACAATTTGGTGCCCGACAAGTGTGGAACCAGGTGCGAATATGGCTGTGTTGGCCTTTCTGGTATTCGCGGCTGCAGTTCACACACAGATCGTAGCAGCAAGTGCTCAACCCGCTGAACTATCTTACCGTTGAGAATGCTTTTTACGGCTGATGTCACCTGAATTTCAGCAACTCTTCCTGCTTCAGAAGCCAGAGCACACATGCGTCTTTCTTCTGGCTCTGGTGAGGGATTCTCTCGTCCAGGAAGTCGTGCTTTGGCAGTGGAAAGCGTGTGCAAAGGAATATTGGCGTGGACTTTTGAACGGAGAGACCACTGTTTTCAGTAGCAAGCAATAACCACATGACGCTTAAGTTGCCACTTCATTGGTGTTTAACTCTGCAGTTACATAGCCAAATGTCATTAGCTATTTGTGATGCTGGTACATGTGCTCTGCTTATGAATTGCTTTTCCAGCTCAAGTCATTCACTTGGTCTGCAGATGTTAGCCTCCGTGGGATCCCCTTCCACTCAGCGATACATCTGGAATGGATGTTCCTGCGCAGAGCACTGCCAGACAGAAGCTTTCTGGCACCAGCATGAGGGAGGAATGAAAAGGCCAGCTTGTTTGCACTGGGAAATATCTGCGTGTCCAGTTGACTGAATGCTGGGCCTCTTCCAGGAGTTTGAAGCGCTTGATCTCCAGTCCAAAGCGTTTGATCTCCGGTGTGCAGCCATGTGCTCCTCAAACACTGGGTGTAACTTTGCCTTCGAATGATGATTCAACTAAGTATTCAGCCAAAACCGAATAGCCTTGTTTTCAGCCGGAATTCAGCCGAATACTTATTCGAATGCCGAAATTCGGTACACCGCCATATTTGTTATTAGCAATGTCACCATTGATGCCATTAGTGAGGTCATAGATGATGTAATTTGTGATTGCACCAATGACTTTTGGCTGAGGATGGTATGTTTGGGATAGGATGAAAGTTGGAGGTGTTTTCTGGGTCACCAGCAGTGGTTTTTTTTTTTTAAGAGGTTTAACTTAGGGTGTCTTGAAAGCTTTTGGTACAATTTCTGTTTCAAGCAAGGAGTTCATAAATTTGTGAAAGTAGAAAGCTAGTGTTTCCTTGTTAAGGATACCTTTGTAGATGTTCATGGAGAAAAGTCTGGTTTGGAAATTAGTTTTAGCGGTTTATCAGTGGGGTTGTAGGCTGAATGTCATTGACCAGGATTAGAAAGTTGCTTCCAATTCCATTCCTTGTTGCAGCATTAAGGCTTGCTGTATTGTTTAGTATGTTGCTTCTAAAATAGTTTGTGATGTCATAACATACTTTTTGGGTAGTGTGGCGTACCAGAAGAAAGACTCAGAACAAAAGACATACTTTTGTTACAGGAGCTTTTATTTAACTTACAGAAAATGCCTTACTGGCCATATTGCTAATAGGGAAATGCCCTACCTAACAAACTAAACTAAGGGTGCTCGTCGAAATCAGCGCCTCTGTCCAAATTCTAACTTCTAAACTGGCCCTATGACTTAGAAAAACAACTGAAAAGGGAAAGTGGGCAATACAGCCTGCCCTAAGGATTCTTTACTCTGCTGTTTCTCAGTATTTCCAGGATTCATTCCTAGTTTCAATTCTCACAATTATTCAATTGGATACAGGTCTCCTGACTTAATAAGTTTGTGTCCAATTTGTCAGAATTCCAAATAAAGAAAAGCATTTTCTAAAGGGCATAACAAACTCTCAAGTCCCAGAAAGTCAAAGCTCTTAATGATCGTACAGGGATCGAAATTAAGATTGGATAGGCAGGAGCTAAAAGCAGCACCTGGGCTTTCAGCATTAACCAGTGACCAGGAGCTACCACTAGGGAACCAGGAGCTAGTACATAGTTCTGCAAATCCAATTTCCACATAAAATGCAAAGATATCACTGTGTTCATTTTATTTATGACCCCCCTATGCTATAAATGTTGTATAGCTGTGTCTTAATGCTTATTTATAGTTTATCAAAAACACACAGTTTAATCTACAACAGTGTGTTGGTTTGGTATCAAGTTGGCCAGGGTAGCCAAAAGTAGCTTCTGGTAGCTGTTGGTCTCAAGCAAAACATGCTCTTTTAGGCCACAGGCAAGAGCTAAAGAGCTCCCAGCTCCCCTAAATTTCAAACCACGTCGTAGATGGAGGATTATCTTGATATATCTTTGTATTGGTTTTTGTGTGCAGCTTCGAGCCGTTTGGCTGGTTCCAAGGCTCAGGTTTTTAGGGCTCCCATGACCACTTATTGTTTATGTCAGTCTACCTCTCTCGACCTGGTTGTCCCTTGTAGGGAACTAGCCTCTTCTTTCCTTCTCCCGTTCTCACATGCTCTGTAGCAGGTCCTGCACCAGCGAAGTAGCTTCGAGCTAGTGGGAATGGCATTCTTCCCAGCTTCTGCAAGTCCTCTCCTGAACATAAGCGGGAATTTGTCTTTGCTCATTGTGATGCTGCGCTCTCTCTCTCTGTTTCCACGTAGCGCGAGTGGGACACTCCCCCCTCACTCACTATGAGGTTGGTGTTGTTTCCTGTGCTCCAGGCCCACCACGTCATCTGCGTGGTCTTGCCTTCCATTGGGGCTGGCTTCGCCCGGCCTCGCCGACTCCACAAAGCCCTGTACCTCATCGACCACGTTGCTCGTTCTCTCGGGCTTCGCCCCGTTTTTTCTCTTGGTCTCTCTTTGAACCTCCTTCCGGATCCTTCTCCGAGCCACAGTCAGCTGCACTCGGCAGCGTGGCTCTGTCTCCCAATGACGTCAGTATGTTGGAGACTCGCCTCTGCGTATCGCTTCGCCCCCTCATTAAAGGGGGAAAGTTTTTTTATTCTTGCCAACAGATACCAAAGAGGTGTGTTTAACTGTCAAGTCCATTGAGAGGCCAGCATTGCCACGAGCCAACTGTTCAAATGCACCTTCTACATTATTTTGTGACAGTGAGATCCACTTCTGGTATTCCCATATATACAGACAATGTCTCAGAGGAAGTTTCTTACCGGAATGGGAGTCCCTGTCCCCTGGTGGGGGTCACTCTCAGTGAGCTTCTGCTATCCAAAACCTCTATGGAGGGTTTTGCTTGGCGGGCTCACCTCCCTAGCATAAAAGCGTGTGGCTCTCCAAAAGAAAGAAAGGACAAAACCTCCAGATTCGTCACAGGAGGTTGAGGTATTTTGTAACAGGAAGCTGGGTTTCTCATCTTATTCATGATTTGGTAAACTTCTTTCTCTGGATGAGGTGCATATTTGGTTAGCTCAGAATATGAACATTTTGTTGCTTCAACGGTTTCTGCTTTCTAGTGGCTGATCTGTCTTTGGTAGGCAACCTTGTATTGTTGGTTGTAGGGTTTCCACCATGTCTTTTCGAATATTCAATTTCTTTTTTTCAGTGTTCGTAGGTTGAGTGAGGACCATCTTGAGGGTGATGCACTTTAGAGAGAGGAAGGTGTCTAGTGCTTTACTTATCGAGTTTTCTAGTGTTGCTAAACTTCCTTCCAGTAATAAGAGTTCCAGTTTGGTCTCTTACATAAGATTTAGGAGTTCTCCAGGTTTAGATTTTTACAGCTTCTCCTGGCAGTGGTTTGTCATTTGTCAGAACTGGCATGTTGTTAGTAAAAGGATTCATTTGATGATTGCTCTATAGGGCCTGAAACGGGGGTTGGCCATAATGACATCTTCACAAAATACTGAGTCACGGATGTGTCCTGCAGTGTGTGTCACTTCTTTGACCATTTGTTTGAGGTGAAAGCTGGCCATGTAGGAGCTCACCTTTGGGTGCTGATTCGGTTTGCTCCTCGGACCAAATGTTGACGTGTCTGGACGGTTCGGTATTTGTGTTGTATTGCTAGGTTACAGTGATCAAAGTGTATGAAAAGAAGTAGTGGAACCATGTTCCGCCTGCTGGCAGGCCCTACTACACACGAACACCATCGCCATGCCCCTTCCCACTTGCAACACGTGGTGCCTGCCTTTCTTCTACTCCACACCCATCACTGTGTTGAGGTTGAAAGAAACAGTGAAAGAAATTGCTAAATGCATTTTAAATGAATCCCCATGACCTTTTTTCATTGTCCCCAGCAGCATGCAGCTTTATGCATCATCCCCTTTCTAATCACCCACCGTTCTCAAGTCTTAAGGGGCAAGCCAAAGATTAAAGACACCCCTGCCACCTGACGACATGTTCACGTTAAGTTGCTTAAATGCAAAAGAACAATTCTGATTGACCGCACGAGCAGGGCTATGGTGGGAGGCTTGGGAATGGGCTTTGTCCCAAGCAAGTCACTGAAAAAATAACAGCAACCCAGCAGTTCAATAAGAGCTCATTGTAATGGGAGGTTGGAGCTGATCCAGCAGGTCCCAGGTTTGAATCCCCAGTAAGGTGAAACGCGAACGCAGTTTCAGAAATGGTTCTCAGCTCACAAAAAAGTAAGGGAATGTCGTACCTATGGCAGCGTGACCGGGCCCCAGCACAGTGAACTGAAGTACCAGTTTCAACTTCTTTTTAAACTTTTATTTGAAAATTAAACCATTCCGAAACAGTTCTTTTTAAAATAAAAGCATAGAAACTGTGAAAATGAATTTCAAATAGTAGCACCACTACTGCCTACTTCGACCACTACTAGGTTAGCAATTACATCTGCAAAGATTCTGCGAAGGTAGGGCTGAATGATGGTGGTCTGTAAATAAGTAGAAAAGAGAGGTTGGTTTGGTGATTGAGTGCGAGGTAGCTAGGGAGTCCTTCACAGTACGCAAATTCCAATTGGTGTCAAATCGAGATTTTGCTGTGTTCCCTGTGTGCCACAGCAAAACCACCTCCTCGTTTGCTGGTCCGGTTGACTTGGATGAGTTTTAAGTTGGTGGGGATGGATTCATGTGCTATTACCTTGTATTCTGGCAACCAGGGTTCTGTCATTAACAGCATGTTGGTTCCTTCATCTCTAAGAATCTCCTAAATCTCCTTTTTATGTTTAGAGACGGAGAAGGCGTTGGATCAGCCTACAGTGTATCATGCATCTTGCCTCTGGAATAGGTGTCGGTGTAGCTTTCATCTTCTTCTGTGAGGTCGTGGCTAGCAGCCAATGAAGTAGCCACGAAGTAGGTCTTCCACTGAGACTGCTCCTGCGAATCCTGCATGATCCGACGAAAAAGACAAGCTTATACAGCATGTAAAAGGGATGCAAATGAAGGGGACTGGGCGTCAACCTCCCAGGATCACTCGGCTGGAAAAATGTGAGGCGAGAATCGGTGGCTGGGGAGATAAGTCACAGGCAGCGAGGTGCCCTCCGGTGGAATCCGTTACCAAGATGGTCGGCGTGTGCGGAGGAGGATTGCAGAAGCAGAAAGGAGCTCAAGGGCTGTTGGAAATCTGCAGACCCCGAGGAGAAGGGGCGAACAGAAGGGGGCTGGAATCCTTACGGAGTGCGAGAAGACCTGCTATAACAAAAGAAGGACGGTGCGGACCAAGATTGCCCAGCTGTATGCAGGAGGGGGTGGAGACTGCAGCAGGCCTCTGAGGTTCCGTTGGAGCTGCGGCCAGGGCACCGGGAGAACAGCGAGTACCCCCTTCAGCGAGTTGGTCCAGCTGGAAAGGAGGGGCAGCAAGCAGGACCACCCGCCTGCTAAAACAGGCAAGAGTAGCCTACAAAATCTCCCTCAGATGCACGAACGAGGGCTGCATGAGCCATGGAGCCAGTGGCTGGGACACGCTCCATGCGCCGTACATAAAGAAAGCAGCGGGCGGGGACAACGAACAAAGGGAACCTGGGCCGCACAGCGAGGTAATTCTAAGTGCCCCAGCCACACTGAACAGACAACAGATTGCGGCATGGGGAAGGCAACGTTCCATGGGCTGGATCACCAGGACACCGCAACGGTGTGACTAAAAGAGGTTTGTACAAGAACTGGACGGCAAGTGGTGCAGTCACAAGGGCTGTGCTGTGGGCTGTTCCGGTGAGTCAAGGAATTGGTTATCTCATACAGCAAGGAGAGGACAAGGAAGGTGCAAAAGGGAATACGGGCCAGAGGGTGAAAATAAGTGTGGCCCCTGGAACAGAGGCTCAGTGGCCGTCCGGGGAAAGGCCAAGGCATTGGTGGAGAAGGCAGCCATGGGAGTGGCAAACAAGTGAACCTGGGCCTTGCTGAGTCACTACGAGGCAGTCCTTATAACACAATGCCTACACCTGGAGGGAGGTAAGAACAAGCTGGCTGGCAGAGGGGGGCAACAAGTGGGGGAACAAATTACCTGGGCTGAGCAGACAACTTGGGAGTGCAACTCCCACAACACTGGCCAAAAAGGAGCCAGAACAAAGAACCTAGAATACTTGGGAGGGGCAGCCACCAGAGGAGTGTGTGAGAAACCATGGTTGCAGGGTGATCCTGGAAGTGCGACCCCTTCCGCACCTGACACGAAGTGGCCAGAACTGGTGCTGTGAACTGTCAGCAGAAGGTAGATGGAGCGAAGAATATCTCTACCATCCTTACCGATACCAGATGGGCACCATCACTAAGCTGAGTGTTATGCTCTGAGGACAGGAGTGGGGGTACTAGCCTAAAGGCCCCAACTGCTGGCGGCTTAGACTATATAGTGGCCCGTTGGCCGATAACTGCCTTCCCTTTAAGAGTAACACACAGGAGAGGCCCGCACATGGGGGTAATTGAGACTAGGGCCCGTGAAGCGTTGCATGTGGTTAAGAGGACAGTGCCAAAAGCCAGTCTCAGCCAAAATACTTATTGCAGTGTGTGCCCAGCTGACGAGAGATTGCGGACCACTGGAGAGCAGGAGGACTGGCTGGATGCCTCCCAAGCCAGCCAAAAATAAATCATACCAGCCAACCTTGAACAGCTTCGCCAGAGTCAAGCAGCAAGAACCCGGGAGAAACATGGAACTAGAGCAGGAGAAAGGAGGGGGTGCCATGGAGTTGCATAACCAAGTGAAGTTGGCCATAGCGGACCGGAAGGCTTCACTAAGGACACAAATTGATCCTGTGAAAATCGAAGTGGGGTTGCTGCGACAAGATGTGTGGAGCGTGGCAGAACATATTAGAGACGCAAGTAAAAGAAAATTTGAGTGCGCTCCGGGACATGCAGGTGGATGTCCATGTCCTGCAGCAGAAGGTTAGCCTCCTGGAGAGCAGAGTAGAGGAGGCAGAAGGACGAGTCTGGAGAAACAACATATGCATTGTGGGCCTGCCGGAAGCAGAGGAAGGGGCTGACCAGACTACATACATTGAGAATATGCTGCTCCAGGAAATTGGGCCTGAGAACCTCACACAGGACTTCATGATGGAGAGAGCGCATAGGTCACTAACCAGGCGGCCCCCCTCCAGAGGCACCCCCCGCTCACCCCCTGAGACAAATGATTGCTAAAGTCCTGAATTATAAGGACACAGAGAAGATTTAGGCCTATTCAAGACAAGGGGGAGAATTGAAAAGAGCTTCTGCGGCTTAGTGGTTTACCCGGACATTTTCCAGGTGCACAAGAGCAGAGCGCAGTTTGCAGCGGCTAAGGCCAGGTTACGTGCGGCTGGATTGAAATGCATGCTGAATTACCCGGCACGGCTCAAGGTTATATATAAGAACAAAACCTGGTTCTTTGAACTCCCTGAGGAAGTACAGGCATGGATGGACAGAGAAGATAGGCCCCAGTGAACAAGAAGAAGAGGGCAGCCGAAGAAGATGAAAAGGAAGCCCTGCCGAACCTGAGGCCAAGAGTAGCTAAGGTCATTTGGACTGCTTGCATCACACAGCAGAGTGCACAGCCGGAATAGCGCATAAATGTGCACTCCGGAACCAATGGGCCTTTTTAGATAGGGGGCCTGCCCCTCTGTGGAGTAGGCCCTGGAAGTTGGGAATTGTCTTACTTGTTTGTAGTGGGAGTCAGCATCGGCCATTATCGATTAATGTTTCACACCAAGGTGGAAGGGGCTTTGCCCATGGCTGCATTCGCCACACCCCTCCTGTTTTTTCTTTTTTGAGAGCACTTGTTTTTGTGCCCATCCTCTGTGCATCAGCCCCAGGCAGGACTGCTGGGGACAAATGCGGGAAGCAGGAGTGCCTGAGCAAGGGTAGCAATGCCGGACAATGGTTTTTAGTTGGGGAGGTTTGGGAAGTTAATGGGTGGAGGGGATGCCTGCATGTATGTTGAACAAGATAAACAGTACAGTATTCCAAACTATAGAATAACGACAAGGGTTGGGGAAGCCTGCGGTGAGGTTACAGACAGCAGGTCAACTAGAAGGTGATAATAGCATACGGCAGGAACTTGGAACGTATTCACTTGGAATCGGAGGGGGCTGAATGTTTTTGTTAAAAGGAACAGAGTGTTCTCGTATCTTAAGATTTATAAGTTGGATGTGGCCAGGTTACAAGAAACACACCTCATGGCTGGTAAACAGGCATTGTTAGTGGGTAATTGGAGAGGGCAGCTGTTTAGTTTCCCGTGTTCTGCCTATGCTTGCGGGGTATTGGAATGGATTGTGCACTCGGTACCCTTTAAGATTAGCTACGTAAAGATGGACAATGAAGGCCGAATGGTGCTCGTGCAGGGCCTCCTTGAGCAAGTAGATACATGTCTTGTAAATACGTATGCCCCCAATCATATGATATGATATGGTATTTATAACGCGCCTATACACAAGTGTTTCAAGACGCGACGAGGCAAGGGGGGGAAACAAAGGGAGGACAGACAGCAATCCTACTAGGCCAAGTGTCATTCAGATCGCGCAAGTGCATGGGAAGGGGGGAAAAGGAAAGGTGCGCAGGGGAAGGGAGAGGGGAAAGTGCAGTACATGGGAAAAAGTGGAATAAATAAGAAAATAAATAAACAGCCAGCTGGTGGGTGGCAATTGCAAGGAAGTGCAGACAAAAGTGCTAGTAGGGGGACTGTAGGGATACAGAACAACGGTCCGCAGGTACAGGGGTTGCCAGGGAGGCAGTGCAAGTGGGCAATTGACAGGGCCTGGGCCAGAGACCAGAAAGGGTGGCCAGGTAACCCGAGCAGTTTCAGTCAGGAAATCAGCAGGGGAGAGGGGGAGAGAAAGCAGAGGCAAAGAGGAAGGTTTTGAGGTGCTTCCGGAACCGGAGATGGTTCTCCTCGAGTTTCAGGGAGGCAGGAAGGTTGTTCCAGAGAGAGGCCCCTGCCGAAGAGAGTAATCTGCCACCAACTCGTTGCTTGGAGAAGCGACTGACACTGAGGGAGTTAGAGGCGGATGAGCGAAGAGCTCGAGAAGGAAGATATTTAGGAAGAGAGAGTTGAAGGTATTGCGGCCCAAGCTCCCAGAAGGCCTTGTGTACAATGCAGAGGGTTTTGAACGTAATCCTCGCAGCCACTGGGAGCCAGTGCAGAGATTTCAGTCATGCAGAGATACAATCCCTGGGCTTGAGGCCAAGGAAAATTCTCGCAGTCCTGTTCTGTATAAGTTGCAGAGGGCGGAGAGTAGAGGCCGCCGATTTAGATAGAGGCTGTCACAATAGTCCAGCCTAGAGAGGACCAGGGCTCTGGAGACAGTGAGCTTCTGGGGGAAGAAGAGGAAAGGAAGAATACCTCTAAGGAGGTGAGGCTCGTAGTGTGACTTCTTAGAGACATCAGAGATGTGAGGGGAGAAGGAGAGAGCAGAGTCTAAGATGACCCCGAGGTTTTTAGCCTTGCAGGTGGGAGTAGGAAGAGGGCCAAGAGAGGCCAGCCAGAGAGCTGCAGGGAAGGAAGGAGTGGGTGTGCCGATGAGTAGAATCTCAGTCTTACTGGCATTAAGGCAGAGGTCGTTGGCGGCACACCACTCTTGGATGGCAGACAGCCAGTCAGAGATAAGGAGAGGAGGAGGCTGAGGGTAACCTGAAAATGAGCTGGGTATCATCCGCATAGCACTGAAAGTTGGGACAGAGAGCGGCGATGCGGTGGGCAAGGAGTGCCAGGTACTGGTTGAACATCCAGGGAGAGAGGTTAGATCCCTGGGGGACACCACAGGTAAAGAAAAAGATGTCTGAGAGGAAGGACCCTAGTTGGACCTGGGAGGGTCGGTTGGAGAGGAAAGAAGTCAGCCATGCCAGAGCCTGACAAGTGATACCCAGGTTATCACGGAGACGGTTGAGCAGGATGGCATGGTTGCCAGTGTCAAAGGCAGGAGAGAGGTCAAGCAAGATGAGAACGCACAGGGTATTAGAGTCAAGGTTGGTGAGCAGGTCTTCACGGATGTTCAGGAGAGCAGTTTCCGTGCTTCTGGCAGCTCTGAAGCCAGACTGATGGACATGAAGACAACCAACAGATTCTGTGTGGTGATTGAGCTGGGAGATGGCCAGTTTCTCCAGGAGCTTGCCCAGGAAGGGAGTGATGGAGATTGGGCGATAGTTAGCCGGGCAGGAGGGGTCTGCAGAGGGTTTCTTTAGAAGAGGGTGCATAAGGGAGTGCTTCAGGGGGGAAGGGAAGACTCCAGTGGCGAAGGAGTGGTTGCAGAAATCAGCCAAGGCAGGAGCCAGGGAGTCGATGTGGTCCTTGATAGTTTTGGAGTAACACGGGTGAATCTGTTTCGATGAGACTTTCATAGATTGGACTTGTCTAGAAACCTCGTCTGCAGAGAAAAGGGGAAAGGCCGAGAAGGAGGGAGGAGGGGTGGCTGAGGAAGGGCCAGAGGAAGAGCAGGGAGTAGAGGGGGGGAGGCGAAAGGAGGAGAGTGAGGACAGGATGTCCTGAGTTTTAGAAATGAAGTGAGAAGCCAGTGCCGTGCAGAGGGCCTGGGAAGGGACACAAGAGGTAGAGATTGCGGCAGGATTGACCAGTTCCTTGCAGATTTTAAAGAGTTCAGCAGAGTTGTTAGATGCTGCAGAGACGCGGGCTTGGATATGAGCTCTCTTCTTGGTGAGGACGGAGAGCCGGTATTGCCTTTGCAGCAGGCCAGTTTGTCTGAGGATGAACTTTAAGCACACCATTTCCTCTTGGCCACCCTAAACCTGTGTTTTAGGGTGACAAGGTCTGAGTCATACCAGGAGTTACAGTTGGCTTTGGGCATCAGGCGGATTCTCATGACAGGGGCAAGGATATCAAGAGTATCAGATATAAAAGAGTGGAGCGTGGAGAGGGCTGTGTCAGGGCGAGAGTCAGCCAGAGGGGGAGGAGGGGGTGAGAAGGTGGCGGCGAAAGCCTCAACTGACACACGTTTCATGGGTCAGATGACCGAGAAGGTGGGTGGCAGTGATGGAGGTGGCTTGGCCTGCGGGGTAGGGCGGGTGAGGTGGGAGGAAAGGAGAAAGTGATCACTCCAGGAGAGAGGAGTGGAGAGAGGGACAGAGAGGGGAAGGTCAGAAGAGATCAGAACATCAGGAGTGTGTCCTGCAGAATGAGTCGGGCCAGAGGGGAGAATGGTGAATGAGAGAGAGTCACAGAGGTCGCGAAAGAGTACAGAGCGGGGACAGGAGGCATCCAGGTGGATGTTGAAGTCTCCAAGAAGGAGGAGTTGAGTGGTTGAGGCCAGGAGTGAGGAGGACAGGTCTGCCCACTCCGAGAGGAAGGAAGAAATCTGACCAGGTGGCCGATGGATAGTAGCCACGTTAAGGGAATGGCTCGGGGAGAGAGAGAGCCTGCAGACGAGGCATTCAAAAGAGGAGTAGGCCTGCGGAGGAGTAACAGAGGCGGGAATCCACTCAGGGAAGATGAGGGCTATGCCCCCACCAGAGCGCTTGGGCCTGGGCACGGAGAGGATCTTGTAGCCAACAGGTAGGAGCGTGTCAAAGCTGGTGACAGAGCTGGCCGTAAATCATGTCTCAGTAAGACTGAGGACATCGAGGTCAAGTTCTTCAAGGAGGCGGCAGATATCAAAGGAATGTTTGACAGCAGAGTGGGAGTTAAGAGTGGCAATATGGAGAAGGTTGCCCTCCTTGAAGGACTTCCGGGGTGGGGTACAGATCAGAGGTAAGCCCTACGGTAGTGTAGAAAGCGCCCAAGCTGGGGGTGGGGAGCAGAGAGGGAGTGGTAAGGCAAGGTAGCCAAGGGAAGAGGAGAGGGGACAGCAGGAAAAGAAAGGAAGTTGATGAGGCGCGGAAAGCGTCTATCAAAGAGATGAAGGTTGGCCTGAGGGCCTTGGACCAAGACGGTCCCATTAGAGTAGACATTAATGATTACCTTAGAGGATAGGAAGGAGGCCAGGAGGGCGTCCCAACGGGTGCCACCATTAATGGGAGAAGAGGAGGAAGGAGAGAGCACAGAGACCATATGAGGGGTCCATAGATCTGGTGAAGGAACGACAAAGAGGATGTCGGTGAGAGTTTCCTTGGAAGAGGCACTGATGTAGGTGTCGGCGATAGGGAGGCCTGGGTTGGAGACCAGGATGTCCTTTTTAAAGTTCTTCCTACCAGACTTCGTGAGGAGAGCAGGATAGTCAATAGAGAAGCAGTTAGAAAAGATACCGGAGACAGAGAGCACCATAGAGTAGGTGGGAGAGGAGGTGGGGGTGGTCCCAGGGGTAGATAGACAGACAAGACTGCGAGAGGCAAGTGAGTAGAGATATAGGACAAGACGACAGCACTCGGGAAGTGAGCGCAGAAAAAGCACAGGACATTCTAAGACAGGAGAGAAGACATACCTTAGTTTGAGCAAATTAAAACAATGCAATATTAGTGGTGCAGATACAAGCACATTTAAAACCAGTGCAAGCCACCTAAGTTTGAGAATCCTAAAAGAGGGAGAAAAGGCCAAGGTTTCACAATGCAATTTTAGTGGAGCAGATACAGCAAATTTAAAACCAGTGGAGGCCACCTAGGTTTTTTGGGAATCCTAAAAGAGGGAGAAAAGGCCTAGGTTTCACAATGCAATTTTAGAAGTGCAGATACAAGCAAATTTAAAAACCAGTAGAAGCCACCTAAGTTTGAGAATCCTAAAAGAGGGAGAAAAGGCCTAGGTTTCACAATGCAATTTTAGTGGTGCAGCTACAAGCAAATCTAAAACCAGTGGAAGCCACCTAAATTTGAGAATCCAAAAAATAGTGCTGCTAAGTTTTTTCACACTCTATAACCACGGCTAGGCCCCTATAGGTATATGGTATGGGGGACGGAGGGACTTTAATTGTACATTGAACCCAACCCAAGGCAGGTCAGATGCCAAATATACTAAACTGGCTCCTTCGCTCTGGAAGATGCCTGGTGAGACCCTCGACCCAGATATATGACACTATTCTCACTTTTCGGGTGCTGCACACAGTACATACTGGGATTGATTACCAAAGGAATTGACGCATCATATTACATATGCTCAGTATGGTGGGAGAGTCTTGTCCGAGCATTCCCCGCTTAGCATACAATGGCACCTACTAGGGCATCCGATACCTACATGGAGGCTTAGGAGTGAATCGCTCAGAGACCCCCGTTTCTTAACTGTATTAAAGATTGCATTACCGAATACGTCTCGCATAACTTGGGCAGCGTACCTAGGGTGGACCCCTTTTGGAAAGCATTGAAGGTGGTGATTAGAGGGGCGGCTATGGTGGGGTCCAGAAGTGTCCAAGCAAATATCAACAGAGAACTGGCCTCTGCTGAGAAGCAACTTAGGGCCTTAGAGCAATCCCAAGGACAAGACCCAAACAGAAATGAGAGGGCGGGGGTACTAAAGCAAAAATGCATGGAATGTTGGGAAAACACAGTTTTGCTAAATATAAAGAGAGGCACCACACAGAAGGGGACAAGCCGGGTCGCTTACTAGCATGGATGTACAAGAAAGAAGGGCGGCAAAGCCCCATAAACTCGATGGACACTGGGGAAGGAGAATTATGTTGTCACACTCAAAACGGGGTTAATGAGGCATTCCGTGACTTTATTGAATGAGATTGAGCTCCCGAGATTGTCGGAATAGCCTGGAAATGCCCAATACAGTAGAGGACATACACAATATAACTGCGAGATTACCAACAGGGAAGACGCCAGACTCGGACGGGTTACCGAGCGAATTTTATGAAGAATATGCACAGGAACTGGCCCCTCATTTGCGGAGTACCTTCAATGATTCCTACAAAGTGGGGGTTCTTCCTCTTAGCCTGAGCCCATAATTATGTTATACCTCTCCTCAAGCCCTGTAAAGTGCAAACGGAATGTAGTTCCAATAGGCCCCTCTCAATGCTAAATCAGGACAATAAGATATTGACTTCCATTCTAGCAACTAGAATGAAAAGGGTGGTACATAAATTAGTGCACCAGGCTGGCTAAGTTCCAGGCCGAAGATTGCACCATGTAATAGACGGAACAGCATCCTGGAATATCCAGTGTGCCATAGCTAAGCTGGATGCGGTGAAAGCATTTGATTCAGTGAGATGGGACTGGCTGTATGCCACTCTAGGCAGATTTGGTTTCGGGCAGATATACATCAAATGGGTGCAACTGGTGCATGCTAAACCGATGGTGCGGGTTACAACGGGCAGATGCATATCAGAAGCGTAAGAATTGGAAAAAGGTACGAGGCAAGGCTGCCCATTGTCACTGTTGCTGTATATCCTAGCCATGGACCCGATAGTCCAGGACCTTAGGACCGAATATATGGACGCTGGTATCGAAATAGATGGGTACTGGTTTGGTTGTAGAGGAAGACTCATTTAAGCAGAGAGGTAACGGTCTCTTATTTTGGTATCAAGTAGGTCATTTTAAATTTTTTACGGTGCTCTTTGTTAGGCCTGTGCTACCAGACCGAAAATTTGAACAGAAAAAATGGTGCTTCGGAAAGATCGGAGAGCAAAACAAGGGCACAACATCCACAACTCAACAAGTTGCACAGTAATTTAAAGAAGCTTCCACGCTTAAAGTATTCAAGTTGTTTTTCAAGAGAAAAATGTATTCTTAAAATAAAATTGTATATCATACAATCTCCTTTCAAAAGCATTTAGTTGTACATTACATATAAATTAAACAAGAACATTTTGCTTGTGATGATCTCTTATCTCTGCAGCTCAATTTCTTTAAATCTAATGACAAGAACTACTAACAATGTGCAATAAACAAAGTACAATAACCAAAGGATTTCCATTACATTTCAAAATTTTAAATCCATAAGTTTCTATTAAACGATATCCTGATGACAAGGAATTGCTTTTCTAGGTAGATGTTAGATTTTCTATCTTCTACTATGCATTTCGGGCGTGAGCCCATCTTCAGGTATTGATCAGGATATTCTTTCTGCAATATTAATAGGAATAATAAGTGAAGTTTAGTAAGTGGGACTAGTGTTCAATGCTAATTAAAGTAGTGTGTTAGTAATTGGGATTACTATACTAACCTAAGGTAAAAACTTGTGTAAGGACCAATGGTTTCTTTAGAAATCAACTCGCAGTGAATGCAAATTCTGAAAATAAATATAAAATATAACTTTAACTTAAATGATAAACTGTAGCCAGTTATATCAAATCTCGAATTTATTATTCAAGTCCCAGCAGCTTTGGTCCGCTTTTGAGGCGCTGGGTCCCGCTAACAGTCTAACAGTCCAAAGCATAACAGGGACATGGTAATGTTGTTAACTCACCCACATGGTGGATGTCGAGTTAGGTCCCCCAAGGAAACTGGAAAGCTCAGGGTTATCGATTGGCGGATTCAATAAAAGACTGGATGTCTGAAAAGCATATAATCTACTGTCACATATTGGGAGATTTAGTAGTGTTGTTCTTTCCCTAACAGCGAGATTGATGATTAGCGTTACCTTACAAGAGACGTTTCTTTACCAAAACGCCACTGTTAAGTACGGGATCGAGTTCACTACAAGTACTTTGTTGACTCGTGTAGGTGATGACTTGAATGATTTATGGTGTAGTACGTAACTCTCCCTACAGAAAAATATATAATGATATAGGTAATCAATATTTTACCCATTATTCAGATGACATCATTATTTTAGACACCAATTATTTTAAGTCTGGGCTATCCTTACCTCAAATTGTATCAAGAACCCTCTATATTGCTTTTTTTCTGTCAGACGCGGTTCTTCTAGCCACGGCAGTTAACGCTGAAGTGTATATGCGACGTTCGTGGCATGCTGCGGATGAATAAACAATCCAGTCTCAGTGTCGGGTTAGATTACTTATGTCTTTGTTATCATCTATTTCTCACTTAGTTTGAAGTTGGCAAGCTCACTTACTTGAAGTCGTGATTAGGAGTCTAGGGTCAAGTCCCACGTCTCAGAAACAGCAGCGTTCTGTCTGTTGGTATGTCATTGCTAGGCGATGGCATTCACTACATCATCTAATATAAACTAGAGCGTTTGCGGTGAGTTACTATTGACGCCATCTTGGTGGACGAAATGGCGTAATAACGTCATTTTGGTCGCTAAAATTCACTTGTCATTCGTAAACAGGTGTAAGGAACAAGTTACTTACCTGTAACTGTTGTTCTCCAGCATGGGTCTGGCATGGATTCACATGCTCATGAATATTCCCCGTCGTCAGGCTGGGAATCCTCGGTAAAGAAAAAACCAGTATCAGTTTCGTTTCTGATCTGTCTTTCGTAGTAATAACCAATCACTGGTCTCTGCGTCATACTGACCACAGCCAATGACTGCCCTCTACCTAAGCACCGCCTCTGGCAGCCATCTTCAGATTTGGAAGCACGTGAAGTGGCAGTATGACCAAGTGAAGAGCCGCAGAGGGGTAGGCGGTAGGGTTCGCATGTGAATCCATGCCAGACCCATGCTGGAGAACAACAGTTACAGGTAAGTAACTTGTTCCTTCTCCAGCATGGGGTCTGGCATGGATTCACATGCTCATGAATAAAGAATACATAGCAGTACACACATGCACAACCACGGGAGGTGGCAAAGGCTCAACATTAAGCATCACATCAACTCAACATTAAGCATCTTACCTCCTCACCAGGCTCACCTCAGGCGAACAGGTTGCGCAGCACTGCTTGGCCGACCCTGGACTCCTCCCTGGAATCCCGGTCGACGCAGTAGAATTTCGTGAAGGTGTGCGTCGACCTCCACGTAGCAGCCCTGCATATGTCCAGCAGGGGCACACCAGATAGGAACGCCGTGGTAGCTGCGATCGCTCTGGTGGAATGGGCTCTCGGACGGCCAGGCAGCGGTCGGTTTGCCAACCGGTGACAGTACATGATACAGCCGGAGAGCCATCTGGAGATGGAAGCCTTCGAGAGAGCCTTCCCCTGATTGACAGGTCCAAAGTTCACAAAGAGTTGTGACGTCTTCCGAAAACCTTTCGTGCGGTCCACGTAGAACTTCAGCGCTCTAGCTACATCCAGCGAGTGCAAAGTCCTCTCAGCCGGCGACGAAGGCGACGGGAAGAACACAGGTAACACCAAGGGTTCGTTGAGATGAAAGTCCGACGGTACCTTGGGCATGAAGGAGGGGTGCGTCCTGAGCACTACCCTCGTGTCGTGGAAAGTCAAGTACGGGGCCTTGCAGGAAAGGGCCTGGATCTCTCCCACTCGTCGTGCGGAGGTGATGGCCACGAGAAAAGCTGTTTTCCACGATAGAAACTTCAACGGGGCCGAGTGCAGAGGCTCGAACGGAGGTCCCATGAGCTTGGTCAGCACCACGTTGAGCTCCCACGCCGGGGCCGGAGCCTTCACCGGCGGGAACCATCTGAACAGTCCCTTCATGAACTCTTTCACCAGACGATGAGACCACAAGGACGTCCGGCCCGTGGTTCTGGTGTATCGGGAGATCGCAGCAAGATGAATCTTGATGGACGCGTGTGCCAGACCAGCTTTGGCCAGCGTCAGCAGGTACGGCAGTACTTGGGGAGCCGTAATCCGTAGAGGGTTAATCTTCTGTGCGTGGCACCAGACAGAGAACCTCTTCCATTTGTGTACGTAGCATTTAAGAGTCGAGGACGCCCTGGCCTTTGCAAGAACCTCTCTGCAATCGGCCGGTATGTCGTATCCTCCAAACTCTAGCGCTGCAGGAGCCAGGCCTGCAAGTTCAGCGACTTCGGGTCGTGGTGGAGGATGGCGCCTCCTTCCCTGGAGAGTAGATCCGCGTCCGCCGGCAGCTTGATTGGCGGGGACGCCGACAAGTCCAGAAGGTCCGGGAACCATATCTGCCTCGGCCACGCAGGTGCGACGAGGATCATCCTGCACCGTGACCTCTTGAGCTGGTTGACGAGCTGGATTAGCAGAGGCAAGGGAGGGAACGCGTAGAGGAACAGGCCCTCCCAGGGGAACGAGAATGCATCGCCCATGCTCCTCGTCTGGGGAAACCTGCTGGCGAACCTCCGGCACTTGGTGTTCGTCGCCGTCGCGAACAGGTCGATCTGGGGTGTGCCCCACCGTCGGAAGAGGCGATCCACCAGATCCTGCCGTAGTTCCCACTCGTGGCACGAGCGCAGCTCCCTGCTGAGTGAGTCGGCGATGGTGTTTTTTATCCCTGCCAGATGAAACGGCACCAGAAGAATCCCTTGGGCGACGGCCCAATGCCACAGGTCCTGCGCCTCCTTGGACAGCGCTGGGGACCTGGTTCCGCCCTGTTTCCTGATGTAAAACATGGTGGTGGTGTTGTCGGTGAAGATCCTCACCACCTTGCCCTTGAGGGACGGAAGGAAGGACCTGAGGGCCCAAAACACTGCACGGAGCTCCAGGACGTTGATATGCAGGGACTTCTCCGTCGGGAGCCAGAGTCCCCTTGCGTGCAGATTTTCGGTGTGCGCTCCCCACCCTTCTAGGGAGGCATCCGTGGTCACAGTCACCTGGTGGGCTGGGGTCTGGAAGTCCATGCCCGCCGTCAGATGCGCGCGGGTGCCCCACCACCGTATCGCTCGTCGGAAACTCTCGTCGAGCTTGATCCTTTCCTCGAAGCTGCCCGTCGTCTGGATCCAGGGCGCATCCAGGAATTCTTGCAACGGGCGCATCCGGAGCCTGCACATGGGAATGAGGTAGATGCAGGAAGACATCATCCCGAGGAGGGACTTGATGGACCTCACCTTGGCCGCGTCGGCCACCAACATCCGTTGCACCTTGCCCAAGATGGTCCTGGTCCTCTCCTCCGACGGGGAGGCCAGAAGGGACACTGTGTCGAGCCTCGCTCCCAGAAACAGTGCGACTTGCGCGGGCACCAGGTGGGATTTGGCGTAGTTCACGGAGAATCCCAGGTCCGTGAGGAGTTGGACGGTCCTTGCCGTGTGGACCACGGCGAGCTCCCTCGTCTTGGCGCGGATGAGCCAGTCGTCCAGGTAGGGGTAGACGTGAATCCCCTCACGGCGCAGCTGCGCCGCCACCGGTGCGAGGCACTTGGTGAAAACCCTGGGTGCCGACCGTAGTCCGAAGGGAAGGGCTTTGAACTGGTAATGACGCCCTTGGACCACGAATCTGAGGAATTTTCGGTGCCCCTTTAGGATGGGAATGTGGAAGTAGGCATCCTCCAAATCCAACGACGATAGGAAGTCTCCTTCCTCCAGCTGACCCAGGACGTGCTGGAGGGTGACCATCCGGAACTTCTGCGCCTTGATGAACTTGTTCAGGCGTCGCAGGTCCAGGATGGGGCGCCATCCTCCCGTCTTCTTCTTCACGAGGAAGTATCGCGAGTAGACTCCGGAGCCCCGAAGCCTCTTTGGGACGAGTTCGATGGCGCCCTTTCTGAGCATCGCCTTTACCTCCAGGAGAAGTTGAGGGACGTGAAGTTCTTTCCTGGCCACGGGGGGGACGCGCGGGCACCTTCTTTGAAACTCGAGCGCGTGGCCCCGGGCCAGGGCGTCCAGCACCCAACGGTCGGTGGAGATGGACTCCCACACGCTGACGAAGCCCGCCAGCCGGCCTCCCACCGGGGTGCTTCGGTGGGGGCCCGACCCCACGGCCGGTTCAATCCTGCTTGGACGCGGCCTTGCCGCCTTGGCCTCCTTGGCGACGACGGCGGGGTCCGCCAGACTTGCCTCGTCCTCTGTAGGCCTCTTGCGACGACGAGCGGGCCGCTTGACGGTAGGAAGCGAAACCGCCGCCGGAACCTTTGGAGGCGCCCTTGCCTCCGCCGCTCCGAAAGGGCGTCCGCCGTTGCTGCAGTACTCCAAGGGCCCGGGCCGTCTCAGTATCCGCCTTGATGGCCTGAAGGGAATCGTCCACTGTCTTCCCAAACAGGTTGTTCCCGTCGAAGGGCATGTCCAGGACCCTGGTCTGGACGTCCTGCCGAAAGTCCGTAGCCTTGAGCCATCCACGACGTCGAAGGCAAACGCCGTTGCCCATCTGGCGGAACCCAGTGTCGGCGATGTCCGTCGCCACGGTGATGGCGTGGTCCGAGGCCACCTCACCTTCCTGCAGGATCTCAAGGGCCTCCGCCCTCTTGTCGTCCGGCAGAAAATCCAGCAGGGGAGCTATCTTGTACCAGAGTTCCCTGTCGTAGCGGGCCACGATAGCCAAGGCGTTGGCCGCTTTAATCGTCGTCGCCGCCGACGAGATGACTCTACGTCCCATGGCATCCAATTTCTTTCCCTCGCCGTCCGGCGGGGAAGTCGACGTGGAGGCCGCACCCCCCCCCGCTTTCTTCCTGGCTGCCGCGGAGACGACGGAGTCCGGGGTAGGCTGCGCCCGGAGGCATAGGGGGGCCGAGTCCGGGACCCGGTACTTTTTCTCGTACCGGTCTCTTTTCGCTGGCGTCGTGGAAGGGTTCTTGAGGAGGGAAAGGCCCTCATCCCAAATGTCGTCCAACAGAGGCACTGCGAGGACCGTCTTCCTCTTGGCCTCGCGCCGTTGGTAAAGGAAGCCTTCCTTTTTCTTCTCCTCAGGGCAGAGTTGGAAAAGCTCGGATGCCCTGGCGATTATTGAGTGGAACGATCCAATCTCGTCGGGCGGAGAAGCCCTGGTGGGAGGCGACGACGGAAAATCCTCGTCGTATGCCTCGTCGTCCGTACCCGTCGCTGCCGTGTCAGTCCCCGTATCATCCCCTCGGGTGGACGGGGAGGAGGGCTGGACGGGGCGCGACGGTTGAAAAGGAGGCGGTGGATGGATCCTTCTTTTCTTGGTAGGGGGAACACCAGAAGGTCCCGGTTCTGGATCCCCCGACGGGAGAGGTTCCTCCGTCGGTAACGGTAGTCTCGTCCTTATCTCGGAGCATAAGGACTGTATAGCCAACAAAATGGCCGCTGAGTTGTCTTGCGGCGCTGGCAGAGGGGAATCCGACGGGCGAGCAGGGGCCCCGTCGGTATCCTCGACGATGTCGTCGTCGTCACCTGCGTCGGGGCCCATTCCGACGGGCTGGTCTTGTTCCACGCCTAGGCCGTGGCTTAAGACCTCGATCAGCTCCTCTTCTGAGGTTGAGGCCGAATCTACGACGACACCCTGCCCCCCCTTCTTCTTCCCCACGGAGGGTTTCACGGGGGTCCTATCGATGGGCACAAAAGAAGACTCCCTCCGAGGAGGCAGGGAGATTCTGGGCCCCGAGGCCGCCACCACTGGTGCCGCCTCCACAGGCTGGGCCAGGGCCGCCGCGACCGTTTCGATAGAGGGCTTGGTCGAATGGATCAAGGCCTTCACCACCTTAGATGCGCTCACCGCCTTATCCTTGAGGGATGGGGCACTGCCACGCTCCTCCTCTGCCTTAGAGCTCGACCGGGGCCTCTCCAGGAGCTTCGCCGGGTGCTCGGCCTTCCTCTTACCCGACCCAGAGCGTTGGCTCGTGGTTGATGGTGCCGGGGAGGGTGCGCCCTGCCTGGCGCCCGTAGAGCCCGACCGTTCGGCGCTCCCGGTGCCAGCGGACTCGCGGTGCTTGGCCTTATGTTGGGCCCCCGTCGCCGGGGCGCCCTCAAAGGTCTTAGAAGACCGCTCAGATTTCTTCTTCTTCTCGCCAGACGGGCTCTTACCCTCCAGCCAGCTGGCGAGACGTTGATGGCGGTCCTTCATGGTCCGTTCCGACATGTTGCCGCAAAACGCACAGTCCTTCTCCACGTGCGTCTTGTCCCCATGAAGGCAGTAAAGGCAGAAAGAGTGTTCGTCCTCCTTGAAGACGTTCTGCAGCTGGCATCCAGGGCAGGCCCTGAACAGCTTTCCGGGCGTCGAGCTTCCCTTCTCCTGGGCCATCTCCGAGACCGGGCCTGAGAAGCTTCTGGAGTCCTCCGAAGTGTAGCTCGACGAAATCTTCACCCTTGAGGGGCACAGATGAATCCGACACGGGTCCCCGTTGATCGGATGTAGGATCGGTGGAGCTTGAGGCTCTTTTGACCGAAAGAATCGAAGTTTTTGTGAAAAAGCGCGAAAAAATAGCACTAACGCTCGAGAGCAATAGCACGAGGATCCCAACACATGAACGTCCGGTAAAAATCTGAAGATGGCTGCCAGAGGCGGTGCTTAGGTAGAGGGCAGTCATTGGCTGTGGTCAGTATGACGCAGAGACCAGTGATTGGTTATTACTACGAAAGACAGATCAGAAACGAAACTGATACTGGTTTTTTCTTTACCGAGGATTCCCAGCCTGACGACGGGGAATATTCATGAGCATGTGAATCCATGCCAGACCCCATGCTGGAGAACTTGATATTATTAAATCTTAGGTCTTTTAGCTCTCTGTGTTTAAACTGTATCAAAATTGCGTAAATTGGTACTTGTGCGAAATTCACAGTGTTCATGAGTTATTAACCTCAAGTTTCAGAACCCGTAATAGCGCATTGCGGTGTGATTCCGTTATAGCAATGACAAAAAATACATAGCTGACTCCATGAATAGGTTATTCCAATTAAAAAGTAATAGACCTATACAGATGTCAATCAATTGTCATAATTACATTACAGTTGTACATGGTAGATACATTACTGGAGAAGAGGTGTTATATGTTATTCTCAGCATAGCTCAGTAGTGTCCATTTTAAATTCTAGAATAATCATCCTATTTCTATGGAAAAAGTAGTTACACACCTAAACTCCTTTGTTATGAGTCACCTTTAGTACATTCAGCTGACCTGCAATTCACCAGTTATTAACATGCAAGAAAACAGGGAGAAGTGATCTTCCCAATGTTTATTAAAGTATTTTCAGCCTTCTCCTTTAGACTGATTGGTATGATATTAGACCCTAATTTGTCTCGGGCAGCGTGACAAGTAAACTGTATTCTATAACTCGAACAAATATACATGAAGGTAACAATGTAAATCCCAATCGAAGTTCATCCCTCTTGGATACATTGAGTCCAATCTATCAATCCAGAATGTTTGTCTCTGTTGTAGTAACTTCTGAAGATTGCCACCGCCTCTCGGTAGTTGAACACTTTCAAGGACGATACACTGTAATTGAGCCACTATGTGTTGGAATTCATTAAAATGTTGGCCTACGGGGGGATTTTGTAGATTTTTGGCGCACATTCGTTTTATGTTCACACCATCTTTGTTTAACTTTTCTGCCTGTAAGGCCAACGTAATATAGTCCACAAGGACATTTGATGCCATAAA
Organism: Ambystoma mexicanum; assembly: GCF_040938575.1. Lineage (NCBI taxonomy): Eukaryota > Metazoa > Chordata > Amphibia > Caudata > Ambystomatidae > Ambystoma > Ambystoma mexicanum. Next base: position 301,367,427 of record NC_090927.1, on the reverse strand, counting down.
TAACGTTCTTTGAATCGCATGTAGAGGTATGCCTTAGAGGGATCTTATTACCTTTGTGTGGATGACTCATGTAGTTGCCTTTGATGACATTGTTGCAACAGTTCCAGTGTGGCATGGAAGTTTGCCATTATATACCGTTGATTCAATCCTTTTGTGGCTAAAGTCCGATTTAATCAGATGATCACGTAGAGACCTGCTCTTGTTGTAGGCCAGCAGGGGTGGTGTTGGAAAGAGATTCGCCAATTTGGGATCCAGTGACAGAGTTTCCCAATTCTTTCTCACAATTTTCTTAATTTGGCTACTCTGTTGGGAGTATGTTGTAACAGACTAAATTGTCATCTTTCCTTTTCACACTTGCTTGTAATGACTCCAGTCTAGTTACATTTTTAACTTTGTCAATGTCTCTCTGGATTTTACCAGGATTGTAGCCTCTTGCCAAGAACCTCTTTGTGAGTTTGTTAGCCTTTCTTTCGTATTCACTTTCTTCAGATACAATTCTTCGATACCACATCAGATGACTCAAGGGTATACTCTCAATGCTATTCCTCGGATGAAAACTAGATGCCAGCAGTAGGCTATTCATGTCAGTTTTTTTGTAAAGACAGTCGTTTCCAATTTGTCTTCTTTGTGGTAAATTAAAACATCAAGGAATTCAAGAGACATTCTACTTGTTTCTTACGTAAACTTAAACCTTGGAGCAAGTGAATCCATATATTCAAAAAATCCCTGTAGTTCTGCTTCTGATCCAGTCCATATACCAAATGGGTCGTCGATGAATCTGACAAAAAAGGTTAGGTTGTTCTTCCAAATCGGGTGGTTGATTACTTTTGTTTCTTCTAAGTAGGACATATGAATGTTGGCTTAACTTGGGGCCATGGCGGCCCCCATTGATGTCCCTGACATTTGAATATAATATTTATCCTCAAACATGAAAAAAGTATCATTCAGAACTATGTTAAGTAACTTTAAGATAAAGAGGCTGTCACTCTTTAATGGGTCTTGTGAATTCAGGAGTGCCCATTCCATTGCTTCCAAGCCGGATTGGTCCGTAACGTCAGTATATAAACTAGTCACATACATTGAAAACAAAATATCTGTCTCCGGATTATAGATGATGTTTTCAATTTCATCAAAAAATGATTAGTGTCCTTGATATAAGTTGTAGCTCTCTGTGCCATGGGTTGTATGATCTTATCGATGCATTGGGCTAGAGCCGAGACACTCGCATTTACAGAGGAAGAAGCTAATCGCCTCTTAAAACTAATTAAAACCACAGAGAAAGATTTGGGATCTACTGCAAAACCTGAGGAACTCATTTTTCAACTTGAGAGACTTTTACAAAGAGAAATCAACCAATGACCACATTCGACAACCAAGTCACAATGCTACCGATCTCAAAGAATACCTAGGGACTTGAGAATAGATCTGGAGCCAACGCTATGCAAAGAAAATCCTGAGTTTATTAAAAGATGGTGACTCATTTTGAACAAGTGTTCGCTTGATCTGATTATTCTTACAATTGAAGAGCTTTTGAAATCTTTGACTTCGATTGAGACCGACATAGAATCCACCAAGAAGGCACTAACAAAATTGTTAAGTAAGGAGGAACTAACAGTTCTTAGAGGAAGTCAATAACAAATTGGAGGACTGCAAGGCAGGTATTGAAACTAAGAAAATTCGCAATTTCAGGCGAGATACTCTTGATTACAAATTGGACATTGTGTACTCTTGGAAAGAATACTACCACAACAAGACAATTTGAATGTCAATAAACAACCTTACAATAGGAATAAACAAATTTCCAACACTACCCCTACGACATCTGAAGCCTGTAGTTCAGAATTTGAAGCACCACAAGAACTAGTCGAGCAGCCCCAGGAAATTAACAAGGATCCCAGAGAATCAAGTCAGAAACCAAGGCAATTCAACAAATTTGGTGAATATACCTCCCACTAATTACTCTTTTAGACAGAATAAGGTCCAAAGAAGCCAAAAGAAGAAATCCTCAAAGAAAAGTCAATGTACCACCCAAGAAGACCTAGTGATAAATATCTTGAAATATAAATTGAGTAAGTTGGAGCAACTCACATTACAAAAAGGACTGAGTTTCGTACCACACCATACCAGTACCTTACTGAAAGAGAAAATAGATTTCTTCAAATTGATGAGGAAAATGAAATTAAAAGTATTCTTTGACACCATAGAAATTACTGAGAACAGAAATCAGTCGAACTTCTTGGAAATGAAATCTAAGAGTACCTTTTTACCACCGGTACAGAATTCTATACTTGAAGCATTTCAAAAATCAGTTCTAAAAGATTTTTAAAAACTGAATTATAGGAAAAGACAGTGAACGAACTTAAGTGTGAGAGAAAAACAAGTACTTGATGAATTATGGCAGAATCCGGACTTGTTATTAAACCGGCAGACAAAGGGGGCACCCTTGTAATTTTGGATACAATCAAATACAAAAGAGAGGTAAAGAGACAATTATCAGACAAAGACACCTACATGGATGTACCAGCTGACCCAACTGAACAAGTCAGATCAATCATCAGGAAGACATTAGATGAGGTGGAAACCGAATAATTCATCACCTAGAAGACCAAGGCATTTTTAACAAATTTACACCCTATAATGCCAGTCATATATATTTTTACCAAAGATACACAAGAATTTACAGGATCTACCAGGTCGATCCATAATTGCAGCTACAAACAGTCTCTTGGAGCCCTTAACCCAATACATCGATAAGATCATACAACCCTTGGCACAGAGGCCTACAACTTATATCAAGGACACTTTCATTTTTTGATGAAATTGGAAACCATCAACTATAATCCAGAGACAGATATTTTGTTTTCAATGTATGTGACTAGTTTATATACTAACATTACGCACCAATCTGGCTTGCAAGCAATGGAATGGGCACTCCTGAATTCAAAAGACCCATTAAAGAGTGACAGTCTCTTCATCTTAAAGTTACTTACCATAGTTCTGAATAATAATTTTTTCATGTTTGAGGATAAATATTATATTCTAATCTCGGGGAGATTAATGGGGGCCGCCATGGCCCCAAGTTACGCCAACATTTATATGTCCTACTTAAAAGAAAAAAGTAATCAACCACCCGACTTGGAAGAACAACCTAAATGTTTGTCAGATTCATCGAAGACTTATTTGGTAGATGGACTGGATCAGAAGTAGAACTACAAGGATTGTTTAACTATATAGATTCACTTGCTCCAAGGAATAAGTTTATGTACAAAACAAGTAGAACGTCTCTTGAATTCCTTGATGTTTTAATTTACCACAAAAAAGACAAACTGGAAACGACTGCCTTTACAAAATAACGGACAGGAATAGCCTACTGTTGGCATCTAGTTTTCATCCGAGAAATACCATTGAGAGTATACCCTTGAGTCAACCGATGAGGTATCGAAGAATTGTATCTGAAGAAAGTGAATACGAAAGAAAGGCTAACAAACTCACAAAGAGGTTCCTGGCAAGAGGCTACGATCCTGGTAAAATCCAGAGAGACATTGACAAAGTTAAAAATGTAACTAGACTGGAGTCATTACAACCAAGTGTGAAAAGGAAAGATAACGATTTAGTCTATGTTACAACATACTCCCAACAGTGTAGCCAAATTAAAAAAAATGTGCAAAAGAATTGGGAAACTAAATTGGCGAATCTCTTTCCAACACCACCCCTGTTTGCCTACAACAAGAGCAGGTCTCTACATGATCACCTGATTAAATCGGACTTTAGCCACAAAAGGATTGAATCAACAGTAAATAAAGGCACACTTACGTGCACAACTGCAACTGTTGCAACAATGTCATCAAAGGAAACTACATGAGTCTTCCACACAAAGGTAATAAGATCCCTCTAAGGCACACCTCTACATGCGATTCAAATAACGTTATTTATGGCATCAAATGTCCTTGTGGGCTATATTACGTTGGCCATACAGGCAGAAAAGTTAAACAAAGATGGTGTGAACATAAATCGAACGTGCGGCAAAAATCTACAAAATCCCCTTTAGCCCAACATTTTAATGAATTCCAACACACAGTGGCTCAATTACAGTTTATCGTCCTTGAAAGTGTTCAACTACCGAGATGCAGTGGCAACCTTCAGAAGTTACTACAACAGAGAGAAGAATTCTGGATTGATAGATTGGACTCAATGTATTTAAGAGGTATGAACTTGGATTGGGATTTACATTGTTATCTATAACTCGAACAAACATACATGAAGGTAACAGTCTACTTGTCACGCTGCCCCGAGACAAATTAGGGTCTAATATCATACCAATCAGTCTATTAAAGTATTTTCAGCCTTCTCCTTTAACCGTTGGGAAGATCCCTTCTCCCTGTTTTCTTGCATGTTAATAACTGGAGAAATTCAGGTCAGCTGAATGTACTAAAGGTGACTCATAACAAAGGAGTTTAGATGTGCAACTACTTTTTCCATAGAAATAGGACGATTATACTTGAATTTAAAATGGACACTACTGAGCTATGCTGAGAATAACATATAACACCTCTTCTCCAGTAATGTACCATGTACAACTGTAATGTAATTATGACAATTGATTGACATCTGTATAGGTCCATTACTTTTTAATTGGCATAACGTATTCATGGAGTCAGCTATGTCCATTTTGTCATTACTATAACGGAATCACGCCGCAATGCGCTATTACGGGTTCTTAAACTTGTGGTTAATAACTCATGAACACTGAATTTCGCACAAGTTCCAATTTATGCAATTTTGATACCATTTATAGAGAGTTAAAAGACTTAAGATTTAATAATATCAAGTTACACCAGTTTACGAATGACAAGTGAATTTGTCCTTCGGGGGACATAACTCGACATCCACCGTGTGGGTGAGTTAACAACATTATTTTGCCAATTTTACCATGTCCCCGTTATGCTTTGGATTGTTAGCGGGACCAAAAGCCTCAAAAGCGACTTGTCCCGCAGCGGACCAAAGCCGCGGGGACTTGAATAATACATTTGAGATTTGATATAACTGGCTACAGTTGATCACTTAAGTTAAAGTTATATTTTATATTTATTTTCAGAATTTGCATTCACTCCGAGTTGATTTCTAAAGAAACCGTTGGTCCTTACACGAGTTTTTGCCTCAGGTTAGTATAGTAATCCCAATTACTAACACTCTACTTTAATTAGCATTGAACACTAGTCCCACTTACTAAACTTCACTTATTATTCATATTAATATTGCAGAAAGAATATCCTGATCAATACCTGAAGATGGGCTCACGCCCAAAACGCGTAGTAGAAGATAGGAAATCTAACATCTACCTAGAAATGCAATTCCTTGTCATCAGAATATCGTTTAATAGAAACTTATGAATTTAACATTTTGAAACCTAATGGAAAACCTTTGGTTATTGTACTTCGTTTACTGCACATTGTTAGAAATTCTTGTCATTAGATTTAAAGAAATTGAGCTGCATAGATGAGAGATCACCACAAGCAAAATGTTCTTGTTTAATTTATATGTAATGTACAACTAAATACCTTTGAATGGAGATTCTATTACAAGACCGGAGGCGAGCATTATGCTTATTCTTCTTTAATCTGCTTAACCACAGCATTTCAAATCTTCCATTTAATATAACTTTTTTCTTTTTTTTTTTTTTTTTTTTATGAGCCCAACTGGCTTAAAAAATAACAAACAAACAAAAAACAACATGACTGGCTGAGTCAAATTCCTCCATGTCCCATGATCCTTATCCTGGCTAGTAGTCCTAGCCTCCATCCTGTGCACCAATGAGGGCTCCTTCCCTAGTATAAGACTCTGCCAGTCTAGGTCCATTCCTCTTCTTTTTTGCTGCTTTACTACAGCTAAGTCCCTTCATGTTACTCTTGTATAATGTGCATGCGAGATTTCAGTTGTAGCACTTAGCGCGCGTAGTTTCGCAATGTAAGCGTGAAAAGAAGCGAAGCGCGAGGTGCGTAATACAGTCCGTCGCTGCACTGGCGGTTCGTTTTCGGTACGCGCCCCGCGGGCGACCTTGCTCGCGCTAGGGGCGGGGGTCGCGTTACTATTATAGAGTAGGATTATTAGTATATCTATCCTTGGATTGGTGCGCACACGTCCACGCAGATATACGAGGCCCGGGGGAGGCACGATCGCAGCGACGCACCTGAAGAGGCGCGCATGCGCGGTGTCAGATCGGAGCTACGCATACGCGGAAGCTCCGATCGAAGTCAGACGTTTCGCGCTGAGAGCGCCCAGGAAAGTACGGCGTTCCTCCTCATTTAGAGGCTGCGAGAAAAAAAAAAAAAAAAAAAAAAAGGGAATTCCCCTTTCTACAAGGAGGGACGCGCGGCCTAGCTCAGCTGATTTAAAGCAGGCCAACTTACAGAGCGCAAGCCTGTGGCTGCAGTACTCCCAGCAAGTATCCTCCCCCCCCCCCCCCTTCTGAGGGAGGTAGCCATGGCTTCAGACAGACCCGAGGAATACTGGGTGCAGTATCATGACCAGGAGGCAGACATACAAGAAGGCATGGACCTATCCCTGAGCTTTAAAAAGGTTCTGGGTGATTCCCTGGTCAAAGCAGTTGCACAGGGGGTGCAGCCCATTCAGGACAGACTCATGGCCCTGGAAGAATTGTTGGGCACCAGAGCTGGCACATATGATGATCCAGGTGAGGGTACTTCCACGTCGCAGCCTCTGCAAGACTACACTAGGGGGAGTTCTACCGCCCGGAAGAGAAAGATCTCTTCTACCCCCCCGGGCAATATCACGGGGACTTCACCAGCGCCCCAAGAGGCGGCTGATGCCTTCAATAGACTTAAGAGAGCCTTCTTGGCAAAAGCATCAGCGGTGCCCAGCCTCGTACCCCCTACCCCAGGGGCTGATAATTCAGGGGAGGCTCCATCATCCTCGGAAGAGTCGGGACAGGAAGGGCAGGAAGAGGATGACTTTGGCCTCGATAAAGAGGGAGTGCGGGAGCCAAAAGCGAAAGCCAGCTTAGTGGAAGACCCTCAAGACGAGGATCTCCGAGAGGAGGACACCTCGGATATGTTTGAACCAGACTTGATCAGGCACCCCAGGTCCTCAGAATGGTCCCCTTCACCAAGAGTTGCGGCTTACATGTCTCAAAAATTGAGGAAGCCTTTAGATAAGGAAGTAAGATATAGACTCAGAGCGGAGTGTCCCAGACCGGATCTAGCTGGTAAAGTGGCAGAAACACCGGAGCTGGACCAAAAAATGCTCACATTTATTACGAAGGCCAGCAAGGACGCCAGGCGAGGAATGGATAGAGCATGGCGATCCTGCCAAGATAAGATACTAGATCTCTCGGGTCCAATTGCCAAGATAATGGATCTAGCAGAGAGATCCAAGGACACAGGAGAACCAGTCGATCCGGTCCTCTTAGCGGCTTGGGCCCAAAGGGCAGTCTGCCTGTTAGGGAATGCTAACTGCGCCATTTCGGCCGAGAGAAGGAGGTCCATGTTATTGAAGATAGACAATAAACTAGGAGATCTAGCGTCATATGAAGCGGGCGAGACCGCTCAGGGACTCCTATTTGGCGACATGTTCGTCAGAGAAATGAACAAATTCGTAGGCACTTATACAGCGCTAGAGAAGGCGCAAGCTTCGATTCGCAGAGTCTTTCCCGGTCGTGTTTTTGCAGGGGCTGGTCGCTTCAGGGGTCGATCGACCGGCCGCTATGGTTCCAATAGAAGACCTCAGGGCCCGAGAGCCCAGTATTGGGAGTCTCGTCAGCAAGACGTCTTCTTCCCCAATAGGAGTAGGGGATTCAGAGGTCGCCGAGGAAGAGGATACCCCAGGCAACACGGCAATAACTCAGGTGAGAGAGCTAGCAGCGACATATCCTCCAGTAGGGGGGAGAACCTCGCTTTTCATGCGCAAGTGGCAAGAGCTTTCGTCAGACGCGTGGGTGTTGCAGACAGCGCAGGGTTTCCACCTAGAGTTCGTGAGCACTCCCCAGCAGTCAGCTCCTCCTCGGCGCATTCATTCGTCGCAGGCAGAAAGGCGCTTATTAGACCTAGAGATTCAGGCGCTAGCGGACAAGCAGGCGATAGAGAAGGCTCAGAACCAATCCGCAGTTTTCTTGAGCAACATGTTTTTGGTGCACCGCAAAGGCAAGGTGCGGCCAGTGATCAATCTGAAAGAGTTGAACAGCTGGCTGATATACAGACACTTCAAGATGGAAGGAATCCATCTGTTAGCAGATCTTCTGCGAAAGAACGACTGGTTAGCGCGTATAGACCTGAAAGATGCCTATCTAACCATTCCCATAGCGGCGCATTTCAGGCAATTCTTGCAATTCAGCTGGAGAGGCCAGATATGGCAATTCAAGTCCCTGCCGTTCGGCCTAGCGTCAGCTCCCTGGGCCTTCACCAAGCTTCTGAGGCCTCTAGCGGCCGTACTAAGAGATCAGGGTATCCGGATGATCATCTATCTAGACGATATCCTATTTATGGCAGAGGACAGCGACAGACTGCTGAGTCAGGTGCAGTGGGCTACCTCACTGATTTCGGATCTGGGGTTCCTCGTCAGTATGGAAAAATCATCTCTAAAGCCCTCCAGGAAGCTGGAGTTTCTAGGATTTTCTATAGATACCAGAAAGGCCACTTTAGAACTCCCTCCAAGCAAAATAAGGGCGATCAAGAAGGAGTTGAGGTCAGCTCTGAGGAAGACAGTGATATCACTCCGCAGTCTGGCCAGGATAGTGGGCCTCCTAGCAGCGTCTATTCAGGCGATATTCCCAGGCCCCCTCCATTATCGAGCCCTGCAGAGGCTCAAAATCAAATATTTGCAGAAAGGATGGAAATATCATCGATTAGTGGCCCTAGACAAGGACAGCAGGACAGAGCTACGCTGGTGGCTCCACAATATGGAGGCCTGGAACGGCCGGGCAATCTTCGGAGATATGCCAGAGATGACCATAGAATCAGACGCCAGCAGATCAGGTTGGGGAGCCAGATGTGGTCTCACGGAGACAGGAGGGAAGTGGTCGCAGGAGGAGTTAAAACTGCACATCAACTGCCTGGAACTTCTAGCGGGTTCCTTTGCAGTCAAAGCCTTCACCAAGGACAAAGCACAGTGTTGCATCCTCTTAAGGATGGACAACATATCAGCGGTGAGGTACATCAACAAACTGGGCGGAACGAAGTCCAAGATGTTAGCCGAGCTGGCCAAAGACTTTTGGCACGCTTGCATGGAGAGGGAGATTGTGGTCAAAGCAGAATACTTGCCGGGAGCGAGGAATTCTGTAGCGGACTGGAACTCCCGATATCTAGTGGACTCCAGCGATTGGAAGCTCCACAAGTCGGTGTTCGACAGAATTCAGCAGAGATGGGGTCCTTTTCATACAGATCTATTCGCATCGAGGCTGAATGCACAGCTCACAAGATATTTCAGCTGCAGACTGGACCCGGGAGCGATAGGGACGGATGCGTTCCTATACAGCTGGAAAGGGCACATACATTACGCGTTTCCCCCATTCGCAATGCTGGCAAGGACACTAGCGAAGGTGCGCAGGGACAGGGCGGAGCTAGTGATAGTGACACCAGAATGGAGATCGCAAGCGTGGTTTCCAGTTCTGATGGAACTTTCTACGGATTTCCCTCAGAGAGTTTCTCACAGGCTGGATCTCCTTGCAGATCCGATAGGAGCCCCTCACCCGCTAATTCAGGACCAGTCCCTGGTTCTTCTAGTCTGCAGAATTTCAGGCGCAGATGGTGTTTGCCAGGCCTTTCAGAGCAGGCTACAGAACTTATCAGAGTTTCATGGGCTCCGTCCACAATCAGGAGCTATAATTCCGCTTGGCAGGCTTGGGAATCGTGGTGCGGAGAGAAAGGTTTTTCTCCCATTTCAGCTCCTATAGTACAGGTTATAAACTTCCTAGCGTCTCTGACCCTAGCGGGAAAGGCCTTCCGAACGATAGGAGTGTATAGGTCGGCGATTTCAGCAGGTCATGATCTAGTGGATGGAGCGCCTGTGGGAGAGCACCCGGGTGTCGTGCGACTACTTAAAGGGGTGAAAGTGACCATTCCGCCGCTTCCGAAGTATTCATCACTCTGGGATGTTAACAAAGTACTTCTCCTTTTCGATCAATGGCCTAGGAACGATTTGCTATCGCATAAACAGCTGTCAGGGAAGCTAGCCACGCTGTTATGTTTAGTATCTTGTCGAAGAGTGTCGGATGTTAAAGCGCTGGAGGTGGACAGAAAGATTTTTTATCCCGAAGGGGTGGCTTTTAATATTGCGCAGCGTACTAAGACTAATTCTAGAGTCATAAACTATCCCTATTTTCCAGATAACGGCAAGCTTTGCGTAGCTAGATGCATAAAAGCGTATGAGTCAGTGACAGCAGAACTGAGACCCGCAGGGGTAAAGCAGCTGCTTATAGCGCGCAGGAGACCTTATAGGGCAGTAGCGCCAGCTACCATAGCTCGGTGGGTGAGAGAAGTTATGGAACTGGCAGGAATTGATATTTCAGTGTTTGGGGCCCATTCAACTAGAGGAGCGATGGCTTCCAGAGCTTTTGCAGCTGGAGTTCCGCTGCATGAGATCATGAAAGCAGCAGACTGGTCTAATGACTCCGTATTTAGGACCTTCTATTTCAAGCCAGTAACGAATATTGCGTCAGCGGTCGTTCAGAGCTTTGAACAAGCATAATGCTCGCCTCCGGTCTTGTAATAGAATGAAGATTACCCATGCGGATAGCGCAGGAAGTCTTGATTCTATTAAAGACACGGAGGCGAGCATTATCCCACCCTCTGGGAATTCGGTGATTTGTAGATTGTCCAGTTGTTATAAAAAAAAAAAAAAAAAAATGAATGTTTAGTGACTTCTATTTAGAGTTAATAGCGAATTCCCCTCCCTTACACTGTTGATCTCTTTCCGCTAGGAGAAGAGCAGAAATCTTCACGAGAATGAGAAGTCAGCTCACTTCAGGGAGCATCAGAGAAGACAGAGTAGAAGAGCTGGAACAGTCGGGTACAGGCTGGAATAGAAGTTTGACCAGTTGTGAGGTTAAGTGGAAAGTCAGCCAAAAGAAGAGGAATGGACCTAGACTGGCAGAGTCTTATACTAGGGAAGGAGCCCTCATTGGTGCACAGGATGGAGGCTAGGACTACTAGCCAGGATAAGGATCATGGGACATGGAGGAATTTGACTCAGCCAGTCATGTTGTTTTTTGTTTGTTTGTTATTTTTTAAGCCAGTTGGGCTCATAAAAAAAAAAAAAAAAAAAAAAAGAAAAAAGTTATATTAAATGGAAGATTTGAAATGCTGTGGTTAAGCAGATTAAAGAAGAATAAGCATAATGCTCGCCTCCGTGTCTTTAATAGAATCAAGACTTCCTGCGCTATCCGCATGGGTAATCTTCATTGTATGATATACAATTTTATATTAAGAATACATTTTTCTCTTGAAAAACATCTTGAATACTTTAAGCGTGGAAACTTCTTTAAATTACTTTGCAACTTGTTGAGTTGTGGATGTTGTGTCCTTGTTTTGCGCTCAGATCTTTTCGAAGTGCCATTTTTTCTGACCGAAATAGATGGGGTCAGACACTTGATATCCCTTTATGCAGATGATACACTACTATATATCCAGAACCCAGAGGATAATCTGGAGTTGCTATTGGAGACCATAGCACTTTTTGCAAAGCTATCAAGGATCACCATTAACATGGATAAATCAGCACTATTCCCGATAGAGGTCTGAGCAGGATAGAGCAAAGAGTGCTGCTGGTGCTAGCCTTGCAATGGAAGGTGTGTACGTACAGATACTTGGGAATTAACGTGTACCATGACCCAGCGGACGAACATAGACTACGCTAAATGCCCTAGAGGGCATTAAGGGCTCCATGAGGTTCTGAGCCAAATTCCCCCTCGCTATGATGGGGAGTGCGGACTTGTTAAAGATGCTGGTGTTGTCTAGACTACTACACTGTTTTGTGAATGCACCTTTTATATATATTCAGACCCTTTTTTAGGGCTCTGGAGGGTATATGTAGAAGCTTACTTTGACAAAATGGGCTGAATAGAATAACGCTGTCATCGCTGTACAGGACGCATGCTTAAGGGGGTATTAGGATTCCGCATTTTGATCTATATTATATATCAGGGCAGATGCAATTTGTTGTGGTATGCACACTGGCCAATACATGCTATATGGCACCATCAAGGGAGAGATTATGTGTAGGTGGCCCGCATACAGGGAATTATTGGAGAAGCACTCGATAGTAAATGTGCTATATGATATAACAGAGGGTGGCCACACCATATCAAGGATAAATGACCTCCTATTGTCCAATGGGCCTGACCCCCTTCAAAGATAAGGGACAAATGGGAAGACCATTGCACAATGGGGAAGGATACTGGGCTATCAAAAGAACGTGTCACGTTACGCACTCTTACAGATCGTGTCACACACAGGGCATACATGACGCCTCAACGGATCTAGTGGCTCCCAGGGGCAGCGGCACAGGAATGCCCAAGGTGTTCTGAGACAGATGCAGGAATGTTACAAATGTTTTGGGCATGTCCGGTGATGGGGCTGTTTTTGAGGGAGGTGGCGAATAGATTACGTAAAGGGGGGGTAGCATTGGACGTGATTAGAGAAAGGGGTTGGGAATTTGGGGTAGAGAGTAGGATATTTAGAGTGCGTTTGTTAACCCGCATATTATGTTTAGTGTTAAGTTTGTATATTATGTTTGGTTAAAATTCATAAAAAACATTTGTTTAAAAAAAAAAAGCTTTCATCATGTGAGTGCAAGCCGGGGGTGGATCTGAGTTGACAGATGGTTTATTGGTTGTGGGCAGCTGCATTAAGCATATTGTGAAACAGGTCCAGTACATTATAGGTTGGGTTGTTTACTTTGTCTGATTTCAGAAGAAATGTCTCTGTTGGGTGGTCTTTGGTGATGAAAGTAGTCATAGTTTGAAGGTTCTTCTGAAGGTCTTCAGCATCTGTGCCGTGATGAGTTAGTCAAGGTTCCGAAGTTAGTGTTCTAAAATTGTATTCTTGAGCCATGTGTAAGGTTAGTTATAGGGGGTTTTCAAGGTAATGTTTTATATTGTCATGTATCCTCTTCACTGAGTTGTTTCTCATGGTGTTCTGAATGAAGCGCATGGGGTGTGTCGGTAGGTGGAGAGGTAAAGTGAAACAAAGCAAGTTTTAGATCTTGTTTATAGCCCCACTCCCCCAAGGGACACATGGTCATTGGACCTCAGTGTTGTATATGCAAGATATTTGTTGGGTGGTTAGGTGTTTTAGTACTGGCGGGGCGCCTCTAGATTAGTTCGTTTCTGGCTCCAATATATATAGTAATGCAAACAATGAAGCAAGAGCAGAGATTGGCATTTGTACATTACATTATTTTGATATCACAAAAAGCAATGTTATTGTACTTTGACATTCAAAGAGAAATCAAAAGTCCAGCATATAAATGGCACAAATTATAAACAGGAAGTTAAAAAAAAGACTACAATCTATATTGCAATGTCCCCCCGCGCCCCAAGAGTATTTGTGAATCCATTACAGATAACTGGTAGAAACTAATAATGAAGTAAAATGATCAACAATACTGTGCTTTCCATACCTTAAGGCTTCTTCTTCCTGTTTCTTTTTCTGGAAAAGTTCCTCTTTCTTTCTTTCAATTGCCCTAAGCTTCTCCTGCTTAATATTTTGAAGCTGCTGAAGGGCTAATTCCTGGCTGGTATAGCTTTCTCTTAAATCCTTAAACAGAGACAATTAAAGGCATAATATCAGTCATGTTAACAAACTATATACTTTCAAGTCACCTTAAAGTTATTATACTACTCATAATACGGGCATTGATAGTTTTCGAAGTTCATTACAATTAACCCGACAATAAAATCTAATTTTAAGGGGTAGAAGCTTAACACAGGGGTATCAAGGAATTAGAATTGAGGGATCAATAACTATGCTGTGTTTCCACCAAAAGGTGTATAGAGTGGAGGACACCTGAAATAGGACAGAGAGCCATTAAACATGAAAAGGGTGAATTGAGCTTCATTGTTCATGCACTACGGCGCAGAAAGTGAATGTCTGATTCCAACATAAGCATGATGCAGTTATACTGTGGTATTTACATTGTCACAGTTACATAACTTAGTATAATAGCAGCCACTAATAACAGCTGAAAATCAAACAAAAGTTTCAGAATAGAAGCTTCACAAAACGCAGAAGAGCATGCCCATTATATATGGTGCAAACTGTGAAATTACTTAGCAGTAATGGTCTTTGTAAGGGTGCAGAAGTAGGAGATTGATGTACAAGTGGCATGATCGTGGGCATAAACCTTTAGTTAATCAAAATTAAGAGGAAACCTATCCCTCCATAACTCTAAGAGAGGTTTCCCTGTCTCAACAAAGGAACTAAGGATTCAGTCTTAATATCCAAGTAAATAAAAAGAATTCACTGTCGCTTGTCAAAATGCCTACGCCTGTCCCTAACACTTGTAACTAATACTAAAGAGGTAGTGGATCTTCTTGGTCCAGAAGAATAGCATCCTTCTCCTGGACAATGCACTATAGTTCCAATTGCAAGTGGGAACTTCGTCTGAGAGAATGACTCCCTTCCCAAGTCTCAGTTCCTTTCCATAATACACAACAAAGTTTCAGCTGGTGATGCTGTTCAGTTCCAACTCAAAAGTAAAGTTCCAACTCCTTCATTCCTTATTGCCCATAGTTGTCTTCACTATTGGATTCAAGGAGAATGTCTTGGTCGCAATACAGCCACAGTGCCAGCGGAATGACTGCATTCCCTGCGCCTTCTTCTGCTTGACTTCACGGTACACAACAGCAGGGGGTATGGTTTCCTTCCCCTAGTGTTTCTTGGCTTCACAGTACACAACACCAGTGGGTATGGCTTCTTACCCCAATAACTCTTGGGTTCATGATACACAAAAGGCTGGAGGAATGACTCTCCTCCTAAGACTTTGTTACAGTTCACAGAGGTTGGGGGGAATGACTCCCTTCCACAGGCCCTTCTCAGGCTTCTTATTTTGGGTACAGTCCTAGATCAGTGTTGGCAGACTTGGTTTACTCCCTTGTCAGGTACTGCGATGAGGAAGAGTGGTTGTGATTACCTCTTTCTTCCGTTGCGGGTCCCAGACCCTTCTCTCTTCTTTATAGCTTGTTGGTGATAGACCTGGTTCACTTCACTGCCAGGTACCATGTTCTTTCTGGTTACTTGAGGCAGTCTCTAAAGTTGTACATGGGTCCCTGACCCTGGTTTCCAGCCTTCTCTTGCCCTCCTTTCTTCCCGCAACAGCCCTTGTACCTTTTTGGTCTATGTCGGGTCTTGTTCACCAGTTGCAAGCACTTCTGTCACTCCACTTGGCTTCTCACGCACTGCCTCTGTTTGCATGACTACTGCGGCACCTCTGCAGTGTTTCGTGCTGGGCAGGTGGTGAGTATCTCCACAACCACAATGTATGACAGCTCCATTTCGTCACACTCCCGCTCTTCCAGCTCTCCGGTCGATCAGCGTACTTCAGATCAGCTAAGGGATGCCTCTTCTCCAGTTCTCGTGTGGCGGTCAGCGGCTTCCTCTCTGCTCCACCCTGGATGTCCTCGAGGCTCGCAGATTCTCCTTGGAGGGTCTGACTCCTTGGCTCGTTTTCCCACATATATGTTGTATTGGTCTCAGCCAATAGGAATTTGTGAAACACTAGACTGCTCGGTAGTGCTCTTTATGCCTCTGCACCTTCTCCTCATCCCAGTACTTCACAGAGAGCTCTCTGTAAGGTGGAGCCGACTCTTCTACATGACACATGTACATGAGATGGCAGGGTAAAGGTGAAGGGGATTGATGGGAAGGAACAAGTTACTTACCTGTAACCATCGTTCTCCATCATGAGTCTGGCATGGATTCACATGTTCATGAATATTCCCGTCAGGCTCGGAATCCTCGGTAAAAGAAAAACAGTTTCACTTTCACTTACAAACTGTCTTTCTCCTATAAACCAATCACTGAGTTCTGGGTCAAACTGCCCCCAGCCAATGACTGCCCTCTCCCTAAGCCCCTCCTCTGGCAGCCATCTTCAGATTTGGTAGAAAAGATATATGATGGGTTATTTATAACGCACTTAATACCCAGAGGTTTCTAAGCGCGGACCCGGGAATCAAACCTGTGTTGCTCCATGTCGTCTTGCTTCCAAGGTGAGCATGTTGCTGCTGAGCTATTCTCCCGTAGCACGTAAAGTGTCAGTAAGGACAAGAAGAGGGGCAGGCAGGAGGGTTCGCATGTGAATCCATGTCAGACCCATCCATGCTGGAGAACAACTGTTACAGGTAAGTAACTTGTTCATTCTCCAGCATGGGGTCTGGCATGGATTCACATGCTCATGAATAAAGAATACATAGCAGTACATGCATACACAACCACGGAAGGTGGCAAGACTCAACAGAAGCTAGCACTCTTACCTCCTCACCAGGCTCACCTTCAAGCGAACAGGTTACACAGCACTGCTTGGCCGATCCTGGACTCTTCTCTGGAATCCCTGTCGACACAGTAGAATCTTGTGAAGGTGTGCGCAGACCTCCACATAGCAGCCCTGCAGATGTCCAGCAGGGGTACACCAGACAGGAACGCCTTTGTTGCAGCAATTGCTCTGGTATAATGGGCTCTCGGACGGCCAAGCAGCAGTCGGTTTGCCAACTGGTGACAATGAGTGATACAGCCAGAGCGGCACATGGAGATGGAAGCCTTGGACAAGTCCATCCCACGGGTTATACCATCCATTACACGAATAGAGAAACAGGACAGGGAGGTGGCGTAGCAGCAATTGCTAAAGACACTATACAACTGTTTCCCTCTAAAATATTGTGTTACGGCACTGAAATTCTACACCTTAAACACCTTCCAACTAGCAATAGTAGCCTAAACATAATAGAAGTCTATAGGCCACCATACATTATGCCCGAATTTAATGAAGAAATAACCCACCAGCTAAATATGATTAAAGGACCAAACACTGCAACTCTATTCCTGGGAGATCTTAACCGCTGGCAGGGGGACCCCAGAGATAGAGAAGCTATTAAACAGGAGAAACTATTCAATAACATTGACTACATGGTGATGAATAGCGAACCCACCATGGACAATGACATTTACCAACAACCTTACATCTCGAGACTACAAAACCGACCCATGTATCTGGTCGGACCACTACAGTGTCACGTTCCATATCTCCCCACCTACACAAAAACTTAAAACCTCCCATTCAAAATAACACAGCTACATTTTAAAAATGACAGCAAAGAGCACCTGAAACAAACCCAAGACGACTTTGAAATCAAGGGAAATAATGAAGACTCATGTGAGACTACTTTGTCAAACCTACTTAACCACCTACAGACACTTGTCGATCAGAAAGCACCACCCATAACTAAAACTGTTAGATCAAAAGGAAAAAAACAACAGTGGTTCTCAGAGGAATTCCAGGAACAGAAAAAAAACAAGAGGGGAAATGAATGGCTAATATAGCCTACCCATGACAACAAAGCACTCTGGAAAAATAGCGAGAAAACTTACAAAAATAAGATAATCGCAGCAAAAAATAATTATTACAACAAACAGATCTCCCTGGCAGCCAACTCTACTAGCAAACTCTTCAATATATTGAAATCGGTTGAAAAACCCAAAGGAATCACCCCTATCTTTTCCCCCACTCAAGAAGAGTGTGACGCAACTCAGATAGCTTTCTTCAATAAAATCACCAAGGACAGGGATATCATTGCTAAATCTCAAGCCGATACAAATACGCCTCCCTCACTAACACCCGAGGAACCAACCCATCCTATGGCCCAGTTTAGGTTCACTCCCATCACCACCAGTGATATGATAAAAGCACTAGCATCCATGAAACCCACCACCTGCGCCAAAAATATACTCCCGGCCAACATTATACTAGACCATCCTGATATCTTCGCACCAGCCCTGACAGAAATGATTAACACCTCTTTCAGAGATCAAAATGTGTCCAAGAGCATAAAGTGGGTCACGGTCACACCACTGGTAAAAAAAAAAAAACAATCTTGACCAGAGGGACCCAAACAACCTTAGACCCATAACCAACTGCAACTTTTTCTCAGAATCCCTTCATTACCAACAATCAGGCTTTCGTCCCGCTCATAGCACAGAGACGGCTATGCAGGATCTACAGACCAAGATGCTCAACATCATAGATCAGGGGAAAGTTTGTCTCTTATCCTTTTAGATTTGAGAGCAGCATTTGACCTGCTAGACCATAATCTACTTAAGAAAGCACTAAAGGAAACAGCAAACTGCTCAGACGAAGCTATAGGATGGATAATGACTTCCTTCAAAACAGAACCTCTAGAGTACACTAGGGAAATCTGTTCTCATTAGAAAAAGAAATCACCTGTGCGCTCCCACAGGGTGCTAGTATGTCCCCGCTACTTTTCAATCCTTACCTAAGGTTTCTCTGTACAGTGCTGGACAACAGCAATACATTCTTTACCAACTACGCTGATGATACTCAGCTGGTAATCGAATTAAGCGGAGATCATCAGAAGGACAACGAGAAATTATCCTTGGTATACAACGCAGTAGAGCAGTGGATGGACATTAATTGGATGTGCCTTAATGGCAAGAAAACAGAGCTCATGGTTTTTGGCACAAACTTAGCCAGAACAAAGCTCCATCCCTCATACAGCGCCTTCACAATAAAAGATACCCAAATCCAAGTTTTGAACAAGGTCAGGACCCTTAGGATGATGCTGGAAGCCTCCCTAGGGTCGGATGCCCAAATCCAATACATTAAAAAACCTGCTCTTACCATCTTTGCCTACTAATAGCCAAATGACCTTACTTATCGGAAGAAAACAGCGCCACAATTGCAAGAGCCACAATCTTATCACACCTTGATTACAGCAATGCCCTCATCCTATGCGCCAATAAACAATGCTATCATAGCTACCAAGTTTTTTTTTTAACACTCTTTATTGGCATTTTATTATAACAATTCCACAACTGTCCCTTCACCCTCCCCAACTCCAAAAATCAGTCCCTCCCACATATTAACAAAACATAACCAACAATACAACCACTTCCCCCTCCCGCTCTCCCTCTCCCCAAGTTCCATCTAAGTCCTCCTTCCTCCATTGGTCACAGCAGTCCAGTTTAAGTGTTCACAGTTTGGTGAGATTAGGGCCAATCCATCTGCTACCCCCATCTTCGAGCTCCCCCCTCCACCGTCATGGCTTCTCTCCCGCATATGTTACTTCACGGTGGACGCAGGTCATTATCCTTTGCAAGGTCATTCAGCAATTGGGACCAATGGACCGTTACCTCCGCCACCTCCATATTCTGCAACACCATCAACTCCGCTAAACCCCATCTTCGTACGTCCTTCCTCCATAACTGGATTGTGGGACCCAGGGGCAACTTACACGCTATTGCCAGTCGGCGTTTTGCCAATATGAGTAGAAACCGACCCATTCTGTTCTGCAACTTGTTACGCTGCCCCCCCCAGTAGGTTCCCCCACAAACAAATCTCCGGACGCCGCTCCAGGCTGATTCCCAATAGCTCATTCACTCCCTTAAGCACCTCGTCCCAGTACTCTATTATTGCCCCGCACTCCCACACCATGTGCCAGAACCCCACCTCCGCTGACCCACATCTGGGGCAATCACCCGGGTGTTCCCCGCTCATCGCCTTGAGCGCCAATGGGGTAACATATACCCTATGCAGGATGTTAAATTGAACCAACTGGAAGCAGGCGTTCCTCGAGGACTTCTGGACCAAGTCCCAGACCCGTTCCCATTCCGCACTCGATATCGAGCGCCCCATATCCACTTCCCATTTCTCCTCGACTTTCAACTCCCTCTCTGAAGTCCTCTCTCCAAGAGCCTTGTATACCCGCGAGATACGCGCCCTAACCCCCGCCTGATCAAGTAGTACTCGGAGCACCGGGCATGATTCCGGCTCCTCAGGGATCCCCTCCCATAGCTCCGCCATCCTCCGAACCACCGCCCCATATGCCAGAAAAACTCCGTGGCAGGTCAAACTTGTCACACCACTCCCTGCAGGTAAGGAGCTGCCCACCCTCGAAAAAGTCCCCCACCTTTTCACATCCTTTTTCCCCGTAATCTCCGTATCCCCACCCGCCCAATTGCCGGGCGGAGTTTCTGGTCAGCCCCCCCATGGGAGACTACTCTCATAACGGCCCTTAAACCCCTTACCGCCAACATACTTCCTCCATGTCTACCTTACCGCTTCAAAGACCACCGACGTCCCCATGTTGCCCAGTGGGTGCCACAAGAGCTCCATCGGCCTACACCCCCGCTGCAAGGGCCCCACCAGTGTCCCCAGGAGTTCCGCCTCCAGTTGATCCCACACCAGCACCGATTGTAATTGTGCCGCCACAAAGTACTTTTCGTAGTCCGGAAGGCTCAATCCCCCACCCTTCCTCGATCTCCGCAGAGTTTGCAGGGACATCAGTCTCCTCCCCGTGTCCCACAGCAATTCCCTAATCTTGACATCCAACATTTAAAAAAACACCTTCTCTGCCACATACGGTATATTCGTAAAGAAGTAAAGCAACCGCGGGAGGATTACCATTTTACATAATGCCACCCTGCCCATCAGCGAAAGGGGTAAAACCTTCCAGAACTGGATGAAGTCCCCTATTTTGGATAATGCCCCCCCCCTGTATTATGTACAAACGTGTCCACTACTTCATGAAACACCCGCACTACCAGGTATCTAAATGATTCTGTCTCCCATCTTATCCCCAGCTCTGGTAATTCCTCCGCTGGGCAATCCCGTAGCCCTCCTAACGGAAACAGAACCGATTTCTCCGGATTTATACAGAACCCGACATAGCTCTAAAATTGCGCAGTATTTCTAAAAGGTCTGGAAGAAATATCTTGGGGTCCCCTACGTATAATAACAAATCATCCGCGTATAGAGATACAATATGCCTCTGCCCATCCACCTCAATTCCAGCCTCACCCATTTCCTGCCGCAGAAATGCCGCCAGTGGTTCTTAAGCCAGAGTGAATAAAATTGGGGAAGCCGCGCACCCCTGCCTAGTCCCCCTTCCCAACTCCCATGTCTCTGACACCCAATTATTAATTTTCACCATCGCTAGCAGTTTAGTGTACAGCAAGGTCAGCCACCTACAGATGTTCTCCACAAACCCAAACTCCCGTAACATCCAAAACAGCCACTTCCACTCCAGGGAGTCAAACGCCTTCATGGCGTCATTCGACGCTATCGCCATGTCCCGCCTTTGTGACTTCACCCGATCCATCACGTGATGTAGCCGGGAGATGGGAGTAGTTTCTTACCTGTAACTCCATTTCTCCAGCGTTGGTATCTTTCATGGATTCACATGCTTAGAATATTCCCCGTCGTCATACTGGGAACCCTCGGTACACATATATAGTCGTTTCCTATAGGAAAAAACTTCCGACGCTTGTGTGTCCTATCCACATCCACATCCTCTCCGGGGCCGTCCACGCATGCCCCGTAGGACGTAATGGTATAAAAGCCCCGCCCCCGCGGGACCCGTCAGATTTCGGCCCCTCCAAAGTAGAAAGGGGGAACCTGTTTATGCACATATCTTGCACATTGCATTTTGGGGAGGCTGGTGGGCGCATGTGAATCCATGAAAGATACCAACGCTGGAGAAATGGAGTTACAGGTAAGAAACTACTCCCTTCTACAGCATTGGATCTTTCATGGATTCACATGCTTAGAATAGATTGTATAGCAGTATCCTAGAAGAAGGAGGTGAGAATGCAATGCAACATACATCACAAAACCACTCCCAGTCCAAATATATATATATATACATATATATATATATATATATATATATATATATGTACGTAGGCAGCAACATATTTTCTGATATAAACATATTCATAATACATAAATATATACACATATATATATATATACTTAAAATCGACATCTCAAGGAAAAACAAACATAGACAAAGTAAGAGACAACAGCTTCACCATATTTGGCTTACCTCATTGAAAAATATGGCGCAGCACTGCCCTTCCCATCTGTACTTCATCCGCATGCTGCCTTTCCAGGCAGTAATGGCGTGTGAACGTGTGTGGGACTGACCATGCCGCCGCCTGGCAGATGTCTGTCAGAGGAATTCCTGCCCATAGCGCCGCGGAGGAGGCTGTCGATCTCGTGGAATGGGCTCTAGGGTGCCCTTGTAGGGGTCTCCCGGCGGCCTTGGAGTGACTAAAAGCAATCGCCGACGAGACCCATCGAGCCAGTCCTTGCTTGGAAATTGCCCTTCCTCTCGTCGACGGACCATATGCGATGAACAGCTGTCTGGTAGTTCTGAGTTCTTGCGTTCTTTGCAGATAAAACTTTAACGCCCTTTTCACATCAAGAGTATGAAGAGCCTTTTCCGCCGTCGACGACGGGGTCGCAAAGAAAGTAGGGAGGACAATGGTCGAGTGTTTGTGATAGACCGTCGGCACTTTCGGGATGAAAGTAGGATTAGTTGATAGTATCACTTTGTCCTTAAAGAATCTCATATATGGAGGGTCTATGACTAATGCCTGTAATTCCGACATTCTTCTAGCTGACGTAATGGCAATTAAGAAAGCCAGCTTCCACGATAGGAACTGCATGGATGAAGAGGACATTGGCTCGAAAGGGGGCTTCATTAAGGCCGCCAACACCACATTTAGACTCCACGATGGTGGGAACCGCTTCGTAGGGGGAAAAGTTCTAAAGAGACCCCTCATGAAATGTTTCACCAGTCTGTCGCTGAATAACGGTGAGGACTGTCTCCTCCTCGTGAACCTTGAGATGGCCGCCAGGTGCACCTTGATGGATGACGAGGATAGCCCACTCTCTGCTAGGTGAAGAAGATACGGTAAAATTTGTTCTGGAGTTACTTCCAAGGGCCGTATTTCGTGCTGCGTTTGACACCACATACAGAACCTTCGCCACTTGTATATGTATGACTTGTTAGTCGAAGGAGCCCTAGCCGCCTGCAGAATTCTCCGGCAATCCGACGAGACTTTCAAATTGCCAAATTCTGAAAAGTCAGGAGCCAGGCAGTCAGGTTGAGGCTGTCCGGATTGTGATGCCACACCGTTCCCTTGTCCCTGGACAGGAGATTCGGCACCTTCTGGAAAGCTATCGGCTGTTCCAACAACAGATGTAGGAGGTCGGAAAACCACAGTAGTCTCGGCCAATACGGTGCCACTAGAATGACCCGGCATTTGTATCTGCAAATCCACTGTATTGTCCTCTGTACAAGGGGGAACGGAGGGAAGGCGTACAGGAACTTGTCTGTCCACGGAAATGAGAACGCTTCCCCTAGGGATCCTTTCTGAGGCCATCTGCTCGCGAACTGCTCGCATTTCCTGTTTTCTTTCGTTGCGAAGAGATCGACTGAGGGGTGACCCCACCTTTCGAAGATTTTTTGCAGCTGAATGGTGTCCATCTCCCACTCGTGTATCTGAGCCATGCTCCTGCTCAGGGAATCCGCTTGTACGTTCTTCACTCCTGGAAGATGGTGAGCCACTATAGATATGTTGTGTTTCAAAGCCCAATGCCATACCTTTTGAGCCGCCACAGAAAGGGTCCTGGATCTCGTGCCGCCTTGTTTTATCAAGTAGAACATGGCTGTCGTGTTGTCTGTCAGCACTCTTACTCTCGACCCCTTGATATGTGGGAGGAATGATTTCAAGGCCCATCTCACTGCCCTCAGTTCCAACACATTGATATGCAGGCGTGATTCGGTCGGAGACCATCTGCCCTGTGTTTGGTGGTTGTCCATGTGTGCTCCCCAGCCCGTCAGGGATGCGTCCGTGATGATGGTATTCTGAAATTCTGGTTCTTGTAGAGGAACCCCTCTGTCCAGATTGTGAACGCTTTTCCACCACTGGAGAGCTCGGATGGTACCGTCGTCGTCGATGGTTATCCTGTCTGACCACCGGCCCGTGGCCTGCTTCCATCTGTCCGCCAGGAACTCCTGTAGAGGCCTCATGAACAATCGACAGTTGGCTACTAAGTGGATGCAAGAAGCCATGGAACCTAGGATCGCCACATACTTCCTCACTGAAAGTGTGCCATGTAAGCGAAGTTGACTCGTCAGTTGATTGATCTTTGACATTCTGTCTAGGGAAGGTTTCACTATTCCCGACTGGGTTTCGAATTGAGCTCCCAAGAACTTTAAGTTCCTTGAAGGCCTTAGAGAGGACTTTTCGAAGTTCACTGCGAACCCCAGTCGTTGCAGAAGCTGTAAAGTGGCCTGTACGCTGTCGTTGGTCGACGCCGAGGAGGAACCCCTCACAAGCCAGACGTCGAGGTACACATGATGCCCTTTCTTTCGCAGCTAGGCTGCCACGGGTGCCAAACATTTTGTGAACGTTCTTGGGGAGGATTTGAGACCAAACGGGAGCACTGCGAATTGGTAGTGTGTCTGACCTACCATGAACCTCAGAAACTTCCTGTGTTTTTGACACATAGGAATGTGGAAGTACGCGTCCTGTAGATCTAGAGACGCCAAAAAATCCCCCACTTGGACAGACCTGATCACTTCTTGCAGTGTAAGCATTTTGAATTTTTGACTCTGTAAGGTCTTGTTGAGGTCGCACAGGTCGAGAATGGGACGCCATTTTCCGTTCGGCTTTTTTACCACAAAACACCGTGAGTATACCCCTTGGCCTTTCTGCGATGCAGGGACTAACTCTATGGCACCTTTTTGTAACATAAGTGCTACTTCCTGCAGCAAAATGTTCAGATGTGGTTGGGGTAGATGTATCGGTGGACATTTTGGAGGTTTGCATTTGAATAGTAGAGAATGTCCGTACCTCACTGTGTCCAAAACCCACTGATCTGTTGTGATGTCTTCCCATTCTTTGACGCAGCTTGACACTCTTCCTCCCAGAACGGTGCGCTTCCCGTCATTGCTGGTCTTTGTTTGTTCGTCGACGACGAATAAGTCGGTCGTCTCTTGGATGACTGGAAGTTTCTGCGCCGGCTTGAGTTTTGAGAGGAGCG
Organism: Ambystoma mexicanum; assembly: GCF_040938575.1. NCBI lineage: Eukaryota > Metazoa > Chordata > Amphibia > Caudata > Ambystomatidae > Ambystoma > Ambystoma mexicanum. The sequence continues at coordinate 301,342,353 of NC_090927.1, read as the reverse complement.
CCTATATCCTTGGGAAGGGTATGCCGATCTGCCAAAGGATCTATCCCTGGTTGCAGAAAATCTTGAGTTGCCAGATGCTCCTCTAAAGGGACGAAAGGAACGAAAGTGTTTACCACTCTGAAGAGAACCCAACGAACGTGCCGTATCCGAGTCCTCCTTCATCCCCTTCAAGGCCTCGTCCACCTTTTCTCCGAAAAGAAGATCACCTTCGAAGGGCATGTCCAATACTTTATACTGCACCTCGGGCCTGAAGTTGGTGCACTTAAGCCAAGCCTGGCGTCTTAGAACAACTCCGTTGTTTATCTGCTTAAAGCCCGAATCTGCCAGGTCCACCGCTATGTTAATAGCATGGTTCGACGCCTCTTCGCCTTCTCGTACCAGAGACATCGCCGTTCTTCTATGTTCCTCCGGGAGGTGGTCCAGAATAGGGGCTAGCCTGTGCCACATCTCCCTGTCGTACCTGGCCACAATAGCCAGAGAGTTGGCTGCTTTCACAGTTGCAGCACCCACGGAAAGAACCTTCTTACCAAACACGTCCTGGCGCCTTGCCTCATTATCCGGAGGGGTAGAGCATTTATGTTGGGCCTTCGCTTTCCTCGTCGCCGCTGCCGACACCACTGAATCAGGTGTAGGTTGGGCCGAGAGACACTTCGGGGTAGAGTCTGGCACTTTAAATTTCTTTTCAATGCGGCCTTTGACGGCCGGTTCGGAAAACGGGCGACGCATGGTTTGAACACCTTCTTTCCAGACATGATCTAAAATGGGTATCGAGAATATTGAACGTCTATTCTTACCCATATGCTCGAAAAGAAAGCAGTCCTTTTTCTCCTCCTGCTGGACCAGGCCAAACTCCTTGCACGCCTTTTCCATCATTGAATGAAAAGCGCCAATATCGTCCGGTGGTGAAGGGTGAGTGGGGCTCTTTGGTGTTTCCAGTTCCACATCCGAAACCCAGGATGGATCCCTAGATGGAGACAGGGAGATATCGATGCTGACCCACGGTCAGATAAAGAGTCTGAAAGCTCACCCTCCTCCTGGACTACTGGAGTCACCGGAACTCCTATCGTTCTGGTTGGACGGTGTGACGGGCCAGGCTTGTCGACGGGGGGGGGGGGGCGGGGGGGTCGACGGTACAGGTGGAAGCCTTTCATCCAGCGATTTCAGCAGCGAGTGTAAGGAGGACAGGACCTCCATGGACAGGGCCGATTGAGAGCTTGGAAGTTGGGTAAAGACCTGAGAGCAGGTTGCTCCTGATGGTGACTTGGCTCGCAGGCCAAGGTCCTCCGGGCACGCAATCCTGAAACCATCGTCTTCTTTCGAGGAAATCGACACTGCCTGTTCATGCAGCAATGTGTCCGGCAACCCCAGATCAAAAACTTCTGGTCTCCAGGCCAGACCTTCGGTCGACGAGGACATCGTCGCCGTCGTTGTCATTGGGTTGATGACGGGGGAAACCAACTGCGTCAGCGGCAGTGAGGACACTGACTGGTTCGTCGTCGACGACGGTGGGCCTGCAGGTGGCTTAGGCGGTCCCGCCTTAACAGCGCTCTCCCTGCGTTTATCCGATTCTCTACTCGTGGCAGATCTATGAGGATCGCCCGAGGAGGATTTTGGCCTTTCCTTTCCTTGTTTTTTCGACGAAGATGATGATGATGTCTTTTTTGAAGATTCTTTATCCTTGGAAGAGTGGCTTCGTGGAACCTCTTTTTCCGCCGGTCGAGTCTTCTTCGCCGATGGTTCCGACGAGGTTGAGCGGCGAGGGGCTCCCGATGTTTTCATCGAGGCCACGCTGCGCACGGAGCCAACCTCCGACTGAGGGTATGCTCCCGCCCCGTCATTTAACCACGATACCAGCTGCCGGCTCCGATCTTTCAGGGTTTTCTGGGAAAAACCTTTACATATTTCACACTGGTCTGCCGAATGGTGAGGGTGGAGGCAATAAATACAATCGAGATGGCCGTCCCCCTTGTAAACCTTCTTCAATCCGCACGTAGCACACGGGCGAAAGAGGTTTTCCCGACATTCTGATAAAACCAATAACCTCACAGAAGCTCGTGCGAGTAATTTCAACGATAGCCTAGAAAGTAGAGACTACGCGAGGAGATCCCACTATCTTTGGAGACGGTTGAAATCTGACGGGTCCCGCGGGGGCGGGGCTTTTATACCATTACGTCCTACGGGGCATGCGTGGACAGCCCCGGAGAGGACGTGGATGTGGATAGGACACACAAGTGTCGGAAGTTTTTTCCTATAGGAAACGACTATATATGTGTACCGAGGGTTCCCAGTCTGACGACAGGGAATATTCTAAGCATGTGAATCCATGAAAGATCCAATGCTGGAGAAATTACCCGACGTATTCCTGCCTCCTATAAACCCACATTGATCAGGCTGTATCAGTTTCGATGCAACCGCCGCCAACCTGGCCGTCAAAATCTTCCCCAGGATTTTCCCATCTGCATTTAATAACGAGATGGGCCGATATGCCATGCAATCCCTCGGATCTTTCCCCTCTTTTAGGATCACTGTGATCACTGCTTGCCTCATTGATTCTGGGAGGCACCCCGCCCTGGAACGCCTCCTCAAATACCTTCTGAAGCTGCGGGACAAGAAGGTCGGCAAACTCCTCATAGAACTCCACCGGGAGCCAGTCACTACCCGGCGCTGTACCCCTCCTCATAGTGCGTATCGCCCATCAAATGTCCTCCTCCCCTATGGGGGCCTCCAACTCCTCCCGACTATCCTCACCCAACCTTGGCAACTTGAGTATCTCCATGAGGTCCTCCACCTCCACATATCCCCTCTCACTCGTATAGAGATCCTTATAGTATGCCACAAAGGCCGCATTAATCTCTTTTTGCGTCCCAACTATCCCTCTGGTATTAGATCGGATCCGAGTTATGACGCAACTCAGACATTCCCTACTAATTAGCCATGCCAAAAGTTTGCCCGCCTTATCCCCCTCCCCGTGGAGTCTCACATCCCCTCTATTATCATCAAAGTGTGACAGCTCCGCCAGGGTATTCTGGTGGAGCTCCAGTGCTCGCGCCAGGTTTTCCCCCACCTCTGCCCCACTCGCCGCCTCCCTATCCAGTCCCGCTACCTGGGCCTCTGTCCACTGTAACGTCTCTAAGAGGCGCTTCCTCATCCCAACTATCATGGCCAAGCATTTCCCCCTAATGGTCGCCTTGAAGGCGTCCCATAACACTCCTAGTGCCCACCGTGCCCTCGTTTAATTCAAAGTATAACCTGATCTGATCTCTCTAAGCTCCGCCACAAAGGCCCCATCTCGTAACGCCTCCCTCTGCATCCACCACAACTGCCGCGAGGGGCTTTCACTGGGCCCGCACAGTGTCGTCTCCAGAGGCGAGTGGTCCGATAGAATGCGCCCCAAATACATTGTCTCCCCAAAATAGTGACAGTGTTCCCTTCCTGTTACCATATAATCTAAACGCGAGTAGGAACCATGCACACTCGAGTAATAAGAGAAACCCCTTTCCTCCCCGTGTTTCTACCTCCAGATCTCTACCAGGTCCAGGTCCCGCATTACCTCCCGTAATGACCCCGCCATATACTTCTTTGGTCCCCCCTAGTACCTTGCCCGTCCAACTGCTCATCCAAGTGACAATTAAAGTCTCCGCCCCCCATATTATCATTTCCCCCTCATAGGCCCCCATCATGCGCAACACCGAGGGGAAATACTCTTTGTCATCCACATTAGGCGCATACGAGTTAACCAAACAGTGACCTATTCTCCCACATACCGCGTACCATGACTGCCCTACACCCCCCATCCACCACCCCCCACTTCAGTCTCAGTGGCACCCCCCTTGCCACCCAGATAAGAACCCCCCCTCGCCTGAGTTGAGTATGTTGTGCATCGTACCTGACCCCCCCCCACAGTTTCTCCAGATTCCCCAACACCTCCACATTCGCGTGTGTCTCCTGCAACAGGGCCTTCTGTATCCCTTGCATCTTCAAATATTCCCCCACCCTCCTCCTCATCTGATAGTTCCCCAGCCTCCAGACATTCCATGTCCCAATCTTCAAACTTCCTATCTTACTCATTCAACATGTTGGAATTTGCCCCCATGTCAGCCCCTCTACCGTACACATGACATCAACCCCATCTTCCCTCTCCCACTTTTAACTGCTGTGCCAAGTTTCACATCCCATGGTCTTATACAGCTCCCCCCCTCCCGCACCGAACCCCAACTTGGTGCTACCCACCCAGACTCTCCCCCCCCCTCCTTTCCCTCCCCCTTCCCTCCTCCAAAATTCCCCCATCTCTCCCCTCCATTCTCCTCCCCCTTCTCCTACCATAACAGTAGACCCACTAAACTATTCCACCCCTCTTCCTAGACTCCCTCGGGGCTGGTAGTTAGTGGCGTCAGTTAAACTAGGGGTATCACCATCTGCCCCATGCAGCCCCACCTACATCTTCCCCTCCTTCTCCAGTAGCACCCCACTCTCAGTAACAGCTTCTGCCAGGGGTCTCCCTCAACGACCCCTGTAAGCCTCCTCGGTCGTGGAATGGGAAGGTTGGCGGTACAGGGACGATCCTCCACCGAAACCTTTCGATGATCTGCCCGACTTCCCTCCTGAGGAACGAAAGGACAGACAGTGCTACTGCAGCATGCTCAAGGCACGGGTGGTTTCTGTGTCGGTCTTGGTGGCCTGTAGTGATTCATCGACGGCCTTTCCAAAAAGATTGTCCCCGGCCAACAGCATGTCCAGGACCCTCATCTGAACTTCCTGCCTAAATATGGTGGCCTTCAACCAGCCACAGCGACAGAGGCAGACCCCGTTCCCCATTTGGCGGAACCAATGTCTGCAATGTCCAGGGCCATGGTGATAGCGTGGTCCGACGCCACCTCGCCCTCCTAAAGGATCTACAACGCCTTGACACATTTGTCCTCGGGGAGGAATTCCAGGAGCGGGACCATCTTGTACCATAACTCCCGGTCGTACCTGGACAGGATCGCTAAAGCGTTAGCCGCCTTGACCATCGGGTGCCGCTTCCTTTTCTTCAGCAGTGGTGGGCCCGGTGTCAATGGGGCCGGTGCTGGTGGTGGTGGTGGTGGGCATCCTCTTCTGTATCTCCGACAGCAGCGTGTGGACTGTCAAAAGAAAGTCCTGAGCAAATCTCTTGGGGGTGTCGGGGGAGCAGAATTTGCCCCCATGTCAGCCCCTCTACCATACACATGACATCAACCCCATCTTCCCTCTCCCACTTTTAACTGCTGTGCCAAGTTTCACATCCCATGGTCTTATACAGCTCCCCCCCCTCCCGCACCGAACCCCAACTTGGTGCTACCCACCCAGACTCTCCCCCCCCCTCCTTTCCCTCCCCCTTCCCTCCTCCAAAATTCCCCCATCTCTCCCCTCCATTCTCCTCCCCCTTCTCCTACCATAACAGTAGACCCACTAAACTATTCCACCCCTCTTCCTAGACTCCCTCGGGGCTGGTAGTTAGTGGCGTCAGTTAAACTAGGGGTATCACCATCTGCCCCATGCAGCCCCATCTACATCTTCCCCTCCTTCTCCAGTAGCACCCCACTCTCAGTAACAGCTTCTGCCAGGGGTCTCCCTCAGCGGCATCATGCCAGGCTTTATCCACACTCCTGAGCCGTCCCCACCCTAGGACCATCCAGAGAAGGATCCACTTTATGTTGCCTCATATCCAACCAGCCCCATACCTCTTTCGGGCCGGTGACAAACCATGACTCCCCCCCCCCCCCCCCCGACAACACTTTCAACTTTGCCGGGGAAAACATGTATTTTAAGTTGAGTTCCCGCAGACGGCTCCTCACCACATCGTAGGATCTCCTCTGACGTTGTACCTCAAGCTTAAAGTCCGGAAAAATCATCAACTTTGCATTTCCGCATACTGACCCACCCTGCAAGCATTCTGCAGAATGACGTCACGGTCCCGGAAGTTCATTATTTTAGCCACTAGCACTCTCAGCGGGGCACCCGGCGGCGGGTATCTTCCTGGAACCCTATGTGGCCTTTCCACAGTAAAGAGGTTGGACAGGCCCTTAATCCCCAGGACTTTTAGGATCAGATTTTCCACGAAAAGCTCCGCGCTAGGGCTTTCTTCCCTCTCCAGGACACCAACCAGACGGATGTTACAGCGCCTGGAGCGACCCTCAGCATCCTCAGCTCTAACTTCTAGGGTTCGAGTTGCGCCTATAAGGCCCGCCATCTGGTTCTTTAGCTTTTGGACATCATCCTCCACCGTACTGACCCTCTGCTCCACCACCGTAACTCTCTCGCACACTTTGCGGAGGTCTGCCCTCACCAGAGACACATCCACACGTACCTCCTTAATGCTCTCCTGAAGAGTATGCCTGGAGACCTGTATCGCCTCCATTAGCGAGTCCAGGGTCACAGAGCTTCTTTCCTCCCCTGGGGATCCCCCCTGTCGATCTGGTCCCTCTTGTATCTGGGCCCTGTCTTTTGCCTCTGTGTACTTCTCCACCCGCTGCTGGCTTTTGCCTATGGTACACCAGTTCCTATAGGCACCCCCCTCAGGCGCAAATCCTGCGGTCTGTCCTCAGCTGGCACCCTCGTGCCTAGGTCCACCTATTCTGCCTGAGTCTTCCCTCAGGAGCCCACCTCTCTCTCAGCAGACGCCAACCTCCGCCGATTCCACCCAAAACACCCAGCCCCAGCAAAGTCCTCCAGCCTGCGTCCCCTTCTTTTCCAGCAGTCCTCAGTACCAGCTCTATTACTCAATCAGGGGCCAATCTCCAAGGCCCCCTCTATGCGCCACACTCAGCAGGTACAGGGGGGGAACCCCGCTCCCAGGGGCCCTCCACCCCTCACTCCACTCAATAGTTTCCGGCCAGAGCGGGACGTTCAGGCAGCCCGGAGGAAGGCAGGGAGACTTCAATAACCCCCCAACAGGAGAGAAACCAGATATCAGACCTCCCAGCCACTGCCCCGGAGGCTTCTTCCACCAACACTTCCACCACCTCCAGGGGCCTTGCTCTCCCTCACCGACGGAGGGAAAAAGTCCCCCACAACCTCCGTGATCTCTCTGCAGAGCCGGCACCTGGGCCTCTTCTCTCAGGGACACGCCGCCACCAATGTCTGTGTGTGGGCAGACCCCCGTTCACTTTTTCCTGGTGAGGTCCCGTCCCACAGCCCGCACCGCAACAGCCACTCCAGCAGTGCCGCAGCCCGGGCTCTCTGTTCTGCCGGAGGGTCCCTTCCTTGCGGCGCCACTCGGTCCTTCTGCTCCAGCAGCCGTGCCAGCCGGCACCCCGCCTCCGTTTCCTCCCGGCCACTCCTCTTTGGACACCAACCTCTGGCTCCCAGCCGGGACTCCTCCCGCCGCTGTCTCTGCGGGCCGACCAGCGCCACTCCCAATGGCGACTCGCTCCACCGTCTGCCGCCCAATCCCCTCCTCCTTGTGCTTCGCCCAGCAGGGTCCGTTCTTCCACCTCTGCCAGGGACAACTCCGTGCTCACCAGGACCCTTGCTGCCCTCGGAGAGCACCGTCCATTACCAGCACCCACGGGCTCCACACAGCTCTTCCTCCTCGCTCTCACAGCTCCACAGGGGCCATCTTAGGCAGCTCTTTCCGCCGAAGCGCCAGACTTTTCGGCGTGCCTCACAGACTACACCCCGCTCCGTATCTCTCCTCAAACAGATTATCCTTCACCCCGGCACTTCAACTTCGTTCCCCAGTACTTTCTACGGCATCCTTGGGGATTTTCCACAGAATTTCATGCAGATTTCGGCGGCTGCACGGGAGCGCCCGGAATTCACCTGCACATGGTTCGGCTGTTGGCCACGCCCCCCATAGCTACCAGGTTTTACAAAACAATGCAGTAAGAATCATCAAACAGAAAACCAGAAACCAGCATATCAGCAAAGCAAGAAAAGAACTGCATTGGCTAAAAATTGAGGAAAGGGTCCAGTTTAAATCTCTTACATTGGCACACAGATGTATTTTTGGTAAGGCTCCTGCCTACCTAAAATCCAAACTCACTCCATACGTGCCCATCAGGAAGCTAAGATCTGTGGATCAAGGCTTGATTGCTGTGGCCTCTTACAGACACAAAAACGGTGCAGGCACATCTTTCCCCATCTCTGTGGCTGGCATATGGAACAACCTCCCAGTCCAGCTAAAATTGGAATCAAACTATCTACGTTTTCCTAAATTACTGAAAACACACATCTTTAAGTAAAGCCAAGAGCCATTAAGCACAGCCTCCAATTCATCTCAGCTTTCTTTTTATTATTTACTGTCTTGTGTTCTGTGTTCTGCTTTTTCTTTTCTTCCGTTCTTTGTGTTCATGTATCTGTGCCCCGAAGCTCGTGAGCTACCGGCACAATATAAATAAATGGTTCACAGGACCAAAGTTCACAAAAAGCTGAGAAGTCTTCTGGAAACTCTTTGTGCGATCTACACAGTACTTCAGCGCACGCACCACATCCAGCGAGTGTAGAGTCCTCTCAGCCGGACACGAGGGCGTCAGAAAAAACACAGGCAACACCAAAGGTTTGTTGATATGGAATTCCGACGGAACCTGCGGAATGAAGGATGGGTGCGTCCGCAGCACCACACTCGTATCATGGAAAGTCAAATAAGGCTGCTTGCAGGACAGGGCCTGGATCTCACCTACCCTCCTGGCAGAGGTGATATCCATGAGGAAAGCTGTCTTCCACGAAAGGTACTTGAGAGGGGCTTAATGCATATGCTCGAAGGGGGCCCTCATGAGCCATATCAGAACCACGTTGAGTTCCCACGCCGAGGTGTGAACGATCGGAACAGTAGTAGAACTCCTTTACTAGACAGTGTGACCAAAGCGAAGACCGTCCCGGAGACCTGGTGTAGTGGGAGATAGCCGCCAGATGCATTTTGATGGAGGCGTGAGCCAGTCCCGCCCTCGCCGAGGACAAGAAGTATGGAAGGACCGGAGGGACCATAACCCTCAGCGGGTTGATCTTCTGTGTCCGGCACCACGTCTTGAAGCACTTCCACTAGTGCCCATAGCACTTAAGAGTCAACAACAATCTAGCACTGGCAAGGACTTCTCTGCAGTCTGCAGGAAGGAAGCTCGTACCCACCGAACCCTAATGCTGCAGGAGCCAAGCCTTCAGGTTCAGCAACCATGGGTCGTGATGTAGGTTTGCGCCTCCTTCTGTGGTGAGCAGGTCTGCGACCATTGGCAGCTTGACTGATGGTGACGTCGTCAGGCTGAGACGGTCCGGGTACCAAATCTGCTTCAGCCACAACGGGGGACGCGGATCACGTTGCACCTGCACTGTTTGAGTTGATTGATGACTCACAGCAGGAGGGGAAACAGAGTAAAGGCATACAGGAACAGGCCTTCCCACAGGAAGGAGAATGCCTCCCCCAGGCTCTTCGGGTGGTGGAACCTGCTGGCGAACCTCTGGCATTTGGAGTTCATCGCCGTCGCAAATAGGTCGATCTGGGGCCTGCCGCACTTGAGGAAGAGACTGTCCACTTGATCCTGCCGAAGCTCCCACTCGTGGCAAGAGCGTAGTTCGCTGCTGAGGGAGTCGGCAATGGTGTTCTTGACTCCCGCCAGGTGGAAAGAGATGAGTAACATCCCCTGGGCGACGGCCCAGTGACACAACTCTTGCGCCTCTCTGAAGAGTGCCGGGGACCTGGTGCCCCCCTGCTTCCGGATGTAGAACATCGTGGTGCTTTTGTCCGTGAAGACCCTCACCACCTTGCCCTTGAGGAATGGGAGGAATGACATGAGGGCCCAGAACACTGCCCACAGCTCCAGGACATTGATGCAGAGATCCCTCTCCTCCGATAGCCAAAGGCATCTGGCATGGAGACATCCGGTGTGAGCTCCCCTGCCCTCCAGGGAAGCATCCATGGTGACTGTCTCCTGGCTGACTTCAGTCCAAAGGGCAGGGCTTTGTACCGGTAGTGCTTCCCTTGTACGACGAAGCGCAGGAATTTAAAATGTTTTTCATGAATGGGGACATGGAAGTATGCGTCCACCAGATCCAGTGACGACAGAAAGTCCCCCTCCTCCAGTGGGCTGAGCACATGCTGCAACATGACCATCCTGAATCTTTGGGACCTGATGTACTTGAGTCGTCGTAGATAGAGAATGGGTCTCCAGCCCCCGGTCGTCTTTCTTACAAAGAAGTATCTGGAGTAAACTCCAGAGCCCTGGAGCTGCTTTGGATCTTGCTCTATCGCTCTCTTTTTAACATGGCCCGGACATCCAGCCGCAGCCGAGTGACGTGTTGTTCTTGCCGAGCCACCCGCGGTATCCACAGTCACTTTCACTGAAACTCCAAAGTGTGTCTGTGGGCGAGAGCGTCCAGTACCCATCGGTCGGTGGAGATGTTTTCCCACACGCTAACAAAGTTCGCCAGCCTGCCTCCTACCAGGGTGCAGGGGTGGGGGCCCGACATCTTGGCCGGTTCAATCCTGGTTGGCGGCCTGCGCACCACCTTGGGAGCCTTGACGACAACGTTGGCCACCTCAGAAGGCCTTGGAACGACCCCTGTAAGCCTCCTCGGTCGTGGAACGGGAAGGTTGGCGGTACAGGGACGATCCTCCACCGAAACCTTTCGATGATCTGCCCGACTTCCCTCCTGAGGAACGAAAGGACAGACAGTGCTACTGCAGCATGCTCAAGGCACGGGTGGTTTCTGTGTCGGTCTTGGTGGCCTGTAGTGATTCATCGACGGCCTTTCCAAAAAGATTGTCCCCGGCCAACAGCATGTCCAGGACCCTCATCTGAACTTCCTGCCTAAATATGGTGGCCTTCAACCAGCCACAGCGACAGAGGCAGACCCCGTTCCCCATTTGGCGGAACCAATGTCTGCAATGTCCAGGGCCATGGTGATAGCGTGGTCCGACGCCACCTCGCCCTCCTAAAGGATCTACAGCGCCTTGACACATTTGTCCTCGGGGAGGAATTCCAGGAGCGGGACCATCTTGTACCATAACTCCCGGTCGTACCTGGACAGGATCGCTAAAGCGTTAGCCGCCTTGACCATCGGGTGCCGCTTCCTTTTCTTCAGCAGTGGTGGGCCCGGTGTCAATGGGGCCGGTGCTGGTGGTGGTGGTGGGCATCCTCTTCTGTATCTCCGACAGCAGCGTGTGGACTGTCAAAAGAAAGTCCTGAGCAAATCTCTTGGGGGTGTCGGGGGAGCAGACTTGCTCGGCTCAGTCGAACTCTTCCTCGCCAACATCGTCGCCCCCTCCAGGGTCTTCCTCCTTGACATTCCCGTCGTCATCCCTAACATCCTCCTGGACCGTGTGGATGGAAACTATGTCTTCTTCGTCAGAAGAAGAAATATACGTTTACAGGAGCGCTACCACCACCATCCCCAGCCCCTTTTTGTGCCCTGAGGATTCGGTCTCTGGTTTAGGGACGGCATCCTCTTTCTGGGGTCTTTCCCACTGGCTTGGCCAAAGCCTCCCGCCTGGGAGGAAGAGCCTGGCTGCCGTCGGAGCCCCCTCAACCTGATCAGCCCCTTTTGCCTTCGAAATGGTGGTCGCCACCGACTTGATAGTTGAGGACAATTTAGCCTGGACCACCTGGGCCTTCACGACAGGTCGGACACCTTACCCTGCTGCTTGGCCTTCTCCGGTTTCTCCTGCAGCTTCCTAGGGGCAGCTGACTTCCTCTTTGACGAAGAGCAGGAGCAATGGCTGGCTGATGGAGAAGCTGATCGTGCGGCGAACCTGATGGAAATAGACTTGCGTAGCTTGGCCTTGTCTTGGACCCCCACGGATGGGGCACCCTCAAAGGACTTAGAAGCCTGCCGGATCTGGGTGAGGCATGACCCTGTCAACCACACGGGGCAGAGGCCTTGGCGTTGAGCCAAGCTGTCAATCTGCAGTGCCAATCCTTGATGGTGCGCTTGGTAAAGCCACGACAAATCTCACAATTTTCCTCCTTGTGCATTGGGTGAAGACAATAAAGGCACTGGGAATGCTTGTCCTCCACAACACATTCCTTAAACCGCACCTCGTGCAGAGTTGGAGAGGGAACACCGGTCCTTCCTCTCCTCCAACACGGTCCGGCATGCGGTTTAGGCCTGATGGCCTTCTGGAATCTTTGAAGAAAAAACACTCAACAAATCTGCCCTTGAGAGGCAAAGAAAGGTGCTGACAAACGGATCCCCGTTAGTCGGATGAAGAAACGATGGGCTCAATCGAACAAAAAAAGGAATTTCCTAGCAAAAAAGTGTGAAAAATGCAGAAAAGCTCCAAGAGCAAAACACGAGGACTCCCAACACATGGACATGCTGTAACAATCTGAAGATGGCTGCCAGAGGAGGGGCTTAGGGAGAGGGCAGTCATTGGCTGAGGGCAGTATGATCCAGAGCTCAGTGATTGGTTTATAGGAGAAAGACAGTTACTTTTACCGAGGATTAACGGCCTGACGACAGGGAATATTCATGAGCATGTGAATCTATGCCAGACCCCATGCTGGAGAAACATACCGCGTTCTCTCTGGATAGTCGTCCCTAATCCCACTGAGTACCACCACCAGGGGGACTATCGGGTAGTGGCCTCACCTCCCGGGCTTCATGGTAAGGGGTTCCTCCTCTGTGAGAAGTGACGACATCCAGGGATTTGTCACATGTTTCTTTTGGTTCTTCTCACGCAGAGTACTCATCTGATAGATTACCCATTCTGCATTAGCTGCTAAGAGATATTTTTGACACAGAGTAGTGTGGCTTGGTGTCGTCCATCGACTCCCTCTTGACTGTGCCACTCCTCGACCCCGGACAGGACTATGGCATATATAACACATCACTATATATATGAGTATATGAGAGAGAAAGAAGAGAAAGGGAAAGGGAAAGCGAGATATTAAAATAGTTAGCATGGACTAGATCTGTCCTTTTTTGAGGTTTATGAATAGAACAGGAAAGATTTATAAAAGAACCAGGGGCCACGTGAGCCTTCTTTCTAGTATCATGAGCTCGAGATTCAAGGACGGCATATAAACCTGCTTATCGTGGAACAAGATGCATCATGTGATTATAAGGTAGGACACTAAGAGCACATATTCTAATTAGTTGCTATGGGAAAAGGAAGGTTGTATATGGTACATATTAGTGACAAGTGAATCTTGTATTTACTTGCAGAGATGATCTCACAGATATGTGGAGATTGGAAGGTTATTGATGTCAGGAAATGAATAAATGAGGAATGTTGGATAAAGGAAACTGTGGGAACTAGCAACAATTTGGAGTACAATGAACAAACATTGGGGACCAATTTGATCAAAGAATAACTTTTGATTTTTTTGCAGATTTGTGAATTGTTTCAGATTGGAAATAACGATATTTGACATGCAAATTCTTGCCAAAGAAATATCAGCTCAGTTACTAGATGAGAAGGTACGGCCAGTCTAATGGCTTTAATTTACGGTTTAAATGATATTGAAGTAATAATATGAGAATGATTGTTAAAGTAGCTGGCCTCAGATAATACAAGTTTGTCTAACAGATGAGAAGCTTTGTTGATCATATAGTTAGAATCTAGGGTTCTAGGAGGGTTAATAAACAAGAACTCATGCTCATTAATCTAGTTGGCCACCAATACCATCAGGAGCGACTTTTGACATATTCTCAATTTTGGTAAATTTAAAATAATTTGGTTTCCACTTTGCAAGTAGTGCTACAGTGAATGAGCTAGTCATTTGTAACTTGATACCAATATGTGTTTTTGGTTTTACACATGTTTTTCTTTCCTCTGTTGATTGTTATTCATGAGATTGGATTGCTGTTTTTTGCATGGAAATGCTCACTAAAGGGAGTCGGAAATGTATTGTAACTTCTAAGCGAAACATGTGTTGGCATCATTTGCTGTTAATCATTATGAACAAGGCTCTTTAAGAAGGATGTGACTGCACGATCACAATGCAATGTAAATGCACGCAAACGCAACTGTTTGTATAGAAATTAAATAATTTCAAATATTATGAATACATTTGTGAACAAAGGAGGGGCCGGACAGACCCAGTGCAGTCGTGCTAAATGAGAAATAGGTTGAGGTCACAATACTCAGGTAGATATAGTATAATTCTTCAGCACAAATCAGATAATTTTAGGTACCTGAAAGTAAACTTTACTTTGGATATTAGATCGTCCCATGTAGGCCACCATGTGATATGGTTTAGGGAGCTCCTCACAGGAACGGAGTCCTTATCCCCTAAGGGGGAGTCTCTCACAGGGATGTCCTACTTGCCTCTACCCCTATTGCGGAGCGAGCACACCTCCATAGACTCATGGGGAGGGTGCTCCACCCTTGGGGAGAAGGGACAAATTCCTTGATTCGTCACAGTAGTTACCCCAAGGTCAAAGCATAAGCTGTCCGGCATTGTCCACACTATTTAAGCAAATTAGGCAAAATGTACTTCTTTGAACGTGCATTTTCTAGCTCCTTACCAACAAAACGTAATGTAGCTTCTTGTCGATCACCGGTTTTTAATTAATTGTTGTGTAAGACTTTCTGGCAAAAGCAATTTATAAATCCCAATACATTTATTAAAAAAGCCTGCACACAACAGTTGATTATGATCATGGGGCAAACGCTGATTGCGCCTACAGTTTTTGTTAATACATGACAAATTTTGATAAGTTCTACATTAATAAACCCCCCAAAAAACCTCAAAGTTTCCCACTAAAACTGATCGAGACCAAATGACACATCAGAAAAAAAGAATCTGAAGAAGGCACTGAGGTGCGTGGCCTTGTAGGACCCCCATTACCATAATATGAAACTCCCATTAGATAAACTGTAGGCGGATGAAGATTTTGAGACAAAACCCCAACCACTAAATGGTAGGATAAGACACACTTAGTGCATAGTATTCAAATCTATAACAAATGTATGATACACATTTATTTTCGCATGCCAGGTGATCTAGTGGCAACACAATGCTAGCTGTGGCACCCGGAGACCTGGGTTCTAGTCCGAGTTTAGCAAAAATCCTACACTTCTGGGGAAATTACTTCATCTCTCTGGTTCAATATTGCAATGATGTGTAATTCAGATTTTAAAGAAACTTCTGTACGGTGCCCCATAACCTACCTGTGAAATACAGTTTCAACTCTACCTCACATGCCATACTATTAAAGGCACATCATCTTTTATTGGAGATGCTACTGTTACAATCCAACATTCTATATTAAGCACTCAAAGTATCCTTGGGGCAACTTCCATACTATAACATATACCTATACAGATTGATCATTAATAAGGTACCAACGTTTCTGTGGATAGCTTGGAATAAGTACAGGAAGCTTATGAATGCTACTAAGAATAATTTGCAGTGATTTATTATGCATTTATCTCTGATATTTTATATATTTAGGTTTTAATGCATGCAAAGATATCCTAGTTTTTACTGATAGGTTTGGGAACAGTTCCTGATATTGTACAATTTGAATGCAAATTTTATAATAGTTATTTCCTTCTTCATTATGTTGTTTGACGAAAAATTAGTCTGGGTAATGTATCCCAGACACCTGGAAGGACCTGTGTGGAGATACACTTGCTTTGTTGTTTATAGTTCCTTAAATCTTAAGTTTCATGTGAATGAAGATTCATACAGTGGTTAATACATTTTCACAATTAGTCTTTAGCTCTATAATAATTAAAAAATAGGACTGTGGGAAATAATGTTCAATGCATTTCGGTCAATAGTGACCATCTTCAGGTACTGCGCAAGAAAATATAAACAGAGACAAAGCATGTACTCTTAACATTTAGACTTTTAGAAAAAAGAACGTGGTTGTCTGTTTGCATAACATAATTGGGCGAAATTGTACCTCTATTTTTGTCAGGGCACAGAGCTTGGGAGTGTGTGGGTAGGGTGTGGGAATGGGATGGCAAGGCTCCTTGGCAGGATGCAGGCAGAAAACAACAGAAAACAAAACAGGACAGGACAAAAGAAAGAGGTTCCAGACTTATGGAAGGCTTAATTGCCCTCTTTGCAGGCACAGAGACTTGCAGACTACAGTTCCCAGCTACCTCCGTGCCAGAACTACTTTAATACACCCACGCGGAGTGTGGCACGTGTGCACACAAGAACGAAAGCACAGGCCTTGTGCCTAAGAACTCGACTGAAGCAGACGCATCGGCTGGAACTCCGGACAAAGGGATTCACGCGAGGGGCCACGCACCTAGGAAGCAGCTTTCCGGCCCCTCGCATACTACAGATAAGTAACGCAAAAGCTAAGGGGAGAAACATAAGCTTAAAACCCCAGGCGCAGCATCAGAAAAGCAGCGCAAGGACAGAAGGGGAGGCGGAGCACCTGGGTGATACGCGGCGCATAAGAGGGGCACGTGCAGGGGGCACAGCCCACAACGACCACGTTCCCTGCTCAAAACCAAACTAAGTGCCCCGCGCTTGCCACACCAGCAGAGATGTTGCTTTAGATACCGCTGGTGCTCTGTTTCCTGCGAGCGTGTTCTGCATGCAAATTAGCCACGTGAGGCCATTATAAAACCACACAGAGTAGCCACGTGCGGCAAATGTTTAACTGCACATTTTGACTGCCAGTTGTCACTCACAGGCAAGAAGATCAGTGTTAAAGGAATCGGTTCAGAATCTTGTCCCGACTTGATAGAGGCCTAAACCCGAACCTCCTCTCTGTGACGGAATAAGATCTTTTCTATGCTGTGTCCCTTTGCTGATCACCAAGAGACAAAGGTGCCGATCACCTAAAAGAGAAGGGGGCACACACCGCCACAAACCCAGCTGTAAAAAAAGGATGTACAGGTTAATGACCGGAAATGTGAGATGGCTATTACTAAAGTATAAGGGTGGTAATATACCTGTGAATTCTATCCCTTTATTCTATGGAGAAGACAGCCCCTTGGGTTTTCTAAAAGAAACAGAATAATGTAGCCCAAATTAACCAGGGATCAAATAACCAAGAACAAGCACAAGATTTCTTACCAATCGGTCCAGGGGGTTGAAGTATCAGTACAATCCAACAACGAAAGTGTGTCCCCCTACCTATCCACTTCCCCTCTCCTCGCCCTCTTTCCGGTTACCCTCAACAACTGTACCTGTCCAACCATCGAGATCCTAACCCTCTTTCCCTGCTGGGGTTTTGGAGGCTTGTGTAAGCTTAGTCTTGCAGGCACCAAGACCACAGTGGGGGTGGTTGTTTCGTACCACTCCTGTGCCTGGAAGCTGAAGCTGTGACAATTATTGCCTTGATATAGGTCTTAGTGGTTTGTATGAGAGGTTGGAGGAAGTAATCTAGGTAGGTGCCTAATGATTTCAGATACAAAAACCAGTACTACATTCAAGTGAGTGGAACGTCTATGGGGGTCATGATGGCCCCAAGCTACGCAAACATATTTATATATGTTTGAAATGGACAACATCATCAATCACACTATCTGGCAAGAACATCTCCACTACTGGGATTGATACATCGACTATGTATTTGGAAGGGAACGGAAGAACAATTTAATACATTCACAGAAAACATCAATACCATAGATGAACGCATACAATTCACAACGGCCTTCAGCTACCAAGAGGTTAACTTCTTAGACGTTACCATTAAGAACAAAGATTCCAAACTCATCACAACTTTATATTACAAGCCGAGTGATCGCAACAATTTACTCCACCGCCTAAGCTTCCATCCACCGAACACCTTAAGGGGCCTGCCTTATAGTCAATTTCTCAGAGTCAAAAAAATAGTACACAACGAAAGTGAATGCAACAAACTATTAAAGGAAATGGCTAGAAGATTCCAAAATAGAGGTTATCAGGAGGAGGAGATCAACACCTCATTGCACAAAACAGATACCACCACCAGACAGACCATACTAGAGAAAGTGACAACAGCAAAGGAACCACCACTCATATATGTAACCAAATAGTCTACACAGAGCCACAGAATCAAGGAAATTGTGGAGAAACACTGGCACTTTTTATTTGAAGACAGAACTCTAGGGAATCTCTACACAATGCCACCCATGTTTGCATACACCCGCAGTAGAAACAAAGGAGATGCTGGTAAGGAGCGATGCTAGGAAACCCAAGCAGAGACCAATAAGGAAGGGCACATACCCATGCCTGAACTGCTCAAATTGCAATATGGTCCAAAAAGGAGAAGTTAAATTTCACCCAAACAGAGGCAAAAAAAACTTTTTAAAGAAATATGCTACATGTGATTCAGTGAATGTCATCTATAGCATCAAATGCCCTTGTAGCCAGTATAATGTCGGGCAAACCACAGGAAGAGCTAAAATACGATGGAATGAACATCGCTCTAACATCCGTACAGGCAACACCAAATCTCCAGTATCGCAACGTTTTAGTGAAGCGCAACATCAGATTGCTCAGATCAAATTTCAAATACTGGACATTGTAGAAAAGAGAAAAGACAGAAATATTGACATCAACAAGATCCTTAACCAAAAAGAGACTTTCTGGATTGAAAGATTAAATTCCCTCCATCCGGGGGGGGCATGAATGAAGAGTGCAATTGCATGTTTTCTGTGAAAGATACTGAATTCGATACAGAATGTCATGCATGAAACCAGACAACAGAGCACAACATAACCACCTCCATTTGCTGCATGCAACACATTTTATGCATAAAGAAGAACCTTCCAGCATGCTCTGACCTGGTACTTACAACACAAAGAATTATAGGAGGACCCTGACGACAACTGAACATTCATACATCAATCCATCACTACCCCCACCCCCTTTTTTTTGCGGCTACAGAATTACACTGAACATATTGGTTATATTCATCATTGCTTACTTATGTGCTATTTTCTATTCTTTCTTCCGTTTTTCTCTACTTTCTTCCAACTTTTTTGTCCATCTACAGCTCATTTAACATTTGAACCAGGAGTATAATGGATCCACAATGAAAGGATTACCATTACAAACCGGATTGTAATTATGGAATAGTGCATCAACTATTTCGACAAGAAAAGAATGGGTAATGTGAACAATACATGTCAAACTCACGATCAGTCTAATCCAAAAGGTCCGCCCTTGCGCGATGATGGCATCAAGTTGACGTCATCACGCAACGCACGCCCGCGCCTTTTTCCAACTTTTATAAAAACAGGCAAGGCACACAATCTCACGCATCTGTGCAAATTGGTGCCTTGCGGCCACAGGTTCTTACAAATAAGGTAAGGTCTTGCTTCTTTAAGCATTTAAATCGAAATTATGGACTCATTTTTTAGAAACATGTTGGGGGTTCCCAATATAACATTATAATACCTCAACACAGAGATCCTGCACCGCATTGAACTTGTGCCAACCCATCCATTTTCAAAAAACAAGGTCTAAAATTTACCATTATTCAATTTTTTTTTTTAAAATATCTTTATTGGTTTTTCAACAAATAGTGACCGACAAGGATCATTGATAAATCAATGCAATATGCACAATCCCAAAAAAACAAAAACATAACATAACATTCCCAACTTTCCCGCCCCACCCCCCTCCCTCCGAGTCCTCAGGTACATCAGTTTTATCCTTCTGGACCTCGCGTTGGGCCGGGACTGTCCGTACTGACCGATGTGCTATCTGGGGCCACAGGGTGGAGCAGTGGCACTGTCAACCCCACCCAACGGAGTAGTTCATCACTGGAGTCCAGCCTCTGTACCTGAATCGCTGTCTCCCAAGCCGCGGTCTCAGCGGCAATCCATCTTTTGAGATCACCCCACCAAAGGGCCTCGCTTAGGCCTCCGGCGCTTTTCCATCCCATGGCTATGCGTCTTTTCGCTGTGATGTATATCAAGTCTTTGAGTTTATTTAGGGGCTTATTCTTACTGTCTCGTTTATACCTTCCCAGAATACAGGCTGCTGGTTCGTGAATTTACACTTCAATCTCTGCGTTTGCAACCCTCTCCTTCACCTGGGCCCAAAACCTCTCTACCGTCGGGCAGCCTCAGAACATGTGGGTCATTCCCACCCTTGGCTCATTGCATTTGGGGCATATCTGGGTTGTGGCTCTTTTGAACCTTGATATGGCATCAGGTAAGAGGTAGGCCCTGTTGGTAATGTACAGTTGGATGAGTTGGAGACGGGCATTTCTAGAAATTTTCTTATCGTAGTGGGTTACTCTCTCCCATGCTTTGTCCTCAAATTCAAGGCCCAATTCCCTCTACCACCTCTCTCTACATTGAAGTTCTTTTTTGGTGTGCCCTGCAGTAGGGCTTCGTATAGTCTGGAGGTTGCGTGGCCCCCTCAGCAGTGTCCAACATCGACTCAATGATATCGTTCTCCATGATTTGGTCGGTGGCCTCCAGCCATCTGTCCTTCATGGCCTGTGTCACTGCTCTGTGGAGCAGAAACTGGCCTGTGGGTAGGTCTGTGGACTCGCTGAGGTCACTAAATGTCTTGAGCTCCTGTTCGTAAATGAGGTCTCCTAGTACTGCCACCCCATAGGGTTCCCACTGAGTGCGTATTTCTGTGTCCCCCCATGAGAGTTTGGCCATGACTGCCGCAATGGGGATCTGCGGGGAATATGGGTCTGTCGCCCCCACTGATTTGCAGGCCCGCCTCCAGAGCTGGGATCCAAGTCTAACCAGGTATGGGTAATGTCTCAGGGCCCCCTTGTCAACCCATAATAAGTCTCGGAGCAACCGACGATGCAGAGCTGGTTGGAGGAGTCGGGTGTCAGAAGTGGTTTCATCTGCCATCCAATGCATCACATGCCTTAGTTGGCTAGCCAAGTAGTAAAGTTCGAAATTAGGGACCTGTAAACCCCACCTCTCATATGGTCTATGGAGAATGTCCAGCGCCACCCTGTGCCTACCTCCCTGCCAAAGGAACCCCCTGCAGAGTTTGTTTATGTCTCTGAAAAAGGAGCGAGGGATGTTGAAGGGGACGTTGGAAAAGCAATGCAGTAATCGGGGGAGTGCCACCATTTTGAGGAGACCCGCCTGCCCAGCCACCAAGAGAGGGAGCTTACCCCAGAATTCCATAGATTTTGCAAGGGCATCTTTGGCCCTAACCGTGTTGAGAATGTGTTTGGTGCTAGGGTTACGGTGTATGGTAACATCCAAGTATCTGAACGATGTCACCTGCCATTGAAGGTCTAAAGGGGGCAGGGATCTATGCTCCTCTCTGTACAGTGCGGCAAGGGGATAGAGACAGGAATTATCTTTATTGATCTGAATGCCCGTGTGTTTGTGCAAACCATCTATAGTCTCTAAAATGTAGGGCAGGAGATGCTCTGGGTTGTGCAGGTACAGCAGCATGTCGTCTGCGTACATAGAGACGAGGTGCGTCTCCCTGTCGAGTTCGATGCCTCCGTCTCTGTACTCCTGCCAGAGATACGCAGCTACAGGCTCTGCGGCAATAATGTATAGCATAGGGGACAGTGGACAACCCTGCCGTGTGCCTCTGTAGAGGGGCCATTTCTCCGAGTATGACTTATTGGTGCGCACTCTGGCCATGGGATTGGTGTAGACCAATTGGGTCCATTTCAGGAAGGCGGGTCCGATCCCGATCCTGACCATGGTGACATATAACCATTCCCATCTCACCAAATCGAAGGCCTTGGTGGCGTCTAGTGACGCCACAGCATATTTCTGGGGCCCTCGCTCGGTGCTGTATATTATGTGGTGTAACCTGCGCAAGTTTTCGGTGATACATGGTGAATAAACAGGGGGATCGCTCTACGTAATCTATTAGCAAGGAGTGCAGTCAGTATTTTGTTATCCACATTTAACATAGACAGTGGTCTATATGACCCACAGTCCGTCCCATCTTTTCCCGGTTTCAGCAGGGGGATTATTATGGCTTCTCTCATGGAGTCGGGGAGGGTACCGCGCTCGTAAGCTTTGTTGTATGCCTGTGCTAGCAGTGGGGTAAGGGTCTCTTCATATGTTTTATAGAATTCCCGGGGTAAGCCATCCATGCCCGGCTCTTTCCCAGATGGTAAGGATCTAATTATTGCTATTACTTCGTTCGGGGTGATTGGGTCGTCTAGGGCTTCAGCCATCTGTGAATCTATTTTTGGTAGCTCTATGTTATCCAGGACGTCCTCCATCTCGGTGACAGTGGGGGGCAGGGTCTTGGAGTATAGGTCACGATAGAACTTGATCTCTGCCTGGGTGTGCGCTGTGGTGCCGTCAGGTCCGAGTATGTGGCAAATGGGAGTCCTAGGGGTTTCCTTTTTGTAGAGCCAGGCTAAGAGTTTACCGGGTTTATCTCCCAGCATGTGCGTTCTTTCAGTGTGCTTAGCGTAACTTAGTTTCCCCAAGGTTTCCCAGTGTGACAGGCATGTCTGTCTCAGTTCGGTCATTTCCTGTAGATGTTCTGTAGTCGGATCTGTCCTGCTCTCCAGCTCCCCCAACTCCCTTTCCGCGCCCTCCAGGGAGTTAGTGATGGACCTCTGGGCTCCCCCCACCGCGGCTATATCTCCCCCCTCATGACCACCTTATATGCCTCCCACGCGGTACCGACGCATTCAACACTGTCCAGGTTGTTTTGCCAGTATTCGTCGGTACTGTCTTGTATATGATCACGAAAGGCTGCACCGAGCAGGGCTTCGGCCCTAAGTCTCCACGTGGGAATCGGGGGTCTGGGCGGGTATACTTCCCAGGTGGCCAACATGGGGGAATGATCTGACAACACCCTTGGCAAATATTGTGCTTCGCTTAACGTGGCTTGCTGCCCCAGACTGACTAGAATATAGTCCAGCCTAGTGTGGACATTGTGTGGCGGGGAGAAGAAGGAAAATTCTCTTCCCTCAGGGTCCTGTTCCCTCCACAGATCACATAGTGATAGCTGGCTTATTTTTAACGTAGATAATATCTTGGCTGGGGGGGGGGGTGGGCAGGAGTGTTTAGTATCAGACCTGTCTGTTAGGCAGAAACCTGTGCAGTTCGCTCTGGGACCACTGCAAAAGATTTAGGACTACAGGTGTTTGGCAGTAAACCCACTTGGTAGCAGTCTGTACCACACAGATTCACATGGTAGCTGTGGCTGAGCAGTCAGACTTCCCTCAAGAAGAGTTAGGCAGTATACAGAGTATTCACAATAGGTCAAGAAAACACAATGGAAAAAGTAAACACTGACCAGGGCTTGGTGTAAAAGAGATATCATTATTTATTTAAAACCACATCTAGAAAAAAACACAGGCACTAATAGTAAGCAATTCAAAAACACGGTCACTAAAAGATATACACTCCCTTAAAAGAATATTAGACAAGTCTTAAGTAAAGTCCCACTTATTTTAAGACAGCGGTGAGCACTTAACGTAGATGGCACTCTAATAATTTGTTTTTAAAGGGAGAGAAAAGCAGAGAATACATTGAAACAGATCCCAACACTTTTTCACAAACACAACAAGGGAGGAAGGCAAAGTAACACTAGGAATTCAGAGTCAGTAGGCCGGATCCGCTTAAGAGGATCCAAACGAAATGTGTCCAAGGTCACACGGTTGCAGTGCACAAGAGTCTTGTAACGGTTCAAAAAGGAGTTGGATCAAAGAGAGGGACCAGTTAGAGGGTCAAGGCGGCCAGCCCATTCCAGAAGGTTAAGGAGTTATTATTACCTTGTAGCAATCTTTAGAAAGGGAGGCCTGGCGGACACGGTACCTTAAAGTGGTGAGAACACTCCAGCGGGGGCAGTTGTTCCTGGCAGCGGATGCAAGTCGGTGCTTCGTCCGGGGGAAGAGAGGATCTCGTCGGGGAGGAAGACAGGAGTCCGTTGCACTGCCAGGGAAGAAACCAGCCGCGGAGTTTCTCAGGTACAAGGAGCAGTCCGTTGATTCGCGGTTCAGTGGCGAGTGGCTATCCGGCTGCCGGGGTGCTTGGCACGGGCAATTCGACCACAAACCGGGCTGGGGTGCGAAGAAAGAAGGTAAACTGGTTGTGCCCACCAGTCAGAGGAAGAAGCCTCTCCAGCCGGGAGATCTTCTCTGTCGTCGGGAAGTGGTGAGTCGGTTCCGCAGGGCTCCACCGGTGGTGTCGTCGTGGTAGGTCGGCTCAGCTTCTCCCTCGTCGGATTCTCAGGTCCTGTGGCGACTTCTGAAGTTCCAGTCCCCAAAGCCCTGCTTTTATGCAGCATACCCCCATTCACTCAGCCTAGCTGTCAATCAAACATGCTAAGTGGTGAGCCAGCACCACTTGGGCCAATTACACAAGAGTGCGACTTGAGTTACCAAGGTAACTCAGTCCAGGGTGCCTAAACCCCCTCCCACACCCCCTGTGGTACCCAGACAGAGTGGCACCACTTTTGGAGGCTTCTGTGGAGAAGCCCGCCAAAAAGTGGAACAAAGGGCTCGACTTGGGTTGGAGTCACAGAAGAGAACACAAACGCCATTTTAGAATCGAGTCTTGGCAAAAAATACCAACCGGCAAATTAATATTAAATAAATAAACCGGCGGTATGTTCGAGGCTATGAGAATTAAATAATTAAAGTTTGTAGCCTCGAACAATGGGAAAATCCCATAGGGAAATATTTGCGGTCTAATATAAAAAGTAGTTTCCACTGACACCAGCCAAAACTCGATCAGGGGGGACGGAGACGTGCCCCCTCGACTAACAGACCCCGGGGCAATCGAATTGCCCCGACCAGTACGTCCACAATATGATGGTTTGTACTGGTTTCTGTTAATAATTTGGGACTAGTAAAGCCAATGGTGACTTTACATGCCCTGGAAGACAGTAGTCAGTCCCAGGGTATGGAGTCTATGGTGGGGTGTCACTATGACACCCCTGTGTTACGGCACGGAGGGTGCTGTGTAACACACATGGTAAAAACACATGAGACCCTATGGAGTAAAGGACCCAATAGCCCATAAAACACATTAACAGTCAAAGGAACACCATAAATCATGTCCAAGAGTGGGTGAAAAATAGTCTCACTCTTGGCAGGAGAAAAAACAAACTCCAGAAATCCAGCAAAGCTGCTGGGGGACTCACTAGGTTAGGAAATTCAGCCTAAAGAGAGAATTCTCCCTAATGCTGTCTTTGAGGGGATCACGTGTGCAATTATGGTCTCCCCCCCAAATCATGGTGCAATTTACATAGGGGCTCAGTCGCGAAAACAGGGAGTGTAAGAAAGCGGTGGCATCATGATTAGGAGCATAAGTACTAACCAGGCATAGTTCCTTCCCTTCCATGGTAACTTGCACAAATGCCATCCTGCCTTCGGCGTCCGTTCTGGTGCTCACCACTCTGAATGGGATGTTCGGGTCGATCCAAATCAGGACCCCTCTTGCATAAGAGGAGTAGGAGGAACCGATCAGGGTTCCACGCCATGTTTTGGCTAGCGCCTTCAGTTTTTCCGTCGTCAGGTGTGTTTCTTGAAGCATAGCAATTCCGACCTTGCATCGTCGCAAACATGCGTGTATCCGGCGTTGTTTCACAAAGCTGTTCCTGCCCCTGACGTTCCACGTCATTACTTTTATTTTTTCAGCCATAGGCGCCGTGGTGTCTGTTACTCCTCCTCGGCCTCGGTCCTGTCGATGCTGTATCTGTCGTGCAGTTATCCTGAGGT
Source organism: Ambystoma mexicanum (assembly GCF_040938575.1). Taxonomy (NCBI): domain Eukaryota; kingdom Metazoa; phylum Chordata; class Amphibia; order Caudata; family Ambystomatidae; genus Ambystoma; species Ambystoma mexicanum. Next base: position 301,316,862 of record NC_090927.1, on the reverse strand, counting down.
TTCAGTGTTTTTCGTCCAAACTTCCCAACGTGGGTGCTAACTCTACGTTTCTCCCTCCCATTAAATAAACTTCGCAAACATAGAACTGGTCCAGCGAGTTCACCCTCTTTCTGACTGTCCCGTTTCCGCTCCTTAGGACCAGGCATGGTCTTCGGGTGCCCTACGGGCGAGTAAACGTACCCTGAAAAAGAAATTCCTGGGGGTTTGGGGGTGCAATTGCTTCGGTTTCCGCAAGTAGGATCATATCAGCCAATTAATAGGCTAGGTCTTTCTGCTGATACGCAGTTGCATTAAGAAGCGTTCTCCTGCGGCTTTTAGGAGGCGGTTCGGTGCGGCTTCCGCCTATTGTCTTCAACGTTGGGTAGTTGCTGTCCGTCCATCCAGTCCCTTGCGTGTTCCGGGGTGTCGAACAGGAGGTTCCTGTTGTTGTGTATTACCTTTAGTCTTGCAGGGTATAGAAGCATGTACCGCAATCCTGCTGCTTTCAATCTGGCTTTTGTATATATGAACTGAGCTCTGCTCATCTGTACTTGGAAGGTGTAATCGGGATAAATCGCAATCTTGGCGGCGTCCCTCTTGATCTGGCCACCTGATCGTGAATGCGCCAAAATGACCTCTCGGTCCCTGTAATTCAGTACTTTCGCTATCATGGGCCTAGGTGGACCGCCTGGTGGTGGTTTCTTGGCAAGTGACCTATGAACCCTCTCTATGGAGAAGCTCTGCGACAGCTTTTCTGCGCCAATCTCCTGCAGCAGGAGGTTCTCCACGTAGTTGGTGGGATCTGGGCCTTCAATGCCCTCCGGCAGGCAGAGAAGCCGGATGTTGTTGCGGCGAGCCCTACCTTCTGCCTCCTCCGTTCTGTCCTCCAAGTTCTTGACTCTCTGCTGGAGGCCATCTACGTCTTGTAGGAGTTGGGTTTTTGCTTCTGTATTTTCGCATACCTTGGTCTCCAGCGTTTCGGTCCTGCCAGCCAAGGAGCGGACATCCTGACGTAGGAGGCCCAGATCCGTAGCCACGGTGTCAATTTTGTTCACCATTGTTGCTTGGAATGTCTTAATGGCTTCCAGTAGTTGGGTGTTGCTAGGTTCAGCCGCCGTTACAGTGGGGCCGGTTTCCGTCCCAACAGAGGCCGTGTCCGAGGCCTCGGGGAGACCGTTGGCCGTGAAAGCATCTATGGTGGTCTGGCGCAGCGTGGACCTAGCCCCCTTCGGCGTCATTTTGTTCGAGCGCGACATTCTCCTGGATCCGGCTGCGTCTGTGGGCTTCGGGCGCTGAGGGCTGTTGCGGTAATGTGCGCTTTCTTTTGTGGCCTTGGGTGAGGCTCGCGGCTTCGAGGTGCGGAGGCCTGTGTCGGGCCTATCGTCCACAGTCCCTCGGGTGTCTCGGTAGCCCATACAATGCCGCCGATGCTCCGTTTGGCAGCTGTGCCTCCCAGTCGCTCTTCCTACTCCTCTCACGAGCGGTTGTGCGGGTTTGTAGTCTCGCGGTCTGTTGGAATGGCGCTGGGTTCCCCAGGCTCAGTGTGTGAGAGCCGCCATCTTGGTTCCTCGCCGAGCAGTTATCCGCGGGTGGCCAAAGGGTGTCTTTCGGGATTACACCCTCGAGTGTGGAGGGTCCTGGTGCTTCCCGCAGGCGTCCGCAACAATCGTGGTGCTTCGCAGGGTCTGTTGAATGTTTCAGAGCTGTAGAAAACAGCTTATAAATGGCACATCTAGCAGAGCTCGCCGAAGTCGTGTCCTCTCTACATGGCGGTTAGCCACGCTCCGTATACCATTATTCAAATATGACTGCATTGTGAGTACTTTATGGTAACACAGCAATCTATAGGATAATGTAACATTAGTGGATAAACTAATGTATTTCAGAATGATGGAAGGCATCAGATTCAACACAGAATAATTTTGGGTTTACCCTACATGAAGATACAAGAAGGCTGGCAATAATAGGAGGTACAATTTGACCCAATTATGTTATGCAAACAAACACGTTCTTTTTCTTCTAAAAGTCTAAATGTTAAGTGTACATGTTTTGTCCATGTTTATATTTTCTTGCACAGTCCCTGAAAACGGTCACTATTGACCGAAATGCATTGGACATTTTTCGCCACAGGCCTATTATTTAATTCTACTATTATAGAAATAAAGACTACTTGTGAAAACGTATTAACCACTGGATAAATCTTCATTCACATCAAACTTAAGATGTAAGGAACTATATACAACAAAGCAAGTGGATCTCCACACAGGTCCTTCCAGCTGTCTCGGATACCTTACCCAGACTATTTTTTCATTTAACATTGTGACCAAGTATGCTCGTCCTTTTTGCCTAGACTTTCATAATAACCTGGCACTTAAAGGGTTAAAACTACAGAAGTTTACTACAAATTGTGTGATTCATACTAGCTGTGCCCACTCACCCCCACTTGACTAATCATCTTCATTATTTTGTCCGTAGGTTGTTTTGGTTTGATAATCAGCTGCCATGAAATGTAACCTTTCTATCTCCAGCAATATTTGGAGGCATACCTAAATGACATGGAAGGAACAAGTTACTTACCTGTAACTGTTGTTCTCCAGCATGGGTCTGGCATGGATTCACATGCTCATGAATATTCCCCGTCGTCAGGCTGGGAATCCTCGGTAAAGAAAAAATCAGTTTCAGTTTTGTTTCTGAACTGTCTTTCTACTGGTAACCAATCACTGGCGTCTGGGTCATACTGCCCCCAGCCAATGACTGCCTTCTACCTAAACCCCTCCCCTGGCAGTCATCTTCAGATTTGGTAGCACGTAAAGTGGCAGTAGGACCAAGAGAAGAGCCGCAGAGGGGTAGGCGGGAGGGTTTGCATGCGAATCTATGCCAGACCCATGCTGGAGAACAACAGTTACAGGTAAGTAACATGTTCCTTCGCCAGCATGGGGTCTGGCATGGATTCACATGCTCATGAATATAAGAATACATAGCAGTACACACATGCACAACCACGGGAGGTGGCAAGGGTCAATATTAAGCATTACAACAACTCAACATTAAGCATCTCTTACCTCCTCACCAGGCTCACCTTCAAGCGAACACGTTGCGCAGCACTGCCTGGCCGACTCTGGACTCCTCCCTGGAATCCCGGTCGACGCAGTAAAATCTCGTGAAGGTGTGCATCGACCTCCACGTAGCAGCCCTGCAGATGTCCAGCAGGGGCACCCCAGACAGGAACGTCGTGGTAGCAGCGATCGCTCTGGTTGAATGGGCTCTCGGACGGCCGGGCAACGGTCGGTTTGCCAACTGGTGACAGTGGATGACGCAGCTGGAGAGCCATCTGGAAATGGAAGCCTTCGAGAGGGCCTTCCCTTGGTTCACAGGTCCGAAGTTCACAAACAGCTGTGATGTCTTCCGAAAACTCTTCGTGCGGTCCACGTAGAACTTCAGCGCTCTAGCCACATCCAGCGAGTGCAAATTCCTCTCAGCCGGCGACTAAGGCGACGGGAAGAAAACAGGCAACACCAAGGGCTCGTTGAGGTGGAGGTCCGACGGCACCTTGGGCATGAAAGAGGGGTGCGTCCTCAGCACTACCCTTGTCTCGTGGAATGTCAGGTATGGAGGTTTACAGGAGAGGGCCTGTATCTCTCCCACCCGTCGTGCTGAGGTGATGGCCACAAGAAACGCTGTCTTCCACGACAGGAACTTCAACAGTGCCGAATGCAGAGGCTCAAATGACGGCCCCATGAGCCTGGTCAGCACCACGTTGAGTTCCCATGCCGGGGCGGAGCCTTCACCGGCGGGAACGATCAGAACAGTCCTTTCATGAACTCCTTCACCAGGCAATGAGACCATAGGGATGGCCGCCCCGGAGTTCTGGTGTAGCGGGAGACAGCCGCCAGATGGATCTTGATGGAGGCATGTGCCAGCCCCGCCTCGACCAGCGATAGCAAGTATGGCCGCACCTGAGGGGCCGTAATCCGTAGAGGGTTAATCTTCTGTGCACAGTACCAGACAGAGAACCTCTTCCATTTGTGTCCATAGCACTTGAGAGTCGAGGACGCCCTGGTCTTTGCAAGCACCTCCTTGCAGTCCGCCGGGATGTCGTATCCTCCGAACTCTAGTGTTGCAGGAGTCAGGCCTGCAGGTTCAGCGATCCCAGGTTGTGGTGGAGGATGGCGCCTCCTTCTCTGGCGAGAAGATCAGCGTCCGTCTGTAATTTGACTGGGGCCGCGGGGGCGCTGACATGTCCTGAAAGTCCGGGAACCAAATCTGCCTCGGCCACGCCGGTGCAACGAGGATCATCCTGCACCGGGACCGTCTGAGTTGATTGATGAGTCGCAGCAGCAACGGCGGGAACGCATAGAGGAACAGGCCATCCCAGGGGAATGAGAAGGCATCGCCCATGCTCCCCGGCTGGGGAAACCTGCTGGTGAACCTCCGGCCCTTGGTGTTCGTCGCTGTCGCGAATAGGTCGATCTGGGGATTGCCCTATCGTCGGAATAGGAGATCCACTTGATCCTGTCACAGCTCCCACTCGTGGCACGAGCGCAGCTCCCTGCTGCGTGAGTCGGCAATGGTGTTCTTTATTCCTGCCAGTTGAAAGGGTACCAGAAACATCCCTTGGCCGACGGCCCAGTACCACAGAGCCTGCGCTTCCTTGGATAGGGCTCGGGATCTGGTGCCCCCCTGCTTCCGGATGTAGAACATCGTGGTGGTGTTGTCGGTAAGATCCATACCACTTTGGCCTTGAGGGACGGAAGGAACGACCCAAGGTCCCAGAACACGGCTCGGAGCTCCAGGGCATTGATGTGTAGTGACCTCTCCTCCGGGAGCCAAAGGCCTCTTGCGTGGAGATCTCCGCTGTGCGCTCCCCATCCTTCCAGGGAGGCGTCTGTCGTCACAGTTTCCTGATATGCCGGGGTCTGGAAGTCCATGCCCGCCGCCAGATGCACGCGGGTGCCCCACCACCGGATTGTTTGGCGGAAAGTCTGAGTGAGATCCTGTCTTCGAAGTTGCCCGTCGCTTGCATCCAACGGGCATCGAGGAACTCCTGCAGGGGTCGCATCCACAGCCTGCATAGGTGCACGAGGCATATGCACAAGGATATCATGCCGAGTAGGGACTTGATGGACCTCACCCTGGCCACGTCCATGGTCAACAGCCGTTTTACCTTGCCCAGGATCGCCTTCGTCCTTTCCTCCGACGGTGAAGCAAATCGCGCCACTGGGTCGAGCCTGGCTCCCAGGAACAGGGAGACTTGCGACGGTACCAAGTGGGATTTTGCGAAATTGATCGAGAATCCCAGATCCGTGAGCAGTTGGACTTCAATCCGAAGGGAAGGGCCTTGTGATGTTAGTGTCGCACTTGGACCACAAATCGCAGGAATTTTCGCTGTCTTTGCAGAATGGGGATGTGGAAGTAGGCATCTTCCAAGTCAAGCGACGACAGGAAGTCGCCTTCCTCCAGCTGTCCAAGCACGTGCTGGTGGGTGACCATCCGGAACTTCTGGGACTTGATGTACCTGTTTAGACGACGAAGGTCCAGGATGGGTCGCCAACCGCCGGTCCTCTTTCGGACGAGAAATTATCGCGAGTACACTCTGGAGCCCCGGAGCCTCTTTGGGACGAGTTCCATAACTCCCTTTCTTAGCATCGCCCATACCTCCAGCAGCAGTTGTGGGACGTGGTTTTCCTTCCTGGCTACGGGTGTAATACGGGGACACCTCTTTTGAAATTCCAGGGTGTGCCCGCGGACCAGGGCGTCCAGCACCCAACGGTCGGTGGAGATGGACTCCCACACGTGGATGAATTTCGCCAGCGGCCTCCCACTGGGGTGCTTTGGTGCGGGCCCGACGCCACGGCCAGTTCAATCCTATTTCGTCGACGCCTTGCAGTCTTTGCCTCCTTGGTGACGACAACGAGGTCCTCCCGTCTTGCCGCGTCCTCTGTAGGCCTCCGGCGACGAGGAGCGGGCCGATTGGCGGTACGACTAGGAACCGCCGGAGAATCCTTTGGAGGCACCTTGCTTGCCTCCGGAGTTCCGAAAGGGCAGCCGTCGTTGTTGAAGAAGAACACCCAAGGCTCGAGCCGTCTCGGTGTCCGCCTTGATGGCCTGTAGTCACTCGTCCACTGTCTTGCCGAACAGGTTGTTCCCGTCAAAGGGCATGCCCAGAACCCTGGTCTGTACGTCCTGGCATAAGTCGGTGGCCTTGAACCAACCGCGCCGGTAGGGCGAAACGCTGTTGCCCATGTGACGAAAGCCGGTGTCGGCGATGTCCATGGCCACCGTAATGGCGTGGTCCAACGCCACTTCGCCTTCCTGTAGGATCTCCAGGGCCTCAGCCCTCTTGTCGTCCGGAAGGAAGTCCAGTAAGGGAGCGATCTTGAACCACAGCTCCCTGTCGTAGCGTGCCATGATCGCGAGGGCGTTGGCCGCTTGAATCGTCGTCGCTGCCGACGTGATGACCCCTTGTCGCATGGCGTCCAGCTTCTTCCCCTCGCCGTCCCCTGGGGATGTTGAAGTTGACGCCATCGCCCCCGCCGCTTTCTTCTTGGCTGCCGCTGAGACCACCAAATCTGGGGACGGCTGTGCCCTGAGACACATAGGGGCAGAGTCTGGGACCCGGTATTTCTTCTCGTACCGGTCTCTCCTGGCAGGAGCCGTGGACGGGATCGAACAAGTTACTTACCTGTAACTGTTGTTCTCCAGCATGGGTCTGGCATGGATTCACATGCTCATGAATATTCCCCGTCGTCAGGCTGGGAATCCTCGGTAAAGAAAAAACCAGTATCAGTTTCGTTTCTGATCTGTCTTTCGTAGTAGTAACCAATCGCTGATCTCTGCGTCATACTGACCACAGCCAATGACTGCCCTCTACCTAAGCCCCGCCTCTGGCAGCCATCTTCAGATTTGGTAGCACGTGAAGTGGCAGTATGACCAAGTGAAGAGCTGCAGAGGGGTAGGCGGGAGGGTTCGCATGTGAATCCATGCCAGACCCATGCTGGAGAACAACAGTTACAGGTAAGTAACTTGTTCCTTCTCCAGCATGGGGTCTGGCATGGATTCACATGCTCATGAATAAAGAATACATAGCAGTACACACATGCACAACCACGGGAGGTGGCAAAGGCTCAACATTAAGCATTACATCAAACTCAACATCAAGCAAATCTTACCTCCTCACCAGGCTCACCTTAGGCGAACAGGTTGCGCAGCACTGCTTGGCCGACCCTGGACTCCTCCCTGGAATCCCGATCGACGCAGTAGAATTTCATGAAGGTGTGCGTCGACCTCCACGTAGCAGCCCTGCAGATGTCCAGCAAGGGCACACCAGATAGGAACGCCGTGGTAGCTGCGATCGCTCTGGTGGAATGGGCTCTCGGACGGCCAGGCAGCGGTCGGTTTGCCAACCGATGACAGTACATGATACAGCCGGAGAGCCATCTGGAAATGGAAGCCTTCGAGAGAGCCTTCCCGATTGACAGGTCCAAAATTCACAAAGAGTTGTGACGTCTTCCGAAAACACTTTGTGCGGTCCACGTACAACTTCAGCGCTCTAGCCACATCCAGCGAGTGCAAAGTCCTTTCAGCCGGCGACGAAGGCGACGGGAAGAAGACAGGCAACACCAAGGCTTCATTGAGGTGGAAGTCCGACGGCACCTTGGGCATGAAGGAGGAGTGCGTCCTGAGCACTACCCTCGTGTCGTGAAAAGTCAAGTACGGGGCCTTGCAGGAAAGGGCCTGGATCTCTCTCACCCGTCGTGCGGAGGTGATGGCCACAAGAAACGCTGTTTTCCACCACAAGAACTTCAACGGAGCCGAGTGCAGAGGCTCGAACGGAGGTCCCATGAGCTTGGTCAGCACCACGTTGAGCTCCCACGCTGGTGCCGGAGCCTTCACCGGCGGGAACAATCTGAACAGTCCCTTCATGAACTCTTTCACCAGACGATGAGACCACAAAGACGTCCGCCCCGTGGTTCTGGTGTATCGGGAGATCGCAGCAAGATGAATCTTGATGGACGCGTGCGCCAGTCCAGCTTTGGCCAGCGTCAGTAGGTACGGCAGCACTTGGGGGGCCGTAATCCGTAGAGGGTTAATCTTCTGTGCGTGGCACCAGACAGAGAACCTCTTCCATTTGTGTCCGTAGCATTTAAGAGTTGAGGACGCCCTGGCCTTTGCAAGAACCTCTCTGCAGTCAGCCGGTATATCGTATCCTCCAAACTCTAACGCTGCAGGAGCCAGGCCTGCAAGTTCAACGACTTCGGGTCGTGATGGAGGATGGCGCCTCCTTCCCTGGAGAGAAGATCCGCATCCACTGGCAGCTTGATTGACGGGGACGCTGACAAGTCCAGAAGGTCCGGGAACCATATCTGCCTCGGCCACGCAGGTGCGACGAGGCTCATCCTGCACCGTGACCTCTTGAGCTGGTTGATGAGCCGGATCAGCAATGGCAATGGAGGGAACGCGTATAGAAACAGGCCCTCCCAGGGGAACGAGAAAGCATCGCCCATGCTCCTCGGCTGGGGAAACCTGCTGGCGAACCTCCGGCACTTGGAGTTTGTCGCCGTCGCGAACAGATCGATCTGGGGTGTGCCCCACCGTCGGAAGAGGCGGTCCACTAGATCCTGTCGTAGTCCCACTCGTGGCACGAGCGCAGCTCCCTGCTGAGTGAGTCGGCGATGGTGTTTTTTTATCCCTGCCAGATGAAACGGCACCAGAAACATCCCTTGGGCGACGGCCCAATGCCACATATCCTGCGCCTCCCTGGACAGGGCTGGGGACCTGGTTCCGCCCTCTTTCCTGATGTAGAACATGGTGGTGGTGTTGTCGGTGAAGATCCTCACCACCTTGCCCTTGAGGGACGGAAGGAAGGACCTGAGGGCCCAAAACACTGCACGGAGCTCCAGGACGTTGATATGGAGGGACTTCTCCGTCGGAAGCCAAAGGCCTCGCGCATGCAGATTTTCGGTGTGCGCTCCCCACCCTTCCAGGGAGGCATCCATGGTCACTGTCTCCTGGTGACCGGGGGTCTGGAAGTCCATGCCCGCCGTCAGATGCGCGCGGGTGCCCCACCACCGGATCGCTCGTCGGAAACTCTCGTCGAGTGTGATCCTCTCCTCGAAGCTGCCCGTCGTCTGGATCCAGCGCGCGTCCAGGAACTCCTGCAACGGGCGCATCCGGAGCCTGCACAGGGGATGAGGTAAATGCAAGAAGACATCATTCAGAGGAGGGACTTGATGGACCTCACTCTGGCCTCGCCCGCGACCAGCATCCGCTGCACCTTGCCCAGAATGGCCCTCGTCCTTTCCTCCGACGGGGAGGCCAGAAGCGACACTGTGTCGAGCTTCGCTCCCAGAAACAGTGCGTCTTGCGCGGGCACCAGGTGGGACTTGGCGTAGTTTACGGAGAATCCCAGGTCCGTGAGAAGTTGGACGGTCTTTGCCGTGTGTTCCACGGCGAGCTCCCTCGTCTTGGCTCGGGTGAGCCAGTCGTCCAGGTAGGGGTAGACATGGATCCCCTCTCGGCGCAGCTGCGCCGCCACCGGTGCGAGGCACTTGGTGAACACCCTGGGTGCCGACCTTAGTCCGAAGGGAAGGGCTCTGAACTGATAGTGACGCCCTTGGACCACGAACCTGAGAAACTTTCGGTGTCCCTTTAGGATGGGAATATGGAAGTAGGCATCCTCCAAATCCAACGACGACAGGAAATCACCCTCCTCCAGCTGACCCGGGACGTGTTGGAGGGTGACCATCCGGAACTTCTGTGCCTTGATGAATTTGTTCAGTCGTCGTAGGTCCAGGATGTGACGCCATCCTCCAGTCTTCTTCTTCACGAGGAAGTATCTTGAGTAAACTCCGGAGCCCCGAAGCCTCTTTGGGACGAGCTCCATGGCGCCCTTCCTGAGCATCGCCTTTACCTCCAAGAGAAGTTGAGGGACGTGAAGTTCTTTCCTGGCCACAGGGGGGACGCGCGGGCACCTTCTTTGAAACTCGAGCGCGTGACCCTGGGCTAGGGCGTCCATCACCCAACGGTCGGTGGAGATGGACTCCCACACGCTGACGAAGCTCGCCAGCCGGCCTCCCACCGGGGTGCTTCGGTGGGGGCCCGACCCCGCGGCCGGTTCAGTCCTGCTTCGACGAGGCTTTGCCGCTTTGACCTCCTTGGCGACGACGGCGGGGTCCGCCTGACTTGCCTCGTCCCCTGTAAGCTTCCTGCGACGACGAACGGGCCGCTTGACGGTAGGTGGAAAATCCTCCGCCGGAACCTTTGGAGGCACCCTTGCCTCCGCCGCTCCGAAAGGGCGGCCGCCGTTGCTGAAGAACCCCAAGAGCCCGGGCCATCTCCGTGTCTGCTTTGATGGCTTGAAGGGAATCGTCCACTGTTTTCCCAAACAGGTTGTTTCCATCGAACGGCATGTCCAAGACTCTGGTCTGCACGTCTTGACGGAAGTCAGTAGCCTTGAGCCATCCACGCCGCCTAAGGCACACGCCGTTGCCCAACTGGCGAAATCCAGTGTCGGCGATGTCCGTCGCAATCGTAATGGCATGGTCCGACGCCACCTCACCTTCCTGCAAGATCTCTAGGGCATCTGCCCTCTTGTCGTCCGGTAGGAAGTCCAGCAGGGGGGCCAGTTTGTACCACAGCTCCCTGTCGTAGCGGGCTACGATAGCCAAGGCGTTGGCCGCCTTAATCGTCGTCGCTGCAGACGAGATGACCCTGCGTCCCATCGTATCCAATTTCTTTCCCTCGCCGTCCGGCGGGGAAGTCGACGTGGAGGCCGCACCCCCCCCCCGCTTTCTTCCTGGCCGCCGCGGAGACGACTGAGTCCGGGGTCGGCTGTGCCCGGAGGCACAAGGGGGCCGCGTCCGGGACCCGGTACTTCTTCTCGTACCGATCCCTTCTAGCCGGCGTCGTGGATGGGTTCTTGAGGAGGGCGAGGCCCTCATCCCAAATATCGTCCAGTAGAGGCACGGAGAGGACCGTCTTCCTCTTGGCCTCGCGCCGTTGATAAAGGAAACCTTCCTTCTTCTTCTCCTCCGGGCAGAACTGGAAGAGCTCGGATGCCCTGGCGATCATGGAGTGAAACGATCCAATCTCGTCGGGCGGGGAAGCCCGGGTGGGAGGCGACGACGGCAGATCCTCATCGTAAACCTCGTCGTCCGTACCCGTCGCGGCCGTGTCAGTCCCCGTATCATCCCCACGCGTCGTGGACGGGGAGGAGGGCTGAACAGGGCGCGATGGCTGAAAAGGAGGTGGAGGGTGAATCCTTCTTCTCTTAGGGGGAGGGCTCCCCAAAGGGCCTGGCTCCGGGTCCCCCGACGGGAGCGGTTCCTCCGCTGGTGGTAACGGCAGTCTCGTCCTTATCTCCGAGCATAAGGACTGTATAGCCAACAAAATGGCCGCCGAGTTGTCTTGCGGCGCTGGTTGAGGGGAGTCCGACGGGCGGTCAGGGGCCCCGTCGGCACCCTCGACGATATCGTCGTCTCCTACGTCGGGATCCCTCCCGACGGGCTGGTCTTCTTCCACGCCAACGCCGTGGCTTAAGACCTCGATCAGCTCTTCCTCAGAGGTTGAGGCTGAATCCACGACGACCTCCTGCCCCCCCTTTTTCTTCTCCGTCGGAGGTTTCATGGGGGTCCTGTCGATGGACATAAAAGAGGACTCCCTCCGCGGTGGCAGGGACACTCTGAGCCCCGAGGTCGCCACCACTGGTGTAGCCTCCACAGGCTGAGCCAGGGCCGCCGCAACTTTCTCGATAGAGGCCTTGGCCGGATGGATTAAGGCTTTCACCACCTTAGGTGCGATCACCGCCTTCTCCTTGGGAGGGGGGGGCACTGCCTCGCTCTCCCTCCGATGGGGCCTTCGAGCTCGACCGGGGCCTCTCCAGGAGCTTCGCCGGGTGCTCGGCCTTCCTCTTACGCGAACCAGAGCGTTGGCTCGTGGTTGATGGTGCTGGGGAGGATGCGCCCTGCCTTGCGCCTGTAGAGCCCGACCGTTCGGCGCTCCCGGTACCAGCGGACTCGCGGTGCTTGGCCTTGTGTTCTTCCTCTTCTTCTCGCCTGACGGGCTCTTCCCTTCCAGCCAGTTGGCGAGACGTTGATGGCGGTCCTTCATGGTCCGCTCCGACATATTGCCGCAAAACGCACAGTCCTTCTCCACGTGCGTCTTGTCCTCATGTAGGCAGTAAAGACAAAAGGAGTGTTCGTCCTCCTTAAAGACATTCTGAAGCTGGCATCCAGGGCAGACCCTGAACAGCTTTCCGGGCGTCGAGATTCCCTTCTCCTGGGCCATGTCCGAGATGGGCCTGAGAAACTTCTGGAGTCCTCCAAAAGCATAGCTCGACGAAATCTTCACCCTTGAGGGGCGTAGACGAATCTGACACGGGTCCCCGTTGATCGGATGAAGAATCAGTGGAGCTTCAGGCTCTTTTGACCGAAAAAATCGAAGTTTTGAGAAAAACGTGAAAAAATAGCACTAACGCTCGAGAGCAATAGCACGAGGATCCCAACACTTGAACGTGCGGTAAAAATCTGAAGATGGCTGCCAGAGGCGGGGCTTAGGTAGAGGGCAGTCATTGGCTGTGGTCAGTATGACGCAGAGATCAGTGATTGGTTACTACTACGAAAGACAGATCAGAAACGAAACTGATACTGGTTTTTTCTTTACCGAGGAGTCCCAGCCTGACGACGGGGAATATTCATGAGCATGTAAATCCATGCCAGACCCCATGCTGGAGAACTTCAGGAACGCCAGCCCCTCGTCCCAGATGTCGTCCAGTAATGGGATTGAGAGGACAGTCTTCCTCTTGGCCTCCCGCCATTGGTAGAGGAAATCTTCCTTCTTCTGTTCTTCGGGGCAGAGCTGGAAGAGCTCAGATGCCTTGGCGATCATGGCGTGGAAGGGGCCAATTTCGTCGGGTGGGGAGACCCGAAGGAGTGGTGAGGGGAGGTCAATTCCATCGTTACCAGCGTCGTCGTCGTCCGTCCCCATCGTTGCCGTCTCCGTACCCGTCTCATCCCTCGGAGGAGGGGATGGGGTGAAGGCTGAAGGGGGAGGGGGGGGGGATGGACTCGCCTCTGCTTGCTAGGCCGGCTCCCCGATGGGCCAGGCTCTGCTGGGTCTTCGGTGGGGGGTAAGGGCATCCACGTTCTCATCTCCGCACACAGGGTCTGTAAAGCCATCAAGATGGCTCCTGAATTGTCCTGTGGTATGGGTACCGGCTGCAACGGGACCGACGGTTGGTGTGCGGGGTCCTCCGGCGCCCCCATCTTCCTCGTCAGCCTAGTCGGGATCTTTCCTGTGGGCCCTGGATTCCTCGACCTTCTTGTCCAGGATCCTTTAGACGCTCGCCAACTCATCCTCAGAGGTGGTATCCGTGTCCGTTATGGCTACCATGCCCCCCCCTCGTTTCCCTGCTGGGGTTTCACGAGGGTCTTCTCTATAGGCAGAAAAGACTATTCCCTCCTGGGTGGCAGGAAACTCTAGCCCCTGAAGTTGCCTCCACTGGGGAAGCCTCCGTAGGTTTCACCAGGACCGCCACAACTCCCTCAATAGAGGCCTTAGCTGGGTGAATCGGGGCCTTCACGACATTGGGCGTGCCTGTGGCCTTCACCTTGGGGGCGGGGGTCACCGCCACGCTCCCCCTCAGCTGTCTCCGTCGGGATCAACTGGGGCTTCTCCCAAAGCTTACCCGGGTTCTCCGACTTCCTCTTCACCGAGCCAGAGCGTTGGCTCGTGTTGATGGCGTTGGTGATAGTGTGCCCTGCCTGGCAGCCGAGGAGCCTGACCGATCGGCGCTCCCGGTGCCCGAGGACTCGCAGTGCTTTGCCTTTTGTTTGGCCCCCATCGCCGGAGCGCCCTCAAAGGTCTTAGAAGACCGCTCAGGTTTCTTCTTCTTCTTCTCACCTGCTGCCGGGCTTTTCCCCTCCAGCCAGTTGGTGAGTCGAATACGACTATCCTTCATTGTCCGTTCGGACATGTTCTTACAAAACGCACAGTCCTTCTCCACGTGCGATTTGTTGTCGTGAAGGAGGTAGAGGCACCGAGAGTGCTCATCCTCCTTTTTAACGTTCTGAAGCCCGCAGCCAGGGCAGCTGCTGAACAGCTTGGATCCAGTAGGCGTCATGTTTCCCTTGTCCTGGGCCATGTCCACGCAGGGTAGGCCTCAAAGATCTTCTGTAATCCTCAGAGAAGTGTAAACACGACGAAAAATGCCCTTGAGGAGCGTAGAAAATTTCCAAAAACGGTTCCCCATTAATCGGAAGCGAAATGGGTGGAGCTTGAGGCTCGATTGACCGAAAATATAAGAGTAAACTCTTCGAAAAAAACGCAAACGCAGTAAAAGCTCGAGAGCTACAGCACGAGGACGCCCAACTCTTGAACGTGCGGGAAAAATCTGAAGATGTCTGCCAGGGGAGGGGCTTAGGTAGAGGGCAGTCATTGGCTGGGGGCAGTATGACCCAGAGACCAGTGATTGGTTACTAGTAGAAAGACAGTTCAGAAACGAAACTGAAACTGATTTTTTCTTTACCGAGGATTCCCAGCCTGACGACGGGGAATATTCATGAGCATGTGAATCCATGCCAGAGCCCATACTGGAGAATAGAAAAAATAACATTGTACATTTTCACAGCTGGGAATTGTGTGAAGTCACCCATCTAACTCCTGCCATGGAATAACCCAAGATTACTCCCAAGACTTTGTCAAATAAACATTTACGGTTAACATTCGATGCATGTATACATAATGACAAACTGTGTAGGAGTTGACAACACAGTTACACAACACTTAACTGATTTGTGAAGAGTAAATTAAGTTGCATAGGGTAAACTAATATATACAATAGAGTAAAATACATCTTGGGAATACTGCAGATCGGTTAAAAGTCTAAGACAGTCCAAAATTGCTGCCCATATTGACCAAGTAGATGGCTCCAATTGCCATGAAGGTGAACAGATAAAGTGGACCTTAAAATGGACTGCCTTTAATGCACCTGACTCCCATTTTCTTTACTTATGTCTATCATATAAGGATTTTCTTGTAACCTCTCCAATATACCCTCCTAGGTACTTAGATGCATCTGAACAGCAGGGCACAGCAGATTACAAAGAACTTAAATGAACAAATAAGCGCAGTTTAATTGTAGGTACTAGTAAGAGGAATTGTCAGTAATTGTTTCCCTAAAGTGAAGCCAAACTATTTCTCTAATCGTTATTTGATGCCGACATACAGCCATCCACACCAAAGCACTTTTCAAGCATACACATTTCAGTAGAGTGCAAAAGAGTGTTTATCTGCAGGAAAACAACAAAACAAAGATTGGAAAGAACTCAAAGATGAAGGAAGCAAAGTATAGAGAATAACCTTAAGTAAGAGGAAGAGGTTGTTGAGACAGCTTAGCAGAGATAAAAGGCACTGAAGAACAGATTCATCCATAGTCTCACACTGCAAGATAAGGCAGATAAAAAGCCAAATTAAAAGTGGCACAGTGTTTTGTAAATTGCCAGGAGTGTTTAGTAAAGCCATCAAGCATGATTCATTCTACCTCACAAAATAACGATCATGCAACTGTTCGATTTTACCTGTAAGCACATGCTAGATTAGACCAGTAAGCCAGCAAATAGTACAATATGTATTCATTTAAAAAAAACCTAACTAGTAACATCCCATTAAACGCTTGCAAGCAAGCAAGCAAGCATCTAATAATTATGGAAACTGATATTTCAGGAGAAACAAAACTATGAACAATCAAGCCTATCTGACACACATGTAAAGTCCTCTGGTAAAAGACATGCACACAATAGGCTACAGCGCAATACTGAATGAAATGCTCAATGCAGAGAGAACATAGTTTATGTTTGGTCCGCTAAAGGAGTCTTCAACAAGCGTGCTAGCACATTTGGGCCACTGTATTCTTTTTTAAATCAAAACTTGGCAAACGTTTGCAAGCAGAGGCAGTTTTCTTTCTGTAGGAATGGCAATGGAACAGATCTCCTGATTTTCCTAGTTATACTTCATCAACACGATCTATGAAGACATCAGCTCCCTTATTTGCAAACCAATGAAATTCTTACCTTTTATGATTCAAGGGTGAAAAAGGGTAGTTTTTAGGAAGTGTTTCTAAACCTGCTATTATTACCATTTTGAGAACTGTGATCATGCTCAAGCTTACCTGGAGAAAAGACAATACGTGCGTGCCTTAACTTTACAGATGTCTACATTACAAAGAAAAACCTTTTTTAGACGATTGCTTGGGTGGCATTCAATGAAACTGCACTAAACTTTATATATATATATATATATATATATATATATATATATATATATATATATATATATATATATATATATATATATATATATATATACTTACTTCCAGCTATGAATAGTTTTGAAAGGGTTAGTGCTGTTTCGTTAGGCATTGCTGGCGGACTGAAAGAAGGAGTTCGACTAGAGGTCTTAGGCGAAACTTTGTTTGCACTTAAAGCAAAATCTGCTACACGATTGGCACCAAACTGGTGTAATAAGTTAATGTGTGGTCAGGTTTGCATTCCTTGCTTAGTTTGGTGAAAATGCGTCATGCTTTTCTAAAAACACTTTCACATGAGTGCAAAATCGCATCTAGTATATTTCAAGCTCAGATATAATTTGCAGACCCACAGGGAGGCCCATGACTAGACATGTTCAAGACTCTTATTAAGGGGCAATCAGATTTGCTAGTCACACCATTAAGATTTTTTTTATTTTTTATTTTGCATTTTTAAAGCACTCACACAGCCCGGGGGCATCGAGGCGCTGTTATAGGATTTTTTTTGTCTTAGTTGCGTATTTATAACGCGCTTATTAACCAGAGGTTTCTAAGCGCGGACCCGGGGATCGAACCTGTGTTGCTTCGTGTCGTCTTGATTCCAAGGCGAGCACGTTGCCGCCGAGCTATCCTCCCGGGACATTGGGAGCAGGAGTCGCATGATTTTGCAATTGGTCACCATTGTAGACCGCAGACACAGCATAAGGCCAGAGGATGATGAGTCAGAGACAGGGTCTTTGTGGGCCTGAGCATCTGGCTTTCAGCCTCAGAGGTGCATCGCTGGGTCCCTCTGTGTCCATGGAGCCAGTAGTGGTCCGTGGAGGCAGCATGCAGCAAGTGAGCTACAAATCTGGTCCGAGCAGGTTTGTTTTGTGCTTATGGGTCGGTTGTGGGACTTGCACTCCTGATTTAGGCTTCCGTCGGCCTGCAGACCATGCCCGAAGAGCCAGTCGCATGGATTTAGCAGTGTGCCCCGAGCCAGGTCAGAGCCTGAATTTTGGGCCAGTGAACCTGCTGTGGGGAATGGAGACCCAAATTCTCGCCTGTGTGGGGCGGTGCACTTTGCTCCAAGATGCAAGTCAGCCCTGTGTTGGCTCTTGGTTCCATCCTGGGGCACACAAGCTACACGTTAGGTTGGAGCCAGTGTTGGGGATGGCCATGGACAATGCTCAGGTCCGGCTGGCCCTGAGCCGTTTCTGTGAGGGGTCAGTGGAGCTGCATCACTGTGTCCAGAGGGGAGGAGAAATGACCAAAAGACATGGATGCATGTCATGTTCATTGGGCACAAGGCTGAACTGGATGAGCCAAAGGCCATGCCACTGGCAAAATACTGAGTGGGTATGGCCAGAGGCCACCCAAACTGACAATGTGCAGCTCAGTGGTGCCAATGGGATGCATGAAATTCATATCCCAGCAAAATGGTCTTTGCACATGATTGCTCACTAAGCGCCGGCCGTAGTCAGGGTGTGAGGGGTAGCCATGTCCCTGGGGAAGATGCCCACTGAGCCTGAAGGCAATATGCCAAATCTAGTGGGTGAAATGGGAGTCCTGGTGGTACTCTGTGAAAAGGTGCCAACGGACATGGCAGCAGCCATGCCCAATAGGCATAGTGGGGCTCCTCGGGCATACTGGGGCATGGTCAGACAAAGGGCTCACTAGGCATCTCTGCTAGCAATGCTCGTTGGGCCCATGGGGTATTGGATAGTTGTCGCACATGGCAAAAAACATGTCCAGGGCACAGTTTCCATTGGGAACTAATGCAGGCTAAGCCCTGCGGATGCAATGGGTGTCATGATGGCTGAAGCATTACCTAATTCCTGGAATAAACGTTACTGGCAGATAAGTTATGATTTCAGCACAGAACAACAAAACCCCACAAATGTACAAATTATAGTTTCTAAATCAACTATATTACTGCATCTGTCATGCATTGCTCACAACTCCACAAATGGCACGCACATCCGACCCCAGTAACAAAAGAACATTCAAAACAAAAGCAGCTAAGGAAAAACAGCCAGATCGGCTATATTGAGTAAACACCAAAAGTCCAAATGGATAGATTATTTTGGATGTAAATGTGCATAACATATGGCATCATGAGCAATGCATTGTAGTGGCCACATTTCTGTTGCTTCCGGAGCCATAACGGCTTCATTTGGAGAGGTTCGATATTTCATTATGAAACAATGCCCCTAAACTTAGTTTTTCAGTGAATTTGTTATTTATTTTTATTACAATAGATTTAATCATAACCATATTTAACTGTTTTGCGAGACATATGTAAATATATATAAACACTATAAAACCTACAATATATCCTAGAAGTGATGGTAGCGATTCGCATTGCTTTCAAGCATTGCTGTCAATCCCAAAAAGTCCTGCATATTCCCCTTGGAACGGTACATAGGGGTCCCGCGCACCAAGCTACCAGTACTACCGATACCCTGGGCGGCCAATACCTTTAGATACCTGGGAATTGACATCTACCACACAACAGAGGCAGAACACACACAATACCGAAAAAGCACTGACAAACGTGAATAGCATGAAATATTGGATTAAACTCCCCCTGGCCATGATGGGTAGAGGGGCACTACTGAAGATGGTCGTATTACCCAGGCTACTGCACTTCTTCGGAAACATACCATATATAATACCTAGGCGCTTCTTCGTCAAAATTCAAAGCATATGCAGAGGCTTCCTATGGGCTAATACAAGGAACAGGATAGCCCTATGGAAACTACAAAACACATACAACAAAGGGGGCATAAAACTGCCTAACTTTGAGATCTATTACTTGGCTAGCCAACTACGATAAGTGACCGAGTGGCTAGCTGAAGACTCTACATCAGAGTCCAGATTGTTAAGATCCAACTGTGCCCCATACTTCCTAAAAGAATGGATCTGTCTTCTTAAACGCGAGATAAAAAGGGGCTCAGGGAGGCTAGAACTAGAATGGCAAGTGTGGCACAAAATGTGCCATACCATAAAGAATCCGACCCCATGCTCCCCGCAAGTGCCGCTAGTGACACTAACCGGAGGAGACGCTCAGCTAAGAAAGATGATCCGCAAACATTGGGAACCGGTGTGGATTGTAACGATGGGAGACATATGGCAAGAGGGGCAATAAAGGGATTTAACGTGCTAGTGGATGAAACAGGCTTATATTTTGGGCAATACATGACCTGTACCAGACTGGTGCAGGGAGATAAGGAAACATGGTTGGAAATAGTGCTAGACGAACAACCAGATACGGCCATCGAAACACTGTATGATATCGCTGAAGGGGGGGCACAAGGGGGGGCACAAGGTTTCCCGAATTTACGAATTATTGATGTCCAGGGTGGGAAGGGAAGTGACGCAGCTGAGACAGGAATGGGAGGAGGACGCAGGGGAACCGATGACAGATGGGCTATGGGAACTGCCACAAGGGTATCACAAAAAAGTGTCTAGAAACACGAGGCTACAACAAATACAGCTATATATAACCCATAGTGCATACATGACCTCCCAGAGAATTTCTCGATTTAAAGGTGCGGGATGACAAACATGCCCCAAATGCGGGGAAGAAAACGCTGGGCTGATGCACATGTTTTCGGCATGCCTCGAAATAAGGAGGTACTGGGGAGAAGTGGCCCAACGATTAAACGAGAGAGAGATCAATTTGAATGTAGATTCAATATAGGCATGCATGGTGGGAGGGTTCCCTAGATCACGCCAATTGAAACACGTCAGTAAACTCAAAGACCTGGCCTATATACTTGCCAAGCACAGGATCGCCATGGGGTGGAAAGCACCTAACAGACCCAAGATGGAGGTCTGGTGGACCGACCTCCGTAAATGGTCCGAAGCTGAAACAGTTGTATTGAGTGAGGCAGCCAACAGAGAGATAG
Source organism: Ambystoma mexicanum (assembly GCF_040938575.1). Taxonomy (NCBI): domain Eukaryota; kingdom Metazoa; phylum Chordata; class Amphibia; order Caudata; family Ambystomatidae; genus Ambystoma; species Ambystoma mexicanum. Next base: position 301,296,690 of record NC_090927.1, on the reverse strand, counting down.
AGGTGGAAACTCTGACGGCCACGAAACACCTGGTGTCCACACTCTGGGGACCCACGCAGAGGGGCCCAAGTGATGAGTCCTCTGAGAACACAGACGAGGAGATACCTCCAATGAATAAAAAGAAAGGGGGTGGAGCAGGGTAGGCTTGATGGAGGGTGGGATAAGGGAAAGCAGTAGACACTAAATACATGTCTGCTATGATGCAAGATAAGTCAAAGTACTGCTGGGGTTGTTGGTTTATTTATTTTTTGTTTCAAAAAATCAATAAAAATTGTTTCAAAAAATTAAATATATATAAACACTAAATCAGACGGGTCATTACACAAATATGAGCCAGAAAGTAGTAATACATGGTGTATGCCCTGAAATGCTCTTGAGATTTTGTGAGCCGGATCAAACTAAGAATCCTTGAACATGTACCTGCAATGTAAAAATCAGCATAAGAATTACCCAATCATACTACACTTAATTGACAAACTAACAGTCATTCAGAGGCCTTCCGTTGGATTGGTCTATCTACAGTAAGGAATCCAATCAAAAAAGGAAATCGCTAGTTAACTCTAAGATGTTTAGCGCTCGCCTCTATTTGTTATTGAACTAAACAGACAGGGGGCCTAACACCAATGAAAGATATACACTGGTTGTTCTTGAAGATCTGTTGGGTAGAGATTCCTCCCCTTTTATACAATATCCTACATATAGGGATATTGGGTTCTATGTCATTTTCTTGCTATCTTTCTGTCGATTGTGTGCGGCCCTCAAAGCCGGAAAAGGACATGCTTGTCTTTCTTTTTTAATTCAGAGGGTTTCACCCCGCGCCCTCCTTTACTCCTCCCCACCCTCTCGATTACCTCAAAATCGGGGGGAGGGGGGGTTTGCCCCCTGAAGCTTCCTCTCAGCCCCCACACCCCCAGACTGACCCAAACCAAAACACACACAAACACACTCACACACACACACTTGCACGTTCTCTTCCTTCTCTGCTTCCGGGTACTGGTGAGCATGTAACTCTCGGTAATGTTCTTTCTGATGGATGTTCCTACCACAGATTCCTCATCTATGATTTCCCTATGCCAGCAGAGCTGGTCTCCAGAAACTATTCCACCACAAGGGTACACATGGGCACAATGCGGCTCCGCCTGAGGGCTCTATGCACCTCGTGCTGGACAGGACGTCAGGGTTAGTATATAGCAGTGCTGTGCCTCGTGACCTCAATTCCACACTTTTTCTCTAGCACTCTGAAGCGCAGGGACCACAGAGCTGATGGTGTACTAGCTTTCTGCAAAGAGGGGCAGGTACGGTGGGTGATGAGGAATCGTGGGAGGAACATCCACCAGAAAGAACATTACCTAGAGGTAAGTAATTTGCTCTTCTAATGGATTCTTTCCTCCCACAGATTCTTCATCCATGACCGACTCCCAAAGCAGTATGTAATCTAGAGGCGGGAGGCAGCAAGACCACCACCTAAACCAGAAAACTCTGGAGGACTGCCCTGCCAAAACAGGCATTCTGGGCCGGAAGGCAATCCAAGCATTAATGCTTAACTGCACCCACGTTGCTGCATGGCACCTTTCCAGCACTCCCCTCTGCAGGGCACAGGTTGCAGCCGCTCCTCTGCTAGAATAAAGAAGAAGCTTACACTGGCTACCTATCCGTGAACGCATCATCTTCAAATCCCTAGCCATCACACAGAAGTGCCTCTCTAACAGCACCAAGGTATCTTTCACAAAAATGTTCAAAAACTCAATCGACCAGACCCATCCAATTCACATATTATCACCAATTAACTATCCCAAGATTCAGGAGAAAGATCTGGGGGCAGGGAGCAGCTTCCGGCAATGGCCTCCAAGAACTGGAACACTTTACCCTTGCAACTGAGATCTGAACAATCATTTTGGACTTTCAGGTAACATCTCAAGATTTTATTCTTCTCTGCAAACTTACCGTTTGTCCCAGCCATTGGAATACCCTACGTTCCTCTGACGTGTACTAAATTGCCTTGACTTTGAGCCAACTGTCTGCCTAAGATATAATGATATGTATTCAATTTCTTGACTGTGCAACATGTAACCAGCGCCTTGATGCCTCCGGGTTTAGTGCGCTTAACATATGGAAAAAAAAAAAGACATGAGATCGGGGTCCATCAGCCACATCCATCCCAGCCAGAATTCTGAAATGCAGAGAATGATCGACCTTGACAGGGTTTGTTTGGCCACAGCCCTGCCAGCAACAGCACCAGGATAACCAATGAAAAGCTGGTCATCTTTCCTAGCCTCTCAAGTACGAGAGAGGTAGTCGGCCACAATTTAAAGGCCCGTACTGTGTCCAGCTGATCCTCTGCCTTGAAAGGGTGAGGGGTTGGCACAGGAAAATGGATCTTCTGAGAGTGATGGAAATCTGAGATCACCTTTGGCAGAAAGGAGGGTTCTCACTCTACACATCACCTTCTAGTTAGAAAAGACCAAATAGGAAGGTAAAACAGACAACGCCTGGAGCTCACTCAACCGCCTCGCGGAAGTGATCGCAAACAGGAAAATCACCTTAAGGTTGAATAACCTAATAGAACTGGAATGAAGGGGCTTCAATGGAGCGCCCATAAGAAACGTTAAAACAAAATTCAAATCCCACGCCGGAACCACAAACTGGCGGGGAGGAAACTGGTTACACAGATCCTGCAAGAACTGCATAACAGCGGGGATTGTGAAAAACGAGCCCTGTTCCAGGGACCTCTTGAACAATGCAATACCAGCGCAGTATATAGGAGGTCGAAGGTCCACTCGACCATCAGTGCACCCCCTCCCCCCAGAGATCCTGGACAAGGAACGAGCGGCAAAGTAAACCCTTACAGTACCAATCTGCAGGCCTGCTCGGGCAAAGGAAAGTAGAAAATACAATATAGGAGATAGAGGACAGGTGCCTCTCCCGGCACCAAACCTAGAATTTACACCACCTGCAGGCAGAAATTGATTTTGCAACAGGCCTCCAAGCTGAAAGGAGCATATCGAGAGCATTGTCCGACAAGTTCCACTCGTACCTCAGCCTCTCAGTAACCAAGCATCAAGGTCAGGCTGCTGAGGTTCAGGTGGAGGACTACCCCATCCAATTGGGAGAGCAAGTCGACTCACCTCGGAAGGTGCCAGGGAGGGCAGATAGACATACCCAGCAACTCCGGATATACCATTCTACGGGCACAGTCCGGAGCTATCAGGATCATCATGGTTCTGAACAGGCGCAACCTCCTGAGAACGAGCAAAATGACAGCGATTGGCAGGAATGCATAAAGAAGACTTAAAGTCCACTTGACTGTCAGTGTGTCCCCAGAGCTCCTGGACAAGGAAATTCCTGGGAGCATAAACTGGAGGTGAAGAGTGCAGAAGACCTCCTCCAGAAGTTCTTGGCAGAGATCCCACTTGTGGGTAGCCGAAGTATGTCTGCTCAAGGCATCCGCTGTGACATTTTCTTGTCCAGCCAGATGAGTCACTGTCTGAGAGACACGATTCTCCAGAGCCCAGAACGACAGTCACATAGCTTCTTTGCACAGAGGCAAGGGCACCACACCATCTTCTTTTGTTGAGGTAGTCATGGCTACTATGTTGTCCGTCAGTATCATCACAGTCTCGTATTTTACAGAGGGGTAGGAAACCGGCCAGCCTGGCCAGCCTGATCACCCTCAACTCCAACAAATCGATGTGTTCCCGAGACTCTGCAGTAGACCACAGTCCGCTTATCGTTAGGTCTGACAGGTGAGTGCCCGAACCAGTCAGAGATGCGTCCGTGACTATTGTCACCTGGGGGCCACGGTTGGCAAAATGACGTGGCTCTTAGCAAGTTGTCTCGCACGTTCCACCACGCGAGATCCTGAGCCCCTATCGAGACCTGTAGATGGTTTGACATGTGGCCCTGAAACTGCGACCAATGGCTAAGAAGTCGTCACTGAAGTTATCTCATGAGCATCGTCACCTCCAGCACCACAGGAGGCCATGAGGCCCAGAAGGCACAGGAAAGCAGAGGCTGCTCAGGGAAAAGCCCAAGTTGTGCAGAATAGTGCATATACGGGGTAGGTGCTCCGACACCAGATCCAGGGAGCATACTCGGGTGAGCCAGTCTTCCAGGTAGGGAAAGACATTAATGCCCTCCCTCCTCAGGTGAGCCACTGCCAGCAAATTGGTGAAAACCCTGGGAGCCGAGGAAAGACTGAACAGCAGGATCTGGAACTGGTAATGGTGATGGCCCACTATGAACCACAGGTACTTGTACTTTGGCACATGGAACTAAGCATCCTGAAGATCCAGGGAAACCAACCAGTCCTGCAGATCGAGGGCTTGCAGGATCTGTGCTTGAGTAACCATCGTGAACTTGTCCTTGCGTAAGAACAAGTTCAGCAGCTGCAGATCCAAAATGGGGTGCCAACCACAGTCCTTCGACACCAGAAAATAGGTGGAGTATCACCCCCTTCCTCATTTTGAGCGTGAAACCATTGCACTTCTCAACAGAAGGGGGCCCTGAATGAATGGGAGACAATATCTATGTCGGATGATTTGTAAGGCCCATTCCGCGCTGAATAAGGAAAGCCACCCCCCATCAGTGTGTCAAAGCCAGTCACTGAGGTTTGGTGCCGACGGGGACAGCAATCGCTGCAACACCACACCGCTGGGTACTCCTTCCTCTACTTCTCAGGAAGCGTCTGCCCTACCCTCTTCCCGGGGCAGACTGACCATGATAAGGCGGGTAAAGGGAGAAAACTCCTGCCCAAGACCACAGCTATCCCCAAGGACTTAGTAGCTGCCTTAGACAACTGGACAGTGTTGTCAGCCTCATCTCTAAAAATGTTTTGGCTTGTCGAAAGGCATGTCCAACAGCCTGGTCTAGATGTCGGTTGAAAACCCTGCTGTCCTCAGCCACAAGTGGCACCCGACCACTCTGCTAGTGGCCATGGACCTGCCCACACAGTCCATTGTTTCCAGTGATGATTGTAGCATCCAGTGTGCCTCCGCCTTGCACCAGAGACCAAGGATAGGAAACTACCCCGCATTGGCCACCGCCATCGTAAGACCGAAGGGAAACTTTGCCATGACACAAGGCATTCACAGCCCACAGTGCAAGACTGTCCGACGCAAACACCTTCTTTCCCCAGTCAAACCTCTTTCTCTCCCTGTCCTAATAGCCGTCATGGTCTGAACCACCAAACTTTCAGGCGAATCATGGGAGGAAAGAAAGGTCAGGTATGACGGAGTGGGACAGTGTTTCCTTGCCAGATCCCTGTCCACTGCCATAACAGAGGCAGGTTTCAGTCTCCCACACCTCCAATACGGGGGCAGGAGTGTCTCTTCCTTGTGAGCATCGTCCAGAATATCACAAGTTCGTATTGATCCTTGGACCTGGACACAGCAGAAAGCCCCAGAATACTGGCCACCTTAGCCATCAAATGCCAGAAGGCGGCTTGAGGCGTTCCTGGGGTCGGAGCTGGCAAAATGTCCATCTCGAGGGAGGTATTGAGGCCACTGGCCCCTTGCAGGTCCTCTACCGGACCAGTACACCCTCATCTTCCCTGTATAATTCTTCCAGGAAATCCCTTATCTCCCTAGAACCCATGGGTTCAGGCCCAAAAGGGGACCTGGTCACCTTTTCATAGTAGATATCATAGATCTTTCACATGAAGATGTTCCTATGATGTGGGAATAATTCCTGTGGAGACGCGGTGTCGATTATGTCAGTCGACCACAAACACAATGCTGGTGCAGCCGCGCTCGAAAGTGGGGACCCGTCAGTGCAGAAAGACCTCTGCCTGGTCCAGGCCCGAGCCCATAGCTGTGCAGGATTGGTTCCCAGAGGGTACCCTGCCAGTTGCAATAGATGCTGTGGGACCCTGTGGCATCAAATCAGATGGCACCGTCACCTGCAGCACAGGTGCCGAGGCTAGAGCCACCGGCACCTTGACTAAGGTGTCCAACATCTTAAGGCAGAAGTTCTCCCATTCCTCTGGCGTGGAGGATTGGATCAGAAAAGCGGCTGACGCTCTGGGGACTCCCTGGGGAGGTGGCTCTTCTACTTTGAAGAGGAAGACTAATGTCAGTGTGAGGACTCACTTGGGGAGCAGGACCTTTTCCGATGCTTCTTCCTTTCCTTGCATGGAGCTGCTTGTTCTTCTGGGCACTGTTCTTCCAGGTGCGACCTTGACCAAGACCATACACCCTCACCATTTGGCTTGTGGACGAATGTGAAGATCTTTGCCAACCTTTCCCAGAGGGCCTTCGGGTAAATGGACTGGCATGACCCGCAATCTTGGGTGTCATGGTCCTCGCCCAAGCACTATAGACAAATCTGATGCGGATCCGAGAACATCGGCCTGCCGCAATCCGCACACTGCTGGAAGCCCGAGCCTTCGACGGAGTAGGCTTGGCGTCCTTTTAGAAAAATAGAAGCTCGATGAGCGTGTTCCCAAGTAGAGAGCAGAGTGCGTGGAACAAAAGTAACAGAGGTCACGAGGTGTGGAGCTTTATATACTAAACTCGCCGTCATGTCTGGCGCAGGGCAAGTAGAGACGTCCGGCGGAGCCAATGTGGAGCCGCGCTGTGCCCTCTGGTGGCAGAAAGGTTTCTGGAGAACAGATGCGCTGTCATAGGGATATAATAGATGAAGAATCCGTGGGAGGAAAGAATCCATAACAAATATCAGTCCCATATGGGCAATGGGTCTAGGCATATAGTTAGGATAGAGTACATTATGCTCCTCATTTTGATTGCATTTTCAGATGGGACATACGATTACTTGGTCTCACCAGGCTACTTAGACTACCATGACTAATAGAGCATTATTTAAAGCCTGCAAATATCAGTAAATGAGCTACAAGAGCTGCTTCAAATCCACTGAGCATGTTATTCTAATTAAACAAGTAATTCTTACTGTGATGGTAGAGACCTTTAAAATAAGTATATGATCAATATAGTTGTAAGAGGGTATTTGTCAACTACAGGTGCAACCAATAATTAACTGTTGGAAATGATCTCCATTCATGGGATTAGGCCAAGTAGGGAGTGGACTGTCAAGAAAGGATATTTTTGCAGCATGGAATATTTATTAAATTGTGAAATTATTTAAGCAATAAGATCCTCCTAGAGGGGGGAGGATGTTACATGCCTGAGTTAAGTAAGGGCGTCACATGCGCCTCTGGGCCAGTATTTACCGATAATGGCACCCCACCCGCCATGGCGTATTTAGCTATAAAGCTCTAAGAATCCTGGTAAAGCCCTGGTGAGCAAAGGGCTGGTGGCACTGTTTGGCTGAACAACAGTGTGGAACGGACACGGACTCATTCGTTCTATTCACTTTGCACGTACTGTCGGCTGAAGCGTACCTTTAAGGATTTCAAAGCACCCGATCTGCTGATTGTGAAACGCCGAGCTGAGCGTTACGTGCTAGCTGAAAAGGGACAACACGCTGCCCTTGCATGTAAAGCCCTGGTGAGCAAAGGGCTGGTGGCACTGTTTGGCTATTTGGGTGGACGGTGAACGGAAGCTGTTCTAGGAGTTTGCCCGCCTAGCAGCAAGCAGCAAGAAAAGAGGACATCTACTGCGGTAGAGCGCCGCAGCAAACAAGAGGAACATGGAAGAGGAAGGAAGATTGCTGCAGAGCTACAGGCCACGGCAGAAAGATCCAACTCCGAAAAGGCCTGCCTCCACCTCTGACTGACTCGCTGGTGTCAGGTAAGCGAGCCATCCCCTTTCCATTGCTGCAGCGCTCGGGGGGTATCGACCTGACCGCAACTACTATTATTCAAACCAGCAGAAGGAACTCTACGTGTGGCGCTGTAGATGCAAGGAATAGTGCTCATGATTTAGATCCCCAAAAAATAAGTAATTCTTGCCCGTTGCACCCAGAAGCATCTTTCGGCACGCTTTCCCCAGCAGTGGAGCCCACGGCAGACACCGCAGTCCCAATACCTCCAACGGCAAACCCTGCAGTCATTACGGCAGAGCAAGCATTAAAGCTGGATAAACTGGTGGACCATACAGAGGAGAGTCCAATCACTGGCGACGAGTCGCAGACTCAAGCTTTAAACGAACCCGCCAATGGTTTAATGCTGCCTCCATCCCGCCCAATTTATGCCCCGTTGAATCGGAAGCCATATCATTCCAAGCAGGTCAGGACGCCCGTCCTAGTCAGCCAAGAAATAGCAGGCCAACGGCCCACAAATCACTCCAAACCAAAAACAGTCAGCCTGTGGGGGGGGGGGGCGGGGACTGTTGAGCAGACAGAGGGGGCGGGCCATGCTGCACAGGATTCTACCGCATTTGAAGATTTAACTGGTCTGCCTTCTTGCCCCTTGAGACCTGCATCTCAGGCCAACGAGTCGGACATGGAAGAGGCGGAACGGTCCTCACCCGCTATGAAAGATCCAAAAAGCCTCCCCGAAGATCTAACAGAGGAGGCCCTAGGGGAACGCCCAGGGCAGAATGCAGCTTCTCCAGGGCCCCCTGTCGGGGAGAGCCTTTTGCTGGAAAAAGCTTAAACTGGTGACTCTGCCTCAAATAAAGAGGCCCGAAGCGAGGGGCCTTCCACGGAGACACAGGCCTTGTATAAACTACAAGACATGAAGGGAAGCGTAGCTAAAGGCTCTCTCTCTGTAAAGGGCCATCAGAGTAATAAGAAAAACTTAACAAGACGAGGGGTCGCAGGTAAACTTCCAAATTGCAAAACAACAGTCATTCTTATGAAGCAGCAACTGCAGACTAAAGTGTTTGAAGCTTTTTTCAAAATGAAATTCGATTCTTATTCGGAAAAACGAACTGAACTTTCTGACGCCGAAATCTTAGAAGTGGCGGAGAGACCGAGTGCTTGAACAACTAGCGGCTAGTACCCCAGATGAGCTGTGCCCTCAACAGAAAGAAGCTGATCAATTCAAACCAACTAACTTGGGGCACAAATCAACTGTAGCCTCGAACCAACTAAGATGGCATATTACTCCCAAGGCCCCAAACCGGTCTGCAAATCCACCCCCTCTGTGCGTACCCCAAAAAACACAATCATACAAGACAGCTCCCTGGACGAAAAAGGGTCCTCTAACGGAGAAATCTCAAAAAGCATGGCTCAAATGACAGCGCCCACATTAACTCATCCCGGTAACAACAGGGGTGGGCAGATGAAGTCGGGTGGTGTGACGGACACAGTTCACTCGCCATTGCACAATACCGCTTATGAGATCCCTACTAACCTCTGGCCCGTGGAACACGCATGCAAGATGGTACTAGATGGAAGCCCAAAAAGCCCAGTATTTGAGCGCATGCGCCAACCCATCAATGAGCATAGACATTGTGAAAGAGCCTCTGATCAATCTGCTCACCATGGCGCTAACACAGGTGGTTGAGTGAAATCTCTCGTACACCGACCAAAGACTCTCCCTCTAAGTAAATAGACCTCCTGACAATCATGTCAACAATCACAATTGCTTTAGCACCCTTCTGCAAATTGTACGAGGCGTTGAACGAGGCCCAGAAGGACCATACCTCGCTACAGGCCATCATGAGTACAAAGCTAGCTTTTCTGCAGGGGTATATAACAGCGAACTCTAGAGAGAAAAACCAAACACATGCTTTGACTTCGGAGTATGAATTATTGACAACTGCATACCCAGGGCAATCCGGGAGGCATGAGTTCCATTCGGGGGGTGGGCGGGGACTACCCCGGCCCTTGGGATTCGGCACGTCAAATGCAGATCTTCGTCGGCCTCATGTGGACTCTATTCCAGCACCAGAGGTGCTCTTGAAAACAAGAAAGGAGATGGGGGTAAAGAGTGACATAGCTACTTCCCCTATGGGCATACAAGAAGCAATCCATGCTGATACTGGAGGCTTAGTTCATCAACCTGCTTCAAGTCTGGCGACTCAAAGCGGAAATTGCGACTTAAGACTCAAGATAGTTGCACAATAATGTTTAAGAAACAGCAAAGCCCTGAGTGCACCACAAGACACTCAGAAAGAAACACGAGTGTCCTTTGGGATTTTTTCACAAAAAGCTCTGACCATAGAGTCAACTGCTTCTGAATCAAGAAACATATTTAATCTAAAAGGCCGCCATAAGGGATTCTCTAAGGCTATTTATTTTTTATTTAGCATTTTTAAAGCGCTCCACACAGACGCGGGCATCGAGGCGGTGTTACATGAATTTTTTATTTTGTTGCGTAATTGTTTTTGTCTTAGTTGCGTATTTATAACGCGCTTAAATAACCAGAGCTTTCTAAGCGCGGACACGGGAATCGAACCTGTGTTGCTTCGTGTCGTCTTGCTTCCAAGGCGAGCACGTTGCTGCTGAGCTATCCTCCCGTGGCAATAAGGAACAGCCGCTCTAAAAAAAAGCTCCAGCAAAAAAAGATCATCCCAAAGCCCCCGTGTGAGAAGACTCAGGAAAAATACTTAGGGAACGGAAGAGTGAGCGAAGAATCGGCATCGAAATCAGATGACAAAGCCTCGTCCATTTACCTCATGAATATGAGCATATACTCAGTAGAAGATTCGGAATCCGAATTGTCTACTAACCAGTCATTGTTCGAGAGAATTCTCATAAATAGCTCATTTCCCTTACCTAATGAGTCCCTCAGCAGCTTTGCTGGATTTCTAGGGTTTATTTTTTTCACCTGGTAAGCGTGTGAGCCTTTTTTCCACTCTTACATGTGTTTTGCTGTGTGTGTTTTTACCATTTTTGTGAATTTGGGCTCTGGAGCCTCACCTACTCCATGAGCATCATTTTTGTGTGTGTTACACAGCACCTTCAGTGCAGTGACACAGGGTTGTCTTTTAGACTTCCCACTGACTCCATTTTTCTGGGACTGACTGTCTCCCAGAAACATGTAAAGTTGCCATTAACTTTATGTAGTCTCTTTAAACCACAGACCCAGTACACACCATCTTACATGGAGTATTGGAAAGGGTCAATTCTTATCCCTTTTTTTCTTTCTCTTGGAGCACTGTTTCGCTCCCTTTTCATCAAGACTTGGCTGATGGCAGTGGTAACTACCCTATTTTTCATACCGCGGTTATCTTACATAACCATGGTATTGTTTTAGGCTATTATATTAGCCTCGAACATAAACCCGCTTGACCAAATTTATATTATTTCGGCTCCGGCTGGGTTTAGTCGCCATTTCTTTTGTTAAAGTCTTTCTCATGTTTTACTCTGCGCTGGGTAGGCAGGATGTGAGGGAGGGGTCTTAGGACCCCTGCCATGGGTTCCCTTGGTAACCCAAGTCACACTCCTGTTTGATTGGCTGGGTGACTGTCCTTGCCAGGACAGCCACCCTCCTGTGTGATACAGCCAGGCTGTGTGAATGGGGGAAAACTGCATAAAAAGCAGGTCTCTGAGACTGGAAAGACAGAATTGCCACTGGAACGAAAGAACCAACGAGGAGCTGATGGAAGAGGACCCCTACAAGGACTGAACCGCCCGGTGAAGCCCTGCTGCAGGTCCGAATCTTCAGAATCCGACGACAGAGAAGATCCTCCAGGAAACCTCTTCCCTTGAGCTGGTGGGACCAACCAGTTCACCCAAACTTCAAGCCAGGACCCTTCCTCTGGTCGAATTCGCTGTACAGAGCTAAAGTGGGCCGTATAGCCAGGAAGGTCGGACCCTGCTTGGGTTTTAAGGAGCGCACCTTTTATTCGTTGCTTTGCTCTGCTGCTGGTTTCTTCCCTGGGTAGTGCAGGACCCTCCAGTCTTCCTACTTCTCGTCAGTCCGACAGTCGCCTCAGGAACCGTGAGCCTGCAGGAACTACCAGGAACGTCCGCCTCAGCTACAGCTTCCTCTCCGTTTTAAGGTACTGTGCAAATCCGGTTGTTCGTTTCGTTCCATTGACTTTGGCCCTAAGCCTTTTCTACCTGATTCTATCACTGTAGTTCCTCTAGCTCAATTGCCCTGAGTACTTACCTGTTGGTGTGGTTCAATTTCTATTAACTTTGTTTTTCCCTCCCTTTTAAATTGCTGGAGTGCCATTTTGCTCCCACTTCATTTTGTGAGTTTAACTTGTCTGGAGCTTATTGGGAGTGGTGTGGTGTATTAAGAGTGTGTTTTTTAAACTGCTTATAATAGTGTAACGTTATACAACTGAAGAGTGAAATAAATGTATGACAATGCATTACTTACCGGAAAACCATTTCTGATGGTTGTATCTGCTTAGATTCACATGCTGTGCATAGTCCAACATCCAGTGGTCACTGCGGAGTATTACATTTTGTTTTTCGTAGTCGAAAAGGGGACGTCAACAAGGCGTGTCTGTAACACTATCCCTATAGTGACGTACAGTGTACCCACAATCCCTCATGCGTCGAGGTCCCTCTGTTTGTATTTTTTGTGCCCTGAGGGAGCCTATTAGACGTGAGTGAGTACAGAAAAGAGAGAGAGATGAAGGATGTCTATGTTCCTTCCATCCGAGCGGGGAGGAAGGGTGGGCGCATGTGAATCTAAGCAGATACAACCATCAGAAATGCTTTTACGGTAAGTAATGCATGGTCTTCTGGTGTTTGTTAATCTACTTAGAATCACATGCTGTGCATAGACTAGCGAGCAGTACCCAGAGTTGGAGGTGGGTTGTGAGAAGGAACAGTAGAAAAAAGATGTCTTAATACTGCTTGTCCCACCTGGGAATCAGATCTAGAGAGGGCATCAAGACAGTAGTGTTTTGTAAAGGTGTGTACAGAACTCCAGGTTGCCGTTTTGCAAATAGACTCGAGAGGGACATTTGCAATGAATGCTATGGAAGCCCCAGTGCCTCGAGAAGAATGTGCTCTCGCCTTGAAGGGTAGTTCTCTCTTAGCAAGAGAGAACCGGAGAGTGATGCATTGGACAATCCATCTAGCTATAGTGGATTTTGAAACTGCATCTCCTCCTCTTCCTGCTGCCACCGAGGCAAAGAACTGATTAGTCTTTCTCAGAGGTCTAGTTCTTTCCATATAAAACATGACAGCTCTGCGCACATACAGTGTATGCAGGCTCTTTTCTTCCAAATTTGAAGAGCTTTGAAAGAACTTTGGTAGTTCTATTGACTGGTTGACATGGGATTTAGAAATGAATTTTGGTGCAAACCTAGGATGTGTACGTAGAACCACCTTATCCTTGTGAACTGTTACGAAGGGGTCTAGTATAGAGAGCGCTTGTAGTTCACTCACTCTCCTAATGGAGGTGATGGCTATTAAGAAAGCAGTTTTAAGAGTGAGGTTCTTAAGGGATGCTTTGTGCATGGGTTCAAAGGGTGAGCCCATAAGCTCGGTAAGTACCACATTTAGGTCCCATCCGGGAGCTGGGTTAGCTATAGGTGGGTGTATCCTCTTTACTCTCTCCATGAAGGCTTTAATAACTGGGACTTTCCACCATGACTCTTGTGTTGAGAAGTGGTGAATACGGAAAGTGCAGCTAGATGAACTTTAATAGAATTAAAGACCAATCCTGAGTCTAATAAGTGAGTCAGGTAAAGAACAATCTGTGTGGGAGAGCAGTCAACGGGGTTGATGCTCTTACCTCTACACCAGATGACAAATCTCTTCCACTTGCTAGAATAGCAGTAATGAGTGTTAGGTTTTCTAGCCTCCCTAAGAATGTCCATGCATCTTTGAGGGAGCTGTAAATGTCCAAATTCTATGACCTCAGAAGCCAGGCTGCTAAGTTCATGGTCTGTGGGCATGGGTGTAGCGTCTTGCCCCTGTCCTGTGACAGCATGTTGTACAGGCAGGGTAGTTCACCGGTAGAGATAGAGACATCTCCATCAGGTGAGCGAACCATGGCTGCCGGGCCCACATCGGGGCCACTAGTATCATGGTGACTGGTTCCTGGTGCATCTTGTGCACTATTTTGTTGAGAAGGGGAGTCGGGGGCGGGGGGGGGGAAGAGTAAACAAATTTCTTTGACCATGTTATCCAGAGACCATTCCCCTTGGATCGGTTCTGGGGGTACCTGGGGGCGTAATCTTGGCATTGGGAGTTCTCCAGAGTTGAATAGATCTATTTCTGGGAATCCCCATTGTGTGAAAATGTCAAAGACGATGGCCCTCATTACGACCCTGGCGGAAAGGGGAAAACGATGGCGGAAATGCAATACCGCCATCGAATAGCGCTCGGTGCGACTATGACCCGTCACCGCAAAGTACGAAGCCATTAGCGACACCGTAGTGAACGCCAACGCTAACTGCACTAAGCACGCGCGCGCGCGCCATGCCAAACCGCAAACACCACCATGGTGCAACGGTACGCCAATTCCGACCCCAGCGGACATGTACCTAACGCCATCAGGCATGGCGGAATGGACCATTCCGCCATGGCGAGAAGTACGGCATCGCGAATCAACCGTAAACGGCCCCACTGAGTGCCTGTACACCGCTCCCTGCCCACAAAGTACAACTCCCTGTAGGTGCAATGAAGTCACAATGCAACCAGTGAAATGTACAAAGCACCCATGCATGCCAACGAACAAAAGCAACACAAGAGGGGCCAATGGGAGCTGCAGGTCACAGATGGCACGAATACAGAAGCCATCCCAATGGACATGACCACAGTCCCCCACCAAGAAACGCACGCAAACACAGGCACCTGTGACCAGCAACATTCCGAAAATCACATCATTCCACCAGTCCACCTGGCTGACCGCCATCTGTCACACAAAATCCAATCCCCCGCCCCTGAGCATGACAACATCCAAACTGTCATATAGGCAGCCCCCATCCCTGACCTCACGGGCTCAGTAGGCAAACGCGCCCAGCACAGTACCACGCAACTAAACCCCGAAGCAGGAACCCAATGCAGATCTCCTCACAATACATCGCCCCACATATAGGCACATGCCACATCACTTGCAAAGAAAAACGCTACACGGGCCAAATCAGAATAGAAATTTAATGCACAACAAAATCACCAAGCCCATACAGCCATCAGGCCATGAACTCCAAAACACATTTCACCATTGTGGGCTGCATCCGCAAGAAATGACCAGCCACTACTTGTGTGACGCCCTGTCCCATCATGATACACAGAGCCACAATCACGTACGAAAAGGCAAAAAGGAAGCGCACACAACCGCAGGGCCGTCCCAATGGGGAGGCACTAGTCCAGCTGAAAGGCCGAAATGTTGCTCCGAGCCACCAGTACTGCGTAAGGGCATGTGGGCCACTGGCGATCGTCCCATAAGATCGTAATGCTGCTCCACCGATTAACACGAAGCAGCAGGTGTCGGGAGTAAAATCCATCTGCAGGAGTGGCATACAGATGGCAGTGGCAAAAGGGGAGGAGATACCTGTCAACCAAAAGAAAAGAACAAGAACAGAATGGCCATCAGAACTACATTCGAACAACTCACTTCAATGAGCACACGAAATCCACAGCCATATGCATGCTAGCCCACTCCAAAGGATCATCACCACCCCAAAGCCACTTGCGACTCATAACCATCTATACCTAGGTGTAAACACCATCACGAACGAGTGTACCTGTGCATGCGTCTGCCAAAACAGAACCCATCAGATGGGAATGTTAACGTGCATGGACACAAGTGTCTGAGGGCGCGTCGAGACAGGGAGGGCTCAACAAGGCCAGATAGACGATGGTCCCACTATGGCAGCCCTGCATCACATAGCGTAGGGGAGGCGGATAGATCCCAAGAAGCCCTGTACATGGCAAACTCTGCATCAAATCACCTGCCCATGCATCCATTCATCATTCCCACATCCCGGGATCAAAACGCCTGAATAATCACTCACATGACATTAGAAACGTCCATTGAGTCTGTGCGTAATGCAGCCTGCTAAATCCACAGTGCCCCAGCCCGTAAATCCAGTGTTGTGAAGTAACATGTATTTGGGAATGGCCGGCCTCATCGCCCACGTAGCTATTGCGCATCCCAAACTATTCATATCAATCATTGCTCCCTCGCCATGGGCCCTGTCTCAAGGACATAGAACAATAGAACGTTATATTTGCAGTCAGACCTGTGGGCATCTCCTCGCCGCTAGCTGGAAACCGAAAGCGCCGCCCTTCGAATTCCTCATTTGCAACATCACGTCGAGAAGGCATCTGTGGCCGTTTGAAATCACTAATTATTCCATCGAGTGCGGCTGTGTGTGAAAATGGCAACTGCCTTCACCCACAAATGGGACGCCCCGCCCGTCGTTGCAACTCGGTACAGTGATGCATGAGGGCCCACCGTTACTCGAGTACTACGTTCCACTGACCCTTCACAAGTCCGTTCGCGACTGCACAGATAGTATGGGAAACAATGGGACCACAGCAGAATGAACATATCAACCAATCTTACACGCCCATCGGGTAAAAATACATGATTGCAATAGCAAGATACCATTCCCCGAATTGCAGCGTAGTGCGCGGGACGTGCTCGGCCAAAGGGGAGAGCAGTTTGCACAGGTGGAATCAATCACCACAGGTGGAGGCCATACAGCCTGGAAACACATAAATTGCACACCCAGTCTCCTCCCACAACCACAGCGAAATGCTACCGGCAGGACTCGCGATGTTGGCCCTGGGGGACCTGATAGCACTGCAAGTGCTCCGACTCCAAGAAGAAGACGAACAACAACTACAACCAGCCGCACGGAGGAGACGCAGGAGGAGGAGGAGGCCAAGGCAGGGCCAGCAAGGCCCAGCAGCACAGCCACTACCACCACGCAGGCAGCCCGCAATCCCACGCCTCCGAGCACATCCGTTCAACCTCACTGATGAGCAGATCCACACCCTCTACCGTCTGGACCGGGACACCATAGCCGCCATTGTGGACATGACACAGGCTGACCTAGTCAGCATGATAGATAGCCCAACCGCAATCCCACCCCTACTGAAGGTGGTGTCTGTACTCCACTTCCTGGCCACAGGCACCTACCAGCACACAGTCGGACAGTTGCATGGCATTTCTCAGCCACTGTTCTCACGGACACTATTCCAAGTGCTCGATGCCCTCCTGCAGCACGCAGACGACTACATCTCCCTACCACGCTCGGAGCAGGAAATAACCAACACATAAGTGGGATTCCATGCACTTGCCGGCATACCGGGTTGCATTGGTGCCATCGACTGCACCCATGTTGAATTGGTCGTGCCACATGCCATGGAGGCCCAGTACCGCAACCGAAAACAATTTCATTCCCTGAATGTACAAATGGTGTGTGACTCCAACAGGATCTTTACGCATTGTTGTGCCCGATTCCCTGGATCAGCCCATGATTCCATGGTCTTGAGGAACTCTACCATACCACGCTACATGGAGCGACACGCAGGGAACAGATCCTGGCTACTCGGTGAGTCTCATTGCATGCATGATGATGTGGGGTATGTGATTTGGCAATGTACTGGCAGGAAGGGGGGGGGTGTGCGTACGTATCAATGGCATCCCACATCCTACGTTTCTCGTCCACATACAGGTGATGCTGGATATCCACTGAAGAGATGGCTCCTCACACCAGTCCGGAACCCACGGGACCAGCATGAGGAGGACTACAACCATGCCCACTCACGTACCCGTGTAGTCATTAAGCAGGCATTCGGCCTACTGAAGGGCCGTTTCCGCTGCCTCAGCAGGTCTGGCGGGGCACTCCTGTACCGCCATGAGAAGGTTGCAAAGATGGTGATGGCATGTGTCATGCTCCACAACATGTGCGTACGTAGAAATGTGCCCATGCCCCCTGACGCAGAACTGCAAGCACCGGATGATGGTCATGATGAGGGTGGGGATGTGGCAGCACCTCAAGGAGTCTGCGAGGCACAGGAGGCCCGTGACATTCGTCAGCATCTCATTGATGTATGCTTCTAGCACTCATGCCTGGTGGCTGATACATGGACACGGGACTCATGGCACTGTGTGTGTCTGGTACATGCACAATATGGACTGTACGCCTATGATGGCCTAGTACACAAAGATCATTGTCCACACATCTCATTGGTTGATCGTGCACTGTTTATGGCATATGTGATATCATGTTGAACACCCTATCGACCCGCCACCCAAGTGAGCCCAACACACCCCCTCCACCCTCCTACCTCCCCCCCGAACACCAGTGTCCAAAGATGCTCATTGTCAGTGGGCTGTCGCTATTGCAAGCCCCCTCTGCGGGTATCAGGGGCACCCCTGCCTGTGGGGCGCAGGTTCCTCCCAGATCTACGTTGGGGGCTGCCCTGGACGGAATTTGCAACGGATGATGTCTCTGCCTGCTCACGTCCATGCATGTCCCTAAGGGTTTGTGAGAGCTCAGTGAGCACACGGCGCACTGCGGCAAGTTCGGCACATACGTCTTTGGACGTCGCATGCAGTTCCCCCCTCAGGCTCTCTGTACTTCTCTCCATTTCTGCCCTAAGTGTCTCAGTTGATGTTTCTATGTCTGCCTTAGTGCCCCCACATTCATCGGCATGGTCCTTGAGGAGCGTGGCCAGTTGCTGCTGTTGCACGATTAACTGGTCGAGGGACTGTTGCCTCTGCTGGGCCATGGCCATTTGCGGGGGTGTCACAGAGGGGCTGTTGACCTCATGTTGCCTTGCCACAGGGCTTGTGGGGGATGGCCAGTCGTCGTCTTGTGGGTGCCCCTGCGTGGTATCCTCATGTTGTACGGGATGGGACAGACAGGGGGATTGGGACAGGTCATGGATGGATCTGACTTCGACATCCCCGTCTTCTGTGTCGGAGCATGCTGCCATCAATGGGGTGTCACCTATGGTGCTGCTGCCACCAGAGGCAGTGCCTTCTGTGGCATCCGTTGGGGGGACCTGTGGTGGTGGTGTTGTGGGCATGCTGGCTGCTGGGGTGCCTGTTGATGTTCCCTCCTCTGTGCTGCCACCTGATTTGGTCTGCTGCCGTGTCTTGATGCGTGCAGCTGAGGTGGAGGGTCTTTGGCCGTTGGTCTTGGCCCTCTTTGCAGGTGTGCTGGTAGGGGTGTCCTGATGCTCGTCGTTTGGATCGGACCCTGTGGTGGAGTAAAGGAGGGCGAGGGTTATTAATGGGTCTGTGGGTATTGGAATGGCATTGTATCACATGCATTGGGGTGGTACCTGAGGGTGATTTGGGTCGGGGCCTTGGAGGTGCTTTCATTTGTGTGTGGAGTGAGGGTGCAGTTGTTTGGCAGCCTGCAGTTAGGGTGTGCCTGCTGCACATGTAGTGGGTGTTTTAGGGGTTTTTAATTATTTATGTATTTATTGTGGGTTTTAACGTGCGCTATCAGGCCGATGTGTGTGGACGTTCTCCTGGACATGTGTTTCTGTTGCACTATGTGGACGCATGGTACTTCACATGGATGGACTGTGTGGATTGTTTTATCTGGCCCACCTACCTGAATCTTCGGATGTCTGCACTCCTTTCTCCATCCCTCCGACTCCCTCAATGCTCTCCATTCCGATGGTGGAGGCACAGATTTCTTCCCAGGGGGTCAACTTGATGGGTGATTCAGGACCTCCCCCGGTGGCTGTGGCAATGTTGCGGTTGGCAGAGAGTATGCTGCGGACGCGTATCCGCAGGTCGTCCCATCGCTTGCGGCATTGCTGTGGGGTGCGGGGTGCGGTCCCCGCCGCACTTACCCGCTGTGCAACCAGAGCCCATATGGCCTTCTTGTTTGCAAGTGCCGTCCTGGTCATTTGCGTGGAGAAGACCACGGCAGCATTCTCCTGGAGGGTCTCTGTTTGCACGGTGAGTTCCTCACGGGAGAAGTGGACCTGCCGCTTGCGGTCGCACGCTTTCTTCGCTGCTTTTCCCATTTTTCTTGGTTTCGCTAGGGTGGTTGACGGGGTGGGGTGTGTCTCAGGGTAGTGTTTTTAGTGGTTGTGTGGTTTTAGTGTATTTATAGGTGTACGCCGGGATGTTTCCCGTTCCGGGCCCGTGTTTTAACTCCCGTTTCCGTATATTTCCGGCCACCGTACTTTCCGGTAGGCGCACACTGCGGTGACCGCTAAGAGGGGTGGCGGTATTGCACCTGGGGCGCCGTACGGCGGCGGTGTGGGCCGTTTTGGGGTCTTTTCCGCCATCGCGGACTTTGCACTTCCGCCATGCCGTGGTGCTCGTGCCCGATGGGTCGGAATGGGCCGCACTTTGCTCCTTCGTGCAATGGCGGAAACGCTATTTACGCTGTGGCGCTCCGGTCAGTCGATTTCCGCAAGGGTCGTAATGAGGGCCGATGTCTTCTCGTAACCGCCATTTGTACTCTGCGGGCAGAGGGAAGTCTCTGCTGAGTTCGTCTCCTTGCAGATTGAGTTCCCCTGGTACATGTTGTGACAACAGGAACATGTGTTTGAGAGCCCACTTCCAGATGTTCTGGGACAGCTTGGACAGTCCTGGAGAGTGAGTGTCCAAACTCCATGTGCAGTATGATGGGATAGGTGAGCCCCCCATCCTGTGAGGGATGCGTCTGTGGTTAGAGTGGCTTCCACTGCGGGGGTGGAGAATGGTTTCCCTATTACAAGGGTTTCCTTCGACCACCACCGTAGCGAGAGAACCAAGGCCTACGAAACCACGACTAGATCGTCCCATTGTCCGCTGGCCTGACACCACTGGCTGTTGAGCCACTCTTGCATTGGGCGCAGGCGCGCGTGAGGTACCAAATATATACATGACGCCATCATTCCTAGCAAACGCATTGCTTTGTGTACCGTCACCTCTCGACCGGCAACATATTGAAGGATCTGAAACAGCATATTTTGGACCCTCTCGTTGGAGGGGAAGACGAGGCCGTCCTTTGTTCGAATTAGACCCCCGTGGGGTCTAGGCTGGACTTCTTCTCGTTGATGGAGAAGCCCAGTTGGAACAAAAGGTCTACAGTCTTTTGGGTATTTGAGCAGCATGCCTCGTAAGAATCCCCTGTTATGAGCCAATCGTCGAGGTAAGGGTATACTGGGATGGACAACCTGCGCAGGTGGGCCGCTGCCACTGACAGTACATTCGTGAATACCCTTGGTGCTGACGCTATGCCAAAGAGTAGCACTCTGAACTGGTAGTGTTTGCCCTATATCATGAACCTGAGGTATTTTCTGTGTGCTGGCAACATTAAAATATGAAAGTATGCATCTCCAGTGTTGTCATGTAATCTCCCTGTGAAAGCAGGGGGATTACTTCCTGTAAGGTCACCATACGAAATTGTTGAGGTTTGACAAATTTGTTCGCTGGGCGCATATCTAATACAGGGCACATGGTTAAGTCCTTTTTGGGTACAAGGAAGTACACTGAATAAATACCTTCCGTTACTGGTGATAGAGGCACAACCTCTATTGCTCCTTTTAGTAGCAGCAGTTACACTTCTTGAAGAAGGATGGCGAGGTGCTGCGGTGATGGGCGTCGTCCCCTTGGGGGAACGACTGAATTCTATGCAGTAACAGCGGGCTATAGTTGACAATACCCATTGGTCTGATGTTATTCCCTCCCATGCTGGTAGGAAAGATGTTAACCGGCCCCCGACCGATTGGGTCATATGGTGTTGGTAGCCGGGGAACCTCTGGGATTTGGGCCCCGACCTCTACTCTTGCCACGGCATTGTCCTCTGAGTGTATTCGCCACTGGTTCCCCGAGTAGAGGACCAGTTGCCTGCTGTGTACTGCTGCTGTTGTTGTTGACGTTGGCCTCGAAAAAAGCGTTTGTTGCTGAATCCTCGCTTATTGGGAGGCCTTGAGATCTGGTCTAAAGTCTTTAGGGTGTCGAAATCTTTCTTAGCGGTCTCAAGTGCGTCGTCCACCGCTTTCCCAAAGAGGTTAGAAACCTCGATTGGTTTGTTTATGAGTGACGCCTGGGTCTCTGGCTTAAAACCTGAGTTCCGGAGCCAGACATGATGCTTCAGAAGTATCCCCTGAACTAAAGAACGGCCAGCCGTTTCTGCAGCATCAAGCGTGTTTTTAATGATGCTCTGGTTAACCAGAGTTCCTTCCGTTACAGTGGTTAACACGCAAGTTCGTAAGGGCTCAGGGACTTCCTCGAGGTCTTGGCGAAACTTCCCCCATTGGACATCAGCATAACTTGCCAGTAAAGTATTATTGTTGGCAATTCTGGTGGAAAAAGCTTCCGAGGCTGTAATTCTCTTACCCAGGGCGTAGAGTTTCTTTCCTTCCTTGTCCGGGGGTGCTTCGCTAGTTGATAGCAGAACCCCTGCCCTTTTCCTTGTGGTAGTTACTACCTAGGAATCTGGTATTGAGTGACCCTTAATGTATAATGGGTCCGATGGAAAGGGAGTAAATAGTTTTTCAATTCTAGGGTTGACCCCTCTAACCAACGCACGTGTAGACAGCGATGGGATGATTCGCCTCTTAACTGAGGCGAGGAGGGGAATGGTCTGGCTAGTGGGAGGTTTTTCCTTAATGATTTTTTCTACAAAATCAATATCGGGAGTAACTTCCCCAGTCTCAATTTCAAAGTGCGCTGCTGCTTTCCGTAGCAGCGCATTGAAAGTTGGTTGGTCATTTATAGGTGAGGGGTTCCTGACCGGTGTGGTTTGAGGAGAGGAAAGGTTCAGGATATCAGGGGCAGTAGACGCTGTTGGGGACTGCCAAGGCTGTGAGACAACTTCATCTGGGTCTTCTTCAAAGCTCCTCCACCCATGTCAGCGTTTTCCTCATAACCTTCTTCTTCAAGGTTCTGTTGGTCTTCACTATCTAAGAACTGTTCATCCTCTTGGAAGTGAAAGTCTTCTTCAGTGAGGTCATAAGTATTAGCCTCCTCTTGAAAGTGGTTAAATAGTCTAGGATATTTAGCCCTGGTATCCTCATGAAGTACCTCTCTTGGCCTCTTGGGTGTTTTATGTTCAGGAGTGGACATAATTCTTTTTTTTTTTTTTTTTTTAAACTTTGTTTATTGGCAGAAAGTTAAGACAGGCACAGGACAAGGCACACAGCGCTGAACCAGCGGATCTGCAACATGGACATCAATACAACACAGTATGATACAGTCGGACAGTATTCTCGTGTGTGACAGCCAAGACAGAGACATTACAGTATCAAGTAGTTACGGGGGGTGAGTGGGCAGGGGGTGCTACCTCCTCCGCATCGTCTCTATTGTTCAAATAGGTACGGAATGCCGACCACACATTTTTGGGTCGCGATGTGGGTGGTAGGGAACCAATGTAGTCCTCTTCTCGTATTTGTGTCCAAGTAAGGGCTGTGAGCCACATCGCGAGGGTGGGGGGGCTGTGCCGTTTCCAGTTTAGTAATATACATTTTTTAGCCACAATAGCTCCGACATTCAAAAATTTAGACATTTTCCGTACATTCTCGCCTTCCCAGACCCCGAACAGCAGGGCAAGCGGGTCCAGGTCAACTGGAGATTCCACTATTTCTGAGAGCGCCTCTGCTACCTCGAACCAGAAGGCGCTGATCGCAGGGCACGCCCAGAACATATGGATATGGTCGGCATCAGAAGATTTACACTTTGGGCATGTAGCGGACCCTGCCCCAGCAAATCTTGCTACCCTCGTTGGTGTATAATAGAGCCTGTTAAGAAATTTAAACTGGATGCATCGGAATCTGGCACATAGGGACACCCCGCGTGTATTTGCGCACATCTTGGTCCAGAGTCCGTCGGATATCTCCATTTCGAGCTCACTAGCCCAAGCTATACGTGGCCTGAGGGCCCCAGACATTCTCCCACCCAGTTGGCGCTTGTACAGGTTGGATAACACCCCTTTGGAGCCCGCTGAGTTTGCTATATACTGGAGTTCGGGCGATTCCGGGGGCTCATCCGGATATGAAGGCCATGCGGATCGTACCGCGGCTCGGAGCCTGTAGTACTGTAGCATCTCAAGGGGAGAATCAGTGTGACCTGGACGCCACGTTTGAGGGGTGACAAATTTACCTTCTGGGAAGAGGTCTGCCAGGCATCGATATCCCAGGCCCTCCCAGTGTGTAGCAAGGTGTTGGTCGTGTGTGGGGGAGAGACCAGGGAATTGCCACAGGGGGAGCCACTTGTAATATGGGAGATCAGTCTGCTCAGTATATAGAATAGCGTTCCATGCTCTAATCGTGGTGGTTACTGGGTCTGCATGGGAATCTGTGCGGAGCGAGCGGTGTAACAGTAGGGTCATAATGTTGGTTCCACCTCCAGCCATTTTTTCAAGTTTCACATGCGGAGGCGGATTTTGGAATGTATACCAATGGGAGGCGTGTTGGGCCTGGGCCGCGTGCCAGTACAGTCGTAGGTCAGGAGCCGCGAATCCACCCCTGTCGTATGGTGCTGTCATGTGGTGCCACTTCGTACGGACCGACCCCGGATGCCAGAGAAATTGAGCACATTCGGCGTGGAGCCTCGCAAAGTATTGCCTTCCGGGCCAGACAGGGACGTTGGCAAACACATACAGGAGCTTGGGAACCAATGTCATCTTTATCAGGGAGAGTTTGGCTGCCAAGGACAGGGGTAGATGCCGCCACTTGGAGAATTTGGTGACGATAAGCTGAGCCATGGCCTCATAGTTATCCTTTAGGAGGGCACATTTGAATAGCGACATGTGAACCCCAAGGTACCTGACTCCCTCAGGAGACCAGCGCAGGGGGTATTCGCATGCCGGATGCTGTGTTGTTTTGGTGAGGGGGAAAATTTCAGATTTGGAGTAGTTAATCGTGAACCCGGAAAACGTGCCTATTTTCGTGATGTCCCGAATGATCGGGTTCAGATTAGTGGAGGGGTTTCTGACGTACAGAAGGACGTCATCCGCGTAGAGTGAGATCAACTCTGGGGCCCCCGTCAACCGGATACCTTTGTTGGAATGCCGCCCTCTGACATGGTCCGCCATGGGTTCAATGGCAAGGGCGAAGAGTAAGGGTGAGAAAGGGCAGCCCTGGCGGGTTCCGCGATGAAGCTTAAAGAGGCGGGAAGGGATAGAGTTTACCAGGACCCTGGCTACCGGGTCTGTGTATAAAAGCTTAATATAAGAGAGCATATTCGGGCCCACACCCATCTTCTTCAGCACCGCCCACAGGTATTGCCAGGAGACCATGTCGAAGGCCTTTTGGGCATCTATGGTCACAGCAACCGCCTCTGCACCCGGGTCGATTCTGGCCATCACATTGAATAGACGACGGATGTTGAGGGACGTGGATCTGCCAGGTATGAACCCGCTCTGGTCAGGATGCACCATATGGGTCATAAAGGGGAGAAACCTATTTGCTATTATTTTAGCGAAAACTTTCATGTCAGTGTTAATTAGGGATAGGGGTCTGTAGGACCCGCATTCTTCAGGAGGCTTACCCGGTTTGGGGAGGACCGTTATTAAGGCTTCCCTTAAAGAGAGCGGGAGGGCGCGCAGCCGGAGCGCCTCGGACCAGACCCCGAGTAGTACTGGAGCCAGAGCAGCCACATGTTCCTGATAGAACTCAGCGGTGAGTCCATCCGGACCAGGTGCCTTATTTTTGGGAAGATCCGATATTACTTGGACTATCTCTTCTAGGGTGAACGGTGCCTCAAGACACTCTCTGGTGTCGTGGGAGATTATCGTCATAGGGATGCTCTCTAGGAGGTCGTCTAGATCTTGGTCAGAGTGGCCAAGGCGGGGCCCATACAGATCGGCATAAAAGGCAGCAAATATGTCAAGTATGGATTGGTCGGACCAGTGTTTTAGTCCTTGTTCATCCATAATGCAATCAATCCGAGACCTGCCACCCTCCGTTCGCACCAGTCTAGCCAGTGTTCTGCCCGGTCTGTCTCCCTCTCCATAACGACGGGCGGCTATGGGACGGGTATGATATTGCACCTCCCTAGAGGCCTGTGATTCGAATTGCTCCAGCTCCGCCCTGATTTCTGCCAGTATCCCCGGGGAGGGACTGGTCAGGTATCTCTGCTCGAGGGTTTTTAGTTTAGTTTCTGAAGCATTCAGGGCCTGCCTGATGGCCTTCAGGACACCTGCTTCTTTAGAGATGCACATCCCCCGGATGTACACCTTGAATGCCTCCCACCTGACCGCCTCCAAGGTGTCAGCAACCCGGTTGTTCTCAAAGAATGAGGTAATGTCCGCTAATATTTCGGCCTTAAATACAATATCTGAGAGGGCGGAGGATTTGAAACGCCACGCAGGACGCGGCGGGCCCACATTGCCAGTCTGTATCTGTAGTAGCACCGGGGAGTGATCAGATAGCGTGCGCGGCAGGATCTTAATGTCCAGGGTTCTGCCCACTAACCCGCCCGAGAGCAAAAACAAGTCTATTCGAGAGGAACTATCGTGCACCGAGGAGTAAAACGTATAGTCCCTCTCTTGGGGGTGGAGAGTTCTCCATATATCATGCAAGTTTAGGAATTCCATATGTGCGCGTAGCCGTTCAGCTGCGCGCGAGGTGGTTCTGCGGGTGGTTGTGGTTCTATCTAGGGAATTGTTGAGTATCAGATTAAAGTCTCCCGCCCATACGGTGGGGACGTCCGGATATTTCATGAGGATGGAGGTCACTTTGTCAAAGAACTCGGGAGAATCAGTATTGGGTGCATATACATTGACCAGTATACAATCTTCATGGTTCAAGCTACAGTGTAAAATGACGTATCTTCCCTCAGTATCAATGTGGGACGCGTGGAGTGTGAACTGTAAGGATTTATGGATAAGGGTCAGGACCCCCCCTAGCCTGGGTTGAGTATTGAGTGTAGTGCCTATTAGCGCCCCAATTGTGCGCTATGTTTGCCGATAGGTGTTTTAGAGCATGCGTCTCCTGTAGTAGAAGGATCTTAACCCCGTGTCTCTGTGCATAGGCTGTAATCCTGCGAGATTTCGTAAAATTTGTCAGCCCCCAGATATTCCAGGACATCATTTTAACCGCCATGTCTCACACTAGGGAACATTCCGGTGGAAGCCTTTGTCATACGTGTCGCACCTGTGTATCGCTGTAACATGCGGGCGCCATCCTCCCGAGCCCGCCTCCACTCCCCTGCCATTTTGTGTATAATGTACCCCAACTTCATCAAGCCCCACCCTCACCGCCCTACTCCAACCAGCAGTGCATGAAACCCCACCCATACATTTCTCGCCTGTGCTCCTTCCCCAACTTGGAGACACAGGAGAAGTAGCCCAACAGGGGCCAAAACACAAACATTTAAGATCAAATAAAATAAGAATTGCAATCGCAGTGGGGGCAGCTGCTGCCGTTCTGCCCACTTGTACTGGCTACTGTTACTTTTGGATCATATATGACTGGACATCAGCTAACAAGATAAACAATTTAAACAATTTCAGGGAGCGGATAATGGAGCATTATAGCTTCTATATGCAGCACCCCAGCGGAGGAGAGCCGCGGAAGTGTGACCCCCAACCTCACTGGCAGTGCCACACATCCCCGCACCAAATTGCAGGGTACTAGAACGGTGCGTGCACTTATGTATGAGCGGACCTCATTCGTATTTCACCATATAAAGAGCGGGAAGACCCCCGGCCCGCCAGTGTGGCTTATAGTGTCTTTGCCACCATAAATACATTGTGCAGTGCGGTAGATCACAGGTTTGGCGGTTGGTCGTCTTCGATGCGCTCCTCCGGCGGGATCTGTGCTTCAATAAATTTGACCGCCTCATCTGGGACCGTGAAAAAGTAGTGTTTATTGTGGTGGGTGAATTTTAGGCGGGCCGGGAAGAGCATTGCATATTCTATCTTTCGCTCCCTTAGTAGTTTCTTTACACCATTGAATTGTCGCCTCTCCGCCTGGACCGCCATTGAAAAATCCGGGAAGATTCTGATGATTTGAGAGTCCATCCTAAGTTCACCCTTTTCTCTGGCCAAACGGAGGACAAGGTCTCTGTCCTTATAACTCAAAAGTTTTGCTATGATCGGTCTCGGGAAATCACCGGGTTTAGGGCGAGGTGCCAGGGAGCGATGTGCCCTTTCCACAGTGAAGAAGGGAGATAATGGCGGGTCACCGAGGAGGTCTTTAAGCAGTTGTTCGACCGCCGTTTCCATGCGGCCCTTCAATGCCGATTCGGGAACTCCAACTATGCGGAGATTGTTCCTCCGGGACCGTGATTCTAAGTCGTCACACTTAGCTTTTACCTGCTTCATGTCCCTGACCAGTTCCGAGACCGTGTTTTGCAAGGTATGGACATTGTCCTCAGCAGACCCGATTCTCTGCTCTGTCTCAGCAATTCTAGACCCATGTTGATCAATCTTCACTCTCATTGAGGCCACATTTGCATTAATGTCGTCCAGTTTTTCGTGCACCGCTGCAAAGTTCTTGGCCATGGATTCCATCATTATAGTAAGGTCAGCTCGATTGGGCTCCGACACACCCTCATCCTCCTCGTGCAGCGCCGTAGTCGAAGCATGGTCCGCCCTGGGCGCTGACTTGGTGAATTTGTCCATGGCGCCAGGTTTACCACTGGGTTTTGATTTACCGGGCATCACAGCGGCGGGAGGGGTGCCCGCTCAGGTATAGTGGCGTTTGCAGGATGGGTCCTCACAGTAGCCAACCCCCAGTAGTGGCTCCTGCAACGGTCAATGTGGGCCGTGGCGTTAATAAATTCGGCCCGGGTATGGTGGCACCTGCATAGTTGATCCTCGCAAAAGTCCGTGGGGCCCCAGGAGGTGAATATGTAGCCCAAATGCAGAGGCGGCTCATAGAGTTGTCAAGTGGAGGAGGGGTACACACCTATGGCACTATATGTAGTTACCCAGCCAGCCGACCCAGGCCGTTCACATGCAGCGCCGGGGGACCAGACGGCGCTGATCCGGCGCGAACACCCACCTCGAGCACGTCGGGGCCGCAGTCCGCCCGTATCCTCAAGCGATGGGAGCAGGAGCAGTCGTCGGGCACCAGCACGGCCCCAGGAGGCCACGGCCCCAGGCGGCCGCAGAGGCCAGGCCGCGACAGACAGCCGCACAGGCGATCCGGCGCCGCCGCCCAGAGGCGGTCCGGATGTAGGCCCCGGCGAGGCTCCGCCGCCTCCGGGGGAAGGCGAAGCAGAGGGGCACGGCCCCACGCCGCTGGGATCAGTGCAAGGGCTGCGTCGCACCGCCCGGGCCAGCGATGCTCGCGGTGTCAGCGGCGCAGTCCACGGATCAGTCGGCAGGGGGGATCAATGGCGAGGAGGCCCCCCGGGAGCCGGGCGCACACCACGCAGGGCCCGCTCCAAGCGGGTGATCAGAGGCCGCAGGCGCGGCCGGGGCGGCAGCGAGCCGCGGATCTCGCAGCGCGAGGGATCGGGCAGCGGGCGCATCCAGGGGGGGGGGTCCGCTCGGACGCGGGTAGAGCAGGGAGGCCCCCGGGCCAGCGGGGGAGA
The DNA here is from genome assembly GCF_040938575.1 of Ambystoma mexicanum. Taxonomy (NCBI): domain Eukaryota; kingdom Metazoa; phylum Chordata; class Amphibia; order Caudata; family Ambystomatidae; genus Ambystoma; species Ambystoma mexicanum. Next base: position 301,267,517 of record NC_090927.1, on the reverse strand, counting down.
GACGTCAGGAGGCCACGGGCCGCCGCCTCCGGGGCCGGGAAGGAGGCCACGACGCCCCCCAAGAGCAAGGGTCCGTATCTTCGTCCGACAGCAACGATTTCACCCCAAACTTCAGCCAGGTGTGTAGGGAGACAGGGGGGCAAGAATCGTGCAAGTCTCGTGGGTGTGCTTAGCCGTATTGCGCCGATGTCCGATGGATTGTAGTGGGCAGAGACGGAGCTCAAGGGCTAGGCAGCCATTTCCTTTGGCTGCTCAACAGCGCCCCGGAGTGGACATTATTCTATCCAGTTTGTCCATACATGTTTGGAATCTCTCAAAATTTCCAATGTGGTAACCCAGAACGGTCTGGGGGCGTAAAGAGAAGCTCCTCCGCCTGTAGCCGTCTAGATCTGTCCCATAACATCGAGGATAAACTCCCTTTGCCTTCTAAGAAAACTTCTCGTAGGCTAGGGCCTTCCTTCGACGGCGGAAGCGGTCCCTGCCTCCCTTCCGGCATTCTCGGCGTCTCCCTGGCCTTGTGAGCGGGGTTTGGCCTATCACTCGCCGTCCGTCTCTGGCCGTCAGTGGAAACTATATGAACCAAACTTTCGATTATTTTCTCCGTCGAGGGTTCGCCTGGCATCGTGTTTGGTGGTGCCGAGTCTCTTTCGGCGACGTGCGCACTCTTACGAGGCACGTCGCCTGGCGTTTTGGTGGTAGCGCCCTTGTCTGCAGGTAGCCCAGTCACTAGTCGCGTCTGGGGTGGCGGGGAGGGATTGCGATCCTTACGGTCGGTGGAGCCCGGCGTCTCCGTTGGCGCTAGGGCTTTCTTTGTCTTCGACGAATAAGTGCCATGGGTTGTGTGCTTATGTTTATGTTTTCTGTGTTCGTCAGTGTCGCTGAGGTGTTCATCCCCATAAGTAGGGCATGAGCCAAACTTGTTGGGGCCGGGGACAGACGCTGAGGAGCGGGTACGCTCCCTAGAGAGGTCTACAACCTCAGAAACGGAGGTCGGGTTATCAATGTCCTCGTCACACTCGTCGGTGGCCGGTGAGGAATCAGCTCTAAACATAGCGTAGGCTGCCCACCTCTTGACTCTGCGGTCCTTTAAAGTCTTTGGGCGAAGAAGTTTACAGGCCGCACAGCCGTCCTCGTTGTGTTCGAGGGGTAAGCAACGGTTACACCGCTTGTGCTTATCCTTCCATGTGAATTTGCCCTTACAGCGTGGGCAAAATCTGAAAGGAGTCCTCTCCATAGCTGAGGATACAATTAAAAGTGATAACGACCCCGAAGGAGAGGGGGGTGAAAGAGAAAGGCATTCTTATAAGAAACAGAAATGTCCCACGACCCCCACTCTGCCTACTGTTTTAGGCCGGCGAGGCCGGGCCACGTGTTCGGCAGCGCCAAAGGATCGCCTCCGTCTAAGTCACTGCCGTTGAAGTTCTTAATTGGCGGTGAAACAGCTTCGCCATCGAAGGAGGGATCTGATGTAACATATAAGAAATAACGACCAAAGGGTCAAATAAATGTTTTGCAATTTCTCTTGAACAAGCTCCGCGTTAAGGCGACCAATATCTGGGTGGAAAAAAACAATCTGAGGGACCTCGACGCGTGAGGGATTGTGGGTACACTGCACGTCACTATAGGGATAGTGTTACAGACACGCTTTGTCGACGTCCCTTTTACGACTACGAAAAACAAAATGCAATACTCCGCAGTGACCACTGGATGTCGGACTATTCACAGCATGTGATTCTAAGCAGATTAACAAACATCAGAAATCCTTTTACTTGAAAACCTTGAGTCAGTGTTTGCCTGAATCATAGTAACTGCGGTCCTTTGTGCAACTATTTGATACTGCTCACTTACTCTTGAGATAAGTCTGGCTGCCCAGCCATCGCTACCACTTTAACTGTGTAGTACAGGCTTGTACCAAAGGTGAATTTGTACTGTCACTTGTAGTCTTAATTGTGTGTGGTGTTCCCAAAGGGTACTGCATATAATTCTGCCTAACAGTCATCAAAGAGAAAAAATGAGGAAACGGATGCAGAGACAGCCTTCCGCGAACCATTTATCGAAGACACATTGCCAGTTTCTAGGAAGCCTGCAAAAGAGCTAAATTTTGCGGGAAAGAACGAACATAAACAGGACCAGATCAACAAGCCTTTTAACAAAGGGGTGAATGCTAAGAGTTACACCAACCACAGGGGCAGTGGTGGAGACCACAATCGAGAGACGGTACTTGTAGCTACCAAACAAGTCAGCTGAAGATCCTCTTCAATCTGGGAGACAGTCCCCTTAAAGCGGACGCCGAAAAGAGGGCCTCCTTTTACAAGTGGAAGGGATCGAAACCAAAGAGGGAAGCAACCTGCCATGGAAGGTATGGTACACAAGCCTAGTAACCACCCTGAAATGATGAAACAAACAGACTACCAATCAAGGCCCTCCTTTGCTGATCCTTCAACGTAGCAGAACTTTCCTTTTGGAGAGAACGAGACCATTGAAGGATAATTTGATTCTTAATCGCCGAACCATCGTTGGCATCTTTAAGCAAATTCCGAGTCTCAGACCCCTAGTATCCAACGACCTCAAGGTGGTGGAACCAAATGTTAGCTACGGAACTAATTAAAGGATCATGTAAAACAATATCAAAATGGGGAGAAATTAACCGAGCTCTTTTGAGGGAAATTGAAAGCTCAGAGGAGGAATTGAGAAGTAATCCCACCAAGGTCTGTAAGCGTCCACTTCAATCAGTCTGGATTACAACCCTGGAAGAAACAGCAAAGTTAAAATTGTCATTGTTTCTGCCTCATTTCCCAATTAAGATCAACAAGTTACTTACCTGTAACTGTTGTTCTCCAGCATGGGTCTGGCATGGATTCACATGCTCATGAATATTCCCCGTCGTCAGGCTGGGAATCCTCGGTAAAGAAAAAACCAGTATCAGTTTCGTTTCTGATCTGTCTTTCGTAGTAATAACCAATCACTGGTCTCTGCGTCATACTGACCACAGCCAATGACTGCCCTCTACCTAAGCACCGCCTCTGGCAGCCATCTTCAGATTTGGAAGCACGTGAAGTGGCAGTATGACCAAGTGAAGAGCCGCAGAGGGGTAGGCGGGAGGGTTCGCATGTGAATCCATGCCAGACCCATGCTGGAGAACAACAGTTACAGGTAAGTAACTTGTTCCTTTTCCAGCATGGGGTCTGGCATGGATTTCACATGCTCATGAATAAAGAATACATAGCAGTACACACATGCACAACCACGGGAGGTGGCAAAGGCTCAACATTAAGCATTGCATCAAACTCAACATTAAGCATCTTACCTCCTCACCAGGCTCACCTCAGGCGAACAGGTTGCGCAGCACTGCTTGGCCGACCCTAGACTCCTCCCTGGAATCCCGATCGACGCAGTAGAACTTCGTGAAGGTGTGCGTCGACCTCCACGTAGCAGCCCTGCATATGTCCAGCAGGGGCACACCAGAAAGGAACGCCGTGGTAGCTGCGATCGCTCTGGTGGAATGGGCTCTCGGACAGCCAGGCAGCGGTCGGTTTGCCAACCGATGACAGTACATGATACAGCCGGAGAGCCATCTGGAAATGGAAGCCTTCGAGAGAGCTTTCCCCTGATTGACAGGTCCAAAGTTCACAAAGAGTTGTGACGACTTCCGAAAACACTTCGTGCGGTCCACGTAGAACTTCAGCGCTCTAGCCACATCCAGCGAGTGCAAAGTCCTCTCAGCCGGCGACGAAGGCGACGGGAAGAATACAGGCAACACCAAGGGTTCGTTGAGGTGGAAGTCCGACGGTACCTTGGGCATGAAGGAGGGGTGCGTCCTGAGGACTACCCTCGTGTCGTGAAAAGTCAAGTACGGGGCCTTGCAGGAAAGGGCCTGGATCTCTCCCACCCGTCGTGCGGAGGTGATGGCCACAAGAAACACTGTTTTCCACGACAGAAACTTCAACGGGGCCGAGTGCAGAGGCTCGAACGGAGGTCCCATGAGCTTGGTCAGCACCACGTTGAACTCCCACGCCGGGGCCGGAGCCTTCACCGGCGGGAACGATCTGAACAGTCCCTTCATGAACTCTTTCACCAGACGATGAGACCACAAGGACGTCCGCCCCGTGGTTCTGGTGTATCGGGAGATCGCAGCAAGATGAATCTTGATGGACGCGTGTGCCAGTCCAGCTTTGGCCAGCGTCAGCAGGTACGGCAGTACTTGGGGAGCCGTAATCCGTAGAGGGTTAATCTTCTGTGCGTGGCACCAGACAGAGAACCTCTTCCATTTGTGTCCGTAGCATTTAAGAGTCGAGGACGCCCTGGCCTTTGCAAGAACCTCTCTGCAGTCGGCCGGTATGTCGTATCCTCCAAACTCTAGCGCTGCAGGAGCCAGGCCTGCAAGTTCAGCGATTTCGGGTCGTGGTGGAGGATGGCGCCTCCTTCCCTGGATAGTAGATCCGCGTCCACCAGCAGCCTGATTGGCGGGGACGCTGACAAGTCCAGAAGGTCCGGGAACCATATCTGCCTCGGCCACGCAGGTGCGACGAGGATCATCCTGCACCGTGACCTCTTGAGCTGGTTGACGAGCCGGATTAGCAGTGGCAAAGGAGGGAACGCGTAGAGGAACAGGCCCTCCCAGGGGAACGAGAAAGCATCGCCCATGCTCCTCGCCTGGGGAAACCTGCTGGCGAACCTCCGGCACTTGGAGTTCGTCGCCGTCGCGAACAGGTCGATCTGGGGTGTGCCCCACCGTCGGAAGAGGCGATCCACTAGATCCTGCCGTAGTTCCCACTCGTGGCACGAGCGCAGCTCCCTGCTGAGTGAGTCGGCGATGGTGTTTTTTATCCCTGCCAGATGAAACGGCACCAGAAACATCCCTTGGGCGACTGCCCAATGCCACAGGTCCTGCGCCTCCTTGGACAGTGCTGGGGACCTGGTTCCGCCCTGTTTCCTGATGTAAAACATGGTGGTGGTGTTGTCGGTGAAGATCCTCACCACCTTGCCCTTGAGGGACGGAAGGAAGGACCTGAGGGCCCAAAACACTGCACGGAGCTCCAGGACGTTGATATGTAGGGATTTCTCCGTCGGGAGCCAAAGGCCTCTTGCGTGCAGATTTTCGGTGTGCGCTCCCCACCCTTCCAGGGAGGCATCCGTGGTCACTGTCTCCTGGTGGGCTGGGGTCTGGAAGTCCATGCCCGCCGTCAGATGCGCGCGGGTGCCCCACCACCGGATCGCTCGTCGGAAACTCTCGTCGAGTGTGATCCTTTCCTCGAAGCTGCCCGTCGTTTGGATCCAGCGCGCGTCCAGGAACTCCTGCAACGGGCGCATCCGGAGCCTGCACATGGGAATGAGGTAGATGCAAGAGGACATCATTCCGAGGAGGGACTTGATGGACCTCACCTTGGCCGCGTCGGCCACCAACATCCGCTGCACCTTGCCCAGGATGGTCCTGGTCCTCTCCTCCGACGGGGAGGCCAGAAGGGACACTGTGTTGAGCCTCGCTCCCAGAAACAGAGCGTCTTGCGCGGGCACCAGGTGGGATTTGGCGTAGTTCACGGAGAATCCCAGGTCCGTGAGAAGTTGGACGGTCCTTGCCGTGTGAACCACGGCGAGCTCCCTTGTCTTGGCTCGGATGAGCCAGTCGTCCAGGTAGGGGTAGACGTGGATCCCTTCGTGGCGCAGCTGAGCCGCCACCGGTGCGAGGCACTTGGTGAACACCCTGGGTGCCGACCGTAGACCGAAGGGGAGGGCTTTGAACTGGTAATGACGCCCTTGGACCACAAACCTGAGGAATTTTCGGTGCCCCTTCAAGATGGGAATATGGAAGTAGGCATCCTCCAAATCCAACGACGACAGGAAGTCTCCTTCCTCCAGCTGACCCAGGACGTGCTGGAGGGCGACCATCCAGAACTTTTGCGCCTTGATGAACTTGTTCAGATGTCGCAGGTCCAGGATGGGGCGCCATCCCCCCCGTCTTCTTCTTCACGAGGAAGTATCTCGAGTAGACTCCAGAGCCCCGAAGCCTCTTTGGGACGAGTTCGATGGCGCCCTTCTTGAGCATCGCCTTCACCTCCAGGAGAAGTTGAGGGACGTGAAGTTCTTTCCTGGCCACGGGGGGGGACGCGTGGACACTTTCTTTGAAACTCGAGCGCGTGGCCCCGGTGCGCCAGACTTGCCTCGTCCTCTGTAGGCCTCCTGAGACGACGAGCGGGCTGCTTGACGGTAGGAGGAGAAACCGCCGCCGGAACCTTTGGAGGCGCCCTTGCCTCTGCTGCTCCGAAAGGGCGTCCGTCGTTGTTGCAGAACTCCAAGGGCCCGGGCCGTCTCGGTGTCCGCTTTAATTCCCAAACAGGTTGTTCCCATCGAAGGGCATGTCCAGGACTCTGGTCTGAACGTCTTGACGGAAGTCCGTAGCCTTGAGCCATCCACGCCGCCTAAGGCAAACGCCGTTGCCCAACTGGCGGAACCCAGTGTCGGCGATGTCCGTCGCAACGGTAATGGCGTGGTCCGAAGCCACCTCACCTTCCTGCAGGATCTCCAGGGCCTCTGCCCTCTTGTCGTCCGGCAAGAAGTCCAGCAGGGGAGCCAGTTTGTACCAGAGCTCCCTGTCGTATCGGGCCACGATAGCCAAGGCGTTGGCAGCTTTAATCGTCGTCGCTGCAGACGAGATGACTCTGCGTCCCATAGCGTCCAATTTCTTTCCCTCGCCGTCCGGTGGGGAAGTCGATGTGGAGGCCGTACCCCCCCCCCCGCTTTTTTCCTGGCCGCCGCGGAGACGACGGAGTCCGGGGTAGGCTGCGCCCGGAGGCACAGGGGGGCCGTGTCCGGGACCCAGTACTTTTTCTCGTACCGGTCTCTTCTAGCTGGCGTCGTGGAAGGGTTCTTGAGGAGGGTGAGGCCCTCATCCCAAATGTCGTCCAATAGAGGCACCGCGAGGACCGTCTTCCTCTTGGCCTCGCGCCGCTGATAAAGGAAACCTTCCTTCTTCTTCTCCTCAGGGCAGAGTTGGAAAAGCTCGGATGCCCTGGCGATCATTGAGTGGAACGATCCAATCTCGTCGGGCGGAGAAGCCCTGGTGGGAGGCGACGACGGTACATCCTCGTCGCTGCCGTGTCAGTCCCCGTATCATCCCCTCGGGTGGACGGGGAGGAGGGCTGGAAGGGGCGCGACGGCTGAAAAGGAGGTGGAGGGTGGATCCTTCTTTTCTTGGTAGGGGGAACACCAGAAGGTCCCGGTTCTGGGTCCCCCGATGGGAGAGGTTCCGTCGGCAACGGTAGTCTCGACCTTATCTCTGAGCATAAGGACTGTATAGCCAACAAAATGGCCGCCGAGTTGTCTCGCGGCGCTGGCAGAGGGGAATCCGACGGGCGATCGGGGCCCCGTCGGTACCCTCGACGATGTCGTCATCCCCTGCGTCGGGATCCATCCCGACGGGCCGGTCTTCTTCCACGCCGAGGCCGTGGCTTAAGACCTCGACCAGCTCCTCCTCCGAGGTTGAGGCCGAATCTTGGACGACGCCCTGCCCCCCCTTTTTCTTCCCCACGGGGGATTTCACAGGGGTCCTATCGATGGGCACAAAAGAGGACTCCCTCCGAGGTGGCAGGGAGACTCTGAGCCCCGAGGTCGCCACCACTGGTGTAGCCTCCACAGGCTGAGCCAGGGCCGCCGCGACAGTTTCGATAGAGGGCTTGGCCGGATGGATTAAGGCCTTCACCACCTTAGGTGCGCTCACCGCCTTATCCTTGAGGGGGGGACACTGCCTCGCTCCCCCTCCGCCTTCGAGCTCGACCGGGGCCTCTCCAGGAGCTTCGCTGGGTGCTCGGCCTTCCTCTTACCCGACCCAGAGCGTTGGCTCGTGGTTGATGGTGCCGGGGAGGGTGCGCCCTGCCTGGCGCCCGTAGAGCCCGACCGTTCGGCGCTCCCGGTGCCAGCGGACTCGCGGTGCTTGGCCTGATGTTGGACGCCCGTCACCGGGGCGTCCTCAAAGGTCTTAGAAGACCGCTCGGATTTCTTCCTCTTCTTCTCGCCGGACGGGCTCTTCCCTTCTAGCCAGTTGGCGAGACGTTGATGGCGGTCCTTCATGGTCCGCTCCGACATGTTGCCGCAAAACGCACAGTCCTTCCCCACGTGCGTCTTGTCCTCATGTAGGCAGTAAAGACAAAAAGAGTGTTCGTCCTCCTTGAAGACTTTCTGCAGCTGGCATCCAGGGCAGACCCTGAACAGCTTTCCGGGCGTCGAGCTTCCCTTCTCCTGGGCCATGACCGGGCCTGAGAAACTTCTGGAGTCCTCCAAAAGCATAGCTCGACGAATCTTCACCCTTGAGGGGCGCAGACGAATCCGAAACGGGTCCCCGTTGATCGGATGGAGAGTCGGTGGAGCTTGAGGCTCTTTTGACCGAAAAAAACGAAGTTTTTGAGAAAAAACGTGAAAAAATAGCACTAACGCTCAAGAGCAATAGCACGAGGATCCCAACACATGAACGTGCGGTAAAAATCTGAAGATGGCTGCCAGAGCCGGTGCTTAGGTAGAGGGCAGTCATTGGCTGTGGTCAGTATGACGCAGAGACCAGTGATTGGTTATTACTACGAAAGACAGATCAGAAACGAAACTGACACTGGTTTTTTCTTTATCGAGGATACCCAGCCTGACGACGGGGAATATTCATGAGCATGTGAATCCATGCCAGACCCCATGCTGGAGAAAGTAAGGACCTATTTGCCAAGTTTCCCTGACCGCTCAATCCGACAGAGTTTCTTGAGGATTCGAATGAACCTGTTATTTACTAATGAAATTCTATCAGTAAGAGACCAATCGAGTACAAAACATTGTAGATTCTGTAACAAGAAGGAAGTAGTGGAGAACATCAAACATATCCTTCTTGAATGCCTGGGCACAAACTCGGCACGTACAGTGCATCTGGGACCTCTATTTTGAGACTTATGTTGCTTTGATCGAGAGGAATGGTGGGCTAGGCTAATGAGTGGGAGAAGGTCAGGTGGGTGGTGGCAACTGTTCACTTCATTCACTCCTTAGGTCTTGATAGGCCGTAGGAGATAACTTGAGTCGGCAGGGCAGCCATAAAGAAAGGCTATGGCGGATCGTTAATTTGATTCAGATACTTTTGGCAGATTCCAATAAGAATGCAGATGGGAAATTGAAACTTAACTGATAAACGAACGTTGCACACCAATTTGAAACTACTACAGTGAAATTGAATCGTTATTATGGACGATGGTAAGAAGTAAATGGAACAAATGGAGGATCATTTTGTAACAAAAAAACTTTTGTAAAAATTGAAATTCAATGAAATCAAAAAAAGAAAAAAAAAAACAGAATCCTGGCATTATTTTGAGGGTGCTAAAATCCTTTAAATAAAATATTTGTATCAAAAAACTTGAGCAATGTACGCATGCTTGCAATTTTTTAAGTTAACAAAAACTACAAAAGGAAATGGAAGATTGAGATGAGAACAACTCTGAGTGGTCCGATCTTAATTTCCAAGGTGCCCATTAAAGCAGTGTGTGGATGTGAGCTACCTGTTTGTAGGGAGGTGGGTGCTTGCATGGGGGGGCATTGAGGTGGCAGATGTTGGAAATGGAGGGTGGGGCAAAGACCAGTGTTCACGTCCCAGGAGGTAGATGGTGGCCTCCCATGGCTTAGGGGTTCAGAGAAGGCGGGAAACACATATACTGCCTGCCTTCAGAGCTCCTTGATTGGCAGGAAGGCCAAATGCTGTCACCTCCTAGGTGCGAATATCCTTTCTCTCAAGGATTTCTGTTTTTGATTCATCTATACAGCAGTTTATGAGTACACTATGCTGTACAATACAACTGAGAAACAAATTATTGTAACCCAAAACAAAATGTTTAAAAAGTATTAAGCATAGAGATGGGCCTGTATTTTAAATAATGAGGTTTTGTGAGACTTGGAATAGTCATCTAGATTACGTTTGTTCAATAGAGGCTGGTATGCACATGCACACTTCTTCCATGATTAATATGCGGGAGGCGGCAGAACATTGGATATGCAGGTATATCCATTCTATTTAATGAGCTTTCTTATTAACATGCAATTGGTTTTAACTTGCCCATTGTATGCATCCAAATTTAATTATGTGACCGTAGTGGAGCAAGCTCCAGAGGTGATGAGATACAGGAAATATGGTCAGTGTTTCCTCGTATCTTTTCTTTATTTGTGTTTAGCCAAAATGTGGCTTTTCACAATATACAAAATCAATAACATTCATTGTAATTTCATATAAAAAGGGGAAAGAAAATGTAATTTAAAATATTCATAAAATATCTTTTCCACCATTCTTTTTGCACCCCTTCTAAAAAAATCATAACTTAATAAATCCTAATTCTTTCAAGAACCTCAAAATACCCATTGACAAAACGTTTCCTTTTTACTGGCGATAACCTTCAACAAAAATCCATTTTGTTCAAGGATTTAGTGGCAACACATTCAACCAGCAAGTGTCTCAAGGTTTGCACCATTGACCCCCCACATATGTCACAATTCCCCCAATAAATTGTTATCTGCCTGTGGAATTTTTGAATCTCCTTTGTTTCCACGAAATTCAAACGGAATCTTAACAAATAAGCTCTCCATTTTGCGTTGGGAAAACACTATAGATATGGCAAAACATGACCCCTTGGTAGAGCTATGACTGGGAATGATTCAAAGCATTTAGGATCACTAAATCATGCTTCTGTGGAAATCCAATCAATCTCCATCATGGCCTTCTTCACCTTCACTGTATTTTCAATCAAATTGATTAAAGACTGATCACATGTTTCCAATATGTTCAACACATAGTTTTTAAAATTGGATCTCTCACACTTCCCTCGCTTCAGTTGAACTCCAATGGCCTCATACAAGTTCCTGACCACAGAAAAATAGAGTGAATTGACTCTATTAGGACTGGTGCTCTCAGTTTGCCCTAAAAATAGGGAATTTCCACTTTTGCAATGTATATTTGTATTTTCGTGAAGATTCAAATTAGAAACTGTGCATCATTTTCTTAAAAAATATATTTTTATTTCACATCTAATTGCTGTCACGTCTTTCTTGAATATTCTACTTCATATTCAATGAGGCCTGGCATAAAGATATTGGCTCAAATTCTATGTACGTTTGCCAATGCATTTCGGTTATTAAAACCTTCGTCAGGGCCGTACTATTATTTCGTTATGCCTAATCGTTCTCTATTTCAAAACAATGAATCAACATAATCATAAAATAATCATTTGACAATAATTCCCAAAACATTCCCGTTCCAAGATGTGTATTTAAATGTTCCAACAGTGAGGTGGTGAATAGGAAAAATAGAAAAGAGAAATCTTTATTAGAGATTGGTAATGTTACTCGCCTTGCGATATTCACTTAAACCGTGTGGCAATTAGGTAATTAGTTAACAGTACCTTATGATTGAAAGGGCTCTGGGTCCCGTAGAAGAATTGTCCAATCTGAGTACACCTGTTAATGTTATGTGAAAAGTTATCAGACTGAGGTATATCACTCAACACATTAAAAATGTGGAGCGCGAGACACACTCATACTGTTACTCAGCAAAATCACTCCGTGCTGGTCAAACGCGTCTGCAGGGGCGCAAGCGCGAATGATGCAAGAAGAATTTATGCGTTGCCATGGGGATCCAAAGGCGTCGCGTGGGAACACGTAATGCATGAACGATGTTCATTCTATCGAATTTTAGCAGTTCGTTGTGTCTGGCCAATGTAGAATAGCCCACAGGGGCATTTGATTCCATATACAATATTCTGTGTGTCACACGTGGCATAGTCTTTCAATCTATCTTCCAGGGTACTCACTCCCACAGAGACACAAATGCTTGAGAAAGGACTTAGCTTTGTTCCCACACACAACAGTACTCTTTGATTCAAAAATCAAACTGTATAAGCTGTTTCGGAAAATGAAGCTGAAGGTGTTCTTCAGTGAACTACAACTGGTGAATTCACCTGATGAGGACCCTTTGGATCTCAAAGAATTCAAAGGGAAAAGTAACTTCATACCACCTATCAGTATACCATCAATCGACATATTCCAAAAACAAGTCACAAGAGATTGAGAAAATCAAGTTTGGCTATTCGAAGAACAGCAACATGAAACCTCATGAATTTAAATTGATCAGAGACCTATACGGAGATGAATCATTAACAATAAGAGCTGCAGATAAAGGAGGTAGCATAGTTCTCTTGAACAGTCAAGATTATGACCAAGAATGTGCACGGCAACTGAATGATACAAACACATATGCTCCTTTGGACACAGATCCTACAGAAGAAATAAGAAAGAACCTGGAGACATTATTGACAAAAGCTGAGGAATTAGAATGGATCTCACATAACACAAAACAGTTCCTCACTAACCCGCATCCTCGTATACCGCATTTCTATACACTACCGAAAGTCCACAAGGATCCACACAAACCACCAGGGAGGCCCATAGTTGCAGGTATGAACAGTATTCTGGAACCGCTGGGAAAATATATTGACTATTTTTTACAACCTTTAATCCAAAAAACATGTACTCACAAATCCTCAATGGCATAACAATCTGTCGATATGGATCAGATACATAGATGATATTTTTGGCATTTGGACAAACACAGAATCCGAACTTCTAACTTTTTTTGACTAACTGAATAACATAGACCCCCGCATCCAGTTTACACATGAACACTTGAATAAAATTATACATTTTTTGGATGGGGAGATAAAAGTTACTAACTGCGAATACTGTAACACGATCTATCGCAAGAATACCGATCGCAATAATCTCTTACAAAGATTACGTTTTCACCAACCCAGCTGATTAAGAATCTCCCTTACAGCCAAATGCTAAGGGTGAAAAGAATAGTCAGTGACCCTATGGACTGCCAAGAATCATTGAAGGAGATGGGGAACAAATTATGACTATCCCGTCATAGTTTGACTTTGGCCTAACTGTTTTTGAGTTGACCCTTATACGTGCCTTTGCAATTTTTCCTACCTTTCTTTCTGATCACTGACTCCCTCCCACCCTTCCGGATAAGGCATTCATGCCACAACTTTCCCATAGGTTTGTATCTTATTGACTCTCACCCACCCTCCTAGACATTGAACTGGCCCCCCCTTTGGTTTCGACCTCTGCCCGCATTAATACCTTTGACAACTTGTCCTAACATCGAGTCCTGGGCTAGGACCTTTTTTTGACACCTCGGTGTAGTAGACACCCCGCTTGAGATGTGTATCACTTTAACTACCAAGGACCTGTTTTCACTGCATTCTCGTATTGCGCTATCAAGATGTGTACCTCTTTAACTATGCAGTACTGGTTTTCACTGCATTCATGCAATACAAAACGAGTTTTCTCAACATACACAGGTGTTAGACCGCCGATGAAAAACATCCAGTACTACTTCAAAAAGGACAGCGTAGCCATGCCGACAGTCCCGCCTTCTGTGCATGCACAGAGGTGGGACCCAAGGCGTAACTGTTCACTCTATCTTCTGAGCACACGGCTCTATCTCCATGCCATAGACATAGAGAAGTACTGGCACCACCTTCCCCTTACAAAACCTTATATGGGGAAGGAGTGAAAATCTGCAATAAGCAGATTGTATCTTTTTCATTCAACACTGTAACTGCAGTACCTTTTTTCAATATTTTTCTCTATTGCTTTTATAGATTAACATCCCCGAACTCTGAAGTCCAAATACATTATTTCTTACTTACTGGCATTATCTGCTAGCCCAGCTTCTAACTAAACCTGGAACTTTTTTTCCTGGTGGAATTGCCAATATCAAAACATTAGATTTCGCCAAATAGATTTTTAAATCATTCAGCCGTGCATAGTTTTAGAAGCCTGTCATCATTCGCTGAATACCTATTGGTGTATGATCTAACACATCGTCGGCATAGGCCATCTAATTAATGACAAAGTCACCCACTCTCTGGCTTGCTAAAGCAAGGGGGCTTAACTATCCTCCAAATCAGCCAGACAGAGGTTAAAGAGGCAGGGAGCCAAAATGCAACCCTGCCTCACTCCCCTTTCTGTAGGTATTTTAGATGATAAATGGCCTTGCATGTCAAGCTTAACTGGAACATGCGTATTTGTATGTAAGTGGACTATGATAACGAGTAAACCATCTGGTATCCCCCAGTTTTTCAACTTTGCCCATAATCTTCCCCTGTTGACTGTATCAAAAGATTTCAATAGATCGATCAAGGTTCCTTAAACTACCTGAAAACTCTTATTCCAGTTTGTATCATTCACAATGTTCAATATGAGCCCGTTTAATGCTGTGGATAGATCCCTGTGATACCAAATGTGGTGCCTTGATAAAATGCCCCTTTTTTCAGTCTATTCATCCAGCTCCCCTAAAACAATTCCCGAGAAGATCTTACTCTCAACGTCTAAGAGGGCGATAGGACGGTAACTAACTGGATCCACCCTATCACCATTCTTATAGATGGGAATAATGATGGCTTGCTGCCAAGAATCAGGGCATTTCCTTAATCCCAATACTCCCTCACACAAATTGAGCAGAACTTGCATCCACATTACTACATCCATCTTTAGGATCCTGTTAGAGAGGCCACTAGGCCCTGGAATTAGACGACCGAGCCATTAGATTGCCTTCAATCTCGGGTGATACTGGGATGATGCACTGGACCTCATTTACTGACCGGGTTCAATTACCTGAACTCCCGGCCGAGGTAATTTACCCAAGCTCCATCGGAGACTGTGTTGCTCTGCGTGAACCCTTGTAATTGTTGTCTATAATTACCCAGAAATTCCTTGAATTACGGGCACTTATTGCCTTCAACATGGAATGGCCGTCACTAAGATCACGCCTGAATCTCTGCGATCTCAACAAATTCCTATAAGAATTTCTCAGCTCTTTCTTTATCTGAGCAAATATTACAAAAGGTATTTGCTGACATTCGAGCAAATGAATTGCCTTTCTCAACTCTTTTGCGATTCAATGTATCCTCGTCAAAGCTATGTCTATCCGTATTGGTAGAACAACTGTTTTTTAGTCCTGCAGGGTGTAAATACCAGAGAAATTGTTGGAAACCATCTGGCCTATTATAGCTTTTCCAATTCTAGGTCTGATGCGAATTCCATTGTTTCCAATAATGTTTTATTCAGGGGCTTGCCCTCCTTAACAAATTTTGATATCCTATTCTTACCAGGATTTACAGATGCATCTACACCCAATCCTAACTGGGCTTTCTGTAGTTCCAATGCAAAGGAAGCCGTTAGGGGACTATGATCATTCAAACCCATTTCATTGATACTCATGGTTTCACAGCCAATAAAAAGGTCAGGAGACACTGTCAGGTAGTTCAAAATCAAACTAACTTTCCCATTCTTCCACGTAACTGCAGGAACTAAATCAGCTCTTAGATTTCCATTCACTAATTGAACATTCCATTCCACCAAAAATTGTAGCCATTCTTCACCCCTTTGCTTCCCACTATATATCTTATTCGATGTACCCAGATTCTGTATGCAGTGCAAATTTAAATATCCTGCCATCAACACACTAATGTTCACCTCCGTTAAAATAGCAGACATCCCTCCAGAAACTCAGACAAGTTGAAATATGTGGGGTTCCAGTACAAATTAATGAGTATTATCGATTTTCGGTCCATTCCCCGAAACAAAGCATACTCTTATCGCCATTATTCACTGACTGTTACTGATGATGATTTCAACACAAGTTAATTTCATGTTGCCATCAACAAGCCCCCGATGGCATGTGGCCATTTGTTCCCAAACCGTGAAACCGTCCAATTTAATACTCTTCTGCAACCATGTTTCATGAAAGAGAATCAAATCATGATAAACTCTCCCATTGCTTTGTTTCCAAATGAACGGGAACCCCTTGTATTCAAGCTTATGAAGTTCATTTTCTCTTAAGCTAAAGCAATTTCCCATCTATGTTAAATTTCTGAAACACCTGGGTTGGTATGTACTGTAAGAGGGGCCAAACTTTCATTTTTCCCTCTTCTCTAGAACTACATCCCCCCTCACTCCGCCTCCCGCATACCTTCTCGATGCTTCAATTACTAATCGTTCTATCTCCAGTACTTGAGGCAGGATTAGATCCTCTGACCATCCTCGCAGTTGAGGACTGGAAATCCCATAGGGATGGAGCTCCCTCTATTTCCATTTCTCTGACTTCTTCTGCACAATTCAAGGCTGCACTTGCACCCATGCTAGGTTTCAAAACCATTTCCACTATATTTGTAGCTTCTTTATACAGAAAGCTTATACAATCAATATCATGTGTTGAAAACAAGAAATCTGGAATATCTTACATTAATGACAGTACTGTACTGCGATTTAACGCCCTCTGTCCCTTACTTATGTTCAGTTGTTTTAACCAGACTCTCTGTCTTGCAAAAGGCTTTGCAGCACCCACTTTCTCCTCAGGACACATCTCTATACTGGGTACCCCCAGAGGACCATCCTCGACATTGCTTTGCATGACCCCCCTTACTTTTCAGACCATTAGGTTGAAAGCCCATCAGCACCCTCAGGCGCTGACCTGTCCTTCATGAGGTGACCGTCTGTCCAAGGCTAGTCGATTAGCCCCAACGAGGGATGATGTTCCACCTGACTCCGATGTCTCCTTCTCCTTTTGTTTTTCATCCTTTGAACCGTTCTTCAAATTCCCAAATCCTCCGCCAAATATCAGGGCAAATCATATCGGTTATATGATATAATAGGCATCACCATAAGAGGGGAATCGCATCTAATTTCCTTATATGCAGACGATATTCTATTGTATCTGCGCTACCCTGAAGAAAACCTCCAATATGTCCTGGAAGTGATGGAGCGAATTGCAGGGCTGCCTGGCATAGCAGTGAATCCCAAAAATTCTTGCATATTTCCATTAGGTAGATACAAAGGGATCCCGTTAGATCAGCTAACTGTCTTACAGATACCATGGGAGGTCAATACGTTCCGATATCTTACATATCAACATAATACTGAGAAAGCGATCAAGAATTGAAAATAGTATGAAGTTCTGGGTAAAACTCCCCTTGGCGATGATGGGACGAGGGGCTGTGCTGAAAATGGTGGTCCTGCCTAGACTGTTGCATTATTTTGGAAATATCCCATACCTGATACCAAGACGACTTTTTGCTAGGATACATAGAATATGCAGGGGATTCCTTTGGCATGGGACGTGAAACAGAGGTGCCCTTTGGAAACTACAAAACCCATACGAGAGAGGGGGTATAAAATTGCCAAACTACGAGATTTACTATATAGCAAGCCAGCTACAATATGTAGCAAAATGGCTCTCAGAAGAACCAACCTCAGAGTCTAGGCTGTTTCAACGGGAATGTACCCCATTCTTCTTAAAAGAAATGATGTGGTTGGCAAGATCGGATATGGAAGGGCGCTCAAAGATGATGAAACTAGGGTGGGAGATATGGCGTAGAGCCTGCCAGGTAATGGAGAACCCTTCCCCGTGTTCCGGAAAAGAAGGCAACTAAGGATGACGATCAGGAAGCACTGGGAACCGGTAGGAATAGCAACTATGGGAGACATATGGCAAGAGGGGAGGATAAAAGACTGAGATTTTGGAAGAAGAAACAGGGTTACATAAGGGACAATATATAACATACCATAGGGTGGTGCGGCGAATCAAAGAAACATGGTCTGAAGTAGTACTGGAAGCTCAGCCGGATGCCACCATAGACACAATATATGATATAGCAGAAGAAGGGCATGAGTTATCTAGGATATATGAGCTGATGATGTCCAAAGTGGGAAAGGAAGTGGTACAATTGAGACAGGACTGGGAGGAAGAAGTGGGGGCTCCAATGAGTGATGGGATGTGGGAGCGGGCCCAGCAGTACCATAAGAAAGTGTCGAGGAATGCAAGGTTACAACAGATACAACTATATATTACCCACAGGGCTTATATGACACCCCAGAGGATAGCCAAATTTAACACTACAGGGCGACAATCATGCCCCAAATGTGACGAAGAAAAAGCCAGAATGGTGCACATGTTTTGGGCATGTCCTGCGATGGAGAGATTCTGGGGAGAAGTAGCACATAGGCTGGTGGAAAAGGTAATCAAGATAGTGGTGGAAACAGCGTGGGCATGCCTGATAGGGAGGTTTCCCAGACCACGTAAACTCAAGCATGTCAGTAAACTAAAGGACTTGGCATACATACTTGCAAAGTGGAGAATCGCCATGGGATGGAAGGCATGCCATGGACCGAGAAGAGAAATATGGTGCAAAGACCTACAGAAACAGGCAGAAGCTGAGACAACAGTGTGGCAGGAAGCTATTAATTCTGGAGGGGAGGAAGAAGCTGAAACCCTGATAGCCTGGAAATATCTGATAGCCACGATATTTGGGCCCACGCAAGACCGGTCAAGCGATCAGGACTCCACTGAGAACACAGGAGAGGAATCCCTACTGTAAGTTCAAGAAATAGAACATGAATGGGAGTAGGCTCGAAAGGGGGGGGAGGGGAGAAGCAGTGGACATGGCATGATGTAAATTCGAAAAGTTGTTATATGCACTGCAAGTTTAGTTTGTGTTGTTGGTTGGAATAAACTAATAAAAATTGTTTAAAAAAAAATAAAAAATCGGATCGGTTGAACCGGCAGAACAATCACCTGATCCATTTGAAGACCTACACTTTAATTTGTTTAATACCCATTCTCACCTAATTTATCCATGTGAACTTGTTAGCTGAAAGTCTTATTATTCTTTAGCTTCCGAGTAGCTTTTACCTTTTCTTCTTTATCACATATTTTATTTAGTGCTTTGAAGAAGTTTTTCCTTGCCCCCTTTCCTCATTTTTCCCTGGATTTGTTGTTTATTTTTCTCAGAGTGCTTTACGGGTTTGTTTTCAGCTACCAAACTTGAGGGCTTAAATTTATTTTTCTTCCCTCTCTTTTTTGTTCTTTTCACCATAATTTTCTACGACTGCTGATGAGGTAGTGGAATCTTCTTCTAAAGATCTAAGTTAAGTTTCCTCCAAAATCTGTTCATCCGCAATCTGCGCTAACCTGACAAACTCCTCCAGCATAGATTGGGATAAGGGTGTATCATTCAACAAGGACTCAGCGATGTCTGCTGCTCTTTCCCATTTCTCCCTTTTGTCCACTTACTTTGCATTATTAAGGACTTTCAAGTCTTTAATGTCACCCCTGATACAGTCCAATTGGAGATTAAGGTTACAAAGATTTTCATTGAACTTCCAAGTTTAATAGTTGGTCGTTGTGTAATGAGGTTATTGACTTCAAAGCATACCTCACAGATGTGTTAATTACCTCCCTCAACCCCACCATTAAGGCATCACAACAACCCATTTCTTTCGACATCTATAGGAGAATGCCCGTGTGAGTTTGCACCTCACTTTCAGAAGCTCAAATACTTTTACCATCGAGTTCAACATGAAACTGAGCGCCACCAGTGGAGATTCCGAAGGGTTATCCTTCTTCTGAGCAATTGAATGCTCATCCCTCTGACCTGCAACGACCCTTCTGTTCACAGTCTCTACAGGGACATTAAAGTTGTTGGTGCCAGATTCTTAACTTTTAGATAGTTGTTGCCCATGAGAGCTTCCAAAAGAGGTGCCTCTGACTGGCCCACCCATGTCGTTGTCCATATCTCTGTTTTGAAACAAAGAGTCCTCAGAAGGTAACCACTGCATACTGGCCGGGGTGGAGAGCAAAGGTTCTACTTCCCCCAAACTATGTGCTCTTTCTTTTGTAGGAGATTAGTTATCTTCCTTTTTATGGAGGTCATCAATAGAGTGTATTCCAGGGTATTTTTAAACAAATCCCCCAAAGATTACACTGGGGGCTGGGGTGGAGACCATTCTCAAGGTCTGGTCCTCGCAAGAGAGATAATGTTTGCCGACCAATGTGTGGCCATTATGCGCTTTGACAGCATTAATGTCAATCGAAAAATCCAAAGAGATGGAAGCTCCACTATTTCCACTCTGCACTAGCCCATCCATTTCTTGGTCTCGTAAATAGTCTTTTCCGTCCTGGTTATCGAAATTAAAATATCTGTGGAGGTGGGTGTACAAGTTTCTCTCCTACAGTTAACAAAGTCTGAGCTCCGAACATGTGGTTCAAAGGGAAAAGAAAAAAAAAGAAAACATCCCTAAGCCTGCAGTCACCACAGACACCACCACCTATGCTCGCAGCTCCGCAGCCCACTGTAACTGCTCCACAGGCTAAGGGATACACCGGCCAATATGTGAATTTCCAAATGTCCAAATGTCCGCTTATTAAACAGATTGTAAATAATTCGAATTTGTGCAGTTCCTTTGTAGAGCCAGACATTGTTTTTCCCTTGTCCATTGCTTGGTCATCTGGCACTAGCATTTGTCATTATTGAAAGCGGGCTGACATAATAACTAATTACATGGACACCGATGTTCCATTTCCCGATTAGGGTAAGGTGTTGGGCGCGCGCGCACAGACACACACACACACACACACACACACACACACACACACAATCAGACAGATCATCATAAAAACAGGAGTCAAGTAAGTAGCTGGGAATGCCGAAATGTCACTTTCAAAACACAATGTGACCTAATGTGGACATTGGCACCACTCAACAAATCAATTCATAATTACTATATTTTCTTTTAAACCAAGAGCCTTATCACCATTCAATTCTATACAAAATGGGATGGCCAATGGATAAGCGAGGTTATGACAAATTAGAATTCCTTTTTTTTAAAATAATTATTGAAGATGGTTTATCACATTCCAGGTACTAGGCAGGAGGGTTTCTCCTCTCCCCTATGGAGCGTTATATCATGTTCGTGTAACACACCCTAATTGAGTTGTAAGTTAACAGGAATTACTACAAGCAATAAAACATTCATTCAATTATTGTTATAAATTGTTTCATATCTAATCAGTCAGTTTCATTTAAACACCACCACTAAAGCAATTTTATAAGCATGACTGTTCAAAGCTGAATCATTCGATACTGGAACCTTAACAATGGAATTTCTGCATCACAGAAATAACACTAGACAGAAGATCGATATTTTGTTTGAAATGACTATGGCATCCTGTGCACATATAGACAACATGAATAGTAATGCATGCAGATACATTATAGCTATAACTTAACGTGAGAATCTGCCACAATGGACTAGGAAACAAAACACCACTAACATCAAGTGACTTTGCCTTTGGCTCTTGCAGTATTGTGAGATACATGTGAGCATCATACACCACACTTTTGCTCAATCATGTGGAAGTATAACTTGCCAAATACATTCAGTAAGCCAAGCCATCCAAGATCTACTGCTGATGTTTTACTTCACAATGAGTATTAGGAAAGAAAATTGGCTATTGTAGCTGGAACATCTACCTTGAGTTGGTTGTTGAACGCATCCATTTCTGTGAGTTTGGCTGAGGTTTCCTTTTCTAAAGAGTCCAGCTGGTCTTTCATTCTTTGGCATAGTCCTGCTTTCTCAGATGTCCTCTTGTAAAATAAATCCACTCCTAGATCTGAGGGCAAAAATAGCTATGTTATTTTTGGGCCCCTGTCTATATTTTAAATCTCTTAGCAAAAACCCAGACAAAATCGAATTACAATAATAGACATTTGAAAAGTAACACATACTTGAATGATTCCTTATGATCATGTACAATTATAGCTACTGAATGCCATGCTGTGAGTCCAAGTGGGAATCAAAAAAGGTGTCTATGTTTTTCACTCCCTGCCCCCCTATGACTGGTTTGTTTCCCCCCACCCCAAATTGATAAGAAATACGAATACGCTGCCGGGCGTGATTTGTGTCCAAGCAAGAAGGATGGGAGGGTGGGGAGCTCCATCCGAGAACCCCCCCAATATCCTGATAAAATCCTGTACCATGAGCAAAACGTTGTGTTTTGTGCAAATTACTGGTAGTGGTCCACACTGTTTGAGGTATTGGCAGCTTAAGGAGAAACGTGAAAGTTGAAGGACTTGTGTCAAGGTGCTGCCATTTTGAAACAGCGAGAGTGATGTGGTGCGGCTTGTGGCTGCACTACGCACTGACTGTCTGAACCCCAGCCTTGGAAGAGAGAGATTAACTCAGGGGGCGCGAACAGCCAAGGGACACAGTGGGCAATTAAGAGTGGTGTGAGGGTTCTGGGCGGAGCATACAGCAGTCCACCGGTAGGCTTGCAGGACACGCTGCCGGAGCTGCGTTATCAGCGCCCCCTGTCCAGACCTGCGGAGCGACCTGTCACAGTACCGGGAGCCCTGCGTGGCGATTGGTAGCAGTTAGCGGACGGAGGCAAGGTTAACAGCTGGTGGTGCAAATCAGGGCGCTGAGTGGGGTATGGGTCCACTATATCAATGTGATCGCCCCAGGAGGAGCGGGAGTCCAGTGGAGTGGCTGGGTGCACTTGAAAGCCTGCAATGCTGTGAATGCCACACACCATCATGACCTGCTGATGATCATGGGTGGAATACTAGATAAAATGTTTAGAGCAAACCACACAGACATACTGCTACCTGAAGTGCTTGGAGTTGACCAATCAAAGAATTTTGGAACACTAACACACTGTGCTGCAGTCCATGCTAGGCAAAATCGGGCAGCACCAGCAAAAGAAACTGGACCAGTACGTGGGTGCCAAAAGCAGACAGTCCAAGCAAGCACTCCAAACAGTGGTGAACGCTGCAAGTGACGATGCATGAAGACATCCCATCACAATGGAATAGTTCATAGAAGCCATACAGGACTCAAGACCCTCAGTGGAAAACAAGGTACAGGCAGTTGGCCCTGAGGCGACACTGGTAACAGCAGATCTGAAAATGGTTAGTAACAGAGTCACTAAAGTCATGTCGATGACACCATGGCTGTTACAGGCAAGGGTCAATGCTCTAGCTACCGCCATTACGGTGCTAGAGGTTAGAGATGAGGACGCAGAAGGTCGCTTGAGGCATTGCAATATGAAGATAATTGGAGTGACATAGGAAGGGGAAGGAGACTGTATGGAACAGATTTTGGAAAAATGAATAGTAGACATGTTGCGCATCAAAGGGTTGTCCAAATGGATTACTATAGAGAGTTCACAGGTACCAGGAAGGAAACCCACGTGGGAGGGTTACACCTGCAAGGGCTGTAATAGCAACATTCTTGAACTTACGCGACAGAAATGTAGTCCTTCAGGATGCGAGAAGACACTCTGCGTACCTGATAGAAAGCACAAGTTTGTTGATCTTCCTGGACTTCAGGCAGGAGGAGCAGAAAAAATCGAAGCAAGTAGTTAAGAGGAGGCTGAGAGAGCTCAACTGCAACTACATGATGTTTTTCCTGTCAAAGCTGAAAGTTCTAGCAAATGGCATATCTTTCTTTTTAACACACTGCACAAGGTATGGGATTGGCTGCATGAGAGAAGTGGAGCCGTTTCTAAGAAGAGGCCTGATAATGCAGGACATACCAGGGGAAGTGGGAGAATCCCAACACCCAAGGGTACTCTCCCAATGCAGGAAAGGCAGGAAAAGTGATAGTAAGATGGAACCTTGTTTGTGGGTGAGGCAGAGAATGGAATAGGAACCAATAATATAAGAGTATGAAAGGCGAGGGGAAGTGGCTTTGCCCTACAGAGCTGGATGTCTTTGAGGTAAGGCCTCAGTGGACAAGTAGAGAGTTGGAACTGGGGGATTATACTCCTGAGATGACTGGGGCCAGTAATATTGTGCAGAAGAGCACTGGGGAGGCATAATGATGGCACTGTTAGGTATGTACCCTTAACATGCACTGGGAAGAGATTGGTAAATCATTGGCTATTTGAATTTTTGAATTATGAATCATTTATAAAGGTGCACCAAACAAACTTAATCGTGTCTGGGTGCTGATGGAACACTTAATGAAAGAAATGCTCTTGTCAGTTTGTTAATTTAATGCATCCCTAGATCTTACCACTCTGCAATTTTTAGCAGAACAGGTAGGTCTTCACTGCCTTGCGGAATGCAGTGAGCGTTTTAATCTCTCGAATAAATCCAGGGAGCTTGTTTCAAAGTCTTGGTCCATAAACACCAAATTTTCGGCCCCTTTTACTCACATAATTGGACCGTGGTACCAGAAGCAGATTCTTATCACCTGACCGAAGCTGCCGGTTTGGAATGCAGCTCCCAATTTTAACCGTAAGGTTCCTTGGAGCTGCTTTATTCAAACACTTAAAGATCAAGTAAAGAATTTGTAAATCAACTCACTGTCTCGCTGCCAACCAATGTAGGGATCTTCTTAGATGGAAATGGGGGCAGATTTTGTTACCCCAAACACCAGCCTCACTGCAGCATTTTGGTCCACTTGCAGTCTTTGCAACTGGAATGCTGGTATTCCTGACAACAGGGCATTACCATAATCCAATCGCGAGTTAACCACTGCCCCTACCACCACTGCCCTATCCTCATTCTCTATAAATGTCAAAATGTGCCTAAGGATACGCAGGATATGAAACGCTGACTGCACCTTTGTGCTAACCTGCGCTGAACTTCCCATGTTATCTTCCCACACACAGCATACATATTAGATTTTCTTGGTAAAATTCATCTGTGCGCCCAGGAAGAATGGTGACAATGCCTGCTTAATATGTTGCAGATGGTGTTTTGATGCAAATAATGCCACCTCAGTCTTACTGGCATTCAGCAGTAGCTGGTTTGCACACATCCAGGCCTGAACCTCTTGTAGACACTGTTTCACTATCTCAAAGGTCTCCTCTGATCTCTCAACTTTCAGAAACACCTGAGTATCATCCGCATATGAATGGAATTTAATGCAGTGCTTCCTCAGGATGTCCATAAGGGGTTTAACATATAAGTTAAACAATAGAGGAGAAAGAGAAGAACCCTGCGGGACGCCTCACATTAGCAAAAAGGAATCTGATCAAAAGTCTCCAAGCCGGACCCTTTGTTCCCTTCTGGTTAAGAATGACTCAAAAAGAAACAACAGGGTAAATTATGGCTCGAAGAGCCAGAGTGGCAACTGCCTTCCCAAACCGTAGGGAATTACTGGTACACAGGGAACGGTTTGCTGGGGAAAAGGTTCATCAACTTGCCGGTAAGGGCAAGACCAAACAACTAATGATATTTATATTGACCGTGGTCCTGTTCTCTTAGACACAGGGTAAAAAGCTGGTCTGATGCGGGGTGGAGGTGAGGGCAACCAGCACAAATATGTAAGAGTGCGAGAGGGGAATTCAATCTCGTATTCTTAAATCTAGGCAGCTGGCAATCAAAACTGCAAAGATTGAGGCATTGGAATAGTCATGTAACTTTATTTTAACACTAATGACTAGAGAGTTCCTTGCAAAAGGGTGGTTGTCCAAAGGGTGATTGCCATAATACCGAATAATCACTAAAAAATGCACTGTCCCACTTATTGTGGGATGGGAAAACCAAACTTTTTGGGTTTTCTCTCAATTTCATGCAGTAACCCCTATTGGTCTTGGGGGTATCATAAAGTGTTGTGGTGGAGCCACAACAGGTAAGGTCGACCGGTTTCGATGGTTCATGACTGATTACCGACCATCTTCTTCAGGACAAGATCAATCTTCATGTGCTACTGAATAGTGTCTGTCCTTTTAGTAGGGCAGCGATGACAGGCTGCAAGTAGATCCTGGAGGGGATAGCTGAGCTATCCAGGAGGTCAGCTAAGAGCCGGAAATGAGCTCTCTCTAATGGCGTACCTGAAGGAAATCAGGGCGAGCACTGAAAAGCTGCAGCCTGCTCGGTCCCAATGCCTGCTTAATATGTTGCAGATGGTGCTTTGATGCAAATAATGCCACCTCAGTCTTACTGGCATTCAGCAGTAGCTGGTTTGCACACATCCAGGCCTGAACCTCTTGTAGACACTGTTTCACTATCTCAAAGGTCTCCTCTGATCTCTCAACTTTCAGAAACACCTGAGTATCATCCGCATATGAATGGAATTTAATGCAGTGCTTCCTCAGGATGTCCATAAGGGGTTTAACATACAAGTTAAACAATAGAGGAGAAAGAGAAGAACCCTGTGGGACGCCTCACATTAGCAAAAAGGAATCTGATCAAAAGTCTCCAAGCCGGACCCTTTGTTCCCTTCTGGTTAAAAATGACTCAAACCACTTAAGTGCTTGTTTTCCGATACCCTCCCCACCACCCACAGCCGTTTTAGCAATATACCATGATCTACTGTGTCGAATGCGGCAGACAGGTCCAACATAATCAACAAAGACATGTCCCCCTGATCTGCCGTTTCCAATAGATCATCCCAAACGGCCAAAAGTGCAGTCTCCGTCCAAACCCTGGTCGGAATCCGGATTGTAGAGGATCCAATAGATTCTCCCATTCCACGTGTTCCTGCAGCTGAGATGTTACAATTTTCTCCAGGATCTTTGCCGGCCATGGTAATCCTGCCACTGGTCTGTAATTCTGGAGGACCTTGGTGTCTAAGTTAGCTTTTTTTAGCGGCGGGGTAACCACCGCTTTCTTCAAAGTCTCTGGTACTATACCTGATGTTAAGGATTTGTTCACAAACTTTGAGATAAATGGGGCAATATCCGTACCTACTCGTTTGACCACTGAAGATGGAATAAAAACGAGCACATTATTCGTGGCCTTCAAATCAGAGAGCAAAGAGCACACCCTCTCCTTTGAAACTTCCATAAATGCAAAAGGGTTCTGACCATAGTAGCACCCACAAAAAGCTGACACTTCCTTTTACACTACTTCTGAAACAACTTGAAAACAAAATGTTGGAGGTGACCTGACAAATAGACATAAGGATAACAGCACAACAGAATCAGTACCTTTGTCACAATGGAAGATGGACAAGAAATCGACTAAAAATTTAAGTGATATAGATGAAGAGAGAATTGTAAATTTAGTATGTTTTAATTGTTTTTCAAACATTTGTAATTAACTAAATGAAAATAAAAAAAATAAAAAAAAGGGTTCTGACCTACCACTATATCTAGACTAGTGGCCTCAAATCCCTCCAAATGTTCCTTAGCCAACGCTGATCGTGTCTCAATCACCTCGTCCGTTGGGCTGTTAGCTTCCATCACCTCCAGCTGTTCCCGAGGAACTATTGACGTGGCTTCAACAATCTTTTCCTGAATAAGCTGTATTTTCTTCATGAAATGATTGTTAAAGGCATCCACCAGCGATTGTGAGGTTTCTGGCCTGGCAAACGCTCACCTAGGGTAGCTAACTTCGAGATCACTGCATATAATTCGCGGGGCCTGTCAATTGCTTTCTCATTTTTTCTTGTCGTAAATTTGGCTTTAGCCTCAAAAATAGCCTTTCTATATTCCCTTTGGGTACTCTTAACCAGCACTAAATTAGTCTCTATGAGGCTTTTCCTCCATATTTTTTCCAATGATCTCAGCTGTCTTCTTTTTATGGCAAGGTCTTGCGAAAACCAGGAGCTTGTCACCTTCCTAGTTCTATTTTGTTGAAAAGGGGGCAGAATTGTCGAGGAATCGCGAGTAGTGATGGACTATATTATGAGGTAGGGGTTCTTAGGAGCGGAGAGTGATGGCTTATTGGGTTCAAGTTAGAGCCGTCATGCCTTACAGACCACTTCTTACCCTGAAGTGTCGCACCTCTTCGGCGGCAGAGTACGGGGGTTGAGGAGGATGACCTCTGTTTGAAAGGACGAACATGTTACTGTTTAAGGGATGGGGGATGGTCTGCCATCACTGTTGGGGCGTGTGCGTCCGATGTGAGGGGAGGGGGACGTTGTAACTGTTATGGTTACAGAGGAACATAAGGATGGATTGAGAGTTATGACTCTCGGGAATAGATGTGTTCATTACACACAAAATGGTGCATATGCCATGGATGCAGCGGTTAGACAATGGCAAGACGAGATAGCTGAAGGGGTTATTCTATCCAAACTGCAGAGTACAGACTGGTATGCAGGCTACAGGCAGTCTCCTCATGTGCCCTGGTGCAACCTCACTTGCACAGGCACTCATCAAAAGACAAGTCCAGCCGCCTATGTTTAGGTACAGGCCCACATATCAAGTTATAGCATTCGTGTGTTGAGCACAACAGCTCAACACAACTCAGGAGAGCACACCACCGAGGCATCTGTAGCCCCCACAAAAGCATTACAACTGCTTTTTTATGAGGCTTCCAGTACCAGAAAGATGACCGCCACGTTATCCAAGAAAGCTATGAATGAATTTCAACACAAACAGGAGGCACCAGCAAGCCTCCTGGGCCACCATAGGCCGCCTGCATTTGAAATGGGGAAAGGCAACAGAATGCACCAAAGGCTCGCACCTATGGCAGTGCGAGTCTGTCTGCCTGTCCTTGCGTGACCAGCGTTACCTGCGTTCCCAATGCTTTCCACAACCTCACTTGCTCAAAGGGAGCTTCCAAGCATGTCGGTTTTGATCAGTCTGCCACCTTCAACCAGATTATTCCCTGGAAACAAGACAATTGTATTGGAACCACACTCCTTACAGAAGGTAAGAGGGTTAAGAGCTCTCCCATGTGCCCTCCAAAGCATGTTAACATTTCTGCCTGTGGTCGTCCCACTGACCCCGCACCAACGCCTTTTCTTCCTCCGCTATTGATCAATGCATACCAGCCGAATACTCCACTGTACTCTCTGGCACCCCATCGTACCTTTGGGCCCAAGTATCAGGCTACCGATAGCGCCGTTGCGACGTACAGCCACTCCAGCACACATACTCCGCACATTGTTTCCAACTCTACTGCTATATAAATGTAGGTGCTCAATATCCTCACGCGTCACCCGTGTTCAGCACCCACGCAGCCGCAATCTCTTCCCTAACACATGGAGCCCGCACTGTCCTACTCCACCACCTCCACCCCCCACAATGTTCCTGCCAGCACTCAACATAGTCTATCAGTGAGCTACAAACCTCACGTCGCCATTATGCAGGCAACCACCACCACGCTCCCGTCTGCACACATGCTGAATAAAGCACCAGTGAACCACAATACCCTAGCTGCCCCTAAAGGTCCGCCGAGACCTCTGCCGCCGCCATATGTGCGCCCAAGGCCCCTGCCACCACCATATGTGATCTAAAGGCCCCCGCTGCCACCTGTGCACCCAAGGCCCCCGCTGCCACATGTGCACCCAAGGCCCCCGCCGCCACATGTGCACCCAAGGCCCTCGCCGCCACATGTGCGCCCAAGGCCCTCGCCGCCACATGTGCGCCCAAGGCCCTCGCCGCCACATGTGCGCCCAAGGCCCTCGCCGCCAGATGTGCGCCCAAGGCCCCTACCACCACCATATGTACGCCCAAGGCCCCTACCACCTCCATATGTATGCCCAAGGCCCCCCTGTCACTAGGAGTGCGCCCAAGACCCCTGCTGCTACCATATATGCGCCCAAGGTCCCCGCTGCCACTAGGAGTGCACCCAAGGCCCCCACTGCCACCATATGTGCGCCCAAGACCACTGCTGCCACCTTATGTGCGCCCAAGGCCCCAACCACATGGAGCCCGCACTGTCCTACTCCACCACCTCCACCCCCCACAATGTTCCTGCCAGCACTCAACATAGTCTATCAGTGAGCTACAAACCTCACGTCGCCATTATGCAGGCAACCACCACCACGCTCCCGTCTGCACACATGCTGAATAAAGCACCAGTGAACCACAATACCCTAGCTGCCCCTAAAGGTCCGCCGAGACCTCTGCCGCCGCCATATGTGCGCCCAAGGCCCCTGCCACCACCATATGTGATCTAAAGGCCCCCGCTGCCACCTGTGCACCCAAGGCCCCCGCTGCCACATGTGCACCCAAGGCCCCCGCCGCCACATGTGCACCCAAGGCCCTCGCCGCCACATGTGCGCCCAAGGCCCTCGCCGCCACATGTGCGCCCAAGGCCCTCGCCGCCAGATGTGCGCCCAAGGCCCCTACCACCACCATATGTACGCCCAAGGCCCCTACCACCTCCATATGTATGCCCAAGGCCCCCCTGTCACTAGGAGTGCGCCCAAGACCCCTGCTGCTACCATATATGCGCCCAAGGTCCCCGCTGCCACTAGGAGTGCACCCAAGGCCCCCACTGCCACCATATGTGCGCCCAAGACCACTGCTGCCACCTTATGTGCGCCCAAGGCCCCAACCACCACCATAGGTGCACCCAAGTCCCCAACCACCACCGTATGTGCGCCCAAGGCCCCAACCACCACCGTATGTGCGCCCAAGGCCCCAACCACCACCGTATGTGCGCCCAAGGCCCCAACCACCACCTTATGTGCACCCAAGGCCGTAACCGCCACCATATGTGAGCCAAGGCCCCAACCACCACCATTTGTGAGCCAAGGCCCCTGCTGCCACTGGGAGTGCGCCCAAGGCCCCCGTTACCACCATATGTGCGCCCAAGGACCCCTGCTGCTACCATATGTGCACCCAAGACCCCTGCTGCCACTATATGACCACCCAAGAACCACACTGTCACTAAGTGTGCGCCCAAGAGTCACCGATAATTACCATGCCCACATTGCATCTCCAACTATGTCACGCCTAAATCCAGACCGTACTCACTATCTCAGAGCCTGGAAAACAATACCAGGCATCCCTGGGATACTTCACACCCAGTATACTCACACAAAACTCATTACTGTGTCACCAAACTCAAGCACGCAGTTCTCCACCTAAGACTACAATCATTGCCAATGCGCCTGCAACCGCACCAAATACAGAACAGTCGGACTCCTGCACCTTCACCACCCTGGGTATGGACCCTGATTAATGCAAGCTCCGTCATTGCCCACGCACTCGACATCCATGACCTCATAACCACTACCAAAATTGACATCTTGCCCATCACAGAAACTTGGCTCAACCCATCTGCAGGGCAGGCCCAACCTTATCCATCGCCATTACCCCTGGCTACGCCATACTTAAAGAAGACAGGACAGGCAGTAAAGGAGACTGTGTTGCCTTCATCTATAAAGACTCAATCCCACTTTGATTGATCTCTACATTACCCATCCCTCACTACAAAACTATAGCCACCAAATTCAGTTGTACACCCACTGCTCCATTATACCGACCTCGGGCTCCCCTGCCACTTTTGAAGATGACCTCACCCAAGTCATTGCTGCTAATCTTAAAAAAAAAAGAAAAAAAAAAAAAGGCCCAGTTTATGGTTCTGGGAGATTTTTATCTTGGCTTTAATGACCCTGTGGATATCCACGCCTCAGCCCTGGCCAAAGCCACTACTGCACCCAACTGATCCTTGACCCAACACATTCCCAAAAGCGCATGCTAGATTGGATACTTGACCATAACTGCAACATATCAGTGGTCTCCAATGTATCTTGCCCTTGGACACTACATAACCATCACCATCCCTATGCCAAAGAAACTTAGCAAACCCTGTCCCTCTTAACTCCTACACTAGCAATCAGGACCCATAACCTAACCAGTGACCGTCTACTACCGCTGCTCATCACCGAGCTGCCAACGCACCACAACATCAACTCAATACAACTCCCTACTAACCAACGCAGTTGAATCCGTTGCTCCCCTCAAGCCATGAAAAGAAAAAAATTCCAACCACAAAAATACCTGGTTTACCATCCATCCAGCTACATACCCTGCGAGCAGAAAAACAAGCCGCTGAAGCAGCTTGGCAGAAGGAACTCAATACAACCAATAAGGCACTTTTCTCAGACCAGTCCATGAAGTATATACCAGCTATCCTCACGAACAAAGCAGCCTCATACAATAAAAGGATTGTGGGAGCATCCTCAAGCTTGCACAAACTGTTCAACATTCTCTGCGAACTAGAATCCCCCACTGCACTCCCATCAACTGTCACCTAAGATAATATCTGGTGTAGCAGCATCTAATATGTCCTGACAGGCAAAATTGCCCAATTATGATGCAAAATTAAAGCCAAATCAAATATCGACTACAGCAATGCCCCCTAACGTATCCCCTACATACACACATCTCTTTTATTTCAACCCCATCTCTGAGCCTGACCTAGCCAACACTGTGAAGGGCATCAAGCCCTCCCCAGTGCAAAGGTGATATCTGCACTACCTTGGCCAAACAATATATAGAACCTCTCATTCCACTAATTACTGCAATCATCATTGTCTCCTTCACTGCAAACACCGTCCCCCTACCCTCAAGGAATCTTGGATCATCCCCCTGCTTAAATAAAATTCACTTCATCCTGCTATACATACCAACTATTGGCCTGTTACCACTGTCCTATTCCTCCCGAAAATCTTAGACAGAGTTACCTACACGCCATTTCAGTGTCCGCCAATCTGGCTTTCACGCAGGACATGGAACAGAAACGGCCTTCCTTGACCTGAAGAATAAACTGGATGACACCTGCAATGCAGGAAAACACTCCCTCCTGCTTCTACTTGATCACTCAGTGGCATTTGATCTTGTGGACCACAAAACCTTATGCCATCATCTGACTTCCGTAGCATGCTTCTCACTGGAAGCTGCCAGCTGTGTTGCCTCCTTCCTTGACAACAGAAGATCTTGAGTTTTTGCAGGCGAGGCTGCAGCCCTGCAAACAAGGACTACATGTGGTATCCTGCAAAGGTCATGTGTTTTCCCCTACCTCTACAACATTTATACAAAGCCGCTATTTGACCACCTCGATTTACTGGGGGATCTCCTTTACGACCTACGCAGATGATACACAAATACTCATCCCCCTTACAGGAGCCTATGACCAGGACTGCATCACTGTAAATACTATTTATGAAACAATCTAAACCTGGATGGCTCTGCACAGCCTCTGTTTGAAAGACGAGAAGACAGAGCTTCTTCTAGTCGGCCCACCAGCCCGTCTCGCAAACCTTGACCCTGCATACCGAGCATAGATGGCCACAAGATCCCGGTCTCCAACTCAGTGAAAACATTGGGCATTTAACTTGGATGTCTCGCTTAGTGTGAACCGCACAATGAACAATATTACTTCTGCAACAGCCTCCACTACTAAACTCATACGAGCAAGTAGACCATTCCTTTCTGACAACCGAATTACAGTGGCCCACGCCCTTGTGGGGACTAAGTTGGATTGCTGCAATGTCTTACTCTGTGCCACCTCGGAATTATTCAAAGAAATGCGCTCCGAGCGGCACTGGACTTGAGTAAATCTGAGAATATCTCGGAAGCCAGGAGGCCACTTCCCATCCGGGAAAAATCCTTGCAATTGCCCATTGCTGCCTTACTAATAAGGCCACCTCCTACCTTGTCCAGTAGATCAAGACATATTCACCAGCCAGACCACTCAGATCTTCCTCCAGCCACCAACTCCCAACCACCAGATTTAGATGTAAACAAGCTGTTGGGCTTTAGCTCCCCAGTGGTCGTGGCCAACCTCTGGAATAATTTGCCACTTCACCTTCGATCTGAAACCTCGTACCAGCTATTCAGAAAAAATCTAAAGGAACACTTGCTCATCTAACTATAGACACCTACCAGCTGTCATAAATGTTTTGTTGTACTATATGTCTGTAATCAGTGCCTAGATGCCCAAGGACTTGGTGTGCTTCTATAAATGGAATAATGAATAAATAAATAGTTTGTTGTGATGTTGGGGGGAATAACTATGTGATTAAGAGGAGTTGGAATCATTTGTAACTGGTGAGACAGAAGGTAGACCTAGCTATCATGCAGGAACACATCTGTTTATTTTTATTTTTAACATTTATATAGCGCACAGACAGCCCAGGGGCATTGTGGCACTGTTACTTGTAGGAGACAAGTACACGTTCAAGGCATTAGATAGCATGGATGTTATACATATTATGCATAGAAGGCGTACACAATTCGCAGTATCCCTGGGGAAGGGATGGAAGTCACATCAGAAGGTGGGGGGGGGGGGTGATCAGGTGAACAAGGTGGTTTTCATGGCCTTACGGAAGGCAGTGAGTGATGTTTCGGCTCGCAGGGCAGTGGAGAGGGCGTTCCAGTGTAGGGAGGCCAGGTAGGGGAAGCTGGCACCAGAATTAAATTAACTAGGAACAGAAGGAAGGTTCCAGTGACAGTCTCTTCTTATTCTTCATATGTTACAGGGGTACTGACATGTGTGAGAGAATCAACAGACTTTATCATGAGGCAGACAATGGTGGACCCTGAGGTGAGATTTGAGAGGATACTGGAGAAGTGGATGGGGCGAGCTGTTATATTGCTGGCAACATATGCACTTAACATGGATCAGGCCGAGTTTTTCTATGGCATGAGTAACTTAATAATTGAACACAGAGATGATTGGGTATTGTGGGTAGGGGATTTGAACTGTGTCCTGAGTAATGATCTGGACACAAAGTAAGAGCGATCGTCCCCTGGAGCTAGCATCCATAACACTGGTAACAATGGAGTTGCAATGTCTGGCGAATGAAGCACAAATTAAAAAGATCCTTTTCACTTTACTCAGCAGTGCATGGCTCATTCGACTGTAGATTATGCAGTTGTAGGGGAGGAGGAAATGGTGTCAGCCATTTACAGCGCATACCATTGCTGCACGGTCAGAAATGTTGCATAGATTACAACAAATCTATGTGAATACATAGAGCGGGTGGGCGTGATGAATCCTATGGAGTCCTCATAAAAAACCTACCTGAAGTCTCCTCGCAGGTGGCCAGTGGAAGGCAGCCGCTACCTGACCCTAACCTTTGGAGTGGTATTAGCCGGGAGGATCACCTGGGAGCAGAAGGGCCCCAAGGGAGTAGGAGGACTCTGTTGGGTGAGATGCAGTATTTTTCTTCCTCAGAGGAAGAGGTGTCAGTGATGCCAGAATCTAATGGCTTGTTGCAAGAGTGAGGTTTCCTGTTCAAAATGTATTCTTCATCGGGGTTGTGAAAACTGTCATAATCGATCATTTATCAGGAGTAACCCCCCCCCATAAAGTTGCTCATATCTATAACAATAAGAACCTGTGTAGACAACATGAGAATGTTAAGTGTGGACATCACATTAACATCTTATGTTCTGATAAAGTTAACCCTCCTTTGATTCCAAACCAAGTCTCCTTTTAAAATTCCTCTTAAAAAGGTAATTAATAATGGAAGTGAAGTAAGTACATTTACAAACGATGTACAGAAAAAAAAGCTAATTTGAACATTGGGGACTTCAAATCCCTCAATGCCCAAAATACTGGGATAAGGAAGAGGGATTTGTAGGCACTAGACTGCAAGGCACAGTCTAGTGATTCTAATGACACCTGAGAGGGCCTAGTGAGTACGAAATGCTCCCTTGGGTGCAGGCCATAAGGAGTACCAGATGTAGCAGTAGGAGGAGAAGCATAGAGTGAAGTAATTATCGACACCTCCACGTTGCAGTGGCAACAGAAGTTGTAGGGAAGCAGAGACGTGGAAGACACCACTATTTGTGAACCGGATGCTACCTTTCATGAACTTGTGTGTAGCGGTCGCGCAGCGGGAAGCGTTGTTCCAGAAAGCTTTCCCCCTGATGGCCTTGAATGCAGAGGTTGCCCAGCGGGAAGTGTTAATCTGAATAGCTCTCCTCAAAGTGACTTGTGCTCTGGTGGCAGGCAAGCACAGGAGTACCCCAGGAGAAAAACTCCTCTGCCAATCGGCGCAGGCCACAGGAAACAGAGAGGAATAGCTTACCATGCAGCAGGAAGCGGAGGAAGCAGACACCACGGTGGCAGCAGAGCAAGCGGATGCGTATGCAGCACCCTGCGAGCAACCCCGGAAATCTCCGTAATCGCCCGCTGGCCATTATTGATGATATTGAATACCGAACTAACAAATAAGTTAAAGTGGCAGACTAAGAATATCTATGCATACTGATGTGCTACAAAGCAGTTAAAGTGGCAGAATAAGAAAATTGGGAACAGACAAGAAGGTTATAATTTTTGAAGTAATTGCCAAAGCCAAAAAGACCAATATTGAAATAAGGTAACAAAAACCACCATTGCCAAAGCCCTGAGAGGGTAATATTATCAATGCCAAGATAAGGCAATTAAGAAGCCAGCCAATTATTATCCATGCTGCCAAAGAGAGGAGGAGGCAATAGTTGATGAAGACAGAAAGAAGACCCAAACAAGCATTATCTAAGTCAAAGAAGAGCAAGTGTGATAAAAAGCCATCATCAGCATTTGGTTGAAGTATGGGAAAACAAAAGTGGTGATAGCATTCAGGAAGAGACGAGCATAATCTGCATTGCATGTGGCAACCACAAGGGCAGAACAAACAGCACCAATGTCTTACATGTTTTCCCAGAAGAAGTAGCCCATATTGAAGTTACTGACACTGATATTTCTGAAAGCTGAAATACTTTGTTGTGGAAGGAGAGCTGCCCTCTTCATAAAAAATATTCAGGAGAAGAAGAGCATAGCCTGCATTGCATGTGGCATAAACAGCACCAAAGTTTTTGATGTCTGTCCAGAAGAAGTATTAATTACTTTTGTAGTTGAAAGTCAAAAGTTGTTTAAAGTGAACTTTACCACACACGTACTTGTAGTGGTGTTAGGAGCTTTTAGACCAGGCAGGTTAGAGGACCAGGAAGAAGTTGAAGTACTGTGTTGTCATAAAGAAAATGTGAAGAAAAAGAAGTGGCAACTCCACTACAATATCTTGTGAAATATTGTGAAATCATCCTGAAAAAAACATTGCTGCTGCTAAAAATGAACTGTGGAAGTGTTTGCGTTTCCTAGGAAGAAGTTGTGTTGAACTCTTTGCTACAACTGGACAAAGAGTTATTATTTCTTTTGAACTGTTGGAACGTCTACATGAGAGACTTTTGGAGCAAGAAGAACCTTATCACCTGAATATTGTTGTAAAACGGACTTTCCTAATCTTGAACTGTTGATACCTGCTTTAAGTCTGCGGAAGGGAACATTACCCAGATTACAAGGAGAAACAAACTGATTTTTATTATATTTGAACTGTCATATATTCCCTATACACATTTGCTGTATGTGTAAGTGTGAGGGACAGATTCCTTTTGTTAGAGTGTTTCCTTTAATTTATTTTGATAGGCAGGGAAATCCTATCCAGGGTAGGGATAGTGAGGCGTTTATCAAAACGTTTTAAATTTAATAAAATGGCATTTTATGAAAAACCTTTACAAAGTTGTCTGCCTCACATTTCTGACCCCTTACAGTCGGTTACGATATTTATTAAAGTGAGGGCTGGGGGTAGGGGAGGTGCGGTGGGTTTTCCCCCCACATTTATTTTGGCATAGATTTGCTGTAATGGATGCAACATTTTCAGATGTGCAGTAATGGATGCGCAGTATTCACATAGATATGGGGGAAATGGCTGCTATTGCTAAAGCAGAGCTCTTGGATAGGACCTCATCTGATCATGCTCCCCTGTACCTAGAAGTGGTTAGAAAGGATCAGGCCCCCTCCCCCCGCCACCCCGATACCGATGTGGAGATTTAATAATGGTATGCTGGCGTTGTGGCATTCTGCTCTGCATCGAAAGAAGAGATCCAACAGTTTATGGAATGGAATTGGCTCAAAACAAGCTGTAGGAGCTTGGAATGAAAACACTGCTTATCAGCACTGGTAGGGGTAAGTCAAGCTTTACCCGCCTCAGTGGTTGGACTTGAGCTGAAGGTGGTGGAGTTGGAGCAAAGGGAGGGGACAGTGGCAATTGCTACAGACCTGGTAAATGAGGCCAGAACTGATCAAGGCCCGAGACAGATTGGATATGTGGCACAACAATCTGCAGCGGGTGACAAGGCCGGTAAGTTGCTGGCATGGTTGGTTAGCGGGCAGAGCGAAAAACTATATTGTGATGGGAGCAGGAATAGAAACTGCATAATAGTCACAGACCGGGAAGACATATTAGAGGATTTTCGATGTTATTATGCAGACCAATATGAGAAAAGGGACCGGCTATTCTGCAGATCTATATGCGAAAGGGACAAAATGGATTGGGTAAAAGTATAGGATGGGAGCTGAATTAACAAGGCTGTCTAATGAGCAAAGGGAATCACCATCATATCACATGATGTGGAATGGGCAACAGACAATATGGTACGGGGCAAATCGCGAGGGATTGACGGTTTGACTGTTGAGTTGATTAGGATGTATAAGAAGCTGCTTGCCCCCAAACTTAGCGTTGTGAATCTAGAAGCTCAGGAATTAGGCAGGCTCCCAAAAACTATATTGAGGCACTCCTAGTTGTGCTACCCAAAGCAGGTAGAGACAGATATGAGTGTGGGTCTTAATGACCACTCTGTGATAAATGTTGACGTGAAAAAATTGTGTAAAATATTGGCTAGTAGGTTGAGCCAGGTGATTTAAGTATTGGTCCACGCAGATCCAATGGGGTTTATTCCGGGAAGAAGCACCATGCATAATCTAAGGAGGTTTTTTGCAGTGCTGGATGTAGAAATTCAAGCCGTGGCCAGTTTGAACTCCAACAATGCTTATGATTCGATAAACTGGGACTATCAATGGATGGTTTTGGAAAAGATGGTTAGGATGGGTCAGAATGTTGTATGAGGATGATACGTCTAGGGCCAAGGTCAATAAAGTGGTTTCGGATTCATGGCAGGTACAGAGGGGAACTCGCCAGGGTTTCCACTCTTGCCTATGATTTTTGCATTAATGATTGAATCACTGGCTAGAGTGGTGCTCAAGCGATATGAGGCGATGGGCATAGCAATGGGAGGGATGAATCATTGCATTTCACTCTATGCAGATGATATATTACTATATGTAAGAGACTCGATTTAACAATTTATAGCAAATAATCAAATTGGTGAGAGATTATGGAAAGTCTGGGCTGAAATGGTTTAAGTCTACCATTTACAGAACAATTCTGGAGGCCTTGAGTGCCAGTTTCACACAATCATAGATGGAGAGGGCAGATGAGAGATTTAAATATCTTGGGAATCAAGTCAGTGCAAACTGGAAATTTCCCCTAAAATTCAACCATTTTGTAGAGCGCCACAAGGCCCTGTTTCAGATTCTGTTGATTAGCACATTTCCATTGTCCGTACTGGGACGAGTAGCTCTGCAACAAATGACAGTGCTCACGCAACTGCTATTTGTCTGCCAATGCAGGTAAAGGCGGATTGTTTTCATGCACAGAACAAGATATTAGTGAAGTTGACCTGGAAGGGGAGTAGCCAGAGGATTGCTATGGTTTCTCTACAGCAAAGGGGATATTGGCCTCCCACGTTTTAAGTTGTATTACTGGGCAGCCACATTACATGTGGTAGAGTAGTTCATTCATCCACATTGGGATTAGGATACCAAGATGATAGCAGCAATGTGCAAGCCATGTCAGTTTTTTTTAACTAGTACAGGATAGGGGGAGGGTGTTTGGGTTGCTGCCGTCCCCGTTGATTACACAAATACGGGTCTGGGGACCGGGAATGCAAATGCCATGACAAACAATGATTTCATCAGAAATGTTGTGGAAGAATGGAATACTCTGTTACTGGGAAGCAAGGTAAACATTTGGTCCGATAGGCACATAGTATGGGCGGTGGCGGAGGCGCTTGGGAGATCTGTATGTGGAAGATGGAGCCATAATGTTATCGAGATCTCAGCCTCGTGCTCCCACAGATTAAATTGAACTTTCTTGAATTTGCTTATGGCAGATTTGAGAAGGTACTAGTCGAATTTTCCTTAAAAAGCGGAGACACATGCGATTAATGGAGCACTGCGATAGCTTGCGAGTGGGGTAGGTGTATCACAGATATATGCAGAGGGTACTGCAACCAGATGAGTTGGAAATTAATGTTACTCACCGTAGTGAATAACATACTCTTAGTCCTTAGTCCCCTTTCCTACATACTGCATGAGCGTCGCTTCCTAGGGACGGGAGACAGAACCTTTTTTCACCAGAAAAAAATCTTGTTCCCCTTTAAATTTAAAGAAGCGCAGGGGTGCGGCCGTGGGAGCATGCGCTACCCTGACTCCGCCCATCGGTGCCACACCTCAGCCCCCACTGACGCGTCAACAATATTTAACATTGCCTAATGACACCAGTATTATTAGGGGGGAGGATGGTGGTACGTTTGGAGGAAAGGGGCCTAAGGACTTAGCCACTACGGTGAGTAACATATGATTACTCTTACGTCCTGTCTCCTTTCCTCCATACTGCATGGGCGATTACAACTGAATGTACCCCCAGGGTGGAGAGGAGACCCTCCTTAAGCAAATAAGTTCCTTAGAACCGCCTGTCCGAAGGCCGCGTCTGACCTAGAGCCGGCGTCCAAACAGTAATGCTTACAGAAAGCAGAAGGGGTGGCCCAGGTGGCCGTCCTGCTTAGGAATTGCCACGGTACCTGCCACTGGAACGCAATGGCCGTGGCCTTGGCTCCGACAGCGTGAGAATGCATGTTAGCTGGGAGCAGCTTGTGCTGCCACTCATAGGTCTCCTTGATGGCCGCAACCACCCACCGTGCAATAGAAGCCTTGGATGCTCGATACCCGCGTCTAAAGCCCCGAAAGGTAACAAAAAGTACTTCCGCCCTGGAAAAGCCCTTGGTCCTGTCCAAATAGAATTTCAGAGCGTGCCTGACATCCAGACAGTGCAAGACTCTCTGAGCCTCGTCCTTGGGGTCAGCGGAAAAGGTAGGTAAGGCTATTTCCACGTTTAGATGGAAAGCAGAGGGTACCAAAGGTAGGAACGCCGGGTGGGACTGCAGGACCACCTTATCCCTGTGGAAAGTGGTAAAGTGATATAGGGTTCTGAGGCCACCAGAGTCTGGATCTCGGTCAGAGCAGAGGTAAGTCCCACTAACAAAGCTGTCTTAATAGTGACCAGCCTGATGTCCGCAGATGCCATTGGGTCAAAGGGTTTGTGTGCCAAGGCGTCCAACACCACATTAAGGTCCCACACAGGATGTGGCTTCTTTATGGGCGGGTAGAGCCTGGACAAGCTTGCCAGATGTATCTTGACTATCGGGTTGGAAGAGGAGAAGACCTCCTTCTCTGCATCGCTGTAGGCCCCTATGGCTGCCAGATAGGTGCAACATGTGTCCACCTGCATGCCCAAGTGCAAAAGGTGTGCCGACAAGGAGAGCACATCATCCAGAGTGCACCTAAGGGGGTCGATCTAGAGTCTGCCCAATGACAGAACCTAGTCCATTTACTCTTATATTAGCTCCTGGTAGCCTTGATCCTGGCACCCTCAATGATCTCCAGGTTAGCCTGTGCTAGGCTCAGGTGCCTGAGGGAGACCTGTTCAGGAACCAAGCCGCAAGGGCTAACTTCTGTGGGGCAGGGTGTATGACTCTGCCTCCTGCAGGGACGGGAGATGGGCTGGACCCAGTGGAAGGTGAATGGGTGATCTGTGAGAGGCTGAGCAGTTTGGAGAACCACGGTCTCACCGGCCACCATGGAGCTATCAGAAATATGCTGAGGTGACAAGCTTCCTTTATCTTGCAGATTACCCTGTGGACCAGGGGTGTGGGAGGAAACATAGGCCGCCATGCTGTCCCACAATATCTGTAATGCGTCACCCAGGGAGCCGGGGCCATGCCCCTACCAAGACGCGAACTGATGGTACTTCCTGTTCTTCCAGGAGGCAAACAGATTGACCTGAGAGTGCCCCCCATCTACTGAAGACCTCCAGCAGCACCTGGTCGATCAATTGCCATTTGTAACTGTCCGCTCCCAGTCTGCTGAGCCTGTCCGCTTCCAAGTTGGCTGTAAGATAGATGTTTTTCTACAGGGCCCATGCCCACATACTGACCACTAGGCTGCACATCGAAGGGGACTTGGTACCCCTACTTGTTGACATAGTACATGCTGGTGGAGTTGCCGGTCTGGATAAGGACGGTCTTGCACCCAATGAGCGGAAGGAAAGCTCTGAGAGCCAGCCACATGGCCCTGAATTGCAGCCAGTTGATGTGCGACTCCTGCTCCTGCCGGGTCCAGGCCCCATGGACGCTGTGGTTGTGCAGAGAAGCTCCCCAGCCTTCTAGGGAGGAGTCCGTAGTGATGATGACCTGCGGGGACGGCTGCCGGAAGGGCTTGCCCGATAGCAGGTTGCAGTCCCTGGACCACCATGTGAGGTCCGAGTGTAGAGAAAGAGGTATGCTGACCAGCTTCGCTTGGGAGCCCATCTCTGCATTCCATGAGGCTGCAAAGTTCAGCTGTAACCTCCTCATCCTGAGTCTCGTGTGGCACGGTCAGGAGGACCGCTGCCATGATACCCAGTAAGTGTTGGTACCCTCAGGCCGCGGTCACTGCTCTGGTAAGGAAGTGCGTCATGGCCCTCTTGAAGGCAGTAATCTTGTCCTCTGAGGGAAAGACCTTCTCCGAGCTCATATCCCAGATGAGGCCCAGGACGGTGAGGCTCTGTGTGGGTTGCAGCCGAGACCTCTTGAAGTTAAAACACCAGGTCGTGGAGTGTGCTCATAAGTGCCGCGGAAGTGTGGGTAACCCCCTCCGGAGATCTCGCCCTGATGAGCCAGTCATCCAGGTACGGGTAGACATGGTGGCCCTTGGCCCTGAGGAGGGCTGCCACTGCATTCTTGAGTCTGGTAAATACCCTGGGGGCTGAGTTGAGGCCAAAGGGTAGCACACCTTGTACTGGAAATGGCAGCCCATGATCCTGAAGCCCAGGAAGAAGCAATGTGGCTGCCAAATAGGGACGTGTAGATAGGCGTCCTTCAGATCCAGGGAGCACATCCAGTCTCCCTTGTCTAGTGTCTCTGCAATGAGTGCTGGCGTAACGATCTTGAATTTCTGAAGAGGGAGGAGAGGTTGAAGTGGATAGGTCCAACACAACTCTCAGGCCAGCCTGGTTCTTCTTTTGTATGGTAAAAATCCTGGAATGGAAGCCCAATCCTCTCTGGGAGGCTGGGATTTCTTCCACTGCCTGGCTCTCGACGAACGACCGGATCTCCGCCAAGAGAGTTGCCATCCCAATCTGTTGGAGTGAGGGGATGAAGGAGGAGATGGAGGAGCCGGTAGGCGGTACCCCGAGGATACTACAGAGAGGACCCAGGGGTCTGCAAAGTTCTGGTGCCAAAAATGCACGCGAGAGGCAAGCCTACCCCCACCGGAGACACGCGGACCAGAAGAGACTAGTCATGCTTTCTTTCCTTCTGAGGCTGCTGCTGAGGAGGGGGACTGGAAGAAGCCCCTGACGTTATTTTTGCACCAGTGCTGACTCGTGTATGGTCAGGCTGTCTCGACCTCCCTTCTGGGAAGCCCCAGAACCCGACAAAAGCCTGCCCCCTGTCGGAGCATTGATGCGACTGGATGTACGCCTTGGGCATGGCCTACGTTAGGATAAGGACTTCGCAGTTTGCAAGCTGTTCTTCTTTTTATCAAATTCCCTGTCGGCGGTAGGGTGAAAGAGGTCACTACCCTTGAACATAAGGTTCAATATGCGATCCTGGATATCAGGGTTGAACTTAGTAGCCCGGAGCCAGGCCATCCTTCTCATGTCCGTGGCGATGCATATGGCCAGGGCCAGAGGTATCGATGTGGGCCACGGTGGACACCATGATGTCCTGTGCTACCAGCTTGGCTTCTCCTAGACCCGGTTTGAAGCGTGCCTGGCTCTGCACCGAAGTTCTGGAAGGAAGTCCGCTATTTCCTGCCAAAGCCTCTGGTTAACGGCTGCCAGCAGGGCATCTGCGTTTGCTTGACACAGAGTACAGCTTCTTCCCATACGCCTCCAAGATCTTCTCCTCCTTGCCTAGCAGCGCAGAGGACGAGATGGCAGAGGACGACTGAGGCTTAGAGTAGAGTGATGCTGCAGCGATCACCGAAATGTGCGGTTGAGGGTGCGCCAACAACAAGAGTGTATCCCCCTCCATCTGTCTATACTTGGCATCGAGGCACCGACTGACAGGTTGGGCCGAGTGTGGCTTGAGCCACCCCTTTTTGGCCAAAGACACAATGTCTTTCTGCATCAGGATACCCGTTTTGGTAGGGGGTCGTAGGGTGAGGACTTCTGCCAAGACCCCCTCCTCGGGCTGAGGAAGGCCCAAATACTCTGCCAAACCTGCAAGTCTGCCGTGGAAGACCTTCGCTGATGACGGTGTGTCAGGGTCTTCCTCCTCGTCTGTATCCACCACAGTGTCCGGCTGGTTCGGAGCGGGTGGAGGAGTGCTGGGTACTGTGGGCTGCGGTGCGGGATCCAGAGCCAGAGGCTGCCGCAGAAGCAGTTGTGGAGCCGCCTGCACTGTGGGAGGCAGGGTAGCCGGAATCAAAGGAGCCGGCAGGGGCAGCAGGGGCTGCGCTGGTGCCTGTGTTGCCGGAGCCATGGGAGGAATGACTATAGGCGCTGGTGGAGTGACTGGAGGAAGTAAGTCTCTGACTGCATCCCGCAGGATGGCCCCCATCTGTGGGTTTTGCATCAGCATCAGGAACC
The DNA here is from genome assembly GCF_040938575.1 of Ambystoma mexicanum. Classification (NCBI taxonomy): domain Eukaryota; kingdom Metazoa; phylum Chordata; class Amphibia; order Caudata; family Ambystomatidae; genus Ambystoma; species Ambystoma mexicanum. Next base: position 301,223,234 of record NC_090927.1, on the reverse strand, counting down.
TTTCGAAGAACCTGTCTTCGGAGGCTGAAGAGGTGGCAGGGGATACTGACGGAGTGGCTGGGGGCTGCTGGAGCCAGAGTGCACTCTATCTAGCACTAGTGATTCACTGTGTAGAAATGGGACACAATCCGGACTCTTTAACCTGGTTCTGCTTAGAAAATGTTTTTGCCAATAACACAGTACAATTGGCCAACAAATTGTCCTATAAGGAGCAAATGTGGATTTTTAATTTAAAAAGACTCCACAAAGGCCTTAACACGCTAGAGTCATGAGACTTTAATATCCATTAATGAGTTTCTTACCGCAAGTCCCTACGGGCCTATGCCATCACGAGTGGGCAATGAATCGCCCCATTCTTTATTCCTTTGTTTACTAGTTGCTGTCAATTGGCCGCTGTTTTTGTGAGCTTTCCCTGATTCTAGGACCGCCCTATGCACGTATGTTATTAATTTTTTCTTGTCATTCTCCTCAACTTTTACAGACACTGTCCACAACACACCAGCCCATTCCGGACCAGCTTGTGGCAGCCTGGGTGCATTTTCTAGAGACTTGGTGACGTTTACACCTTTAGCTCAGTTTTGACCCATTTAGATACTGGTAGATCGTATATCGCACTTTAGTTGGATGTCATCTCCAAGTGTTCATCTGGCGTCTGGTCAGCAGTTTCTTAATTTTCCTGCCTATGTCTTCTAGGCAATAACTATTTTTTCTAGGCAATAATAGTAGCATTCACCTATTCTACGAGGTTTTACTTATTTTGTGTCACTATTATTCCCAGTATCTAATTGGCGCTTAGTTGACATATTCGTTATTTAAAGTTCTAATTGTCAGTTAATTTATTTTTAATTTTATTTTTATTTCATTTTTCTTTATAACTCACTTAGCTGCACTACCACTCCCAGAATCCCTCTGGGTGTCAACTAGCAGCTTTCAATTTTCTTAGGCGGCCTTCAGGCATCAGCATTTAATTCTAGGCAACATTCTCTTTCCAGCTGAGGAAGTAATCATTGCTTGTGTTAATTACATTTCGGGCGGCAGTATACGAGCAAGTATAAGCACCTGGGTTCTGGATTCTTGATTCTTATCAACATAGGCATGCGCAGTTAGCTTAAATAGAGCTCGACTTGCAGTTCCCGTCAGCCAGCCTCTTTTGTGCAGACTGCCTACACGCATACGTGGCGTTTCGAGTGAGGATATCTATTTCGGTTCGCTGAGTCAACCTTTTTGACCTCTATTATCGACTTGACAGAGATGGATAATTGTTTGATGGAGGCAAGCGAGCGGCTAGTTTTTCCGCTTTATACACGTTAGTTGTGGGAATTCTGAGCACTTTTAAGAAGGGCTGCATTTTGGATGGCAGTTCAGTGCTGCTATGCACATTCTTTAACAGGGCAGTCATTCGAGCATTCACGTGAATGTAGTGCATGTAATTTTAAACGTGTATAACACCACTCTTGGCCCCCTTGAGGGACAGGCAAGTCTGCTGTGGACTTTCACAGCTTGACATTCCAAAGCAGTGGCTGCTTTCTGCTTTGGCATTTTTGCCATTTTCTGCTAATTCATTTTTTGAACATCCACGTTAATGCTGCACATGTTATTCTGTACTGGCATAATACTCTTAGCCTCCTTGAGGGATGGGCACGTCCGCTGAGGACCCTTACAGCACAGCTCTGTCTGTAATTTTACCAAAGCGGCGCCTGCATTCTGTCTAGGCATTTTTTGCCATTTTCTGCTATTTCATCATTATAATGGGCTTCTCTACTGGTTTGTTGTAGTGATCTACAGACGATACTGGTGTTTCGGGTTAAGCTGTGCAGCTTTCCCAACTTCCAACATCTGCAACTTTGGCTTTCCCTAATTCAATAGGGGGCCTTTTCAGGTGAGCCACCATTTTGTGCTCCAGTTTCAAGCACTTGATATAGCACCTTTTGTCTTGTTTTATTTCATTTTGTGCATGTCGGTCTTGCTTTAGGTTAGGATTTGGTCCTGGCTACCCCCAGCGTGACTGATCATATCACTTTGTTATGGCCACCATAGCAATTTGGCATTCATCAGCTTGGTCCAGTATTGGTCTTCTTCGGGGGCACGGTTCCATCCCGGACCTGACTAACAATCGAATGTTCATATATAATCTGCATTGTGCATTTATATACTTGTCGCAGATTAACCATGGTCCTGAAGGTTCCCCACCATTCTGCACGGTCTTCTTTTGGGAGTCACTAACCCTTTCGCTCTGTCATATAAAGCCGTTAGATTGGGATTCCTATTTTGCTTAATTGTTATACGGCATATATGATTCGTGAGTTGTTTCACAAAGAAAATTGGGCTGCTCTTTTGTAGTTGCTCCCTCTTTTTAAATGTATTCGGCAGACAGTCAGCTATGACTCATATGTTCTATGCAGTAGTCTATAGCCATGTTTTTGTGTTTTACAGAATGGTAACATCCACCTCCTGAGGAAGACGTTGTGTTTACTACCACTACACGTCGAAACCGGTCGAGAGATAAACCCTACAGGGATGTGATCTTTTGCACTTTTCCTTCCGATCCACCCTGACAATAGATTATTTATTAATTAATTCTATTGATTATGAATATAAAAATTATGTCTGTTTGATGGGGACCAGTCATGAATTCCTTCTCCCCACAGGTTTTTAGCATGATTCTTTTGTCTTTTAAGCTTTTGGATGTATGTCACGGTATGTTGAGTTGGGTTTGAATGAGTGCACTATGAATGGCAAGTATGTGTGACAATGTTTTAGCCGACTTTAGGCATACGGTTGCTGCTGTATTAAAGTGATCAGCGTTTAATTATTTGTGATTGACTCACCATTGTTTAAATTGTTATCATCACTTTCAATAAATTTTGATACATTTTTTTAAACTGATTTGTTTCTCTGGACAATCTTTTTCTGTTGTTCTATACAATTGTAATACTCTGGTCCAGAGGCTAGAGCTTCCCTGCCCTTTTCAGATTTTTTTGTAGTTTGCATGGGGAACCTGCCCTGCACTGCTGAGGGATAAACTGTAGGCCACGTACCTGGTTGACACCAGTCCCACCTTGAAACCTGTTCTCCCGCCTGCTTCATTCCGAGGAGTGGCATCGGATGAGCGGCCATGTTGTCTGGCACGGTGGCCATCTTGTCGAGCTGCGTGCCAAAGACATGGTGCTTGGCTCACTAGGCCCGGCCTCCTCCAAGATTCTTGGTGGTAGAGCATGAGGCCTACCCTGCACCTCAGGCCTAGGCCTGGTAGGCGTATTGCCCTCGGCAGAGTCGTCGGCAGTGCTGCGTGCAAGCAACCACTCAGACATAATGCAGGTACAAGGGCTTTGCCCCTCGGGTGTACACCTGGTCAAAGAACCTTGCGGTCCCTCAGCACTGCTTCCGGAAGGATCCGATGACCCCTCGGCGGTGAGGCCGGTAGATGGACTAGTCTCGGTACGTGTTGTTAAGGAGAATTCTCATTTCATACCTAATTTCCCTTACCTATAGAGTCTCCCAGCAGCTTTGCTGGATTTGAAGGGTTTGTTTCTTTTTACCCCTCTTAGGCATTTTTGCTGTGTGTATTCTAGGTTATTTTTTTGTGTTTAATGTCTATGGGGTTTCTCACCTCCATAGGAGCCATCTTTATTCACATGTGTTACACAGCACCCTCAGTGCAGTGACACAGGGGTGTCGTAGCGACCCCCAAACATAGACTCCATACCCTGGGACTGACTACGGTCTCACAGGGCATGTAAAGTCCCCATTGACTTTACTAGTCAAATCCTATGAACTAAACCAGTACAACCCATCTTATTATGGAGGTACTGGAAAGAGTTAATAGTTTTTCCCGTACAGTCCCTCCCTCAAAAGTTTCTGGCTGGTGGCAGTGGTTACTACCATAAATATTCAACCGCAAATATTTCTCTATGGGATTTTCCCATTGTTCGAGGCTACCACATTTTCTGACAGCCTTCAACATACCACCGGTGTATTTTAATATTAACTTTACTCAGGTAGGTTTTTATTGCCAGAACTTTAATATAACTTCTTTCTCGTGTCTTTCTCTAAACTCCTAACCCAGGTCAGGGATCCTTTGTTCGTCCTTTTGGCGGGCTTCTGCCGAGAAGCCCTCCTTTCGGCGCCACTGAGTCTGAGGTGGGTCCATTGTGTGGGAGGGGGAGTAGGACCCCTGGACAGGGTTGCCTCAGCAACCCATGTCGCACTCTATCCTGATAGGCTGGAGGGTCTCCCGCCAAGATGACCACTCCACTGGGTGAGCGACAGCTAGGCTGTATGAATGGGGATCTCTTTGCATAAAAGCAGGGTCCTGAGGACTGGAAGAGCAAGACGTCACCACTGGAACTAAGAAGCCGAAGAGGAGAGAAGCCAAAGACCCCTGCAACGACTGAACCACCGGTGAAGCCCTGCTGCAGCGTCTCACCACTTTTCTCCACACGACGAGAGGAGATCTTCGTCTGCAAGAGCCTTCTTCCCTTGAGCTGGTGGGGCCAACCAGTTTGCCAATCGCCTTCCCGGACCTGCCTTGGTCGAACTGCCAGTACCCAGTACTCGGTGGCCAGATAGCCAGGCACAAGTCCATCCGGACCGCGATTTAAAGGAGCGTGCCTTTTATTCGTCGGGCAGCACCACGGCTGGTTTCTTCCCTGGGTAGTGCAGTAACTCTAACCTTCCTCCATGACGAGAGCCTCTCTTCCTCTGCTGGATCACCCGAACTGCAGGAACTACCAGGAACAACCGCCACCGCAGGAGCCACTTCTTCATTTTAAGGTACATTGTTCCGCCAGGCCGCCCTTTCTTCGCAGTAGTGCTAAAGGTGTTTTAAATCCTTTACCTACCTGTTGGGTCGGCCGCCCCTCTCTCAACATTGTTTTTAATTCCTGCATCCACCTTTTCAACATCGTTAACCAAAGACTTGACTGCAGCAACAAGAACATTTTGCTCCTGTGCCCTTGCCCTGTACCACTAACTCTGGCACAGGCCTACTGACTCTGGTCACATTTGTTAGACCTGCTTTCTCGAGATTGATTCTCCATTCGAACTGTGTGGTACAACCCTTTCTTATAACTACCCTTTCCTTCCCACTGCATAATCATTGTGAAATGCCATTTTGCTCAGTTTTCATTTTAAGTATTGCCTATACTGATGCACTGTCTTGCTGAACTCGTTCACAACTGATGGGAAGTGTTGCTAGGGGGTATAAGAACCCATTTCTAGATACCTTGTACTTTCCCTCCCTTGTGAGAAATTGTTAGAGGATCCCTTGTGTGTAGTTGTCACTGTGCCGTTTTGCTCAGTTTTCACTCTGGTTCACTAGGTCTACAATTTATATAGGGAGTGTGTATATTTTTCCTTTGACTTAATTTAACTTGCTTGATGACTGTGATACATGTGTTTTATTAGAGGTGTATAAAATAAATATATATCTACTTTTTAATACAAAGCTTTGGTCAGTGTTTCCTTGTACCATAGTATAGTAGGCCTATTGTGTAAACCCTGAATACTGCTCATCTCCCTCTTGAGATAGGTCTGACTGCTCAGCCACAACTACCAACTAAATCTTTGTGGTACAGACTGATACCAAAGGGGATGTATTGCTCTCACCTGTAGTCCTAATCTTGTGTAGTGCTCCCCAAGGGAACTGCACAGGATTCTACCTAACATGTGTGCCGGTGCGAGAACCTGACCGGTTTCTCCTGCACAGGTGCTTTCTTGGGAAGGAGTCGCCTTTATGGGGTGCAATGACAAATAGCGGCCCTCCCTTGGGCCTCGATCTCTGTCCGACAAGTCTTTCAAGTCCTCTGGAGGCGACCTTTCGAAGAGCTCTCTCCACCTAACTAGCCTGTTCTTCAGTGCGCGTGGAGTCAGTGCATCGCACACAGTACAACCTTCCCAGCCGTGGCCAGGGCCAAGGTAGCGGAGGCAAAGAGCGTGGGGGCCGAATGTAGGGAAGAGCCCCTCGCAGGCTGGACAACTACTGAAGCCCGCTGAAGTCGATATGCCCCGGGGAGGAGTGCAACGCTGGAAGACCAAGTACTGTATATTCCGGCGTATAAGACAACCTTTTAACCCGGAAAAATCTTCTCAAAAGTCGGGGGTCGTCTTATACGCCGGGTGCTGAAACTTTCGAGCCGCAATGGAGAATCTGCGGTCGCCGCATATGGTGGGGGAGCTCAAAAAGGGCCGCGGCCGCATCCCGACATATGCGACGACCGTATGAAAGCAGCACCGGCGGCGCAGTACAAGTACGGTGGAGTACTCACCAGGATTCTCTGCCTCTCAGATCTCGCTCCTGATAGTCTTGGAGACAGGGAGGGCTGGGCAGGCAGGTAGAGCTGACCAAACCAAACAGGCTTTGTATACAACAACCAGCCAATCGCCGGTAAGGTGATTGGCTGGTTGTTGTATAATGTGTACCACATACAGTACTGCACCAGTATCTGTACCTGTTCATACAGTATAGCACCAGTACCTGTACCTGTTCATCCAGTATAGCACCAGTACATACAGTACAGTATACAGATGTACAACAGTCAAAACCCCATCATGGCTCCAGCATGAAGAAAGAAATATGAAGCCAGTTTCAAACTAAACTTTGCCATGGAACATAATAACTGTGCTGCTGCAAGACAATATGGAGTAACAGAAAAGATGGTTTGGGACTGGAAAGCAAATGAAAAAGCATTAAAGAATATGCCAAGGGGTAAGTGTGCATTTAGAAGAGGAACCCCACATTGGCCAGAACTCTAAAAATATGCAGCAGACATGGTGAATGAGCATCGCCAAAACGGTTATGTAGTGACACGAAATCAAATACGTTTGTTTGCACTTCAGTGGGCCAAATCTAACCCAGAACACAGCAAGAGATTTAAGGCCACTGTATCCTGGTGTAGTAGATTCATGGAAAGGCATAATATGGTACTGAGGCAAAAGACGAAAATTGCCCAAATATTACCTGCAGATCTTGATCGCAAACTAAATAGTTTCCATTGATACGTAATACAACAGCGCCCTAAACATGGCTATGCGTTAAGTAGTATTGGAAATATGGATGAAACGCCAATGAATTTTGATATGGTTGGAAATAAAACTGTCCATCAAAAAGGTGAAAAAATAATTTTAATTAAAACAGGACATGCAAAGTCCAGTTTTACAGTGGTACTAGGATGCACAGCAGATGGCGCCAAACTGAGACCAATGATTATTTTTAAAAGAAAAACAAGGCCAAAACTCAAGTTCCCTGCTGGTTGTTTTGTACATGTGAATGAAAAAGGCTGGATGGATGAAGAAGGGGTAAAGCTATGACTTGATAATGTGTGGAGCAGGCGACCAGGTGGACTTCTTCAAAAATGTAGTCTACTGGTGTGGGATATGTTCAGGACTCATTTAACTCCCAGCACCAAGCAAAGGCTTGCAAGACTAAACACAGATGCAGCCATTATTCCTGGAGGATTGACATCGTTGGTACAGCCACTGGATGTGTCCCTAAACAAGCCATTTAAAGATCGCATTCGAGAACAGTGGAATGAATGGATGGATGGTTAGCGGCAAAAAGTCATTCACAAAAGGAGGAAACATGCGTGCTCCACAGTTGGATGTTTTGTGCAAGTTTGTCATAAAAGCCTGGAATGATATTGATGCAGAAACAGTAATCAAGTCTTTCAAGAAGTGTGGCAAATCAAGTTCATTAGATGGTATGGAGGACAACTACTTGTGGCAAGATGAAGAGGAAGCCGAAGCTGAGACCACACCATCTGATACGGAATTTGATCCATACGATGACTGCCTTACAAATGTATCACAAGATCTCATTGGTCTACTTATGATATCAGATGACGAACAGGAGGATTTAGAAGGCTTTTGAAGGGAAACTGTCCCGCAAGCAAAACCTGTAAAAATACTGTAGCTTGCAGTTATAATGGGCGTTGCTAACTCGCCAGGGACTTGCCCGGCACGTGCTCTCTCTATTGTTTGTTATCTTCCTCCTATCATCATCAGTTCCAGTTTGGTTGACAGCTTAGAAAACAAACAGCATGGCAGCGCCCATGGGTTTATTGTCTTATCCTTCCTTTCAGCTTTAGAGTGAATTAGGAAAAGTTTAATCCACTTGCACTGTTTTATGTTTACATGTTTGATGACAAACAGCCTTATATTTATAAGTGACAGTGTTCCTGCTAAGTACCTGTATGTCATAAGCATTTTTTTTAAAAAACTTTTATTTTTGTTGACAGAGGCAGATAGCGTACACACATACATCGGAGCAGTAATAACAAATTTGGTACACATATACATAAATATGATGGGCTTACATGCAAGAGTAAGGCAACAGTGGTCAAGTAGCGACATATCATGGTGCACCAACATCTCAAACAGTTAACAGAGAGGGCTGAGAGGACTCGTCCATAGAGGAAGTATCATTTAAGCTATTCAGATAACTGTTGAAAGCAGACCAAATATTATGGGGACGGGAACGGGTCGGGACCATATCCAGGAATTCTTCCTCGCAGTTTCGAGACCATGTGAGCAGATTCAACCATTTCTGGAATGTAGGGGGGGGGGGGGGTTGGGCTCTTCCAACTTTGAAGAACGCACTTTTTGGCCACCACACAGCTCACATTCAAGAACTTAAGCATGTCCCTGGGCCCCCCAGGTCCCCACACCCCAAACAGGACCCCCCATCGGGTCGGGCTCGACAACAGAATCAGTGATTGCAGACAGTGTCTCTATGATCCTACTCCAGAATGTGGCCAGTGCAGGACAGTTCCAAAACATGTGAAGATGGTCCGCACCCTCCGCACTGCAGCGGGGCAGAGCCGTGGATCAGAGTGTGCAAACCTCGAAATTTTACATGGAGTGTAATAAAGCCTGTTGAGCAATTTATATTGTATGGTGCGGTAACGGAAGTTCAGGGACACCCTGTTATTATGAGAGCACATCTTTTCCCACATTCGGTCAGTGAGTTCCACCTCCAGCTCGGAGGCCCAGTCGTCCCGGGCCCTGGACGGTTGGGGAGAGGCACTAGTCAGTAACAGTTTATACAATGAAGAAACCACCCCTCGGGCGCCACCCGAGTTGGCAATATAAGCAATTCCAGGGGAGTCCTGGGGCTCATCGGGAAAGTCAGGCCACGCACTGCGGGAAGCAGTGCGGAGCCTGTAGAACTACAGAAGCTCCATAACGGAGCCCGAGTGTCCCGGCCTCCACGTCTGGTGTGTTATGAACTGCCCTTCTGGATAAAAATCAGTGAGGGCACGGTATCCCAGGGCCTCCCAGTGTCGTGCCAGGGCGATGTTATGCGTGGGTTCCAGCCCGGGAAGGTTCCAGGCGGGGAGCCACTTGCAATACGGGTACTGTTCGTCACAAGTTTTAAACAACTGGGCCCAGGCCTGCACCGTGGTCCGAACCGGATCAATGGGCAAGTCCGGTTCATACCTTCTGTCTAGAATCAAAGACATTACATTAGTGCCTGCAGCTGCCAGAACCTCCAGCTTGACATGGGGACGGGTTGGGGGCCCAGGATGCCAGTATGATGCAAACTGTGCCTGTGATGCCGTCCAGTATCATAGCAGGTCTGGGGCCGTGAAGCCCCCTCTGTCATATGGCAGAGCCATGTCTGACCACTTCTTACGCATCGCACCAGAGTGCCATAAGAATTGGGCCAGCAATTTGGCAGGTTCGCAAAGTATCTCCTACCCCAGATGGGGGCATTACCGAAAATGTATAGTAACTTGGGAAGAAGGATCATCTTCACCAGTGAGAGTCTACTAGCTAGTGACAGTGGAAGGGCGCGCCAGCACGCAATTTTGGCCTCAGCTTGCTCCGCCACAGCCCGATAGTTGTCTGCGAGTAGCAAATCTGGTCAGGGACACCTGGACTCCCAAGTACATAATTCCTTGCGGGGACCAATGGAGCGGGTACTCAGTGGTGGGTTGTATCGTGGAGCTAGTAAGGGGGAAGATCTTAGATTTAGTATAGTTTATAGTGAACCCGGAGTATGTACCTATGCGGGTGATATCACGTAAAATTGGGTCTAGATGCACAGCTGGGTCCCTTATGAAAAGCAACACATCGTCCGCGTACAGTGAGACAATCTCAGGGGCTCCTTTCAGCCGTATCCCCTTGCATGCATGCCAATCCCTGATATAGTCGGCCATTGGCTCTATTGCCAGGGCGAACAAAATCGGGGAAAACGGGCATCCCCGTCGGGTGCCTCTGGAAAGAGGGAACAGAGCAAACATCTGGGAGTTAACTCGAACCCTAGCCACCGGGGAAGTGTACAGCAACTTAATATATGCTATCATATTTGGCCCTATACCCATAGTCTCCAATACCAGCCAAGTATATTTCCAAGACACCATATCAAAAGCCTTTTGAGCATCTAACGTGACCGCCACCGCACTTGCGCCCTGGTCAATGCGGGCCATGACATTGAACAGCCTTCCAATATTGTGGGACGTCGATCTCCCTGGAACAAACCCCGATTGATCGTCGTGTACCATATAGGACATGACCGGGAGAAAGCAGCTAGCAATCACTTTGGCGAAGATTTTAGTGTCCAGATTCATTAATGACACGGGCCTATAAGATCCACACTCATCTGCAGGCTTACCAGTTTTAAGCAGGACCGTAATGCGGCCTCACGCATTGTCGGAGGAAGGGTGCCCAACCGGAGCGATTCGTTCCAAACTTCCAGCAATTTGGGGGCCAGAATGGCCACATGCTTCTGATAGAACTCTGCCGTTAGCCCGTCTGGACCGGGTGCTTTTCCCTTGGGGAATTTGGATATCGCCTCAACTATTTCATCAAGCAGTATGGGGGAATCTAGTTGGTCTCTGGTAGCGGGGGAGATGATCGTCGTAGGGATCTGCTCGAGGAGATCATGCATTTGGGACTCACTATGCTCAGGGGGCTGGGAGTATAGTTCTGCATAGAAGTCCGCAAAGACTTCCATAATTCGTTGATCGGTCCATTGTTCCGATCCCAAGCTGTCCTTAACGCTAGTGATCTGCGCTGGACCCCATTCACCCCTAGCCACTGCAGCCAGCGTCCTGCCAGGCCTGTCCCCCTCTCCATATTTGCGAACCGCCTGTGGGCGACTGAAGTATTGAACTTCCCTGGTGGCTTGTTCATTAAAGAATTGGAGCTCCTCACCGATTTGAGAGAGAGTGGCTGGGTCAACGGATGTAGGGTGCGCGCTCTCTAGGTCGCGTAATTTGGATTCCGAGCGGGTAAGGGCCGCTCTTATCGCTCTGAGAACTCCCGCCTCCCTCGATATGGACATTCCACTGATGAAGAATTTGAAGGCCTCCCAAACGATCCCCAGGGAGGTGGACTGGGGTGAGTTAAGCTCAAAGTAGGACTGTATGTCGGACAGAATATCTGCCTTGAATACTATGTCCTGCAGGGCCAAAGACTTGAAACGCCATGAGTTAAGAGTGGGGGCAGGGACTCCTAAATCTACAGATAACTGAATAGGTGAGTGGTCCGATAAGGTGCGTGCCAAATTTTTGAGTTTCAACCACCCTCCCCAGGAGCGTACTGGACAAAAGGAACATATCGATTCTGGAGGAGCGGTCATGCACAGAGGAATAATGAGTGTATTTAAGCATCTGCGGATGCAGTACCCGCCATGTGTCTCGAACGTCAAGCGTCGTGCTGTGCGCCAGGAGTTTACGCGCCGCATTAGAAAGCAGTCTGGGGCAGTGCCTGTTCTGTCCAGTGTGGTGTCCAATATGAAATTCATGTCCCCACCCCAGATGATCTGCACTCCCACATAGCCAAATAATATAGATACCACCCGGTCGACAAAGTCAGGAGAGTCCACATGGGGCCATACGTGTTAACCAGTAAGTATTCCCTGTTAGCTATTGCCCAATGTAGAATGACATATCTTCCTTCTGAGTCTATATAGTTCTTGTGGAGTACAAACCTGAGTGACCTAGGACCATCGGCAATACCCCTCTAGCACGGGACGAGGAAGAGGTGAAATATCTATGGGAACCCCATGACTGTGCCATTTACCTAGCCAAATGGCCCTCAGAGTGTGTTTCCTGCAAGAGCAGTATTTGACAGCCGTGCCTGTTGGCGTGGGCCATGATTTTACGGGCTTTGGTGTAGTTGCTCAAACCCTGGACATTCCAGGACATCACTATTGTCGCCATTTCAGAAGACTAGGGTACATCCCACAACCTTTGTCGAAACGTACACAGTGAATTAAGAAAGCCCCCTCGGGGGTGCCCCGATGTCGTGCGGTCTGCCAAACCGCCCCTGTCATTTACAATACAGTTCCCCAAATCCCCAACATTACCACCCCCCACCCTCACTGCCCACCCCCAACTTGCAGTGGGAATTATCCCCCCCCCCAAAAGCATGTGCCACCAACTGAACCAGTGGAGGTGCCACCAGGTGACTCGACACTCCCTGAGCAAGGGAGGTCAGAAGACACTATCCAACGTGGATATGCCCATATTCCGGCCCAACTTGGGCCAACCAACAATAATACCAAACCAAACATGAACATTGCAATCGCAGTGTTGCTGTTGCCGTGCGGACGGCCACTTAACTATTGCGAAGGACGGCAGTAGCCGTCGGGTCAGGTTCTGCGGTAATCGGATCACAGGTCAGGTCTCGAATTCAGCAGTTCACTGATGGGACCAGATGGTAATGATGAAGTCGCAAAAGGTCTTGGTCAGTCCCATGCTCTGAACGAAGAACGAAGATTGATGACCAAGGGACCCAGGGTAAGCCCCAGGCCGGCTGACCATTCACGGGATTGAGATCGCTCAGGTTGCAGTACATTATTGCCATTGACACATTCTAGTTGAGAGAAGGAATTACTAGATAGATCAGACCGCCCCAGGGTGCCACGCGCGAGGTCAGTCCTCACCATCCGGAGCATGGGGCGGAATGTGTGCTTCGATAAATTTCACCGCCTCTTCAGGCACAGTAAAGAAATACAGTTTGCCATTGTGTGTAATCTTAAGTCGTGCGGGGAACAGGATGGCATATGGGACTTTCCGTTTCCGAAGTTTCTTGACCTCGAGGAATTGGCGTCTCTCCTGTTGCACTGCTATCGAGAAATCAGGGAAAATTCTGATGGTATTGGCCTCAAGTCTTAGGTCTCCCTTTTCACGCGCCAGACGGAGGATGAGGTCCCTATCGCAGTAGTTTAGAATCCTAGCAATAATAGGCCTCGGGATGTCGCCCGGCTTGGGGCGTGGTGAGAGGGCTCGATGTGCACGCTCCACTGTAAAATAGGGTGAGAGTACCGGGTTGCCGGGAAGTTCTCTGAGCAGGTCCTCAATTGCGTCCTCCATGCGCCCCTTCAGGGCGTTTTCAGGGACCCCAATAATTCGCAGGTTGTTCCTACGAGAGCGCGACTCCAAGTGATCACATTTTGCTTTTACGGTTTTCATGTCGCGTGACAGGGAGGCAACTGTGGTCTGCAGGGTCTGGATATCGTCCTCGGCCGTAGATATTCTACTCTCTGCATCTGTGATCCTGGTGGCCGCCTGATCCACATGCGTTTTCAGGGAGGCAACATTGGCATTAATGTCATCTAGTTTTTCGTGGAATGAAGCGAAGTTCTTGGCCATAGTTTCCATTAGTGTGGTCAAGTCAGGGGCCACCGTGCAGGGGTGAGGGTCCGGTTCAGATTCCTACTGTAGAGATGAGGAGGGGCCAGATTCCGCCCTCGGGACGGTCCTAGCGAATTTGTCCATGGCCCCCCCCTTCGAGCTCCCTCTGGATTTGTTGGGCATCACTGGAGCTGTCTCCGGTGGCTAAGGGGACCCAGGCGGGATAGGCGAGAGAGTCAAGGTACGTAGGAACCAGCCGATGGTCGATATCAGGCAGTGCACACGTGGCAATGGTATGGGCAAGCCCAGTACAGACCAGGGGGCAAGAGGAATGTCAAGTGTGTCGAGTTACTCGGGGGCAGACAAGGCTAGGCAGCCGGCTCGGCAATACAGGTAGTCCCCTGAACGGAAGCAGGGGCCCACCCCTCCTGCAGATCAAGGGGGCAATGTGGCAGGCCCCGCGGAGCAGGCACCTCAGATGGAGTGGGTAGGGAGGTGAGAGTTTATGACCCCACCAGTTCAGGGGTTCCGCTTCTCCAGCCCCCTCCCGCTGGAGGGGGGGGTACACTGCGCAGTCCGGCGCCGCAGTGGCCAAGTCCGGTGAGATGACCAGAGTGTAGGCCTTCCAGGGGCCCCCGCCGAGGTGGACAGTCAAGATGATGCCCCAACCCTCAGGGAAAGGTGAGAGGCTTCTCAGGGCTTCAAGGCTGGACGATGGGGGCCCGAGTGAGAGTACCGCCGGTGGCACAATGCCGGCACTTCCACCCTCCGCACCTCACCTGGCGTCCGGAGGTCTCAGGAACGTGGTCCGTGATGTCCAGGGGGCAGCCAGGCACCAGCCCCAGCCGCCGCACACCCCAGTGATGAAGGTCCCTCAGAGCCGGCTCACAGGCGAGGAGACGGGTTGCGCTCCAGCGCAAGGCCCCGCGGCGGCCTCCCGCGCAACAGCGCACTCCATAGTGTCGATGACAGGATCCCGCTCCTGCCGCCCGGGACCAGGCACACACCGCAGGCCCTAGCGGAGACACCCCACACGGGCACCGGGTCTCGCGGCAGCCAATCGCCCCAATAGAGAGCCAGCAAGGGGGAGGAGGCAGTGGGCCGGCCGCACGCGCAGGGCCCTGCAGGCCACCAGTCAGCCGGGCGAGGAGTCCCGTTTTCAGGCTTCCCGCGGCTGATTCGAGCTGGGATCAGAGCGAAGCAGGCAGCTGGAGCACAGTGGTGATGTGATTCCTCTAAATATAGGGCTGCAAATTCGTCAGGAACCGCAGTTGTAGTCAGATTCTCGGCCAGGCCGCACGGAGCTCTGAGACTAAGCTGCCATCTTGGGCTGCTCAACAGCGCCACTGATGCATGTCATAAGCATTTGAATTACAATTACCATATAGAAATCAAATCTGATGTTTTTTTAATTTTTATTTGGTGTGCGTTGGAAGAGGGGGTAGTCTTATACAGCGAGTATATCCCAAACTCTATATTTTAACTGGAAAAGTTGGGGGTCATCTTATACGCCCAGTCGCCTTATACGCCGGAATATACGGTACCGAAATGACAAAAAGAAAAAGAATCCAGAGAAGAGCGCGTGGTATTACATGGCCGAAGCCAAACCCAGGAGCGCTGGTGAAATTGGCCCGTTCCCGTCTGTTAGGACAGTTATTCTGAAGTGCTACCCACTTCTTCAAAACCATTCAACTGAGGCAGTACAAGACTCCACTCTTAGTATAAGACTGTACCACCTGAGTACATGGCAGCGTAGGCAGAGCAGCCAGGCTTATCTTAGGAGGGTGAGAGGCAGTAGAAGCAGTACAAGTGAAATTGTAATACAACTGATCCAAGGAAACACTGAAACACTATGTATTGTAAAAATAAAGGATGTATTTAAATACGGGTAGGCCCAGATAAATCTAGGGGTTAAGTAAGTACTAACACATTATATGAAATAACAATATAAAATACAACACTATACTTGAAAGCACATAGGCCCAAGTATAAACCTTATTTGGAAAACATAACAGTAGTTCTAGGGAAGTCAAAACCTTGTTATACACATTTAGTATAGGTCAAGCCTATTCTTTGGGAGTAAAAGACCAATGGTTACTTTCAGATTACTTTTGGTAATACAAGGGCAGTAGGCCCTTTAAGTTGTACAGTGACTCTTGGAACAAATCACATAACCAGTCAACTGGACAATATACGTTTGGTGAATAGTGAAACACCTATCCTAGGTGCAGTAAAAACATATAACTACTTTTGTCATAACACACAGTTATACCAGGTGAGTAAAACCTAAGGATGTAATATACCATTACAGATGCTTGGGAAATCAGGGATCCCCAGATTGAGGTAAGCAATAACTCTGGTAACTTGTTTCGGATGGCACACAGCTAACACAAGGTAAGTAAAACCCACATACTTTAACTTCACAATGAAGGGGAAACCCAGTTGGGGGACACTCATACAGTTATCCTAACAGGACTAACCTGGTGATACCAACAGTTGGAGGACACCCATACAATTACCCTACAGGAATAATCTGGTGAAACCAAAACATTACTTTTGTAAAGAGGCACAACCTAATCACAGGAGAGTAAAATACCTTCACATGTACTTTCTTTTAGACTGGCAAAAAAACAGTGGCTAAGGAAGAAAAGATGTTAAGCATACTTTTAAGAATAGTGCATCACACATTCAAGATCAGTAAGAACTTTGGTAACTGGTCACTCTTAGAATTACAATTACCCACCAACTCTTTACAAGTAAGTAAAACACTTGATTTCTTTTCTAGGCAGAAGTCCCAATCCCTTCAAAGTCTTTCCCTTAGAGCATGAGTGTTCTCAGTGGCAGAAGGGGGGGGTCACTAGGACTAGTGACCAACAGGCAGTGTTAGAATAAGTTCTTTAGTAGCAAAAGTCAGAGTTCCTTAGGAAAACTGGGCAAACAGGTGAGTACTTTACTTCTAGGGTTTAGAAGAGGGTCCAGGGGCTTCACAGAAGACACCCCAGCAGGATTCTAGCAGTGGGATTGGGTGCACTGGATGAGGGACCTCCCAATCACTGAAGACACCCCAAAGCTACACAGAAATCCCAACAGGCTTAAGGTACGTATATACCCAAGCCCACACAGTACCTCAGCAATGAACAAGAGATTGCAGCAGGAGAACTTCAGGGACTGCAGCCAAATACCCGGTCAGTGGATTCCTTGTCCTGGAGACTGAACACAAGACCTCAGAAGAGACTTCGCAGCAGGGATTGATGAAGAAGGCTCTAGGCAAGTTTTCTCTCGTGGCTGAATGCGGTTCTGCGGGTTTGGCGCCTTTTCAAGGAGCACAGAAGACGACAGAAAATCACGGTTGATTTTTCATCGTTTAAAAGGTCAAGCACTCTTGTGAGGGGACTTTTCGGACTAGATTCGTGTCTCTGGAGATATACCAGGATGCCCACGAAGTTTCAGCGAGATTCGGAAGACCGTGCACCGCACAGTGGCTGGAGGTCCCAGGGTATTGGGGTATTGCAAGAACGCAAGGTCGCAGCAACCCGTGGGATGGCTCAAAATGCAGGTCTTCTTGAGTCTAGTGGGTCTCACCAGGCTCTGGGTTCGGGTCGTCGTTTTCGGAGACCCCAGGTCGATTGGAAGGAAAGGCTGCAGCAGGCTCCGGTTACACAGCAGGCTCTCCGGTCGCTGGAAATCATTCCCGCCGTTTTTCCTTCGTCATCCTCTTCGGTTTTCTGTTCCAGTGGTCGACATGACTTCAGCTTCCAGATTTCCAGTATTTATCAGGAACTACAGCACACCTCTGCATTCTCTCCCTGCATTTTACAAGAAAGGGGCGTCTAGTTGTCCAATCGGGACAGCCAGCCCCCCCACTGAGATTTGTCCCAGTTGAAGGACGGCGTAAGACAAAGGATGAGGGAGTTTCGGACTATCCCACACTTCCTGTGCTTACAGACTGACTGGAGCCTGGGCGAGGTGTGCAGGGGACACCCGCCAAAGACAAAACTCAAACAAAGGAATTTCCCACACTGGATGTCAGGGGAAAGAACAAGAAACGACAATAAACACTAAAATGGCAGAAAAAGAAGACAGGGGCCATTTTGGTAAAATTAGCACCCATAGGTGCCTTTACTGCAGCTGTGATCACAGCCCACAGTAAAGGTGCACTGTTAGGGAGAATTCTCTCTTTAGGCTGAATTTCCTAACCTAGCGAGTCCCCCAGCAGCTTTGCTGGATTTCTGGAGTTTGTTTTTTTCCTCCTGCCAAGAGTGAGACTCTTTCTCCCACTCTTGGACATGATTTATGGTATTCCTTTGACTGGCAATGTGTTTTATGGGCTATGGGGTCCTTTACTCCTTAGGGTCTCTTGTGTTTTTACTATGGGTGTTACACAGCACCCTCCGTGCAGTAACACAGGGGTGTCATAGTGGCACCCCACCATAGACTCCATACCCTGGGACTGACTACTGTCTCCCAGGGCATGTAAAGTCACCATTGGCTTTACTTGTCCCAAATTATTAACAGAAACTAGTACAAACCATCATATTGTGGACGTACTGGTCGGTGCAATTCGATTGCCACGGGGTCTGTTAGTCGAGGGGGCACATCTCCGTCCCCCCTGATTGAGTTTTGGCTGGTGGCAGTGGAAACTACTTTTTATATTCGACCGCGAATATTTCCCTATGGGATTTTCCCATTGTTCGAGGCTACCAACTTTAATTATCTAATTCTCATAGCCTCGAACATACCGCCGGTTTATTTAATTAATATAAATTCTCCATTTGGTATTTTTTGCCAAGACTCGATTCTAAAATGGCGTTTGTGTTCTCTTCTGTGACTCCAAACCAAGTCGAGCCCTTTGTTCCACTTTTTGGCGGGCTTCTCCACAGAATCTTCCAAAAGTGGTGCCACTCTGTCTGGGTACCACAGGGGGTGTGGGAGGGGGTTTAGGCACCCTGGACCGAGTTAACGTGGTAACTCAAGTCACACTCTTGTGTGATTGGCCGAAGTGGTGAGCCGGCCGGCTCACCACTTAGCATGTTTGATTGACAGCTAGGCTGAGTGAATGCTGCATAAAAGCAGGGCTTTGGGGACTGGAACTTCAGAAGTCGCCACAGGACCTGAGAATCCGACGAGGGAGAAGCTGAGCCGACCTACCATGACGACACCACCGGTGGAGCCCTGCGGAACTGACTCACCACTTCCCGACGACAGAGAAGATCTCCCGGCTGGAGAGGCTTCTTCCCCTGACTGGTGGGCACTACCAGTTTACCTTTCTTTCTTCGCACCCCAGACCGGTTAGTGGTCAAACTGCCCGTGCCAAGAACCCCGGCAGCCGGATAGCCACTCACCACTGAACGGCGAACCAACGGACCGCTCCTTGTACCTGAGAAACTCTGCGGCTGGTTTCTTCCCTGGCAGTGCAACGGACTCCTGTCTTCCTCCACGACGAGATCCTCTCCTCCCCCGGACGAAGCACCGACTTGCATCCGCTGCCAGGAACAACTGCCCCGCTGGAGTGTTCTCACCACTTTAAAGTACCCTGTCCGCCAGGCCTCCCTTTCTAAAGATTGCTACAAGGTAATAATAACTCCTTAACCTTCTGGACTGGGCTGGCTGCCTGGACCCTCTAACTGGTCCCTTTCTTTGGTCCAACTCCTTTTTGAACCATTACAAGACTTTTGTGCACTGCAACCGTGTGACCTTGGGCACATTTCGTTTCGATCCCCTTAAAGCGGATCTGGCCTACTGACTCTGAATTCACGGTTTTACTTTGCCTTCCTCTCTTGTTATGTTCTTGTAAAAGTGTTGGGATCTGTTTCAATTTGTTCTCTGCTTTTCTCTCCCTTTTTAAAAACGAACTATTAGAGTGCCATCTACGTTAAGCGCTCACCGCTGTCTGAAAATAAGTGGGGGCTTTACTTAAGACTTGTCTAATATTCTTTTAAGGGAGTGTATATCTTTTAGTGACCGTGTTTTTGAATTGCTTACTATTAGTGCCTGCGTGTTTTTCTAGATGTGGTTTTAAATAAATAATTATATCTCTCTTACACCAAGCCCTGGTCAGTGTTTACTTGTTATATTGTGTGCTCTTGACCTATTGTGAATACTCTATATACTGCCTAACTCTTCTTGAGGGAAGTCTGACTGCTCAGCCACAGCTACCAAGTGAATCTGTGTGGTACAGACTGCTACCAAGTGGGTTTACTGCCAAACACCTGTAGTCTTCAATCTTTTGCAGTGGTCCCAGAGGGAACTGCACAGGTTTCTGCCTAACATGCACCAAATTAGTAAAAGGTATCACTGCCACCAGCCATTAAAGGTAAGCTCGTCACTGTAACAGAATTGTTACAGTTTTAATGTGAAAGGGGATACATTGCATCTCCCCAGCACTCCACATAAGGTGGGGTGTGCTGGTTTCACAGAATAAAATGTAAAAGGGATCAAATGATCCTTTCTACCCTTGGGAACTGTAGTTCACTCAAAGTTAGCACAAGAAAGTTAAATGGGGAGCCCCTAGGGCAACCCAGCAACAACAGGCACTTATTGCCAATAAGTTGTTAAACATGATAACTTTAAAAAGACACTATGGAGAGTCTTAAAAATGACACCCATAAAAAGAATTAAAGATTAGGTGAGTGTGGAAAAAGGTTCCCACTCATTGAGGTATTAATGAAAAATATCCCACTAGAAAAGCAAAAAGTTCTGGAGTTGAACCAGGAAAGGAAGATTTACCAGCTCAGTGGAAATCTTACCTAACACCGTCGACGCAGAAAAGGGGACTGAGGTTTGGCGCTGGTGGGGGGAGTTAGGGTAACGCATGCTCCCAGGGCCGCACCCCTGCATGCCTCTAAATTTAAAGGGGAAGAAGGTTTTTTCTGGTGAAAAAGGTTCCGTCTCCCGCCCCTAGGAACAGAAGCCCATGCAGTATGAAGGAAAGGGGACAGGACCTAAGTAGGATCAGATTAAGGAATAAATGAGCCCTGGACCTGAAAGAACAGTTTTCGGACAATGCGTGGAATAAGATGCTCCTGCATGCAAAACAGGCATCCAGGAGCGTGCAGTTTCAATGGATGCAATACATATGCATAATGCAGGAGTATATTACACCAGTGGTGGTAGCTAAAATGTTGCAGGACAAGGATCCCAACTGTTAGGGATGGAGGAAAGAACTATGGACATATATGGTAGGAGGGCAGGGAGGTGAAGGAACAAGTTACTTACCTGTAACCGTTGTTCTCCAGCATGGGTCTGGCATGGATTCACATGCTCATGAATATTCCCCGTCGTCAGGCTGGGAATCCTCGGTAAAGAAAAAATCAGTTTCAGTTTAGTTTCTGAACTGTCTTTCTCCTAATAACCAATCACTGGTCTCTGGTTCATACTGCCCCCAGCCAATGAGTGCCCTCTACCCAAGCCCCTCCTCTGGCAGCCATCTTCAGATTTGGTAGCACGTAAAGTGGCAGTAGGACCAAGAGAAGAGCCGCAGAGGGGTAGGCGGGAGGGTTTGCATGTGAATCCATGCCAGACCCATGCTGGAGAACAACAGTTACAGGTAAGTAACTTGTTCCTTCTCCAGCATGGGGTCTGGCATGGATTCACATGCTCATGAATATAAGAATACATAGCAGTACACACATGCACAACCATGGGTGGTGGCAAGGCTCAACATTAAGCAATACAACAACTCAACATTAAGCATCTCTTACCTCCTCACCCGGCTCACCTTAAGCGAACAGGTTGCGCAGCACTGCCTGGCCGACTCTGGACTCCTCCCTGGAATCCCTGTCGACGCAGTAGAATTTCGTGAAGGTGTGTCAACCTCCACGTAGCAGTCCTGCAGATGTCGAGCAGGGGCACACCAGACAGGAATGCCATGGTAGCAGCTATCGCTCTGGTAGAATGGGCTCTCGGACGGCCGGGCAACGGTCGGTTTGCCAACGGGTGACAGTGCATGATGCAGCCGGAGAGCCATCTGGAAATGGACGCCTTCGAGAGGGCCTTCCCTTGGTTCACAGTTCCAAAGTTCACGAACAGCTGTGAAGTCATCCGAAAACTCTTTGTGCGGTCCACGTAGAACTTCACCGCTCTAGCTACATCCAGCGAGTGCAAAGTCCTCTCAGCTGGCGACGAAGGCGACGGGAAGAAAACTGGTAACACCAAGGCCTCGTTGAGATGGAAGTCCGACGGCACCTTGGGCATGAAGGAGGGGTGCGTCCTCTCTCCCACTCGTCGTGCGGAGGTGATGGCCACAAGAAAAGCTGTCTTCCACGAAAGGAACTTCAACGGCGCCGAATGCAGCGGCTCTAATGGCAGCCCCATGAGCCTGCTCAGCACCACATTGAGTTCCCACGCCGGGGCCGGAGCCTTCACCGGCAGGAATGACCGGAACAGTCCCTTCATAAATTCCTTCACCAGGCGATAGGACCACAGTGATGATCGTCCTTGAGTCCTGGTGTAGCGGGAGATAGCCGCTAGATGGATCTTGATGGAGGCATGAGCCAGCCCCGCCTTGGCCAGCGACAGTAGGTACGGCAGCACCTGAGGGGCCGTGATCCGTAGAGGGTTAATCTTCAGTGCATGGCACCAGACAGAGAACCTCTTCCACTTCTGTCCATAGCATTTGAGGGTCGAGGACGCCCAGGCCTTCGCAAGCACCTCCTTGCAGTCCGCCGGTATGTCGTAACCTCCAAACTAATGCTGCAGGAGCCAGGCCTGCAAGTTCAGCGACCCCGGGTGGTGGTGGAGGATGGCGCCTCCTTCCCTGGCGAGAAGATCCGTGTCCGCCGGCAGCCTGACTGGGGGGGGGGGGACGCTGACAAGTCCAGAAGGTCCGGGAAGCAGATCTGCCTCTGCCACGCCGGTGCGACGAGGGTAAACCTGCACTGTGACGTTCGGAGTTGATTGATGAGCTGCAGTAGCAACGGCGGGAACGCATAGAGGAACAGGTCGTCCCAGGGGAATGAGAAGGCATCTCCCATGCTCCCCGGCTGGGGGAACGTGCTGGCGAACCTCCGGCACTTGGTGTTCGCTGCCGTCGCGAACAGGTCGATCTGGGGATTGCCCCATCGTTGGAATAGATTATCCACTTGATAATGCTGCAGCGAGTGCAGCTCCCTGCTGAGTGAGTCAGCAATGGTGTTTTTTACTCCTGCCAGGTGGAAGGGTATCAGAAACATCCCCTGGGCGACCGCCCAGTGCCACAGATCCTGAGCTTCCTTGGATAGGGCTGGTGATCTGGTGCCTCTCTGCTTCCGGATGTAGAACATTGTGGTGGTGTTGTCTGTGAAGATCCTCACCACCTTGCCCTTGAGGGACGGGAGGAACGAGCTGAGGGCCCAGAAGACGGCTCGGAGCTCAAGGACATTGATGTGCAGTGATCTCTCCTCCGGGAGCCAAAGGCCTCTTGCGTGGAGATCTCCGGAGTGCGCCCCCATCCCTCCAGGGTGGCGTCCGTCGTCACTTTCTCCTGAAAGGCTGGGGCCTGGAAGTCCATACCCACAGCGAGGTGCGCGCGGGTGCCCCACCACCGGATCGCTTGGCGGAAGGTCTCGTTGAGAGAGAGCCGGTCTTCGAAGTTGCCTGTCGCTTGCATCCAACGGGAGTCGAGAAACTCTTGCAGCGGCCGCATCCGCAGTCTGCACAGACGCACGAGGTAGATGCAGGAGGACATCATGCCGAGCAGGGACTTGACGGACCTCACCCTGGCCACTGCCATGGCCGACAGACGTTGCACCTTGCCCAGGATGGCCTTTGTCCTTTCTTCCGACGGGGAGGCCAATGTGTCGGTTCTGGCTCCCAGGAACAGTGCGACCTGCGTGTTAGGGAGAATTCTCTGGTTAGGCTGAATTTCCCTACCTAGTGAGTCCCCCAGCAGCTTTGCTGGATTTCTGGGGTTTAATTTTTTTCTCCTGCCAAGAGTGAGACTCTTTTACCCTCACTCTTGGACATGTTGAAGTGTGTTTTCTTGGTTAAACCTTGTGTTGAATGGGCTATGGGGTCTTTTACTCCATAGGGCCTCATGTATTTTTGTGATGTAGGTCACACAGCACCCTCTGTGCCGTGACCCAGGGGTGTCCTAGGGACTCCCCAACATAGACTCCATACCCTGGGACTGACTACTGTCTCCCAGGGCATGTAAAGTCACCAAAGACTTTGCTAGTCTTGAATCCTGAACAGAACCAGTACAAACCATCATATTGTGGACGTACTGGCTGGGGCAATTCGATTGCCCCAGGGTCTGTTAGTCGAGGGGGCACGTCTCCGTCCCCCCTGATCGAGTTTTGGCTGGTGGCAGTGGAAACTACTTTTTATATTCGACCGCGAATATTTCCCTATGGGATTTCCCATTGTTTTAGGCTAACACATTTAATTATTTATTTACGGTAGCCTTAAACATACCGCCGGTTTATATATTTATTTTTATAACTCCGGTTGGGACTTTTTGCCAAAACTTGATTCTAAAATGGCGTTGGTGTTCGCCTCTGTAACTCTGACCCAAAGTGGAGCCCTTTGTTCCACTTTTGGCGGGCTTCTCCACAGAAGCCCTCCAAAGTGGTGCCACTCTGTCTGGGGTACTTAGGAGGGGTGGAGGGGGAT
Source organism: Ambystoma mexicanum (assembly GCF_040938575.1). Lineage (NCBI taxonomy): Eukaryota > Metazoa > Chordata > Amphibia > Caudata > Ambystomatidae > Ambystoma > Ambystoma mexicanum. The sequence goes on along the minus strand of NC_090927.1, from coordinate 301,199,064 downwards.
TTAGGCACCCTGGACTGAGTTACCTTGGTAACTCAAGTCGCACTCCGTCCTGATTGGCCCAAGTGGTGAGCCGCCCGGCTCACCACTTAGCATGTTTGAGTGACAGCTAGGCTGGGTGAATGGGGGTTTGCTGCATAAAAGCAGGGCTTTGGGGACTGGGACTTCAGAAGTCGCCACAGGACCAAGAATCCGACGAGGGAAGAGCTGAGCCGACCTGCTTCGACGACACCACCCGGTGGAGCCCTGCTGAACCGTCTCACCACTTTTTCCCGACGACCGAGGAGAACTCTTAACGGAGTGGCTCCTTCCCTTGACTGGTGGGGACAACCAGTTTTCGCCTTCTTTCCGTCCTTTTGAGGTATCTCGTGGCCGCCTTGCCTGTGCCAAGCACCCCGGCATCCGGAATACCACACTTTACCCCCATACCGCGAAAGTCGGTACCAACCCTTTAACCGGAGGACTCCGCGGCTGGTTTCTTCCCGGGCAGTGCTACGACCTTTCTCTTCTGCTCTTCAGCGAGATATTCTTCTCCCCTGACCGACGTCGAGCCTTGCTGTCGCTGCCTGGAACAACTGCCCCCGCTGGAGGATCCTTTCCGCTTAAGGTACTGTGTTCCGCCTGGCTTCCCTTGCTACCGACTGTACGGGGTAGATTTAGTCCCCGGCTTTCGAACCTGGGAGTGCCTGGGACACTTTGGCTAAACTTTCTGAGCCACTCTAAACTCTTTTTGACTCTTTGCAAGACTTTGAATCTCTAACTAACAGTGTGATCTTGGGCACATTTTCGCTCCGGCTACTCTAAGAGTGGGCCCTGCCTAGTGACTTTTGCTCACCTGTGACTTTATTCTTCTTTAAGCCTATTGCAAGTGTTCTGGACCTTAGAGTGGTGTGTCTAACCTATTTCTGCTTTTTCTCTCCCTTTCTTGGAAACTACTAGAGTGTCATCTAACGTTAAGCACTCACCTCTGTTTTAATTAAGTGGTGTTAACCTAGAGTTGTCTAGATAGGAGAAAGGATTGAATTTACTTTCAGTATAACTGTGTTGAAGTACTTTTACTATATTTTTGCTAGAGTGTTTTTAACTTATGTGTATTTTAAATAAATAACTATATACTTTTGAAACCAAGCTCTGGTCAGTGTTTGCTTGTGCTATTGTGTTTTGGTACATATTGTGTATACTTTACATACTGCCTAACTCTTCTTGAGAGAAGTCTGACTGCTCAGCCACAGCTACCAGGTAAATCTGGGTGGTACAGACTGCTACCAAAGGGGTTTACTGCTCTACCTGTAGTCTTAAATCTTTTGCAGTGTTCCCCAAGGGAACTGCACAGGTTTCTGCCTAACACTGGTGTACAGCGGTGGGATTTGTATTGAGTATACATTTTATTGTGCTTTAGATACCTTAGTGCAACTAACCACAAAGCTTAGCACTGAAAAAGTAAAACCTCTAACATGTCAGTTATAGAAAGCTATAGTCAAGAGTCCCTTGCAGCCAAAACTGCTGATTGTTTAAGAGTGCTCTGTAAACATAAGGATCTCCTGACTAAGGGCAAGAAAATGGAGCTGATTGAAAGATTGTTAGCTAACCAAAGTCTGGGTGATGGTTCAGAGGAGCCTACCACTCCAGCAACTGTAGATGACAGTATTGAAGTTAACATGGAGCAAAATGTTGATGTTTCTGAGGAAGAGTCAGAAGAGGAGGGTGAGGCTGTTGTAACTGTCCCCCCTAGGCCTCTGCCTGCTCTACCTGCTGTGCCTACTGGACCTTTACCAGGTCCCACATTTAGTCCTCAGTACTTTGAACTGGAGAAAATGAAGCTAGAATTGGAGTATAAGAAACTTAATGCTCAAACTGACAAAGAACTAAGGCTAAGGGAAATGGAGCTCAAGTATGACTTAGAAATGAAGAAATTATCTGTTGAGAATGTTTCTCTCTCTGGCTCCTCTAGAAGTTCCAGTCCTAAAAGACCCCGGATGCCTAAAGAATTGGTTGGTATGTATGAGCCTAAGTTGGATGTGTTGGATTGGTTGTCTCTGTTTGAATATAATCATGGGCTCCAGAACATCACAGGAAATGACTTACTCACCTGGTTGTTCTCTAGGCTTCCCCCTGTTGCAACTGATGTGGTAATGGAGATGGGGGAGGAGGATAGGAAGGACTATGAATGTGTGAAACTAGCTTTGATAGCTAGGTTTGGGAAGACCCCTTCCCAGTATCTTAAGAGGTTTAGGAGCCTCAAAAAGCATGATGGTACCCCTTGGGCTACCTGGGTGAGTGAATGTTTGAAAAACTTAGAGGGATGGATTAAGGGTTACAAGGTGAACACTTATGAAGGTATGAAGAATTTGTTTATGTTGGAGACTATTTATGATGCCTGCTCTCCTGAGCTCAGACAACACTTGGCTGATTCCAGGGAATTAGATTCCCGGAAACTAGCTAAGGCTGCTGACTTGTGGGTTGCCAACAGGGCCACTCACAAGGATTCTGGGGTAACTCAGAAGAAGGATGGGGAGAAACAGCCTAAAAAAGACTCCAAAGAGAATTCTAATAATTCCTATCCCAAAGAGGGCCCCAAACCACAAAATAACCAGGGTAAGCCCCATGGGAAACCTAGTCAGGCTACTGTACCTTCTGGCCACAAGCCAGAAGGAGGTCAGAACAAGCCACCCTTCCAGAGAGCATTTGGACAATGCTATGTCTGTCAGGGTACTGACCATATCAAAGGAGATCCCAAGTGCAAGGGTAAACCTGCAGGGATCAGCACAGTCTCCTTAGCCTTCACTCCTGAGGATGAAGTACAGATGGCTAGTGCCCACTTTGAACTCTTTGCTGAAGAACCCTTGGGTCTTCAAGCAACTGTAAACTTAGAGCCTATGGGTCTGGTTAGTCCCCAGAATAGGGTTGTGTATAACTCCCTACCTGTTAACTCTAAGGTGTATTATGTGGACAGTGTTCTTGTCAATGGCCAGGATACTCCTGCCAGGAGAGACACTGGGGCCAGCAGAACAGTAGTGGATGAAAGCTTCTTTCAACCTGAGGATGTGGCCAAAGCACCCAAAGGTCCCACTAAAATGTCTGGAGGCCCTGTCCAAATGGTTCCTATTCTACCAGCCCTCATTCAGTGTAACAACATGACAGTGAGGATCCCTGTCAGTGTTCAGACTGAGGTACCTGGGAAGGTCCTGTTGGGGAATGACCTAAGAACTCTAGGAGTAGTGTCACATACCCCCAGGCCTCCCAGTATGGAGAAGCAGAACTTAACCAAATTGGCTAGACAGGCTACCTTGAAGGACCCTTCTAAGCCTGTGGGACCCTCTACTGAGAACCCCACTACAAGCCCTGGTGTTAGTAAGTTGACCTCTAACCCAGGCACATTTCAGGATAGTATGCTAGGAACATGGGAGCCCCAACCAAGCTCCACCCTTGTTCCCCTAGTTTCCGAGTCTCTGACCCCCCCTGCTTCTGAGGAAGAGGTGGATAGACCAACTAGGCCCCTATCTGGACCTGAGAGAACTGGCAATTCTCAGTGCTGGTGGAAAACCAGAAAAGAAAAGTCTAAGGCCAAAAACCTTCGGACTGTTGGACCTTCTACTGAAGACCCCAACTCCAATCCTAATATTAGGGGGGAAACTCCTAAAATAGGTAAAGGTAGATCTAAGAGGAAGGGGAAGCAGGTACATTGCCTAACCCCAACCCCTCCAACCAAGAGGCCTAAGACCCAACCTGCTCCCACAAGAGAGGTGGTGAGGAACCTTGGAGGCCCCTCTAGATCTAAGGGAATCCTTTATAAGGACCCCTTCAAAAAGCCTAACATAGGTTCAGAAGTTGTACCAACTTCTGAGGGACTGGTCAACCAGATCCCCTATAACAAAAAGACTGATGTTCCTCAAAGGGTCTGTAGGTCCGTTAGCTTGCAAAAGAAAACCTTTGAGTTCTCCATTGAACATAGGTCAAGGTGTCACCATCAAAATGCTGATGGACTCTCTAGGATGTATATCATCGACTAGAGGTATGAGGTTCATCCAGGAGTGGATTAAATCCTCCTGTCCCTTAGTCTGGGGGGGGCGAGTGTTAGGGAGAATTCTCTGGTTAGGCTGAATTTCCCTACCTAGTGAGTCCCCCAGCAGCTTTGCTGGATTTCTGGGGTTTAATTTTTTTCTCCTGCCAAGAGTGAGACTCTTTTACCCTCACTCTTGGACATGTTGAAGTGTGTTTTCTTGGTTAAACCTTGTGTTGAATGGGCTATGGGGTCTTTTACTCCATAGGGCCTCATGTATTTTTGTGATGTAGGTCACACAGCACCCTCTGTGCCGTGACCCAGGGGTGTCCTAGGGACTCCCCAACATAGACTCCATACCCTGGGACTGACTACTGTCTCCCAGGGCATGTAAAGTCACCAAAGACTTTGCTAGTCTTGAATCCTGAACAGAACCAGTACAAACCATCATATTGTGGACGTACTGGCTGGGGCAATTCGATTGCCCCAGGGTCTGTTAGTCGAGGGGGCACGTCTCCGTCCCCCCTGATCGAGTTTTGGCTGGTGGCAGTGGAAACTACTTTTTATATTCGACCGCGAATATTTCCCTATGGGATTTCCCATTGTTTTAGGCTAACACATTTAATTATTTATTTACGGTAGCCTTAAACATACCGCCGGTTTATATATTTATTTTTATAACTCCGGTTGGGACTTTTTGCCAAAACTTGATTCTAAAATGGCGTTGGTGTTCGCCTCTGTAACTCTGACCCAAAGTGGAGCCCTTTGTTCCACTTTTGGCGGGCTTCTCCACAGAAGCCCTCCAAAGTGGTGCCACTCTGTCTGGGGTACTTAGGAGGGGTGGAGGGGGATTTAGGCACCCTGGACTGAGTTACCTTGGTAACTCAAGTCGCACTCCGTCCTGATTGGCCCAAGTGGTGAGCCGCCCGGCTCACCACTTAGCATGTTTGAGTGACAGCTAGGCTGGGTGAATGGGGGTTTGCTGCATAAAAGCAGGGCTTTGGGGACTGGGACTTCAGAAGTCGCCACAGGACCAAGAATCCGACGAGGGAAGAGCTGAGCCGACCTGCTTCGACGACACCACCCGGTGGAGCCCTGCTGAACCGTCTCACCACTTTTTCCCGACGACCGAGGAGAACTCTTAACGGAGTGGCTCCTTCCCTTGACTGGTGGGGACAACCAGTTTTCGCCTTCTTTCCGTCCTTTTGAGGTATCTCGTGGCCGCCTTGCCTGTGCCAAGCACCCCGGCATCCGGAATACCACACTTTACCCCCATACCGCGAAAGTCGGTACCAACCCTTTAACCGGAGGACTCCGCGGCTGGTTTCTTCCCGGGCAGTGCTACGACCTTTCTCTTCTGCTCTTCAGCGAGATATTCTTCTCCCCTGACCGACGTCGAGCCTTGCTGTCGCTGCCTGGAACAACTGCCCCCGCTGGAGGATCCTTTCCGCTTAAGGTACTGTGTTCCGCCTGGCTTCCCTTGCTACCGACTGTACGGGGTAGATTTAGTCCCCGGCTTTCGAACCTGGGAGTGCCTGGGACACTTTGGCTAAACTTTCTGAGCCACTCTAAACTCTTTTTGACTCTTTGCAAGACTTTGAATCTCTAACTAACAGTGTGATCTTGGGCACATTTTCGCTCCGGCTACTCTAAGAGTGGGCCCTGCCTAGTGACTTTTGCTCACCTGTGACTTTATTCTTCTTTAAGCCTATTGCAAGTGTTCTGGACCTTAGAGTGGTGTGTCTAACCTATTTCTGCTTTTTCTCTCCCTTTCTTGGAAACTACTAGAGTGTCATCTAACGTTAAGCACTCACCTCTGTTTTAATTAAGTGGTGTTAACCTAGAGTTGTCTAGATAGGAGAAAGGATTGAATTTACTTTCAGTATAACTGTGTTGAAGTACTTTTACTATATTTTTGCTAGAGTGTTTTTAACTTATGTGTATTTTAAATAAATAACTATATACTTTTGAAACCAAGCTCTGGTCAGTGTTTGCTTGTGCTATTGTGTTTTGGTACATATTGTGTATACTTTACATACTGCCTAACTCTTCTTGAGAGAAGTCTGACTGCTCAGCCACAGCTACCAGGTAAATCTGGGTGGTACAGACTGCTACCAAAGGGGTTTACTGCTCTACCTGTAGTCTTAAATCTTTTGCAGTGTTCCCCAAGGGAACTGCACAGGTTTCTGCCTAACACTGCGACAGCACCAGGTGGGATTTTGCGAAGTTGATCGAGAATCCCAGAACCGTGAGCAGTTGGACGGTCTTTGCTGTATGTCCGATGGCGAGTTCCCTTGTCTTCGCTTGGATGAGCCAGTCATCCAGGTAGGGGTGGACGTGGATCCCCTGCAGGCGCAGCCGCGCCGCTACTGGTGCCAGGCACTTGGTGAACACCCTGGGCGCCGACTTCAATCCGAAAGGAAGGGCCTTGAACTGGTAGTGCCATCCTTGTACCACGAATCGTAGACATTTCCGATGTCCTTTTAGGATGGGGATGTGAAAGTAGGCATCCTCCAAGTCCAGGGACGATAGAAAGTCGCCCCCCTCCAGCTGTCCCAGCACGTGCTGGTGGGTGACCACCCGGAACTTCTGGGACTTGATGTACTTGTTTAGACGACGAAGGTCCAGGATGGGTTGCCATCCGCCGGTCTTCTTTCTTACGAGGAAGTACCTTGAGTACACTCCGGAGCCCCGGAGCCTCTTTGGGACACGCTCGATGGCTTCTTTCCTTAACATCGCCTTTACTTCCAGCAGCAGTTGGGGGATGTAGTTTTCCTTCCTGGCCACGGGTGGAATGCAGGGGCACTTCCTTAGAAACTCGAGAGTGTGTCCGCGGGCCAGGGTATCCAGCACCCATTGGTCGGTGGAGAGGACTCCCACACGCTGACAAAGTTCACCAGCCGGCCTCCAAACGGGGTGCTCAGGTGGGGGCCTGACGCTACGGCCGGTTCAGTCCTGCTTGGAGGTGGCCTTGCCGCATTGGCCACCTTGGTGACGATGAGATCCTCCTGCCTTGCCGCGTCCTCTGTAGGCCTCCTGCGACGAGGAGCGGCCCGCTTGGTGGTACGTCGAGGGGCTGCTGCCAAATCCTTTGGAGGCACCTTGCTTGCCTCCAGAGCTCCGAAAGGGCGGCTGTTGCTGAAGAACGCCTAAGGCCCAGCCATCTCCGTGTCCGCTTTGATGGCCTGCAGCGACTCGTCCACAGCCTTGCCAAACAGGTTGTTCCCGTCGAAGGGCATATCCAGGACCCTGGTTTGCACATCTTGACGGAAATCTGTAGCCTTGAGCCAACTGCGCCGGCGAAGGCAAACGCTGTTGCCATCTGGCGAAAACCGGTGGCAGCAATGTCAGTGGCCACCGTTATGGTGTGGTCCGACGCCACCACTCCTTCCTGCAGGATCTCTAGGGCCTCAGCCCTCTTGTCGTCCGGGAGGAAGTCCAGCGGGGGAGCGATCTTAAACCACAGCTCCCTGTCGTAGCGGGCCACAATCGCGAGGGCGTTGGCCGCTTTGATGGTAGTCGCTGCCGACGAGATGACTCGTCGTCCCATAGCATCCAGTTTCTTTCCCTCGCCGTCCGGCGGGGAGGTGAAGTCGACGCAGTCGCCCCTGCTGCCTTCTTCTTGGCCGCCGCGTAGACGACCGAGTCCAGGGTAGGCTGCGCCTTCAGGCACATATGGGTGGAATCCGGGACCCGGTACTTCTACTCGTACCGGTCTCTCATGGCAGGGGTCGTGAATGGGTTCGTCGAGTAAAGGGACCGAGAGGACCGTCTTCCTCTTGGCCTCACGCCTCTGGTAGAGGTAGAGGAAACCTCTGGAAAGAGCCAATTTGGTCAGGCGGGGAGGCCCGCGGGGGTGGTGATGGAAGGCCCATCCCGTCGTCATCCGTCCCAGTCGCGGCCGTCTCCGTTCCTGTATCGTCCCTGGGATCCGGAGAAGGAGAGGAAGGCTACGAGGGCCTTGAAGGCTGGAAGGGAGGGGGTGGATGAACTCTCCTTCGCTTGTTCGGCAGGCTTCCTAACGGTCCAAGCTCCGCTGGATCGTCCATTGGTGGTAAGGGCAGTCTTGTCCTTATCTCCATACACAAGGCCTGGATCGCCATCAACATAGCTCCTGAATTGTCCTGTGGCCCAGGCACCGCCTGCGACGGGTGCGACAGTTGTGGAGTAGAATGCTCCTCCTCCGTGGGTTCCTCATCGGCGCCGCCGTCACTTGCTTCGTCCGCCTCGTTGGGATCCTTTCCGTGGGACCGGACTTTCTCAAACCTCTCTTCAAGGATCTTTCCGACTCCAGCCAGCTCTTCTTCAGAGGCTGTATCTGTGAGAGTGATGGCCACCGGGCCCCCCCTCCCTCTTTTTCCACCCAGGGCTTCATGGGGGTGTTATCGATGGGCTGAAAAGAGGATTCCCTCCATGGTGGCAAGGAAACGCTAGGCCCCAAGGTCGCCTCCACTGGGGTAGCCTCCACAGGCTTCGCCAGGGCCGCCACGACTGTCTCGATAGAGGCCTTAGCTGGGTGAATCAGGGCCTTCACGACTGTGGGTGCGTCTGAGGCCTTCACCTTGGGGGGAGGGTCACCGCCTTGCTCCCCCTCGGCTTTCCCCTCCGGGATCAACCGGGGCTTCTCCCAAAGCTTGCCCGGGTTCTCCGGCTTCCTCTTTCCCGGGTCAGAGCGTTGGCTCGTGGATGATGGCGTCGGTGAAAACGCGCCCTGCTTGGCAGCCGAGGAGCCCGACCGTTCGGCGCTCCCGGTGCCCGCGGACTCGCAGTGCTTAGCCTTTTGTTGGGCCCCCGTCGCCGGAGCGCCCTCAAAGGACTTAGAAGACCGCTCGGACGACTTTTCTTTTTCTTGTCACCTACCGTTGGGCTCTTTCCTTCCAGCCAGTTGGTGAGCCGGACACGCCGATCCTTCATGGTACGTTCCGACATGTTTTTGGAAAACGCACAGTCCTTCTCCACGTGCGTTTTGTCTTTGTGAAGGCAGTAGAGACCTCTGGAATGCTCATCTTCCTTGAAGACATTCTGCAATCCGCATCCAGGGCAGCTCCTAAACAGCTTGGATCCGGGCGTCGTGTTTCCTTTGTCCTGGGCCATGTCCACGCTGGGTAGGCCTCCAAGATCTTCTGGAATCCTCCGAGAAGTGAAACTCGACGAAAACTTCGCCCTTGAGAGGTGTAGAAAAATCCGAAAAGGGGACCGGAAGTAGAAAGGGTGGAGCTTGAGGCTCGACTGACCGAAAACATGAGATTAAACTCTTTGAAAAATCGCAAAAATCGAGAGCTACAGCATGAGGACTCCCAACACTTGAACGTGCGGTAAAAATCTGAAAATGGCTGCCAGGAGGAGGGGCTTGGGTAGAGGGAAGTCATTGGCTAGGGGCAGTATGACCCAGAGACCAGTGATTGGTTATTAGGAGAAAGACAGTTAAGAAACGAAACTGAAACTGATTTTTTCTTTACTGAGGATTTCCAGCCTGACGACGGGGAATATTCATGAGCATGTGAATCCATGCCAGACCCCCTGCTGGAGAAACAGTGAATCCTTTTTTGCGAACAAGTAATCGCAAAGATGTTTGAACTAACTGGGGTACAGATACAGACAACGATGTGTGCTAGGTTTATCACCCGATCAGAAATGGAGACAGAATAAGAGGGTCAGAAGAATACTGCCATTGGGATTGATACTAGCCAAACGCACTATAGCAATGTAATGGAAGACAACTGGAGAGCCCAAATCCACAAGCTGGATGAGCGATAGCGATATTAAGAAATAGGTAAGAGCGGAAGTGGAGATTTAGAGAAAAGATGGCTATCCCATTAGAGACATTGGAAACTACAGTGTCTTGCATGAGGTATGGGACATTTTAGGAGGCCGGTTGTAACAAGTAAGCGGACAGCAGAGCGCACAAGCAGAGAGGCAAAGGGGAAACAGGAGAAAAGTCTATGGGGTCCCAGAAATCCGAGCAGGAAAAGGAATGGAACGTTTGTTAGTGGTTGGGATCGATGCCCTTGCTGAGATGGGAACGATCTTCTCCTTTGACACAACACATTCATAGCCACAAATGTATATATTATTTCTAAAATGTGTTGCCTTGGAAGTATGTAACTGCATTACAATGTATGAATTAATGTTAATAACCCCATGTGCCCCCACTTATGGAGCTTTAGGCTTTCATAGCCATCGGGCCATTTACCCTGCTATACCTATGCAAGTGACCTTGTAGTAATGGATGGCTGAAAAGACTAATACGTGAAACCGTTTTTTCACAATTTAAAGTGGTTCAGCTTATGTATACCCTTTGGTGCATAGACTGATGACCCACATGTCATCTCTGGTGCAGAATCTTGATGTCAGTATTAATGTTGCACTAATATTATTATGGCTCTGTGCTCCAGCACCTTGAAGCGTCTCTTGTGCTAGATGGAATTACCAATAAAAATCTTTGACCAAATAACCGAGCAGATTCAAAGAATATGGCAAGGTACTACTTTATTCTCAATTTAATAAAGCAGGGCAAACTGGCAACCATAGGACTGATGCTCTAACACTCACAAACTTGATTACACAAAGGTCTTATACCCCAATATGTGTCATCTATGACGTCTTGCTACGTGGCAAACTATAAAACCTATTGCCGGGAGGGATTGTTTTGGGGAACATCTACTTATGGAATACATATGGCTTAGTACTTCATTGGCTGCCCCGTATCTGTGGGACACGCCTCGAACAACCTCTAAATATGTATAATATTGATTATAGTGCGACAAAATCGCAGCGGATTGGTCTATGCAACATTGTATAGCAGGTTGCCCATAGACCCACTGACTGGTTGACATTCCCACCCAACCTTGGACTTTCATCTTGGCTAGCAGCACGTAAGAAAAACGAAACCCAGGTGCTTGAGTAACGTCTGATTACTCCCCACTTTCCCCAGTTAGTCCATCATCCAACCATGAGCCAAAGTTTCCCATCTGTAGTTGACCTTGTAGCCAGCTTTCTTTTCTAGAACATTCAAAGGAGTATAAGCACATCACTATCTTCAGCCAAGGCTTAATGAATAGCCCTTGTTTTCGGCTTCTGAATCACGTGTGAAGAGACCACACATGTCCATTTCTACTTCTTATTCACTGGTATTTGATTTAATTATGCTGGGCGTCATTGCTCCTCTTGGTCTCTAGAGACGTACTCACTCCATCTTGTCAGAGCTCTATTCAGTGTTAATTGTCCAATACTTGTAAAGGTTTTCTTCTTCTTTGATCTAAGAGAAATATGTCTCGCGTTCATGGCTTATCCGTCTGCCTCCCTTTGTGCTCTGCAATTATTCCTCAAATAGCATCCTTGATCCTAGGACAACCGACTCCTCTTTATTTTGCACACGAAAATGTTTTCAAGCGTCCCCTGACTCTGCAGCCCTGATCTGTCTCTGAGGTAGCTGGAATGAAATCTTTACACAAGCCGACGTCCATCTTCCTATCATGGCCGTCCTTGCCACGTTATACTTTCCTCTATAGCATGCTTCTAGATGTCTCATCTACCTTGCATTACCGCGTATTTACACTTATTGGTTAGTAAGTTACTCTTATCTTCTGTTGCATACATGATTACTTTGCAACTGGGTGTGGAGCTACTTCAGCGGTGGTGAAAGGCGACAGTTCAGGGTTATAGTTGGGCCCGAGTTAGATGGGGTTGACAGTTCATGTTTATAGTGGGGCCTGTGACAGTTGGGGTCGGGCCACAGTCTCTGTAGTTTGCGGGGGTTGAGTGTGAGGTCCCTGCGACCACCCCAGGGTCTGGTGCATTGCAGAGGGTACATTTGGATGGATGACTGAACCTGGTCACTTTAGTAGAGTTAGTTAATGCATCCACCTAGTCATGGGAGGTCAGTGAGTCAACCCAGGAATAGTCGAAGGCCGCCCATGTGCTGTTAAATTTGTTCAGGTTTTCCAGTCGGGTGGCTGTAATCTTTTCGGCCACGACTGTGTCCCAGCATTTCACCCACCACATGGGGAGGGCGGGGCCCTCTGGGTTCTTCCAAAGACGCGCTATTGTTATTTTGGCCGCTGTCAGTAATTGGGTACAGAGGTTGGCCATGTGGCCCGTAAGCGGGTAGGGTCCTCCATTTGTGTCTCCTAGCAAGACCATGCCCAGGTCACATGGGCTATTCAGACCCGTGATCAGCCGGATGTGGCCCAATACCTCGTGCCAGAACTGCAAGACTTTTAGGCAGGACCAGAGGAGGTGAAATAGGGTCCCGGTGGACGGGCAACCCCTCCAGCATTGTGGTAGGAGCTTAGAGTTATATTTGTTTGACAGTTCTGGGGTCATAAACCATCTAAAACACACGTTCATCCCCCCTTCCTTGGTAGTCACGCATTTTGAGTTTTTGTGCATACAGGCCCAGATGCGCCCAGTCTTCTGGTTCTAAAACCCTACCCAGGGTCCCTTTCCCAGGAGAGCATATATTCTTCCTTTTTTTCAGGGTCCGTTCTGTCCAGAAGGCGATACAGAGTTGAGATCCTACCCCTGTCTGTTGGTGTTGTGAGGGTGAGTTCTAAGGCTGTTAGGTCCCTCACTCCATTTGTCCTGATGGAGCCATGCGACAGCCAGTGCCTTATTTGTGTCTATCTAAGTCTTCAGTCTCCGATACCTTGAATTTGTCGTTACATTCGACAAACGTTAAAGGTGTCCCGTTGGCCAGGAAGTCTGATACTCGCGCTAGCTGGTGAAACTATGCAGGTGCAGGCTGGGGGAGAATTCTGGGTTGTCCCATAGTGGGGTTAGGGGCCCCAGTGTACCCCTGCAGCCCAGCCTGCGTACCGCGGTCCTCCACCTTTGACCTGTATTTTTGGAAGAAGTGAACGGCCCAGAGTTCTGCAAAAGCAGGTGCGCTGGGTGATGTGGAAGTGCATCTAACAGAGCAGAGCTCCAAGCCTCCTATATTTGTTTCCAGCAGGGTTGGTAAGTGGTGGCTGCCCACGAGAATACGTGCGAGAGCTGCGCCAACTTGTGGTATCTAAGTACGTCAGGGACGCCCAGTCCTCTCATGCCTGTGCTTTGCATCTTAATTCTTTTCGCTATGCTTGGTTCCCCACTGCATCCCCCAGACAAACTAATATTCTACTCTGCAATTTCTGAAGGTCCCCCTCCAGGATGTGGACGGGCAAGGCTGCGCAGTGGTAGACCAGCTTTGGCACGATATTCATTTTCACTGCCGCCACTCTTCCCAGCCAGGAGACCTCCTGCCTATGCCAGCATTCCAAGTATTTGTGGAATTCGCTAAAAAGTTGAGGGAAATTAGCTCAGTATACCCCTTCCATTTTGTTTGGGATATGTATCCCCCCCAAGTAACTGATGCTCTATTTTGCCCAGGGTAGCGGGTGTTTTTCTGCCAGAGCAGATCTTTGATTGCGTGGGATGTTTATTGCCAGGGCTGCAGATTTCAAATAATTGAACAGTCAGATGCGTTGCCAAAAGCATTGATTTCCCCCCATAGGGCGTCCATTGAGATGTTCACACGAGTTAAGGTGAGTGGGACATTGTCCGTATACCACACGGCTTTATAGGTCTGATCCCCCACTTTTAAGCTGTGTATGTCTACATTCTCCCGAATTCTTATGGCAAACGGCTCCAGACAGAGCGAATTTCAGTGGCGATAGGGGGGTAGCCTTGACGGGTGCGCCTGGAGATTTCAATCTCAGCCGAGCTAATGCCGTTTATCCTGAGGGAGGTGGTTGGGTGTCGATAATTAGCCATTAACCATTTTGTGAAGTTGGGGCCGAATCGAAGTGGGATAGAGTTTAGTTAATGTACCCCCAGTCCAGCAGATCAAAAGCTTTATGCGTGTAAGGAACAAGTTACTTACCTGTAACTGTTCTTCTCCAGCATGGGTCTGGCATGGATTCACATGCTCATGAATATTCCCCGTCGTCAGGCTGGGAATCCTCGGTAAAGAGAAAAATCAGTATCAGTTTCGTTTCTGATCTGTCTTTCTTAGTAGTAAGCAATCACTGATCTCTGGGTCATACTGCCCTCAGCCAATGACTGCCCTCTACCTAAGCCCCTCCCCTGGCAGCCATCCTCAGATTTGGTAGCACGTAAAGTGGCAGTATGACCAAGTGAAGAGCCGCAGAGGGGAAGGAGGGAGGGTTCGCATGTGAATCCATGCAAGACCCAGGCTGGAGAACAACAGCTACAGGTAAGTAACTTGTTCCTTCTCCAGCAAGGGGTCTGGCATGGATTCACATGCTCATGAATATAAGAATACATAGCAGTATACACATGCACAACCACGGGAGGTGGCAACAGGCTCAGCATTAAGCAATACAACAACTCAACATTAAGCATCTCTTACCTCCTCACCAGGCTCACCTTAAGCGAACAGGTTGCGCAGCACTGCTTGGCCGACCCTGGACTCCTCCCTGGAGTCCCGATCGACGCAGTAGAATCTCGTGAAGGTGTGCGTCGACCTCCACGTAGCAGCCCTGCAGATGTCCAGCAGGGGCACACCAGACAGGAACGCCGTGGTAGCAATGATCGCTCTGGTCGAATGGGCTCTCGGACGGCCGGGCAGCGGTCGGTTTGCCAACCGGTGACAGTGCATGATGCAGCCGGAGAGCCATCTGGAAATGGAAGCCTTCGAGAGAGCATTTCCTTGATTCACAAGTCCAAAGTTCACAAACAGCTGTGATGTCTTCCGAAAACTCTTTGTGCGATCCATGTAGAACTTCAGCGCTCTAGCCACATCCAGCGAGTGCAAAGTCCTCTCGGCCGGAGACGAAGGCGACGGGAAGAAAACTGGCAACACCAAGGGCTCATTGAGGTGGAAGTCCGACGGCACCTTGGGCATAAAGGAGAGGTGTGTCCTCAGCACCACCCTCGTGTCGTGAAAAGTCAAGTATGGAGGCTTGCAAGATAGGGCCTGGATCTCTTCCACTCGTCGTGCGGAAATGATGGCCACAAGAAATGCTGTCTTCCACGACAGGAATTTCAACGGCGCCGAATGCATATGCTCGAATGGGGCCCCCATGAGCCTGGTCAGCACCACGTTCAGCTCCCACACCGGGGCAGGGGCCTTCACCGGTGGGAACGATTGGAATAGTCCCTTCATAAATTCCTTCACCAGGCAATGAGACCACAACGACGCCCGTCCTGTAGTTCTGGTGTATCGGGAAATGGCAGCCAGATGTATCTTGATGGAGGCGTGAGCCAGTCCAGCTTTGGCCAGCGACAGTAGGTACGGCAATACTTAAAGGCCGTAATCCGCAGAGGGTTAATCTTCTGTGCACGGCACCAGACAGAGTATGTCCATAGCATTTGAGAGTTGAGGACGCCCTGGCTTTTGCAAGAACCTCTCTGCAGTCAGCCGGGATATCGTATCCTCCAAACTCTAGTGCTGCAGGAGCCAAGCCTGCAAGTTCAGCGACTCTGGGTCGTGATGGAGAATGGCGCCTCCTTCTCTGGAGAGAAGATCCGCATCCGTCGCCAGCTTGATAGGTGGGGACGCTGACAAGTCCAGAAGGTCCGGGAACCAGATCTGTCTCGGCCACGCCGGTGCGACGAGGATCATCCTGCACCTGGACCTCTTGAGCTGGTTGATGAGACAGAGCAGCAACGCAAACAGGTTGATCTGGGGTTTGCCCCACCGTTGAAAGAGCCGATCCACCTGGTCCTGGCGTAGTTCCCACTCATGGCACGAGCGCAGCTCCCTGCTGAGTGATTCGGCAATGGTGTTTTTTATTCCTGCCAGGTGGAAGGGAACCAGAAACATCCCCTGGGCGACGGCCCAGTGCCACAGATCCTGGGATTCCTTGGATAGGGCTGGGGATCTAGTGCCTCCCTGCTTCTGGATGTAGAACATTGTGGTGCTGTTGTCGGTGAAGATCCTCACCACCTTGTCCTTGAGGGACGGAAGGAATGATTTGAGCACCCAGAACACTGCTCGTAGCTCCAGGATGTTGATGTGAAGAGACCTCTCCTACGGGAGCCAGAGGCCTCTTGCGTGGAGATCTCCGGTGTGGGCCCCCCATCCCTCCAGGGAGGCGTCCGGCGTTACCGTCTCCTGATACGCTGGGGCCTGAAAGTCCATGCCTGCCGAGAGGTGCGCACGGGCACCCCACCATAGAATTGCCCGACAGAACTCCTCGGCGAGCGGGATCCTGTCTTCGAAGCTGCCCGCCGCTTGAATCCAGCAGGCGTCAAGGAACTCTTGTAGCGGACGCATCCGAAGTCTGCAAAGGGACACAAGGTAGATGCATGAGGACATCATCCCAAGGAGGGACTCGATGGACCACACTCTGGCCACATCCGTGGCTAACAGGCGCTGCACCTTGCCCAAAATGGCCTTCGTCCTTTCTTCCGACGGAGATGCCAATCGCTTCACTGTATCGAGCTTTGCTCCCAGAAACAGCGCCACCTGCCACGGGACCAGATGGGATTTGGGGTAGTTGATGGCGAATCCCAGCTCTGTGAGCAGGCGGACGATCCTCGCTGTGTGTTCGACGGAGAGTTCTCTTGACCTTTCACGGATTAGCCAGTCGTCCAGGTAGGGGTAGACGCACGTGCTGGAGGGTGACCATCCTGAATTTCTGTGCCTTGATGTACTTGTTCAACCGACGCAGGTCCAGGATGGGGCGCCAACCGCCTGTCTTCTTTCTGACGAGGAAGTACCTTGAGTATACTCCGGAGCCCCGGAGCCTCTTGGGGACGAGCTCGATTGCATCTTTCTTGAGCATCGCCCTTACCTCCAACAGCAGTTGAAGGACGTAATTCTTCTTCCTGGCCACGGGAGGAATGCGAGGATACTTCTTTTGAAATTCTAGCGAGTGTCCGCAGGCCAGGGTGTCCAGCACCCAACGGTCGGTGGAGATGGACTCCCACATGCTGACGAACTTCATCAGCCGGCCTCCCACTGGGGTGCTTCGGTGGGGGCCTGACGCTACGGCCGGTTCAGTCCCGATTGGAAGAGGCCTTGCTGCCTTGGCCTCCTTGCCGACGGCGGCGAGATCCTCCTTGATTGCCGCAACCTCTGTAGGCCTCCTGGGACGAGGAGCGGGCCGCCTGGCGGTGAGTAGAAGAGCCGCCGCTGGAGCCCTTGGAGGCTCCCTGTCTGCCTCCAGAGCTCCGAAAGGGCCGCCGTTGCTGAAGGACTCCTAGGGCTCGGGCTGTTTCCGTGTCTGTCTTGATGGCCTGGAGGGACTCACCCACCGTCTTTCCAAACAGGTAGTTGCTGTCAAAAGGCATATCCAACACTCTGGTATGGACGTCCTGGCGAAAGTCCGTCGCCTTGAGCCATCCTCGTTGTCGGAGGCAAACCCTGTTGCCCAGTTGGCGAAATCCGGTATCGGCAATGTCCGTTGCCACAGTTATGGCGTGATCCGACGCCACCTCTCCTTCCTGCAGAATCTGTAGGGCCTCCGCCCTCTTGTCGTCCGGTAGGAAGTCCAGCACAGGAGCTAGCTTGAACCAGAGCTCCCTGTCGTAACGGGCCACAATCGCTAAGGCATTGGCCGTCTTAATCGTCGTCGCCGCCGACGAGATGACTCGTCGTCCCATGGAGTCCAGCCTCTTGCCCTCGCTGTCTGGCGGGGAAGTGGAAGTTGAAGCCGCCGCACCCGCTGCTTTCTTCTTGGCTGCTGGGCCCTGAGGCACAAGGGGGTGGCATCGGGGACCCGGTACTACTTCTCGTACATGTCCCTCCTGGCGGGTGTCGTGGAAGGGTTCTTGAGGATAGCCAGCCCCTCGTCCCAGATGTCGTCGAGCAACGGCACTGCGAGGACCGTCTTTCTCTTGGCCTCTCGTCGTTGTTAAAGAAAACCTTCCTTTTTCTGTTACTCAGGGCAGGGCAGGAAGAGCTCGGATGCCTTGGCTATCATGGCGTGAAAAGAGCCAATTTCGTCGGGCGGAGAGGCCCGAGGGAGGGGGGTGATGACGGGATGTCCGTTGTGTCATCGCCGCCGTCGTCGTCCGTCCCCATCGCAGTATCCGTCTCTGTATCCTCCCGAGGGTCCGGCGAGGGGGATGAGGGGTCCACAGGCCTCGCAGGCACGAAGGGCGGAGCGGGGTGGACTCTCCTCCGCTTGTTCGGAGCACTTTCCGACGGGCCTGGTTCTGGATCCTCCGTCGGGGTCCGTGGTAACCTCGTCCTTATCTCAGTACATAAGGATTGGATCGCCAACAAAATGGCCGCCGAGCTATCCTGGGGCTCGGGTAATGGCTGCGACGGACGGGATGGCTGCTCCACTGGGCCCTCGTTGTCGCCATCTTCGATCACATCAGCGGGAACCTTCCCCTGGGATCGACCTTTCGGTGCTCCCGGTGCCCGCGGACTCACGGTGCTTGGCCTTCTGTTGGGCCCCCGTCGCCGGGGCGCCCTCACAGGACATAGAAGACCGCTCAGACTTTTTCTTCGCCTTCTCACCTGCTGTGCCCTTTTCCAGCCAGGCGGCGAGGCGGGAACGACGATCTTGCTTGGTCCGTTCCGACAGGTTCTTGCAGAACACACAGTCCATCTCCACGTGCGTCTTGTCCTCATGAAGGCAGTAGAGACATCTCGAATGCTCGTCCTCCTTGAAAACCTTTTGAAATCCGCATCCTGGGCAGCTCCTGAACAGCTAGGATCCGGGCGTCGAGCTTCCCTTGTCCTGGGCCATGTCCGTTGAGGTAGGCCACAGATCTTCTGGAATCCTCCAAGAAGCGTAACTCCACGAAAACTTCACCCTTGAGGGGCATAGAAGAATTCCGAAACGGGTCCCCGTTATCGGAAGTAGAAACGGTGGAGCTTGAGGCTCGATTAACTGAAAAAAAGCGAAAACGCAGTAAAAGCTCGAGAGCTAAAACACGAGGACTCCCAACACTTGAACGTGCGGTAAAAATCTGAGGATGGCTGCTAGGGGAGGGGCTTGGGTAGAGGGCAGTCATTGGCTGGGGGCAGTATGACCCAGAGATCAGTGATTGGTTACTACTAAGAAAGACAGATCAGAAACGAAACTTATACTGATTTTTTTCTTTACCGAGGATTCCCGGCCTGACGACGGGGAGTATTCATGAGCATGTGAATCCATGCCAGACCCCATGCTGGAGAAAGGGATATGACAGCTAGTTCGATTAGGGGAATAGTGCTCCCAATGTTGTCTTGGGTATTGCGCCTGGGAATAAAGCCTGTTTGATCCAGATGTTTTAAATCGGGGAGAACCCTACGCAACCTGGCAGCCAGGATCTTGGAGATTCAATAGGGTGATTGGCCTGTATGAGGCGTATTGTTCAAGATCCTTGCCTGGTGTAGGAATAACGACTTAATTTTTCGTTCATAGATGGGGTGATCCCGCCCACCATATGAAAGGAGTTGAAAAGAGTGGACAGCTGGGGGGTGAGGATGTGTGAGAATACCTTGTAAAATCGTGCCGTAAACCCGTCGGGTCCCGGAGCAGTAGACTTCAGAGACTTAATTGCCTCCCTAATTTCCTCTACGGTAATTGGAAGCTCCAGGGCCTCCATCTGGACTGTAAATGGAGCACTGCAAATGTATCCCAGGTAGAGTGTTTGGGCCTCCGTTGTTGTGGGGGGCCATGCCATAATCCCTCTGTGGTGGTTCAATAAAATTCCCATTTTCTCTTCCTCCGAGTATCGGGGAACCCCATCAGTGCCCTTAAGCTTTGGGATATAGTTTCTCATATGTATCTTTTTAAATTTGTAGGTGAGCATGCGGTTTGCCTTGTTGCCGTTTCCGTAATATTTCTTGGTGTACGCCATTGCTTTTGCTGACTTACCTGCTAGGTGCATCTCTAATGCAATTTTGGCCTTTTTAAAGGTCCCTGCCCCCTTTGACAGACTGGCACTTTTTGAAGCTGCTTTCTGACTCCTCTACCCGTTTTTATAGTATAGTTTGTTGGAGTAGCCTGCTTTGCAGCCGTTCCACTGCAGCGCTGATCAGAACACCTCACATCACTGGCTTCATGGTGTCCCAGACTGTGGTTAATGAGAATTCCCCTGTCCTGTTTCTCCCTAAAATAGTGCGCAAGAGTATTGGCTACTTCCTGCTTGATCGCGGGATCTCATAATATGTAGTCCTGCAGCTTCCATGGCCTTCAGGGGGTGGGGGGGGGGGGTGGGAGACCCAGAATTCGCAAGACTGCTGACGCCGGGGCATGGCCCGATAGAACCCTTGGGAGAATTTGCACTTTCTCAAGACAGGGAAAGAGGACGCTAGGCGTCAGTAGAAGGTCGATCCTAGAGAAGCCTTTATGAATGCGTGAATGAAAGGTGATGTCCTGGGAGCCCCCATTGTCCAGCTGCCAGATGTCCACGGTATCCGCTTCTCTCAAGAATTCTGCCAACTCAAGGGCCTGGGTGAAAAACCTGCTCTTGTTGGGGGGAGAGATTTGTCTATTTGTGAGTCAGGAACCAAGTTAAAATCCCCCCCGATCAAAA
The DNA here is from genome assembly GCF_040938575.1 of Ambystoma mexicanum. Taxonomy (NCBI): domain Eukaryota; kingdom Metazoa; phylum Chordata; class Amphibia; order Caudata; family Ambystomatidae; genus Ambystoma; species Ambystoma mexicanum. Next base: position 301,178,642 of record NC_090927.1, on the reverse strand, counting down.
GGTGACCCTCTGCGAATGCCAGGATGGTTGGAATAATGTTGTGGAGTAACCGCTCTTGTGCAGTGTTTGGACAGTAGATGGAGCCCAAGGTTCCCAGTCCCGGGCTCTCCCCCCACCTCTAGTACCCTCTCTGCACACTCCCCGCACAACTAACCGTGTTGAGACCAGCTCTCAACCAACAGGGTAGCCGGCTCCAGCTCGCAACCGACCCTAATGGGGGGCCAACGGGCCCCTCGTGTACCTTTTGCCAACTTATAGAAATTGAGCGACAGTGCTGATCTTGTCGTGGGCCCGCCAGTCCCTTGTGAGATCTTCAGAGTCCTGCGGAAATTTATCGAGAGTGGGCCAGGCAGGGCACGCTGACCTATTCCGGCAGTCTCGGGCCCCCGTCCAGGGTGAGCCCCTGAGTTTTTGGCGAGAAGTCAGATGCACAGTGGTCAGTGAAGCAAGTTCTTTGCGCATGCTGGCGGTCCGAAGGCCCTGATCAGTCCTTATCCGGCTTCTTAGTTTTCGTAGGAGGGCCTTGGATCCTTCTCCTGCATTGCACCCGTGCCCAACCAGCAGCAGCGGCGCTCCCAGTGTGCTTGGGGTAGACTCCTCCTTTCATGCCATCTCTGCTCGCCTCCTCTGGGGCTCAGGAAGTTTTGCGCCTCTCCTGGATTATGCATCTGCCAATGCTTGCCCTCCCAGGTGAAATTCAGTGATGTAGGGAAGCCCCAGCGTTCTGGAACCTTCCGCTCTCTCAGCCATTTGGTGAGGTGCTACAGCGCTTTTCTTTTTCAGCAGGGTGGTGTTCGCCAGGTCTTGGAATAGAAGAATAGATGCATACCTGAACTGAATCTGCTTGGTGTGCCTTGCCTCCTGCATAATTTCCTCATTCACCCTATAAAAGTGCACCCTTGCCAGCACGTCCGGGGGAGCAGAGAGGGCCTGCCTGGACCTACTGTGGTGCATTCTGTCGATCTCCAGCAGTGCGCTGTATGGGAAGATGAAGCGGAAGAGATCTTTCGTGAAGTTTGTTAGTTCAGCGTCCATAACCGAGATGGGGATGGCCCATAGCCGGGCGTAATTCTGTCTGGAGCGGTTCTCTGCGTCCTCTTGTTTAAGCTCTAGGGCCTTGCATCGTGCCTCGAGCACTAACAGTCTATTTGCCTCTTCTCCGAGCTCAAATACTTGCTTGCAAAATTTGTTTTCTAACTCCGCCGTTCTATCTTCCAATTCACAGATTCGTTTATCCAGCGTGGAGATTGTCTTCATGACTTCTTCCGTGCCCTTCTGGAACTCTCTAGTCACTGCTGTTAATAGGTCCGGGAGGTCTGATTTCGTAACTGCCTGGGCGCCGAGGAGCAGTCTGCCTTCGCGCCCTCATCAGTCTGCTCCACCTCGATGTGCTCAGCCCTTCTCTTTTTGTCAGGGAGAGCATGACCCAGCAGGGTGGAGATGTCCGTCTGTTTTGTATTTTTCCCACTCTTCGTCATCATTTCCCAAAGAAGTTGTTGTGTGGTACTGGGGCTGCTTCCGTTGAGGACTGCCGAGGCTGTGGGATTCCATGATGTTCTTTGGGTGTGCGGAAGTGGGAGTTGCCTGGAGCCTGTGTGCTACCCCGCCTGATTTGATGGGATTGGGTGTCTGTGAGGGGCTCTGCTATCCGGGCACTTTGGTGGTTGAGGGCCCCGGGCCCCACCCTTCCCATGGAGGTGTTCTCGAGGCTGCCCCAAGTGAGCTGGGGTGTCCTGCGTTGCTTCTGGGCCCCAATGCCCGTATGATTACTCTGCTGCCGGTAGGCGCTGCGCCTGGTTAAGGTAGGTGCTCACAGGCCCCCTGTGGTCTTCCAGGCTGTGGTTACCCCAGACTTTGGATGGATTTGGCCCGGGTGACGTCCGGTGCAGCGGATTAGGCTGCGCTGTGTATCTGCCTGGCGCGCACCACTCCATGCCCGCGGTGGACGGAGGGCTGCATAGGCTGACTTGGGCGCTGGAGTGGGGCCGAGTGTCCTGCTTTATCCAACAGCCCTGTCACCTTTTGTGATGATTCGTCCCAGCCGCACTGTATTAGGAGGGGCCTGCCTTTGGAGTCTCAGCCGGAGGACAGAGTTATGCAATCGCCCTACGCTCTTGATGAAAGCGCAGGCGGCTTTGTTGAGGTGTCTTGGGGTCGATCGGAAGGGTTGATGGGGGCTCAGCTACCACACTGGGAGGGCCACTGTCGGGCTGCCGTCGGGCCGCCAGAATGGCCTGTTTCAGTCTGTGCCCTGCGGCTCGTTGGGTGTCAGCTCCCGCCCGCGGGGGACCCGCTCCTCCATGAAAGCTGCTCCGGGGGCCTGGACCTCCTCCCTCCCCATACGTTTCTCTACCTGTCGGCGCTCCACATCCCTTGCTGCATGCCCTGCTGGCTGTTTGGCCGCCACGCATGGGCGGACTGTAGGAGTTGGACAGGGCTCTGACTCACCGGGAGACAGCGTGCCCACCGGCGGCAACTCAGGAGGCTGATTTAGGCTGCTGGGTGCTGCTGCCATTCTTGGGGCACCCCCCTTCGCACCTCTGCTGCGGATGTTGGCCTTTCCATGTTGCTCGCTGGGTTCTGGATTGTTCGGGTAAGCACCTGTTCTAATGCCTCTGCTTGTCATCCACTTGAGAGGGCTCAGGCCAGCTGAAGGGCACTTTGCGGGCTCGGTTGCAGTGTTCACAATGTTTCTGGGCCCTGAGTGTGGCGCTGGCCCGCATGTCCACCATTTTGGAGTCGTCTCGAGCTCCCGAGCTAAGCGCAACTTTTCTTTTCTTTCACTGATGAGGGCAATTTGCTGCCCCCGCTAGGTGCCTCGTACCTTCACGGCTCGGATGAGTCGCTCGGAGCAGTTCTGAGGTTGCATTTTCCGGTGACAATGCGGCCGATGGCGTGCCAGAGTCGGGAGCTTCTAAGAAGCCATGCTTACTGCTCCGGCTCCAAGCAAGTACATCGTCACTCTTAAGTATTTTCAAATAGTTTTAGTATACCCTCATACATCTTCATGACATCACTCTGGCCTCATCAGATTTCACTCACCGTTGCATGATGTCCAATGGTGCGTGCAGACATCCTTCCACTCTTTCAGTGCTAGGATAGATTGGGTATGGTTCCCTGAGTGCATATTGTCTCTCGTACACTCAATTCGTTATAGGGACAAGAGGGTCACACATACAGCTCAATATTATGGCGATGAGGGGGCAGGAGTTAGGGTAAATGCGTCTACCTGCTCCGCTACAGCTCTATCCGCTTCAGTGTTCTAGGGAATCTGTACCAGGGGTGGGCTCCGGGGATCACCCCTCTTCTTGAGATGCCATGGGCCCTTTCCACTGAAAACAAATCGAGACAGCCCCACTGGCCAAACCCTTTCTGCCAAACAGCCCTCTATATACAGTTCCATGGAAGGGCCTTCGATTTTCTCTGGGAGACCTAGTATCCGTATGTTATTGCACCGGGCCCTCCCCTCCGCATCCTCCACCCTCTCTTCCAAATGTTGATTTCTGCGCTTCAGGTCCTGGACATCATTTATCATTGGTTGCATTGCAACCTCCACTTCTGATATCCTATTCTCTGCTTCGCTTACCATTAGCAATATCTTTTGTAAGTCCTGCCTTAGGAAGCTCACCTCCGCTCCCACTGCATCCACCTTGCCCTCTAATGAGGATTTGGAGTCCTGGATTGCCAAGAGGAGCTCGCCCATCGTCGGTGGCACCTGCAGTGCGCACAGGCCCACATCCACACCATCTTATCCCTGCCAGGAGGACAAGTAGAGAGGGCGCTAGAGAGCCGAACAAGATGGCCGCTCCCCTGTGAGCTCCTGCGCGGCCTCTAATAAATCCTGACTAATCCTGACTGTTCCAGAGGATTACCACTCCAATCCTCTAATAATTGCCATTACAAATGGGCTGATAGAAGACATAGTCGAAAAAGAATGGAGTCCAGGGTCCCCAGATCCCCGAATTGCAATCAGCGCACTCGGGTAACACACGAGGCCCAGTGGACCCGCGAACAATCAGCTGTCCTCCCGTGACCCAGCGTCGGCCAACCTGACAGTAGAGATAAGGCTCAACGGGGACTGGAGCACCCCGCCTATGGAGCGGGTGTCCCGGTGCGAGCCCCGCCCTCCGCCACACCTACAATAAGCGATGGAATCAGGTCAGGGCTCGGCAGAATCTCTGCGCTGCATGGACAGACCAGTGCAGGCGCTGACGGGGCCGCAGACTGGGACCCCAGCGCGAGCCCGGAGACCTCAGGACTGAGAGCCCAGCTGCGAAAGGACACCCGCTGCGGCAAACTGACCCACCGAACAAAGAAGAGCGGTCGGGGCAGCCCGTCGGCGGCCTGGGAGACCGGTGCACACTAGGACCAGCGGGAACCTCAGATAAGCTGCAGCCTCCTCCACCCAGCAGCAGTGCCCGCTCAATTCACAAACAGGAAAGGAGCAGAAACGCAACAGAAACCCGACAGCCCCAGGTCCACAAGCGCAGCTGTTAGCAGCGACCTGAGCGATCCCACAGGCCTGCGACAGCGAGAGACACAAAACAACGGAGAAAGGATTCCAACCCCTTTCTCAGGTACGGAGCACGCCGATAACTAACGCTGCAGCGCCTGCACTGTAAAAGAACTGTGAATGCACTCCGTCTTAACCTGTGCTCAAACCCTGATAGTAAACACGCACTGCAGAGCCACACCAGCTCCCTCAGCAGCAGCTAACTCACCCGAGCACTGCAGCAACTACCCTGCTATAAAGGGCCCGATCCCGAAGACACAGGAGCACCGCACAGCGCACATCCGCAATCATAAGACAGGAGAAAACATGACACCTGCAAGAGCGCCTGAAAAGCAAAGCGCAAATCAATAAAGAGCAGATAACGGGGGCGGAATTGAAACAGTCTCCCCAAGTCACAAACATGTCTCCGTAACAGCTAATAATCATTGAAAACACTACCAAGCATTGCACCACAGCCCTCGCCCAATGCAGAAACACACAGACATCGGCTAACTGGGAGGGAATCGCCCACCAGTCATGTACTACCCTCGATCAACACGCAGCGTCCCAATCCTCGGCAGAAACAAGAGATCAGGGAGTAAGCACAAGGGAGCAACACGGAAGGCATCAAACAAAATATTAAAACACCACCGCGATACAATTATTAGGTCCAGTGCCCTGCGAATGTTGTCTTTTGTCGATCTGTGGTATATAAATCCTGTCTGATCCGGTTCTATAATGCTCGGAAGAATAGGTGCGAGGCCATTGGCCAGGATTTTGAAGTATATATTGGCGTCCAAGTTCAACAGGGGGATGGGTCTATTCTCTTGGGGGTCCTTTCCAGGCTTGAGAATGAGGTCCGTGATGGACTCCTGCATCGTTGGGGTAACCGTTCCTGTGGCTGCGAACAAGTTGAAGAGGCAGGTCAGGGGGGCCACTAATTGGGTTAGGCGTTTCAAGTTCTTTTCTCGACTCTGGGTTCAGGAGCGTGAGCACCACCTCTTGGATGTAGGAGCGCTGCTCATTTAGGTCCTGCGGGACTGCCTTCATTATTTCCGACTGGTGGGCGACTGCCAGTCGAAGTTTCTCGTGCTCCGTGTGGTGGATAGTGCCCTGTGCGTTGCGGAGACCCAGGATAGTATGTCTGCTCTTTTCCTTAGCCAGTTTACTGACCAGCAGTTTGTTAGCCTTGTTGTTATGGACGTAGTACCATTGTTTGGTTCTGGTTAGCAGGTTTGCTGTGGTGTCGGAGTAGCGCGCCTCAAGCCTCTTCCTCGCCATTTGTAGGACCCTGTAGGATTTCGGGGACAAGCCCTTACGTTTATGAGTGACCTCGGCATCACGGACATCGGCTTCCAGGATAGCGTGGGTCACCTGCTTCTGTTTGTGAAACGCAGCACCTTGAGCGATCAGTTCCCCTCTAAGCACTGCTTTCATGGCGTCCCAGGTGTTAGCCGGGGAGGTGTCCTCGTTGCGGTTTTCAGCGAAGAAGTTTTTAATTGTTCTGGCGATTGTGTCTCTCACTGCCATGTCCCCCAAGATGGGGTCATATAGGCTCCACTGGCGGCGGGGAGGAGGATCTGGGTCATGGGACCGCAGGGTGAGCGAGACCGGGGCATGGTTCAAGAGGATGTGGGGGCCAATCGTAACATCGTCCGTGAAGGTCAGGATCTGGGGGGAGGCCAGCAGTAGGTCGATTCTAGAGAAGGTACGGTGGACGTACGAATAGAAAGTGAAATCTTTCTGTTCCGGGGATAGCACCCTCCAGGTGTCAATAAGTTCAGCGTGCGAAACAAGTGCAACAGGGCTGTTGCCAACTTCAGGTCCCTGGATGTTGGGGGGTGAGATCTATCCCTAAGGGGGTCCGGGACTCCGTTAAAGTCTCCTCCGATGACTACTTGCCCTTCAATGAATGGAAGGAGGGAATCTTCCAGATCTTGATAGAATCCTTCCTGGTGCTTGTTCGGAGCGTAGGCTGAGATGAGGGTATAAAGTTGGCTGAGGATGATGCATTTGACCGCCATAAAGCGACCCTCCTGGCATCCTAGCGAGTCCAGGATCTGGGGGTTCAAGTCCTTAGCGAAGAGGATGGCAGTGCCTCCCCTTATTGGCTCCGTTGGATGCCAAGAATTGTAGGGGAAAGAGTCTGCTCCGCAGGCGAGAAAAGTCTGCTGGGATTAGGTGCATTTCTTGTAGGAAAGCGATTGAGGTCCCCTCGTTGTGTAGCCTTTGCAGGATGGATTTCCTCTTCGGAGGGAATTCAGGCCCCTAACGTTCAGAGTAGTGAGCTTTAATTTTAGATGCGGGGGCTGGCGCTCCGAGTCCGTTTTCTGCGGGAGGGTTTGGGGGCGAGTTAAGTCAGCCAAAGCTGCTTTGGGGTCTCCTGTGACTGAAGGTTTTTTAGAAATAGTCTCCAACGTGAGATATGAACTTTCAACATCGGCCTCCAACGGGAGGTCCAAACTGTGACCAGGGGGGGACCGGATTTGAACTGTCGGTGACTCTCCCGGCCACCCAGGCTGTCATCGGGTAACATAGCCAGCATGGTTGAGATTTTCTCCAGGGGTAATATGGTTGATATCCACCCTGGAGGAGGGTATGGACCGCATGGGGTCCGTGGCGAGCTTAAGAGATTGGTGGTTCCTGCGCTATGTGTTCTTCAGGCATGTCTGCTCTCGTCATTTGGGTTTGTACTCTTGACCAGGGGGCCTGTTTTGGTTTGGGCGGAGGCTGCGCCCTGCGCAAGGCTGGTTTGGCTTGGGAAGGGCAGCTCTGTGCCCCTGGGGGAGTCCAGGTGCAGGATTGACGCTGCGTCATCGAGGTGGCTGATGGTGAGGGGGGGTACCCTTGTACGAGAACTGTAGTGCCGTGGGAAACAGCCACCGGTAGCGGATCTGCTGGTCTCGCAGGAAAAGCGAGAGTGGACGAAGCATTCTGCGCTTCTGGAGGGTTAGAGGGGAGAGATCCTGGAAGATCTGCAGTGGGGAGCCCTAAATGGAGAGTTCATCCTTTGAGCGGCCTCTCACTGAAATGGCCTCCTTGGTGGTGTAAACGTGAACTCTTGTGATAACGTCCGGAAGGGGGTCTGTGTCGGTTCCCCGGCGGGGGCGCAGCCTGTGGGTACAATCAAGCAGGAGCTGCGTCTCATCCAGATTCAGCCGCAGGGACTGGAAGAAGGTACTTATGTATCCAGGGAGCTCCTTGTCAGAAATCGCGGTGGGCACCCCACGGATGCGGAGGTTATTGCACCGGGAGCGATTCTCCATGTCCTCCTGCTTGAATTGAAGGATTTCGGTCTGGATGGTGCGCTGGATCTCCGTTAGTGAATTAGAGCGATCTACGGCCAATTCCTCGGCCTCCCCCATCCTACGCTCGATATTGTTGACCTGTTGCTCTGTTTGCTCTAATTTAGCGGTGAGTTGAGTCATGCAGGATCTAAATTCCGATTTGATATCGGACATGAAGGCCTGGAGGTCCTCTTTGGTTGCGAGTGTCCCTTTATGTTCGGTGGTTTTCTGAGGGGTGTGTTTAGGGGGGGTCGGTTTGCTTCCCTTTCTCCGGGGGCCAGCAGCATAGTGGAGATGTCAGCCGATTTAAGAGGTTTTAATGCTTTAGCCATGGCTCTAAAGTGAGGGCAAACTCCAGGGGACTTAGCCCGACGTCTGCGCATAGCAAATTCAGCCAATAACTGCGGGATCCGGGGATGGCAGTGGCCGGAGAGATGGAGTGGGCCGGGGCGCCCCAGGAGGGTGCGCGAGCGGGAAGTGCTTCAACTCCCTCAAAGGGTGACAAATTACCTTAGTGGGGCAGACAAGTGGGGCAAGATAGCTGAAGGCCTATGACTCGCCCTCTGCTGTATTAGTCCAGGTTGCAGGTGCTGCAGGCAGGCTCCCTCCGGCTGGTAAAGATGGGGGGGTGGGCAGGGCATCCCAGGAAGTCGGTGGCGTGGCTTTGTCAGCAGGAGGTGTTGCCCGCGCGGGCCTCGAAAGACCAGCTCAGTCCCAGCAGCAGGGGCCCCCGGGTGGAGACTGGTGGCGGAAAGGGCCGCCGCAGAGAGCAGGGGGACCCTGCGCCAGGGTAAGAAAGAAGGCGGAACCTCAAGGCGTACTCAGGTGGCCAGGGTTCACCTGAGTGGAGCGCGTTTCCCCTCCAAAGCGCTGGGGCCACGTTGCTGATAGTGGCCAGGAGCCGCCCCCCCCCCCATCCAGGAGGGTGCCCAGCGGTAGCCGGAATGTTGCCCTGGCTCCAATGTGGAAGATGTGGTGGTGAGGCTGGCGGGGGCCGACGGGGCTTAGGCTTCAGCGAGGAGGCTGGCTTCAGAAGAAGGGGGCGGGAGCAGCCGCCGTGGGATCCCGTGGGATGAGGAGGGCCATCTGGAAGGGCGGGCGGCCCCCACACGGATGCTGGGTGAAGCTGTCGGGCCGGAGGGAGGGAGCGGGCGGGATCAGTGCGCCGCCAGTGCACATGGGATCCCTTGGGCCAGGGGCCTCAGCAAGAGGAGGAGCCGGAACGTCTCGGCTCGTGCAGGCGAGCAAGTCCGAGTGGAGAGCTGCAGCGGATCAGGGCTCATCCAGCTGATCATCCAGGCAGGCGAGTTGCACGAGGAGCGCTGGCAAGATCGGGCCCCTCCAGCAACACATGTGGGCAAACCAGTCCAGGCGGGAGCGCTGATGGTATAGGGCCGTGGGCTCAGGACCAGCTTGAAGTGTGGGTGACCCCCCACAGGAGCTGGGTGAAGCTGGCGGGCGGGAGGGAGCAGGCGGTGCCAGCGCACAGTTAGTGCACACCGGAGGAGATCCGATCCCCAGAGCTGGATCAAGGCAGGCGAGGCAAGGCCAACGGGCCACAGGGGCAGGGACTCGGAGTTGCGGCCACCATCTTGGATTGCAGTGCAGGCCCCAGAGAAACTTTTCCTCGCCGTGTTATCTGTGATCCTGGGGCCGTTAAGCACCCAGGTTGCAGCCGGTGATGAAGGGGAAGCTCCGGTGTCTCATCTTATGTCGTGCTAGCGGTTAGCATGGCAAGGACCAACAATATTACGATTACGGCCGCGGACACATGCGGAGGCCATCAATGGAGATGCCACATCGCTGGCGCTCCAGGCCACGCCCCCTCAGAAGATCTTTTGCAGCGCACACAGACAATTCTCACCTATTCAAAAAGGTTTAATAAGTCACAAACCACAGCAATTACCTGAAATGTTTTTTCTCTTAAAATAAGCAACTAGTCTTGATATTCTGCTGGTTTGCATTACACTACTATGAAGGGTGACTGTAAACACCTAAAATCCCCAACAGAAAAATACAACACAAGAGGTTATTAACTAATATGAAAAACTGTCTCCATGAACATAAGAATCTAACCAAGATATGCCTGAACACATTAACCAAAAATGTTCCCTCCCCACCCATGGCCCTTAAACCTGACTCTACCACACTTTTACCTTATGACTAAATTCTGCCCCAGAGCACATTAAGATACTACCGGAAAACCTTGACTCTTCCTCTCTTGGCTCTGCGAAAGGTTAGCAGACGTGTAGCTACATCCACTTGTTTTAGGTTTGTTGTAACATGAATAAAGTTCACGCGCCAGAATTTCTGTTATTCATTGCGCCTTACCGAAAGCGTCACCCACATTATATCATTGAACTGCCAGCTCAAATATCGAATACAGACTGCAAGTAAGCAGGCTACTTGGATGTGTAACCAAATCCCATACTTCCTCTTCTTTGTACATATGTCACGCAAGTGCTTTGAAGTGGCCCCCTTGTAAGTGAACACATTATAAAAATCTATTATTAATTTGCTGTTTAAAGATTTTGAAAAGACAAATGTGATGTTAAGCGTCTCCTACTTTAGCATTACTAACAGAGCAACATTGCAATAACATTTACTTAGCCTACAAGTGATAATGGGTATGGACTATGCCTGGGATTACTCGTCTATAGTATCAGGGCACTGGATATGTTTATACATTTGTATTGCACAACCTGGTACCCGAGGGCTTAAGGGTGCAGGCAGGAGAACGTTTTTCACACAATCTGCCTTGTTTCCAAGTGTTCAGAGTATCTTTGGGCATATACCTTCACACATTATATGATAACGCGCTTCTATACAAAAACAGTTTCACTGTGAACTTGTGTAATCCTACACAATGATATAAAGGCGGTGTATGTTACAAATAATCTTGTTTGCACTGCCAACGAATTGTGTACATGCAGAGTCATGACATTCTTAAAATGCACATCGTATATTGAGGCATTTAAATATCCCTTGCTTGCAAAGTATTGTGGGTCTGCAAATATCCCAGTGCTACAAAACCTCACTTTTTACAGTGCTCAATCAACTAGTATTGGAAGCAAGCACAGGCGCCGGGGAAGGGTATGGGTGGAAGTATCACTCCTTGCGGGTGACGAACAAAGCAGCAAATTAAAAAAAACAAGTCAGATGTTTCGGCAGTACAATGAAGGAAAGGAAAGGAAAGGTGTTGCGTGTTTGCTAAAGGATAGGACATTCTAGTACCCATCTGGACAACAGCACCTTCTTTTTCTTTCGATGCTCAACTGCTGAGGGCTTTTCAATATAACCATGTGTTCTGTGTGTGCAGTCTCTAGCATCTCCATGCATCTTATTTAACGGATCATAAAGAATTATAGAAGAGGAATCCATAGTTACAGAAGAAGGCACTTGCATCTCCGATGAATTCATGCTATTAACTTAAAAGGGCATATATGTGTGATTTTCTTCAACAGTACTCCATAAGAACCCTCAATAAGGCTCTTGTTTAATTTTATCTAGGCTATGGTGTGGAAGGGTGGGCAAAACTATACACTTTATTTTGTGCCCTGTCATTTCACTTCCTAGGTCAGGGGTACAAGCAGGGCTCTAATCAATGTTGCTCCCAACTTGGAGTCAAATTGTAATTACAATAGTTTATTTGTAAAGCGCTTATAAACAATTGAAGTGCTTCAAAGCACTTCAAGGCAGGAAGGGAACAAGGGGATAAAGTAGTCATTCTTAGGCCTTGAGGTTTCCAAATGATCTAACTAGCATACTAGCATATGAGGCCAGAGGCATTTCTACTGGTACAAGTCTGTGCCAAAGAGTGGGGAGAGAAGTGGGAGTTGGGGGGTGGGAGAGGGAGAAGGACATACAGAAACACGCTAGGGAGGGGAAACAGAGGGGCGACAGGACAGAAATACCTGCTGGGCATAGTGCATTCAAGGTTGTGCACGTGCGCAGACAGGAAGCGCGAGGGATGGGGAGGGGTACACAAGTGCGCCCAGTCCACAGGGGCCTGAGTTAAGTGCAGAGTGGTTGACACTCACATGGAACCTATTTCGAGTGCAGTAGTTCAAAACAGAGTGCAGGGGCCCCGGAGGCAAGTGCAGGACTGGCGGGGAGCCAGGGACCTGTGAGGCTCTGGAGGTGCACCAGGCGACCAGTCAGCGAACTGAGCAGGTTAGGGAAGAGAAAAGGCACGGAAGCAGGAGAGAAGAGAAAGGAGGTTAGCAGGGGAGAGGGAGAGAGAAAGAAGAAGAGAAGAGGAAGGTCTTGAGGAGTTTCCGGAACTTAAATAGGTCCAGCGAGGCTGTTGCCTGAAACTGATTTTTCAGGGAGTAAAAAAGTAATTAGCTTTGCCAATAGGGATACTTTCTGCATATTAAAACATGTTCTTTTCAGTTAAAATTCCTCTTGAGATTGTGGTGCATTAATATTATTAGGGTTCCTTCCTATGCCACTGCTCTACCGGTCACTAATTAGAAAAAATATCAGTGGAGCTTTGAGGGTTGAAGCAATGATGTGTTCATTGTTTCTCGTTTTTGTTAGGACCATTTTCCTGTTTTTGGAGAGTAAAAATGTATGTTGTCTCTTAGCTCTAAGGCTGGTGTTTTCACTACCCACAAGAGAACGTAATGTGGATAGTAAACAGAGGCACCGGAATTTTTGATCATCATATTCTAAGGTGCAGTTATTTTGATGCAATTATCATCCTTACACAAATCATTAGAATCATGTTCTCCTGGCCCTTGAATTACTTCATTAAAGTGGCACTTTAACTCCTGTCAGTATGTTTTTTGTCGCATTGCTTTTAGTTGCCATTAATCCATCTGCAAATATACTCTGTCTGAGTTTCTTAACAGCCACATCAGTTATGACAAGATATATGTGTTTAGTAATACAAATGAGTGCTTTTCCAGTGGCATAAAACAAACAGGGCCTCATTACGAGTTGGGGCAGTATCCCGGCGTAAATCTGCCGGAATACTGCCCAAACTAATTACAGTTACCACCACTTGGTCCAGAGGAATTTCCGCCGGATTACATGTGGTGGTGCAGTGTAATTCCTCATTCATATTCAGTCCATTGGACTCAATGGGGCTTTTTAGGAGGAATGACTCTGGTGGAAATTGCAACAATTCTGACGATTTTTCGGCAGCGAGCTGGAGGATTTACCTCCAGGATTTTCCTGGAAGCAAATCCTTCCCTCCAGGCCAGAAATTGTAATTTGGCATAGTGGTAAAGTTGGCTGTAATGGCGTTGTAATGAGGCTCACATTTTTCTCTGCACAGATGTACGTTTGCAAAATACTATGGCAGATATTGAAGTCTTGGACTGGTTGATGAGTTTTCTGTATAATCACATATGACATTTTATTTTAGCCTATGTGTTTGGAAAAAGTGTTGTAAGGTTTCTAAAGAATTACAGTGGCTGGGAAGAAGAAATTCCTTTCCAAACTCTCCTCTGTGATGGTAGCTCACAAAGTGGCTTACCACATTAGTCTGTTAGTCGGCAACAGCAAGCAATGCATAAAGACAGTATAGGTAGCATAACATGAAGGCCAGCCGCCAGTTGCAAAGGCGGCAGCTGAATAAAATGCATAAAGTCAGTATGAGTGGCATTAACATTAGGGCCCACCCCATCTTGAAGGGCGGCAGCAGCAAGCAATGCATAAAGTCAGCATAGGTGGCATAACAAGAGGGATAACCCCATCTTGAAGGGCGGCAGCTGCATACAGGGTGATCGGTTCAGGTGAGGGGAGGGGGAAGATAGGAGGGAATGACAGGGGACAGGGGAGCATACAGCACACAGGCGATCATGGGGGAGGGGACCATACAGCACACAGGCGAGCATTGGGGGGGGGCATACAGCACACAGGAAACCATGGGGGGGGGGAGCATACAGCACGCAGGCGACCATGGGGGTGGAGGGAGAGGCGAACATACAGCATACAGGTGGCCATGGGGGTTTGGGGGGGGAGAGCATACAGCACACAGGCGACCAGGGGAGGCGGGGAGCATACAGCACACAGGTGACCGGGGGGGCAGCATACAACACACAGGTGACCAGGGGAGGGCGGGGGGGGGGGTCGAGGGGTGCATACTGCACACAGGCGACCGGGGGGGAGGGGAGCATATAGCACACAGGCGACCGGGGGGCTGGAGGGGTTGAGGGGAGCATACTGCCGCAACCATCGCGTACCTCTAGCCGACAGGGAGCCGACAGGGCCTTACTCATAGGCCTTAGGAGGCAGGCCGGCATTCGCCTGATTGGTTCAAATGAAGATGTGCAGGACTAATCATAGACGAGCAGGCTGGGCGCAGAAAGCCAGCTCGAACACAGAACAAAGAAGGTGGCTTAAACAAATTTAAGGAGCAATGTGCAACACTGATGCTTTTATCTATTTACGTTCTTAATCACGACGATAAGCAATTGTATAATTTTGGCATAACATCGTATGTGACCTAAGAACTTTTATTAAGTTTTATTGAAATAATGTTCTTATTTTTCTAAATTGATATTAGTGTTGCACTTTTAGGAATATGACTCAATGCTTTCTTATACTTTGTAAAGGTTCTGTTATGTCATAAATGAACCAAGAACAAATAAAAAAAAAAAAAAAAAAGAAGGTGGCCATGTTGGAAGGCCAGGTAGCACGTAGCAAGGTGCAGAAATGCTACTAGATGACACCAGGAACGGACGTGGAATCGCTCATACACAATGCAGATCTTCTATTGCATTTAAACTTGTTTAAAATGCAGTTATAAAAAATATGCAGGCGCTCAGTGCGCATCGTCTAGCGGCCCGGTGAAGCCACAGGGCTTACCATATTTCGTCCGGTCCAGCGTGGAAGTGTTCGCGAGGTCTCCAGGCCGCGGGATGAGGGGAAAATTCATCAGGGTAGAAGGCAGGCAGAAGAGAGAGTGTTCTCTCCTCGCCAGCGTCTTCGTCTGACACGGGTGATTTTTTTTCTCTTACAGTACAGCTTCGGTGCTGCTCATTGGGGAACCGCATCAGCTGTCGCAGCTTCCCATCGGCGGTCTCACCGTTGTTAGCCGGACAGCCTGAACACCACTGGAATCTCTTGGTCACCGCACCACTGCTACTACAGGCCCGGTCAGAATCACATCTCTGTCAGCCTCCAAGCGGATAGCTTCCCTGTTGTTGGATCCCAGCAAGTTTGGAATTTGTGGGCACCGTGCTCAGTCACGACCCTGCCACCAGCTAGCGTGACTTTACCACGGGACCTCCCCCCTGCTTCATCACACAATGCTCTCTCCTTGCTCTCTCTCCCTTCCCCATAGTTAATGAATACTCCTCTTAAAATCCACTTGTGCCAGTGGATCTAGGCTTTTCACTTAAAGAGCCAGCTGTTCTTTTCTCTTGTGGGCAACATTTTAGCTTGCTTCTCTTTTAAGGCTCGACAATTGGAAGTATTGGCTACAAGAGACAGTCCCATTTATGCCATTAGATGGCTTGGCTTTGAGAGTTCCTCACAGAAACTGGAATCCTTGTCCCATAAGGAGGAGTGGGGGAGAGCGGGAGTCTCTCCCAGTGAGGTCCCACTTGCCTCGAGCCCTAGGGAGGGTGTTGCGGAGTGGGCTCGCCCCCCTTACACTCACAGGGAGGTGCTCCCCTTGGGGAGAAGTGACAGGGTCCCTCGGTTCGTCATAGGGCCCGCACCAGATCTAGCAAATGGAATCGTTGCTCTGGCTTAGAAAGATGAGACAGGGAAAAAAAAGGAAGATGAATCTTTAGAAGAAGAAAACCAGATGAACCAAATAGGGAGTTATAACAGACAATATCTGGAGCTCACTCACCCGTCTAGCAGGAGTGATGGATACATGAAAAATCACCATAACGGTGAGTAATCTTAAATAACAAGAATGGAGGGGCTCAAACAGAGCAGCCATAGGAAATGTTGACAATAAATTCAAGTCCCAGGCCGAAATGGCAGCAAGATGACCCTTAAGGTGCCAATCTGCAGACCCATCCATGCCAAAGAATGCAGAAAATATATAACAGAGTATGTGGAATAGGTAAAAGGGTCCAGATCCTGCTCTCTGCACCAAGCTCAAAATCTGTGCCACTCATACATAAATGGATTTGGTGGCAAGTGTCCAAGCAGAAAGGAGCATGTCCAGTCCGCCCTCCAAAAAAAGACATCACTTCCTTTTACCTCAACCATTCAGCAGCCAGACAAAGAATGAGGCTGTGAGGCTCAGATGGAGAAGTCATCTTTGCAATTGGGAGAGAAGCTCTGCTTTCTGCGGAAGGCGACAGGGAGGGCAGAAGGCCATGTTAAGCAACTCTGGCTACCACATTATTCAAACGCAGTCCTGAGCGATCACGATCATTGTGAACCCGAAAATGCATAGTCTCCTGAGAACCAGTGGTATGACTGGGATTAGCGGGAACCCCTAGAGTAGGTCGAAATCCTACTCAACCATCGAAGCGTCTCCCAGACCTCCCCATTGCTGAACCTCCCTGGAGAAGAACCACTTGCACTTTCTGTTCACACTGCAAGTGAAGAGGTCCATCTGAGGTCCCCCGAAACAGGAGAAAACTACCTCCAGTACTTCGTGACAGAGCTATCACTCATGGGAGGTGGAAGTCTGGCTGCTAAAAGCATCCGTAATGAAATTCTCTTTCACGGCTACATGAGCTGCAGTTAGAGACATGTTGTTCTCTAGAGCCCAGAACCAAAGTTCCATCACTTCACTGCGCAGAGGCAAGGAACACACATCACCCAGTTTGTTGAGGTAGTGCATGGTCAGTGCGTTGTCCATCAGGACCAGTACAGTCTTACCCTGTACCAAAGCGACCAGGGCCAGCACGATTGCTCGCAACTCCTGAAAAGGTATGTGTCCCCAGCATTCTGATGTAGACCACAGGTCACTCACCATCAGACCTTGTAGGTGAACACCCCAACCTTCCAGGGACGTGTCCACGACTACTCATTTGGGGCCACGGTTGTCTAAACAAGGCCCCTTTCAGTAGGTTGTTTCTCTGGGACCACCATTCCACCTCTCTGGACCTGGACACTTTTGCTGTGACCTGAAGAAGTGGTACATCCTTGAAACTGAGACCATTGACAACTGATGTTGCAACCTTATGCGTAATCAGACCTGTGGCAATACAAGAATGCAGTAGGCCATGAGACCCATCAAGTGCAGAAAGACGGAGGCTGAAACTTTCTCCTGTTTTTAGAGTGCATGGACCACCTTCGAGATGTTTGTCACTAGCTCCTCAGGCGCAAAGGACCTGCCCAGGTGAGTGTCTAAGGCCGCTGTACCGAGGGAGACTGGGACAGAGAAACCTCAGACTTCTTGAAGTTCAGGGAGAAGCCAAAGCTGTGCCACAGGCTGCACATTCGGCACAAATGTGCAGATTCCTGGTCCGGGGATGAAGCTAGGATGAGCCAGTCGTCCAAATAGGGAAAGCCATGAATGCCTTCCCTTCTGAGGTGAGTGGCTACCACTGCCAGTAGCTGGGTGCTGAAGATAGGCCGAACTGCAGGACCTTGAACGGTTGATGGCATTGCCCCAATGAAAATCTCAGATGCTTCCTGTGCTTTCAGTGGATGGGCACATGGAGATAGGCATCCTGCAAACCTAGTGAGACAAGCCACTCTCGCAAATCGAGGGCTTGAAGCATCTGGGCCAGTGGAATTATCTTTTACCTTCACTTGCACAGATACAGGTTAAAAACACTAAACGCCCAGATTTAAGCCCCTGCCCTTCTTTGGCACCAAAAAATAGGTTGTGTTCCAACCCTGGCCTCGTTACGAGTGTGGCACAAGGTCCATGGTACCATTCTCCAGAAGCTGATGAAACTTCTCCAATGGGAGGGAGTCCGGAGGCAAGCCTTGATTAGTTGGCGGATGGTTTGGAGAGCGTTGAGTAAAGGGGAGACAGTTAGCCTGGTGAATGACATGTAAAGCCCAGTCGTTGGACATGGTAAGATTGCACTCCTCATCAAACAGGGAAATCCTGCCTTCCACATGAACGGTGGAATTCGGATTCACAACGGCTTAGCACTCTGGGGCAGAGGAGGGCACAGTTAAAGGTGCAGGGCAATGCTGCTTTTGTTTGCCAGAGGTGGCTTACCCCCTGCCCCGGTGGGTCTAGGTGGTGACTGGGCAAAACACCCTGCCCATGGGTTGTTGTTTGACCACTAGCCCAGAGATGTAGTCATCATCTTGGAGGATTGGAATTTCTGGAGGGACTCATTAGACTTTGCCTCAAACAAATTGTTGTTGTCAAACGGCATGTCCAGGAGTTTAGCCTGGTCCTCCCGGGCGAATCCCGAAGTCTTCAGCCAGGATTAACTCTTTAACACTGTCCCTGTGGCCATCGTACAAGCCACACTGTCAGCCGCATTCGGGCCCAACTAAAGCATTTGTCTTCAGATTTGCAGTGGTGCCCTAGACCACCAAGCTTTCAGAGGAGGTGTGAGCTGACCCGGTCGGAACATTTCACCCTGTGCTTTTTGCCAGACCAGTTCACCGTCGGCACCAAAGCCGATTTTTGCCATAACTCTAGGACTGCTGGCCTTGACTGCAGAGTTGAAGGGCAGGAGGGTCTCCCTCTGTGGGCATTCATCAAGAATGTTTTTCAGCACAAATTGTAACTTGTGTCTTGAAGGTGCTGACAACCATAGGGTCTCTACTACCTTTTGCCATCAGGCATTGAACAGAAGCCTGAGGCTTTCCTGGCGTAGGTGCTGAGAGCATGCCAAATTCTGGAGCTGTATCCACACCACTCTTGCAAATCGGCAACAAGATCCAGCAAGTCACCTTCCTACCCATACAATTATTCTAGGAAGTCTAACTTATATGGGGCATGAGGGCTCCAGGCCAAAAGGGACAATATCGCCCGCCTTGCCATAAAGGTCTTCCATACGAGACCCTAAGGGCATACCGCAGAGGAATATCAGGGTAAAGGAGAAGCTGAAGCCCGGAGACTGATGTTGGATGAATGAACAGTGCGGCGTAGAGATGGGTCCTCGCCCATGGGAGCGGTGGCCCAGCCCGAAAGCATAAGGACGTGGGCTTTTGCAGGGACTGCTGGCTGAACAGAGTACGGTGGAGCCCAATGGCGCCAAAGCTGCCAGGTGAAGACATCAAGCATCTTCAGCCAAAAGGCCTCCCGATCATCCAGTGTGGAGGATAGCGTGGGGAAAGGTACCTGCGGTGACTGTCCCTCAGCAGAGTACTTGGAGCAGTGACTTCTCTTCTTTGAGACCTCTTGTGTTTTTTCTTCTTATGCTTGTGGACCGGGGCCACTCTTCGGTGTGGCCCCCGCCCCCAGTGACATTGACTGAGTCCGATTGTCACCTTTGTCCATATGGAGAATGGTAAAGAGCTCTGCCACCTGCTCTCGAAGTTTGTTGGGGTGCATTAACTGAGGACCCACAATCATGCAGGTTGTGTTCCTCACTGAAGCGGTACAGGAAAATCATGTGGTGGTTGGTTACAGACATTTGATACCCACAGTGGACACAAGGTTTAAAACCCAAGGCCTTCGACGTATTCGAAATGACCAGGTTGAATAAATAGTAACAAAGCAGTGACCTTGAAGCGAGCAGGGTGCGGCCAAAAAAAGGAACTCTGGGCAAGGGGTGCACTGGCATAGGCATGTCTGGCATTTGGTGCATAGAGACCTTGGGTGGAGCAAAGGCAATGCCGCACGGACCTTGGCGGGGGAAAAGTTTCCAAAGAGCAGTTGCACTTGGAGATGGATATCAAAGATTAAGATTCTGTGGGATCAAAGAAACCAATAGAATTTAGATTTTCAGGTAACTGTCAGAATGCAGATGTAAATTGAACCTAGTGAAAGGGGCTAAGCAAAGAGCATCTAATGTCCGTAGTCCAGTGTCCAATTCACTATTCTAATCAAACAAGTTTTGTGTTGCCTCATCCTGTAACATGTCCTTTAGTGCACTTAAGAGTATCAGAATGTTTAATGCCCCACAACATGCTTCTTTTCTTTGCAGATGGCCCATGCAATTAATTATACTATTCTTGGGACCTGTAGCCATGATTAAAAACTCCTACCAGAGCAAAACTGTGCAAGCTACCCCCATTGGCCTAGGGGACTTCTTGGGTAGGGTTTTCTCCCCTCAGAAAGGGTATGTTTCCGGCTCTAGTAATTATGGCTGCCCCCACCATAGTCAAGGGTTGCCCTTCTGGGCTTGAGCTGGCTGAAAGTGCTTCTCAGGATTGTCAATAACTACCAGCCTCAACAGATCACATAGGTTCCCTTTGACTCAGCTCTGGTGGTCTTGAGGTCCGGTTCTGAATGACTACCTAGCAGGCTAGTCTCTACTCCATCTCAGTTTTTACAAACTTCTGGGTCAAGGCCCTAATTGGGCTCCTTGTTTTACTTTCTCCTATAAGTCTCATCTACCTCAAGGTTTGGGCCATCTGCTTTGGCCAACCCGTCGACACCTTCTGAATCTCTTTCTTATCCCCCTTACAACACCTTCCTAACTCCCACACAGCAGGGTGGTTTGGGCCCCTTTTTATACTGTGGATCTCACTCCGATTGTCTAAATAAATGTTTGGATTGGCGGGTCTATTTCCCCATTAGCTCTGGGTCTTGGGACTGGTTTGGGTCTTGTGGGTCCATCTCTTTCCACTGTAATTCCGCTCTGTCTCCCCGATGGAATCAGGTGTGGTGCATTCCCCATTTGGCCGGCTATTAATTATCATGCCTCTGCAGGCCAAGAGCTTACCACGGAAGTAGAGACGGCAAGGGTACAGCGCTTAACCGGGCGCACAAGAAGCCTGTATGCTGAAGCAGTCGGGAGCAAATGTGTGCTGGAGGAAACTGGTAAGCCCAGGCAGAATATGAGGGTTACAGGGTTGCCAGCGCATGTGTACCGCTCCATAGGAATAACACAAAGTGAATGGAACCGAAGACATGGGAGGCCAGAAGTTACTGGTGAACACACAGAGCACAAGTGGGTTACCGGATGGCCTAATAAAGTAGTCACTTCCTGAAAACACAACGAGAGATCAGAAGCAAAGCCGTTAAAGAAATACAAAGATTTGTAAAACAAGCCACAAGTGGGTTATTGAACCCCAGCCTTAAAGAGAAAGTAATATGTATGAAAGTCCTGGCAGGGAAGTATACCAGGTGAAGCTAAGTATTTGTGCAACAAAGTTCTGGTTCGAAGGTGTACCAAGTGAAGGTAAAATTAAGTGTTTGTGTAACAAGTCCTGGCAGGAGAGTATATCAGGTGAAGATCAATAGAGAGATAAATTATAAAGAATCTCAAGGAAGGTAATGCCCTTGGGATTATACATCGTTGATAAAGTATATAAAGGAAAGGAAAGTCCTTAGGAAGAGCCATACCCTCAGGATTTGCAACATGTTAAAAAGTGAAGAGAAAGCCTGGGGAAAAGGACTGTTCCACAAGAAACACAAAGATACCAAGATGGGGAGAGAAATCCTCTTGGAACACGATTATTCTTTTTAAACGTGTGGTATTGGAACAAGAAATCTGGAGAAGGAAGTTATTATCTGTAACGTTGAACGTTGTAATTAGAATCCTTTGCGTTGGATGTGGACTCAGCTGAACTTGAACATTTGGGCACTTTTGAAAAACAAGAGAGTGGGCCTCATTATGAGTCCGGCGGTAGCCGCCGTAGTCAAAAAAGAAACTCCCCATTCCCAACGGTAATGGGAAGGACGGTAGCACCGGCACCACTCATAATGGTACTGTTGCTACTGTCAAAGTCTGCGGACGGGTGACGTTCCATCCGCAAACTTGTACTCTGCCGGTCTGGTAACAACGGTCCGGGTAAGCCTACCGGCACCATTGCTACCGGACCAGCAGGGTTGTAATGACTCCTAGTATCCTTTAAATCTTAGAGTTTATTTAGAGTGTGAGGGCCAGAATAGGACTACGGACACAGGACATACCTTTTGTCAGACATCTCGACACCAGACAGACCCATTAGTTTTGGTTGAGGTAGGGAATCTCCTCCTAGATTATGGATAGTGAGGTATCTTCCAACCCCCCCCAAAACGAAAAAACAAAACAAAATCTGTGTTTTTGGTGTTTTGTCCGCAATGAAATGTACCACACTGTAATTGTGGTCGGTAAGATCACATATAACCCTTGTTCCTCACAAGAACACAAAGGTTGTCTTGGATCACCTGTTTACTGGAGATTGCCACTGCAGGCATGGGCTATTTGTCACGCACCTAAAATTCCAAAAACATTCAACTGTTCTTCAGAAGCCCACCCATTGCCTCTTTTACTTGAGAAGAATGCATAAAAGCATGTGGAAAAAGTTTTGGGCTAACTATTTTTGTGGGGACCCACTTCAAGGGCCTGAAAAAAGGATATGGTAAGATGGAAGTTAGAACTGGAAATATTGAGAGAAATTAGCGTAAAAGCTGGCGATTTGAGGAAGTAATGGAATGAGGAAGACAATTAGACAAATTAATGCATCCCCCAGACACGATGCAATGTTTCAATTGAAATGTTGAGGGGTTATGAATATCCATTAAGCATATACTACTAGGTATTTGTGCTAAATGTAGACAATAAAAATAAACAACTTTGCAAAACAGAATATTAGACCTAAACTGTTCTCAAAACAATTCATATTCATTAAATTGGTGACAATATTCACTTAAATTACATATATGCGCTATCAATCAAACAAACAATCTATCATAAACTTTTTTAGAAACTTGTTAGTTTTAATAGCGTACAATACATTAACATCCAAACCAGTACAAGGGTCTAAAAGCACACTGCATTTCCTTGTTAGCCAAAGGAATTCTCCTCCAAGGGTTAATACCATATTTATATTATTGCTGTTTTCACATGACTTGTATACATCTGCCTATTAAGATGAAATTCAAAAATCACCCCTGGGCCAAGTAGTCATTTGTGTTTGACCATATTGACACCCTATAGATCACACTTTTATACCTTCATTTATATACAATATGGCTTGGCATCACAGATTTAGGGAAATATTAGGTCTACGAAGCAACCTATTTTGGTGAACAAGAAAGACATTGAAGTCTAGCCAACCCCAATCACGGTACGTAGGTATTTTCTTATGAGAAGCAGTGGGCGAAAGTAGGTTAGAATATAAGTTCTGGACAGGCGACTTCATTTATGTTTGGCCATCCTTCCATGCAACCCTTTTTACCTGCATTTATATAGAGCAAGGCTTAATATCACAGAGTTGGGAAAGATTAGGTATTTTTGAATCAGAAGAGAAAAACCTTTTTGAAAATCAAGCCTCCTTGTCTATCTACCATCTACTGATTCTGAACTACCACAGGGTACATAAAAAGCAGGAGGGGTCTCTCTCCAAGGAAGTCGCGGAATATGAGTGGGAGCTTTTATAAAGGAATACACACGTATTTGGTAGCTCCCATCAATTAAGAGCACCATGGCTGAAAGTTATATATCACAGACACCTTATGCCAGCAAAGCTTCATAAGAGATTTCCAAATATCACCAATAGATGTTGGTGGGAATGTGGTCAATGGGGAGATATTCAAATTTGGAGGGCAAGTCTGATAAAAAGGGTTTTGGTGGTCATTGTCTCGATGAGGGAAATAATGGTTTTCCTAATACCAGAAGATCCATCTTTGCCTGCTGTCTGCATCAGAGTTGACAGCTTGGAATCTCTTTCCCATGTGGACTGAAAAGTAGTAAGGACTTTTTCTGTCAAAAGCACAGTCGGAGGTTATTTCATGGTGGAACAAACCTACATCTCTAACTTATGGAATTTAGATAAAAATACTATGGGACCTGGTAGACATTAAACGAATTACATACTCACCCATGTCTAAGTATACGGTTTTCCTCTAGTATTGGGTCCGAAATATTGACTACCTTCCGAAGTATCACAGGAAGATTCCCTGACTGCAGACGTCAAGAATGTTGAATTTATTCATGGACAGACTGAGATCGGTATCCCTACATATTATCCCCACCAAAAATATTGCCGTACATATGGTAGTTTGTCTCGCCATAGGCGATATTTTTTGGGGGGATAATTTGTGGGAGCGGGGTTGCGGGGGTGTCCCCAGCACATTTAAAAATAACAAAGGGGTGTCCCCCGCAGGGTCCATGGCTCAAAATCGCCCTAAAAATATGGCGATATGTTTGTATCGCGACATCTTTGCGGGGATATTAACACACGGAACCCTGAGATCCAGTACCGCTATCCAAAGCAATGTTAAAAGGATATGGGCAGCCGGATGTAAATGGACCACACCATGATAGGTTTTATCTAACAATGACACCTGTGTGTGATTAGAATAAATGTAGGCATATCTTAGGATGTAGGCGGAAGAGGAAAGGGGTGGGAGGTATGGTGGTTAGGGTTGGTTCTTTTTTTCTCTTATTGTTGTATGTCATCTTTGTGTTTTATAATAGTGACAATATGGTAGTATGCAGCTTAGTCACCTATGCCAAATTCCTCCTGAGGTAAAAGGAGTCAAAGACATAGAGCAGTTTTACACCCAGTATAGGGAAGATTCTTCTTTTTGTAGCTTCCCCATCTACTTGCATGGGACCCCAGTATATCAGCTTGGTAAACCTGACATTTTTGGGAGGGAGGGAGGTATGTTTGAGCTTCACTCACTGGCTTAACTCCTTTTATTCTGGAGACACTAGTCCACACTGGTCTTTCTTCTACACTATCAGAGGAGGGGAACCGTAGCCCTATTCAAGTCTATTGTAGCACTACCAGCTACTTAATGCAGATTAGTACCCCGGCGAGAGACAATCAGAATGCAACAAGCTCTTGGCTCTCGCCAGGTCCCTACCCGGCCGGGAATCCCTCCGTCGGGATTCCACGGCCTTTGTCCCCGGTGGGGGGGCGTGGCAGCCCCTCAGCCAATGAGGAGGCTCGAAGCAGGGCCATCCCCGCTCCGAGCCTCCCCGCGGCTGAGAGGCTGCCTTCGCCCCCCGCCGGGGACTCAGGTACGTTTTTTTTATTCTTCCCTTCCCTCCCACCCGCCCGCCCGCCCAACTTACCTTCTTGATCCTGCGTCGCTGGCGGGGGACGAGGGAAGCCTCCAGCCGTGTGGAGACTCGGAGTGGGGCCATCCCCGCTCTGCGCCTCCACGCGGCTGGGGGCTTCCCTCGTCCCCTGCCGGGGACACAGGTACTTTTTTTTCTTTTCTTGTTTCTTCTTTTTCCCCCATCCCACTCCCGCCCTCCCAACCCCACTTACCTTTTTTTTTATCCTTTTTCAGGAGGGACGCGCTGGGAACACTTGTGTTCCCAGCGCGTCCGCTCCTGATGGTCGCCATGTTTCGGGACAGAAAAAAATTGCTTTTAGTACCCCGGTCACGCAATTTCGCTCGGGTCCTTACCTATGGGCCCCGGGGCATTACCTGAGTCGGTAATGGCCCCGCCGCTTGGGTTCTATTGCTTAAGTAGTGCACAGAAACCTTTTCTTCTCTTTCATTTTGGACTACGGATTTTCCCCATGTTTAGTGAAGCCCAGTCAGACTGGTGGCAGCAGTATCTTTACTTCTGCTTTTTTAAGTGCACTCATTTGCACCTCTACTTTTTAACACATGGAAGCATTTCAAATAGCCTTCCATGTTTGTTTAAAAAAAATATCTTGATCGATTTTCACCAAAGAGGAAGAGAATAAGGGATACATTACTCACCGTAATCGTATTTCTGATGCTTGTATCTGCTTAGATTCCATGCTGTGCATAGGCCGACATCTAGTGGAAGCTGCGGAGTATTACAGTTTGTTTTTTGAAACTCGAAAATGGTCGTCGACACAGGGCGTGCCAGTAATACTATCCCTAGTGTGACGTCGACTGTACCCATGATCCCTCACGCGTGTAGGACCCTCAGATTGTATTTTTTCTGACATGAGGTAGCATGAGGAGAAGCGTGAGTACAGATGATCCAAGCAGATATAAAGAAAAGTAAGACTACAAGCCTCCATGCACCTTCTCTCAGAGGGGAGGAAGGGTGGGTCGCATGTGAATCTAAGCACATACAAGCATCAGAAATACGATTACGGTGAGTAATGTATCCCTTGTGAGACTTGTGGAATCTGCTTAGATCACATGCTGTGCATAGATTAGCGAGCAGTACCTGAAGAAGGAGGTGGGATGTGAGAAGGGTCATAAGCAAATAAATGTCTTAGAACCGCTTGTCCCACTTGGGTATCTGTCTTGGAATGGGTGTCAATGCAGTAGTGCTGAGTAAAAGTGTGAATAGAGCTCCAAGTAGCTGCTTTGCAAATGGTGTCAAGGGGTACATTTGTAACGAAAGCCAGAGTGGCCCCAATGCCTCTAGTAGAGTGGGCCCCAGGCGTGAAAGGCAGAGTTTTTTCAGAAAGTGAGTAACACAGCTGGATACAGTTAATAATCCACGTAGAGATGGCACCTTTAGAGACGCGATGAGCCATGCTGCCAGGTCCATTGAGTTGAGGATACACTGTTTGACCTTGGTGCTGGGACAGTAGGTTGTACCAGGCCAGAAGTTTGATCGGTTTGCACACGGCTAATCTGCGAAAGTGTGGATACCACGGTTGTCTCGCCCACATTGGAGCAACCAGGACGAGCGTCATCGACTCTCTGTTCATCTTGTTGACCACCTTCCTGATGAGGAGTTGGTGGAAAAGCGTACGCAAACATTCCTGACCAGTTCATCCACAGGGCATTCCCCTGGGAGTCTGGTTGGGGGAACCTGGATGCAAATCCTGGGCATTGTCTGTTTTCGCTTGTGGCGAATAGGTCTGCAGTGGGGAAGCCCCACTGAGAGAAGATATCTTCTACGACTCTTCTGTGTAGACACCATTCGTGTTCTTCTGGGAGGGGGTCTCTGCTTAGAGCATCCGCTAGAGAATTGAGATCCCCTGGAACATGTTGCGATGACAGGAAGATGTTCCGTCTGAGTGCCCATTTCCAAATTTTCTGGGCAAGCTTGGACAGATTTGGCGAACGAGTCCCTCCTTGCTTGTTCAGGTAAAACATGGCTGTAGTGCTGTCCGTCTGGATTTGCACTGACAGATTTAGCAGGTAGGGCTTGAACGCTTGAAGCGCTCTGAATACTGCCAGAAGCTCTAGCAGGTTGATGTGATTCTTGGCCACTGAGTGAGACCAGAGACCCTGAGCTGTGTGGTGGTGATGGTGAGCTCCCCACCCTGTCAGGCATGCATCGGTTGTTACTACCACCTGTATCTCGGGATCGTAAAAGGGTTTCCCCTTGGACAGATTTTCTCTTGTCCAGCAGTTTAGGCTTTGTACAAGTGTTGGCGAAACGACCACTAGATCGTCCCACTGACCACTTGCCTGAGACCACTGTTTCGCCAACCATTCCTGCATGGGACACATGCGCAGGCGCGCGTAGGGGACCAGGTAAAAACATGATGCCATCATGCCCAGCAACCGCATTGCTTTGCGTACCGTTAACTGGCGACCGGACTGATCTTGCTGAATTTGCAGCAGTAAATTCCGAATTCTTTCCTCGGAAGGAAAGGTCAACCCCTCTTGAGTGTCTAGGATAGCTCCTAGGAACTGTTTGGAAGTGCTTGGCACCAGACTTGACTTTTTCTCGTTTATTGAGAAGCCCAATTCGAAGAGGAGGTCGATTGTCCTTTGAATGTTTGTTCTGCAAATTACTGGGGTCTCCCCCGTGATGAGCCAGTCGTCCAGGTAAGGGTACATCGGGATTGCCTCCCTGCGTAGGTGTGCTGCCGCCACCGCCAGTACCTTGGTGAATACCCTTGGAGCCGAAGCTATCCCGAAGGGCAGTACCTTGAACTGGTAGTGCCGACTGTCCACCTTGAAGCGCAAGTACTTTCTGTGCGCTGGTGTTAGGGAGAATTCTCTGTTTAGGCTGAATTTCCTAACCTAGTGAGACCCCCCCCAGCAGCTTTGCTGGATTTTTGGGGTTTATTTTTTTTCTCCTGCCAAGAGTGAGACTCTTTTACCCTCACTCTTGGGCATGATTTGAGTGTGTTTCTTTGACTCTACATGTGTTTAATGGGCTATGGGGTCTTTTACTCCATAGGGCTTCATGTGTTTTTGTAATGTGTGTTACACAGCACCCTCAGTGCAGTAACACAGGGGTGCCATATTGACCCCCCCAGTATAAACTCCATACCCTGGGACTGACTACTGTCTCCCAGGGCAGGTAAAGTCACCATTGACTTTACTAGTCTTGAATTCTGAAAAGAACCAGTACAAACCATCATATTGTGGACGTACTGGCTGGGGCAATTCGATTGCCCCGGGGTCTGTTAGTCGAGGGGGCACGTCTCCGTCCCCCCTGATCGAGTTTTGGCTGTTGGCAGTGGATACTACTTTTTATATTCAACCGCGAATATTTCTCTATGGGATTTTCACATTGTTCGAGGCTACTATCTTTATTTATTTAATTACGGTAGCCACGAACATACCGCCGGTTTATTTATTTAATATTAATTCTCCAATTGTTATTTTTTGCCAAAACTCGGTTCTAAAATGGCGTTTGTGTTCTCTGCTGTGACTTCAACCCAAGTCGAGCCCTTTGTTCCACTTTTTGGCGGGCTTCTCCACAGAAGCCCTCCAAAGTGGTGCCACTGTCTGGGGTACTTAGGAGGGGTGGAGGGGAATTTAGGCACCCTGGACTGAGTTGCCTAGGCAACTCAAGTCGCACTCCGTCCTGATTGGCCCAAGTGGTGAACCGGCCGGCTCACCACTTAGCATGTTTGAGTGACAGCTAGGCTGAGTGAATGGGGGTTTTCTGCATAAAAGCAGGGCTTTGGGGACTGGAACTTCAGAAGTCGCCACAGGACCTAAGAATCCGACAAGTGAGAAGCTGAGCCGACCTGCCACGACGACACCACCGGTGGAGCCCTGCTGGACCGTCTCACCACTTTTCCCAACGACAGAGGAGATCTCCCGCCGGAGAGTCTTCTTCCTTTGACTGGTGGGGATAACCAGTTTCACCGTCTTTTCGCCTTCCCGACGCATCTCGTGGCCGCCTTGCCTGTGCCAAGCACCCCGGCAACCGGAATAACACGTTTTACCACGACCGCGAAATAAAGGGTAATACCTTTAACCAGAAAACTCTGCGGCTGGTTTCTGCCCTGGCAGTGCAACGACCTTCATCTTTCCTCCAAGTCGAGATCTTCTCTTCCCCTGGACAACGACGAGACTTGCACCCGCTGCCAGGAACAACTGCCACCGCTGGAGGATCCTTCCCACTTAAGGTACTGTGTCCCGCCTGGCTTCCCTTGCCACCGACTGTACGGGGTAGATTTAGCCCCCGGCTTTCAAACCTGGGTTAGCCAGGGACACCCTGGCTAAACTTATCTGAGCCTCTCTAAACTCTTTTCGAACTCTCTGCAAGACTTTCTAAGCCTAGTGTAACTGTGTGATCTTGGGCGCATTTGTGCTCTGCTCTCTCCAAGAGTGGGCCCAGCCTATGGACTTTGGCTCACAAGTGACTTTTGCTCTTCTGCCTTGCTAATAGTGTTCTTAAATCTTAGAGTGGTGTACCTTTCCATATTCTGTCTTTTTCCCTCCCTTCTTCATAAACTTATTGGAGTGCCATCTATAGTTAAGCGCTCACCTCTGTATGGAAATAAGTTGTGTTAACTAAGACTTCTCTGATAAGGAACAAGGGTTGTATATATTATAATAGTAACTGTGTTTAGAGTGTTTTACAATAAGAGTGCTGGAGTGTTTCAAACAGTGTGTTTTTAAATAAATAATTATATACTTTGATACCAAAGCTTTGGTCAGTGTTTGCTTGTATTATTGTGTCTGATTGCCTATTGTGTATACTTTGCATACTGCCTAACTCTTCTTGAGGGAAGTCTGACTGCTCAGCCACAGCTACCAGGTAAATCTGGGTGGTACAGACTGCTACCAAGTGGGTTTACTGCTAACACCTGTAGTCCTAAATCTTTTGCAGTGTTCCCAAAGGGAACTGCACAGGTTTCTGCCTAACAGCTGGGAACATGGAAATATGAAAATAGGCATCTTTCATGTCCAATGTTGCCATGTAATCCCCCTTTTTTAGGAGGGGGATTACCTCTTGGAGAGTAGTCATGCGAAATTTTTGTGGCTTGACATACTTGTTTGCAGGCCGTAAATCCAATACTGGGCGCATTGTCAAATCTTTTTTTGGCACAAGGAAGTAAGTTGAATAAATACCCTTTTTTACCTGGTGTCCCCGGACGAGTTCTATCGCGTCTTTTGCTAGCAGATTGACGATCTCCTCGAGGAGGGTCTTCTGGTGTTCCAAAGAATGTATTCTTTGTCGTGGAGGATGGTTCCGGGGACGCTCTAACAGTTCTATGCAGTACCCAGCGGATACTGTGGACAGCACCCATCTGTCTGATGTGACCCCTTCCCAAACTTGGGTGAAGTTGGAAATGTGTCCCCCTACTGGGGTTGTGGGAGAAAGGACCCTGAACGGAGCGTCACTGTTTTGGTGGAGGCGTGCCGCCTCCTTTACTGGGACTGCCTCTACCCTTACCACGTCCACTTTTATTACCCCTGCCATAACCCTGGGTAGACTGTTGGTTATTATTGTTCCATGGTGTACCCTGCCCCTGGGAATAGTTAGATCCTCTCTGGGAATTTTGGCCGCGTGGGCGACGAAAATTGCCATTCCCTCTTTCATTAGGGGGTTTGTTGGTTAGTTGGCCTAGGCATTTGAGTGTCTCATATTCGTCCTTGGCATTTTTCAGCACGTCCTCGACCGCCTTACCAAACAACAGATCCGGCTCCACCGGTTTATCTAACAAAGATGCTTGGGTTTCAGCTTTGAATCCAGACTGCCGTAACCAAGCGTGTCTCTTGATAACAGTTCCTTCTGCTATCAATCTGCCGGCGTTATCCGCGGCATCAAAGGTTGCTTTTAAAATGCAACCGGAAACGGCTCTTCCCTCCGCCGCAACTCGTGCCAACTGGCTCTTTAAGGTTTCTGGGGCGGAGTCTATGAGTGCCGCGACTTCTTCCAACTGATGGCAGTTGTAGCTGGCCAACAGGGTGGTGGAGTTGGTAATCCTTGCCTGGTAGGCGGAAGTGGAGGCTACTTTCCTGCCCAAACCATACAGTTTCTTGCTCTCCTTGTTGGGAGGAGCTTCGGACGATGACAAGGGTGTTCCAGCCCTCTTACAGGTGTTAGTAACAACCAGGGAGTCCGGTTTCAGATGCCCCTTTATATACAGTGGGTCTGATTGGGCTGCCCTGAAAAGTTTCTCAATCCTGGGGTTCACTGCCCTGGTGAGGTTAGGATTTAAAAGTGAAGGGTCTATTCTCCTCTGAATAGACTTAAGGATAGGGATGGCCTGATCAACAGGCCTCCTTTCTCCCACTAACTCTTCTGCGAAGTCCCTCTCCTCTTGAGCACCCTGTGTGTCAATGTGGAAATGTTCTGCCGCTCGGGACAGAACTTCATTCAGGAGAGGTTGATTGTCGACAGGGGAGTAGGAAATCTGGGGAATCTACTCTGTAGGTCTCAGGGTCTTCCTCTTCCTCTTCTTGGTCCTCATCATCCCCATAGTAGCCCGTACCAGTTTGCTCTTCCAACATGCCCAAATCTGGATCCTCACAAAAGGATGTATACCCTTGATATTGGGAGTAGGGCTGTATATAGAAGGGGTCCGAAGACCGTGTTGGGGCTTCAAACCGGGACTTCTTACTTGGAGGTATTGGATCCTTAGAGCCTGAGGGTGCTGACCCGTCGGGAGTATAGGAGAGAAAGTGTTCAGGGTTTTTTGTGTAGAAATCTGCCAGTGAAGACATCCTTGACATAACCCTGTCTATGTCATCACTAGACCATTCTCTAGAACTGGGAATGATCTTTTCTGGGGCTTTCTCCGCCTTATCCTGACTAGACTTACTGGTTTTAGCAGGTGTCCTTGGGATAACAGAGGAATGGGACTTGTCTGTTTATGTGGAGTGGGAAGTTTTTGAGGTGTATGAGGAGGTTGAGACTTCCTCTGTTGTTTTCCCCCCTCCACGTGGGCGGAAGAGTGTTTTCCCTGTTTTTTCGCCCCTCCAGAGCCTTCCGACGCCTGGCGTCGAGGTTCGGGGGTAGTGTCCCTATCTTTAGAACGTGGAGGTAGGGACTCGGGAGCCGCCATTACACGGTCTGCGGGCGCCGACTCCTGGAGTGCAGTCTGGGGATGAAGTCGGGTTCGTCTTCAGACGATCGAACTTCCGTTACCTTGGGGAGCTAGGCACTCTTGGCAACAGTGGATGATTGCCTGGAGTCATGCGGCAATCTAGATCGAGAACGCCCAGAGGACACCGATTCGGACCGTTCTCTAAATGCCTCTTTCCGAGAACTCGACGTGCGTGTCGAGTCTCGGTTGGACTTCATGTGCTTTGTAGAAGTGCTGTGGGTTGCGCTTGTGTCGCCGGGGGTCTTCCCCATAGCCGCCCTGCCGGACGACCTTCCGAGGTCGGGGACTTGCACTCGGCTGTCTCCTGATGCCACATTGCCCTCGCCGTCTGAAAGCACGGCGTCGCTGCCATCGCTGAAGGCGCCCTCCGCTGCCATGGCCTCCTGACGCCTGGCGTGGTGGCCCAACGCTTGATCGAACGGTCCTTAAGTGTTTTTGGTTTAAACCTACTACACGCTCTGCAGTTCGCCTCGGGTGGTCCCTCGGCAAGCAGAGATTGCACGTGGCGTGCCTGTCGACCCAAGGGTACTTGCGGTTGCACTTGGGGCAGAATTGGAAAGGGGTACCCTCCATGCGCACCTTGTGGCAGCGGGCTAGTAAGTGTAGGAATATATAAGAATGTACCTATATACCAAAAGAGTGTAGAGTATGTCCACCCCCCACTCTCCCTACTTGCAGGGCCGAGGCCAGAGGCCTTCCAAGGCCTGGTCCGAGGCCGGAGGCCTTCCGAGGCCCAAATCCGTTGTGCAGCTGTAGACGGTCGAATTCTTCTCCGGGCCGGCGTCGAGTGTGGAAGTTTGGTGACTCGACGTTGGGGTGGAGAAATGGGTAAATATAACAATATTTAGCAAAAGTATGGCTTAGGCCAGGGAACTCCGCTTAATGCTTCCGACCAGTATGGCGGAAAAAAACAATCTGAGGGTCCTACACGCGTGAGGGATCATGGGTACAGTGGACGTCACACTAGGGATAGTATTACTAGCACGCCCTGTGTCGACGCCCATTTTCGAGTTTCGAAAAACAAACTGTAATACTCCGCAGCTTCCACTAGATGTTGGCCTATGCACAGCATGTGATCTAAGCAGATTCCACAAGCCTCAGAAACCATGTTACAAGTATACAATACCATAGTTTCATATTAAGTTATCTCCATCCCTCGACATCAATTTAGAGCTATGCCCCCCCAGCCCTACACCCCCAACTTTCCCACCCTTCCCACTCAAACGCCTGTCTGTACTTGTTCCAACTAATAGTACAATACTTTTAGACTGCATCTTCCAGAGCACTTGCTTAGGTCAATTCCACTAGCGACCACAGGGAACAAGCCTCCTGTCCAACCACATCAACAATCCCCCCCCCCCTTCAATCACAGCTCTCCCCCTCACAGGGGCTTATTGTCCGAGAGGCAACAGCAATTGGACAAGACAGTTCCAAGCGATCAACACATCATCCGGTTTGTCTGTCTCTCCTCGCTTTCATCCTACCTGCAGTTTTAGCCAACATCCATTGTTTAAGGTCCGTCGGCCACTTCTCAACATTAGGGCCTGCCCGGTCTTTCCAAGCTAAGGCAATCCTCTATTTAGCCAGCACCAATGCCGAGTCTAGAAATGTTAGCTCGTGTTGCAGAACCTTAGCACCTCTCATGGGGTGTATCCCAATAAGCTGGCCTGTGGCGTACACAGGTATTTCCCAAGTTTCAGATCGGCCAATGTATTATGCAACACCCCCCGCCCAATAACATTTGTACCACAGGACAGATCCAAAACACATGCAGCATCCCTGTGTTCTCCTGAATGCATCTATAACATCAGGAGGAGTGGTTTGGGAACATTCTGTCCATCCTTCTCGGGGTTGGATGCACTCTTTGCAACACATTATATTGCGCCAGCAATATACATCCAGGGTTATTCGAGAACCCTCTCCCAGGCTGTGTCTATTGCAAAATTGAAATCCCCCACCGAAGCTGCGCGGACCAAAAGCTCTACCTTGCAGTTCATAACAGTTAACGTCTTATAGAAGCTTGATATCACCCTGGCGTATTTGGCAACATTGCATATATCAGCTAATAATCCATCTGCATCTGGTTCCTGCAGCATTGATGACCACCGCTTCCTAGCCAGTTAGGCACCGCTGCTTATGTCAAAAACTGTCTGTACGGCAGGGCAAATCTATCACTCAATTCCTTAAATGGCAGCAAACATCCTTCTGCAAAAACATCTCCCCACATAGCCAGGCCAGAATCCCCCACTTCAACAGTCTAGGTTTTATGGTAGTGCCCATCCCTGTGGCGTATTGGGTCAGCTGTATGTAGGGAGAGTACACATTCTTCAGATTCAATCTCCTTAGCACTCCTCTCCAGACAGCATTTCCCGCCTTCAGCAACAAATGACAGTCCCTCACGGTCTTAAGCTCACCCCAAAGTATTTCCTTCATAGTATATGGTTTCACTAATGAACTAATGAAGCCAGTATTTGCATCTTAGGGTTCACTTTGTCCGCCAATCACTGGGCTTGGCTTATTACATCAGTGATGTCATCTTTGATGTCATGGGTGTTAGTCCTTGCAGTGCACAATGGTAGCGCACCTTACCATTACTTGCAAATTTCTGGGGGTTTTCGGTTTTACCGGTAACCATAACGTCCCTGTAGCAACGTTTTTTTCCATTGAATTTCATATGTTTTTAGTAGTGCAACTTAACCATAATGTCCCTTTAACAATGCTTTTTGTAAGTGAATTTCATAGGTTTTTAGTAGGGCGCTTTAACCATAACGTTCGAATATCATAGTTTTTTGAGGGGAGGTGATAAGATTTTAGTTGCGTAAGTGAACCATAGAGTCCCTGTAATGATGTTTCTTTCATTGAATTGCATTCATTTTTAACAGGATACGCTTAGTTCGTAAAGATGTACTGTACAACATACTGAAGCGGTGGCTCTATACTAATAGCCACTAAGGTTGGGAACACTGCGTACGTTTGCGGACATTGGGTAGAGTCCATCATGCCCAGAAAGGGAGGGGTGGTCAAAAAAAGTGGTAACATGCAGCAAGTGCGTGAATGGGAAGGGAAAATGCAGTAGCTGTACAAATTTTGTACTTTCGCAACAAAGTGCACAAAGGCATAGGGTATGCAGCATAATGGAAAGCACCAACAAGAGAAGAACAAGTTACTTTCTTACCTGGTAACATTGTTTCGATGGGATGGTCCGACGACGTATTCCATATCTATGACAGGTAATGTCCACAGCTGTGCTGCTTCGGAAAATCTTTGGCGTCTGCGTGCTGCGTCGATGACGTCGATGCGCCGTCCCCGAGGACCTCCTCCGACGGCCGACGTCACCCAATGTGATAAGTAGGACGCACGACGCCCATAGCCTCAGTTATAGTTTTTTCCCAGAATGTGTGCCACCAGTTTTCTGCCAGTCAGACACACAAGGCCTTGCGGAACGCAAGCTGCAATCGCAAAACAAATTCTGCAGCGGGGAAGGCAGGGAGGGAGCGATATGGAATACGTCGTCGGACCATCCCTTCGAAAGAACGTTACCAGGTAAGAAAGTAACTTGTTCTTCGAGGGGATTGGGTCCTCCGACGTATTCCATATCTACGACAGACTCCCAAAGCAGTACCAAGCAAGGAGGTGGGAAAGAATTTAGAATACACATTTAGCATACCCAATCAAATTGCGGAATAGAGAACTGCCTTGCCAAAGGCCAGATCTTGCCCTCTGATGGAATCGAGGGAGTAGTGACGTACAAAAGTATGTACTGAAGCCCAGGTGGCTGCATCACAGATGTGACGAATAGGAACTCTCCTCTGCAGAGCAGTAGACGCAGCCACTCCCCTGGTAGAATGGGCCCGCAAGCCAGCCGGAGGATCCTTACCCGCCAAGCGGTAACACTCGGAGATAGCTAAAATAATCCAACGAGACAAAGTCTGTTTCGTCACAGCTTGTCCCAAACGCTTTCCAGTGTAACCAATGAAAAGTTGATCGTCCACTCTGACCCGGGACATGCGCGAAATATAAAAGCTCAACGCTCTCCTAGGATCAAGCCTATGGAGCCTCTCCTCTTCCTTACCAGGATGTGGAGGAGGATAGAACGCCGGAAGAACAACCTTCTGGCTCAAATGAAATTCCGAAACCACCTACGGAAGAAAAGAAGGACGAACTCCAAGGACAACCCTGTCCTTATGAAACACAGTGAAGGGTGGCTTAACTGAAAGTGCCTGTAACTCACTCTGCGAGCGGAAGTAACCGCAACCAAAAACACAGTTTTCAGAGTTAACAGCCTCAAAGGGCAAGAATGTAAAGGCTCAAATGGATCACCCATAAGAAACTTAACAAGGTTCAAATCCCAACCTGGCACCAGAAAAGGTGACGGAGGGAACACATTAGTGAGCCCTTTCAAAAACTGCGAAATTAAAGGAATTTTAAAATAGGAACACTCTTCAGACAAGCGCTTAAATATGGACAGCGCCGCCAGGTAACCTTTAATGGTCCCCACTTGCAAGCCCCTGTGGGCCAAAGAAAGCAAAAAAGACAGAACCATGGGAATGTCACATTCAAAAAGATCCACATTCTGAACTCTGCACCAGTCGCAGAACTTTCTCCAACGGCAACGGTACAGAGACTTAGTTGCCGGCCGCCTGGCCGAGAGCAACACCTCCATCACGTCTTCAGGGAGGTCCCAATCCTTATACCTCAACCTTTCAGAAGCCAAGCGTGAAGATTGAGGGATCTGACCTCTGGATGGAGAACCTGACCTGCCTCCCGTGAGAGCAGATCGTCTCGGTAGGGAAGACGACGTGGAGGGCAGATGGACAAGTCGAGAACGTCCGGGTACCACGTCCTCTGGGTCCACGCCGGAGCAATGAGGATCATCCGGGAACCGAACCTCCGTAACCTCAGCAGCACTTGCGGGATGACGGGGACTGGAGGAAACGCGTACAGCAGTGGGAACGACCACTCCACCACGAACACGTCTCCTAAGGCTCCTTTTGGAGGAAATTCCCACGAGCAAAACCTTTTGCACTTCCGGTTGACACTGGAGGCGAAGAGATCCACTTGAGGGGTCCCCCAAAGGGCGAAGATCTCCAGGAGAATCTCCTGAGCCAGCTCCCACTCGTGAGAGATCGAGCTCTGCCTGCTCAGAGCGTCCGCCATCTCGTTGTCGTCTCCGGCCAGATGAACAGCCGAGATCGAAACTTCCTGCTGGATGGCCCAGAATTCGAGCTGCATCGCCTCCCTGCACAACGGAAGTGACCCTGCCACCCCCCTTTTGTTGAGGTAGTGCATGGCCACCGTGTTGTCCGTTAGAATCAGGACACTCTTTCCGCACACAGTCGGCAGAAAAGCCCTCAGGGCTAGCCTGACGGCCCTCAGCTCCAACAGATTGATATGGAGTCTGGACTCCGACGGAGACCAACGACCGCTGACTGTCAACTCGTTAGCATGAGCTCCCCATCCCGTGAGGGATGCGTCCGTCACGATCGTCACCTCCGGCCAGGGCAGCCAAAATGGGTCCCCCTTCATCAGATTGCCCTCGACGGCCCACCACACAAGGTCCCGGGCCACCAAGGGCGGCACCTGAACAGGGTCCGACAACCTGCCGGAGGACTGAGACCACTGGAGCTTGAGTGCCCACTGCAAAGATCTCATCCGCAGACGAGCCTCTGGCACCAGAAGAATGCAGGATGCCATGAGGCCGAGCAGTCTCAAGAACTCGGACGCTGGGAGATCCTGGGCAAAATGAAACTTGTGCACCATCTGCTGAATGTGAAGAGCCCTCACCTGAGGAGGAAAACACTGCCCCAGGGACGTGTCGAGCACTGCTCCGATATACTGGAGCCGCTGTATCTGTATCCAAGGGAGAGCGCGCGCGCTCATTGTTTAACCACACTAGCTGCATCGCGCGCGCTCTCCCTTGGATACAGTTGTTGCCGGAAGGCTGTCATTGCAATTGCAATTAACATTAAGTTCTGGAATTGTTCCCTAGAGTTAACCGCACTATTGATTATTCGTCTTGGACAAGGATCATCGCCTTTGAAGAAGAGCTCTGCTCGAAACATGTGTCAGGCTGTGGAATGGAATTAAAAATATAACTCAACTGTTTGATGTATTATTTGCAAATTGGCGCAGTTCACTGATCACATTTACCTTGTTTCTTACTGAGGGCTCTTGGTCTAGGTACCCTCAAAAATTTCATGTTGAACGCTGCCTTTTATATTCATAACAATTGGCATTAGCGCTGGTCGTTCTTAGTGGCCTTCTGGACCACCTTGTTCTACTGTTGGACTTGAGAAAGAGTCACCATCTTGAACTTGTCCTTCCTGAGGAGTTTGTTCAAACCGCGCAAGTCCATGATGGGTCTCAATCCCCCATTTTTCTTTGATATTAAAAAATAAGGGGAATACCATCCCTTGTTCCTCTCCGCTACAGGCACCAGTTCTATGGCGCCTTTCTCCAGCAGGGCTTGAATTTCCTGCGCAAGGAGCGGATCCAGACTCTTCAAAGAGAGGCTCCCTGGTGGATTGTCGTGAGGCCTCTGCCGAAAAGGAAGACAGTAGCCGTGGGTTATGATCTCCAGAACCCACACATCCGAAGTAATGGCTTGCCACTCTACAAGATGCTGTGCCAGCCTTCCCCCAACCTGCGAACCATGGGACGTGGCCTCATGACTGAGTGGTAGCGGCTGCGGCGTTGCCCAAGGGCAAAGAGGCAACTGTCCGAGAGGCCTTGGCACCTCGAGTACCTTTATTTCCACCTCTGGCACTCTTACGATGGCCTCTTTGACTGCTAGCTCCCCTCGCTTTACTGAAGGACGATTAATAGCGAAAGGAACCTCCCCCTCCATTGCTGTCCCCTAGGACGAAAAGGCGGAGGTTGGCGAACTGCAGCGCCCAACGACTTTGCTGCAGCTTTGGAGATCTGCAACCTCTCAAGGCTCTCGTCAAGCTTGCTGCCAAAAAGGTGTTCACCGTCAAAGGGCATGTTGGGGAGCAGGGACTACATATCTGGAGCGAACCCAGACTTCCGCAACCACGCAAACCTGCGCATTACGGTGCTCGCCGCCATGGACCAGCTGACACAATCCGCCAAGTCCAAACCCGATTGAACGGCCTCACACATGGCATCCTTGCCATCCTGAACCATAGCAAGGAAACCATCCCGTTCGTCCCCTTCGGGAATATATTCAGCCGCTAATGCAACACAGTTCCACAGAGTGTGTGTGAAACGAGACAAGGTACATATGGAGTTGGCCGCCTGAAGCGCCATACCCCCCGAAGAAAACACTTTCTTCGCCCAGCCGTCAAAACGTTTGTCGTCCCTATCCGGAGGGATGGTAGGATACGATGCCTGCTTTGCCGGGGCCGTAGCCGCCTGCACCACCAAACTCTCTGCAGTGGGGTGCCTAGACAAGTAGCAGGGGTCGTTACTGGCTGGACAGTATTTTTGCGACAAAGACTTGCCCACTGCCGGGAGACTCTCCAGAGCAGTCCAAGCCGCCGCCACCCTTCTCTGCAGAGCCATATGAAAAGGCAAAACCGGGTCAGTGGGTGGACCGAGATCAAGGATGTCCGTGAGATCATCCTGAACGAACTCCCCTGGGGGAGCTGACCAACCCAAGTACTCGGTAACCCGAGACATAAGGCGCCGATATGAAGAATCGGCATGAGTGCCAGGCTCCGGCTTACAAAACTCCACCTCGGAGAGGTGTCCAGTCCACTGGCATCATGCAGCGACTGCCGCAGGTCATCAAACTGGCTATGGCCCGAGATAAGTTCATCAGGAACCATAACCGGAACCAAGCCGCCATCAGAGCCTTCATCACCCTCAGAAATGTACTCCAGGCGGGGAGAGGAAGACCTCTGGGGACCAAAGCAGTGCCTGACCTTAGCCAGAGCCTTTCCAGGGGCAAACCCCGTGCCACGGGGCCCCTCCGACACCACCGCCTCGAAAGGTGTTGAGGGCGCCGAACGAGTCGGCGCCAGCGTCGACAGAAAAGGCGTCGACGTCGAGCGAATCGGCGTCGACGCCAGCTGCAGTGCCGCTAGCATCGGCGGCGTCGACACAGGCCTCGAAGCCGGAGCTCCGAGCGTGTCTCTTGATGACCTAGGCGCCGACGACGTCGACGACCCCCTCGGAGGCGGAGCCTCAAGAGAAATCGTCAACGACCTCTGCGCCACAGGCGTCGACGTCTTCTTCGAAGATGCCACAGGATCACGCAGTCTCGAGCGCGTCGAGGACTGGGACCTGGAACGGGCATGGCGAGAACGGCTACCCTTGTTCGAGCGGGACCTCTCCCGCGAGCCGTGCCGACCACCCGAGCCCGAAGGCGTACAAGCAATGTCTCTCGACCGGTGCCGACCGACCCCACTCGGAGGAGCGGACGGACCGGTGCCCTGCGATTCAAGAATCGCTAGCATCTGCTTCCCGAAGGAAGCCCATTCCTCCGGTGTCGCTTGCATGGAGGGATAAGCGACCCGCCGACGGGCGGAGTCCTCGGAAGAGGATAGGGAAGGCGACCTATGTCGGCGCTTCCGGGAATGCCTCGAAGAGGCGGAAGAGTGGCGAGACCGACTCCTGGAAGGAGACCCACTGGACTTCCGACAATGACGCGGAGAGTCGCCCCTCGAGTCATCCGTCGAAAGCCCCGCAGACCTCGACTTCCGGGGCTTAGACACCCGGCCTACCGACAGCTTCTTCTTGCGTTCCCGCAAGGCCTTTGCCGTGAGCGACTGGCAGTCGACACAGTCGTCCGTATCGTGGGCCTCCCCGAGGCACCAGAGGCAGGCGTCATGCGAGTCCGTGACCGACATCTTGGACCCACAGTCCCCGCATTTCTTGAAGCCCTGACGCGGGGTTGAAGACGAAGAAGACATCACCACGAACAGGTCTTCACAACAAACCGAACAGGTTCAACAAACCAAAAATTGAAAACAGCAAACTCCAACGAGTCGAGGCGTACCGAGATTCACAAAGCGAACACGTTCGCGGAAAAAACGGAACTGAGGCTATGGGCGTCGTGCGTCCTACTTATCACATCGGGTCACGTCGGCCGTCGGAGCAGGTCCTCGGGGACGGCGCATCGACGTCATTGACGCAGGACGCAGACGCCAAACATTTTCCGAAGCAGCACAGCTGTGGACATTACCTGTCATAGATATGGAATACGTCGGAGGACCCAATCCCCTCGAAGTGACGTTTGTGTTCATCAATGTTACCGCACACCTGCTTCACAATCCAACAAAAACGAAGAGGCAGAAGTGCAGACGGCAACTACCGAGAGCAGAACGTCATTGCAACGTGGTAAGTATACGAAAGTTTATGTTGTAATTGCACAGGTCGGCTAGTGTACAACAGTTGGAAAGTATGATGTTTTCTTTTTGTGCTCAGCAATGGCTACCACCCTAGAATGGCTGGAGGAGAATTTCCCGCATGGCGAAATGAATGAGCATAGTAACCCACTGTTTCTATGCCTATAACCTCTGAAAATGTGACCCCCACTGTCACCATTGCAAATGTTGTACTGAATGCCACTCCACTTGAACCCCACCTTAAATGCGCTTTGGTCAATGCCCGTTCTATCAACGCACACGCTCTAGACATTCATGACATCATAATCTTGCATAACTTAGACCTCCTTATGGTGACCGAAACATGGCTACATGAAGCATCAGGCCCTACACTGTGCATGGCTCTCCCCACAAGCTACTCAGTCACTAGGCAAGACCGCCCCTCTAAAGGGGGTGGCGTGGCTCTCATAGCCAAAGACTCCCTCTCAATCAGGAAGGTTGACAAAACCATGAACAACAACAGTGACTACTTTTAACAAAAACTCAACCTCTCCCACCAATGCACCATTACTATTCACCTTGTATACCACCCCCAAGGCCCCATAGGTGACTTCCAGGCCTCCCTCATCCACCTCCTCTCAGACAACTTAAGGAAACCCTCCAAAGCCATCTTACTTGGCGACCTTAACGACACCAAGGGCCCAGCAGCCAAAGCACTCAACCCAACCCTTCAGACCGTAGGATTCTGCAACACCATCACCAACCCCACTCATACCCATGGCAGGACACTGGACTGGATTGCCCATCACAACTGTCCTCCCCCCTTGGTCGGACCACCATATTATCACATTTGGCATCCCTACCACCAAAACCTCCACTCACCCATGTACCCCCTTACTACCTACCCTAGCAGGAAGCTCCCGCCAATTTACAAAGGAAGATTTCTTCCATTCCTACAAGGACCATCCTTCAGACCACCCTTCTCCACGGAACCAGAGGCCCTTGCCCTAGCCTATAACACTCCCATCAAATCAGCAGTAGACTCTATTGCCCCACTCAAACCCTGCAAAGCCAAACCCACTAGTCACGGTAACACCTGGTATACTCCAGATCTCATCGAACTCCGTACTAAAAAACGGGACGCACTAACACACTGGCAAGCCTCCCGCTCTGACGCTGACAATCTTAACTTTAAAACACTCTCAAGAGAGTACAAAAAAGCAATCACTCGCGCCAAAGCTAACTCCTTCGAATCCTGAATCACGGAGTCCAAATCCAACACGAAAGAAATCTTTTCCATATTCAGAGAACTTGAGACCCCCAGCCCTGCCCCCCTGAACTTCACTAAGGACAAGGCGTGGTGTGATAATATCCAAACAGCCATGCGCAACAAGCTTAACCTCCTCCAAACTAAAATCCAAACCGCCCAACAATCACTCGCCAACACCCCCATCCCCATACCCAGAGCCTCCCCTGACACCACTGCACCTTTCTCCTTCAAAGCCATCCATGAACAGGACATGATCAGCCTCATGAAAACCATAAAACCATCCAATTGCAAAGATGACTCATGCCCTGTCGCAATCATTAAGGATTGTGCTGTGCTGACTCTCTCGCCCCCTTTCTGACAGCCTTCGTCAACGCCTCCTTTGCCACAGGGAAAGTCCCTACCTGCCTCAAGGAAGCATGGGTCCGCCCTCTGTTAAAAAAAAAAATAAACACCCTCGACCCCACATCCCCCAACAACTACAGGCCCATCACCAATGTCCCTTTCTTACGCAAAATACTGGACAAAGCAGCCTACCTACAGGTGAAACAATTCATTGAAGAGAACAATCTCCTAGGGCTGTGACAATCCGGCTTCCGCCCCAAGCCCAGAACAGAAACCACCCTATTAGACCTAAAAAAACAGATGGACGACACCAGAGAATCAGGGAAGCCAGCCTGCTCCTCCTACTGGACCTCTCGGCGGCTTTTGACCTGGTTGACCACACCGTCCTATGCCATCACCTCACCGCCACAGCTAAATTCTCCACAGGCGCTAAAGCATGGATCACCTCCTTCCTACAAGGAAGAACAATGCAAGTGTTCTCGGACATAGCCGCCGCCTCACCCACCTTCATGCTATGTGGAGTGCCTCAAGGCTCCTGCCTCTCCCCTACTCTCTACAACATCTTTACCCGCCCACTCTTCCTCATCCTTGACGCTCTGGGTATATCCTACACCAATTATGTGGACGATACCCAGATCCTCATCACTCTCACAGCTAACTATGACACAGACGCCACAACCCTCAACAATATTTACAATACCATCCAAGCCTGGATGGCAGCTAACAGACTGTGCCTCAATTCTGACAAGACAGACCTCCTCCTAGTAGGATCCTCTGACACACTCAAAAATCTTGACACAGTTTAGCCACTTCAACATTGACCCTATCAAGATCCCATTATCTGACGGAGGGAAAACTCTGGGGGTCTACCTGGACTCCAACCTATCTATGACCAGACAAGTGAATGCCATAGCCTCCGCAGCAGCATACCATGCCAAACTCTTAAACGCAGTAAGGCCGTTCCTCTCCAAAGAAATCTGC
Source organism: Ambystoma mexicanum (assembly GCF_040938575.1). NCBI lineage: Eukaryota > Metazoa > Chordata > Amphibia > Caudata > Ambystomatidae > Ambystoma > Ambystoma mexicanum. The sequence goes on along the minus strand of NC_090927.1, from coordinate 301,134,839 downwards.
ACCAACATAGCCAGAGCCATCACGGGCGCAAGGCTGGACTATTGCAATGTACTCTTCCTAGGGACATCCACAAAAAACCTGGAAAAACTGCAGGTCATCCAGGACAGTGCCCTTTCGAGCAGCCAAAGGCATCTCCAAAAGAGAGCACATATCCACTGCCAGAAAGCTAGCGCACTGGCTCCCAATAAAAGAACGGGTGATATTCAAAGCGCTCACTCTCACCCACAAGTGCATACACCACTCAGCAACTGCCTACATATCACAAAGGATTCACCCATCTACCTCAACCAGGCCAACAAGAACACCGTATTCAAATATGCTAACAATGCCCTTGGTAAAAAAGAGCTAGAGCAGGAGGCGCCAGCTTCCCAACCTAGCACCCCTTCACTGGATGTCATGATCTCTGCTTCCAAAAGGTCAGGGTTTTCCCAAAACCCTTGGAAGCAGATCCATAACCCAGGTTCCGAGTGCCAACCACTCCCAATTGGGACCTTTTGGACCCAGTCCTGGCGCCAGTGGCACCAGGCTCATAAATATGCCCAGTCCCAGCACTGGAAGCGCCGGGCTCATAATGCTTGGGTGGACTTACCTGCAGCAGACCATGCTGCTTACTTGCCTGCCAGTTGAGCCTTTGATCCTCTTCTGTTTGGAACTACTTTTCCTGTTGGGTGGGGCAGGAGCCACTCCTTAGATTCAGAACACTGGAACTCTTCTGGAAAGCAGGAACTCTTTTCTTACCTAGGCGTGGCTGTGGAAGGAGACACCTAAGCACTACAGGAGGCTATTTAAACCACACCCGATGGATGAATCTTGCTTTACGTTATTCTGCATCCTCTGCAGCAGAACGCTCATCGTGTCTTCTGCATCTGATCCTGGGCCTAAGGAAAAAGGCTTACCATCCTGAATTCAGTCCTCAGCAACACCTATAAAGACAAGAAAGAACAGGTTAGCATTACGGTCTTCAGTGACAGCTCTTCACTTACCTGGTCCATCGGCTGTCACCAACGCCTCGCGCTGCATTCCGGCATCTGAAAGACAAAGGCTTACCTACTCTTCGTGCGCTCCGGAGGTCTTCACACTGCATTCCGGCATCTGAAAGACAAAAGCTTACCAACTCTTCGCACGCTCCGGAGGCCTTCGGCGCTGCATCCCGCATCTGAAAGACAAAACAAGGTGCGTTTAAAGACATTGGGGAACTTTAATACTCACGTCCCATTACTCCTTTCCACATCTAACCCAGTGGGTATTCCGGCACCCTGCAGCCGCTCCGAACTTGTACCTGCAAAATAAAAAGACAGTTAGAGCGCATTGTGAAGCAGGCAACAAGCGCTTACTTACGTGCTTCCAGGCGCTTCTATTCATCACACGGGCTCCATCTTCAACTCACTTCAGCCCGTCATCCGCCATCGCCGGAACCCTGCAAAACAAGAAACATCATTACTAAAGACTTTAAAGACATTAGAATTACTCGAAACTTACCGTTCGTGCAGTAAACGACGGACAGCAGTCCTCTGAAGTCAAGAGGCCTGCTCCCCTTATCCAGTGAAGAAACTGGTTACAGCACCCTGCCCCGAGGCAGATGGAGAGCACGGCGTTCACTTACCTAAGGTGAGAGCGTTAACCTTTGGGGTTCTACAGGAGAAGAGAAAGGGAAGAAGAGAGAGACATTCAATAACCCAGTTCCTTAATCCCATATTTTCTATCTGCAGACATCTTACCCTTCGAGTTAGACATACAGTGCACAGAGGTCCAGCCCAAAGAGCCAGCCGTGTGTTACACATCACCTTTGAAGATACGGTATACGCCCAGTCAAGACCGGCGCCTCTACGGGAATCGGGTGAGCGTTACACTGGAATGCCCTTCCACCAACTGTCCGAGCAGAAGAATCACTCCTAGCATTCCGAAAGGCCATGGAGACCACACTATTTCACATAACGAACCTCACATTATTCTTATGTAATTCATGCTAACCTTCATAATGTACCCTTATCTATGATATCCATGTACAAATGTACTAAATGCTATGATATCTATGCATAAATGTACCTCATCTATGATACCCATGTATAAATGTACTGAATGCCATATGCTATTTATGACTATCCCACTTGTAACCCCTGTAACTAAGCTCCCCTCAAGTAACAGCGCCACAATGCCTATGGGCTGTTTTGTGCGCTATACAAATGTAAAATCAAATAAAAAAACCCATAGGTAGGGAACGCGGTGGCAAGATTAAAACAATTACAATGTAGTGCTTCATGTACATTGACCACATTTATTTTCTTTTAACAGAACATACGGGAATGCAAAGGAGTACACCAGAAGCGGCATCTTTTCCACAGGAACATACGGCCACCAAAACGGAAGTAAATGTTGGACATATACAAGTAGACCGCCTGGATGCCAAAATGGATGAAGAACATATAATGAGGAAAATCAGTTATCACTGTCCGACTTTCACATGCCTGCCTTCCCCATTTCCCAACCCCCCCTTCCCTGCAAATTGCGTGTCATGAGAGACGCTTCGATGAGACCTCAATCCCGTCTTCCCCTCACCAGCAGCTTGTTGAAATGGGAAAATCCCCAGCATATGTATCTGTTTCTGGTCCCCCTTCCCTTTCCGAATAGTGGCTATGAATGTCTGCTAATAAAGATTGATATCTTAATATCTACTGATTGTGTATGTGCCTTTTCCTTTCTATTAAGAAGGCCATTGTAAGTGTGAAGGGCACAGCACTGGTGGGGAGGACTGCAAGTGAGAGAAATGGAGCAGTCGGACGACTGCCGCACCTGGCTGCCCTATGCGTAATCACAATAAAAGCATCAGTAGGACGCCACTACGTGCTGCCTGGTAACACTGCCCCTGGTGAACATATGCGAAGAAACGCATGGGTACAAGGGGAGGCCTGCGGACTCTGACCATACACTGAAAAGGGTACTCCTTACCCACAACCACTACAACACAAGGCAGACAAGCATGGGAACATTTTGCCACAAACCCACCGTCATTAAACAATGCTAACGCACAAAGTCAACATAACCACGACAGCCCTAAGCTACAGCACAACACATTGCCAATTTCTTTGCTTCGCCCTCTTTCACCCACCTGATCCTGCAAACCATGTTTTGCAACCCCTTGAGGCGCGGCACTATCCTCCGATACACCATGGCTGCGTTTCCCAAAAACATTGACGCACAGCACGCTTCCCTCCAGCCAACCACTTGCCGCATCCAATTTATTTTATTTATTACATTTGGTTATACGCCCAGACCCTAGGGTATCACGGCGTAGGTTACAAGAATACTTGGTACTTCATTGATACTGGATAACTTGGTACTTAGATGGTGCATATTGGCAAATTTGTAATCATAACAGTTTTGAATCTTAATTATACAAGTTATATACATGCGGTTACGGAATTAAACATTGATGATACTTAATGCCTTTAACAGATCATATATAAGGGTTACAGGGTCAGACAATTCTTAGTAGTACTTACAGTGGGTAGATATACATTTTTACAGGCAGGTGTATACAGTTGGTTTCAGTTATTGTGCTATGGGCTTAATGAGCGGACCCAGATATCACACATTTTTTGAGCAACAGAAATACTGGTCCGATTTCCACCAAACACAACAAACGCACAAAACACACAAAAGTACGCTTTCTGACCGAAGCCCCCGCTACTGCTGTAAATTTGGTGAAAATCCGTCCAGCCGTTCGGGCTGTAGCCGTGCGCAAATTTTTTGCCCAGTCAGTCTATGGAAAAGTCTATGGAAAAAAAAATGTGGGACCCCCCCATAGCTTTGCGCCCCCCTGCCCGAAACCTCATACAACTTGGTGAAATAATTCAGAGCCGGCCATATACTTTTTTTGCAAAGTTTGGTGAGGATTCCTCCAGGGAGAGCGAAGTTATAAGCCGCCGACAAAGTGATCTTCCTATGGGTTTAGCAACTTAACAATAACTACAAGCCCGCTACAGCGGGCCATGTAATATATATCCACAAGCCTCAGAAATATATATATTTCCTCTACCCCTTGGAACACCTGCAATTGGAGATTCGGCTGCAAAAAGCCTCTCACTTTTTGCTGCCCTGGCAGTATCTCAAGCACTGCATGCAATGGTCATGTTCATCTGTCTTTGAAATCCTCAATGAGCACTTATTATAGAGTTTGGTCATTCTGTGGAGAAAAACGCACGATTAAGAAGGGAGTTGTTTCTTAACTGTAACTCCATTTCTCCAGCGCTGGTATACTTCATGGATGCACATGCTGTGAATATTCCCTGTCGTCGGGCTGGGAATCCCCGGTTACTTTGATTTAGTAATTTTCCTATGGAAAAACTTGACACCTTGAGTGTCCCATCAACGTCGTTGTGGGTGCTTTTGGTACCCACCAACAGGATGACACGTGTATAGCTCTGCCCCAGCAGCTTCCCTCAGATTGTAACCACTCCAGCTGGAGGATATCCCCCTGAAGAGGATGTTTGCCTGTAAGGGGTAGACTGGAGGGTGCATGTCAATCCATGAAAGATACCAACGCTGGAGAAATGGAGTTACAGGTAAGACACTACTCCCTTCTCCAGAATTGTATCTCACATGGATTCACATGCTGTGAATAGATTTTGTAGCAGTATACATGTTAGGTGGTGGTAAACCTGGCAAACACAGATGAGATACTTTAAAATTGTCTGCGTTAATACGTGAAGAATACATACGCAAGTAGAGAAAGGAAAACAACCCGGAAGCTACAGGGCTTACCTTACTGAAAGAGCCGTTGCAGAACTGATCGTCCCATCTGTACGTCCTCAGCGTGTTGCTGATGTAAGCAGCAGTGCATGTTAAATTTGTTGGGTACAGCCCATGTTGCCGCTTAGCAAATATCTCTGATGGGTACTCCAGACCAGAGAGCCGCCGAGGCAGCCGAGGTTCTAGTGGAGTGTGCTCTGGGAGTCGTTTGCAACGGCTTATTGGCCTTAGATTGGCAGAAGGAGATTTTAGATGAAACCCATCTAAAAATGCACTGTATTGATATGGATGATCCCTTGTTGAATGGACCAAAGGGGATAAACAGCCAAACAGCTCCTTAGTCACCCTGAAAGATTTTGTGCGATCCAAATAATATTTCAATGCCCTTTTGATGTCTAGAGAGTGCCGGGCCTTTACTGCTGGTGAAGTGGCATTTTGAAAGAATGTGGGCAGAATTAAGATTGCATTTTTATGAAACTTTGAAGGTACTTCAGGGATGAAATCAGGATTAGTGGAAAGTACCACCTTGTCTCTCATGAACCATAAGTACAGAGGGGGGGGCGTGGCCAACTGCCATGTAGGACAGACGTGCTCTAAGCTGCTCCGCATAATACGATCAGTGATCCGCCGCTAACTACAATTTCCTCCGGCACTTAAACTGCAGAAAATCAACCTGACCGTAGGCGTAAGGCTGGGGCACCTGAGGCAGAAGTTTGACGCCGCTCCGACCCACTACGAGCCCGTCGCGCCGTGAAGAAAGGATTCGCCGCGACCAGAAAATGGCGGCTGCGGAGGGCTCCGTCTCTCTGCTGGAGCCTCCCCATCACACAGAGACCGTGCGACCCTGCCGGCCCTGAGGCCCCCTCCAGTTGCGGTGGAAGCTGAGACCTGCGATCAGGACCAGGCAGCCCCTCTGAGTGGAGGCCGAAACGAGGGGGAGTCGAGCCGGAACAGAAGCCGTCGGCAGTGGCCGCGGATAAGAAGCGCCAAAGCGGAGAGCGGCCTGCGCAGCCCACCGAAGCGGTGAGAAAGAGGCTGGAGTCGTCCTGAGGCTCCCCCGGGCTGACTGCGGCCCCGACCCAGCGCGCTGCGGAGGCGAGGAGGAGTGGAGCGGACCCCTGCGGTCGCCACTGCGGCGTCGCCTCCGAGGTCCCAGGAGAAGAGGCGCGCACTGCCCGAGACGGCGAACCGCACTCCGCTGGCCCGGATGGAAGTTACTGCATCCCGATCGGCCCCGAGCAGTCCCACCGAGAGAGCCGGCTGCATGACCCACGGATCCAAGGTGAGGAGCGGGGAGGAGAGGGCCCCGCAGACACCACTGGCGCTGCCCATACCCATACACATAAAGTGCAGGCCCCCCAGCCCCGCCGCGGGCTCTCCCTGAGACTGCTTACTCTGCCCGGCACTGGGCGTTGAGTCGCGAGGCCCGGAGAAACTAGCTAGGCCACTGAAGGCCTTAACCACCACCGACCCCAGTCATAAGGGGACAGAGGCGCTGGAGTGGGAGAGGTGGGGCCTACGACCATTGCGGCCTCCACGCTGTGCCAGTATGCCAACATCTCCGGCAATGCCCAGGTTCACCAACACCAATTTGTGATTGCATCCCGCAACCCGGGCACAAGAGGCAAAGTGACACCCAGCGGCTTGCGGGACCGGCGCTACCTCGTAAACTGACGCAGCACACCGCCTGCACACCCTGGGCACACGGATAGCGCTGATACTGAAGGCCTCCCCACCAATTTGAATTTAAGGAGCTCCCCTTACAAGGCGCATACACCGCTGAGGCCCTGTCTGCTTCAAGTACCTCACCGCCCACACCAAACTACACCTCACCTCTCATAGAGGGAAGCACAGGTCGTTGACCGGCCCGGATAGCCCTGGAGGCTGCGCCGCAGAGGGGCATGCAGCCTCAACCGCCGCCAAGAAGCCTTTGAAGGGACCCTGCGGGCCCGCTCACACCCAGGGCTATGTCAACCAAAAGTGCCCGAAACAAACAGACAGACCACAATGGAGTCCTTTACGGCCACTGGGTCGCACGGACCAGATGCTGACGCTGCCATCAGGGAGACATCGAGCGCGGAGACTTCTGAACCGGCTAACTCGCAGCTATTAGAGGCCATCATGACGCTCCAGAAAACCATGGAAAATAAAATTGACGCTGTAGCCATCGATCTGAACCTCATGAGGCAGGACGTGCGCTCCATAGCCTGCAGAACTGAAGCATTAGAAACCCAGGTGCGAGTCAACACCGAAGCAAAGACCCAACTCCAGAAAGAAGTTGACGCCCTAACACAGAAGGTAAAGGACCTGGAAGACAGGGCCGAGGAGGCGGAAGGGAGAGCCCACAGAAGCAACATCAGAATTATTGGCCTGCCTGAAGGTATCGAAGGTAATGACCCCACAAACTATGTCGAAAACCTCCTCATACACGAAATTGGAGCAGGGAAACTATCACAAGGCTTCACCATTGAGAGAGCCCACCGATCCCTCACCAAGCGGCCACCCTCGGGAAACCCGCCTAGACCCATCATAGCCAAAGTGCTTAACTACAGGGATAGAGAAACCATTTTCCTTCTCAAGACAGGGCGGCATCAAACTGCGTGATTCTGCGAAGATCGCCATTTACCCAGATTGCACCCTACAAGTCCGGAGGAGTAGGGCCCAATTCAATCACATCAAAGCCAGACTGAAGAACGCAGGCCTGCGTTATATGCTACTATACCCGGCCAGATTGAAAATCCTGCACAACAACAGAGCCTACTTATTTGAGACCCCTGAAGAGGTCAGTGAATGGATGGACAGGGAGCAGGTGCCAGACCTTGAACCGAAGGGGCGCACACCTCAACAACCAAAATCACGAAGAACCTCCCCCAGGCAGCGCCCACTAGAATTATTATATCATACCACTAAAGCGGCGATAATGATGCATCAGGAGCCAATCCAGACACGAGACACTGCACAGTTGCACCACCAGAAGTTGCACCACTCCTGCCCCCAGGAACCGTTTGGGTAGTTTACCCGCCCGTAGGGCACCATGGGGCCTAGGCCTAATGGAGCAGAAACGGGGAAGTCAGAACGAGGGAAACCTCGCTAGACGCGTTTTGTTAGCAGTAGAGTTAAAAACGTACGTTCATAGGGAAGGGAGCCCCAAGCAGGGAACCCAGTTGAAGTTACACAGGGACCAGACCAAGACCACTGGCGGCAGTATCGTCGGTGGATGGCCCGGGACACCCCGGAAACTAGAACACACCATGGGGCTGCCTTGTGACCCACCCACAGAAACACACTCGTTTACAGACCATGGCTGACGACATCAAAATAATGTCCTGGAATGTAAGGGGCCTAAACAGTTATGTTAAACAGCACCGCATTCACTCCTTTCTGAAGCGCCATAAAGTAGGTATCGCTCTGTTGCAAGAGACCCACCTTAACACACCTAAACTAGCAGCGCTAGCCAAAGCCTGGAGGGGAACCCTGATAGGCTCCACGTACTCCTCCTATGCGAGGGGAGTCTTGATATGGATCGCTCCTTCCATCCCCTTCACCCTGACCCACACCAAAACAGACAATGAAGGCAGAATAGCCCTGATGCAAGGCACCATAGAAGGTAGGGACCTCTGTCTGATCAGCACCTACGCCCCCAATCACGACGCCACCGTCTTCTTTCGCTCACTATACACCCGCCTGAGCCCGAATAGCAAAGCCATAATAATATGGGGAGGCGACCACAATTGCACCCTAGATCCCCGCATGGACAGATCGGACAACAAGCATACCAGCCCCTCCCCACCCGCCAAAATACTAAACTCCCTCACACACCAATTCGCCTTGAAAGACCTATGGAGAACCCAGCACCCTGATACCAGAGCCTATTCCTTCTACTCGCCTCCACATAAAGTCCACACCAGAATCGATCACCTATTTGTGAGCGAGGAACAGACGGCTCGGTTCAACAACACGCAATACCTGGCCAGGGTGCTATCAGACCTCTCCCCCTTGATTACCGCATGGACATCAACGACCCCCAGGCCTCCTATTCCGACCTGGAAACTCAGAAGCGAGGCACTGCTAGACAACGCTTTCAATGAGCAAATCAGGCAAGGCACAATAGACTACTGGCAAACTAACACAGACAGCGTTCAACACATACGCACAGCATGGGAAGCTTACAAAGTCGTAATGAGGGGAGAAATGATTGCTGCCGCCGGGGGAGCCCAGAGACACACTACTGCCCTGCTTGCACATACCGAAACAGAGCTGAAAGTCCTGGAGGCAACCCCATCCCCTGACCCGGCCCATAGGCACAAAATAATAGAGCTTAAGCAAGCTTGCCTAACACATTGGGAGACCCTGGGGAAACTGAGCTACGCGAGTTACACCGCCAGAAACCACGCCCTGGGGATAAACCTGGTAAGCTGCTAGCGTGGCTATACAAGCGCGAGACCCCCAGATCACCCATTTGCCAAATCAAGAGCATAGACGGCTCCTACGCCCACACCCAAGCGGAGATTAACCTAGCGTTCAAAGATTACTATCAGGCCCTATACTCAGACCCCACTCCTCCCACTGACAGGGACATTGAGGACGCCCTCGACACCATTGAGTTGTCCCACTTGGAGGAACATGTGGCGGGGTCCCTGGACGGCCCCATCACTCCAGATGAGGTTGCGGCGACCATCAGGTCACTACCCTCAGGGAAGACACCAGGGCCGGACGGGCTTCCCGGGGAATTTTACAAGACCTACGAAGATTTACTAGCACCACTACTATCCCAGGTATACAACGAGGCATACGAGGTGGGCCGCCTCCCTGACTCCATGCGCGAGGCCACCATCATTCCCCTGCTGAAACCCAACAAAGACAGCACTAACTGCAGCTCATACAGGCCCTTGTCCATGCTAAATGTGGACTATAAAATACTAACGGCACTAATGGCAAGGAGACTACAGGCCGTCATCCCACACCTGATCCACTTAGATCAAACCGGGTGCGTGCAAGGTCGATCCATTACGGAAAACTTGCGCAAGCTGCACCACGTCATATATAGCACCGAGGGAGGACCGGATAGATGCGCGTTGGCGTCCTTGGACGCCCCCAAAGCTTTTGACTCGGTCCGGTGGAAATGGCTCCATGCCACACTAGCCAAGATGGGATTCGGCCCAGCTTTCTTAAAGTGGGTCAAACTCACCAACACAGACCCAACGGCCAGGGTGCAAACCAATCACACATTCTCTGACAAATGGAACCTCTTCAGAGGGACCCGACAGGGTTGCCCCCTCTGCCCCTTACTTTACATTTTAGCCATTGAGCCAGTAGCTGCATTCCTCAGGCAGGAGTACGGTGACGGGGGCATAACAATAAATGGGGTGACCCACCTAGTTTCCATGTACGCCGACGACATGCTCCTCTACCTTAAGGACCCCGAACACACACTGCCCTACATACTGGAGACATTGAGGGGGTTTCAAAGATGCACAGGGATCCAAATCAACCACGACAAGTCTTGCCTGTACCCTCTAGCCACCCTGAGCAACACCAAGGTTGAACACCTCCCCGCACTAACCCTCAAATGGGAGCCCACCTCTTTTAAATACCTAGGCATCAAGATCCACAGCGACCCCAGAATTGAACATGCACTGAACACAGAACGCCAAAGCTGGCTTGATTAAATCGATGGACTTCTGGAGCAAATTGCCCCTTTCAGTGGCAGGCAGGGCGGGACTCCTCAAAATGGTAGCATTGCCGAGACTAATGTACTTCTTCACCAATGTCCCGTACAACATCCCCCAGCAATACTTCAATGAGTTAAACAAACTCTGCAGAACATTTCTATGGCACGAAGGAAGACACAGAGTCGCCCTAGATATAATGCAAAGACCGTACGACAAAGGAGGCCTCAAAATACCCAATTTCGAACTCTATTACCTAGCAGGCCAGCTGAAACATGTGATCCAGTGGATGGCCGACGATCCCACCTCGGACACACGCCTACTACGACCCTCAGACCCCCAGACGCTGCTAAGGGACTTAATCTGGATCAAGCCAGACGCAAAACAACAAAATCCATACCTAATCACGCTAGGCACCAAGATCTGGAGAAGAGCCTGCATGCTCGCCAAAGTGGCCGACCCCTTCTCCCCCCAGATCCCGATAGCCGCCACCATGTCGACCAGACCAGCAGACCAGAAGGCGATCAGGAACCTATGGGAACCCCTCGGCATCGCCACCTTGGGAGACCTACTAGACGATCATGGCATCCTACCTTTCGAGGAACTGCAAGAGACTGCAGGAATGCCACCAGGCCAATTTCTCCTGCATGGAGCGACAGTGAAAAACCTCAAGAAACGTTGGCCCGAGAGAGAGACCCCCAATACTGGACACGAGGCTATTGAGAACCTGCTGAGCATGGCAGAAGGCGGTCACGAAACCTCGCGGCTCTATGAGACCATGCTCAACAGTGCCTCGCAACAAGAGCTTAAAAGCAAGGCAAAATGGGAACAGGAACTCGGCACTCCGGTTGGGGACAAAGAGTGGGAGACCATAACATATTACCACAAAAAGGTATCCAGGAACGCCCGCTTTCAACTCATTCAGTTCCACATCATCCATAGGGCTTACCTCACCCCGGACGTCATCTCCAGATTCAGTAGCACGGGCGCCGTGCCTTGCCCCAAATGCCAAGAACTCTCAGCCGGAATGTCTCACATGTTCTGGGGCTGCCCGGTCATATACGCCTTCTGGGCCCTGATCAATGAAAAAGCAGCCGAAGCAAACATCACACTGGACGTGCAATCACCCAAGGCATGCATTCTGGGCTCATGCCCTAGGAGCAAGAAGAACAGGCCCCTGAACAGGCTTAAGGACCTAATGTACATTTTGGCCAAACGTCGCATCGCGATGGCCTGGAAGAGCCCCGTAGCCCCCAGCATCACGACTTGGTGGGCGGACCTACAAAGATGGTCTGCAGCCGAAACAAGGGCATGGGAACTGGCGCAACGACAACAAAGCACAGGCACCTCCGACGACCTTTTACAATGGGTGGCCCTCACCACGTCACTGTTCTATAGCATTGATAACAGCCCCTCCGGAGAAGACTCGGACAGCCAGCATTGAACCCCGTCGTGTTAACACTGCAGCCCACTTATGTGGTTTTGGTCTAAGGGGGGGTAGGGTGGGAGGGAAAAGGGAAGTTAATGTAATCATATAATTGCTGCGTTAATGACACTGTGTTGTATTGTTTCATTGGAAAATAAAAATAAATTTAATTTAAAAAAAAACTTATCCAAGTACGGAGGGTCTACAACCAAATCTTGCAGCTCCGTCTAGAGGACGTAATGGTCACTTAAAAAGCCACCTTCCACGTTAGCAATTTGATGCGTGTTTTTGGCAAAGGTTCGAATGGAGGCTTTGCATATCATCTGTATCATTTTCCTGATGAGCGGAAACAGAGGGAACGCGTAAGCAAACAAGCCGTTCCAAGGGAATTTAAATCATCCCCCTGCAAGTCAGGATGCAGAATCCAGCTGGCAAACTTCTGGCACTGCTTGTTGTCGGGACTGGCGAACAGGTCTAGAGGGGGATGACCCATCTTTAGAGAATATTGGCTATCTGGTTGCTGTGCAGTTGCAACTCGTGTATCTGCAAGGAATCTGTGCTGAGGGTGTCTGCTTGCTTGTTCTGCATCCCCGGCAAGTGGAAAATCTGGTCTGTGCTTTCTGGGACAAGGTCTGTGATCGTGTTCCGCCTTGTTTTCATAGATAAAACATTGTGGTTGTGTTCTCAGTGAGGACGCAAACCACTGAATTTTCGATTAGAGGAAGAAAGGATTTTAGAGCCCAGTGCACTGATCGTAATTCCAGCACATTGATGTGGAGGACGGCTTCCTCGGGGGTCCAGAGGCCTTTGACTTGGTGCTTGTCCAAATGAGTGCCCTATCCCACCTGGGAGGCACCGGTCACAATGGTAAGACGATAGTTTGGCTCTATTGGGCATTCCTTTCGCGGTGCTGCAGGGGTAAATCCACCATTTCAGTGTGTTTGACAGGGCCTGAGAGATGGTTACTTTGTCTGACCAGGAACTCCGGGTTTGGGGCCATCTGGTAGCCAGAAACATTTGCATTGGCGGCTTGTGTAGCCGGCAGTGGGGAATAAGCAGAATGCAAGAGGACATGGTCCCCAGGAGAGCCATCTATGCACGGACCGTGACTCGCTTGTTTGGTGTGAATGAATTTGCTAGTGTTATCAATTTCTGGATTCTTTCCGAATAGGGTCTGACCAGCCTCTAGCCTTTAAGTAATTGAGCACCCAGGAAAACCAGGTTCCTTGAGGAAACTGTGCAGGATTTTGTATAATTTATTGTAAAGCCCAATTGTTGGAGCAGCGTTTCTGTTTGGTTGAGAGAGGATAAAGCTTGTTGGTACGTTGACCCTCGGACCAGCCAACCATTCAAGTACGGGTAGACGTGGTAGCCCTGTTTTTGGAGGAAGGCTGCAACCGGTGCCAGGCACTTTGTGAATGTTCTGGGTGCCGATTTCAGGCCGAAAGGCAGTACCCGAAACTGATAATGGCTTTCTCAAGACTACGAATCCGAGGTACTTTCGGTGCCTTGGATATACTGGCACGTGGAAGTATGCATCCTTGAGATCTAAGACCGCGAGGTATTCCTGGGGCTGAACGGCTTTTATGAACTCCTGGAGCGTTATTTTGAAATTTTGCTTTGTGATATTCTTGTTTAGTTTTCGGAAAACCAGAATAGGGTGCCACTTCCTGTCAGTTTTTTTGATGAAGTACCTGGAGTATACTCCCTTTCCCCTTGTTGAGGGAGGAACTCTTTCAGTGACTCTTTTTCCTTAGCATGTTGGCGTATCTCGTGCTGTAAAACCTGATGGTGCGGGTGAGATCCTTTATGGGAGGTATCAGGATTTGTGTGCACTTGAACTCCAATAAGTGGCCGTACTGGATTGCATCTAGCAGCCACCTGTCGTTCGTTACTGTTTGCCACTCGTTGAGGTAGAACGCCACATTGCCCCCGAACTGTGTGTCCCTGAGGCAGCCATTGTTGTGCCTGATTTTGCCTACCTCTTTGTGAGGTGGCAAATCCCTGCTTTTGTTGCCCTGGACGGTATTCTCTGTTGCGCCGGGAAAATTGGTAATTCTGCTTGTAGCCCTGAGAATAATATCCGGGTCTACCATAGTTCCTGTCTCTAGAAGCTGAGAATCTTGCATTACCTGAAGCTCCTTGAAAGGAGCGAAAGAGCCACCTGCCCCGATGGGCTGTAAGAGACCTAGCCATGTCAGAGTCAGCCTCCATGGCTTTAAGGGCCTCATCAATTATGTTCCCAAACAGATTTTCCCCTTCACACGACATATCGATGACTGTGTTGCACTTCTGGATGAAAACGGTGCCACGTAGCCATGCTTGGCGTCTAATGACTACTCCATTGCCAATTTGCTTAAACCCTGTTTTGGCAAGGTCTACAGCAATATTTATGCTGTGATTCGAGGCTACTTCCCCTTCGCGCACCATCATCATGCCTCCTTTCTCTGCTGTTCCGGCAAGTTTTCCAATAAAGGAGCCAGATGATGTCACATCTCTCAATCATATCGAGCAACCAATGCCAGGGAATTAGCCGCTTTTACTGTTGCCCCAATGGTGAGAACCTTTTTTCCAAAGGCATCCATTTTCCAGGTTTTCATTGTCCAGCGGTGTAGCATACTTAAGCTGCGTTCTAGTCTTGCGGCTTGCTGCCACTGTCACAACTGACTGCGGAGCAGGTTGCGAGGTGAGGCATTTCAGTGTTGTGTCTGGAGCTTCACATTTGTTCTCCAGTCTCCCATTAACCACTGGCTCTCTAAAAGGATACTTCGAATACGGAGGCTGCTTCTGCCAAACGTGATCCAGAATGGGTATGGAAAAGACTGCCTTCCTGCGGTTACTCATGTGGTCGAAGAGGAAACAATCTTTCTTTTCCTCATCTGGAATCAGACAAAACTTCTGGGATGCCTTAGCCATCATGGAGTGAAACACCCCAATGTCATCTCGGGGCAAAGGTTGAGCCGGGCTACCCTACGCATCTTGGTCAGGATCTGTGTCCCATGTATCTGCTCTCTGCGGAGACGGGGAGGTGGTGGAACTTGAATCCCTCGTATCAGTGTCCTGGTCCGAGTCAATCAATTCCTGATCTTCGCGCCCTCTCGTATGTGGAGGTGTTTGAATCCTAGGGAGTACACCCTGTTCCCTACAGGGATGGGTTGGATCCCTTCGATGTTGAGGGGTAACTTGAGGTTTCCTGTAAGGCTGAATTGTCTGAGCTTGAGAGAGCGGAAACCTAGCATCAAGCTGTCCCAAAAGAGACTTCAGTGTTTTAAGGACCTGCAGGGAAAGCATTGATTTTGGGTTTATAAGGGGGTATTGTGTATGCATACCGCCTATTCAAGCAGGTGTTGATGGCAGAGTAGGTGTCTGAAACCGTAGGGGTGTCTTCCTCTCTAGATGGTCCCTGGATAGGAGGATCAGAAGTTCCTTCTTCAGGATCTGATTCAAAGACACATGGACATTCCTCTGGTGGAGGCTCAAAATCTGATGTAATCTCATGCTGCAAAATGTCTTCTGGCATGCTATCTGGGTACTTTATGGGAGAAATTCCCAGGGGAGCCTGGTCGTGCAGCATCGTGGACCCTGTTGGGGTTTTCAAAATAACCTTAGGGGACAATATGTTTTGCCTCCTGTCAGTAATCTCCATCGCGGTGGTCGACTGGCACGAAAGCTTTTCAGCAGACGATTTCTTTTTGGTCATCGACGAGGTGGTTGTCGAAGTGGCTGTCGTGGAAGTGTTAGTCCACGACAGACGAGCCGTAGATGCTTTGATGATGCTGTCATCGTTGTTGATGACGTCGTCGATGGTGCTGTCGGAGTAGACCTCGACAACGATTTTGCTGTCGACAGGTGTCTCGACCCTCATGGCCGGAGGAGGATCTTCAAGATTCCGACGAGTAGTGTTTTTTGCCACTCGTCGAGGTAGACTTTTTCAATGACGAAGTTGAGGAGGACTTTGTAGCCGACTTGGCTCTGTGCTTGTCCATCGCGTGTGCGGATTTTGACGATGGGTGAGCGCCTTTCTCCGTTGGCTTGTCTGACGTGCTTTCGTCAATGGGCCCTTGAAAGAGTGTTTGGACCGGTATGGAACCCTGTGCCACTAATTGCTGGTTTCTTTACAGTGAAACAGTGTTTGGCCTTATTGTGCCCAGAGAACGATTTTGCCTCACCTGTCTTTTTTTTCTTGGCCACCGGCTTCTCAGATCTGGACTTCTGTCTTTACAGTGACCTCTTGTCAGAGGGAGGGGTTGCTCTGCCACCTCAGACGCCGGATAGACTCCTTCACTGAGCCAGCAGATTAGCCGTCAGTTCCGGTCCTTAAGGTTTTTTTTGGCAAAACCCTGGCAGATGTCACAGCCATCAGCGGAATGGTTCGGGTAGAGGCAGTAAAGACATTCCGTGTGCCTGTCCCCCTCATACACATTTTTTAGGCCGCAAGTGTCGCACTGCCTAAACAAGGACTTCTTGGGTCCTGAAGCGTCCATGGTTGGAACAGGAACTGTGTTTATGTTGACGTCGGTTGCACTGGATGATGAATATTGAAGAAAAAGTTAATTTTCAAAGAGGTATACATTTTCTCTCAGGAGAGAAACGCAAGGAATCCCAACAACTCGGAAGACGGTTGAAATCTGAGGGGAAGCTGCAGGGGATGAGCTATACCCTAGACGCCCCGCTGGTGGGTACCAAAAGCACCCACAACGTCGTTGATGGGACACTCAAGGTGTCAAGTATTTCCATAGGAAAATTCCAAAGTCAAAGTAACCAGGAATTCCCAGCCTGATGACGGGGAATATTCACAGAATGCGAATCCACGAAAGATCCAATGCTGGAGAAAATGTGTGTTTAAGTTCAACAACCAATTATAGTTTTCCAATTTATCAAATATTTAGCACAGGAAAAAAAACTGTTGGAATTCTAGGTTGGCAGTACCATTTACAGATTAAAGTGGCATCATCTAAGGCCCGGGTCAGACAAAACATCTGTAGAGTCCTGGGATGTCACTAGTGCTCCGAGTGCTGCAAGAAGGTGAAATGTGTCTGAGAGCTGAGACTTAGGCATTTCAAACACAAAGAATCTGCCATGGAAAGAGATTCCATTAAAAAGTTAGTCTTTCTAATGTTAAGATCATCATCTCAAAACGTATAGTTGATTGTTGCAGTTACTTTCATCATAATTGTCCTGCTTGCTTCAATGCGTCAAGTGCAACGTTACCTGGTGTATGCACTGCATTCTTCCTGACTGTGGGCTTCAGGTGTGGGGCTGTTCTCCCCGGACGAATTTGTTGGTTTGGCACTCAGAGCTGCAATACTTAGTAGATCAGTGAGCCTACTTCCTTTGGATACAAATATTCCACTGTGCTGGGTATTTGGCAATCCTATGTTTGTCCTTCAGTTCTGTCATCTGTTACAGATTTCCAGGGAAGTTCATGCATTCGCTGGATCCTGCAAAAAACACCCCCCCCCCAGCAACCCTGCTGATGCCGACATATAACTGGGTGTAATTATTTACACCTCGGGAATATAAGGTTAGGATGAACACAGCAACTTCGCTAACCAAGAGGTTCGCTGCGTAGTGTAAAGTATGAACATTTAACCTACTTTACTTCTGACCTTGCTCATCCCACCACATTGGGCTGGCTCTTGACCTTTCTGGGTTAGCCATGAAACGCGTACTGGATTATTTCAAGATTTCCTTTTTTCTTGGTTCCCCTTGGTCTGTTGCTCACAGAATCATACAATTGTGACAGACCACTTCCAGCTCAAAACTCTTGCATTAGTCAACATACGTGGGATAGGTTTTGTCCTGACGCAGGTCTAAGCTTGCTGTGCTTAGAGATGCAAGCTACACCTCACTGATGATGCCTAATGAGGCTGAAATTGCTTCCGGTCTTGCACAGAAGGAATGTGACCTAGCACTTTTAGGCTGGATGTCCCTTTTTCAGTGACGCCAAACCTAATACACATAAGGTATTTCTCCTTCTATAATGGTATGCCAGTCTGGCAAACATTGTGCTGAGGGTTTCTTCAAGCAATGCCAGAGATTAAGGTATACTCACACCCAAATATGATGTATGGTGACCACCCAGTCAATTACAGAGCTCAAAATGAAGGCTTTACCTCACAGCACTGCCTGCTCCCCGAGCCCCTTGATGTTCAAGATGCTGACCTCTTCCCTACATGGTGGCTCCCTTGATTTGCACTGGGCCTCACTGTATTTCCACTTACCACCACCATACTCCTGCATTCACTCCAATGTTACCTTCTGCCTGGTTCATCCAGACCATGTCCGCCTCCCACTCCAGTAATACATTCTGGTCATAACACTGCAAGGGAGAGGGGACAAAAAGAAGTTCCCTTCACCTTTTTTTCTTGCATGGTAGCCATTTTGTTTTGCAGTTTCAAAATGTGCAAAGTGGCCACTGCTCCGTTTCACATATTTAAAAAAAAAAGCTATGTACACCCTGGCAGCATGCTGAGGTGCTAATAACTATAACCTTCCCTGATGGGGGTAATAAAGCCAAGGCCCTGTTTGGGAAGCCCATGCCATTACTAGGCAATAATGCACCACACCTCAGGATTCATTGCTAAATTGAACACCTTCCATTCATCACTCTTCAATTCTGAGTTCATAGGGTTCAGCCTGCTACAAATGTAGGGTCATCATTCTTGCCTTTCTCTGGATGCCCTCACACCTGTATCAAGCTACTCTGCAGTCCCAGCTCTGATAACAGGTATTTCAACTTTTACTATTGTTGTTACTTGGTGTTATGACTTTCTATTCATATTGTTCTTTCCCTATAAAACTGAGGGCAGTTGCCAATCTTTCTCCTCCTCTCCAACTTTATCCACAGCCATAGTTCTACATCTTCAGTCAAATCCTCTGAGAAAACGGGAGGTGGCATATCTCCATTGACATGGACGGGCACATTTCATTTTTCCATGTTGCCCTTCAATTTAATCTTTTTGGAGTGAACACTTATCGTCTTGTAGGACAGAACATGTCTGCAGGGCTTGTATGCCCAACTTGACATTGAGAGACCATCCATCAAAATGTACTTAATTCTAGTGTAAAATAGCAACAATTAAGAAATATTTATTTTCTACCCTTTGTTCCATAGATTCCGATGAGAATCCCAGTCTTTACTTATTTTTTTAATCCTGTACTGACTTATCAAGGCAAGCCTACTGCTTTACTTCCCTTGCCTATTTTGCTCATTCTTATGGGGAAACAAACTAGTCCCTAAGAATGTCAGTAGTGAGAGACTGTGTCCCTCTTTTAGAATTCTTGTAGGTTTACAATTGCACACATCACCTCACAGTGAAGGACAGTTAGGATACTTTGTACCCTTATAACTTTTTACCCAATGGCTTTTTGGTGACTTTGATTACTTGACAATGTGCCAAAAACAAGTTGGTGGCAGCTGTGTCATTTTTTTACTGTTTTTGTGATGTTATTCTTTTGCACTTTTACATTTCCCACAAATTACTACCTAAGGTGGCTAGCACCCTAAAATGGCTGTGCCGCAAGATGTTCACTTGTTCTTTGGCCATCTTGTCCTTTGACCTGCTTCCCGCCTTCTTCCTGCCTTCTCAGGTCAGGAAATGCCATATATGGTAACCCATTTCCCAGTGAAAGCTATTGCTTTTGCGGGCAAGTGGGCTTTGTGTGTGGGCCAGAGGAGGGGGCTCGGACTGTCTGGTCCCAGTCCACATCCTCAGGCACCCAGAAAGTCTGTCGCTCGATGCATGTGATTGTTTGCCCAGGATTAGGCTGTGTGAATGTTGCAGATCCTTACCATTGGTGGGCTTGGGCTGGCTCCCAACCTGAATCTTGGCTAGAAGGGAGGGGGGTGAGGGGGAGCAGCCCGTTGACGACCCAACGATTAACACAGTAGCTCACTAGTCTCGACTCCAGTGATTGGCCCATGGAAGTCTTGCTCGTCTACCTGATATCAGAAGACCCTTGTTGGTTCTTCAACCCTTGTACCGGTTCAAGCAACCAGACTCAATCCTTGCTTGTGGCGTCATGCTTTGGAAGTTACCTGGAGGACTGACCAGCCCTCTTGTGGGCTACCGCGCTGCAGCCGTAGCGGTTCAGAGCAGAGCCTTGGGACTCAAAGGATCTTCAGCTTACGCCACAAGTCGCCTGTCCTCGCAACTGCAACCTTTTCACAGCAAGGGAAGCTGAACTGGGACTGCCTCTGTGTTCACCACTGGAAGATCGCCTGTCGCCGCCTGACCATGGTGACCTCAGCTGGAACGATCCTTCTGCAATCCTGTGACGTGTCCTGAAGGGTCGGCACCACCAAAATCTGCATCTTTTCTTCATTTGGGGATCTTAATCAAGTAGTTGCCTGGAACGGTCTGGTGAGAACTGTGACCATTGCCGACATGAAGAGTGACCTCTGCACCCGCGACTCCTGGTCTTCCCTCACCCAAACAGAGGACAGAAGATTGGAACCCCAGCAAATTCCAGAAGACCTGCACTGTCGCCTGGAAGAATCTGAGTCAGGGGGGTAAGTGAACATACCTGCTTCTGTCCCCAATGTCTCCAATAGGGTAACATTGGATAGCAGGCCCTTGTCTCTAAACTCCCGCAGGCCTGGCCTTTGGTCGTCGAACCTAGGTCAAGAATCCAGTCCTAGGCCTTACCTTTGTAACAGGATAGAGCGGGCGTACTCACCTTATTTGAAGTAAATACACTGCTTTAAGGAACTTTTTATTCACCACCAGAGCCCACTGCATCAGTTCTAAAATGCGTTCCCTGGAGAAACCATACTGGAACTTGTGACATTTTGGCTGGACTTCATAAGACCAGAGGGAACTGGGTTGTGATTATTCTATCTAATGCAGCCGTTTTTCTTACATTCAATGACTTACCTGTTGACGATTATTAAGTAATATTATCTGTAAAGGTGAAAGTGTATATATATGTTATATGGTCTTTATCATTACCTTACTTAACTTGGATATTTCTATGCTTAGCGTGTTTAGAAAGGCCTAATAAATAATGGTATTTTCATATGCTTACTGACTACCTTGAATTATTGGTGGTGTTCCAGGTGGTTTATTGTAGCCCTAGACCACTTAAACTTTTCCGGAGACTAAGCCTGGAATGCTCATCCACCTACCTTGAGTGGGTTTTGGGTAACCTCTTAGTGTATTCCCTGTTTACCATTAATAGGATGACCTCCTAAAATCCTGCCCCCAGGGCCGGATTTTTTAAATCCATTTTAGCAGCCACATAATTGTATCTCCAGGTATTAATGGATTTCAGAGAGTTTTCCACAATAAGAGGAACATGTAGATTCATTTTACAGGTAAATACTATTGTGTCTAAAAAACATATTTAATCAAATGAATGTGAAATGCAATCCTTGATCCATCTACAAACATGAAAGATAATTGTTGCTACAGTCCAATGTCATGGTACAACAAATTATCAACACTTACCAGAGGTGCTACCCTGCTGAATTTGTTTCATCCTTTCATTTATAGCTTGTTTCTCAGGAATCAGAAGGCTTAGCTTACTTTGATATTCCTGCATAAATAATAAAACTATAATTAGGCATACAAATGTTTTAGACTAGTCAAGATACATTTTCAGGTTTGCCTTCCTAACGGGTTAATAGAAAAAGCATCAATATCTGGAAAGGTCTGGGTTTGAAAGCTTCAACCTCCAACATAAATAGTCTTGTCAGTCCTACTTTTTTAACCATAATAAACATCCATTGCGTAAATAAACACAGACAAGAGTTCATGCCTTGGCCTCACACACTCTTCACATATGTCTTAGAATGTCAATGAATTACCTTGTTCAATGCATATGAAGGTAACTGACAAGAGCAGATGCAGAGATTGATACCACCCCAAATTGTACATAAACACTTTGAAGCACTAAGAGAGAGCAGGCATACGCAGTGATGGGGAATTGGAGGGCTGGAGGGCTGGAGGTCACGGGTACAGTGTTGTTACCATTCACAAAAAGAATTGCAATCCCAAAAGAAGTGACATGTCAGATTCTACATTATTTTAAGTGCAGTAGGATAAAGGTGCATAGTATAGGCAGACTGAGGATTGGAGACCGCCAAGAAATGTCATGCTAGACTAACAGCTAGTCCAGTGTTACAAGCCTAAGCAATGTTGCAGTATCATTGGAACCAAACCACTTATTTGTGAGTTTTGGAACATTACAGACACTTGTTAGGATTTTTCAGAATTTCATATAATTAGGTTAATGTCCGAGTGAACCTGTTGACTAGTATCATATCCTAGATTCTCCCATTGCCAGAGTTCCACCTTGAAGTCAACCTTTTGACAATTGCTATGGCAAGGTTGTTTTCAACCTTCTAACTTGGGTTTCTTATTGGGTTGTACTTGTTGATGTTTGTGGATA
This sequence comes from Ambystoma mexicanum, assembly GCF_040938575.1. NCBI lineage: Eukaryota > Metazoa > Chordata > Amphibia > Caudata > Ambystomatidae > Ambystoma > Ambystoma mexicanum. The sequence goes on along the minus strand of NC_090927.1, from coordinate 301,112,600 downwards.
AATAGTCATGTCATGTGGAGTACAAAAGTGGAGTACATGTGGACATGTGGAGTACCCGGATCTCGTGGATCCTCCTGGGAAGGCTCCTGTGAAGTCTTTGAGGCCAGTCTTGGACTCCAGGCCCGGGTTTCAACTCCCTCTGGACGACATTTATGAAGAGGAAGAAAGGTCTGATTTTGAGGATCCTGGTGAATTTGATGTGGCTCCAGTTTTTTCTAGAGACAGTCAGTTGGAGGAGTTGTGGCAAACCCTACATGATGCCAGTAGGTTGGACACTTCTCCGGAAGTGGAATTTGGTAGGCCTGAGCCTGGGGCTCATGCAGAGTCTTCCTACAGGAGCCTCATGGCTAGGGTCTGAGTATCTGGGCTGGTGCAGTCCTCGTGAAGACTTTGTACAGGATGATCTAACGGACATCTTAGATCAAGGTCCATCCTCTGAACCAGTGTTACCGTTTCATCTCACCTTACAGAAAAGGGTGGCAGCTGGGTGGCAGCTGCTTGGCAGTTCCCGGAATCTCTTCCGGCTGTTAATAAATCTTTGACAAAGAAGTACCACCCTTCCGTTAGTGACCCCAGCTATTTACCCACTCACCCCACTCCTGAGAGTTTGGTGGTTCAGGCGGCTACGGCCACCTCGAGGCAGGCAGTGTACCCTACCATCCCTCCTGATAGGGACGACAAGCGCTTCAACGGTTGGGCTCGGAAGGTATTTTCTGCTGGGAGCATGGCATTGAAATCGGCGAACTCCACTTGTGCCATGGCAAGGTTCTCACACACTCTGTGCAACTGTGTTTCTTTAGCGGCTGAGCATATTCCCGAAGGGGAAGAAAGGGATGGGTTCCTTGCTATCGTGCAAGACGGCAAGGATGCCATGTGTGAATCCCTTCAGTCGGGTTTGGATACAGCCGACAGTGTTAGCCGATCCATGGCTGCAAGCACTGTTATACGCAGATTTGTGTGGTTGCGGAAGTCTGGTTTTGCTCCGGATGTGCAGGCCCGTCTTCTGAACATGCCCTTTGATGGCGCACATTTGTTTGGCAGCAAGGCTGACGAGAGCCTTGAGAGGTTGCAGACCTCAAAAGCTGCGGATAAATCTTTAAGCGCAGCTGTGCATCAACCTCCGCCTTTTCGCCCTAGGGGACAGCAGTGGAGGAGAGGTTATTTTCGTTACTACTGCTCCTTTGGTAGAATGAGAGGGGCTGCCAGTCAAAGGGCCCAGTGAAAAAGTACCCGTGGTGGTCGGGGAAATAGTGGTGCCAAAGCCGCTCAGGTAGCTGCCTCTTTGCCTTCAGGCACTGCCGCAGCCGCTTTCCAAACAGTCACAAGGCCATGTCCCATGGTTCGCAGGTTGGGGGCAGACTTTCTCAGCATCTTGAAGAAAGGTGAGCCATTACTTCAGATGCGTGGGTTCTGGATTCCATAGCCCACGGCTACTGCCTTCCCCTCCTTCAGCGGCCGCACGACAATCCACTGGGGAAACTCTTTGAAGCTTCCAGACCCGCTCCTTGCGCAGGAAATCTTAACCCTGCTGGAGAAAGGCGCTATAGAACTGGTGCCTGTAGTGGAGAGGAACAAGGGATGGTATTCCCCATATTTTTTTATCCTGAAGAAAGACAGGGGATTGAGACCCATCATGGACTTGCGTTGGTTGAACAAACTTCTCAGGAAGGACAAGTTCAAGATGGTTACTCTTTCTCAAGACTTCCACGTCCTTCAACTTCAGGATTGGTTGGTGTCTCTGGACCTACAGGATGCTTACTTTCAGGTGCCGATTCATCCCAAGCACAGAAAGTACCTGAGGTTTGCGGCTGGCGACTTTCACTTTCAGTTTCGGGTCCTGCCGTTCGGATTGACCTCCGCCCGTGGGTCTTCACCAAGCTAATGGTGGTGGAGGCAGTGTACCTCAGGTGAGGGGGGATTCATGTCTACCCCTACCTGGACGACTGGCTGACCCGGGCGCGCTCTCCTGAGCAAGCGTTGGATCAGCTTGGTCTCACCTGCCGCACCCTCCACAGGCTGGGCTTCTCCTTGAATTTCAAGAAGTCGCATCTGACACCTTCCCAGCAGCTCCAGTACATGAGGGATGTGTTCGACACGTCCTTAGGGCAGTGCTCGCCTCCAAAGGTGAGGGTTCATCACATTGTGCAGATGGTGAACAAGTTTCAACATGCCCAGAGTCTCCCGGCTTTCGAATTCTTAAGGTTGCTCGGCCTCATGGCATCCTGCATTTTTCTGGTGCCAGAGGCCAGGCTGCAGATGAGGTCCCTGCAATGGGTCCTCAAGATGCAGTTGTCGCACTTCTCAGGCAAGATGTCGGATCCCGTTCAGTTTCCACTCTCTGTCTCCCAGGATCTTCTGTGGTGGGCCAACAAAGGGAACCTGATGAGGGGGGAACTGTGGCCTGAGGTGACTGTAGTGACGGATGGTTCCCTCACAGGATGGGGCGCTCATGCCAACTACTTGACTGCCAGCGGTCGTTGGTCTCTGTCAGAGTCCAAACTCCACATCAATCTGTTAGAGCTGAGGGCCATCAGGCTAGCCCTGAAGGCTTTTCTGCCGTCTGTACGGGGGAAGCGTATCCTGATCATGACGGACAACACAGTGGCCATGCATTACCTCAACAAAAAAGGGGCAGGGGGATAGGGTCACTCCCGTTGTGCAGGGAGGCAATGCAGCTCGGGTTCTGGGCCATCTACCAGGGAATTTCGATCTCAGCAGTTCATCTGGCCAGAGACGAAAATGTGGTGGCGGACGCTCTGAGCAGGCAGAGCACGATCTCTCGAGTGGGAGTTGGCTCAGGAAGTCCTTCAGGAGATCTTCGCCCTTTGGGGAACCCCACAAGAGGATCTCTTCGCCACCAGTATCAACCGGAAGTGCGAGAGATTCTGCTCAAGGGAATTTCCTCCAAGAGGAGCCTTAGAAGACGCATTCGTAGTGGATTGGTCATTCCCTCTGCTGTACGCGTTTCCTCCATTCCCCGTCATTCCACAAGTGTTGCAGAGGTTACGGAGGTTCGGTTCCCACATGATCCTCATTGCTCTGGATTGGGCCAGGAGAGCGTGGTACCCGGACCTTCTGGAAATGTCCATCTGCCCTCCACGCCGTCCTCCCTGCTGAGAGGATCTGCTCTGGGGGGAGGGGTCAGGTTCTCCATCCAGAGGTCAATACTCTCAACCTTCACACTTGGTATCTGAAAGGTTGAGGTATAAGTATTGGGACCTCCCGGATGACGTGATGGAGGTTATGCTTTCGGCCAGGAAGCCTGCAACAAAATCCCTGTCCGTTGCCGTAAATTCTGCGACTGGTGCAGAGATCACAATGTTGATCCTTTTCAGTGCTCCATTCCTATGGTTTTGTCTTTCTTACTTTCTTTGGCCCACAGGGGCCTTCAAGTGGGCACCATTAAGGGTTACAGGGCGGCGCTGTCCATCTTTAAGCGCTCATCTGAAGAATGGTCTTACTTTAGGATTCCTTTGTCTTAGGCAGAAACCTGTGCAATTCCCTTAGGGACCACTGCAAAAGGCTTAAGACTACAGGTGTTGGCAGTAAACCCAATAGGTAGCAGTCTGTACCGCCCAGATTTACCTGGTAGCTGTGGCTGAGCAGCCAGACTTCTCTCAAGAAGAGTTAGACAGTATATAGAGTATACAAGATAGGTACCAAAATACAGTAGCACAAGCAAACACTGACCAGAGCTTTGGTATCAAGTATATAATTATTTATTTAAAGACACACTATTAATATATATACATCCCTTATTCCTTATTAGACAAGTCTTGATTAACACCACTTATTTTCAGACAGAGGTGAGCGCTTAACTCAAGATGGCACTCCAATAACTTATCAAAAAAGGGAAGGAAAAGGCAGAAATTAGAAAAGCACACAACACAATACTTTAGAAGCACTCAGCAAGGCAGGAAAGTCAAAGTCTACTTGTTTGCAAAAAGTTCAGAGGCCCGGCTCCCTCTTAGAGAGAGTAGAGCACCAATGCGCCCAAGATCACACAGTATAAAAGGCTTGAAAAGTCTTGCAGAGAGTTTAAAAAGGAATTAGTTCAGCTCAGAAAAGTTCAGTTAGCCAGCCTAGGGCCAACCCAAGTGGTAAGATGAGGATTTACGAGACACCCCACACAGACCGTTGCGAGGCAGGCCAGGCTGACACAGTACCTTGAAAGTGGAGAGAATCCTCCAGCGGGGGCAGTTGTTCCTGGCAGTGGGTGCAAGTCGCAGCGTCGTCCAGAGGAAGAGAAGATCTCGACATGGAGGAAAGCTGAAGGTCGTTGCACTGCCAGGGAAGAAACCAGGCACGGAGTTCTCCGGTTAAAAGGTATTACCCTTTTATTCGCGGTCGTGGTAAAACGTGGTATCCCGGTTGCCGGGGTGCTTGGCACAGGCAAGGCGGCCACGAGATGATCCGGGAAGGCGAAAAGGCGGGCAAACTGGTTATCCCCACCAGTCAAAGGAAGAAGACTCTTCGGGATGAAGATCTCCTCTGTCGTTGGAAGAAGTGGTGAGTCGGTTCAGCAGGGCTCCACCGGTGGTGTCGTCGTTGCAGGTCGGCTCAGCTTCCCCTTCTTCGGGTTCTTTGGTCCTGTGGCGACGTCTGAAGTCCCAGTCCCCAAAGCCCTGTTTTAATGCAGAAAACCCCCATTCATCAGTCCTAGCTGTCACTCAAACATGCTAAGTGGTGAGCCGGGCGGCTCACCACTGGGCCAATCACACAAGAGTGTGACTTGAGTTGCTGAGGCAACTCAGTCCAGGGTGCCTAAACCCCCCCTCCCACACATCCTGTAGACCGAGACAGAGTGGCACCACTTTTGGAGGCTTCTGTTGAGAAGCCTGCCAAAAAGTGGAACAAAGGGCTCGACTTGGGTTGGAGTTACAGAGGCGAACACAAATGCCATTTTAAAACCGTGTCCTGGCGAAAAGACCCAACCGGGGAATAAATATTAAATAAATAACCCGGCGGTATCTTTAACATTGCACCAAAAAGTGGTGCATTTAAAATGAATGGGAAAATCCCATAGTAAATATTCTTAAGGAATATTTTGCGTGGTAACCACTGCCACCAGCCAGAAACTCGACGAGAGGGGACTGCACAGTGCCCCTTCGAAAAACAGACCCAGGAGCAATCTAATTACCCCTACCAGTACTTCCACAATATGATGGTTTGTACTGGTTCTGTTCCCAATTTAAGACTCGTAAAGTCAATGGTGACTTTACATGCCCTGGGAGACAGTAGTCAGTCCCAGGGTATGGAGTCTATGTTTGGGGATCACTATGACACCCCTGTGTTACTGCACTGAGGGTGCTGTGTAACACTTACCAAAAACCACATGAAACCCTATGGAGTAAAAGACCCCATAGCCCATAAAACACATTACAAAGTCAAAGGATATCTCAAATCATGTCTAAGAGTGGGAGAAAAAGTCTCACTCTTAGCAGGAGAAAAAAATAAACCCCAAAAATCCAGCAAAGCTGCTGGGGGACTCACTAGTTTTGGAAAATTAGGCTTAATAGAGAATTCTCTCTAACACTTTGATTTCTCAATTTCTTAAAGGACTGACTAGTTCCCACAGTCCCCTTTCCAGGTGCCGGTTTGGGATTTAAATTTGGTTTAGAATGTCTCATGGGTGCTCCATTTGAACCTTTGCACTCTTGTCCTTTGAGATTATTGTCCATCAAGACTATGTTCTTGGTTGTGGTTCCTTCCGCTCGCAGAGTGAGTGAATTGCAGGCACTATCCTCTAAGCCACCTTTTACTGTGTTTTACAAGGACAGGGTTGTACTGCGGGTACGTCCCTCCTTTCTACCTAAGGTAGTATCTGAATTTCATTTGAGTCAGCAGGTGATTCTTCCTTCTTTCTACCCTCCTCATCCTGGTAAGGAAGAGGAGCGACTCCATCGGTTGAATCCTAGGAGAGCTCTGAGCTTTTACATTTCTAGGATATCCATGGACAGAGTGGACAATCAACTCTTTGTAGGATAGGCTGGACGCCGATTGGGCCAGGCTGTTACCAAACAGACCTTGTCCAGGTCGATTATCCTCACCATTACAGAGTGTTACCGATTGGCGGGTAAGGACCCTCCTGAAGGGTTGAGAGCTCATTCCACTAGGGACGTGGCTACTTCCACCCTCCAGCAGGGGCTGGGGGGGGGGGTTCCCATTAGGAATATTTGTGATGCAGCCACATGGGCTTCAATCCACACCTTTGTTAAACATTACTCCCTGGATACAATCCATGGTCAAGATATGGCCTTTGGAAAGGTGGTTCTTTATTCTGCAATCTGATTAGGTACTCTAAATTCCTTTCCCTCCTCCATTTACTGGTACTGCTTTGTGAGGCTGTCAAAGATGTGGAATACGTTGAAGGACACAATCCATTCGAAGAACAAGTTACTTACCAACTGGTAACGTTCTTTCGACTGGATGTTCATCCAACGTATTCCACATCGCCCTCCCAGCCTGCCCCTATGGTGAATTTCCTATGCGATTGCAGCTTACGTTTCTGCAAGGCTATGCGCAGTCAAGTAGGCATGAGACTGGTGCCATACGTTCTGAGGGAAAAAGCTTAAACTGATGCTATGGGCGATGTGTGTCCTATTTATAACATCCGCTGACGTCGCCCTTGACGGAGGCCTTCGAGGGACATCGACCCAACGTCATCGACGCAGGACGCACTCTGCTGAAAAAGTTTCCGAAGTGCGCAGCTGTGGACATTACATGTCAAAGATGTGGAATACGTTGGAGGAACATCCAGTCGAAAGAACGTTACGAGTTGGTAAGTAACTTGTTCTTTGGTGGAATCGGCTCTGGCTGACCCTTATGAAAGGTACGTGTTTGTTAAGGGACAACTTAACGGCACCAAGCTAACGCTGATCTTTGTGTGTGCCCCAAATGTAGGTCAATGTGATTTTTGGGAAGGGATCCTGCCACCACCAGTTAGGCACCATCTCAACCAGTGCAGATTGGCTGGACTTTAATTTTTAGCAGAGTCCCAATTTTCTGACCGGACATCTGATTTTGCAGAAACGATGCACTGTTTCAAGTGTAATCGCAAAGTAGATACAAAGTTCCACTGATTTCCCAAGGTGCTGAGACAAATGAACGCTGTTTAGCCGTTGGGTTCGCGGACAGGTGCCTATTACTAAAAAGTACATGGTTTGTACGTACACGCTACATCAGGGGTAGGAGGGGTCATTGTCTTCCCTCCGTATCCACTGTGGTGCAAAATAAAAAATGCTGGTTTCATAACATGCATTCTATTTACACACAAATGGGTCCAGTTTACAGCCCAGCACACTGTTATATGGCGCACAGTGGGTTTTAATGGGTCGTTGCACCCTGTGAGCACCCCTCCCCTTTAAGCTGAGGGTACGCAGCCCTAATTTTCTGACCTAGGTCCGCTGAGGCGACACAGAATGCATTGCAAACGCTCAAAGCACGCATTACTGATCCAGTCCTTCATTCCGTTTTGGGTCAACATTCTGCAGCGCACGAATGTCGGCACCTCGATGGATGCTCAATGCAGAAGCAGGCACTGTCATTCTAGAAATTAGCCAACACACACGTGCACTTATTTGTGGAGGAGAAACCGACTTGAGCTGTCCTCAGCCGAGCCACCTAACACTGCTGGATCGACTTATGTCCCCAATTCCTCTGTATCTAAGGGCATGAACATGCTGAATTTAACTGCAGCGTGATCCACAGGCACACATACTTTGCAATTGCAAATATGAGGCCAGACAACAGCCGGGCATAGGAGACTGATTCCCAACGTGTCCTCCTTTTTGCATTTTCATTCTGTGTTTTCTATATCCATTGGCATGGAACAGCTTTTCTTACAAACAAATTGCCAGTTCAAAATGTACGCATGAATACTTGTCTTACCATGCCATGCACTTTTATATCGATGTCACAGTGATTGTTTAATCATGTTTTTGTATTTCACAATGGACATTACAGACTGCCATATATATATATAAAAAAAAGTCTCCTAAAATGCTGTGTACAAAGAAAATAAGCATCAGCTAATTAATAAAAAGCTGCAACTTTGTGTATAAAAGAATTGGAATTTTGTACATAAACAGTGTATCGGAGACATCGGTTTGCCAGCAGCAAGAATGCTGGTTCTCTCTACGGTTGCCCAAATTACCAGAGTACCCGTAAGGGTCTAAAACCAGTGTGCACTGAACTTACCCTGCGCACCCCCGTGATCGATAGAGGGCAGGACAACCCCCCTTGTTATAGGAGACACCGATGACAGCAGCCAATCTTTTATTTTCCTGAGCCATTGCACATAACCAGTCTTAAAATAGTCATTTGCTAGGGCGCACATACAACTTGGCGTGCTTCCTCAATAATCCGCTGACAAAGCTATTAATAAGTGGGCTGGGCTGTCACTGAAACGATTTCCAGGAAGCCGCCTGGAGATTTCAGCACCGTCGCGCCTTGGCCTCCTCCCCAACAGGACTCACAGAGGCGGGGAGAGAGAAAGTTAGAAACTGCCTATTCACTGCAATTGGAGAAACAGTACAAGACTGAATATTACAAGTTGCAGTGGCTATGGACGTGTTTGGATAGTTGTGTGATCCTCCATTAAAAAACAATAACATATAAAAAAATCTACTAAAAATTGAATTAAAAACAGAAATACATATTGGAAAAGCACTACAGACCTTCATTCAAAGCCCATATTTGAAGCTCTTATGACAATAGTTTTGGCTTTAAAGGTAGCGCTTTCAGCGCCACCTAAAAGCCCAAACTAATGAGTTCTTTATTGTGTCATTGATCGACCTTCCTACATCATACACAGTTCTTAAGTCTAAATCAAAGCAAACGGTATTGTGAATACCTGCCATCAGGTCCTGAGGACCTGATCCCATAGTGTTTTTTTGTTTGCAGGAATTCCCTTGTTCCATCAGTATCTGTGTTGTTTAACCCTCCTCCCCCTGCAACCCTTCATCGTCATTATCAGAAGTCCACTGTTTACCGTTCCTTTTGTACCTGTGGGTAAAAGGAGAACTGAACATAACTTTTTGTTAGGGTCTGGTCACCCTGATGTGCTTGAGTGAGGTGATATGATAGGTTAATAACGCGCTTAATACCCAGAGGTATTAACTGTGACAATGGAACCCTTAAGCCATTATGCTCTGACTGTGGAGACTATTTATGATGAGGGGTGGGGGGTAACCCGTTACCTTTTGTTTTCCCTTGACCAAACGCTTGATCATAGTGAATTAGACACCCATGACTCGACAGGTGACCCTATTCTCGGTGACCCAGACCTCATTGATCTCGCTATGGACCTCTGGGATGCGAGCTGCCGCGACACTTAGCCTGATCTCGAGATTACAGAAGCTTCCCCACAATCATCTGAACATGCGGTTTCGACATGCGATTTTAAACGTTGTTGATGCCTTGTGGCTCAAAAGCCCCTTTGAGACAAATCCAACAATATGAGCTCACAACATTTTGGATAGGGGGCCTCAAAGGGGGGACTGTCCTCCCTTTTAATGCAGCAACCACCAACCTAATCACCAATCTATGGTGGAGACCTTATTCACTACCCAGAGTGACTAGGAGAGCTTGGTGGATCAGGCTGTCGCGGCAGGGACCAAATGTTCATTGTTCCCCTACCAACCACCGGACAGAGAAAACAAAAAGCTGGATGCCATAGGAAAACAGATATTTGTGGTTGCTAGGTGTGGCACTCGAGGCCATAAATACTGTGTATATTGGAAAACTGCCCTCACTGCCTTTGGAATGCTCTTTCAGAGGTAGTAAATAATTTACCGACAGTGAGATACGAGACTGATTCAGAGAGCTTTTGGAGGATGGCAAAGAGGTAGCATGCTAAGCCTTACTAACAGGGCTGGACACCGCTGAATACGTGGCCAGGGCCGTGGGTGCGACCACAGTAGTTTGAAGGCATGCATGCAGGGATTTGCGATGGATGTAAATGCAAACCTGCTGGACATGCCATTTTAATGAGCTCAGTTATTTGGATCTAAAGCAAATTAATCCTTAGAACAATGTAAGGAGTTAAAGGCCCGTCAAGTCTTTGGGGTTAGCAGTGCAACAGCCGACTAGTGCTTTACTTCCTCTGCTTCAGCTTTCTCTAGGGGCTGTGCTTTTAGGTCTTTTGCTTTTAGGTCTTTTCAACAAATTGCACAGAGAGGTAAAGCTTGCTTTTCAGCAGCCAGGTTGTGGCAAGACCAGGAAGAGGTAGAAACGCACAGAAGTCTCACCTCTGGGTGCTTAGACACCTGCTTCTAGATCCTCACAGAAGCCCCATGACTCCCAGCAGCATGCAGATCCAGTAGGGGATGGCTATTGGGGTTCTTGGATGCTTGGCAGAGCATTTCTTTGGATGTCTGTTTCTTCAGGCTGTTGCCTCTTGGTATTGCATTCCAATTGCCAGAACGCATCCAGATAGTCATCCCCCATATGAATGGTGTCATTCCCAGACCCGACCCTTTTAGAGGAGGCTCAGATCCTGCTGTGGAATGCAGTGATGGAATCGGTTCCCGAGGGGGAGTGGAGAAGGGGTTTGCTACTCTCTTTAATTTTTTCTAACAAAAAGATTGGCATTTTACGTGCCACCCTGGAGTTAAGGCTCTTCAGCTAGTTCCTGAGAGTGGGCACATTGAAGATGGTGACCTTGGTCCAAATTGTTTAGGACCTGGAGATCAAAGACTAGTTGGTGTTCCTAAAACTCCAGGCAGCTTACTTCCATGTGCCTGTCCTTGAAAAGCACAGGAAGTTCTTGAAGTTCAGAATCTGCTAGGTGCATTACCAGTTCTCTGTCCTCCCAATTCGGGTCACTACTGCCCCAAGACTCACCCCCCAAATTGATATTGTTGGCATTGGCCAAGCTCAAGATGCAGAAGATTCACATCCTCCTCTACCTGGACTACTGGCTCATCAAGCCAGATCCCTGGATCAAGCAGTCTCTGATTTACAATGCACTTGCCACCTCAGGAACAGCTTGTGCTTTTCCCTCAACTTCAAGAAGCCCAAGGTGACATCTCTGGCTAGTCATTTAATCAGAGCTTTGTTAAATTCCCACTCTGGTTGAGCTTCTTCTCTCCCATTCACTCACCCACAGGACAGGGTGAAAAACATCACGCAGATGGTTGAAGGTTTCCTGAACTCAGAATTTCTGCCGGCTTGAATTTTCTTGCTTCCTCAGGCTGAACTATGAATGAGGCCTTTACAATGGTCTCTCAGATCCCAATGGTCCGAATATTCAGGGACGCATGGGCGGTCCAGCTTCAGGTCTCTGCCTGAGTGGGTGGCACATGACCTGGTATGGTGATCAGATGCAAACAACTTGAAGGTAGGGGAGCCATTATGGCAACCATGGCCGGAGGAAACTGTGATAGACAGTTCCCAGAAGAGCGGCAGCGCTCATCTGAGTGATCTCAAGGTGAGCGTGATTTGGCTCTTTGCACTATCTAGGTTGTGCATCAACCTGGTGGAGATGAGAGCATTCAGACTTGGTCTGAAGGCCTTACTGCCTTCCATCAGAGAGAAAACTGTTTCCATCATGACAGACAACACAGTGGCCAGGCGCTACCTCAACAAAAGAGTGGTTCAAATGAACCCACTCTGTTTGCACCTCCAACAAGTCTGGGAATCAAGCAACCCCTTTCATATAGCTTGAGCGGAGTCCAGTATACTCTCTTTAGAATTCTGACCTGCCTCACCCTTTGCCCTAGTTTTAACAATGTCATGTTCACATTCCTGCACATTGTCCCATCTACATACACCTATTTCAGATCCAATAGTTTCTGACCATTTTAACCTTTTATTTCACCAGGTGAAGCAATATGGCCATCCATTCAGAATTCCATTAACCAGTCTGCAAGGTCTTTGTTCTCTTCTGGTATCCTCTCACCAACAGCCCTCTTCAATGTTCTCTACTCCTGCAGACCCCTTTCATTTGAACCTATGATTTGGGAAGCAGCGGGTTGAGCGTATTCAGGAATGAAATCACACTGACAATGAAGAAGGTTTTGATGCTAGAGGTTGAATACGATTTTTCAACCATTATTTTAGGGGAGGATGAGCGGAGGATTTGTCATTTCCGCAGAGGTGTTGGTTCTTCAGGTTATCATTGTCTGCAAGGAAAATTTACTGTGTGAGTGGAAGAGTGAGAAAATGCCCTCTGCATCCGTTTGGTTGGAGGAGCTGCATCAAATGTCTTTACTAGATAGGGTGATCATGTACAGGAATAGGAAACACAACCTTTGTGAGGAGATTTGGGGGAGGTTCTTGGAGTTGTACTAGGTGGACTGTTCACTGCATCTGTGGAGAGGGGATGAGGTGTTTATTTATATGTAATTATGCTTGTCATTTGAATGTATGTTTTCAATAAATATGTGAATACAAAAAGAAACGTGGTTGGGACACTGCCCCTTAGCAAGGAAGCAATGCAGCTATGGCTCTGGGCATTGGCAAATCAGATCTACTTGTCGGCAGCCCATTTGACCGGGAAGAAGAACGTTTTTGCAGATGCTCTGAGCATGAAGAGTGCGCTCTACCATATGTGGGAGTTGTGCCTGTAGATTCTAATGGATTCCTTCCTCCCACAGATTCCTCATCTATGATATCCATATCTCCAGTGCAGTGGCTCTTCTGAAACTTTTCTGCCAGCAGGGGTTGCAGTGCAGCTCTACGGAGGATCCGCTGGATGGCCCTATGCGCCCTACATGGGTTATGTTAGGGGTAATATATATAGAGGTGCTGCACCTTATGACCTCAGTTCCTTTTTTCCATGCACTCTGCTTGCTTCAGGAATACTATTAATAATAATAATAATAATAATAATAATAATAATAATATTATTATTATAGCATTTATTGAACGTGGGCCAAGCTTCGAGAAGTAGCGCAGCGCTTTACAGAGGTATACACCAATACAGATACATAACTGAGCACTTTTCAGTTGTAACAATCACTTTTCATTTGTAACAACAGAACAGATATACAGCAGGGGCTAGGAAACAGAGGGGGCACAGAGGAGAGGTACAGCTGAACCGTGTGGCAGGGAGGAGGGGGGCAGGCATCGTCCAGTGAATAAGTTGGCACAACTGCATTGTTGTTGAAGTTTCTCTTTGTGCCATGCTGAATCCTGCAAAGGCCTTCGGCTTCAACCTTTGTGTGTAGACTGAGGGCATCGGCTTTCCGTATTCCACCCCCACTGAATGTCTTTACTGTTTGGAGGAGGAACATGACCCCCAGCACTGTAGGCCATGTCAGTCCATGCACCTGAAGGTGCACCATTTCCTCTTTTCCCTGAAGGAAAAATATGTTCAAAGAGCCCGTTGACATCCCCGGATGCGGAACCAAGATCACAAGATGGGTACACAGCTCTGAAGAAGAAGACAAATCATTGTAAGAGGTCCTGCTCACTCAAAAGCTTCTCTTGGCACGACTCTTCTCTTCAAAGAGAAGAAGTCACTGAACGATGGTATGCTGTCCATTTGGGCTAGAACATCTGTGCCCTAGGGAAATTGGGGATTTTCCTGAGGTGTTCTATGGGGAAGGTGAGGAGCTGTTGGAACTGGCCTCCAACTGGCAGCAGGATAGAAGCCTATACACCTCACCAGAGTTGGACAAGTTAAGACAACCCTGTGAAAAGCACAGGATTCCTTACAGCACCCTCTAGCCAAGGTAATAGACACTCTGGGGTTGTCAAAGGTTCAGTTTGAACTGATGGATATTTTGTATCAAAGCCCTCAGAGAGACCTTAGTGCCCTTCAACTCAGCAGTGGAAGCCACAGTGTTGGAAATCTGGGAGAAACCTGCTTCCATCCCAGTGGTTTATTGGGACCTGGCAACGAAACGAAGACTGGCACATGAGGGCCCATCCCTTCATTCCACTCGTGCCTGCCCCAAGAGTGGTGCAGGCTGCAATAGCAAGCCTAAAAACATCCTCCTGTCCCTCTTTTTGTCCTGACTAAGAAAGCAAGAAGCTGGATGCCTGGGGGAGGAAAATGTTTGGCCCAGGGACTCTGGCCTGGGGCGGGCAGCCGCTGCCTCATTTGCATCTTTTGTTCACTGCTTGGGGATCTTCGGAACAGCCAAACATCTGCCAGCTGGGGATGTCGAAGGGCTTTGGGACCTTGGTCGATGATGGCAAGGAGGCATCTCACCAGATGCGTCAGTCTGACCTCGACATAGCCAACTGTGTGGCAAGAGCGATGGCAACAGGGACATTCAGGAGGAGGCACTTCTGCATGAGATCCTCCCAGTTTCACCCTGGTCAGTCAGGCGAAGCTTCTAGATATACTGTTCAATGGGCCTAATCAATATTCTGAGCTAAAGCTGACGACTCCAGTATTCAAAAGTGACAGCTCAATCCTGGGGCCTGTCGATGCAGCAACCTACAGCTCCCCCTAGCCGAGGTGGGGGATTTTGACTCCACCACCTATGCCCATTGAGGCAGAGAACAGGCACATTCAGGCAAACCACAGCCCTGCTGTTCCAACTGGGGGTAGAGAGTGGGAGGGGAGTCCCAGTGCAAAACCCCTGTTAAGGCGATATCCACCGCCAATCCCCTGTTGGGGGCGGCCCAGGGTGGGATATCACCTTGTTCAGTTCGGGATGGTGTCATACCGCATTAGATGCTTGTGCCTTGCAGGTTGTTCACTAGCGATATTGTCTCGCTTTTGCTCAACACCCTCCAGACCATCTGCCCGCCAGCTTCCCTTTGCCTCTGGACCAGCTCCTGTTGGAGGACGATCACCAGCTTCTAGCATAAGGTACTATAGAACAGTTGCCACACTTGGAATGAGGCAGTGCTTGGTATTAACCTATTTGCTTATTCTGAAGGAGGAGGTGGACATTCGTCCTAAATGCAGTCTGAGGATCTGGAACCTTTACCTGCTCAAGATGGTGACTTTGGCCCAAAGTTTCCAAGCCCTTGATCTGCAGGACTGGCTGGAATCACTAGACCTTCAGGATGCCTACTTTCATCTGCCAATTAATCTCAAGCACAGGAAGTCCCTGGCATTTGTTGGGGGCCATTAGCACTACCAGTTCCAGGTGTTTGGTCTGCATTTGCAACCAGGGCCATACACACAGCTGCAGGCAGTGGTCGCGGCTCACCTTGGAAGGTGAAGCATTCACGTCTTTCCCTAAATGGACGACTGTTAGGAAAGATTTCCATTTCATGTGTAATTTTGCCTCCAGTTGTGTACTGCCCAACTTTTTGTTGCTGTTATACACCATAGTCTGATTTTGCCAGAGGAGCACAGCCTTCAGCTGCACTCCACTGGGCTTTTCGCTCACTTTGTTATGGGGAAACTGACGTGCTCTTAAAGACAGTCAGTACTGGGAGACTTTGTGTCCCTTAGTCCTTGTCAATGTTGCAACCTTTCTGCAACATATTACAAGTGTACAATGTACCTTACAGTACAGTGCGCTTGGGTCCTCGAGTCAATTTCAAGGGCCAAAGACACTCTCATAGGGATATTTCGAAGACGTGCAGCAGCTTATCTTTTCATTTTTTTTAACCCTTTTCTGCCAGCTAAACCGCAGTTACCACATTTGCCATGAATAGGTGGCATGGCTCCAAAATGGCCATGCCGCAAGGTTCTTTGTCCTGTCCTTTGGCCATCTTGCTCCTTCACGTTCCCCAGGTCGAGTTGACCCGGATCAGTCCTTATTTGGGCATGCATTTTCCGACGAGGCGTGCAGCTTTCGTGGGCTTCTGCATGCCTTGTATGTGTGCGCCCCCAGGATGTGGGCTGGACTGTCTGGTTGCAATCCACATCCTGGGTGCCAGAGAGTCTGGTGTGCTGTGGATGCCTGGAACCACTGTGGTCCATGATTGGTCCACGTATGGTATGCCTGTATGTGAGCAAATCTCCCATTGGGTCCTCTTCGTTTTGGCGCAAAGGAGATTTTGGATAAGAGAAGGCTCTATACCTGAAACTAAGAAGCCGAGTCGAGGAACCGCTCGTGACCTGCTGGAAGGTTTGGCACCCTGAGCCCGCTGTTGTCCCGCTGGACACCTGTGCAGCTGATCTAGCTAGACGGTCTGTGAAGACACTTCGACCCATTGGAATAGTGGGACTAACTATTCTCAGCACCTTCATCAATCCCTGCAAGTAAGCCTTCTCGGAAGTGTCCCTGGGCCTACCAGTGGGCTGACCAGCTTACTCAGGACCTTTGCTCTGACACTGCCGCTGTTTCAAGGAGGCACTCGAAACTTGGTACACTGTAAGCTCTGTGTTCACGGCACTCTCACACCGAATTTTGTACACTTGGTGTTCCCAGGTCTGGAGTTAAGAGAGGGAGCCTGAACCGGAGTACATGCGCTTACCGAGTCGCCCAGCCGTGGTGACTAACGTTGCAGGTGCAGTGCTGATGTGCCCCTCTTGGCCCTGAAGCCTGCTACAGTGAAACTGGGCTGATCCATCCACCAGGAGCGGGAAAATCACCACTGTCCCGTTTGGGAATCAACGCTGTAACTTCGTAGCTGAAAGCCGCAGAATTGCCAAAGTTCAACCTGCAACCGAAGTGGACTTGACTGTCTAAGTTTGGTCCGGAGTGCGCCGGGGGTCAGTGAGTACATACCCTTACCGGTAGCCCCTAGCGCATCCATCCATTTTTACGCACAAGTTTCCCGTGAGGGCCACTCTCCTTTTCCCAGATAGCCTGTGCTATCAAACCAACCCCAATTCTTGGAACGAACCTGCTATGCGCAGTTGGTGAGACCCTCCACGAATAGTGGGAAATTATTCTACATCACCTCGCCTACCTTCCTGAGCTGCTACAGACCCTACAAGAGACCCCGTTTTGTAGCATTGCAAGTACATTTCAGCAATAGGCTCCTCTCATCGTAGGGATTGGACCTCCTTTCAGTTAGAATTGTGACTACTACAGAATTGCCTAAAGACTCTTTGCACTACCTGCTTCCTTCCCCTTTATAGGTTGTGGACTCATTTCGTGCATTTAACCCTTTAGGACACTTGGTCTCGTATATATGTATTTTGATAGGATTGCATTGGTTTATTAGTATTACTGTGATTATTACTGTGTTGAACTTCAAAGGACTTGAATAAATGTATTGTAGTTTTGATATATATACACACACACCTGACTGAGTTAGTTGTAAGTGTCCTTTACTTTGTGTACTCATTGAAGTCTTTCAGTCACTCTCACCCCTCCCGAGACCTAGTCTTGACCGCCGCCAATGCTACCTTGATTGGTCTGGCTTGACCAGAAGGTTACCCTGTTCCAAGAAACTAGGCTGGCCTTCTGAACCTCTGCCCACCAGGTCAGAAATCCGTCTTAACGACTGGCTCATATCAGCTCGCTCTACAGAGACACACACACACACGTTCCATACATACAGCATATTACACAGCTTGGGCTTCTCCCTGTACTACAACAAGTCTCGGGTTTCGCCGTCCCAGTCCCTCCGATTTATCAGAGCGGTTCTGGACACATAACTCGGCCAGGGCTTTGCCACCTGACAATTGAGTGGTGAACATCTTTCAGATGGTTCATGTCTGCCACTCAAAAGTGAGGGTTCTGGTTTCAGTCTTCCTTCTCTTGCTGGTTCTTACAGCCTCTTGCTTTCTTGTAGTGCCAGAGGACTGTCTTGCTTCAGTGGCTTCTCCGTTGTCAGTGGTCTGAGTTTCAAGGGCACACATCAGACCTTCTGCAAGTCTCTGCAAGAGTTTTCTGAGACCTGGCATGGTGGTCCCTGCCAGACAATCTGATGAAAGGTGCGTTATTTCGGAAATCCTGGTCCTAAGTGATGGTAGTCGCAGATGTGTCTTTAAAAGTCTGGAGCACTCAAATGTAAGATTTGTTGGTGAGTTTACCATGGTCTCCCCTTAGAGGCTTGGGAACATGTCCACTTGCTGGAGTTGAGGGCATTCAGGCTGGCCCTGGTTGCTTTGCTCCCTTCAGTGCAGGGCAAGAAAATGCTAGTTCTGAGCGACAACACAGTGGCCATGCATTACCTCAAGCAGGTTTATGTGGGGTCCATGTCTCTGTGCAGAAAAGCAGGCTCTGGAGAATGACCTGCCTAGGACTGTGGCTCATCTCGCTGTGACAGAGAACGTCATTGCCCCGAGCAGACAGTGTTTCGCCTCCTTTAGTAAGATATCGGCCAGGAAGTTCTGGAGGAGATTTTCTCTTGTTGGGGACGCTCCTCAAGTGGATCTGTTTAATTCCAGTGTGAGCAGAAGTGTGAGATTTATGCTTCAGTGTACTTTCTCAATGGGGAGCTCTGGGGATGCACTGACTGTCGAGTGGATCTTCAACCTGCTCTATGCATTTCTGTTGATCCCCGTCATTCTGTTGGTTCTAAGGAGGCTACACCTAATAGAGTGCATGTTAATCTTGCCTGCTCCAGTCTGGGTTTGAAGACCTTTGTGCACAGAGCTGCTGGACAGGTCCATCTATACTCCCCTGAATCTTCCAAGGAGATTGGATCTGCTCTGTCAGAGGCGTGGATCCTCCAACTGAATCTCAGCAGCCGGTCGGCCTACAGAATGGTCCTGTGAAGGGGTATCTGGCCGCTAGCTCAGTTTTCAAAAGGACCCCCGACCGAGGCTCATTTTTCTCAATCCCCAGGGTTATGCTACTTTTTTGCATGGATTGCATTAAAGGTTTCCTCCGCCCCATTTTGTTTTTCCAGCGCGGGATTTAAATTTGGTGTCAACGTTCCTTATTGGTGCTCTGTTTGAGCCCCTGCCTTCATGTTCTTTTTTTCGGTTGCTCACGATTAGCCATCACTTCGCGAGAAAGGTGACTGAGCTCCAGGCTTTGTCTGTTAAACCTCTGTATTTGGTTTGGTTTTAACTAAAGAGATTGTGACTTTGAGAGTGAGACTGTCCTTCCTCCTGAAAGTAGTGTCGGTTTTCCATCTCTCTTAAAAGATCCATCTTCCTGTGTTCTTTCCTCCGCCTCATCCTACCAAGACAGAGGAGTGATGCCAAAGGCTGGATCCAGTGCAGGCCCTTGTCTACTACGTCTCTCAGATGAGGGTTCTTAAGAAAGAATACCAGCTTTTTGTGGGTTGTGCTGGTAGGGCTGAGACAAAACATACACAGTCAAGGTGGATGATTCTCTGCATCTCGAAATGCTGTGATCTGGCTGGTGATAACATGACTGAAGGTCAGGATTGCAGGGGAGAGATGGGCGGGGGGGTCCCCGTACTGGACAATTACACAGCAGCTACATGGGCTTCGTTGTGCTCAGTTTGCCAAATATTAGTGTTTGGATTCCCAGTCCGACTGAGCACTCTTTTTGGCAAAAAGGTCCTCCTGAGTTTTCTGGTATACGTGGTATCCTCTAGCTCTCCTCCCTCCTCCTGGTGTACATACTGCTGTGTGAGTCTATCATAGACGAGGAATCTGTAGGATGAGGGAATCCATTAGAAGAAAAAAATTACCTCACTCTAGTAATGTTACACCCAAGGATGCCTCATTGCCCTCACAACCATCCCCAATTGGTGGACAAGTAGTACATTTCCTGGTTCTACAGTCCCTCAGCATCTGAATATATACTGGCCCTGGCTGCATCGCCCCCTTCCCTTGTACCTCTCCTAACTAGTGGGGGAAATGTTTATGAAGAGCATCCATCAGAGTACATTACCAGTGGTAACTAATTTGTTTTTCTTGTGGAAATCTTCAACCTTTTTGGTCAACCCCTCAGGTGGATCTGCTCGCCACCATCTCCAACAGGAAGTGTGCTCAGTTCTGTAACAGGGAATATCCTCAAGAGCAGGGCACTGCGTTATGCGTTCCTAGTAGAGTGGAACTTCCATCTCCTGAATATATTCCCATCATTCCTCAGGCTCTCGGGAGGCTAAATAGGTTTCAGACCGCAATGATTTTCTTGCCCACGCATTGGGCGTGGGTGACATGGTATGTGGATCTTCTGAAAATGGCCATCTGCGCTCTTCAAAGTCTCCTGATCAGAGTGGACCTCATGTCGCACTTGGGAGGCATGTTCTTCACCTCTACAACCTGAATTTCCATGCTTGGATCTTGAGAGGTTGAGGTATAGGGATGGGCACCTGTTCGAAGGGGTCGTGGAGGTTCTCCTCTCCGTGCACACCAGCTGCAAAGGCCATCTAAAATTGCTGTTCGAAAAAATGCTGTGCCTTGTGCAGGGAGAGGGTTCTGGACGCAATTGTGCGTTGTTCAGCTTCAATCCTCCCATTTGTGTTGACACTGGCTAAAAATGTATTGGAACAGTGAATGGCTATTTGGTGACCATCTTGTTTAAGATGATGCCCAAGCATGGTTCTTACTTGGAATCCCTACAGTGATGCAGTTCCTCTGGGGTCTAGTAAACATGTTCCCACTGAGACATTTCATCGTGCCACTGTGGGCTCTGAATCTGGGACTAACATTCTTTATGGCTGCTCCATTTGAGCCAATACGTTCCTGTTGCTTCAGATTATTGAGCTTGTTTTCTTACAGGCAATAACATTGACCAGGGGGGCAAGCGAGCTCCATGCTTGTCAGTAAAGCCTCCTTTTCGGCAACAATGCCTTGAGGGTGCAACCCTCCCTTTTTACAGGAAGTGATTTCAGATTTTCATTGGTCTCAAAAAATGACTTAGTTTTCTGCCTGCCCCCTCATTCCTTCAAGGGTTAGAAGAGGCTGCATCGTCTTAAGCCTAAGAGGGCTTTGAGTTTCTACATCTCCGACTGAAACATGAAAAAAAGAGGATACATTTAGACCAAAATGGACACAACTGTGAGAAAACAAACCACTTTCTAGATGGATAATAATTTCTGAATGCTGTAAATGGTCTCAAACACATTCCACTAGAATGGTGTCGACCATGTCAGCTATTCGGAGCGGTGTCCATGACATTTGCCAGGCGCTAGGTGGACCTCAGTCCATTCCTTTCCCAAAAATACTGCTTGGATGCTATGAATGACTAGGATGCCTGATTTGGACAGGGAGTCCTTCAAGGTTACTTGATCTAAGAGACATGTCAACACTCTTCTCACATCCGGTCTGTTTTCTGTCTACTGCTGTGGAAGTCTATTTTACGATGAGGAATCCTTGCGAGAAAGCCATTCACCAGAAGGACACATTACTAAACTAGAGCAGTATTCTTTTTGGTGGATGGTTCCTCCCTTGGATACCTCACTGCTTACCCAGCCACCCCCCGCTATAAAAGAGCACTGAAATAGAGTAACACAGAGGGAGAGAAACATGATACAGATTTTTGACCTAACATTCCGCTCAGCTGCTGTACACTCAGGTGGAGGTACCGAAGGTCACTGACTGTTGCAGGCCCCATTTGTTCTGGAGGTGGCATCACTTCTGGAGTTGAGGAGAGGATAAGCAAACTAGGTTGACACTGGGGTACATGACACCCCCTGCTGGGTTACAAACATTTCCAATTCCAACTGCATGGGCGAGGGTTAGGGAGAATTCTCATTCTATGGCCAATTTCCCCTCACCTAGTGAGTCCCCCAGCAGTGTTGATGGATTTCTGGAGTTTGTTTTTCAGTGCAGTAACCCAGGGTTGTCTCTAAAACCTCACAATGACTCCTTTTTCTGGGGCTGACTACTGTCTCCCAGAAACAGGTAAAGTTGCCATTAACTTTACATAGTCAAATAACCACAGATCCCGTACACCCCATCTTACATGGAGTATTTGAAAGGGTTAATCCTTAGCCCTTTTGATCTGTCCCTCTCTGAGCACTGTTTTGCTCTTTTAACATTTAGACTTGGCTGGTGGCAGTGGTATCTACCCTAACCTTTCTACCGTGATTATACTATATAAGGAACAAGTTACTTACCTGTAACTGTTGTTCTCCAGCATGGGTCTGGCATGGATTCACATGCTCATGAATATTCCCCGTCGTCAGGCTGGGAATCCTCGGTAAAGAAAAAAATCAGTATCAGTTTTGTTTCTGATCTGTCTTTCTTAGTAGTAACCAATCACTGATCTCTGTGTCATACTGCCGCCAGCCAATGACTGCCCTCTCCCTAAGCCCCGTCTCTGGTTTTGGTAGCACGTAAAGTGGCAGTATGAACAAGTGAAGAGGGGTAGGCAGGAGGGCTAGCATGTGAATCCATGCCGGAACCATGCTGGAAAACAACAGTTACAGGTAAGAAACTTGTTCCTTCTCCAGCATGGGGTCTGGCATGGATTCACATGCTCATGAATAAAAAAATACATAGCAGTACACAAATGCACAACCACAGGAGGTGGCAACAGGCTCAACATTAAGCAATACAACAACTCAACATTAAGCATCTCTTACCTCCTCACAAGGCTCACCTTAAGCGAACAGGTTGCGCAGCACTGCTTGGCCGACCCTGGACTCCTCCCTGGAGTCCCGATCGATGCAGTAGAATCTTGTGAAGGTGTGTGACGACCTCCACGTAGCAGCCCCGCAGATGTCCAGCAGGGGCACACCAGACAGGAACGCCGTGGTAGCAGCGATCGCTCTGGTGGAATGGGCTCTCGGACGGCCGGGCAGCGGTCAGTTTGCCAACCGGTGACAGTGCATGATGCAGCCGGAGAGCCATCTGGAAATGGAAGTCTTCGAGAGAGCCTTCCCTTGATTCACACTCCCAAAGTTCACAAACAGCTGTGACGTCTCCCGAAAACTCTTTGTGCGGTCCACGTAGAACTTCAGCGCTCTAGCTACATCCAGCGAGTGCAAAGTCCTCTCGGCCGGCGTCGAAGGCGACGGGAAGAAAACTGGTAACACCAAGGGCTCGTTGAGGTGGAAGTCCGACGGCACCTTAGGCATGAAGGAGGGGTGCGTCCTCAGCACCACCCCCGTGTCGTGAAAAGTCAAGTATGGAGGCTTGCAAGATAGGGCCTGGATCTCTCCCACTCGTCGTGCAGAGGTGATGGCCACGAGGAACGCTGTCTTCCACGACAGGAACTTCAAAGGCGCCAAATGCATAGGCTCGAATGGGGCCCCCATGAGCCTGGTCAGCACCACATTAAGCTCCCACGCCGGGGATGGAGCCTTCACCGGCGGGAACGATCGGAATAGTCCCTTCATAAATTCCTTCACCAGGCGAGGAGACCACAAGGACGCCCGTCCCGTAGTCGTGGTATATTGGGAGATGGCAACCAGATGTATTTTGATGGAGGCGTGAGCCAGTCCAGCTTTGGCCAGTACTTGAGGGGCCGTAATCCGCAGAGGGTTAATCTTCTGTGCACGGCACCAGACAGAGAACCTCTTCCACTTATGACCGTAACACTTGAGAGTTGAGGACGCCCTGGCCTTTGCAAGAACCTCTCTGCAGTCAGCCGGGATATCGTACCCTCCAAACTCTAGTGCTGCAGGAGCCAGGCCTGCAAGTTCAGCAACTCCAGGTCGTGATAAAGAATGGCGCCTCCTTCTCTGGAGAGAAGATCTGCGTCCGCCGGCAGCTGGACTGGTGGGGACGTTGACAAGTCCAGAAGGTCCGGGAACCAGATCTGCCTCAGCCACGCCGGTGCAACGAGGATCATTCTGCACCTGGACTTCTTGAGCTGGTTGATGAGACGGAGCATCAATGGCAACGGAGGGAACGCATATAGAAACAGGCCGTCCCAAGGGAACGAGAAAGCATCGCCCATGCTCCTCGGCTGCGGGAACCTGCTGGCGAACCTCTGGCACTTGGAGCTCGTCGCCGTTGCGAAAAGGTCAATCCGAGGTTTGCCCCATCGTCGAAAGAGCCGATCCACCTTGTCCTGACGCAGTTCACACTCGTGGCACGAGCGCAGCTCCCTGCTGAGAGAGTCGGCGATGGTGTTTTTTATTCCTGCCAAGTGGAAGGGAACCAGGAACATCCCCTGGGCGACTGCCCAGTGCCACAGATCCTGGGCCTCCTTGGATAGGGCTGGGGATCTGGTGCCTCCCTGCTTCCGGATGTAGAACATCGTGGTGGTGTTGTCGGTGAAGATTCTCACCACTTTGTCCTTGAGGGACGGAAGGAACGACTTGAGCGCCCAGAACACTGCTCGAATCTCCAGAATGTTGATGTGGAGAGACCTCCTCCAGGAGCCAAAGGCCTCTTGCGTGGAGATCTCCGGTGTGGGCCCCCCAACCCTCCTGGGAGGCGTCCGTCGTCACCGTCTCCTGAAACGCCGGGGTCTGAAAGTCTGTGCCTGCCGTGAGGTGTGCACGGGTACCCCACCATAGGATCGCCCGACGGAACTCCTCGTCGAGAGGGATCCTGTCTTCGAAGCAGCCCGTCGCCTGAAACCAGCGGGCGTCGAGGAAATCCTGTAGTGGACGCATCCGAAGTCTGCAAAGGGGTACAAGGTAGATGCATGAGGACATCATCCCGAGGAGGGACTTGATGGACCTCACCCTGGCCATGTCCGTGGCTAGCAGGCGTTGCACCTTGCCCAAAATGGCCTTCGTCCTCTCCTCCGACGGGGAGGCCAATTGCCCCACTGTGTCGAGCTTTGCTCCCAGAAACAGTGCTACTTGCGACGGAACCAGGTGAGATTTGGGGTAGTTGATGGCGAATCCCAGTTCCGTGAGCAGCCGGACGGTCCTCGCTGTGTGTTCGACGGCAAGTTCACGTGTCCTTGCACAGATTAGCCAGTCGTCCAGGTAGGGGTGGACGTGGATCCCCTGCAGGCGCAGCCGCGCCGCTACTGGTGCCAGGCACTTGGTGAATACCCTGGGTGCCGACTATAATCCAAACGGCAGGGCTCTGAATTGGTAGTGGCGTCCCTGAACCACAAACCTGAGAAACTTTGTGTCCTTTTAGAATGGGGATGTGGAACTAAGCATCCTCCAGATCCAACGACGATAGGAAGTCACCCTCCTCCAGCTATCCCAGCACGTGCTGGAGGGTGAAAATCCTGAATTTCTGTGCCTTGATGTACTTGTTTAACCGACGCAGGTTCAGGATGGGGCGCCAACTGCCTGTCTTCTTTTTGACGAGGAAGTACCTGGAGTACACTCCGGAGCCCCGGAGCCTCCTGGGGACGAGCTCGATGGCACCTTTCTTGAGCATCGCCCTAACCTCCAACAGCAGTTGAGGGACGTGATTCTCCGTCCTGGCCACTGGAGGAATGAGAGGACACTTCTTTTGGAATTCCAGCGAGTGCCCATTGGCCAGGGTGTCCAGCACCCAACGGACGGTGGAGATGGACTCCCACACGCTGACGAACTTCGTCAGCCGGCCTCCCACCGGGGTGCTTCGGTGGGGGCCCAACGCTACGGCCGGTTCAGTCCTGCTTGGAGGAGGCCTTGCCGCCTTGGCCTCCTTGACGGCGACGGCGGGATCCTCCTTGCTTGCCACGACCTCTGTAGGCCTCCTGGGACGAGGAGCGGGCCGCCTGGCGGTATGTAGAAGAGCCACCGCTGGATCCCTTGGAGGCACCCTGTCTGCCTCCAGAGCTCTGAAAGGGCCATCGTTGTTGAAGCACCCCTAGGGCCCGGGCCGTCTCCGAGTCGGTCTTGATGGCCTGGAGCGACTCATCCACCGTCTTCCCAAAAAGGTTGTTGCCGTCGAATGGCATATCCAACACTCTGGTCTGAACGTCCTGGCGGAAGTCTTCGCCTTGAGCCACCCTCGTCGTCGTAGGCAAACCCCGTTGCCCATCTGGCGAAATCCGGTATCGGCAATGTCCGTTGCCACCGTTATGGTGTGATCCGACGCCACCTCGCCTTCCTGAAGAATCTGTAGGGCCTCCGCTCTCTTGTCGTCCGGCAGGAAGTCCAGCAGGGGAGCTAACTTGAACCAAAGCTCCCTGTCGTAACGGGCTACGATCGCTAAGGCATTGGCCGCCTTAATCATCGTCGCCGCCGACGAAATGACCCGTCGTCCCATGGAGTTCAACTTCTTGCCCTCTTGGCGGGCGTCGTAGAAGGGTTCTTGAGGACAGCCAGCCCTTCATCCCAGATGTCGTCGAGCAACGGCACTGCCAGGACCGTCTTTCTCTTGGCCTCCCGTCGTTGATAAATAAAGCCTTCCTTCTTCTGTTCCTCCGGGCAGAGTTGGAAGAGCTTGGACGCCCTGGCTATCATGGCGTGAAAGGAGGCAATTTCGTCGGGCGGTGAGGCCCGAGGGGGAGGCGATGAAGGAATGTCCGTTGTATCATCGCCACCGTCGTCGTCCGTCCCCGTGTCGTCCCGAGGGTCAGGCGAGGGGGATGAGGGGTCCACAGGCCTTGTGGGCATGAAGGGCGGATCGGGATGGACTCTCCTCTGCTTCTTCGGGGGGCTTCCCGACGGTCCTGGCTCAGGATCCTCCGTCGGGGTCCGTGGTAACCTCGTCCTTATCTCAGTACATAAGGATTGGATTGCCAACAAAATGGCCACTCAGCTATCCTGAGGGTCTGGCAATGGCTGCGACAGGAGGGACGGATGCTCCACCGGGCCTTCGTCACCGACGCCATCCTCGCTAACTTCGATCTCAGCAGGCTTCTTCCCCTGGGATCGAACTTTCTCGAACCTCTCGTTGAGGCCCTTTACGGTTTCCACCAGATCCTCCTCAGAGGCTGATTCCGAGTCTGGAATGGCCACCGGGGCCCTCCCCCCACTCTTTTTCCGCCGGGGTCTTCACAGGGGTCTTAACGATGGGCTGGAAAGAGGATTCCCTCTGCAGTGGCAGGGATACTCTGGGCCCAGAAGCCTTCTTCACTAGCGTAGTCTCGGCCGGCTTCGCCAGGGCCGCAGCGACCACTTCAATAGAGGCCTTTGCTGGCTGGATCAAAGCCCTCACCACCTTAGGTGCGTCCTGGGCCTTCGCCTTGGGGGAGGGTCAGCGCCTCGCTCCCCCTCGGGTCCCTTCAAGATCGACCGGGGCCGCTCCAGCAGCTTACCCGGGTTCTCGGACTTCCTCTTCCCTGAACCAGAGCGCTGGCTCGTGGTTGAACGTGCCGGGGAAGTCACGCCCTGCCTGGCACTAGCGACCACTAGCGTAGTCTCGGCCAGCTTCGCCAGGGCCACAGCGACCACTTCGATAGAGGCCTTTGCTGGCTGGATCAAAGCCCTCACCACCTTAGGTGCGTCCTGGGCCTTCGCCTTGGGGGAGGGTCAGCGCCTCGCTCCCCCTCGGGTCCCTTCAAGATCGACCGGGGCCGCTCCAGCAGCTTACCCGGGTTCTCGGACTTCCTCTTCCCTGAACCACAGCGCTGGCTCGTGGTTGAACGTGCCGGGGAAGTCACGCCCTGCCTGGCAGCCGAAGAGCCCGACCTTTGGGCGCTCCCGGTGCCCGCAGACTCGCAGTGCTTGGCCTTCTGTTGGGCCCCTGTCGTCGGGGCGCCCTCACAGGACTTAGAAGCCCGCTCAGACTTTTTCTTCGCCTTCTCACCTGCTATGCCCTTCTCCAGCCAGGCGGCGAGGCAGAACGCACAGTCCTTCTCCACGTGCGTCTTGTCCTCATGAAGGCAGTAGAGACATTGCAAATGCTCGTCCTCCTTGAAAACATTTTGTAATCCGCATCCAGGGCAGCACCTGAACAGCTTGGATCCGGGCGTCGAGCTTCCCTTGTCCTGGGCCATGTCCGTTGAGGTAGGCCGCAGATCTTCCTGAATCCTCCAAGAAGCGTAAACTCGATGAAAACTTCACCCTTGAGGGGCGTAGAAGAATTCCGAAATGGGTACCCGTTATCGGAAATAGAAACGGTGGAGCTTGAGGCTCGATTATCCGAAAAAATGAGAAAATCTCCTGAAAACGCGGGAAAACGCAGCAAAAACTCAAGAGCTAAAGCACGAGGGCTCCCAACACTTGAGCGTGCGGTAAAAATCTGAGGATGGCTGCCAGAGGCTGGGCTTAGGGAGAGGGCAGTCATTGGCTGGGGGCAGTATGACCCAGAGATCAGTGATGTGATTGGTTACTACTAAGAAAGACAGATCAGAAACGAAACTGATACTGATTTTTTCTTTACCAAGGATTCCCAGCCTGACGACGGGGAATATTCATGAGCATGTGAATCCATGCCAGACCCCATGCTGGAAAAACGTGGTATTGTTTTAGGCTATTATATTAGCCTCGAACATAAACCCGCTTGACCAAATATTTTCTAGCTCCGGTCGGGTTTATTCGCCATTTCTTTTTGTTAAAGTCCTTCTTGTGTTTTACTTTGCGCGGCAAACCAGGTTTGCCTTCTTTGTTCACCGTCTTTGGCAGGCTTCTGCCAAGAAGCCCTCCTCTGGGCGCCTGGGTGTCTAAGTGGGCTGAATGTGAGGGAGGGGTGTAGTCACCCCCTGCACAGTGTATCCTAGGAAACCCAAGTCGCACTTTGCCATGGTTGGCTGAGTTGGTTGTCCAAGCCGGACAACCCCCCTGCTGCGTGATTGACAGCCAGGCTGTGTGAATGGGGGATTTTCGCATAAAAGGCAGGACTCTTGGGCTGGAAGTCAGAGTCGCCACTGGAACTACAAGGAACGAAGAGAAGCGGAGAAGACGACAGCTACTGCAACTACCCCGTCCCGGTGAAGCCCTGCTGCAGTCCTGAGCTATCTACCCTTCGACGACCAGAGAAGATCCAGCCCGAAGTCTTCTTCCCTTGAGCCTGGTGGGGATAACCAGCTCATCTTCCACAGCTAGAGGATCCTCTTCGTGGTCGAAATCGCTGCACACAGCTGTAGTGATCCGGATAGCCATCTGGAGAGCCTCTCCTGTTTTAAAGGAGCACACCTTTTATTCACCGTCGCTGCTGCTGGCTTCATCCCTGTGTGGTGCAGACTTCTCCAAACGTCGTCCTTCGCACTGAAGCTCCAGGAACCGTGGGAAACTACCAGGAACAACTGTCGTGGCACCAGCTTCTTCATTGAATAAGGTACTGTGTTCTGCTTGAGGAATTAGGGTGAATCCCTTTTCTTCGCCTCCAAGGCTTGCCCTTGTCATCCTTCCCTCTTATAACTTTTGCTTCCTCTGTTGACAATATCCAAGTACTCCTGGCAACGTTGAATCTTGAACTGTCTGACTGTGTGATCCTCGACAACAGGAACCCGGTTCCACTTGACACTGGCTCCGGCCCATTGACTTTTGTATTTCTGTCGGCCTTAACAAAAGTATTGCCTATGATTTTTGCCCCCAACTCTCTCTGGTTAGTCCAGGTGATAAGTGTGTTTTTGCCCCGGTAACATTTCTTGCCGCAGATACGCGTTTCTTTAATACGACCGAACTGTCAAAAAGTGATCGCATCTGTATGCCCGGTAACGTCTTTTGTTTCGCAACACAGGTCCTCCAAAACATAAGGTATTTACCTTGAGCTATTCTGTACCAAGAGAATTGGTTGTTTGTAGTGTATTTTTCGTATGGTTTTGAATTTATAGAAGTGTTGTGTTTTACTGATGGTTTAAAATAAATGTACTTATATTTTTTACCTAAAACCATGTGTCAGTGTTTGCTTGAGTCACAGTAATTGTGGTCCCTTTGTGTAATCTCTGCATGAAACACTTGTGTATAGGCGCGATACAAATGCCATATCATATATCAGATAAGCCTGGCTGCTCCGCTACTGCTACCACTTTAGCATAGTAGTACAGGCTTGTACCAAAGGTAAAACTTGTATTGCCACTTGTAGCCTTAATTGTGTGTAGTGGTTCCTAAAGGCACTGCACAGGATTCTGCCTAACAGCGAGTGAATATCTTAAGATGGGTAATCCATGGAAGAAGCGATCTACCAGAAAGAACAGTACCCCCAGGTAAGTTATTTGTTCATTTAACCGTCTCTGGGTCCTTCATAGTCCCAATCTTCACTGAAATGTCAGACCTTAATTTTTACTTCCCAAATGTCTGAAACTTTTCCCCTCCTTAAAAGTGATATACCAAGGTGCTTGACTGAACATAGGCATTTTCCCCATCTCCACCACCTTTCCCGCCCTCCCTATCAATCGCCTAGCTTTACCACAGCAGGTCAATGTCCATATTTGGTGAAGGGCGGAAGCCACTATCCCTCTATGTCCGTGCACGTCTCATCCAGTAAGTCCATAAGATACTCCATATCGTATATGGTCTGTGCTTTCTGCACCCATTCATTTTCAGTGAGGATGCCCCCTCGCTTCTAGTGCTAGGCGATGCAGCTTCTTGCTGCCACTAGCAGGGTGCGCACCATATGGCCTTCCTCCCCAGTATCCTCAACCTCCACATCCACCCCAAACAGTAAGCTCTGACAGTTTTTGTGGCCCCCCATCCAGGTCTTTGAGCCAGTCAAGGACCTCAGTCCAGTACCTTTGTATGAGAGAAAACCACCACCAGACATGGTAATTGTCACTGTGCAGGTATCTAAAACACCAGCACCTCGAATCCACCTGTGTACATTTTGGCCATCGCTGCAGCGAGGACAGGAGGTAGTGACAGCGACGTATTAGCTTAAACGCCTGCATTCTGTATTGTAGGGCCAGTGTTGACTTTTTTTTACCCTCTTACAAATTGTAGTCCACATCTGGTCCGTAATGTCCGTCGCCAGATCTCTGGCACATTTCACCCTTACCCGTAGGATGTCAGTAGGATCGCTACATTTAAATTACCCATATAACTTAGCTATGCGGCCCTTCATATACTGGTATTCTGCAATAGAGCTTTTTCAAAAGCGGTGAGTTCCTTGCAAAGATTATCCTCCCCCCATCTTGGACTTGTCATTGCCCCCTTGAGCTGCAAGTAAGACAAGACTGGGAGCTTTACCTTGCGAAGGCATTCCTCAGGTTGGGTCAGGGACACAAACCTATCCTCCTCCCACAACTGTCCAGCCCGAGAGACCTACTTCATACCAGGACTGAAAGCAAAGTGGATAATCTATCAGATTTCACAGGTGCGGGACACATATACAATTTAGGGGAGAGGCCCATGTCGATAGCCAGTGCTTGGCACTGCTTTCCCGCCATAGGATGTGTCAACACCCCCCGAGGAATATCCCGCTGGGGGACCCAGAACCACTCATCCAAAGTGACTGGCGCAATGACCACATTGTCCATATAGACCCATTGTTTCCCTGAGCTAGGATCGAGGTGGTCCACCATGATTCTTAGTTGCACCGCCTTATAGTATGCCATCAGGTCCGGTAGTGCAACCTCCCCTTAATCTTTTGGTAGGACTAATGATCTATAGGCCACGTTAGGTTTTGCTCCGGCCCAGAAAAAGTGGAGAAGAGCCCACTGAATATTCGCCAGAAAAGGAGTCGGGAAACCGTAATAGCAGCTTGGGGAGGATCGTCATCTTAACGCAATTTAAACATGCCGCCGATGAAAGATTGAGCTGTCCCCAGCGCTGTAGATCTAGCTGTGTCTTATCACAGAGTGGGAGATAATTTTTGTTGAACAAATCTTTGATATCCCTCATGATTTACATCCCTAGGTACCGAAACCCTTCTGGCTGTGTCTTAAAACCTGTCCCCTTCACAATCTGGGGGCCTCAGCCTGGATAGATGCACCTTCCACCGTGATATTAGTATCCTCGCAAATATCTGGGCGTCCACTTTTAGTAAAGATATAGGTCTATATGAGGCACAGTATGTAAGGTCTTTACCCTCCTTGGGCATGACCGCCATCAATGCTTCCATCAATGCTTCCAGGAAGGTAGGATGGATGTCGGCTGCACCCTGAATTTAATTAAAAAGATTGGCCAGGGGTCCCACCAACTGCTCCTGGAACTTTTGTAAAAGTCGTATACCCATCCTTCCCCGCAGCCTTCCCCAGTTTAAGGTGGCCTGTGCAGCACCTCCTCCCCCGTGATGTCTGCCTACAACATGGTCAGTTGCGGGGTGGGGAGTCTTCAAATATTCCTGTATGTTCTCCTCCCTCCCCTCAGGGGCCTGGGCATAGAAGTCTTCGAAGTACCCTGTGAAGACTGTTATGCAACCCTCAATACCAATTAGATTCCCCCCTACATCTTGCATATGGCAACACTCATCTCCACTCTTTGCTCCAGCACTCGGTTTGCCAATAGGGTCTCCACCGCCCCTCTTATAAAACCGCTGTTTGGCATAGCACATCTTTTTCAATACCTTCCCAATCAAAAGGGAGTGCTGTTCCCGTCTCTTGTCCCGCTTTTATCCCAGCAATCTTACTCGTTCCTCCAGCGGCTTTGTTTATTTTGCGCTCATTCCCCGCAAGTACTCCTGCAGCTTCTCCTCTAACAGCGCCACCAGCACTCTCTCCCATTTTTTCTGGGCTCCTTCCTTCATAAGGAGGTCTCTGATGGTCTCTTTGGTCGCCTCCCATATCATTTCCCACTTCACCTCCTTTGTAGAATTGGTTTGAAAATAATGGCTAATCTCTTGTCGGAAATAGTCAGGAAACACAGGGTCCCGAAGGAAACCATTGTTCTATCTCCATCTCATAGTCCCCTTCCTCCCGTCCTCTACCCACCATTCCGTTGTGACCATCTTATGGTCTGACCGTGTCATGGCTTCCAACTGACGCAACGCCACCATTACCTCCTGCTCCTGGGAGACAAGCCGGAGGTCAATCCTCATGTAGGTTTGTTGCAGGGGTGAAAAAAAAAGGTATACCTTTGTGCCGGCGGGCTACCTGGATCTCCAAACAACGGTCTAAAAGTGGTCCCGAAGCAGCTGCAGGGAGGCCTCGTCTTCCGTTCCCTTTGATTTGACTTGGTTGCCCTGCACAGATCGCCAGTCCACAGTTGGATCTGCAATTGCTTTACCTCCCACCAACATTGGTCCCTCACCCCAGTCCTCCAATACCGCAAACACCCTCTGGAAAAAAGCCC
This sequence comes from Ambystoma mexicanum, assembly GCF_040938575.1. Lineage (NCBI taxonomy): Eukaryota > Metazoa > Chordata > Amphibia > Caudata > Ambystomatidae > Ambystoma > Ambystoma mexicanum. The sequence continues at coordinate 301,079,954 of NC_090927.1, read as the reverse complement.
GTTGGTTCACTTTGGGAGCATATAGGGGCACCAATGTGAGCATTCTCCCCTGCAAGCCGGCCCACAAACCCCCTCTGTACTTGGACCTCCCTGAACTGCATGGACCTCGACAGGACAATCCCCACACCTTCCTTCTTACTGGTCTTGTGTGACGCCCAATACACTTGCCAAATATTCGTCCCCTTTAAGACTTGCTTCTTCCCCTTCCTATAGTGGATGTCTTGTAGGACCAAAACCGTCAAAATGGGCCTTACGAAACATGCTCGTCGTCAGTGACTTTTTATTCGGGGAGTTAAGCTCCTTCACCTTTAGTGTGGCAGCCTTCCAATTAACCATTTTCCAAGTGCGCTAGTTTCCCCTTATGCTCCCCCCATGGTCAAACTAGTACACCATTGAAGCTGTGACAAAATAATGCATGTATCCCCTACATTCCACCCCTCCCCTTTGTCCCCCAACCGATAGAACATAATCAACATTTTCACGTTTTGACACCCTTCCAGGGCACCATGCCTGACTCCCAGAGACACCCAGGCTTGCCCACGTCACTAGGGTAACATAGAGCCCACCACCCTGCCAGACATCAGAATAAACTTCATCAAACGTCCACCCGCCCCCTCCCACATGGGCTAAACATTAGTTGAGGAACTCCCGTCCCCTGCACACTATCTTGGCCTAGTCACCAAACAATATGTAGATATAGTCCTATTCAAAAAGGATAGGTCTATCCATAGTTTGAGAAAATGTGGTCTGAATTTACAAGTAGATTAATATTTTTGACATAAGGTGAGTTCTTTCATACAACCAATACACAAAGGTGATGTACAAGTGATTTTAATAAAAATATCTAGCCTAATCAAACATAAAATGTGCATTGTGTAAATAATTGGGTCCCAACGCATTACGAGAGGTTCTCTCTTTATCAGGGGAGTTCTCCTTGTCACATTTCTACAAATAATGACATATTCCTCAGACATCCCAGTGCACAAACAGATCTCATTCAAGGCGGGGCTGGCAGAGGCCAAAATAGTGGCACAAGATCTTCTGGAATCTAGGGCATATGGACACGGCTGGCAGATCAATCTGCGTAGTTACAGATATGAGAAAAACAGCATGGCATAGAGCCAAGTTCAACACAGATTTACAAGACCGTATCGTGGACCTGCCGTTTGAGGGGGAGATCTCTGCCACTCGTCCACAGACGAGGAACTATACAAAAAGAAAATAGTTCCCAAACAGCCAAAATCACTGGCCATTTAGGCAAAGCCGGCGCCTAGGGCATTCAGACAGAGCCAAACCGAGCCTGAACGGGTACGGACCTTTGGCAGGTTCAGGGGCTTCCAGGATCTGAAGGCAAGGCAAACTGACTGGTCCCCCAGCCATCACAAGCGCAAACATCAGCACACTTCACACAAGGGCTTCTTTCAGTCCCCCTCCCAAGCACCAGCCTCGGACCCAAAGAAGCAATGACGGCCCCATCAGGGCGCACAGTTCTCAAGTCGGGGGCAGGCTTGCTCTCCAAACTCAGTCCTGGCGGACTCTCTTTTTGGATCCTTTCTGTGGTTTTGCAGGGGTTTCGTCTCCCAGCCCCTACAGAACCTCCTTCATCTCCTCCCCTCCCTCAAATCGGGACACTAACTCTCCTCGCAGAGATCCATTTACTGGTACAAAGTGCACTGGTAGAAGAGGCTCCCCCTCTCAACAAGATTTGGGGTTCTACTCGTTGATTTTTTAGATACAGAAAAAGAATCAGGCTGGCCTGGGAGTGGTTTTGGATGTGTTCTTCCTGAATCTATCCCTCCCCCTCCAAAAATTCAAGATGGTTACGCCAGCGCTGATAGCGGAGTCTCTGTGTGGGGGAGACTGAACGTGCTCCCTAGACCTGAAGGATGCATACTTGCATGTCTATCTGGCAGCCCCACTGCTCGTTCCTGAGGTTGAGTGATGGGACTACATTTTCAGTACAAGGTGCTGCCGTTTGGGCTCAACTCAGCCCCACGGGTGTTCACACAGGCTGATGAATGCGGTAGTGGCCTTACTCAGATTGTAATGCCACCATCTATATCCATATCTCAACGACTGGTTGGTCAGGGCGGAATCACCCAAGGGGGTTCGGCAATCGGCCTCCAGGCTTAAGGACACCCTACACAATCTGGAGTTATACATCAACCACAAGAAATCTCAACTGCAGCCCACACAAACCTTGGTCAGGTTGATGTGGGATACCATCTAAACAGAAGAATGTACCCTTGCTACTATTTATTTTCATATTTTTTCCTTTTTAAAAAGCTAATTATTATTTTTGAAAGGTTTCCGGATTGCGGAAATCCTAAGGTAAGATAAACCGCTGTTCTTATGTATCCACCCAAATAGTGAAGTTGCTCTGTGTTTCAAAGGACAAATATTACGGTGATGTTTCCAGTGTTTGAGAAATAAGTAGAAGGTAACTAATATAGTTTAGGAAGAATACAAGACAATCACTTTCTACTTCCAAGAAGATCAAAATCATATATTTTAAGAAAAACGGAACACATAATCGGAAGTCAACAAGGTTATAATCTCAACCAAGGATAGAACAAAATACAAGTACATCCACATGGTACATTGAGAAGACAACGTTTTTTTGGGGAGAGATTACAGTGTACATAAGTGTTTTAACACAATAATATTCACAGAACAAAAACAAAAATACACAAAGAACATTGGGTGTAGATTCATTTCTTTTCACTAAAGTGACTAAATCATAGAGTAGAGTGCAAAATGGGCATATGCATGATACTGGTTCAATAGATAGACAATATCATTGCCCAAATTGTGGATACTGTTCAGTGATAGTCCCTTTTTGCAATTGTTAATTTCAAGCAATTAATGCTGCAGGGTCTTTGATACAAGATATCTTTTTTATCCTTGATGTGGGATACCAAACAGGATTTTTCCCACAAACAAGAAGGTAGCAGCCATCAAAAGGACTATGTGCCATTTCTTCAGCCGACCGAATACGTTGGCCTGGTGGCACCAATACCTGAAGGGGGGTCATTTATCCTGGTGATTCCGTACACCAGGCTCAGGATGAGGCGAGTGTTACGGAGAATTCTCATTCTGTGGCTAATTTCCCTCACCTAGTGAGTCCCCCAGCAGCTTTTCTGGATTTCTGGAGTTTATTTTTTCCACTTGGTAAGAGTGTGAGCCTTTTTCCCACTCTTACATGTGTTTTGCCATGAGTATTTCTACTGTTTGTGTGATCTTGGGCTCTGGAGCACACCACTCCACGAGACCCACTTTTATGTGTGTTACACAGCGCCTTCAGTGCAGTAACACAGGGTTGTCTTTGAGACTTCCCTCTGACTCCATTTTTCTGGGGCTGACTACTGTCCCCCAGAAACAGGTAAAGTTGCCATTTACTTTATGTAGTCATTTAAAACTACACCCCCAGTACACCCCATCTTACATGGAGTATTGGAAAGGGTTAGTTCCTACCCCTTTTTGTCTGTGCCTCTGAGATTTGTTTTGCTCTTTTAACATTTAGACTTGGCTGGTGACAGTGGTATCTACCCTAACTTTCCTACCGCGATTATACTATATAAACGTGGTATTGCTCCATGCTATTATATAAGCCTCGAACATAAACCCGCTTGACCAAATCCTTTTGATTTTGGCTCTGGTTGGGTTTATTCGCCATTTCTTTTTGTTAAAGTCCTTGTGTTTTTCTTTGCGTGGCAAACCAGGTTTGCCTTCTTTTTCACTGTCTTTTGGCGGGCTTCTGCAAAGAAGCCCTCCTCTGGGCCCCTGGGTGTCTAGGTGGGCTGAATGTGAGGGAGGGGTGTAGTCACCCCCTGCACAGGGTATCCTAGGAAACCCAAGTCGCACTTTGCCATGATTGGCTGAGGTGGTTGTACGGGCCGGACAACCCCCCCTGCTGCGTGACTGACAGCCAGGCTGTGTGAATGGGCGATTTCCGCATAAAAGGCAGGACTCTTGTGCTGGAAGTCAGAGTCGCCACTGGAACTACAAGGAACCGAAGAGAAGCGGAGAAGAAGACGGCTGCTGCAACTACCGAGTCCCAGTGAAGCCCTGCTGCAGTCCTGAGCTATCTACCCTTCAACGACCAGAGAAGATCCAGTCCAGAGTCTTCTTCCTTTGAGCCTGGAGGGGTCAACCAGCTCATCTTCCACAGCCAGAGGATCCTTTTCGTGGTCGAAATCACTGCACACTGCTGTAGTGGTCCGGATAGCCATTTGAAGAGCCTCTCCTGTTTTAAAGGAGCGCACCCTTTATTCACTGTCGCTGCTGCTGGCCTCATCCCTGGGTAGTGCAGATCACTCCAGACGTCGTCCTTCTTGTCTCCACGACTGAAGCTCCAGGAACCGTGAGTCTGCAGGAAACTACCAGGAACAACTGCCGTGGCACCAGCTTCTTCAAAGAATAAGGTACTGTGTCCAGCTTTCCGGAACTAGGGTGGACCCTTTTCTCCTCATCCAAGGCTTGCCTTGGTCTTCCTTCCCTCTTTTAACTTTTGCTTCCTCTGTTGACAATATCCAAGTACTCCTGGCAACGGTGAATCTTGAACTGTCTGACTGTGTGATCCTTTATACAATAGGAACCCGGTTCCACTTGACATTGTCGCAGACCTATTGACTTTTCCTGTCACTAATTGTACTCTGATTCTGTCTGCCTTGACAAAAGTATTGCCTATGATTTTTGCCCCCAACTCTCTTTTGTTAACTCAGGTGATAAGTGTGTTTTTACCCCGGTAACATTTCTTTCCACGGATACACGTATCTTTCTTAAGATCGTACTGTCATTACTGTCAAAAAGTGACCGCATATGTATTCCCGGTAACGCTGTTTGTGTCATAACACCGGTCCGTCAAATCATAAGGTACTTTACTTACCTTGAGTTGTTCTGCACAAAGAGAACTGGTTGTGTGAAGTGTATTTTACGTGTGGTTTTAATTTAATAGAAGTGAAGTGTTTTGCAAACAGATGGTTTAGAAATAAAATGTACTTTTACTTTTCAACCAAAAGCCTTGAGTCAGTGTTTGCTTGAGTCACAGTAATTGTGGTCCTTTGTGTAATTTCTACTACTGCTCATTTGCTCTTGAGATAAGTCTGACTGCTCTGCTACTCCTACCACTTTAACAGTGTAGTACAGGCTTGTACCAAAGGTGAACTTGTATTACCACTTGTAGTCTTAATTGTGTGTAGTGGTCCCTAAGGGCACTGCACAGGATTCTGCCTAACAGCGGGCACATCTGCACCTCATGGCATCATGGAACCAACTGACAGTCTCCCCGGACGCAGCAGTCTCCACCCCAGCAAACCTCATACTAGACCTGTTATGGTAGAGACAGGATAACAACCTCGGGGAGGGGGTGCGCAGACCATTCGGGCAACCACCTCTGGAGTCTACTATCACCACGGATTCCTCCATGGAAGGATGGGGATCCACCTTGCACGCACACAGTGTGCATGGCACACGGACGACGGAGGAACGAAAGAATCACATCCATTTCCTCGAATTGAAGGCCATCCAGCTGGCCCTCTGGACTTTCCTGCCTGTAATAAGCAGTCAGACAGTCTGCCTACAAACAGACAGCTCCACGTGCCTTTTATACATCAACAAGCAGTGGTAAACCAGATCGTCTCCCCGTGCAGGCTCACCATATAGATATGGGAGTGAGCCACGGGTACACTACATATGGCTGTCGGCGATTCATCTGCGGACAGGCTTGGCAGACTGTGGGTGGACAACTAAGAGTGGCAGCTAGAGGAACAAGTCCTAGCGGACGTCTTCAGGAAATGGGGCCAACCCCCCATAGACCTGTTTGCCATGGAGCAGAACTGGAGATGTCAGCAGTACGTGTCCTGTCAGGGGCAAGGCTCCCTCTGGGATGCCCTACACCTCCCTTGGAGCGGGATGAGGGCATATGCATTTCCCCCAGGGCCGCTTATTCAAAAAGTTGTCAGCAAAGTCAGAGAGTCCACCAACATGAGCCTGCTTCTAATCGCTCCGAAGTCCGGTGAGCCTACCGATTCATGATTGAAGGCTCCTCTCACAGCAGGGAACGGGGGGGCATAGTTCACCCCACTCCCAAGAAGCTAGCCCTTGCAACCTGGTTCCTGAGCAAGGAACAATGCAACATCTCTGTCACAAGAAAACCTGGAAATAATTCAGAAAACTACAAGCAAGTCTACCAGAAAGTCATACAAAAGCAAATGGACCAGATTTTGCCTCTGGGCGAAGGAAAGGGAAATAAACCCTCTGGTGTGCACGCTAGATCAGGTCCTATCGTTCTCAGTGCTCTTGGCGCTTTCAGGGGTACAGGTGGAGATATGCTGGACCTACGATACCCGATACATTATATGTATGTATATATATATATATATATATATATCAAACATAGAAGTCCATATAGACAACACAGAACATTTATAAATTGCACACTAACTCTATCAACTATTAAATGTAATTGATGAAGTGATTCAACAGCCCATGCACATTAGCAGGAACTACACTAGAAGGACTTTCACACACAAACGTCTAAGTATCACCACGCTATGACATCAGATGTAAACAACCATTTCAACAAAAAATGGCGACCGGATTCTCGCCTCACATAACGCTGCAGGCCATTGCAGGACTACCATCCGAAGAGGACAAACACCAAGATATAAGGGTAAGGAAACTAAACCTGTTACTTTATTCACCAGTGAATAAACAGAACCAATGGTTGTTAAAATACAGTTAGTACTCAGACTAAATCGATTTTTTAATGATCAAATTGTCGATGCTGATAACATATCGCTAGATATACAACTCCTACGAACTGATACTTTCGCCTTGAGAACAAGACAGAATTACTATATGGTAAGAGGCAACAACCCCTTAATTCCTGCACTGATTGTACTCTAAATAATACTGGGGTTGATATATTTACTCAATCACAATAACTGAGCAACCATCAATATATATTGTTTACTCAGAATCCTCGAGTGACACTGTCGAATATAAATACCAGAACCAAGTCTGACCATTAACATACAATATCTGTGAATTATTATATCATTGCTCTACAACCTTTAGCATGATCATCAACAAATGAGCCAACAACAATTTATAGCATCGGATATATACAGTACCCATCACTATCACAAGAGGATAATTAGCAATCTATATCCCATCCTGGAGATTTCTCGAAATCACTGTCACAGGCCGAATGCACAACAATAACACGTCTGGGTGAGCCATCCTTCACAGATATTATTGATTTCCACGATTAAAATAAGTTAAGATACAATATGTACAATTGGCATGTGTAAGATTGTACAATAGTGATGTGGTGTTATAAATGACCATTGATCTTGCGCAATAGTTTCTGATCAGATACATTTTACATTTTTGTTTATATTTTCATTTTTCCGTATTTTTATTTTATTTTTTCACAGCCTTTCAGCATCCTTCCTGAATTTCTCCTGACTATACATGGATCAACTGATCTCAACAATGGTAATGTTGACTAATTACTCATTGTATATGGACAATTTATTGAATATGGTTCATGTGTTATAGGTTTATTATTATTTTATGAATTTCTTATGCATAATTTGAATATTTAACTAATGTATGTAGCCAGGCCTTGAAAACGACCAAGGGTCAAAACACGGGTCGGCAAAGGCTAATATTATTCTACACCTGTTTTGTTGACTACTACTTTGTATTGCTTAACCCGTGCACCTGGATTACCTACAACTGCATACTTGATTTTGTATTTCACCGACCTGCAATTGCATGCCTGATGTAGCCAGTCTGTGTACCCACACCTATTTCGACTCATATGCCTGATGAAGCCACTGTACTATGAGTTGTGCCTTTTCCAGTCTTGTACTTGCACCTATTTTGACTCATATGCCTGTCTGCATGCCAGATGTAGCCCCCGTACCATGAGGTGTGGCCCTTGCACTCATGCACTTCACTAATGTACTATGCACTTTCTGTAACTAGCGCCTAGATGCCTCTGGGCTTTGTGCGCTGAAGTGCAAAAAAATAAAATAAACTTCAAATGAATTCTAACTTGAAATCATAGTTAACATTTATTTACTGTGTATATTATAATGTGCACTGAGATTTGTTTTTATTCTCGATTTTAGATCCATCGTCCCAATGTACGCATATCATGCAGTGATGCTTCCTGTGGACAGCTTCTTAAATCAGAATTGGACAATACTAGTGAACAACGCATTGTTAATTAAAATTATCTGGGACGATAGCCCTCCAATTTGTCCTTTCGCCGTTACAGTAACAAAGAGCAATATAGCAGCCTATAGGTTTCAAAAATGTGCTGATGTGAAAGTGTTGCATTTCAGACCGAAACCACTCCTTCCTTCTCACTAAGGTATCGCAATGTAAGTCAATCGAAAGTTACTTTCTTACCTGGTAACGTTCTTTCGATGGGATGGTCCGACGACGTATTCCATATCTATGACATGTAATCACCACAGCTGTGCTGCTTCGGAAACTTTTTCGGCGTCTGCGTCCTGCGTCAATGACGTCGATGCGCCGTCGTCGAGGACCTCCTCCGACGTCATCCGATGTGATAAGTAGGACGCACGACGCCCGTAGCCTCAGTTGTAGTTTTTTCCCCCAGAACGTGTGACATTAGTAAACTGCCAGTCAGACACAACGCCTTGCGGAACGTAAGCTGCAATCGCAAAAGAAATCATGCAGCGGGGAAGGCAGGGAGGGAGCGATATGGAATACGTCGTCGGACCATCCCATCGAAAGAACGTTACCAGGTAAGAAAGTAACTTGTTCTTCGAGGGGATTGGGTCCTCCGACGTATTCCATATCTATGACAGACTCCCAAAGCAGTACCAGAGCAAGGAGGAGGGAAAGAATTTAGAATCAAAATTAAGAATTGCCAATCAAATAGCAGAGCAAAGGACCGCCTTGCCAAAGGCCAGATCTTGTCCTCGGATGGAATCGAGGGAATAGTGACGTACAAATGTATGTACTGAAGCCCAGGTGGCTGCATCACAGATGTTGCGAATAGGAACACCCCTCTGCAGGGCAGTAGATGCAGCCATACCCCTGGTAGAATGGGCCCGCAAGCCAGCCGGTGGGTCCTTACCCGCCAAGCGTTAACACTCCGAGATGGCCAAAATAATCCAGCGAGACAAAGTCTGTTTCGTCACAGCTTGTCCCAAACGCTTTCCAGCGTAACCAATAAAGAGTTGATCGTCCACTCTGACCCGGGACATGCGTGAAACATAAAAGCTTAAAGCTCTCCTAGGATCAAGCCTATGGAGCCTCTCCTCTTCCTTACCAGGATGCGGAGGAGGATATAATGCCGGAAGAACAACCTTCTGGGCCAAATGAAATTCCGTCACTACCTTCGGAAGAAAAGAAGGACGAACTCTAAGGACAACCCTGTCCTTGTGAAATACAGTGAAGGGTGGCTTAACTGAAAGTGCCTGTAACTCACTCACTCTGCGAGCGGAAGTAACCGCAACCAAAAACACAGTTTTCAGAGTTAACAGCCTCAAAGGGCAAGAATGTAAAGGCTCAAATGGAGCACCCATAAGAAACTTAAGAACAAGGTTTAAATCCCAACCGGGCACCAGGAAAGGTGACGGAGGGAACACATTAGTGAGCCCTTTCAGAAACTGTGAAATTAAAGGGATTTTAAAGTAGGAACACTCTTCAGACGAGCGCTTAAAGATGGACAGCGCCGCCAGGTAACCTTTCATGGTACCTACTTGCAAGCCCCTGTGGGCCAAAGAAAGTAAAAAAGACAGAACCATGGGGATGTCACATGCAAAAGGATCCACATTCTGAACTCTGCACCAGTCGCAGAACTTACGCCAACGGCAACGGTACAGAGACTTTGTTGCCGGCCTTCGGGCCGAGAGCAACACCTCCATCACGTCTTCAGGGAGGTCCCAATCCTTATACCTCAACCTTTCAGAAGCCAAGCGTGAAGGTTGAGGGATCTGACCTCTGGATGGAGAACCTGACCCCCCCTCCCATGAGAGCAGATCGTCTCGGTAGGGAAGACGACGTGGAGGGCAGATGGACAAGTCGAGAAGGTCCGGGTACCACGTCCTCCGAGCCCACGCCGGAGCAATGAGGATCATCCGGGAACCGAACTTCCGTAACCTCCGCAGCACTTGCGGGATGACGGGGACTGGAGGAAACGCGTACAGCAGCGGGAATGACCACTCCACCACGAACGCGTCTCCTAAGGCACCTCTTAGAGGAAATTCCCGCGAGCAGAACCTCTCGCACTTCCGGTTGACACTGGAGGCGAAGAGATCCACTTGAGGGGTCCCCCAAAGGGCGAAGATCTCCAGGAGAATCTCCTGAGCCAACTCCCACTCATGAGAGATCGTGCTCTGCCTGCTCAGAGCGTCCGCCGTCACGTTTTCGTCTCCGGCCAGATGAACTGCCGAGATCGAAACTTCCTGCTGGATGGCCCAGAACTCGAGCTGCATCGCCTCCCTGCACAAAGGAAGTGACCCTGCCCCCCCCTTTTTGTTGAGGTAGTGCATGGCCACTGTGTTGTCCGTCAGGATCAGGACATTCTTTCCTTGCACAGTCTGCAGAAAAGCCTTCATGGTTAGCCTGACGGCCCTCAGCTCCAACAGATTGATATGGAGTCTGGACTCCGACGGAGACCAACGACCGCTGACTGTCAGCCCGTTGGCATGAGCTCCCCATCCCGTGAGGGATGCATCCGTCACGATCGTCACCTCCGGCCAGGGAAGCCAAAATGGAGCCCCCTTCATCAAGTTGCCTTCGACGGCCCACCACAGAAGGTCCCGGGCGACCGAGGGCGGTACCTGAACCGGGTCCGACATCCTGCCGGAGGACTGCGACCATTGCATCTTGAGTGCCCACTGCAAAGATCTCACCCACAGGCGAGCCTCTGGCACCAGAAGAATGCAGGATGCCATGAGGCCGAGCAACCTCAAGAACTCGAACGCTGGGAGCATCTGGACATGCTGAAACTTGTGCACCATCTGCTGAATGTGAAGAGCCCTCACCTGGGGAGGAAAACACTGCCCCAGGGAAGTGTCGAGCACTGCTCCGATGTACTGGAGCCGCTGTGTTGGCGTCAAATGGGACTTCTTTAAATTGAGGGAGAAGCCCAGCCTGTGAAGGGAGTGGCAGGTGACGGACAGATGATCCAGGACTTGCTCGGGAGAGCTCCCCCTGATAAACCAATCGTCCAGGTAGGGGTAGACGTGAATCCCCCCTTGCCTGAGATGCGCTGCCACCACCATCATGAGCTTGGTGAAAACCCTCGGGGCGGAGGTCAATCCGAACGGCAGGACCCGAAACTGAAAGTGCGAGTCGCCAACCGCAAACCTCAGGTACTTCTTGTGCTTGGGATGGATCGGCACATGGAAGTAAGCATCCTTGAGGTCGAGAGACACCAACCAGTCCTGAAGCTGAAGGGCCTGGAGGACTTGAGAGAGAGTAACCATCTTGAACTTGTCCTTCCTGAGGAGTTTGTTCAAACCGCGCAAGTCCATGATGGGTCTCAATCCCCCGTCTTTCTTGGAAATCAAAAAATAAGGGGAATACCATCCCTTGTTCCTCTCCGCTACAGGAACCAGTTCTATGGTGCCTTTCTCCAGCAGGGCTTGAATTTCCTGCGCAAGGAGCGGATCCGGACTCTGCAAAGAGAGGTTCCCTGGTGGATTGTCGTGAGGCCTCTGCCGAAAGGGAAGACAGTAGCCGTGGGTAATGATCTCCCACACATCTGAAGTAATGGCACGCCACTCTACAAGATGCTGCGCCAGCCTTCCCCCAACCGGCGAACCATGGGACATGGCCTCATGACTGAGTGGGAGCGGCTGCGGCGTTACCTGAGGGCAAAGAGGCAACTGCCCGAGCGGCCTTGGCACCACGGGTACCCTGTCGTCCACCTCTGGTACCCCTGCGCAGGCCTTTTTGACTGCCAGCTCCTCTTGCTTTACTGAAGGACGAGTAATAGCGAAAGGAACCACCCACTCCATTGCTGTCCCCTAGGACGAAAAGGCGGAGGTTGGCGAACTGCAGCGCCCAACGACTTTGCTGCTGCTTTGGAGATCTGCAACCTCTCAAGGCTCTCGTCAGCCTTGCTGCCAAAAATGTGTTCACCGTCAAAGGGCATGTTGAGGAGCCGGGACTGCACATCAGGAGCAAACCCCAACTTCCGCAACCACGCAAACCTGCGTATCACGGTGCTCGCCGCCATGGACCTGCTGACGCATTCAGCCATGTCCAAACCCGACTGAACGGACTCACACATGGCATCTTTACCATCCTGGACGATAGCAAGGAAACCATACCGTTCGTCCCCTTCGGGAACATGTTCAGCCGCTAACGCAACACAGTTCCACAGAGTGTGTGTGTGAAACGAGACAAGGCACAAATGGAGTTGGCTGCCTGAAGTGCCATACCACCAGAAGAAAACACTTTCTTCGCCCAGCCCTCAAAACGTTTGTCGTCCCTATCAGGAGGGATGGTAGGGTACGACGCCTGCTTCGCCGGGGCCGTGGCCGCCTGCACCACCAAACTCTCTGGAGTGGGGTGCTTGGTCAAGTAGCAGGGGTCGCTACTGGCTGGACGGTATTTTGCAACAAGGACCTGCCCACCGCCGGGAGACTCTCCGGAGCAGTCCAAGCCGCCGCCACCCTTCTCTGTAGAACCATATCAAACGGCAGTACCGGGTCAGTTGGGGGACCAACATCAAGGATGTCCGTGAGATCATCCTGCAAACACTCCCCTGGGGGAGCAGACCATCCCAAGTACTCGGAAACCCTAGCCATAAGGCGCCGGTACGAGGAATCGGCATGAGAGCCAGGCTCAGGCCTACAAAACTCCACCTCCGGAGAGGTGTCCAATCCACTGGCATCATTCAGTGACTGCCTCAAATCGTCAAACTGACTATGGCCCGAGACAATTTCATCTGGAACCGGACTAGGAACCAGGCCATCAGAATCCTCATCCACCTCCGAAATATATTCCATGTGGTGAAAAGAAGGCACCCGAGAATGCTTGATCTTAACCAGAGCCTTCCTAGGGGGTTCCCCCGTGCCACGGGGTACCTCCGACACCCCGGCCTCGAAAGGTGTCGAGTGAATCGGGGCTGGCGTCGAGAGAACAGGCATCGGCGCCGAGAGGATTGGCTTCGACGTCGAGTAAATCGGCGTCGACGTCAAATGCAGCGCCGCCATCATCATCGACAGCGTCGACACAGTCCTCGAAGCCGGAGCCTCGAGAAAGCCTGTCGACGCCTCAGACGTCGATGTCTTCCTCGAAGACATCACAGGTGCACACGGTATCGAACGCGTCGAGGACCGGGACCTGGAACGGGTACGTCGAGAACGAGTCCCCTTGTCCGAACGGGACCTCTCCCGTGACTCGTGCCGACCACTCTTGCGAGCAGTGTCTCTCGACCTCTCACGACCGACCCCACTCGGGGGCGCAGACGGCTTAGTACCCTGCGACTCGAGAATCGCCAGCATTTTCTTCCCAAAGGAAGCCCATTCCTCCGGCATCGCACGGCTGGTGGGGTAAGCGACGTGCCAGGCAGAGTCCTCCAAAGAGGACCTGGAAGACGACCGCTGTCGGCGCTTCCGAGAATGCCTCGAAGAGGCCGAGGAGTGGCGAGACCGACTCCTGGAAGGAGACCCACGAGACTTCCGATGATGACGCGGAGAGTCTCCTCTCGAATCATCCGTCGAAAGCCCTGCAGACTTCGACTTCCGGGGCTTGGACACCCGACCTACCGACAACAACTTCTTACGTTCTCGTAAGGCTTTGGACGTAAGCGACTGGCAGTCGATACAGTCATCCGTGTCGTGGGCCTCCCCGAGGCACCAGAGGCAGGCGTCGTGCGAGTCCGTCACCGACATCTTGGACCCACACTCCCCGCACTTCTTGAAGCCCGGACGCGGGGTCGAAGACGAAGTAGAAGACATCTTCACACGAAGGAGATTCTCACCAAAACGAACAGGTTCGAAGAACAGAACTCCAAAGAGTCGAGGCGTTAACCGAGATTCACGAAGCAACACGTTCGCGGAAAAAACGGAACTGAGGCTACGGGCGTCATGCATCCTACTTATCACATCGGATGACGTCGGACGTTGGAGGAGGTCCTCAACGACGGCGCATCAACGTCATCGACGCAGGAAAAAGTTTCCGAAGCAGCACAGCTGTGGTGATTACATGTCATAGATATGGAATACGTCGGAGGACCCAATCCCCTCGAAAAAACTTTTTGCAACCTATACATAGACTGATTAATCGATCGATGAAGGGAATCTGCATTGTAAGATGTTTTCGTGGACATAATCTCCGCTTTTCAGTGTTTTAACAAAAATAAAAGTACCTGATACCATTCAGATCATCACAGTTTTATTCTAAATATACATTTTTCAACCTTTTATTGGCAAGTACCAAAAGTCTCGCCACCTAGGGCGATGTGTCTGTTTATGTTCCGGGTTCTGCGTTAGTCAACGTTATGACATTGGTGATGACAGGGTATGTTTGGGGACATTGACAACTAATGGAATTAATATAGGTGGAGCATATCGTTATGATAAGTGATGTCAGCTTGCGGGGCGGGTGATAGGATTTAGTGCTGCAAGGGTACTTGAAATTAGAGTGATGGATCAACGGATAAGATTTCCACAAGATGATGGTGCCCAGGCAGCCGTTTTTGCTGGTATAAAAGTGATGGAAAGTAAGGTAAGGTGCATAGGAATTATTTTTAAGATGGATCAATATATGATTGAAAACACATGCCCTATCGATTGGGACAATAACATTTCTGAGTGAACTACCCCTTTAAGAGTATGGTCTCTCCAATTTACATAGGACGAGGTGCAGATCAATGGGCGATTTATTTTGCAGACGGCACATTACATAAACGTGCACAACGAGCAGAGAAGTTTGACAGTCCAAAGGGGCAGTTCTTAAATCACGCCAGAACGGTCAGAAGTTCTGACCTGTGGGAGGATACACCTAAAGAACCAGAGTCAATCCCAATGTTATAGGAGTTTCTCTTTATGGGTGAAGGGAAGGGATTAATATCATAGATTTAAAAATGTTTGGTGCTAGAGAAGCCAACCACAAACACTGGCGGTTCAGGCGAATTGGGAAAGGGACCTAAGATATGCGTTGTTGGGTAAGGAATGGTCGAAGGTTTGGGAACATATGATGAAGGTATCTAGGAATGCGAAATTCAAGTTAATCCAGTTTCATTTCCTCCACCGAGTATACATGACACCAGCAAAATTGTATTCAATTAACCCGGGGTTACTGCACAATTCCCCAAGATGTAGCCAGGTTTCGGCGGGGTTCTCTTGTGGGAATGCCCATCAATTTAGAAGTTTTGGAGGGAGGTGATAGAAGTGATTAACACTCTACTCCAGGGATCCTATGAACGTGTACAGTCCTTCGGTATTCTGGGGAAGGTGTCCGGGGGAGTAGGGTGGGGCAAAGGATAAGCAAAGGAAAAGATGGCTCAGTTCTTGTTATTATTGGCACGAGGAGACTTGCAATTTCGTTGAAGTGCCCAAGGTGCCACTTATCACACAATGGGTAGCGGATACTAAGCAGTAGGCTCCAGCAAAAATTGAAACATTACATAGAAACAAGGAGATCGAATTGGAGGACGGAAAAGTGACCGATTGGAGCCAAATGCTGAATGCTGTAACATCACGCGATTTGAAACCTCCATTATAAATTGGGAAACACAAGACACTGGATGGAGGGAATGAACCTCATGATTGTGAAATAGGGGAAGGGGTAATGTTTTGCTAATCACGGCAGAGAGCCGACGGGGGAGAGGAGGACATGCATACAAAGACATAGATGACCAGTTCATCGAGATGTAGGAATTTCTTTTGTACTAAGTGCCGGGGTGGGTGGTGATGGGTACAGTCAGTGGGACTAATGTTATATGGTTTCTTATACTGCGTTTGGTCACATGGTTGAATGCATATGACATAACATTTGATTGTTGCTGTTGGTATTTACAATCAATATAAAAACATATGTTAAAAAATAAAAAAAGAAGAATATCCTGGCTGACAGAACAAACCCCAACCAAATGCAAGGCCTTGAGGCTCACATGATCATCTGGGGGGCCTGCTCACCCAGCCAGCGAGAGCCCTCCTCAACTCATCCAGGTCTCTGAGTCCTGAGCAGTCACCAGCATGGTTTCTTTAGTGCCTGCACCCACAGGTAGCACTGTCTCCAAGAGCAGAACTCCCCAAATGCCCAGCAATGCTTCTCCCCGGGGCTCCACACTGACCGACAAGGAGAGCGACCATCAGAGAACAAGCACATGTGATCTGCACTATGTAAGCGCTCCACCAAGTGTCCCCAGGAAGCATCAGACAAGAGATGATCGTTGTGGGAGAAGCTCAGGTGGCCCCCTTCCTCAAACCGAGTATCCGCATGCGCCTATTCCCATGATTCAAGGCCATGGATTATAGTGCTGCAGGTTCACCAGCAGACCCATCGCAGGTGCAGCTCATCTGCGCCGAATTAGGAGGTCAGTGAGCCTCAGAGCTTCCCCTTGCATGGCCTCAAAAGCTTGGTTCCCCGGCTGGCAGCACTGTCAACACCTTCCCTTCCCCAAACCCCATAGCACCTCCAACGCACCCAGCAAGGGTTTTAAAAATAAATCAATCAATTGCAGGATTTTCAGCAGGGCTTGTTGAGACCCAAATAAACAATGTATCTATCTCCATGTCATCTAACACACACACCCCTAGAATAGCTACCTTACAGAAGGAAAATATTTGCACACCCGCTAGAACATCACTGATAGAAGTCAAGTATTACCTTAAGTTGCATTTGTAACTGTTTGATTTCCGAGATTCCAAGATCATATTTCCTATCTGAATCTTCCAACACAGTCTTCTGTTTCAATTTTTTCGTTTGGACATCTTGCAGACGGCCGGAAATTTGCTGATGTTTACCATCCTATTTAAGGGCAAGATCATTAAATTTAGTTTGAATACTGACACATTTACTATTGCAAAGGGTAAACAGTGTGAAGGTCAAAATCAACTACAGAACAATCATATGCTGTCTGCCCCCCCACATGCCAGGTACTACAACCTATGCTATAAATAGTCACACAAGAATATGTGCTGCCATCTCCTGCTATTTGCAGTTCCATTTTGTGCTAAGCAAAACCTAATGTGTCTGCTACGGTTATTGTGTAATAAACACATCTGTGCTTTTTCTTGTGATAAAGAGCTTATCCTTATTTTTTAAAAAAACGGTTTCTTCCATTTGAAAAGCTGCTTTTCTTTCTCTTCCTGATTGGTCCATACATATCTGGAGTCATTACTTATAGGCTGGACCACTAGGGCTATATCCCCTTCTTAGGAGCCCCAGATATGAAGGGAGCTTCCAGAGCCCCCAAACATCTTGTTAAGACGATGTTACAGATTCAGAACATATAAAACACCCACTGACAAGTACAAAGACAAACTCAAACATTACCCTCAGTTGGGTGCTAGCTATTTAATGACGGTCAACATTTACTGTATTAATTGCACATAAAAGCATTCATGAAGCACAGTCTATTATCCAAATTCAAATGTGACAAGTACAGATATCCAATATCTTAATTAACTAATGTCTATGTATGAACGTTAGATCAACCGGCATGGCATTTGTAGTAGTTACTGCCCTTTTCAGTAAATTCCTTACAATTACTGTCCAGTTGATAGAAGAGAATAGACTCTTCGGATGCCTAATCAAAATCTGTTCTGCAGATAAAATCTTGTAAAAACTATTTCTCTTTGTGCTCATGATCAACTCTCAGAACTTTGTACCAAGAGGCCACAGGTGGTAAATAAGCTAGTTAACTTTACAAGCCATTAACATATATTCATGCTTCACCAAGTTGCCCATTTTGTGAGAACCGGCCAGTATCCTGGCCTTGTCAAGAGGGGGTGTGAACCCCTTTCAGCCTGGGGTTGGGAGGCCTACAAGGGAAAAACCTAGAGCCGGCTCTACCCTAGAGGTAGACGTTGGCAGTGCCGGTCTGCTTTTGTGCAGTACCGAACGGCATCACCCCATGCCTGAGACCTAGAATGTTGGCAGAATTTTCTCTTCTAATTTCAGAAACCTAATTAATTTAAGATGGTGAACACCCACAAGTAAGAGAAGCATTAGCGGCCCACACACTGCTTGAAACCCTCCAGAGAAAGACCCGGTTTCTGCAGACCAAACATATGCGAGTGCTACGCTGGCAACAACACAGAAAAGAAAACAACAGAGACCAGAGCTGGAGGTCTAACGGGGCCGGCCTCCTAAGATGTGCACCGCCTGCGCCCCTGGGACCAGAAGAGACTTATGCAAGATCCACAAACCACAATTTGGACTAGGCTTACCTTTCGGTTAGCCATTCAGAGAGCCCCTAACACAAGCTTGTACAATACACAATGTTGAGTGCCATTGCTGCCTTACTACGGTGCTGTGTGAGGAAAGGGGTGGTGCTTAAATCACTATTTAAAAATGTCTTTGTAACACCTGGGTAAGGAGGGCCCGATTAGATAGGGATAGACCACCAAACATACGAAGGTGAGGGGGGATAAAAAGCCCCCAGGAAACAGGAAGATTTTCAAGTGTGGTCACAGGAAGTGGAGGGCCAAGAGACCAGCAGGAGGACAGATGGTGGAGAAGATTGTAGAAGTGTTTTTGGAGCATGTGAGGCATTGGTTTGTGAATGCAAGCATTACTCTGTTCTGAGTGTGCTTGACAGAGTGGTAAGTGTGTTTAGAAGAGAGTGGATGTGAAGAAAATGTGTGAGTGAAAGGTGGGTGTTGAGTAGAAGGTTGGAGGAGTAGTATAGTGGAGGAGGGGGTAGTAGTGTGGAGGAGCGTGTAGAAACATGAAGAGTACAAGTCTGGAAGAAGGATTAAAAGTGTGCAGAAGGGATTAGAAGTGTTGATATTGATATTTTATTTCTATCGCGCTCGTACACAAGTGTTTCAGGGTGCGACAAGGCAAGGGAGGGGAACAGGGGAGAACAAAACAATGATCTTACTAGGCCCAGTGACACTGAAAAAGCGCAAGTACGAGAGAAGGGAGTAGAAGGGTGGAGGAGGGAGTAGGAATATAGGGGGAAAATAATAGAAACATCAAAGGGTGGTGTTGGGGCAAGTAGGAGTGAGGGACATCAGAGGGACCGAAGAGGAAGACACAGGTAGTAGGGAGTGAAGGTGGGTGGAGTAGGAGAGTAGTAAGAGGAGAATATCAGAGGAAGAAGGAGGGTGAAGAATAGGTGAGCATGACTGGAGGCAGAGCAACTCTAGCAGACTATTAACCACTGGATAGTGTAGGGTCAGTTGGAAGTCACACAGGCAGGCTAGTTGCATAAGGCACTGGCCTTTACATTCTCCCTTCCAGCGCAAGGTATAGTTTATTTAGACAGTAAGAAGAAACATTCAGTATATGTTAACCTGGGGAATAGAGAAGCCTAGGTTAGGGTGGTATTCGTGCAAATAGGCAAGGGAGAGGAACGGCCCTAAAGCCCTACCTGATATTGAGAAACAAAAACATGAACCGTCTCTGGGTGGGTGTTGGCGTGGTAATTGAGCCAACTATGATATTCGATTGTCAAAAGTGATAACGATATGATAGTTTATTTCAATCGCGCCCGTACACAAGTGATAACGATACAACGTGAAAGGCACAGTCTTATGCACCAGATACATGTACCATATGTTACATACTTTCTCAGGTGCCCAAGTATGTCAAATTCATAAATTGATTCAAATTTGTCGTTACTGCCATTAAATGATGTACACAGCCTCATATACACAAGTACAGCCATCTAATCCCAGATAGACGTGTCATTTGCTAGATACAGCCTCAAGTGCACAGGTAATGACACCATATGGAAAAGTTCAGCCTCATATTACAGGATGTGCTGCCCTGAAGCACACATCGTATAGGACGCATTCCTTTGATTTCTGGAAGAGGAGGCCAGCAATGGAAGCACCCCTGCTCTTGCACCAGCTGCTAGTGCTAGATGGGCTCTTTTCACATGTTTAGGCACCTGTCCATGTTGTGCCTCCTGCTCGGCACCGGGCAGGAATACAGCAATAGAGAAGGACACACTAATCATTAGCAATAATGATATTTTCCCAAGTTCCTTCCTTCTACTCCCTCAATATGTTGCCAAAGGCAAAGGGGTTTCAAGGTTTTCTAAATAAACTAAAGGTTTGGGGACAGGGTTTCTTCGTGCCAGTCTTTGTTCCTACAGAATCTTGTTTTATTGACATGGTAGTAAGAGGTGAGAATTTCTTCTATTTCCTCTCCTTCAATTGCTGTAGAACTACAGAAGGAGAAAATGTAGGAATTGCATAATTGTGAGATTGTTTTTTAAGGGTGCCAGGGTCTTTTGAATTGTAATAGCCATTAGAAAGTGCAGGTGGCAGGGTATAAGACCGACGTTGTAAAGGTTAAAAGCTCTTTGGCTGTTAACATTTTGGTCCAGAAATCCCAAACTGCTCATAATTATCTTTCCTTATATTTGCTTCTGCCCATAAGGAACATACATTTACTTCTAGATAGCACCTTTATTGAAAATATCTGTACAGTTTAGTTACCCAAATATCTATTTTTTTTTTACATCTCTTTCGATACTTGGTGATCTGTTTTTTTCAAAACTCAGTGTTCTACTCACATTAAGCTTTAGCTCTCATGATAGTAAAACTAATACATTCACAAGCATTATCCCTTATTTATAGCATTTCTGAAAAGGTCTCAATTAGTATCCCTTCTGGCAGCAGTCTATGTCTTGGTGTAGTCCAGTTTCCTTGGCACAGTAAAATAAAATGTGAGTTTGCGGGGCTTGTCTGCAAAGTGATCGGGTTTTCATTCACTGTGGAATTACATCTGCCAACTGTTTGTTGTTCTGACATTGTAATTAGCTATCAAACGACCAACAGCAAACACATTAGCGTAGGTAGGATTGCATAAAATTCGGTATTACTGGAGTTTGAAACTGTGATGATTCTGATTAGTATTTGCACTTCAAAACAGTGTTGTCAAAAAAGTCTTGATATAAACTAAGTACAAATATATTTGTATGAAGACATCCATACAAAAGCTATGGTACCCAAAACGTGGTACATTTGTAATCTACTTGTGCCTTACAAGTGCTTCCAATTCGAGCTGAAGACTTTTCTTTTTAGACTTTAACTTGACAATATCTTCTTGTTCCCTGTTCCGCTGATTTAAAAGTTCTTGACGACGAATCCTTTCCCATTCTTGCTGCCGTTGACGCTCAAGCTCTTGCTTTGCAGCCTACAAAAAAAACAAAAAAAAGACAGCAGCGTATATTCAAAATCAAATTTATAATTTCAATAAATGCATAGGAGCAAAGGTACAGAGACTTTGTTCAACCATGTTAAATGACAAATTGCTTCCCTACTGCAATATTCTTTCTGATGCTACACTTCATCCTCATCTTCGAAATAACCATCAGACACAGCCTGATCCAGAAAATGTTAAGATAAGCACCAGGTGACGCAGTGCAGCTCAGAGGTTATCGGCATCAGGTCCCATTTGCACAAGGAGTGATGTCACCCCTATACATAAACACTGGGCAGCCATAACCATCTTCCTCATGTCAACACTTTTTACTACGTTGCAATTGAAAGGAATGGTAGAACTACCTCCTATTAAGAAGCGAAACTTTAAACATTCCAAACCTAGCAATTCGAAAACTAATTTAGTAGGATAGCCAGGAGGGGTGCTGAGAAACCTGTGGGAGGAATCACCTTATCCAGCAGAAAAGAACACTACCAGGGGGAACATTCCTCCTACAGAATGTTCATCTTTGAAAGACTCACAAAGCCATGCCAGAAGAAAAATCGGGACGTGGGAAAAGGAAGAAAATGTAAATTTTAAAGCAGGACCTTTTGCAAAACGGACCTCGCCATTCTCACATACATCATCACTAGTCAGGGAGACCAGACATGTAAATGTATGGAAAGGGGCCCATGTTGTATACTGACAGATTTGCAGCAATGCAAACAAATGTAGCAGCTTGGCCTCTAATTGAATAAGCATGACATCCTTCAGGTACTTCTTTGTGTGCAAGCTCGCAGCACATCTTGATGCCAATTAGCCATGTAGAGTTGGTCTGCTTGATCATGGATTTTTCTTTTGTAGGGCCAGCGAAAATGACAAATAGCTGGTTGCCAATCTGGTATTATTTCGCCCTGCATAGGTACAATTTCAAGGTCCTTCTGTGGTCCAATATGTGAAACCTTTCCTCCATGTTGTGGGGGGTGGGAGGGAGAAAAATCAGTATGTATTGTGAGAAACCTAAAGGTGTCTCCCTAACTAGTCCCCGGGGATCTGTCATCCAGGTGGCCAGGACACGGCCATCGCTATTGGTTCCAGTTCCTGGGGGTGGATGAGTGAGGGAGGATGGGGTCCTCGGGGAGTGCAAGTGGGACACTGACTGGTGAGACGCGGTATCCCCCTTCTTCCAACATGTTTTCCCCATCCCACCACATAGGATGTTCCGAAACGTGGCCCCGCCCCCTTTCTTACACACAAACCCTTTCGCACATCATGAAAGACAACAGACTAACACCAGAGCCGTTTACCTGACATGTCCCAATACAAGTGTCAGGCAAAGTCAGGTAATTGACCAAAAATCACACACACCTGACGGCCCTTTCCCTTCCCAATGGGGATAAAAGGTGGAGCATGAGAGCAAAGTATGAGCAAGGCAGACCACACAATGACTCAGCTATCCAAGTACGGCAGTTGAAGAGGAGGAGAAAGGCGTCGAGAACCAAAAGGTTAACAAGGAGAGAAGTGACCTTGCCCTTTCTGACCCAAGCTCGCAAAGCCTCCATGGAGGGAATCGTAAGACCGCGAACAATAGCCAGCGTGTGTAGCAGTAGATGTTAACGGTACACAGGGCCCTCCTCCGCTGATAACCAAGCCAAGAGGAGACGCTTGCCACTGTGGTACCGGCCTTGACTCCAGAGACAAGAAAAACCAAGCAGCTCATCTCACCCAGTGAGTCAAAAGGAGAGTCGATGAGAAACCGAACTTTGTTGAACAAAAGTAGCAAACGGCTAATTGAAGAAAAGTTCAAAGAACTGTTAATCCGAGAGGGGAAAACCAGCTGTAGAGGAGTCCGGCACCACATGGGGGTTCACTCACGAAACTCTGGGTGATCACCCTATTGTTGAAACTACAGTTACCAGAAGGCCTTGGGAATGGGGCAAAAAAGGGGTCAAAGTGGTCAAACAGGGGTCTGGCAAAATCCTTTGTACAGTTCAAAGTCTTTGACCCACAGAAAAGTGTAAAGCTAAGGGAAGTGAATCCTGCATCATAAGAAAGTGGAAGAAATTGTGTGTAATTGGCAAGAGTGAACCCGATGGAGGGATGCTGATGGAAAGGTGCGAATTCTAAAGCCTGGATGAACATTGTGTTGACACGAGTGAAACTGTTAGAGGGCCACAATGAGCTGTTTAAAAAGGCATTAAGAGTTGTGAATGAAAGAAAAGCCATAGTGAACCCGACAGAGAGAGGCTGACTCTCAACAGGGGTCGGAGCCCGGAAGAGGGAGATCCAGGGGTGAAAAGTCATCACCCAACGTCCATTTAAAAAGGAACTTTGATTTGTTATTTTGAATACATCAGCTCCTCGAAGGCAAGAGACTTAAGAGAAAAGAGACTTGACCATCGACTGTTCTGATAGCTAAGAACGGAACTGTTGCCTCGTGCTGGGAAAGCTCAAGAGTGTACGGTGCACAGGAGTCTCACCTTGTCCTGTGCTCAAAACGTGGGAAGGGAGACCCCTGGCTACCCCATCCTGACTTACCATTTGTGAATACTTCTATTCTTTCTTGTGAATCCTATCCCACACCCTTCTGTATTTAGTAGTAAGAACTGGCAATAGGTTTCTTTAGTATATGCCCTTTTATTTGACAAGACGCCACTATTTTTCATTTGATGGTCGTAAGCTTGCTCCCATCTTAGCTTTAGGTTCAGAGGCATTTTTCCAACCTGCATATCCAGTTTAATAAACACCCTTGTACTGTGATCACTTGTGTCTGTCATTACTGTTGCCACCATGAGTTCCTTACAGTATATTCTGCTGCAAGTGATGCTGCATTAGACAGAAAGTAAGCTTCACCCAAAGGATAACCTTTTCCTGTTGGAAATGAAAGAACGATGTAGAAATCAAAAGAGCTTGCAATTCAAATAACCTTCGGACCGATGCCAGGATCGCCTGAAATGTAACCTTTAAAGAGAGAAACCGAAAGGGGTTGTCACTAACAAAAACATTATACCCAAATTCAGATCCCGGGGGAAACCACAAAAGATGTTGGTGTAATGCATTAGCTAATGCTTTTTAGAATGTTAAGACCTTAGGTGCTCCAAAGCAGGAAACTTTGCTCACTGGTCCTCTTGAACACAGAAAAGACTGCCAAATAACCTTACATTGTTTGAATGTTGATGCCCGACAAGACTAAAGATAAAAACAACTTTAAACCCAAATAACGGCACCAACTTGCGAACTTGAGCTGGCAACAAGCATGGATGACCATGTGGACTGGTGCCCTGCAGAAAGAATCAAATAAATAACCTCCTCAGAGAGATCCCAATCCTTGCACCTCAAACTCAAAATAGCCATACAGTAGCCTCAGGAGAGAGACCCCCGATTTAAACTCCGACCTTGGCCAAAAAAGACTTGCTCACATGACCACCCCAAAAGGGATTCACAGGATGAACATTTTCTGCTGAACTGCAAATCTCCATGAGAAACATATGTTAAACCATGAGTCACATCAAACAAAAGCAATCAACTGTGGGCAGTCACAATGTTGAGAAAGTGAAAGCTATACAGATCTTGAAATAAGAATTAGACTAGACTTGCACAGTCGAAGGCACAAGGCAACTATGCATCATGGTCCAGATCAGAATAAAATGCCTCAAAAACTGAAATTGTTGGGACAAACTCCATCTGAAAGCCTTAATTGAGGGAAGGGAAGCATAAAATGTTAACACCCGGATGCAGATTTGTTTTTACACCTATAAGGATATCTCACGCTGAATAAACGTGGTTTCTAAAATGTTCATGAAGAAGATTTAATTGGTGGTTTAGGTAGGTCAGCTGACATGTGTTTCGACCCATGCAGGTCTTCATCAAGGCTGAATCAATACAAGAGTTGGTAAAATACATATCAGAAGAGATGTGTTTTGTATTTTTAAAAAGCAAGACATTTAGGATTGTTATCTCACAATCCAAACCATGGTTTGTAAGGTGCCCAAAACATAAAAGTGGTGGTATAATGAGAAAACGACAAACAAGAAATTGAACTCTTCTACTCGGTCTCAGTAAAGTCCCAGAACGTAGGGAGAAGATAAACTCTCTTACTGATCTGTCGAAGGACCTGCTTTCTCTAATGGAGTGCCCCCTTGCATTCATCTTCAACTTCTGCGAGTGAAAGATCTGGGGATTAAGAGTTTCTCCAATCAAGAAGGCTTTGCAAAAGTGAAAGACTATTAAGAACCAAGAGACGAAATCAAAGAACAATATAAACCAGACGCAAAAACATCTCTGAAACTTCGTATGAATCCTAATATTCATGAATCTCTGGCTAATGCTAAATCTAGTAATTTAGCCGTAGGGGTGTACAAAGTGAAATTAACTAAGGAAGTGGTGCAGGATAGTTTTTCGGAGGGTGAGGATGAAGGGGGAGATGGTATCTTAGACCATCTAATTAGCCCCGATTGTGTGTTACTTCTTTTTCCCGCTGAGGTCTGTGGCTACGCAGTACGATGTGGGTCTCGGAAATGGGGTGCCATCTATGGGTTCACTTAACGAAAACCATTTGGTGCAAGTAAATGATGGGGCGATAGATGTTCTATCCATTCCTGCCCGCCACTCTTAAATCTACCAAGTATATTTCTATTGAACATGATCAGGCTAAGGATGTTGTGAATGGCTATAAGAAATAAGTCAGGGAGGAGGTGGGATGATCATGCTAATTCTGCCCCGACAACAACCTTTAGTATTCTGGGGGCAGGGGAGATCTCCTATCAAGGGACTCTAATTTGAGGAAATTGGAGAGCAGGCAGGGAACAATTACTGCTATCACTCACCCTGATAAATTAATTTTGGAGAATATATTTAAGGAAGATGATTGTCTGTTGTTAAATAGAACTTAAGTGCAATCTCTACAAAAGACTTTGAGACCAATATGGTTAATAAGCATTGAGTGAAAAAATGTGTATGACCTAATCCTGAGGGAAGCTCATTCCTTGAGACTGTTGGGTTTCACTAATTCTGTAATGAACCGGGAATTGGAAAAAATGTAACATTTTGAGTGGAGTTAAGCCCCCCTGAACGAGGTAAGGAGACAGTTATCTCGGTGGTTGGACCAGATATGAATTCCAAAGATGTGAATTTCTAAAGAAATTATTCCTGGAAAGTTGGGGAAAATCAAGATTGGTCTTAGGTGTCGGGCTCTTTAATGCACCAGAAACAAAGGCAATCCTCCAGGAACCGCCTTTAGTCAGAAATGCTGCTTGGATCTAGTATCATGGAATACAAGAGGCCTCCATGTATGTGTGTTGTGATGTTAGAACGTTAACCGCTTTTGAAGTTTGCTACTAACTGCACTTAATCAGGGAGTCTATTCACAATAGTTGTATTAACATCATTCTCCTCCATCGTCCTCCAGAGTACAAGCCAACTTCAATGATGAAATTGTGCAGTTACTAGGTCCATTAAATAGACCCAATTGCACAACTTTTCTCTTAGGCGACTTGCATCACTGGTGAGGTAACATCGCGGATAAGAACACTGTCATTCCAGAACAAAAACAAACATTGAGTTCAGAGTTCACAACAGTGAACCCACATTTAACAAGGGGAATACCTTGGATTGGGTGGCATCACAGAATTTGGATATCGACCTCATTAGTACCAAACCATGTATCTGGTCCGACCACTTTTTTTATTGAGTTTCACATATTGCTCCATGACATGCCAAAAAAGCAAGTGAATGCCCCTAAATGTGTTCTTAGTCGGAATTACAAGAAAATTCAAGCTTCAGATCTACGGGAATGTATTATTAATCTACTGGCATCCACTCTAGACTCCGACTCTGCATGCATTCTAGCTACAGCACACAGAACTTCGCATTGCCCCTATGAAGAAGAACATAGTAATGGATGGTATCTGTCACAAAGCTTGGTTCACACCAGACCTCGATATCCTTAAAAAGAAAGAGGCAAGTGTAACAGAAGTGGCAGAAAACCACCTCAGATGCACTTAAAACAGTTAGGAAAAATTATGAGAATTCACATAAATTGTCTATTTACCAGACTAAGAAAAATTACTTCAATGAGCAAATGGACAATGCCGGGAAAAACATCAAAAAGCTCTTCGAAATACAAAAAACAGAAACTTAAAGCACAAGCTTTGGTGGATAAAATCACTACAGCACGAGAAAAAATGAAAAAGACCAAGTTATCTAGTTATTGATTCTTGTACAGATTAATGTGATTGACTCACTAGGCTACCATCAAGATTTGTAAGCAAAAGTTGAACTCCCCAGAATTTACATTAAGAACCATTTCAGTGATTGAAACGGAAAACACTTGGGTGACATGCACCCCACCCCTTGTTTTGGAGAGGTTATTCCTTCCAAAATGGTTCTAGAAAACAAAAACGTAAAATCTTGTACGTTATGCAGGTGGATCTTTCATTCACAACAGTTCCAGACTCCATAAAAGAATTTACAGTTACCCCATTAATAAAAAGGTGGTATTCAACCCGAAAGAAGCAAAGAATCTTGGGCCTATTACTAATACCTACTTCCTATTAAAAACAGTTGACAAAATAGCCAAGGCCCAATTTCAAGAATATCTAGACTCTGCTTCCAAGTTGCATGTAAGGCAATCGGGTTTCCGTACAGGAGATAGTACTCTGCTAGATCTTCAAACACACATGCTTGATATTTTGGACAAACGCAAAACCGGACTGCTGGTACTATTGGACTTATTTGTAGTCTTTGACCTCCTAGATCACGAGCGACTTTTAAACATCCTTGCCTCTGTATGCAACTGCTCACAGGACGCCATGTGCTGGATACGCTATTTTCTAAATAATCTGAGGTCTATGGTGCGCTGGGGTGATGCCACCTCAGACCCTGCCCCCATATTCTGTGGAGTATCTCTAATTCCCTGCTCGTCACCAGCATTATATATCCAAATAAAGCTGCTCTGTGATCCTATAACTGAGATGGGTGTGCATTCCACCAATTACGCTGTTGACACGCAGCTATTACTTGAGCTTGACGGAGTCTACAAAATGGACACTATTAATCTTGCCCGTACATACAAAGCTATCAACCACTGGATGTTTACACATTGGATGTGCCTCAACAACTCCAAACCATAGCTCTTAATCTTTGGTTCATCCCAGGCTCGAGCTAAATTCGATCCAAGATGCTCCAGTTTCGACATTGAGGATTTTAACAGCCAAACACTTGAACAAGTAAAAACTCTTGGCGTCCATTTAGAATCCTCAATTGGCGCAGATGTAAATGCTCACCAAGTGGCAAAGAATTGTCAATACCACATTAGGCTTCTCCGGCATATTAAACCTTTTGTCTCTGAAAAGAACAGTGTCACCCAAGCTATTATTTTGGTGAGGATTGATTACTATAACGCACTCTTAGCAGTTCCAAGTAAAAGTTGTCTTCACAGGCTTCAATTTCTACAAAATTATGCTATTCGCATAGGGAAAGATGTTCCCAGGAAAGACCATATTTCCACTATTACAAAAGACATGCATTGGCTTCCAGTGGCCACACAAATGCAATTTAAGGTGGCAACTTTAGTACACAAATGCCTGTATGGCCAAGCCCAAATCTATCTTCACGAAAGGTTGGCTAAATAGGAGTCCAAGAGGGCTCTACAATCACTCAACACTAGTCTTTGCTTCCGAAGATTCAGATGGACAAATGGAGAAGGAAGATCCTTTCCAGTCCTTGTAGCGTCTACTTGCAATGCCCTGCCTTTGAATATATAACAGGAAACAAATCCCCTTTTCTTTCGTAAACTTTTGAAAAGTAAATTGCCCACCGGATGCCCGTGCTTCATCTTTTTCTTGACGTTCCTATTTCATGCGTTTTCATGTGCTCTGATGCGGTGAGTTATATATGGGATACATTACTCACCGTAATCATATTTCTGATGCTTGTATCTGCTTAGATTCACACGCTATGCATAGGCCGACATCTAGTGGAAGCTGCAGAGTATTAGAGTTGTTGTTTTCGAAACTCGAAAGGGACGTCGACAGGGAATGCCAGTAATACTATCCCTAGTGTGACGTCTACTGTACCCATGGTGCTTCACGCGTCGTGGTCCCTCAGATTGTTTTGTTTCTGACATGAGGTTGCATGAAGTGTAGCGCAAGTACAGATGTAGTAAAGCAGACTCTGTATGAGATAAAGCCAAAAAACATCTATGCACCTTCTACCCGAAGGGGAGGAAAGGTGGGCGCATGTGAATCTAAGCAGATACAAGCATCAGAAATATGATTACGGTGAGTAATGTATCCCTTCTGAGGCTTGTGGAATCTGCTTAGACCACATGCTATGCATAGGGATTAGCAAGCAGTGTTTGGAGAAGGTGGTGGGTTGTGAGAAGGTACAGCGGCAAACAGATGTTTTAGCGCCGCTTGTCCCACCAGAGAATCTGCTTTAGAGCGAGTGTCAATGCAGTAGTGTTGAGTAAAAGTGTGGACTGGGCTTCATGTAGCTGCTTTGCAAATGGCGTCCAGCGGGACGTTTGCGATAAAAGCCAAGGTAGCTCTTGTAACTCTAGTGGAGTCAGGGTTCCATGTAATAAAGTCCCAACAAAAATGTTGCCTGACCAAAAGAGTCACCTTTTTTGCAGAAACATTATTAAATTGAACATGCAACCCCTGTTTTAAAAAATGTTTTTTTAAATGGGATTAGGGGACATCCCTGCAACCCGTCCCCATACATAATGTCACCATATGTAATGTCGCCAATGGTTTTGCCCGGCGACATTATGTATGGGGACATTATTACCTGATACCGGAGTGAGCTCTTGGTGTGAAAGGAACTATTTTGCTTGATAGAGAGTAGCAAAGCTGTATGCATCTGAATATCCATCTGGAGATAGCATTTTTGGAAATGTGGTCTCCTTCTCTGCCTGGAGCTATGGAGGCAAACAGTTGGTCTGTTTGCCATATCGGTCTGGTCTTGTTTACATAGTAAAGGACCGCCCTACTTACATCTAGTGTATGGAGTTTTTCTCAGCTGAGCTTGATGGATTTTGTAAAAAAGCTGGTAGTTCGATTGTCTGATTGACATGGAACTTTGAAATGAACTTAGGTGAAAACCTAGGGTGTGTTCTTAATACCAACTTGTCTTTGCAGATAAAGAAAGGGCTTTGCACTGACCAAGCTTGCAGTTCACCGACTCTCCTTATGGAGGTGATAGCCACCAGGAAAGCTGTTTTATACGGGAGATGTCCCATGAGTTTATCAAGTACTACATTGAGGTCCCAGCCTGGCGTTGGGTTTGAAATAGGAGGGTGGAGTCTTTTCAATCCCTCCATGAATGCCTTAATGACAGGGATTTTCCACCAGGACACCTCACTTTTCAAAGTGGTGTATATGGATAGAGCCACTAGGTGAACCTTGATGGAGTTAAATACTAGCCCTAGTCTAGAACGTGTAGCATGCAATGAGGAATTTGTGATGTAGTACATTCTATCTGGTTTATTTGTTATGACTAGCACCAAATTACAAATCTCTTCCACTTGTTAAAATAGCAGTGTCTAGTGTTTGGCTTACGTGCCTCTTTGATGATTTCCATACACCTTTGAGGTCGATTTAGATGTCCAAACTCTATGACTTCAGGAGCCAAGCTGCCAAGTTCACAGACTGAGGTTGAGGGTGTAATGTTGTCCCCCTGTACTGTGTGAGCATGTTGAATGGGCAAGGTAGTTTGATCGGTTTGCACATCGCCAGTTTTCGCAGATGTGGCTACCAAGGGCCACACAGGACCAACTAGGAATAGTGTCATCTGTTCTTTGTGAATCTTGTTCACCACCTTGCTCATTAGTGGAGGTTGGGCAAAAGCATAAGCAAATTTCCCTGACCTGTTCATCCACAGGGTGTTCCCCTTGGAGTTGTACTGGGGAAACCTGGATGCGCAGTCTGGGCATTGTTTGTTTTCTTTTGTTGTGAAACAAATCGAACGGGGATAGCCCCATTGTGTGAAAATGTAGTCTACAATATTTTTGTCGAGCTGCCACTCATGCTCTTCTGGTAGAGGATCTCTGCTTAGTGAGTCCGCCAGAGTATTGAGTTCCCCTGGAACGTGTTGTGATGTTAGGAACATGCCCCACTTGAGTGCCCACTTCCATATTTTTTGTGCTTGCCTGGACAGACTTGGAGAATGTGTGCCCCCCCTGCTTGTTTATATAAAACATCACAGTGGTGCTGTCTGTGAGAATGTGTACTATCTGATTTGTCAGTTGTGCTTGGAAGGCTTATAACGCTTTGCGCACTGCTAGAAGTTCCAGCAGATTGATGTGGTTCTGTGCTGTGATTTGAGTCCACAGACCATGCGCCTTGAGATGAAGGTAATGGACCCTCCACCCGATGAGTGATGCGTCTCTTGTGACAATTGCTTGCACCGCTGGGTTGTGGAAGGCTTTCCCTTCAATCGGTTTTCCTTGGTACACCAGCGAATAGCTTGGACTAGGGTTGGCATAACGACTACTAGATCGTCCCACTGACCACTTGCCTGAGACCACTGTTTCGCCAACCACACTTGCATTGGGCTCATGAACAGACACGCGTGTGAAACCAGGTAACGCGTGTCTGTTCACTAGGTTTCCCTAATAACTTTAGGATATCATATTCTTCTTTGGCGCTCTTTAGGGCGTCTTCTACTGCCTTGCCGAACAACACGTTTGGCTCTATGGGCATATTAAGGAGTTTAGCCTGTGTCACAAGCTTAAACCCAGACTGGCTTAGCCACGCGTGGCATTTGATTAACGTGCCCTCAGCTATTATTCTCCCTGCCTTATCTGCTGCATCTAGGTTGTTCTTAAAGATACAGTTTGCAACAGCTTTTCCTTCTGCAATGGAGAGTGACAGTTGTGTCTTCAGGGGCTCTGGGGCTGAAGCTTTCTGTTCAGCCAACTCATCCACCTTATGGCAGTTGTAGCTGGCTAGTAAGGTGGTGTTATTGGCGATTCTCGCCTGGTAAGCTGCCGAAGATACTACTTTCCTACCAAAAGTATAAATCTTCTTACTTTCTTTATCCAGGAGCGCTTCTCAAGAAGCCAGTGGTGTCCCCGCTCTTTTTCTAGTGGTTGTAACCACTAAGGAGTCTGGTTTTAATTGGCCCCCGATATACAGGGGGTCAGAGGGAGCAGGTCGGAAGATGTTAGGGAGAATTCTCTGTTTAGGCTGAATTTCCTAACCTAGTGTGTCCCCCAGCAGCTTTGCTGGATTTCTGGAGTTTGGTTTCTTCTCCTGCCAAGAGTGAAACTCTTTTTCTCCCACTTCTGGACATGATTTATGTTGTTCCTTTGACTGTTAATGTGTTTTATGGGCTATGGGGTCCTTTACTCCATAGGATCTCATGTGTTTTTACGATGTGTGTTACACAGCACCCTCTGTGCAGTAACACAGGGGTGTCATAGTGACACCCCACCATAGACTCCATACCCTGGGACTGACTACGGTCTCCCAGGGCATGTAAAGTCACCATTGGCTTTACTAGTCCCAAATTATTAACAGAAACCAGTACAAACCATCATATTGTGGACGTACTGGTCGGGGCAATTCGATTGCCCCGGGGTCTGTTAGTCGAGGGGGCACGTCTCCGACCCCCCTGATCGAGTTTTGGCTGGTGGCAGTGGAAACTACTTTTTATATTCGACCGCGAATATTTCCCTATGGGATTTTCCCATTGTTCGAGGCTACCAACTTTCATTATTTAATTCTCATAGCCTCGAACACACCGCCGGTTTATTTATTCAATATTAATTCGCCGGTTGGTATTTTTTGCCAGGACTCGATTCTAAAATGGCGTTTGTGTTCTCTTCTGTGTCTCCACAGAAGCCTCCAAAAGTGGTGCCACTCTGTCTGGGTACCACAGGGGTTGTGGGAGGGGGTTTAGGCACCCTGGACTGAGTTACCTTTGGTAACTCAAGTCGCACTCTTGTGTGATTGGCCCAAATGGTGAGCCGGCCAGCTCACCACTTAGCATGTTTGATTGACAGCTAGGCTGAGTGAATGGGGGTGTGCTGCATAAAAGCATGGCTTTGGGGACTGGAACTTCAGAAGTCGCCAGAGGACCTGAGAATCCGACGAGGGAGAAGCTGAGCCGACCTACCACGACACCACCGGTGGAGCCCTGCGGAACCGACTCACCACTTCCCGACGGCAGAGATGATCTCCCGGCTGGAGAGGCTTCTTCCCCTGACTGGTGGGCACAACCAGTTTACCTTCTTTCTTCGCACCCCAGACCGGTTTGTGGTCGAACTGCCCGTGCCAAGCACCCCGGCGGCCGGATAGCCACTTACCACTGAACCGCGAATCAACGGACCGCTCCTTGTACCTGAGAAACTCTGCGGCTGGTTTCTTCCCTGGCAGTGCAACGGACTCCTGTCTTCCTCCCCGACGAGATCTTCTCTTCCTCCGGACGAAGCACCGACTTGCAGCCGCTGCCAGGAACAACTGCCCCCGCTGGAGTATTCTCACCACTTTAAGGTACTGTGTCCGCCAGGCCTCCCTTTCTAAAGATTGCTACAAGGTAATAATAACCCCTTAACCTTCTGGACTGGGCTGGCCGCCTTGACCCTCTAACGGGTCTCTTTCTTTGGTCCAACTCTTTTTGAACCTTTTCAAGACTTTTGTGCACTGCCACCGTTTGACCTTGGACACATTTCGTTTTGATCCTCTTAAAGCGGATATGGCCTACTGACTCTAAAACTCACAGTGTTACTTTGCCTTCCTCTCTTGTTGTGTTCGTGAAAAAGTGTTGGGATCTGTTTCAATTTATTCTCTGCTTTTCTCTCCCTTTCTAAAACGAATTATTAGAGTGCCATCTACGTTAAGCGCTCACCGCTGTCTGAAAATAAGTGGGGGCTTTACTTAAGACTTGTCTAATATTCTTTTAAGGGAGTGTATATCTTTTAGTGACCGTGTTTTTGAATTGCTTACTATTAGTGCCTGTGTGTTTTTCTAGATGTAGTTTTAAATAAATAATTATCTCTCTTTTACACCAAGACCTTGTCAGTGTTTACTTGTTCTATTGTGTTCTCTTTTACTATTGTGAATACTCTGTATACTGCCTAACTCTTCTTGAGGGAAGTCTGACTGCTCAGCCACAGCTACCAAGTGAATCTGTGTGGTACAGACTGCTACCAGGTGGGTTTACTGCCAAACACCTGTAGTCCTAAATCTTTTGCAGTGGTCCCAGAGGGAACTGCACAGGTTTCTGCCTAACAGAAGACTTTCTCAATGTTAACAGCGTGTGTTAAACTTGGAGTCACAAGAGAGGGTTGAATTAGCCTCTGTACAGATTGGAGTATGGGAATAAATTGGGTAGAGGACTTTTTATCTCCCAGTATGTTTTCAACAAAGTCTTGGTTTACTTGCGTCTCCTGTGCATCGATTTGAAAATGTTCTGCTGCATTTAGGAGCAGGTCATTGTATTGAATTTGATTGTCGACCCGTGAATCTGCCACCGGTGGGTCCGAGTGATCCGTTAACTGTATGACAGACGTCCTTGTCAGCATCGTAAAACTGGTCAACCATACCCATGTCCCATTTGGTCCTCAGTGTCAGTGTAAGTTCCAGTGTCCTAGAAGTCTTGCATGGAGTCACAATAAGCAAACTGCCCTAAAACCTCCTGAGAGGTGGGTGCTTGTGTGGTGTCGGACCGTGCATTTTTGGTGGGAGGCTTTGTAACTGCTGGTCCTCTACGTGGAGAGCTCTAAAGATTTACCAAGGCCATGGGGTGGTTATCAAAGAAATTGGCTAGTGAAGACATACGTCTCATGACTATCTATTTCCTCTGTAGACCATTGAGCAGAACTTGGGATAATTGGGGGCAAGTGGGGTAGGTGTTGGTTCAGGTGCAGGGGGTTTGTGTCCCATTGCCGCTGAAATGGTGCCCTCCCCGTGGGTCATGGTCTCTGAACTAGAGCCCTTATCCTGTATTTTTGAGGACTTGTTTTTCGATGTCCAACCATTCAATAGTGTGTCAGGGACATGGTTTTTTTTATGAGCTCAGTCATCTTCGAGTTCTGCATCGACTTCGCAGGGTCTGTCGCGTCTTTCGCCGGTCGATTTTCGTCATGCGTGTGGGCCGTTGGCACGTCTTGTGACGTTCAGTAATCGGTCCGATAGCACAGCGAGTAGAGCGTTCGGTTTGACATCCGTGCAAAGCCTGCTGACGCAGGTTCGAATCGCGGCAGGGCAAAATTCTGCCTTTCATCCTTCCAAGGTCGCTAACTGAGCACCACACACAGTGGGTAATAAGCAGCGCTCAGATACCTGAGGGTTCGTAGCGCTATATAAATGCTAAATTATTATTATTATTGGCGTGTGTGGGCTTTGAGCTTTTTGACACAGCGTCAGAACCGGACTTGCCTCTCGATTATGGGAGCCTGTTGAGAGGCGAGCGCAATGGCCCAGAGTACAGGGGACTGTTGGACCTCCCCCTTGATGCCGTGTGTGACCTTCCGCTCGGCATTAAGATTGACTTTAGGCTGTGGGATGTGTGTTTAGCGTGGTGCTGTCTGTTCGTGCCAGTGCCGCCAGGTGTCGTCCACATAGTAGAGCCGCCGGCCTACCTGATGGGGTCGGGGCTTGCACGCGGGCATTCGACAGATCCCGTTCACCTTCCATGTCACTATAGACGTCGATGCTGCCGTCACTGTAGGCTCCCTCAACGTCAACGGCGGCTTCGGCCTGCATGGCGTAGTGGACCCAGCGCTTTGTCTTGCAGTCCGTAAGAGTCTTGGGCTTGAAGAGATTGCAAAATTTGCAGTGGCCTTTGTTATGATCCCTTGGGAGACAAAGGTTGCACTCCCGGTGCAAGTCTTCCCAAGGGAATTCATGGTTGCAGGACTGACAGAATGTTAATAGTCACCGTAGTGACTAATGTACTCTTAGTCCATAGTCCCCTTTCCTTCATACTGTATAGGTGTCCCTCGCGAGGGACGGGAGACGGAACCTTTTTCACCAGAAAAATCTTCTTCCCCTTTAAATTTAGAGGCACGCAGGAGGGCGGCCCAGGGAGCATGCGCTCGCCTGACTCCGCCCACTGGCACCACCCCTCAGTCCCCATTGATGCGTCGACAATATGCAACATTGCCTAATGACACCAGTATTATTAGGGGGGAGGATGGTGGGACGTATGGAGGAAAGGGGACTTAGAGTACGTTAGTCACTACGGTGAGCAACTATTAATTACTCTTACGTCCTGTCCCCTTTCCTTCATACTGTATGGGCGATTACAACTGAGTGTACCCATCGGCTGGAGTGGAGACTCTCCTCAAAACCGTAAAGCCACATCTGACCTAGAGGCGACATCCATACAGTAGTGCTTGCAAAAAGCCGAGGGGGTGGCCCAGGTGGCCGCCCTACTGATGACCTGCCACAGCACAAGGCGTTGGAAGGCAATAACCGTGCTCTTGGCCCTGATAGCATGGGCATGCAAATTGGCCGGAACTGGCTTGCGCTGCCCCTCATAGGCCTCCGTGATGGCCGTGACCTAGAGATGGAAGCCTTGGAAGCCTGGTAACCTGGCCTTGTGCCTCCGAAGGTGACAAAAAGGGTATTCGACTTGCGGAAATCCATGGTCCTGCCCAAGTAATACTTTAGAGCGCGTCCGACATCGAGGCGATGCAAGACTCTCTGAGGTTCGTGTCCTTGGGATTGCAGAAGAAAGTAGGTAGAACAATCTCCTCGTTAAGATGGAAGGCGGACGAGACCTTGGGGAGGAAAGTAGGATGTGTCCGGAGGGCCACCTTGTCCCTGTGAAAAGTGGTGTAGGGCTCTGAGGCCACAAGGGCCTGGATCTTGCTGACCCTGCGAGCTGAGGTGAGGCCCACGAGCAGCGCTGTCTTTAGGGTTACCATCCTGATGTAGCAGACACCGCTGGCTCGATCGCTTTGTGGGCCAATGCGCCCAACACCACATTGAGGTCCCAGACTGGATGCAGCCTCTTTATGGGTGGGTAGAGTATGTGGAGACCAGCCAAGTGTCGCTTGACCACCTGATTACAGGAAGAAAAGAAACCCTCCTCTGAATTTCTGTAGGCACCTATGACCGCCAGGTAAGTGCAGCATGTATCAACTTGCACCCCGGAGTGTGCGAGATGCGCCGAAAAAGAGAGGACATCATCCAAGGAACACTTGAGAGGATCGATCTCCTTAGAGCTGGCCCAATGACAGAATCTAGACCATTTGCTCTTGTATTGGCTCCTGGTAGCCTTGCTTCTGGCGCCCTGTATGATCTCCAGGTTAACCTGCGATAGGTTCAAGTGTTTCAGAGTGACTTGCTCAGGCACCACGCCGCTAGGGCTAGTTTGTGATGAGCAGGGCGGAGAGCCCTGCCCCCCTGCTGAGTCAGGAGGGGAGCAGGACCCAGCAGTAGGTGAATGGGAGGACTGTGACAGGCTGAGCAGCTCAGAGAACCATGGTCTTGCCGGCTACCAGGGAGCTATCAAAATGATGCTGAGGCGAGACGATTGCTTTATCCTATAGATCACCCTCTGCACCAGGGGGGTGGGTGGGAAGGCGTAAGCCCTCATGTAGTTCCACTGTAGCTGGAATGCATCGCCCAAAGAGCCGGGGCCCTTCCGCTGCCAGGAGGCGAACTGCTGGAATTTCTTGTTGTTGTGGGAGGCAAACAGATCCACTTGTGGATGTCCTCATCTGAGGAAGATTTCCTCTAGTAAGAGGTAATTCAATTGCCACTCGTAATGGTCTGCTCCCAGTCTGCTGAGTCTGTCCACCACCAGGTTGCACTCCCCCGGGAGGTGGACAGCCATGAGGTAGATGTTTTCCAGGGCCCATTCCCACATGCTAATCGCGAGGTTGCACAGTGGAGGGAGTCTGGTACCCCCCTGCTTGTTCACATAGTACATGCTGGAGGAGTTGTCCATCTGAATAAGTACTGTCTTGCCCTCTATGAGAGGGAGGAAGGCTTTGAGGGCCAGCCATATGGCCTTCAACTCTAGCCACTTGATGTGGGACTCCTGTTCCTGACTGGTCCAGACTCCATGACACTGGTTGTCCAGAGTGGCTCCCCAGCCCTCCACGGAGGAGTCCGTTGTGACAGTAACCTGAGGGACAGGCTTCCGGAAGGGCCTGCCCCGCCGTAGGTTGAAGTCTGAGGACCACCAGAGGAGGTGCGGATGGAGAGACGTGGGAATATCCACATGCTCCGCTTGGGAGCCCCTCTCTGGATTCCAGGAAGCTGCGAAGTGCAGCTGCAGTCTCCTCATCCTGAGCCTCATGTGGGGGAGGGCCAGAAGAAACGCTGCCATAATGCCCAGTAGGTGCTGGTACCACCGGGCTGAGGTCACAGTCCTGGAGAGGAAGAGAGTAGTAGTTCTCTTGATGGCCGTGATCTTGTCCTCCGA
Organism: Ambystoma mexicanum; assembly: GCF_040938575.1. Classification (NCBI taxonomy): domain Eukaryota; kingdom Metazoa; phylum Chordata; class Amphibia; order Caudata; family Ambystomatidae; genus Ambystoma; species Ambystoma mexicanum. The sequence continues at coordinate 301,041,233 of NC_090927.1, read as the reverse complement.
AGGGAAGACCTTCTTGGGCCGGTGTCCCAGATGAGGCCCAGGAAGGTCAGCTTCAGCGTGGGTTGCAGCTGAGACTTCTTGAGATTGATAGTAAACCCCAAGTCGTGGAGTGTGTGCATTAGCACGGAGGAGGTGTGAAGAACTGCCTCAATAGATGTGTCCCGGACAAGCCAGTCGTCCAGGTATGGGTAAACATGGTGGCCCTGAGGAGGGCCACCACCGCGTTCATCAGTCTAGTGAATACCCTGGGGGATGAGTTGAGGCCGAAGGGTAGAACTTTGTACTGGAAATGGCAGCCCATGATCCTGAAGCACAGAAAGGACAGATGTGGCTGCCAAATAGGGTAGCGTAGATACGGGTCCTTCAGATTCAGGGAGCACATCCAGTCTCCCCTGTTCAGTGTCTCTGCAATGAGAGCTGGTGTAACCATCTTGAATTTTTGGAGCAGTTGGGAGAGGTGGAGGGTGGAAAGGTCCAACATAACTCTCAGGCCAGCCTGGTTCTTCTTCTGTATAGTGAAAATCCTGGAATAGAAGCCCAATCCTCTCTAGGAGGATGGGACTTCTTCCACTGCCTGGCTCTCGACGAGCTACCGGACTTCCGCCAACACAGTTGCTGTGCCAATCTGTGGGAGAGGAGGGGAGGCGAGAGGAGAGAGAGGAACTGGTAGGCGGTACCCTGTGGAGACTACAGATAGGATCCACGGGGCTGAAAAGTTCTGGTGCCAAAATTGCACCTGAGAGGCAAGCCTGCACCCCACCGGAAACATGTGGACCCAGAGGGGCGTGTCATGCCTTTTTACCCTCCGAGGCTGCTGAGGTGGAGGGGGATTGGAAAAAAACCCTGCACCCAGCCCCCCCCCCCCCACCTCCTTTTGTTGTTTCCTCCGATGATAACTCAGGAAACGGTCAGGTTGTCTGAACCCCTGTTCTTGGAAGCCTCGGAACCCTCCCGTCACCCGCCCCTTGTTGGAGCATGGATTGGACTGGGTGTACGCCTTGGGCGTGGCCTTCGTAAGAAGAGATAAAGACTTAGCAGTCTGTGAGCTGTTCTATATATCCAATTCTTCATCCGTGGAGGAGTGGAAGAGGTCACTACCCTTGAATGGAAGGTCAAAAATGCGTTCCTGGGCTTCCCGGTTGAATTTAGCAGCCCGGAGCCAGGCCATCGTTCTCATGTCCGTGGCGATGCAGATGTTCCACCCGGAGCGGAGAAATGGACACTGTCCCGTTTGGGAATCATCGCTGTATCTCAGGAACTAAAAGGTGCTGAGACGTCCATTTTGCCGCATTTCGAACCTGCAAGCTAAGTGGACTGAACTGGCGAAGTTTGGGTCTGCTTGCGCAAGGGACCGGCGAGTACGCCATACCCAAACCGGTGGCCCCTAGTGCAAGGGCCCATTTTTACACACAAGTGGCCCCTGTGGGCCCCTCTCCTTTCCACTGCTATTGCGAAATAGCAACTCCATCCCGAACTCTCGAACTGCCTCTGCCTTCAAGTGGAGGTCCTTCTTGAATAGTGGGAACTTGTTCTGCATCGCCTCATCCACCCTCCCGAGCTGCTAGAGACCCCTGAAGAGACCTTATTTTGCCCATTGGAACAACCGCGTGTGCTTGCATTGCATGTACTATTGAGCACAAGGCTCCTCTCTTCTTAGGGCTTGGACTGCCTCTTAGGTGTATTGTCTATGTTAAAGGGACCTAAAGACTATCTGCACTGCCTGTTTCCTTCCCCTATAGGTTGTCGACATATTTTGTGCATTTAACCCTTTAGACCCCAATGGTCTTGTATATATATTGTATTGATAGGTTGTGTTCGTTTACTTAGTGTTACTGTGATTCTTTAGCTATGGTCTATGTTACAAAGGCCTTGTAATAAATGTGTTTATTTTTATGATACAACACCTGTCTGGGGTAATTTGTAGGTGTCCTTGCTTTGTGTGCTCATTGAGGTCCTTCAGTCACCCTCACCCCTCCTGAGACTGATAGGCAGAATTACATGCAATACCCTTTGGGAACACTACACACGATTAGGACTACAAATGACAGTACAATTTCACCTTTGGTACAAGCCTGAACTACACAGTTATAGTGGTAGCAGTAGCGGAGCAGCCAGACTTATCTCAAGAGTAAGTGAGCAGTACAAGTGGTTACACAAGGGACAGCAATTACTATGGTTCAGGAAAACACTGACTCAATGTTTCTAAGTAAAAGAATATATATTTATTTACTCAACCGTTGTATAACATTTCACTATTATAAGCAAGATAAGAATCACAATCAAAAATACACCACACCACTTCCCTTAAATTCCAGACAAGTTAAGCTCACAAAATGAAGTGGGAGCAACAGGTAAGTAAGCAGGGCAACTAAACAAGAGAGACTACAAGGTTAAAATCAGATAGAAAAGGCTTAGGGCCAAAGTCAATGATTCAAAAGGCTTTTCTCAAGATAATAGGTTCAATGTAGTTCGCAGTAAAGTTCGTGGCACAGATTCCGGACGAGGTTGGTCGGGGGAAACGTTAGTTCAAAGAGAAGAGAAGGACAAGCCCTCGGATTGGAGAAAGATTTCAAACACTTGCACAGTAACTTAAAACGGAGAGGGGGCTGTAGCTGAGGCAGACGTTCCTGGTAGTTCCTGCAGGCTCACGGTTCCTGAAGCGACTGTCGGACTCATCAGAAGTAGGAAGACTGGAGGGTCCTACACTACCCAGGGAAGAAACCAGTAGCAGCGCCAAACAACGAATAAAAGGTGCGCTCCTTAAAACCCAAGCAGGGTCCGACCTTCCTAGCTATCCGGACCACTGTAGCTCTGTACAGCGAATTTGACCAGAGGAGGGGTCCTGGCTTGCAGTTTGGGTGAACTGGTTGGTCCCACCAGATCAAGGGAAGAAGTTTCCTGGAGGATCTTCTCGGTCGTCGGATTTGGAGATTCGGATCTGCAGCAGGGCTTCACCCGGCGGTTCAGTCGTGGTAGGGGTCCTCTTGTTCCAGTTCCTCGTTGGTTCTTTCGTTCCAATGGAGACTCTGCTCTTCCAGTCCCAGAGACTGGCTTTTTATGCAGTTTTCCCCCATTCATACAGCCTGGCTGTCAATCACACAGCAGGGTGGCTGGCCTGGCAAGGCCAGTCCCCTTAGCCAATCAGACAAGAGTGCGACTTGGGTTGCCAAGACAACCCATGGCAGGGGTCCGAAGATCCCTCCCTCACATCCTGCCCCTCTAGACTATCAGGCGCCTTAAGGAGGGCTTCTGTGCAGAAGCCCGCGAAAAGACGGCAAACAAAGGAATCATCCCCGGTTTGGCGCATAGAGTAAAACACGAGAAAGACTTTAACAAAAAGAAATGGAGAATAAACCCAGCCGGATCCAAAATAAAATGTATTTGGTCAAGCGGCTTTAAGTTCGAGGCTAACATAATAGCCTAAAACAATACCACGTTTATATAATATAATCGCGGTAGAAAAGTTAGGGTAGATACCAGTGCCACCAGCCAAGTCTTAAAGTTAAGGAAGCAAAACAAGGCTCCAAGAGGCACCGACAAAAAGGGATAGGAATAAACCCTTTCCAGTACTCTCAGCCCCAGAAAAATGAAGTCAGGAGGAAATCTCAAAGACAACCCTGTGTCACTGCACTGAAGGTGCTGTGTAACACAAAAAAAAGTGGTGCACTTGGAGTAAGTGAGGCTCCAGTGCACAAGATCACACAAACAGTGAAAACACACACAGCAAAACGCATGTAAGAGTGGGAAAAAGGCTCACACTCTTACCAGGTGAAAAAATAAACAGAAATCCAGCAAAGCTGCTGAGGGACTCATTAGGTAAGGGGAATCAGCCATTTATTGAGAATTCTCCCTAACAGAGACTTAGTCTTGACCGCCTGTCATAGCTACCCTGATTGGTCTGGCTTGTCCAGAGGTTACCCTGTTCCAAGAAACTAGGCTGGCCTTCTGAACCTCTGCCCCTCAAGGTAAGAGTTCAGAAATCCATCTTAACAATAAGCAGTAGGCCACGTACCTGGTTGACACCAGTCCCACCTTGTGACTCGTTCCTCAACCCGCTCTGCTAGAGGAGGTATCGGACGAGCGGCCATTTTGACTGGCGCGGCTGCCATTTTGAGCTGCGTGCCCAAGTCGTGCTGCCTGGGTCGCTGGAGCCAGCCCCGTCCAAGACGCTTGTGTTGGAACATAAGGCCTATCCCGCACCTCATGTCGGGGCCTGGAAGGCGGTTTGCCCTCGGCAGAGCAGCCGGTAGTGCTGCATGAAGGCGCCCCCTGGGACATGATGCCGGTATTAGGGCGTTGCCCCTCAGGAGTAACCCTGGTAGAAGAACCTTGCAGTCCCTCAGCAACGATACCAGAAGGATCCGGAGACCCCTCGGCCATGAGGCCGGTAGCTGGACTAGGCTTGGTACGTGTGCTGGTGCTAGAGCCCAACAGGTCGGGTGTTTCCTATGGAAGGACTCGCCCCTGCGGGGTGCTTTGTTGAATAAAGGCCTTGCCTTTGGTCTCGAACAAAGCTTGACGAAGTCCTTTAAGTCCTCTGGAGGTGACGTCTGGAAGAGCTCCCTCCACCTAGCCAGCCTGTTCTTCAGTGCCCAAGGAGTCGCACGCGGAGCAACCTTCCCAGCCGTGGTCAGGGCCAAGGCAGCGGAGGCAAAGGGCGTGATGTCGGAGGACCAAGTATCTAGAATAAAAAATAAAAGACAAGATAGAAGAATATCCAGGGAAGAGTGTCTGGTATTACATGCCGAAGCCAAACCCAGGAGCGCTGGTGAAATCGGCCCGTTCCTGTTGACGCGGAAAAGGGGACTGAGGAGTGGCGCAGGTGGGTGGAGTCAGGCGAGCACATGCTCCCAGGGCCGTGCCTCTAAATTTAAAGGTGAAGAAGATTTTTCTGGTGAAGGGACGCCCATACAGTATGGAGGAAAGGGGACGGGACGTAAGAGTACTAAAGGGTTTATTCTCCATTGTGTATGGGAAAGGCAGCCTGGCTAATAAAGTGGATAGAGAAGGGAAGGAATATGCATTCTCTTAGAGAAACTACAGAATGAACCACCCCCCACTCTCCCTACTGTGAGGGCCGAGGTCCGTTGCGGCCTTCCAAAGCCATCTGAAAAGTTTGTTGAGACGAGTAGATCAGTAGTTGTCGACGAAGGTAGTCGAAAGTAGTCTTCGATGCTGTCGCCGAAGGTCTTGCGGGAGAACGGCTAACAAAGGACAGCACGAGTAAACTAGAATTAATTATATTTTTCAGTAAAGGCGATAGCCAGAAGGAACTCCGCTATGAGCGACTGACAATGAAGTCAGAAAAATAAAATCTCAGGTACCTCGACGCGTGAAGCACCATGGGTACAGTAGACGTCACACTAGGGATAGTATCACTGCCACGCCCTGACGACGTCCCTTTTCGAGTTTCAAAAACAACAACTAATACTCGGCAGCTTTCACTAGATGTCAGCCTATACATAGCATGTGATCCAAGCAGATTCCACAAGCCTCAGATATATATTGTCTCGTTTAAAAATTCTATTTTTGGAAACTACTTTAAGTTTGATATCATTTGCTTGCAAGAGGTTTGGTTCCTGGAGCGACCGAGTTTGGATTTTTTTTTTTTTATCATACACCTACAGGTGGCATTTTAGTGTTGCTTTAGATAAATTGTGGTTTTTCAAATATTAAGGAACATTATCGTCGACATGGTGTATTAGCTGTGGAATTCACCCTTCTTCTAATGGGAATATTGTTCCATCTATATTGAATATATACTGGCATATGGGAGGGTGTGCTCTTGAAAATTTTTTAGAATGCTTCTTCCTTTATCGCGAGTTGGAGGTGTAAAACACACCAATGGAGATGTATGTGTTTTCAGGGATTGTCCTGTGGTAGAAAATTTTGGCATTACCCCAGAGTGTCTCCAGGGGGGTAGAAATGCCAGTAAGAAAGAATGTAATGGGGTCAAATTGATTAATTGTCTTCATGCCTTAGGTCTATTGAAACTGAATGGTGCAGTTAAAGGACAATACCAAGGGCGGGTACATGCACAGAGGATTGTCGCATTCAATTGTGGACTACATTTTTACTGTTTAATATTTGTTCAGTAATTGCAAACAACTATTAGTTGTAGCTACTATGTGGAGTATCATGCCTCAAAGTTGTTTTTAGATCCAATTGGGTCATAAGCTAGATGTTTATTCAACAAACCTTGAAGCTAATACCGTAAAAAACAGTTATTTGGGCTAAAAAAAAAGATCAGTGGTGAAATACAATAAAATGGCTAATTTGATGGGATTACCTTCTTATGAGTGGAAATTGAATACATTTACTCGGAATAACTTTGAATGCTTCTCATAGGATTTTGTGGGGCAAACTGTGAGCAAGGAAAGTTACCATGAATGTTGCCACGTGGAAACCTCACATATTCCATGCGTTTGTTGCAGATAAGAAGAAAACTTGAGAGCTGTTATTCGGCAAATAAAATCTGCAGACTTGGATCTCCCAGATATCCAACGGCAGACAGAGTAAACTGGGTTAAGAGGTGTAAGGCTATCCTGGTACAAAGGGATGCTGAATTGCTTAAAAAATAAAGACAATCAAAATGTTTGCAGAACATGTGAAAAATGGACATGTGGAATCGCACTTTAACGTGGTAAATGAGGAGGATTGTATTTCACACTTTACGCACTTGTATGCTGAGGATGCTGGGGATGTAAGTGGCACCTTAATCTCGGTATCCACAGGCTCCTCTTCTCCTTTTGGAGATTTCCAATTAGATAAAAAGGCAGTACTTAACATTATACATAAATCATGCTCATTCCCGTGCACGAGGTGTGAATAATTTAACTAATGCTCGTTTCAAGAGTGACCCTGCTCTTTGGTCCTCGGTTTTGACATTTTTGTTTAAGGATATCCTTCGGGAGGGAAGCTTTCCGTTAGCGGGGGATACCTCTTTTATTGTTCCCATCTTTAAGAGGGGCCTTCGCTCAGACCCTATTAATGATTGCCCTACCACCATACTAACAGCAGATAGTAGGATCTTTCCTGCTTTCATTCTTCGACATTTAGAATAGTGGGCAATGGAGGCTGGAAGAATACAAAAGTTTCAAACAGGGTTCCCAAAAAGGCAGGGACTAATTTATATAATTTTCTTTTGAAATGTTGTCAAGATTTGGCCTATAGTAAAAAATATGACATAATATACACAGCAGTCATTGATCTTTCCTCCCCGTTCGATTTGATTAGTCAAAAGTGTCTCTGGTAGAAACTCCATGAGTGGGGAATTCCTCCAGTCTTGTTAATAATCATGAGTCTACATGAGAACTCAAATCTACAGGTTCGTTTAAACTTGGAGGCTTCTCGCAAACTCAAGAAATTCCCACTAGAAACGGCTTGAGGCAGGGATGCATTTTGGCTGCCTGCCTCTTTAATTTATACGTTTTGGATGTCGGCAAAGTGATCAAGCAAGCCGCTCTTGTTCCGCCTAAAATAGGAAATCTTAGATTGACATGGCTAACCTACGCAGATGATTTCATTTTAATGTATCATACGGCAGCTGGTTGCAGAGACTTCCTTCTGATTTTTCTAGCTACGCAACGGATAACTTCTTAAAAACAAATGTTTTGAAAACAAATATTTTTAAATTTAAAGCAAATAATAAGAAAATTACTAACCATTGGTTCATTAATGGATTAAGGATGACTGTTGAAAACCTCATATTGGGGATTTCCAAATACGAGTACTTCGGGTAAATGTTATATTAAGGCTTACTACCGGCATTTGGCAGATAACCATTTTACTCTATTGTTTTTTGATAACGCGCCTAATGCCACACCTGAGTTCGGTCTCCAAGCACGGATACGGGATTAGAACCTCTGTTGCTCTGTGTGGTCTTGTTTCAAAGACCAATGCGTTGCGCCTGTGCTATTTACATTGCATATGAAGTATCTCAAGAATTATTTTTGTAAATACAAAATTAAACCCCTGGTTAACTACTGTATAGGAAAGGTTATCCCAAAACGTACTTATGGTGTGGAGATCTTGCAGGAAAGACTTGTGTACTTGCTTGATTCCCTAGAGAATTTAATTTGCTGAAAAGTAATGACTATACCCAATGCCATTGTGTAGGAGAGAATTAGATATAACTTGGGTTTAACTTCTCTGAGGGTTCAAGGACTTTCAAACATTTTTGCTTTTTATTATACACTTTTAATTCCAAGTGCCCAGATCCTATACTCAGTTCTAAAAGAAGCAATTGAATTAAAATCAGAGAGAATCTTAACTGTGTACACAGAGCAGTGTGACAATATTTTACTGATGGGAAATATGACCAGGTTAGATCTTATGGATAATCCAAGAAAGGTAAAGAAAGCTTTATGTGGGACTGGTGTGAAACTATAAACAAATTCATTGCCCTGTCAAGTCTGAATTTTTTGTTGCACTAACACAAGTGTTTAGGTTCTTTAGCCACCCATTTCACCCTTTTTCCGGGTGAGAGGGCTTGTCAAGATTTTATCAGGTTTAGATGGAATCTGTATCCCACTAAGGAGGTTTTATTCAGACGCTGAGAAATACCTAGGGACACTACTGTGTCGATTTTGTGGCGCAGACAGTGCTGTAAACACTCACCCACCTTTTAGTGATATGTAAAAGGCCTACTCCACTTTGGACTGTAGATTTAAAAAAATTAATTATGTTAGAGGTTACATGGGACTGGGATCATTTCTGGGGGGTCTTTCAACTTCCCTTTCCTTGGCAATGATTGGCATTTCTTTAATAACTTACACTTGTGTCAAATTCTGTGTTGAAAAATGAATTTAAAAGATTTGTTTATTATAAATTCAATCATGGTGTGAAGCGATTGGGAATTTGACTTTTAGACTTAACTGATAAAGTTTGATATTTTATATTGTTCAATGTACAATGAATTTATGTATTGTTAAGGTCGAGCTTTTATTGTTTAACCAATAAAAAATAAAAAATAACTAAATATAGTTGGGCTGTTCGTTTGGATTGGTGTTCACTCTGAATAACAAACCTCGCCTTATTCAGGTAAAGGAGGCTGACCACATTCTCAAGTTCGATTCATCTGAGAGGAAGTCAGTCTCCATTGGCTGAAGGAAGGAACTGTGGAACCGCAGAAAGCAAGGAAGATGCAGAAGGCACAGGGATGAGGACATTGGCAAGGATATAGGTCGGCTGTGTTTTTTTTTTTTAACTATATTTTTATTGACAATGTACATACAAGGTAGGGTGCAACGGCAAACCCCACCGACCATACAATAGGCTTACAGACAAGGCTGTGTTTTTTTAATGACAAATTAGACTTACCAATAGAGGTCTTTTTGGAGGTTGAATCTGTGAAGCACATGCTTTCCATAATACATTATCAGCTGGTCCAGTAGTTTAATCAAAAGTTAAAGATATAATAATAAAGATAAAAGATATAATAATAAAGGTAGGCGCTGACAAGGGTGTTGTGTTCCTGTAACTGTATTCCTACACTACATGCACAGGTACACAAAAAGCTCCTTGAAGTCAGCAACCATCAGATTGTCAAATTGCTTGCTTTCCTATGAGTTAAACATGAGGTAAGGTGTGCTCCTACATATACTGTGAATAAAGCTAAATTCCCAGCATCTAAGTCACTGCGAAGCACTATAAACACTCAAAACCAACCCATGGGGATAGCTCAGAGGTAAGGTGCTTGTCTTGGAAACAAGACAACACTGAGCAGCATGAATCGGCTACCCGGTCCCACACTTAGAGGCTGGAATCCACCATGAAGAAAAATATAAAAGCCCAATTTAATAAAGAAAGAAATTTATATAAACATGTTCTATCTACACCCCAAATGGAGGGGACCATGGGTTGGCACATGTGACTGTAAAACAGAAACTCCAGAAGAACAAGTTACTTACCTGTGGTAACGTTCTTTCGATTGGATGTTCCTTACATGTATTCCTCATCTTATGATATCTCCATATGCAGCTTTAGCTGCTTCGGAAACCTTTTCCAGCAGGGGGCCGCTGCGCATTGAAGCCTGTTGACTCGATGTCCCTCAAAGGCCTCTGCCTCAATGTCGACATCATCACTCGTATAAAGCACGCGCAGCTACCGTTAGCTTCAGTTCCATTTTTATGCGCGTTGGTTTAGGCTACACCTGACAGTTACTCACCTGGAAAGAGCGTAAACTGTAATAACAAGGAAATTCTACTGTGGGGCAGGCTGGGAGGGGCGATGAGGAATACGTGGGAGGAACATCCAATCAAAAGAATGTTATCATGGGTAAGTAACTTGTTCTTCAAATGGACTGCGTCCTCCCACGCATTCCTCATCTTATGATAGACTCCCAAAGCAGTGTTTGCATTTCTGGAGGAGGGAGTCAGAATTTAAAATGTTTAAACAAGAATTTAGGCGTTCCTTATTGGTTTGTGTGTACAGAATTTAACACTGCCTTCCCAAAACCACCTTCCTGGCCTGAGGAAAAGTCCAGACTATAATGCTTGGTGAATGTGGGGACCGAGGACTATGTGGCCGCTGCACAAATATCCAGAATTGGACTCCCCTCTGTAAAGCAGAGGAAGTAACCATGGCCCTAGTCGAATGAGCTCCAAAACCCACAAGGGTATCTTTTCCACTAATCTGTATTATACAGAAATTCCTAAAATGATCCACCTGGATAAGGTTTGTTTTGTGACCGCCATCCCCAACGTATGGCCTGTGTAACCAACAAAAGGTTTATCATCCAGTCTTAACTTAGACATTCTGGATAAGTAGAAGCTAAGTGCAAATCTTAGGTCAAGCTTGTGTAGCCTCTCCTCTTCCTTTCCAGGATGAGGATAAAACAATGAAAGCATTATTTTTTGAGGTAAATGAAACTCAGACAATTTTTGATTAAAAAGTAGGTTTAACCGAAGACTGTAAGGAGGCTTGCAGGACAAGACTTGAAGGTCACTCACCCTGTGGGCTGATGTGAGAGTTAACAATATTAGGGAACAAGCATGAATAGGTTCAAATGGAGCACACATTAGAAATTTCAAAACTAAGTTCCCAACACGAGACTTGAAATGGTATCGGAGGAAATACATTTGTCAATCCCTTCAGTAATTTGTATGACAAGTGGTATATTGAAGAAAGATACCTCTTCAGATGAGCCCCTAAAAATATATAGCGCTACCAGATACCATTTAGTTGTGCCAACCTGGAGCCCCAAATTAGCCAGGTGTAACAAGAACACCACCACCACAGGTGTGCTGCATGTAAAAGGGTCCACATTCTTATCCCTGCACCAGCTGCAGAACTTGCAGGATTTTGTTGCTGGCCTTCTGGCTGAAAACAAAATCTCCATTACGTTGTCCGGGAGGTTCCAATCCTTAAATCTCAACCTTTCAGAAACCATGCGTGAAGGTTGAGTGTCTTGACCTCTGGATGGAGAACCCAACCCTCGTTTCACAGGAGAAGGTCCTCTCTTTGTGGAAGACGTATTGGAGGGCAGATGGACATGTCTAGAAGGTCCGGGTACCACGTCCTGCTGGCCCAATTCGGAGAAATTAGTATCATGGATTTCCCAAACTTTTTCAACCTCCTGATCACATGAAGAATGAAGGGGACAGGAGGAAATGCATACAGGGATGGAAACTCCCAGTCCATTACGAACTTGTCACCTAGAGCTCCTCTTGGGGGAAATTCCATGGAGCAGTACAGTCCGCACTTCCGGTTGACACTGGTTGTGAAAAGATCCACTTGAGGGGTTCGACATAGGGTGGGGTTCTCTTGAAGGGTTTCTAGATCTAGTTCCCACTCGTGGGAGACTGTGCTCTGCCTGCTCAGAGCGTCCACCACCGTGTTCTCCTCTGTCGGCCTCTGTCGGCTAGGTGAACTGCTAATAAGGAGATTCCTTCTTGAATTGTCCAGAACCAGATCTGCATTGCCTCTCAGCACAGTGGTAGTGACCCTACACATCCTCTCTTATTGAGGTAGTACATTGCCAGTGTGCTGTTTGTCATTATCAGGACGTTCATTCTCTGTTGAGAGGGCAGGAAGACCTTGAGCACAGCTCCAAAAGGTTGATGTGTAGTTTGGACTCGGATGGAGACCAACGACTGCTCATAGTCAGATTGTTGGTATGGGCTCCCCGACCCGTGAGTAAGTCGTCCGTCACTACAATTATTACTGGCCATGGTTGCCAAAAGGGTTCTCCCTTCAGAACGTTGTCCGTGCAGGCCCACCACAGAAGGTTCTGTGTGACTGTGCTTGGAACCTGAAGGAGGTCTGACATGAAAATTGGGACCAATGAGTCCTGCAAGCCCATTGGAGAGATCTCATTATCAGGTGAGCCTCTGGCACCAGGAAAATGCAGGAGGCCGAACAACGTAAAAAAAAAATCAAAAGACGAGACACGCTGGGCTCTCTGGAATTTGGTGACTACCTGCAGAATGTCTGAGCCCTCACCTTGGGTGGTGAGGCTTTTCCCAAGGATGCATCGAGGACAGCCCTGATTAATTGGAGCCTTGGAGATGGTATCATGTGGGACTGCTTCAAGTTGAGGGAGAAGCCCAGTCTGTGGAGGGAGTGACAGGTGGAGCTGAGATGTTCCAGGGCCTATTTGGGAGAACGTACCCTGATCAGCCAATAGTCCGGGTAAGGGTAGACGTGAATCCCCCGCTCCTGAGACTTGCTGCCACCACCACCACCATCAACTTGGTGATAACCCTAGGGCGCAGATCAATCCAAATGGCAGAACTCAAAACTGATAATGACAACCGCCAACAGTGAACCTCAGGTAACTTCTGGGCTTGTGATGGATTGGCACGTGAAAGTAAGCATCCTGAAGGTCCAATGATACCATCCATTCCTGAAGGTGGAGGGCCTGAGGGATCCAAGAAAGGCAATCCATCTTGAACTTGTCCTTCCTGAGGAACTTGTTCAAGTCTCTCAAGTCAAAGATGGGTCTCAATCCCCTGTCCTTTTTGGGGATTAGAAAGGGGAGTACCAACCGTTGTTCCTCTCTGCTACAGGTACCGGTTCTATAGCACCTTTCTCCAGCAGGGTCAACATTTCCTGCATATGGAGCGGAACTGGAACTTTGAGTTGTTCCCCGGTGGATGATCCTGAGGCCGTTTTAGAAAGGGAAGGCAGTAACCCTGGGCTACTGTTTTCAATGCCCATGCATATGAAGTAATGCAACGCCATTCTCTCAGATGCTCTGAGAGTCTGCCTCCCACCGGGGGGTTTGTGGACTAAGGCCTCAAGAGATGCCATTCATCATCGCTCACAATAAGAGAATTCACATATCTCAATTGAATGTCAAAACAAGATCACATATATTAAAACAAACCAATTACATCCTCATACTCATACTCATATCAACAACATCACTAATACAATCTTCATATGGTCATGACAGTGGCAATTCATTATACTGTTAAAAATTAAAGGATTAGAGGGGGGGGTCTTTCCACAATGACTATTTCTATCACACATTTAAATTAATCCTACCAACTTGTGGAACCTTAAGACCTTGGTTGTATATTTGATGAGTTACCCTCAAAACAACCTTGTAATTGATACAGAGCTCGCAGCTATACATTCCTGTTTGTAAATTCCTCCCATTAATGAACACGAGTAGTGAGGAGGGCTGGACAAACACTCACTATATGCCAAAGTGTTATTTTGGCCTCAGCATCTAATGGCGTGAGGGCCAAGGATAGTTCTTCCTGTTGTTTGTATTAAGAAATTCTCTCGTTAGAAACAGCTCAATGCTTAGTCTCAAATTGCGTACTATAATACTGATTAGGGAATTTCACTATATATATTCCTTTAGACACAGTAGTAAGATTCCTTGTCAACATGTACAGGTTCTCTGGTCTTGGCGCAGTTGTCAGACCACACGGTCCACCCATCACAGGCCGCGCAACCAGGAACTCATGGTACTCCTGCTCACACATAGGCTCTTCAGTGTGCTGCTTCTGTGGTTCACTTTCCTTAATTTGGCTTCCTTGTTCTATACACATTCAATGTCTTGTTGCATTTCAGGGTCTTATTCATACTTCACTTCTGGTGACCCTTTACCCCCCCAACCCCTTCATGCTTAGCTTTCTTCAAGTATGCAGGTTACTGTCCTTTAAGCATGATTTTAGGATATTCAGCAAACAAATAGTTTTTCAAAAGGTAGCTTCAAAAACAAATAGTTTCTCAGACATGACGTCAACTCTGCAGTCAGCGTCCTTACTTCAACTTAGTTTACCATTTTCTTTCAGTGTGTGATTAAATATTAGCAGGTGTGCTACTTTCTTTCAGCTTGTTATTCAATATTGGCAGATTTGCTATGCCTTGTGCCATTTGCCTTTCTTTCATTCATACAACTTCACAACTCCATCTGTAACTGAAGCATTCCCTCTGCGCTGTTCACTACACTCCCAGCCCGCCCGGAGTGTCCCGATCTATGGGTAACTTCCCCAGCACTCACTGGGTGTAGGTGTCTCGCTCCGGCGGCTCTCGCTGCTTTGCTCCTTTAAGACCTACTTGCGTGTGGGCTGCAGCTCGGCTGGCACAGGCACCTTCAATATCTCTGCGAGGCTGGAAACGGTGTCCTCTTTGCTCTGGTCTCGCTGCAGCACCATTTGCTCCCACTTCACACAGGAGGCTCAACTCGGCTTGAGGATGTCTGCTGGCGCCCCGTCGCCACCTCGGGTCCCACCACAGCTGACTCCAGACTCCCGAGGATTCCTGCTAATCTCTGCCCAAGTTATCCAGGTCTCCTCCTTTCTCCACTTCACAGCTTCTCCTTTTATACACCTGTGGTTCCTCAATAGGCTGCAGGTGTAATCCATTATTCACTTCTGCCTGACTCTGATTAAGAGGACATGCCTGACCTTCATAACTTGCAGGCATCATCGTCGTCGTCCCACTACCCAAGAGGTGCGAGTGTGTGGTGTTCATTACTTTCAGCTGTTTCTGTTACGCTCACCTGGTTCCCACAGGGACGTCGATCTGGACCGGCCTGGTGCCACGTAGAGCCGAGATGGCTGACTGAACACCCCCACTTACTTCGTTTGTCGGCTCGTATGAATATCTTTCTGAAAAGGAGAAAGGGAATTAACCTCCCGTAATTCGAGCGTTAACCCACCTTCCACTCCCATTGTCTGCCCACTGACCACTCCCGATGTTCCCTCTTGTTCTCAACTGATGGTTTAGAAAGGTGGGCTCTCCATCCTGCATCGAGCGCAGGGGCGCGTAGATGACCAGTTACTTCACTGGCGTGGAGGAATTGGTGAGTTCCAGTATTGACTCTAGGATCCAATAGTTTGTAAGAGTTCAAATGTCTGATCTTCACCCTTTCCGATTCCTTGTAGGTTGCCAACTTAACCACCACGAAGAGTCCAAAGGGCAGTTGGTGAGAGTCAGGTAAGTCTATAGTGGTTTTCCCCTTAGGGGCTGCGGTACGGCGATGATGCAGAGTTAACTGCGCCGACCCGATATGAGGCGAGATCCCCCTGCGGTAAATCAGGTAAGTCTTTGGGGGGGTAGCTTGTAATGTCCAGTGGTTTCCCCTTAGGGGCCGGGGTGCGGCGGTGAAGCTGAGTTAACTGCGCCGACCCGAGATGAGGTGAGTACCCCCCATGGTAATCTGGTAAGTCTTTGGGGGTAGCTTGTATTGCCCTTTTGCATTCCCGTGCTCACCTGGCTTTTCTTGTCCCCTTAGATATCGGAGAGCGGTTTGGAAATGCAGAGTCTGCGATGGAGTGAGGAAAAGCTGCACTGGATGGAGAGTACAGCGCGGCGCTGCGAGGTGCGTGACGATGCGCGTGTGATGACTCCTTCAAGATCGACGGCGCGATGGATAAAGAATTCAGGTAAGGTTTCAAGTTTGAACCTCTTCTTCTTTCTTTTCGTTTCGTTTCCACGTGGTCCAGGACTGAAGCGGGCGTGGCCGAAGACTGGAAGATGCTGGAGGCACAGTGAGCGTTACGCTGCTGAATGCAGAATAACGCAAAGCACGTGTGGCTGTCCGGGCGTGGTTTAAATAGCCTAGGAAGAAGTCCCAGGTAAGTATTCTTCCACAGCCCCCACCCGAGAAAAAAGTAGTCCCTTAGGTAAATGGTCCCTCCTAAGCCCCATCTGGCTTGTGGCTTCGTGCAGCATGGTCTGCATCAGGCGAGTATGCAGCATGGTCTGCATTAGGTAAGTTTTCTGAAATGAGCCTGGCGCCCATGGCGCCAGGCCTGACTTTATCCTTATGAGCCTGGCGCCATAGGCGCCAGGACTGCACCCAAACAGCCCCTAACTGGGGTTTTTGGGCATGCTCCAAATGGCATGATGCCTGCTTCCGGGGTTGCTGGACCTGTTCTGGCTTCCCGGGGGCAGGCATCATGACAGTTTCTTCCTCGTCTCAGTACGGTCAGGTGTCCCAAGAGGGGAAAGAAGGGGAGCGGACCTACAATAACCCATAAAGGTTGGGGGAGGGTTAGGTTGGTTGTCATTGGGATAAGGGGGATACCATGTCTCGCCTAAGGGCCTGCCACCCCCAAGTCCAATCCTCCCTTACTTGTCCATCCCAGGGTCAAGACCTTCAGGTTTCTCACACTACCCAGTCCAAAACCCCATAGCTTCTGCTTCATAGCTTCTACTTCACAGTAGCCATGTTCACCTCTAACAGATCCACAGCGCAGATCGCTCCTTCTAAGAGCAATTCACATTTACAAGCCCACGTTACCAGATGTGCACTTGTTTTCTGTTATTAAGGCATTCAGGTCACAAAATAGAGTATCCTGGGGTGGATATCATAATTCCTGTACAATAAGATTTTAGATTCCATGTCACAAACTATTTTTCAAGGAGAAAAGTCTGAGTTCAAATAGTATTGCTACTCTTGGCAGACTTTGAGGCAACCTTGATACCTTGTGCCAAAGTCCTACTTCAAGGCTATCAAATATCCACCAGTCTAGAACAAGCTTGGTTTCCATTAGACCATGGCACTTGCTCTACTCGTTATCCACCAACTTCCCAATCAAGGGCCGGCCTAAGTGGCAGGAAATATTGTGATGGACCTACTAGGAGATTTACTCTCGAGAGATTAGAGCCAGGCCTTTTTGATATTGCAATGAATAGAACTAATGTGATGAATCTTCTATATGAAATACAACAATTGCAATTATTGGGCTCCAGGTATTTTGAGAGCGTATTTCCCATTCGATAACAGAACAGACCTTGTGCAGTACCATATATAAGAACTTAAAGTCCATATATATGGTGAATTTGATCTTCTCTGAAAGATTCCATAAGGGCTATGGGGTATTTGTATTTTGTTTATTTATATGATCTTGTCCAAAACTGTATGGGGGAGTGATTTGGATGATGACCGGTTAGCTAATTGAGACTGCAATTATGAATATCTAAGGGGTCTCGTAAGCCTATAATGGTCACATTTGCTCCAGGCCACAGTAACGACCGGGTGGTGGAGTTTGCCGACAATTAAGGAAAAATGATGAGAAATGGTACAATCGATTGCCAATGGTAACCTGAATCATTGGCACGTCCTGTTAAAAAGCTGTATGAACATGGTATGGGCCTTTAGTGGTTACACCTGTCTCTAAGAAACTGTCAATAAAAAGTCAGAATAGCCGAGATTTTAACAGTTTCATGGGTTTATGGTTTATCATCATTTTTTATAATCATCTTAATATTATTTGTCCTCATTCATTTTTTCCAATATATCAATATTTATGTTCATTAACCTATATTTCTTGACTACTTACGTCAATGCATTACTACCTTTTCTATTTCACATATTTTATTTGACTAAGCTCCTTTATTTTTCCACTTTTCTTCCATCTATACTGTCCTTTTTGTCTCCTTATTCATTTTTTAACACAACAGATATTTTTTAAGCATTCACATCGCTATTACCATACAAAGCGATTGTTTGCGTTTTTGATTACTCACACCAGTTGTTCACTACATCTTAAGATGGCTGCCTTATTTTTCACAAATGCATTACAGCGTACACCCGAACATGCAGGTTCCCTCGTTACCTAGGCAACTCTCAACAACTTAGTAGCCGCGAGCCTGCACGCAAGCTTCCATGGCGATCAGCACGCCAGTTTCAGCAGCAGTGTGCCGCTCCATAGATTTACAGTCTATGGGTAAGAGACTTCACCTATATACGATCGCTTTCGTACCTATCCCTCACTTGAACTACTCATGACGTAGCTTTATTAATCTTACAGTCCCGCGACCACGATCGCGTTATTGGACATGAACGATTGTTTTCCTCTACGAGGCGTTTTCATGAAGTTTTCACATACGCGAAGAACAGGTCAGTTCTCTGACCCATTAACAATAATTTAGCATAATAAACAACACACACTTTGATAATTGAATGTACGCTCATTTATTTTTCTTGATCTTTCTCTTCCCCTGCTCCTAATTGATGAACTCTTCAATGATGAACCAATTTTCTATGCCATGATATGTATTGGTAACGTATATATACTTCATCACTCGTGTATGACTGTTTAATCACGTTGGTTTGATTATCTTTTCTTGTACTTGATCAATGGCGCCTTATTGCTTTATTGTAGAAACTGTTATTTTGCTATTTGTAACAATTATTGATGCGATCAGAAGGCAGATTATAAATACAGATGTTCACAGGCCCCGAAGAAGGGTTTATAACCTGAAATGCATAGGCCTTACTGTGACATTTCAGCCTCATAACTTGAATACTTTTGGAAAGACTATAAGCTTATGATAATAATAAGCAAAAAATTAAAAGCACATTTGTTTTAAAACGACAACAAATATCTGTTTTTTTATAAGTACTATACCAAAACCACATCAGAGTGGTATACAGGAGTGCAGCCCGCACCGCTGGCTTCACGGCCAAGGTCTTTTTTTCACAACATTTTCATGGATTCCCAGGAAAGAACAGCAGCACTGGGCGACTTTGATTTTATACACTTACAAGAATTATGGCTAATGGAAAAGATTGTGCTCGATGGTTATACCATCTTACAACAAACAGCAACTCCAAGCTTGGGCAGGGGACCATCGGGCGGTTTGGATATAGCCATTAGCAAGACTGTATTAATGAATTAGGAAGTAGTGTCTGAAACCATTGATGGCATTTTTAGTGGTGAGGGTAGTTTTAACTCAACGGAACTCACAGGACAGTGATTTGGAGGCTTTTCTAGCGAACATGTCAGGCACAATTGAGACTTTCTTGAGCAAAAAGGATGATGTTCATGTTTTCATCTCTGGGGATCTAAATGCAGATTGTCTTTTGGCAATGAGACAGAATGACAAATTGCAGAGGACGTGTATGGACTTGAGCTCCAGACAGTGTTTAGATGGCAAGTGTTGATACAAATTCTTTGATCTGTGGGATTTGAAGATTGCCAATGGGGCCTTGATGGGTGACATCTCCTCCAAGCCAATATGGTATAGTGGTGAAAAAACATCCTATTTGAATTGTTTGATTCACTCTGATGAACTTTTTCAAGTGTGTGTAGAATTCAGTATAAAAGATACCCAATTGAGTGATCACAATGTAGTGTTAGCGAAGATGAACCTTGTGGTCACCAGCAAGAATAATAACGCTTTTTCGAATTTGGCGTGGGAATAGATTAGCAAGGCGGATCATTGATATATCTGGTTTTAATGGTAGGGTGCGAAAATATGCATCAGAGAATACCCTTGATGAGAAGATTGAAAGGTGTACTGCTGGTCTTTTTACTTCTTTTGAGAAATTAGACCGGTGTGGTTGTTTTACTAGAATTTATTCATTTGATCCTGTTATACAAGCCGGGAAAGGATATTAGGGTTGCTCACAAGGGTCTTTTGTCGATTGAGGACAGGGGTATAAAAAATGGTGCAGGAGTTAGACATATACAGCCCCAGAGGGAAGGGGAAAAATGCTCCTTAAAGTCCATCAGAAAAACTCATGCAACTTTTGCAGCAGGATAAATGATGTGACTAAGACCCAGGAGTTCTCCCAGAGTAATCCTATTTTGGATGGTAAATGGGGAGAGCACTTTAGCATTTTGTATTGTAGACAAGATAACGCAATCCTTTTTCAATGTCCTGAATCCTATTAGTCTGTGACCATGTCCCTGGAAATGGTTGAAAGCTTAATTGGAAAGTCCACGGTTTCTAGGGCCGCGGGACCTTACAGGCTCTGTAATGTAATCTTAAAGAGCGATGCCACTATCTGGGCACCAGTATTTAATATACTGTTTACTCATATTGTAACATTGAAGACTAGTCCAGCTACTTGAAAGCAGTCCGTAGTAAAACCTATATACAAACACAGTGAGTCCATCAAATTATCGGTCCATCTCATTATTAGATAGCGAGAGTAAGATCGGTGCGGTTCTCAAAGATTTGGAAGCCTGGGCAGATTCAGTGGGAAGTATACAGAAATATCAGACCAGATTTCAAAAGGGTTTGTCAACAGCCATGAATGCTTTTATTGTCACATGTGTGCAGGAAGGGTAATGCCTGTGTATACATTGCCATGGAAGACTATTCCCAGGCATTTGACCAAGTTTATCAGTGTTTACTTTGGGCTAAACTACAGAAGAACAAGTTACTTACTAACTGTAACGTTCTTTCGACTGGATGTTCCTCCCACGTATTCCTCATCTTGTGATTATTCGTTATCGCCAGCTTCACTGCTTCGTAAAAAAAAGAAAATTGGTAGAGGGCGCTGTGCTCGAGGTTGTGGCGTTGATTGTCCCTCGACGGGCTCGGTTCCATGTCGACGTCACTGTTGGTAGAAGTAGCTTGAGCTGCGCCCGTTGGCTTCAGTTCTGTTTTTGAGGAAATACTCGTGGAACATGCAGGCGTATGCTGTGACTGTTAGGCCCATCGTGAGAGGAAAGTGTAAGAAAACGTAAACTGTACTGTGGGGTAGGCTGGGAGGGTCGATGAGGAATACGTGGGAAGAACATCCAGTCGAAAGAACGTTACAGTTGGTAAGTAACTTGTTCTTCGAATGGATTGTGTCCTCCCATGTATTCCTCATCTTGTGATAGACACCCATAGCAGTGATCAATTTGGAGGTGGGAGTGCTAGTTTTTGTTTTCATGGACAGAGTGAAGTACCGCCCTGGCAAATAACGCCTCATTGGAGGAGGAGACATCTAAGCAGTAATGCTTGATAAAGGTATGCATTGATGCCCATGTTGCCGCAGAGCAAATGTCTTTTGCAGGGACTCCCCTCTTCAAAGCCACAGAAGTAGCCATTCCCCTAGTGGAGTGAGCACGTAGCCCATCCGGTGGGTCTTTTCCTGCTAATCTGTAGCATTCCAATATAGCTAGAATGATCCAGCGGGATATAGTTTGTTTCGTCAGCGCTAATCCCAATTTACGACCTGTATAACCCACAAAGAGTTGGTCATCTTTACGTAATTTTGTCATTCTTGAAATGTAAAAACTGAGGACCCTCTTGGGGTCCAGTCTATGAAATCTCTCCTCTTCTTTTCCCAAATGAGGAGGAGGATAGAACGTCGGTAAAACAATTTTCTGTGACAAATGGAAGTCGGAAACTACTTTCGGTAAGAAAGATGGTTTAACCTTAAGAACTACCTTGTCCTTGTAAAAGATGGTAAATGGAGGTTTACATGAGAGATCCTGTAGTTCACTAACCCTGCGGGCTGATGTTAATGCCACAAGAAGGACAGTTTTTAGTGTTAAAAGCCTCAATGGACAGGAGTGCAGAGGCTCAAATGGTATATAAGTTAGGAATTTAAGAAGTAAGTTTGAATCCCAAGTTGGAACATGAAACGGTATTGGTGGATATACATTGGTAAGTCCCTTCAGGAACTGTATGATTAATGGAATTTTAAAGTAAGAAACCTCTTCTGAGGAGCACTTAAAAATGGACAACGCAGCAAGATATCCTTTGATTTTTCCGAACGGGAGCCCTAGATTGGTTAGATTTAACAGGAAGAAAGCACCATTGGGGTGCCACATTGAAAAGGGTCCACATCCCTATCTTTGCACCAGTTACTGAACTTGTTCCAACTACACCGGTACAAGGATTTTGTTGCTGGCCTTCTGGCCTGTTAGGCAGAAACCTGTGCAGTTCCCTTGGGGACCACTGCAAAAGATTTAAGACTACAGGTGTTGGCAGTAAACCCACTTGGTAGCAGTCTGTACCACCTAGATTTACCTGGTAGCTGTGGCTGAGCAGTCAGACTTCCCTCAAGAAGAGTTAGGCAGTATGTAAAGTATACACAATAGGCACTCAGACACAATAGCATAAGCAAACACTGACCAGAGCTTTGGTATCAAGGTATATCATTATTTATTTAAAAACACACTTATTGAAACACTCCAGCACTATTATTGTAAATCACTCTAAACACAGTTACTATTATTATATATACATCCATTATTCCTTATAAGACCAGACAGAGGTGAGCGCTTAACTATAGATGGCACTCCAATAAGTTAACGAAAAAGGGAGGGAAAAAGGCAGAATGTAGGACAATACACCACACTAATACTTAGGAACTCTTAAGCAAGGCAAGGCAGGAAAGTCAAAAGTTCTTTGTGAGCCAAAGTCCATAGGCTGGGCCCACTCTTGGAGAGAGCAGGGCACAAATGCACCCAAGATCACACAATGACAACAGGATTAAAAAGTCTTGCAGGGAGTTCAGAAAGGTTTTAGTTAGGCTCAAAAAAGTTTAGCCAGGGTGTCCCAGGCTAACCCAGGGTCGAATGCCGGGGGCTAAATCTACCCCGTACAGTCGGTTGCAAGGGAAGCCAGGCGGAACACGGTACCTTATGTGGAAAGGATCCTCCAGCGGGGGCAGTTGTTCCTGGCAGCGGGTGCAAGTCGCGGCGTCGTCCAGAGGAAGAGAAGATCTCGACGTGGAGGAAAGATGAAGGTTGTTGCACTGCCAGGGAAGAAACCAGCCACTGAGTTTTCCGGTTAAAAGGTACTACCCTTTGATTTGCAGTAGTGGTAAAACGTGGTATCCCGGTTGCCGGGGTGCTTGGCACAGGCAAGGCGGCCACGAGATGCTCCAGGAAGCGAAAAAGGAAGCAGACCGGTTATCCCCACCAGTCGAAGGAAGAAGACTCTCCGGGCTGGAGATCTCCTCTGTCGTTGGGAAAAGTGGTGAGACGGTTCAGCAGGGCTCCACCCGTGGTGTCCTCGTAGCAGGTCGGCTCAGCTTCTCCCTCGTCGGATTCTTAGGTCCTGTGGCGACTTCTGAAGTTCCATTCCCCAAAGCCCTGCTTTTATGCAGAAAACCGCCATTTACTCAGCCTAGCTGTCACTCAAACATGCTAAGTGGTGAGCCGGCCGGCTCACCACTTGGGCCAATCAGGACGGAGTGCCACTTGAGTTGCCTAGGCAACTCAGTCCAGGGTGCCTAAATCCCCCTCCACCCCTCATAAGTACCCCAGACAGAGTGGCACCACTTTGGAGGGCTTCTGTGGAGAAGCCCCCCAAAAAGTGGAACAAGGGGCTCAACTTGGGTTGGAGTCACAGAAGCGAACACAAACGCCATTTTAGAACCGAGATCTGGCAAAAAATACCAACCCGAGAGTTAATATTAAATAAATAACCCGGCGGTATGTTCGAGGCTATAGGAATTAAATAATTAAAGTTGGTAGCCTCGAACAATGGGAAATCCCATAGAGATAAATTTGCGGTCGAATATAAAAAGTAGTATCCACTGCCACCAGCCAAAACTCCATCAGGGGGGACGGACACGTACCCCCTCGACTAACAGACCCCGGGGCAATCGAATTGCCCCGGCCAGTACGTCCACAATATGATGGTTTGTACTGGTTCTATTCAGAATTTGAGACTAGTAAAGTCAATGGTGACTTTACATGCCCTGGGAGACAGTAGTCAGTCCCAGGGTATGGAGTCTATATTGGGGGGGGTCACTGACACCCCTGTGTTACTGCACTGAGGGTGCTGTGTAACACATCACAAAAACACATGAAGCCCTATGGAGTAAAAGACCCCATAGCCCATTAAACACATCTAGAGTCAAACGAATACACTCAAATCATGTCCAAGAGTGAGGGTAAAAGAGTCTCACTCTTGGCAGGAGAAAAAAATAAACCCCAAAAATCCAGCAAAGCTGCTGGGGGACTCACTAGGTTAGGAAATTCAGCCTAAAGAGAGAATTCTCCCTAACATGGCCGAAAGCAAAATCTCCATTACGTCATCCGGAAGATCCCAATCCCTGTATCTCAACCTCTCAGAAACCATGCATGAAGGTTGAGTGTCTTGACCTCTGGATGGAGAACCGGACCTTCCTCTTGCGAGAGAAGATCCTCTCTTTGTGGAAGACTTATTGGAGGGCAGATGGACATGTCCAGAAGGTCCGGGTACCACGTCCTCCTGGCCCAGTCCGGGGCAATTAAGATCATGGTTTTCCTGAACTTTCACAACCTCCTGATTACTTTAGGAATCACGGGGACTGGAAGAAATGTGTACAGCAGGGGGAAATCCCAGTCCACCACAAACGCATCTCCTAGAGCTCCTCTCGGGAGAAATTCCCTTGAGCAATACTGATCGCACTTCCGGTTTACCGTGGTTGCGAACAGATCCACTTGATGGGTTCCCCAAGCGGCAAGATCTCCAGAAGGACTTCCTGAGCTAACTCCCACTCGTGGGAGACGGTGCTCTGCCTGCTCAGAGCGTCTGCCGCTGTGTTCTGCTCTCCGGCTAGGTGAACTGCCGATAGAGAGATTCCTTCTCGTATTGCCCAGAACCAGAGCTGCATTGCCTCTCTGCACAGAGGTAGTGATCCTACGCCTCCTCTTTTGTTGAGGTAGTACATGGCCACTGTGTTGTCCGTCATTATCAGGACATTCTTTCCCTGTACAGAGGGCAGGAAGGCCTTCAGCGCCAGTCTGATTGCCCTCAGCTCCAATAGGTTGATGTGTAGTTTGGACTCCGATGGAGACCAACATCCGCTGATTGTCAGATCGCTGGTGTAAGCTCCCCACCCCGTGAGTGAGGCGTCCATTACTACTGTTCTCTCCGGCCAGGGTTGCCAAAAAGATTCTTCCTTGAGGATGTTGTCGTTGCAAGCCCACCATAATAGATCCTGAGCAACTGCGCTCGGGACTTGCAGATATCCGACATATTCCCCGAGAATTGGGACCACTGAGTTCCGAGGGCCCATTGGAGGGATCTCATTCTCAGTCTGGCCTCCGGCACCAGAAAAATTCAGGATGCCATGAGGCCGAGCAACCTTAGAAAATCGAAGACCGGCAGATGCTGGGCTTTCTGGAATTTTGTTACCATCTGCTGGATATGGAGAGCTCTTACCTCGGGCGGCGAGGCTTTGCCCGAGGAAGTGTCCAAGACTGCTCCGATAAACTGGAGTTCTTGGGATGGTATCATGGTGGACTTCTTGAAATTGAGGGAGAAGCCCAGGTTGTGGAGGAAGTGGCAGGTGATCGACAGATGTTCCTGAGCTAGTTCTGGAGAACGTGCTCTGATCAACCAGTCGTCCAGGTAGGGGTGGACGTGAATCCCCTCTCTCCTGAGACTCGCTGCCACTACTGCCATCAGCTTGGTGAAAACCCTCGGAGCGGAGGTCAGCCCGAAAGGCAGAACTCGAAAATGATAGTGAGAACTGCCAACTGCGAACCTCAGGTATTCTCTGTGCTTGGGATGGATTGGCACATGAAAATAAACATCCTGGAGGTCCATTGATACCAACCAGTCTTGGAGCTGGAGAGCCTGAAGGATCTGAGAAAGGGTTACCATCTTGAACTTGTCCTTCCTGAGGAACTTGTTCAATTTACTTAAGTCCAAGATGGGTCTCAGTCCTCCGTCCTTCTTTGGGATGAGAAAATAAGGGGAGTACCAACCCTTTTTCCTCTCCGCTACAGATACTTTCTCTAGCAGGGTTAAAATTTCCTGCAAAAGGAGCGGATCTGGAATTTTGGTAGAGCTGGCTCCCGGTGGATGATCGTGAGGTCTTTTTAGGAAGGGAGGGCAGTAACCTTGAGCTACTGTTTCACGTGCCCAAGCATCTGAAGTAATGCCCCGCCATTCTTTCAGATGCTGAGAGATTCTGCCTCCCACTGGTGTTTTGTATGATAAGACCTCAGAGTGATTTGGAGGCGGCTGCAGGAGTGGCTGAGTGCATAGATGCCGTTCCTGAAGATGGCTTTGTAGTCTTTCCTCGCCCACCACGAGTGACATTCCTTTTGCCCTTTTGAAAAGCCTGTCCCCTTCCTCTACCAACAGAAGAGTAATATCGAAAAGGACAACCCCTCCAGGAAAATGAGCCCGAATAGGGTTTCTGTGGCTGTCGCATGGAGGTACCAAGGGATTTAGCTGCCGCTTTTGAGGTCTGTAGTTTTTCTAGGCTCTCAT
The DNA here is from genome assembly GCF_040938575.1 of Ambystoma mexicanum. Classification (NCBI taxonomy): domain Eukaryota; kingdom Metazoa; phylum Chordata; class Amphibia; order Caudata; family Ambystomatidae; genus Ambystoma; species Ambystoma mexicanum. The sequence goes on along the minus strand of NC_090927.1, from coordinate 301,014,875 downwards.
CAGCCTTACTACCAAAAAGCCTCGAGCCATCAAAGGGCATGTGGAGAAGTCTGGTCTGCACATCTGGTGCAAACCCCGACTTTCTCAACCACGCAAATCTGCGCAGCACTGTGCTTGATGCCATGGATCTGCTATACTATCAGCAGTATCCAGTCCAGACTGGAGACATTCCCCCATTGCCTCCTTCCCATCTTTGACTATATTCAGGAAGCCTTCCCTTTCCTCGCCTTCCGGAATATGTTCAGCCACCGCCGAAATGCATTCCCACAGGGTATGTGTGAACCTGGCCAGGGTACAGGTGACATTGGTTGATTTCAAGGCCGTGGTACCAGAAGTAACAACTTTACGAGCGCAAGCATCAACCTTCTTATACTCCCTATCCGGAGGTATGGTTGGGTATGCTGTCTGTCCCGAAGTAGTAGCAGCCTGAATAACCAGCCTTTCTGGAGTAGGGTGTCTATTTAGATATTCTGGATCAGAAGTAGAAGTTCTGTACTTCTTTGGAAGATTGCCGTCTACTGCAGCAATGTTATCAGGTTTTTCCCAGTTCCTTTCAACTGTCCTTTGAAGCGCCCTATGGAAAGGGAGAACTGGATCTTTCTGGGGTCCTCAGACTATTATGTCCGTCATATCACCTTACTGAAAGGTAGGTGAGGCTCTTCCCCAACCCATATATTCTATCACCCTGTTCATCAAACTTTTGTACCCTGAGTGTGCATGTTCTGCAGGATCAGGTGCAGCAAACTCTAATTCAGGTGATGTGTCAACACCAGTAGCAGAATGCAGAGTTTCGCATAGGTTACTCATTTTAGTTTCAGGGTTTATAAGTTCCTCTGGAACTTGTCTAGTGCCATATTTTACTCCAAAAGGAGTGACATCTTCATCCTCCGAGCCAGATTCTTCAAAAATTGAAGACATGGACCTAAGAAAATCTGACTTGGGTAAAGGTGTAAACCTTCTCTCTTCCTCCAGATTTGTTGTTGAAGGAATAGGTGTTTTCGTCGAAGGGGTCGAAGGAACCTTCGACGCACTCGACGAAGTCTTCGATAAGGGCATCGAAGATAGTATAGGCTTCGATGTCGAAGCTGTCAGCGCCGATGGCGTCGACGAAGTTGCGCTCGACTTCGACAACTTCTGCTTTTTATGAGGGATCGGTGAAACACTCGATCCTCGAGGATCTCTCGACGATTTGTCAACTCGAGTTTTATGGGTACTACTGGGTTTTACTGCCGTAGTTCCCCGACTTCCCTGTGTCGTCCCGTGGAGCGACCGTGTCTGGCTTTTCTGAGGATTCTTTGAAGGGGTCGAGGCCGCATTCTCAAAGACCTGCATCATTTTTCTTCTAAAATGTTCCCATTTTGTAGGGGAATCCGATCTTTTTGGACATCGAACCAATTTAGTCGATGTATCGGGTGATGACGATGGATATCTATGTCTCCCTTTTAGTTTTTTAGAAGAGGACGAAGAAGATTGTCCCGCTCTACTACGAGATCGGGATCTCTTCGAGTATTTTTTATGACGTTCCGATTCCTTTGAATCGGACGATTTCTTATGCTTTTTCAACAAGGCTTTCGAAGTGGCCTTTGACGCCTCCCGCCCCACTGCTAACTTACTTTTCCTCTCACGGAGGGCCTGCTCTGTCATTGACTGACAGGAGCCACAGTCGCCGGTTTGATGATCCGAACCCAGACACCAAAGACAGATACAGTCAGGATCAGTGATAGACATCTTCGACCCGCAGTCGATACACTTCTTATACCCAGTTTTGAGTGTAGAAGCGGTTGACACTGCAGACATTTTCTGACAGAAAATCTCGAAGCGCGCCGTTCACGAGAGCGAAGCAATCGGAAAAACAGAACTGAAGCCATTGGGCATGGCTACAGCTACTTATACCAACAGTGACATTGACACGGAACGGAGCCTGTCGAGGGACAATCAACGCCCCAACTTCGAGCACAGCGCCCTCTACCGAAAAAAAAAAAAATCCGAAGCAGCAAAGCTTGCGATAACGAATTATCACAAGATGAGGAATACGTGGGAGGACACAATCCATTCGAAATGGCATTTACTACCCCCACTTATTTCGATACTGGTGTACCTGCAGGAGGACTGTACATTAAGAGTGATATTGAGTGGACAGGGGGCAATGACTGATAGTTTTCCAACTTTGAGGCCTCAGACAGGGCTGTGTCCTTGCTCCCGGCCTTTTTAATCATTACTTGCCAGATTTGAGGGACATTTGCTAAGTACCGCATTTGCTCCACTCAGAATGTCATTGTTGTCAGTACCATATTCAACTTACGCAGATGACAATGTACTGTTAGACCGCATCCAGGTGGGCTTGCAGAGACCGCTGGTTTCATTAAGATCTTGCTCATTACAGAATGATCGATTGATTAATGATAAGAAAACCAGTGTCATAAGATTCTGTAAGAATCTACAGAAGAAAATGAGCTTCACATGGGTGTTGCAGGACCAGGTTCTTTCTCCTGTACTGTCCCCTTAACCGATTTGGGTTTTGTCTTAGGTACTAAGCCTAGCTCTGCTCCCACTCTCTCTCTTGTTTGATGACTAAGGCCAATCAATTCTCAGCACAGATTAGGAAGATCAACACTAGGTTCTGTTATTCCATTTGCCCTTCAATTAACTCCTATAAAATGAACGTTATACCACCATTACTTTACGGCATGGACCTTGGTATTGTTTCCCGTTCATTAGATTAGGCAAAGTTCGAATGTAGACTCTAGAAAAGGGTCCTCAATCTACCAGACTGTGTGCCGATCGAGGCCTTGCATTTTAAAATTGGAGTAACATCATTGATTTGCTATCTGAATTGAAAGATCATTTTGGAATATCGTAAATGTTTGGACCCAACTGCGAGGTAATTGTATGTTGATTGTATAACACTGTACTTCATTTTCCATTTTTAGGAGCTATGAATTGCTGTGTGTATTTAGGCGTATTTTTAATGCATGACATAATGAGATATTGAAATGTTGAAGTATATAATGTGCAATATGTACATTTTATATGTGAATTTTATGAAAATGTTTTTATGTGAATTGTAAATAGATATACAAGTTCTATTAACTAAAAAGTATAATAAATATATATGTTGATCTTTCCTACGCAATGAGGAGGGTGCCGAAGGGCCCCATGAAGGAATTCCAAAAATGTCCTGAACCGATATTGATGGCTTGTGACCAAACTGTTCATAACCTGTTGCGTAGTCAAAAAAAGATTGTGTAAATACGATTGGAGAGAGACAATGCCTCGAGTGAGGGGGTTGAAACTATATAGGAGTCTGTTGCCATATGACAAACCATTGGCAACTGTCTCTCCATTCCTTTTGGAGTTTCCAAACGCCTATTGAGGCTGCCAAATTTTTGAGGTACAGGTTGAACCTGTTGCCGACGGGAGATACATCGTGTAAGATATAAACCAAGTAATGAAATCGATGGATCCAGCGATAAGGGTAAGTTGCAGGGGGTGTTGCAAACAAGGGGGAGTATTACATTGGAGTTTTTTTATTTATACAACAAGGAGCAACGAGTATTGTATAACCAATCCACATCTGACAATGAATTACTGTGTTGAGCAGAGTGATCAAGCAGGGTCTAAGCAAGGAACTTGTAAACTTACGCCACTGCAGCAGTAACCTAAGAAATGTGTACATATTCATTAGCAGGGACACGGGTTAGAAGATAGTGAGTTGACCGTGACATCTTCAGCGTTCAGGGAGCATAGGTAGTAACGGAAGGGAGCCCAGATGCCCCTAGGTCTATTCGCAGCCAGTTGCATGGAGGCCCAAGTGACAGCCTGAAGCCATTGGGTGAATGTGGGGGACATAGGGCGTAACCAAAGCAACAGTATACAATGGGTCGCAAGCAAAATACAGAGACCGGCCAACCTTGTGTGGTCTCATCCGTCATGGGGGAATTCATGAAACAGACTGCTCATTGGGGAGGGTGTAATAGTGCGTTCTAGCATCAGGGATACAGCCTCACAAACCTCTTCCCAGAATGAAGTGGTTTTTGGGCAAGCCCAAAGCATGTGTATATAATTGGCATTGTCTGAACTGCATCTAGGGCACTAAGCAGGCCCATCTCCTGTCATGCGATGTAACCAGGCTGGGGTATAGTGGTATCTGTGAAGTATTTTTAATTGTTCCGTTTGAACCTGGAGTTAAAGGAGACTTCCTGGGTATGGGTGTACATGGATTCCCATAGCTGGTCGGATCTGTCTATGCCCAAGTCTCTGCTCCAAGCCACCCGGAGCCTATTCAATGGACAGCATGCTTTGTCCTGGATAAGCCTATAAAACCGAGAGACCCTCCCTTTCGCTGCGGTGCCGGTCATAATCTCAGCAAGGATCGCATCATCGGGAGGAATAGGAGGGAAGTCGAGACATCCACCCTTGAATGCCGGTCTCAAACCAGCCTATTGTAACCATCAGATGGGGTGCCCCCTCATGGACTGCGGCAGGTCCTGCCATTCCGTAAAGGATTATATTGGAGTTTTGGGCTCTACAGAAGGAGAGAACAATTTAGTTGCGGCCCATGTTCACGATTTTATGTATTCAGATCTGAATGATTTGTTTCTCAGGTTATCAAGTGGCAAAAGGCTTCTTTGACAATTGTCACTGTTAAAATGCTAAATCATGCAGGAATTGTGAAACTTAGATATTAGTTTTACACTGTTTGCTAATACATGGATTTTGCCTATTTTAGTAACATCGTTTAATGTTTGTTAAAAACTATATGTATTATGAGGATAATATGAGATACAATTGTTATTTAATTATGAAACTTTTTTTTATGTGAGTACTTTGTGTAAGAATGTTTATAGCATAATACATTTTTTGTTTTTAACGAAAAATGGAACATTGGCCACAGGAAAAAAAATCTAGGATGTGCAACTATCCTGGAAATTGTAGACTTGCAGCCAGGCAACCTCAGTTCTCATGGATGTCTTCTGGCTATGTGGAGGGTTGGCATATGATCAGCTGCCTCCTTCTTTAGTTACTTTGGATGCTCATGTTATCATTGTTCCAAAATGTTCGACATATTTTCTTTGAAAAAAGTATCTGTTACGTAATTGCATCGGCACAAGTGAAGAAATTGTTTTGCATCTTCACCAAGACCCAATCTTTTTTTTCTGTCTATTCTAGTACAAAGTGTTCAGATCGCAGCTAATGCAAAATGGCTGCAGAAGAGACGTTTTGCTATGATGCAGTTTATCTATGCTACAGAAGATGGTCTCAATGCCATAAAAGAGGAGCTCGAGGGCATCTGTCTTACAGTTTTTCAAAAATATTGTGCCTTGGACATTTGGACAGCATCACCAAGAGGAGTTTATCAACTTGCTGTACTTCCATTGCTCAAATGATGCACGAACATGGCTCCCTGACTTGCGCTATTGCAGTTCTTCATAATCTACAGAAGTGTCTATCTACAGAAGAAGGTATCACTGGAGACTGGTTCACTGGCTGGTCATTGAACTTGCCCGGATGGCCTTTTTACCTCCTGAAGATACTATTGCCTTTTCTTGTTTGTTTTCTGCTCCTTTATATTCTGGTACAGGTTTGAAGACATATGATATGATATGGCATTTGAAGTGTTTCAAAGTGCAAAAAATGTATTAAGATGCTCCTCCTCAAGTCAAATGCTTCCTACTCAAATTGAGTCTACACCATCAGCTCCTTATCTACATACACTCTCGTCTACACCTTCTTGTCCTTGTGCTCATCCTACTGTTATAGTACTGTGCGTGGACTGTGATTATCAGGCTATGGCCAATTGGGTGTGGTGATAGTTATCACCAAAAGGGAGGAATGAAGTGAGAAATACAAAATAATGAAGGAACAAGTTACTTACCTGTAACTGTTGTTCTCCAGCATGGGTCTGGCATGGATTCACATGCTCATGAATATTCCCCGTCGTCAGGCTGGGAGTACTCGGTAAAGAAAAAATCAGTTTCGTTTCTGATCTGTCTTTCTTAGTAGTAACCAATCACTGATCTCTGGGTCATACTGCCCCCAGCCAATGACTGCCCTCTCCCTAAGCCCCTCCCCTGGCAGCCATCCTCAGATTTGGTAGCATGTAAAGTGGCAGTATGACCAAGTGAAGAGTTTCAAAATAGGGATTGCCTTACTGCCACAGGTTCTACAGGCTAAATATAATGGAACAACAAAAATGAACCTGGGCGAAATGAGATCAGAACATCTGTACACATTTAAACAATACCAAGTCTTGTCAAAAAAATATTTATTTATAAGCAATTTACACAAATATTTCTTGTTCTCAACATCCACATTTAAACACCACCATTCATTCCATCATTCATTCACAATCTCACTATACATGTCAATATTCCACATTTGTGGTACTAAGACCACCTAGAACCAATATATTAACATACATTTCAACACCTCTTGGTGATTACAGTAAGTGTTAATACAAAAACAAATAGTATATTGCTTATTTGCTGTAACTCAACATATGTTTCGGTCGTCACAATAGGCCCCTAATTAAAGCTGGCAAATATAAGCGACCTTCTCCAGGAGACGGATGGTTCTGTTGCAACCACTCCGAAATGTCAAAAGGTGGAGGATGTCATCAAACCTCAATCTACAAACAAACAATATACATAACATCAGAATTCCGATCTCTTATTTGTTTAGACACAGATATATCTTGTGTGTATATCTCAGTTTATGCTTATACAGATTGGCATTCACCTCCACGTGAATTAATGGAGACACGTGTCAACGATGGACTAAATCCTGCAGTGGTGCTAGATAACTCTGTGCCTATACTGCAACGTAAGAGGAGGACAAAGCATCTTAGTAAGCCTGCCCTATAAACAATACACCATTATATATATAGTATGGACACACTATCTTACCTGATCAAAAATTCAGGTATGGGGGTGTCTTGCATCTATAGTCAATAAATCCAAAGAGGAAAAATCCCTGTTCTCGGCTGAAATGCAACACAGAGACTCAATACTCAAATATTTTCATCTTGACAACACTGGAGGTAATCAAAACCTCCTATCAATTCGCCTCACCTCATGTGGCCGAGTCCAGATATGTTCTTATTCTGGTACCCCAGTTTTTTCTCACTGCGCGGTGGTTCCAGTTCAATGTTCCTGAAGGGATACATGGAACTAAATGTCATGCTCATATATCTAACTAACTCAGAACATTTTCAAGGTTTTTTTTAATGCTGCTGTCTCACTCCCCTGCCCCTCCCTACATAAAGTTTTGTGGAGGAAACAGATAAAAACTCCCTTCATGAACCTTTGTACAATCATGCTGGAGGTCTATAACGACCCCACTGTCATATTAGGCTTTTCTGACCCTAAAAATAAAAATAATAATAATGGGTCAGTGTGCACAGTGACTGCCAAACAGCTTATAATGCTGATGGAAAACACACAACTGCAGCCTTAGCTGGGCTGCTGCCTTAGTTGGGCTCCATGGCTGTTCAAACACCTTTATATGCGTGAAAAAGGAAAAAGCAGACACATCCCGCATCTATTTGCATGCGCTGTGCACGCTGATTGTCAGCAGAAATGGAATTGAAAGGGTCGAGTTTAACCTCGCACTCGCTCTCTCTTCAAAACCTCAAACAAACTGTGTGAATTTAAACACTCAAACACACAGGCACATTTTACTTACCCTGGGTTCCTTCTCTCTTGTCCTGCACACACACCAAATTTTGTGCTGGTTCCTGGGCGTGGCTTCCTTAAATACGCCATCAACATGGTGAAAGGACTTTTGAGCCCCAGTTCCCAGAGACTTCTGGGGCCATGTAGTCCCTCCGTGTGTAAAACATTTTGTAAAGCATTTTTTTCTTTTTTTTCTTTTTTGAACCAAATAGTGTTTGTTTGATAAATCTGGGGAAACAATGCAGCGTGAAGGATGAATTACCCAACCCTATGGCGTGCTTGCAAACAATAAATGCTGCTAAACCCTGATTGTTTCTGTTGGTGGATAGGACTGTTAAGCCCCGGCTCCCAGTGACTTTGGGCATTGTAGGCCCTTCATAGACAAAAGTTTTTTACATAAATATTTTGGATTATAATACCAGTGCAGCATGAGGGATGTTACAAAAATGCATTACCTCACCCTCTTTCGTGCATAGACCAATGGGTGCTTATGCTGCATAATTGTTACCGTTGGTGTATGCGGCTCATTACAACATCCGAGGTGATCCTTAGGTATAGCTAGCTATTCTGGGTCATGGCCACTCACCCTCAGTTCATCCTGGATCATGGTGTGATCTAATTTGCAGGTTACTTCTATGACTCACTATTAGACACGAACGCCCTTCCCCCTCACAGTGGCAGGAGGCGCATTCACCAAAACCAATATTGTAAAATTCACCGGGATGCATATAGAAAATAAGATCATGACCCTACGCAAGAGGAAATTAGAAATCTGATGAGACACGCGGTGAATGAAGAATGGATCAGTGAGGAAGAACAATTCCTATGTAAGGTTCACCCAAGAAAAGGGGCATTTTATGTACTTCCAAAAGTGCATAAAAATGCAGAGCACCCACCAGGGAGACCGATAGTCTCTGCAATTGACTCATTGTTAGAGCCCCTATCTATATATACAGAGTTCTTTTTGAAATTATTTGTTGAATTAATGCCTGAATATGTAAAGGATACGACCCATATGCTCCTCATTCTGGAAAGTATCACCATAGAACCAGATGACATTTTAGTGACGATGGACGTCGAATCATTGTATACGTCCATCCCTCAGATGCAGAGTTTGGAGGTGTTAAGAAAGATCCTCGATACAAGAGAAACACCATTAAATCCACCAACGGGATTCATACTTGAATGTGCGCGTTTGGCCATGTGTGAAAACTTTTTTCTTTTTAAGAAAAGTTTATACAAACAACTCAGAGGGGTAAGTATGGGTGCCACCTTTGCACCCGACGTGGCAAATTTATATATGGCTGATTTTGAACATAATTTTGTACTGGGACCCTCATGTGCTTTGAAAGAACAGCCGTTTGGGGGATACTTGAGAGTGTGGAAACGGTTCATAGACTATATGTTCTTTGTGTGGAGAGGTTCTATTGAATCTCTGGTGGCCTTCCATATGTGGGTTAATGCATGTAATCCCCACATCAAGTTCACAATGGAGTGGAACAAAGCGAGTACGTTTTCTGGATCTAGTGATCCAAAAGAAAGATCACTTGGAAACAACATTACGTAGGAAAAGCACTGACAAAAACACACTCCTACATTACTCGAGTTTTCACCCGGGAGGCCTCAAACAAAATCTACCATATGGTCAATTTCTCCGTATTAGGAGAAATTGCACACAAAAAAAACGAGTTTGTGAACCACTCCGTGAAATTGAAGGACAGACTAATGGATAGAGGGTATCCAAAAAAGCAGGTGAAACAACACAATAAACGAGCCCTCAACACACATCGGGAGATCTGTTTATTAACGAAGACCAAAGAAAAGAATAACAGATTGATCTGTGTGTCTACATTTTCCCCAATAAGCAATCTGATGAAGAGGAGTGTTGATAAGAATTGGCATCTGGTGAAATGCCCAGGGAGTCTGGCACAGAAACCAATGTTCGCGTTTAAACGCAACATGAATCTCAGACAAAAACTGGTCCACACATACAAAAAACAAGAAGATAACAAAACAGTGATGAACCAATGGGGTTTGAAACCCATTATGGGACATCACAAATGTGGCCATTGTGTGGCGTGTCAATTTACCTCTACAAATAAATCATTTGAATATGGCAACAAGAAGGAGTGGTTTTTTAAAAATCACACCAATTGCTTGAGCAAAAATGTCATATACATTATCCAATGTCCATGTGATCTTGTATATGTAGGAAAAACTATGAGAGAGGTACGCCAGAGAATATCGGAACATCGTTCCTGCATAAGGAACAAAGTGCAAGACAAACCTTTAGTTGAACATTTCTCTAAATTGGGGCACACAGACAAGGACATTAGGTGGTTTGTACTTCAAACCATCAAGACCTCCATGAGAGGAGGCGACATGTCCACTATGTTACACAGACTAGAACAAAGATGTATTCACTCTTAAAAATGGTTTGAATATTTCCATAGAGTGGAACAAACTGGTAACTGGATTAGAGACATGGTCTCTGCTCTTATTGGTCGAGCTCTGTTTTATATCAGTTATCTGGTGAACTTTGGATATACATGCCATCTGATAAATATATATGAAGGGCATGGCATGTCAGCACATACATTTGGACTCTGGATTACCCATATTTGAATTTTACAATATTGCTTTTGGTGAATGCGCCTCCTGCCACTGTGAGGGGGAAGGGCGTTCGTGTCTAATAGTGAGTCATGGAAGTAACCTGCACATTAGATCACACCATGCTCCAGGATGAACTGAGGGTGAGTGGCCATGACCCAGAATAGCTAACTATACCCAAGGATCACCTCGGATGTTGTAATGAGCCGCATACACCAACAGTAACAATTATGAGGCATAAGCACCCATTGGTCTATGCACGAAAGAGGGTGAGGTAATGCATTTTTGTAACATCCGTCATGCTGCACTGGTATTACAATCCAAAATGTATGTCCCAGTGGGAAGCGGACCTAGGGCACAGCATCGACGACCAAACATGGGTGGACATTTGGACCAGAAGCAGTTCTGCTTCTAGATGTGTCAACAATAGAGAAGGGGCAGTCACATTGCTCTGCCAACGGTACTACCCGCCAGAGCGCCTACACCATTTCAATATCTCACTGGACCCTAATTGTTGGAGACAATGTGGAGCCTGAGGATCATACTTCCACATGTGTGTCGGGTGGCACAGTCCTTCTGGGAAAAAGTTCTTCAAACGATAGAAGATATCACCCACTGCAGACTCCCGCTAACCCCAGAGATTGTTTTCCTAGGAACTCCACAGCCAGACTGCTATCCAAGATCGGGATCAACTGCAAAGTGGTGTGCACCTTAATCGTGTCACGAGATGCGCCGCAGGCTATAATTGTCTGCAAAGCCTGTTTGCTGCCTGGTGCGGGGGTCGGGGAGAACGCTGCAGGGAAATCTCTGGACGGTTCTACATGTAGTTTCTGGGTCATAATTAAAGTCTAGGAGGGGATGAAAGGGGATATGGCCCCCATTGTGTTCACTATTAAAGTTAGATAATGAATTAGGACATGACCCTACGTTCCCTTAACAAGATTAACAAGATTAGAGCTCTTGGACTTGTTAAAGGCATGGTCTAGTAAAACATTTTATTTAAAAAATAGATAGGCAACATTAAAAAAAAATACTAGCATTCTCTTTTTTAAAACTTCCTATGTAAAATTTTGAGCTATTCAAGCACTCGGTAAGTGCTATTTATTTTTTAAAAAAAAATAAGCACTAGCTGCGTTTTTTTTCTAAGGTTTCCGGGCTGGAGAAGCCCGGAAAACTTAGAAATAAAACCGCAGCTTTAAAAACGTTGTATTTATGTTTGCGGTCGCTTTTGAAGCGCTCCTCCAGCCCGGAAAACTTAGGAAAAAAAACCCAGCTAGTGCTTATTTTTTTAAAAAAAAAAATAGCACTTACCGAGATTCAGCTGCAGCTTTCCTGCTCTGGTCTCCGGTCCCCGTCCTCCGCGTACAGCACTAATCAAGGGAAAGCCACCCAGCGGTAGCTTTTGTTTACTACAGCTGGCTGGCTTTTCCTTCATTAGTGCCGCAAAAGCAAAAGCCAACACAGGAGGGCATCCATTTCACAAAATGGATGCGCCCATGTGCTTGCTTTTGCGAATTTTGAGCTTGAATAGCTCAAAATTTTACATAGGAAGTTTAAAAAAAGAGAATGCTAGTATTTTTTTTATGTTGCCTATCTATTTTTTAAATAACATTTTTTACTAGATCATGCCTTTAAATCTGAGAAGCTAAAGAGCCTGAAAAACTGGGAACCTAATAAGGACCCTCTTAAAGCAGCTTTGTTAAATGCAAGGTCTGCAGCGATGCAATTTCTAGAAATGCATGATTTGATTGAGGTGAATGATTTTTATATAATGTTCCTTTTGGAAACATGGAAAAGTGCCCAAGAACAGTCCGTAAACCATCTGTTAGTGGCGGAAAGCTATGTGATCCAATGTATTAAGCCTTGAGGACCAAAGGGCTGAGGACTTTCTGCTGTTTAGCTGTGGCGAGTGAACTACCAGGAAACTCTGCTGTGAGAAAGAGGTGCGTGTGCCTGTACCTTTAATCACCAACAACCAACCAGGCTACTGGGTACAAAAAGCCGCCTCCTTTGCCCCTGAGGACCAAAGGGCTGAGGACTTTCTGCTGTTTAGCTGTTTGGCGAGTTGCGAGGTGCAGTCTCAATGACGGACAACACTCAACCAAGGACACTGCCGGTGATGTCTTCACCAAAAACTCGTGCCCAGAGGAAACGTGAAGTTTCTACCTCGACTCACAGAGCCGTGCCGCAACGAAGTCGCCAGGCCAAAGTAAGTAACTATTACTCATGTGCATCTACGAGTGAAGACACTGACACGCACATGCACTCTCACACAATAATGCCGGTCACCCCTGATGTACCAGTTTCACCTGTCACCCTTGACGTTTTTGGCGAGAAGCATACTTCCAACCCACGGACCCAGTATGGTGCATTAGAAACCTTACACCCAGAAAACACATCAGCGCAATCAGAGCAACATAACTCTGACTCTGAAACACCAAGAATATTGAAAGTTCATGCAGCATACGACGCTCTGGAGGTAACAGACTCGGGTATGACTTCTAACAGCATAGGAAACCACATCATGTTACCTTTAGCGTGCGGTGACTCTGCCTCTGCGGTGGATGGACGCAAGTGTTCACGGCTTGACTCGGACGCGGCGACGAAAACTTTGGAGGTCTTGCCCGAGCGTTCCACCCAGGGTGAGGAGTTGCCGTACAGAGCGTGCAAGTCTAGTTTAGCCGAGCGTCGATCAATCGATGTCGACTCTAGCACCTCGCCGACTCTCAGAGCCTGTTCGCCTTTTGTCGGCCTGCCCCCAACCCCCTCTCGAACTCGAGAAGCAGACGCTGGGATTGCTCGAGTCCTCAATACATCAATTTTAGGCACCCTTTCAGCCAAAGCAATCTTCGACAGTAGGGTTGCTGATACACCTAGTGATTCCTACACAGACTAGCAACTTGGTTCTGCAATGTTGGACTTAACCACCAACCAAAGTGTACGTCGAGATTCCTTAGACCTCGTAAACAACGTGCTTCAAAAACTAATCAGTCTGAACAAAGCGCAGAATATCAGTGACCTCGACAGAACATCAGTAACTAACAAAGAAGGGGCAAAATTTTCGCTGAAACGCGACAACATGAGACTAGCTGACTCTCGTGAAGAGCCAACACTGAATATTCCATGTAAACTAGCAAAAACGTCCGAAATGTCTAAAATAGGAGACACAGGAGAACAATCTGCGTCCCCCCCTGACTTAACTGGCTTACCACCTTTGTCCCAGAAACGGTTAAGTACCAAAACAAAGTGCCTACCAATCAACAGTTCCTTGAACACAAAAACGCCAACGTTGTTGTATAGTGCTAATTCGGATACTGACTCGGATTGTGAAGAGTCTACTGACTCTTCCTTCATTGAACGCCCTTTCCCGAAAATCAGAAGGAACAGAGCCAGTATTGACAGAGAGCACCATCGCCTTAAAGTATCCGCTCACAGCTCCTCTGCAAATATTGCAATGTCGTCTACGTGCTAGCAAGATCTGCTACTATCCACACTAACCATTTCTCTTGCCCCATTCATAAAGCTGTATGAACATCTGCATGAGGCCACCCGCGATTGGACTACTGTTGTGGCTTTATTCAACTCTAAAGTAGTGAACCTAGAACAAACATGAGGCCTCACAAATAAGAAGCAGCTTGAGGACTCAGCAAAATTAGACGACCTATACAAGCTTATGACCAAACAAAGGAGCAATGATGAGGTTGATAAAAAACTATTCGCCGAAGTTGCAAAGGAAGCCCTTGCATTATTTAAATGGGAAGGTAAAAGACCACAATCAACAGCAAACCGGACCCAACACTCCCACTCAATCGGCGGCAGAGGAGACAACTCATGAAATCCACTCGGCTGCTTGTTAACAACAAAATTAAATTCACCACAGTCGAGCCCCAAACTCCCTGCTGAGAACACTCCTGTCCAGACACCTACCATGGCCCCTTTAAAGTCTCTAGCCAGTAACCACAACATAAATAGCCTGCCATTGACAAGACCAAGTATACCACCAAGCACGGCAGCCTCAAGCTTACATGTAATTCCAATCATTGAAATTGCTGATGTTTCATTTCACACTGCATTTGAACAAGCTAAAAGCTCTGCTAACTTAGCACTAAGGGACTCTCAAGCTGAATCGACATCTACAATGCAACCCCAGACAGAGGGCTCAAATTTGGTTTGGCTCGGCTCCATACCCAACATAGCTCCAACCCTATTTTCCATTTTCAACAAGGAGGCTGAGATATCATTATGCTCAGGTGTAGGCAAACAACCCACCGCATAACAACTAAAAAAATCTAAAAACTTACCTGCTAAGAAAGGCAATAAACAGAATGGAGCCCGAAAATGTCTTCGTAACAACAAGGTGGTTCACGTGCTAGCCAAGGAAAATAAACAACTACCCAAGCCTATTCAAAATCAAGCCTCCGACAGTCCGCCCGTCAACGAGTGTGGAGCCAATCTAGTTGACAAATTGAATACAGAGCAGGAAATTTCAATCGCGCTACTAAATATGTCAACCTATGATGAAACTGAATACGACGACATTGAGTCCACCGACGTGCCTTCTAAAAAACTACAAACTGGCACTGAGATACAAACAGACTTGTATCCTGAAGTAACTCCAATGGTCGGTAGAGTTGTTCTCATCGAGAATGATGTGCAAACACGAGAACCTGTCACACCACCCGATGCAGCTCTTGTGTCCTCCCCTGCACAGCTTAGTCATGGTAATGGAAAGGAGGGAGCTCTGTCGACCGCGACTGCACAGACGAAGAGTCCAACTTTCTTGACAATGCAGGAAAAACGTCTAGAGCTCAACAGAATTTATCAAATGCAACAGTGTACTGACCTGGCTCATCGAGTCCCCGACCGAAGTGATTGTCAAACCCAAGGTCGAGAAGACCGGGGTGTGCCCAAGTACCCAACGCAGACAGTGAGCCAAAACAAGGCTTACTCCACAAGATTTAACAAAGAAAATCACACTTCGAAAAGGAATTCCTTAACCAAGGGGTCACTCAATCAGCCTTTGGTTAGAATATTGGTCGAGCGCCTACAGTCTTCTGACAATCTGATCTTAAACCGCAGGAACATCATAACTCTATTACATCATGTACCGGGACTACGTGCGATCAGTTCCGATGATCTGCATATCGTCGAATTTCCATAAGAGGGTCGAAATGATAGAGTGGTGCTTCATATAACCTCTCCCCTAATCGCCTCTTCTATCTTGGATGCAAATGTGTCCCTTTTCTCCTTGGGATTTGATGTCTACAAGTTGCAAGATGTGATACCAGCTGTATCATTAAACAATCAAGGCGCTCAATTACATTCTCCAGAATGTATTTTGACCACTCAAAACTCATCAACGGGATTGTCGAATGCAGCCCGGAATCGTCCTATCGGACAGTTAATGTCATCGTGTAAGACCCTAGATGATGACTGCTCCAACATAAAAGCCACAAACAAAAATCCCCTGCTTATCGGAAAGGAACAACGTCTCGTTTGCCAAAGGTCACTGTCTAGAAGAATGCAACGCTAACCAGCAGCTTAGCATAACCATACAAGGTTACGCGAACTCTGATGACCTAACAGTCAACCTTCACCTAAGTAACCTTCCACAGGAGGTAGAACAAAACTGGCACTGGCTAGCATCAACACTGAACAGTAATCAACCACAATAATGCCAGATGGAGGCTGCCCCTCTGCGATGTTTCTTAGGCACCTGGAACACACGAGGATTCAGTCACCTGTTCAATAGCGAGTGGTTGGGCGATCAGTCCATTGCCTGCTTACAGGAGACGTGGCTAAGTGACATTCCAACCGTAACAGGTTTTCAGATCGCTACAAACCCTGACATACGACCTGGAAAGGGGCGCCCTATGGCCGGACTTATAACACTGGTAAGAAGTGCATCCGGGTTCAACATCTCCAACTCTGTAAATCATTCTCCGTTCATCCAAGAATCAACCATTACCAGAACTGAGCGGGTGTCACAAGTAATCGACCAAATGACGATCATTAATGTTTACTGGAATCATACACGAGCTGGGAAGGATGAGTTTATCGACGCAATCTCTACCATCATAGACCGGACCGTCTACTTGTAGATTAACAGAGCCCTAATGTAATACTCTGCAGAGACTTGATCGACTACTTTCATGCTAGGACTCTTCGACACAAAACTTAGCGTCGAAACTGAAGAAAGAATTGAGTGTAAGAAACCTGCAAATGCTAAATTGCCACACTCTAGGTGACATATCGCCGGCCTTGACATGGAACAGCGGGAGCTACGGCTCCACAATCGATTACATTTTTGTCTCAGCAGACTTTCATAAACGAGTAACAAAAATTAAAAGTGACTCCGAAAGAAAAGAGCGACCACAATATGTTAATCATGGAATTCACAAATCCCATACGTAATGTTGGGCCGATATGGCCGCAAAAGATCAAAGTTGAATCAAACAGAGTGAGGCTACGGTTAGCTGAGGAAGATGTCGCCCAGATATCTGATAAATATCGCATAGGTGGATCCATGCTCGACTACGCAGGACTATTGGTTAACTTTAAAACAAACGGTGGTGGCCTAAAACACTTTAACATAAAGCGCCTCCACTGTTTTGACCGAGACGTACTGCAACAGAAACGGCTGATGAGACGTACCATTCGACTAGCCCAAACAGCTGGGAAAGCCTCCTATGAAGTCTTGACGAGAGCCGCCAAACAGCATTACAAACATTGGCTCAAATCTCACAAACGCATAATGATGCAAAGAGATTCGGAGCGTATGTTAGAAAGTCTCCGAAACAAGAACACCAGAGACTTTTGGAACATCATCAACGACACAGAAGCCTCTCAGGCCGGTTTGCAAGCCTCCATGGTTCCAGAACCAGTGTGGATCGCTCACTTTACTGACCTATACAAAAAGAACTCAAAAACAACTGATTCGTATGTTCCAATCAAAACGAAATGGACCTTGACCTTCCACAAAGATGACATTGTAAACATAATTACCAAAGCAAACAATTTGCGTGCACCTGGGCCTGATGGCCTGACGAACTTTACAATTAAGCAACATCCGGAGTTATGGGCCAACTTTTGCGTGACCCTCTTTCAGAGAGTATGTGATCAAGGACAAACACCTAAATCGTGGAAATCGGCTGCGATTGTGCCAGTCTATAAAAAGGGCGACAGAACCTGCCCCAAAAACTACCGACCAATTGCGCTACTTGGCGTCTTAGGAAAGATCTACGCTACCATGCTACAAGTGAAGTTGGTCAAGTGGGCCTCACGATCAAACCATGTCGACATTCGACAGACCGGATTCGTAAAGCATGTCGGATGTTCGCTGAACTTACTGCTGCTGAACTTACTGAAGATGGAGGCTATCCGATCTCAATCAGCTGTATATCTTGCCTTCATTGACTTTTCTAACGCTTTCGACATGGCAGATCGAGAACTGCTATGGAAAAAACTGAATACATGGGGTTGTCCTGACGACCTCTTGGCTGCAATAAAAGATCTACACACCAGCACCTCTGTTAGAGTAAGATTAGATCAAACCGGCACATTGTCATCCCCAATTGAAACATTTAAGGGAGTCAAACAGGGCTGTCCTTTGGCAGCTGCCATATTCAGCTTGTTTATATCTGACATCGGCAATTCTATAGAGGCTGTAAGATCATTTCCACTGAAGATTCACGGGTCGAATCTGAATTGGCTCTTGTACGCAGACGACCTCATACTTCTAGACTTAACACCAATCGGCCTGCAAAGAAAAATCAACGCTGTACAGCAGTATGTGGTTGAAAACCATCTACTTATTAACACAAAAAATATGAAATTCTTGTGTTGAATAATCTCAAAAGCGGTCGTAGAAGAACGACTACGAGTCAATCTTGATTTATGGGACCTGAAAAACTCCTGATATCATCCAGCGTGAAGTATCTTGGAATGATCATTAGCTCAAGTCTTAACGATGATCCATGGACCACAAGGACAAAACGCAAATGCAAACAACTGGCAAATCAAGCCTTAGTGCGAAAGAACAGATTTGGTGGATTTTCCTTTAAAGCAGTACTACGATTTTACCAACAAAAAGCAATACTGTCTCTAACGTACGGGGCAGAAAACGCATTGGGCTGTTCATGGAAGTTGTGGTCAACGCTTGAGAATATCTTTTGGACAAAAGTTCTGGGCATAGCGAAAGGCACCTCGACGGCCTCAATCAGGTACGAATTATCGCTAATCTCTATCCACGCACGTGTATGTTGGAGCTTGTTATCCTTATATCGAAAAATAATGGCATGCAAATACATCCTGCAATTTGCCATTTTTCACAACGTGGTTCGTCAGCCTCAGGCGTTTTGGCAATGTGGTTGGAAAGTGGTGAAAGTCTAATGTCAGAGTACGACATCAAACCTGAACTGCTACAAGAAAATCCGGACGCAGCAAAACTAAAATTATGGCGCACAGACTGGGAGCTGACATGCGCGGAAAGAGGAGCCTCGAAGCTACAGAGCGAGGTGCCACTGGAGGCTCTGGCTTTCAATAACTCGCAAAAATATATTGAACTATTTCCAGATCCGAACGCAAGGAGACTGTTCATGTGCCATCGGCTTAACATGTTCAAAACTAAAGAACGCTTGAGAGCGTGGTCAGCTAACGCGAACTTGAACCCCATGTGTCGATGCTGTGCCCAAGAACCGGAAACTCTAAAACATTTGGTGTTATTCTGCACAAACGTACGCACAGAGAACACCCGACTACTGGGTAATTGGAGTGAAAGTCATCCATCCCTCAACGCTGATGAGTGGTGGCAACAGATGTTCAGAGGAACGGACATGAAACTGATACTGCCGCTGACAAACCTTTCGGCGATAATTGAAAAACGTTTACTGGAATAATGGGATGGACGATAAGTGACGTAAAGTGATATTATGTAATGAGGACTAATGAACGGTCTTATTTTAAAGGTTTGTATGTAAACCAATACAATTAATACATTTTTTTTTTGAAAATGTATTAATCGGAGTAATAAAAGAGGAGGTGGGGTGGCAGTGATATCAGGGGATTCAGTAAAAATGTCTAATTTAGAGATTCTTGATTGGGACGCTTATACGCAGATAGGTCATGGTATGGTGTGGACATCACTGATTAGTTCCATCAAGATTTTATTGGGATTTCGGCCTCCAGGCCCAGCAAAAGCTTTCCTGTAGCTTGTGGATCAGTTCCTAGTAGTATCAGGTTCCAAGTATAGGGAACTGCTGTGTCTGGGAGATTTTAACATCTGTATGGATGATCGCACATTTCCTGATGACAAGGCGCTCTGGGACATTGCAATTACCCGTGATTTAAAACTCTTGTTAGTGTCTTCATCCCATGTTAAGGGACATTGCCTTGATGTACTTCATGCAAGAGGAGTGTGTACGAAATTAACGGATACCGTACTTATTTCCTGGTACGATAATTTTGCGAGGCTGTTCACTATTGGACAGCCCGATAAAGGAGCATCAGTGGTGGTAAATACCCCATCATCATACTACCGCAGATCTAAAGACATGGATAAAATCTCAGGAATAAAATTAAGGAATGCCTTGAATGGCATAGATTCCTCCCTAATTTGTGGAGAGTTTTTTGACAGGGGAACAGCGATAATGAACAACATATGCTCCTTAGTGGCCATGTTTAGGCAAGGAAAGTTGCAATTTTTTTTCCAAACCATGGTTTTCTCATGATCTTTTGGTATTGCGTTTGTTTCTGAGAGGCACTGAAAATAGATCCACAATGTATGCGGATAGAATAAAGCAGGCCTCAAAAGAATATAAAAATGCACTTTTTAACACAAAGGCCGACTTCCTGGGGAATAAAATCCATGGTGCTTTAAATCAACCTGGAGAATTATTCTCTATTAACAATTTTGTGCAGCCAAAATGCTGCTTCTCTTCCATGGAGCAGGTGAAGCAAAAGACCAGGTGATATACCAAGTCACGTAGCCGCTCTCTTGTATAACCCAGACTGGGTGTGTGCTTAGTCAAAGTTACTGTCAGTTCGACTGGGTAGTAAAAAAATATCCCAAGTTTAGAGAAGACAAAAACGGAAAGCTTTTTGCTGTTTTTCAAAACAATTTTTATCAAAAATAATCTCAAAGGGCGTGGCTAGCGCGCGAGCGATGCGGACGTGAGCTGAGTGAGCTCCCGTAAGCGCCGACACAATCCTGTACCTTTATCCTGATTCCTGGGGACATCGAGCGACATCAACGCCACGATTGTGCCCGTGAAGCTGGGGGCTACGACCGGCGGAAATCCGGGCTGTGGTCTGCCCGTTTGGAGGGCCATAATCTGCAATTTACTGAAGGCCGGGGGCCCCGAACTGCGAAACCAAGATGGCCGCCGGAGCTTGAGGGCAGACCACCTCCTGTCTGATTGGGGCTTGAAGCGGCCTGGTGTGGTGCGGCACACGCAGTGGACACTGACTTTTCTTACAACCGGAGGTCGCCCGGACAAACGGCTCCTGCTCTTGGGCTGTTTCGACCCAGCCCCGAGTGGTGGAGGACGGCAGCGGCCTGGCCCGACAGAGCTAGAGGTAGGTGGGATTAACTCTCCCCCCCCCCCTGCTCCATACAGACGGTGGATTCGTGGAACCTGCGTGTTGGAAGGTGTTTGGAGGACCCCGAGGCCTTCCACCTGGCCTGTTGCGGGGCTGCGACACGGTACACCGGAGTAGATCCATAAGGGCGTAATTAGCACTGTTCGACCTGCCGTGCCGGACGCCCCACGCCTCCCCGGAACTATGGGGAAAGAAAGGCAGAAGAAACCCTCCACACAGAGCAGCATGGACCAATTTGCCGTCGCCACCACCCCGGCCCCGGCGGCCCCAGCAACGCGACCGAACTCCCCCAATGGGGAGGGCCCTCTTTCTCTCCATGATGTAATGGCGGCCATTGCTAATTCCCGATCCTCCATGGAGACCAAAATAGATAGCATGGCGGCAGATGTCTCCTTCCTACGCCACGATCTACAGAAACTAACCTCCAGAACGGGAGAGGCGGAACAACGTATTTCTGAAGTGGAAGACAATATAGGCGGGATTAACCGCCAACTGTCCCAGGCCTTAAACCGCCTTAAGACCCTTGAATCAAGAGTGGAGGATGGAGAGGGGCGATCCCGTCGCAATAATGTCCGTATCCTGGGTCTGCCAGAAGGGGAGGAGGGACAGTGTATGGAGCTGTTCTTGGAGCAGTGGCTTGTAGACATCTTCGAGGCCACATCCTTTTCAAAGTTCTTCTCAGTGGAGAGGGCTCACAGAATGCCGGCGGGTAGACCACCCCCGGGTGCCCCGCCACGTACTATCATCGCCCGCTTACTCAACTACCGAGATAGGGATGCCCTCCTGCAACTGTCGCGGGCACAAGGCTCGATTACCCATAACGGCTCCCGAATCGCCTTTTTCCCGGACTACACCCGAGAAGTGCAGCGGGCACGACAATCGTTTGAGCCACTCAAGAGACAGCTGGCCCAACTAAATGTGAAATATGGCCTGCTCTTCCCGGCCCAACTGAAGATATATCATGGTGGAACCACGGTTCATTTCAGCGACCCGCAGGAGGCATGGAAATGGGCGGAGGCCCATATAGAAGGTGATTGGACTGCGAGACCGAGGAGGCCGAGAGGAAGACCGAGGCCCAGGCACGCCTCCCCGAGAGGAAACCCGGAGAGGAATGAACAGGGGGTCCTGGACCCCGATGCAGATCAGCGAGGACATTGACCGGACTGTCGCCCCTCTGGCCTAGTAATGGCGCTTTGAAGTATTCTTTCTTTGTTTGTATTCTTAAGCCGGACGCATGAGTAGTCCACCATGGAAGATGTTGACACTGGCGCATGGGAGGGGACTCTGGAGGAGCCTCTGAAAACCCCCCCCCCCTAGCCGAACTTCCTCCTTTCCTTCTCCTTCTCCTTCTCCCTTTTCCCCCCCCCTCTTTCTTGTTTATCTAGACCCGGCTCTAGGGTCTGGGTTTTTGAGCTGCTACCTTAAGTTGAAGGTCCAGCTATGTTTGGGCGACAGGTACTTCGTGTTGGGGTGGAGTATAGGGTGGGGGTAAGTTGGGAATGTTTGGAAGTTTGTTTGTTACTTCAAGACTGTCATATGTTTATAACGGACACGAACCACTGTCTTTGGTCGAAGTTACCACTTCACCATCTCTCACTGATTGCTACAATCGTACAGACCCCCATCATGTGTGATAGATATCCTGTGCACAGACTCACGGGACACCCATGCGCCACACCAAATCCCTGAAGTTCCTCACCTGGAACGTGAATGGGATGGGGTCCGGGATTAAACGGCGCCTGCTTAGGCAATTTCTAAATAGACACTCCCCTGATGTGGCCCTTTTGACAGAAACCCACCTGGCCGGATCACACTGTGCCTTTTTTCAGAGGACTAATTACCACCTTGCCCTTCAGGCGGGGTACACAATGGGCTCCAGGGGCACCCTCATCCTGATACACAAGCGCATTCCATTTACTCAGCAATTGGTTGAGCGCGACCCAAGGGGTCGATACGTGTTCGTCATGGGGACCATCTGGGGTCAGACGATGGCCATTGCCGCAATTTATTCCCCACCCGGGTTGGGACAGGAATTACTGGACGATCTTACTACCCTTATAGGGAAACACCATCCTGATACGTTCATTCTGGGGGGTGATTTTAATGATACCATGAATGATAACTTTGACCGTTCCCATCTCCGAAATCGCAACCCTGACACCTCGACTAGATTGGCCAGTTTTGCATCGGCCCTTGGGCTCCGAGATGTATGGAGAGAGTTACACCCGACTGATAGGGAGTACTCCTTCCATTCCGGCGCTCACGGCTCCATGTCCAGACTGGACTACTTCTTCTTGCCACATACCGACCTCCATAGGGCAATGTCCGCAGATTTACTCCCCCGGGGCATTTCGGACCACTCCCCCCTCTTAGTTGAATTGCGTATGCAGGGTCCCCTTCCCCCTAGAACGTGGAGACTTAACAATTATTATCTGGGGTCCCCGGAACTGATAGATCGCCTCGAGGAAGTTTCTGGTGAATATTTCGAAATTAACGAGAAGTCGGTGGACAGCCCCGTGATATTATGGGAGGCCTATAAAACAGTGCTAAGGGGTGAAATCCTTTCTTGGACGACACATAAAAGAAACATCCGGTTCCGGGAAATATTAAAGGCCGAAGAGGAAGTGAGAGACAGGGAGATTGAGCATATATCCGATCCTACGCCTGAGACCCACCGATCCCTCCAGCGCGCCCAGGAGTGCCTCCGTAACAGAACGATGGATGACGCCAAGCAGGCCCACTGGCAGGCTAGGGCGAGGGTGTATGAACTTGGGGATAAGTCGGGTAAACTGCTCGCTTGGTTGCAGAGGAGAGACGAGGGGCAGCGCCATGTCCGGGAAATTGTCACGGCACAGGGCGACACCCAACATTCGGACTCTGGGATTGCCGAGGCCTTCACAGAGTTTTACGCAGATTTGTATCGGGCTCCGACCTCACCGCTAAACCCCTGCCTCCTAGATGAGGTGACGCTGCCGATCCTTTCGGGGCAACAGAGGGACCAGCTGGACTCTGCTTTATCAGAGGCTGAGATTGCAGAGGCACTGTCTCAGCTCCAGTCGGGAAAGGCACCGGGCCCGAACGGATTCCCAGTTGAAACTTGGCAGAAGCTAGGAGTAGACAAAATGGCCGGTCCTCTACATAGGATGTTTCTTGCTGCCCGGGAACAGGGTACCCTCCCACCAGATCTTTGTAAGGCCACCATTGTGGTCATTCCCAAGCCTGGCAAACCTCCACATGATTGTGCTTCTTATAGACCTATATCGCTGATTAACGGGGAAGCTAAGGTCCTTGCTAAGCTATTAGCGAATCGGTTGCAGTTAGTCACATCCTCCTTGATCCATCCGGATCAGTGTGGTTTTATGCCTGCCAAATCGACTCGGATGAATCTGCGCCGCCTCCATTTAGCATTGGAGAGATCCCCGATTATAAACGAACCCTTGGCCTTGTTGGCAATCGATTTTGAAAAGGCGTTCGACTCCATTCGATGGGACTACCTTTGGGAAATAATGCGCCGCATGGGGTTCGGAGAGGCCTATTTAGGCTGGGTGCAGCTACTTTATGTTAACATCAAGGCGGAAGTGAGAGTGAATGGCTGGTCCTCTGGGTCCTTCCCCCTGGGCCGTGGTACGCGACAGGGATGCCCTTTGTCCCCTCTTTTGTTCGCCCTTGCTATCGAGCCATTAGCTCTTTGGCTTCGCCAAAACACCGCCTGGAGAGGATTCAGATGGCCGGAGGGACACGAGGATCGTACATCCCTGTATGCGGATGACCTCCTGGTGTACCTGGGTGA
Organism: Ambystoma mexicanum; assembly: GCF_040938575.1. Classification (NCBI taxonomy): domain Eukaryota; kingdom Metazoa; phylum Chordata; class Amphibia; order Caudata; family Ambystomatidae; genus Ambystoma; species Ambystoma mexicanum. The sequence goes on along the minus strand of NC_090927.1, from coordinate 300,990,203 downwards.
CCCACTAACATCCTCTGCCATTGTAACGCAAATGTTAGTCCGCTTTGGGGAACTCAGCGGACTCAGAATCAACTGGGGGAAATCAGTCCTCTTTCCGGTGAAGGGTGGGGAACAGGCAATCCCCCAGGACTGCCCGTACCGGGTGGAACGACAGGGGTTTCGTTACCTGGGAATATGGATATCCGGGGATTTAACAAGCTATATAAGGAACAATCTCCGACCAATCACAGACCGCTTTATTGTTGATGTCCGGCACTGGAAACTCCTCCCCCTGACACTTATGGGAAGAGCGGCACTTTTTAAAATGATGACCCTTCCTAGATTCCTCTATGTCCTTCAAAATGCCCCACTTAAAGTCCCCGACTCGGAGTTCCACCAGGTGGAGACACTTCTCAGAGACCTCATATGGGGGGGAGGCCAGTCACGAATTGCGTTAACTACACTTCAAAGATCTATTTGGGAGGGAGGAATAGGAGTTCCCCGCCTTCAAACGTATTACTGGGCATCACAACTGGTGGTGGTTAATGACCTTCTCCACGGGGACCGAGACCTGCCCCATATACGGGCTGAGATAGCCACTATGCGCAACACTGACCCGCTGCTTCTCCTCTATCAGCCCCTTTCGAGAACCTCTCCGCCCACAACCACTACGCATATGATCACAGTGTGGAGACAGGCACACCGATTCATTGGGTGGGAAAATAAAGCTACTAGAGCACAACCCCTCTGGCGGAACAACAACCTAGCTGAGACCCAGAAGTTGGAGCCGTGGCCTAGGTGGGTGAATGCGGGGATTGCCAGGATTGGGGACATGCTTACACAGGGGTGTTTGGCCTCATTTGATGACCTACAATTGCGATTCCAGATTCCGAATACGGAACATTACCACTACATTCGCCTCGCCCATGCTTTGAGACCCTACCTGACAGCAGATACGCAGTTACCGGACTATACCCCCATAGAGCGTAACATCCTTCCGGCGCATATCCCTACCAAATGCACTTCCATCCTTTACAATGCTATATCCTCCTTTGCTACCCCCGAATTGAATGAACTAAAGGCAAAATGGGAAGTAGATGTGGGGGTGATAGATCCTGAGGATTGGATACAAGTCCTTATGCATCCCCGGGAAATCGCCATTTCCTCTAGGCTTCGATTAGTGCAGTTGAAAATACTACACCGGGTTTATTACCCTAGGACACGTCTATATGGCTGGAAACGGGCTTCTGACCCAAACTGTTTGCGGTGTGGGGATGGGGAGGGGACCTTTATTCACATTTTGTGGCTGTGTCCCCAGATACAAACTTTTTGGAACGCATGCTGTAGGGAACTCTCCCGAGTTCTGACTCGCACCATACCACTGGACCCAAGGGCTTTGCTTCTGGGCGTGCCCGATGAGATAGAAGCTAATAAGTGGGAAAGATTGCTCCTACACACGGCGATGGGGCTGGTTAAGCGCAATATCGCGCAGAAATGGGGTGCCCCTGACTCCCCAACGCTGGAACAATGGAAATTGGATATGGACATATGCGCTATGATGGAGCGTAGGATTTACTCGGCGCGAGGCTGTCCCAACAAAGCGTCGAAAATATGGGACAGGTGGGAGGAAGGTGTGGCCTGAGTGTCCCATGTACAGGCGGGGGAATGTGCACTGGGGGTTTTGTTTTGTGCTTGTACCATACTATACATTATTGCATGTGATGAGATGATCGCTCAACTGTTGATGCTCAGGGTACCTTTTCTGATTGTGAACGACTATGACAGTCTGAAGTTGTTTTTGTTTGCTTGTTGCTTTGTTATTATGACCATTGTACTATGTTAATAACAATAAAATACTTTATAAAAAAAAAAAAAAAAATAATCTCAAAAATGAGAAGTCACTAATATTTTCTTAATGATGAAGAATTTGCCACAATCCATTATATCAATCAGACCAAAGTTGCCAATGCATTTCGGAAATAGATTTCCTTCATCAGGGCCAGTCTAAAGATAATCCATTCAATTTCACAAATCAAAAAAAACAAAAAAAAACAGTTCAAATACATATTAAATTGGTGTCATATAACATAGTAAGGTTAAGAACATACCATTTAGTTGTGGAAGTGGATGAGTAGAGAAGGAAAAAACAAACAAAAGAAAACTAGCGAGTTGGTGGGTGAATTCATCACTAGCCTTCTTGCACAGGAGTGTCGAGTCCCTCAGAGCTCTTCACTCTCTCCTCTACTATTTAATCTGTATCTGAGCCCCCTTATGGACCTATTGACACACAGGGTCAATTTCCACTCTTATGCGGACGACATGCAGGTGTACGTGAAAGTGGGGAAGGTGCAAGAGACTTTTCAGTTGGTTGAACAATGCCTGGTGGAGGCGAGGGCATGGATGTCTGCTAATCAGCTTCTGTTGAATGCCAGCAAAACTGACGTTGCATTGTTCGGCCCAAATAATTCCTTAAGTCAAGTAGGCACCCAGATCCTCCACATGTTTTGGGTACAGATTTATTGTTTGCCCCCAAAATTAAAAACTTGGGGTGTGTATGGCAGAAAAACTTTGGGTTCACTGTGCAGGTGAACACACTAAGACACAGTCTGTCTTAGGCTTCTTGCGCCTCCTGCAACAGTTCTTACCATTTGTCCCGGTGGAGGACCAACCTGTGGTGGTGGGGGCTATGGTGAACTCCCGCTTGACTATGGCAACGGCCTGCTGGCAGGTATCCCACTCACTCAAATGCAGCGTTTGCAGAAAGCACAGAATGCCGCTGGAAGGCTGATTTTTGGATTAAAGAAGTCCAATCCAATCTCAAGTCTCTGTCGTTCCTTGCACTGGTTGACGGTCAAGGACCATGTATACTTCAAAATCCTGCAGCAAGTGTACAAATGTACAAATAAATTGTCTCCACTCTACATGTCCAAGAGAATTAGGCAGCATTACCCAGCCCGCCATCTGCGATCCAGTGACAAATTGCCTAATGAAATCCCTGTGTCAAAGCACGGGTTTAGTGTTGACGGCCGATTTGTATGGCCCGACAATTTGGAATAAGTTGCCTTTAAATATCAGGGCCCTCGAATTGCTACATCAAGTTTGGAAAGTGCCAAAAACACATCTCTTCAAATAAAAGGACCAGAGTGGCACACTAAAATGGATATGTTAGTTCAGCTTAGTTGTGATTTGTGTGTTGACCTGTGTAGTGGTCCCCGTGTGACCCCGGTTCAGACCTTTGTTTCAATCTGCACCTAGATATGATTGTTTTTCGCCAAGTGCGCGTTACAAATAATTCAAATCAAATCAGAGAAATAAGGTGGAGCAATGTCTTAGAAAAGAGAGGCAGTAAATATGCCCTAAAGTGTTGTGATAATTGCGTTGTGATTCCGAGGAAGATTTGGAGAATTTTAAGTTAGTATACAATGTAATGTTGGATGCATGAGGTGGCTTTTGTATGTGTCCAGGCAATTGTGGAAGTTTGGTGGTTTATTTGACTGGGCATCTCTATACATTGTACCCCAGTCAAAATCCAGAATGTCAATTTTGTGACTGGCACGCCTCGTCCAAGAGTGGCGTATTTAAGAATGGGCTGTGTACAAAGGTGAATGTTGTTGGCAACAGAAGATAAGGGAATGGAGTGGTCAAACTAGAACGATAACATTGAAAATGCCTGGCACATTAATATCAAAAAAGATATGTCCTGTCATGCAAGTTAAGGGAGTAGGCTATTCAAGTATAGTAATGAGCAGCCATCTAGAGTGAAAATACATCCTGAACTCCCTATGCAGGCTGTGTTTATTAGACTGTGTGAAGGCAAAGGTGGATGCAAGACAAACAGTCGGTAGGGAGAAAGGCAAGAGGTCTGTCCCCCTGTATGCAGTGAGACTCTGACATCCTTCTGTTATAGTACGATGCTTGGACTGTTATCAGGCTATGACATGCTTTGTTGCTTGTACGGTGCGTTATGCCACATAAATGCCACCTCACAGGACTGAGGAGAAGGGAGGCAATCTTTCAGACTGCAAGACAACAAGGTGAAGATCAAAACGGCAAAAGATTAGCACTTATTGGCCCCTCTGCCAGTCCACAAAGTGAAAAGAATGGGCATGAAACAGAAGGGACTGGGCTCCCAAAACAGAATCACAGACAAGAGCAATGGGTATCTGGGCAGATTCTCAAACCGGAAACCCTTTTAATGACAACAGTAATGAGAATTGTATTAAAGGATTGGAACCTCTATAATCAATAACTTTTAGTTTGTAAATATTTTGCCTCAAAGTGCCAAATAATTTTGAGTTGTGCACTGATGGACCAGAGCCAAATACTCACCCCGAGTTTAGGCATACACACACATGGAATTTACACCTACTAAAGAGGGCTGTCACTGATGGCATGACCTTGGAGGTAAAGACCCTAGAAATACCTACTCTTCTCGGGCCTTGCGAGGATGAGGATCCATTAAAAACCACCATACCTATATTTCACCCTTTGAAAACGATACAAGAAATCTGGGCATGTAGCCACTGTTTGCTTTAAATCCTGAACATACAGCACTTTGTGCCAGAATCACCCTGCTTGTAAGTATTGTACGAATGAGGGTGTGTTGCCCAATGGATTGGTAATCCATTTATCGACCTTGGCAGAATGAAGGAATGTCTCCCAACCACAGATTTCTAATAAAGAACTGGAGGGACAACATTCTGCCAGAGTCAGCACTAGATGCCATGCAGGTGGATAAAGCAGCCTTGGAATTCCTCACTTTCTTATGCAGCCAGCAGCATTTGCCACCAAAAATGGCCCTCTGTGCTGTCCTGAATTTCAAGAGTAAGGGTGGGGGAGACTTGAGGCAAATTATGTTTAATTTCACTTGTCACATGTTGAGCACTTTTAAAGTGTGTATGTGTTTTATTCCTCCTAAAAGAATCCAATATATATTGCTGTAGTATACATTGATTATTGTCTGTTATAATTTAGGTACAGTCCCTCTGCAGACAAATGTTATACAAGTTGGAAGCAATGTTTAACAGGACCTGTTGTACATATGTTAGGTGACTTTCAACATTGTTGGAAAATAAATGCTGTGTGCAACAACCAAAGTTGTAAATGTAATCAGTGTTGAAATGTGAAGTACCACATAGTGACAAGGCATGAAGTAAAAAAGATTTCAAAGTGCTACTAGCAGCACGACAATCAGTGGAGTATATTCATATCGTTGCATCATACCATCCAGATTTTGGGTACCGTCAAGAAGGAGAATTTGCACCCAGAAGAGGGAGGCTTGTTTTTCCCCATTGACCTGCATTGGTGGAAAGAAAATTGTGAAGCACCAAGTTGTATTTTTGAGAAACATTTTTAATTTCTTTGAGGGCGCAAAAGAGTGCTTGAGTGCAGGACAGAGTCGGGATACAAAAGCAACAAGATACTCTTGGCTACACACATCATTGGAAACAACAAATGCTATTTTCTATAGTGATTGGAAATGGTCACTATTATTATGTATGGAGCAACACCAATAAAATAAACTGAGGCTTTTTTGGAATAGTGTACACTGAACTGAATCACTTCCAAGGACTTCCAATTTTGACCAAAAAAGCACAGTATGATTAAATTAGTTACCCAGGATCACACACTTTGGATAAGTGGTGAGGCCATGATTTGTGTCTGTTCTGAAATTGTGGCACTTGAGCACATATCTTCCAAGCTCAAGTTGGTACAAATATTTATAAATATTTTGAAGTTGAAGACCTAAAATAAAATTCAGTTTTTTTAGAGATGACTTTAAAAGTACACAAGTCACAGTGTACACCAACCTGACAATTTAGATCAGAGACATGTTGAGCAAAAAATAAATATGATTGTAGCTTTTTGCTCCCCTTCCTGAACGTGTGCCTACAATATCCAGCATACAAAGTAATGTGAACTTCCAGGAAAAATCCTACAAAGTCAAATAAAATGGAGGTCAAAGCAATTGTTTCACACAGCCTATAGATTGTTATACACTCCTGTCACTTCTAATGACCCAATATATTGTAATGGATGTATTGAACGTTCTGCAACCACCACCACTGGCAAAGCCAATAGGTCTACATTTGCACATGAAGAAAAGTGGACTTCTATGTCCAGTAGGATCTTTACAATTCTTATGCTCTTCGTTTACAAAGTGAGACCTACCAGCTTTACTAATGCTTGTTTTTAAATGCATCGAGTGTGAACCGGGTACCTTTAGGGGTGCTTGATAGAGATTTGCCATTTAATATTGCTTGTAATGGTTCCCATTTGTGTGCACCTTTTATAGTTGCTGCTTATGGGCCCGGTGCCAATTATAAAAACAATACATAATACATACATAAGATTTTATCTTTCCTCAGAAAAACGTAAATTCATCCTACCCTCCCCCAATGTTAGTCCCTCACCAAGTGGTGTAAAGTCTAAGAAAATGTTTTACATTTTATTTATGAAAGGTCCATGTCGCAGAGAAACTGGTCTGTAATGAAACCACAACACCAGTAGCTGTCCCAAAAATGTGGTTTGACCTATGATCATTGCCAACGAAAGCATAATAAAGGCCTGGTGCATGCCCTGTCACCTTATTTAATCCCCACTCACTTCTGTACTTTCCGCCTGCCAAGGCAAGAGTCCCACTAGGTTCTTTTTGTTTATGCTTCGACTGCTCACTGTGATGTCTAACATGGTGAGTTTACTACCCAAGTCATGGGGCTAGCAGGAGTTAAGAGGCTGCATTACAATACCCCATTCTATTAGGTGATGCTTGTCCAGTCCTGTTTTGATTTGCATTTGTGACTTTCATTACAAGATTTCCCATTATAAATCCTGGACTGCAAGTCTCAGAATTCACAGAAACAAAAGTAGGACTGGGCAAATAACAGGCTGGGATTACTTTTAACATTTGGTATAAAAACAAAGACAAAATATAAAGTACCAGATGGGGTACCCAGCGTTGCTCGTGTCCTGATCGAGTGGTGTCTCATGTGCCCTGGAGAAAGTTGCTCTTGTCCTCTGGTTGGCAAGTCGTGCTGCCGTTTGTTGTTGTGTTTCAGAATCTCTAAATATTGATTTTTCACTTTGCATCAGATCGAGCTTTTCCAAGTGATGTTCGTTTTTTGAGCGGCATGTTTTAGTTACTCATTGGTTTCAGCACATTTGAGAAAATGTCCAAGAAAGATTGATTGATTGTGCTCTCTTCTTGTGAATAAACGTGAACTGTAACCTTGCCATTTCCCATATTTGGAGTGGCGTGATAAAAAAATGGTTTACTTTTTTTTTTATTCCCTTTCAAAATGCTTTAATAAACACTTTCGAACTGTATACAGTAGTAATAAATTTCAAAGCATTAACTAACACATCGAACATTTGGCTTCAGACACTTTTCAAAATGTTGCCTCCTTCTAGTAACTACTGTAGTGAATCGGGGTGAACATAAGCAAATGAGGGTGTCTACGGAGTAAATTTTTCGCATCCAAACAAGGACTAGAATCTTGCCACGACAAATGAGGAATCCATGCAAAATTTGGTAGCCGCGGGTGCAACAGTGTGGATGTTTATACCCGGACAAGCATAAAAACAGATACATTCAGCTTTATATATAAAGATAATGACCTCTCGTCGTTCTATTTCTTTCCTTTTCTCTTCCTCCTTTTGTCTCTCCAGCTCGCGCTGTTTCTCAAGATGCCTCTCTAGTTCAAGCTGCCGTTTTCGCTCCTGCTCTTGCCGTTCCCGCTCCCTCCTCTCCTGCTCCTCTCTTTCTTTCTGAGCTTTACGCTCTGCTTCTCTTTGCTGCTGTTCCTGCAAGACCTGTCGCCGCTTCTCCAGTTCCATGTTTCCGCGTTCATAGTTTTCTTTCCGCTTGTCCTCAAAGGTAGCTAAAATACGAATGAAGCATAAACAAAACAATAACCTAAATAAACAAGCCACATAAAGGTTTTGTATGTAACAACAAACATGTTCAGTATAATCCTTGCGCTGTACAATCAAGGGGTCAAGAACGTCTTTGGTAAAACCTTTGATCAAGATTAACAGGAATACCTCAGCAACATAACATGTGAAAAAAAGTATTCAATTCTGCACCTTCCTAATCAAATAACAGCTATGTGCCCGGATCGATTTTAAACTGCAATTTCTAAACATAGAAATTGGAGACATCCAGAAGAGACTAGTTAAGCAGAAGGTGGTCAGAAAATATTGACAGGCCTGTTCAAGTGAACGTAGACAGGGACCGATCCATCCCTGCCTCCCCTCCAACTCCGCCCCCGAGGCTGCTCATTCTGCAACATTCAACTTAAGTTTCTTGTCAAAGGCTTTGATGAGCCAAAGCTGCAGTGAAGAGGCCAAGATGCACAGTACTACAGTGATGAAACTGGTCTCAAGGTTATGGGGTTGTTGGGCGCATCACACGCTGCGATACGGGTTCAAAGGCTAAGAGGTCTAGGCAGAGCAAGAAGGACCTGAATTGATCAAGAACCACATGGAAAGTGACCCCACTGCTATAGTGATGAATTGGTATTAAGCAGAATGAGGGGGTTTGGGCACAGCAAGGAGGACCGGTGTTGATCCAAGCGGCCTGTATTGTGTCCCCATTGCTATAGTGAGTGATAAATTTACATTTGGCAGTGGGCAGGGGAGTAGGAGAGTCACCAATGAAAGTCAACGTCTGCCCGAAGCACAGCGGGTGAGTAAGGCTCCTGCTAAAGGACAATGACAATCTGACGAATGAACATTGCACTGTGGATTGCAGAGCATGCAAGCCTTGAGTTGGTACAGCACAATCTAAAACTGGGTCTCCAAAAATTGGCTCTCTGGATGTTTTACACTACAAATGCCATCAGCGTTAGCCAGCCTAGTCAATGGTGTAGGATTATGGGGGCCAAAGCATAAAACATCTGGCGAGATTCATCTTGCAACCTCCCGACCCAGATGAAACATTGCTGGAAGTTATATCAAACATTTGTCTATTGCCAGCTCTACCGTGAGACCATAACATCAGTCACATTTACATTTGGCTAGAGGTCCATCTTTCATCTACTGCAAGCCATCCATCAGTCTATGGATCATGTCCTGGAGTGGGCCATCACAAGCGGGAACCCTGCCTGGCAGAGATGAACTAACTGTGAAGAGCCAGAGAAAAGAATGTAACAATTGAGTAAAGAAGTAAAAAGGAACATTCCCTCGTGCGTGCTAGATGGAAATATCAATACTGGCAGTTATTTCTCCCTGCCTCAACAGATGAAAAGGACACTGAAAGGGTTTTCAAAATAGAGTTGATTTGCAGGATGATTAATTGTGAATCAGACCCAGAAGACATAGGGAAGTTGTTGTGTTTTTATCAGTCTAAGGATGGTATGGGGAGGGGTAGACTTTACCAGTGGAGATGTGTTAATGTGTCTATAGCAATACTATTATCTGAAAGAGTTCTAAAGGTCTGAGCAGAATTGACTAGGTAATTGGGCTGGTTGGGGAATTAGATGTATGGGTCCTTTGTAGGCTTCTTACCTGACCTTTCTTTAATGTTTCTTTAACTATTTTCCATTTTCTCCTTCCTCCTCCATCACTCCCCTCTGTGCCTCCCTCCACTCCCTCCCGCCTTTTTTGTGTCCATGAAACATCTGGAAGGATGAAGATTTGAATGACAAGGATTCAAGCAAGTGTTAATAAAAATACAACTTGCAAACCATAGCATTATGGTAGTGTACAGAAGGTATGTCAGCATAATTGGGTGTGGATGTAATTTTCTGTACCTTATTTACAGAGTAATAAAACCAGGGTTCAAAATATGCACTAGCCATTGGCTAGTGATACTGGACTCTTGACAAGTAAGACATTGTGTGCTGTGTCTATGTCTAAAATTGAGGCAATGTGTGACTTTTTGGCTGGCTAGTAGCTTGCAACATACATTTTTACCCCCTGATAAAACAATTTGGAAACAAAACTGGGAGGAATGGTTTTCTGTCCTTGATATTACTCCTCTGCAACATACTTGCAAGGACACAATAGGTAACCCGTAGGTACAATGACATCTTCGACGAGCTGTAGGAGTGCTGTATAATGTTTCCCACTATCAATTATGAGCTCAGTATATTTTCTCTCAGACCTAAGAAATGTTAAGCATGTGATAATCAAGTTGAACAGTTTTCAGGAAGAATGTTATTTGCACAGGGGCATGTAAACTGAGTGGAGGTAAAATTCCAGAACTGTATGGAAACTGACACAAACTGGGATTCAGTGGCTTATGAGGAGGAGCCTAGAACTGGTGTAGTACAGAAGGTGACTATTCCAGGCAAGCAGCCCCAAGGCCGGGACAGATGTGGCTCCAGGAGACAAAATGGCAGAATAATTCAGGAGAAAGTATGCAGGCCTTGCATATGCAGCCGGTGTAATGAAGGCGAATCACCTGCGAATGACCTGCGAATGGTAGGGCTGCCTTGGAGGCAAACGAGGGCTTGGAGGACTTAGACAGTTACCGTTGGAATATGGGTTTAAAAGTGACAGTGCTGGCTGGAGCACAATAGATGTTTACAGGGTGTACCTCTCCTGTCCGGGGACAGTTAACAGTGGTAGCACAAGTGGCGTGGAAGCATAGCAGCTTCTACAAGTGTGTCTTGGCTGGGTAAAAGGACCAGTGACTCTGGGAAACATTACAGGACCTTTACACAATTCTGAGCGAGGAGAATAGACGCACTAAAGAAGATCTGCAGCAGTGGGATAGAGTTAAATCGAGCATCCATCGGACCGGGGAGGTCATCTATAGGTCATAGCTCAGCCATCCTGCAGAGAGGGGAGATGAGTGACAAGCAAAGCATAGACCTCCTAACTCAGAGGCTGGTAAAGCTGGACAGTGAATATGCCTGGTGGTGGGGGTAAGAATGGGAAAATAAATCAGTGCTGACACAGGGCCAGAACCTGTACGCAGGACTTTTGTAAGAGGGCCCCCGCCCTCCCAGGGCTTCAATGCCGGTGCAGCACCAGTCAAGTAGTTATACTAGGAGAGGGGGCCGATACGCTGGCCTGCATGCATTGATTGGAGTCTGCAGTTTATTACGAGGTTTGCTGCCACTCCAGGTGTTGGGGTTCATTTTTGGTGGTTGGCCTGCTGGGCTGTCCCCGATGATTGTGAAGCTTTAATTGGGGGGTGGGGGAAGACAGAGGCACCCTGTCGGCAGAGCCTGCTATGTAGGTGGGGAGTGATGAGGTGTTGCCAGGAGTGGGTTAGCTGCATATACTAGGGGTGCATGGACTGCGTCACTTGAGGGCCACATTGAAAAGCAAAATGAGATTGCCCTTTGGTGTTAAAGTTGGAGCAGGCCACCAAATGCTGGTGGGTTTTGTGAAATGCCTAACACTACAGAGGGCTGAGCACAATAATGAATCCTAAGAATAGGTGCAACTGAACAAAATGACTCAAAGAAAGAGCAGTGACGCTATGCAGAAAGGGGGGGGAAGTTAAGATGTAACTTGTCAAATCATCCTCCTCCAAGGATAATAACAGGTGAGAAAATGGTCCCAATCCTGAGCAGCAAGGGACTTTAGCAGACTTAGATCAAAATTATGCAGGAGAGCAAACACTTGCCTGCAAACTACAGGCCATTCAAGAGTCTGAACATGCTGGTCAATAAAATCATAGTTTTAGGAGTTGATGGAAAATTAAATAAGGGGCATTTGCAGGTGGTCTCGGACAAAGTAAGGCTGAGGGGAGCGGGTGATGTGATGAATCCGGCGGGGTCATCACTGATTTCCGCTTGGGTGAAGGTGATCACACCCTCCCATGTGGCCAGGGGACGGCAGCCGCTACCAGATTCTGACCCTGGGGGCGGCTATATGGGTAAGAATCGCAGGGGAGTGAGCAACTATAGGGGGAGGTGGTGTCCCCATCGGACGAGACTCAGAATTCCCCGCTTCCCCTAACGAAGACTATATACTACCTGAGACCTTAATGGCTTACTGTCACATAACAGTTACACCCTATAGTAAAAGTCACAAAACCTTTCCTCTATATTACTCTCATCAGGCTCCCATCTGTGATTCAAACACTCATAACTCCCACAAAACATTTGCTGGCTTTGATGTGTCTTTTTGTCAGACTTCTGAATAACCAAGACCAAGAACCTCAGTAACATCTAGGGACTGCAATTCCCATAAATCCTCAGGTACTGAGATGAGGAAGAGGAGGAAGGACTTCATGCGGACTAAGAAAGATCTGGAGTCGAATGTGGAGGCTAGTTGTTTTGTTGGACCTAAAGTGAGCGGGTCCTTCAAAAATAGCAGAGGCAGTGAAGGAGAGAGCTGTGCAGGAGAGGACGCGGAACCAAATGCTTGGGCTCCTGAACACAAGTTATCTAGATCGGTGTGGCGAGACTGGGAGCGAGGCGCAGAAGGAAAACAGTGGGGAGGCTGGAGGCCACACACACTCCCGGTAACACTACCACCCAAACACACATTGCTCTCCAGTCCAGGAAAGCCAGAGGTTGTTTGCGGAATCTCGTTGGACGCTGACAGGGCATCTGCACATTCCCGATGGGTAAAGAAAAACAGTGTGGAAGCGCAAGCAGGTTTGGAAATGCAAAGAAAACCTGATAAGTCTGCCTAGAGCAGCAGAGACCCCGGGGCGTTACCACACGCGCCAGCAAATGTTCTAACTATATGCAGATGCAAAGGACAGAAAGGTGCAAAGTTGGTTTAAATGTAACCAAGGAAAAGCACAAGTTCAAATGCCAATAAGAACAACCTTTGAAAACTAACAAAACAATGGGCTGCAACAAGTCCCAGGCAAACACGATGTATGAGATATCAATGTGGGGGAAGCTGAAGCAAGTGCTACCCTAAGGAACATATACTAAACACCTCAGGGTATGTGCTACGGTGGTACAGTGAAACAAACAGTGAAACCAATAAGAAGTCCTGGGAGGGGAGCAGACCAGGCACCTGAAGTTGTATAAATAGTGTGACATTGTGCAAAGATATCTGGTGGAGGAGCATACCAGGGGATCTGAGAAATCCATATAAGGATTCCTGGCAGGGAAGCATACCAGACAATCTGCAAAAGTAGTGAGAGAAGCTAATGAAAGACTGTTATGGAATGTATTGTTGGAACAAAAACGTTTGTGAATTCTGTACCAAGACCCAACGGAACTGTTGGATAAAAAGACACTTTGGTACAAAGAAGCTTTTGAGCAAAAAGAGACTTGACATAAAGGAACTGTTGGATGAAGAGACACTTTTTGTCACCCTACTTAAAAATCCAGGGGAAGGGAACCCGCTCTGGATCCAAGGGTCTTTCCTTGGATACCTTTTTGTTGGAACTATTCTTATAATTTTGGGGTTTGATCACTTTTTGCTAGTATCAAGTCAAAGACATTTCCATGTACTCTTTGTTGTTTTGTTTCTAGTGTGAGGGTCAGCTTAGAATATTTTGTACACAAGGACATCTTTTTAAGTTACTGATCTTTAGTTTTAGTTTTCCAGGTAGGGAGAATCCTCTTCAGAATAGGGCTAGAGACGGGTTTTCTAACCCATTTTTATTTAACAAAATGTTCTGACTTTGAGAATAATACGCCTTTTTGTCCGCCTCTCATTTCTGACTTCTCACAGTGAATTAAAGGTCACAGTACATTTTCAGGTGAGAATGGATGGACTTGTCACAGCAACAAAGCATCTTGAATGGAGGACACAGGATGCAAAACGCTGCTCAAGAATAAGCCGCATGCTCGTGCTGGTCCTTCCAAGGGATAGGTGGAACCTGCATGGAAATATTCCTCGAAAAATGATCACTGAGTCCTTCAAGCAAAAAGGGCTCTCTAACTTCTTTTCAATCGCAAGACCAGACCTCTACCTAGAATGCCCCAGGACAGTAGGAGCACTTTTCCCTCAACTACAGAGACAGGGTTATAGTCCTTCATGCTGTCAAAAAAGGCAGTGCAGCTGTGTGGCAACAACAAATTGTTGATATTACCGAATTACACACAGGAAGTGCAAAAGTCAAGAAACTTCTTTGATTCGGTCAAAAACCACCTACAGGATTTATAAATGAAATATACGCTTCCATTCACAGTGTAAGATGGGAGGGGGAGATAGCTCAGGGGCAACTTGCTCGCCTTGGAAGCAAGATGACGCTGAGCAACATAGGTTTGATCCCCGGTTCCGCGCTTAGAAACCTCTGTGTATTAAGCACGTTATAAATAACCAATTACAATTACAAAAAGGGGAAATTATGGTGGATGCGAGCATGGTTCTTTATGGACCCAGAGGAGGTAAAGGATTGACTGGGCAAAAGACGTACGCAATGATACTGCAGGGTGTGCTGGAGGATCCTGTTCAAGGACTGGGAGACTAAGAGGGACATTGATATTGATATTTTATTTCTATTGCACTTGTACACAAGTGTTTCAGAGCATGACAAGGATAGGGAGAGGAAACAACGTTCTTACTAGGCCCAGTAACATTGAGAACGCGCAAGTGCATGGGAAGGGAAAGGGGAAAAGTGCATGGAACGGGGGAGAAGTGGAAAGCGCGGAGCAAAGAGAAAACATATAAAATAAATAATAAATAAATAATAAAGGCAACAAACAGTGATAGTGCAGTCAGCAAGTGGCAAGTGCTGGTTTTAAGGCAGCAGACAGGGTATGTCAGATAAGTGCAGGAAGGAAAAAGGGTGGGGGACTGTATGGGTCCAGATACAGACCCCAGTGCAAGGGGTGGACCGAAGGCAGTGTGGGTTGCAGGGTGAGCCGGTACCTGGGCCCGGAAGACAAAGGGTAGGCCAGGTGCGCGGTGCCGAGAGAGAACACATCAGAAGGGGAGAGGAGGGGCGTAGGCAGAAGCAAAGAGGAAGGCCTTGAGGTGCTTCGCAACCAGAGATGGTTCTCCTCAAGATTCAGAGTGGCAGGGAGACTGTTCTAGGGGGAGGCCCCGGCTGAAGACAGATCTACCCCAACTTGTTTCTTTAAAAAACGACTGAACCTGAGGGAGTTAGAGGTAGGGACATTGGGACAATGAGTGGAGTGGAAGCAGAGCAACGAGTGTTCTAATCTAAATGTTGCACTATTAGGTTGCAAAAATTGTGGCTGGACTTTAAAGTGAGACAGGAGAGACAAATTAAATGAGGACTGAACATGGGTTACCATCAAAGTTTCAAGGGAAATGGTGTGCATCACTTTTTACAAGGGCACGTAGAAGAGTTCTGAAGTTGCATTGCCATTGTTTATACGGCAACTAAAACTGGAAATGTGCAGCGTTAAAGATAGAATATTGCAAACAGGAGGGAGATCAGTAAGTTGGAAAGAAATGGTGGACACTTGATATTCTCATGTTCTAAATTGTGCAGGGGCCAATGGTGCAATCAACAGTAGCTAGCGACGGGCGTCCACCTATACAGCCATCTGGGGACACAGCCTCTGCTGATCCAGTAGTGGTGAGAGTTTCTGGACTATGGTTGATCTCAGAGCAGAGGGTATCCATGCCAAATTTAAGGACATTACTGTGATTTGTTGACAGTGTTAAGGGTAGGGGATCAAATTGGGTGATCAGCTTGAATGACTTGCCTTGCTGCATCCATACGGTTGAGGATGTGATGCCCAGGTGGTTAAGGTTTACAGGACTATTTAAATTTCTGTATATGCCCCGTGTGATGGGTCAGTAAGCTGACCCTGTCAAGAGGGGATGGGCACACTTCACAGCCTGAGGTGGGAGGTCTACCAGGGTAGAAGCTGGAGCAAGTCCTACCCCAGAGGGAGGATGTGGCAATTGGGAGGACCCCATTCCATGTCCTGTTGTTATGTGCCAGTGTGATTGTGAAGAGTACCCCTATTAATCACCCCATTCCTCTGTTGCAAGATGCTAGCTAGTTTCTCTCTGTTTTAAAGAGCCACAAATACCAGCATCCGCGGAGGTGGGCTGTTAACAGAATGGCCCTCAGGAGCCACCAATGAGATTGCATACCTGCGCACCCCAACAGGTAGCGAAATGAAGAGAAACTGCTACGTGACAGTGCACGGCCAGCCACAACAAATACCAGTGTGTTTCCATTCTGAAAAAAACACTCACCAGTAACAAAGCAGGGGAGGGGCTCCCTGATGAAGACAGTAATCCAATAGAATTTTACACAAACTCTGGGCCACAATTGAGAAACTTCAGTGGGCCAGAATGTGAGAAAGTGTGATGGCTTAGACCACATTATATGCATTTTAATTGTTTTTAACACCTCCTGGTAGGGTAAGTCTGGGATTAATTTGCCGGGGAACCAGAAGGGGAGAACGAATGGAGGAAGGAGGGGGAATAATAAAAGAGGACACAGGAAATAGGTATGTGTGTTGTGGATTATTCGGGTGAAGGCAGAGGATGCAGAGGTGGCCCAAGAGACCAGAAGGAGGAAATATGTGTAACGGAGCGTGGAGGTAGTTTATTGAAAAGAGGATTTATTTATGTATTGGATATCTGTAAAGCGCCTATACAACAAATGGTGTTTCGAGGTGCCACAAGGGAGAAAGATAACAATAACGGTCCTACTAGTCCTTGTGATATTCAGATTGTGCAAGTGCAGTAACGAGAAGTGCGAGGGAGAGGGGGGAGTGACGGTCTGCGCGAATGCAAAGTGCTAGGGTGGGAAAGCAAGGCAAGGAGAGTGCAAGTGAAAAGGGGGTGTGGAGGAGTGGGGGAAGAGGGCCACAGGGGCAAGGTGAGTGCTAAGTGGAGGCCAGGTGGGCAACTACCAGGTAATGCACGGGATAAGGGACCAAATGCTAAGTGCGAGGAAGGGAAAGTACTGGGCAGGGGGGGGAGGGGCGCCTGGTGCCCTGTAGAACTCAGATGGAACCAGCCAGTCAGTCACTGCAGCAGACAGAGGCGTTGGCAGGGGAGAGAGAAGGAAGAAGAGAAAAGGAGGGTCAAGGAGCTTCTGGAATTTAAGGAGATCAGGCTCAAGCCTGAGACTGCCAGGAGACCATTCCAGAGGAATCTACTTCCCACACTCTGCTTAGAGAACCGTTTGATCTGCAGAGAGTTGGAGCTAGAAGACCAAAGGGCTCTAGCAGGGAGGTATTTAGGTAGAGAGAGTTGGATGTAGCAGAGTGCCAGGCCCCAGAAAAGCCTTGTGGATGATGCAGAGGGTCTTGAACTTGATCCCAGCAGCAACCGCGAGCCAGTGGAGAGATTTTAGGGCTGGAGATGTGGTCCCTGGGCTTGATGCCAAAAATAAGTCTGGATTAGTTGAAAGGGGCAAAGGGAGGATAAATGAAAATTGAGGAAGAGATTGGTGCAGTAGTCCAGCCTAGAGATGACCAGAGCTCTGGAGACATTGTGTTTCTGGGGGAAGGTGTGGAAAGGGAGAATGCCTCAGTAGTGCAGCTGATAGTGGGCCTTCTTAGCAAGGTCCGTGATTGGAGGAGAGAAGGAGAGAGAGGAGTCAAATATAACACCAAGGTTTTATGCCTCACAAGAGGGTGAGGGAGGGGACCCATACAGGGTGGCCCGAGGGTACGAGGGAGCAGGGGTCCCAATGAGAAGGATCTCAGTCTTACTGGCATTAAGGTAGAGATCATTGGCAGCACACCTTGCCTGAATAGCAGTCAGACAGTCAGGGATGAGAGAGGAGAAGAGGAGGCAGTGGGGGGAAGCTTGAAGGGGAGCTGTGTCGCCTGAACAACACTGGAAGTGAGCAGAAGAGGAGATGAGGTGGGCCAGAGAGGCAATGTAGATGTTGAAGAGCTACGGCGAGGGGACAGGGCCTTGGTAAGTAACTTGTTCTTCGAATGGATTGTGTATGCCAACGTATTCCACATCTTTGACAGACTCCCAAAGCAGTACCAGACAATGGAGGGAGAAGAATTTAGAATACCCAATCAGATGGAAGAATAAAGAACCGCTTTACCAAAGGCCATATCTTGACCATGGAGCGTATCCAGGGAGTAATGTTTGACAAAGGTGTGAATAGAAGCCCATGTAGCTGCGTCACAAATATTCCTAATAGGAACTCTCCGCTGCAGAGCAGTGGAAGTAGCCACGCCCCTAGTGGAGTGAGCTCGCAAACACTCCGGAGGGTCCATGCCCACCAATCTGTAACATTCAGTAATGGTGAGGATAATCCACCTGGACAAGGTCTGTTTGGTAACAGCCTGGCCCAATCGGTGTCCAGCATACCCCACAAAGAGTTGATCGTCCACTCTGACCCTGGACATCCTAGAAATATAAAAGCTCAGAGCTCTCCTAGGGTCCAACCTATGGAGTCGCTCCTCTTTCTTACCAGGATGAAGAGGATAGAAAGCAGAAATTACCACTTTCTGGATTAAATGAAACTCGGACACTACCTTAGGGAGAAAATATGGAAGTACCCTCAGTAAAACCTGATCCTTGTGGAACACAGTAAAGGGTGGCTTAGATGAAAGTGCCGGCAATTCACGCACTCTGCGAGTGGATATAACCGCAACCAAGAAAACCGTCTTGAAAGACAACAGTCTCAAAGGACAAGAGTGCAAAGGTTCAAACGGAGCACCCATCAGGAATTTCAAGACCAAATTCAAATCCCATACCGGCACCTGAAACGGGGACAGTGGGAACAAATTAGTGAGCCCTTTAAGAAATTGTGAAATCAAAGGAATCTTAAAATAAGAACATTCTTCAGACGAGCGCTTGAAGATAGACAGCGCCGCCAGGTAACCTTTAATGGTACCTACTTGAAGACCCCTGTGGGCCAAAGATAGCAAGAAAGACAGAACCATGGGAATTGAACACTGAAAAGGATCGACATTGTGTCCTCCGCACCAGTCGCAAAACGTACGCCAACGGCAACGGTACAGGGATTTGGTTGCTGGCCGCCTGGCCGAAAGCAACATCTCCATCACGTCATCCGGGAGGTCCCAATCCTTATATCGCAACCTTTCAGAAACCAAGCGTGTAGGTTGAGAGTCTTGACCTCTGGATGGAGAACCTGACCCCCCGCCCCCCCGGTAGGGAAGACGGTGTGGAGGACAGATGGACATCTCTAGAAGGTCTGGGTACCACGCTCTCCTGGCCCAATCCGGAGCAATGAGGATCATGTGGGATCCAAACCTCGGCATCCTCCTTAGCACTTGAGGAATGACAGGAACGGAGGAAACGCGTACAGAAGTGGGAATGACCAATCCACGATGAATGCGTCCCCTAAGGCTCCTCTCGGAGGAAATTCCCTTGAGCAGAATCTCTCGCAATTCCGGTTGGCTCTGGTCATGAACAGATCCACTTGTGGGGTTTCCCTAAGGGCAAAGATCTCCAGAAGGACTTCCTGAGCCAACTCCCACTCGTGAGAGATCGTGCTCTGCCTGCTCAGAGCGTCCGCCACCGCATTCTCCTCTCCAGTCAGATGAACTGCCGAGAGTGAAATTCCTTGCTGGGTTGCCTAGAACCAGAGCTGCATTGCCTCTCTGCACATTGGGAGTGACCCTACCCCCGTTTTTGTTGAGGTAATGCATGGCCACTGTGTTGTGCGTCATGATCAGGACACTCTTCCGGGCACAGATGGCAGAAAAGCCTTTAGGGCCAGCCTGATGGCTCTCAGCTCCAACAGGTTGATGTTGAGTTTGGATTCCGATGGAGATGGAGACCAACGACCGATGGCAGTCAGATCGACAGCATGAGCCCCCATCCAGTGAGTGAGGCGTTCGTCACCACCGTCACCTCCGGCCAAGGTTGCCAAAATGGCTCCCCCCTTCATCAGATTCCATTCGCTGGCCCACCACAGAAGATCCTGCGAGACCGAGAGTGGAACCTGAACGGGATCCAACATTTTGCCTGAGATTGGGACCACTGCATCTTGACGACCCATTGCAGGGATCTCATCCACTGCCATGAGGCCGAGCAACCTTAAGAATACGAAAGCCGGAAGACTCTAGGCATGTTGAAATCTGTCCACCATCTGTACAATGAGATGAGCTCTCACCTTGGGAGGCGAACACTTTCACAAGGATGTGTTCAACACAGCCGGATGTACTGGAGCTGTTGAGGTGTCAGGTGTGACTTCTTGAAATTGAGGGAGAAGCCCAGCTTATGGAGGGAGCGGCAGGTGAGACAGAGATGATCTAGAGCTTGCTCGGGAGAACGTGCTTGGATCAGCCAGTCGTCCAGGTAGGGGTAGTGAATCCCCCCCCCTTGCCTGAGATACACTGCCACCAACACCATTAGCTTGACGAAGACCCTCGGGCGGAGGTCAATCCGAATGGCAGGACCCGAAACTGAAAAGTGTGAGCTGCCAGCCGCAAACCTCAGGTACTGTCTGTGCTTCGGATGAATCAGCACATAAAAGTAAGCATCCTGTAGGTCCAGAGACACCAACCAATCTTTAAGTCGAAGGGCCTGAAGGACCTGAGAAAGAGTGACCATCTTGAACTTGTCCTTCCGGAGGAACTTGTTCAACCAACTCAAGTCCAAGATGTGTCTCAGTCCCCCGTCTTTCTTTGGAATAAAAAAATATGGGAAATACCACCCCTTGTTCCTCTCCGCTACAGGCACTAGTTCTATAGGAATAGGATAGGATCCAGAAGCTTCAAAGGGAGACTCCCTGGTGGATTGTCGTGAGGCCGCTTTAGGAAGGGAAGGCAGTAGCCGTGGGCTATTGTCTCCAGAACCCACGCATCCAAAGTAATAGCTCGCCATTATTCGAGATACTGAGACAGCCTTCCCCCAACCGGCGAACAATGGAACATGGCCTCTCAGTTGTTTTGGAGTGGCTGTTGCAGTGCCTGAAGGCAAAGAGGCTGCTGCTTGAGCAGCTTTGGCACCTCTATTTCCCCGACCACCACGGGTACTTCTTCGTTGACCCCTTTGATTGTTGGCTCCTCTTGTCCTACCAAAAGAGGAGTAATAACGAAAGGAACCTCCCCTCCACTGCTGTACCCTAGGACGAAAAGGCGGTGGTTGATGCACTGCTGCACTCAAAGATTTAGCAGCAGCTTTGAAGGTCGGCAACCTCTCAAATCTCTCGTCAGCCTTGCTGCCAAACAAATGAGAGCCATCAAAGGGCATGTTCAGAAGACGGGCCTGTACATCTGCGGCAAAACCAGACTTCTGCAACCACGCAAACCTGCGTATAACAGTGCTTGCAGCCATGAACCGGCTAACACTGTCGGCCATGTCAAATCCAGACTGAAGGGATTCACACATGGCATCCTTGCCATCCTGCATGAGAGCAAGGAACCCATCCCTTTCTTCCCCCTCGGGAATATGCTCAGCCGCTAGAGAAACGCAATTCCACAGAGTGTGTGAAAATCTTGCCAAGGAACAAGTGGAGTTGGCTGACTTTAGTGCCATATTCCCCACAGAAAACACCGTGCGTGCCCAACCATCTAGGCGCTTGTCGTCCCTATCAGGAGGGATGGTAGGGTACGCTGCCTCCCCTCCAGGTGGCTGTAGCCGACGGAACCACCAAACTCTCGGGAGTGGGGTGAGTGGATAGGTAGCTGGGGCCGCTACTGGAAGGGCAGTATTTTTTAGTTAACGACTTGTTAACCGCCGGAAGAGACTCTGGGGTCTAGCAAGCAGCCACCACCCTTTTTTGCAAAGTCAAATGAAAAGGCAACACTGGGTCAGTGGACGGACTCTTTTCCAAAATATCAGTGAAGTCATCCTGAACAAATGCATCTGGAGGACTAGACCAACCAAGATACTCAGTAACCCTAGCCATCAGTCTCCTATAAGAGGACTCAGCATGAGCCCCCGGCTCAGGCCTGCCAAACTCCACCTCAGGAGAAGTGTCTAAGCCACTGGCATCATGTAGTGATTGACGTAACTCTTCCAACTGACTGTCCCCGGAAAAGACGGGAGCTACATCAGGCTCAACAGGGTCAAATTCCACATCTGACCTCTCCTCATCCTCCTAGATATCATCCAGAGGAAGAAGGAACTCCTGCCTAGGGACAGAAGTGGGTCTGGATTCCCCAACAGGCTTCACAGACTTGGATTTAGCCTTCCTTGGAGAATCTACAGTATCAGGGACCTCCATCAGCAAATTCCGGCCAAATGGCCCTGAAGGCGCTGACGGCTTCGGCATAGACAATGGCGCAGAGGGCTGGTGTCAAGGCAAAGCATCGACCTCCGTATCGACTGACATGGCGCCGACGGTGTCGACGCCGACCTCGAGCCCTTATCCGATTTCTGTGGTTTTGCTGGGGACGAAGACCAAGACCTGGATCTAGCACGTCTCTGGCGATCAACCTGAAGCTTGTCCGAACGGGACCTCAATGGTTCCCGATGAGTATCACGCCAAGGACCCGTGCCCGAAGGCACGTGAGCATCGGACAGAGACTGTTCCCTACCGGCTTCTTCCGAAGGCACGGACGGAACTGTGCCATGGCATTGAAAAATCGCCAGCATCTGCTCTCTGAAGGCCTCCCATTCCTCCGGAGTCGAGGACTTAGTGGGACAAGCCACTTTCATCGCAGCGCCATCATTCGACGAGGAAGGCGACCGGTGACGCCGCTTCCGGGAGTGCCTAGACGAGGGACGGAGTGGCGGGACCCACTCCGGGATTGAGATCCCCGGGACTCCTCCTGACGAGGATAGTCACCCCTCGAATCGCCGGTGGACATCCCTTTCGCAGTTTACTGGGTTTAGTACCCCGACCTACCTGTAACTTCCCCTTACGCCACCACAAGGCCTTAGCAGTCAGCGACTGGCATTTCGAACAGTCGTCGGTGTCATGACTCTCGCCCAGACACCACAAACAAATGCGGTGCGGGTCCGTAATCGACATCTTAGACTTACAGTCCCGGTAAGTCTTAAAGCCAGACCGCAGAGTCGGAGGGGTAGATAAAGAAGACATTCACGAAGAATACACGAGGCGCGCCGAGTTCTCGAAGCAAACACGTTTGCGGAAAAAACAGAACTGAGGCTACGGGCGCCGTGCGTCCCATTTATTACATCCAGTGACGTCGCTCTCGACGGAGGCCTTCGAGGGACATCGGCTCGATGCCATCGACGCAGGACGCCCTCTGCTGAAAAATTTCCGAAGTAGCGCAGCTGTGGACATTACATGTCAAAGATGTAAAATACGTTGGAGGACACAATCCATTCGAATCAGTGTGTTGGATCGATTGGGAGATGACCAGCTTTTCCAGGAGTATGCCCAGGAAGGGGGTAATGGAGATAGTTAGAAATAGTTAGCCGGGCAGGAGGGGTCGGTAGAGGGCTTTTTGAGGAGAGGCTGCACAAGGATTGCTTGAGGGGTAGCAGGAAGGAGCCAGTGGCTGAGGATGTGCCGCCATTTCCACTCAGCATCTCTGCACTTGCGTGTCAGAGATGCTAG
Organism: Ambystoma mexicanum; assembly: GCF_040938575.1. Lineage (NCBI taxonomy): Eukaryota > Metazoa > Chordata > Amphibia > Caudata > Ambystomatidae > Ambystoma > Ambystoma mexicanum. The sequence goes on along the minus strand of NC_090927.1, from coordinate 300,966,949 downwards.
GTCGGAGTCATACCAGGTGTTGCGCTTGGAGGGAGGACAGGAGAGCATGGTCAGACCAGGAGAGAGGTGTAGTGAGTGGGTGGGTTGGTGATGGAGATGTCTGCTGAGATGAGAGCATCCAAGTTATGTCTCCGGCTGAGTGGAGGGAAGAATGGTGAGGGAAAGAAAGTCACATAGGCTGCGGAAGAGTCCAGTGACTGAATCAGGAGACAAAGCTTGGAGGTGGAGGCAAGAAGGGAAGAGCGGAGATCAGACCACTGCGAGACGAAGAGGGAGACCGGCCCTGGGGTCCTGTAGATGGTGGCGAGAGTCAATGAGAGGGTTGGAGAGACACCAAGCCGGCAGACGAGGCATTCGAAGGAAGAGTAGGTCTGAGTGGGAATAATGGTAGCAGGGACCCATTCAGGGAAGGTCAAGGCCACACCTCCTCTAGGACGGTTAGGCCTGGGCTTATAAAGGATCTTGTAGTCCTCAGGGAGGCATGTGTCAAAAGCGGTGACAGAGCTGGGAGTGAACCATGTCTCAGTTAGATTGAGAATGGCAAGGTCAAAATCTTCAAGAAGGAGACAGATATCGGAGGAGTGTTTAACAGCAGACCGAGAGTTGAGGGTAACTAGGTGAAGCTGGTTGCCATCTTTAAAGGTCTTCCGAGGAGGGGTACAGGGATGTGGTACGGCAGTTGGTGGTGCTGAAGGGGCAAGAGGGGTGGCAGACGGAGGAGAGGCAGGAGAAGGGAGGAAGTTGATGAGAGATGGAAGACGCCTATCAAGGAAGAAGAGGTTGGGCTGAGAGCCATGACAGTGCCATTCTGATAGATATTGATGATGCACCTAGAGGATGGGAAGCATGCCAAGAGTACTTCCCATCTGGTGCCACCGTTAATGGGCGATGAGGAGAAAGGGGAGAGGAAGGAGACCATGTGGGGAGTCCATAGGTCCAGAGAGGGAGCGACAAAGAGGATGTCTGTGACAGTCTGCCTAGAAGAAGCGTTGACGGAAGGTGTCAACGATGGGCAGGACTGGATTGGAGACCAGGAGATCTTTTTTGAATTGTTTCATTCCAGGCTTCGAGAGAGATGTAGGATAGGTGATGGAGTACCAGTTACAGTAAATAGGAGAGATGGAAAGCACCATGGAGGGAGAGAGCAGAGAGAAAGAAAGGGGGGAAAAAGACAGAGAAACTGCACAAAGCACGATGAACTCACCAGGCAGGCTAGCAGCAAGACAGTTGCAGACAAAACAGGTGCACGAGAAGTCCCAGTTCGCCGCAAACAGGGTGATGCGCTGCTCCAGCAACGAGAGGGGGAATGTCCCAAAGGCCATCCATGAGAGTAGAGTGATCCGCAGCAACTCTTGATGGTAAGGGAGACGCGAGGTGCCAGAAGTCAAAGGAAGCAGGGACACCTTGCAGGTTTCAGGAAGCCTAGAAGCAGGATAGGCACCAGTGTCTCTGAAAACTCTTAGGAGGGAGTCTACTCTTACGTCTGGGGGTTGTATGCGAGCCCCCGCTGTCTTCTCTGTCCCCTACCCCATTAGAGTCTCCTGTGGCGCTAATCCCCCAAGGTCACCAGAAGTCTGCAGGTGCTGGATTGGGTGTATTGGGTGGTGAGAGAAAGTGGTACTGTGGTGCGAGTGGAAGGTGCGAGTGAAACTGGTAGTAGGAGAGTGGTGCGTGAAAAGGTGACTGAGGGAAGGTGGAGAGGAGTAGTTGTATGGGAGTAGTAGTAGTGTGCCGGTGGGAGTACCAGCAGTGTGGAGGTGGGAGTAGCAGCAGTGTTGTGGAGGAGGAAGCAGAAGTATTGTGGAGAGGAAAAGAGTAGTGGTGTGGTAGTAGCAGAGTAGAAGAGGAGAGTAGTAGGAAGGCGGGAAAGAAATCCATTTGACTGCAGGGACAGCCAGAGAGGGGGAAAGCATGAGCTGATAGGGAGGAAGGGAGAAGAAAGACGGAATGTAACATCAGGGAAAGGAATATAAGGGCAAAGAAGACAAGGTGAGTGCCCAGAGCAAATCCAACGTAGAGGAAGTCTAGATAGATAACGAGTTTGCTTTCAGGCATTAACGAGGAGGAGGTTGGCTTTTAGATAGTAGGGTTTACCAATCACCAGTACGATTAGGGTGGGGCCACCCGTCCCTAGGTTAGAGAGAGAAGTCCCTTTGCAGAGTTCAAAACAAAAACCCTTGAATATCATCTGGGGGTTGGTGTATTCTTGAGGCCATGTATGACACAAGGGATCTTAGGATTGAGAGGCATCAATAGAGTGCTGAAAAGAAGTAGGATCTCAACTTTTCTTTTTAATAAATAAAGTGGTGATGGCCATGATACAGAAACACATTCATTGACATAAGTGTGTGCCAAGATTCAAGCCTGATGACATGGGCAAGTATTTGCTTCTTCCTATTCAGTATATGATTGGTGGGTGGGGTTGAGGGGGATTTGTTATGAGCCGGATAAGGGGCTTACTTCCACTTCAGGTGGATAATGCTATAATGGATAGTGATGGGAGGTACGTCGAGTTAACAGACCTATTGCATGGCATCAATGTGCTGCTGCTATGCACATATGCACGTAATGTAGCAAATCCAGGTCCTCTTTGAAGGGCTGGGAGGCATTCTTTACAGGCACTGGGACTATATGCTACTATGGATGGGTCACTTTTGTTTGTGATTGGTTTATGAATGGGGTAGGGTGGAGACAGCAACTAAGCTATTGAAGGGGTGAGGGATTGCGGATGTGCGAAAAGTGAACAGGCATTGCATCGGATGCGGACGGTTTCTCCTATTCAACTGAGCACAGTCTGTACTCCGATAGATTCCGCACTGACAATGGTACAGGAAGCCTCCATCACTGGTGAACAATATTTCGGTAGAACCATTTCTGTCCTTCCGCCAAAGTTACTGACATAAACATTTAAGTGACCGGCTACACTGATCCCAACTTGGAGAGTCAACTGTTGTATGCTGGAATATCTAGCATTCAGGATTTTGAGGGAAGGATATCAAAACATTTGTTGACATCCATGAGGGCACAGTGGATGGGATGGAGACACTTTGGGAAGCTTTTAAGGTAGTGGTGAGGCTTCCTCAGTTGGGGTCATGAAGACAAAAGTGAGGAACCTGGGCAACCTGGAAGCTAAATTGACAGTGGATGAAGGATGGAGACTTGGCAAGCGGATGTCAGTGGAGAGAGGAAAGGATTGAGGGAACAAATCCACTGGGGGAGGATCACATGGGAGAAGAAGCCCCTTATGGGACTAGGGACGACCATTCCCCGGAGAACGCATTATACCTCTGCTTCGTTACACCCTCCCGCTTTTCCAAAGCCAAATTCTCCTTCCCTCTTTCCAACTAGTGCCAATATCTTTTATTGCAAAGTCAATGACCAGGAGTATGCAGATCACTCTAGTGAACCTGAGTGAAAAGTCCAGTCTCTCATGGCACTTGATTGGTCAAAGGCAACACAAAATAGCAGAAGGAAACCAACATGGAGAGAGCCATCCTCCGAGGAGGAAACCGGAGAGATGCTGACCCGGCGAACAAGGAAACGCACCACGAGACATCGAGCAGGGAGGCAAATGGGAGCATGAAGGTAGTGCAGGATGAAGGAACTAGGCCGACCGTTCTCCAAAACAACCCTGCGGGCGTCCCAAAGTCCGGGGAGCTACTGGGGACCAAAACCACAGCCCGAGAAGGAAGCATCGACTGCCAGAGCAACCGCTGATGAGGAGATACCCGAAGGTGGCTAGAGACAGAAAGCACAGGCCGAGAAAGAAGGAGTAACCCAGCAGAGCTGTTGCAGACCCGAGAGAGCACCTGAATGCTACCGGAGCCTCACAGTGGGGCACTGCAGCTCGGAATACGCGAATCACACTAACAGGTACGCAGGCAGACCGAGAGGAATCGGTGAACAAGTACAGAGCATGAGATAAGACTGATTGGGACCCTGAGTGTAAAAGAGAAAAAAAAAATTTCATGCTTGGAAGGAGAGTAAACCAAGCAGGCAAGAGACATTATTGCCAGTCTGGGACCCATATGAGAGTCAGAGAATAAGATGGTCTAGGTCTGGGACCCTGAAAGCAAAAGAGGCTGACAAGAAGAAAACATATGCTTGGCAGGAGAGTACACCAAGCTGGTATAATACCTCATCGCGAGTCTGGGACTCACACACATATGAAGGTCTAAGAATAAGGTGAAGCTCATTCAAGAAAGTACACGGTCTGGGACCCAAGAAGATAGACGGAAGAGATTAACAGAGAATATCTGTTATAATTGCCTGCAGTGTGTTTGGCAGGCGAGTGAACCAGACAACCCCTCTGTATTTTTGGGAAAGCTTGGAAAGTCCATGGACGGCTGAGTGAATACTGTGCTTTCCTTTGGTTTAATTTTGCAAAGTAAAGGAAACCACAAAGAGTAGACGAGCAAACTTGTCAAGTAGAACAAGAAGGAATCCATGTGAAAGGAGCTAATCCCTGACCATTGGAATGTTACATGGTGGAAAAGAAACACTAGTTTTGTTATTTTCGACAACCCACAACTAAGATTTTTCTGTTGGCAAGAATGGTCATCATCACTTTAGTTCTGAATATAACGTCCTTGCACATTAGATTTAAGATATCAGTGTGAGGGTCAGAAGCAGGTCTTTTTTGGACACGACAGTGACTATTTGACATTCTGACGTTTTCCTTAGATTTCTTTGAGGCACAGAAACCCCTCTTAGCTTTAGGGACAGAGGTTGTTTTTCCAACCCTTTTACTGGTTAATAAATGTTTATAACCTTGTGTCCGAGCCTTACTTCTGCACTCTGTAAGAGTGCAGTATGTTATCTTGCTGCATGCAGACAATATCTTAATATATAAAAAGGGCCCAGTAGTCTAGTTTCAGCAAATGGCAGAAACAATAGAAGAAAAGTTTGGCTGATATCAGGGATGGAAATTCACTGGGAGAGTCACCATTATATCCCGTGCCAGAATTAGATGTGGCCAGATTTGAGGGACTAAAAACTGAGATAGCACACGATTGGTTTAAAACTCTAGGAATATGTATTATGTATTATTGGGAATTATGCAGATTTGGCATCGATTTGTGTTAAGAATGCTGGAAGCACTGTAGAAGTTGGTGAGGTAGGCTCTGCAACGATCCACAGTTTTTCGTCACTTCTCCACAGAAGGGAGCCCTTCCCTATGAGGCTAGGGAGGTGAGGCTGCTACCCAATAGTCCCCCTGGGGTGGTAAAAAGCAGGAGGACCTCATAGGGAGAGACTCCACTCATGGGGATAAGGACCTCGTCCTGTGAGAGACCTCCCTAAACCCTTGTTCTCAGACAACATGGCTTTATTAACTCCTTCTCCCTCCCAACCTGAAACTACTACTGTCTGTTAATGTGAAGTCTCTACTTTCTCATCTGGAAGGTCATATAAGACAAAGAAATATACAGAACAGTAGTATAAGGTACTAGTAAAGAACTGTGATGAGGTGGCCACTTAGGAGACATGAAAATAACTTCAGAGTCTCGCGCCTACTTGGTTTACTCTCCTTCCAAGCATGCAATTGTTTTTTCTCTCTCTGTTACTCTCAGGGTCCTAATCCCTCTTATCTCTTGCTCTGTACTTGTTCACTGATTCCTCCCGGACCTCTTGGTCTACTGGCGTACCTGTTTGTGTGGTTTGCGACTTCCGAGTGGCAGTGCTCCGCTGTGAGACTCCGGTAGCATTCAGGTACTCCCCCCGGGTCTGCGGCGGCTCTGCTGGTTACGCCTCCTTCGGGTATCTCCTCATCAGCGGTTGCTCTGCCAGTCAATGCTTCCTTCTTGGGCTGGGCTTTAGGTCTCCAGCAGCTCCCCGGACTCTGGGATACCCGCTAGGTATTTTGGACAGTGGTTGGCATGGTTCCTTCATCTTGGACTACCTTTGTGCTCCCATTAGCCTCCCTGCTCTGTGTCTCGTAGTGTGTTCCCTGTTCGCCGGGTCGGCGTCTCCCGGGATTCCTTCTTCGGAGGATGGCTCCCTCCATTTTGGTTTCCCTTTGCTATTTTGTGTTTCCTTTGACCAATCAAGTGCCGTGAGAGACTGGACTCATAAAAACATTGACCCTACGCTAGGGCGGCCCCAGCAATATAAAGACTGAGGAAGGACCAGAGGTGTTCGAAATCAGGAAGAGCAGCGAGGAAAGCTGGCGTCCATCCTACAGGGCCCGAGAACTTCAACCCTGCGCTGCCTGAAATATCGAGAAACAGACAGTCTTGGAATGAGAAACCAAAAGGAACCACATGAGCCGGGATAAACCAGACTCACTGCAGAAGCCGGGAAAAATCCAGCTGGGGTGAACTAGCCTCTGAGGTGTACTGTGCGGCTCATAAAACACACAGAGATCGCTGTAGCAACGACTCTGTGGAGCTGAATTGAGCAGGAATATGCGATGAACGCATGCAGAACCAAAAGCGACCTAAGACCCTGTGAACAACCAGTAGCGCGCAGCAGTGAAGATACAGGCAACAGGAATTACGGTAAAGGCGGGTGGGGTCCAGGGAGCCCAGAGAGTCAAGTATCCCTTGGGAGTGAGCTCCCTCGTCACTGTGGTGATATATCCAGAGAATCAAGAGTAAAATATTCCTTGGGAGCGATCTCCCTCGCCACAGTACGGACACAAACATAAATCTCAAGAGTGCCTCTGGAGTGAATTCCCTCGTCAGAGTTGTTATACAAAAAATTCTAAATCGCAGAGTGCCTCTGGAATAAATTCCCTTGTCACAGTGGGAAAACCAGAGGAGAATTGCCTAGCATTTTGGTGCTGGACTGCCCCAGGGCAGGACAAAGACTGATATGTTTAGGATATTTCTTCTCTGTGAAAGATAGTGAGCTAAAGACTCTGGGTAAGTCTCTCGCAACTCGCGAAAATAAAGAGACTTTTAAAGGACTATCAAGGAATAGCCTCCAGAACTTTTCCATATAGACCAGGAGAAGGGAGTCATTCAAGTATATTTGGTAAATAAGACTATTGCAAGATACTGCTGTTAAGTCAGCCTGAGACTGGACTGTGTCATCAGGAGAAGGGAGCCATTCTCCTAGTGACTTTGATAAGAAGTTAATTGAATCCTTATTTCTAAGTGGTGGGGATAGAGCAGGTGTTTTGGACAGAGAACAGTATTTTGGTTTTTGACTTGCATCCGGACGAGTACCAGAGTTATTCTGTGTTGAGGTTGGGAAAACTGCTCCAGGAATAGGCAGAGACAGGTTCTATGCTTTATTTGAATAAAAGTATATAGCCAAAATGATAGCGCCACGTCAGCCGCCTTACTCCATCACACCACAGTTCCTGCTTACGCCATGGGAAGAGTTGCAACAGCCAAATGATAATAGCCCTGTGTTTATTTTATGCTATTTGGCCCATCTTAATTCCAGGATTTTTTTTTTCAAACAGCTGGTTGGGTTGTGACAGCACCCTGTCTAGGGAGGGATGGCCAAGATCACTAGCATCAATGAAGCAGAATAGAGTTTCCAGATTGGATTGCATTATGAATTATAGGGCGGCAATGGTGAAATACATTGCACCATGATTAAAGGTGGGCCCCGAGAATAAAGTTACAAATACGATCCAAAGAGTAATTCACCCCAGAATTCTATAGGAAATGGCAGAGCTTAGTGAGAGAGAAGAAAGAGCATCCCTGCTTCAAAGTGCTGTGTCAACTGGTATTCTCATTACTCATCTCCTCGTCCCGTCTTCATCCCAGTCCATACCAGTGAGGGCTGCCAGCCACAGTCAAAGTGTTTTGCTCCCTGTCCCTTCAGCCCCGTCCCTTCCTATGCGGGCCCTATACCCACCTCCCCACCCTTGTACCAAAACACTTCCGTTTTTTTTGTCTGTCTGCAAACAGATCCTATGTACACCCGCTGTCCGGAGGAGACTCGGGTAGTAGTCTTAGGAGGTAGGTAGGGGAAGGCAAACTACAGTGCAAATGCAGCCATCATCACTAGACACCGGAAAAGCGGGCCCCAGTAAGGCAGCTCATGACCAAGAGAAGGAGTGCGCCACAAGGATGGGAGCCAGCACGGACGTGCTGACGACCCAGTTGGTAGGAAACAAACATTTCCCACAGTTCTTGAAAGGAGAGCCGTGCAGAGATGGGGTAAGTGACGCTGAGCGCCGAAAAAAGGAAAGTATGTGTGTGTTGGAAGATAGAATGCCTGGTACTTCTGAGGTCTGTGACGAATCAGAGCTGATCATCCCAAAAACCCTGGCTAAGGACCCTTCTCAGATGCTTCCTTATCCTCAACCTGGGCTGGTGTTCTGAGGTAGGATCATATTGGGGGTGCGGGAGGGATCCAGGTCACGGAAATTGGGAAAACCCTTTAACTAACTTCCCTAGTGATCCCACAATTGCAATGACTTATTGTAAAATCCAAGTATGTGCTGAAAATAGGTAAAAACCTCAGGTCTCATAATGCCTTAAGTACTGGGACGAGGAAAAGGAGTTCAGAGGTGCAGAACTCTGATACACCGTCTAATGGCTCTAATGACGCACACATGAGCGGGATGTGTGACTATTTAAGGCTCCCACAGGTGCAGGCCAGGAGAACTCATCAACAATGTGAGCAGCAAAGAAGAAGGGAGACGCCGGGACAGCCGCAACATTTACTGAGCATTATGGTCCTGAGAGTCTCATAGAAGTTGTGGCCTTAAGGTGCAGAGAAAAGCGGTGTGGAGGCTGACTGTCCCATGTGAGGGAGGAGCTCTCCCAGTTCTGTGCAGTACTCCAGTGGCTTGCGAGCACCAGAGAACTCTAGGAGCGAAGCAGATTGCCAGCACAGAAAGCGCGATGACTGGGAGTGTGACCGGAGCAGTCAAACATTTGAATCCCGACACGGGAAGCATAAGTTGAACCAGCTGCATGTCCAACGGAAGCGCAGAAGACCACCAGTGAGTTTGCCTATGCAAAGTGACCCCAGGGCGCTCCGAGACAGAACGCTGCCTGGAAACAGACTCTTTGAATACTGAACAGATAAAGTATTTTTTGAATAATTCGAACATAAAGAGGAGTGGGGAAAACAAAAGACTATATTCATTAATGCCGAAGTAAGAGGTGACATTACTTGATCAAAAGAAAGGGGACAAGACCTGTAAATGATTGTAACTACCATTGCCAAAGTAAAGAGGGGGCAATAAATGAACAGGAGAACCAGCATTTCCAAAGAGAGGCAATAATAAATCAGAGGGAAACACGTTTTCCTAGAGAAACAAAACTACATCAGAGACATTATCAGCCGTTAATGGGTGAAGCAGAAGAAACGCAAAGGTGGCAATAAGGAAACCCTCCTTGTAATCATTATCGCGGAGGAAGAGGACATCAACCTGCAGTCAGAAGAACAAAAAATATCAATGGGTATTATGTCCTTTTGAAAGAAGTTATAAATCTTAATGTTGTTGAAGGTTGAAGACCTTTTTTTAAGTGTGAAGTAAACCTCACCACCGAGTACTGGCAGAAGTAGTACAAGTGTTATCCTGGCAGGCTAGTATACCAGAAAAGGGACTTTTTAGTGGTTAGTCCTGGCAGGTTAGTGGACCACGAAGAAAACATTGAAGTACTGCATTGTGGTTGAAGTTTGTGGTGGAAAGTGGCAAGGCCACTAAAAGGATGATGATTTGAACAATGATAAAAACTCATCCTGACAAATTCTTATTATGTACGAAGAGAAAGATGTTGACAATCAGAGTTAGAAGATAAAAGTCTTTTGGTTGTGTTAAAGCAGAACATTGTAAAAACATTGAACAGTCGCATTGGAAGAGAACGTTGTGTTGCATTTCATCCAAGTGCCAAGTGAAAGACATTTGTAGTGAACTTGTTGCATTTTCTAACAGACTTTTGATATTGAAAATAACTTTCTTCACTGGAACTTTGAACTAAGAAGCTTGCTTTCATCCATCCTGGGGAAGGGGGAACTAACCCAGATTACAAGGAACTTTGGTTATAAAGTTGGGTTTGCAAATAATTATTATTTTTTTGAGTTTGAATTGCCATCTAATACCTGTATGTTTTGTTATGTGTATTAGTGTGAGGGACAGACACCAGAGTGTTTTCCTTTAGCCTTGGTTTAATAGGAACAGAAATCCTTGTTATATTAGGGAAAGTGAGGTGTTTTTCTCACGCTTATTTTTTTTAAATAGAGCTGGCTAATTGTGAGAAAACCATCTATTTGTCCGCCTCGCATTTGTGACCCCTTACAGGTCGTTTGAGATCCCCTCACAGACTTAAGAAGCACCAGCAGATGCAGGGACACTAGTCGCCCCTGTGCTTGTGCCCAAGCTCGTGAGATTCCAGGGGACACGATACAGACCATGATGGATGCTGCAATTGCCAAGCTTTTTCTCCAGGCTACAGGGGAAAATAAACCTCTCCCTAAGAAACAGGTCCCAGCGCAGGGGTTGGAAGGCCCCTGGGGTACCAGTATGAGGAGCCAAATGAGTGGGGGAAACAAATTATCTCCATAGAATTGATGGCAGAAATCATACAGTATGTGTGTCACAACCTGGACGTTCAGTAGGAAAAACCATCCACTTCAGTTGATGCAAAAATAAAACAATTGAAGACCCGTCCCAAATTAGGCTTCCCTGTGCTCCCAGAAATAGGAGAGGCTTTAAATAAAGAGTGGGGGGAGCCAGGCAAGTAGAGGCTCCAAGATTTCTGAACAAGTTACACCTGTTAAAACATGTTAGGAACGACTATCCGGCTACCATCAAAATAGATTACCTGTCGCACAGCAGTATCCTCAGAGGATGTAGCGCCAACCGATCCAGTGGATAAAAAAGGTTGAGACAGCCTTAAAGAGTCCATTTGCTTCCATATATTTTGCTATCAGAGCATTTACCTCTGCAACATACATCGCGCAGAGCCTTCTGGCAGATTTTGCTGCTGTCTGGAAGGCGGCGGCGGACAGATCGGATTGTTCTAATAAGTTAGCAATAATGGAGCAATAAGTACAGCTGTTATCTGATATTGCATCAGACTCGCTAAGATCGGCTGCCCTGTCATCGACTGCCACGGTGGGTGCAAGGCAACAGTTTTGGGTTTGTTTTCTGAAGGGTGATGCTACCCAGGCGGCATCTTTACTATGACTGCCCCTCATGAGGCAGAAGAGCTCTTTGGCCCAAGACTTCCTGAATTATTGAAAGAGGCGCAATATCATACCACGCTATCCCTGCCAGTTAAGCCAAGACAGCAGGCGCCTTGGAAATCTCCAACAAGGTTACCACAGTCCTCCCACATGGCTTGCTCCCCAAGGAGTAGGGGTAGAGGTAGAGACATGGCAGTTTCCATGCCAACAGACCACCAATGGTCCCAAAGCCTTACCCTCCTTCCTGACTATGGGTGATACCCCAGTGAGACCCAGGTGGGTGAAAGACTCCAGATGTTCTTCAGCCAGTGGACTGCGTCCATTACTGACCAGTGGGTGCTGGATGTCATTAGAGGATGGGAAGGTGGCAGGGGGACGCTACAAAATAGACTTCTACAAGAGACCACCGTTACTAAAACTAAGCTGTACACCAACCCCCGGACATCCTGCAAAACACATGGTGCTACTCAGGGGTGTGGAACACTTAATAGAAAAGAAAGGAGAAGTGATGAGTCCCTCAGGAAGAATAGAACAGTGGATTCTATTTCATCATTTTCCTGGTCCCAAAGCCATCTGGCGCCATTCATCAGGTTCTAGACTTGTAAGAGCTCAACATGTTTGTCCAACATACCACCTTCCAGATGGAGTCAATTTGCCACCTGCTATGCCCAGGGGAGTTTATGGCCACCATAGATTTAAGGGATGTGTATTGTCATACCCTAATTTTCAAGAGACACCAGCGTTTCCCATGTTTCCAAGTGGGAGTTGGTAATTTCCAGTCTGTGGCCCTTACCTTTGGCCTGAAGACAGTGCAGAGAGTTTTACAAAGATGATGGCACCTCTGGTGGGGGTCTTGCACAAAAAGGGAATTGCAGTACACCCATACATAGACGATTGGTAGACGCCACATCGGAAGCCCAGACAAGGGAGGATGACCAGATCGTATGCACCCTACTGGAAGAACATGGGTGGAGGATAAATTGCGACAAATCCCAAGTTACGCCCTCCCAATGGGCAGAGTCTGTTGGAGTAATTTTCAACACCATGGCAGGCAAACAGGGGGTTTCTTTCTCCAAGGACAGCTCTGAAGATTAGGAGGCATCTAATAGGGTGTCCAGACATTTGGTCGACTGAAAACTGGTCGGAAGACATTTGGTCGATGCAATTTGGTCGAAAACCAAATGGTTGAATTTTTTTTTAATTATATATTTATTTTTCGGGTTTTCGTTTTCAAAAAAAGGTTTTTTTTTTAGAAAAAAAGGGGGTTGGGGGGGGGGGGAGCCCCCCCAAAAAAAAAAAAGAAAAAAGGGGAGAAAATAAAAAAATAAAAAAATTCGACCATTTGGTTTTCAACAAAATTGGTTCGACCATTTGTCCAGTCGACCAATTTTTTTCGACCAAATGACTGGTAACCATCTAATAGCTCATATGGATACCCAGCTGCCAAAGTACATCAGTGTCTGCAAGCACAAGGGGAGTTTGTGGCATGTTTGACAACAGTGCCATCAGCACGTCTGCACCTCAAGCCACTATTATGGCTTCACTAGCACTGGAACCCACATGAAGGGCGGTACAAGGCTCAGATTCCGATGACAAAGAGGCTGCTCAGACACTACAGTGATGGTTGAGTGAAAAGGCAGTGACAATAGGCTGTGATCTGTCGCTCGAAGGCCATCATATTGGCAACCGATGCCAGGCTGCTCGGTAGGGGAGTGACTCTGGGAGGGGAGAGATTACAGGGACGATGGTCGGCTTCGAAAGCATCCAGCACATTGAATTGGAGGGAGATGCAGACATTGGACAAGCATTGGAAGGCTTTGCTCCTCTTATTTATTTATTTTTTACATTTATATAGCACACAGGCAGCCCAAGGGCATTGTGGCGCTGTTACAAGCAGGCTTACTTAGTTACATGAAAAGCACAGGGGGAGGAAACAGGGGAGACACAAAGTCAGCCTGACTGTGGCTCGTGGTTACAGTGAGCCTGCTAACAGTAAGGTAACAAAATGTTATTAACAATGGTGTAACGAGAAGGGGAGGGGGGACTAATAGGTGCCGATGTTACAACAAGGCCGGATGGAGAGAGTCCATAAGATACGAAACCTCTTCTTCACCAACAGACAGTGCATGTCCATGGTGGCGAAAAGCTACATAAAATCGGCAAGAGGGGACCTTTAGATCTTTTACCCTTTACTGTGGGTTAGTTCCCCTCAGAGAATTGCTTCACTGACTAAATTTCCCTGGTATTGGTCATGGAGGGACCCTCAGGGTGAACTGTGGGAACAAACCACGCCTACCTTTCTAGCAACACAAAGCTCGGAACTTGACCCGAGAATGGTCCTGCTGCACGTGCCCTTTCCCTAGGTGCCTCTGGCAGACTGCCATCTAATGCCAGGGCATTTACATTTCACCATGCCTACCCTTGAATACCTCACACATCAACTAAAACCCCAACTACATGCTAACACTGAGCTATATAAATACACAAATAAGTAAATATATACATATATAGTTAAATACATAAATAACTATATACATTATTTATAAGAGGTGGCTGCTGAAGTCAGCTACACCCATTGACCCTTAAGTTCTCTTTTATGGCAGAACACAGTACCTTTTGTTGTTGTATTTTGGGTGCTGGGCCTGCTCCTCCTTCCCACTTCCAATGGGCTGGCCTGAAATCGTCCCCCCCTGCCCCCAAGGTGTCATCGATTACATTGCCTTTGTGGCATTTGATACTTTACCTGGTATTGGAACAGAGTATAGGCTGCCCTCATGGATTTGTGATAATGAATCCAGAATATGAGGACTGTGCCTTGCATAGGAAGCTGAACCGGGCATAAGGTGAATTGCCTGGGCAAATGAGATTGTATGTAGCATATAAAAGGCAAGGACTGGGTATATGAAAATGCACTTGGCATATGATGGCAGTAAACAAGCACTTGCAGATGTACATGACAAATGATTTCCTTTCAGCATCTTTGCTTAGCCTGCACTTGGAATTGGGTGGCAGTAGTTGAACGCCTGAATATTCTTCTCTCACATACAATAACTGTAGCTGCCAAACAAGACTTTACCTAAAATACCTAACAAGAAAATGGCATATTAAACAGTACATAGCACATAGCATCAGTCACTAGGCATGTCAAGCTCCACTTGCCATATGATCGTGTAAAGTCATATTAGGCAGATCATATATTGGCTGACAAAAAAAGAAGCGGAATAGTTTCACACCTCATTTGTCACCCAACACAAAATCTTAGCTTTATTATAAACAGTGACCTCTCCTTGGAGAAAAAAAAAAAAAACACACTTTGAAGAAGACCCAAAGAGCATGGTATTGGTGTGCACCTCTGCAAAGTCAAACCCTTCATCCCTGCTCCAAGCTTGAAAACAGTTATCAAGATCTGTGACATCTCTCAAGTGGACGGAGGCAACGCTCTCTTTTAAATGAGTCCCAGATGCCACCTTAGCCCCTCGTTAAGCCGTCCAACACTCTACATTACTGGACTAAGAAAACTCAACCACATCAACCTCATCCTCAAGGAGTTGTACTAGCTACACCGTCAAACACACACGTTTAGGATAGCCGCACCACCTGCAAAGTAGTCACAAATAAAACACCACTCGATCGACCTTGCCAAGAAACTCTCCATCTGCGGTGGCAAATACCACAAGACATCACAACATCTCCAGACTGGCAACAGGAGGGAAATACTAGTAAACCAGTATTTTCCTGTATACACACATTTAATGTAACAAGAAGCTGCTGCTCTTTTTTTCTGCTCAGAAAACTCCGGAAACTTGGGTGGATCATTCTTTAATCAACTGGAAAACTGAATTAGCAGGGGATATTAAAGACAAGGCCATCACTAAAGGCAATCTGAATTCCCAAAATTAAACATCCTCTGAAAAACCTCCACATCCAAATTAAATCTCAAAAAGTTTACACCTTAAAATTTCCCCACAGCTCAAGGTACACAATCAGGATTATACAAAGGCACTCCGATAATCTGACATTTTATTTTTGTACAGGTACAAGAGATCTGGCAATTGTCAAAGTTGAAGGATCAACAGACTCAAAAGCATGTACAAGGTTATATTTTCCTGTGATTCTGTAGCAACAAAACAGGGATTAGGTTTGGAGAGAACCCACAAAATGGGTTTACAGTTTCACAAATCAGCCCGGCTTTCTGTCATTAGTCCTTCACTCTCTCCTAGTTCAGCTCATATTATTCACAGGTTCTTAGGATTGCCAGTGTTCCGCTGGACTTTCTTGATTTTTAATGAAATTGTCAGGGCCATGGGTTAGTCCACTTGGACTCTCCTACCAGGTAGCCCCATCTGCTGACCTTATATCTTCAGACAGGGATAGGGCCGGGGGAGTGGTTCATCGCCAATCCAGCAATATACAACTGTTTGGGCCACGCGGCTTATCAGGTTTGCCGTGCTTATCACAAGGATAAACATTATCTTCCAGCCTCCACGATCTGTAGTTAGATTATATCACTTCACCACGCTTTAATCTTTTTTAGGACCAAGGTACTGGGGTTCGTCTGGCATTTCCCATCCTTTCCTTCTTTCACCTGCCTTCATTTTCCCACATATCTTTACCACTCCCCTTTTTGCTCTCTTCTGCTTCTCTTCGACAAATTCTTCGCTCTTTCTGTACTTCATGAGGTTACGCCCCACATTTCAATTGTGATTACACAAGCAGTCAACAACTCTTGCCATTCTGGCGCTATTCCCGTTAAACTTAAGCAATCTGTAGTTATCGCCCTTCTGGATCCTCTGGTACCTGATAATGTTTGTCCGATTTCACTTCTTCCGTTTTCTATGAAGTTACTGGAATCTTTGGTTTCTCCTCCTCACTTCCTTTCTATAACACTCTCTATTCCTCAGCCCCTTTCAATCGGGTTTTCATCTCGGTCGGGGCACGGAAAGTGTACTAGTCTCTGTGCATGGTGACCTGTCCCTGGTGGCTGACGGGGGGGGGGGGAACACCCTGATCCTATTGGATCTGTCAGCGGCATTCGACACAGTGGACCATCTTGTGCAGTTGTATCGCCTCGCCCTGTCCGGCCTTTCAGGACAGGTCCTCTCGTGGTTCACTTCTTTTTTGACTGACCGAAGTCAGACACTAACACTCTTCCTTTTCTTTTGCTGTTATTTCTTTACTCTGTGGGGTCCCCCACGGCTCCACCCTGTCCCCAGCATTGTTTAACAACTAAATTCAGCTTCTTGTTCTGCTCATCCGCTCCCACGGCTTCAGGTGTTACTCCTATGCTGATGACACTCAAATCATCGTCCGGCTGGACTCTGCCCAGCCGGACATAGAGTCTCAACTTAGTAGCTGCCTGGCAGAGGTAGGTTGGTGGATTGGCGCCAAATGGCTGAAACTTGGATAAGACGGAGGTCCTGGTGGTGTACCCCCCCCTATGGTCCCAATTTTACTTTATCCCCTTCTGTGCCAGTCTGGTCCTCAGTCTTCTGGCCTGCTGATCTTGGTCCCTGTCCCACACCTGTGCTCGAGGTGAAATTTTGGGTTTCAAATTCTCTGCCTCGCTATCCATCTGTGCCCAGATGGGTGCTATCTGAAAGGCTGGGTTTTCTCAATTTAAGAGTCTTGTGTAAAGTTTTCCCATTTCTCCCGTACCACGTTCGCCCTGTGGTCACACTTTCCGTGGTTCGCAGTCGAGTAGACTATTGCAATTCCTTATTTCTTGCTCAGCCCCTCTATCTACTTCATTGACTATAGCTTCTTCAAAATCATGCTGCTCGGATCCGTACAGGTACTTTATATGGTTCTCATAGTTCACCGGGTCTTCGTTCACTTTACTTGTTACCTGTACTGCAACGAGTACAGTTTAAGTCACTCTCCATGGTTCACCAGGCCTTCTATGGCCTGGGAGCAGAATATCTGCAGAAAAGATTCTGCCCCTACCAACCGGCTTGTGTGCTTCATTCCAAGAATGCCCGCCTCCTCCCAGTACCTCACTATCGCTTTGAGCAGGTATGGGGCCGGTCTTTTTCAGCAGCGGCTGCCAAACTTTGGAATTCTATTCCAAAACCTTCCTGTTCTAAAATCATTTTATTAGCCTTTGAAATCCTGTTGTACTTCCTTTTAGCTAGATACAAAGGAGTCCCACAGGAAAACGTACCAATCCTGCAGATAGCCTGGGAGACCAGAACGTTTAGATACCTGGGGGATCAACGTATATCACACGATGGGAGACTAACACAAATATAACACTGAGAAAGCGGTAGAAAACATCAAAAACAGCATGGGGTTCTGGACGAAGCTCCCCCTAGCCATGGTGGGGAGGGCAGCTTTGCTGAAGATGGTGGTCTTCCCCAGGCTACTACACTTTTTTGTAAACATCCCACACATGTTGCCCAGACGCTTTTTTATCAAACTTCAGAGCCTATGCAGATGCTTTCTTTGGCACACCACCAGAAACAGAATTGCCTTATGGAAATTACAGAACACGTATGACAGAGGGGGAATACACTTGCCGAACTTTGAGATATACCACTTGGCCGGGCAACTACAGTATGTCGCCAGGTGGCTGTCGGAAGACACGATGGCAGAATCTAGACTGCTAAAGGATGAAAGTGACCCGTATTTTTTGAAAGAACTGATTTGGCTACCCAAATCAGAGCTAAAAGGGCGATTGAGATTGCTGGAACTAGGCTGGAAGACATAGCATCCCCATGCTCCCCGCAGGCACCACTTGTGACGCTACGCGGGGTGGATGAGCAACTAAGAAAGGGGATTCGTAAACATTGAGAGCCGGTAGGCATAGCAACTCTGGGAGATATATGGCAAGAAGGGAAGGCATTGGATTTCCAAACGATAGTTGATGAAACTGGGTTACACCAGGGGCAATACATCACTTATACCAGAGTGGTCAATCGGGTGAAGGGGACATGGTCCGAAATAGTGCTAGCAGACCAACCTGACATGGCTATAGAAACGATATATGATATCTCGGAAGGCGGGCATGAGGTATCCCGGATCTACGAACTGATGTCTAGAGTGGGTAAGGAGGTGTCCCAGCTGAGACTGTATTGGGAGGAGGATGCGGGAATAACCATGCAAGACGGGCTATGGGAAAGGGCACAGAGATACCACAAAAAGGTGTCCAGAAATGCGAAGCATTCAGCTGTACATAACCCATAGGGCATACATGACCCCACGGAAGATCGCCAGATTTGGTGGCACAGAAATACAAACATGCCCCAAGTGTGGGGAGGTGGAAGCGGGGATGATTCGTATGTTCTGGGTATGCCCTGAGGTGGGAACATTCTGGGGGGAAGTTAACCTACGTCTAACTGAGAAGGGAATTAAGCTAGATGTAGGATCTGTGTGGGCATGCATGGTAGGGGGATTCACCAGACCACACAACTTGAAACACGTGAGCAAACTCAAGGACCTGGCCTACATTCTGGCTAAAAGGAGAATTGCCATGAGCCGGAAAACAAGCCACAGACCCAGAATAGAGGTATGGTGGCATGATCTCTTGAAATGGGCGCAGCCAAAACAGTAGTATGGTATGAGGCAGTCAGGAGAGGGGAGGAAAACAAAGTGGGACCTCTGACAGCATGGAGACAACTGGTGGCCACATTGTCAGGATCCACCCAAACCAGCCCAAGCGAACAGGATACGCCCGAGAGCAGTGAAGGGGAAGAGCCCCCTGAGACATGATATTTGGAGGAATAATGGAGGAAGCTCGAGTTAAGGGGGGAGGGGGGAGGATGACAGTAATAAAGATATGCAAATTGTATGCTCAGAAGCTGGAAACCGAAACTGTCGGGAGAGTTGGTTATTTGTGTGTTGTAAAAACGAATAAAAACTGTTTTAAAAAAAGAAGAAAATCCTTAGTCTGACGTCCCATGTACCCATGATCCCTCACGCGTGTAGGACCCTCATATTGTGTTTTTCTGACATGAGGTAGCATGAGGAGTAGCGCGAGTACAGAATATCCAAGCAGATAAGGTAGATAAGACTACAAGCATCTAAGCCCCTTCTCTCAGAGGGGAGGAAGGGCGGGCGCATGTGAATCTAAGCAGATAGAAGCATCAGAAATACGATTACGGTGAGTAATGTATCCCTTCTGTGGCTTGTGGAATCTGCTTAGATCACATGCTGTGCATAGATTAGCGAGCAGCGTTAGAAGAAGGAGGTGGGATGTGAGAAGGTTCATGAGCGAACAGATGTCTTAGAACCGCCTGTCCCACTTGAGTATCTGTCTTGGAATGAGTGTCAATGCAGTAGTGCTGAGTAAAAGTGTGAATAGAGCTCCATGTAGCTGCTTTGCAAATGCTGGCAAGGGGTACATTTGCAATGATAGCTAGAGTGGCTCCAGTACCTCTTGTAGAGTGGGCCCTGGGCGTGAGAGGCAGTGTTTTATCTGAAAGGGTATAGCACAGTTGGATACATCTGACTATCCACCTAGAGATGGCATTTTAGAGACGCAATGTCCTTCTCTGCCTGGAGCCATGGAGACGAACAGCTGATCTGTCTTTCTTAGCGGTCTGGTCTGGTCTACATAGTAGAGGACCGCCCTCCTCACATCTAGTGTGTGGAGTTTCACCTCAGCAGAGCTCTTGGGTTCTTGGAAGAAGGCTGGTAGCTCAATAGACTCGTTAACATGGAATTTGGAAATGAACTTGGGTAAGTGCGTAAAACCAGTTTGTCCTTATGAATAGTAAAGAAAGGATCATGCACTGACAGAGCTTGAATTTCACTGACCCTTCTTACGGACGTGATGGCTACTAAGATGGCAGTTTTATAAGTCGGGTATTTGAGACTAGATTTGTGCATGGGCTCAATGGGAGGACCCATGATTTTAGCAAGTACCACATTAAGGTCCCAACCTGGTAGTGGGTTAGAAATTGGAGGGTGGAGTCTTTTTACACCTTCCATAAATGCTTTGACAACTGGCACCTTCCAACATGACACCTTGTTATGAGATGTGGTGTAGGCTGATAAAGCTGCCAGGTGTACTTTTAGTGAGTTAAACACTAACCCTGCATCCAGTAGGTGGAGCATATACATCACCACATTGGAAGGAGTACAATCAACCGCCCCGATTTGTTTATTCTGGCACCAAATAATAAATCGTTTCCATTTATCATAGTAACAGTAGCTCGTGTTTGGTTTTCTTGACTCCTTTAAGATATCCATAAATCTTTGAGGTAAATTGAGATGTCCGAACTCTGACTTCAGGAGCCCTGCTGCCAAGTTCATCGAGTTGGGTTGAGGATGCACTGTTAGCCCCTCGTGCTGGGAGAGTAAGTTGTACCGGCACGGGAGTTTGATGGGGTCACACACCGCGAGCTTGCATAGGTGTGGATACCATGGTTGTCTCACCCACATAGGAGCAACCAGGATGAACGTCATTGGCTCACTGTGGACATTGTTCACCACCTTCCTCATCAGCGGGGTTGGTGGAAAAGCGTAGGCAAATCTCCCTGACCAATTCATCCACAGGGCATTCCCCTTGGAGCCTGGCTGGGGGAACCTGGATGCAAAGTTTGGGCATTGCCTGTTTTCATTTGTGGCGAATAAGTCTATAGTGGGTAAACCCCACTGAGAGAAGAGGTCTCCTACGGCCTCTTCATGTAGTCACCACTCGTTTTCCTCTGGGAGGGGATCCCTACTCAGAGCATCTGCTAGCGAGTTGAGTTCCCCTAGAACATGCTGGGATGACAGGTAAATTCTCCGTTTGAGTGCCCATTTTCAAATTTTCGGGGCAAGCTTGGACAGATTGGGAGAACGAGTGCCCCCTTGTTTGTTTAAGTAAAACATTGCAGTCGTGCTGTCTGTTAGGATCTGCACTGACTGGTTGGATAGGAGGGGTTTGAATGTCCGAAGCGCTCTGAAGACTACCAGAAGTTCTAGCAGATTGATGTGGTTCTGAGCCACTGCGTGAGACAAGAGGCCCTGAGCTGTGTGGTGAAGGTAGTGAGCTCCCCACCCTACCAGAGAGGCGTCTGTTGTGACTACGGCCTGTACCTCTGGATCGTAGAAGGGTTTCCCCTTCGTTAGATTTTCTCTTGTCCACCAGCGAAGACTCTGTACTAGTGTTGGCGAAACGACCACTAGATCGTCCCACTGACCACTTGCTTGCGACCACTGTTTCGACAACCATTCCTGCATGGGTCGCATGCGCAGGCGGGGAACCAGGTAAATGCAGGATGCCATCATGCCTAGCAAACACATAGCTGTGCGCACCCTTATTTGACGACCGGACTGATATTGAGGAATTTGCAGCAACACATTTCAAATTCTTTCCTCTGATGGAAAGGCCAACCCCTCTTGGGTATCTAGGGCAGCTCCTAAGAACTGTTTTGAGGTGTCTGGCACCAGGCTTGACTTTTTCTCGTTGATTGAGAAGCCCAATTGGAGGAGGAGGTCGATTGTTCTTTGGATGTTTAGTTTGCAAATTAGGGGGGGGGGGGGACTCCCCTGTTATGAGCCAGTGCGCCACCACCACCGCCAGTACCTTGGTGAATACCCTTGGAGCTGAAGCTATTCCGAAGAGCAGCACCTTGAATTGGTAGTGCTGGTTGTCTATCTTGAAAACGGAAGAATCTTCTGTGCGCTGGGAACATTGAAATATGAAAATAGGCATCTTTCATGTCCAATGTTGCCATGTAATCCCCCTTCTTTAGTAGAGGGATTACTTCTTGTAGAGTAATCATGCAGAATTTATGTGGCTTGACATACTTGTTTGCAGTCGCAAATCTAATGCTGGGCCAATTGTCAGATTTGTTTTGGCACAAGGAAGTAGGTTGAATAAATACCCCCGTTTACCTGGTTGACTCGGACGACTTCTATGGCCTCCTTTGCTAGCAGAACAGCGATCTCCTCAAGGAGGATTTTCTGATGCTTCAGCGAGTGCATCTTCTGTCGGAGGATGGTCGTGGTCGTGGGGGTGCCCTAGCAACTCTATGCAGTATCCTCCGGACACTGTGGACAGCACCCATCTGTCCGAAGTGATCCCCACACATGCGTGGGTGAAGGTAGAAATGCGCCCCCCTACTGGGGATGTATGGGAGGGGACCTGAAGCGGAATGTCAGGTTTGTTGGGTGGCGTACCACCTCTGGCGGGGCTGCCTCTACCCCTAGTAGGGCCCCTGCGCTGCCCTCTGGGGAAGCACTGTGAGGATTGGGACAAATTATTACCCCCATGAGGTATCCTGATTCTGGTAATAGTTTGAACCCCTTTGAGAACCTTGGCCCGAAAGCGATGGAAATTATTGTTTCCCCTCTGTCCAAAGGGTTTATTGGTGAGTTGACCAAGAGATTTTAGGGTCTCGTACTCATCCTTTGACGTCTTTAAAGCCTCCTCCACCTGCCTTGCCGAATAGAATGTTCGGCTCTACGGGCATATCTATAAGGGTTGCTTGGGTTTCAGGTTTGAACCCCGACCGCCTCAGCCAAGCATGGCACTTAATCACAATGCCTTCGGCAATTAACCTTCCAGCATTATTTGTTGCATCAAAGTTTGTTTTTAGCATGCAGCCTGATACAGATCTTCCATCTGCTGCTATTTGAGCCAGCTGACTCTTTAAGGGTTCGGGTGCGGAGGATACCAAAGCGGATACCTCTTCACACTGGTGGCAATTGTAGCTTGCCAAAAGGGTGGCACTGTTGCCAATCCGTGCTTGATAGGCAGACGTGGAGGCAACCTTTCTACCCAAAGCATATAGTCTCTTACTCTCCTTATCAGGTGGTGCTTCTGAAGAAGCAAGCAGTGTACCTGCCCTCTTTCTGGTGGTTGTTACTACCAGGGAATCCGTTTGTAATTGGCCCCTAATGTACAGGGGATCGGAGGGTGCAGCCCGGAACAATTTATCGACTCACGGGTTAACCGCTCGAGTGAGATTAGGGGTTACTAGCGAGGGATCAATCCTACGCTGAATGGATTTTAAGAGAGGGATAGACTGAGTAATGGCTCTCTTGTCTCCTAGGATCTCTTCAGCGAAATCCATGTCTTCTTGGACCCCTTGTGTGTCGATATGAAAACGGGTAGCTGCTTTAGCCAGTACCTCATTGAGGAGAGGTTGATTATCAACAGGTGAGTCATGTACCAGGGGGTGGTCTTTAGGAATGGGGGCGTCAAGGTCAAGATCCTCCTCCTCCTCCTCATAAGAGACCCCTGTCTGGTCATCCACCAATTGTGGTTCTGTTTCATCACAATATGAATCAGGGTGGTATGCATCGACCCTAAAGGAGTCTGTGACCAAGCCTTGAGTTGGAGCGTCAGAACAGAGTTTCTTAGCAGGGGGCTGAGAGGAACTAGGTGTTGCCTTAGACCCCGAAGGGGCAGAGGTAGCAGGGGTGTTGGAATAACTATGAAAATAATCGGGGTCCTTTTCATAGAAGTCAGCCATGAATTACATCCTTCTCATTACCCTATCAATGTCAGCTGAGGTCCAATCTTTAGAGCTAGGAATCATAACAACATGTTCTGGTTCCTCATCAATGCCCATATCATGAGCAGTGGGAGGAATGGGTTTAACTTTAGTGGTAGGATCTGATAACTTGGACTTTCCTATACATTTAGGTTTTTTTTGTTTCTTCTTATGAACATGGTGTTCTGAAGATGACTTCCTATGTTGTTTATCCTCCTTCCCATGACTAGAGCAGTGTTTCCCAGTTTTTTTAGGGGCTTCCGAGGGATTTGATGCCTCGCGTCGAGGTTCGGATGTGATATTCGAGGAAGGACGTCGAATCTCGGGTGTAGACGCTACGTGTCTTGGCTGTGTAGGATAGAGGGCGGAATCGTCAGACGATCGGGCCTCGGGGACTATTGATAGTGCAACACCTTTGTCAACCGAACATGGTTGGCCTTTGTCATGAAACGAACGGGAACGCACAGCGAACACAAATTCATTGGACCGCTCTCTTGGTGTCTTCCGTTGCCGATCGCTCGACATGCGTGTCGAATTCGCGGCCAGGGCTGATGTGCTTCAGGGTCGGGGGCCTGCGTGTGGGTGTCCGAAGTCACCCTGTGCCCTTGCCGTCTGATTCGCCGGCGTTGCTGCCATCGCTGAATGCCCCCTCCACTTCCATGGCCTCTACCTGCCTGGCGTAGTGGGCCCAGCGTTTAGTTGAGCGGCCTTTAAGGGTTTTCGGCTTGAAGAGCTTGCAAGCTCGAAAGATAGCCTCGGGATGGTCTCGTGGGAGACACAAATTGCACGTATTGTGCTAGTCTACCCAGAGAAACTTCCTGTTACACTTTGGGCAGAACTTAAATGGAGTACTCTCCATATGTTATAAAATGGCAGCGGGTGAGTATATGTAGGAAAAAAGGTGGAAAGAAGCCTGTATCTCCACCCCCCACTCTCCCTACGGTACAGGGCCGAGGCTAGAGGCCTTCCAAGGCCCGAAGTCCGTCGTGGCAGTCCTCGGCGGCTGGTTTCCTCGATTTTCACTGGCGTCGATATTCGGCTTAGGGTGGAAGTGAACAGGGAAGTTTAACAGTAATTATAGGTATATACGGCTTAAGCCTAGGGAACTCTGCAACATGCGTCAGACTAGTATGGCGGAAAAAAACAATCTGAGGGTCCTACACACGTGAGGGATCATGGGAACAGGGGACGTCACACTAGGGATAGTATTACTGGCATGCCCTGGATCAACGCCCCTTTTCGAGTTTCGAAAAACAAACTATAATACTCTGCAGCTTCCACTTGATGTCGGCTTATGCACAGCATGTGATCTAAGCAGATTCAACAAGCCTCAGAAATAATGATATAAATAAAGATAACGTAACATACAATGTGTATGTCCGACCTCTCAGAAACATCCTGACAACAGCAGTAGTGCTCAGCCAAGCCCCCTCAACGTGGAATAACACCCGACTTCCACCTGATAATCATGGGACTGTGTAAAGGGGTATGAGAGGGTAATGTGGCATGCTCTGCTAGCAGTGCACATGAATCCCTCCCACTTTGACAAAAGGGACTGCTTAGGCGTGCAACGTGACCCACTGACGTTTATACCAGAGAGCCCAGGAGCAGACCACTTCTGCGCCATACTCTATTTTCAACATTGCACTTATGCTTTTCAGGTAGTACTATGGCTCTCCTGGCAGGGGACTTCCTATACACAAAAAGCTAAGGATGAGATGGGGAAACTGGGGAATCCACATATACCTTTTACAGGGCCTGCATTACAGAGTGGGTAGTGGTCACTGGCTCTACGTCTCACTAGCAGCCAGCATGTGACTTTGTCAAATTATTTAAAGGCAAGGAATTTAGAGGACATCAATAAAGAGCTGAATGATAAAATGCCTGCATCAAAGAATCTCCACTGGCAGGTACAAGGGCTTTCAGGAGGAATCACCTGAGGTGTGTGGTCCGTCCCCAGCTCACTACCCTATTCCAAAGCAAACCAGAGTGTTTCCAAGTCAGCTTGTAACTCCTGTTCTCCAGCATTGGTATCTTACATGTTCATGAATCTTCCACGTCGTCAGGCTGGGAATCCTCAGTAATATTGAAGCAGTTTTGCTTTAAAGCTAAAACTGCTAGTCGCTTCTATAGCCGATTGCTGTAACTTTGGGTCATACTGCCCTAGCCAATGACATTCGTCCCCCTTAGCTCCACCCCTGGTGGCCATCTTCAGATTTGGTCGCGCATGTAAAGTGGAAGGAGGGAGGTTTTGCATGTGCACACATGTAAGATACCAATAGTGGAGAACATGAGTTACAGGTAAGTAACTTATTCATTCTCCAGCATTGGATCTTACATGGATTCACATGCTCATGAATACAATTACACAGCAGTAAATACACACAACCACGGGAGGTGGCAAGGCTCAACTCAAGCAATAAGACACACATTCACCTCAAGAAAACTGCTTGGCCAGCACGCAAATCCTCTGTGGAATCGCTGTCAATGCAGTGGAATCTGGTAAAGGTGTGGGTCGACCTCCTTGTAGCCGCCCTACAGATGTCTAGCAGGGGCACACCAGACAGGAATGGAGTGGTCAATGCCATGGCTCTGGTGGAGCAGGCTCTGGGCCTCCCTGGTAATGGTCTGCTGGCCAGACGATGGCAATGCATGATGCAGCCAGACAGCCACCTGGAGGTGAAAGCCTTCGACGGGGCCTCCTTCCCTTGTCCCACAGGTCCAAATGTAACATAAAACTGAAAAGTCTTTCGAAAAGCTTTGGTGCGTGCAACATAAAACTTCAATGCATGTGAAACGTCTAGAGAGTGCAATGATCTTTCCGCAGGTGAAGTAGGATTCGCAAAGTAAACAGGTAATACCAAAGGCTCGTTTAAGTGAAAGTCTGATGGGACCTTTGGCATGAAAGATGATGTGTCCACAGAACCACTTTGGATTGGCGAAAGGACAAATATGCATGAGAGCTTGAAACTCTCCAACACGTCTGGCATAGGTGATACCTACCACAAAGGCTATCTTCCCGGACAAGAACTTCAAAGACACCCAATGTAGGGGCTCAAAAGGAGGACTCAGTCGTAACGGAACCATGCCGAGCTCCCAAGCAGGAGCTGGTGTTTTAACAGGAGGGAACGTTCTGAACAGGACTTTGAGGAACACTTTTACGTGCCTGTGAGACAACAGGCAGAGCTTGCATAGAGTGAGAGTATACCGGGAGATGGCAGCCAGGTGTACCTTGATTGATGCATGGGCAAGGCCGACCTTGCAAGCGAGAGGAGGGATGGCCGGGGCTGTGGAGCCGTGATGCGCAGCATAGAAATTCCCTCTGAAAAACACCATACTGTAAAGCATTTTCACTTGTGTATGTAGCAGGAAAGTGTAGGCGGCGACCTAGGCTTGGCTAGAATGTCCCTGCATTCTGAAGGTAGCGTGTATTGTCCAAATTCTTCTAGTGCTGCAGGAGCCAGACCGCTATGTTCAGGCTGGGTTGTGGTAAAAAATAGACCCTCTTTCTCTGGAGAGTAGGTCTCGAAGAGAAGGCTAGTTTGATGGCTGGAGCCACCAGCAGATGGAGAAGGTCAGAGTACCAAATCTGCCTGAGCCAACCCAGAGCAATGAGGATCATCCTGCAAGAGTACTGTCAGAGTGTATTTAGTACATGTAGTAGTAGGGGAAATGGGGGAAACGCATCGAGGTACAGGTCAACCCAAGGGAGTGAGAAGGCGTCCCCTAGACTTCTCAGCTGAGGATACCTGGTGGCAAACCTGCAGCATTTGGCGCTGTCCACCGTGACAAAGAAATCGATGTGAGGCTGACCCCACTTTTTGAAGAGAAGAGAAACTTGATGGAATTCCCACTTGTGGCATGATCGCAGCTCGCTGCTGATATAATATGCGATGGTGCTTTGAATGCCTGCCAGGTGAAACGGGATGAGGAAGATTTGCTGCTTTATGGCCCAGATCCATAGATCCTGTGCGTTGTGTGAGAGAATGGAAGAGCATGTTGCACCCTGTTTTCTGATGTAGAACATGGTGGTTGCGTTGTCCATGAAGGAACAAGTTACTTACCTGTAACTGTTCTCCAGCATGGGTCTGGCATGGATTCACATGCTCATGAATATTCCCTGTCGTCAGGCTGGGAATCCTCGGTAAAGAAAAAATCAGTATCAGTTCCGTTTCTGATCTGTCTTTCGTAGTAGTAACCAATCACTGATCTCTGCGTCATACTGACCACAGCCAATCACTGCCCTCTACCTAAGCCCCGCCTCTGGAAGCCATCCTCAGATTTGGTAGCACGTGAAGTGGCAGTATGACCAAGTGAAGAGCCGCAGAGGGGTAGGCGGGAGGGTTCGCATGTGAATCCATGCCAGACCCATGCTGGAGAACAACAGTTACAGCTAAGTAACTTGTTCCTTCTCCAGCATGGGGTCTGGAATGGATTCACATGCTCATGAATAAAGAATACATAGCAGTACACCCATGCACAACCACGGGAGGTGGCAAAGGCTCAACATTAAGCATTACATCAAACTCAACATTAAGCAATTCTTACCTCCTCACCAGGCTCACCTTAGGCGAACAGATTGCGCAGCACTGCTTGGCCGACCCTGGACTCCTCCCTGGAATCCCGATCGACGCAGTAGAATTTCGTGAAGGTGTGCGTCGACCTCCACGTAGCAGCCCTGCAGATGTCCAGCAAGGGCACACCAGATAGGAACGCCGTGGTAGCTGCGATCGCTCTGGTGGAATGGGCTCTCGGACGGCCAGGCAGCGGTCGGTTTGCCAACCGATGACAGTACATGAAACAGCCGGAGAGCCATCTGGAAATGGAGGCCTTTGAGAGAGCCTTCCCCTGATTGACAGGTCCAAAGTTCACAAAAAGTTGTGACGTCTTCCGAAAACACTTCGTGCGGTCCACGTAAAACTTCAGCGCTCTAGCCACATCCAGCGAGTGTAAAGTCCTTTCGGCCGGCGACGAAGGCGACGGGAAGAAAACAAGGGTTCGTTGAGGTGGAAGCCCGACGGCACCTTGGGCATGAAGGAGGGGTGCGTCCTGAGCACTACCCTTGTGTCGTGAAAAGTCAAGTACGGGGGCTTGCAGGAAAGGGCCTGGATCTCTCCCACTCTTCGTGCGGTGGTGATGGCCACAAGAACGCTGTTTTCCACGACAAGAACTTCAACGGAGCCGAGTGCAGAGGCTCGAACGGAGGTCCCATGAGCTTGGTCAGCACCGCGTTGAGCTCCCACGCCGGGGCCGGAGCCTTCACCGGCGGGAACAATCTGAACAGTCCCTTCATGAATTCTTTCACCAGACGATGAGACCACAAAGACGTCCGCCCCGTGGTTCTGGTGTATCGGGAGATCGCAGCAAGATGAATCTTGATGGACGCGTGCGCCAGTCCAGCCTTGGCCAGCGTCAGAAGGTACGGCAGTACCTGGGGAGCCGTAATCCGTAGAGGGTTAATCTTCTGTGCGTGGCGCCAGACAGAGAACCTCTTCCATTTGTGTCCATAGCATTTAAGAGTTGAGGACGCCCATGGCCTTTGCAAGAACCTCTCTGCAGTCGGCCGGTATGTCGTATCCTCCAAACTCTAACGCTGCAGGAGCCAGGCCTGCAAGTTCAGCGACTTCGGGTCGTGATGGAGGATGGCGCCTCCTTCCCTGGAGAGAAGATCCGCGTCCACTGGCAGCTTGATTGACGGGGACGCTGACAGGACCAGAAGGTCTGGGAACCATATCTGCCTCGGCCACGCAGGTGCAACGAGGATCATCCTGCACCGTGACCTCTTGAGCTGGTTGATGAGCCGGATCAGCAATGGCAATGGAGGGAACGCGTATAGAAACAGGCCCTCCCAGGGGAACGAGAAAGCATCGCCCATGCTCCTCGGCTGGGGAAACCTGCTGGCGAACCTCCGGCACTTGGAGTTCGTCGCCATCGCGAACAGATCGATCTGGGGTGTGCCCCACGGTCGGAAGAGGCGGTCCACTAGATCCCGTCGTAGTTCCCACTCGTGGCACGAGCGCAGCTCTCTGCTGAGCGAGTCGGCGATGGTGTTTTTTATCCCTGCCAGATGAAACGGCACCAGAAACATCCCTTGGGCGACGGCCCAATGCCACAGATCCTGCGCCTCCTTGGACAGGGCTGGGGATCTGGTACCGCCCTGCTTCCTGATTTAGAACATGGTGGTGGTGTTGTCGGTGAAGATCCTCACCACCTTGCCCTTAAGGGACGGAATAAAGGACCTGAGGGCCCAAAACACTGCACGGAGCTCCAGGACGTTGACATGGAGGGACTTCTCCGTCGGAAGCCAAAGGCCTCTCGCGTGCAGATTTTCGGTGTGCGCTCCCCACCCTTCCAGGGAGGCATCCGTGGTCACTGTCTCCTGGTGGCCGGGGGTCTGGAAGTCCATGCCCGCCGTCAGATGCGCGCGGGTGCCCCACCACCGGATCGCTCGTCGGAAACTCTCGTCGAGTGTGATCCTCTCCTCGAAGCTGCCCGTCGTCTGGATCCAGCGCGTCCAGGAACTCCTGCAACGGGCGCATCCGGAGCCTGCACAGGCGGATGAGATAAATGCAAGAAGACATCATTCCGAGGAGGGACTTGATGGACCTCACCCTGGCCGCGTCCGCAACCAGCATCCGCTGCACCTTGCCCAAGATGGCCCTCGTCCTTTCCTCCGACGGAGAGGCCAGAAGCGACACTGTGTCGAGCTTCCCTCCCAGAAACAGAGCGTCTTGCGCGGGCACCAGGTGGGACTTGGCGTAGTTTATGGAGAATCCCAGGTCCGTGAGTAGTTGGACGGTCCTTGCCGTGTGCTCCACGGCAAGCTCCTTCGTCTTTGCTCGGATGAGCCAGTCGTCCAGGTAGGGGTAGACGTGGATCCCCTCTCGGCGCAGCTGCGCCGCCACCGGTGCGAGGCACTTGGTGAACACCCTGGGTGCCGACCTCAATCCGAAGGGAAGGGCTCTGAACTGGTAGTGACGCCCTTGGACCACGAACCTGAGAAACTTTCGGTGTCCCTTTAGGATGGGAATATGGAAGTAGGCATCCTCCAAATCCAACGACGACAGGAAATCGCCCTCCTCCAGTTGACCCGGGACGTGTTGGAGGGTGACCATCCGGAACTTCTGTGCCTTGATGAATTTGTTCAGTCGTCGTAGGTCCAGGATGGGACGCCATCCTCCCGTCTTCTTCTTCACGAGGAAGTATCTTGAGTAAACTCCAGAGCCCCGAAACCTCTTTGGGACGAACTCGATGGCGCCCTTCTTGAGCATCGCCTTTACCTCCAAGAGAAGTTGAGGGACGTGATGCTCTTTCCTGGCCACAGGGGGGACGCGCGGGCACCTCTTTAGAAACTCGAGCGCGTGACCCTGAGCTAGGGCGTCCAGCACCCAACGGTCGGTGGAGATGGACTCCCACACGCTGACGAAGCTCGCCAGTCGGCCTCCCACCGGGGTGCTCCGGTGGGGGCCCGACCCCACGGCCGGTTCAGTCCTGCTTCGACGAGGCTTTGCCGCCTTGTCCTCCTTGGTGACGACGGCGGGGTCCGCCTGACTTGCCTCGTCCCCTGTAAGCTTCCTGTGACGACGAACGGGCCACCCTGTTTGCCTCCGCCGCTCCGAAAGAGCGGCCGCCGTTGCTGGAGAACCCCAAGAGCCCCGGCCGTCTCCGTGTCCGCCTTGATGGCTTGAAGGGAATCGTCCACTGTTTTCCCAAACAGGTTGTTTCCGTCGAACGGCATGTCCAAGACTCTGGTCTGCACGTCCTGACGGAAGTCAGTAGCCTTGAGCCATCCACGCCGCCTAAGGCACAAGCCGTTGCCCAACTGGCGAAATCCAGTGTCAGCGATGTCCGTCGCAATCGTAATGGCGTGGTCCGACGCCACCTCTCCTTCCTGCAAGATTTCTAGGGCTTCCGCCCTCTTGTCGTCTGGTAGGAAGTCCAGCAGGGGGGCCAATCTGTACCACAACTCCCTGTCGTAGCGGGCTACGATAGCCAAGGCGTTGGCCGCCTTAATCGTCGTGGCTGCCGACGAGATGACTCTGCGTCCCATCGTGTCTAATTTCTTTCCCTCGCCGTCCGGCGGGGAGGTTGACGTAAAGGCCGCGCCCCCCCGCTTTCTTCCTGGCCGCCGCGGAGACGACCGAGTCCGGGGTCGGCTGTGCCCGAAGGCACAAGGGGGCCGCGTCCGGGACCCGGTACTTCTTCTCGTACTGATCCCTTCTAGCCGGTGTCGTGGATGGGTTCTTGAGGAGGGCGAGGCCCTCATCCCAAATATCGTCTAGTAGAGGTACAGCGAGGACCGTCTTCCTCTTGGTCTCGCGCCGTTGATAAAGGAAACCTTCCTTCTTCTTCTCTTCCGGGCAGAGCTGGAAAAGCTCGGATGCCCTGGCGATCATGGAGTGAAATGATCCAATCTCGTCGGGCGGGGAAGCCCGGGTGGGAGGTGACGACGGGAGATCCTCCTCATAAACCTCGTCGTCTGTACCCGTCGCGGCCGTGTCAGTCCCCGTATCATCCCCACGTGTCGTGGACGGGGAGGAGGGCTGAACAGGGCGCGATGGCTGAAAAGGAGGTGGAGGATGAATCCTTCTTCTCTTAGGGGGAGGGCTCCCAGAAGGGCCTGGTTCCGGGTCCCCCGTCGGGAGCGGTTCCTCCGTTGGTGGTAACGGCAGTCTCGTCCTTATCTCCGAGCATAAGGACTGTATAGCCAACAAAATGGCCGCCGAGTTGTCTTGCGGCACTGGTTGAGGGAGATCCGACGGGCGATCAGGAGCCCCGTCGGCATCCTCGAAGCCCTCGTCGTCTTCCACGTCGGGGTCCCTCCCAACAGGATGACCTTCTTCCACGCCAGAGCCGTGGCCTAAGGCTTCGATCAGCTCCTCCTCAGAGGTTGAGGCCGAGTCCACGACGACCTCCTGCCCCCCCTTTTTCTTCTCCGTCGGAGGTTTCACGGGGGTCCTGTCGATGGGCATGAAAGAGGACACCCTCCGCGGTGGCAGGGAGATTCTGGGCCCCGGGGTCGCCACCACTGGTGTAGCCTCCACAGGCTGAGCCAGGGCCGCCGCGACTGTCTCACCGCCTTCTCCTTGGGGGGAGGGTCACCACCTCGCTCCCCCTCCGATGGGGCCTTCGGGCACGACCGGGGTCTCTCCAGGAGTTTCGCCGGGTGCTCGGCCTTCCTCTTACCCGAGCCAGAGCGTTGGCTCGTGGTTGATGGCGCCGGGGAGGATGCGCCCTGCCTGGCGCCCGTAGAGCCCGACCGTTCGGCGCTCCCGGTGCCAGCGGACTCACGGTGCTTGGCCTTCTGTTGGACCCCCGTCGCCGGGGCGCCCTCAAAGGTCTTAGAAGACCGCTCGGATTTCTTCTTCTTCTTCTCGCCTGACGGGCTCTTTCCTTCCAGCCAGTTGGCGAGACGTTGATGGCGGTCCTTCATGGTCCGCTCCGACATATTGCCGCAAAACGCACAGTCCTTCTCCACGTGCGTCTTGTACTCATGTAGGCAGTAAAGGCAAAGGGAGTGTTCGTCCTCAAAGACATTCTGAAGCTGGCATCCAGGGCAGACCCTGAACAGCTTTCCGGGTGTCGAGCTTCCCTTCTCCTGGGCCACGTTCGAGATGGGCCTGAGAAACTTCTGGAGTCCTCCAAAAGCGTTGCTCGACGAAATCTTCACCCTTGAGGGGCGTAGACGAATCCGACACGGGTCCCCGTTGATCGGATGAAGAAACGGTAGAGCTTGAGGCTCTTTTGACCGAAAAAAGAGAAATTTTTCTGAGAAAAAACGCGAAAAATAGCACTAACGCTCGAGAGCAATAGCACGAGGATCCTAACACTTGAACGTGCGGTAAAAATCTGAGGATGGCTGCCAGAGGCGGGGCTTAGGTAGAGGGCAGTCATTGGCTGTGGTCAGTATGACGCAGAGATCAGTGATTGGTTACTACTACGAAAGACAGATCAGAAACGAAACTGATACTGATTTTTTCTTTACCGAGGATTCCCAGCCTGACGACGGGGAATATGCATGAGCATGTGAATCCATGCCAGACCCCATGCTGGAGAAGATGCAGATCACCTTCCCCGGGAGCTGAGGCTTGAAGGACTTCAGAGCCCAGAACACTTCTCGCAGTTCTAGGACGTTGATTGGCCACCCCTTTTCCTCCGGAAGCCAGAGACCTCTGGCAGAGTCGGCCGACTGAGCGCTCCAGCCTTCCAGAGAGGAGTCTGTAGTGACCGTTGCCTGATGAGCCAGGGGCTAAAAGGGGAGTGCCTCGTTAGAGATGTGGAAGAATGGACTACCAATGCAGGGCCTGCCGAAATGCATGATTGAGGGCGATCTTGTCGTTCAAGGAGCCTGCAATCTGCTTCCCTTTGGCGTCCAGGAACTCTTGAAGGGGTCTCCATCCATAGTCTGCAATGAGGAATGAGATGGAGGCAAGAGGGCATCATTCACTGTAGGGTCTTGATAAATCGGACTGTCACTATTTGGTCTGTGGAGAGTTGCTAAACCTTCAGAAAGATGGCTTCTATTCTTTCCTATGAGGGAATCACCAGACACGCGAGTATGTCGAGGCAAGACCCTAGGAACAGAGCGTTCTGTGACAGCACCAAGCTGGATAGTTGAAGTCAGGACCTGGATGGTCTGTGTGGTGTGCTGCAATGCTAGAGCCTGAGAGCGGGAGCAGATCAGTCAATTGTTGAGATAGGGATAGACTTAGACTTCTGTGCATCTGAGAGAAGCAGCCCCCGGAGCCAAGCACCTTGTGAAAACCCTTGGCACCAAATTCAGGCCCAAGGTAAGAGTCTTGAACTGGTAGTGTCTTCCCTGAACGACGAACAGTAGGGATTTCTGGTATCTGCGATGAATTGGGATGTGAAAATATGTGTCCTCCAAGTCCAAGGTTGACGGGAAGTCCCCTTCATCCAGCTGGCCAAGCAGGCACTGCAACGTGACCATTTTGAATTTCTGGGATTTGAGGAATTTGCTTAGCTGTTTTTGATCCAAGATGGGCCACTGCCGCCTGACTTCTTTCGAACTAGGAAGTACCTGAAGTACACCCCGGAGCACCAGAAACTCAGGGGAACTGGTTCTATTGGGCCTTTTTTAATAGGGCTAGAACCTCCTTTAGGAGTAAAGCAATGTGTTGTTCCTTTCGTGAGATGGGGAGGAATGGTAGGGCATTTCTCCTGGACTTCCAGGGTGTGACCTTGTTGGATGATATTTAGCACCCATTTGTCCGTGAAGATGTTGCACCATTCGTCAATAAATTGAGACAGGCTGCCTCTCACCGAGGGGCTGGAGACCCTGGACCGGGTCAGGATTGTTTAGGTGTTTGCGTCCTGGGGGATGCTCTATAACGATGAGAATTTCCCACTCTGCATGACTGCGATCGTCCTTTATAGGCCTCGAGTGCTGGAACGAGGTGGCTGGCGACAGGACGGCCTGTAATCCTTTGAGCACCTTGAGAAACACCCTTTGTAAGAGCAAAAGGACTGTTTCCACTTTTGAAGCATACCCAATGAGCATGCCGTGCCAGTGTCCACCTTGATGGACTGAAGAGACTCATCCACAGCCTTACTGAAGAGGCCAATGCCTGTCGAACGGCATGTTCAACTTTAGTTTGCACATCCTTTCAGAAGTTGGTGGCTTTGAGCCATCCCTGGCGGAACAGAGCTGTACAATTGCCCATCTGACAGAAACCAGTCTGCGATGTCTAGGAAGCGATGGTGATCACGTGGTCAGAAGCTGCCTCTCCTTCATAGAATAAAGGCAAGACCTCTGCCTTTTTGTCATCCGGAAGGAAATCTAGGATGGGGCCCAGCTTATACCATAGCTCTCCATCATACCTAGAGAGAATGACCTCCATGAAGGCAACCGCTTGGATCGCATCCTTCCTCTCTAATGATGAGAGTATTCTCACCCTCTGCCTCAGCCCAGCCAGCCCCAGTCACAAGTGGCTTCCTGCAAGGCTCCTGCATTTCTCCCACCCATTACAATGTCTTCACAAAGCCACTCTTCGACCTTCTTGACTCGCAGGGTACCTCCTACACCAACTATGTGGCCAATACCCAAATCCTCTTACCCATCACAGGTGATTACACTACTGACACCAACACTGGTGCAGTCTATCATACCATCCAGGCTTGGATGGCACGTTACTCACTTTGCCTCAACGATGATCAGACTGAGCTGATCTTGGTCGGCTCGCAATCCCAGTTACACAAACTTAAAGGAGACTACAAATCCTTTATCATGGACAGCATCACTATCCCAGTCTCTCAGGAAGTCAAATCTCTCAGGGTCTACTTGGATTCCAATCTCTCGCTAACCAAGAAAGTAAAAGCAATTGCCTCTTCAGCAACCTACACTACTAAGTTAATCAACGCCTGTAGGCCTTTCCTCTCTCCAGTCTTCAGATAGCTGCATCACTATCGCAAGAGCACTAATAGAGTCCAGACTAGATTATTGCAACTCCCTTTTTGCTGGCACCAGCGCTTGGAACATCAAGAAGTTGGAAATCATTCAAAATAATGCCTTGAGAGCAGCCTTGAACATCCCAAAAAAAGATCACATGACTGCAGCCGGAAGAAAAGTGCACTGGCTGCCCATTCGCGAACGCATTCTGTTCATAACATTAGCCATCACCCAACAAGTGCATCTCTCACACTGTTCCTAACTATCGGTCCTCAAAATGTAACAAGTATCAATCTACCAGACCCACCCGATCTTACTAAATGCACCGACTCACCACTCAGAGATTGAAACTTCAAAGATCAAAGGGGGCACCGGCTTCCTGGAAATTGCAGCCAGGAATTGGAATTCCCTCCCACCATCCTTAAGATCAGAAGACTACTAGTGGGCCTTCTGCAAGCAACTTAAAACGTCGATCTTCTCACAAGATTGCCACCCTTAGAGATAATCCCTAGTAAGACTGTAAACAAATGTATGATCATTTTCTGGAAAAAAAGCTAACTTTAAGCATTCTCCTGTTCCTATGTTGTACCCTTGTATTCTCTGTAACCAGAACCTTGATGCCGAAGGGTTTAGCACACACTATAAATGACAAAATAAAATAAATAAATGTGTTAGCCGCCTTGATCGTGGATGCCACAGTCCAGATGATGCGTTTGCCAGCCACATTCTGTTTCTTGTCCTCCTGCTCGGGAGGAACATACATGGAGAAGATGCATTGGACAACATTTTACGTGCAGCAGCAGAAACCAAAGAGTTAGGCCATGGCTGGGATCTAAGACATTTGGGAGAAGTAACTGGCAACCTGTACTTTGCCAGACGTTCTTTCACAGGAGGAGCTGAGAAAGGGTTCTACATGACTAAAGGACTGTCTTCCCAAATATCACCCAGCAGAGAAATTGACCCCACTGTCCTCCTGGATGACTCCCAGCTCTCAAAACGGAAGCCTGCCTTCTTTTTTTCCTCAGTGACCAGATTGAACAGTTTTGCAGCACGAGTGATCATTGCATGAAAGGAACCAATTTCATCTGGTGGAGAGTCCCTTGATGGCAAGTCTGCGTACGGAGGTTCGCCATCCGCCAGGATGAAGTAATCAAAATCATCTGTACCCTAAGTACCCTGGGACGTATCTATGTCCGGGTTGTTATCAGTATCTGTGAGGGCAGCAGTATCCACCATGGGAGGCACTGGAATAGACAGTTGGCGAGGAGCAGATGGATTCTGATGAGGAGGCAACAGATGAAGCTCTGAAGTTAAAGGTGGACTCTCAGAAGGAGCAGGCATTGGAGCAGCGGGAGCTACCGGAGGCAGACGCTGCTGAAGCTTGAATACCAGCGTGTGCTGAGTGGCCAGAATGGAGTGGCTGGCAGGTCGTGCCGGAGGAGCAGGCTGCAGAGAGCGATGAAGCATCAGAAGCATGGGGTCAGATTCCCCTACTCATCTTTCTGGTCACAGTTAAAACCTTCTTGCAGCTCGTTGTCGGAAAGGTTGGAGGGTTGTAACATTGCAGCTGGGGACAACACCCTAGGAGGTCCCACAGGGTCACAGCGAGGAGATGATTGGGCTTTGGAAGGAAGGCAAGAGCTGGAGGCATCTTCCTGTCCACGCTCACACACCTGGGAAAGGAGGTGATCACTGGAGCATGTGGCGACGTCAATGGATCTGCCACTGGCATGGCTGAAGTCAACAGGGCAGAAAGGGGTAATGGAGACAGAGCCACTAGAGACGGTAATCGTAGCCCTCAACCAGGTTGTTGCCCGGGCCGGTAAATGGGTGAAAGCTGATTCTGCAGGCGTCGACAAGGCCGTCAACGAGATAGTCGCTGTCAAAGCCATTAACTAGGATGTTGATGTTGATGATGATGATTTAGGTCTCAGACAAATACAAGGACTTGCAACTCGTGGATGGTGCCTGACTGGTGGATGGTGCACAGCCCTATCGGCGGAGAAGTAGCCGTCAAGAGCCTTTTTCCAGGCAAAGGGGGGTCGACACGGTGGTCGCAGGAAACGCAGCTGCGGGGGTCGTCAACGAAGATGAAGGATTGGGAGAGGATTTTACCTTTTTGGGTATCTTCCCCAGGGAAGTGTCCTCAAAGGATGTCTACCTCTTAGCAGAAGAAGGAAGCTCTACTGATCTGCCAACCCTTGCTGAGGCATGGCTATGCACTGAGGCCGAGTCAGAGGCCTTTGCACCTTCTTCAAGGCATGGTACCAACCTTTTTTATTTTCTGTATTTGTTTTTTAGCCAAATCATGGCTTTTCACAAAAATACAAAACATACATCAAAAAGATAAATAAAAGAAAAAGGAAAATACATAGTATAGCATCATATGTGTACAAAACAGTATTCTCCAAATGTACCCTTCAATTTTATGTAAAAGTAAGGGAATAATCATATATCGTGGAGACCCCGCTTTACATTAGTGTTTCGCATGGTCTCCTCCTATTAAAACAATTCTGTCATTTGGTCATCTATGGCTTATTCTCATCTATAAAGCCCAGAGCTTGGAGTACCCAAATCAAATTGATGGTTGGGGAGGGTTCTTCGCCTGCAATCAATCTATCCCAGAACATCTCTGAGTGCAGCATATCTTCTATGTCTACTGCATGAAACCATTGTCACCTTAACTCCCATGTTCCACTGCAATACAGCAAGATGTGCTTTAAAGACTGGACAGTATCTTCCTTACACAGAGGGCACCCATCTGAATTGCATTACCCTTTCCCCGCGACTTTACAACCGCCCCAGTGGAAATAAGATGATTTAACATCAAAAATTCACGTCTACATTTTGGATTGGGGAAGAGTCTTCGATGTCTTGGAACAATTCCCATTTGCTTAT
This sequence comes from Ambystoma mexicanum, assembly GCF_040938575.1. Lineage (NCBI taxonomy): Eukaryota > Metazoa > Chordata > Amphibia > Caudata > Ambystomatidae > Ambystoma > Ambystoma mexicanum. Next base: position 300,928,117 of record NC_090927.1, on the reverse strand, counting down.
CAATGATAAGAAAGGATTTTGCCAAGACTAAAGATCGCATTTTATCTCTCGTGTGAATCCAATCCGCTCTTTTCACCAATCTCTCAGTGTGAAGTGGATTAGATATGAGCCCGTCAATATCACTTTCACACGCCAAGAGGATTTTCATAGCCAGCAATTTTAACTTTGTCAGGAGCCCTGAGGAATTCAAACCTAATATAGCCTCAATGTCTTCATAGAGTGAGTTCGCCTGTGGGACTACAATCGATCTATATAATGAGATAATGCACCACTCTACATGCATTCTCATTGAGGAAAGCCCCAATTCAAATCTTAGGCTTGCCATAGGGAGGGATAATCGCAAGCCCAGAGCCTTTTTCCATAGGCAACCCTCCACTCTTGCCCAATTAAGTCTCCCAGAGAAAAGATTCTGTGTCAATCCCATGTGGTAATACCTTTTTGCGGTATGCAATTTCAATAGGGGTTCCAAAGAAAACTTGCAGTGGGATTTAAGAACTTTCCTCATCTGACTCGCTAACCCTTTAGACTTGTCATCCAAGTCTAGATTTAGTTTGGTTTGCAACAGGCTTGCATAAAGTTTTAAACCCAAATAGATCACCTGCTTCACTATAGGGATATCCTCTTCTCCTAAAACCCATTTTAACATACCAATCTGTTTCCCCAGCCTTTTACAGATCCTTTCTCAAGTTCGTTTAGCTCTGCATACTACCAAAGAGCTCTTAAAAGGTGTTGCAGGCTGTTAGGCAGAAACCTGTGCAGTTCCCTTGGGGAACACTGCAAAAGATTTAAGACTACAGGTATAGCAGTAAACCCACTTGGTAGCAGTCTGCACCACCCAGATTTACCTGGTAGCTGTGGCTGAGCAGTCAGACTTCCCTCAAGAAGAGTTAGGCAGTATGCAAAGTATACACAATATGTACTCAGACACAATAGCACAAGCAAACACTGACCAGAGCTTGGTTTCAAAAGTTTATAGTTATTTATTTTTAAGAACACATAAGTTGAAAACACTCTAGCAAAGTATAGTAAAAACACTTCAAACACAGTTATAATGAAAGCAGTTTCAACCCTTACTCCTATCTAGACAACTCTAGGTTAACACCACATAATTCGAACAGAGGTGAGTGCTTAACGTTAGATGACACTCTAGTAGGTTCAAGAAAGGGATAAAAAAGAAACAGAAATGGGTTAAACACACCACTCTAAGGTCCAGAACACTTGCAATAGGCTCAAAGAAGCACAAAGTCACAGGTGAGCAAAAGTCACTAGGCAGGGCCCACTCTTAGAGTAGCCGGAGCGAAAAATGTGCCCAAGATCACACTGTTATTAGGGATTCAAAGTCTTGCAAAGAGTTAGAAAGAGGTTAGAGTGGCTTAGAAAGTTTAGCCAGGGTGTTCCAGGCACTCCCAGGTTCGAAAGTCGGGGGCTAAATCTACCCCGTACAGTCGGTGGCAAGGGAAGCCAGGCGGAACACGGTACCTTTAGCGAAAAGGGTCCTCCAGCGGTGGCAGTTGTTCCAGGCAGTGGCAGCAAGGCTCGACGTCGGTCAGGGAAGAAGAAGTTCTCGCTGAAGAGTAGAAGAAGAGGGTCGTTGCACTGCCCGGGAAGAAACCAGCCGCGGAGTCCTCCGGTTAAAGGGTTGTACCGACTTTCGTGGTTGGGGTAAAAGTGGTGGGGTTCCGGTTGCCGGGGTGCTTGGCACTGGCAAGGCGGCCACGAGATACCTCGAGAAGCGAAAAGAAGGCGAAAACTGGTTGTCCCCACCAGTCAAGGGAAGGAGCCACTCCGTTAAGAGTTCTCCTCGGTCGTCGGGAAAAGTGGTGAGACGGTTCAGCAGGGCTCCACCGGGTGGTGTCGTCGAAGCAGGTCGGCTCAGCTCTTCCCTCGTCGGATTCTTGGTCCTGTGGCGACTTCTGAAGTTCCAGTCCCCAAAGCCCTGCTTTTATGCAGCAAACCCCCATTCACCCAGCCTAGCTGTCACTCAAACATGCTAAGTGGTGAGCCGGCCGGCTCACCACTTGGGCCAATCAGGACGGAGTGCGACTTGAGTTACCTAGGTAACTCAGTCCAGGGTGCCTAAACCCCCCTCCACCCCTCCTAAGTACCCCAGACAGAGTGGCACCACTTTGGAGGGCTTCTGTGGAGAAGCCCGCCAAAAGTGGAACAAAGGGCTCCACTTTGGGTCAGAGTTACAGAGGCGAACGCCAACGCCATTTTAGAATCAAGTTTTGGCAAAAAGTCCCAACCGGAGTTATAATAATAAATATATAAACCGGCGGTATGTTTAAGGCTACCGTAAATAAATAATTAAATGTGTTAGCCTAAAACAATGGGAAATCCCATAGGAAAATATTTGCGGTCGAATATAAAAAGTAGTTTCCACTGCCACCAGCCAAAACTCGATCAGGGGGGACGGAGACGTGCCCCCTCGACTAACAGACCCTGGGGCAATCGAATTGCCCCAGCCAGTACGTCCACAATATGATGGTTTGTACTGGTTCTGTTCAGGATTCAAGACTAGCAAAGCCTTTGGTGACTTTACATGCCCTGGGAGACAGTAGTCAGTCCCAGGGTATGGAGTCTATGTTGGGGAGTCCCTAGGACACCCCTGGGTCACGGCATAAAGGGTGCTGTGTGACCCACATCACAAAAATACATGAGGCCCTATGGAGTAAAAGACCCCATAGCCCATTCAACACAAGGTTTAACCAAGAAAACACACTTCAACATGTCCAAGAGTGAGGGTAAAAGAGTCTCACTCTTGGCAGGAGAAAAAAAGAAACCCCAGAAATCCAGCAAAGCTGCTGGGGGACTCACTAGGTAGGGAAATTCAGCCTAAACAGAGAATTCTCCCTAACACTCGCCCCCCTCCAGACTAAGGGACAGGAGGATTTAATCCACTCCTGGATGAACCTCATACCTCTAGTCGATGATATACATCCTAGAGAGTCCATCAGCATTTTGATGGTGACACCCTGACCTGTGCTCAATGGTGAAATCAAACCCTGGCAGGCAGATTGACCATCTCAATAGTTTTGGATTTTCCCCTTTCATTTGCATTAACCATCTCAAGGGTTGGTGGTCAGTCTGAATAACAAAAGTAGAACCATACAAGTATGGCCTAAACTTCTTCAGTGCCCACACAATAGCAAAGCATTCTCTTTCGATAGTTGCCCACCTTGTCTCAGGATCCTTCAGTTTCCTACTGATGAAGCAAATGGGGTGCTCCCTACCCTTCTCATCCAGTTGGCTTAAAACTGCACCTATACCTACATTGGAAGCATCAGTTTGTACAATGAAAGGTTGGTGGTAGTCAGGAGCTCTCAATACTGGAGCTTGGCAAAGAGCTCTCTTCAGTTTTTCAAAGGCCTGATTGCACTCCTCATTCCATTTGACCTTTTTAGGGAATTTGGGAGAGGAGATTACATTCAGTGGAGAAGCTATGGTCCCATAGTTCTCAATGAAATTCCTGTAATATCCAGTGAGGCCTAGAAAAGCTCTCACTTGGGTTTGAGTAGTTGGTGTTGTCCAATTTTGCACAGCTTCAATCTTGCTGGGCAAAGGCCTTATTTCTCCACCTCCTACCTCATGTCCAAGGTAGACCACTTTACTTTGACCAATCTGGCACTTACTGGCTTTGATTGTCAAATGGGCCTGTTCCAGAGCCTGCAACACATGTCCTAGGTGGTTCACATGTTCTTCCCAGGAGTGGCTGAAGACTGCAATGTCATCCAAGTATGCCATGCAGAAATCTTCCATCCCAGCCAGAACTTGGTTCACCATCCTTTGGAATGTGGCAGGTGCATTTTTTAGTCCAAAAGGCATGACCTTAAACTGGTACAAGCCAACTGGGGTTGAAAATGCAGTTTTCTCCTTGGCATGGTCTGTTAGGGCTATTTGCCAATAGCCTGACGTCAGGTCAAATGTGCTGAGGTACTTGGCTGCACCAAGTTTATCCACCAACTCATCTGTCCTGGGCAAAGGGTGGGCATCAGTCTTGGTGACTGCATTTAGAGCTCTATAGTCCACACAGAATCTCAAGTCTTTGGATCCTGCCTTTGGTACTAACACAACTGGGCTAGACCAGGGACTAGTAGAGGGCTCTATTACCCCGAGATCAAGCATCTTCTTGACCTCTCCTTTGATGTGGGCTCTGATATGTTCTGACATTCTGTATCCTCTGCTTTTGACTGGCAGACAGTCACCAGTGAGTATCTCATGCTGGCCCCAAGGGGTCAAGCCTGGTGACAGTGAGAACAGGGAGGCAAACTGATTTAACATAGATTTGAACTCCTCTTGTTGCTCAGGTGTCAGGTCTGAAGAGAGGTTGACTCCTTCAACTTTCTCATCTAAAGGCACACCTCTGAGAAGATCAGGGAGAGATTCACTCTCTTCTTCCTCTGCAGCTGAAGCTAGAAGCAAGGCTCCTACATCAGGTCTGGAGATGTATGCTTTTAGTCGGTTGGTGTGGAAGACTCTAGGAGCTTCCCTGGGTCTGCCCAGATCCACCAGATAGTTGACCTCTCCAAGTTTTCCCACAACCTTGAAGGGTCCCATCCATTTGTCTTGCAAGGCCCTCTGCCTTGTTGGGAGCATAACTAGAACTAGCTGGTCTTGAGTAAACTCAACCATGTTAGCCTTCTGGTCGTGCCAATGTTTGACCAGGGCTTGACCAGCTTTCAAGTTGTCACTTGCTTCTGCCATCATGTGTGACATTCTCCTCCGGAGACCTATCACATAGTCAGTCACTCTGACTGGCTTGAGGGGAGGAGCACCTTCCAATCCCTCCTTAATCAGGGCCAATGGACCTCTGACTGGATGGCCATAGAGAAGCTCAAAGGGAGAATAACCTATTCCCTCCTGAGGGACTTCTCTATAAGCAAAGAGAAGGCATGGCAGTAGAAGGTCCCACTTTTTCTTAAGGGGTTCCTCTAAAGCACCTATCATGCTCTTCATGGTTCTGTTAAACCTTTCAACCAACCCGTTTGTCTGAGGGTGGTATGCGGTTGAGAACTTGTAGGTAACTCCACAGGTTTTCCACATGGCTTTCATGTAATGGGACATAAAGTTTGACCCCCTGTCAGAGATTACCTCCTTAGGAAACCCAACCCTGGTAAAAATACCAAGGAGGGCCTTAGCCACAGCCGGAGCTGTAACAGTCCTCATAGGAATTGCCTCAGGGTACCTAGTAGCATGGTCTACTACAACAAGGATAAACCTGTTGCCTGAGGAGGTTGGAGGATCAAGGGGACCAACAATGTCAATCCCTACCCTCTCAAATGGGACTCCCACAACTGGGAGAGGCACTAAAGGTGCCACATTCTTGGAACCAACCTTACCAGAAGTCTGGCAGGTATGGCAGCTCTTACAATATCTATCTACTTCAGCCCCCATTTTTGGCCAATAAAAGTAGAGTGAGAGCCTTTCCTTGGTCTTCTTGAAACTCAAGTGACCAGCCAAAGGTATCTCATGGGCTAGTTGTAAGAACTGTTGTCTGTTCTCTTGTGGGACTACAAGGCGTTTGTAGTCCCCAGGTTCAGACTCAGTGGGTTCACTGTAGAAGAGGCCATCTTCCCAGTGCAACCTATACTTCCCAGGCTCTTGCCCATCAGCTTGAGAAGCTGCCTGGTGGCGGAGACCTTCCAGAGTTGGACATTCTCTTTGCCCCTTACGAAAAGCCGCCCTGCTAGGCCCACCTTCTGCCAGTAAAGACTGCAGCTCAGGATGGTCCTCAGGGTCCAAATCTCCAATAAGGTTGGGGCCTCCTTCTAGCTCTTCCTCAGAGTCTAGCTCAACCACACAGGGTTGTACCTCCCTCTCAGCCTCAGCTGGAGGTGGAGTTACAGGTGTAACTTTGGACAACCTAGGGGAAGTCCTTGTTGGAAGCACTGGAGTGCTTGCTGCTGGCTTTTTCCTAGGAGTCTTGGGTTGCCCCTTTGCTCCTGATCTGGTAGTTACTGCAGTAAGTTGCTCCAGTGGGAGAGGAGTGATTTCTGTCATCATCTCCTGAGATAACCCTCTCAGGGTTTTCTCCCTTGCAGGTTTTGTGAGTTCCTGTAACCTTTTGCTAGGGGGTCTGGGGGTATGAGATACAACTCCAAGAGCTTTGAGGTCATTACCCAACAGAACCCTACCTGGCACTTCACATTGTACACTGACAGGTATTTTTACAGCCATATCATTACATTGGATGAGAACTGGTAACTGGGGACACATCTGCACAGGCCCACCAGCTAACTTGGTGAGGCATTTGGGTGCCTTAGCAACATCCTCTGCCTTGAAAAATGATTCATCCACCACAGTTATGCTGGCTCCAGTGTCCCTAATGGCAGGAGTCTCCTGACCATTCACCTGGACACTGTCCTTATAATACTCTTTAGTATTATCTGGGATAGAGTTATAGACATCTAAATTCTGTTGTTCCCACAACCCCAGAGAGACTAAAGAAACACTAGCTGAGACTCCAGTGGGTTCATCAGCTAGTAATAGAAAGTTTCCACTTGCCATATGTACTTCCTCTTCTGGAGCGAAGGCTAAGGAGGCAAGCTGGACCCCTGAAGGTTTGCCCTTACATTTGGGATCTCCTTTCACATGGTCAGTAGCCTTACAAACAAAGCATGAGCCAAAGGCTCGCTGGAATGGAGGCTTGTTCTGACCTCCTTCTGGTCTGGGACCAGAAGGTACACTAGCCTGATTTGGTTTCCCTTGTGGCTTACCCTTATAGTTTTGTTTGGGGCCCTCTTTGGAATTTGTAGTATTAGAATTCTCTTTGGAGTCCTTTTTAGACTGTTTCTCCCCATCCTTCTTCTGAGTTACCCCAGAATCCTTGTGAGTGGCCCTGTTGGCAACCCACAAGTCAGCAGCCTTAGCTAGTCTCCGGGAATCCAATTCCCTGGAATCAGCCAAGTGTTGTCTGAGCTCAGGAGAGCAGGCATCATAAATAGTCTCCAACATAAACAAATTCTTCATACCTTCATAAGTGTTCACCTTGTAACCCTTAATCCATCCCTCTAAGTTTTTCAAACATTCACTCACCCAGGTAGCCCAAGGGGTACCATCATGCTTTTTGAGGTTCCTAAACCTCTTAAGATACTGGGAAGGGGTCTTCCCAAACCTAGCTATCAAAGCTAGTTTCACACATTCATAGTCCTTCCTATCCTCCTCCCCCATCTCCATTACCACATCAGTTGCAACAGGGGGAAGCCTAGAGAACAACCAGGTGAGTAAGTCATTTCCTGTGATGTTCTAGAGCCCATGATTATATTCAAACAGAGACAACCAATCCAACACATCCAACTTAGGCTCATACATACCAATCAATTCTTTAGGCATCCGGGGTCTTTTAGGACTGGAACTTCTAGAGGAGCCAGAGAGAGAAACATTCTCAACAGATAATTTCTTCATTTCTAAGTCATACTTGAGCTCCATTTCCCTTAGCCTTAGTTCTTTGTCAGTTTGAGCATTAAGTTTCTTATACTCCAATTCTAGCTTCATTTTCTCCAGTTCAAAGTACTGAGGACTAAATGTGGGACCTGGTAAAGGTCCAGTAGGTACAGCAGGTAGAGCAGGCAGAGGCCTAGGGGGGACAGTTACAACAGCCTCACCCTCCTCTTCTGACTCTTCCTCAGAATCATCAACATTTTGCTCCATGTTAACTTCAATACTGTCATCTACAGTTGCTGGAGTGGTAGGTTCCTCTGAACCATCACCCAGACTTTGGTTAGCCAACAATCTTTCAATCAGCTCCATTTTCTTGCCCTTGGTCAGGAGATCCTTATGTTTACAGAGCACTCTTAAACAATCAGCAGTTTTGGCTGCAAGGGACTCTTGACTATAGCTTTCCATAACTGACATGTTAGAGGATTACTTTTACAGTGCTAAGCTTTGTGGTTAGTTGCACTAAGGTATCTAAAGTACAATAAAATGTATACTCAATACAAATCCCACCGCTGTACACCAGTGTTAGGCAGAAACCTGTGCAGTTCCCTTGGGGAACACTGCAAAAGATTTAAGACTACAGGTATAGCAGTAAACCCACTTGGTAGCAGTCTGCACCACCCAGATTTACCTGGTAGCTGTGGCTGAGCAGTCAGACTTCCCTCAAGAAGAGTTAGGCAGTATGCAAAGTATACACAATATGTACTCAGACACAATAGCACAAGCAAACACTGACCAGAGCTTGGTTTCAAAAGTATATAGTTATTTATTTTTAAGAACACATAAGTTGAAAACACTCTAGCAAAGTATAGTAAAAACACTTCAAACACAGTTATAATGAAAGCAGTTTCAACCCTTACTCCTATCTAGACAACTCTAGGTTAACACCACATAATTCGAACAGAGGTGAGTGCTTAACGTTAGATGACACTCTAGTAGGTTCAAGAAAGGGATAAAAAAGAAACAGAAATGGGTTAAACACACCACTCTAAGGTCCAGAACACTTGCAATAGGCTCAAAGAAGCACAAAGTCACAGGTGAGCAAAAGTCACTAGGCAGGGCCCACTCTTAGAGTAGCCGGAGCGAAAAATGTGCCCAAGATCACACTGTTATTAGGGATTCAAAGTCTTGCAAAGAGTTAGAAAGAGGTTAGAGTGGCTTAGAAAGTTTAGCCAGGGTGTTCCAGGCACTCCCAGGTTCGAAAGCCGGGGGCTAAATCTACCCCGTACAGTCGGTGGCAAGGGAAGCCAGGCGGAACACGGTACCTTAAGCGAAAAGGGTCCTCCAGCGGTGGCAGTTGTTCCAGGCAGTGGCAGCAAGGCTCGACGTCGGTCAGGGAAGAAGAAGTTCTCGCTGAAGAGTAGAAGAAGAGGGTCGTTGCACTGCCCGGGAAGAAACCAGCCGCGGAGTCCTCCGGTTAAAGGGTTGTACCGACTTTCGTGGTTGGGGTAAAAGTGGTGGGGTTCCGGTTGCCGGGGTGCTTGGCACTGGCAAGGCGGCCACGAGATACCTCGAGAAGCGAAAAGAAGGCGAAAACTGGTTGTCCCCACCAGTCAAGGGAAGGAGCCACTCCGTTAAGAGTTCTCCTCGGTCGTCGGGAAAAGTGGTGAGACGGTTCAGCGGGGCTCCACCGGGTGGTGTCGTCGAAGCAGGTCGGCTCAGCTCTTCCCTCGTCGGATTCTTGGTCCTGTGGCGACTTCTGAAGTTCCAGTCCCCAAAGCCCTGCTTTTATGCAGCAAACCCCCATTCACCCAGCCTAGCTGTCACTCAAACATGCTAAGTGGTGAGCCGGCCGGCTCACCACTTGGGCCAATCAGGACGGAGTGCGACTTGAGTTACCTAGGTAACTCAGTCCAGGGTGCCTAAACCCCCCTCCACCCCTCCTAAGTACCCCAGACAGAGTGGCACCACTTTGGAGGGCTTCTGTGGAGAAGCCCGCCAAAAGTGGAACAAAGGGCTCCACTTTGGGTCAGAGTTACAGAGGCGAACGCCAACGCCATTTTAGAATCAAGTTTTGGCAAAAAGTCCCAACCGGAGTTATAATAATAAATATATAAACCGGCGGTATGTTTAAGGCTACCGTAAATAAATAATTAAATGTATTAGCCTAAAACAATGGGAAATCCCATAGGAAAATATTCGCGGTCGAATATAAAAAGTAGTTTCCACTGCCACCAGCCAAAACTCGATCAGGGGGGACGGAGACGTGCCCCTTCGACTAACAGACCCTGGGGCAATCGAATTGCCCCAGCCAGTACGTCCACAATATGATGGTTTGTACTGGTTCTGTTCAGGATTCAAGACTAGCAAAGTCTTTGGTGACTTTACATGCCCTGGGAGACAGTAGTCAGTCCCAGGGTATGGAGTCTATGTTGGGGAGTCCCTAGGACACCCCTGGGTCACGGCACAGAGGGTGCTGTGTGACCCACATCACAAAAATACATGAGGCCCTATGGAGTAAAAGACCCCATAGCCCATTCAACACAAGGTTTAACCAAGAAAACACACTTCAACATGTCCAAGAGTGAGGGTAAAAGAGTCTCACTCTTGGCAGGAGAAAAAAAGAAACCCCAGAAATCCAGCAAAGCTGCTGGGGGACTCACTAGGTAGGGAAATTCAGCCTAAACAGAGAATTCTCCCTAACACAGGCCTACCAGGGAATAGTCTTGGAGGACTAGGTCGTCGGCGTAAGCCAACCAATTAATGGGAGCATCTTTTGGGACTGATCAATGCTGCAGGAGCCAGGCTTCTATCTAGGTGAACCAAATAAAGGTTAAAAAAAATAGGAGCAAGACGGCAACCCCTCTCTACCCTCACTGGCACTGACAACTGACCTGCTGCGTTCAATCTTATCCTCAGGAAGTTATCGTCATGGAGGCTTGCTAATATGGTTAGAAGATGCCTAGGAATTCCCCAAGCATCAAGTTTAGCCCAAAAACGCTCTCTATACACCATATCGAAGGACTTCGATAAGTCAATCCAGGCTCTGTACCCTCCCTTAACCCATGAATTTTCACTTGCCAAATTCAAAACTAGACCATTCAAAGAAGTTGAGTGTCCCCTCCTGAAGCCTATTTGGGCCTTCAATAAGATCTTATGTTTATTTGACCGTTTCCCCAGTTCTCTCAATATTAGCCCTGAGAAGATGTTACTCTCAGACGATAATTCCGGGTTCGCCCACTCGCTTCCCTTATAGATGGAAAGAACTATAGCTGACTTCCAGGATGTAGGCAGACGTTTATCCCTTAAGATCTCCTCAAATAGAATTCCCAGGACTCTAGCCCAGCTTGCTGCATTGCTCTTCATTATAGCGTTGAAAAGCCCATTAGGGCCAGATGCTCTGGAGGAGGAGGATTTAGTAATTTGCTTTAAAAATCAACTCCTCCGATATTTCTATATGCCATAGAGCAGCCCACTCTTTTCTTAAGGGAGCGTTCTGAGGCTTCCTATATACAGTGGCAAAATGTTGCCATTCCCCCTCTCCTAGCAAATTGCTCGGAGCTAGGGGGTAAGGAACTCTTTGACCAGAAATCTCCGAGACCAGAAGTTTTGTGAGTTCCCCTTCCTCAAAGCTCTGAGCATAGCCTCCCCCATCTTTCTGATGGTGCTGATATTTCTGGCCCTGTATCTAGTTTTTATATTAATTCCAGAGAGAATTATTTTTCCACCTACAGGCCTGCGGGTCCAATGAAGAAGTTATTAGGACCCTTAAATGCTTTCCAGAGGAGTCTCTGTCTCCTACAGACCTCTTCATCAAATGAGTACAGGTGATTAATGCGTCGAATAGTGAACCGGACATACGGCCGTTCAGCCGACAAAAGGCAGACTTGAAAGTTAGATGGTATACACTCCAAGCCTAGCTCTCTATCATTCATATCACCACATCTTCTAGATAGTACTGCATTAAACTTCGCCACCCCTTTCTTAAAGATTAGCGATCTATTCTTGCCTTCATTAAAGTCACATCAGGGCAGAGACCTATGTGAACCGCAAGGAAACCCCAATTTATTGATCCAGAGATTCTACTGTGGTCACTTGTTCCGCCCTCACAAACTTGAATCTTCTCAGAAGCAAATAAGCAAGGGGACAGAAAAACATAATCCAACGTGGAGCTTGATGGGCCCGGCTTCCAAGTCAGAGCTGGGGGAACATCACCCCTTATAGTACCATTTGCCATAACCAAATTTCACTCCGTTAAAAAATTCAACCATTGCTCACCATTTACCAAACCACTTTTCTTGCCCTTACTTACCTGCTGCTTATTTAAGGTGATAACATTATGAATTTAAATGACAGCAGTTAATTCCAAAGTTCTCCCCGGCACAGGAAGCGAGCTGTCTGAGATCCTTTGCTCGACTGTGCAGTTTGCAGTTTCTCAGATCCCGCATTTCCTCAGAAGGTAAGATTCAATATGACATGTGCTTTCTGAGTTCTGACAACTCCCTGCATACCAAAGACCGCATTATCACCTGTACTCAGTCATTAGTGTGCACCTCAAGAACTAGAGCCCTGCCAGGGCTAAACATTATGAAATACCACCCTATCGGATCTTAGCAGTTCTCACATGCAACTGATAATTCAAATGGGGGAATACAGTGCACAGCCCGATTGTGCCCCAGCACTGAACAAGGCAACAGTTCAGATACTCTCTCTTTAAAGGGAGATTTGTAAAGGAGGCAGACACACAGCTTACATTGCAGGGATGCAGCCATTGAAACATGTCGACGCCCACTCAGTTACTGGGGACTGCCATATTCAAACTTTGCAGGCCTGCTCTTGAGATTTTTAGTAGGAGAGTATTCAAAGTCAGCACCAGACATCCTTTCACACTAGCCTCATTCAGGCAGATTTCTTTAGCTGACCCAGCCAGAAATTACCTATACAGCGCTTCATCCACGCAAGGCTGGTTGGTAAAATGAGGGCCACGCACATCATCATGGATTTCACATTCAGCCACATGTGGATGAGCCGGTCAGACTGCAGTAAACCATATAGGATAACAGGATACTCTGTAGAATCACACTGTGCCCCACAAAATGAGGTACTCTCCAACCAAACAGTACAGCATTCACACCCAGTCATGTGAGAGTACGTACACTGGGCAAAACAGGGCACTTGGTGGATCCTGGCACTGGGAGAGACACAAACTCTAAGGAGTAAAGCAATATAATGGGCATGGCTGATGAGGCATCAGAATAGGACTCGTACAGTAAATGTTCAGTAACTGTTGTGAGACAGGCATGGTATTAAGAGGTGACACAGATAACAGATTTCAAGTTTCAAATGTTTTATTTTGAAAATCAAATCTTTGACATTTTTGCATTTTCGATCCATCAACAATGTCACCAACTTGCACAACATATACGAGTTACATTTCCACCCTACCCCCAATTGTATGGAGTTCGACTAGACTCCTCTGCACTTTCGCACAATCAGGACTCTCCTACGTATTCACAGTTTTTTACCTCCATGGGTAAGCTCTCGACCAAATTTATTGAAGAGCAGCCAGATCCCTTCTGTCTGTCCTCGTCTCTCTACGAGATGCGTCACGTATTACATATCGTAGACAGAGCTTGCTTTTTGGACCCATTCCTTCTCTGTGGGCACACTTCCCCCTCTTCAATTGTTGAGCAAAACAGCATCTCACCGCCACCAACAGAGTGTGGACCATGTGACCCTCTTCCACCCCACTTTCCCCCTTCTCGCACACCCCAAACAGCAGCAAACAAGGTTCTCTAGGTCTATCTATCCCGTCCAGTCCCTTTAACCACCCCAGCACCTCCTTCCAAATAGTCCCCCTTCGCCCTCCCGCAGCGACAGCAGTGGGCATCCACCCCAGGGTACATTTTCGCTAGTGTTGCTGGCGGATAGTGCCATCTATGCAGTAGTTTGAATGCCTGCATTCTATCTTGCAGGGATAATGTGAATGTTTTCACCACTCTGCAAATTTTACCCCACAGTTGGTCAGTTATTTCAATTCCCAGGTCTTCCTCCCATTTCCCCCGTGCTGGCAAAATATGTATGGGTTTGCCCCACCTCAGTTCTCTGTCCAGCCTGGATATTCTTCCTTTAGCATTGGTTTCTTGAAACAGTACTTTTTGGAATGAGGTAAGTTCTCGGGATAGCTTATCTCCCCATGGTGGTTTCGTCAAGACTCCCTTTAACTGAAGGTACTTGAAGGGTGAAAGCCCCCTCATTTCCAGCCAACCCTCAAATCTGGTTAATAACAAATTCACCCCCTCCCCACAACCTCCCCACCCTGGAGAGCTCCGCCTCGTACCACTGTTGGAACCTCAGAGGGTAATGTGATTTCGTTTAATTGGTGACCAGATACAGCTAAGGGGAGAGGGCCAGGTTGACATCCATAATGTGGCACTTCCCTTGTGCCAGATAAACCAGAACACTTCTAAGATGGGATGTGTTAATACTCATCTTGGGATTTCACTTTGTGGAACCCACATCCACTCAGCCAGCGTTAACAGCCCTAGGATGGCATTGTCCATATGGACCCACTTCTTCTTTGTGATGGGGTCCAGGTGATCAACCATAATCCGCAGCTGGGCCGCCTTGTAATATGCTCCCAAGTCTGGGAATCCCACTCCACCGTCGTCATTTGCTAACAAGAGCACCCTCTACGCTATCTGAGGTTTCGCTCCTGTCCAGATGAATCGCAAGAAGGCCTTCTGGACTGTGGCCAGGAAGTGAACCAGCACTATCGTGGGGAGCATTTGGAAGAGTAACAGCACCTTGGGGAGGACCGTCATCTTGATACAGTTCAGCCGTGCCATCCAGGATAGACCAATCCCACCCCAACGCCGCAGGTCCCCCTTTATCTGATCCCACAGGGGGGTGGATAGTTCCTCCCAAATAAGTTCTCAGGTTCCCTTGTAATTTCTCTCACCAGGTAGCGGAAGCCCTCCTGCTGTGTCTGGAATCCCCATTTACCACCCCAGTCTATGTCCGCCTGTTCCCATTAAGACGGCGGCACTGATGACTGTGGGCTAGTGAGGTAGAGCAACGCATCGCCTGTCTGTCTCAGGCTAATCAGCAAAGCCTCCAACACCAAGGCATACAGCAGTGGGAACAGGGGGCACCCCTGTCTTGTCCCTCTATGGAGCCCTATAGTGCTAGACATGTTCCCATTAACCGTTACTCTTGCCCTTGGGGTACATATAAGGCCCTAATCCATCCCACCCATCGCTCTCCCATTCCTACCTCCTCCAGCACCCTTTCCATGAAAGACCAGTTCACCCTTTCGAACGCCTTTTCGGCGTCAAGGGAGAGGACCAGGGACCCCTCTCTTTGAGTTATCGGGACATATAGGATGTGAAGGGTCTTAAGTTATCGGATCCTTGCCTGTTTTGAATGAACCAGGTCTGGTCAGGATCTATGAGGCCGGGAGGTGTACCTCCAGAAGGGACGCCAGAATCCTTGTGAAGATCTAGGTGTTCACATGGAGTAACGATATGGGCCTATATGAGGTGCAATCTGCCTTGTCCTGTCCTTGCCTTGCTTGGGAATCACAGCTATGAGCGCCTCCCAGAAGGTCAGGGGCATGTCCTCTGCCCACTTTATGGAGTTAAGGACCTTCGCCAGGGGCCCTGCTATGGTGTCTTGAAACTGCTTATATAAGACTGCTGTGTAGTCATCTTCCCTGTGTGCCTTAACCGTTTTCAACGGACCTATTACCCTCTTAACCTCTACTCGTGCTATTTCCGCTTCGAGCATGGATTTCCCCTCTGGCGTGAGGCGGGGGAGGAGGAGCCTGCCCAAATATTCCTTGATCTCCCTTCCTTGACGTTTTACCAGTTGGGAGTACAGTGCTTCATAGAAGTCTGCAAAGCGGTCTGGGATGTGGTCCTCGGATCAGAGTGTCACCCCGTTAACCGGTGAACCCTCACATCTCCCTTACATTCCTTGACTCTGTTTGCCAGCAGTGTCCCCACCCGATCACCCCCTTCATAGAACTTTTGTTTGGTATATCTCAGCTTTTTTGCCACTTCCCCCTTCAGGAGCGAGTGCAGTTCTTGCTTCTTGTCCCGCATTGTGTTCAGTAAACCGCCTCTGTCTTCTCCCGGTCTCGTCTGCCTGGTCCTCATATCCCTCAACTGTTCCTTTATCTTCCCCTCAATCAGCGCCTTTTCCCTCTTTTTCCGGGCCCCTTCCGCTATGAGTAAGCCCCTCACTGTCGCCTTAGCCACCTCCCAAACCGTCTGAGCTTTCCCCTGTGTCATTTACTACAAAGTATTGGGTAATTTCCGTTTGGAGGAAGTCCCTGAATACTGGGTCCTTAAGGAGGCCATCGTTGCACCTCCAGCGTGGGCGTCCCTTCCTCCCACCTTCTAACCACCAGTCTGTTGTAACCAGCTCATGGTCAGACCATGTCACTGTTTCCACCTTCGGTGATGACACTGTGGCCTCGGGGTGTGGGGGTGAGAAGGTGTACGCTCCCACCTGGGGAGAACCTGGACCTCCATACATCTACCCAGAAGTGGTCTTCCAGCAGTTGGGGGAACGCTTCATGTTCCTTTTTATTTTTGCTTTGGTCTGGTTTCCCCTTGCCGACCACCAGTCCACTGCCGGGTCCGCTATCAGGTTGAAGTCCCCTCCCACCATTAGCATGCCCTCCCCCATTCCTCAAGTTCCAAGAATACCTTACGCAGGAATGCCAACTGATGTGAGTTAGCTGCATATATGGAGGCTAGGTTGATTAAATGCCCTTTAACCCGCCCTTTGACTGCCATCAACCTACCCCCAAAGCCCCTCCTAACCTGCACCTCCCTTAGTTGCATGGTTCTTGATAAAACAATCCGTGATGGCCAGAAGGTCTGTCTATGTTGGCTTTGCAGAGCATATTTGATGTGCGTGGTCTTTTGTTCGGTGAGTATAATCCCTTTATAGTTAGCGCTGCGACTTTCTGGTTAACCATCTACCCTTCTTAGCTTTCCCTCAGTGCGCCTACCCATGGTCTGACATTTCCCCCGGTTTGGTTGTGAAGTTGTACTGCATTTCACTCCCCCCTCTCCTTAGCCATCCATTGCCCCTCTCCTCTATCGATGTGAATTCTGCTTGTGTTGCTAATTTCCCTATAGGTCCCCCTCCCGTCGCCTTTGCCCTCCCCCCCTCCCTCTCTAACCCCTCCATCCCCTTTCCTGACAGAGGCGTTTGGCCTCCCGTTTTCGTGTGTCCGGGCATTATGACCGAACGACCAATGTGGTGGTCCCGGTCCCATCTATTCGTTCACCATATTTTAAACTTTCCCAGTAGCGTATCCTTATAGCGTTGCCTGACCCCTTTACCCCTTATTGCCTGCCTGGTGTGAGCCCCTGCCAAACAATCCTCCCCGCCCCCCAATACCAGGTTTGTGCTTCGCCAATGTCTTCCCCCTGTTGAACAACTTAAGCAATAATATGGCAATGGCCAACAACTCTGTCTTCTCAACTAGATGTACTGCCTCCCTCCCCACTTCTTCCATAAACACAACTTTAAACCATATAACAGTCTTGTATCCTGGGCTCTTTGGGCCCCTGAGTTTGATCCATTGATATCAAGGCAAGTCATATCCCTTCAGGTCGTCTCATATCTGGGAGGCGGTGTGTTGAGCTTCTGTAATGTCTTGGGCCCCTGTGATCCATCCTTGGGCCTCTGAGTTCACGTCTTTTGGATGGCTCAACCCCTCCTCCATCCCAGTTGGTCCTGAGGACGTCCTATTAAATCCTCTGTGGCCCTCTTGATGACTTCCTTGTGCACCAACTGATCTCTATCCCCCCAGTTCAAATAGGAGTGCAAAGGGGTATCCCCATCTGTATCGCACCCCTTTTTCCTGTAGCGACTGTGTTAGGGGACCACATTTCTTGCTTCTCAAGAGGGTTTGTGCTGTGAGGTTCTGGAAGATAGTCACTTTAGAGTTCTCGTAGTCAATAACCCCTGTTCTTCTTGCTTTGTCCAAGATATCAACCTTGTCTCGGTAATAGTGCAGCTTTACGAGCACCGATAGGGTCCCCTGGTAGCCTCTCCTGCCCTGTGGACCTGTCTATAGCCACTTGTTAGCCTTCCTCGTCCCCTCGGACCATCTGCATTATTTCTGGAATTTTTTTTTCAAGTCCAACCACAGATTCCAGTCCAAAAAAGAAGAAGGTTGATGCACCTCTCTCGGTTCTCTATATGGTCCACTTTGAGCCCTAGGTCATATTCCCTCCTTTCAATGTCTAAGAAGCGGACCCCTATCTGGGATTCCAATACTTCCTGCCGTGGCTTGATTGGCTTCCACGACCTCCAGTCTTTCTTCCAGTCTTTCTTCCAGGGTGACTACCTTTGCAGATAGGTCTGCAACTTCACCCCAATGTATGAGCGCATTCCACAGATGTCCTTCCTGTATCATTTGGATGTCACTTTTTATGGTCCCTATTTCTGTTGCACATGGGTGGGATCCCCCCTCCGCCTTCGCTGGCGCCATGAAAGGGGTCTGGGTACTGGACATTTTTGAGATAGCTATCTTCCAGCTCATTCACTTGGTGGGGGTCTAGCGTGGCTGGGTTTCCTCCGCAGGGTTCTGACTTGATTCTTGTTCTTCCTTCTGTGTCCCGTGCGGTTCCCTTTTCACACCGGGATGTGGCGGGGTTTGGAAGGACCTTCCCCCTCAGCTCTGTTTCCGATGTCCTCCTTCCTGCACTCTCACTGACCACTGACCGGCCTCACCATATTGCTGACTCCACCGGAGTCGTGGTTAGCGTTGCATGGGTCTGCCCCGGGGGGGGGGAGCTTGGGAGGGTAGGGCTGTCCCTCTCCCCCTGGCTTTTCCTTGTCACCTGTTTTCCCCGGGGAACCTCGCACCCTTCCCTGGCCTCACTGCTGTGGTTTCTTGTGGCTCTGGGCCACCTGTGTCCCCAATGGCCAGTTAAGGTCTATTGCCAGGACTGCATGTTCCACCGCAATCCGTTGCTTCTGGCAGGTCTGTGGCTGCATGCACACTACGTTCTCCTCATGCTTTTTCCGCTGTGCCCTCTCACCCCCCGTGTCTCTCTGCCCTCATCAGGTGTCCTGGAGCGAGCCTTATCCTGTTCGGCCTTCGCGCTGTGCGGGTGTGTGGGGCGCTTCCCTCCTGCTCCTCCTCCCCCTCACTGTGTCGCTCTCTTAGTTCTCTCACACGGGTCTGCTCTGCGGCTGTTCATCAGTGTCCCAGGGATGGGGGCGCCCAGACACACTCTGCTTCTGCGCTCCATTTCCCCCCACCACCACTATATTTGCTAACATGTACATTTTATATCCAACTAAGCTTCGCATATTCTTGTAAATGCTGCGCCTTGATACTCCCGGGTATATCTGCGCATTATAAATAATAAAACAATCAAACAAACCACGGCTCCTCCCTGCAAGGGGACTCACTGTTGTGGTTGTGGTTCAGTGCACCTCCGTTGGCCCGTCTCTTAGCCTTCTCCCCTTCCGTCCGGAGGGCCACCTCTTTGGGGGCATCTTGATCGGTCTCCCCATAATGTGGTGCTCTGTCCTTTGATTAGGGAGCGCCGCTGCTATTGCGCTGCCCGGCGGCCCCTACGACATGGGTCCTGGAGTTCACCATCTGCCACGACACCAACGTTATTTAGGACAGTTAACGGAGCTACTCAATCAGGCATCCAGCTTGCCTGTGCCCCCTGGTGGCCTCTCTCAAATGTTGTATTTTAATATCATGATGGTGTAAGGCCTAGCTTGCCCTATAACGAAGGTAGGAAAGTGTGTCTGTTAAGTCTGAATCAAATGTGTGTGAAAAACCTATGCTTGCCCTTACATCTAAAAACAACAGTGTGGGTTTCTTCTTAGCCAACAAAATAGTAATAGTGTTCAAAAGTAAAGTCTCTGCTGTTCTTAGCTCAAAGTTTGTCTTGGGTTCCCTATCCAAAGTTCAACACAGCTCCAATAGCTGCCTGTTTCAACAATGTCCCACCAGATCTTGAGGTTCTCTTCCCCAAGTTCAATACAGTACAGTTCACACAAAAAGGAGGTCTTGAGGTTACCTTCCTCAAGACAGTGTTTCTCAGTTCTTTCAACTCTCAGGGTTCCCACCCCAAAGATTTCACTGCTTCACTTATATTGATTTCATCCGCTCAATGTTCACTACAAGAAAACAATAGGTCCACTTGAGCCACCTTCTGGCATGCTTTACCAATTGTTTCAGTTCTTTTTGGCTCAATTCCAATGTTATTTGCTTGTCATCATTTAGGGTTCTCTGGTCTTGGTGCAGTTGCCAGACAGCAGAGTCCACCCATTATAGGTCACACAAACAGGAAGCCTGGGCTTCTCCTCGACTTGATTTGTGATATCTGCGATCTTCACAGTGTGAAACGCCCTGGTCCAGGAGCAGATGTCAGACCATTCGGTCCACCGATCACACGTCCTGCAACCATGAGTTCCCTTAGCATTCTTTGGCCCCTTTTAGGCTCTTCTGCCTCGGGCTTCTGACACTAGTATTCTCTTTGGTTAATATAACACTCTTCTGCATCAGTCTTTGTCTTTACCATAGACTTATGGTTCTGTCTCACACTGATTGTTCAATGTTCCATATGCTTTTGTTTTGCCCACAGTGCTGTCTAACATCCAATAGGTCTGTTCAACTCCAAATGTTCGCTCAGTATTCAATATGCTGTGATCTTATTCAAATAGTACTTTCAATTCAGTCTGGTATTAAATATAGTTCACATTCACTTGGACCGTTACTTGCCAGTGGTCCCCTACGAGCACTCTAGTCTTGCTGTTTCCTCTGACAGTCACTGGCTCTTCGCGTCACCTCAGCAGCGGCTCCTGTTGCTCCCACTCACCTTCTCCATAGCAGGTAAACAGACTGCCATGTTCATCGGGCATATATCTCTCTCTCTCTCTCTCTCTCTCTCTCTCTCTGTCTCTGTCTCTGTCTCTGTCTCTCCCCCGCTCTCCCTCCCCCCCTATTAAGGGGCCTCAGGTATGAGTTGTTTGTTGGCTTGTCTTACCTGACCATAATGAACCCAATTAATGGGGCATGCCTGACCTTCAGTATTGGACAACTCCGTACCCCCTCTATTTTGTCCCAGTACTAGAGTGGTGTTTGAAAAAGGACGTGTGCATTACCCCCTAGTTGCTTCTTCCTCATCTCAGTACTTAGGGCATGAATGGAAGTAGCCCATGAAGGCTGAGGGAAGGGTGGCTAAGTCAGTGTTAGGGAAGGGGGGATACCATGTCTCGCCATCCGGCCCCCCTCTCCTCAATCCCCAAGGATCCTCAACCCAGGTGATCTGCCCTCACTTGTCTGCGTCCCAGGGTCCGGATCCAAAAGCGATGGCCCTTCCCTGGTCACCTGAGCAGAAGATCCCTGGGGAGTAGTTGCGAGTGCCTTCAGGTTTTTCACACTGTCAAGAGAATGTATTTTCAAGGGCTTATTGTCAGAGTCGCTGTTTAGAAATGTCCATCTCACAGCAGATTTCTTTGTAAGAGATAAAGAGAAAGACTGAAGGTCAGCTGAACACTGATAGCAATGATTAATGGGGTACTATTTAAAGGTAATACACCATTAATAATGCTCACATTTCCTGGGTATGGTAAAACTTATACAGTATAAGGTACATAATTCTATAGAGGATGGGAAGGTAAGATGCAAACCTAGAGGAGATAATGTATTACACATGCACTGTCCACAACTCAACCAGCAACATTTTATCCAATTAGGGTTATATCTGAATAGCTCTAATGTATTAAATTAACCCAATCTTCGTTAGGCACATCTGCTCCATAGAGGACACTGGTAAATTCTCTATAGAAAGAGATGGGTTATTTCAGTAAAATGTAACTGTTTAACTTTTCCGGATAGAACTATAGCAAAATAGAATTGTGGAAGTTACCTGCAGTTTTTTTCTGCGGTGGCTCTTCATCTGGGATACTCTGGTATGAGGGAAGGGTTCCATTGATTGGATCTACAAATTTTCCAGTTCTACAATGAAAACATACAATAACATTTTTTAAGGCAATGAAAATGTCTTACTAGCCAGTCGGGAGTTCTAAAAAGAAATACACAAAGCACAGTTACAGATATTTGTAGAAGGATGAATTTCTTTTAACCCCTTAACTACTAGCTTTACTCCAGTCATTGGAAAAAGGAGAAGCACAATATGCGCCGTTTCCATGTTTTGCTGGAGAACGCCACCCCTTGAATTAGGACTGGTACTATGCTGAGTATTTTTGAATAAATGAAAAGCTTTTTTTTAATGATTGGAACATTTACTGAATAACAGCGAATCAAACTAGTCACACAACAACTACGCTATCACAGAGGAGATTGCAATGGAATCTGGATAATGATCAAAATGAAACCATGTACCTCTAAAACAGCTGCTCCTGCTTATGGTTCCATAACATTGGATTGCAATATGAACAGAAACCTGTGGAAAAACTGATTTGGCGTACTTTGCATGAACGCAAGCAGTGCCAGTCAGTGTGAAGCCATTTGAGGCTTTTGGGGAATTTTTGAGTCCTATTGCTAAAGACTGGAGATTGAGAGTCCATATGACAGGAGACCATGCATAATGAGCAGAACTAGAAGTGCTGCTGACATTTCCATCATCTTTTGAAGTTCACAAAAGAGTCTGTAATCACGTCATATTTCAATGTTTAGCCCATGATGAACGGTCAGTGTATTTAATTTGGTGATCGGGACAGAAATATGTAGGGCCAGTTTTTGCACAAATTGGATTATTATACATGTGTGTGTATGTTCCATTGTGTGGTTGCATAAATTGTTTAATAAAGTCTATAGGAGTATCACAGTGCACTATTTGTTATGCGATTTCTGGACTTGCTTTTGTGTATTAATTTATTTTCAATTCATCATACATTTAATTCTTAATGCATTTACTTCTCCTTGCCTTTTCTTCATCTGCATTTTCACATTGTTAAGGTGGCAATGGATATGGTTAAGTTAACTGTAAAGTTACGATTGGGGTCAATGAGGCGTTCGGGGGAAGTATATGGGTTAGAAAAGAAGGGGGGCTACAGAGGATCTCCCCCTGTAATGACGAAGTGAATGTTACAAGAAGGAAAAGACAGAAGAAATAAAGATATGAAGAGGTAAATGTGACAAAGTGAATGTATGGCAAAGTGAATGTTTAACAAGTAAAGACATACATCTTTTCCTCTTGGTAACGCTCACTGCTCCTCTTTGAACAGTGCCACGAGCCCCAAATAAAATCGCATTATATGTTAATTTCTTGCCCTAGATTTTTGTGGCCACTGCGGTCCATCAAACCATCTGTGGGTGGATTAACAAAGAGTGGTGGGTGTAAAGGGCACCTCAATTTCCAGCCTCACCTGCGCTAATACTAAAACCTATATATTCCCCTCTCCAATTTCCTTCTGATCACCTCCCTTTAAGGGCACATCGGCAATGCTATGCATGCCAGTGCCTTTTCCCTTCGCAAATCTTCACAAATATTTCTCATGAGCTAAGGGGAATGTTTCTGGGCTTATGAAAACCAGAGGTATAAGGGAAGACAGGCCCCAACTGTCACACTAATAGTCCCGAAGTGCATGAAATGCTTTTGTAAGATGCTTACAGATGTCCTCCTTCCATGCCATAGAACTGCAGCCTATTCGAAATCCCAAGCGTTTAATTATGTTTCACTACCACTCTACAGGATCATACTCTTGCCTTGCCTCACTTTGCTCTCAATTATCCACGCTGGTTAAAATAAGTACAAAGTTATAAACTATGAGGATATGCATTATCACAATAGCAAATATCAAGCTAACATAATATTGCTAACGCTCATTACAAATATCGTAGAAAAGGACAAATGGCAATCACAAGAGAGAAACTATGCATTAGACAGAAAGGGGACTACAGTTCCATACAGAGTACACTAATAACTCCTCGTCTAGGAGAGAGAAAAAAAGGACTTTTTGGTAAGGGCAGAAATTCCTCCACTGCAAGACAGTGACAAGGGCTTCTAGAGCTTTATTCAGCAAAGCAAGACACAGACTCCCGTGGTATCTCAAAGACTTATCTACCACCTCATGAGACAAAGCATGATACATTCCTGTGTGGGTCATTTGCTGCATACTAAATACTTTGCACATCAGTCCAGTGAGTTTGCTAACAAACACAATAGCCTGAATTGCTTCTTAGCCAATTCCTAACCTGCATAACCTAACTCAATGGGACTCATTTCAATGACTTAGGAAGCTTGAAATAAATACTGAATGGGCTTGTGGTATTTGGACATGTGACCAAGAGTTTAAACAAAATCTTTCCGCCGGCATCCCATTACCTTATTGCACGAGAGCAGCACTGTGAGCTAGGCAAACAAATCTTATTAAAGAACACAAAGGAGTTTAAATATGGCTTAGCTGGATGAGGGAAGCTGTGTATTTTGAGGTACAGATAACCAAATAATTGAAACCTTTTCATTTTCTACACGTATGCAAAGCGCATCATATCATTAAAAGCAAATGGAAGAGGCTACTGTAGTTAAAGATTGTTCATTAACATACGACAGACAATCTGAGAAACTAATTCAAAATAAGTCTTGAAAAGAAAATGCGTGTTACAAACCTTTTTAATACTGTATTTGAAATTTATTTGGTCAGCTGGTGCAAGTTGATCTAGGTCACGTGACCTCTGCCCCAGCCACTTTCCGTGCTCTTTTTTGGCACTCATTCTGAACCCTCCTCTTTACTTTCACTACTTAAACTTCTTCCCAGCCTCTCTTCTTTTGCATTGGGTCAGCTGGAACAAGTGGATCGACGTACCAGACCTCTTCCTTTCACAACTGCTTAGCCCTAAGACTTTCCTTCCTTTCTTGACTCTTAGATCATAGGGCATCTTTCGCCAGCCATTTAGGTCTTCCCCTCTCCTCTGGCCCAAACCCTCTGTTTTTCTCTCCTTCCAAAGCAAAGGGCAGACAAAATAGGGCAATTCATGTTTGGTCCTATTACGGCATGTAAATGGTGAAACCCCTTCTCCTTGAATCGCAGGTAGTGACCTTGCACTGTCTGCTTTATGCTAGCCCTCCACTGCTAACTACGTACACCTCAGTCTTGACTTAAGGGACACCAACGGCATAAGCTGATCCAGCCTCCAGCAGCAACTGCTGCAAGTTCAGGTAATGCAACCTAGCTCCCTCACAACCTCTTTTGCCCGCCATCCAAATACCCTGAAGTTGGTGCTTAAGAGGCCCAGAGGTGCTATCGACAGGAAAAGGACCCAGAGGGGCTATGGAGTGGGAAGAGAACTAAAGGTTCTATTGGGAGGGAAAAGAAACAGGAGGGGTGGTGATGAGGTGCATAGAACCAGAGGGCTGGTAGGGTTACAGGGAATGCCGAGAGACCCAGAAGGCTGGTGGGGTGAGAAAGGCTCAGAGGGTAGATGGAGAGAAGAACCTAGAGGTCTGGGGGGAGGGGAGTGACATAGTGGGATGAATGGGGGGGGGCGAGAGACCCAGAGGGCGGGGGAAGAGAGACCCAGAGGGCGGGGGAAGAGAGACCCAGAGGGCGGGGGAAGAGAGACCCAGAGGGCGGGGGAAGAGAGACCCAGAGGGCGGGGGAAGAGTAATCGGAGCATGAGAGGTGAACAAGAAAAGAGAAGGAGATAGAGCATAATAGGCAAGGAGTTGCAAAGAGGTGGAGAAGCAAAGAAACAGGATGACATGGTGGGGATAGAGAAGTAGAAGGGAAACATTGAATATGAAGAAGGCAATGAGGGAGGTGATGAAGGGAAGTGTTGAGAAGCAATGGAATATTGCTGGATGTAGGTGAAATTTAGTTTGCTAGTGTTTTAAACTGACATTTTTACCACAGAATGCGGTGGAAGACACTACACACACATCCAACTACCCCTACCAGCCCCATCCCACCCGACCAATATTGCCTGACCCCACTCATAAAGCTACATTTTGGAGGTAAAACATAGTGAAACAAGTCAAACAAAAACATGGGTTGAGCAATAGACCCAAAAACATATCACTAAGGAGGTGGGAGATATTGTATCAATAGAAAGGTGGAATAACAGTAGCAAGGAAGAGAAAGTGGAAGGGGTACAAATAGGATAGGTTGAGAAGCAAACTTGTGGCGAGATGTCCAAGAGGAACAGGAGTGGCCAAAATGAAGGGAGCAAGAAAGGAAGGTCCATGACATGATCCTGTAGAAAACATTTCTTGGGGAGAGACACACATGATGAGAAAGAGATTAAAGTAGGTGGATGAAGAATCAGAACCCTGTGGAGAGGGAGTTTTTAATAAGTTGAGTAAGTACCCTGACATGATCTTAAGGTGGCCTACAGTGTGGGTTCTTTTCGTGTAGGTCAGCTTCAACTCAACACTACCTACAGAAACTAGCCAACAAGCTCCTAATTGGAGCTATGACCTGGGAGGAGGCTTGTCACATAAAAGTGGATGCAGAAACACCATAAACTAGAGCTGAACATAAGGAGAAACATGAGGCTACCAGAGGGAGCAGGCAAAATGGCAGCCCGAGGTTGTAGCTCCGTCCCCTTCCTCACGAGCCGATGGAAATAATGCAGAGCCACCGACCTTAGAAGAGTTAAAATCGTGGATTATTGTGAAGAAGGGGTGGACACCCTGTCCAGTTTTGGGGCTCTGAAAGCGAGAACCCCGTGGGGACTGGAGGAATCTCACCAAACGTCGGACGCAGCCCAGACTGGAGTAGATGGAAGTTAAGCTGCAGGGGCCGTGGTGGAGTTGCGGGTGTAGGTTCTCTGAAAGATACCCACCCGGGCGGTACTGAGGCAAAATCTGCCAGGGGGGGAGTCGCCGGCCCACAGCTGTGAGGAAATTTCCCCCCAGGGGCTGTGGCGCATGGCGGCCAAGTCTGGGGGAAGGAAGAGAGCCTCAGCGGGACAGCCCAGAGAGCGAGAGGCGGGGAGCAGCACAACAACGAAGCAGCCAGGAGACCACACAGGGAGATTGACAAGAAAAATCACCTGGGCCCGCTTCTCGCCTGGGCAGTGCAGAGGCCCAGGAATCGAAATAGGACTCAGGCCATGTAAGGTCGTGGTAAGCCCCTGGGGGCCCGACAACAGACGAGAAAGGCACAGGAGGCGAAGCAACCCCATCCGTGGGCCTAGTGGTGTGCAGTCGTAGCAACGGAGGCAGGACAGCCGGTGCAGCTGGCGGCCGAGACAAATAACAGTGGTGAGGAGATGACGGCCGCGTCGAGAGGAGGAAGGCCTGCATATAGGCTACTGCCAGAGAGGATCAGGTGGTGTGTAGGAAGAGCCCAGGTGAGGCGGTGGGAGCCTCCAGCGGTGCCCCTGGGGTTAGCTCAGTGCAAAACGCGGAGGTGCCCATGACACCTGGAGACAACTCCCCTCACCCCCAGTTGGATAGCTGAAGAGTGCAGTGTGGTGAAGTGGCAGCGAGAAGGTTAAGGGGGTGCTGGAATCCTCGCACAGGGAGAGTAGAGAGCTTCACCTTATGGGCTCTGTGCAGGCTGGGGAGGCAGTAACGGACCACCCCATCTCAGAGGGGTTGTGCTACAGGAGTGAGAGGGATCCCCCCCGAAGAGCTGGATGAGTTGTAGAGACGCGTTAGCCAGATTCCAATATCAAGACAATGGCCAGATGGCAAAGGGGGACACAACGGCCTCAGCAATGACCAAGGAAATTGGCACAATAAAGATGGACATTCAGGCTATCTTGGAAGCAATTAGGGGCATGAGATCAGATCTCAGGGCTAAGGTGGCAGACCTCTCCAATAAGGTGGACACGATGGAAGAGAAGTTGGCGGGGTGGAGGCCAACCAGGCATCGGTGGACACGCTGGGAATGCAAATGGAAGTCCGGCTCTCAGAAGTGGAGTGGCGGGAAGAGGAGTTAAGTCAAAAAATTGACGATATGGAGAACAGGAAACAGGGTAACAACTTGAGTTTTTTTTGGCTTCAAGGAAAATGAGGGGGAGTCATGGGCAAACCTGGAAGGGTCCATTCAGGGGATACTCCGACAGGTCCTTGGGGACAAGGACAGCACGGACATTGAGATTGACCAGAGTGCACCGGGCAGGAGGAGGGGGCAGAGGGCCTGCTCGGTGTTGGTGCCTTTTCATTATTATAGGGAGAAATCCAGGGTCCTCGAAAAGACCAGAAGGCTGGGTTCCTTAGGATTTGAGAGTGTCAATCTACCAGGACCTGTCCACCTTCACTCTGGCCAGAAGGAAGAAGTGCGCCACCTCGACAAGGTGGTTACAAGATAAGGGGGCAAGAAATAGATGGGGTTTCAAATTTGATTTGGTTTTCGAGTGGGAGGGAGTGAAGTACAACCTGCTGATGGAAGAAGACCTCTTGGGAGTCACAATGAAGCTAGTGGAGGGCCACGAGAAGCAGTCAGCCTTCCGTGGCCCTCCACTAGCAAGGGTGGGGCGGGGGCCTGCTAGAGGGCTGGGGATGTCAGAACGTTGCAGAGTTCAGGGAGCGAAAAAATATCGGCGTCTCAACACCCCCTCACAGAAAACAAAATGGGTGGCTCCAACCACATGCCAAATATTGTATGCTCCCTTCCTAGTTAAAGTCATTACTGTACTGTATCAGTTATCATTTAAGAAATATAGTGCTTCACGAGTAAGCTAAGTATCCAATACTAGGGTTAATTTACTCTGGAATTAAATTCCATACACACATCTTGAAACACCACTTATTTGTGCTCCGAAAAAAACTGCTTTTATTTAGCAGGTCCAGTCCTCTCGCTGGATTTACACCAGTTGTATTCATGTTTCAACAAATGGTAACAATATCAATATGTCTTGGCACAATACTAATCCACATCATAGCGTATAAATCAAAAGGTGTGTTAGTACTGTTTGTGAAATATTACATCATATTCACAGTTATATGAAACACCCCCTCACCACAGAAGTTAGATTTTTGATGGGGGTGGGGAGAGGATGGTTTTTCTGATCAAGAAAGAAAGGAAGGGGGGAGGAGTTGTGACTAGGGCCTAGGTTGCGAGTTTGATGGGTGAGGTGATGGCCTATGAGGAGATCAGGCGTGGGGGGTAGGAGGGAAGTGGCAGTTTGGGGAGGGGCTTGAGGAGGGCTTGGGTAGATGGTAGGGGTGCAAGGATTCCAGGTTTGATTAGCAGTTGACTAGGTTGGTTATGGGGAGTTTTGATCGTGGGGAGGGGTGGGAGCCCGGTTGTTCGACCAGTCGGGGGAAGTGACCTGGTCCAATCGTCGCACACCTCAGGGAGATTGAGGGGGGGGCACAATCAGCCCTCCGGAATGGGGAGGTGGCTGGGGATTGGGGGTGGGGGGGTGTTTTTTTGTCATGTCCTTTTGTGTTTCCAATGTGATATACCCAGGGGGTTGTGGCAGAAGAGTGAGCTCTTGTTCACGGAGAGAGGGTGGGGAGAGCGCAGGGGGAAGGTGGGAGAAGGCTACAGGTGGTCGGCACTAAGATGAGGGTGGCGATTGCTCTGAAAGTGGGGACATTGAATGTGAGAGGCTAGAACTCCCCATACAAAAGGGTGCTGGTCATAATGGACTCTAGAGAGGGGTGCTTGGACATACTGCTACTGCAGGGGTAAGGAGAAATTGAGGAAGGGGAGGAGGATTCGGGGGGTATTTTATGCTTCAGGGCCCTTGAAGAAGTGTGGGGTGGTAGTGTTGGTGGGGGAGGCTTGTAGGTTGTAGGTTTTAGATTCAGGCCAGAGAATGTGACAAAGAAGGGAGATTTCTCTTTCTCAAGGGTCTGGTTCAGGGGGCTAAACTCATGGTAGCAGTAATTTACTGTCCCAACACAGGCCAAGGGGTATTTTGGGAGAGGGTTAGTCGACGTCTCCAGCGGTTCACGGAGGGGACCATAGTGATAGGGGTCAATTTTAATATAGTCCTGGATCCCCGAGTAGATAGCCTACGGATCGGGGAGGAAGAGGGGCAGGGGGGAGGTGTACAGAGAAGGGGAGTCAGCTAAATTTAGACACACCAATGCAAGTCTAGAGGTGGTAGAGGTCTGGTCAGGGGAGGGTGGGAGGGTAACCCTTTCCGGGTACTGTTCACGTATTACTCGGCAGTGCATGCCTCATTCTCCAGGATAGACTTAATCCCTGTTCATCAGAGATCCCTCATGGCGGTGGAGAGGGTGGAGGTGAGGGCGGTCCCCTGGTCGGATCATGACATGGTGACGGTGGTGGTAGGGGTATGGGAATCTGCCAGAACAGGGAGGCAATGGGGGTGGGGGGGAGGTTGTTCCTCCTGGATAACATCAAGGAATACTTCAGATTTAACGATACAGGGAGGTTGGCTATTGGTAACCTGTGGGACGGTTTCAAAGCAATGGTAAGAGGGGAACTGATTGGGTGGGGGTCTAAGAAGGAGAGGACTAGACAAGAGGAAACCTTGCGGATAAAGATAGAGGAATTACGACCAAAAGTGGGGGGAGGGGGGAGGGTGGAGATAGGGTGTACACAGGGAGGTTAAAATACCCAAGGGCATGTAGGGCGGAGCTTAAAGCCCTCCTAGCACATGAAACGGACTAGGCCATGAAGCACCTGAAACAACGCTACTATGAAAAAGGTGAAAAGGCGGATAAGTTGCTGGCATAGAGGCTGAGAATCCAGGTGGGCTCGAGGGTGGTCAATGTGTTGGAAAGGGAGGATAAGGCTCTTTTGAAAAGCAGTAAGGAAATAGTGGAAGAATTTGACAATTATTATGCCACACTATATTCCTCGCAAGTGAAAGGGGTGTCCTTTACCAAGGTTATTTGCCTTGGTGATAGAACCATTGGCAGAGGCCATTAGAAGGGACGAGATGGGTTGAGTTGTGATGGTGTAGAATTTGAGGTCTCCCTATTTGCAGATGATATTTTGTGCTATCTAACGGACCCAGGGGGGAGTCTCAGGCACTCATTCGGGTATTGGAAATCTATGGAGCTCTAGCAGGTCTGAGAATGAACCATACCAAATCCTTCTGGTTGCTGATAGGAGTACCCGCGCAGGAAAGCTAAGAGGGAAAGCAATGTTGTGGCATCCGATTGGTGGCAGACAAGATAACATATCTGCGGATTGTAATACCTGGAACACTCGACAGGGTGTTTAAAGAAAACTATGCGACATTGGTGGCGGAAATTAGGGGGGACCTGAAGAGGTGGGCGGCACAGACATTCTCGCTAGTCGCTGATTATAAAGATCAACGTGCTCCCGCGTTTGTTATTTCTGTTTCAAATGTTGCCGACAGAGTTGCCGGATGAGTTTCTTAAAGAAATGGAGGATATGTGCTTCTCTGTTTGGCAGGAGAGGAGGGAGCTCATTTCTCGGGAGATTCAGACTCTTCCCAAGACGGAAAGGGGGGTGGGGGTATCAGCTTTCTGAATCGGAGGGTGTACTATAAAGCAGCACAGCTCAGG
Source organism: Ambystoma mexicanum (assembly GCF_040938575.1). NCBI lineage: Eukaryota > Metazoa > Chordata > Amphibia > Caudata > Ambystomatidae > Ambystoma > Ambystoma mexicanum. The sequence goes on along the minus strand of NC_090927.1, from coordinate 300,897,314 downwards.
GTTATGCTAGAGCATATGTCTGACGACCAGAGGACTTCCTGGACGTTTCTCGAAGATTGCACCACCTATACTAAGAAGGTGCAGGACTTTTTGTGGGCTTCGGCCAGGGAGATTAGTGAACACCCGACATTAGGCATGTTATGGAAGCTGTGGAGGAATACCAGGGCTAAAAGTAATGTGTCCTCTTGGCCATCCACGCTCACTTCGTTATGGAGTCCCTCCCATTTCGCTAGGTAGTAAGGGATTCAAGGGGGCACAAAAATGGTCTGACATAGGTCTCGAAAAAGTGTGCACCTCCTAAAGGGGGACAAGGACTTCGCTGAGGTGAGACATGTTGGAGAAGGGGGAATAGGAATCTTTGAGTACGTGAGGTTGAAGGGTATCCTTCTTACCCCAAAGTGGAAGGACGGCCTGTTACGGGATCTCAACCCATTCGAGAAAATACTAGTGACAGCACAGACCAGGAAGGGCACCATCTCAAAAATGTACAAAGTCCTGGTGATGAGTGAGGACAGAGGGGTGTTGGGATGGAAATGAGTATATCCCACCACCCTAGGCGTTTTAAGGTGAGGCGAATCCCCTATGAAATAGTGTAGTGTACAAGGGGGGAGAGTACCGCACTATGAAACCCGCTGCGGATATAATATAGCGTGAACAGCAGATACATAACCTCAGAAGGCACAAAGAAAGAAAACGCCATTTTGGAATTATGGGAGACGCACAGGCTGCATGGCTACGCTGCACCAGTCGAGCTTCATGGAAGGATTTCACTGGGCCCAGATCATTAAAACAGAATGAGTCCGCACCACAGTTCTCACGGAAGCTCACTTCCCTCTTGTCCCTTGTGTTTCAGGGCGCAACAAGGCAGGGGAGGCGTACAAGGGAGGAAAAACAATGATCTTACTAGGCCCAGTGACATTAAGAACGCGCAAGTGCATGGGAGAGGGGGAAAGTGCAAGGGGAGGAGTGGAAAATGCCGAATACGTGATGAAATATAACAGCAGGTAGTGTGGCCAGCAGGTGGCAAGTGCAATAGATAGGCGCATACAACAGGTGTCAGATAAGTGCTGGTAAGGGGACTGTAGGGTTGCAGATACAGACCCAAGTGTAAGGGTTGCCAGGAGGCAGTGCGGGCATGCAGATGGGTGGGCAGGGATCTGGGCCTGAATACAGAGGGTAGCCAGGAGCCCACTGCAGAAACAGACAGATCAGCAGGGGAGGGGGAGAGAGAAGGCAGAAGCAAATAGGAAGGTCTTGAGGTGCTTCCGGAACCTAAGATACCTCGAGTTTCAGAGAGGCAGAGAGGCAGGGAGGCTGTTCTAGAGGGAGGCCCCAGCCGAAGAGCAAGATCGACCACCAACTTGTTGCTTGGAGAAGCGACTGACCCTGAGGGAGTTGGCGGTAGAGGAGCGAAGAGCTCGAGTAGGAAGGTATAGGAAGATATTTCCGGAGTGAGAGTTTAAGATATTGAGGTCCCAGGCCCCAGAAGGCCTTGCGGACAATGCAGAGAGTTTCAAACGTAATCCTTGCAGCCACTGGGAGCCAATGAAGCGATTTCAGGGCTGGAGCAATACGATCCCTGGGCTTGAGGCCAAGGACAAGTCTTGCAGTCCTGTTCTGGATAAGTTGCAAAGGGCGGAGATTAGAGGCAGGCAGATTTAGAAAGAAGCTGTTGCAGTAGTCCAGCCTAGAGAGAACCAGAGCTCTAGAGACAGTGAGCTTCTGGGGGAAGGAGAGGATGGGAAGAATACTGCTGAGGGGGTGCAATTGGTAGTTTGACTTCTTAGAGATGTCAGAGATGTGTGGAGAAAAGGAGAGCAAGTCGAAGATAACCCCGAGGTTCTTAGCCTCACAGGTGGGAACAGGAGGAGAGCCAAAGGAGGCCACCCAGAGTGACGGGAAAGGAAGGTACAGGAGGGCCAATGGGAAGGATCTCAGTCTTAGTGGCATTGAGGCAGAGGTTGTTGGCGGCACACCACTCCTGGATTGCAGACAGTCGGAGATGAAAGAGGGAGAGAAGGTGGCAGAAGGGAGCCTGAAAATGAGTTCAGTGTCATCCGCATAGCACTGAAAGTTGGAACATAGAGCAGCAATGGGTGGGCGAGAGGTACCAGCTATTAGTTGAAGAGCCAGGGAGAGACGTTAAACCCCTGGGGAACACTGCAAGTGGAGAGTGAGATAGAGGAAAGGAAGGACTCAAGTTGGACCTGGGAGGGTCAGTCGGAGAGGAAAAAGGTCAGCCAGGCCACGGCCTGATCAGTGATACCCAGGTTATCATGCAGGCGGTTGAGCAGGATGGCATGGTTGACCGTGTCAAAAGCAGGAGAGATCAAGTAGGATGAGGACAGAGGAGAGATTAGAGTCGAGGTTGGAGAGCAGGTCTTCACGGATGTTCAGGAGAGCAGTTTCCATGCTTCAGAGGGGAGGGGAACGCTCCAGTGGTGGAGGAAAGATTGCCGAAGTCAGCCAGGGCAGGAACAAGGGTGTCAATATGGTCCTTGATGGTTTTGGATGAACAGGGAAGAACCTGTTTTGACGAAACTTTCATAGATCAGACTTGTCTAGAAATCTTGTCAGGGGAGAACAGATGAAAGGAAGAGAAAGAGGAAGGAGAGGCTGCTGAAAGGGGGCCGGAGGTGGCGGAAAGAGAAGAGGGAAGAGGAGAGGACGAGAGGGTGGACAGGATGTCCTGGGATTTAGAGATGAAATGAGAAGCCAGAGCTGTGCAGAGGGCCTGGAAGGGGACAGGAGAAGTAGAAACTGCAGCAGGATTGGCCAACTCCTTGCAGATTTTAAAGAGTTCGGCCAAGTTGTTAGATGCCGCAGAGACACAGGCTTGGATGTGGACTGTCTTAGTGCAGACAGAGCCAGTATTGTCTTTGGAGCAGGCAGCAGGCCAGTTTGTCAGCGGATGCACAAGATGCCCACCATTTCCTCTCTGCAACCCTACACTTGCGTTTCCGGGTGACAACGTCAGAGTCCTACCAGGAGTTGCACTTCGCTTTGGGCTTCAGGCGGATCCTCATGACAGGGGCAAGAGCATCGAGAGTATCAGAGATAGCAAAGTGGATCTTGGAGAGGGTGAGAGTCAGCCAGGGGTGGGGAGAAAGTGACAGCGAAAGCCTCAAATGACACACGGCTCAAGGGCCGGATGACCAAGAAGGTAAGTGGCAGTGCTGGAGCTGGCTTGGCCTGCAGGCTAGAGGGGGAGAGATTGGAGAGATTGGAGAGATGGGAGGAAAGGAGAAAGTGATTGCTCCAGGAGAGAGGAATGGTGAGGGTTAGCAAGTGGGAGCTCAGAGGAGATGAGAACATGCAGAGTGTGCCCTGCAGAGTGAGTTGGGCCAGAGGGAAGAATAGAAAGAGTTGCAGAGGTCGCAAAAGAGTCCAGAGGAGGGACAGGAAGCATCCAGGTGGATGTTGAGGTCTCAGAGTATGAGGAGCTGAGTGGTCGAGGCCAGGATGTTCTGCCTTTTCAGGCACTGACTCAGAATACTAGTACCATACTATTGTGGTTGGTGTTTCTAATTGGTACCTCTCTTACTCTTGTGATGGAGTCTTCTCATTATGGGTCTACAAAGTGGAAAAGTACAGTATCAAGTGACTGGGAGCGATCCACAGGTTCCCTTCCCTCACTATATGTATCCTTCCTAGTAATCAGTCTCTTGTAAAACTCCTTTTCTAATGATCACAGAGGAGAAGGGTACCAAGGAGGAACTTACCTGAATGAAGGTGGAACAAGTTCTGGAGGCAGAGTCAATGGTAGAGGATGCCCAGCTTTTGCCATGTCCGTTAAATGCATAGCTAGCACAAACTCATCAGCCCTTAGCTTCCCATCACTATCAATATCCGACAAAGACCTAGGGGTACAGAAGAAGCCAGATGAAGACCATGCAAACAAAATGCCTTATTTTTAAATTTTAAATGCAACATTTAATTTTCTACAGTAAAGAATGGTGGTGATGGAGAGTAGCGTGTCAATGTGCTAAAGTTACAAAGTAAGGCTAAAACATTTCATACATCCATGCCAATTCAAATAATCCCTATACTTAAATACTTTTAGTGGCTTGTGCAGAAAGTATGCAAAAATAGAAATTCTGCTAGTGAAATTGGTGAAAGCTCTCATTTTTTTTGCTTAAAAACAATTATGAAATATTGATATACTTTTCACTTACTCCTCTGGTGAAATGCAAACATTTGAAAATAAATGAAAAACGTTTAAAATAACATTATAATAAGTACAGTGACAAATATGGAAATACATTTTTTGAATTTGTTGATACTTTTATTTTCAAAAGAAGTTCATTTTTTCTTTTTTTTCCTTTTTGATTTACTTTAATTATTTTTTTATATTTTAAAATCGGTCAAGAAATTGAAGTACAAGTTCACTTAAATTGTATAAAAATTTGAAAGTTTAGACATATTAAAAGTAACATTTTAAATACTATTTAAAAAATAAAAACATGAACAATGCATGAAACCTATTGTGAAAAAACAAGCACAATATTAAACAAATTACAGAAAACAATATTTTACAAAAACTGAAAATATAGTTTTAGAAATGTTCAAAAAAGTTTCTAATATTTAAAAAAAATACACTCAAACTGTTTATACTGAACTGCTATACCTGTTTGTAAATCGTTTAAAAGCACCAATAATAGTTCCATTCAAATGTTTAAAAGGATCCTTTTTTCCACGCTATGTTGATTTTTTAAATTTTATTGATCTTGAATTTGTTATAAATAGTTAACAGGTTTAAATTTTTAAATAGTTTTAATGTATCTGAAAAAGTGAAAGAATATATGAATTGAAAAATATATTATAATGGTTTCATTGTAATGTACTTGAATTGAGTCAGTAAGTTGATGGTTAATCATTTTCAATGCTAAAAAATGGTTAAAATAATTCCTAAATGATTGCAAACGCCTGCGCCGGGGGCTGAATCTCTAATCCCTCTGCGAGGTAGGGAGTTTCCATCCGAGACACGCAGTGAGATGCCCTGGTTTGGATCTCTACAGCAGTGCACGGGCCGGACCCGGGCTCGAATGGGCGGTCTCTCCGAGAGGCTGAGCAGCTCCGGGAACCATGGCCTGGCAGGCCACCATGGAGCTATTAGAATGACGCTGAGGTGGCAAAACTCCTTGATCTTGCATAACACCCTGCGTATCAGCTGCGTGGGAGGGAAGGCGTATGCCGCCATGCCGTTCCACTGAACCTGAAATGCGTCGCCCAGGGAGTTGGGGCCCTGTCCCCGCCAGGAAGCGAACTGTTGGCACTTGTCCCGGTTGCAAAGAGGTCCACCTCGGGGTGTCCCCATCTGCTGAAGATCTCCTGCAGGACGAGGTAGTTCAATTGCCACTCATAATTGTCCGCTCCCAGCCTGCTGAGTCTGTCCACCTCCAGGTTGGATTCCCCCGGAAGGTGGACGGCCGTGAGGTAGATGTGGATTCTCCAGGGCCCATTCCCACATGCTGATCGCCAGCCTGCACAGTGGGGGGACCTGGTATCTCCCTGCTTGTTGACATAGAACATGCTGGTTGAGTTGTCTGTTTGAATGGGACGACCTTGCCCTCGATCACCGGAAGGAATGCTCTGAGAGCTAGTCAGATGGCCTTCAGTTCCAGCAAAATGATGTGGTACTCCTGCTCCTGCCTGGTCCAGGTGCCGTGGACACAGTGGTTGTCCAGGGTGGCCCCCCATCTCTCGAGCGAGGAGTCCGCAGTGATGGTGAGTTGTGGAGCAGGCTGTCTGAAAGGTTTGCCCGTCTCTAGGTTGCAGTCCCTGGACCACCATGTGATGTCTGGGTGACGAGAAGGAGGGACGTTGATCATCTCCGTCTGAGAGGCCCTCTCCTGATTCCAGGATGCTGCGAAGTGCAGATGTATTCTCCTCATCCTGAGTCTCGTGTGGGGGACGGCCAGTAGGACCGGTGCCATGAGCCCCAGTAGGTGTTGGTACCACCAGGCCGAAGTGACTTCTCTGCTGAGGAAGTGCGCCGTGGCCCTCTTGATGGCCGTGATCTTGTCCTCCGAAGGAAATACTCTCTCGGAGCACATGTCGCATGTGTGCCCCAAGACGGTCAGACTGTGTGGGCTGCAGCTGCGACTTCTTGAGATTGAGCAAAAAGCACAAATCGTGCAGTTTATTCATGAGGGCGTGGGAAGTACAGTGTACCGCCTTCGGAGACGAAGCCCTGACAAGCCAGTCATCGAGGTATGGGTATACGTGGTGGCCCCGAGGAGGGCTGCCACTGTATTCATCAGCCTGGTAAAGACCCTGGGGGCTGAGTTTAGGCCGAGGGGAAGCACCTTGTATTGGAAATGGCAGCCCATGATCCTGAATCGTAGAAAAGAACAATGAGGCTGCCAAATCCGGACGTGTAAGTACGCGTCCGTCAGGTCCAGAGAGCACATCCAGTCTCCCCTGCACAATGTCTCCGCTATCAAGGCTGGCGAAACCATCTTGAATTTTTGTAGAGGTAGGGAGAGGTTGAGGGTGGAGAGGTCCAGCACAACTCTCAGGCCCGCCTGGTTCTTTTTCTGAATGGCGAAAATCCTGGAGTACAAGTCCAAGCCTCGCTGGGAGACTGGGACTTCCTCCACTGCCTGGCTCTCGACGAGCGACCGGATCTCCGCCAAAAGAGTTGCTCTCCCAATCTGTGGGAGTGGAGGGTAGGAGAGGCTGGGATGGGTAGGCGGTACACCGTGGATACTACGGAGATTATCCAGGGGTCTGGGAAATTCTGGTGCCAGAAGTGTGCATGGAGGGCATGCCTGCCCCCACACTGGAGACAAGTGGACCCGGAGGGGCGTGTCAAGCTTCTTTCCCTCTGAGGCTGTTGTAGAGGAGGGGGACTGGGAAAAGCCCTAACCCTCCCACCCTTTTTGTGGCTAGCGCTGATGTTGTGTCGGCGAGCGGTCTGGTTGCCTAGACCCCCGTGTTTGGAAGCCGCAGAACCCTCCTTATGTACGCCCGTTGTCCGATCGCTGCTGTGACAGGGTGTATGTTTTGGCCGTGGTCTTTGTAAGGATGGATAAAGACTTCGCCATTTGTGAGCTGTTGTTCTTTTTATCCAGCTCCTCGTACGTAGTGGAGTGGAAGAGGTCACCCCCTTCGAACGGCAGGTCTAATATGTGATCATGGAAATCCGGGTTGAATTTTGTAGCGTGGTATCAGGCCGTCCTTCTCATGTCTGTTGCAATGCAGATGGCCCGGTCAGAGGTGTCAATGTGGGCCACAGTGGATTCCATGATGTCTTGTGCCACCATCTTGGCCTCAGCCAGTCCCGCTTTGAACCGTGATTGGCTGTGCACCGGAAGTTCTGGGAGGAAATCGGCAATTTCCTGCCAAAGCCTCTGGTTAACAGATGCCAGCATGGCATCCGCATTGGCTTGCCGAAGATGTAGGGACGCGTTGGAATACAGCTTCTTCCCGTACACCTCCAAGATCTTCTCCTCCTTGCCTAGCAGCGCCGCGGACGAAGAGGTCGAGGACGACTGAGGTTTGGAGTATAGTGATGCTGCAGCAATCACCGAGGAGTGAGGCTGGGCCAATAACAAGTATGTATCCCCTCCATCTGCCTGTACTTGGCGTCCAGGCATTGATTGGCCGGCTGGACCGAGTGAGGCTTGAGCCAGCCCTTTTTGGCCAAGGCGACGACATCCTTCTGCATCGGGATTCCAGTCCTCGCTGCGGGACGTAGTGTGAGGACTTTGGCGAGGACCCCTTCTGATGGTTGCTCGACCTCGGGTTGAGGAAGGCCCAAGTACTCTGCCAGCCCTGCAAGTCGTTCGTGGAAGGCCTTAGCTGACGAGTGTGTGTCGGGATCCTCCTCCTCATTTGTGTTCACCTGGGGGTCCGGTTGGTCCGGCACTGGTGGAGGTGTGCTGGGAGCTGAAGGCTGAGGTGTGGAGACTGGAGCCGGAGGCAGCAGCGGAGGCTGGTATGGAACCGCCTGCATTATCGGTAGGGGGGCCGGAGCGGGCGTCAGAGGCTGCACAGGGGCCAGGGGAGCCTGTACGGGTACCTACGGCGCCGGAGCCATTGGCGGGAGCACGTCCCTGAGGATGACCCCCATCTGAGGAGACTTCATAGGCCCGAGGAACCTCTCGAAGAATCTGTCCTCACAGTCCAGAGGGCTGGTAGGTGATATTGACGGGGTAGCAGGCGGCTGCTGGAGCCATTGCGTGCCCTGCCCATATGGACATAGTGGGAACCTCTCCTGCGCAAGCGAAAGATAGGCTGTAGGCCACATACCTGGTTGACACCAGTCCCACCTTGACATTCATTCCTTCCTTCACCTGCGTCCTTCCTTGGTGCGGTATCGGGCGGGCGTCTGTAATGTCTGGCATGGTGGCCATCTTGTTGAGCTGCCTTCCACGTGCCTGTGTCGTGTTGCTTGGCTCACTGGGCCGCGCCTCATCCAGGACTCTCGAGTGTGGATCATGAGGCCTACCCTGTTCCTCGGGCCGAAACCTGGTAGGTGTTTCGCCCTCAGCAGATCTGCCGGTAGAACTGCATATAGGCACACCCTCGGACATGTTGCTGATACTAGGGCATGGCCCCTCGGGTGAAGACCTGGTAAAAGAACCTTCTGGTCCCTCAGCACGGTCACCGGGAGGATCTGCTGTCCCCTCGGCCTGCCACCCGGTAGCTGACTTAGCCTCAGTACTCGTGATGGTATGAGAACCTGAGTGGTCCCTCCTGCATGAGCGTGTGCCTGGAAAGGAGTCTCCCTTGTGAGGTGTGCTGGAAAAAAGCAGCCCTACCTTGGGCCTGGATCGATGATTGACGAAGTCCTTCAGGTCCTCTGGGGGCGATCTCTGGAAGAGCTCCCTCCACCTGGTTAGTCTGCTCTTTAGAGATCTCGAGGAAAGCGCATTTCGCACAGTACAAGGTTGCCAGCCGTGATCGGAGCTAAGGCAACGTAGGCAGAGTGTGTGAGGGTCTGAAGTTGGAAAGAGCCAGTCGCAGGATGGACACCTACTGAACCCTGAGGACCGAGTACCTTAATGATAAAAAGACAAAATATTTTCTGAAAAGAATTTTAGCTCTATGGGCGCATGACCCCTAAATTATTCGAGATGAGTGTGGATTTCAGCCACGGTCACCGGGTTAGGTTTAGCAGCATTAGCATTTTCCAAATCATTGAGCGTCTCTTCACACTTATGTATGTCTATTCTAATGGTTTTAAGGACAACAAGTTCTTTAGACGTTGCATTCCCCCGATATAGACCTTAAAGGCTTGCCATAGTTTCCCATAGGCCAACGTGTTGTCGTTATCCAGGAAATATGAGCGCATGTCATATACAATGTCTGTTTTTATTACCAAGTCTTGCAGAGCCTCAGATTTAAATCGCCAGACCATGCACTTCCATGCCTGAGATCCTGTGTCCAACTGTAACAGTATTGGTGAGTGGTCGGAGAATGCGTGTGGATATATCTCAGTGTTAACCTTGACAACTAGTTGTTAAGACAGTAAGAACATATCTATTCTAGAAGCAATATTGTAAAAGGTAGAGTAATATGTAAAGTCCTGAGTATGAGGTTGTAGTATTTTCCAGACATCGCACAGTTCTAACCTGTTCATAAGGAAGAGAATGCTACGTGCCACCTTTGTCTGCAGTCTAGGTTCTTTGCCTGTCCTGTACATTAATATGTCGAGTATGGTATTGATATCACCTCTACATATAATTGGGGTGCGTGGGTACACTTACAATTAGTCAGCAATCCTCATGTAAAACACCTCTGCATTGGGATGAATAGCTTGTAAAAAATCTATTCTGTCCCTAGGCTTTCACAAAGCTTGTCTTTATCCCAGCTGTGTCATGTGTCTCCTGAAGGAAGAGATTCAAAAATGAGGGCTCCTGGTTGGGAGCCTATTCTACCCAGGAGGGTTACTCGGAAACAAAATTACAATTGAATAGGTCCACGAGAAAAATGCACACAAAAAACTCCTGCTTTTTGTCAACCTCTGCATAGGAGAAAGGATCACTAATTCATACTCTGTGTGGAGTCAATTTTGTTCTTTATCTAAAGTTTGTACAATTCAACATGAAATGGACACTCAAGGGATGACATAAAAATCGGTATTCAACAGAAAATACAGAACATATTTACAACACACGAAACCAAAAGTTTCTTGACACAACAACCACTTTGTGTGTGTAGGACAAACTCAACCTTCGGTGTCGTTTGCCATGAAGTTCACATAAAACTAGCAAACACAAACAGTTATACATTTATAACATCACATATAAATTTCAAAGACACAAATAATTTTCTCTGTGTTTACGCAGCGTGAATGTACTGCAGTTGGGGGTAATGCGTCTACACCACAGTGTTTCAGCCGTTTCTAGGTTGGCTTGATATGCCACATCTGGTGTACGGCCTTCATCAGGACGGGGGTCAGTGAAAAGGGAGACTGTTGTCAGGGGAGTATTCGAGCACCAGTTATTTGTAAGGAATGAATCATGCACTGTGCAGTTTCAAAAAAACACACAGCTTACCTATGGGTGTATTAATTCCACAGGTTCTGTAGTTAGGAGATATGCTAGCCACACAGGCTGATCTCTATAAGGTCCCGTTAACAAAAACAGAAAAAAACGGGGTTTCTGATTAATGTTAGTGCCCCCTTCAAAGTGGTTCAATGAAACCCGACCAAAGGCGGGCACAAATTACCTGTCAGGAATCTCACAGGGCAGGTGGAGAAATCACTCTAATGGCAGCCTGGCCGCCTATATTCTCTCATTCTGTTTTTTCAAATGGCCCCGCAGGATAAACCTAGAGAAAGCGGGGGCATCTGATTACTGTTAATGGCAAGGGAAACAGTGGGCTCTAAATAACCCATCTATATCCCTCTAGGTAAGGGTGACCACGTAAATATATTTTTTCCTCATTTTTTGTCTCGCGCCGCGATCGAGCAGATATTTTCGCTTGTTTCGTGACCGGCGTTTTAGAATCCCCACCTAAGATGGCCGCCGTATAAATGGCCACGGGGACCTAGCAACAGCGTTGCTAACGCCTCCTCGGCCAGAACTCCGCGTTCTGAGGCTTTTTCGTACACTCCAGCGGCATACAGCATGCAGGCTCTGCAGACAGACAGGTAATCCTGCACACCGTGCTCTCCGTACACGATTGTAGTTGTGAGGTTTCCCTTTCCATTAACGGTAATCAGATGCCCCCGCTTTCTCTAGGTCTATTCTGCGGGGCCATTTGAAAAAAAGGAATGAGAGAATATAGGCGACCAGGCTGCCATTAGAGCGATTTCTTTACCTGTCCTGTGAGATTCCTGACAGGTAATTTGTGCACGCCTTTGGTCGGGTTTCATTGAACCACTTTGAAGGGGGCACTAACATTAATCAGAAACCCCGTTTTTTTTCTGTTTTTGATAACAGGACCTTATAGAGATCAGCCTGTGTGGCTAGCATATCTCCTAACTAGAGAACCTGTGGAATTAATTCACCCATAGGTAAACTGTGTGTGTTTTCTGAAACTCGTGGATGAACAACATTTCAGTGTACAAAAAACACCTAATTGAGGCCTTTACATCTTACTAGAAGGGTTATCATTTATGTTAACATGCACAAAGAGCCAACACATATAAGGAACAGTTTAAATTGAAGAAACTGATGGCCTGTGTGTAACTAAGTAAGACTGCAGTACTCTCAGGCAATTGTAGTACATAGCCCTGCCTCCTTCACAACTGATTGGCAAGCCTGCTCTTGCAGCAAGCATGATGGAAAAAATCTCGAACGTTTTAAAATGTTATAGCTTTAAAGACAATTTTGAAATCACACTACGAGCATCTATTCAAGAGAAACAGCCCTCCCCTGCTGCCTCTATATAGCCACCAACAACACGACTACCAGTTGTTCAAGTTTGTGTAACAAGCACAGACATTGTGACTGACAATATGAGAGTGTGATGCAACAGAGAAGCATGCACGGCTGGGAACGACAAGGCTGCAGGAAGGAATCCAGATATCTGGGCCCAGCAGCCTGGAAACAAAGTACAAGAGACTGAGCAGGTGACAGTCTGAACTGGGACAAGGGGAAAATTGTATAAGTGTACACGAAACAGAGGTGAGAGAAAGACGCAAAGCAGAGCGTACCAAGAGCAAGCCAGGAAAATCCCCACTGGAGAGAGAACACAGAGAAAACAATACTGAAAAGAATTGATGCATGCTGCTATTCTGAATACCAGTTCCTAGAGCACACGGAGAAAGAAAGTGAAATGAATCAGTCTGCTGGGACTTGAAATACAAGCCTCTAGAGCACACAGAAAGAAACTGGTAAGACATGTTGTATGCTGTAGTGTAAACGCAGAGTTATCTAAAGTGTGCTAAAAAAGACACGGAAGTATACTATCACACTAAACACCTTGGAAAAGAAGAACAGGTTACTCTTAACTGGTAACGTTCTTTCGATGGGATGGTCCGACGACGTATTCCATATCTATGACAGTAATCACCACAGCTGTGCTGCTTTGGAAAATTTTCGGCGTCTGCGTCCTGCGTCGATGACGTTGATGCGCCGTCCTCGAGGACCTCCTCCGACGCCTGACGTCACCCGATGTGATAAGTAGGACGCACGACGCCCGTAGCCTCAGTTGAGTTGTAGTTTTTTCCGAGAACGTGTGCCACCAGTCTTCTGCCAGTCTGACACACAAAGCCTTGCGGAAACGTAAGCTGCAAATCGCATAAGAAATTCTGTGGCGGGGAAGGTAGGGAGGGAGCGATATGGAATACGTCATCGGACCTTCCCATCGAAAGAACGTTACCAGGTAAGAGAGTAACTTGTTTTTCGAGGGGATTGGGTCCTCCGACGTATTCCATATCTATGACAGACTCCCAAAGCAGTACCAATGCAAGGAGGTGGGAAAAGAATTTAGAATACAAAAATTTAGCATGCCCAATCAAATTGCAGAGTAAAGGACCGCCTTGCCAAAGGCCAGATCCTGCCCCCGGATGGAATCGAGGGAATAGTGACGTACAAAAGTATGTACCGAAGCCCAGGTGGCTGCATCACAGATGTTTGGAAGAGAAACACCCCTCTGCAGGGCAGCAGAGGCAGCCATACCACTGGTAGAATGGGCCTGTAAGCAGACCGGTGGGTCCTTACCCGCCAAGCGGTAACACTCAGAGATGGCCAAAATAATCCAGCGAGACAAAGTCTGTTTTGTCACAGCCTGTCCCAAACGCTTTCCAGCGTAACCAATGAAGAGCTGATCGTCCACTCTGACACGGGACATGCGTGAAATATAAAAGCTCAACGCTCTCCTAGGATCAAGCCTATGGAGCCTCTCCTCTTCCTTACCAGGATGAGGAGGAGGATAAAATGCTGCAACCTTCTGGCCTAAATGAAATTCCGATACCACCTTCGGAAGAAAAGAAGGACAAACTCTAAGGACAACCATGTCCTTATGAAACACAGTGAAGGGTGGCTTACTGAAAGTGCCTGTAACTCACTCACTCAGCGAGCGGAAGTGACCGCAACTAAAAATACAGTTTTCAGAGTTAACGGTCTCAAAGGGCATGAATGCAAAGGCTCAAACGGAGCACCCATCAGAAACTTGAGAACAAGGTTCAAATCCCACCTGGGCACCGGGAAAGGTGACGGGGGGAACACATTAATGAGCCCTTTCAGAAACTGAGAAATTAAAAGGAATTTTAAAATAGGAACACTCTTCAGACAAGCGCTTAAATATGGACAGTGTCGCCAGGTAAACTTTAATGGTACCCACTTGAAGACCCCTGTGGGCCAAAGAAAGCAAAAAAGACAGAACCATGGGAATTTCACATGCAAAAGAATCCACATTCTGAACCCTGCACCAGTCGCAGAACTTTCTCCAACGGCAACGGTACAGGGACTTTGTTGTGGGCCTTCTGGCCGAAAGCAACACCTCCATCACGTCTTCAGGGAGGTCCCAATCCTTATACCTCAACCTTTCAGAAACCAAGCGTGAAGGTTGAGGGACCTGACCTCGGGATGGAGAACCTGACCCCCCTCCCGTGAGAGCAGATCGTCTTGGTAGGGAAGACGACGTGGATGACAGATGGACAAGTCGAGAAGGTCTGGGTACCATGTCCTCCGGGCCCACGCCGGAGCAATGAGGATCATCCGGGAACCGAACCGACGTAACCTCCGCAGTACTTGCGGGATGAGGGGTACTGGAGGAAACGCGTACAGCAGTGGGAATGACCACTCCACCACGAACGCGTCTCCTAAGGCTCCGTTTGGAGGAAATTCTCGTGAGCAGAACCTCTCGCACTTGACACTGGAAGTGATCCACTTGGGGGGTCCCCCAAAGGGCGAAGATCTCCAGCAGAATCTCCTGAGCCAACTCCCACTCGTGAGAGATCGCGCTCTGCCTGCTCAGAGCGTCCGCCGTCTCGTTTTCGTCTCCTGCCAGATGAACTGCCGAGATCGAAACTTCCTGCTGGATTGTCCAGAACCAGAGCTGCATAGCCACCCTGCACAGAGGAAGTGACCCTGCCCCCCCCATTTTTGTTGAGGTAGTGCATGGCTACCGTGTCGTCCGTCAGGATCAGGACATTCTTTCCTTGCACAGTCGGCAGAAAAGCCTTCAGGGCTAGCCTGACGGCCCTCAGCTCCAACAGATTGATATGGAGTCTGGACTCCGACGGAGACCAACGACCGCTGACTGTCAACTCGTTGGCATGAGCTCCCCATCCCGTGAGGGATGCGTCCGTCACGATCGTCACCTCCGGCCAGGGCAGCCAAAATGGAGCCCCCCTCATCAGATTGCCTTTGTCGGCCCACCACAGAAGGTCCTGGGTGACCGAAGACAGCACCTGAACAGGGTCTGACATCCTGCCGGAGGACTGAGACCACTGGAGCTTGAGTGCCCATTGCAAAGATCTCATCCGCAACCTGGCCTCTGTCACCAGAAGAATGCAGGATGCCATGAGGCCGAGCAGTCTCAAGAACTCGAACGCTGGGAGAGTCTGGGCAAGTTGAAACTTGTGCACCATCTGCTGAATGTGATGAGCCCTCACCTGGGGAGGATAACACTGCCCCAGGGTCATGTCGAGCACCGCTGCGATGTACTGGAGCCTCTGAGTTGGTGTCAAATGGGACTTCTTTAAGTTGAGGGAGAAGCCCAGCTTGTGGAGGGAGTGGCAGGGGACGGACAGATGATCCAGGACTTGCTTGGGAGAGCGTGTCCTGATCAACCAATTGTCCAGGTAGGGGTAGACATGAATCCCCCCTTTCCTGAGGTGCGCTGCCACCACTACCATGAGCTTGGTGAAGACCCTCAGGCGGAGGTCAATCCGAATGCCAGGACCCGAAACTGAAAGTGCGAGTCGCCAACCGCAAACCTCAGGTACTTCTTGTGCTTTGGATGGATCGGCACATGAAAATAAGCGTCCTTGAGGTCGAGAGACACCAACCAGTCCTGAAGTTGAAGGGCCTGGAGGACTTGAGAAAGAGTAACCATCTTGAACTTTTCCTTCCTGAGGAGTTTTTTCAAACCGCGCAAGTCCATGATGGGTCTCAATCCCCCGTCTTTCTTTGAAATCAAAAAATAAGGGGAATACCATCCCTTGTTCCTCTCCGCTACAGGCACCAGTTCTATGGCTCCTTTCTCTAGCAGGAGCGGATCCGGACTCTTCAAAGAGAGATTCCCCAGTGGATTGTCTTGAGGCCTTTGCCTGGAAAGGAAGACAGTAGCCGTGGGTTATGATCTCCAGAACCCACACATCTGAAGTAATGGCGCGCCACTTTGCAAGATGCTGTGCCAGCCTTCCCCCAACCGGTGAACCATGGGACATGGCCTCATGACTGAGCTGAAGTGGCTGCGGCGTTGCCTCAGGGCAAAGAGGCAACAGCCCGAGTGGCCTTGGCACCTCCAGTACCTTGTTTTCCACCTCTGGCACTCCTACTATGGCCCCTTTGACTGGCAGCTCCTCTCGCTTTACCAAAGGTTGAGTAATAACGAAAGGAACCTCCCCTCCATTGCTGTCTCCTAGGACGAAAAGGCGGAGGTTGTCTAACTGCAGCGCCCAACGACTTTGCTGCAGCTTTTGAGGTCTGCAACCTCTCAAGGCTCTCGTCAGCCTTGCTGCCAAAAAGATGTTCCCCGTCCAAGGGCATGTTGAGGAGCCGGGCCTGCACATCAGAAGCAAACCCCGACTTCCGCAACCACGCAAACATGCGTATCACGGTGCTCGCCGCCATGGACTGGCTGACGCAATCTGCCATGTCCAAACCCGACTGAACGGCCTCACACATGGCATCCTTGCCATCCTGAACCATGGCAAGGAAACCATCCCGTTCATCCCCTTCGGGAATATGTTCAGCCGCCAAGGAAACACAGCTCCACAGAGTGTGCGTGAAACGAGACAAGGCACAAATGGAGCTGGCCCCCTGAAGCACCATACCCCCTGCAGAAAACACTTTCTTCGCCCAGCCATCAAAACGCTTGTCGTCCCTATCAGGAGGGATGGTAGGGTACGATGCCTGCTTTGCCTGGGCCGTAACCGACTGCACCACCAAACTCTCCGGAGTAGGGTGCTTGGACAAGTAGCAGTGGTGACTACTGGCTGGGCGGTATTATCACGGCAAAGACTTGCTCACTGCCGGGAGACTCTCCGGAGCAGTCCAAGCCGCTGCCACACTTCTTTGCAGAGCCATATGGAATGGCAGTACCGGGTCAGTTGGTGGACCAATGTCGAGGATATCCGTAAGGTCATCCTGAACAAACTCCCCGGGGGGAGCAGACCATCCTAAGTACTCGGTGACCTGTGACATAAGGCGCCGGTACGAAGAATCGGCATGAGTGCCAGGCTCAGGCCTACAAATCTCCACCTCCAGAGAGGTGTCCAGCCTACTAGCATCATGCAGGCACTGCCTCAGGTCCTCAAACTGGTTATGGCCCGAGGGAATCTCGTCGGGCACCGTGTCAGCCACCATGCCATCATCAGAGCCCTCATCCACCTCTGAAATGAACTCCAGATGGCGGTAAGAAGGCACAGAACTGGAGCCAAAGCCATGTTTGACCTTGGCCAGAGCCTTCCTAGGTGGTTCCCCCGAGCCACGGGGTACCCCCGCCGACACAGCCCTCGACATCCTGGGCGCTGACGGCATCGACGACTTCCTCGGAGGCGGAGCCTCGAGAGAGTCCGTCAAAGACCTCGGCGGCACAGGCGTCGATGTCTTCCTCAAAGACTTCACAGGTTCACGCGGTCGCGAGCGTGTCGAGGACCGGGCATGCCGAGAACGATTCCCCTTGTCCTAGCGGGACCTTTCCCGCGAATCGTGACGACCACCCGAGCCCAAAGGCGTGCGAGCGGTGTCCCTCGGCTGATCATGACCGACCCCACTCGGAGGCGCGGACGGACCAGTGCCCTGCGATTCGAGAATCGCCAACATTTTCTTCCCGAAGGAAGCCCATTCTTCCGGTGTCGCATGTTTGGTGGGGTAAGCGACCCGCCGATGGGCGGAGTCCTCGGATGAGGACAGGGAAGGCGAACTATGATGGCGCTTCCGGGAGTGCCTCGAAGAGGCAGAGGAGTGGCGAGACCGACTCCGGGACGGAGACCCACTGGACTTCCGACGATGATGCGGAGAGTCGCCTCTCGAATCATCCGACGAAAGCCCCGCAGACGTCGACTTCCGGGGCTTGGACACCTTACCTACCGATAACAACTTCTTGCGCTCCCGCAAGGCATTCGACGTGAGCGACTGGCAGTCGACACCGTCATCCGTGTCATGGGCCTCCCCGAGGCACCAGAGGCAGGCGTTGTGCGAGTCCGTGACCGACATCTTGGACCCACAGTCACCTCATTTCTTAAAGCCCGGACTCGGGGTTGAAGACGAGGTAGACATCTTCACGAAGAATAACTGCACAAAACGAGCAGGTTCGAAGAACTGAGATGAACAACAGAAACTCCAAAGAGTTGAGGCGTACCGAGATTCACGAAGCAAACACGTTCGCGGAACAAAAAGAAATGACGCTACGGGCGCCGTGCGTCCTACTTATCACATCGGGTGACGTCAGCCGTCAGAGTAGGTCCTCGAGGACGGCTCATCGACGCAGGACGCAGACGCCAAAAATTTTCCAAAGCAGCACAGCTGTGGTGATTACTGTCATAGATATGGAATACGTCGGAGGACCCAATCCCCTCGAAATGCTGATTAGATTGCATGATAGTTACATGACTAACTTGTCAAGCACCTTAAAAAAACGCATTGAAATATAAAACCAGTGAAAACAAGAGACGAGGATCATCCCAGACAACCTTCCAAATACCTTTAAAGATGTTTTTGCAAATTTGTACTTAATTTGTCCACTCATCATTTCATTAAGTGTCAGATATTAAAGAAAACATGGTCAACTGCATCAGCCCTGGGACGGACAATGCACATCCAAAGAACAGTACCTGAAAAGTATGTATTTACCTTTATGAGACATACTGCACACATTCAGTTCAAGTACTGCCAGAAAAACTCATGAGCATAGATTAGCTAATTATGAACTAAATTGATCAAAGATAAGTGTTTAGTCTTATACCCGGCTTCAGAAAAAACTTTTCTTAGATGATATCAAAGGAATATTCTACTCAATGAGAGTAATACATCTATATGGTCCAGGCACGATCAGGAGAAATAAAAATTAGCATAGCCTTCCTGTTGAGTCTGAATTTCTGTAATGGCCTGTAGATCACTGCTGTTGTGGGGAATGCATAAAATGCCCTGCACGCCAAATCCAGAAAATGGGCATCTACCATGCAGTCCTGGACAGTTTCAATGCTTGAAGCGATGCATTGGCATTTTGCATACTTTTTAATTTATTTAATTTATTTATTTTTATTTAATTTATTTATTTTGTTGCTTATACAGCGCGCCAAGCCCAAAGGTATCTGGGCGCTTTTCTTACAGATAGTTACAGTTGTTTCCATGGTTACATATATACAAGAGTCCTTAACAATAATAGATACAGTTCGTTAAGGGGTGATCAATTATTTACATTGTTACATCGAAGAGTCCAGAGAGGACTTGTGAAGGTTCAATATATATAAGGACGTATGTGAGGTCAGTTAGTTACCCAGGCTTTGTGTAAAGAGGTAGGTTTCTAATTGTTTACGAAGATCCAAAAGGATTCTTGGGCTCCATGTTGGACAGGCAAGGTTTCCACTGCTTGCTATCAATCGTAGGAAAGCTGCTACCACCGCTTTCTGAAGCTTGTATCTTGGCGTGGCAAGGAGGTGCAAGTAGGCTGCTCTTGTAGGCCCTTGCAGAATGAGGTTTTGATATTTTGTCTGACAAGGTATGAAGGGGCCGCCCAGAAAAGGCATTTGTGTGTCAAGGTGATTGTTTTGAACATGATCCGTTCTTGTACCGGGAGCCAATGGCAATTCTGACTAGTTGCAGAAATATGTGCCAATCTGGGGATGTTAAGTGCAGCTCGAAGGGCGTTATTTTGCAGACCCTGACGTTTTTGGATGTTGTGGATCTAAGTGCCGGCATATAAGGCATTACAGTAGTCTAGTGGTTTCAGGACTAGGGCTCTAGCCAGAGTAATACAGCTGTCGGGTGACAAGAATGGTCTGCAAGCATTGATAAGTTTGCAAGTGCAAGTTGAAGCTGACGTGGTCGCATTTACTTGTTTAGACAGTGTGAGCGACGAGTCCAAGTAAAATCCAAGGGTTTATACCTCATTAGAGACTTTGATGGTGTTACCATCGATGTTAAAGAATTTGAAGACATCATTTAGTTTAGCAAGCCTGAGTTGTGAACCTATGAGTAGCAACTCAGTCTTGTCGTTGTTCTAGCACAACCCTTGGTGAGCCGTCCAAGCTTGGATGGTTAGGTAGATGGCATTGAGTGTGGCAGTGTCAGTAATATGGTTTCCAGTGATGGGTATGAGATTTTGGGTGTCATCTGCGTAATTAGTGTAGGTGACACCCAGATCATCAAGACGGTCAAAAAGCAGTTTAGTAAAGATGTTGCATAATGTTGGAGCAACACACGATCCTTGAGGTACTCCAGATGAGACAACAGTAGGTAGTGCTTTGGTCTTAGGGGAGAAGACTCATTGTTCTATCTGTTAAGAATGATTGTATCCATTGAGTGGTGTTAAGGGAGAAATGTGCTGCTGAGGCCAAGTGTTTGGACAAGATGTTGTGGTCCACGAGATCAAATGCAGCAGAGAGGTCAAGGAGGAGAAGTAAGGCTAACTTCCCTCTATCTTTTAAGTCATCAATTTGGATTTTAAAATCCATGAGTGCTGTTTTCGTCTCGTGTCTAGATTTGGATAGTTACAAGGCTGGACAGTGGAAAGTGAATCAACTGAGCCTTTCAAAGTGCAGAAAAAGCTATGCATCATGCAAAGGTTCAGGACTCTTTGAAACCTCATGGCTGGAATCCCAGATTTGATCAAAGTGTTCTGTGCTGTCTTCTGAATGTTGGCCCTACTTTCTGGAGGCGGGCAAGCCATTCCCAGACAGTATGTCAATTTTGTGCCAGAAATGGGAGGTCTCTCTAGTGGAGAGAGAATGGGCTTTTTCAAAATGTATTTTAAATAAAAGTTCAGATGCATTGATGGTTCAGTCTTGTGTAGGTCCTGATCACCCAGTAGCGTCAACAGGAAATAAATACAGGTGCAATCCAGGTTACAATGTTGGTGAACATTTGGAGCATTATTCAGCCTAAAAGAATGACACTTCATCTGAAAATCGCATTTCCCCCTTTCTGATAAAACTCCATGATGTAAGGGCTTTTCCCCTCATAAAAAGGCTCCAGAAGTAGAACAACATTTTGGAACAGAATGTCTCAAACGTATCTCAATCTTCATGGTTCATGAGTACTAGAAAGTAGCAGGAATAAAATCATCAACCCCTTTTATCATCTAAAACATCTTTGGCATCAACCATAAAGGTTTTTGCCTCTCCAAGAAAGGTTTTGGGAATCGCATGTTGATGACAAGAGCTGAAGAACAAAGGAACAGATCCTCAGAGCATATTATTCCATCCTGACGTTCAATACGGAACAAGTTACTTACCTGTAACTGTTGTTCTCCAGCATGGGTCTGGCATGGATTCACATGCTCATGAATATTCCCCGTCGTCAGGCTGGGAATCCTCGGTAAAGAAAAAACCAGCATCAGTTTCGTTTCTGATCTGTCTTTCGTAGTAGTAACCAATCACTGATCCCTGCGTCAGTGACTGCAATGAATGCCCTCTACCTAAGCCCCGCCTCTGGTAGCCATCCTCAGATTTGGTAGCACGTGAAGTGGCAGTATGACCAAGTGAAGAGCCGCAGAGGGGTAGGTGGGAGGGTTCGCATGTGAATCCATGCCAGACCCATGCTGGAGAACAACAGTTACAGGTAAGTAACTTGTTCCTTCTCCAGCATGGGGTCTGGCATGGATTCACATGCTCATGAATAAAGAATATTTAGCAGTACACACATGCACAACCACGGGAGGTGGCAAAGGCTCAATATTAAGCATTACATCAAACTCAACATTAAGCAATTCTTACCTCCTCACCAGGCTCACCTTAGGCGAACAGATTGTGCAGCACTGCTTGGCCGACCCTGGACTCCTCCCTGGAATCCCGATTGACGCAGTAGAATTTCGTGAATGTGTGCGTCGACCTCCACGTAGCAGCCCTGCAGATGTCCAGCAAGAGCACACCAGATAGGAACGCTGTGGTAGCTGCGATCGCTCTGGTGGAATGGGCTCTCGGACGGCCAGGCAGCGGTCGGTTTGCCAACCGATGACAGTACATGATACAGCCGGAGAGCCATCTGGAAATGGAGGCCTTTGAGAGAGCCTTCCCCTGATTGACAGGTCCAAAGTTCACAAAAATTTGTGACGTCTTCCGAAAACACTTTGTGCGGTCCACGTAAAACGTCAGCGCTCTAGCCACATCCAGCGAGTGCAAAGTCCTTTCGGCCGGCGACGAAGGCGACGGGAAGAAAACAGGCAACACCAAGGGTTCGTTGAGGTGGAAGTCCGACGGCACCTTGGGCATGAAGGAGGGGTGCGTCCCGAGCACTACCCTCGTGTCGTGAAAAGTCAAGTACGGGGGCTTGCAGGAAAGGGCCTGGATCTTCGTGCGGAGGTGATGGCCACAAGAAACGCTGTTTTCCACGACAAGAACTTCAACGGAGCCGAGTGCAGAGGCTGGAACGGAGGTCCCATGAGCTTGGTCAGCACCACGTTGAGCTCCCACGCCGGGGCCGGAGCCTTCACCGGCGGGAACGATCTGAACAGTCCCTTCATGAATTCTTTCACCAGACGATGAGACCACAAAGACGTCCGCCCCGTGGTTCTGGTGTATCGGGAGATCGCAGAAAGATGAATCTTGATGGACGCGTGCGCCAGTCCAGCCTTGGCCAGCGTCAGAAGGTACGGCAGTACCTGGGGAGCCGTAATCCGTAAAGGGTTAATCTTCTGTGCGTGGCACCAGACAGAGAACCTCTTCCATTTGTGTCCATAGCATGTAAGAGTTGAGGACGCCCTGGCCTTTGCAAGAACCTCTCTGCAGTCGGCCGGTATGTCGTACCCTCCAAACTCTAACGCTGCAGGAGCCAGGCCTGCAAGTTCAGCGACTTCGGGTCGTGATGGAGGATGGCGCCTCCTTCCCTGGAGAGAAGATCCGCGTCAACTGGCAGCTTGATTGACGGGGACGCTGACAGATCCAGAAGGTCCGGGAACCATATCTGCCTCGGCCACGCAGGTGCGACGAGGATCATCCTGCACCGTGACCTCTTGAGCTGGTTGATGAGTCGGATCAGCAATGGCAATGGAGGGAACGCGTATAGAAACAGGCCCTCCCAGGGGAACGAGAAAGCATCGCCCATGCTCCTCAGCTGGGGAAACCTGCTGGCGAACCTCCGGCACTTGGAGTTCGTCGCCGTCGCGAACAGATCGATCTGGGGTGTGCCCCAACGTCGGAAGAGGCGGTCCACTAGATCCTGTCGTAGTTCCCACTCGTGGCACGAGCGCAGCTCTCTGCTGAGCGAGTCGGCGATGGTGTTTTTTATCCCTGCCAGATGAAACGGCACCAGAAACATCCCTTGGGCGACGGCCCAATGCCACAGATCCTGCGCCTCCTTGGACAGGGCTGGGGATCTGGTACCGCCCTGCTTCCTGATGTAGAACATGGTGGTGGTGTTGTCGGTGAAGATCCTCACCACCTTGCCCTTGAGGGACGGAAGAAAGGACCCGAGGGCCCAGAACACTGCACAGAGCTCCAGGACGTTGATATGGAGGGACTTCTCCGTCGGAAGCCAAAGGCCTCTCGCGTGCAGATTTTCGGTGTGCGCTCCCCAACCTTCCAGGGAGGCATCCGTGGTCACTGTCTCCTGGTGGCCGGGGGTCTGGAAGTCCATGCCCGCCGTCAGATGCGCGCGGGTGCCCCACCACCGGATCGCTCGTCGGAAACTCTCGTCGAGTGTGATCCTCTCCTCGAAGCTGCCCGTCGTCTGGATCCAGCGCGCGTCCAGGAACTCCTGCAACGGGCGCATCCGGAGCCTGCACAGGCGGATGAGATAAATGCAAGAAGACATCATTCCGAGGAGGGACTTGATGGACCTCACCCTGGCCGCGTCCGCAACCAGCATCCGCTGCACCTTGCCCAAGATGGCCCTCGACCTTTCCTCCGACGGAGAGGCCAGAAGCGACACTGTGTCGAGCTTCGCTCCCAGAAGCAGAGCGTCTTGCGCGGGCACCAGGTGGGACTTGGCGTAGTTTATGGAGAATCCCAGGTCCGTGAGTAGTTGGACGGTCCTTGCCGTGTGCTCCACGGCAAGCTCCTTTGTCTTTGCTCGGATGAGCCAGTCGTCCAGGTAGGGGTAGACGTGGATCCCCTCTCGGCGCAGCTGCGCCGCCACCGGTGCGAGGCACTTGGTGAACACCCTGGGTGCCGACCTCAATCCGAAGGGAAGGGCTCTGAACTGGTAGTGACGCCCTTGGACCACGAACCTGAGAAACTTTCGGTGTCCCTTTAGGATGGGAATATGGAAGTAGGCATCCTCCAAATCCAACAACGACAGGATATCGCCCTCCTCCAGTTGACCCAGGACGTGTTGGTGGGTGACCATCCGGAACTTCTGTGCCTTGATGAATTTGTTCAGTCGTCGTAGGTCCAGGATGGGACGCCATCCTCCCGTCTTCTTCTTCACGAGGAAGTATCTTGAGTAAACTCCGGAGCCCCGAAGCCTCTTTGGGACGAGCTTGATGGCGCCCTTCTTGAGCATCGCCTTTACCTCCAAGAGAAGTTGAGGGACGTGATGCTCTTTCCTGGCCACAGGGGGGGCGCGCAGGCACCTCTTTAGAAACTCGAGCGCGTGACCCTGAGCTAGGGCGTCCAGCACCCAACGGTCGGTGGAGATGGACTCCCACACGCTGAAGAAGCTCGCCAGTCGGACTCCCACCGGGGTGCTTCGGTGGGGGCCCGACCCCACGGCCGGTTCAGTCCTGCTTCGACGAGGCTTTGCCGCCTTGTCCTCCTTGGCGACGACGGCGGGGTCCGCCTGACTTGCCTCATCCCCTGTAAGCTTCCTGTGATGACGAACGGGCCGCCTGACGGTAGGTGGAAAATCCGCCGCTGGAACCTTTGGAGGCACCCTGTTTGCCTCCGCCGCTCCGAAAGGGCGGCCGCCGTTGCTGGAGAACCCCAAGAGCCCGGGCCGTCTCCGTGTCCGCCTTGATGGCTTGAAGGGAATCGTCCACTGTTTTCCCAAACAGGTTGTTTCCGTCGAACGGCATGTCCAAGACTCTTGTCTGCACGTCCTGACGGAAGTCAGTAGCCTTGAGCCATCCACGCCACCTAAGGCACACGCCGTTGCCCAACTGGTGAAATCCAGTGTCAGCGATGTCCGTCGCAATCGTAATGGCGTGGTCCGACGCCACCTCTCCTTCCTGCAAGATCTCTAGGGCTTCCGCCCTCTTGTCGTCTGGTAGGAAGTCCAGCAGGGAGGCCAGTTTGTACCACAACTCCCTGTCGTAGCGGGCTACGGAAGCCAAGACGTTGGCCGCCTTAATTGTCGTTGCTGCCGACGAGATGACTCTGCGTCCCATCGTGTCTAATTTCTTTCCCTCGCCGTCCGGCGGCGAGGTTGACGTAGAGGCCGCGCCCCCCCCGCTTTCTTCCTGGCCGCCGCGGAGACGACCGAGTCCGGGGTCAGCTGTGCCCGAAGGCACAAGGGGGCCGCGTCCGGGACCCGGTACTTCTTCTCGTACCCATCCCTTCTAGCCGGCGTCGTGGATGGGTTCTTGAGGAGGGCGAGGCCCTCATCCCAAATATCGTCTAGTAGAGGTACAGCGAGGACCGTCTTCCTCTTGGTCTCGCGCCGTTGATAAAGGAAACCTTCCTTCTTCTTCTCTTCCGGGCAGAGCTGGAAAAGCTCGGATGCCCTGGCGATCATGGAGTGAAACGATCCAATCTCGTCGGGCGGGGAAGCCCGGGTGGGAGGTGACGACGGGAGATCCTCGTCGTAAACCTCGTCGTCTGTACCCGTCGCGGCCGTGTCAGTCCCCGTATCATCCCCACGTGTCGTGGACGGGGAGAAGGGCTGAACAGGGCGTGATGGCTGAAAGGGAGGTGGAGGATGAATCCTTCGTCTCTTAGGGGGGAGGGCTCCCAGAAGGGCCTGGCTCCGGGTCCCCCTTCGGCAGCGGTTCCTCCGTTGGTGGTAACGGCAGTCTCCTCCTTATCTCCGAGCATAAGGACTGTATAGCCAACAAAATGGCCGCCGAGTTGTCTTGCAGCACTGGTTGAGGGAGATCCGACGGGCGATCAGGAGCCCCGTCGGCATCCTCGACGCCCTCGTCGTCTTCCACGTCGGGGTCCCTCCCGACAGGATGGCCTTCTTCCACGCCAGAGCCGTGGCCTAAGACTTCGATCAGCTCCTCCTCAGAGGTTGAGGCCGAGTCCACGACGACCTCCTGCCCCCCCCCCCTTTTTCTTCTCCGTCGGAGGTTTCACGGGGGTCCTGTCGATGGGCATGAAAGAGGACTCCCTCCGCGGTGGCAGGGAGATTCTGGGCCCCGGGGTCGCCACCACTGGTGTAGCCTCCATAGGCTGAGGCAGGGCCGCCGCGACTGTCTCGATAGAGGCCTTGGCCGGATGGATCAAGGCTTTCACCACCTTCGGTGCGCTCACCGCCTTCTCCTTGGGGGGAGGGTCACCACCTCGCTCCCCCTCCGATGGGGCCTTCGGGCACGACCGGGGTCTCTCCAGGAGTTTCACCGGGTGCTCGGCCTTCCTCTTACCCGAGCCAGAGCGTTGGCTCGTGGTTGATGGCGCCGGGGAGGATGTGCCCTGCCTGGCGCCCGTAGAGCCCGACCGTTCGGCGCTCCCGGTGCCAGCGGACTCGCGGCACTTGGCCTTCTGTTGGACCCCCGTCGCCGGGGCGCCCTCAAAGTTCTTAGAAGACCGCTCGGACTTCTTCTTCTCGCCTGACGGGCTCTTTCCTTCCAGCCAGTTGGCGAGACGTTGATGGCGGTCCTTCATGGTCCGCTCCGACATATTGCCGCAAAACGCACAGTCCTTCTCCACGTGCGTCTTGTCCTCATGTAGGCAGTAAAGGCAAAGGGAGTGTTCGTCCTCCTTAAAGACATTCTGAAGCTGGCATCCAGGGCAGACCCTGAACAGCTTTCCGGGCGTCGAGCTTCCCTTCTCCTGGGCCATGTTCGAGATGGGCCTGAGAAACTTCTGGAGACCTCCAAAAGCATGGCTCGACGAAATATTCACCCTTGAGGGGCGTAGACGAATCCGACACGGGTCCCCCTTGATCGGATGAAGAAACGGTGGAGCTTGAGGCTCTTTTGACCGAAAAATGAAAATTTTTCTGAGAAAAAACGCAAAAAATAGCACTAACGCTCGAGAGCAATAGCACGAGGATCCCAACACTTGAACGTGCGGTAAAAATCTGAGGATGGCTGCTAGAGGCGGGGCTTAGGTAGAGGGCAGTCATTGGCTGTGGTCGGTATGATGCAGGGATCAGTGATTGGTTACTACTACGAAAGACAGATCAGAAACGAAACTGATACTGATTTTTTCTTTACCGAGGATTCCCAGCCTGACGACGGGGAATATTCATGAGCATGTGAATCCATGCCAGACCCCATGCTGGAGAACTAAACTTTACTTTACTTTAATAGATTTATATTGCACGGCCATTGACTCTTGAGCTTAAGGGTGCAACAAGACAGAAACAACAAGTACAGCTAGGCATAAGTAATATGCGAGGAGATAATTTATTCACCATCATTGGTGATACCTCCAAGCTGTGGCCCATAGCTGATGAATGGTCTCAAAGATTATCATATGTAAACTTTATTAGCTTGAGAAAACTGAAAAGAACAACCTACTCTGCTGCAGTAACATTTTTATTGATAAGATTAGTCCTTCCTTCAACATATTCTGCATCTTAGAAATATTCTCCAGGATTCAGAAACTTTTCCAGCCACCAGCAGGATCACTACAGCACTGCTCTGCATTTGTTGGTATCCATAACTTAAGATGGACGTCATGTGTAATAGATATAGCAGGCTGTAACCCACAACCAGAATTTCATCCAGTTTTCTCATAACTCAATAGCTGAGGAACCAGAATTTCAAGATGATACATGCTATCTGTAATGAGGGCTAGGTTTTGATGGCGATAACGATTCTGTTGCAGGAAAGACTACTCCATCAAAAAGAACACTACTGAAAGGAAGTCATTTGTTCTAATGCATTCCTTCCTCCAAACAGCTGCCTCGTCTTTGAGAAGACTCCAATAGCAGTACCTAAATCCGGAGGAGGGCAAAAAGAAAGAAGAACTTTGATCAAATCGGTAGAACTGCTTGGCAGCAAGCGTCGTCCACAGTTTCTACATCTTAAAAAGGCTCCCAAGGGGGCGCTGTTGCGCACGACAAACATGGCTGCCTGATTCGAGCGCTCCGACACGGGAATCATCCGTTATATGAAAAAATCCTGATTCGGAGCACGCTGCGGGATACCGACCACACCGAGACGTGCCGTGGGTGTTGAAGCACCCACACGAGAAATCCTGGAGAGATAGGTGCCTGGGCTGAGGAGTTCCGAGAACTGGCCTTCACTGCGGGGTGGAGCTGTGGAGCGCACCGATCCCCGGAACCAGGACATTGCAGCGCTGAGCCGCTGACGCTCTATCTGCTCGGGGCATCGAGAGGAAGGCCTACAAGGACTTAG
Source organism: Ambystoma mexicanum (assembly GCF_040938575.1). NCBI lineage: Eukaryota > Metazoa > Chordata > Amphibia > Caudata > Ambystomatidae > Ambystoma > Ambystoma mexicanum. The sequence continues at coordinate 300,869,120 of NC_090927.1, read as the reverse complement.
TAAGCACGGACCAAGATTGCGGCGGTCCGCCCCGAGCTGGTCGGCCTATACTCCCTTCCTTGGATATTCGAGAGCGATCCAAAACACAATGGGGCCGGATCGGCGCTACCGAGGCCAGAAAAGAACCGCTCCCCAAGCGCCGCCTGTCCGAGGTGACGCGTCCGAACACCGGAGAGGTGAAGTCCCCCGCACCTGAGGGCCAGCGGTCACGAAGGTAGATACAAGATCCGTCAAAATCCAAAAACGATCCGGACACAAAGGGACTGGGTCGGCGCTGCAGCTGCCGTGGGTGGACCGTTCCCGGTGCGCCGCCTGGCCGAGAGCTGGAGCGCCGAGCGCAGGCCCCTCAAGCGCAGGGGAGGTGAAGTCCCCTGCGCTGGAGGGGCCTGCGGCTATGGAGGCAGACACAAGATCTGAGGTCGGACGGTTTGAGCGCGACGCAGAACACACAGTTGGCTAGCCAGTGTATCCTTAAGTAAGAAATGTGGGAGAGCGCAATCAGTTGGAAAAGATAGACGCCGGTACTGGACTTAGCGGAGGGCTGTGAATGAGGTGCGGTGGCCCGATGATACTGAGTAGTAGGGAATAACTTCATATTCCTACGGCCCCAAACTACGGCGAAGAACAATATCCCCTCAGATTGGCCGGTACAGTACCGGCAAGAGACTCCAGGGCCATGGGAAACACGAGGAAGCAAGACAAGATGGCGGAGGGAGCGAGCGCCAAAAAGAAAGGACCGATGGACTCATACACTAGAGCCAGGCGGGGAGCAGTGAACTTGAAACACCATCGGCGGCTAGCCCGTGCCCAGTATAGAGGGCGAGGACAAGGTGGAGTACCTGACTAACATAGTCCAAAATGGATTCCTATCGCTGAATATGGAGCTGGACGACATCGTAACGACCATTGGCACATTGAAGACCAGAGCTGACAAGCATGACCAGAGGCTAACGGAGGCGGAGAACAGAATTGGTACTACCGAGGACACGGTTGCTCGCCATGACCAGGACATTGCCCAGCTCAAAGAAAGCTTGAACAAACTACAAAACAAGTGCGAAGACCTAGAATCGCGCTCGAGAAGAAATAATGTACGCATCGTTGGTGTCCCAGAGTCATTTGGTAAAGAGAAAATGGAGGTGCGGGTGGAAGCTCTCCTCAAAACCCTGTTTGGAGCAGACTCCTTTTCAGAACACTTCCTGATTGAACGAGCACATCGAACGCTGGCTCTGGTACCGAAGCCTGGGGCACTGCCCCGCACAATTATTGCAAGACTGCTCAATTATAGGGACAGAGATACGGTCCTTCAGAAGGCAAGAGAACTTGGTACGCTGCAGTATGAAGACAGTCGCATACACATCTACCCGGACTTTGCCACTGGGGTTCAGGCCAGCCGAAGATCGTATGAGCCAGTCAAAAAACTTCTGAGAGCGCGGCAGGTCCCGTATGCACTAATATTCCCGGTCAAGTTGAGAATCCAATATGGAGGAAGGGCGCTCTTCTTTGAAAATCCTGCTGCAGCCCAAGCCTATGTGGAAGCCACTATTCCGCTGCCCCCGCGGGGCCGAGGGCCGGATCAGAATGGAAGACGCCCGCCTGCAGTGGAGGACTGAAACTTGACTGAATAGCCCGGCAAATGCAAGTAATCTTTGATGTTTCGGAGGTGGTCGGCCCCGTGGGGGCTCCAAGTAATGTACACCGGGTCGGGAGCCCAGTCGGGTGGCCTTGTGACTGCAACGAAGCACCCTCAGGAATGTTCCTAACGGTTACTCAGGTTCATCGTCAAGTTGGGGTGGATGATGTGGGCGGAGGGGGGGGGATAGGGAATGTGGGGATGTTTTTCGGTATCGCAACCACCTAGACGAGTTTGAGCCTGGTGGGAAAGTTTGTATTGATGGAGGTTGTAAGTTAATTGAAATGTGGTCTCGCAGACAATGGCGCTATTCAAAGGCTGGTTACTGGGGTACACAAGGTCACTTCTATACAAGTACGATGGATATACATACCAAATGGGAGACGGACTACGGATAAGATTAATGTCATGGAACTTCCGAGGCCTTAATAATCCAATGAAAGTCAGGAAGGTCGGTAATTATGCTACTAGACATGGGCCTCAAATCTTAATGCTGCAAGAAACACATACGCAGGGCCTGGTCAATGAGAGAATACTGGCAAAATGGGGCAAGTTGCGCTACTACACGGACTATTCATCACAGTCTAGGGGGTTTGCACCCTCATACATAGCTCGCTGGGCTTTATAACCAAGGTGCACCTGGTGGATCCGGTGGGAAGGTATGTACTGGTGTGGGGGGAGCTAGCGGGGAAACATAACCTTGTTAAACAACTATGGACCCAATTTAGACGACCCCGATTTCTACTTACAAATGCTCGAGTTGCTTGCCAAACATGATGCAACCACTGTTTTGTGGGGTGGGGACTTCAATGTTGTATTATCTCGCAACTGTCACTAAAAGATGCCTGGAGGGTGCTCCATCCGGTCGATAAGAGGTTTACATTTCATTCTTCCGTACATGACAGCGAGTCACGCATAGATTATTGGTTTGTATCTTCGAATTTAACGCACGTCCTGCAGAACTGCGAAATCCTTCTTCGCACACTATCGGATCATTCCCCGGTGGTGCTGGAGATCACTTTGAAAGATGCCCCTAGACCAACAAGGAGGTGGAGAATGCCTAGAGACATACTGAAAGACCCAAATGTAGTTGAATCTCTACACACTGAAATCGACAATTTTTTTACGGATAACGTTGGGTCAGTAGATCACATATCATCAGTATGGGAGGCTTAAGTCTGGATTAGGGGGGCACTGCTGTCCAAGACCACTGGTCTTCTGAAGGGGGTGCGCTGTGAACTGGAGAGGGTGGAGAGGGACCTGAACACACTGGAGGAAACCTATGGCCGCACACATGGTGGGGACACCCTGGCGGAAATCCAGAAGTCCCTTAGAGATTTTGATCTGCTGGCAGCGAGGGAAGTGCAATATATAGCAGCCCCTACCCGGGCTCGCAGATACGGGGAGGTTAACAAGGCAGGGAAAATGCTGGTCAACCTGGTAAAACATGAGAAACAAATTACCCCGATCGCAACGATCCAAACGGCACAAAATGAGATAATAACGAGCGAACAGGGAATAAATGACGAATTTGTTAAATTCTACAAAAATCTGTATGGGAATAAGGATAGGAAATCCCCTGCTGAAACTAAAAACTACCTTGCTATGTTGGATCTCCCTAAACTCCCAGAGGAAAGCAAACTACTGCTGGAGCAACCTGTCACGGCAGAGGAGCTCACAGAGGCAATTAAAGAGCTCACATCTGGTAAGGCACTGGGCTCGGATGGTCTAGGAGCTGAATTTTACAAAGTATTTCGGGAGGAACTGGTCCCCGTGCTGTTAGAGGTGTGGGAAGAGGCCCTGGGAAAACAAATATTGCCCCCGACAATGCGAGAAGCTATAATCACAGTATTGCCTAAACCTCGACGCCCGCCACAGGATATGTCTTCATACAGGCCCCTATCCCTGATAAACGTAGATGCAAAAATCTTTGCGAAGGTGCTGGCAAATCGCATATTACCCTTAATGCCCACGCTGGTTCACCCAGACCAAAGTGGGTTCATTCCCCAAAGGTCCACGGCCTTGAATCTGCGCAGGCTGTTCGGCATAATGTCCCAAATAAACCCGAATAAACAAGCAGTAGCGGTTTCCCTAGACGCCGAGAAAGAGTTTGATTCGGTTTCATGGGAGTACCTTTTCCTGGTGCTTGAGTCGCTTGGGATGGACCCCTACTTCATTAAATATGTTAGAGTGCTATACACTGCCCCGGGTGCAAGGGTGTGCACGAACAGAACTTTATCTGACATGTTTGAGTTGGGCAGAGGCACCAGACAGGGGTGCCCTTTTTCCCCTATCCTTTTTGCTTTAACAATAGAACCCATGGCAGCGTAGGTGCGGTTGCGGCATGTAAGCAAAGGTATAACGCTGAAAGGAGCCACCCAGGTAATATCATTGTATGCGGACGATACACTATTGTATGTACGCGAGCCAGACAAAAACATAGCCCCCATCATGGCAGACATTAGTGAATTTGCAGAATACTCTGGATATACGGTGAACAATACTAAATCAGAAATGTTCCCGCTTACCCCCTCTACAAAATGCCCTGCCCTGACGTGCGGCCTTAAGTGGTCGGAGAGACACATCAGATACCTGGGAGTACTGGTTTCAAACAGCAGGCAGACTCTATACTCTGATAACCATGACCAGGTGCTACAAACACTCAGCACCAAGCTACAGGTCTGGGGGCACCTCCCAATCTCATTGCACGGTAGAATCGCCATTCTCAAAATGACTGTACTCCCCAAGCTACTATACTTATTTGTAAATATTCCTATATGGCCGGGAAAGGAGTTCTTCTCCAAGTTGCGATCCATGGCAGGGTCGTTTCTGTGGAACGGCAAGGTGGCCAGGATATGCTGGGAAAAGATGACAGAATCGTACGAAACAGGGGGAATAGCAGCACCATATTTTGAGCTCTACTGCACGGTGGCACAAGCACAGTTTGCGAAACACTGGTACGATGAAGAGGACAACTCACCCCACACGTGGATAGAGGAATACACCACGGTAGCCACAAACATCAGATCGTTTATATTTGATACGAGGCACAGAGATTCATGTGATTTCGACCCTGTGAGATGCACCGTGAGGGCCTGGGGGGCTATATATAAAAGGTTGAAAGTAGAACTTCCATACAACCCTGAAATTCCGCTATGGAAATACCCAAATGTCCCTGCTACATTCGATACCAGTATACAGGAGGCCTGGGACCCCGATATGGAGATGAAAGTGGGAGACATGTTCATAGATGGGAAGTTCGTAACCCTTGCAGTATTTACTAGGTGAGTGGGAGGAGGCCCGCTCCGCACGTTACAGTACTACCGAATGAGATCTGCATATCAAGCGTGATGGCCATCCTTCCCTGATGAACCTCCCTCCCACCCATGCATACAATTAGTTACAACTCGGGGGGGACTGGGAATCTCTAAACTGTGCAAGACAATCCAAACCCACACCCCCACGTCCAATCGAGTGAAAGAGAAATGGGAAGAGGACATGAGAATACAGATACCTGAGGACAAATGGGAAAGATATTGTGCACTTACAAAAAGGGTGTCCCTCAATGCGGGACTGTGCCAAATACAGTTTAAAATCCTTAATAGATTGCATTACACCCCTGCCAAAATCGCTAAATTCACACCTGATGATCCAGGCAACTGCCCAAAATGCGGGACCCCCCAGGCGGGATCCTATCATATGTATTGGGAATGCCCGGTCGTGGCAAGGTTTTGGGCGAGGGTTGCAACCATGTTGACAGACATCACGCAGATTCCCCCGTGTCTGACCCCACAAAAATACTTGTTTGGGGATATTGGGAAATGCTCTGAAAAAGTTAGAAGACTGTTCAATGTATCGTGTGCTATTGCCAAGAAATGTATATTGCAAGTATGGAAAAGCCCAAACCCCCCCACCATGAACACTTACCTACGTGAATTGACTTACATCAATGAATGTGAGGAACAGTACGTGCTAACTTTACCAAGTATGAGCCGACCAAAAGACATTTGGGGCCCTTTCAGGGCGTACCTATGCGATATGCTTTCGGACAGTGAAACAACTATGTAAGTTGTAGATTCTTAAACATTTGGTTGAAATATTGTTGTATGAAGGACCACATGTTGTGTTAATTGAATGCTGCTGTAACTGTTGAGACCATCAATAAAGAGATGTTTAAAAAAAAAAAAGGCTCCCCAGGCAGAAGAGAAAATGCTGCTCGACTGAAGGTGTTGTGTCCTGACCGGATAAGGAATCTAGACTGATGGGTTTAGGGAACGTGTGCAGAGAAGCCCATGTAGCCGCCAAACAATGTCTAAAACAGTGAAATCGCTAAACACAGAGTAGAGGTAACCGACAGGCGTCTGGTAGAATGAGCCTAAGACCTGCAGTCACTGCAATGTTTGGCAAGTGATAGACTTCAGAATACAGAATGACAATTCACCTAGACACAGTGTTTGGTAATTGCCCTGCTAGCTCAAGCACCAGCAAAATGGATAAAGCTGGTCGCCACTCCTAATGTCTCTTGTCCCTTGTCCAAAAGACATCATCTTTGAGCACTCTTGGAGTCCATCCGATTAAACCTCACTTTAGTCTTAGAAGGGTGAGACAAAAGGGTAGACAAGTGGAAAATTGATCTTCTGGGACAAGTGAAAGTCTAGCACAAACTCTGGTATGAAGTACAGTTTCACCAGCATTGTCACCTTTTCTCTCGAGAAGAAGACGACTAGGTAAGGAGGCTTAAAACTAGAAGAAGTGCCGGAAGATCACCTACCCGCCCTGAGGTAGTGAAGGAAAAAAGGAGAAATCCCATTCAAGGTAAATAGACTCAAAAAGCAGAAATGCAGGAAGTCAAACTGAGTCACCATTAAAACATCACAAGATTCAAATCCCACTGGTTCGGTGGGAAAGAGTTCGCAAATCCCAACAAAAACTGTTTAAAAGTAGGGCTGTAACACCCATGTGAAAATACGATTAGTCACCAGAAATCTGAGACTGCATGAGACTCTTGCATCAGGATGGGTGGCTATGCGCAGGCCTAAACAGTCTTTAGCTGGTACAAAGGTAAGTCAATCAAACATGGTTTAGGATTATGGGATGAAGCTATGAGGCAAATAATGGAAACAGTACCCAGTAAATGCCCCATAGCAGCCACTGGTCAAAAGCACTGTGCAGATTCCAAGATGGCCGCCGCCTGGTGAAGTCACAAAACTCCAGTGCTCCGCCCGGGTGGGGAAAACGAAAGGTGAAATAAGCATTCTTTAAACTCCTATAAACCCTGAGATCGCCTCTGAATGCGAACGGAGGAGTAGAAGACAACGGTGGTCTGCGCTCGACCCTGGACGACACCCGAAGCAGCGTGAGCGCGGAAACTCGGAGAGCCCAGTGGGTGGCTCCAACTTGAAGCGGACGACCAAAGAGAAGGTGCCCGCAGGGCCCGAAGGCCGCATTGGAGGGTGAGGGGTAACTAACTACATCGGCCCCCCAGACCCAATGATTGTGAAGTCAGGAGCTCTCCGCCCGCTGAGGCTGCCACCCGGACCAGAACCCCGACACATCCTGGGAGGGGGCACGTACGGCACACCAACCGTGCGTACAGAGGAACGGAGATCGAGGCTCCCCAGAGAAGTGCTGCCAGTCGCCCGCCAAGCCGGGGAAGGCTAAAAGTGCAAGGCCTGAAGTGCGGAGAGAACAAGCCACCTCCCCCTGCCGGCACAGCAACGGAGCAACCACAAAGAAGCGTAGCGGCACTAACAGCGCCGCCAACCATACACGAGCGCCCCCGGGGTTATCGGTGGAGACCAGGAGATAAGTCGAGCAAAGCAGGAGAAACCTGACACAGCCAAAATAAAAGGTACGGCGGGAGCACGCGTCGCACCCCAGGGGCGCAACACAAGACAGGCCACGAAGAGGGTGGTGTGGGGACAGCCCTGCCCCCCAATAGAAAGTAAACAGCCTTGACTCCCCACCCTGCGCGTAGGAATATGGGGATCCCCATATGAGCGGTGGGGGCACTGGGAAGAAACCAAGGCCGCACGACGTAAGCAGTGGTCGAAGTGGGTGGGAGCGGTTGGGAGCGGTGCTCCTCTACTTCTTTAAATTAAGTTTTACCGTGCCTATACTTTTATTTTAAAAAGAAACCGTTCCGGAAGAGTTTCGTTTTAAAATAAAAGTGTAGGAAGCGGTTGGAACTTGCAATTTCAGTGCACTGCACAGGACGTTTCCTTGTAGAGAAGGCATATGTGTTTTGGGGTCTTTATTGTACATGGGAGGGGGCACGGCAATGGGGTCTGTGGGGAGCAGTGCAGGCCAGTAGGGAACATAGTTCCACTACTTCTTTTCGTACACTTCGACCACTGGACGTAAGGTTGAAACGGAGCGTCCCTAACAGCGCTTCACAAGATAGAGAACCAAAGAACAAGGACCACGATGTTCCCGGGCAGACCTAATCGGGGAACCTACTTCTTACCCTACGGACCTACAATCCCAAGATAAACACTTTAAAGCGGAAGAAAGGACCCAAAACAATAGAATAGCACCATTTGGGCCTGGAACAGCTGGGAGTCCCCACACATTTAGCCCGAGCTGGGCAGCAAGTTTTCAGGGGTGTGGTAGCACACTGATACTAATCGGTCTGCACAAGCACTTAGAACGGCAGTGGGAACAAACTAGGATCAGACGCAACCCGTCTACAAACATTTACTGTGTACTCCGCAAGCACCAAACAGGCCTCATAGCAAGCCACCCCGACAGCTACCAAAGGTATATAGTGAGAGCACGTGCCCAACGGGACCCACGCTCAACTTTCCAGAAGAGAAGCAATAGCCTAAACTAAAGGTGCAACTAGAAACACCACACATACCACTGGCAACAGCGCCCACATCAAAGTCTAAGCTTAACCTAGCCTCTAAAGCCTAATCTCTGAAGAGAGAACTGGACAGGAGCACGCAGAGCTCACTGAAAGGCACCCAGCTTGAATCACCCAGTGGCCCAATAAACCTGGGAGTAGACACAGATGCCAGGGACCAAGGCCAAGAACACCCCTGCAGGAGCCAAAAACACAGCTAAAATATGAGGGAGACAACTGGAACATTGCTGGAGGCAGCACCGGGAGGAAGAACAACCTAATAGGGGGTGACGAAGAAGAATCAAGTAGCAAAGAAAACACGGACGATACCACCAAGATGGCCCTAAACAAGGAAGAACTGCAAGAATGTTTAAAGAGCATGATGGAATCCCTCCAGACTCAATTAAGCACAATAAGAGGAGCTAAGGTCCTCCCTGCAAGAGGTAAAGAAAGACATTACAGAACTGGGGTAAAGAGTGGACACCATGGAAGTGGGCCTCGAGGAGATCGCAGAAGACACTAAACAGAATAGCATTCTCCTCAACAGATCGCCAGAGCGACACATAACTCAGAACTGCAAGCAGAAGACCTCGAGAATAGATCGCAGAGATCCAACATAAGGGTCAAAGGCCTGAAACGATGGGGGATAAGGACTTGAAAGACACAATGCAACAATGCTTCAGCAGCATGCTTAATGGTACGCTACCAGAAGACATACTCATAGACAGAGTGCACAGAGTGGGACCCAAGAAAGCTGACCCTGGAGCCAGGCCGAGAGACGTCCTAATGGCAATGACTTCCTACTTCATGAAGGAAGAGATACTAAAGGCAGCGAGAAAGCAACAAGCTGTCTCCATCAATGGAAAACAGATCCCATTGTTTCAGGACCTGGCTCTCTCCACGCTACATAAAAGAAGATTGATGAAACTGGTCACAAAGGCACTAATAGCCAAGGGCGTCACTTATTAATGGGCGTATCCTTTTGGCTTACAATTCATGTGGGAGGGTAAGCATCAGCGGCTCTCCACCTGCGAAGAAGGGATGACTGCTACAGGTAGAGGAGGAAGAACCCCAGATGGGTAAGGGATTGATTCAGAAGAAGAAAGGGGAAGGACCCAGATAATGGGACTGGTCGTCTGATACCAAAATGAGGCGGGGCAAGGAGATCAGCCTAACGGGACCCAGACCGAAGTGAAGCCCAGAGGAGACAATACATGTACGACAACGACTGAGAAATTTGACCCCAGATCCGGACCGTCGAAAGGGTCAGGGGCTGAATAGAGGAGATAAAGAAAGAAGGAGTAGGAGGATGGGGGGGACAGTTCATGTTGAAGTTCAGTTATGTGGGGACATTTTTTGGTATGGTTCGTTACATGAGAGTATGAGCCGCATCCGCTGCAGGAGAAGGCATGGCAGTCAGTTGGGAAGAAATGGGCACGAGGAGTATGGCTGAGCTGAATGTCATAGCCCTAAATGTACAGGGATTAAACTTGCTGGTGAAACGGCGCTCAATTGTGGCAAGACTACTAGACCTCCAAGCATCAATAATCTTTTTGCAAGAAACACACCTACTCCCGATAGCGGGGGGGGGGGTGCTGAAATCCAAATGGCTATTCCATTGAGTGCCAGTGTGTCATTCAAGAAACGGGTGTTGTACAGAGATAAGGAGGAGAGATACGTGCTCCTCAAGGGCACGCTAGACGAACAAATATATACGTTAATTACAATATACGCCCCAAACGAAAAGCAGGACCTGGGAGAAATATTGCAGAAACTGGGAGGATGGTGTGAAGGCCAAATAATAATTGGAGCAGACTAATTGTGTAATGGACCCTGCCCTTGACAAAACTCTGCCTCCCACAGCTGCTGACGGAAGAAATAGGTAAGTGCTGGGTAAACTGTTTAGGGATGTAGGGGTAGTGGAAACGAAGATTCTTCCACAAGCAGGAAAAGGAATTCACCCATTACTCTGCAACTCACAGAGGGTACTCTATAATCAATATGATTCTGGTCTCGGCTACACTGATTACCCAGGTAGACAACGTACAAATAGGAGTCAAGTATCTCTCCGATCACGCTCCAGTCCTAGTGCAAATAATGCTAGCAAAAGATAGGGCCAGAATCCGTAAAAACTGGAGACTGAACCAAATGATACTGAGAGACACCACCCTTAGAGCACATATGGAGAAAATACTGAATAATTATTTCCAAGATAATGATAACGGGGAAACAAACTGGGGGATAATTTGGGACGTGGGGAAAGCGGTAATCCGAGGGGAATTTATATCGCAAGCTACAGCATACACACGTGAGAGAGGGCTCACCAAACAGAACTCTAACTAGAACTGCAGGAGGCAGAAACACAAGACTAGGCAAACACTTAAAACTCTGCGAGCCTTCCGTAAGGTGAGAGCTCAGCTGGAAACTCACGTGGCTGATCATACCACACTCTCACTATTGCATACCAAGCAGACATATTATGTGTATGAGGGGGAAAGCTAACAGATTCCTCATAGCCAAGCTACGTAAACAAAGGTCCCGTAACTATATCGCACGGCTTAAAAATTAAAAAGGGGAACCATGCCCATCGGAGGAGGAGAAATTAGACATAATAGAGAAGTTTCATCAGCGTCTTCTCAAACGGGTGAACCTCCCCTCCACAGGCACAAATAGACTGCATGTCGAAATTCGTTCTGCCCTAAATCACTGAAGAGGACAATCTTATTTTGCGAGCCCACATTACAGCACAAGAGATGAGCGACGCTATAACACATTTTCCTCCCAACAAGACCCCAGGACATGACGGGCTGGGGAACGGATATTACAAACCGTTCCGGAACCAGCTACTGGGCCCTCTAACTAAGCTCTTCAACCATATAAGGGAAAGTGGAACAATCACGCCAGACATGAAAAGCTCATTAACAGTTCTAATTCTAAAGCCAGGCAAAGACCCCACAGACCGAACTAGCTACCACCCAATATCATTACTTAATAGTGATGCCAAACCCTACGCTAAAATCCTTGCATCAAGACTAACGAAAGTATTGCCCAAAACTATCCATCAAGATTAGGCAGGGTTTATCGTGGGGAGACACATGAAAGATAAGTGCAGTAGATATCATAGATTTAGGTACCAGGACGGGGCAAACATTTTCTATAGCTGCCCTAGATGCACGACGTGCCTTTGACAGCCTAGACTGGGCATATCTGAATTTGGTCCTGAAGAAATTTGGCTGCAACCCCACCTTTGTTAGGATGGTCCTAGCGAACTTTCAACTCCCCTCTCCAACCTTCATGGTCAATGGAAGTCCCACAGCAAGAATAAGAATACGAAGAGGTACACGACAGGGATGCCCACTATCCACCCTGATTTTTTTCAATGGTGATGGAGCCCATAGCGGAAATTATAAGACAGGACCCGGAGGTGAACGGGGTATTCGGTGGAGGGGTAACACAAAATAGCATTATACGCCGATGACATCCTACTGTTCCTTAAAAATACCACTAGCTTGCTTCCAAAATCACTAGAGAGGTTACAAGACTTTGCTTGGGTCTCGGGCTTCACCATCAACTACACTAAATTTAAAGCCCAAACATAACGGAGGAGGAGGGGGTGATCCCGAGGCAATAGAATGCCTAGGCATCCAACTAAGCAAAAGAATTCAAAAGCCTATACGGGGCGAACATTATACCACTGTGGAAACAGCTGAGGGAGGACCTACACAAATGCGACGCCCAAGAATTGTCCTGGTTTGCACGCATTGCTGCACTCAAAATGATGCTACTACCCAGTTTACTGCACGCAGTGAGCTCCCTCCTGACGAGCAAGGCCCTACAAAAGGAAGTAGTTACTTTTGTGTGGAATGGGAAGAAACCCAGAGTACAAAAGACAATTCTGACTAGACCACCACTCTTGAGAGGACTATGGGTTCCGACATCGAGAGGTATATAATGGCAACTTTATTAGCACCAATGCTGAAATGGATGGGAGGGAACATACTAAAGGGTTGGATGGGAATAGAGCAGAGGGTGACCACCATCTCTCTAAGAACATTACACACGCTGCGGGCAGGGCCTAGGAGAGCAGAGGGACACCTACTGGAAGGTAAATGAGTATCACTGAGAGGATGGAGTAAAGCACTCAGAAAATGGCACATTACACCGGCCCTAGACCCTTCACCCAATGGCACACTATCAAGATTTTACAAAGGGTAAGCAAAGTAAGTTTTGGGATAACTGGGGACAAGCACAGACAATCCATCTGAAGGAATTCTTTCGGGAGGGATACCCTCTATTATATGAGGACAGTAAGCAGAGATTTGGTATAGGGGAAAGGGAAAGGTATACATGTACACAAATTAGGCACTGGATATCACAGAAGGGGGTTAAGAAAGCAGCTACCAGAGCCCCAATAGGATTGGAAATCACCCTAGAGGAGGGTGTGACGTGAAGGACATTAGCAAGAATGTACAGATTATTAGATAAGCACAAGCCAGAGATAGACTCTCCAATAAGGACAACTGGGAGAAGGATCTGGGCATCCCCACTACATGGGGGCAAATCTGGAGGTCACAAAAGACGTCCAAATGCACTGCTATTAAAGAGACAGCGTATACAATATGCTACAGGTGGTACTTGACCCCGCACAGGCTCCATAAAATTAACCTCTCCTTCTCTCCTGACTGTTGGAGACAATGCAGGGGGAAGGGGGGCCCTGTACCACATATGTGGTGGGTTTGCCCTAAAGCTGCAATGTACTGAAGGAAGTCCTGGGTCATATAAAATAAATTACAGGGAGACAACTCCCACTCAATCCAAAGGCTATACTACTGGGAACCGAAGTAGAAAGAGTATATGCAGCGACAGGTAACAACGCCACCCTTACCACCCAATTATTAATGGCGGCAAGGATGACCCTGGCCCAAGGTTGGAAAAATCTGGAAGGACCCATATTAGCTTGCTGGTGGGTCAAAATCTGGAAAGTGTTCTGTATTTTCTTGCATGCAATTGTTTTGTGACTTGTACTAAAAAATTAATAAAATTGAATTTATAAAAAAAATCTGGAATGTGCTAGCAATGGAAAAGTGGGAGCCCTGAGAGAGAGCAAGCACCAGAAATTCCTGGCAATATGGAACCCATTCTTAGAGTTTGTTAAAGAGAGAGGGAGGCTCAATATTACAGACCAATGCTAATGAGAGCAATTCTAAACTGTAGCTCCTCGGAATGGGAAAAGAAGGAATGACTATAAATGAGGCCTGAAAGATGAACATGCCACATCCACCAAATAACCAACAATAAGGTAGAAGTTGCAATCATACCGCTTGGGGGGGGGAGGGAGTTGAGGGGGTGAAAGGTTGGGAAATGTTATTACTAATGTTACATTACATTACAACACACAATCGCAAATCTTTGCTAATTTTGTGTTGCGATTGAGATACCCACTGAGACCACTAAGAAATTAATGATATGCAACTTGGATTGTGTGCGGAAAATGAAAATAATGTTTTGAAGAAGAAAAAAAAAGCACGGTGCACCATATTTAAAATGTGCATTAAGAATTAGATAAATGAAAGCTGTTCAGCTTAATTTATGGGTTTATCCCTAGGAGTATTGGTCGCCAGAATATTGCATTTAAATGCGTTCAGACAGGTTAAAAATGGTTCATTCCAATGCTGCATGGGAAAGAGCTCAAACCAGGGATCCCATCTTTTGTGGCTAATGGAAAATATTAAGCGACATGGCAGAAAGTGTTCTGAGGCGAAGTTGTTGGTTAAGAGTTGGGGAGGCAGTGACTGGCCAAGTGGGAGTGTGTGGTCTTTGGAAGCCCTCAGGACTAAATGCCTCTTCTGGAACCCGAAACTGAAGCCCCTGCTGCTGCCCGCCAGCCCACTCAAGGTAGTCCGTCAGGCTGCCCTTTGGTTCCATTACTGGAACTATGAATCATTTACCATGAGCTGCACTGGCTGTCTGGCTAGTGAGGTATCAATGAATCAGAGGACAAAACAGACTGCCAGCACACAGATATCCAATCGAGTCATCACTGGAAGGGCAAAATCATGCTGTCCCGCGTGCACTGCAACGGAGAAAGTGAACAGAAATGTTAGACTAAGTGGATGACTGCTGCCCTGTGAGGAGCGGAGTCCTGGGTACCCACTTGAGGTGTTCCAGGAAGTCACCTTGGTACACTTGTTTTTTTTTTTCCAACAAGACTTTTTATTGAGATTTTGTTAACATGTAGAAATCGCTGTAGACATTATTCAAGTCATAATGCAATACTAGGAAATAAACAAGAAAATGAATCAAGAATCAAAACATAACATTGGGAGATCAGTGGGGGAAGTCAGTAGGGGAGCCTAGTGGGTGGGGGCAGCTTCAGTTCATAGATAGTCACGCCAGGGGCAGCTGCTGGAGTAGGCACTGGGCCTGATGGCTGTGGTGGAAGTCGGGCCGAGAGACAGTTCAGTGGGGCGCTGATCTGCTTTATTCCAGAGATTCTTGTTCAGTGAGTGATCCAAGGGTACCTCCAGCAGGAACACGGCCATCTATAGTCGTACTTAGCCAGCCAGCGGAGGGACAGTGGTTGTCTCACCACGCCAGGGAACTGTTGTGCGTAGTCCAGAAAGGGAGCCCAGATGCCGTAGAACTTACTTCTATTCCCAAAATGGAAGGCGGTTATTTTTTCGGTGACAGCGATGTCCCAACACTTTGTCCACCACGTGGGGGATTGCTGGGCCATCAGGGTTTTTCCATAGTCTTGCTATCGAGATTTTTGCGGCTGTGAGCAGAGATCTGCCAAACGGCCCGTCATCAGGAATTGGCCGTCTCCTGTATCGCCCAGTAAGACTATTCCTGGGTCCCACGGAATCGAGAGGCCTGTGATTAGTTTTTTTTTAAATTAACTTTTTATTGGCATTTTTATAAACATCAACAGTACCAAACAAGAAAGCAAACTCCACACACCCCCTCCCCCTCGTCCCCCTGGTTCGAGAGTGGACCCAGTCCATAGCAGTTCGTCTTAGCAGTACACTCAATGTTCGTTGGTTAGGTAAGTGAGAGGGCCACCAGTCTTTAAAAACCTTCTAGATCGTCTTCTCCGGGGCGTTCGACTATCCCCAGAAGCTGCATGGCCCGCGGGCACCATACCATTCTTGCCCCGTCCATCAGGTACCGCAGGAGGGCAGCCCAGTCTGTGGAGAATCTGGCATGATCCCTCTGGATGGAGTATGTGAGCCACTCCATTGCCAACAAGGACCACATTTTTGCGACCCATTCGTGATCCTGAGGGGGGTCCCTTGCCTTCCATTTGCAGGCCAGTACCAGGGCTGCTGCCATCATCATCACATACAGCTTTCGCCCTGCCTTGGTTTTGATAGCTTCGAGTGGTCCCCCCAGGCCTACAAGCGCGAGGCATTTGTACCCTGTGAAGTCGATTCCTAGGACTTGGTTAGCCACTTCTTCGACTCCCTCCCAGTATTTCCCAATGTTTGGGCACTCCCACCACATGTGCTCCCAGGTGCCATCCGCTCCGCAGTCCCTCCAGCATAAGTGCGATACCCCTGGGTACATGCTATGTAGTTTCGAGGGGGGTCAAGTGCAACTGGGTTACCAACTTCAGCCAGATCTCCCTTCTTTGGAGAGACCTTGTTAACCTGGGCATCTGTGACCAAAGCCAGGCCCAATCTTTCTCCTCCACCACACCCCTGAGGCTGCCTCCCACCTCCTCGTGTATGGTCTCGCCGGGGGATCCTCTCCAGCCTTCAAATATTTGTAAATAGCTGTGATAAGATGCCTATCCCCGGATTCCCTGCTGAGATACCTTTCAAACGGGATCAGCTAACGACTTGCCGCTTGTAGCATGGTGGGGTGGTGGAGCCAATGCCTCAGTTGAAAGTATCTAAACCTTTCCCTCTCGCCTAGTGCGAATTCTGGCTTACATTGCTCTAATTGTTTCATCTGGCCTTGACCTTCACTGAACATATCCCGTAGCAGCCGGCAGCCCCCTTATTGCCAATTTTCGAAAGCTGGTGTATTGTACCCCGGGTGTAGGGTGAGGGGAAGGTTGTGAAATTAGCCTCCCGCACTGCCTCGTCCCAAGTTCGGCCCACTAAATCTAGGAGGGTGCTACTGTTCATGCGATTGAGCCTATCCTGCTTGGGCTTCCATAGAACAAGCTCTAGGTCTTCCCCCCAACACCGCCCTATCCATTGGCCTCCATATCTTCCCCCGGTCATCTTTTTCCCAATCACTAATCACTTTTAGTTGGGCTGCCCTATAATATGCCCTAAAATCAGGGCTCCCCGTGCCTCCCCGGTCAGTAGGGGCTCTCATGAGTCTAGCCGCCATTCTCGGGCACGTATTGGCCCACACAAATCTGTTGGTCATTCTGTTCAGTGCTCTGAAAAAGGTGGGGGGATATAAACCGCAAGTGCGGCAAAACAGTACAGCAATTATGGTAGGAAGACCATTTTTAAAGTATTAATGCGGCCCAACCATGAGATGGTTAGGGTGCCCCAATCAATCAGTTTAGAGTTAATTCTCTCCAATAAAGGTGGGTAATTAGCCTGGTACAATTGTTCGATTGATTTGGCCAGTTTAATGCTGAGGTAAGTGATTGAGTTCCCGACCCATCTGTACGGTGAAGTTCCTTTTAATGCCTCGGCGGCTTCCCTCGGGATAGTGAGGCTGAGGATTTCTGTCTTGGAGGCGTTCATTTTAAGACCCGCTTACTGCTAACCGGAGAGTTGGTTGTCCGCAATTGGCCTTGACTCTGTCCAGGAAGTTGGGGTCAAATCCCATTTTCTGCATAGTTGCGAAGAGAAATCCCCACCCCACCCGATCAAAAGCCTTCTGGGCGTCGACTGCCATGAGGAGAGCAGGGATTTGTCTTTTATGTACCTTCTCTATGAGATGCACCAATCTCCTGACATTGTCACCGGTCTGCCTGCCCCTCACAAAGCCAGATTGGTCTGGGTGAACCAGTTTCGGGATTATTTGATCTAGCCTTGCTGCCAGTATCTTAGCGTCAACATTGATCAATGTTATGGGCCGATAGGAGCTGCATTCGGTGGGGTCTTTCCCATTTTTATGGATGAGGACGACTTTCGCCTCCTCCATTGTACTCCTGATGAGGCTGTCCCTACCTATTTGGTTGAATAGGGCAGTTAAGATCGGCATTAACAGTTCCTTATGATTTTTATAAAATTCTGGTACAAACCCATCCGGACCTGGTGCTTTAAGGGTAGGTAGGGATTTAATTGCCGCCCTGACTTCATCCCCCGTTATGTCCTGTTCTAGGGTTTCCCTCTCCTCGTCTGATAAGCACGGCAATTGGACTCTTGTAGCTGGGTTGTATATGATGGGTTATCTGACACATATAAGGAGGAGTAAAACTTAGTGAATTCCCGTTTGATGTCATTATTGGCGCTAACTCCCCCATCCCGGACTTTAATTTTCAATATTGTTTTGTCTTTCTGTTCCTTTCTAAGCATTCTCGCCAGTAAGCGATCCGCCTTATTGGCTTTGATGTAATATTTTTGCCTAAGATGTAAGAGATTGAGCTCCGCCGCTCGGGTCTGGATTATGTCCAGCTGTCCTCGAACAGCACTGTATCTCTTTTGGTGGCCCGGGTCTGGTTTGTGCCCATTTTCACAATTATCCCTTTAAGCTCCTCCTCCAGTCGAGCCTCCTCTAGCCTTAATTCTCGATTCCTTCTTGCCTTGATTGCGATAATAGTGCCCCTCAGGGTAGCCTTAAAGGCGTCCCACCTTACTCGGAGAGTTGTGTGCCCCACTTGGTTATTCGTGAAAAAGCTTTCTATTTCCTCCTCTACCTCCTGGATCAGCAGCTGGTCTTTAAAGAGTGATGTCGGGTAACGCCATTTCCACAGCCCCAGGGGTCTCCTATTTCCCTTCATGCTTAACGTTATTGGGGCGTGATCCGACAATATTGTGGTGCCAATAGTAATATCTATCGCATCTCCCAATAAGGTTGACGAAAGCCAAATGTAGTCAATTCTTGAGTGGGAGCGGTGGGCATGCGAATAACCGCTATAATCCTCCTTGTCCCAGTGTAGGCCCCTCCACGCATCCACTAGGGCCAGGTTACTAATTTTGTCACTCAATTCGCTCGAGGGCCCACCTTGTGGGGTCACCGCCCCGGAGCTCCTATCCTTGGCGGGTCCCAAGCGATTGTTACGCTCATCTGGTCTCTGCAGAGGCGTTGGGGCACAGTTGCAGCCCTCCCTGGACTTGAATCACCTCTCTTCAGGCCTCTCCCTCAGTAGAAAATCTGTGAGTGGTGGTACATGGTGAGACTGCTGCTGTGAATTATGGAAGATAACTGTCCGTACTGCTACTTCTGGCAGGTGCACGTCAAATGGGATCTAGTTCCTTCACTGATCCCTGATAAGGATTAGTCCAGTCCAGCTGCGACTATGCTTCTCCTTAAGATTGGTAAGTCTTTCTTGAGCTCTTGATGTTGTTCGTTCTGTTTAATGTTGTTATATGTTGCTCCTAATTATGCCGCAATAATGTCTCTCTTCTGTTTTCTTCCCTTCGATGTAAACGCGGCCTAGATGCAGCTGTGAGACGTCAGACGCGGCCGGAGGGAAGATGGAGGCTACCGCAATGTTCGACAGCAGGTAAGCAAAGGTTTAAGGTAAAGCGCGAGGTATGGCGAAGCGCAACCTTAAACTGACTGTTTTTTCAATGTCTAACCTTGTCTTCTGTTTCTCCTTGCAGGCGCTGCTGTCGTCAATGGAGCGTGTCGTCAATGGAGCGGTTCCAAGATGTAGATTTCGGCGCTCTGGAAAGTGTAAAGATGAATACTTGGCTCGCCGAAGAGATGTACCGATAAGAACAGCTTCCCCCAATTGGTAAGTATGCTGGCAGGAAGCAGGATGTCCAGGAAGCAGGATCTTCAGGCGACGGTGAGCGTTACGCTGCTTGCAACTGCAGAATAACGCAAGCACTGGCCTTAAGGATGAGCAGCTTATATAGCTGACCTCCTGAAGCCACACCCACCAGGTTCAGCCTGCCTGCCACACCCAAAGGCAATCCATTAGCAGCCACACCCAAGAATACACTTGGGGCTGCTTAATGAATAGAATGTTCAAGGTTAATGCATCTGGAGTGCTATGTCCATAATAAAGGCTTTTGGTGTCAAATGGATGTTCTTGTTAGCCTTTGATCATGAGCCGGGCGCCAAAGGCACAAGGACAGTGTCCACCCAGATCTCCTGCGCATGCTGCCCCTGCATGCCTGTACCCCTGACTTCATGACCATGACAACGATATTGAAATCGCCGGTGAGTATAATAGGGAATTTGGTGAACCCCTCGAGTTTATCCAGCATGGTTTGGATAAAGGGGTCTTCTGCTGTATTCGGAGCATAAAGGGTCGCAACAGCGAGGGCCTGCCCACTCCCCGCCAGATACCTTCCCTGATTATCCGAGACCTTGTCTGTGATCTACATATCTAGACAGTCTTTCGAAGCGATTAGGACGCCCGCCTTTTTGGTAGGTTGTGTGGCTTGTAGTAGTCTGGAGTAGCCCCAGATTTTAATCCTTGACCTGTCATATGTACAGATGTGGGTTTCTTGCAGAGTTAGAATATCTGCGTTCTCAGGTCGGCTATAGCGTTCTAGCTTTTTCCGCTTAACTGGGGAATTGAGGCCATTGACCTTAAGGGAAAGAATCCTCAAATTGCCCCTAACTGGGAAAGTGGATTAGAGGTTCTTGATTATTAACAAACCTCTCGGGTGGTGGCTTCGGATACTTCGCACTATTGCTCACCCTCTCCGCTAGGCCCCTCGACTTTATTGTCCACCTCTGCAAATTGGGCCCCCTCGAACCTTCCCCTCATCCACACCCCTCCCCAGTGAGCCGGAACAACTGGCAGTGGCCCCCCTCGAATCTGAACCTTGAGAGTCGATCCGCTAATTACCCCCGTTTGTCCAATGCAGGATATCCCCATCCCATTCCAAGAACAAGTAACCCTCCCACCCTGAGGCTCCTCAAACTGGTGCATTGTGTAGTCTCATGCATGCATCTCTTTGTTTATGCCCTCCCCAGGCATTCTAGTGGTAATCCGGTGAGCTCCTAAAATGACAATCCGGCATCTTGTGACTCTCCTGAGTGACCTGCTCCTTCCTTGACTGCGGGCCTCGCAGTTGTGATTGGGCGTCGCACCTCTGCCTGTGATTAGTTTGATCTGTTCTAGTACCTCTTTCCAGAATCGAACCGTTTTCAGGCATGACCACAGGAGATGAAATAATGTGCCAGTGTCTGTGCAGCTTCTCCAGCATGGCGATGGGATAGCGAGATTACTTTTGTGCAGGGTCTCCGGCGTCAGATACCATCTATAGCAGACTTTGATTGCCCCCTCTTTATTGGTGATGCATTTTGAGCTCCTATAGGTCCTTGTCCAGATGAGACTCCAACCCTCCACAGCCAGTTCTCTGCCTATGTCTCGTTCACATCTCTACATGTAGGGTTCCTTCTTGTTGGGTTCCCCTCTATAAAGGAGCACTGTCAGGGTTTGTTCTAGCGCCATCAAATCTCTTCTTCCCTGCGGTTTTTTCGTGTCGTGGGACAGCCAATGTCTGAGCTGGGTGTAGCGGAATTGCTCTCCCTGCGGAACTTGGAATTTCATTTTAAGTTCTTCAAATGTGAGCAGTGCGCCATTCGTGAAGAAGCCCGCGATGTATCTCAGCCCTCTGGTTCTCCCAGATTGGGGATAAAGTGTCCACTGTGTTCCTGCAGTTCCATCATCAAGCTGCTTTTTCCAGCTCTCCACCATGTTTCTCTGTCGATGTGAGGGGTCCGGCGCCTTGAGGGTTTAGTGCCTAATTTCCATGTGAAAGCCGGCGAGAGTTGGGCCGCGAGGCAGTATCTGTCGACCTCCGGGACCCCCCCAAAGAAACTGGACAAAGAAGTGCCCGGCCTCAAGTAAACTTTATATCAAGTAAGGAAAAATGAAGTGTTGCTCGAACTAGTTTAAAAGTTTTAAGAGGAATCAATTTCTTTTGACATTGCAGAGCACACTAATAATCTGTGAATCTATGTGAACCAAGATTTAAGCATCAGTAAATAGCTATACCATGTAAAGCAAGAGCTCAAATGATGGGAACAGAAGACCTATATTGCCTGAATTATTTTGGGAAGTGCAAAAATAAAAGGAGGAGCACTGTGTGTCGAGCACTGCTCCGATGTATTGGAGCCGCTGGGTAGGTGTCAAATGAGACTTCTTTAAGTTGAGGGAGAAGCCCAGCTTGTGAAGGGAGTGGCAGGTGACGGACTGATGATCCAGGGCTTGCTCGGGAGTGCAAGCTCTGATCAACCAATCGTCAAGGTAGGGGTAGACGTGAATCCCCCCTTTCCCGAGATACGCTGCCACCACCACCATCAGCTTGGTGAAGACCCTCGGGGCGGATGTCAATCCCAACGGCAGAACACGAAACTGAAAATGCGAGTCGCCAAACGCGAACCTCAGGTACTTCCTGTGCTTGGGATGAATCGGCACATGAAAGTAAGCATCCTTGAGGTCGAGAGACACCAACCAATCCTGAAGTTGAAGGGCCTGGAGGACTTGAGAAAGAGTGACCATCTTGAAATTGTCCTTCCTGAGGAGCTTGTTCAACCAACGCAAGTCCATAATGGGTCTCAATCCCCCGTCCTTTTTCGGGATCAAAAAATAAGGGGAATACATCACTACAGACACCAGTTCTATGGAGCCTTTCTCCAGCAGGGATAGGATTTCCTGCGCAAGGAGAGGATCCGGACGCTTCAAAGAGAGCTTCCCCGGTGGATTGTCGTGAGGCCTCTGCCGGAAGGGAAGACACTAGCCGTGGGCTATGATCTCCAGAACCCACACATCTGAAGTAATGGCGCGCCATTCTCCAAGATGCTGCGCAAGTCTGCCCCCAACAGGCGAACCATAGGACATGGCCTCATGACTGAGCGGACGCGGCTGCGACAGTGCCTAAGGGCAAAGAGGCAACTGCCAGAGCGGCTTTGGCACCCCGAGTACCTTGCTTTCCACCTCTGGTACTCCTATGTTGGCCCCTCTGACTGGCAGCTCCTCTCGATCTACCAAAAGAAGAGTAGTACCGAAAGGACCCTCTCGTCCATTGCCGTCCCCTAGGACGAAAAGGAGGAGGTTGGCGTACTGCAGCGCTCAAAGACTTTGCTGCAGCTTTGGAGGTCTGCAACCTCTCAAGGCTCTCGTCAGCCTTGCTGCCAAACAGATGAACTCCATCAAAGAGCGTGTTCAGAAGCCGGGATTGCACATCAGGAGCAAACCCTGACTTACGCAACCACGCAAATCTGCATATCACGGTACTTGCAGCCATGGACCAGCTGACACAGTCTGCCGTGTCCAAACCCAACTGAACGGATTTGCACATGGCATCCTTGCCGTGTTGCACGAGAGATAGATAACCATCCCGTTCTTCCCCTTCGGGAATATGCTCAGCTGCCAAAGATGCACAGTTCCACAGAGTGTGAGTGAATCTCGCCAAGGCACAAGTGGAGTTGGCTGACTTCAAAGCCATACCCGCAGATGAAAATACCTTCTTCGCCCAACCATCAAATCGCTCGTCGTCCCCATCAGGAGGGATGGTAGGGTATGCATCCTGCTTCGAGGGGGCTGTAGCCGCCTGCACCACCAAACTCTCCAGAGTAGAGTGCATCGACAAGTAGCAGGGATCACTACTGGCTGGGCGGTATTTTTTCAGAAGCGACTTATTAACTTTCTTGGAGACTCTCTGGAGCAGTCCAAGCCGCTGCCACCCTCCTTTGCAAAACCATGTGAAACGGCAATACCGGGTCAGTGGGTGGACCTTGGTCCAGGATGTCCGTCAGATCATCCTGATCAAAATCCACAGGTGGAGCAGACCACCCCAAGTATTCTGTCACCCTTGACATGAGACGCCTATAGGAGGATTCGGCATGCGTCCCAGGCTCAGCCCTGCCAAACTCCACCTCTGGAGAGGTGTCAAGACCATTGGCGTCATGCAAGGACTAACTGAGTTCCTCCATCTGACTGTGCCCAGACTAAAGGCCATCAGGGACATCAGGAAGCACAACCATCTCCTCATCAGACCCTTCCTTTACCTCTAAAATATACTCCAAAGGTTGGAACAAATCCAATCTGGGAGGAGGAACAGAGTAGGGCTCAAAAACAGGCCTGATGGACTTACTAAGAGCCTTCCTCAGAGGTTCCACAGCCCTCCGGGGCACCTCCGGCAAATCATCCACAAACGGCGTCGAGGGTGCCGAGGGAATCGGCGTCGACCGAGGCGCCGATGGTGTCCACAACTTCTTCAAGGGCGGAGCCCCGAGAGTGTCCCTCGACGGACATGGCGCCGACAACTTCGAGGGTGGAGCCCAGAGAGCCCCTCGACGGACACAGCGCCGACAACTTCGAGGGCAGAGCCCCGAGGGAGCCCCTCGATGGACACGGCGCCGATGGCGTTGACGCCTTCCTCGAAGGCTTCACCGGTTCCAACGGTCTTGATGCGTCGAGGACCGGGACCTGGATCTGGCACGGCTATGGCGATCTCCCTTGTACAATCGGGACCTCAACAGCTCCCGATGATCGGGCCGACCGCCCGTGCCCAAAGGCGTGCGAGTGGTAGGCCGAGCCTGTTCCTTGCCGGCTTCTTTCGAAGGCGCGGACGGAACTGTGCCTTGCGATTCGAAAATCGCCATCATCTGCTGGCGGAATGCATCCCATTCGGCTGGCAACGAAGACTTGGTGGGACAAGGCAACCGTCTGGCGAGTCCTCCTCCGACGTGGAAGGCGACCGGTGACGGCGCTTCCTAGATTGCCTCAAAGAGGTAGAGGAATGGCGGGAACCTCTCCTAGACCGAGACCCCCTGGACTTTTGCCGACGCGGAGAGTCGCCCCTCGAATCATCGGTCAAAAGCCTAGCGGACTTCGATTTATGGGGCTTAGACACCCTACCTACCTTCAATTTCTTCTTACGTTCCCGCAAGGCCTTAGAAGTCAGGGACTGGCAATCATTGCATTCGTCGGTGGCATGGCTTTCGCCGAGGCACCAGAGGCAGATGTCGTGCAGGTCCATGATGGACGTCTTTGAACCGCAGTCCCAACATTTTCGGGGTAGTAGAAGAAGACAGACATCGCTTTCAAAGAGAAGAATTGAGCACGCCAAGATTCCGAAGCAAACACGTTTGCGGAAAAAACGGAACTGAGGCTACGGGCTCTGTGTGTCCTATATATAACATCCGGTGACGTCAACCCCCGACAGAGGCCCTCGAGGGACTACGGATCGACCTCATCGACGCAGGATGCCCTCTGCCGAAGATTTTCCGAAGCAGCACAGCTGTGGTCATTACCGGTCATAGATGTGGAATACGTCGGAGGACACAATATCCTCAAATCGATATTTACATGAAACACTTTTATTAACTTAAATGTCAGGATGAAAAAAGGCCTAACTTGGTTGCGCAACGAAGATAGCTGCCTAAGAGCTGAGCTCCTCTCCGGCAGAAATCTTTCAATAAAATACATCCAGCTGCTGCGTCCCCCGAGCAGCCAAAATCAGCAAAGCTACCTTCACAAAACTTCCTGAAGACCCTGAGAAAAAGAACAAAGGAAATCTGAGTCGGAATACCCAGATCCCACCCGAGGATGCGGGTGCGAGGCTGCGAACCGTCTCACAGTTCCAGAGATCCCGACGCAGAGACCACGGCTCTGAGGCGTGTGCAGGCCTTGATGTAGCATAGCGGGCCACGGGCAGTGGCAGCGAGGACACCAAGCTGCCTCTGCGGCTCCCCAAACTAGAGAAGACGACTGTGGACATCGGCGGTGGAACGAGCGGCGAACCTAGACGCCTGAAGAGTGATCTGTGTAGCCGAGCCCTCCGGTAAGGACACAACCGCTCTCCTGTCGGCCCGAACTCAAAGTGATATAACCAGAGCCCCGGCTCCACGCGGAAGCACCCACAGCCCACACATTGTGCGGCTCCGCCTGGAAAATACGGATCCCTCTAGAACGAGCCGGTGAAGGTCCCCGCCCCCGCTCCCTCCATCGGGCGACACCATAAGCGGGCCCTGTGCACGCCAAAGGCTGAGACTGCCACGCCTAACGCACCTAAACCCAAACAAGGCTGCTCAGGGGGGCACCTGACAAACAGCGGCTGACCACAAGGGCTCAGACTCCACATTAGAAAGGCGCAAGGAGCCCTACTCGCACCGAGCAGAGACAACCATAAACGCAGCCAGAGAGGCCACCAAGACGCGGGCCCCACACAGACCATCGGGCGCCGTACACGTCAGACGCCGCAAACAGTGAAAACCAGCCCTGGACCTACACGGCGCAATACGATCCACACCAGTACCAGAACTAGACACATCAGCTCCAACACTAAAAGGGATCAAGACCAACAAACCCTAAGGCAGCCCCACGCGCATTCTTCCTGGTGACAACGTACATTGAGGAGAGGGGAATACATGAGAGGACACAGTCCATTCCTGGAAACAACTACATGACGCACAGATTAAGCCCTCAACCAAACCGCTTGCTAACATCTGCTACTCCATAGCATCAATATCCTCTGAAATACTCCAGCCCTGCAGCCACAATTTATTGTGCATAGCGTTCCAATACTGAGCTCATCAGGGGTCGGAGGGTCAACTGCCAGGGGACCAGCTCAACGGGGAAAAAAGGCGACCTGCACTCTGGCACTGTCTCTCCAGACACGACCGCATCCTTCAGCCAGCACCTACGCCGACCTAGATCCTAGTACAGACGCTAACAGGGCTAACTGGTTGACCAAATCCACCAATCTAACAGGGCCGCATAGGATAGACTTTCTTGAGCTGCCCGGGAAAAACGTTGTAGAGAACAGGAAGACAGGCCCAATGGAGTCTTATACAAACTCACAAGTACCCACTGATAGCCTGGACCCACCAGCGGCCACCTCATCGGTGACTGCAGACGACACGAAATTTGACCACCTACTCACCACGGTGCAAAACGGATTCCTAACCGTCAATGTCAAATTAGACGATATCGTCTCAACAATATGCTCACTTAAAACCTGTGTCGACAAAGAAAGTGCGAGAATCACGTAAACAGAAAACAGAATCGGCGTCAATGAAGATTCAATTCACCAAAACACCCACGACATAACACTCCTGAAAGGAGATGTTAGGCAGAAACCTGTGCAGTTCCCTTTGGGAACACTGCAAAAGATTTAGGACTACAGGTGTTAGCAGTAAACCCACTTGGTAGCAGTCTGTACCACCCAGATTCACTTGGTAGCTGTGGCTGAGCAGTCAGACTTCGCTCAAGAAGAGTTAGGCAGTATGCAAAGTATACACAATAGGCACTCAGACACAATAGCACAAGCAAACACTGACCAGAGCTTTGGTATCAAAGTATATAATTATTTATTTAAAAAAACACTGTTTGAAACACTCCAGCACTCTTATTGTAAAACACTCTAAACACAGTTACTATTATGATATATACAACCCTTATTCCTTATCAGACAAGTCTTAGTTAACACCACTTATTTCCAGACAGAGGTGAGCGTTTAACTATAGATGGCACTCCAATAAGTTCATCCAAAATGGAGGGAAAAAGACAGAATATGTGAAGATACACCACTCTAAGATTTAGGAACACTTTTAGCAAGGCAGAAGAGCAAAAGTCACTGGGGAGCCAAAGTCCATAGGCTAGGCCCACTCTTAGAGAGAGCAGAGCACAAATGCGCCCAAGATCACACAGTTACACTAGGCTTTGAAAGTCTTGCAGAGAGTTCGAAAAGAGTTTAGAGAGGCTCAGAAAAGTCTAGCCAGGGTGTCCCAGGCTAATCCAGGTTCGAAAGCCGGGGGCTAAATCTACCCCGTACAGTCGGTGGCAAGGGAAGCCAGGCGGAACACGGTACCTTAAGTGGGAAGGATCCTCCAGCGATGGCAGTTGTTCCTGGCAGCGGGTGCAAGTCTCGGCGTCGTCCAGAGGAAGAGAAGATCTCGACTTGGAGGAAAGATGAAGGTCGTTGCACTGCCAGGGAAGAAACCAGCCGCAGAGTTTTCCGGTTAAAGGTATTACCCTTTTTTTCGCGGTCGTGGTAAAACGTGGTATTCCGGTTGCCAGGGTGCTTGGCACAGGCAAGGCGGCCACGAGATGCGTCGTGAAGGCGAAAAGACGGTGAAACTGGTTATCCCCACCAGTCAAAGGAAGAAGACTCTCCGGCGGGAGATCTCCTCTGTCATTGGGAAAAGTGGTGAGACGGTCCAGCAGGGCTCCACCGGTGGTGTCGTCGTGGCAGGTCGGCTCAGCTTCTCCCTCGTCGGATTCTTAGGTCCTGTGGCGACTTCTGAAGTTCCAGTCCCCAAAGCCCTGCTTTTATGCAGAAAACCCCCATTCACTCAGCCTAGCTGTCACTCAAACATGCGCGGCTCACCACTTGGGCCAATCAGGATGGAGTGCGACTTGAGTTGCCTAGACAACTCAGTCCAGGGAGCCTAAATCCCCCTCCACACCTCCTAAGTACCCCAGACAGAGTGGCACCACTTTGGAGGGCTTCTGTGGAGAAGCCCGCCAAAAAAGTGGAACAAAGGGCTCGACTTGGGTTGGAGTCACAGAAGAGAACACAAACGCCATTTTTGAACCGAGTTTTGGCAAAAAATACCAACCGGAGAATTAATAATAATTAAATAAACCGGCGGTATGTTCGAGGCTATCGTAATTAAATAAATAAAGATAGTAGCCTCGAACAATGGGAAAACCCCATAGAGAAATATTCGCGGTTGAATATAAAAAGTAGTATCCACTGCCACCAGCTAAAACTCGATCAGGGGGGATGGAGACGTGCCCCCTCGACTAACAGACCCCGGGGCAATCCAATTGCCCCAGCCAGTACGTCCACAATATGATGGTCTGTACTGGTTCTGTTCAGAATTCAAGACTAGTAAAGTCAATGGTGACTTTACATGCCCTGGGAGACAGTAGTCAGTCCCAGGGTATGGAGTCTATACTAGGGGTCACTATGACACCCCTGTGTTACTGCACTTAGGGTGCTGTGTAACACACATCACAAAAACACATGAAGCCCTATGGAGTAAAAGACCCCGTAGCCCATTAAACACATCTGGAGTCAAAGGAATACACTCAAATCATGTCCAAGAGTGAGGGTAAAAGAGTCTCAGTCTTGGCAGGAGAAAAAAATAAACCCCAAAAATCCAGCAAAGCTGCTGGGGGACTCACTAGGTTAGGAAATTCAGCCTAAACAGAGAATTCTCCCTAACAGGAGAGATGACCAAGCTCTGGGGCAAATGTGAAGATTTGGAATCGAGATCGCACCGCAACATACGGATCGTTGGGCTCTCGGAGTCCTTCTGCAGGGGCCCAATGAATCACAAATAGAAACCCTCCTGAAATCCCTGCTCGGCGAAGACTCCTTTTCCCCACAATTCTTGGTTGAAAGGACGCATCGTACCCTAGCCCCGGTGCCCAAGCCGGGTGCCACTACTCGCATGGTCATCGCCAAATTACTTTACTATAGAGACAGAGACGCTGCACTGAGATTGGCAAGAGAAATGGGACCCCTGAGACACGGCAACGACAATATCCACATCTACCCTGACTTCTCGGCTGGAG
The DNA here is from genome assembly GCF_040938575.1 of Ambystoma mexicanum. Lineage (NCBI taxonomy): Eukaryota > Metazoa > Chordata > Amphibia > Caudata > Ambystomatidae > Ambystoma > Ambystoma mexicanum. Next base: position 300,840,014 of record NC_090927.1, on the reverse strand, counting down.
TCCAAACCCAAAGGCGATCCTATGAAACGATCAAACGTCAACTCAGGCTGAGGAAAGTACCTTATGCCCTACTGTTCACCGCAAAGCTGCGCATACAACACGGTGGACATGCACATTTCTTCGAAACCCCCGCAACGGCAATGGCCTATATAGAAGCCTCAATCCCCCTCCCTCCTGGAAGAAATGAACATGATCAAAACGACCTGCACCAACCGGTGGGAGAACCGAGGAATTCCAATGACTGAAGGCCGCTACACGATATCCTTTATTCTCTTAATGATGTAATTGTGACGAATAGGGGGACGTAGCTCCCATAAATTAAGTTGGGCCGGATGAGACGCGATTGGCTACAGGGGCCATGCTGCAGCAGTCGCCCCCTGCCCCTGGGAAGAACCAGAAGTTTGAATCAAGGGGTCACCATCATGTTGGGGCCGATGGTGGTGGTGGGGATGGCTACAGGACAAAAGGGACTGTTTTGTTGTTTGAGAATACTGTCACTTCCTGATAGATCCCCAGTTGGCCACCAGGAGTTAAGGTTAACTAGTTTGAATGGCTTAAAAATTGCAATCACTATCACAAGCTGAACCGCCCAAGGGAATGACCCCTTTCTTCATACACCACCCGACTTTGACGGAATGGCACAGCATACAAATCCACATGCAAATAAACCGGAAAAACTCAAACTGCTTACCTGGAATATCCGTGGGCTGAATAATAGGTCAAAAGCTAGCAAAGTAGCTACATAGCTATGCTGCAAGAAACACATGCATTAAAAAAGGTCAACGAAAGTATTCTACGACAATGGGGGAGTAACAGATATTATACTGAATATTCATCGCACAATAGGGGAGACCTTACACTGATACACCCCTCTTTGGGGTTTGCAACCGAGAAAAGCAAAATTGATCCTCAGGGCAGGTACGTGGTTGTGTGGGGCACCGTGGCAGGCGAGAAACTGATCCTGGTCAATACTTATGGGCCGAACACAGACAACTGAGTTCTACATCAATGTACTGGCGGAAATTGGCCCGACAATGGACACGTGTGTTATGGGGAGGGGACTTTAACACCATACTCGATGTCTCCTTGGATAGATCATCGGATAAGCAAAGGAACCTCACTAGATCTGCCACTGTCCTACATCAAGCCCTAGTGGACTTGGCCCAGGTAGATGCCTGGAGGGGGATACACCCGATAGACAGACAGTACACGTTCTATTCATCAGTACATGACAGCGTCAAGGATAGACTATATCTCCTCCCATCTGATCAATTCAGTGCAGCATTGTGATATACTCCCCCACACACTATCAGATCACTCCCCAATCATACTTGGAGCGATGATCAAGAATATAAGACCACCAGCCAGACGGTGGAGGATGCCCCCAAATATCCTTAAAGACCCGAACGTGGTAGAGTCGCTCCACATTGAGATGGAGGAATTCTTCCAGCAAAACAAAGGGTCAGTAGACAAATGGTCAACCATATGGGAAACGTTCAAGGTATGGATAAGAGGTAACAATGTCTAAAACAACTGGGCTTCTTAAGGCCGTCAGAATCGAATTAACCGAAACGGAAAAACACTTGAAAATGACTATAGCACAACGCACAACAAACAAACATTAGCTGAAATCAATGCACACCTTCAGATTTCAACCAACTGGCAACAAAAGAACAGCAGTATATGGCTATACGAGCTAGGGCACGTAGATATGGAGAAGGCAATAAGGCAGGACACCTATTAGCACGCTTACTAAAGAGTGAGTATAACCACACCCCTTTCACAAGCATTGTAACGGGAACTGGGGTGGCTGTTAATGGAGAAGGTGAAATAAATTCTCAATTCACCAGATTCTATACTGACCTATATGCAAACCATGACACATGTACTCAGGGAGACCTAAAGGGACACCTAAACAAGATCATACTCCCCAGGCTCTCACTAGATGACAACTGGGCCCTTGAACAAACAATAACCAGTGATGAAATCACCGAAGCAATCAAATCATTGGCAACCGGAAAAGCCCCAGGCCCAGACGGACTGAACTCAGAACTATATAAAGAGTACTCCACAATACTCTCCCCAATACTAACCCTTCTATGGGAATAGGCCATGAGAATTGGCTCCCTCCCAGACACAGTGACGGACGTCATTATCACGGTATTGTTAAAACCCAGGCACCCCTCCCATGAACTGTCCTCCTATCGGCCCCTCTCATTAATTAACACAGACGCTAAGATATATGCTAAAGTACTCGCAACCAGATTATTATCCAAAATGACCACCCCAGTATACCCGGACCAATGCGGCTTCATTCCAACAAGATCCACGGCCCTAAACCTGCATAGACTGTTTGGCGTCATGGCACAGATTAAATCAGAGGTACAGGCAGTGGCTATATGACTAGACGCCAAGAAAGCGTTTGACTGGGTCAACATGGGCATACCTGTTCGAGGTTCTAGATAAATTTGGGTTTGGCCCATACTTCATACAATGCGTCAGACTACTGTACACTTCCCACAAAGTCAGGGTCCTCACGAACCATACACTGTCCAACCATTTCAGACTGAGTAGGGGAACCAGGCAAGGATGCCCCTTCTCTCCCATCCTGTTTGCACTCACAATAGAACCGGTGGCGGCAGCAGTCAGACTAGAGCAGGAGCGGAGGGGCATAAGGATGGCCGGTATTCTCGAATCCATATCGTTATATGCTGACTGCACACTATTGTACCCATACTGGCAGTCATGGAAGAATTCACTATATACTCGGGCTACAAAATAAACACAACAAAATCCGAGATTTTCCCATTAACACCAGCCACTACCTGCCCTACACATAAACATGGTCTTAGATGGTCCCCTAACTGTATTAGATATCTCGGAATTCTCGTCTCTAGAGACAGAACATCCCTATACGTTGATAACTACGAATCCCTGTACAGCCAATCCATACTAAACTACAAGAATGGACTAGACTCCCTAAATCACTTATCGGCCGCACCGCAGTGCTTAAAATGGTGGTGCTCCCTAAGCTCCTTTACGTGTTCAGCAATGTTCCAATATGGCCAGGCAGGCCTTTCTTCAAAAACCTGCGATCCATGACAACAACATTCATATGGAATGGCGGAACTAACGGAATGAAATCAGAGAAATTGGTAGAACCCTATGAAGTGGGGGGGCATTGCTGCACCCGATTTTGAACTGTACTACCTAGTGGCACAAGCACAATACGCCAAATACAGGCAGGACACAAAAGACAGAACACTGCATGTCCTCATCGAACGACACTCTGTTCGACCAACCGACTTACACTCCATAATATTTACGAAATCCCACAGAGATGACTGTAAATTCGACCCGGTAACCTCCACGATTGTAGCCTGGACCGCGATCAGTAAAAGACTACAAATGGACACGCCCTATGACTCGCAGGCCTCACTATGGAATTTCCCAGGCATCAAACCCACATACGATACCAGTATACATAAGACATGGGTTCCGGAATATGAGATCAAAATGAGAGACATGTTCCCGGACGGGAGATTCGTGACACCGGAGGACTTCGCAGACAGTGGGGAGAAGCTAATTAGCCACCTTACAATACCACCGCATGAAAGCAGCATTTAAGAAGCGATGACCAACCTACCCAGAAGAACCACCCGTACACGCATGCTTCCAGTCATTATATTCACAGATTGGTACAGGGGTGTCCAAATTATGCAACATAATCCAATCTCACTAACAACCATCGAATAATATCAAAGCCTCATGGAAGATGGACATGGGCATAACTATAGAAGAGGGGAAATGGTCAAGATATGGTCTTCTGTCTAAAAAAGTCTCATTAAACGCCGGCCTCAGGCTGATACAATTTAAATTTAAAATATTGAATAAGCTCCACTATACCCCAGTTAAAATGGCAAAATTCTACAACACAAGATCTGGAAACTGTCCGATATTTGATAGCCCCAGAGCGGATGCATTCCATGTGTACTGAGCATGTCCCCTGATAGCCAGCTTCTGGCTGGAGGTTGCGAGAATACTAGAGGATAGAACACAGATCCCTGCGCAGCTCAGCCCCCAAAAATACCTGTTCGGGGATATAGGGAAAGTGCCAGAGAAAACTAGAAGACTGTTCAATGTTGCATGCGCAGTAGCAAAGAAATGTATTCTTCAAACATGGAATTTTTTGCCCCACGCACAGAACATTTCCTTAAAGGGCTAACATATGTTAATGAATGCGAAGAAACATATGTAGGAATGACGCCTACAACAAGTTGACCAAAAGATATTTGGGCTCTGTTTAGAACATATCTGAGTAGAACTCTTTCCGATGAAGAGAACTCGAAAAGTGAATAGACTCTGTGTAAGACCTGATAGTTTGAAATTCTCTTGTCCATGAAAACTCTGAAAATGTGCAAATATACCTGATTGCTGGCTGGATTAATAAAATGTAGAGGCTATGTATTGCTATTTTGTGTACCTTGAAATAAGTTGAAATGTGGAACAGCTGTGATGTGATATGCATACCAAAAATAAAGGTTTAAAAAAAAAAAGCCTAACTTGCCCTATGCTAAGGTGGGACTTCCCTAGCCAAATAAAACTAAAGCTAAGTCGAAGAGTTCAACTGAAGAATCTGTGTGCAAAACCTATACTTGCCCTTATAACTAATCTATGCAATGTTTAGGATTGTCAGCAACCAAATCAAACGGTGTCCAACATAAAGTTCGGAGCATCTTTCAACTCACAGCTTCCTTTCAGCTGCCTTCCCCAAGTATAAAGCATTATCCAACAAAAAGTCTCAAAGTTACCTCTCTTAAGGTCGCGATAATACAGTGTAACCAGTAATCGGGGTTCCCTTCCCCAAATTTCAAACACAAAAGAACTTTGATCTCAGGTTAATACATGGTTCAAGTCTCAGGGCTCCCTTCCCCAAGACTTTTTTTAGCCCAAAAATATCCTTCGTCTCTTTAGAGTTCTTTGTCACTATTGTGCCTTCTTTGTATGTAGACATTTTGACTGTGTTGAAACAATCGTCAAGCTTTAGTCACTTAATGTAGTTTTCATGTAGTCTGGTATTCAATACACCTTTCTTTGTTTTAACATTTAAAGTTCCTTTCACTTTAGGAGACAGCACCATTTTTTTCACTTATATGTAAAGTATCATTCAAATTTAGCATCTAGTGGATTTACTTGAAAAGCAAGTTCCATTTTTACTTCTAAACTTAGTATGTAACAGTACTGCTCTTTTGTGAGGTTTTCACTAAGTTCGGTACTCAAGAAATAAAGATTGTACTCTGTTTAGTCTTCAATAGGCTCAGGTTGTCCTTGCTAAGATTTTCATTCAGTTCGATATTCAAAAAGCACATGGTTTGTATTCAGAGCACCTTTCATTCTACCGGTGGTGTAATATTTCCTTATTCCACTTATTTCAATAGTACTGTATTACCTTCAGAAACGTTAGAATATGTGTTTTCGCTCACATGCGACCACTCTGATATTAAGTATTCTTAGTTATTCAATATTGGACAATGGATTGAATTATACTCCTTCGAAAATGTGTTTCTGCAAACACACGACCACTCCGATACAATGTATTCCTCGAATAACTCAGTTTAACACTCGCCCCCCGGATTTCTCAATGGATAGAAACACATGGTCATCTTCAAAGCTTCACAGCAGTCCGGATCATGCAGCCTTCTGCTCCTCATGTCGGGGGTCTCACATTTGCCCCAAAGGCACACCTGCATACACGACTCAGCAGGGGAACGAGCATCTTGAATGAACATAAAAGGGACAGCCTCTGCACACGGCTCCTTTCTTAGTGTTCAATTTCCTGCACGGAGCCCCAACTCCCACGCCAGACTTGCGCCAGCCTTCCTGCTGCTGTTCCTGCTGCTTCTCCACGCATAGGCTTCCTCTTTATCTCTCATACTGCTTGGCTGGCCTCCTTTTATACACCGGCAGCCCTTTGACATGCTGCAGGTGTGGAGGTCCAATCATTCCTGCCGGACCACAACCAACGGGACATGCCCGACCTTTACAGTTCGTAGCAGGCATCTTCCTCGTCCCAGTACCAGAATGGTAAATGAGTGTGGTCTTCATTGTTCCTAGTTGCCTCTTCTTCATCCCAGTACTGTCAAGTGTCAAAATGGGAGAAAAGAGAGGAACATGCTTATAACAGCCCATACAGATGGGAGAAGGGTTGGGTTGGTCACCAATAGGAAAAGGAGGATAACATGTCTTGCCCAAGGACCCTCCACCCAGGTGATCCTCCCTCGCTTCTCTGCCCCCAGGGTCAGGATCTAATAGCGAGCCTTTCGCTGGGCACCAGCATAGTGGATCCAAGTGTTTTAGGGGTGAGAATACCCTCAGGTTTCTCACATAGAACACCAGACTCACCACATGACCAGCTGACTCCGATTGATTTGTTTTAATTCCAACCAAATGATTGTCAGACAGTAAAATATTTCAAGGACAGTGGTTCCATAATTCAAGATTAGAGGTGAGCAGTCCGCCCCATTTGTTGCTGAAACCCACTGAAATGGCATACAGATAGAAAAAGTAGAAACAAAGGCCTGAAGAGCTAGAACTATTTCCTTTATTTGTAGAATCCATTTCTGGGAGTTGTCTTGTTGGGACTCTACGCTTTCAGGGGTTCTAAAGAGGCACCAGACCAGTCTTCGTAGGCACTGGAGGTAAAGTCAGTCACAGTGAATTGTCCACTTAGGATCACACCAACTCCTGTTTTACCAGATCTGGGACACGGCTTGGGTGAAATGAGTTCTTAATTTCCCATCCTGGCAACAGAGGGACTTGGAAGGTCAAATACGAGGAGCTACCTGGAGGACCAATTGGTCTGTATTTTCCCATTATTTAGTTGGGAGTTATTTCACTCTGCACTTTTTGTATTGTTAGAGAGCAAAAGTGGCTGGTATGACCCTGTTAGAAAAGATCTTCTATTTGCCGCTTTACCTCCTTAGACATCCTTGGAACACCCCAACTTTTTCCTTTTTTTTTTATCCTGCCCTGACTTTTGAAGGCAAGTAAAGCCATGTTTGCTTTACTTACCTTGTGCTTTGCTCATCCATTTTGTGGGCACCAGTGTGTCCCTATGGCTACCAGTGCAGAGGAACACTGCCATATATTACGAAAATTCCATGTTGTTTTTAAGATGCAATCAGCTTACAGTAAGGTGCAGTAGGGGAAATTTGCATGCCTTTTTCTTTTGTTTTAAGTAACACTTCTTTTACTTGCATGTCATGACCAAGACAGGCTGGTGGGAGTGGATATATTTCTACCGTGGTTTTCATTTTTCCTATGTGCATGTTTGCATTATACTGCACAATCATATTTACAGTACCATATTCCCCAAGATGGCTGTGCCACGCACTTTTCGATTGTCCTTTAGCCATCTTGTCTTTTGGCCTTCTTCCTGCCCTCACGGGTCCAGAAATCTGATATAACGAAATCCCTTTCCCGAGCAAAGCCAGCTGTCCAGGGGAAAGCAGCAATATATGTTTGTGGCTGTATGTGAGGAATGCGAGTGTCTGGCCCCAGTCCATGTCTTGGTCATAGTGTGTCTGTTGCTGAAAAGATGTCATAGCGGAGGCTGTCCATGATTTGGCAGACCCTGTCTGGTGGAATGATGCAGATCCATACCCCAACAGCGAATGAGCATTCCTGTCAGAAAAGTCCCGGCGACGCCCTGCTCCTTTGTCCTAATCTCCTGATGGCTTTCATCAGTGCCTCAACCTCTGGCCTGGTTTGAACAACCACTCCCGCACCCTGCTCTAGGTTCATGCCCTTGGATGCTGTCGGAGGTGTTCCCGGGACAGCCCTGTGGACTGATCTGCTCCCTTCTGGGCCTCTTTGCTGCACCAGTTACCGTCCAGTGTTTGGACTTGACAGGATGCCTCCCTTTGCAGTTGGGATCTCCAGAATAAATGGCCTTGCATACCAGCTTGTCTGCACCACGAGGGTCGTCTTGTGCCACCTGTGTGCAGTGATAGTCATAGCGGCCCACCACCATAGTGTCTTGGGGTCCCCTGAGGTTATCAGAATCATGGTGGCCATCATCTTATCATGCTGGTGTAATCCAGATGTCTAGTTTCAGAAACCGTCTCGCTAGAGCACAGAACCTCCGACTTGCCGGACCCAATGCTGACAAAGAAAATAACCTCTGCACCCATGACCTCTTCCAACAGAACCAACATTTGAAGTAAGTGTGCACAGTGGCTTCAGAAAGCCCATGGGTTGTTTCTAAAGTGGCCGGGATAAAAGGGGGAGTGAGTTTACATACCACTTTCTGCCACCTCTAGCATAGAGTTTAAGAGTGCAAAGTCTTAACCCTACCTCTCCCTTGCCTGGCCGTGATCAGTCAAGTTCTGACCAAGGATCTCCCCCTATGCTTCCGCTAGTGTGGAAGCATTGGGAGGGAACCCCTGAACTTTGCTTACCTCTATTCTTGCAACACTTGCTCTCACTTGTTGGCTTTCATCAAACCTGTTCTGCTATTTAGACTCCTTACTTCCTACAAAGGGCTAACTATGGGACTTACGACTCTTAGTGTACTAGGCCCCATCCTCTTTAGCAGGGAAGATGTTACAATCTGGGGCTTATGAGTGCCCCTGTAGGATGGTAGGACTTTGTCCCAATCACACCACACCACAAAGACCAGTGTAAAAGAAAGGCTGTGTGGAGTGATAGGGCAAAATGTATTTGATCGATCAAGAAGTACAGATATCAAAAGGTAACTTTTTTTGGTGATACCGTTAATAGCACGGTAGTCAATACATGGTCCGAGGTCCCCCCCGCCACCCTCGTGGTGACAAACAAGGGTGATGTTTTAGGCGATTTGGGCATGTGCAAAAATGGAGGGCCACTTTGAGCTTGGTGTCTATGACTTGACTCTCCTGTGGCATGGCAGTAGGCACAGGGCAAAAGCCTGGGGGATTGTGGGAGTCAAGCTCATCACATACAGACAGCACATGAACACTGGTGAAGAGGTCTCGCAAACTAGCTCCTAAGACAATTAGCAGCAATATGCACGATTAGGACAAACTTGAGAACGTACAGTGCATTCATTCTATTTGCTGGAACCATATGTGGGTTGGTACACTTATTCTGCTAGATTGTTCTGCATTAGCAGTAAGAACACATTGCTGCAATGCAGAGAGTAGGACTTCATTAAGCTTCATTACAATTGCTGTGGAGTGGCAGATTTAGTCTGTTTATTGGACATCATCGTTCATTTAGCGCAGATTGCTAACCTAGTAACCTTGCCTACAACCTGAGAATGTATTTTACTTGCAGAAATAGAACCCTATTACACTTTGCTGTTTAAGGTTTGTCTTTATACATGGCATCTGTGTTTCTGAGCACTAGGGAATTGAGGGGACCATCTGCCTTCAGCAGTTGGTGCTGTGTTCCCATTTGCAACAGCCGGAAATATGACATGAGTGCATTGGTCACATATTGTTGGATCAAGCAATATGAAAGGCAAGAGGACATATCGAAAGAATTCCTTAGGTACATATATTTGAAGGCGTTTAGTATTCAGATGTTGCACCAATGTACAGGGATATTCGCTTTCACCAAATCATTTAAAATTGCTTTGCATTAATATCTTCTGAACACTGAATACATGGGAAGCTATTTATTCGTCATTAATAAATAGTCATTTAGTGATGTTTGCAAATGTATAAAAATTGGTATGAATGATCATTCGAACTACTTTGCAATTCAGGGAGGCACAAACACACACCACAATAATTGAAGGGGCTTACCAAATGGTGGCTAGTTGCGTCTGAGAAAGGTTTGACTGCACAAGAGAATTCTTAACTTGAAAACCTTAGAGAAATAAAATATAATAAATTACTGTACAGGAGAGGTGCGCAATATTAATCAAACAAGTAGTTAAAGATAAGAAAATTCCCTGTGATTTAACAACAACATTACTCATAGTTTTTGCAGATGTTAATTGCATTTTACATTTAGACGAACTAATCTGTGCTGGCACCATAAAGAACAGGCACAGCTAAAAAATAAATTGAAGCTGAAGGGCCAGTCATCACATGAGTATTAGGTGAGCGGTTAGACACTCCTGGCTGATCCAATACTTCTAACAATTTAAAAGGACACAAAGCCTGCAGTCTATACAACCTACAAAGGCCCAGAAAATGTCTTTGATCTCGGTTCCTTTCAGCATGGCATCGCCAATATTGTTAAAACACGCATCTGAGTCCCAATTATTCAGGGCCATAAACAATGTCCAAAAGAACAGTGCTGCAGTGGTAGTTGGTGAGCAAATGGATCCAAGTCACATGACATAAGCACCTGCCTGCCAATCAGTGCTAATCTGTTGGTGCCTTGTTTTGACACCCGTTTTCCCTACTTAAGCAGCCCTCCAGCCTCTTTTCCTTTGCAGTTGGTGAGTAGGTGCAAGTGGATCTAGATCACATGACACAAGACAGCCACCACGTATTAGCCCTGCCTCCTGCTTCCCTTTCCTTACTGAGTGAAGGGTAGTAAAAAAAAAACAGCAAATCTTGTTTGGACCTGAAGGACCCAGGAGCAGAACCCCTGCTCCTCTTACATTAGGTAAGCTCGCTTCAATATGTGTTTCATCCCTCTCTCCAACAGTCCATCCCTACCATCACCAATCCTCGCCAAAAACGACACCCACCCGCAACATTTAGGACATTGCATCGCAGCAACCTCGCAGCAACCTCACCTTCGTCACCATACACCCCCATCAGCCCTCCATCATTAAACACTACACGAAAACTGAAACTCGCCAGTGTCTGCTCAGTGATCAACCATGTAGCAGAAATTTCCCATCACACCATCACACATGACTTGGATGCCATCTTCATTACTGAGACCTGGATGGCATCAACCTCCACCCACATTACTTAATCTACAGACCACCCAAGCCCAACACCACCTTCATCGAAGACTTCACTGACTTGGTCACCACCATGTCTCTCACGCATGCAAATACCTTCCTCAGCGACTTCACATCCCTGCCAACCCAGCAACCAAGTCAATGAAGGAAGATCTCCACTGCCTACTTGACACTCAACCTCACACAGCACATGAAAGACCCAACTCAGAGGAAAGGTAATATCCTCAACCCCATCATCACTGCCCTGCCGACCCTCCATCACAGCCCACCTATCCCGCACAACTGATCAGACCATCTGTCAATCCCCTTTGAGATTAGTCACACCACACCTTTCAAGCAAACCCATTGGAAAACCAGCAAACAAGCCTTCAGATCATTTAAGAACTTCCCACTGTAGCTACTCACGGAAAACGTCACAAAACTCCAGCTCAAATGAGCTCATCTACCTCTGACAAACCTGGACTGCGGCTCGTGAATTGGCAATAAATCTGCAGCGCATCTGACCTCACCCTGCTCAAGGAACTCTGGTGCTATACACAGATGACTTATCACCACTGCCAAGGCCACCTGCTACCAAAACACCATAGCCAAGACCAACAATGGAAGCAGAGCCCTCTT